>NC_054470.1:38926628-41892461 GCF_017639515.1 Carcharodon carcharias
AATTTTTTTTTAAATTTTTATTCATTTATGGGATGTGGGCATTACTGGCTAGGCCAGCATTTATTGCCCATCCTTAAGTTCCCTCGAGAAGGTGGTGGTGAGCTGCCTTCTTGATCCTCTGCATTTCCTGTGGTGTAGGTACACCCACAGTGCTGTTTGGGAGTTCCAGGATTTTGACCCAGCGACAGTGAAGGACTGGCGACATATTTCCAGGTCAAGATCATGAGTGGCTTAGAGGGGAACTTCCAGGTGGTGGTGTTCCCTTGTATCTGCTACCCTTGTCCTCCTAGATGGCAATGGTCGTGGCTTTGGAAGGTGCTGCCTAAGGAACCTTGGTGAGTTTCTGTAGTGCATCTTGTAGGTGGTACACACTGCTGCCACTGTTCGTCGGTGCTGGAGGGAATGAATGTTTTGTGGAAGGGGTGTCTTCAAATGGGCTGGTTTGCCCTGGATGGTGTCAAGCTTCTTGAGTGCCTTGTAGATGGTGGACAGGCTTTGGGGAATCAGGAAGTAAGTTGCTCGTCACAGGATTCCTAGCCTCTGACCTGCTCTTGTAGCCACAGTATTTATATGGCTAGTCCGGTTCAGTTTCTGGCCAATGGTAACCCTCAGGATGTTGATAATGGGGAATTCAGCGATGCTAATGCCATTGAATATTAAGTGGCAATGGTTAGATTCTCTCTTGTTGGAAATGGTCATGTCTGGCACATGTGTGGCATGAATGTTACTTGTCACTTGTCTGCCCAAGCCTGGATATTGTCCAGATCTTGCTACATTGGGACATGGACTGCTTTAGTATCTGAGGAGTCACAAATGGTATTGAACAATGTGCAATCATCAGGGAACATCCCCACTCCTGACTTTATGATGGAAGGAAGATCGTTGATGAAGCAGCTGAAGATGGTTGGGCCTAGGACAGTACCCTGAGGAACTAAATGTTAATGAAATTTTTTTTATTATTATTCATTTACGGGGTGTGGGAGTTACTGGCTAGGCCGCATTTATTGCCCATCCCTAATTGCCCATGAGAATGTGGTGGTGAGCTGCCTTCTTGAACCACTGCAGTCCCTATATTTTATTGACTTTAACCCTAAAATCAAAATTTTTGTGTATTCTGCCATTCTTGTTGTTTTCTCCTTGAATTTAAAATGTGCTGTTTTTAGATCTCATAGCTTTTATTGTGTCTCACGTTTAAATTTAAACAATAGTAAGGGAAGTGAGCATCACTAGCAAGGCCAGCATTTGTTGCCCATCCCTAATTGTCCTTGGAAATTGCCCTCTTGAACTGTTGCAGTTCATCTGGTGCAGGTACAGCAACAGTGCCATTAGGAAGGGAATTCCAGTATTTTGATCCCACAACAGTGAAGAACAGCGATATAGTTCCAAGTTAGGATGGATCTGTGGCTTGGAGAGGAACTTGTACGTGGTGCTGTTTCTGTGTGTCTGCTGCCCTTATCCTTCGAGATGGTAGAGGATATGGTTTTGGAAGGTGCCGTCGAAGGGGCCTTGGTGAGTTGCTGCAGTGTATTTTATATATAGTAAACACTGCTGCCACTGTGTGTTGGTTGTGGAGGGACTCAATGTTTAAGTTGGTGGACAGGATGCTGATCAAGCAGGCTGCTTTGTCTTCGATGGTGTTGAGCCTGTTGAGTGTTGTTGGAGCTGCACTTATCCAGGCAGTTGGAGAGTATTCCATTACACTCCTGACATGTGTCTTGGGGAGTCAGGAGGTGAGTTACTCACCTCCAAATTCCTAGCCTCTGACCTGCTCTTGTAGCCACAGTATTTATATGGCTAGTCCATCTGGTTAATGGTAACCCCCAGGATGTTGATTTGTGGGAGATTCAGCAATGGTAATGCTATTGAATGTCAAGAGGAGATGTTGGAGGTGGTCATGGCCCAGCATTTGTGTGGCATGAATGTTACTTGCTGCTTTTTGGCCCAAACCTGCTGTTTTCCAGGATTTGTTGCATATTGGCATGGACTCCTTCAGTATTTGAGGAATTGTGAATGGCATTGAACATTGCAATCATCAGTGAACATCCTCACTTCTGACCTTATGATGGAAAGAAGGTCATTGATGAAGCAGCTGAAAATGGTTAGGCCTAGGTCACTGCCCTGAGAAACTCTGCATGAATGTTCTGGGACTGAGATGATTGGATTCCAACAACCACAACCATCTTCCTTTCTGCTAGGTATGACTCTAACCAGTGGAGAGTTTTCCCCACGATTCCCATTGGCTTCCATTTTGCCAGGGCCCCTTGATACCACACTTGGTCAAATACTGCCTTGGTGTCGAGGGCAGTCACTCCCACCTCACCTCTGGAGTTCAACTTTTTTGTCCATGCCTGGACCAAGGCTGTAATGAGGTTAGGAGCTGAGTGGCCCTGGTGGAACTCAAATGGAGCATCAGTGAGCAGGTTATTGCCAAGGAAGTGCTGCTTGATAGAACTGTTGATGACACCGTCTCTCATTTCTCTGTTGATTATGATAATTGGCTGGGTTGGATCTGTCCTGCTTTTTATGGACGGCACACACCCTTGGAAATATTCCACATTGTTGGGTAGATGCCAGTGTTGTAGTGGTACCGGAACAGCTTAGCTCAGGGTATGGCCTCATTTTGAAGCACAAGTCTTCAGTATAATTTCGAGGATATTGTCAAGGTCATTAGCTTTTGTAGTATGCAATAGAAACACAGAAAATAGGGACAAGTGTAGCCGATTCGAGCCTGCGCTGCCATTCATTATGATCATGGCTGATCATCCAACTCAATAGCCTGCTCCCGCTTTCTCCCCATATCCTTTGATCCCTTTCGCCCCAAGAGCTATATCTAACTTCTTCTTGAAAACATACAATGTTTTGGCCTCAACTACTTTCTGTGGTAGTGAATTCCACAGGCTCACCACTTTGGGTGAAGAAAGTTCTTCTCATCTCAGTCCTAAATGTTCCACCCCGTATCCTCAGACTGTGACCCCTGTTTCTGGACTCCCCCACCATCGGGAACATCCTTCCTGCATCCACCCTGTCTAGTCCTATATGTCAGTCCCACCATCCCAGGAGTCAGTCTGGTAAACCTTCGCTGCACTCACTCTATAGCAAGAACCTCCTTCCTCAGATAAGGAGACCAAATCTGCAGACACTATTCCAGGTGTGGTCTCATCAAGGCCCTGTATAATTGCAGCAAGACATCCTTGCTCCTGTACTCGAATCCTCTCACTATGAAAGCCAACATACCATTTGCCTTCTTTACCACCTGCTGCATCTGCACGCTTACCTTCAGCGACTGGTGTACGAGGACACCCAGGTCTCATTGCACATTCCCCTCTCTCAATTTATAGCTATTCAGATAATAATCTGCCTTCCTGTTTTTGCCAGCAAAGTGGATAAACTCATATTTATCCACATGCTGCATCTGCCATGCATTTGCCCACTCATTCAACTTGTCCAAATCACACCGAAGCATCTCTGCATCCTCCTCACAGCTCACCCTCCCACCCAGCTTTGTGTCCTTTGTAAATTTGGAGATATTACATTTGGCACCCTCATCTAAATCATTTATATATATTGTGATTAGCTGGGGTCCCAGCACTGATTCCCTGCGGTACCCCACTAGTCACTACCTGCCATTCGGAAAAAGACCCGTTTATTCCTACTCTTTATTTCCTCTCTGCCAACCAGTTTTCTATCCATCTCAATACACTACCCCCAATCCCATGCGCTTTAAATTTACACACCATTCTCTTATGTGGGACTTTGTCAAAGCCTTCTGAAAGTCCAAATAAACCACATCCACTGGCTCCCCCTCATCAACTCTACTAGTTACATCTTAGAAAAATTCCAGTAGATTTGTCAAGCATGATTTCCCTTTCGTAAATCCATGCTGACTCTGTCCGATTCTGCCACAAGTGCTCAAGTTATTAAATCTTTTATAATGGACTCTAGAATTTTCCCCAGTAACGACATCAGGCCGACTGGCCTATAATTCCCTGTTTCCTCTCTACCTCCCTTTTTAAATAGTGGGGTTACATTAGCTACCCTCCAATCTATAGGAACTGTTCCAGAGTCTATAGAACCTCAGAAGATGACCACCAATACATTCACTATTTCTAGGGCCACTTCCTCAAGTACTCTGGGATGTAGATTATCAGGCCCTGGGGATTTATCGGCCTTCAATCCCATCAATTTCTCCAACACCATTTTCCTACTAATACTGATTTCTTTCAGTTCCTCCCTCTCACTAAACCCTGTGTTCCCCAACATTTCTGCTATGTTATTTGTGTTCTCCTTTTGTGAAGACAGAACCAAAGTATGTATTTAGTTGGTCAGCCATTTCTTTGTTCCCCATTATAAATTACCCTGTTTCTGACTTTTAAGGGACCTACATTTGTCTTCACTAATCTTTTTCTCTTCACATACCAAAAAAGCTTTTACAGTCAGTTCTTATGTTCCCCGCAAGCTTACTCTCGTACTCTATTTTCCCCTTCTTAACCAATTCCTTGGTTCTCCTTTGCTGAATTCTAAATTGCTCCCAATCCTCAGGTCTGTTTTTTCTGGCCAATTTGTATGCTTCTCCCTTGGATCTAGTACTATCTCTAATTTCCCCTGTAAGCCATGGTTTGACCACCTTTCTTATTTCATTTCTGCGCCAGACAGGAATAAACAATTGTTACAGTTCACCCATGCGCTCTTTGAATGTTTGCCATTGCCTATCCATCGTCATCCCTTTAAGTAACGTTTCCCAATCCATCATAGCCAACTCGCACCTCATACCATCGTAGTTTCCTTTATTAAAATTCGAGACCCTCGTCTCAGAATCAACTACGTCACTCTCCGTCTTGATGAAGAATTCTATGATTATGGTCGCTCATCCTCAAGGGACCTCAGACATCTAGATTGCCAATTATTCCTTTCTCATTACACAATACCTAGTCTAGGATGGCCTGTTCTCTCGTTGGTTCCTCAACATATTGGCCCAGAAAACTATCCCGTATACACTCCAGGAAGTCCTCCACTTAGGTGTTGTTACTAATTTGATTTGCCCAATCTATATGCAGATTAAAGTCACTCATAATTACAGATGTTCCTTTATTGCATGCGTCTCTAATTTCCTGTTTAATGCTATTCCCAACATCACCAGTACAGCTTGGGGGTCTATATACAACCCCTACTAACATTTTTTTCCCCTTACTGTTTGTCAGCTCTACCCATACAGGTTCCACATCATCAAAGTTAATATCTTTCCTCACTATTGCGTTAATTTCCTCTTTAACCAGCAATGCAACTCCACCACCTTTTCCTTTTCATCTGTCCTTCCTAAATACTGAACACCCCTGGATGTTCAGTTCCCATCCCTGGTCACCCTGCAGCCATGTCTCCGTAATCCCGACTGTATCATACCTGTTTACATCTATTTGCAAATTTATCCACTCTATTGCGAGTGCTCCTCACCTTAAGGCACAAAGCCTTAAGGCTTGTCTTTTTAACATCACTTGTCCCGTTGCCACTATTTTTCACTGAGGCCCTGTTTGATTCTTGCCCTTGATTTCTTTGGCTATCACTTTTCTTATTCCCCTTTCTGTCTTTTGTTATTATCCTTGATTCCCCCTCCTCTGACTCCTTGCATAGGTTCCCATCCCCCTGCCGTTTTAGTTTAAACCCTCCCCAACCACTCTGGCAAATATTCCCCCTAGGACATCAGTCCCGGTCCTGCCCAGGTGTAACCCGTCCAGTTTGTACTGGTCCCACCTCCCCCAGAACCGGTGCCAATGTCCCAAGAATCTGAAACCCTCCCCCTCACACCATCTCTTCAGCCACATATTAATCCGATATACCCTGCTATTTCTACTCCAACTAGCACGTGGCACTGGTAGTAATCCTGAGATCACTACCTTTGAGGTCCTACTTTTCAACTTACTTCCTAATTCCCTATATTCTTCTTTTAGGACCTCATCCCTTTTGTTTTTACCTATGTCGTTTGTACCAATGTGTACTACAACCACTGGCTGTTCACCATCCCCCTTCAGAATGTCCTGTAGCCGTTCTGAGACATCCTTGATCCTAGCACCAGGGAGGCAACATACCGTCCTGGAGTCTCGTTTGCGGCCACAGAAATGTTTATCTATTCTCCTTACAATTGAATCCCCTATAACTATTGCATTCCCACACTCTTTACTCCTCCCCTGTGGAGCAGAGCCAACCGTGGTGCAACAAATTTGGCTGTTGCTGCTTTCCCCTGAAAGGCCATTCCCCTCAACAGTATCCAAAGCGGTATATCTGTTTTGCCACAGAAGACTCCTGCACTGCCTGCCTAGTCCTCTTGCTCTGCCTGGTGGTCACCCATTCCCTTCCTGCCAGTGGACTCTTAGCCTGTGGTGTGACCACCTTTCTGTATGTGCTATCCATGATACTTGCCACCTCATGGATGCACCACAGTGTCCCCAGCCGCCTCGCCAGCTCCAAAACCCAGGCTTCCAGGAGCTGCAGCTGGAGACGCTTCCCGCACACATGCTGGCTCTGGGCACTGGAAATGTTCCCGGTTTCCCACATAGAGCAGGAGGAGCACACCACGACTTTGAGCTCTCCTGCCATGACTTACCCCTTTAAATTAAATTAAACCTTTTGGAAGATACTTAATATCAAATAATATCAATTGCTCTAGGGCCCTTCTTCCCTGCTCCTAGTTGTTACAGAATATAGCCCTTACAAACAATGAACCACAAAATAAGACCTTAAAAACTATAAACATTAATAGTAGTAAATACTTACCCGATCGTACTCAAAGGATCACCACGTTCCCTCCTCACCGAACTCCCTTAGTCACCAAACTCCAACTTAAGCACTCTACTGCAGCCCAAGGCAGCACTCCAGTGCAAAGTTAACACTGTAAGATGGCCTGTTTTTATACTGTCTGAATCTAGCCTTTGAGAACTTGTTTAAGCCAATTATCTAATTAACTAGTTGTAACTAAGCAGAGCCTGTATAAACCTTGTTTTAAAGCTGGCCTAAAACTCACCTTCTTTCAACACAAACAGCAACTTTTAGTTAATTACTAACTTAGAGAGACTAGACTTTAGATAGAAATTAACCCTTAAATTCCTTCTGTCACCAAACTCCAACTTAAGCACTCTACTGCAGCCCAAAGCAGCACTCCAGTGCAGACCAGTGCTTTCAGGCGTTTCTTGATGTTATGTAGAGTGAATCGAATTGGCTGAAGATTGGCATCTGTGATGCTGGGGACCTCAAGAGAAAGCTGAGACTGATCATCCATTCGGCACTTCTGGCTGAAGATGGTTGCAAATGCTTAGCCATGCGTTTTGCACTGATGTGCTGGGCTTCCCTCAGGATTGAGGATAGTCCTATTTGTGGAGTTTCCTTCTCCAGTGAGTTGTTTAATTGTCTGCTACCATTCACGACTGGATGTGGCATGACTGCAGAGCTTTGATCTGATCTGTTGCTTGTCAGTTAACTTAGCTCTGTCTATTGCATGTTGCTTCGGCTGTTTGGGACTCTGTCTTCGCAAGGACTTTGTGGGGATGTTGAGGCTAAAGGATCCGGGTTGCACGCTTTGTTCGGGGTGACTGAGTCAGTACAGAGACAGAGAACATGAGGAGATCGTTGTTAGAATAAACACATGCTATTTATTTACAAACTAAACTCTGCAACTATACTTGTGCGCTCACAACATAAAACTCTGTCTTCACTCATCAGTGACTAACTCAAGACACTTTCACATAGAGGTAGCCCACGCTACTTTGCTATTAGATGTTAATATCATGTGACTTTACATGACAGTACTTGTCTTAAAGATATATTACATCTCAGATTACTACATCTCTCCCCCTTTACTGAAAAATACATTTTTCAATACATCAAGTTATTTACACAATTCAATTGTTTACAAAACCAGTCTTGCTAGGGGTTTCCTTATACGTGTGGAATGTCTCTTCTGAAGTTTGCTTTGGAATCACCCTTATTGAAGTCGCCTGAGCATTAGGTCCTACAGCAGGTAGCTGTAAATTTGATTCTTTGACTCTTTCAGGTATAGTCGGCCCTTCAGATACATTTGTACTTGGTTGAGTTCTTTCAGCAGGAAATGTTGATTCAGTCTCGAACGCTGGTGGAATCACTTCTGGATTATTTGGCTTCTCCACATATCTTCTTATTATTCGATCTTCGACTTTCATATGGTAGGAAAGAGATTCCGTTACAGCACTTATTTCACCGAACAGCCATGCTGGTCCTTCTCTAAAATTTTTCACAAATACCTTCTCTCCTACATTAAATGTTCTGTCCTGACTGTGACAATTACGTCCCATTTTCTGATTTTCCTGCTTTTTTTCTACCTCTCTCTTCACCCGACCCCCGACCCCCAAGTTTGGCATAATTATGCTCAGTCTCGCTTAGAGACAGTGTTTCATCAACAGTTCAGCAGGTCTGACACCTGTTGTCGTTTGAGGGGTAATTCGATAGTGGAATAGAAACCGTGCTAATTTAGTCGCTAATGAATCTCCAGACAATTTCTTCATACCAGATTTGAACGTCTGAATTGCTCTTTCAGCAAGTCCATTTGAAGAAGGATGGTGTGGAGATGTTTTAACATGAACAATACCATTGAGGCTTGTAAATCGGTTAAATTCAGCACTTGTGAATACTGTTCCATTATCTGATACTAGCACTTCAGGTAATCCATTTATAGCGAAGCTTTGTCGTAGCTTGTCTATTGTTGCTGAAGATGTGGGTGACCTTACTTTGTATAAATCCATCCATATCCGTCTATGATAAGGACAAACATTGTTCCCATAAAAGGTCCCACATACTCTGTGTACTCGCAACCATGGTCTTCCTGGCCATTCCCAGGGGTGTAATGGAGCTGTTGCAGGTAATTTTTGTACTTGTTGACACTGCATGTAGCTTCTTATTAGGTTTTCTATTTCTCCATCCATTCCCAGCCACCACATTTAGCTAAGTGCAATTGCCTTCATTTTAGAAATTCCGGGATGCGGACTGTGAAGTTTAGATAACAATGGTTTCCGTCCTTTTGGAGGAACAATTACACAAGTTCGCCACAGTAAAATACCTTCTTGGCTGGTTATCTCATACCTTCTCTGGAAATACAGTTTCATTTCATCAGACTCTTGTGTTTGTGATCAACCAAGAAGAATTTGATTTCTCACTTTGGATAAAACCAAGTCTCGGTTCATCCAATCTTTTAATTTGTTTAGCATATATCGGCGATGAGTCCAGGAACTTCAATAACAAGACATATTCCTGAGGAATTGGAACATCCTTATCTTTTACCTACAAGGGAAAATGGCTGAGTGCATCTGCATTTGCAATTTGACTTTCGGGGTGTATGAATAAAAGTATACCCATATGCTGCCAAGATCAACGCCCATCCTTGTACTCTTGCTGAGGCTATAGGGGATATAGCCTTATCTTCACCGAATAGTCCTAATAATGGCTTGTAGTCTGTTATGATAGTAAAGTGATGACCTTGCACATATTTTAATGCCGAAAATGATTGCCAGGCCTCCTTTTTCAATTTGAGTACTTTTTCTCTGCAGCACTAAGTGTTCTCGACACATAACCTATCGTTCTGATTCATCATCCATTCAATAGGAAAGCACTGCTCCCACACCATAAGCTGATACGTCACACGTTAATATCAATTCTTTCTTTAGGTCAAAATGTACTAGAAGTGTAGATGACTGTAACAACTTTTTCACTTTTGTGAAAGCTTCTTGTGGTGTTTGCCATGACCGCCTCTGGTTTTTTTTGAGCAAGCCATACAATGGTGTCAGTTCTGTCGATTAAATTAGGCAACAAGCGTCCATAGTAATTAATCGTCACCAAGAGTGATTTCAATTTTGATGTATTCTTTGGCACTGGGGCTTTAATTGCTTTCACTTATTCTCCAATTGGATGTCGGCCTTGAGCCTACCTTGTGACCTAGGTAAGTTACCTCTTTTGCCTGGAATGTGCATTTATCCTTTCTCAATCTCATTCCAAGCTGCAAAAAACGTTTCAGAACTTCTTCCAAGTTCATCAAATGTTCCTTTTCTGTGAGTCCAATCAAGAGAATGTCATCCAAATAAACTACGATATGGGACAATCTGTGTAACAAACTTTCCATAGTTCTTTGGAATATGGCACAAATAGAAGATATGCCAAATGGTAAACGGGTGTATTGATACAATCACTTACGTGTATTTATAGTGACAAAATTTCAGGATGCCTGCTCTAATTCCAGTTGCTGGTAGGCATGCTCAAATCTAACTTCGTGTAAGCCTTTCCACCTGCCAGTTTAGTGTATAAACCTTCGATTTTAGGTATGGGGTGTCTATCCAATTTTGCCGCTTTATTGACTGTTAATTTATAGACCCCGCATATTCGAATGCTTCGGTCAGGTTTGAGAACAGGTTGCCCACTCTGAAAATTGTACTGGTTGTATCACTCCCAGTTTTTCTAATTTGTCCAGTTCGGCACCTACCTAATCCCGCATTGCATAAGATACTGGTCCTGCCTTCATGAATTTTGGTATTGCCTCTTGATCTACATGAATTTTTGCTTGTAGCCCTTCAATTTTTCCAAGTTCTTCCTTGAAAACTGAGGCATTGTTTTGTAGTAGCTGTGAAAGTCCATTAGTGCTTAGTTGGAAGATTTCATTCCATTCCAATTTAATTTCTTTCAGCCAGTTTCGTCCGAGGAGACTAGGTCCCTCACCTGCCAATACCATCAAGGGTAATTTCACTGTTTGACCTTCATAGTTTACTGTGATTTTACGCCCTTGACTTGTACATCTTCTCCTGTGTAAGTCTGTAATTTTTCAACAATTTCTTCTAAATTCAGTTTTATGTTCTCCATAATTCAGTTATTGAAAAGTATGCTCTCCGATCACCGTAGTAGCTGTACCAGTATCTACCTCCAGTCTGATAGGCTTCTCATTCACACTCAAGGTTACATAGATAGGGTCCGTTCTTATTACCTTTAAATTATATAGTGAATAGATATCAGCATCTATTACTTCAGGCTTTTCAACACTATTTATCTCATTGGGCTTTTGCCTTTGTCTAACAGTCTGCTTGATTCTATCTTTACAATTTCACATGAGGTGTCCATATCGATGGCAGAAAAAAACATGCAATCATTTTTAAATTGGTTTTCATGTCTACTTCCATCTCTGTTATTATGATGCCATGCTTTTGCTGCTGAGTTTTCCTTTTTAATTTGTCTGCTAGTGGTGGCTGCTTCCCACTTTGGAACAAAGCTCCGCACTTTTGCTTTTTTTTGGTTGAAGCTCCCCACCCAACATGGAGGACAGTGCCATTTTCTGCTCCTCGAATGGCTTCAGAGTCTCGCACTGCACCTTCCATTGCAAAAGCAGTTTCCAACGCCTTCGGAAAATCTAGATTTGTTTCAGCCAACAATCTCCTCTGAATCGCATTTTCGTTTATACCACACACCAAACGATTTCTAAGCATATCATTGATAAAAGCACCAAACTCTCAGTATTCAGTTAATTGCTTCAGACTTGCAACATAAGCAACTGTCTCCTCCTCACAGCTCTCACTCTTGAGTTGAATTTAAACCTTTGTATGGTCACCGATGGCTTGGGCTGGTCATGATTCCTTATGTGACTCACTAAATCATCAAAACTTTTGGAGTCTGGGGCACTGGGTGCCAACAGATTTCGAATTAATCCATATGCCTTGCTCTCACACGTGGACAGAAGGATCGCACGTCTCTTCTCTCCTGCAATGTCGATCGCCTGGAAGAAGAACACAAGGCGTTCAACATAGTGAGACTGGTCATCCGAGGTTGGATCGAATGGCTCTACTTTTCCATATTGCGGCATGCTCTTAGGGAATTACTTCGACGGTCAGAAGGAAATTTTCTTTTACTTGCAACTACTATGCGAGGTACGGCCCGATCTCGGTTCTTCTGGTTTCCTTTTCTCGCTTTTTACCTAATTTTTTCCATGATTTTTCGTGCTTTTACTCTCATTGCCAGTTTGTTGGATCCAATGCCCTTGGTTTGTTGGGGCTAAAAGATCTGGGTTGCACGCTTTGTTCAGGGTGACGGAGTCGAGACAGAAATAAAGACCAGGAGATCGTTGTTAGAATAAATAAATGCTGTTCATTTACAAACTAAACTCTGCAACTGTATTTGTGTGCTCACAACATAAAACTCTGTCTTCACTCATCAGTGACTAACTCAAGACTCACATTGAGGTAGCCTGCACTACTGTACTATTGGACATTAAGATTATGCGACCTTACATTACAATATTTGCCTTAAAGCTATATTACATTTCAGATTACTACAGGGGGTCATTCCTACCTATATTGTCATGACAGATGCATCTGCGACAGGCAAGGACAAGGTCTTGTGGGTTTTTCGTCTTGTTGGTTCCCTCACCATGTTCTGTACTATTTTCGCCCTCAGTGCTTCCTCTAAGTGATGCTCAGCATGGAGGAGTACTGATTTATCTGCCAAGGGAGGGCTGTATGTGGTAATCAGCAGGAGGTTTTCTTGCCCATGTTTGGGGTGCCTTGAGACTTCATAGAGTCTGGAGCCTATGTTGAGGACTCCCAGGACAACTCCCTCCTGACTGTATACCACTGTGCAGCCACCTCTAGTAGGTCTGTGCTGCTGGTGGGACAGGACATACCCAGGGATGGTGATGGTGGTGGTGTCAGGGACATTGGCTGTAGGGTATGATTCAATAAGTGTGACTATGTCAGCCTGTTGCTTGACTAGTCTGTGAGACAGCTCTCTCAATTTTGGCTCAAGCCCCCAGACATTCGTAAGGAGGACTTTGCAGGATCAACAGGACTGGGTATACCATTGTTGTTTCTGGTGCCTAAGTCAATATCAGGTGGTCCATCCAATTTTATTCCTTTTTGACTTCTCTGTAGTGGTTTGATGCAACTCAGGCCATTTCAGAGGGCAGTTAAGAGTCAGCTATGTTGTTGTGGGATTCAAGTCACATGTAAGCCAGACCAGGTAAGGATGGCAGATTTCCTTCCCAAAAGGCATTCATGAACCAAATGGATTTTTAGACAATTGATAGTTTTGTGGCACCATTACTGAGACTAGCTTTCAATTCTAGATATTTTTCTATCAATCAATTGAACTTATTAATTCATTGAACTTAAATTCCATCAGCTGCCATGGTCATTAGCCTGGAACCCTGGATTACTATTCTATTGACATTACTACTATGCCACTGTCTCTCCCTAAAATAATTTTTAAGAGCAGAACAGAGTGGGTGATTTTACAAGATGCTGCAGGAGTTATTTTCTTTATACAACTGATTCACTATTTATTTGCAGAAAAATCTTGAAGAGAGCCTGGAACAAAAACAACAGCAGATGGGGAAGCTGGAAGCTACTGTGAAGTCTCTTTCAGAAGAATTATTAAAGGTAGCCATTTAGACTTTTTGTTATGCTAGCAATTGCAATCTGGCTGCACTTGCCTTAAATCCATCTTGGATAAATGTATGTATTTAAACAAAAAAACTAAATATTTTTGGACTGAAGTAGATTCAAAAAGCTTTAGTTCATTTCAGAATATTTCATCTTCCTCCCCTGCCCCAAATTTATTTACCTCTTCTCAAAGCATCGAAATAGTGGCATGCCTAGAACTGTTGGTATAAAATCTCCTGATAGGTGAAGACAGGGAAAAAAATATGTATAGGTTCATAAATAGCTTCAAAATCTTTCTTTTTCACTCTTTAAATGTACTTCCCTTAAACAGTACATCCTGACAGCCCTGGATGTCTATTTTAGATGGGTGGGAAGATAACATTATAAAAACATTAGCAGTATAGGCCATATGGCCCCTTGAGCCTGATTTGAACCATTTGATAAGAACATGGCTGAACCACGTTAGCTCCATTCTGCTTCCCTGTTTTCATAAACTTTGATTCCCTTAGTGGCCAAAAATCTATCAGTCTCAGTCTTGAATGTTCTTATCTGACCATCCATAGAAGTGCTGAGAGATTGCATTGACCTCTAATTAACATGAATGGGGTTTAATTTTAGCAACAGATTAGTAGTTGTTTCTGGCAGCTGTACAGAATCCAGCTGGAAAACTGGATGGAATGCACAATGAGAGATATGTGGTATAACGGATTTCCTCTCATTTTTTCCAATTTTATGATCATAATTGGATATAACTGGACATTTACCCAAGTAAACAATATGAAGACAGACCTCATGGGTTTCATTTAATCCACATTTTTGTGAATTCAGAACTGCTGTCATTATAATTGTTTGCTTTCCTCACTTGTATGTTTGAAGATGAATTATGATGTCTACAAGCCCTTTCTCTTTTGTCATTCGTCATTACAATGGCATGTGCACTTAATAAGGTTGCTTTTTAAACTGTGCCAAGATATGCCTGTTGACCAACTAAGAACATAAGAAATAGGAGTAGTAGTAGGCTGTATGCCCCTTCAATCCTCCTGCACCATTTAATAAAATCATGGTTGATCTTCACTTTCAGCTCCCCATAAAAAAAATAGGAAAAATGAGCTGATGCAAACACTGGTTTTAAACCCACACACTGCAACCTTAACCCAGTGCCGTAGGCAGGTCAACCAGGACCAAAACCTAAAATTGGAGCCCTGATGTTCTTTGCAGTACTCCAGCTTCATTACTTTTTTGCCACAGGTTTGAAGTAAAACAAAAATTATTGCAAATTCAACTTAGTAAAAATGCAAATCTTCACAATTAGCAAGCTGCTCACTTAAGATTTATTAAAATTCATTTTAATCTTGAGAGGCTATTGAAATTTAATTAACGTGATTGTGTTTCGGTGTAGGCCAATGAAATCATCAAAAAACTGCAGGGAGACATGAAAAAATTGATGGAAAAAATTAGACTGAAAAATACTGTTACAATGCAACAAGAAAAGCTTATAGGAGAAAAGACACACATGCTCCAGAAGGAGCAACAAGAACTAAAAGAAGTTCAACAATCTCTGAGACAAAAGGAAGAGGAGGTAATGAATCACAATTTGTTATCACCAATATAAAAAAATTCTAAGTTTAGAAGAGCTGGGAAAGGGGAAGAATGAGAGATTATTTGAAAGTGAGCTTTGTTTTTAAAAATAAACAGCTGCTTTATTTTTTAAAAATCTTTTTAGGTGCGTAAATTTCAAGAGCAGCTTGATGCCACAGTCGGAAAACTGGAAGAAAGCAAGCAGCTTCTAAAGACAAATGAAAATGGTTAGTGCTTGAAACAAGATTGTTATATAACAGCATGCTTGTATATAGTATCTTTAACCTGATAAAAATACAACCCAATGCACCTCTCAGCAGCACTATTGGACAAAGCTTAACACCGTGCCAATGTAAAGAAGCATTGGGACCGTCGACAAAAAGTTTCGTGAAGGAGCTGACATTTTTTGCATGCATGTAGAAATGAGACCTTGCAGTTGGTTTTGTGAGGTTGCCCTCCAGGCACACACAACCTCACATTGAAGGACTGGAGGGCAGTGGGGGCTTAGCATTCTACAATTATATTGCCTTCATTAAGACATGTATGCAAAAACTATTACCAATGAAGGAAAAAATAAAAGAATGTATAAACTGAAATAGATAAAAGAATCAAAGTAAGCAGTTGTGTTTAATGATGTGAAAATATAGTAGAGCCTGTTTCAAAGGTGACGATGACAGACAACATGGATAGAAATCCCAGGATGACCAACTGTCCCAGATTTTCTGGGATTGTCCTGGAATTAGGCTTCTTGTCCCTGATGCAGAGAAGCCTAGCCTATAACCATTATTTCCTCAAGTATTTGGATGTGACCTGGAAAATGCTGGCATTCCTGGGAAGCTTCATTTTCAAAAGAATTAATAAAAGCTGTTGTTAGACATGCTAATGTGATATGCTGTGTTTTGTGCACTAATGCACTTTGCCAGTTAATACTGAAACTAGTCCCATGCATGGGCTTCCTGGAATGCTGTTTGTCCTGGATTCCTCCGAAGAGCGACTGAGGAGACTGCGCAAGGTCTCCTCTTGGTGCTGCCTAAGCATTTTTAGTGTCAGCGCATGCATACTGTGCTGCTACGCATGCGCAATCCAAAGCCAGCACAGTGCACGTGCACAGACACAAGTACATGCAGTCACAAGGGAGCAGAGGCAGTAGGAGCACTGGCTGGCATCCTCCTCTGAGAGTTGTCCAGCTTCGGCTGAGATTACTGGGTCTGGGGAGTGCATTTCCCTTTCACCGCCCCCACCCCTCTGGTCTTATCAGGCCCCACCCTGCTCCTCCAGCAAAGTGTCCTTTAAATTTTTCCCCCCAGAGCTGGTTACCAGTGGTCACTCTTGAGAAACCCTCTTCAGTAACTTTTCAGAATGGGTGCACTGAGAGGTTAGTTGACAACCAGCAATTAATGAGGAATGAAATGATGCAGAGAACCCTAGCCTAAAATCATTAGTTTTCAAGTATTTGGATGTGACCCTGAAAAAGCTGGCATTCCTGGAAAGCTTTATTTTAATAAAATCAATAGAAGCCATTGGCAGACATGCTAATGTGACATTGTGTAACAGTGTTTTGTATACTTGTGTACTTTACCAGTTAATACTGAAACTAGTACCATTGTATTAATAACTGAAAAGCACAGGACTGTAAGCTCATCTTGATTGAAGGTGTTTTTACTATTCAGACCTTTTGAGAGGATAAGGGAAGAGGAGCAAGCTTCATTATTTAACTCTTTTAAAAAACGCTAATGGTATGCTACTATTTATCTTGCACAGTAATATCCTGGTTGAATAAACAATTGAATGAAAATAAATTAGCAGCACTGCAAGAGACTCCAGGCTCTTTTGACCCATCAACAATATCTAGTAGCAATATGTCCAGGCCTGGGGCTATGCAAAACAGTCTGGTAAGTAAACTGTTAACAATGTGACCAGAATAATATATATAGTACAAATTAATTCATAGTTTTTTTAAATTATTTTTATTGAGTACGTTTGCAGGTGTAGGTAAGATGGGTGGTGAAGATATAGGATGGAGAACAGTGCTATTTTTTAAATTGTTTATTGAAATGTTAGTACTTTTTACTTTACCTGCATTTTCATTGAGACATCTTGTGCAATGCAAGATTTTTAATTCCAGCTATTAAAAAAGTATCATTTGGTTCAGTGGGAGCATTCTCATTTTTGAATCAAGATGTTTATTCGGTGACCACCCAACAGAGGACTTTTCACCCCTTTATTTGCCTGCTGATATCCAGTGCTGCTTCATGGATGGGTTACTGCACCTGTAATAAGCACAGGCACTTAAATAGGCAGGAGGAGGTATTTCCATCTATTTTCCTATTGGTCACTGCAGGGGTGAGGAGATTAATTGCTTTGTAGGGTGTCCAGAAGATGCGGTCTGAACCAGCCCCTCTCTGATGGGAGGTGAGCTGACAGCCAATACCCCAGCCCAAAGGACACCGCTCTCCACCCACCCTGCCCCCCACTCTGTGCAAACACAGGCGATTGACCAGGTAATAACACTGGATGCTTTCTGAGGTTCTAAGATGGCAGCCAGAAAGATATGATGATGTCAGCCATTGCTGCTCTTTCAGGGCTGCAGCAATAGCTGACTTTACTCTTCACCACTGGTGCTAGTTCCTTCTAGAAGGTGGATCTGTGCCAGGGAGCATGTAGGAAATTTAACTATAGAGCTCAGCAGCTCATTGGACATGTTAACCAGTTCATTGCTTGTCTGTTTAAAGTATCTGTGAGCAGTGTAGTGCTCAGCTGATTAGCTTGTGAGAACAAATCAGTGGCTTTGTAAAAACCTTGCTAGTAGGTTTGATCTTCAGTGGAGTCTGTACACTCAGACACCCATTGTCATCAATTCCAGCACAGAACCTGTTAATGTAATGAGGGATAATCGTCTTGGTGATGGAACCTGTGACAGAGGGCAGTCTGAGTGCAAGTGTTCACATAGAGCAAAGTTCACACTTAACAAAACTTGCCAAAGAGTTTAGCTGTGTATGTCATTGAATTGATTCCAATTAACTAGGTCTTATGTTTTCTTTTCAATTTTCCCTACCAGAAAATGCCTAGGTCTTTGAAAGCCTATTATAGAACTGCACTTGATATTTTTGCCGAAGTTCTTGAATTTAATTAGTTGCCATTTTATTGGGGAGAGACGGGTTGCTTGCGGGGGGGGGTGCTCAGTAAAGGAGGAATGGCACAGAGCAGAAAGAGACAGTGGTTTCAGATTATTTTTTCAGTTCTCTGCATGTTATACAACAATGGAGGATAGATCTCTGTTTTTGGATTGCATAAAATGCCTGTTTGCCATGTTAACATAATTGGTGCTGACTTTTCAAATAAAGGTAATTGAAATGCTAATATTGTGCTGTTGCTTTTTCTTTTGCAGCAAACTTTGTTGCACCCTCCTTTTTCTGCCTTGATGCCACAGCCTGCCTCTTCTGCTTCGCCTTCAGATATTTACTCTAAGAGCTCTGTTTCTACTGTACGAATGAATTCTCCATCCCTGAGGCCTGGTGTATCAGGACATGGTCTTCAGGCAGGCTTGATTTAAAATATATTGTTTGCACTTTACTATAATTTTGAGCAAAATTAAATGTTTTGGAATTCGCTAAATTTTTAAAGTCTGACTGAATAGGTTTTTAAGGTAGCTTGCACATTTAAGTTCAGGACCTTTGATGTAAATCACATCAAACTGTTTTGCTGGTTACAAGGAGGGCAGTTGTAATGGTTACACACTTAAATATCAAATACCTTAAAATGTGGTTTGTATGGTTTTAACAGTAATTTTTTTCTGCATGTTTGAAATTATTTGTTAGATGCCAGTTCATTTGGAGTTCTAATTGTCTATTAATAGTGATGCAGTTATATTAAAAACTGAACCAAAGTCACTTTATTATTCAGAAAAACTTGATTTATGACGAGAGAATGTTGCATAACTCTCCTAGGTGCACTTCAGTCCTTTGCAACTAAACCCTAGCAGCATTCCTGCAACTGAATCTAAATCGGGTCCTTCAGCTTCAACGCCAACAGTAATGGCTGCCTCTTCTAAAAGGTATGCATTAGTTCCAGCAGCCTTAGCAATGTGACAGAATTAATGCACTGTATACTGGTCTAATTTTCAAATGCCACAACCAGTTTTAAATATTCACTGTTACATGCTGCTTAGATTTAGCTTCTGTGAGAGATCAGGGGTCGCCCTCCAATTAATGCAAACTATATTTTTGAGAATTTGCAAATTTGAGGTTTGAGTTTGTGATATTGAAATCCACTAGTGCTAAAACAGTAACTAGTTTAGGATGCAGTTCTTAAATACTGGTAAACTTGATTGCAGGGAAGGCGAGTAAGGACCACAATGCAAGACAGCTCAGATTCTTTTTATTCCTTGAAATGTATTGTCAGAATTTTTTTTCTGCATGAAGTTGAAGTTAATTCCTTTCCAGAGCTGCTATAGCAGCTTTTCCCATTTCTTCAGATCTTAAAGGCTACTTCAGTGCCAGCTGTAATCTGCAATCCTCCCTCCCTTGTAATGTAATGGTAAGCAACTAGCTAGTCTTTCACTTCTGTCTCCTGACACTATAGCCAAAAACATTGTGCAGAGTTAAGAGTGTGGATGTACATCCATGGCACTGTTATCTCTTATCTTTTTAAAAGGAAACGTTTGTCAGAACTAAATATGGGTCACCTTTTAGGATATTCCGAAATAAGTTCCAAATGGTGCAAATGTGACTTAGACTTCGAGGCTTCATTAGCAGCTTTTGGTCATCAACCCTTACTTCCTTCCATCGTCTCTCCAGGCTGCTTTCTTCCCATCTCAGTTATCCCACCTATTCCCCCACAGATCTAAGAAGGTATTCGGTGGTGGGGGGGCGGAGATGAAATGGGGAGTAATGCAGGAGGAAGGGAGGACATATAAATAGAATGGTAAGGGAGAGAGAAACAAAAGGGAACAACAAAGCTTAAGAGAGCAGTGGGAAGCAAATCATAAAAAAAAGTGAGGGAAAGCTAATGACCTGAAAAGGATAGAAAGTGAGCCCCAAAAAGAATGCAACAGAAGGGGAGATGAGAAGACATAGAAGTGAAAGTGCAGAGGGGATGGTTTACAAAGAGAGTGAGTCAAGAATGAAATTAGAGAGATGTGCAAAGGAGGAGAGACTATTGTCTTTTATAGATTGTGTTTCATCATTTTATTTTGACAGTGTTTTATTTTGTGAACTGAAGAAACAATTCTTTTATTTTAAAATCGCTTCACCATAACCGTGTTCTCTTTGTCTTGGCCCAGAAGCCCTGACACCCCCGAAAGGCTTTGAGTTTTAGAACCTTTGTTGACGGAAACCGGTTTTTCTATAAATGCGCACATTGACCCTATTTATTTCAATGTAATTACCTAAGTTTGTTGCTAGGTGGTAACGCCAAGAAATTTGGCATGTAACCTTAGCCTTCTGTAGATGTGATGAAACCTGAAAATAAACCTGTTTATGGACTTATCTAGGTAGTCCATGCTGAAGTAGTTACACTTATATTTTAAAGTTGAGGTGCAAGTTCACTGATAGTAAGCTCCCACCACTGTAACAACTTCTGCTCAGACTACTGAATTTTCTTTGCTGTGAAAATTAAGCAAGTTTGGTCTTTCATAATTATATAGCTTAAAGGGTAAGAATACGCTTAATTGCAAAGCAATGCTGGAAGATCCACAATTTAGCATTTAAAAGAGAACTGAATCTAGGAGTTTCTTGAAAGTGTAGTGGGAAAATGCAACTCAGTATGAACATACAGGCTTCTCAGGGCCATTATTCAGATTCCGTGTTATGCTGAATAAGCTGCTCATGGCTGTTGCAACATTCTTTCTTGGCCTCAGCACTGTTGGAGCTTGTCACTATCCGGTGACCACTACTCTAAAATGCATGTATGTTGATGTCAGATGACAAGATGGGGCTCAACTATAATAACCCCACAATCAATGTACTAAAGCCTAGACTCTTGCATGATGAATGGACTCTTGAGGTACAGGGCACTGCAAGAAAGCATCTTAAGAGAGAATGGAACAAAATTTGGAGAGAGAAAAGTATATAACTGTATCTTAATATCAATTGATAAAAGGGTGAAAAAGAACAATGTCTTAGCTACTCCTTTGTCCCAGTGGAATGCATAAATAAGCAAAGCCCTGATGGAGAGGCATATAAGGTAGATCTTAATAGATATTCATCTTACTGAGGTGTTGACTTCTGTGTAGACTACAGGGTAACTTTTGGCTACAACCAAAGAACATGTTTGTGAACTAGCTTCAACAATGAAATATGGTCAGTGTGTTCTGGGTGACTGGGTACATAATTTGAAAATTAATTATGCAGATTGATCTCTGTTTTGTACATGGTTATTTAAATTAAGCTGTTGAAATTAAGCAATTTGATTGAATTGTTATTGTAAAACAGATGAAAAAATTATAGAAGATTTGACACTGGTTTTGAGCTTGACAGACTCATTGTAAAATTCCGTACTCCAGAACTGATGTGAGCTTGTTTGATGAAATGAATATCACTGTATAACTGGCTGAAATAGAGGAAAGAGTTTATATTTAGCTAGTCAGTTCAACTTGGAATTGTTCCATTTTCAGCAAGTCAAAGGCTGTAATCTCTGCTTCCTCCAATCTACTAATGTAATTGGTTGTAATGTAATTTGTAAAATAGAAGTTTTAAAAGCTTAAATGTTTTAATCTCTTGTGTTAACCCTTCAGTATGTCTGTGCTTTGAACAATTCCATCAGCCGTTTAATTAGAAATACTTCTTATTCACTTTAGTGAACCAGTTGGCTTGGACCTGATATACTTACAGAAGAGGGAAGGTGGTAAACCAATTTTATCTCGAGGGATACCACTACAGAAGGCATCATGTCCATCTAGTGCAGGTAGTAAAATAGATGGACTGGGTCAAATGTCTGTATACATTATAGAGTTTTTCCTGCCTGTATATGAAGAATATCATAATAGTTTGAAGATATGTGATTTATATCCATTCTTAATTTTTACTTTTAAAAAAAAAAACAAGCCTTAAGAAAATCATACAGTACATTTTTAATTCAAAGTTATTTAAAACAAATTATTGGATAAAAAACATTGAATTATTAGAAGTAGATTGTAAACGATGGATATAATCCAACCAACCTTTGACTTGCTTTCTTATGCTGTTAAATTTCTCAGTGTTGGACACAAAGTTATAATGTGCATTAGGGTGACCATGCAATTTGTAAAAGGCCTACAAGTAAGAGACATAAACAGAAAATGTTGGAAATACTCAGCAGGATGAATGCAGCTCCAAAAACACTCAAGAAACTTGACACCATTCACAGCAAAGCAGCTTACTTGATCCACTCCAACCACTGCTCTGAGCATTCACTCCCTTCGTGACTGCACACCATGGATGCAGTGTGTACCTTCTGCAAGATGCAGTGCAACTTGCCAAAGCTCCTTTAACAGCACCTCCCAAACCTGTGACCCCCACCATCTCAAACAACAAGGACAGCAGGTCTGAGCGAACACCACCACCTGTAGTTCTCCTCCAAGTCACACACCATCCTGACTTGGTATTATATCACCATTCCTTTACGTGCTGCATTAAAATCCTGGAACTGCCTTACAAACAGTACTTTGGGTGTAGATACCGACACATATATAGTGCAGCAGTTCAAGAAGGCCCGTAACCCTTCTCAAGGGCAGTTAGGGATGGACAATAAATGCTGGCCTTGTCAGTGATGCCCAGATCCCATGGACAAATTTTTAAAAAAGCAGCTGTGGAGAGAGAATCAGAGCTCTGCATAGATGCTGCATGACGTACTGAATATTTCCAGGATTCTCTTTCCTGTTTCAGATTTGCAACATCCACAGTTTTTTGCCTACAAATAAGAGCCTGCATTATATCCATCTATGCATCAGGAGCTAAATGCAAGAGCAATCCTATATATGATGTGAAAGCAGGTTGACATGGTGATCCCTTCAATTTTCTCTCCCTGTGGGGTTACACGCATCCATTGCTCAGTGCCAACTCCTATCAGCTTTGCTGACATTAGCAAAAACCAATATCATAATGTTCCATGGCACAGTGCATGAGGGTGCCATAGCTCAAAGTTACCTTCCTTCAGTGTCTGCCTTTATTTCTCTGCTTCACCTATCCCTACAGGGAAAAAAATGTACATTTTCCTAGCTCATTTACAATAAATAAGCCACTTAGCAAAATCATAGATCCATAGGTGAATCAAGCTGAAATGTTGGTTACGTTGGAAAAAAACAAGCGGCTCTAGCCAGCCAATTAAGCTCTCAAGGGTAAGAGAAAGGTTCATAATTGTGTTTTTCTTATCTTCCTGTCCTAAATCAAGTACTGTTTGCCTATCTTCCTGTCCTTTATATCTACATTTGTACAGCATCCCCCTGGTGCTTTACATTAAAATCTTTGTCCTCAACTTTAAATCTTCCAAGGTATCATGCCTTTCAATCTGTGCAAACGTAACCGATCAGACTCTGGCACTTTAGCGCATTACCTCTTCACTTATCGCACTCTTGGCAGAAGGAGTTTCAACTACATGAGTCTCTGTCACCATTCATATTTTGTATCTTTTGGATCAAGCATTTGGTCATCTATCTTACATGCCTGTCCTAGTTATTTATGAAATACCTGCAACAGTCGTTAAGAAATTTGGCTGAATTTTCATTCAGTTGTGGAGGGGACTGGGCCAGCAATTTCCCACTACCACCTGGCATGCCAGTTTGCTGGCATGTTCCCTTTGGGGCATTTTGGAGCAGGCTGCAATGGGGGAGGAGTTGATGGCTACTCGCTTGCAAGCAGAGTGTAGCCATTTTTGGCTAATTAAAGGGTCCATTAAGGTCACTCATCTGATGCCTACTGGACTTTATCAGCTGACTGTTGAGCCGTAACCCAACTGATGAATGGAGTCAGCCTCCCATTGTGGAGGGGTGCCCACTACAATGACTGGCAACTGTGGCCACTTTTAACTGTTTTGAAGATTGACAGTGCCTCTTGCAGCCAGCTACATCGCCCACTTCTGCTAATGGGGCTGCCGATCCTTCAGTGTTGCAGGGTCTGCCATTGGCCCTCCAGCCTTGGGAGTCTGCTTTCCATCCTTAATTGGATGGAGTTAAGTGGTCACCTCCTCAAAAATGGCCTTCTGGATCCTGACAACAACATTTCTGGGCACCTGACCCCCATTTCCTCCCAATGTCGGGATTAGGACCTAAGGGTGAAAATGTAGCCCCTTGTGTTAATAATTCTTCAGACAGGCTTTGGGAATGAGCAGTTGATTGTTTTTAACCAGCGAGTATAATTACTTTCTTCTCTCTTTGTCCCCAACCCCATCATTTTCTGATGTTTTTTAGTGCCAACACGTCCACCTGTGCCAAAGCAAGGAAATCCACCAACAGTGATGTCTGCCTACTTCCCCGGCCAACAGCCTAGACTCCCTGCATCATGAAGAAAGAGCAGTAACAAAACTTCTCAACCTGGATTATATTCATGAAAGGAGAAAGGAATTTCTTTCCCATTAATAAAAAGAGGGACCTCCAGAACACATCACTGCAAGTATTGCAGTGATAAATTTGGACCTGTTTGTCTTTTGTAAGAAATGACTGAACTGGACAGTGATAATTAGCATAAATCCAGGTGCTCATTCAAACTGCCAGCATACATTCTATTGCCATTTTCAGCATATTAACTTTCATACAAATACAATCTTCATTTGAGGGAAGGTATTCTACACAGACTGCAGCAGTATACCAAAGTACATGTGACAGGGCCAGGAGTCTATATTTTCTGCCTTACAGATTACTAGAATGGTGTGAATGATAGATAATTTGGAACAATAAGGATATGTGTATCAGGGCATAAATCTTGGGCATTTGTTAACAGTGAAGATCATTGGCTACCTTCTACATGAAGGAACTGGGGCTTTCTTCCTTCTGCTCCCTCCTCCCCCTTGAATATGTCCTGCTTTTTAAAATGTGTTTCTGTAACTGCAAACCTTTAGGGTGTAAAAGTCTCAGCACACTTTTTCTAA
The DNA here is from genome assembly GCF_017639515.1 of Carcharodon carcharias. NCBI lineage: Eukaryota > Metazoa > Chordata > Chondrichthyes > Lamniformes > Lamnidae > Carcharodon > Carcharodon carcharias. The sequence goes on from NC_054470.1 coordinate 38,951,693, forward strand.
GTTGATATACAGTGTTTTTCTATTATGTTGTCAGCATTAGTAATATCTGTGGCACCAATCTTGTCTTGGTTTTGTTTTGCTCTGCTCAACCTATGCTATCTCATAGAATTTTATCTTTACCTGGGATCGCATGTATGGTACCTGTTGATTCTTAACAGAAGAAAGCTGTTTCTGTATGTTCAGCTATCTTAAGCTAGTTGCAAGTGCACTGTTGCCTTTTTAGACATCATATTTAAGACAAATATCTACTAACTGAAATCAGTTTTGAGTTCAGTTTTCTTCAAACACACTTATTATTGGAACCTTACTGTAATTCAGTATATACAGTCAGTATTACAATCCAGGAATGGGTCGGCCCTGCCAAACACTGCAGGGAATACAGAATTGTTGATGATTGGCACTGGAGGGGTAAAGGAGCAAGTTCTGTCTTATTAGTAGGACAATAGTTATGTACTTTTTGTATCTGCAAAATAAATTTGATTGTTGCATAATGAGGAAATCAATCAATTTTGTTTGATGAAAAGGCACCAGAGAAATATTAAGTGCCATTATTTATTATGCCCATCAAATTATTTGCCTGAAAGCATGAACTACTGCAACTTATCTGTGTAGTTCTGAAACCTATTACTTCGATAAGGTGACTAATATAATTGCATCAGGGACTTTAAAGCATATCAGATGTACAGAACTGGCGTTACGTTCCCTATTGTGTTGTAACTAGTAATTTATGACCTCTGTTGTACTGAATATATGTCCATGTAAAAATTTAAAGTATTTTGTATTTAAAGTGAGTGTTGCATACATATTTTGACTGAATAAAATATATGTAATTTTGCAGAAGAAATTGTGACCCTTTATATTTTTTAAATAAAGTTTGTTCAGATCTGCCACCAACAAGCATAGCTGGAATATGAGGTGGGGAAGAAGATATTAAGGTTATTTTAAAATAAAATTACATACCAGAATAGGAGAGCTCATGTACTAGAGGAGGGATGCACAATGAGACAAGTGGCCTTTGTCATCCCTGGCTTTTCTCGTGTTTTTGTGTTCTTCTTTCCTGAGATCTCACCCTTTCTGATTGTGGCTCTTTAGGCAAGAACATTGCAGCCATTGGCCATTTTTCGTAGAGAATTAGTGTCAGAAAATTATAGCAGAAAGAATGCAAAATGTGTTGCAGACTACTCCAGTCCTGACCTCACCCAACACCTGTATGCACTTTCCAACGAGGCCACTGGATATGACAGAACTCAGAATCCAACCTGATCTTTTTCCCTTCCTAGACTTGCAGGACTGCTGCAAATTTTAGTGAGCAAATAGCTTTTCTTAAAAAAAAGTGTTCATTGTTTAACAATTTGAAGCAATAAAGTAGACCTCATCTTAAATCACCAAACCTGTTTGCTGTGAGTAATTTCAATACTTTACATTCAACAATAATAAAGCTGGGAAAATTTCCCAATGTACTCCCAAGAATTACACAGGTCTTCTGCCAAACCCCTTGTTTTCTATATTGATGGGCATTAACTAGGTTGGTAAATTACGTTAAATATTAGCTCAACTGTTTTACAAATATGTGGCTATTCCTTTGTAGTCACAATGACTTGCAGTAAATCACCTGGATTGTTTGTATGTTTTAACTAGTTCAAGGCTATCAGTCACCATTTAGTTTTCAATTAATGCAAGAAAAAGACATAAAAAGCGACTGCATTTAAATAATTGAATGGAAACTTGACTTTTAATGATTGTTGTGTTTAGAATTTTGACATTTCGGAAGGACAGGAAGCTAGGAAAAGGTGGAGGGGTAGCTCTGCTAATTAGGAATGGCATTGTACATTAGAGAGGGATGACCTTAGTTCTAAAGTTCAAGATGTGGAATCAGTTTGGGTAGAGATAAGAAATAAAGGTAGGAAGTCACTTGTGGAAGTAGTTTATAGGCTCCCTAACAGTAACTTCACCATAGGACAGGGTATACAGGAAGAAATAATGGGAGCTTGTGACACAAGTACAGTCATAATCATGGCGGATTTTAATTTAAATGTCAATTAGATGAATCAGATTGGCAAAGATAGCCTGGAAGATGAGCTCATTTGAATGTTTTCAGGACAGTTCCTTAGAGCAGCATATTCTTTGGCCAGCCAGAGAACAGGCTATTCTAGATCTGGTAACGTGCAATGAGACAGATTAATTAATGACCTCATAATAAAGGAGCCCCTAGGTAGCAGTGCTCATAAGGTAGTTGAATTTTGCATTCAGTTTGAGGGAGAGAAGAGTGGTATTTTTAACTTAAATAAGGGCATTTATGAGGGTATAAAGACTGCTGGCTAAAGTGAACTGGGAAATTAGATTAAGGGATAGGTCAGTAGGGATGCAGTGGCAATAATTTAAGGAGATATTTCATGACACTGAAGTGAGAGACTCTAGGGAAAGGACATACTAGCCGTGGCTAACTAAGGAAGTTAAATATAGTATCAGTTTGAAAGAAAAAGTGTACAATGCCATGAGGATTAGTGGCAGATTAGAAGATTGGATAGAATATAAAAACAGCAAAGAATGACTAGAAGAATAAAGAGGGAGAAATTAGAGTACAAGAGAAAGCTAGCTAGAAATATCAGAAGTTTCTGCAGGTATCTAAAAAGGGTAAAATTAAAGTGGGCATTGGTCCCCTAGAGAGAGAGTCGGGGAAATTAATAATGGAAGATAAGGAAATGACATGATTTGAATAGATATTTTGCATCTCTTCACTGTAGGAGATACATATAACATCCCAGAAAAATTGTGAATCAAGAAGTGAAAGAGAGGGAGGAACTTAAAAACAATTACAATCACCAGGGAAAGGGTACTGAGAACATTATTAGAACTAAAAATTGACAAGTTGTGAGGTCCTGACTGACTTCATCCTAGGGTCTTAAAAGTGGCTGCTGAGATAGTAGTTGCATTGGTTTTAATTTTCTAAAATTCTCTAGATTCTGGAAAGGTCCCATCATTTGGAAAATAGCAGATATAACCTCTATTCAAGAAAGGAGGGAGACAGAAAGCAGGAAACTACAGGCCAAATATCTTAACATCCGTCATAGGGAAAATGCCGGGGCAGGATTTTACGACAGCGGGATTTTACGTTCCCGCTGAAGTCAGTGGGATTTATAATGGCTCACTGCATTTTATGGCCCCGTCCCCGCCGAAACGGGGTGTAAAATTCTGCCCCTGGAATCTGTTAAGGAGGTTATAGCTGGGCACTTAGTAAATATCAAAGCAATTAGACAGTCAACATGGTTTTATGAAAGGGAAATTGTGAGACTAATTTAATAGAGTTCTTTGAGGAAGTAACTAGAAATGTGGATAAAGGGGAAACTGAATGTGGTGAACTTAGATTTCAAGAAGGCATTTGAAAAGGTGCCACACAAAGGTTACTACACAAAGTGCCCTTGGTGTAGGGGGTAACATATTAGCATGAATAGAGGATTGGTTAGCTGAAAGGAAACAGAGTAGACATAAATAGGTAATTTTTGGGTTGGCAAGATGTAACAAGTGGAGTGCTACAGGGATCAGTGTTGGGGCCTCAAATATTTACGAAATAATTTTGTTGAAGGAACTGAATATATAGTTGCTAAATTCACAGATGACACAAAGTTAGGTAGGAAAGTAAGTTGTGAAGAGGACATAAGGGGTCAGCAAAAGGGTACAGATAGGTTAAGTGAGTAGACAAAAACTTGGCAGATGACGTATAATATGGAAAAATGCGAACTTGTCCACTGGCGGGAAGAACTGATAAGCAGCATATTAAATGGAGAGATTGCTCCAGAGAGAGCTCTGAAGTACAGGGATCTGGTACATGAATTACATAAAGTTAGTATGCAGGTACAGCAAGTGATTACAAAGACAAATGGAATGTTGTTTATTGCAAGAGTAATGGAATAAAGAAGTAGGAATGTTTTGCTGCAGTTGTACAAGGCATTGGTGAGACCACATCTAAGTACTGAGTACAGTTTTGGTGGTCTCATTTAAAAAAGGACATAATTGCATTAGAAGTAGTTCAGAGGAGGTTCATGTGACTGATTCCTGGAATGACTGGGTTATTTTGAGGAAAGGTTGAACAGGTCGGGCCTGTATCCATTGGAGTTTAGAAGAATGGGAAGTGACTTTATTTAAACATATAAGATCCTGAGGGGGCTTGACAAAGTAGATACTGAAAGGATGTTTCCCCTTGTAGGAGAGACCAGAACTAGAGGGCACCAGATTAAAACCATTTAATCTTCCATTTAAGAACGAGATGAAAATTTTTTTCTCTAAGGGTTGAGAGTCTGTGGAATTCCCCTAGGGAAGAGTAGAGGCAGGGTCATTGAATATTTTTTTGAGACAGAGGTTGATAAATTCTTGACTACCAAGGGAATCAAAGGGTATTGGGGGTAGGTAGGATAGTGGCTTTGCGGTCACAATCAGATCAGCCATGATCTTACAGAATGGCAGAGCAGGCTCGAGGAGTTGAATGGTCTACTCCTCCTAATTCATATGTAATTTGCCCAGTTATTTGATTTAGCAATAAATGTTAAGATGCATATGAATTTCATCACCGCAACTGCATTTTGAAGATGAAACAGGACAATAAATGAAGAGTCACAATGAGCAATGTTTGAATATGTTTCACTGTTCAAGTATATTTCAATGTTCAGCTATATGGCTATATGGTTTAATTTTCTGTTTGACGTTTTGACATACTAAAGTAATTGATCTAACTTAGCCATTTACTCTATGTCCCAGTTCTTTTTAAAACAAAATATTCTTTTAAGTAAATCTCTAACATTTAGTTCATGGAAATTATGCTGTTACATTTATAAAGGCAGCTTGATGTCACTGTAGCAACAATCAGTAAACATTTGAATTTATTCCTGCCAGCATGACCCTCTCTTGGGTCATTAAAGGCAGTTGAAGTGTATAAATCAATCTCTTTGTTTGCTAGGTGTTAAAACATTTTATCTTGTGCTGTAGTAACGACAATCAGATTTCAGGTAATATTTGTGGAAAACGTTTGTGACCAGATTGATCAGCTATTATAGTACATGCATGTTTTGTCAGCATTTTCGGCCAATGACTTCCATACAAGTAGCAGGTGGGCTACCAGATTTCAGCCCATGTGGTGCCATTGCACCCATTTTTAGCCAGGCTGCTTCCTAGAACTCACAATAGGAGGTGAACTCTTGCCACAAAGGGATCATTGTTGATAGAGCTGACCAGTCCACCCCACTACAAGCATGCCTTTTATTTGACTTTGGGTACATTTACTTTCCTTGATGAGTAAAGTATTTCATTAGCCACCAGACTATTAAATAGAATATTTGTTTTTTCCTTGGAGCTGGTGAGGGTGAAGTGGTAGTGTGGATGGCGATACTGAATGGGGGACCATTTCTTTTCCTTAGAAGCATGCCTATTTGATTTTAATGGTTTTGAGTCCAATACTTCATGTTGAGGTAGATGGCTGTGTGCTGACTGCCACTCATTCTAGGAAAAGTTGATTAACCCATTTTCAATTGCTTTGGTGTCATACGTTTCAGAGCAAGATATGAAGATTTTAGAGGGACCAGTTTCCTTGGGTCAGGTGTACAGCTGGGCGCTAAAATAAACTTATTTAACAACAAATGCAGAGAAAGGTGAATTGAATAAGAGCTAAAAGATCGTATAAAAGTAAATTTGTACCACTGTACACCATGGCCAATACTCCCTTTGAACTATGAAGAGGTAATGCTGCTGAACTATATTGCCACTTTTGCATCACTGGCACATTCTTTGCATGTTTATGCTTACACATGGTTGCAGATCTCCATTCACTGGAATGTAAAGACACTATCTCTCGATATTAAAAAAAAAACTTGAGTGTTATGGTCACTTACCTGTCAGCTTTTTCTTAAGGTTTGCAGGCAATCCAAACTGGTATCTTGCTGAAATTTGGTTTAATCCAGTTGCAATTTTTTGTCAGAATTCAATTCAGAACTAACTTTTGCCTCAATACATAAAAGTGAAAATGTAAGAATTTGAGTGGGTGCATTAAATTATTTAAACCCAATTGCAAAAAACCCAATTCACCAGTGATTCATTCAGATCTGAAGAAGACTTTTGAGATAAGACAGGACTCTCCAGACGGTAAATTGAAAGAAGTTTATTCAAAAAGAATGCTTATCGACACAGTTAAAATATAGAATTACTTAAATCTGAATGTATGAGAGGTAAATTGGGTAAGCCCTCTTAATCAAACATACACAATGCAGATCTGATATTTAAATCAATTCACTACTTCCTTTCTGAACTAGACACAGAAGTCTGACTCATTCAATACAGAAGAGAAAAGGTGCAAAAAGGTATACTTATCAATCTAAAACAGACTTTTACAACTTCTGATAGTTGATCAGGCTGCAGAGGTGACACAAGGTGCTGGTGAGAAGTGACTGAAGCATTCTGGGAGAAGTCACCGCAGCCACCGCGACTCAGGAGGGAATCGAGGAGGATCCACTGTCAAAGAACGGAATAGCCCCAAACATTACATTGCTGTAGTGTTTCCATCCCTCCCTCCCTCCTCAAACCTAAAAAAAAAGAGAGGAAGAGGCAGTGCCTTCAAGAGTGCACCAGACCTGTGAGGGACACTCTCCTGAAAGTGGATTTTAAAGAAAAAGCAGCTGATTGGTGAGTAAATCCTGGGAGCAGATTCGGAGGGAGGAGCACCGGAGCGGTGAGTATAAATCTAGCTTACCTCTGGATTCGCAGCCTTGTCTCCAGGGAGTAGACTCGGAGGAACACCGGAACGGTGAGTATAAATTTAGCTTACCTCGAGGTTCGTGGCCTTGTCTCCAGTGAGCAGACTCGGAGGGAGGAGCACTGGAGCAGTGACCTAGGGGCACAGTAACTGAAGCCAAAACTGAAAAAGTGTCATCACAGGAAAGCTGTGACCTGATTGGTTGGTAGGAAATCTGGACCAAATTTGAAAAAAAAACACTGCAAAGCTAATTAATAAATTAATTATCTAAGTTGAGATGGGTGGGCAGGTGATGTGCTGTAGCTGTATGATGTGGGAGCTGGCAGATCCTATTGCAAGCCGCAGTGACCACATCTGCAGCAAGTGTTAGTTGCTGGAGGAACTCCGGTTCAGAATTGATGAGCTGGAGTCCGAGTTCCGGACGCTGCGGCACATCCAGGAGTGGGAGAGTTACCTGGACGCTTTGTATCAGGAGGCGGTCATACCCAGTAGATTAAGTACCTCAAGTTCGGTCAGTGGTCAGGGTCAGCAGGGTGTGACTGCAAGTGAGGCAGGTAGAGGGATCCTGTGTTCAGGAATAGAGCAGCCTCAGCTCTTGCCTTTGTCCAACAGGTACAAGGTACTTGCTCCCTGTGTGGATGAGGAACAGAGCCATAGGGAGGATGAGCCAGCTGACCACGGCACCGTGGCACAGAAGGCCATTCAAGAGGGGGGAGCAAAAAGACAAGTGGTAGTTGTAGGGGATTCTATAATTAGGGGAATTGATAGCATCCTTTGTAAGCATGATCAAGAGTCCCACATGGTATGTTGCCTGCCCGGTGCCAAGGTGAGGGACATCTCTGACCAGCTTGAAGGGGTATTGGAGAGGGAGGGGGAGGATCCAGTTGTGGTCCACGTCGGGACAAATAACATAGGTAAGACTAGGAAAGAGGACCTGTTTGGGGACTAACAGGAACTAGGAACTAAATTAAAGAACAGGTCCTCAAGGGTTATAATCTCTGGATTACTACTCGAGCCATGTGCAAATTGGCATAGGGACGGGAGAATAAGGGAAGTAAACACGTGGCTAAAGGAGTGGTGTGGGAAAGAGGGGTTCCATTTCGTGGGGCACTGGCATCAGTATTGGAACAGGAGGGATCTGTACCATTGGGATGGTCTCTACCTGAACCAATCTGGGACCAATGTTCTAGCGAAAAGGGTAAATACGGTGATCAACAGGACTTTAAACTAGAAAGTGGGGGGAGGGAAGGGTAAAACTCCAAGAAGTATGACTAATGGGAAACAAAGCAGCAGGTTAGTGTGTGGAGGGGTGGGTGGATTCAACTTCATGGAAAATTATGAAAAAACTGAAAAGAAAGGAGAGCCCAGGAGAGGCTATTAAAATCTCCAGAACACAAAATAGGACAGAGTGTTTGGAAAGGGCTAGGAATCTAACTTCAAGCACATCAGATAAAGGGACGACAATGAGAAAAGGGACGGGAAATACAGGACTGAAGGTGTATCTGAATGCACACAGTATATGAAATAAGGTAAATGAGCTTGTAGCGCAGTTTGAAATTGGCAGATATGATGTGGTGGGCATAATGGAGACATGGCTGCAAGGGGATCAGGACTGGGAGCTAAATATCCAAGGATATACATCCTATCGAAAAGATAGGCAGGTTGGCAGAGGGGGTGGGGTTGCTTTGTTAGTAAGAAATGAAACTAAATCGATAGCAAGAAATGACGTAGGGTCAGATGATGTAGAATCTGTGTGGGTAGAATTGAGGAACCGCAAAGGTAAAAAAACCATAATGGAAGTTATGTACAGGCCTCTGAACAGTAGTTCAGAATGTGGGGCACATGATACACCAGGAGATAGAAAAGGCGTGTAAGAAAGGCAAGGTTACAGTGACCTTGGGAGATTTCAATATGCAGGTAGACTGGGAAAATCAGGTTGGTAGTGGATCCCAAGAAAAGGAATTTGTGGAATGTCTACGAGATGGCTTTTTGGAGCAGCTTGTGGTGGAGCCCACTAGGGAACAGGCAATTCTAGATTTAGTGATGTGTAATGAGGCAGATTTGATAAGGGAGCTTAAGGTGAAGGAACCCTTAAGAGGAAGTGACCATAGTATGATAGAATTTATCCTGCAATTTGAGAGGAAAAAGCTGGAATCAGATGTAACGGTATTACAGTTGAATAAAGGCAACTACAGAGGCATGAGGGAGGAGCTGGCCAGAATTGACTGGGAAATGAGTCTAGCAGAAAAGACAGTAGAACAGCAATGGCAGGAGTTTCTGGGAGTAATCTAGGAGACACATCAAAAATTCATCCCTAGGAAGAAGAAACATATTAAAGGGAGGACGAGGCAACCATGGCTGACAAGGGAAGTCAGGGACAGCATAAAAGCTAAAGAGAAAGCATACAACACAGCAAAGAGCAGTGGGAAACCAGGGGATTGGGAAGCCTACAAAGACCAACAGAGGACAACTAAAAAGAAATAAGGAGGGAGAAGATTAAATATGAGGTAAACTAGCCAGTAATATAAAAGAAGATTGGAAGAGTTTTTTAGATATATAAAGGGTAAGAGAGAGGCAAAAGTGGACATTGGGCTGCTGGAAAATGACGCTGGAGAAGTAGCAGTGGGGAACAAAGAAATGGCGGAGGAATTGAATAGGTACTTTGCATCAGTCTTCACGGTGGAAGACACGAGTTACATCCCCAAAGTTCAAGAGAGTCGGGGGCCAGAGGTGAGTATGGTGGCTATTACCAAGGAGAAGGTGCTAGGAAAACTGAAAGGTCTGAAAGTGGATAAATCACCTGGGCCAGATGGATTACACCCCAGAGTTCTGAAGGAGATAGCTGAAGGGATAGTGGAGGCGTTAGTGATGATCTTTCAGGAATCACTGGAGTCAGGGAGGGTCCCAGAGGACTGGAAAATCGCTAATGTAACCCCCCTGTTTAAGAAGGGAGTGAGGCAAAAGACAGCAAATTACAGGCTGATTAGCCTGACCTCGGTCGTTGGTAAGATTTTAGAGTCCATTACTAAGGATAAGATTTCAGAATACTTGGAAGTGCATGGTCAAATAGGGCAAAGTCAGCATGGTTTCATCAAGGGGTGGTCATGCCTGACAAATCTGTTAGAATTCTTTGAGGAGGTAATGAGTAGGTTAGACAAAGGAGAGCCAATAGATGTTATATACTTGGACTTCTAGAAGACCTTTGACAAGGTGCCGCACGGGAGGCTGCTCAGTAAGATAAGAGCCCATGGTGTTAGAGGCAAGATACTAGCATGGATAGAAGATTGGCTGTCTGGCAGGAGGCAGAGAGTGGGGATAAGGGTGTCCTTCTCAGGATGGCAGCCAGTGACTAGTGGAGTTCCGCAGGGGTCAGTGTTGGGACCACAACTTTTCACTTTATACATTAATGATCTAGATGAAAGAACCGAGGGCATCCTGGCTAAATTTGCAGATGTTACAAAGATAGGTGGAGGGACAGGTAGTATTGAGGAGGCAGGGAGGCTGCAGAAGGATTTGGACAGGTTAGGAGAATGGGCAAAGAAGTGGCAGATGGAATACAACGTGGGCAAGTGTGAGGTCATGCACTTTGGTAGGAAGAATAGAGGCATAGACTATTTTCTAAATGGGGAGAGAATTCAGAAATCCAGAGTGCAAAGGGACTTGGGAGTCCTAGTCCAGGATTCTCTTAAGGTTAACTTGCAGGTTGAGTCGGTGGTTAAGAAGGCAAATGCAATGCTGGCATTTATTTCGAGAGGACTAGAATATAAAAGCAGGGATGTGCTGCTGAGGCTTTATAAGGCTCTGGTCAGACCACATTTAGAATATTGTGAGCAATTTTGGGCCCCGTATCTCAGGAAGGATGTGCTGGCCCTGGAGAAAGTCCAGAGGAGGTTCACGAGAATGATTCCAGGAATGAAAGGCTTAACATATGAGGAACATTTGAGGACTCTGGGTCTATACTCGATGGAATTTAGAAGGATGAGGAGGGATCTGATTGAAACTTATAGAATACTGAAAGGCCTGGATAGAGTGGACATGGGGAAGATGTTTCCATTAGGAGAGACTAGGACTTGAGGGCACAGCCTCAGAGTAAAGGGAAGACCTTTTAGAACAGAGATGAGGAGAAACTTCTTTAGCCAGAGAGTGGTGAATCTATGGAATTCATTGCCACAGAAGGCTGTGGAGGCCAGGTCATTGAGTGTATTTAAGACCGAGATAGATAGGTTCTTGATTGGGAAGGGGATCAAAGGTTACGGGGAGAAGGTGGGAGAATGGGGTTGAGAAACTTATCAGCCATGATTGAATGTCGGAGCAGACTCGATAGGCCGAATGGCCTAATTTCTGCTCCTATGTCTTATGGTCTTATGAACCCAGCAGCCAACAGGCCCCCGCCCCTTAATTGGCCTGCCAGCGTGAAATTGGGGTCAGGGGCCGATGGCGGGTGCAAGACCATTTCCCGGCCACTCCCAGGCCTGCCTGACTCACCCACCATGCCCGACAACCTTAAAATCCTGCCCCTCGAGTCTGCACACATGAAATTAATCGTGGAAATCCAAAAATTGGTGTGTGTGGGTCAATGTTTCCCCATAAGGGTGCGCTGTTGAAACACCACCCCCTCCACTAACTGCAATCAAATAGAAATCACTAGACCAAGGAAAATTTTTACCTTTAACCTTACTGTAAAAGCTATTGAAAGGCTAATACCTTGTTAAAAGATGTGTAACAGGGGTTTATAACAATATACTAAGTTTCTAATTACTCCTGAGAAACACCTCAGACCCTGGAAAACAAATCTTATGTTTGTGGAATATCAAATTTCTCCATTAAAATAAATTTTACTTTTTTTTAAACAAGTTTGTTTATATTTCAGCTTCTACCTTAATCCTGTATTTATGTTCCAATCATGTATTTTGTGCACTGTGAAATATAAGTAAAAGTGAAGGGTAATCAGTGCATTTTACTTCCTGGTTTATTGTATGAGAATATTTTCAATGCAATTGGCTGCTTTACCATGCATGATGACTTTACTGTTGTTGGACACTTCAAGATCCCGTTGACTTGGTGCCAGATTCAAATTGGCACCAGGAAAGGGGAAGTCCACCCTGCAGAGGCAATTAGATCATCAGGGGCAAATGCCATCTCTTTACCACTAACTGCATAATCTGGGCTATCATGAAATATTTCTCGAGTGAGTGCTTGATTCAGTTGGTACCACGTGAGTCAGGAGGTTGTGGATTTGAGCTCTTTATCAGGTGTTTGACAAGGGCAATATTGAGGAAGTGCTGCATTTTTGGAAGTGCAGTCTTTTTTGCACTTCATTTGGATGTGAAAGATCTGCAAGATCAATTGAAGAAATATAAGGAATTCAGCCAATGTTCTGGCCAACATTCTGCCCCCAGACACTACCACTAAAATCAGATTAACTGGTCATTCGTTTCATTGCTATTTGTGGGATCTTGCTATGTGATGCACTTATGAGGTCTTTCTTGTGCTTAATAAATGGTTTGTTTTCTGGTGGTATTTTAGGTTTATTCCTTACTACTCCTGTGTTATCTCAAGCTCTAACTTGTTTCTTTGCTAAGCTGCCTTGATTCTTTTGTCACATCCTAGGTGAGAGAAATAAATCTTATTGTGGCATTAGCACCTGCTTTAATGTCTAAACATACAATTAAATCAAGGAGAGGCAATTGGTACCTTGAAAGGTTAAATGAGCGTATGCCATTGCTTTTCTCCACACATGCCACTTTCTTGGTCTCAAATTTGTGACACCCTATAAAGCCATAGGAACAATCTTATTTTTGTCATAACTTTGTAATTTTGAAAAGTTCCCTCAAGTCACCCCTTAACCCTTTTAGTTCTTTGGAAAAAGCCTCAATACCTTGAGACTCTTCGTCCCTATCATCTCTCATCCTAGTCAATCTACACTGCACATTTACTGCTATTTTATATCCCTTCTGTAATTGTTCTCGACCAGCAGAACAACTAAGGTCTTGTTTGCACAAATATAGCTTTGTCTTCTCCTTTTTGGATCCTACTTCTCTACCTTTGTGCCCTTTTGAAGGTATTAGTTACTTGATTGTCATCCTGAATGATTGCACACCAAGTGTTTCAACTTGAAATAGAAAGACTGCTTCTGTTCATGAGAAAGTGGATGAGGGAGTGTAACTCAAAAGGATTACTAAATAGACCAGATTTAAATTTAAAAAAAAACATCCACTTTAATATGCATTTCTACAAGCTGCTATACTTTGGATTGACAATTACCTGTTACTTATAGAAGATATAGTTTAGCATTAAATGAATTGAGATACACAGTAATATTAATCACAGTGTATTTCTCCAACATTTTACATTTTGATTTCACAAGTAATTGCACATAATTTGATCTCCAATGAGGAATCATAACTTCAGAATCAAACATTCAAGATTATGCAGGAGATATAATTCTCAGATGGGTATATTATCTTTTAAGGACTTAAGCGTGACTCATTGGTAGAGGTAATTATACAAAGATTAAAATACCCATTGAGCATAAACTGGTGATTTTGTGAGACTTTACAACTTTTCACTTTCATTCCTTCATGAAGAGTAAATGACACGAAAGGTACTAGGAGTAAATTTCTGAAAAAATGTCATCTCTGCTTTTGAAGTTGTGGTCCAAATAAGTAAATTGTGTTGTGAAAAGATTGCAATTTACATCATACACAGGAAAGCAGCATAACTAATCTAAATTAGAACTAATATAAAACGTGTACCTTAAATGGAAGACCTGGAGTTGATACACACCAAAATTCATTGAAAATTTATGTGCAAAGATCAAGAAACTTGCACATTTGCTTATTCAGCCTGTAGTGGCTTGCTGCCCCCTGTTGATACTTTCATATAAGAACAGAATTGATGGCATACAGCAGGCTTGTCTAACCCCCAGCCTGTGGGCCAGATTGGCCTGTCAAGTTTCTGTATCAAGGCCTGCAGACCCGGTGCTCAAAATGCCAGTAAGTGGGGTGGAAGGTTCTGCAAGGATCTATTGAGCCTATCAGTAGGAAATGTGGGAGAGAAACAATCTTTAATTGGAGGAACATTGGACTTAAGAGCAAGAATAGGCAAGAATTTGGCCCATTGAGCCTGCTCCGCCATTCAATATGATCACGGCTGATATGGTTGTGGTCTCAGCTCCACCTTCCTATCTGCCCGCCATAACCTTGTCTCTAAAAATGTATCTAACTCAGCCTCGAATAAATTTAAAGACCCAGCCTCTACTGCTTTCTGGGGAAGAAAATTCCACAGACTAATGGCCCTCTGAAAGAAAACAATTCTCCTCATCTCTGTCTTAAAATGGAGACCTCTTAGTCTTAAACTATATCCCCTAGTTTTAGTCTCCTCCACAAAAGAAAACATCTTCTGGGTATCCACCCTATCAGGTTCCCTGAAGATCTTTTATGTTTCAATAAGATCACCTCTCATTCTTCTAAATTCCAATGGATATATGCCCAACCTGTTCAACCTTTCTTCACAAAGTAAACCCTTATATCCCAGGAATGAGTCACATGAACCTTCTCTGATCTGCTAATGCAATTCTATCCTTTTTCAAATAAGGAGACCAAAACTGTACATAGTACTCCAGATGTAGTCTCACCAAGGCCCTGTACAACTGCAATAAAACGTCCCTATTTTTATATTCCATTCCTCTTTCAAAAATGCCAACATTCCATTTACCTTCCTAACCACTTGCTATACCTGCAGATTAACTTTGTGTGATCCAGGTACCAGGGCACTCAGATCCCTCTGCACCACTGAGTTCTGCAATCTTTCTCCATTTAAATAGTATACTGCTTTTCTATCCTCCCTGCCAAAGTGAAGAAGTTCACATTTATCCATTTGTCCACTCACTTAACCTGTCTATATCCCTTTGCAGATTCATTACCTCCTCTTGACAACTTACTTTCCTATTTATCTTTAGCAAATTTAGCTACCATGCATTCGGTCCCTTCATCCAAGTCATTGATATAGATTGTAAATAGTTGATGACCCAGCACTAATCCCTATGGCACTCTACTAGTTACAGCTGGCCAATCTGAAAAATAGCTATTTATCCCTACTCTCTGCTTCCTATTAGCTAACCAATCTTTTATCCATGCTAACACGTCACCCCTACACCATGTGCTCTTTATCTTGTGTAGTAACCTTTGATCTAGTACCTTATCAAATGCCTTTGGAAAGCGAAGTATACCATATCTACTGGTTTCCCTTACTCAACTTTGAATGTTACTTCATCAAAATACTCTAATATATTAGTTAAACATGATTTCCTTTTCATAAAGCCATGTTGGTTCTGCTCGCTCATATTGTGATTTTCAAATGGCAGAATATTTCGTTCAGCGAGCGGGCACGCGCCCGACCTGCTCAAGTGTGAAATGATGCACATTGACGTCAGCCAAGCATGCAGACATCAGCGCGCAGTCATGCGATAGTTCAGTTGGCGGGCAAGCGCCAGAGCCAGCAGCACGCCTGCCAACAATTAAATGGCCTGTTAACGGTTGGCTGGCAGGTGAAAAGGCCAAGTGTGGAAACCTCATCCATTGGTGGGATGAGGAATCCAAAAGCAAATAAAAATAAAATAAAAACTTTAATTTTTTATTAATAACATGTCCCTGCCCTCCACTGCACCCCCCCCCCGCCCCCCCACCACTTAATTGGCCCACCAGCGTAAAATTGCAGTGCGGTGCCAATCATAGGCAGCGGGCAGTTTCCAAGCACCCCCGCCAAGGGCAAAATTCTGCCCTAAGTATCCTGCTATAACCTCCTTAATAATGGATTCCAGCAATTTCCCCTGTGACACATGTTAGGCTAACTGACCTGTAGTTTCCTGCTTCCTATCTCCCTCCTTTTTTTGAAGAAAGGTATTACATCTGTTACTTTCCAATCCACTGGGACAGGTCCCAGAATCTAAGGAATTTTGTAAGATTATAACTAATGCCATTTACTATCTGTGCAGCCACTTCTTTTAAGAGTCGAGGATGCAGGCAAACTGCTCCTGGCGATTTGTCAGCCTTTCAGTCTAATAGTTTTCCTGGCACATTTCCCCTGGTGATCATGACTGTTTTAAATTCCTCCCTCCCCATTACCTCTTGATTTTTAAGTATCTTTGGGAAGTTTTCTAAGTCTTCTGCAGTAAAGACAGACACAAAATACCCATTCAACACTGCCGCCATTTCCTTGTTTTCCATTATCATTTCTCAAGGCTCATTATCTAGAAGACCAAAACTAGCTTGAGTTACTCTTTTCCTATTTAAATACTTGTAGAAACTCTTACTATCTTTCTATATTATATTACTAGCTAGCTTACTCTCATACTCTTCTTTCTGCTTCTTTTTGGACTTTTAGCAGCAAATAATGTGCCACATTTCAGCCTGAGGCCTAAATACCAACAAGGGGTGGCAGTTAGTCAGCTGGTGGGGTAGAGAGGCAGGGACTGGCTGCTGGGTGGGGGGTAGTGGGGGTGGGGGGAAGAGAGAGACAGAGAGGGCAGGGCAGGGGGAACTGGCTGCTGTGTGTGTGAGAGAGAGACTGTGTATGTGTGAGGGAGAGGCTGTGTGTATGAGGGAGAGACTGTTTGTGTGTGTGTGTGCATGAAAGAGTATGTGTGTGTGTGTGTGTGAGAGAGTGAGAGAGAGACGAGTGTGTTTGTGTGTATGAGAGAGAGAGGTGTGTTTGTGTGTGTGAGGGGGGGTGAGAGATAGTGTCTGTGTGTGTGTGAGTGAGAGAGAGAGAGAGAGAGGGAGAGTGTTTGGGTGCATGTGAGAGTGTGTGTCTGTGTGAGACTTTGACTGAGAGGGGGGTAAAGAGAGTGAGAGGGGAGAGAGAGAGAGAGAGGGAGAATGAGGGAAGAGAGAGAATGAGAAAGCGAGAGAGTGACAGCAGTCCTGGACTGGGAGCACAGAGGTGTGCACGTGGCTGCACTTTAAATGTGTCATCCAGCGTGATGAAGCAGTGAGGTGATGGCGTGGTGGGTGAATGAGAGCGTACCCACCATCAAAATGATGTATTTACCAGGAGTGCATAATTAATGCAGCGGGTTTGGGACAAATCGGCATGATAAGACGCCATTGCAGCTGAAGTATAAAATGTCGTTTTTCCCACCCGCTACTGCACTTAGGGCGAATCATCCCAGATTAGCAGTGTGTGTGTGTGAGAGAGATTGTGACTGAGAGGGTGTGTGTGTGCGTGTCTATCTGTCTGTCTTACTCCCAGTCTCAGGCTTCTAACACAACTTCAGCCCCATATATCAACACATTCTCTCACCCAATCACACTGCGGGTGACGGTGAGTGAGTAAGCACCCTGAAGTGGGAGTGAGCCAGACACAAACATTCTCACCCTCTCATGCTCATCTTTATTAATAACTCATTTTTAAAAATTCTCAAATTATGCTTTCATTTTTCTTCCTGCCTCAGTATTTTTTTGAAATTCATGTTTAATGTTGTGCCAAGCTTTATTTTTCTGAAACTTGCTCATTAGCCCCTTGAGTGAGAAAACAACTGAGATGCGGCCCCTCACGTGAGAAGGTTGGACAAGCCTGACATACAGTTTCACAGTCAGCAGAGTTCTTCTTCGTTACAGCATCCTCCATGTACTAATTCAAACTACCAAAGCACAAAATCATGTCAGATTTGGCTAGACTTTCTGTAGGATCTCCCACTATAAGATCAGAAACATATGTAAGCTTTTTCTAAGGTTTCTGCCAAGGTTATGGCAAATCATCAGGAGGACACCCCAGAAGTTCCTAGTGCTTGCATTTTGCCTTTGTCCTTTCTTTCCCATAAGCAAACATTCCACCCATTCCTATAAACACTGAATACAACAGTATTTTTGACCTGATTTTTTTCTCTGGGTAACCAGGCACTTGCACTTTTTTAAAAAAGTGTTTGCTGATGGATTTATCAAAACCATTCAGCTTTCCTCAGCTGCTTGTGTAAATGTCTGAACCCATGTGTTACCTCAATGTTTTACAAGAAAAACTGCATTTTTCACTAGGATTGTAGCCAGTATGAATCAGGTGCTTTGTTCACCTTGTGTGTTTTTGAGGGAGATGAGCTCTTAGTTCGAGTTAGAGGCACAGGTATTGTGTTCATCTAGAAAACACAATACTGCTAACCAGTTTTTAACTATTCAAAAGAATTTTCTGGGTATACTAAGCTGTTTCCTGACATGAGGATTTATTTTCTTTAAGATTGGTTACAACCGCTTTTGTTCAAGATGAGGAGAATGATAAACAGGTTAATTTCCTAATTGTTATATGTTATTAACTGACTTTATTTAAGCACTCCAGTCCGTACGCTTGTGGAATTGTTATGCTTTGGGAACAAAATGGTGAGTGCGGTTGGAGTGGTAACAAGTGTTACTTATTTTTTAAAAAATGAGAACTGTTGGATTTAGGATTTTCACTATTACTGTGACCCGTGACAGACTTGACTTGTTCAGAAGTGCATCATCAATTTTTGCCTCTCCCCCTCCCCCACTCCTCCCCCATACCAAAACTTGTTTTAAATATTTGTTTCCACATGATGGTGGAGTAACCAAGAGACATCCTCAGCAATCCATATTAAAGTAGTCAACATCCACCTGGAATGTGAGATGTGACATTAATAATGAACGGTGGCTCACTTTTTGCCTGCTGCAGACACGATGGGCCAAGTGGCCTCTTCCTGTGTCGTAAACTCTCTATGATTCTATGGTATTAATGGCAAACTCCAACCTCAAGTGGTATGTTGAGCACAAACCTTCAGCCTCACTACATTTGTTTCTGCAAACCTGATTTTTTTTTTACGCA
Source organism: Carcharodon carcharias (assembly GCF_017639515.1). NCBI lineage: Eukaryota > Metazoa > Chordata > Chondrichthyes > Lamniformes > Lamnidae > Carcharodon > Carcharodon carcharias. The sequence continues at coordinate 38,970,258 of NC_054470.1, forward strand.
TCATACAAATAGCATGCAATTGTAAAGAAAAGCTTTAATTTATACTGTGCCTTTCAAATGCTTTACAATCAATTAACTGCTTTTGAAATATAGTCACTGGTGGAATGTAAGAAACATGGCAACCAATGGGTGCACACCAGGTCCACAAACAGTAGTTTCATAATGATCAGATAATCTCTTTTTGTGATACTGATTGAGGAATAAATATTGGCTTGGATATTGGGGATAACTCCCTTGCTCTTGAACAGTGCTGCATTAGAGTTTCAGCTTTGATTATTATGGGATGGGCAAGAATTGCCTCAGTACGTCCTGTCCACAAAAAGCAGGATAAATTCAATCTTGTCAATTACCAAACAATCAGTCTACTCTCAGTCATCAGAAAAGTGATGGAAGATATCATGGACAGTGCTCTCAAGTGGCACTTGCTCAGTAAGGACCTGCTCACTGATACTCAGTTTGAGTTCCGCCTGGGCTACTCAAATCCAGGCCTCGTTACAGCCTTGGTCCAAACATGGACAAAAGAACTGAATTCTAGAAGTGAGGTAGGAGTGATATGCCCTTGATATCAAAGCAGCTTTTGACCGAATGTGGCATCAAGCAGCCCTAGCAAAACTGAAGTCAATGGGAATCAAGGAGAAACTCAACACTGGTTGGAGTCACTCACACAAGGAAAATGGCTGTGGTTTTTGGGAGCCACTGGTTGTAATCGCTAGCACAAGGAAAATGGTTGTGGTTGTTGGAAGCCAAACATCTTAGCACCAGGAGTGTCATGAAACTTAATGTATATAATATTATTGGAAAATATTTTTCTTTTGAAGTAGAGGTTTAGTCTGTGGGTGTGTCTTAATTGGATTAAAGCCAGCTAGTCTGGGTACTTTGATGTGTACTAGTTTTGATATGTAAGAGAGATAGAGTGTATTTGCATTTTTTTTAATAGAGCATTCAAGAAGTGGGGTGAATTCTGGCACCTAGTGAGCAGAGACCAAGCAATATGTTTATATTGCTAATAAAATTGGTACTGTGAAAGGGGTTTTATGGTTAGAAGAGACTGGTGTTACAATGAGAATTTACGTTCAATGGGCTGCGCTAGTTATAACAAGACAATCGTTTTGTGTGTGTAGAGCAGAGGCAATGTGAGATCAAAAACAGCTGTAAGCCTCCAACTGTCTCCACAGGAACCACAGTGAAAAGAACCTCATTTTGAATTCATAAGGTGAAAATCTTTGCCTGGTGTCTGGTTAAGTCTATGGGTTGCTGTTGCCTTAATGGAGATTAGTTTGGGAATTTGTTTTAAAGTTATGATAGTAGTACTTTGAAGCCATGTATCAGTGTTTAATGTGTTGTAACTTAATAAAATATTTCATCTAATTTAATATAAAACCTCTCGAGAACTGGTGGTATGATTCCTGAATTTAGAGTTGCATCTCAAACTTAACACTTAAAATTATAGGTTATGACAGTTGTTTAAAGTTTCCCTCTGGGATTTTTAAATAATTCTGCTGTGCCAACAGCTCGGACATAACAAGGAGTTCCTCAGAGCAGTGTCCTAGGTCTAACCATCTTCAGCTGCTTTATCAATGACCTTTCCTCCAACATAAAGTCAGAAATGGGGATGTTCACTTGTGATTGCAGAGTGTTCAATACCATTCACAATTCCTCAGCTACTGAAGCAGTTCACACCAGTATGCATCAAAATCAGAACAACGTTCAGGTTTGGAATGTTAAATGGCAAGTTACATTCATGCCTCACAAGTGCCAGGTGATGACCATCTTCAACAAAAGAGAATCCAACCAACTCCCCTTGGCACTCAATCGCACTACTATAGCCAAATACCCCATCAACATCCTGGAGGTCACCATCGACCGGAAATGCAACTGGACCAACCATATAAATACTGTGACTACAAGAGCAGGTCAGAGGTTGGGAGTTCTGTGGCGAGTAACTCACCTCCTGACTCCTAAAAGCCTGTCCACCATCTACAAGTACAAGTCAGGAATGTGATGGAATACTCTCCACTTGCCTGGATGAGTGTAGCTCCAGCAACGCTCGATAAGCTTGACACCATCCAGGACAAATCAACCCGCTTGATTGGCACCCTATCCACCATTCTCTCCATCACCGAAGCACAGTGTGTATCATCTACAAGATTCACTGCAGCAACTTGCAAAGGCTCCTTCAACAGCACTTTTCAAACCTGTGACTTGTACCACATAGAAGGACAAGGGCATTGTACCCATGGGAACACCACCACCTACAAACTCCCTTCCAAGTTACAATGGAACTATATAGCCATTCATTGTTGCTGGGTCAAAATCCTGGAGCTCCCTTCCTAAGAGCGCTGTGGTTGTACCTGCACCATATGGACTACAGAGGTTTGAGAAGGCAGCTCATCAGGAACTCAAGGGTAGCAATGGGCAAAATTGCTGGCCTTGCCAACGAAGCTCACATCCCAAGAATGAATCTGCCTCAATGGAGTACTTCTTCTGCAGCTGACTAAACTCAAGAATTTGGCTCAGCGTAGGAAGAGGTCCTGTTCTGGTTTTTAACAAAATAAGGAGTGGCCTGAGAGAGGGAGAGAGAGACAGTGAGACCTGATACCTGAGATCTAGAGGCATTAATTAGATGACCAAGTAGATGAGTTTTACGGGGTTTTTTTTCACTAAACTGTCAGTAGCATAAACTAGGACCATAAACTAGAAATATATGCGCTGCATTAAATTTATATCTTAACTACTTAAACTACTTAATATAACTACAAATAATCATTACCATTTCAAAACTTGAAAACCTAATTCATAAAATAAAATATTTAGCAGGGCAGGTGATGTGTTGCAGCTGTAGCATGTGGTAGCTAGAGGACAGCAGTGTAATCCACAGTAACCACATGCGCAGTAAGTGTTTACAGCTCAAGGGAATTGAGCGCAAGAGTTGGAGTCCAAGCTTCAGACACTGATTCATCAGGAAGGAAGGGAGGTACCTGGACAGTTTGCTCTGGAAGGCAGCCACACCCCTTCCAGAAAGTACTTCAGATTTGGTCTGTGGTCAGGGACAGGAGGATGATACAACTGAGGCAGGTATGCAGATCCAGAAGATAGCATTGGATGAGCCTCAGCTCTTGCACTTGTCCAACAGGTAGAAGATTCTTCTGCCTGTCTGGACGAGAGGAGGGACTGCAGGGAAGATTAGCAAATTGATCACAGTACCATAGTTGAGGGGGGCATTCAAGTTGGGGGAATAAAAAGGAATATAGTGTTAGGAAGAGTTAGGGGTTCAATACTGTTCTCTGGAGCTGATAGCCCAAATCCTGAAAACTGTTTTGATTGCCCATTAATGGGTTAAGGACCTCTCCTTGGTGGTGGAGAGGGTCTTGGAGTAGGAGGGAAAGGATCCAGTTGTCGTTGGCCATGTGGGTACTAATGACATTGCTAGAACTAAGAGCTGGATTTTCGCTCTGAGGAGGGTAGCTCAAGTCATGAATAGGTAGGGGGTAGAGTCAGACCTACCTTCCCAGGAAGCTGATTGGATGTATCCACAGGGGCGGCCAGGACTACCTCAACTCTCTGGGATTTTGGCCCAGTTGATTTGGCAAATTTTAGTCCCTCATCCCACCACTCCATCCATTCCTCATGCCAAACCCATGCCGCCATACCCCTCATGCCAACTCTTGCCCTCCACCCACCCCTATGGCCCCTTATAGCCCCCGTACCAAATTAATGCCAACACACTCAACCCTCCCTGGGTCCCATGCCAACTTAATGCCAACCCATGCCACCCACGCACCTCCCTTTGCCCTTCCTGCATGCCAACTCACCCAGTATCCACCATGGGCAGGAGCCATGTTGAGATTAAATAAAATGAAGATCTAAATAAATATTAAAACCTTCACTATATTTAAAAACACATTCAAAGCTAACCTTAAGTGGTTAATCTGTTATAAAAACAAAGAGTAGTAGTAGACCAAATGGGGCCATGAGCCTGCTCTGCCATTCAGTATGATCCTGGTTGATCTTCAGCTTCAGCCTCACTTTCCCACCAGCTCCCGTAACACTTAATTCCCTGAGAGATCAAAATCAGTCTCTCTCAGCCTTGGATATACAGATTGTTGAAGCATTCACAGCCCGAAGAAAACCTAATTCAATTAGGTTTTCAGAGCGAAGAAATTGTCTCCTCATCCCAGGCCTAAATGATCAACTCGTCATCCTGAGACTGTGTCCCCATTTTTTTTTAGATTTTCCAGTCGGGCAAAACAACCTGTCAGTATCTATCCTGTCAAGCTTCTTGAGGATCTTGTATGTTTCAATAAGATTACATGTCATTCTTTCATTCAGAGTGTAGGCTCATTTTACTTATCACAGTATAGCCGTCTCCTCCCAGGAACCAATCTAGTACAACTTTACTGTGCCTCCTCCAAACATAAACTGAAGGTAGAGCTCCAAACTCAGGTGCTTAAATTGTTAAATGCATACTTTTACCACTTATTGAACACTTGTTTGTATAGAGGTGAAAATACTTGCTGAAATGTGTTTTTGTTTCCTGGGTGACCTCTTTAAGAAAATGTAGTAAAACATACTCCTATGTGTATAAATTGGAGAACTCAGAAATGACAGTTTCAGTAATGTTGATCATAACTAAACAATGCCAAGTACAGTAAAAAAAAACATACTTTAATCACTGGGATATTTAAAAGTGACTACATTTGGTCAGTTAAACAGGGAGACCAGAACTGTGCATAATCCTCCAAGTGTAGTGTCACCAATGCCCTATACAATTGTAGTAAGACTTCCTTGTTCGTGTACTTCCGTCACCTTTCAATAAAGGCCAACCTGCCATTTTCCTTCATAATTGCTTGTTGTACCAGCATGCTACCTTTTGGTGTGCCTTGTACAAATACACCAAAGTTCCTCTGAACATTAACATTTAAAAGTTTCACATCTTTGAAAAAATATTCTGTTTTTCTATTCTTACTACTAAAGTGAATAACCCTGCACTTTCCCACATTATGCTCCATCTGCCACCTTGTTGTCCACTCACTTACGTAGATCTCTTTGCAACATCTTTTCTCCTCTCAAATTACATTCCTACCTTTGTATTGCCAGCAAACATATTACACTCAGTGTCTGGTATATTCTTCAGTCTGCCATTCCCATCAAAGCAGGAAGCCAAACTTGGTTCAATGAGAAGAGTAGAAGAGCAAGCTAGGAGCAGCACCTGGTGTACCAAAAAAGGCTATAGCCTCTTGATAAATCTACAACACATACTGGATGCATGCTATAGACAGAGCTAAGTGATTTCACAACCAATGGATCAGATCAAAGGGAAAATTTACCTTAATTCTTTCATTTATATTGACCAGAAATAAAACTGCACCAGCCAAATAAATACTGTGCCTACAAGAATGTGGGAATTCTGCAGAGAGTAACTCACCTCCCGACTGTCCAAATTCTGTCCACCATCTACAAGGCAACAAGCCAGGAGTGTGATAGAATGCTCTCCACTTGCCTGAATGAGTGCAGCTCAACACTCAAGAAGCTCGACATCATCCAGGAAAAACAGCTCACTTGACTGGCACCCCACCCACCACCTTCAACATCCACTCCTTCACCACTGAGGCATCGTGACAGCAGTGTGTACCATCTACAAGGTGCACTGCAGCAACTCACCAAAGCTTCTTCAACAGCACCTTCCAAACCTGTGACCTCTACCACCTAGAAGGACAAGGGGAGCAGACAAATGGGAACACCACCACCTGCAAGTTCACCTCCAATCCACCCACCATCCTGAGTTGGAAATATATTGCCATTCCTTAACTGTTGCTGGATCAAAATCCTGGAATTCCTTCCCTAACAGCACGTGGACTACAGCAGTTGAAGGTGGCAGCTCACCACTACCTTCTCAATGGCAATTAGGGATGGACAGAGCTGTGGGACGCATTCGAGGAAATAGCGAGAGTATAGGGCAAATATGTTCCTGTAAAGACAAAGGGGGGGACCAAGTCCAGAGAACCCTGGATGTCAAGGGACCTAAGGTTAGGATTAAGAAAAAAAAAGCTTATGGCAGATACCGAGGGCTCAATACAGCAGTGTCCTTGGAGGAATATAAAAAGTGCAGGGAGCAACTTAAAACGGAAATTAGGAAAGCTAAGAGAGTGCATAAGAAAGCATTAGTGGTTAGAATAAAGGAAAACTCAAAGAGTTTTTAAAAAATATATAAAGAGCAAGAGAATAACTAGGGAAAGAGTAGGGTCAATTAGGGACCATAGAGGTAATGTGTGTGGGGACCCGGAAGTCATGGGTGCAGTCCTCAATGAATACATTGCATTGGTCTTCACAATGGAAAAGGACGATGCAGATATAGACATCAGGGTGGAGCACTGTGAAATATTAGAGGAAATTAATGTAGAGAGAGAGGAGGTACCAGCAGGTTTAGCGGCCTTAAAAGTGGATAAATCCACAAGCCCAGATGGGATGTATCCCAGGATGTTGAGGGAGGCAAGGGAAGAGCTATCAGGGGCCCTGGCAGTAATTTTCAAATCCTCTTTGGCCACAGGTGAGGTGCCAGAGGACTGGAGGACTGTTAATGTTGTCCCATTATTAAAAAAGGGAGGAAGGGATAGATCAGGAAATTACAGGCCAGTCAGTCTAATCTTGGTTGTGGGGAAATTACTAGAAAGAATTCTGAGGAGAGACACAGATTAATCAGGTACAGTCAGCATGGATTTGTTAAGGAAAGTTCATGTTTGACATATTTGATTGAATTTTTTGAGGCTATAACCAAGAGTGTTGATGAAGGTAATGCATTTGATGTGGTCAACATGGACTTTAGTGAGGCTTTTGATAAGATTCCTCATGGCAGACCGGTCAAGAAAGTAAGAGCTCATGGGATCCAAGGCAAAATGGCACGTTGGATCCAAAATTGGCTGAGAGGCAGGAATCAAGGGGTGATGGTAGAGGGATGTTCCATGACTGGAAGTCTGTTTCCAATGGGGTTCTGCAAGGCTCTGTGACGGGGGTCTCACTGTTTGTGGTATACATAAATGATTTCGACTTAAATGTAGGGGGTATGATCAAGAGGTTTGTGGATGACATGAAAATTGGTAGGGTGGTAAATAGTGAGGAGGATAGCCATACACTGCAGGAGGATATTAGTGGGCTAGTCAGGTGGGAGAGCAGTGGCAAATGGAATTGTCTGGAAACGCGTGAGGTAATGCACTTGGGGAGGGCTAACAAGGCAAGGGATTACACTTTGTATGGTAGGACCCTGGAAAGTATTGAAGATCAGAGAGATCTTGGTGTACATATCCACAGTTCCGAGATGGTAGCAGGGCAGGTAGATAAGGTGGTTAAGAAGGCATATGGGATACTTGCCTTTATCAGCTGAGGCATAGAATACAAGAGCAGGGAGGTTTTGCTGGAACTGTATAAAATGCTGGTTAGGCCACAACTGGAGTACTGCGTGCAGTTCTGGTCACATTATGGGAAGGATATGATTGCACTGGAGAGGGTGCAGGGGAGATTCACTAGGATGCTGCCTAGGCTGGAGGGTCTGAGCTATGAGGAAAGATTGGGTAGGCTGGGGTTGTTTTCCTTGGAGCAGCGAAGGTTGAAAGGGGACCTGGGAAAGGTGTATAAGATTATGAGGGGCATAGATAGGGTGGATTGGAAGGCATTTTTTGCCATTAGTTGAGGGGTTAGTAACTAGGGGGCATAGATTTAAGGTAAGAGGTAGAAGGAGAGGGAGTTGAAGAGAACCTTTTTCACCCAGAGGGTGGCGGGAGTCTGGATCACTGCCTGAAAGCATGGTTGAGTCTGAAATTCTCTTAACATTCAAGGAGTATTAGATATTCACTTGTGTTACCAAAGCCTCTAGGGCTATGGACCAAGCGCCAGAAAATGGGATTAGTGTAGTCAGATCTTTGTTGACCGGTGCGGACACAATAGGCTGAATGGCCTCCTTGAGTACTGTAAATGTCTATGAGAGTCTTTGAATCTATGGGCAATAAAAATGCTAGCCAATGATGCTCATGTCCTGTGGCAGAATAAAAAGTTTAAGGGGATAATCACATTTTCATTAAAAAAACATGATGGAAAAGAAAAATGGTCTAAGTGGTTCCAGGGTATCTAAAAATGAAAGGTTTCTTTCAGAGAGAAATAAAATTAAACATTGACAAAATCCATTAGACCAACAACACAGCTATTTGAATTTGGGGTCATTTTGAAATGATAAAATGTCAGATGCTTTATAATGGGTTAAAATGAAGAACAAACAAAATGTTTAACTAGGACCACACGAGAATGTTTGATTTTTATTTAAAATCCATGAGAGCATTGAATTGGACAGTTAAATTTCTCCAGGGCTCATGAGATAGGACAGTAATTATTTGGATGTGTAAAATTGAATGAGGAAGTGACCGTGCAAAGGAGATAGAGACAGAAAAATGCAACAGCAATTGGGAATTTGAATTACTCACCCTGGGTGTAATTCAGTGGAACATATCAATCTTTTGTTCATGGTCATTTTAACAATCAAGAAAATATATGTGAGACTAATAAATTAATAGCTTTCTCTTGGAGGTTGTATCATTGCCTATGAACTTTTAAAAGGATTTACATTTGATAGTCTGGCCTACTACCCGAGACATCGGGACCTACAGGGGGAAGATGAGCAAAAAGACACCCCACCCATCTGAAAGCCCAAGAACGATGGGTATCGTAAGGCATGCATGGCATGATATTGGGATAAAAGCAAAATACTGCGGATGCTGGAAATCTGAAATAAAAACAGAAAATGCTGGAAAAACTCAGCAGGTCTGACAGCATCTGTGGAGAGAGAAACAGAGTTAATGTTTCGAGTCGTATGACCCTTCTTCAGAGCTAACGAGAAGTAGAAATGATATGGGGATACTGGTGTAAGTATGCAGATGTGATTTGTTATGAATGACATAACTAACCTGCAGAAACGCATGGTGAAGCTGCACTGATAAACGGCATGATTAGCTACTTGACAACAGAATAACAAAGGGATTAATGTGGCCAGTAGAATAAGACATCATTTTAAATCACCAAGGCATTTGCACTTACTCCACAGAGAAACTGACTTTAAATCAATCGGGATAGAATTAAACACACTAGTGCCTATCAGAGTGAGTAAAATTAAAGTGAAGAGGGATATAGAATCTGGAATTATAAAATACCCCAAAAGGTGAATGGCAGCTAAACAGAACGCTGGAGAATCTTTAAATTCCATGCATGAACATTTGTTTGAATCTTCTGTACTTAGGTTGTGCCAATAATTTAGAATTTTGAGAGATGTTCTGCAGGTTCAGGAGCGTGAATCTTAGTCGATAATGATATTTTACTGGAAAAGGTTTTTACATTTATTCTTGGGCGGCAGCTCAAGGCCTTATGTTGATGTTTCTGATAATTCTGGTAGCTTTAGTATGCTGCCTATGGTTTGTAATCAAGCAATTAAGGAAGTGAGTTTATGGCTTAGAAATATCTAAGATTAGTCAAAAATCAGTTGAGCAGTCAATAAGGATACTTCCTTCTCAAAGTGGAGAAATCTGAAAGATATTACCATCTAATAATCTTGAAGAAATTGATTATTATAGAAATAGCTCTTTCTCTCTTAAGAAGAAAGCTTCCATAGCAGTTTGCTGGCTGATAAATATAGATAATGACTTAGGAGAAAGGAATGCAGCTATCAGCAAGACAAAAATAGAATCCATATGGGTAGAGATAAAAGGTAATAAGGGATCAATCACAATAATTGGTGCAGTCTCCAAACTACCTAATTGTGGAAGGGAGATGGACAGAAGGGGATAAAGGAATGGAATTTCCCTACTTTTAATTCTTTTATCCAATCTGGCTCATTCCCCGTCAATAAATCAGATAGCAAATCTTCCCTTGTTGGGCTTTTTACATATTGGGTTAGAGAGGAGTCCTGTACACAATGTATTACTCCATTCCTTTATTCTTTCCAGTCCAATTAATATCAGGGTAGTTGAAATCCTCATGATTATTAATTTTTTTACTCAATTCCTTTCTCCATTATCTTAACCTTAATAGTACAGCTACTCCACCTCCCCTTTTTCCCTCTCTACTTTTTAAATATGTTATATTCTGGAATGTTTAATTCCCAGTCCTACTTTTCTGTAGCCATGTCTCAGGCTTCTCCATGCTCCTTGACATTGCACACAGACTTTCCAGATCTGCCAATGCATCAAGCATTTCATTGAGCACAACACACAAGCCTTCTTGTGTACCCTGCCCCGTCAAAGTATTCATCTGTGTGTTCTATAGCAGAGCTCATGCACAAGCTTGTCCTCCAGGAGCTGATATATATATATATATATATATATATATCTTCTAATCTCTCCTCAGTGTCATTATGAGGTGTTTGCTGCAAATGAGGTGAATGTTTTTCATCATCACTCTCCTGTCACCACAGAATGAGATGGGGAAAGAGGGGAAGGGCACTAGGCAGGAGGCCTTATTCACGCAATGGGTTCAGGGAGCAATTCTCCTACCTGAACAAAGAGCAAAAACGTGCAAGGTGTCAGCACTTCATTAAGGACGTCCTCAATAATCTGCCACCTACTTTAGCCAGAACTGCAACCTCAGAGCAAGACACCCACAAAGCAACATGCATCCAGTTAATGGCTCCCAATACCATGGGGAACATGTGTGCTCACTCTGCTTGTTGTTCCCTGGCAAGAGAGGATGAAATGTACTCTGTTATCTTTGATTAGAACGCATCAATGAATGGCAAACTGTGAGATGTTGCAAATATTTCCAGCTGCAGCCTGGAAGGAGCATAATGCATAAAAAGTCATTATCAGTCACCTCCACAGCAAGTGATCATGCCAGTCAGGTTACAATCCTTGGGTATCTGAAAAAAGAAAGCCACAAAAGGTAGGGTTGTAGTGAGGGGAAGCAAGAGGTGCATGCTTACACCATCTGCAGATTTAAAATGAGAGACATTGTGGGATGATGGGAATGAGAATACTATTATTTACTCACCACCGGCCATAGCCTGAGCCTGTTAGCACCTGCTGCCTCTGGTTACACACCACATTGACCTTCAAGGGACCCAAAATGTGTTAGTTGAGTGTGGTGCAACATACTTGGTTGATGTGCCTATCATGGTTGAACAGATGTCAGTGCATGAAAACTGAGATGTGGGTGTGAGGCTTGTAGCAGTGCTAAATGTGAGAGAGAGGTGAAGCTATGAATGTTAAGTATGAGTCGTGATTGACAGTGATCATTGATGTGAGTAATGGGGTGTGGGGCACTGAGCAGTATCTGAGGCTAATGGTGTAGTTAGTAGAAATTGGTATTTCAAGATGCATTCACTGAACTTAACCACTCATGGGAGCTCATTGAACTTTTTATGGTGCTGCATCCAGGTCCTTGTGGCTTGAAGCCTGGTATTGAGTGCCACAGCTTTCTGACCCCAATGCATTCTGAGAGTTTCATCTGGAGGGTCACCTGTGGATAGAGCACATACCTCAACCTCTGCAGCTCTGCAGCCAAAGCCTTCAGGGCAGCGTCAAAAAATGTTGTAGACGGCTGTGGGGATGGATGTTTTTTAAAAATTTATTTTGGGGGAATATGATGTTAGTCTGTGAAGAAGGCTGTGTGCCTGTATGTATAAGTGATTTGATTAAGCTGGGGAAAAGTTACTAGAGACAGGTTGTCTGGGAGATAAGATATGAAAGGATAGAATTTGTAGTGAGATATTATGGTGGCTTTGAGGTACACATATATAGGTTGGATCTAATATTTGTATTTTTTGATATTCAAATGAACTCAACTTAAAATCTAAGAAGTCAGAAGTGACGAGAAACATTTTTGCATCTTACCGAAGCTCCATGGGTAAACAGGAGGGCATTATATTTTATTAACCCGTAAGCAGAGACAAAATAGAAACATGAAAGATTTTATATTTGGAAGGGTTTTGAGTTTCAATGAGGTGTGAGAACAATGGAACCAGAGATGAAAGGGGGAGGGGAAGGTATTTTAGAATTACTGTAAAGAGCTTAAGGGCTGTTGGCTGAGGAAGGTCTGGAAACAGCTCTAGGCTGGGATAAGATACAGTTTAAATCAGCCATCCAGTCAAGCCAGGAAAGTCTAGGGCTGCAAATGCAGCCCTGTTGTGAAGTCTTTGATTTCCGTGGCAGTGTGGAAGAGAATTTAATAAGTTATGTGGCATGCCTTAATTACAGCTACAGCAGTTTGCCTTGGGTAATATTACTGGATTTTTATAGTTAAATATCTAAGGGAGTGTTGCCTGGATGATGTTTATTTGTGGGTCTGACCAAGTAGGGGAATGTTTGATAAGACTAATTTTTAACTGTGTAACTGTAACCTTGTGCGCCTAAGTTTTCTTTTCTTCTCATTAATAAAACTTCTCCTTTGAATTTTTAAAGTCCCAAAAGTGTCTATGAACTTATTGCTGCTAAGATCAGCACTTTTTCTTCTCGTTCTCAGAATGCAAAGAAAAAGGGTATGGCCCGTAAGCCAAGTTTCCCTCTGGGATTTGGTTTGCTCAGCAATTAACATCTGCTGTGGTCATAGCACCTACTCTGTCCCACGTTGTGCCATTGTCTTTCCCAGGGCAGAATCAGTTGTAAAATTATTTCAAGCAACTAGTCCAGCTGCAACGCACCACCTCTAAGAGGTACAGGTCGACTTAAATTGTGCAGGCTAGCTTTAACCTCTCATGCTTTTGGGGCCTCTGCTGAACCTTGCAGCTATTAGGCCCATTTTCAGGGACCATCTAGTTCAGCTCCCCAAAAGACAAAAACACATTTTTTCCTTTCTCTAAAAAAATTGTGCAGCTAATTTATGTTTTGCTTACATATTTTGGCCTTTGAATTAACAATATTTTCCCATTTTCACCTTTGTGGTGACCTTCCCAATCATCTCTGAAACCAGACAGTGGCCTCCATCACAAACATTTTTGGACCTTGTGCTCCAGCTCCAAACACTGTGGCAAAGAAAACACAGGTGCAAGGGAGAAACAGAGGTGAAGAAATGGGAGAGACAAACAACCAGATGCATAAATCAGTAAGTCAGAGACATCAGCCACAATAAAAACACAGAGAAAGGCCATGAAAGAAAAAGCTAGCCAGCCACACAATGATCCAGCAGGAGAAAGATTAGCAGACAAACATCAAAGGGGCACTGACCAAGAAACAGGTTCTTAGAAATACAAAGATCACAAAGTGACACGGGCTGGTTAAGAAGAAAATGCAGAAAGCGTCAAGAAACAGATCAGGGTGACCGAATTGGAGGCAACATAAGTGAGGAAGGGAAGAGAAGGGTTACAATGCGAACAATGCCATAGGATATCAGCTAGTAATTTATATTTTTTTACATCTACAAACATCCTGCAACAACATGAACTTTGAATTCACCATCCCATCTGTTTGTTCTGAAGATGGAAATTCTAGTACTGTCTCTCATAAGAATTATTTGGATCTCCTCTCTGGAGAAGCACTAGAGTTTAAACGACCTAGTTGTTGTAGTTCAGAACACCTGATGCAAACTAAATATGGAAGAGGCCAGCACCATTATGTACATCAAAACACTGGCAATGTGTTACCACTAGAAGTCACTATTATTTTATTATGTGGGTGAAAATAACAAATGAGCTAATAGTACACGTTCTGAACTGCAAATTAAAAGGTTGATGAGAAGTGAGATTTTTCTGAAGGATTCTGATTCATAGAAGGTTCAGTAATTTGAGAATCAAATAGGAAAACCCACATCTTTGCCAAAATATAGCATAGTTTCTCAATAAACTGTGCCTGAATTAATGAAACTTCAAAACAGACATCTTTAATCTCAATTTCAATGCTAATTGGGCCATGTAAATGCCTTTAAAAGAGTCATCTTTCAATTCACCATCTCATCTGTATGTTCCAAGGAAATTAAATCTTTACGGTTCTCTTCTAATTAATTGGCATTTATACTTCATGAAATTAATCATTTGTGGGTCCAGCACCAAGTATTTGATTCATATGCCCAATTTCCAAATTTTAAAAAATCATTCTCTACATTTTGTGTTGTATACTGGCATTATGCAATTCATTGTTAGAGGCATCTAATACACACATAACTCCAGAGTAGTAATATGCACAATTAAATACCTCACATCTTTACACAGAATTTTCGTTACTTCCATGGCAATATTTTTGTCCTTTCCACATAAGCTGCATTGCAGAGATCTGTAGGTGAAAAACTGCATTGCACAGGGAAGCTGTGTGGAAGGAACAGAACATTACAGACAGGTGGGAAAGGACAAGGAGGAAGAAAAGATTAACTGCAATTTGAAAAATAGAACCATTACTGCTCAAGAGTTAATCATGGCAGGTTATCCTGCATCACATTCACCATCAGGAAAAGAATCAACATAAAACCCTCAATCAGGGGTGAATGCTGCCTAGAATTGGACAATTGGCAATGAGATATATTTTATTCTCTGCATTGCAGCTACCAAACATACAGTAGGATTCCCCTGTTCCCTCCCTCCTCAGTGAAACCAGAATGAACTGAGTTCCTTTATCCAGGTGTTACAACCGCAAAATTTTAGAATTCTGCAGCATTTACAAGCATATGAATTAGGAGCAGGGAGTAGGCCACTCGGCCCCTCCAGCCTCCTCTGCCATTCAGTAAGATCATGAATGATCTGAACATAATCTCAGTCCCACATTCCTGCCTATCCCCGATAACCTTTCGCCCCCTTGTTAATGAAGAATCTATCTAGCTCTGCCTTAAAAATATTTAAAGACTCTGTTTCCATTACCTTTTGAGGTTGACACTTCCAAAGACACTGAACCCGCGGAAAAAAATTCTCTTCATCTCGGTCTTAAACGAGCGACCCCTTATTTTTAAACAATGATCCCTCGTTCTTTGCTGTATTTTGCCTTAACATTATGTGTATACTAGGATTTTTATGCAGACATTTCTGGCTCAGACATTGGTGTTAAGCAAAGAAAAACATGGAGGTGGAAGGCAAAAGCAACTGGTTTTCTGTGGCTGATATGCAGCAGCTTTACATCAGAATCTACGAGGGCACATTAATTTGGAGAGAATTAAAGGGAATCTTAAAGTAGTTGGAGATGCTTTTTCTTAAAGGTTGTGTCAGCAGGGACTAAACCCACAGATGTAAGCTTGTTACTCTTTCCCTAGCTCTGAATTGTGGGAAAAATAACTCATTTATGCTGTTTGTTTTCCATTTTCTTCTCTCCTTATTGTGCTTGTTCATGTTATGACTTAGTTCCACAGGTGCCAGTAGTCCTCAGGATTTTCATTTATCAGCCTACACTTTGAATGACAGCAGCCTCATCAAACAGAGGTTCAAGAAGAGTAAAAAAATTGACTCTGATTCCATTCACACAACACACTTTCCTTTGAGGGTCAGATAGCAATTAGGAGCAAGAATCCTCAGCTAAAGTTTTCTGCCCCCTGGCTTAGGGATACTGAAAATCCATCATCAATACTCCAGCTAAGATCAGCTGAGCACAGACCAGTGATTGAAAATAGTACTGTACCTTCCTGATTCATATAATTCAATATATCACCATGTTGTCATGTACTCACCAATCCATCATGAGAGTTTGTTAGATCAGAAGTATTGTATACCAAAAATAGGGGGTAACCTAGGGGCTAATAACAGTATGGAACTTAAGGTAAGAAATATCAGAGAAAAAGTACTGGAGAAATTTAAGGAACTAAAAACTGAGATGCCTGCAGAAATAGATGTGTTGGTTATGATTTTGCAAAATTCCCTAGATTCTAGAATGAAAAGCGAATTGGAAGTGAGTGAAAATAGCACTGCTATTCAAGGAAGAACTACAGGCCCGTTAGCCTGACATCAGTTGTCAGGAAAATACTGGAATCTATTAAGGAAGTCTTAACAATGCACTTAGAAAATCATAGTATGATCAGACCATGTCAACATGGTTCTACAAATAGGAAATCACGTTTGATAAATTTATTATTTTTTTTTGAGGATGTAACTTATAGGACAGATGAAGGCAACCAGTAGATGGCAATATACTTGGATTTCCAAAGGGCATTTGTTAAGGTGCCATTCAAAAGGTTAATACACAAGATAAGGGCTCATAGAATTGCATGGATGAAAGATTAGCTAACTAACAGGAAACACAGAATTGGGATAATGGTCATTTTCAGGTTAGTAAACTGTAAATGGTGGGGTACCATTGGGAGGAGTACTGGAATCTCAGCTATTTACAATTTATAGTAATGACTTAGACAAAGACACAAAGTAACATATCTAAGTTTGCTGATGATACAAGCTGCAAGGGCAACACAGATATTGGAAAGTTAAACAAGTAGAAAACAAGGTGGCAGATGGAGTATAATGTGAGAAGTGTGAGGTTATACCCTGGAAGTAAGAATAGAAAAGAATATATTTTTTTTAAAAGGTGTGGAACTTGTAAATGTTGATATTCAGAGCAGCTTGGGTGTATTTCTACAAGGAACACAAAGTTAGCATGCATGCACTTAGAAAGGTAAATGGCATGTTGGCCTTTATTGCAAGGGAATTGGAGTACAAGAATAAATAAGTCTTGCTACATGTGTACAGGCTTTTGGTGAGGCCACACCTGGAATAGTGTGCGCAATTTTGGTCTCCAAATTTAAGGAAGGATATACTTACATTGAAGGTGGTATAGCAAAAGTTCACCAGACTGGGTTGAGAGGTCTGTCTTATGATGAGGGATTCAGTAAATTAATCCTATATTCTCTGGAGTTCAGAAGAATGGAAGGTGACCTCACTCAGACATACAGGATAGACAGAGGTCATTTCCTCTGTTGGGATTCTAGAACATGGGACACAGTCTCAGAATGGGGGCCAATCATTTGGGACTGAGATGAGGAGGAATTTCTTCAAAGGATTGTGAACCTTTGTAATTCTATACCCCAGAGGGTTGTGGATGCTCAATTGTTGAAAATACTTAAGGCTCGGAGACAGATCTTTGGTCCCTCAAGGCTCCAATGGATATGGGGAGCAAGCATAAAAGTGCAGTTGAGTCAAAGGTCAGCCGTGACTCGACAGGTTGCATGGTCTACTTCTGCTCTTATTTCTTATGTTATTACTCTGGGCCCTGAACTCCAAGCACAACCCATAACCCAGCAGGTGCTTTATCAGCAGTAAGAGCAATTCACAAATCTAATTAATCATGTTCCCAAAGTGAAACTAATTCAAGATATCATCAAGTGGGCGAATTCAACTTTCAACTGATACAAAACTGCCATTAACTTTACTGCTGAAGGAGAAATGCCACAACCCTGGTGTAGGTTCTAGGTCGTAATCCTACATAAAAGTAGAGATATCATGATCCTTCAAACAACAAAAATAAAAAGTGGCAAGGAAAGGGAAGTAATTATAAATGTCACAGGTACAACAGAAAACACACTACAATGACCAGTTTGTTGGGTTTACTTATTTTAATAAATTACTTTGAAGTTTTTTTAATGTACATTTTATACAGTTCCAGATGAGGCACATTTGAAGAAAGTGGTAATATAACTAACAGGATACAAACAATGCCAGTGCCAAGATGCCTGAAAATCTCTGCTTTTCTGAACTTTTCGTTCAGAAAATATATTTTATAACATTTTTTTAAAACCGAAAATGATTTTCTTTTTAGGAATTCTCTTCACAATACACAACACGTTGCACTTGAGCACAATCTGTGTGCATACAGGTCATTATCAAACTCCACAAAGTAATCAGATGGGCCACATTTTAAATGAATTTGAACGAGAGTTAGAAATTCTTAATTAGAAATTTAATTCAAACTCTATTTTTCATATGTGCTAAAGGTAATGAAGAAACCAGTTATTTTCTCTGAAATCAGACGTTTAGGATGAGAAAATCAATTGAGACAGGTGCTTCACGTTTTTGTTGCATAAAGGACCACTATTAAAGTTGCACCAATAATGATCTAACTGGTGAATCTACCAGTAGCGAACTACACCCTGTAGCACTGATCAGAAGGGCAGTTTTATTAATACTCAATTTTAGAAAATCACACTTCTCTCAGCACAATCCTGAGATTGTTAAGCAAAATTCTGGGAAAGGGTCTGAAATTTTGCTTTTGCCACTTTTTTCTCAACATTATTTATCCCAGTAGAAACTTGATATTGTTCCCAACCTGATATAGGAGTTACAGAATTTAACAGAAAAACTATTACTAAGTAAATGATCACCTTACTTTAAGGCATAACGTACCGTCAAATGACCTTGTTCAGTGCATTTTTTAAACTTAGTATTTGATGACAAAATAACTTCAGTATCAAGGGGGGAAAAGGATTGGCAAGGGCACATCCAGTTTTTGTAGCAGTTTCATATGAAAATTAAATGCAGATGGTTTTGAAAAATTGATTCATAAAAACATTTTTTGGGGAGGTCTAGGAAAATTAGGTTTTCACCAACTATGTCAGACCATTTAAAAAAATCACTCAATTGCAGGCAAATAATTTTCCAAAGTTTGCAAAAAACATCTGAATGAAGAGCACAAGTTAAACATTTCCATAATCATATCTAATATTAATTTCTACCAAATTAGGCTCTCTTTCTGGAATTATGAAATAATATTTAATGGAACTGTTTAATCAGTCAGCTTACCCAAGTACACTGGGGTCAAATATCTTTCATGGGATTGTGCTTCTTCCAAACAGAAAGAACCTCTGGTAAAACAGGATATCAAGAAAGAGATTTTCTTAAGTGCCAAAAGAACTGCACAAAAACAGCATCCCACTGGTTCAAAAGTGAACTCAATCCAGTTAGCTTATGCTCTAATGCACACAGTAGCAGAGAAGAGATCAGAATTAATGGTAGCAAGCCTACAAAGCTGCTTGCATATAGGCTAAAGCTGAGGTAGCAGATTACTTGTTTGAGGCTATGCACGGTTAGCAGCTGAGGCCAAGTGCAAGGAAAGAACAGGGGCGTGGTTAATCTGCCGAACTGGACAACTTCCTGCAGTTTTAGTGAAACCTTTTTGACTTTACAACAAAAAATAGCTTTTCACTGAAGTACAAAAGGGTTTCTCTAAATCCCCCACAATATTTGCTTGAAACATTAAATATAAAATTCATTCAAAAATAGTATTAGATAATCCATACATATTGTTCTTTAGAAAACTGCAGTTACTTTCACAGGTTAAGTTTTATCCTTACCTGAAAGTTATCAGAAAAATAATCTTCTCTAACAGATACTTCAACCACAGCCTTCCCACAAAATGAAAAAAAGATATGACGTATGCAGGAGATACTTGAAATTCTCTCTTAATGAGCAAAAACGAGTGATTATTTTACTCTTAGCAGTTCAATTGTCTGGGGTGTTGACATAAGAATCTACAGCTTAGTTATTACAACTTTAAGTACTGAATAACTTCTGTTTTATTCATTTACAGACAGTTGCCAAAGTAAAGAATTTAATATTTCCACGACGTACTTTGTTCAAATTTGTAAGAAGGCCGAAGGAAGTTCGGGTTGTAATTTCACAGATTGCCTTCCTTAATACTTTGCAAAGTGAAGTACTTGTTCTTCTTGATTTGCATAGCCATCTTCAAAAATCTATGTACACATTTCTATGCAAATCATTTAGGTCCCTTCTCTTTACCTCCCCTCCCCCCGCTCCACCCTCAGCATTCTGTGGAGTTTCAGGGATTCAACAGAAACAAATGTGCACACTGAAAAATATACAGACTTAGTTGATTCAATGCTTTTTCATTTTTTTGGGGTAATAATATAAACTATCGCAGCCAAAGGGAACATAAACTGAAATCCAACTGGTAAAGAATTCATTATTACAGGGGTAGTAAATAGATCAGATCAATTTTCACAAAATGATGTTCCTTCCCCTTTCAACTGGTGTACAAGTTACAACCCTGAGATGTGGCTCTGAATGTGTCCCTTCTCCAAAATTATCTGAGTGCTGAAGATCAGCATCAAGTAGAACTTCTTTCATCAGGATGACACTTTGGATAGTACTTGAACTGGCAGTGCTGAATATTGGATTCAAGTAGCTTGCATTAAAAATGAAGCAACCTAAACCACATGGCTACATCCACTTCCATGGATCTCAAACTAGCCCTTCTTCAAAATGGTTTCCAAATTTCATAGGCCATTTGGTCTTTCAATGTCCAGTAGATCCAGTGGAGTCAACACATTGTTCTTTGTTTACATCTGCAATTTTTCTTCAAAGCTAATATCCTCACACACTGCTGTCCTGCAGCAGTGGCTCATTGTCCTCGTCACTGCTAATGGGTGGAGTGGTGGGATTGTTGCTGAGATTGCTGCTGTGCTTCCTTACATTACTGGCTTTACCAGGGGTGCCATGCTCAGGAATAAATAAGGCAACCATAAAAGCTACCAGGACTGTAATGGCTCCAAACAAGAAAGGTGGTCCAGGGATAATGGAATCCTGAATGAACAAGAAATGAATGAAGGAATCAACGATTGCCAACAGCTTGTATTTATACAGCACCTTTATAACACAGAAAAACATGTTCAACCGTGCTTAACATTGAACATTGGGAGGAGGGGGTTAAAATTTAATCAAAATTTTTTAAGGTGGTCTTAAAGAAGGAGGGAGGTGGAGAGACAGAGGGTTTCAAGAGAGGATTCTAGCAATAGAATCCAGATAGCTGAAAACATGGCTATCAGTGGTGGGCCGGGGACTAGGGAGTACAAAGGCAGTCAGGAGAAATGAATGTTTGAGGGCGAGTGTTATAGAGCTAACAGAGGTTACAAAGATGGGGTGGGGTGAGGCCATAGAGAGATTTAGATTTAAAATTCTCATTCTTGTATTTAAGAATTGGGGGAACAGGGGTCAATGGAGATCAGAAAAGGCAGGATGTCAGATAAGCAGGACATAATGCAGGATAAGGTACAGTTTTGGATGAGCCAATCTGTAGCCTTGGAACAGTCAAGTCTGGAACAACAAAAGCTCCAGGGATGAGGGTCTTAGTGGCAGAAAGATTGAGATACATGTTATGTGATGGAGGTGGAACTAGCCAGTTTTTGTGATAGAGGATATGGGGTTAGAAGATTAGTTTGAGTTCAATAGGTTGCTGAAATTGTGAATAATTTGGTTTAGTCAGAGACAATGGCTGGGGTGAGCGCTGGGATTCATAGATAGCAGCTGAAGCTGAATACAATGGCTTGAGTCTTTCCTACAATCAAATGGAGAGAATTGTGCCTCAGCCAAGACTGGACATTGGCTAAATAAGCTAGCAATAGAGAAGTCATTGTGGGGTTGAGAGAGAGATTGTAGAAAAGATAATCAGGATGGCATCAGCATGTAACTAAGTGTTATCAGCACAGGGCAATATTACAATGAGTAAGAGCCAAGGATGGATCCTTGGCACACCCCAAAGAGAATGGTGGAAGGGCAGCAAGAGAAATGTTAAAGGAAGACAGGCACTTATGGAGCTAGCCAGTCATACTTTGCAGAAGCAAAAACAGAAAATGCTGGAAAAACTCAGGTCTGACAGCATCTGTGAAGAGAGAAACAGAGTCTGTATGACCCTTCTTCAGAATTAAAGAGAAGTGGAAATGTGATGAAGTTTATGCTGTTTAAGGGTGGGAGCAGGTGAAGCTGGATGGGGGCAAAGGAGAGATTCTCAAAGATGTCATGAACAAAAGGACAAAGGGAGTGTTAATGGTAGCGTTAAGGGCTAAGAAAGGTGCTGATTGCGGCATAAAGGTAAGAAAGCAGAACAAGGGTAAGTACATTAAAAGTAGTACTTGGTGGGTTCCACGAACTTACTGTGTCAAGAACAAAATGTCAATTTTTATAGTAGCAATTAGGTATATTTTTGAAGTATAAGATTTGAACAGTAGGAGCAGTTTCAAAAAAATCTGTAAAATTCAAATAAATGGTGATAATTAGCAAACTGTCTCACCTTTATGACAGAAGTTAGAGGGCACAATGCCGAAGCATCAAAAGGTTTATCCAGCATGCCAGAAAAGGATCAAAAAGAAATGCAGAAAATCCATTTTCAAAAGGCAAGGATTAAGGCACTTAACAGTCAAAGCAAATGCAAAGGTAACAACTTCATACTATTAAGCATTATCAAAAAGTAAAAATCTGCATTCATTTCAAAGGGAATTACTTGTATGAAATCACACAGAGAATGCCAAAATGCTGCAACAAAGCAGTAAATTGTAGATTATATTAGGAACTCAAATGTAAATATTGTTGCTTCTTTTGCATAAAGTTTTATCAATTAATTACTGTGCAGTCTGATCATATAGCATTTCCACTTATTGGCTAGAGGATGGACACAAATCATTCCAACCTGATTTTCTAACCATCCCAGCTGGAAGGCATTAATGTTCAGATCTAGCAACTTGAACACAGCGCCACTAGTCAAAGCATGAGAACAGGATACTTACCTACCTTGTAACTAGGAAAATGGTGCATTGCAAGAGGTGGGAATGTTTTTTTCAAAAAGGATTGACATTATAATGTGTTTTAGCCTTAAAGAGGCAAAGGCTGATTAAAAAGTGACATGTTACAATTAGCTTAAGACCCTTTATTGACCCATATGAACATTCACTGATGTCATTAGCAGGCAGGCAGGAACTGATGATGTTTTTGAAACTCAAATTGAAATCCAAGGCTGATTTTAATAGAATTGGCAGGTAATTCACATCCAAATAAATAAACTCAAAATATCAAAACTCAGGATTGCTGAAGCTAGAAAAAATTTCAACAAAAGTGAAGTTTTTTTTTTAAGATCTGTTGAAGCTAAATGTCAAATGTTCTACTGTATTAGTATACAATCCCCTGCTGTCCCATTTTTACATTGAAATATAGAAATGAAAGATAAATTAGTTTGCTACAATTAGTAAAGCAAAAAGAAACTGAAGTAGAGGCCAACATATTTGATACCAAAGGTTACCTCCATTTTGGGATTTTGTACATTGACCTTCTTGTCAGGGATTGCATCCAGCTCCACATGAAACATGTAGAAAATAAAACCATATAGAGCAGGTCCAAGGCCATTGCACAACCCTCTGATTCCTGTGATCATTCCTTGCACAACACCTAAAATAACCAAAAGATAATTAAAATAATTATTTCAAAAGATAGATACTGGCAACATACTGATGGTGTCACAAAAATTATTTCTTTATACTAAAACAGGGAAAGAAAGTCTTATGTCTTAAAAATTTCCACCCTCTGAAATCCTTGCATTTATCTTTGTAATTCTCTACCCCAGAGGACTATGGATGCTCGGTCATTGAATATAGTCAAGGGGGAAGTAGATTTTTGAACTATAAAAGGAATCAAGGGTCATGGGGAACAGGCAGAAAAGTGGAGTTGAGGCCAAGATCACATGGTGCAGCAGGCTTGAGGGGCTCTATGACTGACTCCTGCTTATGTTCTTAGGTTCTTATGTTATTTACCCATAGGCCTTTTGGTGGCTATGGCAATAATTAAATGCAAGTTTCATTTTGATAGTTACACTGGCTACCTCAGTTTGTTCAGTACTATCAAAAACCCATAAGGCATATTTCAGATAAATTCCAGCAATGCATTGCATTAGTGTGCTGCTTCCCTCAGAGTTGTTGTCTTAAGCCACGTAGGAAGGTACTCCTCAGAAAAGTAAGAGAAGGAAGATGAAAAACAGTACTTTTTTTAAAA
The DNA here is from genome assembly GCF_017639515.1 of Carcharodon carcharias. Classification (NCBI taxonomy): domain Eukaryota; kingdom Metazoa; phylum Chordata; class Chondrichthyes; order Lamniformes; family Lamnidae; genus Carcharodon; species Carcharodon carcharias. The sequence goes on from NC_054470.1 coordinate 38,993,950, forward strand.
AGGGAAAACAATAGATGATAAGGGAGTTACTACAAATAAATCGGCGTGCAAATGGCATGAGCGATTAGAGGATTATCTTCTACACACAGACTTGTGGTGCAGGGGATCGGGCAGGGTTGGGGGGGTGGTGTGCAGTTAGGGGGTGTTAATTTAAGCTAAGATGAGGTAACAACAAATATACAAATAATCAGAGTCATTAAATAAATCTAAGGGGATTTTTTTTAAGCAAAAGGATGGGATTACTGAAACTGCCTGCACCCTCCAGGTGCTTAGAATTCCAAAACTGGTTTTCAGCACTGAATACCAATGAGGTGACAACACCATGTGGGCCGGGAGTTGACAGCACATCCATACACTGTGGGGCAAATAACTTTATGGGGGGGGGCGGTGGCGGGGAGAAAGAAGCACAACAAAAGAAAATAAAAAACATATTGGTCATCAGAGATTTAATAGGGGGCTGGACAGGTGTTTCTGCAACCAGCATGAGGTCCGCATGGTGTGTTGCCATCCTGGCTGCCATGGTAAGGGGCGCCAGAGAGTGCAGAATATTTTAGGGGGTGGGGCACACCGTGGGGAAGAGGGGGAGATAAACAGACAAAAGTCATAGGCCATGTGGGAACCAATGTCATAGGAAGGAAAGCATCGAGATCCTGCAACTCAAAATTTCAAGAGCTAGGGAGGAAGTTTAAAAGCAGGATTGTGAAAACACAGTAAGAACTGGATTATTCCCAGTGTTTATAGGTCCTGTAACAGTAAAGATGGTAGCATGGTCGTACATTGCCGGACTAATAACCCAGAGACTGGGACGAATGGACTTGAGTGCAAATCTCACCCCCAGCAACTGGGGGAAATTTGAATTCAATTAATTAATAAATCTGGAATAAAATGACCAACGGCATTAGTAATAATCATGAAATGACCGGATTATTGTAAGAAGCCATTTGGTTCCTTCAAGGAAGGAAATTTACTGTCCTTCACCGGCCTGTCCGAGCAAGCTTGGAAACAGCAAACCCAGCCCAGTCGACCCCAAAAAGTCCTCCTCGCTAATATCTTGGGGCTTGTACCAGAACTTGAACAGCTGTCCCACAGACTAATGAAGCAACAGTCGTCCAGACACACTCACCAAATCATATCTTACCGCGAATCCCAGACTTCATTTGCGGCAAAGTGGTATAGAGTCCTCAACATTGACGCTGAACACCAACAAGTCCCATGGCATCAAGTCAAACATTGGCAAGGAAATCTGTTGATTACGACCTAGCACTGATAGTGCTTCTCCATGTTGAATACCACTTGGACAAAGCACTGAGGGTAGCAAGGTCACAATGTACTCTGGGTTTGGGAATTTAGTGGCCATCACCAAGGAAGGCTTGGCAGCACCATTGACTGAGCTGGCCAATTTCTGAAGGGCATGGATACTTGATCACGTCCTCAGGTGAATGTGTACATGACAGGTCAGTAAGCGTGATCATCACACAGTTCTGTGGAAACAAAGTCCCATCTTGACCCTGGGACACCCTCCATTGTGTTGTGGGGCACTACCACCATGTTAAACAGGATAGACTCAAAATAGATCTAGCAGCTCAAAAATGGGCATCCATGAGGCACTGTAGGCCATCAGCAGCAGAATTGTACACAACCAGAATCTGTAACCTCATGGCCCAGCATATCCTTTACTTTACCATTACCATCAAGCCAGGTGACCAACTGTGGTCCAAGGAGGAGTGTAGGAAAGTATGCCAGGAGCACCATCAAGCGTACCTTAAAATGAGATGCCAAACTGGTGAAGGTACAATGCAGGACTACACAAAAGTTAAAAAGCAGCAGCATGCTATAAACAGAGCTCAGTGATTCCAAATCCAACATACCAGATCACCTTGCCATATCCAGTCATGCATGGTGATGGACAATTAAACAATTAACAGGAGACGGCAGCTCCAAAAACATCCTCAATTATGGAGAAGCCCAGCACATCAATGTAAAAGACAAGGCTGAAGCATTTGCAACAATCTTAAGTTTCAAGTACCAAGTGGATTATCCATCTTTGCCTCCTTCTGATGCCTTCACCATTGCAGTTGCCAGTCTTCAGACAATTTGATTCACTCCACATGATGTCAAGAAACAGCTGAACATTGGATACAGGAAAGACTACTGGGTCCTGATAATATCCCAGCAGCACTATTGAGGACTTGCACTCCAGAACTAGCCAAACCCTTAGCCAAGTTGTTCCAGTACAGCCACAACACTGGCATCTACCAACAATCTGAAAAATTGCCCAGGTGTGTTCTGCCCACACAAAGCATGACAAATCCAGTTCAGCCAACTACTGCCCCATCAGTCTACATTTAGCTGACAGTGCTATAAAGTAACACTTACTCAGCAATAACCTGCTCATTGATGCTCAGTTTGTGTTCTGCCAGGGCCACTCAGCTCCAGACTTCAGTACAGCCTTGGTTCAAATATGAAGAGTTAAACTTGGTGAGGCAGGAGTGGCTGCAAAATTGAAATTAATGATAATCTGGGAAAACGCTCAACTAGTTGGAGTCATTCGTAGCTGGAGGCCAAAGGTCTCAGGTCCAGGACATTGCTGCAGGTGTTCCTCTGGGTAATGTCCTAGGCCCAAATGTCTTCAGCTGCTTCATCAATGACCTTTCCCTACATCATGGGGGTCAGTGTTGGGGATCCTCGCTGGTGATTACAGTGCTCATTACCACTCGCAACTGCTCACATGCTGGTGCAGTTTGTGCTCACATGCTGGTGCAGTTTGTGCTCACATGCTGGTGCAGTTTGTGCTCACATGCTGGTGCAGTTTGTGCTCACATGAAGCAAGGCCTGGATAACATTCAAGCTTGTGCTGATAATTGGCAAGTAACATTTGTGACAAACAAGTGTCAGGCAATGACCATCTCCAACAAGAATGAATCTAACTATCTCAGCTTGACATTCAATGGCATCAGCATTGCTGAATCTCTGTCAATCAATATCCTGGAGGTCACCAATGGCCAGAAACTGAACTGGACAAGCCTGTGGCTATGAGAGCAGGTCAGAGGTTGGGAATTCTACAGCGAGTAAATCACCTCCTGACTCCCCAAAGTGATTATCCACCACTACAAGACACAAGTCAGGAGTGTGATGGAATACTCTCTCTTGCCTGGTTGAGTACAGCTCCAACAGCACTCAAGAAGTTTGACACAACCCAGGACAAAGCAGTCCGCTTGATTGGCACTCTGTCCACCACCTTAAACATTCATTCCCTCCACCACCAGCGCATAGTGGCAGCAGCGTACACCATATAAGAGGTGCACTGCAGTAACTTGTGAAGTTTATTTCAAACAGCACCTTCCAAACCTATGACCTCCACAATCTAGAAAGACAAGGGCAGCAGGCACATGGGAACACCACCATCTGCAAGTTCCCTGCAAGCCACATACCATCCTGACTTGGAACTATATCGCCATTCGTTCACTGTCGCTGGGTCAAAATCCTGGAACTCTCAATCTTAACAGCATTGCAGCATACTGACACATGGACCGCAGCAGTTCAAGAAAGGGTCTCATCATCAGCTTCTCAAGAGCAATCATGGAAGGCAAGAAAATCTGGCCTGCCAGCTATTCTCACAACCCAAGAATGAACATTTAAAAAGTTGCAGTGTTGGATAGAGAATAATTGTAGGAAACTAGAAATGCACGTAACAAACAACCAGTGGTATAGTAATCATGGCAGACTTTAATCCTAGCATTGATTGGGCAAACCAAATTTACAGTATGAAGGACAAGTTCGTGTTAAGGATCAGTATGTCAAGGAACCAACTGGCGAACAGACTTAGTTATAGTATTGTAAAGTGAGACAGCATTAATTAATAATCTTGTAGTGAAGAACCTCCAGGGGAGAGTAATCTAATGATGAATTTTATATTGAGTTTGAGAGCGATTTAGTTAAGTTTGAAATTAGGGTCTTAAATTTAACCAAAGCAAAATACATGAGGGGCAAGTTGGCAAAGGTAGACTGAGGAAACGAGCAAATTTTTAGGCCATCAATAAGCAAGCCTTGGTTTAATGAAGAGTGCAGTAGGGCATGCCAGAAGCAGCACCAGGCATACACCCAAGAATGGGGTATCAACCTGAAGCTACAATGCAGCACTACTTGCGTACCAAACAGCATAAGCAGCAAATGATAGACAGAGCTAAGTAAATCCACAACCAATAGATCAGATCTAAGCTCTGCAGTCCTGCCACATCCAGTCATGAATGGTGGTGGATGATTAAACAACTCACTACAGGAAAAGGCTTCACAAATATGCCCATCCTCAATGATGGGGGAGCCCATCACATCAGTGCAAAGGTAAGGCTGAAGCATTCGCAAAGATGTTCAGCCAGAAGTGCCGAGTGGATAATCCATCTCAGCCTCCTCTGGAGGTCCCCAGGATCACAGCTGCCTGTCTTCAGCCAATTCGATTCACACCATGTGATATCAAGAAACAGCTGAAAGCACTGGATACTGCAAAGGCTATGGGCCCTGACAATGTTCTGGCTATAGTACTAAAGACTTCTGCTACAGAACCTGCTGTGCCCCTAGCCAAGCTGTTCCAGTACAGCTACAACACTGGCATCTATCCAGCTATGTAGAAAACTGTCCAGGTATGTCCTGTACACAAAAAGCAGGACAAATCCAACCCAGCCAATTACTGCCCAATCAGTCTCTCGATCACCAGGAAAGCAATGGAAGGGGTCATCAACAGTGCTATGAAGTGGCACTTGCTTAGCAACATGCTTACTGACGCTCAGTTTAGGTCCCGCCAGGTCACTTATCTCCCGACCTCATTACAGCCTTGGTCTAAACATGGACAAAAGAGCTGAACTCCCTGTACGTGTACCTATACCACAGGGACTGCAGCATGTTCAAGGAAGTAGCTCATCACCACTTTTTCAAGGGCAATTAGGGACGAGCAATAAATGCTGGCCTAGCCAGCGACATCCAAAACCTGTAAATGAATAATTAAAAAAAGCAAACACCAACTCACCCGTAGACAACAGTTCATTGTCTACAGTAATGTTGTTAAGATGATCATAGGGCTTCAAGAACAGCAATAGGGAAACAGTAGCTATTAAATGTAGCTATGTTTAAGAATGTGATTAAATCATTCTTATTTCTGCACACTTTTGTTATTCAGTAACACATAATAGCTAAGGCAAAAGGATCGAGTTTAACCTTTAAAATTGCTGTTAGTCGCGGTCAAAGGCCTCCAAATTTCTTTTGAATGCCATTAAGCATTGAGAATATCCAAAACAATCTGATTTTTTGTAACTTATTTTCTTCAAAATACAGTCGCTCTGCCTCTTCATTCAGAGATCACAAAATAATTATGCCGGCAGATACCAAAGCAAGGAAAAAAAAATTAAACACATATCATCATTTTCAAAATTAGATATGGTCAGTTGCAAAGGCTAAGAACAATAAGGATTTCTACCTCACAAAATGTAACATGCAACACGCTTGTTCCTTCACGCCTTCGCCCATGAAACTAATCTTACATCTTTTCACTATGACTTCACTAATTTCCATTTGTCAGTGTGAATTTTAATGAATATGCGCCAAGTCTTGAAGGCCCACTCAAAGGTAGATTAAAATGGATCATTGCACCTTAAAAGTATATCAAGCCAACTATAAAACCAACAAGATTTGGAAGAGGTCACAAAGCAATGTTGTGTAGTTTAAAAATGCAAGTCATCTTTTGAAAAGTAATGCATTCACATTTCAGGAACTTCTGTGGCAAGTAGCTCTGGACTACTGGTTCTAAAAAAACTGGATCAGAGATAGTGGATGCACTGTTGGTTACGATTCTCTAAAATTCCCTAGATTTGAGAATGGACCCAGAGGATTGGAAGGTAGCAAACATAACACTGCTATTCAAGAAAGGAGGGAGAGAAAACAGGGAGCTACAGGCCAGTTAGTCTGATAGTCAGAAAGATGCTGGAATCTCTCATTAAAGAAGTCTTAACAATGCACTTAGAAAATCATAGTATGATCAAAACCATACAAATATTTGACAAATTTATTAGCTTAAAGGAGAACCAGGTGTGGTCCACTTGGATTTCCAAAAAGGCATTCAATAAGGTTTCATTGGTATCCTTCCATCTACAAAAGATGATGGACACAGCAAACAAATCCATTTCAGAGGGGGTGTCTTCATATGGCACACCTTTGCTGATGGCTGAAGAGGCCACTAAGGTGCCACACACACAAGATAAAGGCTCATGGAGTTGTGGAGCAGTTAATTACCACTGACTGCAGTGGTTCAAGGTGTCTAACTACCACCTTTTCATGAGCAATTAGAGATGGGCATCAAATGCTGGCCTTGCCAGCAATGCCTACACCCCAAAAAAAGGATAAAAAAAAAAGGAGAATTGGTTAATGGGCAGGACAAAGAGTAGGGATGGATGGGGTATTTTCAAGTTGGCAAGTTGTGATTAGTGGAGTGCCATAAGAACCAATGTTGGGGCCTCAGCTATTTACAGTCTATATTAGAGGTGGCCAAAGTTACTGAGCCTAAGAGCCACTTATGATAATCTTCAGATGTTTGAAAGCTGCAAGACATGGACAAACTTTACACAGGCCAATTACTGCTAGTAGAGGTCTTGTGGGTTTCCATCCTGGCTGCAAGTCTTTGAAAGTAAGGCTGATATATTGTCAAGGCTGTACGAAGGAGCTCAGTCAGGTGTTGATTTGTAAGGACTGCACTATGTTTTGACCTTACAATCTTCACTACTGATCTGGGAGATACGACTCTCCATAGTATGGTGTGAAATTGGAATGTGTGTTATTAGATGCTAATTTTGAGTTATTTGGATCTATAACTGCAACAACTTCAGCAATATTCTTAAATTCTCCATCACAGTATTGATGTTTAGCACAAGCAATATTCCTTGATATAACAAAATTAGCTTCGGTTGTTGTGTCAGCTTCCTTACTGAATGTTGAAAGTAATGTCTGCTGGCTGTTTAGGAATGATTTTAACACGATTAACTGATTTTTTTGTAATTCTGATTTAGGAGGATACTCAGATGAAAAGTTTTTGTAATTTGGTGCGTAGAGGCATTTCAAGTTACTGGCTTTGTAGTGACTGACTGATGCATTACAGATAAGGAACCTGCCTTTAATTGTGAATGCAAAGTCTTGCTCCCACTCTGGCTTAAAATTTTTGTTTTCATCTTCATACTTTCATTTCTTACAATTTGATGATGTCATTCTCATTCACAAAGTTTACACAGCTATTTAAATTCGACTTATGTTTATGGACTGTAAACACAACTCTACCCCGAGTGTATCGTGAAGGTTTCCAATTTCCACCTTCGAAGATCCTGCCTTGGGATTTTCTCCAAAAGTCAATCCAACTCGGACGGCTTCAACAATGGCCCACCTTGCAGGGTTTCAATCTCGCTTTCCAAGGTTCCTTTCCCTGAATTCCAGAGTACACTCGAGCATCAAATTACAAGCACAATTTTCAGCTCTTTGGCCCTGCCAAGCAGAACATTACTGATCTAAAGGGGTACCTTTGCCTCAATGGCTACATTCTTGAATCTTCAGGGCTTCTCCTTAGCTCTCTTCAATTACCAGGGCTTCTCCTGAGCCCACTTCACTTGAAGTCAGCTCCCCACAGCACCTTCTTTATGTGGAGACTGTTTTCTTAACTCAACTGGGACCTGTTCCTGTCCCTTGTCTCTTGTTCCTGCCTCTGGGACACTTCTTGGGACCTCTCCTTGTCCTCCTTCCTTGTCCCTCTGTCTGGGACAATTACTGATAATGGTGTTCTGCACTCGGTCACCTGACCTGGGTCTTTGCGGCCTTCTTTTTTCTCTTATGCACAGGGCCTGTAGACTGAAAAGTTGCCAAAAGTATGCATGTGCAGCCCGTTGCCAGTCTGCACATGCGCGGGAAGTCCAAAGACTGCTGGGACTTGAGTGCCTGACCTCTGTTCCAGATGAGCAAGTAAGTTTGGGTTTCCTAACAGTTTATATTGAACTGAAATGCAGAAAGGTGTTCAGCCAATATTTTTCTGCGAGCTGTGGTTTGGCCACGCCTGATCTATACTAATACCCTAGACAAAGAGACAGAGAGTAATGTACCCAAGTTAAATGATGCAAAGATGGGTGGGAATGTAAACTGTGAGAAGGACAGGGGCTGCAAAGGGATACAAACAGATTAAGTGAATGGGCAAAAAGATGGCAGATGTAGTATATTGTGGGGAAGAATGAGATTATTTACTTTGGTCATAATAATAGAGAAGGAAAATATTTTTTAAAAGGCACGAAACTTATAAATGTGGATGTTCAGAAGGACATGGATGTACTCGTACAAGGAACACAAAGCTAGCCTGCAGGTACAGCAAGCAACTGGAAAGACAAATGGCATAACGGTCTTTATTGCAAGATGATTAGAGTACAAGAATAAGGAGGTCTTGCTACAATTGTACAACACTTTGGTGAAACCACACCTGGAGTGCTATACAGAGTTTTGGTCTCCATATTTAAGGAAATGCATACTTGAAAGTACATTGCATTATTGTAATTTTATTACACCGCATTAGCAAGGATTCACTAGATTGATTCCTCGGATGAGACAACTGTCCTATGAGGAAAGACTGAGCAAATCACAGAATTGTTATGGGGCAGGAGGCAGCCATTCAGCCCATTGTCTCTTCACCAGCTCTCCAAATGAGCATTATGACTTAGTGTCATTCTCTTGCTTTTTCCCTGTACCCTTGCACATTGTTTCTAATCAATTAATCATCCAATGCCCTCTTGAATGCCTTGATTGAACCTGCCTCCACCACATTTACAGGCAGTGCATTCCAGACTTGAACCACTCACTGAGTGAAAAAGCTTTTTCTTACTTCACATTTGCTTCTTTTGCAAATCACTTTAAATCTGTGGCCTCTCTTCCTCGATCTTTTTACGAGTGGGAACAGTTTCTCCCTATCTATTCTCTCCAATCTCCTCTTAGCCTTCTCCTCTCCAAGGAGAACAGTCCCAACCTCTCCAATCTATTTTCATAACTGAAGTTTCTCATCCCTGGAACCATTCTTGTTCATATTATGGATGCGTTCACATCCTTCTTATAGTGTAGTGCCCAGAACCATACACAATACCCCAGCTGAAGTCTAATGAGTATCTTATATAAGCTTAGCATAACCTCCTTGCTCTTGTGCCCCTATTGATAAAGCCAAGGGTACTGTTTGCTTTATTAACTGCTCTCTCCACCGGTCCTGCCACCTTCAATGACCTATGCACATACATACCCAGGTCCCTCGGCTCCTGCAGCTCGTTAAGAATTGTACCCCTTATTTTATAGCGTCTGTCCATGTTCTGCCTACCATCAATGCATCACCTCATACTTCTCTGTACTGAACTTCATCGGCCACCTATCTGTCCATTCCAATTTGTCTATGACCTTTTGGAGTTCCACACTGTTGTCCTCACGGTTTACAAAGCTTCCAAGTTTTGTATCATCCACAAACTTTGAAACTGATCCCTGCACACTAAGATCTAGATAATTTATATCAGGAAAAGCAAGGGTCCCAATATCGACCCCTGGGGAACTCCACTACAAACCTTCCTCCAGTCAGAAAAATATCCATTGACCATTACACTGTTTCCTATTACTCAGCCAATTTTGTATCTGTGTTGCTACTGTCCCTTTTATTTCATGAACTATTATAACTTTTCTCACAAAACTGTTGTGAGACACTGTATCGAATGCTTTTTGCAAGTCCATGTACAACACATCAACAGCTTTACCCTCACCTACCCTTTCTGTTACCTCTTCAAAAGATTCTGGCAAGTTATTTAAACATGATTTCCCCTTTAGAAATCCATGCTGGCTCTTCCAAATCAACTCACATTTTTCTTGTAGCTACTAGTTCTAAACTGAATAATCGTTTCTAGAAGCTTCCCCACCACTGAAGTTAAACTGACAGGTCTGTAATTGCTAGGCTTATCCTTACAACCTTTTTTGAACAAAGGCATAATATTTGCAATTCTCCAGTCCTCTGGCACCTAGCAAGTCTAGGGAAGACAAAGATTACAGTCAGTGCCCCTGCAGTTACCACTCTTAATTCCGTCAATATCTTTGGATGCACCTCATCTGGTCCCGATGCCTTGTCAACTTTAAGCACCAACAGTTTATCCAATGCCTCCCTATCAATTCTGAACTCTTCTAGTGAGAGTTTCCTCCTCTGTCACTATGGCTTGGGTAGCATCTGCTTCCTTGGTAAAGACAGATTTTAACACCTCAGCCATGCCCTCTGCCTCCATATGTAAATCCCCTTTTTAGTCCCAAATTGGCTCTACTCCTTTTACCACCCTCTTAGTATTTATGGGCCTATAGAAGACTTTGGGATTCCTCTTTATGTTGGCTGCTAGTCTCTTATCATAATCCCTCTTCGCTTCTCTTATTTGCTTCTTCATCTCTCCTCTGAACCTTCTGTATTCAGCTTGGGTCTGAATTGTACTTTCTACCTGACACCTGTCATAAGCAAACTTTTTCATCTTTATCTTAATTTCTATCTCCTTTTTCATCCAGGGAGTTCTGGGTTTGTTTTCCCTATGTTTGAGGGAATATACCATGACTATGCCCAAACCATTTCTTCTTTGAAGGTGGCCCATTGTTCTGCTACAGTTTTTCCCGCCAACCTTTACTTCCAATCTATCTGGCCAGACTTCGTTCTTGCCCCTGAAGTCAACTCTTCCACTAATTAATCATTCATGACTCTACAGTCATCCTAAACCTTATGATACAATGATCACTGTCTCCCTAAATGTTCACCCACTGATACTTGATCTTCTTGGGCCCACCTCATTTCCAAGAACCAGGACCAACAGCGCAACCTTTCTTGTTGGACTAGACACATAATGCTGTAGAAAACTAACACTAGCAATTCTTGCCTCTCTCTGCCCTTTACACTACCAATGCCCCAGTCTAAGTTTGCATAATTAAAGTCTCCCATTCTAACTACTCTATAATGTTTGCATCTCTCTAATTTCTCTGCAGGTTTGTTCCTCTACATCCTTCCAACTAGTTGGTGGTCTATAGACTACACTGAGCAACATAATTGCACCTTTTTTGTTCCTTAGCTCTAATCAAATTAATTCTGTCCTTGAGCCCTCAGACATCCTCTTTCTCCAGCACTGCAATGTTCTCTTCAACCAGTACCGCCACCCCCCTCCTTTTCTTCATGCTCTATCTTTCCTGAACACCTTGCCCCCACTCCTGCCCTTCCTTGAGCCAGGTCTCTTTTATCGCCGTATCATCATATTTCCACATGACAATCTGTGCCTGTGACTCCCAAATCTTATTTATCACACTCCATGCATTCACCTACATGCACAGTAACCCTGATTTAGACTTCCTCCCTTCCTCCGACTCTACCTATTAACTTACTATTCTCTGTTCTAGTGCAACTTGTCTCTCCCAGTATTTCGTGCACCCTGGTATTCCTCCCTAATGCTCTCTCCTGGTTCCCATACCCCTGCCGAGTTAGTTTAAAGCTCTCCCAACAGCAAGAGCAAAACGCCCTGCAAGAGCAAAACCTCCCAGCTCTGTTCAGGTGCAACCCGTCCGGCTTGTACAGGTCATCTCCCTCAGAGCCAGTCCCAGTGTTCTAGGAACCTAAAGCCCTCCCTCCAGCACCAACTTTCCAGCCATGCATTCATTTGTTTTATCCTCCTATTTCTGTACTCACTTGCACATGGCACTGGGAGTAAATTGGAGATTACTCCATTTGAGGTCCTGCTTGATAATTTTCGAGATAACTTCCTAAATTCTGATCACAGGACCACATCCCCCTTCCTACCTAAGTCATTGGTCCCAATGTGGGCCATGACCTCTGGCTGAGCACCCTCCCCCAGAAGGACGTCCTGCACCCACACGGTGACATCCTTGGCCCTGGCACCAGGCAGGCAACATACCATCTTGGTGTGACATCTAAAGCCGCAGAAAGGCCTGTCTGTTCCCCTAATGAAACCCCTAACACTATTGCTCTTCCTTTCTTCTTCCTCCCCTCCTGTATAGCCGAACCGCTCACGGTGCCACAAACCTGGCTCTGACTGCACTCCACTGAGGAAACGCCCTCACCAGTTTCCAAAATGGAAAACCGATTAGCAAGCGGGGCGCCAGTACTACCTGCCTGGTTCTGTTGGACTGCCTAGTGGTCACCCATTCCCTTTCTGCCTGCATACTCCTAGCCTGCCTATATTCTCCAGAATTCAGAAGAATGAGAGGTGATCTCATTGAAACATACAACACTCTGAAGGGGCTTGACTGGGTAGACAGAGGTTTTTTCCATTGGCTGGGGAATCCATAATACAGAAGCACACTTTCAGGATAAGGGACCAAATCATTTAGGACTGAGATAACTGAGAAATTTCTTCACTTAAAGGGTTGTGAATTTTTGGAAATATCTACCCGAGAGGGCTGTTGATGCTCCAATTTGAATATTTTTAAGACTGAGATAGACAGATATTTGGTTTCTCAGGGAATCAAGTGGGAAAGGAGTTGAGGCCGAAGATTAACCACGAGCATACTGAATGGCAGAGCAGGTTTGGGGCGTATGGTCTTGGTCTACTCTTGCTCCTGTTTATGTTCTTAACTTGCATTTACATAGCGCCTTTCAAAATTTCAGGATTATGCCAAAGCACTTTATAAACAATGAACTCAGTTGATTCACAACAAAGTTAAGCTGGTCATGTTACCAGAATCCCGGATGCTCACTCACCAAAGTGAATCTTCTAAAGAAAGCTCGAGTCTGGGGTGTGCTCTCATGGATGTGAAAACAAGTGTTTACAAGGACACTCTGAAGGCTTCACTTAGGAGTTTTGATATTGATTTCAAGTCCTGGAAAAAGCTCTCCAGGATCACTATACCTGGAGCAACAAATAAGTAAAGGTGTGGCATCCTTCCAAAGGAAGTGCATAGCAAATATAGAGAAAAAACACAAGGAGAGGAAATCCTGAGTCAGTAACTCACCCAAAACTCAATCGGCTGCGGTATCCTGACCTATTTGCAGCAGAACCTTCTGAGCACAAACTGCCGTTAGCAGTCACCTACATGTCAACCAGAATCCTACCAAACACCCCAAATGATGAACATGGTTGTCTTCACCTCAAAGGACAAACAACAAAAGTAAATGATTACATGTCAGAAGTATTTCAATGTTGCATTTTAGGGAAACAGGACAGCTAATTGCACACGGCAAGATCCTACAAACAGCAATACAATTATAGCCAGAACACTTATTCGTGATGTTAGTTGAGGGATAAAATATTGGCTAGAACACCACAGCAACTCCCGGTTCTTCAAATAATGCCTCTGCATCTTTTAATCTGTCTGAAAGGGCAGGCTGGGTCTATGTCTAACATCTCATCCAGGAAACCTTCACCTGCAACAGTACAGTATTCACTCAGTATTGCATTGGAATATCAGCCTGGATGTTGTATTCCAGTCTCTACAGTAGGACTTGAACCCATAATCTACTACCATGGATGACAGAGTTTTTCAAAATTTTGTTAACATTCCCAAGCACGCTCCCAAACAGCTGACACATTCATTAACTTGTGCATGTACAATTGTTTTTAAGATGCTGATTGTAATCATTTGCGCGAGTGCTGTTCCTTCTTCAATGGCTGCGATGATATGCATAGAGCTGTAAATGCAAAAATACTGTGAACTTTGTATGGACAGCTGATCCAAGGCTCGGACATCAAAGTGCACAGAACATTCCTGGTAACTGGTCAGGAAATATTGACACTGTCTAAGGTAATGGTAGAATCTTCGCCTTTGAAAGTGGCAATGGCACTTTATTTTATGACTGCTGTCAATGGGTGCTAACTGCTCTCATCATTTATTATAATCTCTAATATTTTAGAAATATAGACAGTTCCACTTGAAGGTTATCGAAATCTCACAGGATGAGTCAACTCTGAGAGCTAGGTAACCATCACACACAATTAATGTGTTACTGAATTCAGAGCTGGTTTATACATGTCACAAATAACCATCAAAAAATTATGCAGCACAATCATAAGAAAAAAAGTGAAGAAACAATTGCATTTATGTAGCACTTTTCACATCAAAGTTCCAGAGCACTTTACAGCTAATGAAGTGCTTTAGAAGTGTAATGTAGGAAAATGCAGGAGCCAAATTGTCAACAGCAAGGTCCAACAAACATCAATGAGAGGAACAGGTTTTTTTTTTAAGTGCAGTGTTTGTTGAAGAATAAACTTTGGCCAGACCATCAGAAGAACTACCCTCCTCCTCTTCTGATAATGCTTTGGGATATTTTATAACCACCTGAACAGATTCTCAGGGCCTTAGTTTAATATCTCATTAAAACGTTGGTAACTCCCAACAACGGAACATTCATCAGGTGCAGCAATAACGTTGACCAAGGTTATACCCAAGTCCCGAAGCAGAGCTTGAACTCAACCTTCTGACTTAGAGGTGAGAATTCTGCTGTACAGCCATGGTTGCCTATATATTGAACAATCAACTCACAATATAGTAACATTCTTACTATTGGTACATATAGAAAATAAACTGTCATGAAGCAATTCACATTTTCAGAACTCCTAAATTACTCAATAATCGGCACAGATTACTTCATTTGCACAATCATACAACACAGGAATTGGCCACTCGGCTCTTTGAAAGAGCTATCTCACTCAGCTGCTCTTTAGCTATAGCCCTGCAATTTTTTTCCTTTGCAAGTATATGTCAAATTTCATTTGTAACTTAACCAACTTCCACCGCCCCCTCAGATCATGACACACTGAAAGGAAAATTATCATCTCTGCTCTGGCTCTTTTATATATTAAAAAGGCATAACTGAATTCATAAGAGGCACAGAGAGCAAATCCAGTTAAAAGTGCCAATATGGTATAAGCAATTGATCTTGTAAATCTTATTGCTCAAATGGAATCCAATACATGCATCAACATAATACCCTAACTGGGGTGTAGAATTGGTCTTTGGACACTTTTGTGATGACTAATACCCAATAGTCATTCCTCAATTCAATTACAAATTGAACATGAACTAAGAATGAAATTTGCTTGCTGTAATCAAAATTGTGATGCTAAACCACTCACCCTGTTGATCAGAATCTGCATTTCTCGAAACCAGAGCACTGACTGCTGGAAAGGTAATGCTGGACATTGCTGCCACAGCTCCTGCTGCCCACATCATCCTAAGAAAGCAAATGGCAATTAAAGACACAGTGCCTGAGCATTTACTTAAAAATATCCCATTCACGTGGCCTTATCTTTTCCACTCAAGAAGTGACTGTAACATAGTGAAAATTATAATTTGCATCTTGAGACCTTGAAACTAGAAAACAATGCAGAGCGACCAGAAGTTTTACAAAATATGTGGTCATCTTTTCTGGATGTACAGTGGAAGCAAAATGATTCTTACTTTAAATGCATAGGCAATTCATGCACACACACAATATAATCCTCCCAGCAGGAGGAATTTGAAAGTTCAAACATTCAAAATTTTACAAAAATGGTTTCAGTCATCACTGGATTTGCATAACTGCATTGTACAAAATACATGCCATTATCCCATTAAAGCATGCCTACTTACCAGGGCTGGGATCCAAAGCCATACCAAGCTAGCTGCAGCATCTGAAATCCAAGGCCTAGGAGAACAGTGTTCTTATTACCTATGGACCTCATTAGGATACTAAGAAATACAGTCTGTGAAAATAGAAATTAGGGAAAAAAATCATTGTGTGCTGAATTCTTTGCTTTTATGAATATTTGCATCTTTAGCTATGAAGAATCTACTAATTTAAGAAAATGGGGGTTGGGGGATGAAATATTCTATTCCTGCAGGAAAAAAAATCTTAATACCTTACCTGATTCACCAATGGCCAACTTTTAACATTCTGACAAGCAACAGACTTATTAAAAACCTGTTGTTCCGAGTACTGAAGCATGAAACACTTTTGTTGGTTACAAGTTACTACTAAGGTCCTGTTCCATAACTTATTGGACAGAAACTTAATTCGGCCCAGTATATTTGAGTAATAGCTGATTTGTAAAAAATAGTTTCTGAAAAGGTTGTATGTTATTAACTATGAATGTAAACTTTCCTGAAGGTTCAATGAATAAATGCCCACATAATCTGCCACTGAACGACAAATCAGAAGGCCCCAGACTGAGGCGTTTTTGGTTAGGCTACAACTGGCCTGAGGATCCACAGGCTAAACAGGGGGAAAAAAATGCCATGGCTTGCACTCAGTTACCATCCAGTTAGCCCAACTAGAAACTACAGGTGTGGGAAGAGTTCAGGTATGCTGTGGTACCCTCCATAGTCAATTTTTCTACTAACACTCAAAGATGAAGAAGGTCCACTTGGGCCAGTTTGCCCTCCCTCCCCGTTCTTTGAATCCATCAAAATAAATTTGCCTTTTCAACAAAATAAAGTAACCACAACCACAAACCAAGAAAATTTTAGAAATGCAATAGTGAAAGGATGGTTCTATTGGAGAGGGATGGTTGTGGGGAGGGGGAGATCAAGACTCATGAAAAAGGGGATAAGATTGGAAATACACGAATGCGAATTAATTAAAAACCAGTGTCAGTGATACATTCGAGCCAGGGCAACTCGTATTAGAACTGGAAGAGAATGGATGATAGTGAATTTTTGACAGATACCAACTTTTTCAACATTCTGAATGCTGATTTCTATAGATGCTAATTCCATAAGTAGCCTTTGCTTACTGTAATTAAAGTGCAATAGAACTGCAAAGCATAATATTGGTCTAAAGCAAGTGAATATTAAAATCACCCGACATTGAAATTTCTCCTGTCAATAATTTTAACAAAATAATTGGCATCAGTAAAAAATTGAATTTGTATTAAATTGAAAGAAAACAAAATGCACTGTATGCTACCACTGTACCATTAGCTAAGTAAAGCCTCAAATACACCAACCTACATGTTTTTTATTAAAAATTTAGATCCTGGGAAATGAGCCGGGCAAGGTCAGCATTTGCTCCCATCGCAATTGTCCTCGAGAACCCTTCCTGAACTGCAGTCTATGTAGTATAGGGAGGAAGTTCCAGGATTGTGACTCTGACAAGTGATGAATGGTGATATAGTTCCACAGCAGGATGATGGACGACTTGGAGGGGTGCTTGCAGGTGGTGGTGCTCCCACACATCTGTTGTCCTTGTCCTTCAAGGTGGTAGAGGTCAAGTGTTTGGAAGATACAGTCAAAGGTGCTTTGGTGAGTTGTTGCAACGCATCTTACAGATGGTACACACTGCTGTCACTATTTGCCGGTGGTGGAGGAAGTGATTGTTTAAGATGTTTGTTGGGTGCAAATAGGCTGCTTTGTCCGTGTCTAGCTTCTCGAGTGTTGTTGCAGCTGTACTCATCTAGGCAAGTGGACAGTATTCCATTACACTCCTGGCTTGTGTCTTATAGATGGTGGACAGGCTTTGTGCAGTCCTCCATGTACAGTCTCACTGTATTGCAATCATGACTCTTTGCTCTCTCTCCAAGTAACACATCTTATCCCAGTATCTTCAAATTATAACTCTTTACCTCTTAGAGTCTTTGCCTCATCTGCGAATTTTTACAGTTCAAGCTTAGTGTTAATGAATTATTACTTCATCAACTATTTTTTCTATCTACCATGATGCTGTCATGTAGGCTGCATGAGCAAACTGACCACGGCACGGTGGTACAGGGAGTCATTCAGGAGGTGGGGGTGGGATGTGTGTGTGTGGGTAGCAAGTAGAAATGTAGTGGTAGTAGGAGACAGTATAGTCAGGGGTATTATTAGTTCTCTGTAGCCGAGAACAAGAGTCCAGGACATTCGATTGCCCGCCCAGTGCCAGGGTTCCAGACATCTACTCAGGGCTAGAGGGGAACGTGCACTGGGATGGGGAGGATCCAGTTTTAGTAGTCCATGTAGATGCCAATGACATACATAGGACTAGGAAAGAGGTTCTGCTTAAGGAGTATGAGCAGCTTAGGGCTAAATTAAGAAGCAGAACCTCAAAGGTGGTAATTTCTGGATTATTGCCTGAGCCATGGGCAAACTGGCGCAGAGTAAATAAGCGAGTTAAATGCATAGCTCAAAGGTTGGTGTGGGAGAAGTGGTTCTTGATTTATAGGACACTGGCATCTGCACTGGAGAAAGTGAGAGCTGTACCATTGGGAAAGTCTTCATCCAAATTATGCTAGGACCAGTGTTCTGGCGAGCCATATAACCAGGGCGGCAGAAAGAGTTTAAACTAAATAGTGGGGGACAAGGGTCAAGTTTGGGAAGATATGATAATTAAAAGGGAAAGAACATGGCAAGAGACCAAAGTAGCAATAGGGTATTGATAATCATAGCGTGTCAGGAAGGACAGTGTACACAAACTTGAATGCACCAGTAGACAAGGTCAGAGGTTGCCAAAATAGTAAAAAGGCAAAACTAAACGCTGAATGTGTACAGCATTCATTTTAGAACAGATTAATTGTCAACTCAAATAGAATTAATATGTATGACTTGATAGCCACTAGAGATGTGGCTGCAAGAGGACAAAGGTTGGGACCTGAATTGGAAGGGTAGGAACCTTGGAAAAAGTGGCGGGGTAGCTCTGTTAATTAAGGCTGACATTAGGATAACAGTGAGAGATGAACTTGGTTCTAAAGAATCAGTTTGGGTAGAGATAAGAAATAGGAAAAGTGAAAAGTCACTGGTGGGAATAGTTTACAGGTCCCCAAACAGTAACCACACTTTAGGACAGGGTATACAGGGAGAAATAATGGGGGCTTAAAGAACGGTGCTACAGTAATTGTGAGAGATTTTAATCTTCATATAGAGTGGATGAATCATATTGGTAAAGGTAACCTGGAAAACGAGTTCATAGAGTGCATTTGGGACAATTTGTTAGAACATTGCGTATTAATGCCAACCAGGGAGAAGGCTCTTTTAGGTCTGGTAATGTGCAATGAGGCAGGATTAATTAATGAACTCATAGTAAAGGAGCCCCCTCTGTAGCAGTGATCATAACATGACTGAATTTCACATTCAGTTTGAGAGAGAGAAGAATGGGTCTAAGACTAGTTGCGTTAAACTTAAATAAAGGCAAACACGGTTATGAAAACAGAACTGGCTAAAGTGAACTGGGAAATTAGGTTAAAAGGTAGGTCAGTAGAAATGTAGTGGCAGACATCTAAAGAGATATTTCATAACACTCAGCAAAGATACACTCCAGTGAGAAAGAACAACTCATGGCTAGCTAAGCAAGTTAAAGATACTATCAAATTGAAAGAAAAAGCATCCAATTCAATGAAGATTAGTGGCAAGACAGAAGACTGGACAGAATATGAAGGTGAATATGACTAAAAGGTTAATAAGGAGGGAGGAATTACAAGTATGAGAGAAAGTTAGCTACCATTACCTGGAAGTTCCCCTCCAAGCCACACACCATCTTGGCTTGGAAATA
Organism: Carcharodon carcharias; assembly: GCF_017639515.1. Taxonomy (NCBI): domain Eukaryota; kingdom Metazoa; phylum Chordata; class Chondrichthyes; order Lamniformes; family Lamnidae; genus Carcharodon; species Carcharodon carcharias. Next base: position 39,013,454 of record NC_054470.1, read on the forward strand.
TATCGCCATTCCTTCACTGTTGCTGCGTCAAAATCCTGGAACTACCTCCCTAACAGCACTGTGGGTGTACCTACACCACATGGACTGTAGTGGTTCAAGAAAGCAGCTCACCACCACCTTCTAAAGGGCAACAAGGGATGGGTGATAAATGCTGACCTAGCCAACCAAGCCCACATCCCATGAATGAATAAAAAGTAAGAGTTTTTACAGGTATTTAAAAAGGAAAAAAATAAAGTGAATGCTGGTCCTCCAGAGTGTGTGTCTGGGGGAATTAATAATGGGAAATTACAATATTGCAGATGCATCGAACAGATATTTTGTGTCTGTCTTCACTGTAGAAGACAGAACTAACATCCCAGAAATAATTGTAAATCAAGAGGTGAAAGGGAGGGAGGAACTTGAAACAATTAGAATCCGCAGGGAAAAGATACTGAGGAAATTATTAGAACTAAAGGCTGACAAGTCCCCAGGACCTGACTGACTATATCCTAGAGTCTGACGAACATGACTCCTCTATTAAAGAAAGGAAGGAGACAGAAAGCAGGAAACTACAGGCCAATTAGCCTAACGTTGTCATTGGGGAATTGCTAGAATCTATTATTAAGAAGGCTATAGCAAGTCACATAGAAAATCATAATGGTATCAGGCAAAATCAACATTATTTTGTGAAAGGGAATTCATGCTTCCCTAATTTATTAGCGTTCTTTGAAGTAACAAGCAACACGGATAAAGGGGAACCTGTAGATGCAGTGCACTTGCATCTCCGAAAGGCATTTGACAAGGTGCCACATCAAAGGTTACTAGCAAAATAAGGGCTCATGGTATAGGGAGTAACATATTAGCATGAATAGAGGTTTGGTTAGCGAACCGGAAGCAGAGAGCAGGAATAAAGGGGTCATTTTCATGTGGCAAGCAGTCACTAGTGGAGTACCATAAGGATCAGTGCTGGGACCTCAACTATTTAAATCAATATCAATGACTTGGATGGAAGGACTGAATGTACAGTTCCTATATTTGCTTTTGACATAAAGGTCAGTAGGAAAGTAAAGGGCCAACAAAGGGATAGGTTAAGTGAATGGGCAAAACCTTGGCAGATGGAGTACAATGTGGCAAAATGCAAACTTGCCCACTTTGCCAGGAGGAATAGAAAGACAGCATATCATTTAAATGGATATAGATCTCAGAACTCTGAGGTACAGAGGGATCTGAGTGTCCTGGTAAATGAATCACAAAAAGCTAGTATGCAGGTACAAAAATGACTAGGAAGGCAAATAGAATGTTGTCATTTATTGCAAAGGGAATGGAATATAAAAGTAGGGAAGTTTTGCTACAGTTTTACGGGGCATTGGTGCAAGACCACAACTGGAGCACTGTGTACAGTTTTGATTCACTTATTTAACAAAAGATATAATTGAATTAGAAGTTCACTCAGCTGATTCCTGGGATGAAGGGATTGTCTTAAGAAGAAAGATTGGATAGGTTGGGTCTGTATCCATTGGTGTTTAGAAGAATGGGAGATGATCTTATTGAAACACACAAGATCCTGAGGGAATAATGAAAGGGTCCCTTTATGGAAAAGGGGACATGGCCTTAAAAAAAAAGGTCTTCTATTTAAGATAGAGGTGATGAGAATTTTTTTCTCAGAGGGTCTTTAGTCTGGAATTCTCTTCTCCAGAGAGCAGTGGAGGCTGCGTCATTAAATATTTTTAAGGCTAAGTTTGATAGGTTCTTGAATGACAAGGGAGTCAAAGGGTAGAGGGTATAGACAGGAAAAATTGAGGCCACAATCAGACCAGCCTTGATCTTATCAAGAGGCAGAGCAGGCCCGAGGGACCGAATGGTCTATTCCTGCTCTTAATTTGTATGTTCCTATGTACAGTGGGCCTTGGCTTGTAATTTATGCTTCTCAATTTTTACAAAGTGTATCAGTACAATTCTTATGTTTAATCAATCAACACAATATTTGATTAGTGGAAATGCATGATCACAGACTGGACTCTGTTAATAATATTTTACATATTGGCTTTGGATTTGAATATATGGGCCTTGGAAGGAGTGAAACATATATTGACTAGAATGTTACTCGAGCTCCAAGGGTTAGATGAGGAGGAGAGACTACATAAACTAGCTTTTATTCCCTGGAATATTAATGGTTAAGTGTTGATTTGATTGACATGAAGAATTTGAAAGCAATTGATAGAGAGAAACATTCTTTGGTGGGAACGTCTAGGATAAGAGGACATGCCTTAAAAGCAGAGCCAGTTTATTCAGGAGGGAAGTCAGGAAACGCATCTTAACACAAGGAGTGACAATAGTGTGGAACAGCCTCCCACAAAAGATGTACATGCTAGCACAATTAATAATTTTAAATCTGAGACTGGTAGAATTTTGCTAGCAAAGGGTATTAAGTGATATGAAACCAAGGCAAGTGGATGCAGTTAGGATCCAAAACAGCCATGATCTGAATGAATGGTGGGACAGACTTAGAGGGGCTGAATGGCCTACTTCTGTATTGTGGATGCCTCCCAGTGGAAGCATAATGACGTGATTTAGATTCCTGCATTTTAAATCCACCCCATTGTACTGTGTAACCAACTTGCAGACTAGCAAGGACAAATTCAGTAGTCATTAACAGAACAAATTGTACACATTTTGTGAAGGAACAGTCTAAAGTCTATTTTTCATTCTACCTTTTTTCAAAATTTAATCTTTCATGGAATGAGCGCGTTGCTGGCAAGGCCAGCATTTGCTGCCCATGCCTCATTGTCCTTGAAGTGAGTAGCTTGCTAGGCCATTTCAGAGGGCAGTTGAGTCTCAAACACATTACTGTGGATCTGGAGTCACATGTACGTCAGACCAGATAAAGATGGCAGATTCCCTTTCCTAAAGGACATTAGTGAACCACATGGGTGTTTACAACAATCAATGGTAGAGTCAAGGTCACCATTACTAAGGCTAGCTTTATATTCCAGATTTATTGATTGAATTTTAAATTCCACCAGCTGCTGTGTTGGGTTTCGAACCAGTGTCCCCAGAGCTTGGGTCTACTAGCCCAGTGACATTACCACTATGCCACTGTCTTCCTCAAATTTGTTACTTATTACCCCCAATGTTATTTAATTATTCTTTAGTGTAGTAGTTAAACATTATCTTAGCTTCCGTTTGTGACCAGATGCTTATCTTGGTGTAAGATGGGTATCGAGTGTAGACTTGAACTTGTAGATAGTAACCCACCAAAAAGTTTATATAAATTTCTTGGTGAAAAATCATTACATGTGTGAAGAGCAGATTGCAATGCAGGTAGATGAACAGAATTATTAGACACTCACCTGTGCTATTATAGAGAGGATTCCCACCACAGCTATAAAGGCTGCCAGATTTCCAGCAGAAAAATCGATAACCTATGAAAGGAGGAAAGATGTTATAAATAGGTTGAGAAACAGTTCAATGTTGGTGACTTGCACACAACTATTTATTACCAAGGTAAGTTAAGGTCAAAATAACTACAGAAGCATTTAAATAGCGCTTTCCCCTCCAGTGTGGTTTTCAACATTTGATAATTGTATTTTTAAGCTTAATGATCAAAGAAAATATATGCAGATATTCTTCCCACAGATGGTAAGTAAAAGTCAGCTTCTCTGATCTGCCCTGAATTGCTCATTTCCACCACGTAGCAGCAAAGGCACTCCAACTACTCTCAGTACCCCCGGGTTCTGGGCAGGGTGGTGGCAGAGGGAAGAAATAAATAAAAGGGGGAATAAAGACACACAAACACAAGAATTAGGAGGGGTAGGCCATTCGGCCCCTTAAGCCTGCTCTGCCTTTCAACAACATTATAGCTGATCTGATTTTGGCCTCCACTCCACTTTCCTGTCAACCCCATAACCCTTGATCCCTTGTTCAAAAAGCTAACTTAGCTTTGAATATATTCAATGACTTAGTCTCCAATGCTTTCTGGAGAAGAGAAAAAAATTCTCCCTATCTCAATCCAAAATGGGAGGCACCTAATTTTTAAACTGTGCTCCCTAGTTCTAGACTCCTCCACAAGGGGAAACATCCTCCAGGCAGCCACTCTGTCAAATCCCCTTGAACCTTCATTGAGATCATCTCTCAAACTCCAGTGGATAGAAACACAGTCTGCTCAACCTTTCCTCAAATAATAATCCCTACAGCCGAGGAATCAACCTGGTGAACATTTTCTGCACTGCTTCTAATGCAATTATATCCTTTCTTAAGTAAGAAAGCCAAAACTCTACACAATACTTTAGATCTGTCCTCACCAAAGCCCTGTACAGCTGCAGCAAGACGTCCCTACTTTTATACTCTATTCCCCTTGCAATACGAGTCAACATTCTATTTGCCTTCCTCATTACTTGCTGTTACCTGCATACAAACTGTTTGGCGAGTCCTGTACCAGGACACCCAGATCCACCTCTACCTCAGCGTTCTACAGTCTCTCCCCATCCAAACAATATAGTGTTTTTCTATTCGTCCTGCCAAAGTAGACAAGTTCACATTTTCCCTCATTATACTCTGTCAAATGTTTGCCCTCTCAACCTATCTAAACCCCTCTGTAGACTCTTTGGGCAGAATTTTACATCGATCGGGTGCATGCACGCCCAACCAGATTGAACGTGAAATCACATGAGATGACATCAGGCGAGTGTTCTGACGTCATCCAGTGCTCTCATGATATTTCGGTCAGCAGACATCACAGAAGTCAGAAGTGCACTCGCTGACAACGAAGAGGCCAATTATGGTTATTAAAGGTGCAACTGTCTCTGATTTTTCGTGGTCTGTCCAATCAGAGGGTTGGCGGGCAGGTGAAATGGCCAGGTGGACGTTCCATTTTTCATGAAGCCTCATCCAAGGTAGGGATGAGCTTTCTGTTAAATGGAAGAAAAATAAAAATCTATGGACTGTATTTTTATCATGTATATGTTCGGATGGCTGATTGTGATGCTTGGGCATTTTTCTCCTGACTTTAAAAACTTAAATATGCTTTTCCAGGTCTTCAGCTCCCTGAGGCAGCTCTCTACCTTCAGGAAGCTGTCAGCACTCACCGGCACCAACGTCAGCGCTCCCCCTTCTCCCACCCCAACCCCGGCAGTGCTGAGCTTCTCAGCACACGCTTGACGCTGGCTAACCATTAATTGGCCAAATACGTGAAATCATGGGCAGGGGCTGATCGTGGTCGGTGGTCCATTCCCCGGCCGATACCGGATCCGCCGACCTAAAAATTTTGCCCTATGTCTTCTTCACAATTTACTTTCCTACCCATCTTTGTGTCATTAGCAATTTAGCTACCACACAGTTGGTCCCTTCATCCAAGTTATTGATATAGATTGTAAATAGTTGCGGCCCCAGCACTGATCTCTGTGGCACTCCACTAGCTACAGTTTGCCAACCCAAAAATGACCCATTTATCCCTACTCTCTACTTCCTGTTAGCTAACCAATTCTCTGTCCATGCTAGTATGTTACCCCCTACAACATGAGCTCTTATTTTGTGTAGTAACCTTTGATGTGACACTTTGTCAAGCTCCTTTTGGAAATCCAAATACACCTCTTCCACAGGTTTCCCTTTATCCATGTTGCTTTTTACTTTTTCAAAGAGCTCAAGTAAATTTGTTAAATATGATTTCCCATTCATAAAACCATGCTGACTCTGCCTGATTATACTGATTTTCTAAATGGCCTGCTATCACCTCCTTAATAACGTATTCTAGTATTTTCCCTATGACTGACGTTAGGCTAACTTGTGTATAGTGCCCTGCTTCCGGTCTCTCTCTTTTCTTGAATAGACGTGTTACAATAGCAATTTCAAAGCTGCTGAGGCCTTGCCAGAATCTAGGGAATCTTTTAAGACCCTGGGATGAAAGACATCACATGCAGGTTTGTCAACCTTTTGTTCTAATAGTTTTCCCAGTACCATTCCCTTTGTGATTGTTTTAAAGTTCCTCCCCCTTTTACCTCTTGATTTTCCAAGTATTCTTGGGATGTTTGTGTCTTCTACACTGAAACAGGCAAAATGCCTTGCTTTCGCCATTTTCATGTTTCCCATCATTAATTCCCCATTCTCACCCTCTAAGGGACCAACATTTAGTTTAATTATCCTTTTCTTTTCCAAATACTTGTGGAAACTCTACTTGTTTTTATATTTCTAGCTAGCTTTCTCTTATAGTCTAATTTCTCCTTCATTTTTAGTTATGCTTTGCTGATTTTTAAAATCTGTCCAATCTTCTGATCTACCACTAATCTTTGCTGTATTCAACGCTTTTTCTTTCAATCTGATACGATCTTTAACTTCCTTAGTTAATCAGGGATGGTGCATCCTTCTCAGAGACTTGCTTTCTGAATTGAATACATCTTTGCTGAGAGTTATAAAATATCCCCTTAAACATCTGTCACTTTTGCTTTCCTGTCCTACTTTTTGACCTATTTTCTCACTTCTCTTTAGCCAACTCTGTCCTTACACTCTTGTAATTGCCTTAATTTAAGTTTAAGACACTAGTCTTAGACGCACACTTCTCACTCACCAAGTGAATGTGAAAATCTACCAGGTTATGACCACTGCTGCTTGGAGGCTCCTTTATATGAGGTCATTAATTATTCCTGTCTAAAATAGCCTGCTCCTTGGTTGGCACTAGAACATACTGTTCTAACAAATTGTCCTGAATATCCTCTATGAACTCATCTTCCAGCCGTCTTTGCCAATCTGATTTGTTCAATTTATATGAAGGTTAAAAGCACCCTTGAATATTGCAGTACCTTTCTTACAAGCCCCCATTATTTCTTCGTGTATACTCTGTCCTACAGTGTAGCTACTGTTAGGGGGCCTGTAAACTACTTCTACAAGTGACTTATCTTTGCTATTTCTTATCTCTACCCAAACTGATTATACATCTTGATCTTCTGAATTAGGCTCAACTCTCACTACTGTACTAAAGTCATCCCTAATTAACAGTGGTACCCTGCCACCTTTTCCTAGCTTCCTGTCCTTCTTACATGTCAAATACCCTTGAATATTTAGGTCCCAGCCTTGGTCACCTTGCAACCACATCTCTGAATTGGCTAACAGGTCATACATTTTTATTTCTATTTCTGCTACCAATTCATTCAAATACAGAGGCTACAATTCTGATTTTTTAACCACTCTTACAAACTCTGGCCTTATCTGCTAAAGCTCAGTCCATTCCTCCCACACTCTAGTTATCACTGCCTATGTCACTACCTTGCTCTGTCGCCTTGCTCTTTCTCTTAATTTTACCACATCTCCCCTCACATGATCCTCGCCCTCACTATTTAGTTTAAAGCCCTCTCTACCTACTGCCCAAGTTACCAACTCTCCAGAACACTGGTCCCAGCACAGTTCAGGTGACAACCATCCCAACTGTACAGCTCCCACTTTCCTAGCACTGACGATAGTGCCCCACGACTTGAAACCCATTTCTCCCATACCAATCTTCGAGTCACCATTCAGTTCTCAAATCTTATTTATCCTATACCAATTTACTCGTGGCTCAGGTAGTAATCCAGAGATTATCTTTGTGGTTCCACTTTGTAATTTAAGTCATCAAGGATTCCCCTCCTGATCAACATTCTGCTGCACAGACACATTCATATAGCTAACACTTAAGAAAACTCAGCTGTAACCCTCATCCAAGGCCAGATGATCTGCTAAAACAGTTAAGGCTCAAATATAAATAATGGTTACTTAGGCAAGATATCACAGATCAACTGAAGCCTGCAGAATTACATTTCTGGAAATGATAAACATCTCCAATAAAGGCATAGTGGTGAGAAAACTGGCATGGAAAAAAAAGTATTTCTTCTATAAATAAAGTTTAGTTTAAAAGCTAAAATGACTTCTTTACATAATTACTAGCTTTCTGAAATAAAATACTTTTATGTGGTTACAATATGCTCTATTAAGTCAGTGTTTCAACCTGTATTCTCAGCTTTACTACTGATTAACGATCTTGCTGGCCCACTAAATTACAATTCTGAGAATGTACAAAACATCAGGAAATGCTATAGAAAATGTGGCAGACACACCTGTTTAAGATAAAGGAAAAAGCTAGAGTACTGTCCAGCCTCAGGCAGGTACGAAAGAAATACAGTTATACAGATGAGCAGCACAGTGGTGTCCTTCCCAACCTTCTTCAAGGACTGTAACCAAAGAAAAAATGTTATCTTTCAAATTTTGTCAGCTTTAAGTTCCTTATTCACATTATATGGTAAAACTGATCAGAAACATGCACCCAACATCCAGCATCCTGGATTTAATGGCGCAGCACATGACAACATAAATGAAGAGTAATGTAGCTGTAAAGGAGTAACAGTATTGATGGAAAAATAGTAACAAAGAGCAACCATGGAGTAACAGTTATCTTGAAATTCCTGAAAATAAATAGGGATGGAGTATCAATTCATGAAGTAATGTTGCATTTTTACAGCATTTGGCAGGCCCCAACTGGCTGAACGCCTTATTAACATATTTAAAGCTGTAACCCGCATCTTTGGCCAGATTGGCTTCTCTCCCAAGTTCTAGCTTCAGTTAAAGCCATAAATGGGTGGTTTAGGCAATGAATGAGCAGATAGGGATGTTGGGTAAAGCAGTTTATTCTATTGTTGAATATCTTATATAACTGGCACAAACACTCAATTCGTAAAAGCTGCTTTTAAATCAAGCCTTTGTGTACTGAGCCTCAGCATGCAACAGGATTTTGTTTGTTAAGAACTTAATTGTTTATAATATTGCTCCCAATATTAAATTCTGTAACAGTCTGCTCAATTACTGATGTTCCTAAAAATGCACCGTAGTCTGGGCCAGTCCAACTAGTGCTGTAACATGAACCAGTGCATACACGAAGGATGAAATTCTGCCTCAGAGTGGCTTAATGCAGACATCAGCCAATATACAAGATTGTTAAATAAAATCTGTGCATTCAAGAGTTAAGCAATAAAAATATATCAACAGCAACAACTTGTGCTTAGATCATGCCTTTAACATAGTAAAGCTGCCTAAGGTGCTTCACAGGAGCGTTACAAAACAAAAATTTGAGACCGAGCCGTATAAAGGGATATTAGGGAAGATGACCAAAAGCTTGGTTAAAAGTAGGTTTTTAAGGATTGTCTTAAAAGGAGAGGTGAAGAGGTTAGATAGGAAATTCCAGAGCTTGGGGCCTTGGCAGCTGAAGGCACAGCATGCCAGCACACATGGAGGAGCAATTAAAATTAGCGACATGCAAGAGGCCAGAATTGGAGATGTGCAGATATCTCAGAGAACTGGAGAATAATACAGACAACAAGGCCATGGAGGAATTTGAAAACAAGCTTAAGAATTTTAAAATTCTGGCATTGCTTAATCACGAGTCGATGTAGGTCAATGAGCACAGAAGTGATGGGGAACAGGACTTGGTGCAAATTAAGACATGCGTAGCAGTATGACCCTTTATATAGGTATGACTTACTAAAGACTACAGCCACAAATCATGCATTCTGGTAATTACAGCCCAATACAGATCATTGAACGCTTACAGAAAAAGGGTCCGCTTGCTCCCATGAGAAAGGTGATCCTCGTGAAGCTGGTCGAACTTTCTCAGGTAAAGATTCGGGCACAGCTACTAAAATAAAGCAGATGTCCAATGCAGCAATCACAGTGGCTACGAGCACCACAAGGTTATCACCATATTTACTTGAAAGATAAGCACCAATGGCAGGACTGGTTACCAAGCTTGCTGCAAAAGTTGCTGATACCTAGAGGAGGAGCAAATAAAAAAGGTTTTACTTGCAAGATCATTAACATATTCATAATTAAAATGTGAACATGCCCAAAAACAAAATAAGCAACCTCCACAGGCAGAGGGAATTAAATTGCAAACAGGTTCATAATGAAATTGGGAGCCTGCCCCATACTGTGCCTGATTTTTCTTTCAGCTGACTTCAATGGACAAGAAAACCACGCATATGAAAGAAAACATGGCCTGCTGATTCGCTATGAGCCCATTCACTACTAGCATAGACAAATTTTCCCTGCCACATTATTTTTGAGCTTCAGGGTATTTCCTTACAGTTGGTCCACCAAAGGGACAAGTACGAAGAACCTGAAAGTAATAAACACCACTGTACGTGCAAATGGGCCATCAATCTCACTACTGTTTGACCAGTGAGGGAATGTCTCTAACTTAGGTATTCTAACAAAGAATTAGATCTAATTTAAAAACGACCCAACTTCATTTGTTTGGTACTGGAGGCAAAGAAGATAACAACAGGAGCCAAAATTCTGATAATGGCTCAGTGAATACAACTCATCAAAAATTCTGCCAGACTCTCAATAAAAAGCTGCATTGCTCTAAAGCTCATAGTTTCATCACAAAATAAATTTGCTGACACCACTGTGGCTGGGATTTTCCAGCCCTGTCGTGGTGGGACCCGCCACTGGAGATTCAGTGGCCCAGCCAGAAGTCCATTAGCTTTCGGCGGGACTGGACAATCCTGGCGGTGGGCGGGGCCAGAAAATCCCACTCTCAGAGACAGATGCCATGGAATCCCATTATGTGGTGATTTTTATTTGTTGAGAGAAAACATGTTTGTCTGCACAATTAAACTGTTTAAAATGCAAAACAAAATTTGTAAAATCAGCTCGACAACAAACAGATGAAGTAAAAAGATTTTAGTTACTTTGCTTAACTGGTTCACAAGTCAGACAGATCAATACCATTTTAAAACATCGACATACTATATATTGTTGCTAAATTTATATACTATATATTGTTGCTAAATTTATGCTGGTGACTCATTACTAGAATTGAATTCTTTAGATGATCACTGATCATCTGATATATTGAGGCTGCATGAACACTTCAATCACTTTTGTTTCCTTCTCTGAAGACTGATGGTCCTGCATTTAGTATGTAGCCAACAGCAATAGGAAGGCAAGTCAACATCTAGCAATTATTTCGCAATGAAACATAAAACATAGCATGCTCTTTTTGTAGTACATTAGCTCCTTTTAATAATGCAAATATCAAAGCCAGAAAATGTTAAATATAGACCATTTTGTATATCAGTTTTCTCCATTTTGTCCCTCGGCACATGCAATCTTTGGATCACAATCGTCTCTTTAAGGTGCAATCAGGAGTTGCAAATTTAAACTTTTAGGGCTTTATCAGCAGTTTTGATATGTACAGAATATATTTTGTTTCATCTAGAACTATATGCAAAGTGCCAATATATTTCAAGACAAGTTCGTGAAACAGATGATCCAGGCAATATATTCTTCTCTTCACAAATTCTTTCCAAAATAAGAAGAGCAAATGGGGAAAACAGTCCTTTAAACACATCTACTTTTCTGTGAATCTAGGGAAAGGAGCAAAATATACGCCCTACTAATAAGTAGATTTCACTTGAAACAGAAAATGTTAAGTCAATTTCAGTTATGTACATGAGTTCCAAATAGAGAAAAACAGATGTTGTAAATGGGGTTGCTCTGTTAAACGCTGTGCAACAAATGAACGCTTGTGATGTGCTTTTTCTTAAAAAAAAGTCGTTCATGGGATTTGGGCATCGTTGGCTATACCAGCATTTATTGCCCATCCTTAATTGCCCTCAAGGTGGTGGTGGTGAGCCAACTTCTTGAACTGTTGCAGTCTATGTGGTGTAGGTACACCCACAGTGCTGTTAGGAATGGAATATCAGGGCTCTGACCCATTGACAGTGAAGGAATGGCGATATAATTCCAAGTCAGGATGGTATATGGCTTGAAGGGGAACTTGCAGGTGGTGGTGGTCCCATGTATCTGCTGCCCTTGTCCTAGCTGGTAGAGGTCGTGAGTTTGGAAGGTGCTATCGAGGGAACTTTGGTGAGCTGTTGCAGTGCATCATGTATACAGTACACACCTAAATCAGAGTTTTACTGTTCAACACTGCGATAAGTTTTTCCAGTCCTTAATATAAATGGGCGGAAAAAACAGGTAGGCTTCAGTAAAGGCACATACTCCTCATGGCTCGATGTTTCCATCTTCATTGTACCTAAGCAATCCAATAGTCCCAGGAGCAGGAAGATCCAGTCCATCATCTCTATTTGTAACATTTTATTTGGTTTCCCACAGGGGATTGAAATATCTATGCAAAGTAGCACAAGAGCAAAATACTGTGCAACTAGAAATCTGAAATAAAAACAGAAAATGCTGGAAATACTCAGCAGGCCTTTAACTCAACTGTTTTTCATCAAAATCTCGATAGTAAGGGGAACAGACAGGTGTTTTTGCGGCCGTAGCCGTGACTCCAGGGTGGTATTGTTGTCTCCCTGGTGCCAGGGTCAAGGATGTCACTGAACAGCTGCAGGGCATTCTAAAGGGGGAGGACAAACAGACAAGAGATCATAGTACATATTGGTACCAACGGCATAGATAGAAAGAGGGATGAGGTCCTGCAAGCAGAATTTAGGGAGCTAGGAAACAGATTAGAAAACAGGACCTCAAAGGTAGTAATCTCTGGATTACTTCTGGTGCCGTGCGCTAGTGGGTGTAGAAATAGGAGGTTAGTCCAGATGAATGCGTGGCTGGTAGATGATGCAGGAGGGAGGGCTTTAGATTTATGGGACATTAGGACCGTTTCTGGGGGCGGTGGGACCTGTACAAGGCAGACAGACAGGTTGCACCTGAACTGGAGTGGGACCAACAACCTTGTGGGGAGGTTTGCTAGCATTGTTGGGGAGGGTTTAAACTAACTTGGCAGGGAGATGGGATCCTGAGAGGAGGTTCAGCAGGGGCAGATGCACAGCCAAAATTAGGAGAGAGAGCAAATGAGCCTGGAAGGCATACAAATTATAGCCAGTTAAGGCACAAGGGAGTTTGGCAAGGTTGGATAATATTTATTTTAATGCAAGGAGTCTGACGAATAAGGCAGGTGAGTTGAAGGCACAAATTAACACATGGAAGTATAATGTCATTGCTGTCAGAGACATGGGTGAGAGGGGGACAGGACTGGCAGCTCAATATTCCAGGATATAGGGTCGATAAAAGAGAGGGTATCGTAATATTGATCAAGGAATCAATTAGAGCAGCAAGGAGCGATGACATCTTAGAAGGCTCCTCAAATGAAACCATATGGATAGAATTGAGAAATAAAAAAGGAGCAATCACATTGCTGGGAGTGTACCATGGGCCTCCAAACAGCCAGAGAAATAGAAGGGCAGATATGTAGGCAAATTTCAGAGAAGTGTAAAAATAATAGGGTAGTAATACTGGGGGATTTCAACTTCCCCAACATTAACTGGGTTAGTCATAGTGTGATAGGTTAGAGGGAGTGGAATTCTTAAAATGCATCCAGGAGAGCTTTTTAAGCCAGTACATAGAAGGTCCTACAAGAGAGGGGGCGGTCCTGGACTTAATTTTAGGGAATGAAGGCAGGCAAGTGGTAGAGGTATCAGTGGGGGAGCATTTTGCAGATAGTGATCATAACTCTGTTAGATTCAAGGTTGTTATGGAAAAGGACAAGGATGGGCCAGAAATCAGAGTTCTAAATTGAGGGATGGCTGATTTTAGTAAGATCAGATATGATTTGGCCAGAGTGGACTGGGAGCAGCTACTTTTAGGTAAATCTGCATCAGAGCAGTGGGACTCATTCAAGAAGGAAATAGGGAGAGTACAGGGCCAACATATTCCAGTAAAGACAAAGGGTGGGACCAACAAATCCAGGGAACCCTGAATGTCAAGGGATATACAGGATTGGATAAAGAGAAAAAGGGAAGCTTATGGCAGATACCGAGGGCTCAAAACAGCGGAAGCCCTAGAGGAATATAGAATGTGTAGGGGAAAACTTAAAAAGGAAATTCGGAGAGCAAAAAGGAGACATGAACAAACACTGGCAGGTAAAATAAAGGAAAATCCAAAGTTATTTTACAAGTACATTAAGAGTAAGGGGATAACTAGGGAAAGAGTAGGGCCCATTAAGGACCATAGTGGCAATTTGTATGTGGAGCTGGAAGACATAGGTAGGGTTCTGAATGAATACTCTGTGTCAGTGTTCACAAGTGAGAGGGACGACATGGGTACAGAAATCAGGCAGAAGGACTGTGATATAATTGAAGAAATTAGCACAGAAAGAATGGAGGTTCTAAGTGGTCTGGCAGGCTTAATAGTAGATAAATCTCCAGATGAAATGTATCCCAGGCTGTTGAGTGAGCCAAGGGAGGAGAAAGCAGGGGCGCTGGCAATAATTTTCAATAGCTTTCTGGCCACAGGGGAGGTGCGAGAGGACTGGAGGACAGCCAATCAGGTACCGTTTTTCAAGAAGGGAGGAAGGGATAAACCAAGGAACTACAGGCCAGTCAGTCTAACCTCAGTGGTGGGAAAACTATTGGAAATAGTTCTGAGGGACAGAATTAATCAACTCTTGGAGAGGCAGAGATTAATCAAGGACAGTCAACATGGTTTTGTTAAGGGGAGGTCATGTCTGACCAATCTGATTGAATTTTTCGAAGAGGTGACCAGGTGTGTAGATGAAGGCAATGCATTTGACATAGTCTACTTGGACTTCAGCAAGGCTTTTGATAAGGTCCCACATGGGGGACTGAGAACAAAGGTAAGAACCCATGGGATCCAAGGCAATTTGGCAAATTGGATCCAGAATTGGCCAAGTGGCAGGAGGCAGAGGGTGATGGTTGAGGATTGTTTTTGTGACTGGATGCCTGTGTCCAGTGGGGTTCCACAGGATTGATGTTGGGTCCCTTGCTGTTTGTGGTATACATAAATGATTTAGACTTGAATGTAGGAGGGTTGATCAGTAAGTTCGCCGGTGACACGAAAATTGGTAGGGTGGAAATAGTGAGGAGGATAGCCTTAGATTACAGGAGGATATAGGCAGGCTGGAGAGATGGGCTGATCAGTGGCAAATGGAATTTAATCCGGATAAGTGTGAGGTGATGCACTTGGGCAGGACAAACAAGGCACGGGAATACATGATGAATGGAAGGAAATTGGGAAGTACCGAGGATCAGAGGGACCTTGGTGTGCACATCCACCGGTCCCTTAAGGTAGCAGGACAGGAAAATAAGGTGGTTAAGAAGGCATATGGGATACTTGCCTTTATTAGCCGAGGCATAGAATGTAGGAACAGGGAGGTTATGCTGGAACTGTATAAAACACTGGTTAGGCCACAGCTAAAGTATTGCGTGCAGTTCTGGGATCCGCATTATAGGAAGGATGTGATTACACTGGAGTGCAGAGGAGATTTACTAGGATGTTGCCTGGACTGGAGAGTTTTAGTTATGAGGAGAGATTGGATAGACTGGGGTTACTTTCCCTGGAGCACAGGAGATTGAGAGGGGGACATGATTGAGGTGCATAAAATTATGAGGGGCATAGAGAGGGTAGACAGGAAGAAACTTTTCCCCTTAGCGGAGGGATCATAACCAGGGGGCATAGATTTAAGGTAAGGGGCAGGAGGAAGAATTTTTTCACCCAGAGGGTGGTGGGAATCTGGAACTCACTGTCTGAAAGGGTGGTAGAGGCAGAAACCCTCAATATTTAAGAAGTATTTGGATGCGTACTTGCGGTGCCATGGCTTACAAGGCTATGGGCCTAGTGCTGGAAAATGGGATTAGAATAGTTAGGTACTTGTTTGACTGGCACAGACTCAAGGGCCAAAGGGCCTTTTTCTGTGCTGTCGACCTCTATGACTATATTCTTGGAGAAAGTTGTGCAATACCAATAGCAGATACTGAATAGAAATATGAAGTCAAATCACAACACAGAGTCCCATTTACTCAAAGCCAAACTGCAGAGTGATAACACCACTAGCTTGGCAGAAGTCCACAGCTCAATGTATAATGACAAATCGGATAGACTCATCACACAAGGTCAAAGAAAATGTTATGACCCATATTTTTAAGTGGTATGTTTGAGGTGCAGCTCTAAATTCAGGAATCAGACCACCAGTTCTCGAGAGGTTTTTATGTTAAACTAAATAAAACATTTTATTAAGTTATAATACATTAAACACATACACATGGCTACAAGTTACTATCATAACTTTTAACAAATTCCCAGACTAATCTCAACTAAAGCAAAAGCACCCATAGACTTAACCAGACACCAGGCAAAGCATTTTCACTTTACAAATTCAAATTAAGGTTCCTTTCATTTTGGTTCCTGTGGAGACAGTTGTCAGCTTACAGCTACTTTGATCTTACATTGCCTCTGCCCTGCACACACAAAACTGTTGTACCCAACACAGCTCACTGAATGTAAGTTCTCATTTTATCACCAGCCCCTTCTTCTAACAATAAAACCCCTTTCATAGTACCAATTTTATCTGTAGTATGCTTGGTCTCTGCTAGCTAGGTACCAGAATTCTCTCCCCTTCTACAATGCTCCATTCAACGAAATGCAAATGCACTCTACCTCTCTTACATCCCAAAACTAGCACAAATCAAAGCACCCAGACTAGCTGGTTTTAATCCAATTAAGACACACCTACAGACTAGCCCTCTATTTTAAAGAAACGTAATTTCCAATAATGTTACATACATTAATAGCTTCATGACAAAAAGTAGTGAAGCTGCAAAGGACCAGAAATCGCAGCTACAGTTATTATTTTTAACCTCAGTGCAGACTCAAATTGTTTAAACAGCTAATTGGAGGATCAGAAAATATACTGCTCCTCTTGCCCATCTTCAGGCTTTTGAAATATAGCCAATGATCCAATTTCTTTCCACACATCACCAAGTTATCAGTGTAGTTTTTCATTTTACAAACACTGAACAAATCAGTCATCCTTTCAATGAAATGTTAAATTACAGACTTCCAGTGCCCAGTTTAACATCAGTAACAATTACAACATTATTTAAAAGCTTGTTGTACCTACCAAATAAGGTCAAAATAACTCTCATAATTTGGATGCAGAAGGACGGGGCAAAACAATAAGCAAAAAACTTAGGTAAGGTTTATTATAAGATCCAAAGATATCCAAGAGTTAATCTAGAAATACCCAAGAGCAGATTCAAGCATCTTGCTAAATCACTTTTTGTGAAAGAAAATTGCTTTAAATACCGAACAGCATAAACAGTGTACAGTACATTGGTTCAGAAAGTCCAGTTTGACAAAATATACTCATAACTATGCTATACCAAGACAATTATGGATCAAATTTCTGTTGGTAATGGGCAAAGAACAGACTCTACTTAACCACGCCACGCTTGCAAAGCCCATAACAAATTACTGTTAGATGTGATTTCATGATTGGGCAGTGCTTGGTGAACAATCCTGAGTGTGCTAATAGCTACACTAACAGCCAATTTAAGATAATCAGTTGAGCTCGTAACATGCTTGCTAGAAGTAACATACATGCATATACAAAGACCCATTCTGTGTAAACACAAGGAATATATTCAAGCCTGTGTCTTTTTTGAATTACTCAGAAGCTTGGGGAGCCTACAGTTCTCCGTTGATTTCTCCATGGCAACACCAGGGTAGACTAGCCAACCAATCAGCACCCTTTTCTCTCATATAAATTGTTGTGACCATTTGAAATTTGGCATTTTTGCATTGGTCCTGATGGGTGCAAGATGAAAACCTGGCAACCTTTTCAGCAAGATTAAATTTCTGTTTCACAGCATGAGATGAAACTGATACAAAAGTGGAAGAGTGTGGAATGACTCCTAGCATTTTATTTAATATGTTAGCGCTTGCACGACAAACATTATTAAATCAACATAGCTCCCCCATCATAAATCAGTCTTTGTCTAAATCTGCACATGACTATAAAGAGTAAGATAATATCTGCCTACACGATGCAATATCTTCTTCTTAGGCAGTCCCTCAGGGCCTGAGGATTACTTTTTCCCATTCTGGGGTTGTGGGTCCTGGGGTGACTAAGAAGTTCATTCTGAATCCACACACACTGCTACAGGTGGGACAAGTAGTATTTGATGAGTGGGTGGGTGGAATACTCAGGTTTTGGTGTGCTCCTTCTGCCGTTTGTGCTTGGCCTCCACCTGGGCCTGTCAGAGATGTTCAGAATGGTTGACACTATGCAGATGCTTCTTCTCCAGTTTGGGTGGTCGTGAGCAAGAGATTCCCCACAGGTTGGTGGGGATGTTGCATCTTTTCAACGAGACTTTGAGAATGTTCCTGAAACATTCCCTCTGCCATCCTGGTAACTGCTTGCCGTGACAAAGCTCGAGAGATTGTTTTGAGAGTCATGTATCAGACGTGGACGATGTGGCCCACCCAACGTAGCTGATTAGCCATAAATATTGCCTTGATTATGGGGATGCTGGCCTGAGAGTGGACACTGACACTGAGGACGATGCAACATAAAGAGTGTGTGTGTATGTAAGTGTACATATGAAATGTAAATATCATACATACACATTTATTATGAGCAATTTTCATATTTATCAGGTTGATGACAGTTTTGCAGGTGTGCTGAAACAGCTTGCCTAGAGGCACAGTAGCCAATGCTGCTGGGGCTCAGCCTTTGCTGCATCCAATGCACTTAGCCATTTCTTAATATCATGTGGAGTGCACTGAGTTGTATGAAGACCAGCAACTGTAATGTATTATCCACTCAGCACTTCTGAATGAAGATGGTTGCAAATGTTTCAGCCTTGTCTTTTGCACTCAGGCTGGGTTCTGCCATCAGGAGGACCTTCCTCCCCCCATCAGCTGTTTAAATGTCCACCATTATTCACGACTGGAAGTGACAGGACTGCAGAGATTTAACCTCGTTGCAGGGTCACTAAATTCTATCTATAATATGCTGCTTCTACTGTTTAGCATGCATGTCCTGTGTTTTAGCTTCACCAGGTTGGCATCTTATTTTTAGATACATTTCTGTACTTCTCATTGAATCACTGCTGATACCCTAGCTTGATGGTCACGGCAGAACGAGGAATATGCTGGGCCATGAGGTTACAGATTGTGATGGATACAATTCATGAATGCCCAATTTTGAGCTGCTAGATGTGTTCTGAATCAATCCGATTTAGCACAGTGGTAGTGCCCCGATGGAGCACTGTGAACACCGAACATGAATGAAGGGTGGCCTCAACGTGAAGACAGGACTTCATCTCCACATGGAATGTGCAGTGGTCACTCCCACCAATAATATCTGGGACAGGTAGATTATTAAGGATTAAGTCAAGTAGGTTTTACCCTTAGATAAAAGCAAAAAACTGCGGATGCTGGAAATCCAAAACAAAAATAAAAATACCTGGAAAAACTCAGCAGGTCTGGCAGCATCTGTGGAGAGGAACACAGCTAACGTTTCAAGTCCGAATGACTCTTCAACAGAACTAAGTAAAAATAGAAAAGAGCTCTTACTTAGTTCTGTTGAAGAGTCATATGGACTCGAAACGTTAACTGTGTTCCTCTCCGCAGATGCTGTCAGACCTGTTGAGTTTTTCCAGGCTTTACCCTCATGTTGATTCTCTCACCACCTGTCGCAAGCCCAGTTTGGCAGCGATGTCCTTCAGGACATGGTCAGCTTGGTCAGTAGTGAAATTACTGAGCTTCTCTTGACGATGGATACTTACGTCTCCCACCCAGAGTACATTCCGTGCTTTTGTTGCCCTCAGTGCTTTTCCCAAGTGGTGGAGTACTGATTCATCAGCTGAGGGTGGTAATCAGGTTTCCTTGCCCACATTTGTTACCTGAAGCTATGAGATGTCATGGGGTGCACAGTCAATGCTGAGGACTCCCAGGGCCAGTCTCTCCCAATTGTATACCATTGTGCTGTCACCTCTGCTGGGTCTGCCTTCCCAATGGAACAGGCAATAGCCAGAGATCATGATGGAGGCTTTGGCTAAAAGGATGATTCTGAGTAGCATTATGCCAGGCTCTTGTTTGACTAGTCTCTGGGGCAACTCTTCCAATTTTAGCACTTGTCCCCATATCTTAGAGAAAAATTTGCAGGGTCGATTGACCTGAATTTGCCTGTCATGTCCGGTGCCAAGGTTGGTACCAGATGATCGATCCATTTTTATTATTTAGACTTATTCATAGCAGTCCCTATCATCTACACACCCCTCCTCCTATGAACTTCCTCCTTTGGGACCTTCAGGGCTGCAGCTGAGAACCTGTGTACACTCTCCCTTGGCCCCTGAAACATTCCGTTGTGCGTTATCCATGCACTGCACATCTTCAGTGTAGGTGGGGGTATGGGGGCTGCAAATAGTGCTGCCAAGCAGCCTGAGTGCTAAATCTGCAGGTGTCTATTTTAGCTCCTGTGGGCAAGTTTAAATAATGGTAATGATCAGTTGGCCCTAAAAATGCGAGTTGAAGGCCAGACTTTCAAATAGGCTCTTCTTATCAGCATCTTTTTCACCTTTGCGCCAAAAATAACTAAAAAGTAGCTTATGTTATCAAATTGAAGCGATTACAACAGAACTGCCTCACACAGCGGAAACATCTCTGGGACTGGAGTTGAACCCAAACCAAACTGAAAAGATGAAATTTTCATCTGAGTAAGGGTTCCAAGTGAAAGGAGTTTGAAGTACTCAAAGGGAGCTCAAGGCTGGCAATGTATTACACTCCCTGCAAGCATCCCTCAGTAATTATGGGCAGCAAAATTTATACCAAGTAAACCGGTGCTTCCCAAGCTATTTTTCCCAATGTGACCCCATTTTAACACTCGAAATTAACGTGGACCTAGGTGCCAACAAATTCAAAACAGCAAGAAAGCAACATAGGAACATTCAGTATATAAAGTTCTTGTCTTGTAGGTCAATATATAAAACATCATATAAATATGAAAATCTTTGTTTTAAAGTACTTCATAAAAATGTTATTTCATACACTTAAGTAAGTTCAACCAAGTTCTCTATTCCTCAGTACCTGAAGCCCCTTCTCCTGCTTCCTGACCCAGGATGGCCACACATGTGCCTTGCTATACCCTGCCCCCATATAAAGATGGCAGCTGTTAAACTGGGTCCTCCCCCCAAGAAGCCCCACAGCTGCGCCACACTCAGTGCAAATATGGGACTGGTAGTTTCTTATTTGATGTTTGGAGCCTAAACAGTGTTTATGAAGCCTCTCTGCCCACCTGCTGGATCCTATCGCTCCCCTCTGCCCCACATCAGAAAGAGGCTGAGTAACAAGCAGGGCAAGGGCCGGGCTGGATGCCCTGTGGGCTTTGGTGCCAGTGTGAGATGCAGTCGAAGGAGGGAGAGCTTGCAACCCCATCCGCTGTTTCTGTCACCCAATAGGGAAGCATGGGAGTAAACTCAACTTGGGTGGAAACATGATGAGGTACTACTACAATTGAGTTAGAATACTCCCACTGATCCAATGCTGAGGCTAAGCACACTGGATGCATGGCAAATACCATTCCAAGGTGCAGGAATAATATTGTTTTCTGACACCTGGAACTAAGCCAGTTAAATTCTGGTTGCCAAAGGACAGTTTTCCTGTTGTTACATTTTGACCTCTTCTTAAAATCCTAAGAATCCATGGTTTTCATATTTCTTTATGGGAATTGGACAGGGCAACACGGATACAAAAGTTGGCTAAGTGACCAGAAATAGTAACAGTGAAGTTGTTTTTCGGACTAGAAAAGGGAATATAGTGGATGGTCGGTACCAGGGCCACTGCTTTTCTTAATATATATCGATAGAGACCTGGGTGTACAGGGCACAATTTCAAAATTTGCAGATGAAACAGAACTTGGAAGTACTGTGAGCCGTGAAGAGGGTAGTGATAGATTTCAATGGGATAGGCAAGTTGGTGGATAGCAAACACGTGTCAGATGAAATTTAATGCAGAGAAGTGTGAAATAATTCATTTTGATAGGGGAAAAAATGAGAGACAACATAAAATAAAGGATACAATTCTAAAGGGGTTGCAGGAGCAGAAGGACCTGGAGGTATTTGTGCACAAATCATTGAAGGTGGCAGGGGTGGCTGAGAAATGGTTAATAATGCATATGGGAACCTGGGTTTTTTTTAAATAGAGGCAAAGTTCTGGTGAACCTATAAAAACATTGGTTCAGCCTCAACAGGAGTCAAATTCTGGATACTATACTTTAGGGAAGACTTTAGGCAGGGTGCAGAAAAGATTACGAGAATGGTTCCGGGGTGAGGGATATCAGTTACATGGTTAAATTGGAGAAGCTATGTTGCTCTCCTGAAAGAACAGAAGGTAAGAGGAGATTTGATTGAAATCACGTGGCATCTAGACAAGAGCAAGTAGGGAGAAACTCGCCACTTGCTGTGTGAAAAAGTTTCTAATGTCGCCAATCCTAACCACTTTTTGCATGAGTAAGTTTTCCTCATGTTGCCATTGCTTCTTTTGCCAATTACCTTAAATCTGAATGGGTTTTAAGATACAAAGTTCACCTAGAAGTTCAAAGTAGCTAATATTGAATCACTGGAATCATTAATTGATTACATTTGTCCATGGTTTTTATTTCACACTCAAGAATTGCTTTATTTCATAGGTGTAAAGATGGTCAAGATAGCCTGCCTGCAATTTGTATGCATCTCTGAAACCTATTTGTGATGAACAGTTTTACTTAGAACCATAGCAGTTTACAGTACAGAATGAAGTATAGAGCTATGGGAGGCCAGTGGGAAAGTGGAGTTAAGGCCACAATTAGATCAGCCCTAATCTTATTGAATGGTGGAACAGTCTCTAGGGCCAAGTAGCTTATTCCTGCTCCTACTTCCTACGTTATCTGTCATTTGGGGCATCTCGCTATGCTGGTAGCTTGCTAAAATAATCAAAATCTCATTTAACTGCCGTCCATCCTCCTTGTTGCCCAACATCTTCCTCTGCTTCAAGTATTATTCAGTTTTCCTTTAAAGTATTCAACGGTCTCTGCCTCAACCACTCCATGTTCCATGCTCCAACAACTATCTTCAGTAAAGAAATTTCTTCTAGTCTCTCTCCTTGCTTACAATAAATAATTTAAATGAATGACTCCCTTGTCACAGATTCCACAGAGGAAATAGTCTTTTCTTCTTCAGCTACCTAAACTTTTTATTTAAAAAAAACTAAAACATCTCTCCTTAGTAGAAAACAGCCTCAGCATCTCAAGTCTCATTGTTACAGCTTCTCATCCTTAGTGTTATCTTGGAGAAACCCTATAAAAGTTCTTTTTGTAAAGGACCATCCAAAGCTCCCTACTTTAAAAATATTTCCTACAAATGTATTATTTATTCACTCCTGCACTCTTAAGCTCCTAATTTATAAATTCAAAATGCTGTTGGACCCACTTTATATGCCCACACTCTCAATTTCATTTAATTGTAGAAGATAAATCTTTTGATCTTCCTTCATCTCAGCTCAGGATTCAGAGGGAAAATAATTGTTTCTAGTAAAATAACTATTTCCCTATCACTGTTTAGCCACGAGGCAAAGGACTCATTTTGTCTTGCCCACATAAGAGAGTTTCATCAAGAAAGCAGGTAGCTTAAAGAATTGAAAAGAAGTGACAGAGACTTTAATGGCTATTGCTTTAACAGATACCAAGTATGTAAAATCAACTGGTATATCATTCTGCATTTAATTTTGCTTCTGTTAATTTGTACTTCCTGATAAACCAAGATAAGGACTTGCATTTATTGTCTTCCACAAATTCAGAATGTCCCAGTTATCAGTATATACAGCAACAGAAATTGAGTTACTGTTCAGCCCTCCCAGATTACCTGGTGTAAGTCACACCTTTGCCTGTGGAAATTGCCCTTTGCATTGAGTCCAAGGACATAGCTGTAGAATTACAATCTTTTTTCCACAATATTACAGAGTGCAATATTCCAAAGAATGGAGTGGTTTTAACAAATAGCAACTGTCCATCATACTTGATTGGGCATGTATGGATTTTTAAATATATATAATAAAACAACGCCAAACAATGCACCTTTCAGGCTACCAGAAAGTAATGGAAAATAAACTAAATTTCCTTAAAAATGGACTTAAAAATGAGGAATTATCCAGAATAAAACACTGCAGGGGGAGAAAACACAGCAGCTTATTTCACAATTCTGTAAATTTTATAGATACTTTTATAAGATCTGCAAGCATTTAGATGGGCATATTTCAGTTAAGGTTCAAATATAAAATAGCAGTGGGATCCCAACTCAATACATATCAACCGGATACAGTACTTGGCTATACCAAGAGGCTGGTTTGAAGAAAAACTGTGGGCTTGACAGGTAAAGAACTGCATTTATAGAGCACCTCTCACAACTTCAAGACAGTTCAGAGTGCCTTTCAGCCTTTTGAAGTCTAGTTACTGTTGCACTGTAGAAAACACAACAGGCAGCATGACAGCAATGGGTTAACAGGTAATCTGTTTTAGTGTTACTAGTTGAGGAACAAAGATTCGTCAGGTCATTGGGAAGAACTTGCCTACTCTTCTTCAAAATGGTGTTGGGGGATTTTTTCTACATCCAGTTGAAAAGGTAGCCAACATCTCATTATAGATGTCCCCTTCCAGGGGACAAGATTACAGGCTCAGGTAAGACTGTCAAGAAGGAAAATGAAAATCTAGCCCTGTAGTATAGTGTACCACCTGGCACTCAGCCAAGGACAGTTATGGTTTGGTCTATTAAAACAGATATCCCCAACAAGGATTGGAGTCAGGAATCTATCAAAAGAGAAGATGGAAGAACGAAGAGGAATATTGAGAAAAAAAAAGACTCACAAAGGCAAATCAAAAAGAAACACAAAAACTACAAGTTTCATAAGTATAAAACTTCTATCATACCAGCCCATATGCTGTAATCCTCTCGTGTTCTTGAGTAATATCAGCTACATATGCAAATATTACTGAAAAAGTCACTGCAAAAACTCCAGACACTGAAATAACAGCAAAATACCACCTACAAAAACAAGTAGAAACAAGAGTGAGGAAACAAATTATACTTCTAATATAAATTAAAATTAGCATTTTTACTTTTGTTTCAAACCTTAAGATGTACTTGTCCAAGTAATTTTTTAAAATTTAAGATTAGGTCAAAAATTCTCTCTCGAAAAATAATTTGAAAATTAGAGTTGAGCCTAGAATCAGCGGTATTGGCATTTGACAGTTCTTTTGGAAATGCACTCAGCCAGATCTCATTTCGTGTAGAAACCACTCCATCATATTTTGACAGGGAGAATTAATACATAGCAATGCTCCAGCCAACTGCATCATGTACTAAACAGTCGAGTAGGCACAAGACACTGATGATGCAACTAAGGATGCACATGGATGCCTTTTAGCATAAATTTTGCGAAGACAGATGAGCATTTTGATTATTTTCTAATCATTATTTGCTCCTTCCAAAATTGCTTTGAAATTAAAGGCGTTTACAGATTACAAAGATTTGGGTTTGCTGCTGACCTGAAAAGAATTAAGGTCCAAGTGGATTGTACCAGATTGTACCAGTCAGAAAAAGATAAAACCTGGGGATCAGATGCACTATTTACAAACTGAGCTCCAAATTTTTAATACTGTCCTCTCCTCCTCCTTCCATCTCACCTCAAATGCTATTTTTTATTAAAACACGATCTCACTGCTCACTTGTGCAGCACACAGTCTCAATGCTATCTGAAACACAATGCAAATTGTTCCACACACCGATTTATTTTATTTCCAGGATAGTTATTACTCCATTCTCAGTTTATTAAAATAGCAAGATAGTCAAAATGTATTATAGAAGTATGTTGTTGCACCTCTGTCCCTCCTCTTCACTGTCAGCTGTTTATATATAAACACTAAATGATTCCACCATTCTAACCTACAATCCTTACCATGGACTTATCCTCATTAAAGGAATTGGGACACAAGTGAAGAACACTGTCAGCAAGAGAAATGATCTCCTCCCCCACACGTCAGACAAAGCACCTATTAGCGGAGCGCTCATAAATGATAAAAAACCCTAAAAAAGAGAAAACATAAAATTAGACCAGCAGAACAGGAAATTTATACATTACTACAATAAACACAGGGCCAAGATGGTTTCAGCACAAGGGATGAAGCCAAAATCTGCAATTCTTCACTAAAACAGAATTAGAGCTCTTGAGATTCAATTGCCAGAAATAAGGTTTCAATGACAGCCTCTCTTTTACCCAGCTCTTCAATGCATATTGCTAATATAATTTGGCCTAATGAGTAGCATTACTTCTCTTCATGCACATACACATCCAGAATGCAGGTGGAAAGATATGAATTTGAAATTATGCATTACAGCACAACACTTTGTATTTTAATTTTCAACCTGCTTAAAGCACTAAACAGCTAATTTATGCGGCATACGTATGTTTAACACAGTGGAATTGCATTGCCACCAAATAATGCAACCTAGCTGTCGAATCACACTGGTTTTCCTTTATCGCTTGCCAAAATGGTGCCTTCAGCTCTAGCATTTTCAATTCTGCAAGTTCATTTCAGCAAGTCAGATTTTGAAGTAAATGCAAGTAATCTAACATGCTTGAAGCACTGCATTGTCAACAAGGAATATGGCATTGTAATTAAATATCATTTTCAAAGTGGAAAGACTCTAAGAGTCAAAATTCAAAGGCATCTTTTAACAATATTATAAAAGACCACAACATCCACCATGGTACAGTACACATTGCTGTTGTTTTGGCAAGCTGTAGATAGAGAAGAAAATCCTCTGGAGCGAAAGCAATAAATTTGGCAAGTACCAACCACACTACAAAGTCTGTTTATCCAGGACATTCCTCTCCCATTCATGCTCAATGACTGGTGCTGACAGGACCTGAAGTGGTGTGCACATCTATGTTTCCATTCCTTGAGTGTGGTTACCTTTTTAATATGTTGAATGTACCAGATTAAAGACAAGCCTGAACAATTCACACATTCCAAGATAGGCAAAAGGTACCATGGCTCCAAGGTTAAGACTCTACCACATAGTTTTGTCATTTGAGTCTTATTGTGAAAAAACACAAGTGTTTTTAGACTGAAAGCTAACAGGAATTCCTAGCAATGCAGAGGAATCCACCAAGTTGTCTACAATATTCAGTTTAGCAAACATTTTGCAACTAAAGTCAATAGACAGATTTTGTGCAAACAGTGGCCATTACCTCAGCATGTTGGTCGCAACCAAATTATTTTCCTGAATAGAGTTATAATAAAGAGCAAAGTAATGCAGATACTGGAAAGCTAAAACAAATACAGAACACTGGAAACAAAAAGCAGGTCTATTACAATCAGTGGAGAGAACAAGTTTAAGTTTTGGTTACAGATCATTCTCACACCTCCGACTAATAGGAACTGATTTCAAAGAGCTACCAAATTAATCTAGTTTGAAAATAATTTGGCTTGTGATTGACTTAAAGACATTTAACAGCAGTCACGTATATCTTTTTCTGCAACATAAAAATTATGCAAGTTGAAGGCTCTTCTAACTTCTCCCATAACTTCTTATCCTTAGTCATACAACAAAAGTTTTAAAACAAGAAATCTTATGCGTAATTCTTTCAACTAGCAACGGGAAGTTTGAATCAGTTATTGATCTCTATGGACATTATAACACCATATGCTATTTTTTTCTTAAATTTGGGCACTGACAACACCATTTTCCTTTGGAAATCTGATGATCATTGAAGCTAAGATAAAGATCTTTGCAAGTGTAAAGGATCTCCGAGAGCATTTTGGCATTTGGAGGAGGCTCCATCTCACCACTCACCCCCTCCCACAGAAAGTCGAAAATCCATTGTTCTAATGGATGCTGACCTTAAACACTCATCATGGGCCAATCTCACACTCAAAGGAGGATGAAACAAAGATCATTTCACCATTACTGTATGGCATGAGTAGGCTCCCTTCTGATGAGTGGACTCAGTTTGAAAGATAAGCAACATTTAAAAATTAAAAAGTAAAAGGGAAATTAGGGAGTCTGCTATGATAACACGTTTCAGATCTAGTTTTCCTATCTGTGCATAAATTAAAAATTGCCCATTCTGTAATTAGTGCTCAAGTACAGAATAATGCCAGTCATGCTCAGCTGAATTTGAACTCATGGAATGAGGCTTTAAAAAGAACTTAAAAAACACATCAAACCAGGAGCCTAGGATGATGGTTGCTTTTGACTGATAAATATTCTCTCTATTTACATTTAACTAAAACCAAATTCAAAAGTATCCAGGAGCGTTTATACTTGTAGCACAAAAGTCTAGATTCTGCCTAAGTCAAGCAGATTTCATTGCTTGAGTGATTAAGGAATAAAATGCAGAGTAACAAAACTACCAGTAATTCAATTATAAACAGAAAGCAAATTAGAACAGATGCGAGAATTCTGAATTAAAAAACAGAAAAAAGTTGGAAATGCTTAGCAGGTCCAACAGCATTCGTCAAAATAAAAAATGAGTCAGGTAATGTTTCTGGTATGAACGCTTCCTCAGATGACATTACAGAAGAGCAATATTTAAGAAGGGATGGAATAAGGGGAAGGGGGAGGGAAAAACAGACAACCACACACACAAGAGACATATCATGATCTGTAAAGAGCTAAGATGGGGATCAGTAAATGCTTAAAGGCACATCACTTTTGCCTGCTAGCCATTTCCTGATGTGTCTTAGCATCTTTATCCTTTTCCTGTGTGATGCATTTCTATTTACTTTCTCCATGTTCTCTAATCTACATTCTGATGAAACAGAATCCTGAAAACAAATGGGGCTTTGACCTGACAAGTTCTGTTCCTGTTGATGGAACACAGCCGGTATTCTACAGCAAAGTGAACAGTTTTCAGATGTTCAGCATAAAATCAGACAAACAATGATAAAGTGAAATCTAATGGATGTTTATTTCATCTACTTATTCATTAGTACAACTGAAGACAATCTGCTTGTCAAATGTCAAAAGCTCATGTACTTTACAGAGCAGACAGAAGCAGATTTTTATCACCTCACTCAGCTAAGGAGCAGAAGGGCCAGTTTTGTTACATTGCTGATCTTTGTGCACTTAGCACAAAGTCGAAATTGAACCTGGCACCCTATTTGGCTTGGTGCTACAGCAGTTAAAGCCCTAATTTTGTGGTCAGCGGAGGAGGATCAATGTTCGTCACTGAGAAAAGACGCCCTTGATTTAGTGGATCCAAAGCATGGATTTCCTCTACTCAGAGGTGACTTTGAATTTGAAGCCAACTGTGACATCCAGCAACAGTGCATGCAGCAAGCTGGCTGATCAGCCAAATCAGATTCAAGAATTCTCACAGACAGCAAAGCCAGGAGTAAAAAGCAGAGGTTATAATTCACATATTAATAATTATACAGAAAGCAAAATACTTTCCAAGAGATTGATTACGAGGGGAAAAATAGAGTATGAGAGTAAATTTGCAAGGAACCTAAAAGAGGACTATAAAAGCTTCTTTAAGGATGGAAAAAGAAAAAGATTAGTGATGACAAATGTGGGTCCCTTGCAGTCTGAAATGGGAGAATTTATAAGAGAGGAAGAGGAAATGTCAGCAATTAAACAACTACTTCAGTTCTACCTTCATGGAGGATGACACAAATAACTTCCCAGAAATGCTAGTGAACCAAGGCTCCCGTGAGGAGGAGGAATTGAAGGAAATTAGTCTTATTAAAAAAATAGTGCTTGAGAAATTAATGGGACTGAAAGCTAATAATCTACATCCCAAGATACAAAAGGAGGTGGCCATGGAAATGGTGGGTGCGTTGGTTGTCATCTTCCAGAAACGACAAAATTTTGGAACAGTCCCAGCAGATTGGAAGGAGGCAAACATAACCCCACTATTTAAAAAAGGAGGGAGGGAGAAAACAGGAAATCACAGGCTAGTTAGCCTATCAGTAGGAAGGAGAACGCTAGAGTCTATTATAAAGGATTTGATAACAGGACACTTAGAAAATATCAACAGGATTAAACAAAGTCACCATGGGTTTATGGAAGAGAAATCATGATTGACAAACCCACTGGAGATTTTTGAGGACATAACTAGCAGAACAGATAAGGGAGAACACCAGTGGATGTGATGCATTTGGATTTTCAGGAAGCTTTTGATTAAGTTCCACATGTGCGCAGTAAGCGAAGTTAAACCACATGGGATTGGGGGTAATAAAAATGGAACGGAGTGAGAATTAGTCAACAGGAAACAGGGTAGAAATAAATTGGTCTTTTGCGGATCGGCAGGCGGTACTAGTGAGGTACTGCAGGGATCAATGCTTGGGTCCCAGCCATTCATAATATATATCAATAATTTGGATGAGGAAACCAAATGCCATATTTTTAAGTTTGCTAACGACTCAAAACTAGGTGGGAATGTGAGTGGTGAGGAGGATGTTAATTGGCTTCAAGGCAATTTAGACAAGTTGAGTGAGTGGGCAAATACATGGCAGATGCAGTATAAAGTGGATAAGTGTGAAGTTATCCACTTCAGTAGGTAAAACAGAATGGCAGAGTAATATTTCAATCATGATAGCTTGGGAAATGTTGATGTACAAAGGAGCCTGGGTGTCCTTGTATACCAATCACTGAAAGCAAGCATGTTGGTGCAGCAAGCAGTTTGGAAGGCAAATGGTCTTCACTGCGAGAGGACTTGAGTACAGACCAAGGGTGTCTTAAGGCAGCTGTACAGGGCCTTGGTAAGACCACATCTGGGGTAGTGTGCGCAATTTTGGTCTCCTTACCCAAGGAAGGATATACTTGCTATAGAGGGAGTGCAGCGCAGGTTCATCAGACTGATTCCTGAGATGGCAGGATTGTTGTATGAGGAGAAATTGGGCTGATTAGGCCTGTATTCAGTGGAGCTTAGAAGAATGAGAGGGGATCTCATTGACACGTATCAAATTCTGACAGAGCTGAGCAGATTGGATGCAGGGCTGATGTTTCCTCTGACTGGGAAATCTAGAACAAGGGGTCACAGTCTCACAATATGGGGTAGACCATTTAGGACTGAGGTGAGGAGAAACTTCTTCACTCAGAGAGGGCGGTGAACCTGTGGAATTCTCTACTACAGACGGCTGTGGAGGCCAAGTCACTGAATATATCTGAGGAGGAAATAGATAGATTTCAACTCTACAAATCATCAAGGGCTATGGGGAGGGAGAGGAGTATGGTGTTGATATAGAGGATTAATCATGATCATATTGAATGGTGGAGCAGGCTCGAAGGGCTGAATGATCTACTCCTACGCCTATTTTCTATGTTTCTAAAATAAAAATTGGAACATACA
Source organism: Carcharodon carcharias (assembly GCF_017639515.1). Classification (NCBI taxonomy): domain Eukaryota; kingdom Metazoa; phylum Chordata; class Chondrichthyes; order Lamniformes; family Lamnidae; genus Carcharodon; species Carcharodon carcharias. The sequence continues at coordinate 39,044,600 of NC_054470.1, forward strand.
CATGGGATTAAGGGAGAAGCTGAAACATAAGACGTTAAAAATATAAACCTTTGAGATCTTAAAGATCATTCAATTTTAAATGTTATTCTGAATGAGATTTCCAGGGCCAGAGAGGTTACTCAACAGTAATGATGACTTAGTACAGCATTAAAGATCTCAGTTACTCCTGATTAAAAAAGCTTAACATTTTCATTGGTGCTTATAGGGAGAATAGTGCATAAGTAGTTAAGGTTCATGTCAAATTGTTGTGTATTGATTACATCTGCAATGACTGCGACAGTGCACCCTGTGGAGGAAGGTTATCACTGACATCAACTTAGAGATTTCCATGTTTACCTGCAAATATGCAAAGGCTGGAAAAGATGCAGTGAATTTTACATGATTATCACACCAAGCACTGACAGTTTTGCTGTCATTTTAATTGCAAACTCTTGGTCATTGTTATTACCCACTTAGCTGCCAGAGAAGACCTCGGTTTTGGTAGATTTATTATATGCTTAGCTTGCTAGTGGGGGAAAGGTAGCTAGGCATAAGCAAAACCAGTCTTCAGGAGTCTCTAATTGACAGAATTCTTGTGATGCTAAGGAGGTCTATTATACAGTGTTTAATTTTAATCACTACCTAGATAATTGCAATACAAACTAAATCATAATTATATTATAAAGTGAATCAAAATCCTTAAAATGTATTTATGATAATGGACCTACACTGTCTATTCAAAATTAGATGCAGCTTTCCAGCATTGAAGATAACCTGTTCCGAATCCAGATGAACCATCACCTACACCTAAAAGGAAACTTATACTACTTAAAATAATTACATAAATTTAAGGAACACAGTGTAAAATCCATGCGCTCAATATGCCAGATTGACTGCCACAATTCATAAAACAGAGGTACCATCAGGAGCTTTTAGTATTAAAAGGGCAAAATACAATAGAAATTATCAACTGTAAGGGATCAAATTTAGGAAGATGTGGCAAATCAAAAAGCAGAGACAAGACAAAAGAAAAAGGTATTATTACAGGAAATGAAAAACAGACCGTGACAGGGAGGGATAGAAAGTACAAATTTAATGGTAAATGAATGGATGAAACTAGAGGTTATAAAAAGGATAAAAGGATAAAACTAAAAGCTCTGTATCCAAATGTATGTAGCATTCAAAACAAAACAGACAATCTGAGAGAGCACATAGAAATAAATGATTACGATTTGATAGCCATTACGGATACATGGCTGTAGGGGGACATGGATTGGGACCTGAATATTTTAGTGTACGGGATATTTAGGAAGGACAGGAAGTGAGGAAATGGTGGAGGAGTGGCTCTGTTAGTTAATGATGGCATTAGCACAATAGAGAGGAATGACTTAAGTTCACGAAACCAGGATGTTGAAATGGTTTGGGTAGAGGTGAGAAATGGTAAAGGCAAAAAGTTGCTTGTGAGAGTCGCATACAGGCCCCCTAATATTAACCACATGGTAGGGTTGAGCATAAAGGAAGAAGAAATAATTGGAGCTTGTCAGAAAGGCACAGTGATAATAATGGGTGACTTTAATTTACATATAGACAGGAAAAGTCAGATGGGCAAAGATGGCCTAGATGAGGAGTACTTTGAATGTTTTGGGCTAATTTCTTAGAACAGCATGTTCTGGAGCAAACCAGAGAACAGGCTACACTAGACCCAGTATTGTGCAATGAGATGGGAGTAATTAGTGATCTCATAGTGAAGGTGTTCCTAGGGAGCAGTGACCATAATATGATTGAATTTTACCTTCAGCTTGAGGGACAGTGGAATGGGTCTGAGACTAAGTTTTTAAACTTAAATAAGGGCAATTATGAGGGCATGAAAGCTGAGCTGGCTAAAGTGAATCAGCAAATTAGGTTAAGGGATAGGTCAATAGAGATACAGTGGCTAATATTTAAGGGGATATTTCAGAATACACAGAATAGATACATTCCAACAAATAAGAAAAAGTCCAATGGACAGACACACCATCTGTGGTGAACTAGGAAAGTTAAAGATAGCATCAAACTTAAAGAAAAAGTATATTACTGTGCAAAGATAGGTAGAAGGCGAGAACATTGGACAGAAGGTAAGGAACAGCAAAGAATGACCAAAAGACTAATAAGGAAGAGAAAATTAGAGTATGAGAGAAAGCTAGCTAGAAATATAAAAACAGATAGCAAGAGATTTTATAAATATTTAAAAAAGAAAAGTGTTAACAAAGTGAGCATTGGTCCTACAGAAAGTGAGTCTGGAGAATTGATCATGGAGAACAAGGAGATGGCAGATGAATTGAATATGTATTTTGCATCAGTTTTCACTATAAAGGATACAAGTAACATCCCAGAAGTAGCTGTAGACCAGGGAATGGAAGTGGGGAAGTCAGAAAAATTAGTCACCAAAAATTAGTACTGAGTAAATTGTTGGAGCTGCAGGCCGCCAAGAGCCCAGTCCTGATGGACTTCATCCCAGGATCTTACAAGTGTTGTGGTGAAATAGCTGATGTATTGGTTTTAATTTTCCAAAACTTCCTAGATTTGGGGAGGTCCCATTACATTGGAAGATAGCAAATATTCAAAAAAAAGAGGAAAACAGAAAGTGGGAAACTACAAGCCAGTTAGCTTAACATCTGTCATAGGGAAAATGTTAGAAGCTATTATTAAAGAAATTATAGCAGGGCACTTGGATAAGCTCAAGGTCACCAGGAAGAATCAACATGGTTTTGTGAAAAGGAAATAGTGTTTAACCAACTTATTGGAGTTCTTTGAGGAAGTAAGATGTGCTATGGATAAAGGGGGGATGGATGTACTGTACTTAGATTTCCAGAAGGCATTTGATAAAGTGCTACATCAAAGGTTATTGTGGAAAATAAAAGCTCATGGTATAGGGAGTAACATATTGGCATGGATAGAAGATTGGCTGGCTAAAGGAAGCAGAGTAGGCATAAATGGGTCTTTTTCAAGTTGGCAAGATGAAACAAGTGGTATGCCACAGGGATCAGTGCTGGGACCTCAACTGTTTACAGTTTATATAAATGACTTAGATGAAAGGATTGGAGGGGTGGTTACCAAATTTGCTAATGACCCAAAGATAGGTAGGAAAGTAAGTTGTGAAGAGGACATGAGGCTACAAAAAGATACAGAAAGGTTAAGTGAGTGGGCAAAGATCTAGCAGATGGAGTATAATGTGAGAAAATGTGAAATTGTACATTTTGGCAGAAAGAATGAAAGAGAAGCATATTATCTAAATGGTGAGAGATTGCAGAGCTTTGAGGTGCAGAAGGATCTGGGTGTCCTAGTGCATGAATCACAAAAGGCTAGTATGGAAGTACAGCAAGTAATTAGGAAAGCTAATAGAATGATATCATTTATTGCAAGGGGAATTGAATACAAAATTAAGGAGGTTAATGTATCAGTTGTAAAGAGCACTAGTGAGACCACATTTAGAGTACTGTGTACAGTGTTGGTCACCTAAGGAATGATGGAAATGCATTGGAAGCAGTTCAGAGAAGGTTTACCAGACTAATACCGAGAATGGGTGGGTGTTCTTATGAGGAAAGGTTGGACAGACTAGGCTTGTATCTGCTGGAGTTTAAAAGAGTAAGAGGCGACTTGAGTGAAACACAAAAGATCCTGAGGGGTCTTGACATGGCAGATGTGGAAAGGGTGCTTCCTCTTGTGGAAGAATCTAGAATTAGGGTGTCACTGTTTAAAAATAAGGGGTCGTTCATTTAAAACAGAGATGAGGCAAAATTTCTTCACTCAGAGGGTGGAGAGTCTTCGGTACTCTCTTCCTGAAAAGGTGGTGGAAGCAGAGTTTTTGAATATTTTTAAGGCAGAGGTAGATAGATTTTTGGTAAGCAAGGGGATGATATGTTATTGAGGTATTGGGATGCAGATTTCAGGTTACTATCTGATCATGATCTTATTAAATGGCAGAGCAGGCTCAAGGGGCTGAATGGCTTACTCCTGCTCCTTGTTCGTATGTTCGTAAATTGTATATTTGAAAACTTGCCTGCTCATCTTCAAATTCAGTAGTCATCCATTAGGAGACACAACTTCCAATTTTATAAAGTTAAAACTCAAAGCCAAAAACTCAGAATTTATACAACATTTTAATTCTAAATGTGAACATCAGCTACAACTGTCATTATTAAGCAAGCATGCATTGCAGTAAGTTGCTCTAGAGAATTGTACTAATTATTAATGGACAAGAACTAGATTTCAAGACTCCCACAAAGCATTTCATAAAAGCAGCATTAAGGGTAAAAAAAAAGTCAAACTGAAACCTTTATGTTTATAGTATCTAGATGAAATAAGTTGGGAAAATATTCTAGGTAATTAAAAGTTCCAGAGGCATAGAATGGGGTGTACAATTTTCTATTAAACATAAATATGACAAATATTTACCTTACTTTAGAGAATATTTACTTGTTTAAGAGATAGGTTTGCATAACAACAGTGTTCACTAGGATGTTGCCATTTTATTTTGTGTTTCATAGGTTATATCTTGTTTTATAATATTTGTAAAGAAATAGGAACTAATTGTTAAGAGAATATACATCAGGGGTGCCACATTTTACTGCTGCACAGCAGTCATGAGACAAGAAACAAATACCAGGCACATGAAAAACTGCAAGAAATACACTCCAAGAAGCACCAGTATTTTAATTTCAAGTGTGATTATTGTGAACTTATGAAAGCCAGAAAACATAACATATCTCAAGGGTATGATGTGTATGCAAGGTTCCTTTTGTCGGTTATCAAAAATAACTTAGTTTCTTAAAATTGAGTTTGAACATTTAACATACATTGTCAAAGCCACGTGCATGATAATCGGATCAACCTAACATGATGTTGCATTGTTTCCGTCCCTAAACTACTGACTCAAAAATGCTTTTTCTCATTAACCTGTGCAGGAGTCACTAACAAATCAGATTTTCATTATTATTTATGACAGTAATAATCCTTGCCAATTGCAAAGGCAAGCAGAGCAGCACAGAACATTGGGTAAAGGAATGCAGAATTTCCTCATCGTGATGATTTAATTTTTCTTTTGCTCCTGTTTCTTAAAGCGGAAGTTTCCAATGCAATGGAACTTTCAGCAGTTGCATTGCAAGGCAGTCTCCACAGCAGCATACAAAGGTAAAATAACAATGTGCACAATCATGTTAAAATACATCAGTCGTGGTTATGTTCTGAACACTGGATCATCCCCAATAATTTGTGGGGGTGGGAGGAGTGGGCAGGGCAGGAGAAGATTCATACAATTCAGCAAACAATTTATCTTAACATCTTGTAAGACGGAAAAGAACACCAGAGAGAAAGCAGGTCAGCCTTATCCTCGAGCATCTTTGTTCAGCGCGTCACCAACAGAATAGTCAGTTAATCCATTTCATTCGTTAGCTCTCAGTAGCTCATTTACTTTACACTCTCCAACACTGCCCTCCAGACTGTGTCAACAGAACTGTAAATTAAATAGGGCATTAGCTCTGCTGTCAGGGTGCTGCAGAATGGATTGTAATGATGGAGTCCTTACAGCAAGTTACCTGTGAAGCAGTTTAGTCAGAAAACACATGGCGCAGAATTGTTCGCTCCCATTGATGGCTGGCGCTATGGCGGGAAGCCCAAAAATTGACTTAATGCCATTGTGAAAAATGTTTACAACCATCTGCTCCACCTATCAATGGTGGGCCACGCTTCCCGTTGCCGCACATCGGGAACTTCATTGTAACACACCTGCACATTATAAACCCAGCTCGGCAGAATCATTCCCCCGACGTTGGGTCACCGGGGAAGGTGGTGTGATTGCACGCTGACGTGTTTCACAACAGCATAAAAAAGGCGTGTACCTGGCAACCTGTACTGCGAGGGGAGCTCAGAGGTGAGTGCACAGTAACGCTGCACAGCTCGTGAGGATCACCTGCTGGACCTCAAGGTTGAGGCGCTGTGAATACAGGCGAGGGCATAGGCAAGTTGCTTTTTCCCGTCTGGATGACAGTGTGGTTCCAGGGTAAGGGCTGCTCTATGATTGAGGCGAGCTGGGGGTGGGGTGGGGTGGTCGAAGTGCAGCACTCCAGTTGAAGAGAGTTTTGGGGGGGGGGGGGGGGGGGCAAGGGCAGCACTCCATTGAGGCAAGTTGGGGAGGGGGCAAGGGCTGACCTGCAGTTGAGGCAGGTTTGGGGGGGGGGGGGGGGGGGGGGGGGGGGGGGAGAGAGAGAGAGAGAGAGGAGAAGGGGGGAATGCAAGAGCAGCACTGCGGTTGATGGTAGTGTACAAACAAGTACAAGGGTTTGGGGGTGTGGGGGGAGGGAAATGGCCAAGCATTAGGGAAACATTGTATAAAGTCACCATTTCTCCTGCAGTTGAGACATCAATGTGGCTGAGCCTGAACTATGATCAGAGTCCGGCCTCTAGCTTCTCTGCCCACTCAAACAACGCAGAGGCATCAAAGTGCCAAGTGCTCCAGAGCTTTTCGCCCCTCGGGCACAGACTGCCAACTAATGAGCGTTTTAGTGGAGTGCAGAACAGTCGGACGACTGGACATATTGTACAATCTCCTAACTAAAGCTGGCCATGGAGCAGTCACTGGTGGAGACTCTCTCAGCCCCTTGCAATGTCATTATTCAGGTTTGGAACAGTCTTCCCCCTGGTTCAAGCTAACAGGGCAGCCTTGCAGTGCTGGTTAGGAGAATGCCTGCACCTGAGCTGAGAGCACAGCATGCAGTCCAGTGGGTGAAGCTGCCGCCAATCAGTCTAGTGGAGTGGGCGGAGAAGGGTAGGGTTACAGGCAGCCATGCAGCGCACTAAACTCTGGCCATCCAAGTGGTGACCAGCGCACTCTGGGAAGCGTTTAGGGGCCTTTAGACTTAAACATAAAAGGTTCTTAGTACACTCATGGTAACCCATGCATCTCTCTTCCATCCAGCAGGAGCACAGCATCAGGAACATGGGGCCTGTTAACCTAGCTATGTGCCTCATGGCTGACAGAGATTGGAGACAAAGGAGAAGAGAGTGACGTAGGCGCCTGGCTGTGCAGAGGAACAGTACCCTCAGGAAGAAGGGGTGGCTGGGATGCTCACACATGCCACTGAAGAGCCACAGCAAGCCTTTGCTGGTCAGCACCTAGCTAGACCCAGGGTCTATAGAGGCCGTCTTCTATTTCTGCAGATGGCCGAGAACCAGTGTCGTTGAAGAGTGTGCATGTCTAGGAAACTGATTGGTCACATCTGTCAGCTGCTGCAGGGTTTGGCATCACAGAGACAGAGGGCATCCAGTGCCAGTGACCATGAAAGTGACTGCAGAGCTCAATTTTTACACCAGTGGCTCCTTTCAGGGCTCCACAGGTGACCTCTGTGGGATATCACAAACTTCCACCCACAAATACATCCATGTGGTCATGGACACCATCTTCATGAAGACACACAACTTTGTGCATTTCACACAGGATCAGGAAAGCCAGGAATCAAAAGCGATGGGATTTGTCCTGATCTCAAGTTTCCCCAAAGGTTGCAGGGTGCCATCGATTGCACTCACGTGGTGCTCAGGTCTCTGTGGCAACACGTGTTCAACTATGTAACTCACAAGGACTACCACTCACTGCATACTCAGCTGGTGTGTGATCACCAGAAACCCCATCCTGCAGGTCTGCGCACAGTTCCCAGGGAGTGTCCATGACAACTACATCCTTAGCAGGTCTCAGATCCCTTAAGTCTTCCAGGGTCTACAGAGACTGCAGGGCTGGCTCCTTGGGGACAAGGGCTACCTGCAAAGGATGTGGCTAATAACAACGCAGTGCCTTCCAGTGCAGCAGACAGAAGGTACAACGAGGTTCATGCTGCAACTTGCACCTTGGTGGGGCAAACCATCGGAATGTTGAAAATGAGATTCCAGTACCTGGACCGGTCTGATGGAGCCCTGCAATATAGTTCACAGAGGGTGTCACACATCGTCGTCGTCTGCTACGCCCTTTACAACCGATGTTACAAAAGGGAGAGGAGCTGGCTGAGGAGGAGATGGAGGGGCAGGATGGTGACAGGGATGAGGGTGAAGAAGTCCTTGATGGCAAGGATGCCAGTGATGAGGCCATCACACTTGTCAGGTGAGGCAGGCGCACTCAGGAGACCCTCACAGCTGCTAGATTTGTGGAGGATGATGGATGATGACGCCATGCAGTGAGGAGACACCATAGATCCTCACATGGCACCTGTGAACATTTGACTCCTGTCATAACATGGAGACGCAGCTGTGAAACATTAGATGCACCTGGCCTGCTCAGGAGCACAGCGTCACCAGTCACAGATGGAGAGATGGGCGGGGGGGGCGCGCGATTCTGCCAAACTTCATAGGAGGCAGATGATGGAACTCTGATGCCTGCCCACGACATTCTGACAGCAATGTCAAGCACCATCGAGGTGCAGCCATCACTAATGTGTCCAGTGAGTGAGAGGCCAGCCCATCATTTTGGTCTGAAAGTTACACACCACACAAGGAAGAGGCCTCGGACTGAGCCACCGCCTTTATCTTGTGCAGGAACCAAGGTTTCACATCTGAGTGACACAAACACTGCTCATCAGAACAAGGAACCATAGGCAGGGAGACATTCTTGTGAGTTTATTTACAATAATGAACATTATATGTGCATGTGATTAACACCCGTGCCCAGGCTGGGCAACCCATATCCTCTTAACCTTCCCAACCCTGCTGCAGCGTCTTGGTGTTCCCCTGACATGCACAGCAGAGGCAGAGGTAGCCTGCTGACTGTTACCTTCTGTCTGTGATGAACTTGACAAGGGAGGTCCTCTGGAGGGTCAAGACCTGGAGGGCCCTTGCCTGCTTTTAGGGTCCTGCTGTTTGGAAGTGGCACCCTTCTCAGCCTGCACAGCTGGATTTGCTGGGGTCAGAAGAAGAGGGGATTTGGATGTGCTGGACACTCCCAGAGTCAGGGGGTGGATGGCCCCAGGGTATGCACCTGCTGGTCCTCCTCCCAAGAGTGCCCAAGAGCCCTTGGCTGACTCTTGAGAAGGGAAAGCTGGGGTAAGATTGAGCTGCCCCGTGCGCGTCTTGCATTGACACTGCTGGAGGGCAACTGTGGCATCAGTGATGGAGATGGGCCCATGCAGCAGTGCAGGTGTAACATCCTGGATCAAAGTCTCCATGGCGGCCGCCATCCTACCAATGCTGACCTAGGTGCCACCCCTATCATCTCACACTGAAGGCAGACGGATTCCTCCATTGTGCTTTGCACTCTGAGGAGTGCAGCTGACATCCCTTCCTGATGTTCCCAGGCTTGCCTTTCCAGCTTCAGCAACTGGGGTACAACCAAGTCCAGAGACTCGTCATCTGACTTGGACTGAGCAGATTTCTGCCTTCCAGCAGTTCTCCAAACCTGAGAAGTTGCTGCCGCCACCTGCTGTGGATCAGACAGTGCAATGTGCTCTTCAGACTGTGGCCCCGAGGCTGCTCATGAACCAGGCCCCACCTAAGTGTGTCTCTCTGCACTGGTGGACAGTATGAGTGAGTTTTGTGATGGGTCTTCAATTGGGCTTTCAGCAGATTCCTCTTCCAAGTTATCTTCAGGGTTATCTTCAGGGTTTGAGTCGAGGATCTGGGTCGTGGACTCCGTTGGATGTTTCCCAGATGTGCCTACGAAAACAAGGGGAGATAATCAGTGCATGGCAGTGGCCTATGAAAGAGGACACATCACTCACAGCATGGTTATCTGATGGATGTTGCACTGCTGGATCCTCACTTGCTAGAGCACCACTGACCTCACTGTCAGCACAGGAACAGTCCAGATCTTTGCTGGCCAGCTGGATGACTATTTTCAAAGTCTGTTAGAATCTTGATGTCGGGCATTCTTTCACCACTTTGCAGCCTATCCCTGTTGTTGTGTGCCAGCTTGTCCTGCATGAATAGAGTTTAAGCGGAACACCAGGCCAGATGATAAGGATGTCTGACATGCGTGGGTGACGAGTAGTGCCACAGACAAGGGCAATGAATGTGTGTGTGAGAGAATGAATGGTGATGTCCCTAGAACTGGCAGTGAGTGTTGTGGATATGTGATGGGTTTGAGTGTGTGAGTTGAGTGTGATGAGAAGAGTGACTTATCCTGGCGGAATGGAGGAAATCATTCGTCCTCTTCCAGCACTTTTGCAGGGCACTGGCACTAACCACCGCTGCCACCACCTCCCAAGTTGGATTGGTGATTTTGCTGCTCTTCCTGCAACCAGAGTAGGGGTAGAGGACATCACAGCAAGGCCTCCACCGCATCTGAAAAGCGTTCCCAGGATGTGTCACTGAATCGGGGGGGCTGCAGTCTTCTCATCTTTCAGTGCCATGCCTTCTGTGCAGCAGCCCTGGGCTGGAAGCAGTGAGAGGTGCGCACTCAGCTGCACTTTAAATATGGCGCCCAGTGTGAGGAAGCTGCGAGGTGACGAGCAAATCGGAGGCTGCCCAGCAGCGACACAATGTATCTCCCGGGAATGCGTGATTAATGAGGCGGAATTGGGGCGATAGGGGGTGAAAACCCGCCATTGCGGTAGGCAGGTAAAACCTTCTTTTTCCTGCCTGCTACCGCACTTAGTGCAAATCTGGGACGATTCCGCCCATGTAACACAAGGGAACCCGAAATAAATTAAAAATGAATTTGGGAGTGCAGGAACCAAATACAGCTTGACCCAAATTCAGAAGTCAGCAATCGGGATGTGGCTTGTGGGTTTTCAATAGATACAATACGTATGAGATAGTGAGTATAGTTATATAAAAAAAGCACATTTCTTTATACGAATGTTCAGCCACTCAAATAGAACATTAACATTTTCCATTAAATGTTTCCAGAAACATTCAGCAAAATAATTAAAAAACCCTCCAAGTAAAATGCTATTCACTCCTGTAGTGTGACATTGCATGGAACAGCATGCTCATTGCCACTCTTTGTGGTGAAACTCTTGCAGTATTTTTAAAAATTTAAACATTTGTAACCAAGAAACACTGAAAAACCTTGTTCACATTCTCCTGTAGATGTCACATACAAATTTCTATATTTAAAAAAGCCAAGAGCACAAAGAAATTGCAACATAAATCATTGCATTGACTCAGTTTCCTTTATTTTTCTTGAAACATGCAGAATGACTCTGCTCATAAGAGGAAGAGACTGCACTATAGCTTCCGCTGTTCAGCATACGCCTTTTAAATGTACATTTGTTTATTCCGCATACTCATTTCCAAGCAAAGTACCTGAAGAAAACAATTTATTTTGAGCAAAGCTCGACAAACATCAAAATAATTTTGAAACTGTTCAGATACATTGCAAGTGCATTAAGTCCTCACTTTAAGTCACCCTGTGTAACATGGTTTCACTTTATCATTGTTTATTCTTTGGGGGCCTTTTTTTGATTTGCGTCACCATTTTCGGCTTCATATCTGCACTCTGGCCCCATCCCCCTGCATGCTGCGGTCTATGTCAGCGGCCGCTATGCTTTTAATGCCAGAGCTGCTGCCGCAGGCACCAGAGGCCCAGGTTGCAGGGAGAGCACGAGGCCAGAAATCCAGTGGTAGTACAAGGCAAGGAAGAGAAGCTGCTGGCTTGGTAATGAAGTCCTAGTAACCTGGGGCGGGAGAGGGGGCAGGGCCCTTGGCTCAAATCGGTGGCCCAGGACAAAGGCTCAGCCCCTGCAAACTGCCAGGAAGGGGTCCAAGCTCTGAAGAGAGAGGGGAGGAAGGGAAGGGGCAGTGTGGGGCAAAATGGGACAGGGGTGGGGCGGGGAAGCAGGACAAACAAACAGACTGGACAAAAAGAGGAAAGCAAGCAAAAAAGTTAACAGCTTCAGGAGTGCTGTAGGTGAGAGAGGATGCAATTCAGGGCTTGTTTGACTGATTCGGTGTTATCTAATTTGAATTTATGTAGTATTTCCATTATATCCAACTTATTTTATTTGCACATTATTCCAGCTAGGAATGCACGCTGCTACACATGTACAGTACAGTATTTCAACTCTCACATTGGATATTGCTTGCCCGGTAAAAAACAAAAGGAACCTAACTCCGGTTTTATCATCGATTCCTATGGGAACTCATGATCCACTTGCTGTTTCAAAGTTGTGATTTTCAGGAATGCAACCACAACTGTGAGGGCTTACTGTGTAGAATGAAATTTTAACTGAGATATTGCAGTGACCTTCAAAGCTCTAAAACCACAGCCTCATTTGCAAAATACATCTCTGCTCATTTTTGAATTTCTATGAATTGATACCTAATTTATTTATTTTTCTAATCTGGGAATTGAATTGCAGAAATCATCTTACCTTTACACCCTGAATAAGGCCATTCATCAAAAATGTATGCTTGGGAAAGGTTTCATGCAGGACCTGTAAAGAAAAGAGAATAAAAATATTAGATGAACAAGAGACAGAACCTAGTAAATGCTTAGGTTTACAAAATAAAAACATTTACTATCAACAGTTTCCAATCTTTCATGCTTTAATTTAGCTTGGCAGCAGCCATGTTTGTACAGTGATCTATGCAAACACTTCACTAGTTACGCTGAGAAATTTTATATGACAGTAGCAACATTCGCTCCAATTCTTTTTGAGTGTAAGGTTGATTTATTTAAATGCACAGCCCTATAATTTTTTTTTGTGTGGTTGAACACGGATGATAAGCTAAAGGGGCTGATTTAAACATGGCAATTTTCGGGCTGCCTGCACAGTCACCTATTTTACAGGGAACACGGATTAATAGTGAAGACCAGAAAAGCAGTGTGACACAAAACCTGGTCCAATATAGAATGCACAAATGCCATAAGAAAGTAAACAGAGGTTTTGTTTAATTTTATACCAACACTGAGCCAGCATGGTATAACATAGACTCTATATTTACAAGTTAATTAATAACCTTCCCTATTTCCCAGTAATAGCACATTAGCAAACATACTTCCCTTTAAGTGGATAAAAGAAAATTACTGCAGATGCTGGAAATCTGAAATAAAAACAGAAAATGCTGGAAAAACTCAGCAGGTCTGACAGCATCTATGGTGAAAGAGACAGAGTTAACGTTTCGAGTCCGTATGACCCTTCTTCAGAGCTAAAGAGAAGTAGAAATGTGATGGATTTTATACTGTTTAAGAGGAAGTGGTGCAGGTGGAACAACATAGAAGGTCAGGGATAGGTGACAGCTAAAGAGGGATTGACAAAGATGTCATGGACACAAAACAAAGGGAGTGTTAATGGTAGCGGTGAAGAGCAAAAAAGGTGCTGAGAGTGGCATAAAGGTAAGATAGCAGAAGGTGTTAACAACAGAACTAAGGTCAGCACTTGTGAAAGCAAAACATAAAAACATGTGACAGATGGCCCTGTGGGGAGAGGGAGAAATGGATAAAAAATGAACAAATCATTAAATATAAGAAAAAAATAATAAATAAATGAAAATAAATACATAAAAATTGGATTTAAAAAAGGAGTCAAGAGGGAGGAGAGAATTCACAGTCTGAAGTTGTGGAACTCAATGCTAAGTCCAGAAGGCTGTAAAGTGCCTAACTGGAAGATGAGGTGCTGTTCCTCCAGTTTGCATTGAGCTTCACTGGAACACTGCAGCAGGCCAAGGGCAGACATGTGTGCATGAGAGCAGGATGATGTGTTGAAATGGCAAGCGACAGGAAGGTCTGGGTCATGATTGCGGACTGAGCGAAGGTGTTCTGCAAAGCAGTCACCTAGTCGGCATTTAGTCTCCCCAATGTAGAGGAGGCTGCATTGGGAGCAGCGAATACAGTAGATCAAATTGAAGGAGGTGCAAGTGAAGCGCTGCTTCACCTGAAAGCTGAGTTTGGGGCCTTGAATGGTGAGGAGGGAAGTAAAGGGGCAGTTGGGGGTGATGGACAAGTGGACCAGGGTGTCAGGGAGGGAGTGGTCCCTATGGAAAGCTGACAGGGGGACAGGGGCTGGCAGAAATGGCGGAGAGTGACTCTTTTAATGTAGAGGCTGGCGGGGTGAACAGTGAGGACAAGGGGGACCCTATCATGGTTTTGGGAGGGAGGGGAAGGATGAGGGCAGAGGTGCAGACATGGTTTGGATGCGGTTGAGGGCCCTGTCAGCTACAGTAGGGGGAAACCCCAGTTAAGAAAAAGAAAGACATGTTAGAAGCATGGTTTTAGAAGGTTGCACCATCAGAACAGATGCGATGGAAGCGAAGGAACTGAGAGAATGGGAGGGAGTCCTTACAGGAAGCAGTATGTGAGGAGCTGTAGCTGAGGGAGTCAGTGGACATGTAATGAGTACTGGTGGACAGTCTATCACGGGAGAAATGGAGACAGGGGTCAAGGAAGGGAAGGGAAGTGATAGAGATGGTCCATGTGAAGGAGAGAGGGGAGTGGAAATTGGAAGCACAAAAAAAAAAATCAATACATTTTTCCAGGTCCAGACCAGAGCATGAAGCGGCACTGAAACACAGTCATTGATGTACCAAAGAGTTGTGGGAGGGGCCCTGAGTAGGACGGAAAAAGGAATGTTCCACATAGCCCACAAAAAGACAAGCATAACTGGGGCCCATGCGAGTACCCATAGCCACACCTTTTATATGGAGGAAGTGAGACAAATTTAGGGAGAAATTGTTCAGTGAGAAAACAAGTTCAGTCAGTTAGAGGATGGGGATTGTTCAGGCCTCTATGCAAGGAAAAAGCACAGAACCCTCAGACCATCCTGGTGGGGGATGGAGGTGTGGAGGGATTGGATGTCCATGGTAAAGGGGAGGCGGTCAGAGCCAGGAAGCTGGAAAAAGTTGATATGATATAGGGCATCAGGGGAATCATGAATGTAGGTGGGGAAAGACTGGACAAGGGGAGAGGGAATGGGGTTAAGATAGGAAGAAATACATTCCGTGGGGCAAGGACAGGCTGAAACGATGGGTCTACTGGGACAGTCCTGTTTCTGGATTTTGGAAAGGAGGTAGAGCGGGCTGTGCGGGGTTGGGAGAATGTGAGGGTGAAAGCTGTGGAGGGAAGATCTCAGGAGGAGATGAGGTCACTGACAGTCCGGGAAACAATGGCTTGATATTTGGTGGTGGGGTCATAGTCCAGTGGGAGGTAGGATTGAGAGTTGGTGCTCAGTACTCCAGACAACAAGAGTACCACCCTTGTTGGCAGGTCTGATAAAGTCAGGGTTTAAGTGGCATTAGACCATGATATACTACTTAATTTGCTAAACAATTCTATTCTGTCCACAAGTGTGTTCCTGACCTCCTTGCCGCTTGCCACTTTAACTCCCTCCATCTATTCCCATTCCAGTCTCTGTTTGGGGTCCTGCATTGTTGCCAACAAGCTCAGGAATAATGATGCTTGTTCTCCTGAGAATCTGCCGTCTTCTGCTTGAAACACTGACTTTAGTAACATCAGAATTAACTATATTCCTCTCCCTCTACTGGAAGACTACACAATAGAAAAGCAAGGGAAAAAAAATCCAAAATGTGCAAATTGCAAGAATATTGAAATAGTTAATCTGAGGAAGAGGAGGAGAAAATGAGTTGCGGGAGGAAGGAAAGAACTGCAGATGCAGTTCGTTTAGAAAATGCTGGAAACAAGCCAGAAAATGAAACAAGTAAACAGTCTGGCCACTGATTGTTATCACCAGAATTATGTTCCGGCAAAAAATCTGCACTTGTAAACGTTACTCCACCTTGGCTGTTTTTCTCTCTATCACCCAACAACTTTGACTGATTCATCTTCTCAATCACAGCATCAACATCACTTCAAAGAGAGAGACTATCAGGTCAATTATCTCATTGATGTTTGCAGTTGCTGGCTACATGGAACACGGTTGCTGCGTTTCCCTACCTTACGACAGTGACTGCAATTCACAAGCACTTAAATGGCGACAAGGAGACAAAAGATCCAATAGAAACAGGAAATGCAGGCAGTACTCAGTAGGTCAGCAGCATGCGGGGAAAAGAAAGTTAACTTTTCATGTCGGTGTTTTGCTAAAAGGTCACAAGCACGAAATATTCATTCTGTTTTTCTCTGCACAGATGCTGCCTGACTGGCTGAGTATTTACAGTATTTTCTGCTATTTTGGATTTCCAGCATTCACAGTATTTTGTTTCTGTAATAATAAAAAATGCAACTACTTTATTTTGTTTCTTTAATTCTAGCACTTTCTGCTTCTGTTCAAATGTTCCAACCATTACAATCAATATAACATTCACTAATTTTAATAGGCTTTTATTGGGGGAAACTTGTTTTGTTCAATATACCCAACTGTCTGGAGAAATCACATTCATTTAAGAGGAATGCATGAGAGATCACTGCAGCACCCCTCTGTATATTACTGCCATCATCAACCATGACGATTATCAATTAAAAACGTCCTTAACAGGTCAGCAGCTCAGAAACACAGAAAACATAGGAAATAGGAGAGGGAGGTCATTTGGCCCTTTGAGCCTGCTCTGCCCTTCAATATGATCATTGTTGATCCTCTATCTCAATGCCATACTCTCGCTCTCCCCCATACCATAAGACACCTTTGGAGTGCAGAAATCTATTTCCTTTTTAAACATATTCAGTGGCTTGGCATCCACAGCCTTCTGTGGTGGAAAATTCCACAGGTTAACCACCCTGAGTGAAGAAGTTTCTCCTCATCAGTCCTAAATAAGGTCATAACACCATAAGACGTAGGAAAAGTAAGCCATTCAGCCCATCACATTGGTTCCGCCATTCAATGAGATAATGACTGGTCTGATAATCCTCAACTCCACTTTCCTGCCTTTTCCCCATAACCCTCGATTCCCTTACTGAGTAAAAATCTATCTCAGCCTTGAATATAATTAACGACCCAACCTCTACAGGCCTCTGCAGTAATTTCAGATTCACTACTCAGAAGAAATTCCTCCTCTTCTGTCTTAAATGGGCGACCCCTCACTGAGATTATGCCCTCCAGTCCTCAACTCTCCCACAAGGGGAAACAACCTCTCAGCATCTCCTCTGTCAAGCCCCCAAAGAATCTTATATGTTTCAATAAGGTTGCCTCTCATTCTTCTAAACTCCAATGAGTACAGGCCCAACCTACTCAACCTCTCTTCATAAGAAAATCCCTCCAAACCCAGGATCGACCTAGTAAACCTTCTTTGGACTGCCTCCAATGCTCATACATCTTTCCCTAGATAAGGGAACCAAAACTGTTCACAGTATTCTAGATGTGGTCTAACTAGTGCCTTGTATAGTTTTAGCAAGACCTCCCTATTTTTATCAAAAACAGAATTATCTGGAAAAACTCAGCAGGTCTGGCAGGATCGGCGGAGAAGAAAAACTTTGACGTTTCGAGTCCTCATGACCCTTCAACAGAACTGTTGAAGGATCATGAGAACGCGAAGCGTCAACTTTTTTCTTCTCCGCCGATACTGCCAGACTTGCTGAGTTTTTCCAGGTAATTCTGTTTTTGTTTTGGATTTCCAGCATCCGCAGTTCTTTTTGTTTTTTTCCCCCTATTTTTATACTCCATTCCCGTTGAAATAAAGGCCAACATTCCATTTGCCTTGCCTATTATCTAAATTTATATGCTAGCTTTTTGTGATTCATGCACGAGGACCCCAAATCCCTCTGTGCTGCTGCTTTCTGCAGCCTTTCTCCATTTCAATAATATTCAGCTCCTCTATTCTTCCTGTCAAAGTGCATAACTTCACATTTTCCCACATTATTCCATCTGCCTCATTTTTGCCCACTCATGTAACCTGTCTATATCCCTCTGTAGACTCTGTCATCCTCACATTTGCCTTCCCACCTATTTTTGTGTTATCCACAAACTTGGCGACAGTACATTCACTTCCCTCATCCAAGTCATTAATATATATTGTAAATAATTATGGCCCCAGTACTGATCCCTGTGGCACACCATTAGTTACAGGTTGCCATCCTGAAAATGCCCCCTTATCCCAACTCTGAGTCCTATTAGTTAGCCAATCCTCTATCTATGCTGATATACTACCCCCAACACCACAGGCTCTTACCTTATGAAGTAGCCTTATGTGCAGCACCTTACTGAATGCTTTTTGGAAATCCAAATATAATAAACTGGTTCCCCTTTATCTATCTTGCTTGTTACCTCCTCAAAAGAATTCTAATAAATTTGTCAGATTTCCCTTTCATGAAGCTATACTGACTCCACTTGATTATATAATGTATTTCTAAATGCTCTGCTATTACATTCTTTATAATAGACTACAACGTTTTCCCAATGATACATGTTAAGCTAACTGGCCTACTGTTAACTGTTTATTGCCTCCCTCAATTTTTGAATAAGGGTTGAATAAGACATTGGCAGTCTTCCAATCCTCTGGGACTTTTCCAGGATCTAAGGATTCTTGGAAGATTAGTACCAGTGTATCCACTATCTCTGTGGCTACTTCCTTTAATATCCTAGGATGCAACCCATCAGGTTCAGGGGACTTATCAGCCTTTAGCCCCATTAGTTCCCCTAGAACTTTTTTTCTCGTGATAGTTATTGTATTTATTCCCTCACCACCACACTCCCATCCTTTCCCCCCTTGATTATTTAGTAATTTTGGAAAGCTATTTGTGTCTTCTACCATGAAGACTGATGCAAAGCATTTAATCAACTTCTCTGCCATTTCCTAATTTCCCATTATGATGTCCCCAGCCTCATTCTCTAACGGGCCTAAGTTCACTTAGGCCTCCATCTTCCTTTTTATATATTTAAAGAAGCTCTTACTGTCTGCTTTTATATTACTTGCTCACTTACCCTCAAAGTTTATTTTCTCCCTCTTTTCTTTGGTCATCTTTTGCTGGCTTTTAAAACTTTCCCAATCCTCTGGCTTACCACTAATCTTTGCCACATTGTATGTTTCTTCTTTCACTTTGATACCATCCTTAACTTCCTTGGTGAACCATGGCTGGTTTATCCCCTTCCTACAATCCTTCTTCTTCACTGGGATATATCTTTTTTGTGAGTCATGAACTATTTTCTTAAACATCTGCCATTGTTCATCAACCGTCTTTTCTGCTAAAGTGCTTTCCCTGTTCACTCCACTCAAGCCAACTCTGCCCTCATTCCTTTGTAATTACCCTTATTTAAGTTTAGCACAGTTGTTTCCGAACTAGGTTTCTCACTCTCAAACTGAATGCTAAATTCTACCATGTTATGGTCACTGTTTCCGAGGGGATCTTTTACTCTGAGATCATTCATTAAATCTGCCTCATTAGACATTATCAGATCCAAAATAGCCTGATTCCTGGTTGGATCCACAACATATTGTTCTAGCAAACTGTCCCAAATACACGATGAATTCTTGCTTATGGCTACCTCTGCCAATTTGATTTTCCCAATCTACATGAAGATTAAAGTCACCCATGATTAATCCACTGCCTTTTTTTTTTTACATGCCCTTATTATCTGCTGATTTATTCTCTGTCCTGAAGTATAGCTTTTGTTCAGGACCTGTAGACTATTCCCACTAGTGTCTTCTTCCCGTTATTGCTTACCTCCACCCATATGGATTCTACGTCTTCTGATCCAAGATCCTTTCTTGCTATCGTACTTATTCCATCTCATACTAACAAAGCTACCCTGTCACCCTTTCCTTCCTGTCTGTCCTTTCGAAAAGTCACATGCCTCTTGAATATCTAGGTCCCAGCTTTGATCTCATTGTAACCATGTCTCCGTAAGATCATACCCATTAACCTCTATTTAATTCATTTTTGTTCCAAATGCTACATGCATTTAAGTAAAGAACCTTAATTTTGCCTTTTTACCATTTTCCCCCCCTTTGATTACATTTGCTGTTTTTTCTAAAGTTTGTAAACTCTGGGTATCATTGCCTAAATAGCTGCCCTGCAATGCTACCATATCCTTTTGCTTTGTAAGTCTACATATCCCCTTTCCAGAAACCGCCCCCCCCCCCCAACCTTTATTTACTTTAAAGCCCTCTCTATAGCCCTAATTATTTGAATTGCCAGAACATTGGTCCCAGTGTGGTTCAAGTGAAGCCCGTCCTACTGGAACAGCCCCCTTCTACATCAGTACTGGTGCCATTCCCCCCCCGACCCCCCTTCCCAATCCCACACCTCCCACACCAGACTTTGAGCCACGCATTTAACTCCTTGACTTTATTTACCCTATGCCAATGTGCCCGTGACTCAGGTAGGAATCCTGAGATTATTGCCTTGGAGGTTCTGCTTTTTAATTTAGCTCCTAACCGTTTAAATTCTTTCAGTAGAACCTCCTTTCTAATCCTATCAATGTTGTTGGTACCAACATGGACGATGACAACTGGATCCCTGCTCTGAGATGTCCTTAACCCTGGCACCGAGCAGGCAACACAGCCTTTGGGACTCTCGCTCATGGTTGCAGAGAACAGTATCTATCTCCCTAATTATATTGTGCCCTACCACTATTATGTTCCTATTTCCTCCCCCCCGCTTGAATGGCTCCCTGTATCACGGTGCCATAGTCAGTTCACTCATCCTCATTGCACTGAAGGAGTGCCACGCTGTAGGAGGTGTTGTCTTTCAGGGTGAGATGTTAAACTAAGTCTGTCCAACCAGATGGATGTCAAAGATCCCAAGGCATGTGGAGGAGGAGAGGGGGATGGAGGGAGGGAGAGTGGGATAGGAAACAATGAGCAAGGTAAGAGGAAGACAGGAACATGGGAAGGAGGGTAGAGGGGTGGCGTTACCAGCTACAGCTGCATCCAGTATCTCATGCCTGTGAAATCGTTCCATCATCCTGTGCAATCAGCAGTCAGTCCCGTCCTGCCTTCCTTGTAGTCTACCCTGCATCCTGAGACTGTGACCTTTGTTCTAGGCCCCCACAGCCGGAGGAAATATCATCGTTGCATCCAGTATGCCTATTCCTGTCAAAATTCTAAATGTTTCAATGAGATCTCCTCTCAGTCTTCTAAACTTCAGTGAATACAGGCCTAGTCGGCCCAATCTTTCCTCATATGACAATCCTGCCATCCCAGGAATCAGTCTGGTGAACCTAGCTGAATTCCCTCTATGGCAAGCATATCCTTTCTTAGGTAAGGCAACCAAAACTGCACACAATACACCAGGTGTGGTCTCACCAAGGACCTGTACAGCTGCAGTAAGACATCCTTGCTCCTGTACTCATGGTACTATAGGTAACAAAGTTTTCAGTTATTGCTTTGACTGTATCACCACTATTACAGTACATTCTGGTTCCCATAAGATCAGTTCTGTGTTACACTTCTGCCTTTTGCCAAAACATTGATTTTTTTTAATGACTTTGACTTGTGGTAAGAATAAACAGTACTGATGTACTTTTTAAACTCAGATTAAAATAATCCAGATTTTTATTTTGCAAAGCAATACTTGTTCATGTATCTCAATTTAACAAAGACAGGAGATGCATTCTGACACAACTTTAAAAAGGATGACGTTCAAACTTTCCAATTCCAATAACTTAAATGGTCCAAATCTTCCGACATGCGAAGAGGTCTCCGACACAATTTAGGAATTAGGAATAGCAGTAGGCCATTCGGCTCCTCGAGCCTGCTGTTAAGTCGCGGATGCTCATCTGGACCCTGAGCAAGTCCCGACATGCACATATCCCTGGTACTTACATGGGAAGTTTAAACTCCGGATTGTTGGTTTGACCCTGGCCAGATTGCTCTGTGATTCCAAGGACAATGGGATCAGATGGCCACATCCACGGATACTTGGGGGCATTTCTGTTGGTTTTTATACAGATTTGCTTAGAGTTTTTCACAGCAGGTATACAGCCAGTATAACTCTAAGTGAATAAACTGGAGTCTCAAAGCACTCCAATATGCCCAGCAATGTTCAAATAATGCCATGGGATCTTTTACAGCTATCTGAATAGACAGATAGGACATTGATTTAATGTTTCATCTGAAAAGATAATCACAGACAATGCAGAATAATTTAGCATCAACGCAGATTAGATGCTCCAATCTTGCAGAGTACTTGAACCCAAGGCATTTTGACTGTGAGGTGAAAGTGTCACCAGTAAGTCAAGTTAATGGTTATGACGTAAAAGTTATACCTTTGTTAATATCCAAAAATGTAAGCATAGGTAACATTAGATTAGGAATTCAACAACACAATAGTGATTTAATTAAAGGAAACAAATTAGAAATATGCTGCAAGGTCTTTGAACTCATGTCTTCATAAAATTGAATGTTATCAATCCAACTGTTCTGTGCACATTTTCTCAATTTGTAATTCACAGCTCTACCTACATGGAGTTAAGCTGTTTCAAGCTACATGTTAAAATATTATTAACACAGAAATATCTTCCAAGTTAGTTTATTCATCGTCGGTCTATTAATAGATGTTTGAGGAGAGTGAGATCTCACAACTCTGGTTAGCAGTCACCAGGGATCAGTTACTCTTTTCAAAAATATCAGTCATTGCTACTTTTAATCAATCTAGTATGACATTGACCTGAGAATACCTTTCAATCAAGGCTGCGATCTTATTTATTTATTCATTCGTTGGATGTGAGCATCCCTGGCAAAGCCAGCATCTATTGCCCATCACCAATTGCCCTTCAAGGCGATGGTGACAGCTGGTTAAGCTTTCAGAGAATGGTTAAGAATCAACTACATTGCTCTTTGTCCAGGTAAGGATGCCAGATGTCCTTCTCCAAAGGGCATTCATGAACCAGTTCAGTTTCTCCGACAATTCAGTAGTTGCATGGTTACCATTGCTGGTACGAGCTTTTTACGCTAGATTTATTTAATTAATTGAACTTGAACTCTCCCAGTTGCTGTGGTAAAATCTGAACTCATGTTTCAAGATAGTCAAGGCCCCTGGATTATGCTACTGTACACAATCATATTAAACATCAATTAAAATAAATATTCTAGGCCAAACAATCTTATACTTGAGTATTTATGCAGAACTAGTCAGGGAAGCCCACCTTAAAACAATCCAAATGATGAGCAGCACAGATTTTTAAAAAGTTTCTTTCCGATCATTATTTTTTTAAAAAAAAACAATTAAGTCTCCAACACATTCTAGAATATGTTCTATATTGAGGCACTATATAAATGTAAACTGTTATTCTCACACTATTCGCCTCTTCCCCAGTTTCTCTCATCTTCGGCTAAGGTGGTGACTCATACTAGAATGTGGTTGCATGGTCACCAGCAGCCCAGAACTTAGAGCGGATGTGGGTGTTACTGCCCCAACTAAAGCCATTTATATTGACTGTATTCTACAAATTCGTGTCTGTAATTCTCATTCTTCTTTCTCTGCACCCAATAAATTACCATGGTCAGCAGCGAAGGATCGCAAATAGCTGCTCACAAGCTTTTGCGGACATTTGAACAGAGACTTGCTCTAATCGGACAACTGTTCCAATGTAACACCCTCTATAGATCTTTGGAGTCTACAAGCAGGGCAAGACACAACGTGGCTCTTCAACCAGATTAAAGAATCCTCACAGATACGGGTGGCTTCAATTTTAACTCCATATAAGTGAATGGATTTTGAGTAGGCTAAAATCAGGCCCATAGAGCCTAAATCAGGAAGTATAAATTATTAAATCAGGTACAGAATGTGAAATAAAGATTGGGAAGACAGTGGGGTTGAGAGAGAGAGCAGAGACAAAAAAAAACTCCAACACTAACATCTGAAGGAATGAGACTCCACACATGAAATTAAATTTCGGGGCCAGAAAAGTTGTTTGGAAGTAATAATCACATCACATCATTAAAAAATTCCCTTACTTCCAAATGCCCTAAATTTCTCTGCCGTATTTAGTGAGTAATTAGTGCATAATTATCCTATATTAAATGCCTTTCAATTGTCAGGTCTGTTGAACATGTTCCATTGTAGCGCAGCCTGTGGAGCAGCAGGGTAATTTGGACAGCAACCTCGAGATTTCCATGTTTAACTGCAGATGTGCAGGCTCCAGAAGTCACTGCCTGATTAACCCCATAACAAAAGTGAGTGCTAACAGACTTACAGTTATTAATGCAAAACCTAAATCAAAATAACTGGAGATAAAAATGATCTTAGATGAATGACGTGTCAAGCTGAGAGTTTTTTTAAAACTTTGCTCAGAGGACAGTTTACTTCCATATAGCTTAGACAATAAATGATTCTGTAAAGTTGTAACTGTCTGTTCAAAGAGTAATGTTTCTGCCTAAGGGACTTAAAACAGGTCAAATGTCTACCCTTTTAATCACCTTATATTTCTATGAACTTACCTAAATGAAGCTGAATAACCTGAAAGGTGGAATATCACATCTTTTCAGGACCAAGTACTCATTTTTCCAATTTGACTGAACCATAATAAAAACAATGGTCTTAAATTAACTTGTTTGATCTTGCAGTGTCAGTCAGGCTGCCCAAAGTTTGGAAAAATTAGTAAGGGGAGTGGGGGGAATTGGGTGCAAAGAGGAAAGAGAAAATATGTTACAAACATGCTTCCTCTCCTGGATTATTTTACAAGGGGATATCTGAATTCAGGTTAATCTATAGAAGCTTTCTAAGAACTACAATTTGTTAAAAGTCAAACCTGAAGTATTATTTTGCTGACCAAACTACAGCTGATGTTTTGCAGCACCATACATGTTCTTAGGCAAGATATAACTGACCAAGGTGCAAGTAACTAAGAATTTTTCTTTGAAACAAAACAAACATGAGTTGGGAAAAACATGAGTGTTTGAGGCAGTTCCAATGGAAAAGGTTTTATCCCAATTTAGCATGGTAATGAAGGCTGCCAAATTGCCACAACTGTTTTGAGGTCAAACTGCACTTAATCATGTTAACTTTGGGTTCCAGCAGGACCACAAGCTCTAGCTATCATTACAGCCTTAATCCAAAAATGAATAAAAGAGCTGCATTCCAGACATGCGGGAAGTGTAACGTCAAGGAGTCTCTGTAAAAATTAAATTAAATGGGAATCAGAGAGAAAACTCTCCATTGGTTGGAGGTGTCTGCAATACTGGAGGCCAATCGTCTCAGTCCCTGGATATTGGTGAAGTTTCTCATGGCAATGGCCAACATCCTACCATCTTCAGCTGCTTTATCAGTGAGCTTCCCTCCATCATATGGTCAGTGGGATATTCATTGATGATTCATCTCGCATGCAGCAAGATTTAGATAATATCCAGGCTTGGGCTTTAAGTAGCAAGTAACATCAGAAACACACAATCATCACCGATAAAACAGAGTCTAATCACCTCCCAGATACATTCAATGGTTTTACCATTGTCACAACTCGCTGGGGATAGTGCGCTGTGGAATCAAGCCCCACCTCCTCGAGCCGTGACAAATGAGAAGTTTAACCAGACCAAATTCCAGTTCTACATAACAGTTTAATTTAGGTTAAAAGAATACGAGCACCAGGTGTGTAAACTTAACAAGTAAATAACTGTTTATTAAACAAATTGTCTGTAACCAGTAGCAAAAGAAAGAAATATGAACTGCTAAATTTTAACTCTATAAAAAAAAAAACCCTCTCTCAAACACACACACACACACACACACACACACACACACACACGAGAGAGGTTTCACGTCTTTCCTCTTTTCAGGCTAGGAGTTGATCTACTGCATTACCCTAACATAAAACCTGGCCACTTGGTCAGGAGCCAAACAAATGCCATCGCTAGGCAGTTCCCTCTTAAACCAGGTCTCCTTTCCAGCACCATTCTGTCCAACCTGGCGCACACTGTTCCAGGAGATTGCAACATTGTAGATTTTCTTCTTCCTGCTTTAGTGAACATCTCTTTTAAACTGCAGCCATGGTAGTTTTTAAAGCCACAGTCCAAGAAAAGAATAAAAATACGTTATTTACACTATTAGCAAATCCCTCATCAACAACATCCTGGGAGCTACAACTCAACAGAAGCATAAAAACTGTAGTTACAAAAGCAGTCAGAAATTGGGAATGCTGCAGGAAGTAACTCACCAGTTGACTCCCCAAAGCCCTTCCCCCACCTACAGGCACAAGTCAGGAGTGTGATGGAACACTCATCACTTGTCTACAGCAACTTCAACAGTGAAGCAGTCTGCTTCTTCAGCACCCCAACCACCAACTTAAACATTCACTCCACTTTACTGCCAACATTACTAGTTCCACCTTGTACCATCTACAAGAGGTACTGCAGCAATTCCCCAAGTCTTCAATAGCATGTCCCAAAATCACAATCTCTACCACCTAGAAGCTTACTTAGCAGTTGCAACTTGGATGTGAGTCACCAGCTACTACAAAAGCAGATAGTTGTGCTCCCACTCTACGATTGCAAAGAATGTAGAGATAAAGACAAAGTGTGATGAGGAACAACTTGGGAATTTGGTTACAGGTGGGAATTCAGTGAAGACGGGGGAGGATGTACTACTTTTTATATCTTTAATTGCCTCCAGTAGCTGATAATTGTTCAAAAGGATTAATTAGGTCAGCAGTTGGTGATTGGTTGGTGAATTTTATGATTTTGTCTTTCTAAATGGTGGTCAGTTGTTTAAGCTGGTACTGGGAAATTATAAGAATTGCATCAAATTTTTAGGTTAACTAGTTAAAATACTTAATATAACTGCAGACAACAGCTGAGTGAGAGTACTAAACTAGAAGCCTAATTAGTTAAATAGAACACAAAGAGGAAAGGGCAGGTTATGTGTTACAGCTCTAGCATGTGGAGACTGGTGGTCACCAGTGTGATTCAATGGTAACCACATCTGCAGTAAATATCTGCAGCTCAAGAAACTTTGGTCCCAAGTTGATGAGCTGGAGTCCAAGGTTCAGGCGCTGATGCATCAGAGAACTGGAAATTGTTCCAGAGGCAGTCACACCCCTTAGGCTAGGTATTCTTGATTTAGTCCATGGTCAGGGACAGGAGGGTGTGACTGAGAGTGAGACAGATATGCCGACCCAGAATATAAAAATGGTTCCTGCAAATGCCCAACAGGTTTGAGATTCTTGTGTGGACAAGAGCGGGGTCTACAGAGTGGATGAGCAAATTAAAGTGGAAGGGGAAGGCTCAAGTTAACGTGATGCACAACGACAGAGGTAGGACTAAGAGAGAGGTTCTGAGGGAGTATGAACAGCTAGTGCCTAAATTAAAAAGCACAACCACAAAAATAATAATCGCTGGATTACTACCTGAGCCACAAGCAAATTGGCATAGAGTAAATAAGATCAGAGAGTCAAACGCACAGCTCAAAGATTGGTGTGGGAGTAATGGGTGTTGGTTCATGGAGCATTAGCAACAGTACCAGGGAAAGAGGGAGCTGTACTGTTGGGATTCTTTTCACCTTTTCTGCACTGGGAACAGTGTCCTAGCAAGTCGCAAAATTAAGGCTGTACAGAACACTTTAAATAGTGTGGTAGGGGACGGGTTCATGCAAGTGGAGATTTGGAAATTTAGAGAAAGGACAAGGCAATAGTGCAAGGTAGTGATATGGGTAATGGTAACCAGACTGTGACAGGGAGGGACAGAGTGTATATAAACATAAAAAAGTGAATCAGCAAATCTGGTCAGAGTAGGGAAAAATGGCTTCAAACTAAGAGGGGAGGAGGGTTCAGGTGAAAGGTTATTTAGAAATCCAAAGATAAAAGTTGAGGCAATAAGAAAGTATATCAATGTGGGTAAAGACAAGCAGAGTGGGACAGGAAGGGTCAGAGCATTTAACATAAGAATGCATCAGAGACTAAGGTCCATGCATAGTAGGGAAAACATAACATTAAAGTCACTTTATCTGAATGTGCAGAGCATCCACAATAAGATATATGAACTTGTGGCACAAAGAGATAATTGGTTTAGATCTAGTCACCGTTACAGAGGCACAGTTACAAGGTGTCTGAGGTTGAAAATTAAATATTCCAGGGTATACTACATTTCAAAAAGACAGGCAGAATGGAAAAGGAGGTGGGATAGTCCTGATAATAAAGGATGACATAAGGACATTAGTGAGAAAGGATCTTGGCTCAGAAAATCAGGAAGTTCAATAAGTATGGGTGGAGATTAGGAAAAGAAAGGGTCAGAATCACTGACGGGACTAGTTTAAAGGCCATCTAACAGTAGTTTTACCATTACAGTATTAAACAAGAAATTATTGGAGTTTGTAACAAAGACAATGTTATGGTTGTGGGGGCTTTAATCTTCATATAGACCAGACCACTCAAATTAGGCAAAGGTGGTCTGGAAGACAACTTGTAGAATGTTTTTGAGAGTTTCCTGAAGCAATATGCTGTGGACACAACAAAGGATAAAGGTATTTTAGATCTACTGTTGTGCAATGAAAGAGGGTTAATTAGTAATGTCAGTAAAAATTCTACTGGGAAAGAGCAATCATAATACAATTGAATTCTGCACTAAATAATTTGAAAATGACATACTCTAATCACAAACAAGAATCTTAAACTTAAAGCCAATTACAATTACATAGGTATGAGGGACATACAACCAAGGTTGATTGGGTAAATAGGCTAAAAGGTATGGCAACAAATCAACAGTGGGAAACATTTTTCAAAAAATCAAAACATTCAAAAAATACACTCCATTGAAATACAAAAACTCAGCAAGACCAATCCATCTGTGGCTTACCAGGGAAGTTAAGGGCAATATTAGGCAGAAAGAGGCTTATAACGTTGTAAAGAATAGTAGTAAATCAGAGGATTTAGAAACCAGTGAAGGGCTACCAAAAAATTGATAAAAAGGAAAAAAAGGAACATAAAAACAGATTGGAAGGGCTTTAAAATATATAAAAGGGAAGACAGCAGCTAAAGTAAATGCTCATTCCTTAGAAGCAGAGGGGCAGGAGAAATTATCATGGGGAATGAGAAAATGGCAGATATAGTGAACAAATATTTTGAGTCTGTTCACAGTAAAGACACGAGTTACATATCAGAAATAGGGGGTAATGTATGGGCTAATAACAGTAAAGTAACTAATATCAGAGAAAAAGTACTAGAGAAACTTAAGGAATAAAATCTGATAAATCCCCAAGACCTGATGGCCTACATCCCTGGGTTCTAATAGAGATAGCTGCAGAGATAGTGGATGAGCTGGATATGATTTTCCAAAATTCCCCAGATTTTGGAATGGTCCCAGCAGATTGAAGTTACCAAATGTAAAGCCACTATTGAAAAGAGGAACAAAAAAAAAACCAGGGAACTACAGGCCAGACAGCCTGACATAAGTCATCAAGTAAGCGCTGGAACCTATTAATAAAGTCTTAACAATGAACTTAGAAAAGGAGAGTATGTTTAGAGCAAGTCAACATGGTTTCACTAAAGGGAAATCCTGTTTGACAAGTTTATTGGGAGTTTTTTGAGGATGTAACTAATAAGGTAGTTGAAGGGGAACCAGTAGATGTAGTATGCCTGGAGTTCCAAAAGGCATTCAATAAGGTCCGACACAAAAGGTTAATACACAAGATAAGGCTCATTGAGTTGCAGATGATCTATTAGCAAGGATAGAGTGTTGGCTAATGGTCAGGAAGCAAAGAGTGGGAATAAATGGGGTTTATTATTAAAGTTGGCAGGCTGTGACTAGTAGGATGCTGCAAGGTTAAGTGCCTGGGCCTCAGCTATTTACAAGCTATAATGTCTTAAATGAAGTGACAGAGTGTAATGTACCTAAGTTTGCTGATGATGTAAATCTGAACAGGAAGGTAAGCTATGAGGAGGCTGCAAAGAGATATAGACAGGTTAAGTGAGTGGGCAACAAGGCAGATAATGTGGGGAAGTGAGAGATTATTCACTTTGGCCTTAAGAATAGAAAATCAGAATATTTTTAAAAAGGCATGGAATTTGTAAATGTTTATGCTTGGAGAGACTTGGGTGTAACCGTACAAGGAACACAAAGTTAGCATGCAGGTGGAACAGGCAGTTAGGAAGACAAATTGAATGTTGGCCTTTATTGCAAGCGTATTGGAGTCTTGCTGCAATTGTACAGGAATTTGGTGAGACCACACCTGGAATACCATGTGCAATTTTGGTCTCCATATTTAAGATAAGATCTACTTACATTGGAGGCAGTACAGGGAAGGTTCACTAGGTTTGCCCCTGGGATGAGAAAGAGTTGTCTTGTGATGAGAGGCTGAGTAATTTGGGTATGCATTCTCTGGAGTTTAGGAGAACGAGAGGTGATCTCATTGTAAAGCATTTCAATCTGTTTCAGAGAACTGGCATGGATGTGATGGGCTAAACGGCCTCCTTCTATGCCATAATGGCTCTGTCAAACATTCAACATTATGAAGGGGCTTGATGGGGTAAATTGTTTTCCATCACGAGGGAATCTAGAACAAGGGGGCGCGGTTTTAGGATAAGGGGCTGATTCATTTAGGACTGAGAGGAGGAGAATTTTTTTCAAAGGGTTGTGAATCTTTGGCATTCCCTGCTCAAGAGGGTTGTGGATGCTCCGTCACTGAATATATTTAAGGCTGAGATGGACAGGTTTTTGGTCTCAGAGAATCCATGGATATGGGGAGTGGACAGCAAAGTGAATTTGAGGCCCAAGATCAGCCATGATGCATCTTGAATGGCAGAGCAGGCTCGACAGGTTGTATGGTCCTCTCCTTCCTATTTATGTTCAAGGGCAGCGGATGCATGGGAACACTACCACGTCCAAGTTCTCTTCCAACTCATATGCCTTCCCGACTTGGAAATATATCACTGTTCCTTCAGCACCACTGCATCAAGATCCTGAAATTCACTGCCTAACAGGATTGCAGTGGTTCAAGGTGGTAGCTGGAACTACCTTCTCAAACACCAATAGGGATGGGTAATAAATGCTGGCCTTGCCAGCAATGCCCATTTGTGTGAATCAGTAAATATTTTTCCCTCAATCAGATAATAAAGGTTCTGGTTGCTTTCCAATTGGTGCGAGAAGCTGGGGTGCCATGATGGATGTATCAGTGACCAATGTTGGGACTGAGGGTGGGGTGGTTAGAAATGTAATGACATCTGATGAAACCACCAAGTATGTGTCCAGAGGTGGCAACCCTAATTTTAATTTCAAGGAAGAATTGCACAAGGCAAGTCTTTTTCCCTGACTCAATTCATATTTCAACAAGCATAATTCCTCAATTGGGAATTAATGCTGAGTTTAGGTTTCTAAATAAATGGGGTGAAATTACACGTTTGGCCCCACAGGCCGATGTACTATGTAAAGCTGGGGATTTAATCAGTTCCACTAAAGATGATCCTCTCCCAACATTTCTTCCTATTCTAACTTGCCTCTGCATGGGCCCCGTATATATTGATAACTAATATTAATACAAAAAGGGCAGATTTCTATATAATTTTGATGACAAGCAGTATAACTTGCAATAGAAAAGCTAGGTAGTGTATGCAAAAATTAACTAGATTCTGACAGTTCACTAGATAGTAGCTATGCTAAAAGAGACAGGCTTGCATTTATATAGCACTTTCATGACTACAGGATGCCCCAAAGCACTTTACGGCCAATGAAGTAATTTTGAAGTGTACACTGTTGTAATTTAGGAAACGTGCAACCAATTTTCACACAGCAAACTCCTACAACTGCAATGTGATAATGAATAGATAATCTGTTTTTGTGATGGTGATTAAGGGTTAAATGTAGTCTTGACATCGGGTTCACTCCTCTCTGTAACATAGCGCCATGGAATCTTTTGCATCCACCCAAGGGAGCAGATGGAACTTCAGTTTAACAACTCATCCAAAAGACAGCGCCTCCAATAAGTGCTGTACTCAAAGTGCTGCATTGAGTCTTAGCCTTAATTATTGTGCTCAAAGTCCTAGAACAGGACTTGAACCTACAACCTTCAGACCCAGAGGCTAGAGTGCTATCAACTGAGCCACGGTTCACACTCTGAAATCTAACAAAAATCTACGAAAACAGGCAAATAAATATTAGAAAAGCCTTTAATTTTTTTTTTAAATCAGCTTTTAAAATACATTGTTTTTGCAATGTGGGGAATACTGGTAATCACATGAAGGTCAGAAAAGGGTAGGAGTGGCGGGTTCGCCTCCACCCCCCGCAAAGGCAATTTATAAACCAGCTGAGTTTATACAACAATCCTGCAGCATTCATACTAGCACATAAAACAACAGATTTATTGAATCTGTCATCTTGCCAGGAAGCTACTATACCGATGGGAAATATATATTTAATAATAAATAATATTTCATTTCTGAGTCTATTTAACAAATCAGAATTACTCTGAATATTCAAGTGTTTCTATTCCAAAACATGAAAGTGCTTGCTTCAGGAACAATAATTGTTAAAAAAAAAACAAATTCACCCACGTATAAACTATGTTAATCATAATTTTTGGACTTTGAAATTTGAAAAGCTTATGGCGATTAAAATCCAACTTAAAAGTTTAGCTATTCAGATAAAATTACATTTGTTAGGGCTACATGGTATCTCAGAGTCCACTGTACACTGATCGAGACACTGAAAATCATGAATATAGTGCTGGTACATTAGCTATCTCCTGGCTTTTACGAAACTAGCTAAAATTTTAAAAAGTTTTGCAAAAAAAATTTTGCACATACTAAACACTGCAGAAGTGGTTCTGACTGAGGATGAGCTAATGTGTCTTGCTTGTCAAATATTACAGAGTTTAATCAAGACCAAGTGTAAACATAAAAAGCATTGAAAAGTTACATCAATGGGAGGTGCTTTCTTGGTAGAACAGGAGACAATACTCCAGCAGAAAATGATCACGGTCAACTACTGACCTGGATAGTTTAGACAAGCAAAATCACAGCGCTGTGACTGATGTTATAAATATTTATGCCGTCTTACATTCATGAATGAATATTTCCCAAACCAAAACATTTTACACATTAAACAGTGATTTAGTGGCAAAACGGAACGCTTATTTTCCAATCTATGGCTCTGGAATGTGTAAATGGTGTGGATTGGAAGTACGTAAACTGTCCTTGACATTGGAATCGATATAGATAGTTGTGTAAACAAAGTGAAGACAGTTAAGCTAAGGTAATAATAATTCTAGCAATAGTACACTTTTTGACAATTAGGCAAGATCTAGTTGACAATTAGGCAAGATCTAGATCAATTTTCCAGTGGTTCTCCATCTTGATTTTTCCCATGTTTTAAACATTTCTAGAAATTCCAGGGTCAGTAGTCTGCAGTGTACATTCCCTTTGAAGGAATGAAGCTATTCCATGATACACAGAACCCTTCTCAATTCCATTATTGTTATGGTAAAAGAGTGAAGATGATAGCGATAAACAGCAAGACTATACTCTTTGTTAAGCTTTTCATGATCTACACAGAAAAAAACAAAACTGAACTGATTTACCTCAAACAAACAATTTCTAAGTTTCATCATACAAGTTCTACTTACTGGGGCTTTCGTCTACATTAGCTAAAGAAGGTTAAACACCATTGGCATATTTTGACAGTTTTGAAAAGATACATTGGAGCTTTTTCTACATACGTTGACAGCATAACATCTTTGTATACGGATCTAAATCCTTCCCTTTTCACTAATTAAATGCATATCTGTGACAATTCTCTTCCTGAAGAGTTTTAAAAACTCATTGTCAAGGTTTCTGCTATTCTTTACTATGTTTTCTCAATCTTTGAATTTAAACTGAGATTTGTCTACTTTAATGTTTGCAGAACTCATCTAGTACTCTGAATAATACCCTTCCCTTTGGGGTTCTGCATCTATTTCTGTTTGTTCAATAATGCCAATAGCCATCGTGTCTGTGAAAAGTGAGGCAAAGTACTTAAATTGTACCTCAGACATTGCCTTATTATTCACTGCAAACCTGCCTCATACCTTGCCTATCCATGTGCTACTAATAGAGTAATAGAAAGTCTTCTGTTGCCCTTATTGCTTTTTTTTTAAAGACAATTTTCTCTCTTATCTTAATCTTTCTAATCTATTTTCTGTGGATTTCCTATATTCTTCATGTTTTTTATGGTTGTCACTTGTTATTCTGTAAACAATAAATGATAAGTTTAAAATATGATCTAAACTACCTACTATTAGGCCGTCAATTGAGCGTACTTCATTTTCCAGAGCTTGTTCAAGTAGTGCTTCACTGCCTGTTGGGGCTAGCAAATACTGACTGAGAAAACAGTCTTGGACACAGTCCAAATAACATCTCCCTATTTACCCCAGTTAATTAAAATCTTCCATAATTATGATTTCATTGTTAATAAATGCCAGCAACTTATAAATTTCATCCTCAATTTCCTTTCCATTGTTTGGCAGTCTATAGCATTCCCCCAGTCATGTGACTGCCTCCTTGTTATTCCATCAGTGCAATCCAGACAGTGCAGCAGCAAAAAAGCTGATCTGACATGCTACAATATGCTCATACCAAATAAGAAAAAATGACATTTATTACTGGACCATTTCAGCGGTGTCAAATTTTCTTTAACGCAGTAAGCATTTGCAAGAATGTACCATGAAACATATTATACTTACGGTTAGCATTGGAGTGGTTAACAGTCCCCAGGCAAAGAATTCTAAAAAGATGACAACTACTGCATGATAAACACTGGGCCTCCCAATTCCATGCTGCTGAAAAACAAATATGGAACAGCTTACCATGGGAGCAAAATCAATCATAACTTGCACTGCAATCAGGCGTTTTGCAAAGTATAGTAACTTGAGACTTGAAGTAAACATAGCATTTTTAGTACACTAAGCATTCAAAGGAAGCTGTAGTAGATATTTCACCCAATGCAAAAATTCATATTTTGTAAATTGGTAAAAATAAATTTATTCATTCATAGGATTCGAGTGTCGCTGGCTAGGTCAGCGTTTATTGCCCATCCCTAATTGCCCTTGAGAGAATGCTGGTGAGCTGTCTTCTTGAACCGCTGCAGTCCATGCGGTGTAACTCTTTCGAGTACAAACCCGTTTCCATCTGTTTCAGATGAAGTTACATTGTTTCATAGTTTGCCATTGTGAGATTTGAACTCTTGATACTCTTTTGAGTAAACCTGTTTCCATCTGTTTCAGATGAAGTTACATTGTTTCATAGTTTGCCATTGTGAGATTTGAACTCTTGATCTTGGGGTTACAAACCCAGTACCATAACCACTTGGCTATTTAGGCCAAGCCCAAACCCATTTCCATCTGTTGTCAGATGAAGTTACATTGCTTCATAGCTTGCCATGGTGAGATTTGAACTCTTGATCTTGGGGTTATAAGCCCACTACCATAACCACTTGGCTATTTAGGCCAAGCCTTTAAAGTTTGCTATTGTGAGATTTGAACTCTTGATCTTAGGGTTATAAACCCAGTACCATAACCACTTGGCTATTTACCCCTGAAGGCAAAAGTTGTGTGCGTGTAATTAAGGCATACATACACCTGGTACATGTGCAATTAACTTGATTATAGTCATTATGATTCTTTCATTTAAACTTATCCTGATCCTTCTGTTCTCTGACTGCCATCCCATCTTAATCTTCCTTTTGCCCTCTTAAAGTTTCTCAAATATGTTCTTGCGTCCTACATTGATGATCATCTCTCTCTCAAAATTCCTGCTCAGATTTCTCTCAGACCTGCCATCCTAACCTGAATCACAATTTGCAGATGCAGCTAGTTCCCAGTGCTATCCAACTTTGTCTTTGATGATTCATCTACAAGAGAAAAGTACTGCGGAACCGGAAATAGGAACATAGGAGAAGTAGGCCATTTGGCCCTTCGAGCTTACTCCACTGTTCAGTAAGATCATGGTTGATCTGGTTGTGGTCTCGGCTCCACTGTCCTGTTTGCCCCACACAACCCTGGACTCCCTTGTCTAACAAAAATCTGTCTAACTCTGCCTTGAATAAATTCAAAGACCCAGTCTCCACTAGTTTCTGGAGAAGAGAATACCACACACCAACAACTCTTTGGAAGGAAAACAAAAAAGAAACAAAAACAAAAAAAATGCTGGAAATACAAAAAGGTAATTGATCTGAAAGGTTAAGTCCGTCTATAATGTTCCACAGTGGGCACCATGTTATCCTTCCCCATTGCTCTTCCGCTGTTGTTCAACTTTGTAGGAATGCATTCATGTAGTATACAATAATGAATAATTTGCTAAAGTTACCCAGACAATCAAAATAAAATTTCTACAAACAGCAAAAGGCTTAACTTAATTTTTCATTGAAAACAATACCGATACAGGCATTATCAATAGGTAATAATTAGGTGAAAAGAGAATAGAAAATCTCATGTCATCATTCAGGTGATCGAACTGCCCACTCATCATCCATAACTCTCCGATTTACCTGTATCCATTTCTATTCATACATGCACTATGCAATATCCTTACAACTACACTAATTTTGAAATCTGAAAAGCATTTAATCAGTTAGATGAAATAACTAAAGCTCTGCATAAAAAAAATTTCTAATGCTCAAAGATATACCCAAGCAAACAACAGGTGTTTTATACAAAGAGGAAGGCAAGAAATTTTTCAAAATGCCAGATGAAACCTGAGCTGCTCTCATGCCTCAAAGCCGTTGAAAATCATTAGGGAAAACCAGGGAAAAAGATTGCTGTCCTTTTGACAGGGTAAGTGAGTAGGTTTTTTTTTTCAAAACTTGATCTCAGGTACCTAGCGCTTCATGGATGCCCAGCATGGGCTATTGGGATCTGTCTTTACACTAACATTACTATGTCACCAATGCAACCTTACACAATGAAAGGTGTCCTCAGGTCTATGAATTGCTTTTGCCTTTATAAGATTGGTGCATGGTGAGATGATGGTGTGGTAATGTCACCGGACTATTAATCCAGAGGCCTAGGTTAATCCTCTTGGGGCATGGATTCAAATCCCACCACAGCAGCTGGAGGAATTTAATTTTGACTAATAAAATCTGAAATTTGAAAACTAGTTTCACTAACTGTGACCAATAAACTATCATTGATTGTCACAAAAACCCATCTGGTTTACTAATGCCCCACTGGGAAGGAAATCGGCCTTCCTTAACTGGTCACACCTACATCTAGACTCTAGACCCACAGCAATGTGGCTGGTTCAACTGCCCCCTGAAATGGCCTGGCATGCCACTCAGTTCAAGGGCAATTAGGAATGGGTAACAAATGCTGGCCTTGCTAACGTTGCCTACATCCCATGAAAGAGTAAAAAAATTATCAATGCTCCTTGTGAACATGTGTATTTGATTGAGTTAGTGAGAAATGGGTGAAATAGGTTACTTCTTTCTGTTGCCTCCCTCCCTCCTCGACCCAGTCCGTTAACCATGTTCTGAAGAACTTAGCCAGCAGTTATCGCAACAAAAGTGGCTCAGTGGTAAACACTGAAGGTCCCTATCTAGAGAACATTTTGTGTAATTACTTCCCTCAGTGCTTCCTCCAAGTGATGTTTAACACAGAGGAGTACTTACCAACAGAGGTGTGGGAAGTGGTGTTCAGTAGTGATTTAGTTTGACTTGAAGCTACAAGGCTTCATGACATCTACAATGCTGATGATGCCCAGGACTCCTTCCACCTAAATGTTATGCCCCCCTTGAAGGTGGATCTATCTTGCCAATAGGACAAAATATACCTAAAGATGGTGATCTAGAATTTTGGCAGGAATAATTGAGTGCAGTACAGTAAAATTAAGAAAATACTTTTTAAATCCACACTGTAATGACAGTGCCATTGTGGATCAATTGAAGCTGTGACATCATCCATAACCATGCAACATTAAAGCACACTTTGAAAGATAATTGTGCTAAATATTTGGCAGATGGTAGAGAAATACAGTCTTAAACACCAAAAAGAATTTACGTAAGGCAGACAAACTGTAAAAGAGTATGGTCACTTCATTCAGCACAAAAATAAATCAATAGAATCTTGTTGGATAGGACATCATTTGTCAATTCTTTCGTAAAAATCCATAATCTTATATTCCCATACCAGTTTCCTAATTCAATTGTACTTGTAGCACTCTTAAAATACAGTCCCCAAGCTAAATTCTGGTACCATATCTGCATCACTTATTTCTTATGGCAAGAATGACAGCATTATATTAATTGACTGAAACAGCTCCCATCCATGTACTACATTTATACTACTGTTATGCAAACTTGATAACCAGTGAAATAAGAGGGTCTCTCAAATTATCTTGAAATGTCAAATTAAAAACTTTAAAAGTTCATACGGGATATATAACATAGTTAACTAAGTGCTGATTTTTCACCACTATTTCTGCAAAACTAACTTTCATGCTATACTCCATAACATTTTTAACTTTCTAAACAAAAAAGGAACTTGATTCTTTTTTCAATTTGGAAGCAATACAAAAGGAAAGCTATGAAATATGTCAAAGTCCGGGTTTTACCTATTCCACACTTGCTAGACCGCAATTTTCTGTTTAAAAGGTTTGGAAAAAACCCGAGGACTGGTGATAATAAAAGTAGAAAAAAACTGACAGAAGCAACAGTAAATCAAATTACACCAACTGCACCATGAATAATTCATGCCATATTTCAGTACACATACTGTATCGAGTAAGGAAAGTTTCAAAGCAACGCATCCAGATATTCTGCAATTCCCAAAGCCAATTTAAAAATTAAATTTCTCACCCAAGTTTTTATAATTTTAGAGTCTTATCCAATGCATCGCATAAGCCAAAAGACAGCAGCTATGGGATTCAATCCAAATCTTATATGCTGCATTGATCATAAACCACAAGCAACTTGGGTCAGCCCACCTGTGAAAAAATAACAGTACCTCGCATCACCATATCCTCCACCTTTTTCACTGAGGTACTAGAGATAAGCTGGATGAGAAACAAGGCAAGTGAAACTTGCTGAGCAACAGTTCTGTCATGACTCCGAGGGATACATGGAGAAATATAACCATATATTTACTGCTCTTCATTTATTCCAACAAACACCTATACCCACTTTTAATTAGCATCCTTAACTTCTGGAGCTTTGTGTTTACATCAAATGTCTAAAGAGGTATTGTGC
Source organism: Carcharodon carcharias (assembly GCF_017639515.1). Classification (NCBI taxonomy): domain Eukaryota; kingdom Metazoa; phylum Chordata; class Chondrichthyes; order Lamniformes; family Lamnidae; genus Carcharodon; species Carcharodon carcharias. Next base: position 39,083,492 of record NC_054470.1, read on the forward strand.
AGCTGCTTTACAAAGTAAATTAATAACTTTCTCCTCCTGATCCCTTCCACTTGACTAAAAAAATGAATTGACAAAAATGGAGGCTGCTGCAACCTTTTCTGCTTTTTTCAACTTGTAATTTCTTGCTTCTCCAAAATATCCCACAGCAAGCACATTTTGTTTGGCAGGATAATTTGCCTGGTCCTTACGACAAAAAAGAATTCAGTTCCTGAGGCTTTGTGTACTTCCTGACCTCTGGCAACTCACTTGTGTCAATCGATTCCAAAAGAATTTACTGAGGAATTTTGCCAACCATGTGCTGCGCACACTGTTGTGGAGAGAATACTTTAAAAGTTGCTGACATCATCAGGCTGGAAAGTCCATTACGATGTACAAGATAGGATTGAGCACAGCTCAGGGGATGCTCCCCATCCCTGCCCCCTTCCAATGGTTGAATGATGTATTGAAAGCAGGAATACACATTTAAAAGATTTACATTTATATAACACATTTTATGTTCCAACGCACTTCTCAGCCAAAAGTTTGCAGAATGTAGTTATTGTTAATTTTTGTCAACAAAAACAGCAGCCAATTTGTACAAAGCAAGGATCAAGGTCAAGCACACATTGTACTCCCAGTTTGGTCTAGGTTAAGTGCTCATGTCCTGAAGGAGAGTTGAACACAAAGTTTCGGAGAGACAGGCAGACAGACATGCACATATTCATAAACTAGTTAATAATTTCCAATTGGAGGATACCATAATTTCCAATATAGCAAACTCTCATTAACAACCATGACAGATGGTGAAAATTAAATTGTTCCCTGGAGTTAGGAAAATTACAGAGGATTTGGAGAATTTAATTAAGGTTTTCTGTTTTCTTTTGACTTAAATGTTGCACAACACCAGAATTATTTATTTTAAAAGAGACACACTAATTAGAAGGACCACTACATTACAGTAACAAAAATATCCTCATTCAAAATGCAACCCATCTTAAAATGGGTGGGAAAGTAGAGTACAGTTTTAACAGTAGGAATTTCTAATTAATCTACAGTATCAGCATGTTTTGAGCTTTTCTCCAAGACAAGAAAATTACAGGGTAAAATCTGCTTCATACCTATACTAGATGCACAAGGGGGATTACTTTCATTTTAAAGGTATCAGTGGCAGCAGTAATCCATTGGGGAGATTTTATCACTAATCTGCCAGTCAAGGTACATAAAACAATTGTGGCCTGTGCTTTCCTCCATACTTACGTCCAGACACTCAATCTGGCAATAATTACATTATTTAAAAGATTGCAAATTTTTACAAGCACTGCTGCATTTCTTTGATCTTTCAAGTCCTGTCCATCAAGTCCTCCCTCAAACACTGAGTGAATCTCCATCCACAAAACTGTTTGCGGTTGCGGTAGTGGAGGTGCAGGGGTGGTCTTAACACGGCAATCAGGTTTTCAGGTGCAACAGGTCTTTTAATTTAAACTTGAGTTTTTAAAAAAAGATTATCCCCACAGTGACCTGCTCAGCATTTTTTCTTATATCTTTAGATGCAATTTTATGAAATAAGTCACATAAAAAATTGAAAAGCTACCCTGATTGTAGGTTCTTAGACATGCTATGCCAGAATGAAAATTAATGTTCCACTTACTTAATCAAATTCCCAAAGACAACTGGCACGGAATTTATCATTTATACCTATTCAAATGAGATTGGGAGAATACTTGTACATAATTTGACATGGGCAAAACAAGGGCAACATTGGGTACATTTTCAGATCCAAATTCTGGGTTACACCCAAAGAGGGAACTACAGGCCAGTAAATATTTTTCCATTTAACTGGTAAGGTGCAGAGGGCGGGGAAAAGGAGAAAAAGAGGGCTGATCACGGCCTGGCAGCAGCCCTCAAAGAGTGTTGTGTTGTCAGGATGAACACGTCTGCTCCTCAAAAGTTTTTTAAAAACTCACCTTCTTTGGAGTCAGCTACTTGCTAAGCCACATCCATGTAAAATCCCAAATACAAGGCAGTCCAATTTCTCAGAGCGGTCCTAAAACAGACGTTAGGCCTCTCATTAGCATAGACAGCTACTTGGAACACCTGAAAATTATCGAAGGCCAATTACAACATCTAATGTTTTCTGGAGGTTCACGGGCAAAATTGGTTATTTTAACACCATTTTCAGTCTGGAGGAAACGTGCAATAAGGATCAAATTCTTCCTCGTGATTTCATCTAACCAAAGTTTCCATGGATTCGCCTCCTTGCTGGCGGTATTAGTGATACAAGAAGAACTGTCAAGTAGGGACTGCCTTTAGGATTATAAATCTACCTGCCTGACCTGTTGATCAAGACCCTAAACTCTAGAAGTACAACACCTTGTATAGCACCTTTGACATAATCGTCCCAAGGTATTTTACAGGAGCATTATAAAGCAAAATTTGACACCGAGTTACCCAAGATGATAGTAGGGTGAGTGACCAAAAAGCTTGGTCAAAAATGGTAGGTTTTAAAGAGGAAAGAGGAGTAGACAGGCAGACGGGTTTACGGTGGAAATTCCAGACACCAGAGCCCAAGCAGCTGAAGACATGGTCACCAGCAGTGGAAAAACTCAAACTGAGACTGCTCAAGAGGTTAGACTTGGAGGAGTTCAGATATTTCAGATGGTAGTGGAGCTGGAGGAGATTAGAGTGATAGAGCCATGGAGAGATTAGAAAACAAAGTTGAAAGTTTAAAAAATTGAGGTATTGCTTAACCGGTAGTCAATGTAGATCAGTAAGCAAAGGGGGGATGAGTGAATGGGATTTGGTATGAGCAAGGACACGGCCAGAGTTTTGGGTGACCTCAAGTTGACATAAGGTAGAATGTGGGAGGCCAGCCACAAGTGAATTAAAATTGTCAACTTTGGAAGTAACAAAGGCATGGATGGGGGTTTCAGCAGTAAAGGTGGAGTCAAGTGATATGTGGAAGTGGAAACAGATGGTATTAGTGATGGTACTTAAGTGTGTTTGGATGCTCATCTCGTGGTCAAATATGCCACCATGGTTGCGAACAGTCTGTTTTTGGCCTCAAGACAGTTGCCAGGCATAGGGACAGAGTCAGTAACTAGGGAGAGAGTGTTTTCAGTGGGGACTGAAGACAATGCTTTTGGTCTTCCAGACATTTTAATAAAGAAAATTTCTGTTCATCCAGCATTGAATTTCAGAGAAGTAATTTGATAATTTAGAGACAGTTGAAAAGTTGAAAGTGGTGGTGGTGAGGTAGATGCTGGGTGTCATCAGCAAGCGTGAAAGCTGATGCTGCGTTTTTGTATGATGTAGTTTAGGGGCAGCATGCCAATGTGAAATAGGAGGAGACTATGGATAGATCCTTGGTAGGAAGAGGGTCAAAGTCACCAGAGGTAATGGTCTGTGAGAGTAGAAAGAGAAGGCATTGTAAATGACACTTAGACTACAGTAGAGAGGGGATGGAGGAGGATGGTCTAGTTGAAGAGCGGGTAAAAAGAGGGCCGAGAGGCATAACCACCACCGGGGTGGGTGAAATATGCTGGACACAATAACTAACACCTAGTAAAGCTATCCAATGCATTCCAGTCTGTGGCTCAAGAGCAGAGCGTCCACGTACCGAGAAAAATAAAGTGTAACATCACAGAAAAACAGATAAGTAATTGGTTTGTGAATTGTTTGCTCATTTATCTTCACAATCCATGTAATTTATTAGTAATTGTAGGGTTTCTTTAGTTTTCTTAAGCTTTACTAGTGGTAGTAAAGGTTATTGGGAGTAGCAGAATTTATGACGTGTTAATTTGTAATTACGATGACAAGGAAGGTGATGTGTTTCAACCGCAGAATGTGGATATTCCTGGGCATCGGAGCAATCCAGGAGAAACACATCTGCAGTAAGTATCTGCAGCTTGAGGAGCTTCAGCTCAGTCATTGAGCTGGAGCCTGAGCCGCAGACAGTGCAATGCATCAGGGAGAGGGAAAAGTTACCTAGACACTTTTTACCATGTGACAGTCACACCCCTTAGGATAAGGTCTTCTGATTTGGTCAGTGTTCAGGGACAAGAGCGTGTGATCTGAGTGAAGCAGATTTGGGGACCCAGAAGATAGAATTGGAGGAGCTTCAGCCTTTGCAATTGTCCAACAGGTTTGAGGTTCTTGCAGCCTGTATGGATGAAAGATGTGGCTGCAGAGCAGTTGAGCAAACTGACCATGGCACAGGAAGCCATTCAAGCAGAGAAAGTTAATAGGAATGTTGTGATGGTTGGGGATGGACAGTTCTCTGCAGCTGAGAGCAAGAGTCTGGAAAGCTGTGCTGCCTGCCCGGTGTCAGGTTTCGGGAAATCTGCTCTGGGCTGTGGGAGGGGGAGGATTCAGTGGATGTGATCCACATAGGTACCAATAAGTGTCATGAAAATATAATAATTGTGATTGATTGTAAAGGTAGGTTAGTAGTGGGGTTTGGATTAGTTTCTCTCTGTGGATGTGTGCGTGTATGGGCGATTTAATTGAATTGGAGACAGCTGGTCTGGAGCTTTTGGGTTGTCAAAAAGGAAGCTAGATTTAAAATGCTAAATACCTAAACATGGCTGAAGTTTTAAAACGTGAGGCATGAGGAAAATTTGCATTTTTAGATAAATTAGAGTAGCTTGAATTTCAACAAGATGGTAGGATGTTACACCCAGCTAAAAGAAGCTAAGCCAAACAGTGTGTATACTTTCCCCAAAGGTTATTGATAATATGAGTATCATGAAAGATTTATATTATGAGAAAAGTAAAGTTGCAAAGACATATTGGAACAACGGAATTAGCATTAAAAATGGAGAAACATGTAAAAAAGGAGATGAGATTATACGTAAGGAAGTAGGCATTCTAAGATCTAACACAAGCGTGATAAGTTTCCAGCCTCTGTGCATCAAGTTGCTGTCGACAGGAAATGAAGCTAAGAAAACTCACTTTGAATAACACTGTCCAGAGTATTGTGTGCTTTGCCTGGGTCTGTTGAAATTTATTTGTTTTTATTATTGCCTTAATGGAGGTGTAACTAGGAGCCAGATTAATTAGGGGATTTTGCAGTTATTACAGTAGTAATTTGTAAACTTCTGTACGTGTTTAAAATCTTTTCTTTTATTAATAATTGTTTAGTTTAGTTTTTTAAAAAAACCTCTACGTCTCGGTGGACTTATTACAACTGAATTCAAGGCACACAACTTGAAACAAAATATAAATTGCAAAACAGTTATGGCAGCTGTTCCAAGTTTCCCTCTGGGATTTGAGCAGCTCGGCATTTACCATCTCCTGTGCCATAACAAAATGCAGAACTAGGGAAGGTGCTCAGCTGAGGGAGTATGAGAAGCTAGGGGCTAAATTAAAAAATAAACCTCAAAAAGTAATCAGTTCTGGATTACTACCTGAGCAACGAAAAAATTGGCGTAGGGTAAATCAGATAGTTAAGTACATGTCTCAAAGATTGGTGTTGGAGAAATGGGTTTCAATTCATGGGGAACTGGCACCAGTACTGGGGAAAGTTAGCACTGTACCATTGGGACATCTTCACCTGAACAGTGCTGGGACGAGTGTTCTGGTGAGTCGTATAACTAGGGTGGTTGAGAAGGCTTTAAACTAAATAGTGGGAGCAAGGGATCAAGTTTGTGAAGATGTGATAAATTAAGTAGAAAATACAAGGCAAGACAGCAAGGTAGGAATAAAGAAATGATGATCAGTGCATGGCAGGAAGGGACAGAGTGTACAAATCTAGCAAAGCACCAGCAGATAAGTCCAGAGGTCACAAAAACAGTAAAAAGACAGAACTAAAGGCTCTGTATCTGAATGCAGTAGCATTTTTAACAAAACAGGTAAATTGACAGCACAAACAGAAATAAATATGCATGATTTGAAAGCCATTACAGAGAGATGGCTGCAGAATGACAAAGACTGGGACCTGAAAACTCAAAAGTACATGACAGGTACAGGAAACTGGAAAAGTTGGAAGGGTAGTTCTGTTAATCAAGGATGGCATTGGTATAATACACAGAGATGACCTTAGTTCTGGAGATCAAGATGTAGAATTAGTTGGGGTAAAGGTGGGAAATATTAAAGGTAATAAGTCGCTTGTGGGAGTGGTTTATAAATCCCCTAACTGTAACTACACAAAAGGAGATGGTATGCTGGAAGAAATAATGGGGGCTCGTGAGAAAGGTACTGCAATAATCATTATAATCCACATAGAGATTCAATGAATTAGATTGGCAAAGATAGCCTGGATGATGAGTCCAAAGAGCGTTTTTGGGAGTTTCTTAGAACAGCACATGTTAGCACCAACCATAGAGCAGGCTATGCGAGATCTGGTCATGTGCAACGAGACAGGATTAATTAATGAACTCATTGTGAAATTCAATCATATTATGATCACTTCACTTTCAGCTTGAGGGAAAGAGGAGTGGATCCAAGCCTAGTACTTTAAACTTAAATAAGGGCAATTATGAGGACACGAAGACAGCAAGTGAACTGGGAAATTAGATTAAATGATAGGTCAGTAGAGATGCAGTGGCAGACATAAGGAGATATTTCAGAATAATCAGAAAAGATTCAGAATAATCAGTAAGAGAGAAAGACTAAGGGAAGGACGCACCATCCATTGCTAGCTAAAGAAGTTAACAATAGTATTAAATTGAAAGAAAAGCGTATAATTCAGCAAAGTGGCAGGTCAGAAGGTTGGACAGGATATAAAGAACAGCAAAGAATGACTAAAAGATTAATGAGGCGGTAGAAATTAAGAGTATGAGAGAAAGCTAGCTAGAAATATAAAAACAGATGGCAGAAGTTCATACAGGTATTTAAAAAGGAAAAGAGGAAGCAAAGTGTGTGTTGGTCCTCTAGAGAGTGAGAATGGGAATTAATAAGGAAATAGTGGATGAATTGAACAGATATTTAGCTTCTGTCTTCATTGTACAGGATACAAATAACATCCCAGAAATAATTGTGAATCAGGAGGTGAAAGGGAGGGAGGAAGTTAAAACAATTACAATCACCAGGGAAAGGGTACTGAGAAAATTATTAGAGCTAACGGCTGACAAGGGGCCGCATGTATGGTTGCTGAATTTGTTGATAACACAAAGATAGGTAAGAAAGTAAGTTGTGAAGAGGACATAAGGAGTCTGTAAAGGGACATAGATGGGTTAAGTGAGTGAGCAAACATTTGACAAATGGAGTACACTATAATGTGGGAAAATGTGAACTTGTCCACTTTGGCAGGAAGAATAGAAGAGCAACATATTATTTAAATGAAGACAGATTGCAGAACTCTGAGGTACAGAAGGATCTGTGTATCCTGGTACATGAATCAAAAAAATTTAGCATGCAGATATAGCAAGATTAGGAAAGCAAATGGAATGTTGTAATTTATTGCAAGAGAATAGAATATACAAATAGGGGTGTTTTGCTCCAGTTGTACAGGGTGCTGGTGAGATCACAGCTAGAGTACTGTGTAGTTTTGGTCTCCTTACTTAAGATAGGATATTGTGTTAGCAGTTCAGAGAAGGTTCACGTGACTGATACCTGGGATGGGGTGGGGGTTATCTTACGAGGGAAAGTTGGGCAGGTTGGGTCTGTATCCAACAGTGTTTAGAAGATTGAGAGGTGATCTTATTGAAACATAAGATTCTGAGGCAACTTCATGGGGTGGCTGCTGAAATGTTTCCCCTTGTGGGAGAGACTAGAACTAGGAGACACAGTTTAAAAAATAAGGGGGTTCCCATTTAAGATGGAGATGAGAAGAAATTTTTTCTCTCAGATGGTCGTGAATCTTTGGAACTCTCTTCCCCAGACAACAGTGGAGGTAGGGTTAATGAATATTTTTAAGGCAGAGTTAGGTAAGATTCTTGACAAACAAGGGAATCAAATGTTATCGGGCTTAGGTGGAATGTAGAGTTGAGGCCACAATCAGATCAGCCATAATCTTATTGAATGGTGGAGCAGGCTTGAGGGGCTGAATGGTCTTCTCCTACTCCCAATTCGTATGTATGTTCATGTCAATCATGTCAAAAGCTCCAGACAGATCAGATGGGCAAAGAGGGAAAAGTTGACCTTTGTCACAGTCATACAGAATGTAATCTGAGATGGATAAGTGCCATTTGGCAGTGGGGCAGGGCTAAAATCTTGTTGGAGGGATTCAAATACGGAGTTCCAAGAAAGATGGGATCCTATCGCTCCTGAAACCCCTCTTTCCTCCTTTTATATGCTTCTTAAAAACTACCACTTTGATGAAGTTTTAATATCTGTTTGATATTAGCATCAAACTTTGTTTTATAATGCTCCTGTGAAACACCTTGGGATGGTTTATTATACTAAAAGTGCCATGTACGTACAAGTTGTTGTTAACTAAATGATGATTGATAGATAACAAATCAACATTTGAACAAAGCTGTCCAGAAACAAATGTTATGAAGTACCCATGTGGAAACCCAAAATGCATGGAGTAACCAATCTATTTGTGACCTAGGTAAACTATTTTGACTAAATCAGCCACTATTAGAACAAAATAAGCAAGTTAAATAGATGGTAAAGACGATGTGTCTCAGTCAAGCATGCAATAGGTAGGTAACATTTCAGATAGAGTTAAATGTGTATCGTCTCCCAGGAACAGATTGTGTCATTACCCGAGAGCCTATTTTAACCCCAGGAACGCTATATCTAACAAATTACATCACAGACAAAAGGTCAATTTTTATCACAAAAGTGGCAGTCTGGATTATGTGCTCAAATCACTCTGGTGGATGCCTGGAACCCATGGCCTTCTGACTCTGAACTGAATGTTATCAATGAGCAAAGACTGACACCTTAAGTTACTTAGCACACTGATAAGGCCATGAAGATAGAAATCAACTAAACAAGCTAATGTCATGCATACATTACTATCCAGGAGATGCAAATCTGCTTTTCCCAATGCTGCCTTGTTCACTGTGGAGGGCCACAGGTATGTTTACCTTGACAGTGTCCACATTTAGAATAACATAATTTGATGGAGTTAGTGACTTCTTGTACCTGCCTATAAAATTTGCAGTAGTGGCAACATGCGCACCACACAAGGAACAAGAAATGACCACCTCCAACAAGAAAGAACTTAACTACCTCCCTTTAACATTCAATTGCCAATCGTTGAATCCCCACCATCATCATTCTCAGGGTCATCATTGACCAGAAATTTAGGTGTGTCTGTCAAACAAATACTACGGCTATAAGGGCAGATCAGAGGCTGAATATTCTGTGGCAGTGGCTCACCCCCTGACTCCCCAAACCCTTTCCATCATTTTAAAAAGCATAGGTGAGTAGTGTAATGCAATACTCTTCACTTTCCTGGATGCAAGGAGCTCCAACAAAACTTAAAAAGCTCAATCATCCACGGCAAAGCGGCTCGCATGATTGGCACCCCTTCTACAAACTTAAACATTAATTCCATCCACCACTGGTCCACCGTGTCTACAGTGCACAAGATGTAGCACAGCAGCATACCAAGGTTCTTCAACAGCACCTTCCAAACCTGATACCTCTCCCACCTAGGAGATCAAGGGCAGGAGATGCACAGGAACTTCACCACCTTAAGTACCTTTCCAACACACTATCCTAACTAGGAAATGTATTGATATTCCTTCCTCATTTCTGGGTCAAAATCCTGGAACTCCTTACAAGGAGTGGTTTCACCGCACTGCAGCGGTTCGAGAAGAGAAGAATAATCAGAATAAATGCTGGCCTTGCCAGTGATGTCCACGTTCTGTAAATGAATAAAAAACTGTTCTAAAGACCTTACAGTTCTAATTTACAACGAATAGGCCTGAAACATTTGTGAAAATTTCAATTCCTGGGAATTTAAACCAAGGTGTTATTCCTTCAGTCTAAATAGTGGATTTGTTCAGATGTGAGGAAAGCATAATGCTTATGTCTAAAGTGCATCATCAACTTAATTCTTAACAGTCTTGACCCTTGAGGCATTAAATCCAATTAACAGGTGTAAACATCACCCTATTTTGTAAAAAAAATCCTGCATCTCAATTTTGAGTTAAAAAAACTGATTTTTAAGTTATCAACTTTTCAAACACCTGTATTCATATAGCAATCTTAATGTAGTAAAATGTTACTACCAGCTGAAATTTTGCCAAAAAAGTTCAATTCAGTTACAGTCCAACAATTATGGTAGACTGGTTTTATTTTCTTTCATGTACTGTTTTACAGCTATGATTCAAAAAATTCTTGACAAAATACATACACACCATGGTCACTTCTACAACAATTTATTTGGAAGTTTCCAATTGCCTGCCATGATTCATTAGGTAAACACAGTCCCTCCAGCCCTGCACACTCCAATTACTTACAGTTAAGTTACTTACAAGTCTGGTTTTAACTAATTTTCAAGAGCCAAAATTTGATTGTTTCTTTTTGAGCATTGTTTCCTCAAATTTAAGCTTTGGCAAGTTTCATTTCTTTAAAACTTAAAGGAGGAAATGGTTGAATAATTGAACAGTGTGACAGGGAAACTCTCACGTTCCAGTACACATGAATAACCTCAAATCAACTCCAAACATACCAACACCCAACCCCCCCACCCCCTACCCTTAACCAAAAGACTAATTTTACTTCAAAAGGTTAATACATACACAATAAGGCTAATTACAATGCAATTCTAAAATTGCCACTCCCTGTAAAGACTTGTAGAAGTATCATCTCTGATTTATTTTGCCTAATCTGCACTATTGGACAGGGTGGGTCCAATATCATTGTAAAGCATCTTACCACACACCTTCCTTTTTAAAAAACAGGAAATGTGATCATAAAGTTGATTCTGTCACTGAACATGTGGCTCCAATAAAATAAACTCCTGGTCTACAAAGATTGGCTCTGCAGCAACTCCAGTATCCATGACAGCACAGACTTCCCAAGGCAATTAACATTGACAGAAGCACAAATCTGCCAAGGCAATTAGCCATGCAGAAGCTATTCTAGGAACTGGAAACCAAAAAACACCCTTCAAGAAAGATAATTGTCCTAATCAGGTCCACTCTAATTCTGTGTTTAATTATTCTGACTATATTTCCTAAAATATAGAGATTTTTGTACTAATGTAACTGCTTATTCAAGGCAGATGTCTACTCTATTTGCAGAAGATGCAGAACAGAAGCATAGCATTTAATAATCTAGGCATGCACAATTGTCTTTGGAAGAATAGGAAAGCAGGAAATAGGTAACAGAAAAAAACTCTGCAGCTCTGAAAACCAATGCCAGTCAATCCAACTTTCAAAAAATTATCCACTATTTTAGAGAGTTCATTTCACACATTCACCACCATTAATATAAGCTTTAAACAATTCTAAACTGTGTGCACATTCTCTTTTCCAAACTTGAGACTGTGACCTACCCTCAATAAGGTCAGAAATGGGAGTATTCACTGCTGATTGCACATTGTTCAATGCCATTAACAACTAATCAGGTACTGAAGCAGTCCACGCCTGCATGTAGCAAGGCCTGGACAACATTCAGGTTTGGCCTAATAAGTGGCAAGTAGTGTTCATGCCTCACACGTGCCAGACCATCTTCAATAAGAAACAAACAATCTAACCACCTGGAGACTCCTGGAATTCCCTCCCTAAGAGCACTGTGATGTAGCTACACCACATGGATTGCAATAGTTTAAGTAGTCATTCACCACCAGCTGATCAAGAGGAATTAGGAATGATCAATAAATGTTGGTCTTGCCAATGACACTCACGTCCCAAAGAACAAAGTTTCTCAGTTCCAAATCTTGTGGCCATCTGGAATGTAAGTGAGTTCAATTTATTTACATCCTTAAGAGCCTTAAATAATTGAACAATATCTCATCTGGGCCTTTTCTTCCCCAAATAAACAATCCCAAATCTTGTACTGTTCCTTCTAGCTAAGACGTGTCAATGTCTGGATATTCTTGCACAGTATGCCAACCAAAGCTGCACAAAATACTTTACACAAACTCATTACCACCTTCTAGGATTTATGTTCCACCCTTTTGGCTATACATGCCGACATGCAATTAACCTTCTTTGCAGCTGCTGCACACAGGTTGCTTTGTGTTAGCAATCCATCAATAGCTCCAGATTCCCCTCCTATGTTGTGTCCTGCAGCCAAGAGCCATATAGTTTTTATCCTCATAGCTTACCTTGAATTTGTCCACATGAAATGTCAGTCATCAGTTCAACTTCCCCATCTATCCACACCCCTTGTTTTCATTGAGTTCTTTCCAACAATAAGCAACAATGTGTAGTATTCTTGTTAAAGAATTTACCGCATTTTAAAACAGCTGAGAGTAGTGATTTTGGTCTTTTTATAAACACACTTTATAGGAGTGAAACACTCATATTGTAGTAGCATTTTAAACTGAATTCCACGATTTTTGGAAATCTCAGTATTTATACTAGCAGTATAGAGCTAAAATGGAATCCATCTCTAGGCCAAGTCTTACTTTATTCAAACAAGTGCCAGAAAGTCATTCTTTGTGTGATAAGGTTAGCAGTCTTAGAAACAAACTGGTGTGTTAGAGCAGGTTGCCTGACCAATTAGGCTTACACACAAGAATAATGCTTAAGCTATTGTAGCCACATATTTGCCAAAACCTTCCATTACATTAAGTATTCTCGGCTGCTCCATTCCCAACACAACACCAAAGATAAAGAACTTGACAACTTTCAACATAATTGGGTTGAAACTTTCTTTGGTAGTTCAGAATGCCTTATATTAAATTCGGGATGCCACCCTTTGCGGTATAAGAGTTAACTATTTTCTCAGGAGTGTTGCCTTTTTTAAAAATTACCAGTACTACAAAACTATATCATTTGAGTAGTTTAAAAAAAACTCAGGAAAAATTATAATCACAGAATAAAACAATAAACTAACAGCATTCTTTCCTGTATAGCCTACAATACCATTACCTAAGGCTCTCAACCAATGCTAAAAAATTTTCATATCAAAAAACAAAATTCACTCATTTACCACAAAACAAAACAAAAATGCCAAATGAAAGTGCTAATGTCAGTTGCAAATAAATAAGTGGTACATTTCAAAAAAATCCATCATTTGTTTTTAAGATTAGTAGCCTCTTGTGTATTATGTAACCTTATGTAAGTCACTAACCAGGCTAGTTAAATTGGGCACTTTAAATTTCCAATTTAGAAATAAAGATTTGTAATACACTCAGGTGCATGGCTGATGCAGAACTCCAAGTGTAGCCATCAATACCCAAACATTACTGGAAAAAAGACTTGCACCTTTTAAGACTTTAGGATGTCGCAATTAAATACTTCTGGACATGTCATTGTTATGATGTAAGAAACTGAGGAACCAATGTTCAAACAGCAAGGTCCCACAAACAGCATGAGATACTGCTTCATTGGCTGTAGAGCACCTTTGAAATGTCTGGTGGTCATGAAAAGAGCTATATAAATGCAAGCCTTCCTTTACAGTAGCTCAGAGTTTGTGGTGAAAATGATGACAAAACTGACAATGTTCACCATCATTACTCCACCTAAACTGACAGCATCTTCGGGAATCTACACATGCAGAGAAAAATGCAAAAATCCTAAGTTGCTGGCAGTGTGGGTGGGTGCTCCAAAAGGGTGTGCTGCTAAGGTTCCCCCAGTGTGCAATCCCCAAGCAAATCAGTGAAGGAATGAAATCTTCCACTTTTACACTTTTAGTCTTGCTATAAAAGCCCTTGAAAAAGTTTATACTTTGTTGAATGAGATGCAACTGGGTTTTTAAAACAGCATACCAAGTTCATAATTACTGCTAAACATCTTCAACTATTCTTGTAAAGCTAATTCTATACTTGTGGAATGTCAAATTTCTTCATTATCTCACTTAAATTTTTTTTTAAAAGAAGTTTGTTTAGCTCAATCCAATCATTTATTCCGCTATTTGAAAAATTAAGCGAAGAATAATCAGTATCTTTCAATTTCTTAGTTTGCGAGAATACTTAAATGCATTGTCAGTTAGCAAGATAGGCTGCCAGCATTGCTGCTGGTGCCTGGAGATTCCCTTGACACCGTGCCAGATTTAAACAGCTGCCAGAAAAGGGGAAATCCAAACCACAGATCTCTACATCAATGTGGGCAACTTTCTTCAAAGTCAGTGGTGAGTGCCATTGCTTCACAATTTACCACAAAATCCAGCCCAATTAACCAGAATATCTGCTTTAGTGAAGTTAATCAAGAGGTAAATCTGGTCTTTGATTAGTGCCTTTTTTTTCAACGCCCACCCAAGAGGACAAAATCACATCAATGGCATTGCAACACTCCCTTAGCACTTAACTGAAGTGTCTGGTTTATGCGCTCAAGCGTGGGACTTGAACCAACAGCTTCCTGAATCAAGACGTGGGATTGTTACTACTAAGCCATGGTAGAAATCTGGGGACGCTAAAATGCATTCTCAACCAAGGATAATGTTCTGCGCAGTCATGCTCCTTGGCGGAACTATTTTTAATGTTTTCAGTGAAGTCATGAGCATCTGCTTTCTCAAATTCCTTGGCCTAAATTTATTAATGCCTGGGGAATTCCAGCTATTAAAAGCCAGAGTGACACCACACTGGGGCCAAATACTGTATGTGGTGCATGCTGTTCTCTGAAGGGAGATTCGGAGTCAGATTAGTATCTGACTTTTTTTTTAAACTGCGTTTGCAGCAACCTTGCTCAAAGGCTGATCAAAGAATTCCTTACATAATACACACAATGTGTTTCAAAGTAACTTACTGCAAATGAAATGCTGAGGTATTTCTGAGACATTACAAAGGCATGCAGGTATTTTCTTTGCTTTTGTAAGCCATAATAGTTTTGCAGCATAGTTCAGGACATAATATTAAGTTTATAAAATAATTTTACAAAACTTTCTGCAAGGGTCTTAATTTCTATACAATCTACATACATAGTGCTGCAATGCAACCCAATCCCATTTCACACTATTGACAAGGTGGGGTTGATGAGAATGAGAATGGAAAAGCGGAATAAAGATGGAACAGAAGAGGGCAGAACTTCCGATGTCTGGATGGTCATACCCCAGAGGTACCGCCCAAAATGTTCTGGGGGACCCCTTGGAAGTCCCAACGCAATGAATACGTGGGATTTGCCTGGGATGTCTGAACTTCTGATGAGTAATTCCCCTGCATGTGGAACATTCTGAAGCTCAGAGTTAAATTCAGAGACTTCAGATGGTTCAGACTGACTTACCAGAATAGTTACTCAGCAAAGGTTTGAAGGATTAAAAGCAGTTTTAACTTCTGGGTAACTATGCTACTGACATCCCAAACCACCTACTCCTTACAGACCCACACAACACATCCTAAGCCCTCACCCACCCACATGCCACCCTATCCCCTCAACCACTTACCTTCTCTCTGTAGCTCGTCAAAGTGGCTTTGGGACTGTTAAACTTTCTACTTACCAGAATACGGCAGCTAATCCTGTAAAAAGGGGATATGGCTTGGCTTCCCCTGACAATCCTGCACTACAAAGGGAGGGCTGTCAGAACAGGTACAGACATTTCTGAAGAGGCCTGGTTTGGAAGGCTGGGTGAGAAATGTGAAGCTCCATCCTAGGATAAAAAACTAGGAGCAGAGTGGTATTAACCTCTACCAACAGCCTTCTTTGAACCTCAGCCACAACCACCAACCACCCCTCACCACGTCCCCTCACAGATTTGACCCTTGCGGGTACTCCCTCCCCCATCCCGGCCTCTCATCAACAACCCTACACGCCTCTGTCCAAGCCCTCAGGCTTCACCTCCCCTCCCTGCCCTGAGGCCCCCCATACTTACCTAGTCCTGGCCCCCCAGGACTTAAGACTCTGGGGAGTGCCTGCAGTCCCAGTCCTGTCCACTGCAGCTTCTAGCGCCGCTGGGGTCAATTCTCTAATGTAGCAGTTCTCTGATGTGGAACTTCCTCCCTCATTGCAACCTTAAATGGCTGCAGGGCAGCCAGTATTGGCAGCATTGCATTCACTGCTGACTCCTCATATGGCGGAAAGAGAAACACCACACGCTGAAAAAAATCTGGCCAAGGCATTAATTGCTGTCTTGTTAAGGCACAAGTTGAGGGCCTCAAGAGTACTCAGAATATAAGAAAAAACCAAAGCATTTTTTTCTTGTTATTCACAACCATGTTGCAAAATTACATAAATTTGTAGCACAAATAGGCCTTTTTACCCAAATGATCCGTACCTATTTTATGCTCCACACAAGACTCCTTTCTACCTCCTGAAATTACCTAGCTTTGCTTTAAATGCATGTATTTTATTTGCTTTAATTTTCACGTGGTAGCGAGTTCCACATTCTAACAAATTTTTTTGAGTATAGAAGTTTCTGAAATTTTTATATTGTAATTATTAGTGATTTTTATATATTGTATCCCTAGCTTTGGGCTTCCTTACAAGTGGTAAAATCTTCTCTTCATCTTCCCTATCAAATCCTTTCATATTTTTAAAGGTCACCCCTCAGACTTCTTTTTTCTAGAAGAAAGAAGCCCTCAGTATTTCCTGATAGTGCTCGAACTGAGAGGTTAAAACTGTCATTGTAAATATATTTTGCATCTTCTCTATGTCCGTTTTGTAATATGGAGACAAGAATTGTACAGTTATCCAAGTTTGGCCCAATCAAGTTTTTGTACAAGTTTAACATGACTTCCCTGCTTTACAACTCTATTCCTTTAAAATGTTGAGTGCATTTTTTAAATGGTCTCATTAATTTGCATTGTTACTTTCAATAATTTGTGAACATGTACCTATAGATGTCTTTGTTCCACTATACAGTACGCAGTTAAGTTTTAAAAAAATTTTTTGCAGGATGACATTGTGTAAAAATCCCAGTTTACTTGATGTACTGTAAAACTGCACCTAATTAAATAATTTAATTATCCAGCTATAATGAATACCAATGAATTAACAATTATGGTGATTCCAAAATGAAGCAAAGATAAATATGTCAGCCCAGTTAGTAAAAATCATTCTTCAAAAGCATGCTGTTAACTCATCTCCAACCTTTATTTGATGGTATCTTTAAAAAATGATGAACTGCCCATGTTTTTCTATTTGTTCTTGTGATGTTGGGTAGTCTGGAATCAGAATAAATTGCTAGGAATCATGAAAAAAATCTTCAAAGGGAGGAAAGTCCATTATTAATTAATTTTAGCCCAGTTTACAATCAGCCGTTTCAAACTTTCTTTGTCGGGGAGCCCTTGCAACCAGCCAAGGAGCTCACCCTAACTTCCAAAAAGCAATGTTGGCTACACAAAAGGAAAAGGTTTCTTTCTTCCCAAATAATGTGCTGGAAAATCAGGACCCACATAAATTTGATGGAGAGAGAAATGTACTAACCTTGGGGACCCTTCGCATATATTCGAGAGTCCAGGATTTGTAATATGATGGCAAACGTATTGGTTCCAAGAATTGTCGTCAAGCAGATATTACAAATTTCAAAGACACAAAACCTATCAGTTCTAATTTTGTGTTTAGGGGTGCCCTGAGTTCATGAAAGCTACTATAACATACAACAAATTGCATTTATAATCAACATAAACAACCCCATAAACTAAAACAGAATTACCTGGAAAAACTCAGCAGGTCTGGCAGCATCGGCGGAGAAGAAAAGAGTTGACGTTTCGAGTCCTCATGACCCTTCGACAGAACTTGAGTTCGAGTCCAATAAGGAGCTGCACATCTGAAGGTGTAACACTCCTTCAGTATTGCACTGAAATGTCAGCCCAGATTATGTGCTGAAGTCTTAGTGAGGGTTTGATTTCTGACCAGACTGAGAGAAGAGTTCTACCAGTGAACCAAGACTGATATTTTGAAAATATTAGGACCTAATGTCTTTGGATTCTTAAGGAAGTGACTGTGCACTTAAAACTGCATGAAAACGAAATATATGGTTATATATTATCAGTTTTAAATTAGAGGAATTTTGAAGGATGAGATTTTAGGGAATTTATGAAAAACATCCTTGTGTATGTTCCTTTTCAATGTAGGAAATAGCAATAAACATTGTAAAAGATTTGAAATAGATTTTTTAATCCTAGTTTCAGCTCTTTCTTGGACTCGAACTCAAGTTCTGTCGAAGGGTCATGAGGACTCGAAACGTCAACTCTTTTCTTCTCCGCCGATGCTGCCAGACCTGCTGAGTTTTTCCAGGTAATTCTGTTTTAGTTTTTGATTTCCAGAATCTGCAGTTTTTTTGTTTTTATAAACAACCCCATGCTTAATTTCCTAAATTAGTACAATTCTCATTCCCAACTACAGGAATACATAATTGCCAATGTAACACGATTTAATTTTATTCAACATTTAAAATTTTCCCTTTCAGCACAGAGTTATGTTATTAAATTTGATGAATCAGGACAAATAATAAATCTAAATTTAATTTACATTCAAGTACAACATCTAGGACTACTTTGTCACAGATTAAAGTCAAGCCAAACCAAACATCATCTGAACAAAATATTAACTGGTTATGGTAACTAGGATTAAAAAATCTATTTCAAATCTTTTACAAAGTTTATTGCTATTTCCTACATTGAAAAGGAACATACACAAGGATGTTTTTCATAAATTCACTAAAATCTCATCCTTCAAAATTCCTCTAATTTAAAACTGATAATATATAACCATATATTTCGTTTTCATGCAGTTTTAAGTGCATAGTCACTTCCATAAGAATCCAAAGACATTAGGTCCTAGTATTTTCAAAATATCAGTCTTGGTTCACTGGTAGAACTCTTCTCTCAGTCTGGTCAGAAATCAAACCCTCACCAAGACTTCAGCACATAATCTGGGCTGACATTTCAGTGCAATACTGAAGGAGTGTTACACCTTCAGATGTGCAGCCCTGTCTTTCAGGTGATCTATAAATTATGACCTTAAGTATCATCTCCGATGTAAAAGATTCTATAGCACTATTCCAAGAAAACCAGGGAAGTTTATCAATAGCCTGGTTAAGATTAACCCCTCAACCAACATCTTCAAAACATTAAGATAAAAGCAAAGTACTGCATGGATGCTGGAAATACGGAATAAAAACAGTAAATGCTGGAAAAACTCAGCAGTTCTATCAGCATCTGTGAAGAGGGAAACAGAGTTAACCAAGCGACTCTCCTTTGGACTTAAAGAGAAGTAGAAATGTGATGGAATTTATACTGTTTAAGGGGGAGGAGCAGGTAAAGCAGAATAGAAGGTCAGCGATAGGTGGGGGATAAGGAGTGATTGACAAAGATGTCACGGGCACAAGACAAAGGGAGTGTTAATGGTAATGGTGAAGACTAAAGGAGCTGCTGAAAGTGGCATAAAGGTAAAAAAGCAGAATGTGTTAATAGTATAACAAGGGTCAACACTCCATTAACACTCCCCTTGTCTTGTGTCCATGACATCTTTGTCAATCTCTCCTTAGCCCCCACCTATCGCTGACCTTCTATCCTGCTCCACCCCCCTTAAACAATATAAATTCCATCACATTTCTACTTCTCTGTAATTCTGAAGTAGAGTCTTGCGAACTTGAAACATTAACTCTGTCTCTCTCAGATGCTGCCAGACCTGAGCTTTTCCAATGTTTTCTGTTTTTATCTTCAAAACATTAACAGATTATTTATCTCACCCACTATGTGTGGGAATTTGCTGTCATGTCTGCAGTGCCTCAATTTGTCTATAAAACAATGACTGCAATTCTAAACTAATTAATTGGCTGCAAAACACAGACTTGCAGAGAACAAGATAGAAAATTAAATGCAACTTTCTTTTTTAAAGCAAGAAACATTTGCAAAATGCCTCATATTCAGAAACTAAGAAATTTTTCACTTGGATCCACATCTAAAGATTGTTGCAAAGTCTCTCCAAAGAAAAAGTAACCCAATACTCAACAAGATACAAGTCTCACTACCTCAGATCTTATTTTCCCTCCCATTTCCCTGAACCAGGCACAGCTTGGTAGACGACCAATGTCCCAGTCATCAGTGTCACTCAGGGGTAACCACTAGAAGATAAAAAAGCAAAATACTGTATATGCTGAAATCTGAAATAAAAACAATAAATTCAGGAAATACTCAGCAAGTCAGGCAGCATCTGGAGACGAGGCTAATTAGAACATCTTCTGATGATTAATTATACTGATTTAATTAGAGTCCAGCTACAACAATTGCTCTGTTTATCCATTTCTATCTAGCCTCGTTTCACCATCTGTGTGCTGGGTTGTCTTTGAAGGGACTGAAGTTTTGCATGTGAAAGATACAAAAATCCAGTTCCAGTCACAGGGAGATTCTGATATCACACCCCATCGTCATGTCCTTGCACTGCTCTGTGCTCCAGTTCCAGTTCCAGGGAGATGCTGATATCGCACCCCTTCACCATGTCATTACACTGCTCTGTGAACAAGTTCCAGGGAGATGCTGATATCGCACACCCTCGTCATGTCATTGCACTGCTCTGTGATCCAGTTCCAGTCACAGGGAGATGCTGATACGCACCCCCTCGTCATGTCACTGCACTGCTCTGTGATCCAGTTCCAGTCAAAGGGAGATGCTGATATCACACTCCCTTGTCATGTCATTGCACTGCTCTGTAATCCAGTTCCAGTCACAGGGAGACGCTGATATCACACCCCCTTGTCATGTCACTGCACAGCTCTGTGATCCAGTTCCAGGAAGATGCTGATATCACACCTCCTCGTCATGTCATTGTACTTCTCTGTGATCCAGTTCCAGTCACAAGGAGATGCTGATATCACACCCCCTTGTCATGTCATTGCACTGCTCTGTGATCCAGTTCCAGTCACAGGGAGATGCTGATATCACACCCCCTCGTCATGTCATTGCACTGCTCTGTGATCCAGTTCCAGTTAAAGGGAGATGCTGATATCACACCCTCTTGTCATGTCATTGTACTGCTCTGTGATCCAATCCAGTTCCAGTCACAGCGAGATGCTGATATCACACCCCCTCGTCATGTCATTGCACTGCTCTGTAATCCAGTTCCAGTCACAGGGAGATGCTGATATCACACCCCCTTGTCATGTCACTGCACAGCTCTGTGATCCAGTTCCAGTCACAGGGAGATGCTGATATCACACCCCTTCGTCATGGGATTGCACTGCTCTGTGATCCAGTTCCAGTCAAAGGGAGATGCTGATATCACACCCCCTCGTCATGTCATTGCACTGCTCTGTAATCCAGTTCCAGTCACAGGGAGATGCTGATATCACACACCCTTGTCATGTCATTGCACAGCTCTGTGATCCAGTTCCAGTCACAGGGAGATGCTGATATCACACCCCTTCGTCATGTCCTTGCACAGCTCTGTGATCCAGTTCCAGTCACAGGGAGATGCTGATATCACACCCCTTCGTCATGTCCTTGCACAGCTCTGTGATCCAGTTCCAGTCACAGGGAGATGCTGATATCCCACCCCCTCATCAAGTCATTGCACTGTTCTGTGTCTACTTGTACAAGACAGCTCCCAGAGAAATAAGACACTCACGACTGTATATAGAACTGAATGACCTCACTGAACCGGAGAAGGTATCAACATCAAACTGAATTTATAACAGCAGCAAGTGAAAACTATAATTAAGGCCATGCAGTTTGAACATGTCTAGTACAGATATTTAAGTGCACAACACAAGCAACATGGCACCTGGAAATGTTGTCTACAGTTAATCAAAAGTCATTGTTTTAAAAATTGTCACTTTCCTGTGAACCAACAGTGCAATTACTGCCCACCCCCAAATGCCCAGAGAGGATGGGACTTCTTTTTGAATCACTGCAGTCCTTGAGGTGCTGATGCTACCGCTAGCTTGTTAAGCAGAGACTGTCAAGACTATAACCCAACACGAAAAAGAACAGTGATGTACGTCCAAGTCAGGGTACATGACTCGGAAACAAACATTTTCGCATTATATTGTTGCTCCTTTGTATCTGAGTGGTATGGAATAGAGGGATAGGAGGATTTACAAAATTAAACTTGACAAATTGCTGCAGTGTATCCTAAGATCATACAATTTGCAGCCACAATGTACTAGTGGCACAGGAAGTGAGTATCACATCCAATGCAGGTGCCATTGCTATGTTCTGGATGATGCTGAATTTTTTTTTGAATATCTTGTAGTTACATCCATCCAGGTGAGTGGCAAGTGTTGGATCACATTCCTGGCTTCAATCCTGTAGATGGAGCAGTTTCAAGTGGTCAGCTGGTGAGCCACTCATCATGTCCAGCATCTGTTCTGCAACGTGTATAGCATATTGATACAGCCAGTCTACTTAAGTTTCTGTTAAGTGATGACTTTCAAGGTGTTGATGGTGGGGACTTGGTAATGCTGGTGCTGTTGGAGGTCAGGGAGAAGTAGTTGGGTTTTCTCAAGTTAAAGATCGTTACTGTATGCATATTACTGTCACTTATGCCAGTTGTGTACAGTTTACTGTACTATTTAATTGCCAGAAGCTTATGTAGAATCAAAATTATTAAGGAATAAAAGACAATCAGAGGGGGTTTAAGTGGCACTGTGGTAGGCCACTTGCCTTCTTTCACACCCGCAGCCTGGGTGAAGTACAGACTAGACTGATGATATAAAGTCTTCTTCACCTGCTAGCTGCAGAGGAGTCATGTTAAGTGGATTCGAGCAGTGCAGTTCTTCGTGGGGAAGCAAAATTGCCAAACTGTTAATTAGGTACTAACTGGCAACCAGGTCCAACAATAGGCTAAAACAAAAACAGAATTACCTGGAAAAACTCAGCAGGTCTGGCAGCATCGGCGGAGAAGAAAAGAGTTGACGTTTCGAGTCCTCATGACCCTTCGACAGAACTTGAGTTCGAGTCCAAGAAAGAGTTGAAATATAAGCTGGTTTAAGGTGTGTGTGTGGGGGGCGGAGAGATAGAGAGACAGAGAGGTGGAGGGGGGGGGTGTGGTTGTAAGGACAAACAAGCAGTGATAGAAGCAGATCATCAAAAGATGTCAAAGATGCCAACAATAGGCTCACAGGTTGATGAAACAGGAATGGAATAATATCAGTGTTGCAGAGGGTGTGTTTGAAGTTGGGTTGGAAGCACACTCGAGGGCAGAGTACTATCTTACACACACTTTTAGTGTCTGCACATGTGTTGAAGAGTCAAATTCCACTGATCACTACTGTGTACAATTTTTTCTCAGCACAATGGTACTCTAGTTTTTCCATTTCTCCTGAATTCTTTCAAGGACTCAAGTTTTGTGCAATCTAATCATCAATCTACCTACTTTATCTTTTTAAAGTTTTTAACTCTGCTTCTGTACTATGGATCTTGCACGTCTACATGTAACTGTACTTCACTTGACCCAAGATTGGTGTTTCATTCTTGAGCAATAACATTTCGTGCTTCAGTTGTAAAAATTCACCAACACATTTAAAGTCAAGGCAGCCACTATAATTGAGATCTAATTTCTCAAGTAGGTCCAAAGAAATCAAATTGCCTGCGTGCGGAACTAGACAAACAGGAAACTTGGCATTAGGGAGACCTGGAGAGAAGATTTTGGTTATATTCTAATAGTTGGGAGACTGGTAGTACTAACATACAATTTGCAGTCAGCAAAGCTCAAATTAAAACATTCAAAATTAAGCCTGATGCTTAAGAGAAAGGGCAGGAGTGTTTAAAAAATTATATTAATTTACAAAAGTAACTCACTTTTTGAAACATGTCCCAGCACTGTTTAGGACCTACACTGTGCATAACATCAAAACAAAGTATTGAGACAGCCTCCATGGACAGCAATTCACAACACAGGGTGCATTTTTTAGTTCTTGTCTGGACAGACCACAGAAATGTAATTGCATGACAACATGTTTGGTTTGAGCAGGTACAACATATCCACTTGCTGTCTATCCCAATAAACAGCTTTCACTACAAGTCGTACCCACTATATGGTAAATTATATCATCATTGGCTAATTATATCATCTTTCTCACAGTCAAGTTTAAGACAAAGTATATTAGACATACATACTTTACTTTATGCCAATGATGGAATGCCAGAAGGTATCAGTAAAATTTCCGCTTACTTTCTACTTCCTCAGGTGTATTCAACCTTACTATATCAAAAACCTAATACTGATTTTATTCCACTTATTACCATTCAAGAGTGACCACTGATAATTCTTTGAAGGGGGTGACAGGGCAGTGTGCAAATTTGGAAATACTCTTTTCACATCTGGTTTCAACCCAACTCAAGATTAATGGAATGGATCCTGCTCACCAAGTCAAATGTTCCTGTGAGAATTTGTATTCACAATGGACATGATTAATCAACAGTCTTATTATATAAGATAGAGCACAAGAATATCTAGTTTAAGCATCAAAATATCACACTGGTGACATATAGCATTGTCCACCGACACTGGATTGGAGTCAGTTAGCTAGGTAGTTAGAGTGTGGGGCAGAATGACGCCAACTGCTTGGGTTCAATCCCCATACCAACTGTGGTAGTTCATGGAGGCCTGCTTCCTCATCTTGCCCCATGCTTGATGCAGAGTGGTGCTCATCAAGCTAACATCTTTCTCTCTCTAACAGACAGAGCCCATAGTCCTTTGTGGACAATGGCTAAATATCTTACTGAGATTGGAGATGAGGCATTTGATTAGAAAGCATAGAAGGCACTTACACCTGTGCTATAAGCTACATGGAAGCAAAACAAGAACTGTTCAAAGATTTATTTAGGAATAGGTATTCAGTCCCTAAAACCTGTACCAGCATTCAATTAGATCATGTCTGATCCATATCTTAACTCCATATCACTTAATATTTTGACTAACAAAAACCTATCAATCTTGGTCTTGAAATTTTCAATTTACCCAGCCTCAATTGCTTGGTGGTGGTGGTGGAGGAATCTCAATTAGATCACCCCTTAAATCTTCTATACCGAATGGATGCAAGCCTAGTTTGTGCAACGTGCCCTCATAAATTTGACTCTTTTAGTCCCAGTATCATTCCAGTGAATCCACACTGCACCCCTTCCAAGGCAAATACATCCTCCCCAAGGTGAGGTCCCCAGAACTGAATCTAGTGCCACAAATACTTCCTTAAATAAATTCCAAGTAACATTGAAAAGCAGTTAAAAACCTTTAAAAAATAGCCCCAAGCAGCTTTCATAAGCCAACTTTTTGTTCCAAAATTCTATTGCTCCAAAGATTTGAAAACTTGCGTAGAATTACCAAAGTCGTCTTCAATCACATTGAAAGAAATGTTTGTTGCAGTTTTGAGAAACGTGGCTCAACTCAGATTAAAAATTACAATCCTTAAAATTTGGAAGTCAGCAATAGCTATAATTATATGTGTTCTATTGTACTATTGTCGTTGACATCTTTTGATGATCTGCTTCTATCACTGCTTGTTTGTCCCTACAACCACACGCAACCCCCTCCACCTCTCTCTCTCTATCTCTCCGCCCCCCACACACACACCTTAAACCAGCTTATACTTCAACTCTTTCTTGGACTCAAACTCAAGTTCTGTCGAAGGGTCATGAGGACTCGAAACGTCAACTCTTTTCTTCTCCGCCGATGCTGCCAGACCTGCTGAGTTTTTCCAGGTAATTCTGTTTTTGTTTTGGATTTCCAGCATCCGCAGTTTTTTTGTTTTTATAATTATATACACTGTGTTTAGGTTAGCCTTCAAATAACCAATTTTACAAACACACACTCCAAACAAAATCTCGCTCACCAGAAGCACATATTAGGATATGGCAGTCAGCTTCCTATGAAATTTTTAATGGATGGAAAATTATGGGAGCACACTCACAACATTCCAGTGTGCATTCCTGGAAGGTAAAGCACACACTGCTAGTAGCAGTTATGCAAGTTCAGTCCCAAAAGATTTCAGTTTATGTCCTTACATCCAAAACAGACAGCAATGTCTGAGTGCTAGTCATAGCTAACATGTCAGAACATTTAATTACAAGGTATAGCTTGGCATAACCACATGTTGGTCTACAAACAAGCTGTGTCACAGAAGTAAGACAATGATTCACACATATACTCTCCTACGAGTTCCTGTTCGCCGATGAGCCACAAAGAGAAGGTTGTGAATTAAATCACAGACAAGGAACAAATGAGCACAACCCACGCTCTTGTATAACTCCTTGCAAGGAAGCAAGAATGGTACCGCTATAAGGGCTACAGCTAGGTCACAAACACCACAGGGATGACTGAGTGCAATTATAATATTCCCACAATAGAGTTAAGACAAAAAAACTTACTACCCAGCCATCCACAATGTGCTACAGATAACCATACAGTGCACAAAACAGATGTTAGGTAGTAATGTTACATTTCTTTAAATCTAAAATGAAAGGCAAAGAAAGTTGATATTTCATGCTTAAAAGTAGTATAGTATGCATATCAATATATATGCTCAGATCCAAAGACCATACAATACCTAAAAATACCCTCCCTTTTGTGTTCAACAAATAAGGATATAGTTATAGCAGCAATTGTATGCCCTATTGGATAGCCTGTATTAAAAAGGTACATCATGTTAACATTGTTGAACTCCAATTAAGGCATTTAACTGTTTTAATGTATTACATTATTTCCTGCAGCTTTTTGCACTGCAGGAATTTCCCTAACAGAAAGCTCAGGTGGGGCTAACAATGTAATGTGGCTCAATATGAAAGGACGTAATATACAAATTATTTGCAGTCAATAATAGCAATTTGTTTAAGAATGTTAATTGTGATTGTGTAAAGTTTATACAAAGTATTTTGTATATTAAAACAAGAGTAAGAAATATTAAATGTGAACCAGATTTGTGTTCTGCTCACAGTTGCACTAAATTCAAAGAGGAACATGGATAACTTGAAATATAAGACCTATTAAGATGCTCAGATAACAAACTTCAACATTGAAACTTGTGCAATCACCTGAACCCAGAGATTAGATTCTTTCGTTTTTGATTATCTCCTGGATCTCTTTACCATATGTGCCTTTTCAATACAATAGGACAAAATTATCCTGGCTTTAGAACTTTGTAAAGAAAAGTTACAACTCAGTAAAAGTTTGCATGCGAACATTGCTGTCATTTAATGAAAGCCAACAAAATGGCAATATAGCAATAAATCCACAATACTGAATTCAGGAAATCACTTTTTTTTAAATGCTATTACTTTACATTCTAAAACAACTCTCCACCTTTTGCAATTCAAAAAGACCCTGGTTAGATTCATATAAACAGCCAAATGTAATGAAGCTGTCAGTGGGATATTAATACTTCGGGGTTTTAAAAATTCTGACAATTTGATTATTTACAAAGAAACGTTCAAATTCTGTTCCCACTCTTGTTTTTGTCCAGATTCGCAAACCACGCCCCCTGGGTTACGTTGTCATTTGTGACATCAGCGAGGAAAGGAAATCAACGTTTCTTTTTTACATTCACTATGATATACAAAAGGTAATAAAGTTACTAAAGGATTGAAAGGTACCCGCCATCTCTGATTTACAGAAATCATGGAAAATCATACAGGATAACGTTTTAGGCAGATAAACAATCTGAAGTGAGAGCAACGTCAGTGCACAGTTCCCTGGACATTACGATATGCGCGTAAGAAATTCTAATTAACGAATATTAGAGAGGTAACAGGAAAATATGTCTTAACTTTGTTTCACTCCTGTTCAGTCATATTTCAACTCTGTAATTTGGAAGGAAGCAAGGCCACCAGGAGAAAGGTGTTCAATAGGCTTTAAAAGATGGCAGCTTCTTGATCTGGCCTGATATCGCAACATATTAATATAATGTCGTGTTTTTAAAATTATGGGCACCTACCGTTTAGGTAAAACGATGCTACAAAACCTCACCCTACATGTCGTCTACTTGCAATTGTCTTAGGAGGACCGAAAATGGGCATAAATATAATGTAGTAAGAATATAAACAACAGATTCGGAAAAAAATATGAAGAAATTATCCATTTTAGAAGTACTGACACGTAATGTTTCTCACTGGGGAGGAGGAGTGGGGGCGGGGGGGAGGAGGATCGTAAGTATCCTCGAGTGAGTTTTTTGTTGTACTTTTAATCCTAGAGCAAAAAAAAAGCGATACAAGGCCGTTGGATGTTGGTACAATCTGTCTCAACATCCATCCGGAAAATACCGGAATCTGTTTCTCTAATTGATTTTTTTTATATATAGAAAAGCTGTGCCGAGCCCGCTAAAACTTGCAGAAGAAATGCACCACCGACACCCCCACTCAGCCAATTTTCGGAGCAATGAAGTGCAAAGCAAATCGCGGGTGGGGGGGGGGGAGAAAAACAGAAGCAATATATCCCGTCAGCCATTAAAAAAAAAGTCATTTATTGTTACGAGGCATGATTTTCTTCAAAGACAGTTTATACACACACACACAAATAAAGCTTGTAGATTTACAGCAGGTCGCAGTAACTGAACAAGCAAGCCCCGAATTTATCTCCACCTAATTGGGAAAAATAACTGCACAGCGCTTACTGAAACGTGGGTTACTTACTGTACTCGGGTCCCTCATGATAATATTTTTGGCCAGCATGACGGTGCGGCTCGCCTTTTTCTTCTTCTCCTGTGTCATCCTGTCACATTTTACCAGGGGTGCCAGGCGCTCCTCCGCCGCCGCCGCCTCCGCCCGCGGTTCGGTTTTCCGGCCGAGGCGAGGCGGCTGCGGGCCGGCACGGGTGGGGGTGAGGGTGGGTGTCAGGGGCCAGGGGTCCGCGCTCTCACTCATCAATTGATACAATCCCAGCTCAGCCCTGTTCCCACTCGCTACATTGTGGCCTCCACATTCCCCGCTCGCGCTCGCGTCCCCCTCAGCCGCCGTCATGTGACCCCCCGACCTCCAGCTACGCGAGAGCCGGAAAGTCTACGTCAGAGCAGGACGGGTTTTACGCGCCAAATTCAACCAACAAAAAAGGGAACGCTTGCCGCAGCCCAATTTACCCACGCGAGCTGTAAATTTATTCTGCATAAACACACATGGGTTGCAGTCAGTACCTTGCAAAAGCAAAGACGCTGCGGTTGCTGGAAATCTAAAATGAAAACGGAAAAAAATGCTGGACATACTCAGCAGGTCAGGAGGATTGCGCAGG
Organism: Carcharodon carcharias; assembly: GCF_017639515.1. NCBI lineage: Eukaryota > Metazoa > Chordata > Chondrichthyes > Lamniformes > Lamnidae > Carcharodon > Carcharodon carcharias. The sequence continues at coordinate 39,112,573 of NC_054470.1, forward strand.
AGTCGTTCCCTCCGTGACACCTTGGTCCACTCCTCTATCACCCCATACACCTCAACCCCCTCCATGGCACCTTCCCATGCAACCGCAGGAGGTGCAACACCTGCCCCTTTACTTCCCCTCTCCTCACCGTCCAAGGGCCCGAACACTCCTTTCAAGTGAAGCAGCATTTCACTTGCACTTCCCTCAATTTAGACCACTATATTTGTTGCTCCCAATGCGGTTTCCTCGACACTGGAGAGAGCAAATGCAGACTAGGTGACCGCTTTGCAGAACACCTTCAGTCTGTCTGCAAGCATGACCCAGACCTCCCTGTCGCTTGCCATTTCAACACATCATCCTGCTCTCATGCCCACAGGTCTGTCCTTGGCCCGCTGCATTGTTCCAATGAAGCTCAACGCAAACTGGAGGAACAGCACCTCATCTTCCGACTCGGCACTTTAAAGCCTTCCGGACTGAATATTGAGTTCAACAATTTTAGATCATGAACTCTCCTCCATCCCCACCCCCTTTCCGATCCCCCTTTTTTGGAAATATTTATTTTGATTTTTCTTTTCCCACCTATTTCCATTATTTTTAAATGTATTTCCATCCATTGTTTTATCTCTACCTTTTAGTTTATTTCGATCCCTTCCCCCCACTAGAGCTATCTGTACCTTTATTATCACATTCCTTAGATAATATCACCAGCTTCAACACCTCTTTGTCCTTTTGTCTATGACATCTTTTGGTTACCTCCACCTATCACTGTCCCTCTATCCAGCTCTACCTCTCCCACCCCTCCCCCTTAAACCAGCTTATATTTCACCTCTTTTCCATTTTTCCTTAGTTCTGTTGAACAGTCATATGGACTCGAAACGTTAACTGTGTTCCTCTCCGCAGATGCGGTCAGGCCTGCTGAGTTTTTCCAGGTATTTTTGTTTGTGTTTTGGATTTCAAGCATCCGCAGTTTTTTGCTTTTATCTTAGGTCAGGAAGTACCTTAGTCGTACGCAGACTGGCAGAGGATCTTTCGGGGAGATGACTTGTGTTTCCTTTAAGCACACATGAGGGAGGCAATGGGCAACCTCCTGTATTCTTTTCCCTAGTCATATAGCTGATTGATGTTGAACATGGGAGGCTCTTGCAAGCAAGGGGTTGTGAGGTGTGGAGAAATGAGCAGAGGACCTGCCCTTGGGCAGCTCACCACTACATTTGCAGACTGCAAGCATTAACTGATAACTGTTAAACTGCACAGATACAACCACAGCAAACTGTCAGACACGTAGTTGACACATGTGGATAGTCTATACATGTTTGTACAATGGAACATGGCCCCTGCCATTTTTTAAAATAAATCATGCTCAAGATAGGGAACGTCGCTGGCAAGGCTGCCATTTATTAAATAATTTATTAAAGACTCTCTGAAGAAGAGTCATACAGACTCAAGATGTTAAATCTGTTTCTCTCCATAGATGCTGCCAAGGCCTCCTGAGTTTTCTCAGCATTTTCTGTTTTCTTTGCCACTTATTAAATAGTTCTAGTGACACTGAGTTGAAGGCAATAAATTTTCTTGAACCAAAGCAGTCCATGCAGAGAAGTGTTATTAGGTGGGGAATTCCAGGATTTTGATTCAGGAATTGTGAGGAAATCGCAACACACCACTGAGCTGGCATGGTGTGTAACTTTGAGGAAAACTTGGAGATAATGGTAATACCCATACTGTAATATAATGCAGGCACACACCCAGACAAAAAATAAAACTGAAACCAACTGAACAACTAGTCAAGTGACAAAAGACTCCAACTGCTAATTGGACCTGGACAACATTCAGGCTTGGGCAGATAAGTGGTAAATAATATTCACACCACACAAGTGCCAGGCAATGACCATCACCAACAAGAGAGAATCTAACTATCTCCCTTGACATTCCATACCATTACCATCACTGAATCCTCCACAATCAACATCCATTGACCAGAAACTTAACTGGACCATCCATATAAATACTGTGGCTACAAAAGCAGGTCAGCGGCTGGGAATTCTGCAGAGAGTAACTCACCTCCTGACTGCCCAAAGCCTGACCACAATGTACAAGGCACAAGTCAGGAGCATGATGGAATACTCCACACTTGCCTGGATGAGTGCAGCTCCAATAACACTCAAGAAGCTCGAAACCATCCAGGACAAAGCAATCTACCTATCGGTACCCCATCCAGCACATTAAGCATTCAATCTCCACCACCGGTGCACAGTGACAGTGGTGTGTACCATAGACAAGATGCACTGCAGCAACTTATCAAGCCACCTTCAACAGCACCTTCCAAACACATGACCTCTACCATCCAGAAGGAGAAGGGCAGCAGACACATGTAAATAACCACCATCTGCAAATTCCTCTCCAAACCACACAATTATATTATGGAATTATATCATTGTTCCTTAAATGTCACTGAGTCAAAATACTGGAATTCCCTTCCAAATAGCACTGTGGGTGCAGCTACACCTGAAATATGCAGCAGTTCAAGAATTTGTTTCAAGGGCATTTAGAAATGGGCAGCAAATCCTAGCCTTGCCAGTGATGCTCACATCTCATGAAAGAATTTTAAAAATTGTTACAGAATACTTAAATATGTATAAAACAAAGCAAGACATGTTTCAAATTAATATAAGGTGATGGGAGATAGAAAAGGGAAAGTCAAGTGTGGATAAATGAAAATAATAAGGAAACATTTCTTCACTGTTCTCTCCTTTTTCAACAAGTATGGTGAAATGTTGACATAGCTCAGTTGGTAGCACACTTGTCCCTGAGTCAGAAGGTTGTGGATTTAAGTCCCACTCCACGACTTAAGCAAAATTGAGGTAGACACTCCACTGTAGTGCAGGGGGTAGTGCTGCACTGTCAGAAAGGCTGTCTTTTGGATGAGATGTTAAACCAAAGCACTGTCTGCCCTCTCTGGTGGACATAAAAGAAATCAATGGTAATATTTCGAAGAAGAGCACCGGGGATATCCCTCTTGTCCCGGTCAATATTCACCCTCAATCATGGTTGCAAAAATAAATTATTTTGCCCGATTATCATGATTATCAAGTTGTGCGAAAGTTGGCTGCTACTGCCTTTTCTACATCACAACAGTGACTACACTTCAAAAGCAATTCATTGCCTTAGGTTGTTTGGTCGCCTTGAAAGATGCTATATAAATGCAAGCCTTACTTTTTTTTTCTTAGTATTCTAAGCCATTATACTGAGCTTCCATTCTGTCTAATATTTTTTATTCATTCATGGAACATGGGCATCGCTGGCTAGGCCAGCATTTATTGCCCATCCCTAATTGCCCTTAAGAAGGTGGTAGTGAGCTGCCTTCTTTAACTGCTGCAGTCCATGTAGTGTAGGTACTCCCACAGTGCTTTTAGGGAGGGAGCTCCAGGATTTTGATCCAGCGACAGTGAATGAATAGCAATATATTTCCACCTCATGATGGTGTGTGGCTTGGAGGAGAACTTCCAGATGGTAGTGTTCCCATCTATCAGCTGCCCTTGTCCTTTAACGAGTGGGAAGATGCTGTCAAAGGAGGCTTAGTGAGTTTCTGCAGTGCATCTTGTAGATGGTACACACTGCTGCAACTATGCATCTGTGGTGGAGGGAGTGAATGTTTGTGGATGGGATGCCAATCAAGCAGGCTGCTTTGTGTTGGATGGTGTCATGCTTCTTGAGTATTGTTGGATTCATCCAGCCAAGTGGACAGCATTCCAAGACACTCCTGACTTGTGCCCTGTAGATGGTGGATAGGCTTTGGGGAGTCAGGAGGTGAGTTACATGCCGCAGTACCCTAACCTCTGACCTGCTATTGTAGGCACAGTATTTATATGGCTAGTCCAGTTCAGTTTCTGGTCAATGGTAACCCCCAGGATGTTGATAGTGGGGAATTCATTGAATGTCAAGGGGCAGATGGTTAGATTCTCCCTTGTTGGAGATGGTCATTGCCTGGCACTTGTGTGGCACAAATATTACTTGCCACTTGTCAGCCCAAGCCTGGATATTGTCCAGGTCTTGCTGCATTTGGACTTGGACTGCTTCAATATCTGAGGAGTCACGAATGGTGCTGAACATTTAAGGGTAGAAAGCAAGATGAGCAAGTGACAGATGGCCCTAGTGGGGGTGGGGTGGGGGGAAGGGATCGAAATGGGCTAAAAGGTGGAGATGAAACAATAGATCGAAGTAAATTTACAAATAGGAGGGAAAAGTAAAATATATTTCTATAAAAAAAATTAATAAATTATTGGAAAAAGTGGGATCGGAAAGGGGGTGGGGATGGAGGAGAGAGTTCATGATCTGAAATTGTTGAACTCAATATTAAGTCCGGAAGACTGTAAAGTGCCTAGTCAGAAGATGAGGTGCTGTTCCTCCAGTTTGCGTTGAGCTTCACTGGAACATTGCAGCAGGCCAAGGACAGACATGTGGGCATGAGAGCAGGGTGGTGTGTTGAAATGGCAAGCAACAGGGAGGTCTGGGTCATGCTTGCGGACAGACCTAAGGTGTTCTGCAAAGCGATCACCCAGTCTGCGTTTGGTCTCTTCAGTGTAGAGGAGACCGCATTGGGAGCAGCGAATGCAGTAGACTAAATTGAGGGAAGTGCAAGTGAAGCGCTAGTTCACTTGAAAAGAGTGTTTGGGCCCTTGGATGGTGAGGAGGGGGGAAGTAAAAGGGCAGATGTTGCACCTTCTGTGGTTGCATGGGAAGGTGCCGGGGGAGGGCGTTGAGGTGTAGGGGGTGATAGAGGAGTGGACCAGGGTGTCACGGAGGGAACAATCCCTGTGGAAAGCCACCGTGGGGGTGAAGGGAAGATGTGTTTGGTGGTGGCATCATGCTGGAGTTGGCGGAAATGGCAGAGGATGATCCTTTGAACGCAGAGGCTGGTGGGGTGATAAGTGAGGCCAAGGGGGACCCCATCATGGTTCTGGGAGGGAGAGCAAGATGTGAGGGCGGATGCGCGGGAGATGGGCCCTGTCAACCATCGTGGGTGGAAAACCTCGGTTAAGGAAGAAGGAAGACATGTCAGAGGAACTGTTTTGGAAAGTGGCATCATCATAACAGATGCAACTGAGGTGAAGGAACTGAGAGAATGGGATGGAGTCCTTACAGGAAGTGGGGTGTGAGGACCTGTAGACGAGGTGGCTGTGGGAGTCAGTTGCTTGTAATGAATATTGGTGGACAGTCTATCATCAGAAATTGAGACTGAGAGGTCAAGGAAGGGAAGTGTCAGTGATGTACCACGTGAAAATGATGGAGGGGTGGAAATTGGAAGCAAAATTAATAAATTTTTCCAGATCCAGATGAGAGCATGAAGCAGCACCGAAGCAGTCATCGATGTACCGGAGATAGAGTTGTGGGAGGGGGCCTGATTAGGAATGAAACAAGGAATGTTCCACATACCCCATAAAGAGACAGGCATAATTGGGGCCCATGAGGGTACCCATAGCCACACCTTTATTTGGAGGAAGTGAGAGGAATTAAAGGAGAAATTGTTCAGTGTGAGAACAAGTTCAGCCAGACGGAGGAGAGTAGTGGCGGATGGGGATTGTTCGGGCCTCTGTTCGAGGAAGAAGTGGAGGGAGAGCCCTCAGACCATCCTGGTGGGGGATGGAGGTGTAGAGGGATTGGACGTCCATGGTGAAGAGGAGGCGATTGGGGCCAGGGAACTGGAAATTGTTGATATGATGTAGGGTGTGAGAGGAATCGTGGATGTAGGTGGGAAGAGACTGGACAAGGGGAGAGAGAATGGAGTCAAGGTAGCAAGAAATGAGTTCTGTGGGTCAGGAACAGGCTGACAGGACTGGTCTGCCGGGACATTTCTGTTTGTGGATTTTGGGGAGGAGGTAGAAGTGGGCCGTCTGAGGTTGGGAGACTATGAGGTTGGAAGCTGTGGAGGGAAGATCTCCACAGGAGATGAGGTCAGTGATAGTCCTGGAAACAATGGCTTGATGTTCAGTGGTGGGGTCATGGTCCAGGGGGAGGTAAGAGGAAGTGTCTGCAAGTTGATGTTCAGCCTCTGCAAGGCAGAGGTCAGTGCTCCAGACAACAACAGCACCACCCTTGTCAGCAGGTTTGATGACAAAGTCAGGGTTGGACCTGAGAAAACGGAGTGCGGCAAGTTCAGAAAGACACAGGTTAGAGTGGGTGAGAGGAGCAGAGAAATAGAGACGAGTGATGTCACGCCGACAGTTCTCAATGAAAAGGTAAAGAGCAAGTAAGAATCCAGAGGGAGGGGTCCAGGTAGAGGGAGAATATTGGAGGTGGGTAAAAGGATCTGTTGAATGGGGAGAGGACTCTTTCCCAAAGAAGTGAGCACGGAGGCGGCGGAAGAAGAGTTCAGCATCGTGCCGAGCCTGAAATTCATTGAGGTAAGGGCGTAAGGGTATGGAACTGAGTCCTTTGCTGAGCACTGAACATTCAGCATCGGAGAGGGGAAGGTCAGAGGGTATGGTGAATACATGGCCGGGGCTGGGATTGGAAGATGGGGTGGGGACAGAGGGACAGGCAGGGGGGGTCCTGGATGGGCATTGGTGTTGATGAGTTGTTGGAGCTTGCATTCCTTAGCAACTGAAAGAAAGAAACAAAGTTTCTTGTTGAGGCATCAGATGAGACAAAGAATAAAATGAAACTGGGGGCAAGGACAGCTTAGAAATAGGGTGCATCAATACTGCTGGAGGGAGAGGTCGAATGTGTTCATATGGCAGCACATGGCACTGAATGTGGATCTCAGGCTGCAATGAGAACAGCAGTCCGAGGAACACTGTATGTCCTGGAGATACCTGTAATCCTGGGTGGGTTCAAAACATGAGGGCTGGAACTTCAGTTGGAATCCACGTGGGTTAAGTCAGAGACCGAGACAGTCACTGAAGAATGAAATATGGCTGTGAAAGCGAGTTTTAGTAAACACCTTGTCAAATACCAGGAGAGAAATGGAAAGCAATGAAGGTGAACAGGGCAAAAGAGACAGGCGAAAATCCTGTCGGAGAGAAGAGCAATACTTCTTCAAGGTAGACATTCCTTGAAGAGAAGTGACAGTCAAATAAACACTAAGATAAAAGCAAAATATGCGGATGCTGGAAATCTAGAACAAAAACAAAAATACCTGGAAAAACTCAGCAGGTCTGACAGCATCTGCAGAGAGGGATACAGTTGACGTTTCGAGTCCGTCTAACCCTTCATCAGAACTAAGACATATAGAAATGAGATGAAATATAAGCTGGTAGGGGGGGGGGTGGGTGGAACAGGTAGAGCTCGATAGGGTGCCAGTGATAGGTGGAGGCCAAGAAGAGATTGCCAAAGATGTCATAGACAAAAGGACAAAGGGGTGTTGACGGTGGTGATATTATATAAAGGATGTGCTAATTGGGGACATTAAGGGTAGAAAGCAGGATGAGCAAGTGACAGATGGCCCTAGTTGGGGTGGGGTGGGGGGAAATGGATCAAAATGGGCTAAAAGCTGGAGATGAAACAATAGATTGAAATAAATTTAAAAACTGGAGAGAAAAGAAAAACTGAGCTTGACATGATGGAATGACAAGGGATTATTTGGAGTGTTCAGCAACATGCAGATTGGTGCAGCTCTATAACCACTGCGATAAAGAAAGATGGTACCATTAAAGTATGCTTGGATCCCAAAAGATTAAATCTTCTCTTAAAGCACTCAAGAGGTGTCCCCTCAAGATGCCTACTCTGGAGGAGCTGAACCCAAGGTTAGCTAGAGCTAAGTCCTTCTCAAAGTTGGATGGGAAGCATGGATATTGGTCATTGCCCCTGTCTGAGGATACACAGGAACTATTGACATTCAGAACACCGGTTGCGAGGTATTGCTTTCTATGGTTCCAATTTGGTCAGTCAATGAGTCAGAGCCTGTTTCAAAAGCAAATGGATTGCATTATTGAGAGTGCTTCAGGTTGTGTTTGAATCACAGATGACGTAGTGGACATTTGAAGTACCAAGGAAGAGCATGACAAAAAAATCTTCACATTCTAATGGAATGTCTAGAAAAGAAGGTCTCATCTTTGATAATAAAAAATGTATTGTTATTGTGAGCGATATTAATTTCTTCATTTCAATTTAATCTGACACAAGGATACGACCAGATTCCAGTAAGATCGAGGATTTGAAATTAAGGCCTACTCCTCAAGATAAAGAAGATTTATAGAGGTGTTTGGACCTGTTTAACTTCTTAGCACCATATATAATCGATTTTTTCTGAGAAAACATCATCACTAAGCAAACTTCTCAAGAAAGATAAACCACTCTTGTGGCATGAAGATCATCAGCAGGCGTTTGCTTCACTAAAACAGTCATTTCCTGCTGAAGCATGGCTATGATATTACAATTCAAGGAAAGAAACTACACTCAAAATAGAAGCTTCACAAAAAGGTCTTGGGGCATGTCTGTCACAGGAAGGCAGACCAGTTGCATTTGGTTCCGAAAGCTCGTAGCCCACTCAGGCAAACTATTCAAACATTGAGCGAGAAACATTGGTCTTAGTGTTTGATGTCACCAGATTCCATACATATCTAATTGGCAAACACTTTGTTGTTGAGACTGATAAGAAGCCATTAGAAAGGACATCCAAGGAGCAGAAGATGCTGGATCCTGACAGCAACGGTGTCATGAAGCTATTAATGTATATAATATTTTGGAAAATATTTTTCTTTTAAAGTAGAGGTTTGTCTGTGGGTGTGTCTTAATTAGATTAAAGCCAGCTGGTCTGGGTGCTTTGATGTACTAGTTTGAGATGCAAATATATCTGGAAAAAGCCAAGCGCCACCTGAACTCCAAAGATTGTTAATCAGAGTACAGGGGTACAATTGTGACCAGGGATACAATTGTGAGGTCCAGTGCAAATCTGGAAACCTCATAGTTATGTCTGACACATTGAGCAAGCTACACAACCCCAAGAAAACAGAAGATATACCGTTGGATGTCCAAGTGGATGAAGTAGATGCGAAAATAGAAGACATGTATAGCATTGATGCAATTTGGATAAGACAAACATAAAAAGCTCTGAACAGACTTCCAGAGATCCTGTCCTCAGGTCATTATGACAGATCATCCTTGGTGGATGGCCAGATACAGTACAAGAGGTTCCCACAGACCTCAGAACCTTTTGGCCATATTGTGATTAAATTGGCATTTCAAGTGGAGTAATTTTCAAGGCCAGACAAGTGCTGATACCTGAAAGAGCTTTATCAAGATATCTATGTCCATTTACACAATGAGGGTCACATCGGCATTGATAGATCAAGATGACGAGACAGTTTATTAGCCAAGGAGTGAGCTGAGATGATGTGCGATGAATCAGCCAAGTCAACCCAGCATCTCCATCTTCATGATGTACTGACACACCCATAGTCAAGAATAACTACTGACTTGTTTATTGTCAGAGGTGATGACTTCTTTCTTGTTACCGACTACTTCTCCAAATTTCCTATCATTTGCCTATCATGAGGGATACATCAAATGGGTGCAAGCAAGATGAATGCAATTTTCAGTCTTTTTGGTTCGCTGGCGGGAACACTATCAGACAACGGTCCACAGTACAGCAGTTAAACCCTTCCAAGACATGTGTGCAAAGTAGGCTGTGAACCATGTCCGCACTATCCAAGGTCAAATAGGCTAGCAGAAATGATGGTGCAGACAGTAAAGTCACTGAATTTGAAATGTAGGGAGACTAATCAAGATGTTTAAGTAGCAGTGGGTGGAATTGTCTGTGCCCATTGGGGTCGGAAGTGTTCAGTGGTGTGAGCGGACAGTATGGCAAGAAAGCCAAACATCGGTTTCACGACATCGTGAAACCCATTTGCGATCGTTCACTCAGCCTGTCGATGGCGGGCTGCGCTCCCCACCATCGTACGTTGGGAATCTCATTGTAATACATCAGCATATCGTTATAAGGCCAGCCCACCAGACTCATCCCCCACCTAGCTGGATTGTCTACACACATCGGCGGGAAAACTATCCAGTGCATAACATGTCTCTACAACTGTGAAGTGCAGAAGTTGGGGCTTACTGCCAGGGCCTTGCTTACATCGTGGACATCCAAGGAGCAGAAGATGCTGGATCCTGACAGCAACGGTGTCATGAAGCTATTAATGTATATAATATTTTGGAAAATATTTTTCTTTTAAAGTAGAGGTTTGTCTGTGGGTGTGTCTTAATTAGATTAAAGCCAGCTGGTCTGGGTGCTTTGATGTACTAGTTTGAGATGCAAACATAGAGATAGCATGCATTTGCATTTTTTGGATAAAGCATTCAAGAAATGGGGGGAAAATCAATGCCTTTCTAGCAGCTACCAAGCAATATGTTTATATTACTATTAAAATTGGTATTATGAAAAGGGGTTTCATTGTTAAAAGGTGAAGCTCAAAGAGGTTGTTGATACAATGGGAATTAACATTCAATGGGGCTGGTAGGTATAACTTCAGTAGTTTTCGGGTGTGCAGACAGAGGCAATGTAAGATCAAAAGGCAGCTGCAACCTCCAACAGGCTCCACAGTGAAAGGAACCTCATTTTGAATTCATACGGTGAAAATGCTTTGCCTGGTGTCTATGGGTTGCTGTTGCCTTAATGGAGATTAGTTTGGGAATTTGCTAAAAGTTATGATAGTAGTAATTTGTAGCCATGTGTATATATTTTAACCTGTATAAATTAATAAAATGTTTCATTTAGTTTAAGGTAAAACCTCAAGAACCAGTGGTCTGATTCCTGAGTTTAGAGTCGCATCTCAAACATAACACTTAAAATTATTGGTTATGACAGTTGTTTAAAGTTTCCCTCGAGGATTTTTAAAATAACTCCACTTTACCAACCGGGTCGGTCATAACAAACGGCACACTGGAGGAACATCCATGGCATACTGGGTGGATTCTCATGGACATGGCTCTGCTGTGACGCAGCTCACGGAAGTTGGCAAGTCACTGTTGATGTTCATAATGGATGATGGTCGAGGGGGTGGGAGAGGAAAGTCTCGGATCGACTGGGAGAGGAAGAGGTGTCAAGGTTGAGGTTGGGGGGCAAATGAGGGTGTCGGGGAGGTGAGGCTGGGGTAGGGGGAATAAAGATGTTGGTGGGGGTGAGGTTGGGAGGGGGGAATGAAGGTATTAGGAGGGGGGAGAGAGTATGGGGGGAAGGAGGGGTTAACGGGGGAAAAGATGGCAACTGGGGAGGTAAGTGTAAGGGAAGGAGTTTGGAGGGGGGAAGGAGTTTGGATGAGGGAAGGAGTCCAGGGGAGGAAGGAGTGCAGAGAGGGGAGGGAATAAGGGTGGAGGAAGGAATGTGGAGAGGGGGAAAGAGTAAAGCTGGAGGAAGAAGTGATGGTGTCTGAGTGAGTCAGGAAGGGGGAAGAAGTAGTGCTGGAGGAAGAAATGAGGCTGGAGGAAGGGGTAAGGCTGGAAGGAGTTTCCTTATTACGTTGCTGCTGCAGGGACTCACGCATGGCTCCCGCGATGGAGTGCAGGTCTGCACACATCTCGCATTTTGCTGGACCAGGGTCTCCATGGCATCCACCATCCTCCCCATGGAAACTCCAAATATGCACATGTGGGCACCACCTTATCAGAGAGCAGGCGGACACACTCCTCTGACTCGTGTGCCACTCTGTTGAGGGCTTCCTACAGGTCTGCATGAAGTTCCCACGCCTTCTGCTGACTCTCCAGGATGAGTTGGAAGGCCAAATCCAGAGGCTCAACATTTGACTCGGACCTCTCAGGTGCTTGATCACCAGCATTCCAAGCTCCGCTGAACCTGCCTCCTTCTGCTGCAGACATGTGTCTGTGTGGTAACCACCAGATTGTGAACCCAAGCCTGCTCTAGATCTAGGTCCCACCAAGGTGTGTGTCTCTGCCCTGGTGCAGGGTGCGGGTAAACGCTGTGAAGCAGCTTCCGGGCTGCTTCTTTCTAGCACATCAATAGAAGAGGTGTCCTCTTGGCTGAAGGTGAGGAAGTGGATGGAGCTGAGGGACTGGCTGGGTGAAGTTGTCGGTCGCTTAGCAGAGCACCTTGTGAACCAAAGTAGAGATAATTAGTGCATAGCAGCAGAGTCAAAAGCAAGAGAGGGAGCACTCACAGTTGTATTGAGGGAGGGATGCAGGATTCTCAGGTGGGCATTCGCTGCTGATTTCATTGTCGCTGCAGGCAGGGTCTATGTCCTCACTGGCCAGCGTGATGGCACGCTCCCTGAAGTGAATGAGGAGCCACTCAACCCCCAGTCTGGGACCACTCCCTGTTGATGTGGGCAGGCTTCTCCTGCAAGGAAACAGATGGAGAGAGTGTGAACAGGATACAAGGCACTGCACAGAATGTTTGTATGGTGAGCAGAGCCATGGACAAGATATGAGCCTGCTGGAGATGTGAGGGTGTATGTGAGAGTTAGTGGTGTTGTCCCTTGATGCGTGAGATCCCTGTGGATGTGTGATGGGTTTGTAAGTATGTGAGTTGAGAGTGATGAGAAGAGTGAGTTACCCTGGCGGAACGGATGAGACCATTCATCCTGTAGCGGCACTGGGTGACTGTCCTCTTTTGCAGGGCATTGGTGCTGACCACCGTTACCACCGCCTTCCATGCTGGATAGGTGATGCCATTGCCCCTCCTGCAGCCAGAGTGGGGATAGAGGACATCACAGCAGGCCTCCACAGCGTCCAAAAGGCATTCGAGGGAGGCATCACTAAACCTTGGAGCTGCAGTCTTTTTGCCTTTTGGGGCCATTCTGTCTTCCATGCAGCAGTCATGGGCTGGGAGCACTGAGAGGAGTGCATGTGGCTATACTTTAACTATGGGTCCCGCTGTGATGAAGCAGTGAGATGATGGCATGGTGGGTGAATGAGGGCCCACCCACCATGGAAACGGCATGTTTCCAGGGCATAATTAATACGATGGATTTTGGATGATATGGCGTAAAAGCCGCCATTGTGGCCGGAGGGTGAAAAGTCGTTTTACCTGCTCACTACCACACTTAGTGAAAATCTGGGACAACTATGCCCAATGTTGCACTTAAAAGCAACAACACTTGATATGGGATTATGATCCCCAGCAGAGATCATGTTCTGAAGGCAATTCAGGACAACTCTTCTGAGTCGTCATCTGATCAGATCGTCATCAGTCCAAAGAAAAAACTATTAGAAAGACAAGAGAAAATGAAAAACATACATGATAAATATGCAGGCGTGGAGTTGCCTCCTCTGCAGCAGCGCAGGAGGTCAAAGTGATCAACCCGCGAAAGAGGACATAGCTCCCTGCTGAAGTGTCAAAGATCTATAATGAGCCATGGTCATATGAGGTCATCACCCCAAATGGTGCAATGTTGAGGGGGAATAAATGTCATCTGAGAGAGTTATCCAACGGCATCATACCTAATACTCCTGTGGCATCAAGTAAGAGTGCACATTCAAGTTCTGAGCATGGAGTTAATGGAGAGGACACACACAACATTCAAGTGCAAGATAATTGTCAGTCTTTGCCTATGAGCCAAGAGAGAAGAGTTGACAATTCCAGATCTCGGCAAAGTTTCACTGTTACTAGATCAAGTTGAGTCAGCAGACCACCTGTATGTTTCAAAGACAATTGAATAATTAATGTGAGAGTCAATACATGTGTAAATACTGTTTACAATTACCCTATTTCATTATGTACATAACTTATAGCTTGAGTATTTTTTACTATTTAAGGAAAGGGGGTTGTTGTGATATTGCTTTGTCGTGCATGTAGTTTGACATATTGATTAACGTACTGCTGAATATGTAAAGCTTTGGTATACATTATCACAGGAAGTGATGCAAATTAATATGTGACATAGTAGATTGATCAGCAGGTAACACGTGTGAGAATAGCTTTCCTGAAGTTCTGTTATTCTTCAATAAAGAACCATTTGTTTAGTTTACCAATCATTGCCATAGTGTTTGGTATGTTTGTGTTAAGAGACAATAACACCACACTTCTTTAAACAAATTCCTTACACCCTCCTGATCAAGCCCATGGGACCTCAGTTTAACATCAATCAAAATACAGCATATTTGGCAACACATGACATCCACAGTACTGCACTTAAATGTCAGCCTGGAGTTATAGAATGGAACTTGAATATATAATGTTCTGACTCAGAGGTATGAGTTATATCATTAAGTCGAGCTGTTAAATTATAACAACTGTTGGTTCAATAATGGTGACCTCCTAACATCATATTCAGTCAATTTGATTCTGCAGCTGCTAGGATTCCACTCAATCAGGGAGCATAACACTGAAATTGGAAAAGAAGCCAAAATGCACAATTAATTATAAAATATTTAAAAATTTGTGGTTCTAAAGAAAATGAGAATTTTTGCTTTGTAGAGAGCATACAAATCTCTAGTTCACGGAAGCTAAACCTTGTGCTTAACCAGAACATATTTGCTATTTTACTATCCGTAATCTGTATGTTTTGTATGAAAAGAGGTGTGTCGCTTCATAACCTTGAGGTATATATTCCAATTAAAGAATTCAGTAGCAAGCTTGTGTGTGTTTAAAATAAAAAGGTTATTTATTCTCACACACTTACCACTAATCAACACAAGTTACACACTCAGTCTTACAAGCACAGAAATGCACACACAAAGATTGGATACTGAGAAAGATATCACACTTTTATAGATTACAGTTAATTCAGTCTTTGACTTACAATTTCCTGTCTCCCATGTAGCAGACCTGTGGTTTCTTGAACAAATTCAATGATTTAAAGTTGAAGTGAGGGTCTTGCAAAGTGAAGGGTTCACAGCAGGTTGTGAAGTTTCTTGTAGTTGAATATCTAGGGATTTGGTTCTCAGGTGAACTCTGAAACTGGAACAGATTAAGCACTGCTTGATGACTTGCAGCTAGTTTCAGAATCTGGTTCTCAGACTGGCTGACGACAGATGGTTCTGATGGATCTTCTGGACCCTGGAGTAACAAATGTGCAGCACCTGAAACCAGCTTCGATCACATGACTACTGTGTTGACACTTTTGAGGCTCACCTACCCTAGTTTGGATGGGGCAGGTCATTGTAATACATTGGGAAGTTGATAGTGGGCATTGAATTTCGATCTTCCCTTTTGTCCAGCAAGAAACATGGAGATAGGCAGTCTCTGTCGTCTTTAGGTGTTGGCCTATCCTTAAACAATAAGTAGCGTGAATTCCACAAATGGCTGTGAGATACCCTCACCTATGTCCATATTTAATTAAGTATTCGCTAGAGACTTGAAACGCTCTGTAGTCCAAATACCAAAAGTCACATGATTTGTGGCAGCCATTTTAACACTGTGTTGCATCCAATTTTTAAAAGTATTGACTAAAAGTTCATTGTGACATGCCTATACCGGGTATAACACTGGAGATTAGTTTGCCCAGTAGCGGATGTTGCCATTTTCATCATTGAATTTAGGAATGTGCACAGTATGCTAAAGCAATCAGTTTACTGGTCTTCAGCCGGACCTGAGACTGAGACAAATTTCCCAGCTAAAGTTAGGGCAGAATCTGGAGGCTGAGGCTATTTCAGTTTTTAATTGGCAAACTCAGCTTGTATTTCTTGATGTAAATTAATTTCATGAATAAATAATACATTAAGTTAAAATTCGTATTATGTTTAGCAGCTGTACCTTGCAGCATTATAAAAGAATCAAGTACAGATTTTAGAATGTGAAAATATGTTTTGAAATATTTGATCAAGATTATATATGATGCATAGGCAAGATATGCTCCGGATTTGACTTCAGAGTGCATCACCGCCACCAGACCTCTCATTACTAACTATTTTTGAAATGCGAGTAAGCCATTAAAATCCTAGTTTAAAAGTATGGAAAGTTATATGTAATTTTGATCTGTTTTTAGATCCACCAAATACATAGCAATGAGACAATTTAATTTAATGTTTAAGTGGAAAAAGTAATCTCAAGTCATCGCCATGCTTTCGTTGTACTATGCATTCAAATTCCTTGGGCAATTGCACATGATATCTAGTTGAACAAAACCTATAAACTTCTATTCGACCTAATCCGTCAGCCATGATTTAGACTTTTAACCGAAAATCAGCTGATTACAAATTATACAGCGTTAACTATGTTGTACGTAGAGAGAGAGAGAGAGCTTCGTGGGTGTGCTTTTACTGCAACAGTATTGGTTGGTCCAGGTGTGCAGCTATCTTAGGTTTCTCTGGATTTCAAATTACCCCGGAAGCACTGATCCATTGGCAGTCGTTGACAATGTAGAGATAGCATAGCAACTGCAGCTGGGACAATGTGAAAGTCTGCAATTACATTGAGTTAGCGCAAGGATAAAGCGCGGTTATATCTGGAGTGGATACAACAGCAAACTTAACTGTCGATTGAAGGGAGGAAACGCAGGGTTATATATTAGGATTAACGCTGACATATTCGGAATAAATTGCTGCGCATGCAGCGTAACTACCTGCATATTATTGGTGATCCGAGGTAGATATTACGATATTTATGAAAATATTTTTCACTGTTTACACTGCAGAATGGATATGACGTCAATTGTTTGCAGCAGGTAAAACGAAATGGCCCTCGCAAGTGGACACTGGATTAAGAAAGAAGTCAGAGGAGAACCTCCGTGTCCCAGGTAAATTGCACAAAATGAAAATCAGCAGTTTGGAGGCAGAAACTTGCCTAAGAAATCCAAATAAATATAATATTTTTTAGATTTCTATTGAATTTGTAGCTTTAGATAATAAATAATTTACATGGCATAGGTTTTATGTATTTGCACTATGTTTTCAATACCTACACAGTATATTGTTAACCAACGACAGTATATTAATATTCCCAGCACTAGTTCCTACTTGAAATCACAGGATACTTAAGCAGAGGAGGTACATAGAATCTCAGAGTTGTTATAGTCTGAAGTAGGCTATTTGGCCCATCCTGTCTGAATGCCACTCTCCTGCCTCCTCCCCATAACCCTGCACATTCTTCCTCTTCCGATAACAATCTAATTCCCTTTTGAATTCCTCGATTGAATCTGCCTCCACCACACTTTCAGGCAGTGCACACCGGACCTTAAGTACTCGCTGCGTGAGAACATCTTTTGTCGTATTACTTTTGCAAATTACTTTAAATTTGTGTCCTCTCATTCTCTATCCTTTCATGAGTGGGAATGGCTTCTTCCTCTCTACTCTGTCCAGACCTCTCATGGGCAGAATTTTACATTCCCCCATCCACTGGCTTGAGGGTGAGGGGTGGCTCATTAAATTCTTTGGATGGCTTTCCCACTGGGCTCTTGCCCACCCTGACCTCTCTGCAATTTTACAGTGGGGTGGGTGAGGCCTAGGCTGACCCTCCCACTGCCCTTCCCCCAATTAAGGTGCTTATGTGGCCAGTTACGACCACTTAAAGGCAGTTTCTCACCCAGCATTGTTTTCAGGCTGGCGCGAGGAGTAAACTGGCAGGGGGAGCCCGAAAGGTCACCTTACTCAGGCCTGGGGTGGGGGGGGGGGGGGGCTGCGCCTCTATCAACAGCCTACTTTTAACACAGTGTCCTTCCCCACCACCAAAAGGTCTGGCCACTGTGGGTGCTTCCTCCCTCTCCCCCACTAACATGCTTACGCCTCCTAATCACATCACCCCACCTCGGCTTCCCCCTCTCCAACCTCACCTCCCCTTCCTGCCCTGAGACCCTCAAAACCTACCTGGTCCGGGACTCCTGCGACTTCAGCTCTGAGGACTGCTTGCAGGCCCAGTCCTGGCCACTGCAGCTTCTGGTGATACTGGGACCTAATTTTTCCAATCTGTCTTCATACCTGAAATTTCTACTCCCTGGAACCTTTCTTGTGAATCTTTTCTGCACTCTCTCAAATGTCTTCACATCCTTCCCAAAGCGCAGCACCCAAAACTGGGTGCAATACTCCAGCTGAAGGTGAACTAGTGTCTTATACAAGTTTAACATAACCTCCTTGCTCTTGTACTCTACACCCCTCTCAATAAAACCCAAGATACTGTCTGCTTTATTAACTGTGCCCTCAACCCTGTCCTGCCACCTTCAATGACTTTTGCACATATAGATTCAGGTCCCTCTGCTCCTGTATTCCCCCTTAGAGTTGTACCCTTTATTTTATATTGTCTCTCCATGTACTTCCTACCACAATGAATCACTTCACATTTCTCAACATTGAACTTCATTTGCCACCTGACCACCCATTCCACCAATTTGTTTATATTCATTTGAAGTTCCACACTATCCTTCTCACAGTCCACAATACTTCTACGTTTTGTATCATCCACAAACTTTGAAATTGTGCCCTGTACACCAAGGCCTAGATCATTAATATTCACCAGGAAAAGTAAGGCTCCCTGGGGGACTCCACTACAAGCCTTCCTCCAGCCTGAAAAACATTCATTAACCAATGGCGGGGAAGAACAAAGCTGACATTTCGAGTCCTCATGACCCTTCAACAGAACTGAGTAAAAATAGGAGAGGGGTGAAATATAAGCTGGTTTAAGGTGGGTGGGGGGTGGAGGGTGGTGGGGAGAGAAGTTGGGGTGGTTGTAGGGTCAAGCAAGCAGTGATAGGAGCAGATAATCAAAAGATGTCACAGACAAAAGAACAAAGAGGTGTTGAGGGTGGTGATATTATCTAAAAGAATGTACTAATTAAGAATGGATGGCAGGACATGCAAGGTACAGCTCCAGTGGGGTTGGGGTGAAATATGACTAAAAGGGCATAAAAGGTATAGACTTAAAAGTAATGGAAATAGGTGGGAAAAGAAAAATCTATATAAATTATTGGAAAAAACAAAAGGCAGGGGGAAGAAACGGAAAGGGGGTGGGGATGGAGGAGGGAGTTCAAGATCTAAAGTTGTTGAATTCAATATTCAGTCTGGAAGGCTGTAAAGTGCCTAGTTGGAAGATGAGGTGCTGTTCCTCCAGTTTGCGTTGAGCTTCACTGGAACAATGCAGCAAGCCAAGGACAGACATGTGGGCAAGAGAGCAGGGTGGAGTGTTAAAATGGCAAGCGACAGGGAGGTTTGGGTTTCATATGGCGGCGCATGGCACTGAGTGTGAATCTCAGAATGCGACGGGAACAGCAGTCCGAGAAATGTTTTATGAACCGGAGATACCTGTAATCCTGAGTGGGTTCGAAACATGAGGGATGGAATTTCAGTTGGCGTAAGTCGGAGACAGAGACAGTCACTGAGAAAGGAAATATGGCTGTGAAAGTGGGTTTTAGTAAACACCTTGTCAAACACCAGGAGAGAAATGGAAAGCAGTGAAGGTGAACAAGGCAAAAGAGAGATACGGAAATCCTGTCGGAGAGAAGATCAATACTTCTTCAAGGTAGGCATTTCTTGAAGAGAAGTGGCATTCAATTAAACACAGATAAAAACAAAAAACACATTCTTTTGGATAATATCACCACCTTCAACACCTCTTTGTTCTTTTGTCTGTGACATCTTTTGATTATTTGCTCCTATCACTGCTTGCTGTCCTTACAACCACCTTCTCTCCCCCCGACACCTTAAACCAGCTTATGTTTCACCCCTCTCCTATTTTTACTCAGTTCTGTTGAAGGGTCATGAGGACTCAAAACGTCAACTTTGTTCTTCTCCGCTGATGCTGCCAGACCTGCTGAGTTTTTCCAGGTAGTTCTGTTTTTGTTTTGGATTTCCAGCATCCGCAGTTTTTTGTTTTTATTCATTAATCAATCCTTGCTGTTTCCTGTCACTCAACCAATTTTCATGTTGCTACTTTCCTTTTTATTCCATGAGGTATAACTTCGTTCACAAGTCTGTTGAGTGGCACTGTATCAAATGCTTTTTGGAAGTCCATGTACACCACATGAACAGCATTGTCCTCATCAACCCTCTCTGTTACCTCTTCAAAAAACTCCAAGTTAGTTAAACACAATTTTCTATTAAGAAATCCATGCTGGCTTTCCTTAATTAACTCATATTTAAACACAATCAAAAGCATTTGTTTGTGTGACTATTAATTTTGTCCCAAATTATTGTTTCCAGAAGTTTCCCCACCACCAAAATTAAACTGATTGGCCTATAGTTGCTGGGATTATCTTACACCCTTTTTGAACAAGGGTGTAACGTTTGTGATTCTCCAGTCCTCTGGCACACCCCTGAATCTAAGAAAGACTGAAAATTATGGCCAGTGCCTCTGCAATTTCCACTCTCTCACTTCCTTCGGTATCCTTGGATACGTTTCATCCAGTCCTGGTACCTTATCAACTTAAGTAAAGACAGCCCATCCAATACCTACTCATCAATTTTAAACCCTTTTCTATTGCTTGAACTACCTCCTCTTAACCATGACCTCAGCAGCACCTTTTTCCTTGGTAAAGACAAATACAAAGTATTCATTTAATACCTCAGCTATGCCCCCTGCCTCCATGAGTAAATCCCCTTTTTGATCCCTAATCAACCCTACTCCTCCTTTTACCATCCTTTTACTATTATTAAATGCCTATAGAAGACTCGGATTCCCTTTTATGTTGACTGCCAGTCTCTTCTCATACTTCCTCTTTGCTTCTCTTATTTGCTTTTTCACCTCCCCTCTAAACCTTCTATATTCAGTCAGGTTTTCAGTTGTATTTTCTACCTGACGTTTGTCAGAATCACATTTTTTCTTCCTAATCTTAATTTCTATCTCCTTTGTCATCCAGGGAGCTCTGGATCTAGAAAGATCCTTAACACCCCAATGCCATGCCCACACCGCCAACCCCCCCAACCTGTTCGTTGGATAGAAAACAATAAAAACAGTCATAGATGAGAACAATATTCTCTACCAGTTGTAAGTTCCTGTCCAAACTGTGCACAAATCGGGCAGAGTCTCCACAACTCCAGAAAAAATCTTGGTCCCAGTAGTTTTCAGATGAAAGGTTAGAGGGGTGGGGATTAATTATACCATGATACGTAGAATTAATTAAGTTTCCATTTTTTAGTCAGACTTTTGTCCTTATTTTTAGTATAATGCTATGGTTTTACATTACATTTATAGTTAAATTGCAAAACTTAAGACAATTTTGGGGAAAAAGGGGAGTAGAGCTGGTTGGCACACAAGGACTAGATTTCACTGCTCCTGCTAGAGAAGGGTTGGTGCATGACCTCCACCCTGCCATAATCTTGATGCAAATTAAGTTGTTTAATATTGAAGACTGATCTTTAAACTTGATCTTTGCCAGCAAGAAGGAGCCCACCACTGCTAGGAGAGGCAAGTGCATGCAGTGGTGCAGTAGGACTTCCACTTAAGAGGAGTAGAAGAGCCCCAGGACCATTGTTATATTGTTTCACATTGAACTAGAAGACTAGTTAACTAACCGTCTAATTAGAAATAAAAATGAAATCAATGCATTTATTGTGGTTTTTATGCAACAGAAACTGCTGATGTTTAAAATCAGAGACAAATGCACATCTATGGGTGGAATTGTCCCAGATTTTCACTGAGTGCAGTAGTGGGTGGGTAAAACGATGTTTTACCTGCCGGCCGCAATGGCGGCTTTCACACTGTATCGTCCCAAACCTGCTGCATTAATTATGCATTCCTGGGAAACACGCCGTTTCCATGGCAGACAGACTCTCACTCACCCGCCATGCCATCACCTCGCTGCTTCAGAACACCAGGCGCCATACTTAAAACCAAGCCATGCACTCACATCTAAGAACATAAATAGGAACAGGAGTAGAACTTTTGGCCCCTTGAGCCTGTTCTGCCATTCAATAAGATCGTGGCTGATCTCAGTACTTCCAGTCCATGACTGCTGCAAAGAAGACATGGCCCTGAAAGGCAAAAAGACTGCAGCTTCCAGGTTTAAAATTGTGTCCCTCGAGCACCTTGTGGTTGCTCGTTGTGATGTCCTCTACCCCCACTCTGGCCACAGGATGGGCAGCAACCTCACTAATCCGGCTTGGGAGGTGGTGGTAGTGGTGGTCAGTGCCAATGCCCTTCAAAAGAGGACAGCCACCCAGTGCCACAAGAGGATGAATGATCTCCTCCATTCCACCAGGGTAAGTCACTCCTCTCATCACTCTCAACTCTCAGACACTCAAACCCATCACACATCCACAGGGCCCTCACTCAGTGCTGGTTCAAGAGACATCACCATTCGTTTTCTCACACACCTTCATTGTCCTCAACCCGTCCATGGGACCACTCTCCACTGATACATGCCAGCCATTCTTATCATCTGGCTTGGCAAGTGTTGTGCTTACCCTCTTTCTATCTCTATTCATGCGGGACAAGCTGGCACAACAAGAGGGAGAGGTTGCAGACGGGTGGTGGAATGTCTGAAATCGGGGTCCTCACACACTTTCCAGCAGTGCAACATCCATCAGACAACCATGCTATGAGTGATGTGTCCTGTTTCACAGGACACTGCCATGCACTTATTATCTTGCCTTACTTCTGCATGCACATCTGGGAAACAGCCGACGGAGCCCACGACCCAGGGCCTCCAATCAATCCGTGAAGAAACCTCTGAAGAGGAATTTAAAGGTACCCACCTTGAAGTCCCGTCACAGTGCTCATCCATACCCTCCACCAGCGAGAGACGCACACCATGGTGGGACCTAGCTTTACAGTAGCTTCGAGATCGCAATCTGGTGAGCACATCGCACTTTCTGATCTGCAGCAGGGATTTCCCAGGTGTCCAGCACTCTGTTGACTGCTGGAGGCCAGAGATTTGCTGAGTCCAAGTCAGATGACAAGGCTCTGGACTTGGTCATGTCACAGTTGCTGGAGCTGCAAAGGTAAGCTCTGGAACATCATGAAGGGATGTCCGCTCCACTCCTCAGATTGCAATGCACGATGGAGGACTTCATGCACCTTAAGTCTGAGGTGATAATGCACCAAGGTCAACACTGGTCGGATGGCGGCCACCATGGAGACCTTGGTCCAGGATGTCGCTCCTGCACTGCTGCATGGGCTGAACTCCATTGCCGATGCCATAGTTAACCTCCAGTGTGTACGCGAGAAGGGTACGGGGCAGCTCAATCTCACTCCAGCTACCCCTTCTCCTCAAGGAGTCAACCAGGGGCCCTTGGGCACCCATAGGGAGCAGGATCAGCAGGTATACCCCTTGGGACCATCCATCCAGGTGACACTGGGAGTGCCCATCCCATCCGAATCCCCTCTTCCTGTGGCCTCAGCAGCTCCAGCTCCATAAGCCGAGGAGGATGCCACTGCCACACAGAAGGACCCTGAAAGCAGGCCAGGGCCCTCAAGGTCTTGGCCCTCTAGAGGCCGCCCACCAAGGTCATCACACAGGGCGTAGCAGTCATCAGGCTACCTCCAACTCCACCTCCACTGTGGATGGCTGGGGAGCACCAAGATGTAGTGGCAGGGTTAGGAAAATTAATAAGATGTAACTCTTTTAGAGTTAAAACAATTAAACTAAATTAACAAAATAAATAAGATGTAGTTGCACAGCTTGGGCATGGGTATTAATCACTTGGACATTTTGTTCACTCTTGTCAATAAACTTACATGAGTGTCTCCCTGCCTATGGCTCCTTATTCTGATCAGTAGTGTTCTTGTCACTCAGATGTGAAACCTTTCTGCACAAGTTAAAGGCAGGTGTCCCAGTCCAGGGCCTCTTCCCTGTACTTTGTGCAGCCTTCAGACCAAAGTGATGGTCCAGCATCACACTCCCTGGACACATTACTGTACTGATGCCTGCACCTCGACGGTGCTTGTCATTGTGGGCAGGAGTCAGAGTTCCATCATTCTCTGTGTGCTCTCTGCACTTTTAAGGTGGGGCTGGCCCCCATCTCTTCAGCATCTGTGACCAGTGACACTGTGCTCCTGAAGGGGTCAGGTGGTGAAAGCAGACAAAGGATCAGATGCTTTTAAAGTTTCATGGCTGCATCACTATGATATGACCCTGATCAGAGTGCAAGTGAGTATGCCCTTGGCCAGACAGGAGTCAGAAATTCTCAGAGGCTATATGAAGATCAATGGAGTGCCCTCACTGTATGTCGTCATCATCCTCCTGCAATCGAGTGACTATTAGGGCATCTTTATGACAGGAGCACTATCACCGAGGGTATTCATGCTGCCATTAGCCAGACTGGAGTCAAACGTTCGTAGATGCAATGTGAGGATCTACAGTGCCTCCTCACTGCATGTTGTCATCATCCTCCACAAATCTAGAAGCTATGAGGGCCTCCCAGACGCGCCTGCCTTGTCTGGCCAGTGCGAGGGCCTCATCCCCGTCATTGACACCTTTGATGACTTGCTCACCCTCACCCCCATCGGCACCTTCCTCATCGGAGGAGACCTCTAGCTCATCCACCTCCTCCTCAGCTAGTTCCTCTCCCCGTTGCAGTAAAGGCTGCATCAGACGATGATGATGCATGACACCCTCTGTGGACTGTATTGCAGGGCTCCATCAGACAAGTCCAGGCACCAGAACCTCATTTTCAACATCCTAATGGTCTCCTCCACCAAGTTGAGAGTTGCAGCATGAGCCTCATTATACCATCGCTCTGCAGCAGTCTGATGCAGCTGCACGGATGTCATCAGCCACATCCTCTGTGGGTAGCCCTTGACCCTGAGGAGCTGCCCCTGCAGCTTCTGTAGAACCTTGAAGACTTCAGGGATCTGTGACCAGCTGAGAATGTAGGAGTTGTGGACACTCCCTGGAAGCCGTGCGCAGACCTCCAGGATGCCTTTGTGGTGGTCGCACACCAGCTGCACATTCCGCATGTAGCAACGGAGATCTAAGCGCCAGTGAGTGCAGTTGATGACACACTGCACACGTGGAAAAGCCGAGATCAGGGAAAATCCATTTGCTCTTGCATCCTGGCTAACCTGGTCCTGGGTGAAATGAACAAAATTGTGTTCCCTCTCAAAGATGGCATCCATAACATCATGGATGCATTTGTGGGTGGAGGCTTGTGATAACCCACAGAGGTCACCTGTGGAGCCCTGAAAAGAACCACTGACATAGAAATTGAGCACTGTGGTCACTTTCTCAGCCACTTGCAGTGGATGCCCTCTATGCCCCTGTGGCCCCAAATCCTGCAGCAGGTGGCAGATGTGACCGACCAGTTTCTAAGACATGTACAGTCTTCAGCGACACTGGTTATCAGTCATCTGTAGTGTCTATAGATCCTGTGTCTAGCTAGGCGCCGACCAGCAACGGCTCACTGTGGCTCTTTGGCGTGTGCAGGAGCCCCAGCCACCCTTCTTCCAGACGGTGCTGCTCCTCCTTCTGTGCAGCCAGGAGCCTCAGTTGCTCTCTTCTCCGTCATCTCTAATCTTTGTACGTCACGAGGCATACAGCTAGGTCATCAGGCTCCATGATCCTGAGGCACTCCTCCTGCAGGATAAAAGAGAGAGAGTTGTGGGTTTGGATGGGTTTACTAAGAACCTGTCTTGGTTAAGCCTGAAGGCCCCTTAATGCATCCTGGAGAGTGCTGCCCACCACTTGGATGGCCAGAGTTTAGTGCGCTGCATGGCTGCCTGAAACCCCACCCACCTCTACCTCACTCCACCTGACTGATTGGTGGTAGATTTGCCCACTGGACTGCATGCTGTGCCCTCAGCTCAGGCGCAAGCAATCTCCTAACCCACACTGCAAGGCTGCACTGTTAGCTTGAACCATGGGCGAGACTGGTCCAAACTGGGATGATATTGCAAGGAGTTGAGTGCTTTCCCCAGTGACGGCTCCATGGCCTGCTTTAGCAAGGAGATTGTACAACATGCCCAATCGTCCAACTGTTCTGCAGTCCACTAAAATGCTCATTAGTTTGCAGTCTGTGTCCAAGGGGTGAAAAGCTCTGGAGCTCTTGGTGGCACTTTGATGCCTCTGCGTTGCTTGAGTGGGCAGAGAAGTTAGAGGCCCAAATCCAACCATATCAATGTGGCTGTGCCTGAACTGTCTCAGCTTCAGAGGAATGGTCACTTTTTATATATGGTTCCCCTAACACGTGACTGCCTTCCTCGCCCACCGCCCTCCCATCCCTACCCCTCACATGCTTGTGCGCTACCTTCAACCGCACGGCAGCCCTTGTCCCCCCCATAACACGCCTCAACCTTAAAGTCCAACAGGCAACCTGAGCAAAAACTGTGCAACATTACTGTGTACTCACCTCCGAGTTCCCCATAAAGTGCAGCCTGCCAAGTGCTTGCCTTTTATATGCTGTTGTGAAATACCCATCAGTGTGCAATCACGTCAATGTGAACGGACGATCCAGTGTTGGCAGGAAACCCAGCCCGCCATCGGCAGTAGAGCAGACAATTGCAAGTAGTTTCATGATGCCGTGAAACTGATTTTTGGCCTTCTTGCTATATTGTCCACTTACGCCACCTAATGTGCCCGATGTCAGCGGGCATGGAAAATTCCGCGCTATGATTTAATTTTACTACTAAGTAGTTTATTTTAGTACTACATTAGATTATAAATGTCTGTCGGTTTAAATTTAAAATACTTGGCTCGACTTTCTATTGTTGCTGTATTCCTTATGGTGAAACTTTGTTGAGTGTAACAGTATTCTTATTGTGAGTTTTACAATAGTACTTAAGCAATCATAACTCTTCCTTAGCCTCACTTGCAATTTAATTTTCTTTATTTCTTAGTTTTAATCAGATTGACAGCTATCAGTTTAGGGGAATGTCACTCCGTGTTGTCATCAATAGCGGGGCATGGCTGGGGTGATGGCAAAGAGCAGTTGCAGAATAAAGTTCTCTGTATCTACATGCATCTTAACACTAACTCCATTCAGCTTCATCTTCAAAGGAAGACCATTCTCTTCTGCACGTTGTGTATGTGAACTTTCTGTTTCACACAACAGCCATCACCTGATATTTCTAATACCATGTTTGCATTTGTACCCACTGTGGACAAGGTTGTGACTACCCAACATTAGTTCACTTTAGGCCCTTAGAGCTACTGAAGAAAAGAGGATTTATTTCCATCAACCCTATCTGGATTTGATGACAGTCCCACAAGGTGAAAAAAAGTTTTGCTAATTTTCCAATTACATGCTGATACGTTGAGCTTCACTGTTAGTCAAGGAGGTTCTTATTTACAAGTAGATAAGTAATTCCTCAAGATGAAAGCATTTAGTCGCATATTTTGGATTTCATAGAAATTAAGCATACACTAATAATTATTCTTAATAATGATCATGCATATATTTGAGATTACACAAACGATAATACAGTTTGCTGTAGAATTCACTGCTTTACAGGTTTCAAGTTCAAAGGGTTAACCGCAGACCAGGTCTTGTCGGATCCTGAACAATCTGTTTTAACACCCCTCTTTATATATTTTTTTCTCCAGTATGGATTCATATATTATGAATGGATGACCACATCCCATTGTCCACTGAATGAACTTCAGTTTTAACCAGAGATTCTCCCATTCACGTTATCAAGTGTTAATCTTAACTGAGTTGTCAGTCAAATAATTAAACTGGGGAAAGCTAGAGAGACCCAACACTCTAGTTATCTCTTGACTGTATGCCACAACAAAGTTCTCTGAGAAGTTGGACAACCAAATTATAATTGCTTAGAAGGGTGGCACCATTACCTAACCAACTATCTCATAGCTTTGTGACTTATGAAGGTCAATCCAAGTGACTAACAAAGTCTGTTTTGCCTCTGTTGAACTTTTATC
This sequence comes from Carcharodon carcharias, assembly GCF_017639515.1. Lineage (NCBI taxonomy): Eukaryota > Metazoa > Chordata > Chondrichthyes > Lamniformes > Lamnidae > Carcharodon > Carcharodon carcharias. The sequence continues at coordinate 39,140,181 of NC_054470.1, forward strand.
AGCTATATATTCCTGTCCTTGACATTTCCCAGTTTCCAGTGAGGGAGCTTCCTGCTGGCAGTACATATTTAAAAAATAGCTGAACAAATCCACTGTGGTACCAAGTTCTGTCTTCTACCTGCATTGTAATTTTGAGTTTCTTTCTCGTCACGGTGTATTTTAAAATTAAGTTTTGTCATTTATAGGCATGGTCATGGATTGGCAGTTCCTGGAAACATAGCATTCATATTTGGAGGCTGTTCTACTGTTAGTATGAAAGTGAGTAATTCTGTGGGTGTTACTTTCATTTTTATTCAGTAAATTTCAAGATATTGTCAATTTTTAATATCTATGACATGACAATCGCTATGTGATACTGACCTTCGATATTCAATTACTTAACTGAGCAGAAACTTTGAAGTTTGGATGCCCACATCTGTTTTGACAGTTGCTTTTCCATTGCTGGCAGGTTGTTATACACAAGAAATTGTAGACTTCTGATTATGAATGGAAACTTTACAGCCTGCTAACTGATTTTAACAGTTATAGATAATTCTCAGTTTATCAGACTAGTAGCATTTAATCTCATATATCGCAAAAAACAGAAGAGGAAATTGAGGCTTTATAAAGGAAAACTCTAGGGTGTGAGGCTAGGTAGCTAAAGGCTCAGCTTTGAGTTGAGGTTTACATATCAATAGATGGAAATTACAACACAAAAACAGGCCTTTGGGCCCAACCTATCCATGTTAGTCTTTCCGTGTATGCAGTTGGTTCCAATCACATTCACTCGTCCTATTTGCATATCTCTTAACTATTTTTCCTTCATCTTCTTATCAAATATAGAATGTTAACATTGCTTATGCCTAATCATCTCTCTTGTAATGAATGTTTTCTGTCCCCTGATCTAAATCTCTTTTGTTTAATTTTGAAGCTGTAATTGCTCGTATTTGATCCCTCAACTACTGCAAATAGTCAACTTCCTTTTACCATTCTTTCCAATTTAAAACTCCTCTATCCAATCACCTTGTAATCTATGTTGTTTTAACAATGAAGCCCCAAGTGTTCTAACTTTTCTTTGTATTTGTGTTTCCTCACAACAAGCAATATCGTCTTGAAACATCTTTAAAACTTTAGTATGCTTCTTACAGAGTAGAGTCCAGTATTTCACACTGTACTCTAACAGCAACAACTTATACCTGTATAGCATCTTTAATGTAATAAAATATCCCAAAGCAGATGGGAAGCGTTATAATGCAAAATTTGACACTGAGCCACATAAGGAGATTTTAGGCCAGATGACCAAAAGCTTGGTCAGAAAGGTAGAAGTGTCTTAAAGGGGGAAAGAGAGGGAGAGAGGTGGAGAGATTTAGTGAGGGAATTCCAAAGTTTAGGGCCTTGGTAGTTGAAAACACAGCCACCAATGGTGGAGTAAATCAAACCCAGCTGTTCAAGAGGCAAGAATTAGATGAACGCAGATATCTTAGAGGGCTGTAGGGTTGACAGAAATTACAGAGATGGGGAGCAAGCGACCACAGGGGTGATGGGTGAATGGAATTTGATGTGAGTCAGAACACGAGCAGACAAGCTTTCATTGAAATCAGATTTATGGAGAGTGAAATGTGGGAGGGTGGCCAGGAGTTCTTGAAATAGTCAAATCTTGAGATAACAAGGGCATACTTGTAGGTTTCATCAGCAGATGAGCTGAGGCAGGGAGTAGGTGATGATACGGAGCTAGAATTGGACAGACTTAGTGATGACGTGATATGTATCCAGAAGCTCAGCCCAGGGTCAAAAGTTATACCAAGGTTATGAACAGTCTGAATGAGCCTCAGACAGTTGCCAGGAAAAGGGATGGTGTTCTTGGCCAGTGAATGAAGTTTGCCATGGGGAATGAAGACAATGGCTTAGATCTTCCCAATATTTAATTGTGAATCTAGTACCGAATGCTGATTGCATCCAAAGTGGAAACTCTACCCAACTGTCTTTAATGTCCTATGAACCTATACCTTTAGATCCCCTGTTCTTTCATAGCACCAAACCTACTTGCATTCCATTTATCTGCTCTAACACAGTTTGGCGTTCTAGTTTTGTACTGACTTTTCTTCTTGTCGGATTTTCAACTTATCATAATTCGATCACGACTCCCAACACCCCTAACTTCAGTTAACTCATCTACCTGATCTACAGTATTTCATTATTCATAACCAGATTTAGCAAAACCTTTGCCATTGTACTAGCATACTGCTTCATGACGGAGTCCTGTAAATGCTTTTTAAATATATCATTCCTTTTTCTCAATTGATAGGTGGATAACTAAAATCTCTCAATAATAATTTTGTTATTTGCGCTCATTTCTCTAATACAAATAAGGAGCAGGAGCAGGCTATTTGGCCCCGCAAGCCTGCTCCGCCGTTTAATCAGATCATGGCTGATCTGATAGTAACCTCAAATCTGCATCCCGCCTACCCCAAAAACCTATCACTCCCTTGCTTACCAAGAATCTATCCACCTCTGTCTTAAAAATATTCAAAGACTCTGCTTCTACAGCTTTTTCAGGAAGAGAGTTCCAAAGACTCATAACCCTCAGAGAGAAAATTTCACCTCATTTCCATTTTAAATGGACAACCTCCTATTTTTAAACAGTGACCCCCTAGTTTTAGATTCTCCCACGAGAGGAAACATCCTCTCCACATCCACCCTGTCAACACCCCTCAGAATCTTGTATGCTTCAATCAAATTGTCTCTTATTCTTCTAAACTTGAGTTTAGCCTAAGCCTAGCCTGCCCAACCTTTCCTCATAGGACAACCTCATAATGTGACTGCAGATTTTCTCTTCCATCTCCTTCTCCTGATTTGGAGGTTTGTAACACCACTATTAACGTGATAAATCCATTTTTTTAAACTTACAGCTCTAACCAAATTGACTCTATTTGTACCTCTTCTTATCTGCACTGAGCCACTTTGCAGCACTCTTTTACCAGATGTCACTGCATCTCCTTTCTTATCTTTTCTATTCCTCCATTTTATCAGAGGGCACTGCATAGCAATTAGGAGCAAGGATCCTATGTGATTTTTTTTTCTTAAGCCGAGGGAAGGCTGAAGCCTTCCTGGTTGAGATGAGCTATTGGGGGAATTGAGTAAGAACCAGCACAATAAGGAGAAATAGTTTACTTTGGTTTATAAATTCTAATGGAATATTGTAAGACGATTTCTTTCAAAGTTACAATTAGCAATTTTTTTCTTGAGAAAAGCAAAAACTATAGGTGCAGGAGCATTAAAAAAAATACAGAAAATGCTGAAAACAGTTAGCAGGTCATTTAGTGTCTGCAAATGGAATAGAAATGTTATAGCTTCAGTTGTAATTAGTAATTTACATTGATATAATGTGTTACTATGAAACGTTTGAATATAATTCTGGAACAATGATTTTGTTTTTGTTAGGGTGAGCAGCCCAAGTATTTTAGTGATTTCTACATGCTTACAGGTATGTAGCAATAATGATCTTTTAACTACTTAACAAATGTAACATAATGAATGGTTTATTTACATGTACTATTCCTTTATTACGCGTTACTTCTGGTGATTCCCAGTGGCTATAAGACTCAGGTTATAAGTTGCAGTTTTGGTTCTGCAATTCCCCACTTGAAATGCTCTTAATTTTAGTTGGATCATTCGGGAGGGAGACATTCAGTGGGAGTCAGGTACCCCTCCGAAGGCAACAGAGCGCAATCGGTAGAGGGTTGGCATCTACTAATTTGCCTGCTTTCTCAGGCAGGATATGAAGCCTAGGGAAAGAAAAAGATAAAGAAGTATGAATACTGAAATCTAGAAAACATTCATTATTGCCACTCTTTTTAATACAAAGGTTTCTCTGCATGTTAATGTTGGATAAGTAATTTTATTTTTCAAGTAATAGTAAGCAAGGACTGTGAAGAAGATGCAAAACTATCAGGCCCAGATGTAAATGGCTGATATTTAAAGTTGTAAAAACTATGTGGGTAAATATACTGCATAGTGTGATACTGAGCCAACCAGAGGACCAAGGTTCCCGATTCACAAGATAAAGCAAAATCCTGCGGATGCTGGAAATCTGAAATAAAAACAGAAAATGTTGGAAAAACTCAGCAGGCTTGGCAGCATCTTTGGAGAGAGAAACAGAGTTAACTGTTTGAGTCTGTAAGACTCTTCTTCAGAGCTAAAGAGAAGCAGAAATATGATGGATTTTATTCTGTTTATGATGGGGTGGAGCAGGTGGAATGAGATAGAAGAAAGAAGTGGGGGATGGAGGTGTAGAGGGATTGGACATCCATGGTGAAGAGGAGACGGCTGGGGTCAGGAAACTGGAAATTGTTGACATGATGTATGGCATTTCAGGCTCGGCATGATGCTGAACTCTTTTTCTGTCGCCTTTGTCTCTGTGCACACCTCTATGGGCAGGAGTGTTTTCCCCCCCCACCACCCCCCCACCGTTCAATGGATCCTTTCTCCCACCTCCAGGATTCTCTCTCTACTGGACCCCTCCCTCTGGCTTCTTACCTGCTCTTGATCTTTTCATTCAGAACTGTCAATGTGACATTGGCCGCCTTAATTACTCTGCTCCTCTCACCCACTCCAACCTGTCTCCTTCTGAACTTGCTGCACTACGTTCTCTCAGATCAAACCCTGACTTTGTTATCAAACCTGCTGACAAGGCTGGTGCTGTTGTTGTTTGATGTCCAAACCTATGCCTTGCAGAGGTGAGTGCCAGCTCTGACACTTCTTCCTCCCTCCCACTGGAACATGACCCCACCACTGAACATCAAGCCATTGTTTCCAGGATTGCCAGTGACCTCATCTCCCCTGGAGATCTTCCCTCCACAACTTCCAACCTCAGCCTCCCAACCCCACTCAGCCTGCTTCTACCTCCTTCCCAAAATCCAAAAACTGGTCTGTCCCAGTCGACCCATCGTGTCAACCTGTTCTTGCCCCAAGGAACCCATTTCTTCCTATCTTGACCCTGTTCTCTCTCCCCTTAAAGTCTCTCCAGTCTGTTCCCACCCACATTCGTGAGTCCTCTGATGCCCCACGTCATATCAACTATTTCCAGCTTCTTGGCCCTAACCGCCTCCTCTCCACCATGAACATCCAATCCCTCTACACCTCTATCCCCCACCAGGATGGTCTGAGAGCTCTCCCCTTCTTCCTTGAACAGAGATCCGAACAATCCCCATCCACCACCACTCTCCTCCGCTTGGCTGAACTTGTTCTCACACTGAGCAATTTCTCCTTTAACTTGTCTCGCTTCCTCCAAATTAAAGGTGTGGCTATGGGTACTCACATGGGCTCCAGTTATGCCTGTCTTTTTGTGGGTATATGGAACATTCCTTGTTCCGGTCCTACTCAGGCTCCCTCCCACAACTCTTCCTTTGGTATATCGATGACTGACTGTATTGATGCCACTTCATGCTCTCATCTGGATCTCGAAAAATTTATTGATTTTGCTTCCAATTTCCACCCCTCTCTCACCTTCACATGGTCCTTCTCTGACACTTCCCTTCCTTTACCTCTCTGTCTCCATTTCTGGTGATAGATTGTCCACCAATATTCATTATTAGCCCACCAACTCCCACAGCTACTTCGACGACAGCTCCTCACACGCTGCTTCCTATAAGGACTCCATCCCATTCTCTCAGTTCCCCCGCCTTTGTTGCATCTGTTCCAATGATGCCGTCTTCCAAAACGGCGCTTCTAACATGTCTTCCTTCTCCCTAACCAAGGTTCCCCCCCGACTGTGGTTGCCAGGGCCCTCAACAATGTCCAACCCATCTCCTGCAACTTTGCCCTCACCCGTTCCCCTCCCTCCCAGAACCATGATATGGTCCCCCTTGTCCTGACTTTTCGCCCCGCCAGCCTCCGCATTCAAAAGACCATCCTCTGCCATTTCCGCCAACTCCAAATACATTTTCCCCCACCAGCCCCTAACCCCCCTGCCCCCATCAGCATTCCATAGGGACTGTTCCCTCGGTGACACCCTGGTCCAGTCCCCCATCACCCCCAACTCCTCATCCACTTCTCACGGCACCTTCCCATTCAATTGCAAAAGGTGCAACATCTGCCCCTTTACCACCTCCCTCCTCATTGTTCAAGGCACCAAAAACTCCTTTCAGGTAAAGCAGCATTTCACTTGCACCTCTTTTATTTGGTCTACGATATTTGCTGTTCTCAATGTGGTCTCCTCTACATTCGGGAGACTAAACGCAGACTGGGTGACCACTTTGCGGAACACCTTCACTCGGTCTGCAAGCATGACCCTGACTTTCCTGTCACTTACCATTTCAACACAACATCCAGTTCTCATGCCGACATGTTCATCCTTGGCCTGCTGTAATGTTCCAGTGAACCCAACGCAAACTGGAAGAACGGCACCTCATCTTCCAATTAGGTACTTTACAGCCTTCCGGACTTAACATTTGAGTTAAACAACTTCAGACCATGAACTCTCTCCTCCCTCTTGACCCCTGTTTAATTCTAATTTTTATTGTATTCATTCATTTTTCTAAAATCCTTTTCCCTCAAACTTCCCTTTCCCACACAGGGCCATTGTTTTTATCTTTTGTTTTTGCAGAGTGCTGACCTTCGTTCTGCCATTAACACCTTCTGCTACCTTACCTTTTATGCCATTGTCAGTACCTTCTTTACTCTTTACTACTACCATTAACAGCCCCTTTGTTTTGTGTCCATGGCATCTTTGTCAATCTCTCCTTAGCTGTCGCCTATCCCTGACCTTCTATCCCATTCCACCTGCTCCATCCCTTTTGAACGAGTTAAAATCCATCATTTCTTACTTCTCTTTAGCTCTGAAAAAGAGTCACATGGACTTGAAACATTAACTCTGTTTCTCTCTCCACAGATGCTGCCAGACTTGCTGAATTTTTCCAGCATTTTGTTTTTATTCCCGATTCACTCATTGCTCTGTATTGTTGAGTGTCTATAAATGGCCACAATACCCTGTACTACGGAAATGAAAAATCAGCTGGGGTTGTTGATGGGGGTGAGGGGGGGGTGGTTCTGGAGTGGTGTTGGGGGTGGTGTGCAGTTCCCATAATTGATCGCAATCCAGTGACCATTGTTGGGAACTGTACTTATGTTATAGTGGGCAAGAACTGGATTGGCTTGGCTTGGATGTCATCTTGTCCAACCTCACAGAGAATGACTATGTTGCTGAACTATTGGAGGATAACTAGTGCCTGTGGAACTGTTAGCATTTTCTGGAGAAGAATGCAGAGGAGAGAAAATTGAGAGAAACTTTTGAAATCTTACTTTGTTAATGTACTTTACTAATGCTCATCCGAAAGATAGCACCTCCAGTAGTGCTCTGAAGCATTCACTTAGATTATGTGTTCAAAACTCTGAAGTGTGTTCGGAACACAGGCCGAAATCTTCCGCTCCCATTAGCTGTGGGTGTGTTTGACGGTGTGAGCGGGCAATATGGTGGGAAGGCCAAAAATTGGTTTTACGCTGTCGTGAAACCGGTATTCGATCATCCACTGCGCCCATCAATGGTGGGCCGCGTTTCCCACTGTCCAATGTCAGGAACTTAATGTTAATGCATTTCCATCTCATCATCGTGCCTGCAAGCCGGAATCAACCCCCCTGTCAAATTTAGCTCCCACGTCGGTGTGACTTCGAAACAGCATGATTTACAACTGCCTATAAAAGGTGTGCACCTGGTGAGCTGAACTTCGAAGGAAACTTGGAGGTGACTGCACACAGCCTTGTGCAGTGATCAAGGATTGCCAATAGGACTTAAAGGAAGAGGCGCGACGCATTCGGGGGCAGGGGTGCAGAGGAAAGTCACTTTTTCCTGACTGGCTTTCAGTGTGGCGCAGGGGCAAGGGCTCCAGTGCAGTGGGGTGGGAGAGGGTCGGCAAGGCAGCACAGACTGATGCAAGTCCATAATTACAAGTCATGGGCAGAGTGTGGGAAGGGTGAGGGAAGCAGTCACACACTTGGATAAGTTTGTCAAAAGTGAGCATTCTCCCACAGCTGAGACCGTTCAGCAGCAGCTCCATTGACATGCTTGGAATCATTTCTGAAGCATTTCTGCCCACTCAAGCAATGCAAAATCATGAAATTGCCACCAAATGCTTCAGAATTTTTCACCCCTTGGGTTCAGACTGCAAATTAATGTGCGTTTTAGGGGGCTGTAGAACAATTGGACGACTGGACAAGTTGTAGAACCTTCTTGAGAAAGGTGGCCATGGCGCAGTCATGTTTGAAAGCACTCGGAGCCCCTTGCAATTTCTTTATTCAGGTTTGGACCAGTCTCCCCCATGGTTCAAGCTAACAGCGCCACCTTGCAGTGTGGGTTAAGAGAATGCCTGCGCCTGAGCTGAAAGCACAGCATGCGGTCCAGTGGGCAGAGCTGCTGTCAATCAGCTGGATTGAGTGGAGAGGGTGGGGGGGCAGAGGTGGGTGGGATTTTGGACAGGCATGAAGTGCACTACATGCTGGCCATCCAAGTGGTGACCAGCACTCTCCGGCATGTGTAAAGGGGCGTTTGAGATGCAGTCGGAGCTGGAGGCTGAACTAAGAGAGGACCTTAGGGGACTTATCCTAACCCAGGCTTCTCTCCCTTTGATCCTGCAGGAGGAGAACATCAGGATCATGGAGCCTGGTGATCTGGTAGTATACCTCATGGCTTACAGGAAGTAGAGAAGAAGGAAAAGAGTGTGACGGAGGCGCCTGGCTCGCCAAAGGGGGGGCATCTCCCTGAAGATGAAGGGCCGGCAGGGCCTGCTGCGTATGCAACTGAAGATCCACAGCAAACTGTGGCAAGTAGGCACCTCACCTAGACCCAGGGTTTATAGGCAGCCTTTTCATTCCTGCAGATGACCGATAACCAGTATCGTCTAAGACTGCGCATGTCTAGGGAATTGGTCGGTCACATATGTCACCTGCTGGACAGAGTTGCGGGAACTTGGAGGGCACCTACTGCCAGTGGCCATGAAAGTAACTAGCACTCAATTTTTACACCAGTGGCTCCTTCCAGGACTCCACAGGTGACCTGTGTGGGACCTCGCATGGCTTCCCCCACAAATGCATCCAGGAGGTCATAGACACCATCTTTGCGAAGGCACAGAACTTAATGCATTTCGACTGGGTTCAGGAAAGCCAGGAAGCATGAGTGCTGGGATTTGCGCAGATCTCTGGTTTTCCAAATAAGAACATAAGACCATAAGAAATAGGAACAGGAGTAGACCATTTGACCCCTCGAGCCTGCTCTGCCATTCAATAAGATCATGGCTGATCATCTTGTGTTTAGATTTCCACATTCCCATCTAACTCTGATGACCTTTGATTCCCTTGCCTAACAAGAAACTATCTACCTCTGCCTTAAAAATATTCAATGACCCCACTTCCACCGTCTCCTTCAGAGGCAGAGGGTTCCAAAGTCGCATAACCCTCTGAGAGAAAAAGTTCTCTTCATCTCTGTCCTAAAAGGGTAAGCACTAGTTTTAAAACAGTGCCCCCTAGTTCTGGACTCACCCACAAGAGGAAATATCCTTTTGACATCCACGTTGTCAAGACCATTCAGGATCTTGTATGTGTGAATCAAATCACCCCTCAATCTTCTAAACTCCAGTGGAAACAAGTCCAGTCTGCCCAACCTTTCTTCATAAGACAACCCACTCATTCCAGGTATCGATCTAGTAAACATCTTTTGAACCGCCTCCAATGCTTTAAATCCATCCTTATTATGAGGGGCATAGATAGGGTAGACAGGAAGGAGCTTATTCCCTTGGTGGAGGGATCAATAACCAGGGGGCATAGATTTAAGCTAAGGGGCAGGAGGTTTAGAGGGGATGTGAGGAAGAATTTTTTCACCCAGAGGGTGGTAGGAATCTGGAACTCACTGCCTGAAAGGGTGGTAGAGGCAGAAGCCCTCATAACATTTAAGAAGTATTTGGATGTGCACTTGTGATGCCATGGCATATGAGGCTATGGGCCTAGTGCTGGAAAATGAGATTAGAATAGTTAGGTACTTGTTTGACCGGCGCAGACTCGATGGGCCAAAGAGCCCTTTTCTGTGCTGTAGACCTCTATGACTAAGGAGACCAAAACTGCACACAATATTCGAAGTGCAGTCTCACCAATGCCCTGTATAACTGAAGCATAACATCCTTGCTTTAATGTTCCATCCCTCTTGTAGTAAAGGATAGCATTCCATTAGCCTACCTAATTACTTGCTGTACCTGCATAGGAACCCTCTGTGACTCATGTACTACAGCATCTAGATCCTTTTGCACCTCAGAATTATGCAGCCGTTCTCCATTTAAGTAGTACTGTTTTTTTTGTTCTTCCCGCCAAAATGAACAACTTCACATTTTCCTGCATTAAATTCCATTGCCAGATCTTTGCCCACTCACTCAACCTATCTATATCCATCTGCAACCTCCCATGTCCTCTTCACAACTTACTTTCCTATCCATCTTTGTGCCATCTACAAATTTAGCTACCATGTCTTCAATCCCCTCATCTGAGTCATTGATGTGAATTGTAAAAAGTTGAGGCCCCAACACAGACCCCTGTGGGACTGTACTCATCACATCCTGCCAATCAGAAAAACACCCATTTATACATACTCTCTGCTTTCTGCCAACCAGCCAATCTTCTATCCATGCTAATATGTTACCCACAACACCCATGCGCTTTTATTTTCTGGAATAACCTTTGATGTGGCACCTTATCAAATGCCTTCTGGAAATCCAAGTACAGTACGTCTACAGGCTCCCCTTTATCTTCTTCATATGTTACTCCTTTAAAAAAACTCCAAAAATTGGTTAAACATGATTTTCCTTTCACAAAGCCATGCTGATTCTTTCAGATTGCCTTGACCTCTTCTAAATGCCCAGCTATAACCTCCTTAATGATCGATTCTAATAACTTCCCAATGACAGATGTCAAGCTAACTGGCCTATAGTTTCCTGTTTTCTGCCTCCCGCCCTTCTTGAATATAGAGGTTATATTTGCTACTTTCCAATCTGATGGAACCTTTCCAAAATCTAGCGAACTTTGGAAAATTAACACCAGCGCATTGAATACCTCATTAGTCACCTCTTTTAAGACCCTAGGATGTAATCCATCAGGACCCGGAGACTTGCCAGCCCGCAGCTCCATCAATTTGCTCAGTACCATTTCCCTAGTGATTTCAATTTCACCTAGTTCCTTTCTTCCGTTCATCTCCTGATTTGCAGCTATTGCTGGAATATTTTTTGTATCCTCTATAGTGAACACAGAAGTAAAATATTTGTTCATTTTCTTCTGCCATTTCCTTGTCATATACTATTAAGTCCCCACTGTCACTCCTCTAGAGGACCAACATTCATTTTACTTACTCTTTTCCTTTTTAAATACCTGTAGAAACTTTTGCTATCCATTTTTACATTTCGAGCTAGCTTTGTCTCATACTCTAATTTATTTCTCCATTTTTTTTATTCGTTCATGGAATGTGGTCTTCGCTGGCTAGGCTAGCATTTATTGCCCATCCCTAACTGCCCTTGTTCAGAGAGCATTTAAGGGTCAACCACATTGTTGTTGGTCTGGAGTCACATGTAGGCCAGACCAGGTAAGGACAGCAGATTTCCTTCCCTAAAGGACATTAATGATCCAGATGGATTTTCATGAGAATCGGCAATGGCTTTGTGGTCATCATCAGACTTTTAATTCCAGATTTTTATTGATTCGAATTTCACCATCTGCCTTGGTGGGATTCAAACTTGGGTCCCCAGAGCATTGCCCTGGGTCTTTGGAATACCAGTCCAGTGACGATACCACTGATCAATAATTACCTCTTGATTAACCTTTTAGTCATTCTCTGCTGTTCTTTATATTCTGCCCAATCATCTGTCCTCCTACTCATCTTTGTGGAGTTGTACGCCTTTTCCTTAAGTTTGATGCTTTCCTTAACCTCTTTAGTTAACCATGGATGGTGGATCCTCCCCTTAGAATTTTTCTTTATAGTAGAAATGTACTTATTTTGAACACTCTGAAATATCCCCATAAATGTCTGCCACTGCTTATCTGTCGATCTAGCCTAGTTTCCCAGTTCACTTCAGCCAGCTCGGCTTTCATCCCAGCATGGTTGCCCTTATTTAAGTTTAAGATACTGGTCTTGCACCCACTCTTGTCCCTTTCAAGCTGGATGTAAAATTCAATCGTTTTGTGGTCACTGCTACCTAGGCGTGCCTTTACTCTGAGGTCGTTAATTAATCCTGTCACATTACACAATACCAAGTCTAGTATAACCTGTTCCTTGGTTGGTTTCAGAACATACTGCTCTAAGAAACTATCTGAAAAGCATTCTAAGAACTCCTCATCCAGGTTATACTGCCAATCTGATTTTTCCAGTTTGTGTAGATTAAAATCACCCATGATTATTGCAGTCCCTTTATCACAAGCACACAATATGTTCTCTTGAATACTTTGTCCTACACTGTGGCTACTGTTAAGGGCCTGTAGACCACTCCCGCTAATGACTTTTTTCTTCAACTATTCATAATCTCCACCCAAACTGATTCTACATTCCTGAGCTCCTGAACCTTGGTTTTTTCTAACTATTGCAACAATGCCCTCTTTGATTAACAGTCCTATCCCTCCACCTTTACCTACCTTCCTATTCTTCTTGAATGTCATGTACCCTTCAATATTAAGGACCCAGTTGTTGTTGTCCTTTAGCCACGCCTCTGTAATTGCTATCGGATCATATTTATTTACTTCAATGTGGGCCATCAATTCATTTACTTTGTTATGAATGCTACATGCATTTAGAAAGAGAGCCTTCAGTTTTGTCTTTTTGTTACCTTTGTAACATTTAGTCTTGGCTGTTGATGTATTCTTAGGTTTTTTCTCTCTGTCCCTTCCTACCATTCTCTGACCCTCTTTTTTCATTTTACTATTTTTCCCCCCTGTCTTGACTCTACCCCTTGAATTGCTATCTCTACCCAAGCTTGATCCCTCACCCCTCTTATTTAGTTTAAAGCCCTCTCTAAAGGTGCAGCGTGCCATCTACTGCACTCATATGGCACCTAGATCTCCATGGCAACAAGCAGTCCAGTATGTGAAGTGCAAGGGTTCCGCTCACAATGTTCAGCTGGTCTGCGAGCACCACAAATGCACCCTACAAGTCTGCACACGATTCCCAGGGAGTGTCCACGACTTCCACATCCTTAGCAGGTCTCAGATCCCTGGCATCTTCCAGGGTCCACAGAGGATGCAGGGTTGGCTCCTCAGGGACAAGGGCTCCCCACAGAGGGCGTGGATAATGAAGCCCTTGCGGCGGCCTCAGACTGTAGCAGTGTGACGGTACAATGAGGCTCATGCCACAGCCCAGACTTTGGTGGAGCAAACGATAGGCATCTTGAAAATGAGGTTCTGGTGTCTTGTCAGATCTGGTGGAGCACTGCAATCCAGTTCCTAGAGGGTGCCACACATTATTATTGTTTGCTGCGTGCTAAACAAACTGGCGCTGCTATTGGGGGGAGGTCCTGGCTGAGGAGGAGATGGAAGAGCTGCACATCTCATCCGATGAGGAGAATGTCAAAGGGGATGAGGGTGATTAGGTCCTCTAAGGTGAGAATGCCAGCGATGAGGCCATCACACTGGCCAGACAAGGCAGGTGTGCTCATGAGGCCCTAATAGCTGCAGGATTTGTGGAGGGTGCTGATGAGATGCAGTGAGGAGAGTCTTGACATCCTCACCTTACATCTGTGAATATTTGACTCCTGTGTGGCTGATGGCAGCGCACATACCCTCAGTGCTTAGGCCCATGTCATGGAGATGCAGCAGAGGCCCTTATTTGTAGCTTGATTCCAGGAGGATGATGGTGACATGCAGTGAGGACACTCCATAGATCTTCACATTGCCTCTGTGAATGTCTGACTCCTGTCTGGCTGAGGGCAGTTCACTTGTGCTCTGTGATCAGGGCCATATGGAGACACAGCTGTGAAACATTAAGTGCATCTGATCTTTTGGCAGCCTTCATTATCTGTACCCTTCAAGACTACGCCATCACTGGCAGATGCTGAAGAGATGGGGGGAGCCAGCCTCACCTTAAAGGTGATGAGAGCACACACAGCGAATGACAGAATTCTAAAGCTTGCTGACAGCATTCTGGCAGCAATGGCAAGCACCATCAAGGTGCAGGCATCACTAATGTGTCCAGTGAGTGTGGAGCCAGACCATCACTTTGCTCTGAAGGTTACAAACTGCGCAGGGAAAAGGCCCTGGACTGAGAAACTTGCCTTTATCTTGTGCAGGAAGCAATGTTTCACACCTGAGTTACTTAAACTCTGCTCATCATAACAAGGGGCCATAGACAAGGAGGCGTTCTTGGGAGTTTATTTCCAATAGTGAACATTATGCACAAGTGATTAGCACCTGTGCCCATGCAGTGAAACCACATCTTCTTAACCTTCCTAACCTTGCCACTACGTCTTGGTGCTCCCCCGACATCCACAGTGGAGGTGAAGGCAGCCTGCTGACTGCTACGCCCTGTCTGTGATGACCTTGGTGGGCGTCCTCTGGAAGGCTGAGACATGGAGAGTCCTGGCTACTTTGGGTATCTTGCTGTGGGCCAGGTGTACCCTCCTTGGCCTGTGGAGCTGGATACAATGGAATCAGAGGAAGAGGGGATTTAGATCGGCCAGACATTCCTGGAGTCCCATGGGTGGATGGCCCTGGGATGTCAAGCTGCAGGTCCTCTTCCCTATGGGTGCCCGAGGGCCCCTGGCTGACTCCTTGAGGAGAAGGGGAAGCTAGAATGAGATCGAGCTGCCTTGCAACCCTCTCCCATTGATGCTGTTGGAGGACAACTATGCCGACAGGGATGGAGTTCAGCCCGTGCAGCAGTACAGGACTGATGTCCTGGACTAAGGCCTCCACGGCGGCTGCTATCATGCCATCTTGGTGTGTCAGCATGCCGGCACTAACACCTCAGAATGAAGGCGGATGGATTTCCCCATTGTCCCTTGCAATCTGAGGAGTGCAGCGGACATCCCTTCCTGATGTTCCCGTGATTGCCTTTGCAGCTCCATCAACTGACTGAGGACAGAATCCAGAGACTCATCATCTGACTTGGACTCAGCAGACTTCTTGCCTCTAGCAGTCCTCCGAGTGCTAGCGATCTCAGATGTCCCTGCCTCCACCTGTTGTGGAACAGATTGTGTAATGTGTTCACCAGATTGTGATCCCGAGGCTGCTCAACATCTAGACCCCACAGAGGTGTGTGTCGCTGCACTGGTGGAAGATGGTGGTGGGGGCTGTGTTGGGTCTTCAATAGTGCTGCCCTCAGGGTCCTCACTCTAAGTGCTTTCAGCACTGGAGTCGGGGCCAAGGTTGCCTGAAGGCAACATGTCAGTTGTGCCTAGGAGAGAAAGTGGAAATTATTAGTGCTTTCAGCTGCATTATACACAGAACAGTGGATTTAGAGTAGCATTGAGAGGGATGATCTGATGCAGGATCCTCATGTGGATGCTTGCCACCAACCTCAGCATCACCACAGGAACGATCCAGGTCCTCTCCAGCCAGCTCCAACGCGTGACTCTTGAACGGAATGAGGACCTTGATGCCTGACACTCCACCTCTGATCTGGGACTTCTCCCATTGATTGTGCACGATCTTATCCTGCATAAAGACAGAGAGAGTGAGCGCAAGGTGCATGCATGGCCAAATGAGATGGAAGCCAGGTGTGCATGTATGCTGAGTGGAGCCATGGATGGGATGAGGAGGCTATCTCCAGAGGAGATGAATCAGATGGAGATGTGAGGATGTATGTGAGGGAGTGAATGGTGATGTCCCTTGAGCAGGCCATGAGTGATGTGCCAGTGAATGTGTGATGGCTTTAAGTGGGTGAGTTGAGAGTGATCAGATGGTTGACTTATCCTGGTGGCACGGATGAGATCATTCATCCTGTTTCTGTACTGGATGGCTGATCTCTTGTGAGCAGCATTGGCACTGACCCCTGCTACTACTATCTCCCAAGCCACAGTGGTGAGACTGATGGTCCTCCTGCGGCCAGAGTGGGGGTAGCAGACATCATGGTGGGCCTCCACGGTGTCCAAAAGATTTCCCAGGGATGTGTCACTGAATCAGGGGCTGCACTCTTCTAGGCCTTTGGGACCATGTCTTCACTAGAGCAGCCCTGGGCTGCAAGAATTGAGTACATTGACTGCATTTTAAATATGGTGTCGGTGTGAAGAAGTAGTGAGGTAACAGCGTGGAGGGCAAATTGGAGCATGCCCACTAGTGAGACAGCATGATTGTATAACTTGAGGCGGGAAGGGGACGATACAGCATGAAAATCCGCCATTGCAGCCGATGGGCAAAATGTTGTTTTCATGCCTGCTACCGCACTTGGTGCAAATCTTTAGTGCAAATCTGGGATGATTCCGCCCATAACCTTCAGACCCAGAAGCAAGGATGCGAACAGTGAGGTTAAATTTCACTTGCGGTTGCTATTTGGTTAAGCCTTTCTGGTATTTGTAAAGAAGTTTCAGATGTGATTAATATTCTATTTTTGTTGGCAGATATTTGAGGGAATTTAATCTCCCCCACCAGGCAGGAACCAGGCAGAGGACGAGTTAAAATGAGCAGCTCAATTTAATGCTCTATTTCAACAGTTTCAATGGTACTGTTTTACCATCCAGTTCAGTGAAGTCTTGAGTAGGCGAATACTGGGATGTTTTCCTAACACCTGGATTTATTAATAAGGATATAGCTAGACACTCAGTGAATTGTAAAACTGGAAATTTGCAATGTCACCACCAATTACAAATATTGAATTAGTGTGAGTAAATACAAATAATTCAATAACGAATAACTTTAAAATATATCTTCTGGGTTAAATATATGAAGGGACTTTTAGGATCAGAGTCTAGAGTGCTGTGTGTAGCATGTATGCATGGTGAACATGCATGAAGTGTATGAAGGCTGACCTCTTTGGCCAGGTAGTTGCATAGTTTGTGAGTCACTTGGACAAATTCTGCAGGATGAGGTAGGGGGAAAGTTTAGTGGAGCAATTGTCCCAGCTGGTCATCACCTCACAGGTTGCTCGGATTAGAGGAACTGGTAAAGAAGACTTGATAAAGGGATTGGAATTACGGAAAGGCTGGACCAAGTAAGAACAACAGATTTCCTCCTCTTATGGACATAGTGAACTAGATGTGTTTTCATGACAGCCCAATAATTTTGTGGCCACTTTTACTGATACTGAGGTCATGTCAGACTCACATAATTGAATTTTTTTGAGGAGGTAACAAGTAGGATCAATAAGGGTAGTGCAACTGATGTAGTCTATATGGATTGTAAAAGACTTTTGATAAGATCCTACATGGCAGACTTCTCCTGAAAGTAAAAGCCCATGGGACTCAAGGCAAAGTGGCAAGTTGGATCCAAAATTGGTTCAGAGAACTACATTACAAAGGATAGGCATTGCATAGGATATACGGCATGGAAACAGGCCATTTCATCCAACCAATCCATGTTAGTGTTTATGCTCCACACTAGTCTCCTCCCATCTTTCCTCATCTAAATCTACTATTGTAACCTTCTATGCCCTGCTCTGTCAAATGCTTGTCCAGCTTCCCGTTAAAAGCTTTATGCTTCATGCAATCCCTGTTATGCAAGTTCTACAATCTCACCAATCTTTGAGTGAAGAAATGTCTTTTGAATCCCTTGTTGGATATCTTGGTGACTATCATATTGACAGCCTCTAGTTATGCTCTTCTCAGAAGAGAAACTATTCTCTCTGTATCCACTCTATTGAACCTTTTTCGTAAATTTAAAGAATTCTGTTAGGTCACTGCTCAGCCGTCTTTTTTCAAGAGAAAAGAGACTCAGCCTGTCGTTCCTTTCCTGATATATATAACCACACATTTCTGGTATCATCCTTGTAAATCTTCTCTATACCCTCTCCAATGCCTCTACGTCTTTATTATCTTATGGCAGCCAGAACTGAGCGCAGTATTCCAAGTGTGGTCTAATCAAGTTTTGATACGGCTTTAGCATAACTTCCCTACTTTTCAATTCTGTCCCTCTAGGAAGGAAGCTGAGTGCTTGATTTGCTTTTTTTATGGCCTTGCTAACCTGTGACACAACTTTTAGTGATTGGTGTATTTGAACCTTGAGATCATTTTGCTCCTCTACCCCACTTAGATTTGCACCTTCCAAGTAATAAGAGACTTCCCTATCCTTCCTATTTCACATTTATCTGAAGTTTCGAGTCCTCATGACCCTTCAACAGAACTAAGTGAAAATAGGAAAGGGGTGAAATATAAGCTGGTTTAAGGGGGTGGGGGAGAAGGGGGGTTGTTGGGACAAGCAAGCAGTGATAGGAGGAGATAACCTAAAGATGTCACAGACAAAAGAACAAAGAGGTGTTGAAGGTGATGATATTATCTAAAAGAAACTGCTAATTAAGAGTGGAGTGCAGGATAAGCAAGTACTGATAGCTCTAGTGGGGGTGGGGTGAAATAAGACTAAAAGGGCATAAAAGGTATAGATAAACGATGGGTGGAAATATATTTAAAAATAATGGAAATAGGTGGGAAAAGAAAAATCTATGTAAAATAATGGAGAAAACAAAAAGGAGGGGGAAGAAATGGAAAGGGGGTGGGGATAGAGGAGGGAGTTCAAAATCTAAAGTTGTTGAACTCAATATTCAGTCCGGAAGGCTGTAAAGTGCCTAGTTGGAAGATGAGGTGCTGTTCCTCCAGTTTGTGTTGAGCTTCACTGGAACATTGCAGCAAGCCAAGGACAGACGTGTGGGCAAGAGACCAGGGTGGTGTGTTAAAATGGCAAGCGACAGACCGAAGGTGTTCTGCAAAGTGGTCACCCAGTCTGCGTTTGGTCTCTCCAATGTAGAGGGGGCAGACCTTGGCACCCCCTCTTCCCACCTGAGGCCCGAGCAGGGTAACCTGCCAGGTGGGGAGCATCCCTTGAGTGGCCATTAATTTGCCACTTAAGAGCCTCAAATGGGACGAGAGCCTTTCCCATGCCCTGTAAAATTGCAAACAGGTCAGATGGGAGGGTGGTGGGAAGGACACCCGGAGAATTTTACGGATCTCCCTGCTTGCAAACCCGTTACTGGAGGCCTGTAAAATTCTGTCCCATGTGGCAGTTATCCCTGCTATTCCTGGTTCCTCCCAATGGATAATTGCCTCTGGCTCCCCTGTTTTATTCTAGACACTCTGTACATTACTGTTTTTACTCATTTTTAATATTTCCTCTCACTTTTTGTTTCACCATCCTTTTAGAATCCTGTTCTATAACTCTGTTTATCCCCTTGCCATCAATTTCCACCCCTATTCTATTCTTTCTTATGCTGTCCTTCCCTGTTTTGTTTATAAGATCATAAAATATAGGAGTAAAAGTAGGCCATTCGGCCCATTGAGTCCGCTCCAACATTCAATGAGATCATGGCTGATCTGATAATCCTCACTCCACTTTCTTACCTTTTCCGCATAGCCCTTGATTCCCTTCCTCATTATAAGACCATAAGAGGATGAATAGATATATAGAGGATGCTTACATTTCTTGCCGATCTCCACTCCATCTTACTAGTGTCAAGCCTTTGCACCTCCCTTTTTACCATTTCTGCAAGAACATGGGTCCAATCCAGTTCAGGTGGTGTCAATCCCATCAGTTCAGCTCCTTCCTGTCCCAGGACTGGTGCCATTATCCCATGAAAAGGAACCCCTCTTTCCTACCCAGCCCTTTAGCCACATATTAGTTCTCCTGAATCATCTGCTCATATACCAATTTGCATGTCGCTCAGAAAATAATCCAGAGATTATTATCTCAAGGTACTGATTTTTAATTTTGTGCCTAATTCCTGATACTCTTTCAGTAGGACCTCCTCCCTGTTCTTACCTATGTCATTTATTCCAACATGGTGCACAACACCCTCCTGTTTCCAGATTCCTCTCCAGCTACCCTGGTACCAGGTGGACAACACACTATTAGGGATTCTCATTTTTGGCTTAAGAGGATGATATCTATCCCTTTAATTATAGGAACCCCTATTACTACCACATTTCTATTCAGTTTTTCCCCCCTACTGGACAGCCGTCTGTACCATGGTGCCTAGATCTGCATTGTGGCTGTGTCCCTGTAGTCTTTTCTCCTCAATGTTCTTATATTGAGTACATTGTACCTTTTGGACAGGATCAGTACCTCCTTGACCTCCTCTTCTCATCCCCTCCTAAATCCCCATGTTGTACATTTGGGGAAGGCTAGCAAAGCAAGAGAATATACAATAAGTGGTAGGATATTGAGAAGTGCAGAGGAACAGCAGGACTTTGGAGTGCATGTCCATAGATCCCTGATGGTGGCTGGTCAGGTAGATAAGGTGCATGGAATATAGGAGCAGGGAGGTATTGCTGGAATTGTATAAAACACTAGTTAGGCTACAGCTGGAGTATTGTATTCCGTTCTTGTCACTGTACTACAGGAAAGACATGGGGAAAAATATCCCCCCCCCCCCATTCCGGGGGAAGTGCAGGAGCGAGCGCAAGCTGGAAAGCCTCCGATTGGCATCCCCATTCAGGGGCGCGCTGCTATTTTACGTGGGTAGGCCAATTAAAGCCCGCTCAGCGTGACATCTGCCAGGAAGTGCTATGTGCTCCCTGTGTGGGTGGGGAGTGGTGGGGGTTCCCTCAGCCAAGAGTGTGCTCTTTTGTGCATGTGTGTGAAAGAGCACACAGATCTCCCTGAAGCAAAGTGCTGCCTCAGAGGTCAGCTCCAACTTAAAAATTTGAATAAAGATTAGAAAAAAATTTCCCTGCCAGTTCCCTCATGTGACACTGTCACATGAGTTGGGACATGTCCATAACTTTTATTGTAAAATATTCTGCATTTTTTTAAATCACTCATGTAACCTCATCCCGTCCTGGATTAGGTTTCATGTTTTTTCACAAACCCGCCTAGGCTCCCAGCCTGCCTGCCAATCTTAAGCTTGGACGGGCAGGTCCATTAATGAGTTCAATTGGTTTTTTAATGGCCTTAGTAGGCCGTTGACAGGTCAGTGGGCGCGCATCCGACTCGGATGTGCGCCCACCAAGCTGACAATCTAAATGACGCGGGGTGACGTCGGGATGCAAGCCTAACGTCACCCCGCATCAGTTTACGCATCGGCAAGTGGGGCCCACCCACGCTCGCCGACCAGAAGATGCTGGCCATGATTACACTAGAGAGGGTACAGAGGAGACTGACAAGGATGTTGCCTAGACTGGAGAATTTTAGTTCTGGTTCTTCCCAACTCCCTTCTTCATTGTGGACCTCTGAAGTAAACATGATTTTAAGAGGAAAGATTGGATAGGTTACGACAGGGTAAGCTGAGGGGGCCTTACTGAAGTGTGGAAAGTTATGAAGGGACTTGACAGAGTGGATAGAAAGGCCATATTTCCCTTGGTTGAAGGGCTCATAATCATCGGGCATAGATTTAGGGTAAGAGGTAGGGAATTTAGAGAGAATTCTAGGGGATTTTTTTTTTGCCCAGAGTGTGGTTGGGATCTGGAAGTCAGTGCCTGAACAGGTGGTAGTGGCAGAAGCTTTCACCTTAACATTTAAAAAGTAATTGGATAAGCACTGAAGTGCCGTAACTCACAAGGCTATGAACCTTTGGCTGGAAATGGGATTAGGTTGGCTGGCTCCTTGTCGGCGGGAACACATAGGGCCGAATGGCGTCTTTGCGTGCTGTAAATTTCTATAATCCTGTGACACACCAACCAGGAATGAAATTACAGGCCTTTCTATCCAAGATAACTCAGTGTCACACAATAGAGTGAATTTACCCAATGAGTATTGCTTTTTTATTAAACTAGAATCAAACGAATCAATGAGGCTGATGCAATTGATTTTAGATAAACAGGATCAATGAGCCTGAACAGCTTTAAAGTCGTGATGTTCCCAATTGACTTTCTATTTTTTTAAAAATTACTGTATTACAATATTATTTAGTGATCCATGTTCCCTTCATAACAGTAACTCCCTCTGATCTGACCTGGGAAATAATACCACAAAGTGGATACATACCATCATCCAGAGAAGGGCACTCCATGTGGTAAGACAGAACATAGGATTATAGGAGTGAGAACTGCCAGATACTGGGGTGGTTATCTGATTAGACCGATTAAGATTATTGCCTTCACAGCATAACTTGCTGGGAGTAATGAGGTTGTCATCAGCAATTTTTAATTTGGTGCTAGCAGTGGAAAAAAATCTTCCCCTTGTTCCGGATGTGAGTGCCACACTATCAAGTGGGATGGGTTGGTTTCACTTCCAATATGATTCATCTCCCTCCTTCCTGTGGTGTCAGTAATATTGATAGGGTCAGTTTGAGGCTGGTTTAGTTCCATCCCTCAGTGGAGCAGGAGTCAAGCTATTTGTTGTGACATCACTTGGTAAGTTCAGGACAAAAATTACCTTCCTGCAACAATTTCCCAGTGGCAGCAAAAATAAGTGGACACTGAGTTGCATGTAAAAAAAAAAAAAATCTATTGATGCTGGCATTAACATGTTTATATTTGCTGGCTACCAGTTGGAAGAGAAGTTGAAAAGTTGTGCAGAAAGCAAGGTTTGTTTCACTTTAATGATGCCACTGATGAAAACCAAGCCACCATGATGGATACCCTGAATAGGTAGCTAACTTGCCCGGAGCCGAACTCTGAGATCTTTGTCATATCTTGGCAGGACAAAAACATTGGTGCATATACATGGAGTTCTAGTACCTAACTGAACTGGTTTATTTTGGCTTGATTTATATATAGACATTCACAAATAGCAACAAGAGGATGCTATTACACTCCTCCCTCCTTTATGAAAAAGTTGCACAATGTTCAAATCCATACAACTGGTTTGCATTTCTTGTTTTTCATTCATTTACAAATCCAACTTAACCACTGGTTTCCTATTCCTAAGAGGATATCGCCTTTCTTGTCCCAAAACCTGGGGAAGGAACTTGACCCATGTTGGCCTGAGTCTGAGAAGTTTTCTCCAACAAGGACTGATTTTGCCTTGACCTTCAGTTGAATTTTCCACATAATCAGACACATTTGCCTGACTCTGACTCAAATCTGAACTGGTTTCAGGCACAACTTGTGCTGGGGTAACTATTGGTAGTCTAGTCGTATCCTAACTAACCAACTCATCAGGCTCATTTTATTCTTCCCAATTCCTTTCTTCATTGTGGACCTTTGAAGGTAAACATGATCTACATGTACAAACCTAACCTTTCCACTACCAAATATCTTGACCAAATATGTGTGAGGACCATATATTTTCATGACTCTCCTTGGTAGCCATTTACAATGTTGATCTTTCAACTTAACCTTTTGGTTCAACTTGTTCTCCAATATCATCTGTTCTCACTGACATCTCTTCGATGTGTGAAGAGAAGACATCTTCCCTGTTGGGCATAACCTTTGATGGGGATGATAATCTAGACATTGCATCGGCAGTACAATGATCTTTTGATTGCCTGTACTTAATGAATGTTGTACTTATAAATAGACAAAATCAAAGCCCATCTCTGCATTCGAGCTGATGCTAAATTGGGTACTGGAGACTTTGGATTCAGTGGAGTATGATCAGTTTCAGTTGTGAAACTACGACCATACAAGTATTTATGAAATCTTCTTATTCCAAAAATCAAAGACAATGTTTCATGTTCTTTCTAAGCATAATTTTGCTCACTGGCACTGGGGGTGCATGAAGCAAATACATTCAGCCTCTCCTCACCATTATCCAACACATGAGTGATCTCAGCACCTACTCTGTATGGAGAGGCATCACATACTAGCTTAATATTTTTGGACACATCATAATGTACAAGCGTTGTAAGTCTACTGTTAAGTTTCACACCACTTGAATGCCTTGTCATTCCTTTATCCAATTTCACAGAACACCCTTCCTCAAGAGGTCACTCAATGGATGCAATAATGTTGCCAAATTTGGTATGAATTTACCATAGTAATTCACCAGACCCATAAAAGATCTGAGCTCAGAGATATCCTGAGGCGGAGGCGCATTTCTTGTAACTTGAATCTTACTCTTGATAGTATATAAGCCATCTTTGTCTACCCAGTGACCCAAGTGCTCTACAGAGTTTTGAAGCACTTCACATTTGTGTATCTTCACCCAAACTCCATGCTTTTCCAAATGTCTGTCATGGATCTGCCTGTTTGGAGCTGAAAAAAGTATGTCATCCAAATAGCATACCACTCACTCAATTCCTTGCAAAATTTGGTTTGTTATATCTTGAAAAATCCCAGAGGCTGAAGAAACACTAAATGGCAGCCTATGAAACTGAAATAGACCCATGTTTGTATCAGTAGTCAAATATGACTTAGACTCATTGAGCAGAATATTGCGACGAGGCAAATGGATTGTGCCCTCCCAAACCCCCGCCCCCAGAAGCAAAGTCGGTGGGAAGCCAACCCACTTCATGCTAGCCCATCCCACAGCCAAAGTGCTGCGGGCACACTGAATTGGGTCTGTGTGGGACTTCCTTGCCTCAGGAGCTACTAGCCAATCTAATTGGCCACCAACTTCATTAGTCCTGGCAGCACCAAGAGTGCATTAATGAGCGCAGCCGGGACTGCAATCAAGAACAAGAAGGCCCATGGTTCCCAGAGCCAGGTGAATCTGGGGTCGGAGAGGTTTTGGGCAATTTAGGGAGGTGGGTGGGGGTGTGGGGTTTGTGTGTTTCATGAGCCGGATAGGTTGAAAGGAGAGGTACTATCTTAGGGGACTGCCCCCGATGCGCAAAGGGCCCACCGCTGAAGATAACACTCATCCTTTGAGAGAGTTTTTTTACAAAAGCAGCCTGCCCACTCCTACCCGACTGCCCATGCCAAGCATTTTATGGCATGGACAGTGTATTATTGGGGTCAATTGGCTTGTTAAGAAGCTCAATTGACCCCTAATTATTTATTTAAACATGGCAGCACCCCCCCCCCCCACCCCCACCACCCACCCCCAGTATTATGGGGGTGAGCTCAGGGGTGGGTGGTGAGGTAGACACCCACCCTAATTTACGTGCTGCTCCCACTTAAAACATGCCTGGCAGGGACATGGAACATGCAGCTCATTGTCTAACCCAAGTTTAAGTAGGCATTTGTCAGATCCAACTTTGAAAAAAATCTTGCCTCCTAGCAACGTTGTGAACAGATCCTCTCCATTTGCCAAGATATTGGGTGGATTACCTTCTAGTACCTGATTTATGATTACTTATAACCCCCGCATGTTCTCATGCTACCATTTAACTTTGATATGGGAGTATCCCAATTACTCTGTTCTACTTTAGAGACATTGTTCTCAGTTTCAAGTCTTTTCAGCTCTTGCTCTACTTTCTCCCTTAGAGCATAGAATACTGGACAAGTCCTGCAGTAAATTGTCTTGTATTCCTCTGAACCTGTATGCTGGCTTTTTATCTTTGAATCTATTTACCAGTTTCACTAAACATCTGAGGGTATTTGGCGATCATGTTGACTTGCGATGTGAATTTTGCTTCGACATGAAAAAAATGTGCTGCTAACCAGTTGCTTCACAATGATGGGCAATTTTGTGCATTGCTCGTTGTATGTGACTGGAACTGACAAACTTGCAATTATGGGAATTTTCATCCTTCGTAACTGTAATTCTATGTGTGATTTCTCCAGCTGATGCTGGCTCAACTTTTCACAGTATAGTGATTCAGGAATCATGCTAACTGATGCACCCATGTCAACTTCCATGTTTACTGGAGCTCCATCCAACATTGCTTGGCTATGACGCCCTGCGAATTTCCACTAGACATCCTTGTGCTTCGGATCATATGGATCTCAACCAACCCCTTATTGACCTGCTGCTGTTCAACAATTGTATGCCATGTCAGCCGTTTCCTCCAGCCAGCGTTTTCACCATTTACCTATCTTGCCCTGACAAGATAACCGTTCTTCCTGAACCTGTAGCATTCTACCTTCACTAATGGACAATTCTGCACTCGATATTGGCCTAAGCACTGATGACAGGACTTTTGAGTACCTCTGCTACTACTCACTGCTGTTTTTGGGGCCTTCTGCTTACTCAGCTGTAGCTTACTTACTTCAGTTGTTAACTCTAACTTCTCCTGAGTCATGTTCCACCATGTCCATGGTCAATGCTGTTTGCTATGTCGAAAGATAACTTTGACAATGTCAGCAACTTGCTGCGCATGCATTCTCTTTTTAAAATGAGCACAAATCTGACCTGCAAATCTGACCTCTCTTGAAGTTCTCCAAAATTGCAACAAATGGACAACTTTTTTATGGCTACAGTAAACTCTCCAGTATCCTCACTGGGCAACTGATTCCTTGTTCCAAATCAATAGCTTTTTACAATCTTCAATGGTGTAGTATTGCTCAAGCTTACACAAAATGCCCGACAGTGGTGTGACTTTTGGCTTAGCAGGGGCGAGCAAATTCTTGAATGTTTCATTCACTTTTAGGCCTGCTTCCATCAAAAATATTGCCCTTTTCCTTCCCCCAGCTGCCTGATTAACAGCTGAGTTAGCAGGGTCCTCGAAGATATTATTGGCAGTGAAAAACGTCTCTAACCGCTCTGCATACACTCCGAAAGACTTTCAGTCACCAGTATACTCTACCAGTCGCTCAATAATACCTGCACTAACAGCCTTGTCTCTAAGACCAGATTTTTAAGCCTACTTCTCAGAAAAAAACTTACAGTTCCTTTGCTGGTTTGCTGGAAGTTTCTCCAACCTAATTTGTTCAGCTATGGACATCCATAACCCCACCTTCATCACCAACTTTGATACCTTGGCAGGTCAACAGCATTCGTGCATGCAGCTGGTGTTCCATTACCCAACTGAACTGGTTTATTCTGATTTGGTTTATATACATACATATGCAAATGAGCACAAGAGGGTGCTATTAAAAAGCTGTTGATCTTGAAACGACCATTGAATAAAATGTCATCTGGGAGCATCTATAAACCTTGTTTGTTAGAATTTGTGATTTTTGATGTGTTGTACGGGATATGTTGCTTGAGTAATCTATTAAATTGTTTTGTTTTAGTTGATAAGGTAATTGTGTCACAACAGCACTTTCAACTCCATTGAAAATGATGAAAGTATGGGTGCGAATGAATGAGACAATGGATCTATGTGAAAGTCATGTGTCTTCAGCCAAGATGTCCTTTATTAGATCCTGCTCCCTATTATCATTGTAGGCAACAGTAATTTATCCTGCCACGTATTACAATTTATGTAATCTAACTCCAAAATAAAATAATTGCAGCAATATGGGGAAAAGGTGAGGGAGTGGCACCCGGTGCATTGCTCCTTCAGAGGGCATGCACAGACTCAGTGGACTGAATGGCCTCCTTCTGTGCTGAAACAAATCTATGAATATTTCTCTAATTCTGTTTTTAAATTTAATGTAAAGAAGTTTTAAACCATTGAATATATATACATCAACTAAAACTAAACTGTGTATCTGGGCTTTAAACAATCTGTTGGCATCTCAGCATTGAATTATCTTGGTAGTGAATTTCCCTTCATTTTGTTTCCGTTCCCCTTGCTGTGCATAAAATAAAATGAATCCCTTTTCATACTCTAATAACTTATCTTATATTTGAGCATGCCACTTTTCTACTTATTTTCTTGTACAATGTGCTTTTGTAAAGTTAAATACAGCAGCAAAATATTTAAACTTTTGCACAACCTAAAAAAAACCCTTTGTTTTTAAGTGTTGTGAAAGGAAAAATCTATTTGTTTGGAGGCCGGTTCCACAATCTTGTAGAGGAATGCTTACCTGGAATGTACTGCTTTGATATAGGTGGGTTTGTGCCAAATTTATTTCTATCCTTTTACCATTTAAATCATAAATATTCTTCCTAGTTTTTTTTGTAGTTAGTACAAATCATCTAGTTCTTTATTGAAGCTATTGTTTGCCCTAAAATTGCAATCATCAAAGCACTTTGGATTTAATATTTCTTTCTCACAGAATAAATAAAACCTACTAAAGGAGTCAAGATAACATAGGCTAGATAAACGGGGACGGTAGAAAAAACCGAACACTATTAGACAGCATGGCCAAACATGGCTTCCTTACCCAAAAGTCTGTTTCCTCCCTTCACGCCCACCTGGACTGCCAGTAGCTGCTCTTTCCCCACCTATTGAACATAGTTCTCTCTCATCCACACCTCTTATCGTGGCTTCCCAAGACCATTTAGTAAGAGGTAGCCGTAAGATCAGTGTAGCAGTCATAATGACTACTTCTGCCTCCATTAAAAATGCTTACTGAAAGTCTCACTCTTGCTGGGACCTTCAGTAAAAATTTGGCTGACATCTTCAGGACTCTTCGGCTGCTGCCCCTTTGGTCCAACTGTGCTAGCACCAGGATTTCCCTCATTAGCAGCAATGACTCCTTCCTGACAATAGGAATCCCTCTGGGAGCTCCCCCTGCATGCCATCCAATCCATAAAATGGACCAGGATTAAAGCAGACGTGGAGGTGGATGCCTCAGATTTTGTTTAACTGATTTCTGTAATTTGCCATCTTTTATTCACCTAGTCTGGTATCATATATGAAATTCATAAATGTACATTGGACAGAATTTAATGGTCCACTGTGGTCAGGTTTGCAGGTGAGGGGGCCCATAAAGTTCTGCAGTTAATTTTCCTGCCACTCATCCACCGGCCTTTGACCTCACTTTGATTTTAAGGGCAGTGGCTGAGGCTTAGGATGGCCCGTCCACCCTTTTTCCAATTGAGGCTCATTAATGGCCACTTAAGGGTCATTTTCCACCCCTGCTGCAATTTTTTGGCTGGCAAGAGAAGGATGGCGGCAGAAAAAGGTCAATGCTGGGGTGGTGGGGAGGGGATTCCTGGCAGGTTAGCCTGATTGGGCCTCGGGCAGAAAAGGGAAAAGTTGGGGGTGTGCCTCTTGCATAGGCCCCTTTTCTGATTCGACCCCACCCCCCGGAACAAAGGTCTGCCATGCCCCAGGGTTCACTCAATTTGGGCATCCTGCTTTTTCTAATTTACATCACTGACTTGGATTCAGAACTCAATGCACAGAATGCGCGGTGTGGTTTGCGCCCTGGCACCAAAAACGTCAGTGGAGAACTCACTTGCACTCCGGACAGCTGTCCCGCAGCTCTGAGGAGTATTCATTGACTGGAGTCAGGCCTTCTGCCGCCATCTGGGGAGGAGGTCCCACTTCTGAAAGCTGCTAGCCATCTGACTGGCTGGCAGCTTTCCTCCTCTCCCACCTCCGACCATTTTTTCTGTTCCCCACCTCCCTCGCCACACCCACCACTTCCACCCCTGGGACCTCCTGACCCATCCCCACTGAGAGTCCCCCCAGGCTTACCTCTCATCTGGCTCCTGGCTCTTTGTTTTCTGGGACTGAATGCACCCATTCCTAGTGCCGCTGCTGGGGCCAGAGAGCTGCCAGCTAATCAGATGGCTAGCGGCTTTTGGAAGCAGGACTTCCTCCCCAGATGGCAGCAGAGGCCTGATTCCAGCCAATGAATGCTCCTCAGAGCGTTAAGTAGCTGCGGAACAACTGTCCTGAGTGCCAGTGAGTTCCACACCTGACTTTTTTGATGCCGGGCGGAAACCTCACCACGCAATCTGTGAACTGAGTTCTGAATCCAAGTCAGTGTTGTAAATTAGAGCAGAAGGCCCAACACTGAGTGAGCCCTGGAGCACCACCTGTGGAATATTTCCACCCACCCTGGTCACCACCCCTTAAACCAGTACTGAGTTTTTTTTATTGTTCAATCAAATGTCATTCCATTTTGAATTTTTATTCTGAAGTCCTATAGCTTTGAGCATAATTAGTAATCATTTGTATGAACTTTATCAAATTCCTTATGGAAGCCTAACTGCACCATATCTTAGGATTTACCCCAGTCAGCTTTGAGTTACAGAAGTTAAGCAGTTTGATCAGACAAGATCATCCCCATTTAAAGTTATGTTGACTGCTATTTACTTTATTATTGTTGTAGAAATAATCCTCAGGTTTACACCTGATAATTACATTATATTTTGTTTTTTTGTTTATTATTATTTAATAAGGTAAGGCGAATGGACCTGTAATTGCCTATGTCTGTTGTGTTACCCTTTTGAATATAGGTACCACATCGCCCTATTCCCAATCTACTGGTGTCTTTCCATTGTCCACTGCCTCCCTCATAATGGTTGACAATGCCTCACAAATCTCCTACTAGGCTTCAACTCTCTGCGAAAAATACAGTCTAACTTTCGGGATTTTAAAATTAGTTTTAAGCCCTTTCAGATTGCCAGGGGCTCCTGTCTTCTTTACAACCACAGCACCTTAATATCATTACAAGGTTTTTGTAAGCATGTACATTATAAACACATTGAGAATAAAATTAATTTGCCTAGCAGTGCAATGTAGACTTAGATGAATTCCCTGGGGGCAGGCAGTGCTGTGGGCTGCTATCTGTGCAGCCTGCCTGGGTTGCTCCATTGATATCATTGAGGAATGCCATGGTAGTCACCCATGGTGCTGCTGCTTCTAGGAATTTCAAGCAGCGATATGCAAACAAATCCGCCCCCCCCCCCCCTCCGTTATGTTTCAGGGTCACAACTTGCTGCCTTTCCTGCTTTATTAAACTGTGAGTAATGCTCAAAGAGGCAACTCCAGAGAACGCTTTCAAAGCATTTTATTGTGATGGCACCATAATCAATCTGAAACCTGGCTGATATAAATAGAACATAATAGTTTAAGAAAATTCTAGATGGATTAATTTCATCCAAAGTACTGTCCTAGAGCCTCTTTGGAAATAGTATGATCAACTATGTTACCAATAATTATATTTTCTTAATTTTGCTGCAATCATCATTTTAAAGCCCAAATAATGCCAGAGAGATTTCCTGCATCCCAAAGCAACTCCACTCATTTTTCAGAAAAACACTAGGGTGGTACTTTGAATTAAAGATTTTGACTTGAAGTCCCTTTTTTTTACAATTTGCCTTTTGCTGAAATAAACCAGAAGACAGAATTCCAATGTTGTTTTCATTGAATTGCTCAGAGTCTTTAACATGGGGGAAGCTGCAGATAAATGGCATTGCACCATGTACTTTGAACCACAGTGCAGCAATGGTTGGCAACAACATTTTTGTCTTTGGTGGAATCCAGAATGGGGACGTTTCTGATGACCTTTTCATGTTTAACACAGGTTGGTACAACACTTTAGCATATAAACTAATTAATGAAGGCACTAAAGACAATGGGGGTAATTTTTACTTTGGGCAATAGAGTAAGATGCATAATATAGGATCAGCCATCTGTTATATATCTCTCTTGATTTTCTTTTCTATTGACTTCAAAATCAAAATTACCCCATAACTCTTTGCTAGGTTTCATTTCCACAGAAACTGTTGCTCGCCCAAATAATCGCAATCCATGTGTTAGCTGATAGTCAATGTTCAGAAGTTATTCAAGCACGATGGCCATCTTGGCCCTTAATACATAATGCAATGGCTACATTAGCAAGGACCACTGAATATCAGAGTGGAAATGCTTTCCAATATTATATAAATCAGCTGTAGAACCTGGGAGCACCTAATGGTCTGTATCTCTTGATATTTATGATATTGTATCAGAGTAGTTGACACATTTACCAATTAATTAATTGAGGTTACTGCAACCTGTAATTTAATCATTTTAAGATTTTTATGAATATATAAAAGCTATTGAAACTGATGTGGTAGATAAAAACAAAAGTTTAAAAGAATTTTAAACATTCTCTGTGTATGCCTATCTGTTTCAGGTTAAAGAGTTTGCTTGCTTATGTGTAGGCTTAAATGATTTATTGCTTGTTTTACATTATTTAGTATCTCTGACTTGGACCCCAGTTAAAACTATTGGCCTGACTCCATCTCCCAGGTAAGTTCTAGTTTAAGCTGTGACACTTATCATTAAAATGCATTCAGTTGCTGACTTATAAAGATAGAAATTATTGAATTATCAGATAATACAAAGAGAAACTTGTTAAACAGCATTATGCTTTGATTGCCATAACAGAGCGCCAACCATCTTAATTAACTGTATTCAACAGAGATGTCCAGTTTAAAAATAAGAAATAGTAATAAGGATAAAGTTTTAAAATATGTGCAGGGTTGGGTTTGTGTTCCATGTTGGAGGAACCCAACAATATCTTAGACTTGCATCAGAGGATCATACCATGTGGCCTCATGAGTATAGATTTTGCAGTTTTGTTTATTCTCCTGATGCTGCTGTACTGAAGAAAGTTCTATGTGGATCTTCTCTGTTTTGATAGTGATCCGCATTGTAGTAATTCTAACTCAGTGCATATTTCAGTGGCCTCCACGTAATGTGTGTTAGGCTCGAGCATGGGTTACATTAATAATAGTCAGGGAACTTAGCCAATAATGGCAGCCTGCAGCATAACGTTGTGACCTCATGTAGAGTTGGACATCACCCCTCCAGCATGATGCCACCACCAAACACATCTTCCCTTCACTCCCCCAGCAGCATTCCATAGGGATCGTTCCCTCCATGACACCCTGGTCCACTCCTCCATCATCCCCTACTCCTCAACCCCCACCTATGCCACCTCCCCATGCAAAATCAAAATATGCAACACCTGCCCCTTCACTTCCTCTCTCCTCACCGTCCAAGGTCCCAAACACTCCTTTCAAGTGAAGCAGCATTTCACTTGCATTTCCCCAAATTTAGTCTACTGCATTCGTTGCTCCCAATGCGGTTTCCTCTACATTGGAGAGACCAAACGCAGACTGGGTGACCACTTTGCAGAACACCTTCGGTCTGTCTGCAAGCATTACCCAGACCTCCCTGTCGCTTGCCATTTTAACACTCCACCCTGCTCTCTTGCCCACATTTCTGTCCTTGGCTTGCTGCATTTTTCCAGTGAAGCTCAGCACAAACTGGAGGAACAGCACCTCATCTTCCGACTAGGCACTTTACAGCCTTCCGGACTGAATATTGAATTCAACAATTTTAGATCTTGAACTCCCTCCTCCATCCCCACCCCCTTTCCGTTTCTTCCCCCTTCCTTTTGTTTTTTCCAATAATTTACATCGATTTTTCTTTTCCCACCTATTTCCATTATTTTTAAATGTATTCCACCCATCGCTTATTTCACCCCAGCCCCACTAGAGCTATCTGTACCTTGCTTATCCTGCACTCCATTCTTAATTAGCACATTCTTTTAGATAATATCACCACCTTCAACACCTCTTTGTTCTTTTGTCTGTGACATCTTTTGGTTATCTCCTCCTATCATTGCTTGCTTGTCCCAACAACCCCACCCCACCTTCTTCCCCCCACCTCCCCCCCCCCCCCCGCCACACACACACTTAAACCAGCTTATATTTCACCCCTTTCCTGTTTCTACTTAGTTCTGTTGAAGGGTCATGAGGACTCGAAACATCAACTTTCTCTTCTCCGCCGATGCTGCCAGACCTGCTGAGTTTTTCCAGGTATTTCTGTTTTGGATTTCCAGCATCCGCAGTTTTTTGTTTTTACCCCTATAGTAGTTCCCGTTCTCCACCTGGATGATGCAGAGCTATGGACCTAGCTCGCACTTGGCAATTCCTGAAATGTATGCTAGATGGCCATGATTGTGCGAGATTAGAGGCTACATGCTCCAGAGGCTGCCTACCTTCTATGGATGATGCCATCGTCAAGCAACTTGTGACTACTCATTCTGAGATTGATTTCCTTCATTGAGATGCTGAGCATAGCAAAGAAGTTGGTAATGTCGAGCATGCATGGAGGGCACAGGTGAAAGAGGCTCATATGAGCTCGTCGTCTTCATCGTCATGGAACCTTGTGGCAATGAGGATCTCACGGGCATATCTGCCGCATCTGGCCTGTGCTATGGTCTCTTCCTCTGGGTCCTCAACATCCTCGCCTTCATCCAGCTCATCCCTCGTGACATCCTCCTCATTGGAGGAGGCGTGCAGCTCCTCCATCTCTCCATCTGGCAACTCATCCCCTTTTTGGAGTACCAGCAAACCAGTGCTGCAGGAGGGCCTCTAGGGAGAGTACTGGAGAGTGCAGCATGACAGGTCCAGACATCTGAAACACATCTACACCATGCCAGTGGTCTGCTCATGTCATGGAATGAGCCACATTGTACTCTCCTCTGAAGGACTCTGTGGCTACGGTAGTTATTAGCTACATCTTTTGGGGGTAGCCTTCGTCACCGATAAGCCAACCCTAAATACACTGAGGGCCCTCGAAGATCTGTGACACCTCAGTCATGCATGCTGCCAGGGTACCTCATACAAACCTGCATAATCTGCTCTTGGTGTTCACAGATCAGCTACACTTTGAGAGAAAGGCAGCTTTTTCTATTGATGAATCATTGTTGCTGCTGCCAAGGTGCCCTTAATGCCACATGTGTGCAGTCGATGGCACTCAGCACCTGTGGAAAGCTGGAGATTGCTGCAAATGCCACTGCTCTGGCAGCCTAGCTGGCTTCGTCCAGGGAGAACTGGATGTAATTGTGTGCCTTATTGAATAGGGCGTCGGTGACCCCTCGGATGTATTTAAGTGGAGGATTTGCTATCCCGCAGAGGTCCCCAGTGGAGCCCTGGAATGAGCCACTTGCAAAAGAGTTGGGTTTGGCAGTCACCTTTAGAGCCACTGGCAATGGATGGCCTTCCAGTTCCTGTAGAGTCAGCTCCTCCCAAAGTGTGTGGCAGATGTAAGCCAGCATATCCCTTGACAAGCGAAGACATCTTTGGCACTGTCTGAGAGGCATCTTCGGTAAACCCTGGGTCGCACCAAACGTCTCCATGGAATTGGTCTTTCTGCCTCAGCTTCTGGACGTTCATGGGGCCCCCTGACCGATGTTCCTCAGGGCTGGGCTCTTCCCTTTGCCCCGCCTGATGGGAATGAACCTTTCCCTTCCTCAGTCACATGAGAGCCATGAAAAATGCACCATTGCCTGCTGCCTCCATCCTGCCCTCCTCCTCGTCTCTGTAGAAAAACTGAACAGAGACATGAATGCACATAACCCTGCAATGATCACCTTCTATCGCCAAGCTATGAAGTCATTGTGAAGCCTTTGGGCTGCCCTCATTCCAGGTATTCCATCTCCAGATCCCCCCTTGCAGCTGTAGCATGGCCTTAAGAATCATTGGAAGTTCATTCCCCCCCACCCGATTCTCCAGTTACCCCAGGCATGACAGCGCTTTCACAAAGGGGCTTGTATCTGGATGAGTACAGCCAGGCACTATAAGCCTCAGTCAGGGCAAGGCCAGGCTGCCTCCTTTGGAGTAGACTAGAGCCCAACCTTGCACTAGTATAATGAATGTAATCACTGAGTCACGTAAAGCCTGAATCTCTGAGCTGCGACATGCAGAGGTCTTTGGAGCATTTCACATATGTACAGTAGCCGTGGCTCCTTTCCAGTAGGATCCTTCTGTCCTTTGTGCATTCCCCCGAGAGGGACAAATGGTCATTCAAACACAATTAACATTTGGCCCCGAGCTGCAATGGATTCTTGCAAGAATGCGCACCATGAGCTAAGGTGCTCAAATCCTTCAACTGGTATTTGAGTCTTTCTAACATGTCTCAACTGAGCCTTGCTCTCCATGTCTTGAAGCAGAAATTATTAGGGTGCCCCTTCAATTGGCCCAGAAGTGCAATAGTCGGCTGCTTTCACAAGCTCTCCAGACGATTTTTTTTCCTTAGGTTATTTTTCAACTGCTTCATTTCATCAGCAGTCGAAATACTGCTCCTTCGCTTCTATTATGAGACCACTTGGAACTCCCCTCTGTCACCGTCCAAGTCCCTTCTATTGCCCTGGGAGAGCATCATGTGCAGGTTTCCCTCTTTTCGATCACTCTCCTACCTCCCCCTCTAATTCTGGAGCCCATCGTGATTCTTGTAGATATCCCTGTCTTCCCCATGAACTATTTCCTATGGATGTCCCAATGCCCCATGTAGACCTCACCCGTCCCTATCTTGAGGCCCTATGTACAGTGACCTATGAAGATCCACACCCACCTTGAGACCACCGAATGCCCCTCTATTATTGACCAGTTCCACATTTACAGGATGCAGATGCCTCCCCCGACTGTGATTTTGTCATCTGCGGTCCAGCACAAACCACCAACCCCCAGGACTCAAATGTGTGAGGAACGAGCCATGCCCTGCACACCATGCTGTGCATGGCTGACACAACAGATGGGCCCTCCCCCTCTCTGGACTGGGACCAAGACATGCGTGCCAGGCACAGCTTTATGGCATGGTGCGCACTGCCCCAGGACTGCCTTTGCTTTCTGGCCCCGATTACACTTTTTTAAATTTGTCATGGGATGTGAGCATTGCTGGCTAGGCCAGCATTTATTGTCCATCGCTAATTGCCTCGAGAATGTGTTAGTGAGCTGCTTTCTTGAACCGCTGCAGTCCATGTGATGTAGGAACACCCACAGGGCTGTCAGGGAGGGATTTCCAAGATTTTGATCCAGCAACAATGAAGGAACCACGATATATTTCCAAGGCAGGTTGGTGAGTGGCTTGGAGGGGAACTCCCAAATTTCTGCTGCCCTTGTCCTTCTAGATGTTACTGATGGTGAATTTGGAAGGTGCCTTGATGAATTCCTGAGTGCATCTTGTAGATGGTACACACTGCTGCTACTGTGTGTGGGTGGTGGAGAGAGTGAATGTTTGTGGATGGGGTACCAGTCAAGCGGGCTGCTTTATCTTGGATGGTGTTGAGCTTTTTGAGTGTTGTTGGAGCTGCACTTATCTAGGCAAGTGGAGA
The DNA here is from genome assembly GCF_017639515.1 of Carcharodon carcharias. Lineage (NCBI taxonomy): Eukaryota > Metazoa > Chordata > Chondrichthyes > Lamniformes > Lamnidae > Carcharodon > Carcharodon carcharias. The sequence continues at coordinate 39,176,972 of NC_054470.1, forward strand.
TTATTCCATCTCTCTCCTGACTTGTGCCTTGTAGATGGTGAACAGGCTTTGGGAAGTCAGGAGGTGAGTCACTCACCACAGGATTCCTAGTTTCTGACCTGGTCTTGTAGCCACGGTGTTTATATGGTTAGTCCAATTCAGTTTCTGGTTAATGGTAATCCCCAGGATGTTGATACTGGGGGATTTAGTGATGGTAATGCCATTGAACATCAAGAGGCTATGGTTAGATTCTTTCTTGTTGGAGATGGTCATTGCCTGGCACTTATGTATTACTTGCCACTTGTCAGCCCAAGCCTGGATATTGTCCAGGTCTTGCTACATGTGGACATGGACTGCCTCAGTATCCAAGGAGTTGTGAATGGTGCTGAACATTGTGCAATCATCAGCAAATATCCCCACATCTGACCTTATGGTGAAAGGAAGATCACTACCCTGAGGAGTTCCTGCAGTGATGTCCTGGAACTGAGATGATTGAGCTTCAACAACTACAATGAACATGGTCTGCACTGCCCAGGGACTGCTCTGCCTAGCATGTACCATCCAGCCCCATCCCTTCCCCTTCCCTTTCCACTGGTCTTGCCTGAGCAGCCTTGGCACGGAGCAGCTACGAGTGCAGCGCAATGAAAGGTAGATGATCACTGCACGCTCAAACCTCAAAGTCATGAGTGAAGTGCAGTTTGCCAGGTGCATGTCTGCTACATACCGGTCATGATTCATGCCGGCCTAATTAGCCGCTGGCGTGGCCATTTGATTTGGAATGGGAGCATGATTCCGGTGAGCTGGATTTTTAATGAGTATTCATGAGATGTAAAGGCGTGCAAATGCGGTTCCTGACATGGCATGGTGGGCAACTTGACCTGCAACGAAATTCAGGAGCAGAAAATTGCAATCCATTTTTATGCCAGTGGGAAACTGATTTTTGGCTGTACTTTGAACTTTCCAGTCCTGCCTTGTCACTGGATTAGCAACCCAGAGACCCAGGCTACTGCTCTTGGGACATGGGTTCAAATCCCATCATGGCAGTTGGTGGAATTTGAATTCAATTAATTAACCTAGAACCCAGATTCAGTGCTGGTGACCATGAAACTATCATCAATTGTTGTAAGAACTCATCTGGTTCACTAATGTCCTTTAGGGAAGGAAATCTGCTGTCCTTACCTTGTCTGGCCTACTTGTGGCTCCACATCCACAGCAATGTGGTTGACTTTTAACTGCCCTCTGAAATGACCTAGCAAGGTCAGTTCAAGGGTAATTAGGAATGGGCAACAAATGCTGGCCTTGCCAGTGACCCCACATCCCATGAAAGAATAAAAACAAAATCTCCAAACGGGAAAATTCCGCCCATGACGAACTACTTTAATTGGAACCTGAGTCTTTCTCTGAGAATTAATTAACAGAATCATAAAGTATTATCCACAAAATCTTAATGCATTGCAGAGCTCCATAATGAGTCAAGCTCCATGTTACATTAAAAGCTTTTGTATAATTATAATAAATCAATCAATCAATTGAAATTCTATAATTTGGAGATAATTTTTAAAAATGCACCTTTTGTGTTTACAGGAGAGCCGGTATTTAATTGAACTATATGATTTAATCATAAATTTGATTCAGTAATATTTTATAAGGTATATATTACATATGATTATTAGGGGATTATACATAGTTAATATTTTTACTGAATGAACAAAATAATTTGTACTTTTTTGTGTATTGTTTCATCATATATTGCCATGGTATCTTAATATATTGCTCACCGGCTTTACAATTTAACCTGAAAATTAATTTCATTGCCATCTGTCACCTTCAGTGTCAAATTCTTATTAGTTACAGAGTGCAGTGGCTGCTAATTCACCTGAGGCTCATGAATCCTTTAAAAGTTGAGCACCTGACTTGCGTTTATTGTTTATTAAAATTAATGGTGGGCACTAAGGTTCTTGGATGAGGCACTGGAGGCTTCAGTGGAGGAGGTGCAAAGAAGGAGAGCTGTTCCCTATCTACAGGGGACCAGGAGGCCATAGGACCCATGGTCAGAATTGGTAGTGGGAGCAGATAGTCATGGAGGTCAATGCAAGAATTCAAGACCTGAGGACGGTACTACAAGAAGTTCATTACCCAACATGAGTGCCCAAAGTCAGTGAATGCATCTTCAAATGCCAGACCCTAACAATAGCACTAGCCACAGATACTTTTCAATTCACCACAGCCCTGTCATTCACCTACCAGCAATTTCTATCAATCAGGACTCATACATGAGTCTATGGCCAGTGAAGGGGCTGAAACCATTGGAGATGACAGTAGCCTCATATCTAATCCTCCTTCTTGCATCCTACCTCTCCTTCATCTCTCACCTCCTTTATCTCACACTCTTTTCTGATTTACTAGCTGCAGATGGTATAGGCATGGACCACTTACATTCTACTCTTTTCTGGCACTACAACCATACCAATGTGCCTTTTTCATTTCAGATACCTAAAAAGTGCAACCTGGCTGGGCAGTGTAGGAACAGCAAGAGACCAGTGAAGATGAAGAGACAGCACCATTTCTTGATTTCGCACTCGCAGTCACCAGCTCAGATACTGACAATGCATGCAATTTAGAGGATTACATAGAAATAGGATCTGCACCAGGTGAGACACCAAGCATCAGGAGCCTGCAGTCAGGGCAAGGAAGTGCAGACACTAGCCCTTCAGAGGGCAAGGGTGTGGATGAGCTCTGGTGCAGAGGATTCAGATGAGAACTTCAGTGGGGCAGCCTATAGAAGGTGGCTGATGGGTTTGCACAACAAAATGCTTGGTGCACTGGGAAGCTTGCCAGAAAGCTTGCATTCAATGTTAAGGTGCGTGGAAGAGTCCAGCACTTAATTGGCACAGGGCTCTGTGCAGAGCTTGGAGCCTATCCTTATGAACATGGAAGCGGTGGCCAACTCTATCAGCATATTTGTGGACCCAACAGTAATCCAGGGTCTCACTGTCCATGCCACAACCTCCATTGCAGCACCAGCGACAGTCAACTAATGTCTAAACATTACTGTGGAAACTCAGACTGCTATAATGCAAGGTCAGCTTGCTGCCTTGCAAGTTTGAACTGCTGTCACAATGATTGTGGATTACCCTATGCAAAGCCCTTGTAGGATGTCACATAGTTCAGCAGTCTGTCCTCCAACACATTACTGGGAGTCCTGAGGTAACCCTGCCAGGAGTAGCAGTGGTTCCATGGAACTCAAACTGCTACCTCTTTTAGGAAGACAGCATTCACCCTGCCATCCCTGCCACTCCACCAGTGCCCTTGCTGTTGCCAGTCAGCCAGCTGGCCAGCGCTGCGGCTGTTAATGCTGAGATGGTGCCGTCCACAGTGGGCCTCCTAGGTCCAAAGCTGCTCAATTTCCTTCACAAATGCCATCTGCAGTCTCCCCCACTGAAAGTCAGCAATTTCCCACCAGTCATGTTTCAGCCATTGGGGTAGCACTGTGTAGGTGCACTAGGCCATGCCAAGGCACACGGAATACAGGCACTAAGGGAATGCACAAGGGTAATTTATTACTTTGTTCATGGGATATGCACGTCGCAGGCTAGGCCAGCATTTATTGCCCATGTGTAATTGCCCTTGGGAAGGTGGTGGTGAGCTGCCTTCTTGAACTGCTGCAGTCCATGTGGTTTGGGTACACCAACAGTGCTGTTAGAGAAGGAGTTCCAGGATTTTGACCCGGCGACAATGAAGGAACAGCAATATAGTTTCAAGTCAGGATGGTGTGTGTGTGCCTTGGAGGGGAACTTACATGTGGTGGTGTTCCCATGCATCTGCTGACCTTGTTCTTGTCGGTGGTAGAGGTTGCGGGTTTGGAAGACACTGTCGAAGGAGGCTTGGTGAGCTCTTGCAGTACATTTTGTAGGTGCTGCTACTGTGCGTCAGTGGTGGAGGGAGTGAATGTTTGTGGAAGGGGTGCCAATTAAGCAGGCTGCTTTGTCCTGAATAGCGTCGAGCATCTTGAGTGTTGTTGGAGCTGCACTCAGCCAAGCAATGGCGAGTATTCCATTACAATTATTTGACTTTTAAATTCAATTTATCATGCTTTGCTTTATAAATTTAGTTTGGAATGTTTATTTTTTTCATGGCTTTTATTTTTGCTTTATAGCCAAGTGGCCACTATGAAGGTCAGTGGCAGAGGGAAGGTAATGTGTATGTGAGTTTTGATGACTGGGGAATTGGCATTATGATTATTGTTTAGCACTTAGCTGAGTGCTTTACAGATCGCCTGACCGGAAAGGGGTTTTCTAATTACCTCCTCATGCTTCTGCTCAATGAACTACTCAAGTGTATATCTGTTGGCAAAGGCTCCCCTTATGATGGAGAGGTTATCCAGCATGCAGTTAACACCCACTCTGCTAAGTACTTCAGAGCTGTCCAAACTGCGAAAGCATTGTTCAGCAAGCCAATGGTCTGCTTTATCACATTTTGTGTGACAGCATGGCTTTTATTGTATGCATGCTGCACACGTGTGCAATTGAAGTTATCAGCCACACGATCAGTGTGTAACACTTATTTCCCAGTAGCCACCCTTTGGTTTGTTGTGGTGGCTCAAAAGAACAGCAGACTGCTGCAGAATGAAGGCATCATGTCTTTTGTCAGGATACTGGGCATCGACCTGCATGATTCTCTGCCTATGGTCATACACCAGCAGGATACTGAGGGAGTAGAATCTCTTCAGTTGCTCTATAGGGAAGAATTGACATGCAGTGTCCACAAAGAGATAGGTTTGTGATGGTAACCTGCATCATAAGGAAACCTGCAATCCTAACTGAGTCGCATGCCCACTCTTCCTGCTTCTCTCTGGCAAGAGAGATGGAAATATAGCTAGCTCTTAATGAATAGAAAATGTCAGTGACCTTCCTCATGCAACAATGGATGGCAAACTGCAAGATCTTGAAAATATCTCCAGCTCCCGCCTGGAAAGAGTGAGACACATAAAAGTTCATCACTACCACCGTCATCTTCACAGCCAGCTGTGGCTGCAGCAGTTTGATAGATTTCAGTGAAGACGTCTTTACCAAAGCGCAAATGTCTGACACAATGTTTCTCACCGAGGTTCAGGCAGGAGCATTGTTCCCTGATCGCCCTGCACAGAAATGGCCTCTTGATCAGAGCCCTTCTCCACCTTCAACTCCTCCATCTTCCAACAGTTTGATCTGCTCTCTGTGCCCTCTGTTCATTCTCCAAGTTGTGCTGTATTCCGGGGGAATGCCTACTAGTGTGCCTAAGTCTGGGAGTAAATAATTTGTGTAGGAGATTTGAAGTCACTAAAAGCTCTTTGAGCACCTGTTATACCACTCACTGTCGAGTTTTACAACTTTATATAGTTATACAAAGGGCCAAACCGTTGTAGAATTTTGAAACAATACCTGAAGAAAACAATCTGCAACAAAGCTGTAAGTAGTTGATCATCCCTTTAATAAGTGCCCTTATGACACAGCCGATGGTAAATGCTGAGCTGTTCAAATCCCAGAGGGAAACTTGAAACAACTGTCATAACCAGTCTTGCAATTCGTATGTTTTGAGATGCAGGCTTTGAATTTGTTGGTAATGAGACCACTGAATCTCAAGAGGCTTTTATAAAGACTAAATTAAACATTTATTAATTCAAGAAAGATTGTAAGCACATATATATGTCCACAAAATTGCTACTATAATAACTATAAAAATCCCCAAATTAATCTGAATCCTAGTTATACCTCCGTTAAGGCAATAATAAAACACATAGTTTTAAGCAGACCACTGGCAAAGCACACTCTGGACAGTTGCATTCAAAATGAGTTTCTTTCAGCACTGGAGTCTTGCAGACAGTGGCTTGATGCTTACAGGCTGGAGGCTTTAGATCTTCGAATCCCTCTCCTTTTTACCAACAGCATTTTCATCCTTTATACATATTTTCCTCTTTGAATGCAAATTTTCTTTGTATCATTGTCTTTTGAACTTTACCTCTTCAAATAATAAGACCCTTTCATAATACCCACTTTATTAGTAATCCTTGGGAAAAATAAACAAACACATTGTTCCTGAGCTTCACCTGGTTAGGTGTACTATTTCACTCCCTCTCCTTGAATCCAAGCTAGTTTCTTTAAAGAAAAAAATGCAAACTGCCCCCATGTTTACCTAATTAATATTTCAAACCTACTTGTCTTCTAGACCAGCTAGCTTAATCCAATTAAGACACAAACACACACACACACACACACACACACACACACACACACACAGGCCAGGATTTTGCGCTCGTCTGACGGGGGATGGACTGGAGTGGTCGGGAAGTTGGCTGCTGCCCGCAATCATTCCCTGACTGTGCTTTCATGCTGACGGCCCAATTAAGACCCGCCCAGCTTGAAATGCGCGCTGCAACTCTGTGCTGCCTGTGTAGAGGGGGGGAAGAGGGTGAGCGGGGAACTTTGCGCATGCGCGCAGGTGCATGCAGGAAAAGCTCCCTGAGGCACAGAGCTGCCTCAGGGAGATGAAGATTTTAAGAATTAAAAATAAAGAATTTTAAATTGTTAAAAGACATGTCCCCACATGTGACTCTGTCATATGAGCAGGGACGTGTTATTAATAAAATGTTTAGATTTTTAGTAGCTGTTGGAAACTTTATCCCGCTTGTGGATGAGGTTTCCTAAAAAATTCAAAGACCACTTGGCCTTTTCGCCAGCCTGCCAACCTTAAGGTTGGACGGCTGAGAAAAATTGAATTCAGTTGGGACTTTAATAGCCTTAATAAGCCTGTTAGTTGTCAGTGGGCACGCTGCCAACACCCGCGCATGCCCACTGACCAAAATATCGCACAAGTGTGGAATGATGTCGGGACACTTGCCCAATGTCATCGCGCGTCATTTATCATCATTCCCCTGCTTCTTGCTCTTTACCTTGCAAATTTTTTCTTTTCAAGTATATATCTAATTCTATTTTGAAAGTTACTATTGAAGCTGTTTCCACCATCTTTCAGCCAGTGCATTCCAGATCTTAAAAGCCACTGTATAAAAGAAATTCTCAGTTACCTCTGGATATTTTGCCTATCATCTTAGCTCTGTGTTCCCTGGTTACTGACCCTTTTGCCAGTGAAAACAGTTTCATGCATCGGGCAGAATCTTGTGGAGCTGGATGGGGGTCTCGGCAAGACTCCTGCATCACCTCTTTTTCAAGAAGGCCCAGGGCATCTTGTGCCACTCAGCCACTTAAGCCAACAACGGGCCTTCCCCAGGAGCAAGGACCCCGGGGACGGAGGTCCTGCCCACAAAGTGCTGCCAGCCACTTCTGTACTCAGCAGTGCTGTCAGGCAGGCGGCGATTAATGCTGGTGCTGCACTTACCCGAGGCCTCAGATCGAGGAGGGTCCCAGGCATGGGTGTGTGATGGCGAAAGGTGGGGCCAAGGGTGTGAGGGCTGCCAGCAGCAAGAGCTGGGGAGTGGCATTCAGCAGCCCCCCCACCGCCCCCCCCCGCCGCACCCCCGCCTCGATGTCATATGCCACCATGTGCCGTTGAATAATGGACCCCCTGGGAGCCCCCAAGTAAATACACAGTAGCCCCCCACCTGCTATTGGATTAATACCAGTGGTGGTGGGATGAGGTCCTGAAGTGGGAGTTAATTGCCCACTTACCATCTCATTGGTGGCTGAGCAGGAAAACCATCCACAGGCCTTCCCACCACGGACTTAATCGGGTTGGAGGCGGGAAGCTGGCAGGGTCCCCATCTGTCACCCACCCACCTGATTTAATACCCCTCCACCACCAAGCTCACCATGGTGGAATGCTCAAGATTCTGCCCATCGACAGATTTTTAACACTTAAAAAAAAATACTCTGAAATGCCTCTTGAACCCTTGAAGGAAAACAAAATAATTTTCAGGATATAGTGACCATGAAGCTTATCACCCAATCACCCAATACCCCACCTACCTTTTGTGTATCTTTATATAATTGCATTACATTGCATTACTGGTAACTGAAAATAGTCTATTGGAGCGGATTGATACTAAGTAATCATTTAAAACCTCTACATTATAATTAGAGTTCACCTGAACCTGTTCCAAGGAATCCCTCAATGTCCCGATACAATCCAAAAGCAAAATACTCCGGATGCTGGAACTCTGACCTAACTCAGCAGGTCTGGCAGCATCTGTGGAGAGAGAAACAGAGTCAACGTTTCAGTTGATGACCTTTCGTCAGAACTTTCCATCAGGATGATTATAAAAGTATCTCATCCCTTTTCTGTGATGATAATAGCCCAAGTGATGATTGCCCAGTCAACCCAATTCTCATCCTTTACCATCTTCACAAACATATCCCTCTTGACATCCGCAACCAGCTTAAATTCTTCGAAACTTTGGTTTGTTCGATCAAATTAAATTCAATGATATTGTGGTCACTGTTCATTTTGCAATTTATAGACTTTTAAAACCCAGTCATAGTCATACAGACTCAAAACATCAACTCTGCTCCTCTGTCCACAGGTGCTGCCAGACCTGCTGAGTTTTGCCAGCATTTTCTGTTTTTATTTCAGAAATACAAGGTACCTGACAGTTAAAAGCACTCACATAATTAAGTGTTTGTCTATCAGTCAAAACAGTCACATATTACTTTACCAGTCAAGGCAACAACATAGTGAATAAAACCAAAAGAAGTGGTTTGTAAATCATATCTGTCTTTCAAACCTGTTGGAATTTCAGATAGTGAAATTGAACTTTGATTGCAGTGAGAAATGGGCAATAGTGAACTGGCATATGCTTTTACACCCTGTCCAATTTTCTTTTGCATTTACATCAATGAAAGAGAAAATCAGGCAAGATGTAAAACAGGCTCCGGATTTACTACTGAGCATTTGCTCCACAAGCAAAGACCAATTTCATCCCCTCAATTCCTCTAAAAGTAGCATTATACAAAAGCTTATTTCTTACTCCCTGGATCCTACCACTTCAGCTGCAGTTCAGTGCATCTGATGAATGGAGAAAAGAAACATCTGTTATCAAAGCTGTGGCTGAAACAATGCAGCAGCATTGTTTCATCAGAATTCATAAGACATTTGGATCCTTTTATACTGAAAGTCAAAGGTCACATTGAAGCAAAAATCCATGTAAACATCTGCCATTTGTTATGAATCCACCAAATATGATTCATTATTAGGACAACAGAACAGCCTAAATGCTTAGGTTCATGATCATATCCATCTCTACAAGATCCAGCCTAAGCTTCCCATTGGCCACCCTCCCTGATTTATCACAAAAGGAAATATTTGTGTACAGGGTTTGATATATTCACACGACTGACAGATTTATGCAGTATTTGACTTGCATATGCTTATGTGCAACTCCCTGCATCAAAAACAGAAGAAAATGTCACAAAGCTCCCTTACTGAGAGCCAACAGAAAATAAGAGTCAGCTCCACCTGTCAATTTCATACCATTGGATCTGTAAACATTTTTCCTCCTTCTCACCTGAATGTAGTTATTTGTGCCTGAACTTAGTGCCACCAGCACCTTTGGACTTCACTGAGATAACCATTTTTCATAATTGAGCCTGGACAAAGACACTTAGGCTTTCAGTTGGGGCAGACACCTCCATAGTGGAAGGAATCTGCACACCAGAGGGAGGCTCCCCAGACTCTGCCCTTTAGTCCTATCACAATCAAGGCAGAAGTCAAAAATAATGGGCCGCAGAGCCCTAATGTTGTGGGGTAGTGCCAACATTGTCATAGCTGTCAGTGAAAGGTTAATTCTATTCTCCGGCTTGTGCATGGCGCTGCTTGTTGAGCCAGCGAACAGGCCCTTGCTGTTAGCAATGTTTTCTTTGTCCCTCCAGTGACCTGTGAACACTGGACAATAGGATCTTACTGTGTTCAGTGTTTAATTGGAGAAACTGACTGGAGTACAGCAGGGGCGATGGGCTGAATTTTAGGGGGCCCCAAAGTCAGAAAAGGAGGCAGGGGTTGGCCCAAAAATATTGGCACCAGGTGGCATGTCAATTTAAAGATGCCAATCCTGGTGCCAGCAATAATCATCAGGGCGGAGGGAGGGAGGGCAGGGCAGGAATCCTGCTCTCCTCCCAATTGAGACTAATTAAAACAGTTTAAAAGTTTAAGAGTTTGACAAACGTTACAGCCTAAACTTTTAAAAGGGCGTATGATTACTCATGCCTTCAGAAATAAATCATCTGAAGGGAGGTGGGTAGAGTCAGGAGACGGCCATGGGTGCCCCAGGGAATCACTTGGGCCCTATAAGGGGATCAGCAGGCAAAGGAGGGTTGGGCACTTGGTAAGGAGGCATCCCAGGTGTGTGCAGGTGGCAGGGAGAGTGGGCATTCAACATCTGGGCTTTGAACAGGGTCAATACCCCCAGCATCACAGAGCAGAAGAGCAGGGCACATGACTGCCAAGGACAATTGGACAGCCACTTGCCCAGAAGGAAGGCTGCAGCTAGCAATGGGGCATAACTGTCGGATTTTGGGCCCCATTGGCAATGAGAGCAACATTCGTACAGGAAGAACAGAACCCTGGGCATCAGGGAGGGCATGGGACAAGAAAGAGGGGCATGAAGGCAATAGAGGCCAAACCCTCATCACACAATCTACTGCCAAAGACAGAGCTACCTGGACATGACTGAGACACAGTGTTGGAGATGGTCATAGGCATCTGTGACCTTGTTGCCAAAGACCTTGCACCTTGCAGCACTGCTCGTCCTGCCCTGACATTGCTCATCAAAATCAATGTATACTTGTACTTCTTTGCTTCTGGCTCGTGCCAAGGATAGCTGCGGAGCTTAGTAGAATCTCAAAAATGACTGCACACCACTAGATCTCGCTAGTCACTTGTGCCCTCTTTGCCATGGCTGGACAGCACATTTGTTCAATGACAGACACAACCTCGCAGAGACATAGGGCATTGGGTTTTACCTCCATCGCTGGGCTCCTGCAGGTGCAGGGTATCATTGATTGCGCCCATGTGGCTATCAAGGCATCCAGCAACCGGCCTCAGAGATCCATCAACAGGAAAGGCTTCCACTCCCTCAACGTTCAACAGGCCTGTAACCACAACAAGAGCTTCCTCCATGTGTGCAATTGTTTTCCTGGCAGCTGCCATGACTCCTTCATCATCTGCCAATCCCAGATGCCTCAGATCTTCACTCCAAACCCAAAGTGTGTGGTTGTATCCTCGGGGACAAGGGATATCCCTTGAAGAGATGATTAACGACCCTTAAGTGGGAGCCCCAGAGCAAAACAATTCAACTAATGCCATCTTCCCAGTAGAACAACTATCAGCAGACCACTGAGCTCCTGAACATGTGATTCCAGGCCCTGGACCAGTTGGATGGTGTCCTCCTGCTAGAGTCTTGGTCATTGTGATGGTCTGCTGCATTGTCCATAACAAAGCCCTTAGGAAAAATGTGGACCTTGAGAATAGTGAGGGTCTGGAAAGGAACAATTCCTCGGGAGGAGGGGGAGGAGGAAGAAGAAGAGGCAGAGGGAGATAACACTGAATAGAGAGGTGCCCCTGCTACATGACAAGGTGGCCTTCCTCTGCACCTTCTGGGAAGAGAATCTCACAGCCTCCAACATTAGATCCGAGTTGGCATTGATGAGGCAAGAGTCTGTCCAGCCTGGCTTCTGACTCCTAATGGCATCTTACTTCCCCCTAGTGCTGTGGAAAGCTTTGGCACAATCAGCAGATTTTTCCCTCAGGATAACCAGCAGCCTCAGTAATGGCTGAAATGGGAGTCTAAATGAGCCCCACACTTCATCTAATCCACCTCTGTTCTCACTCTAACTGGCTTGAAGTGGACAGGTAACCCATCTCCATACCAATTAAGGGCTCTTCCCAGTGAAAATCTTCATCAGTTCCCCATTAGAGGCAAGTATCTGACCCAAAAGCAAACATGGCTCCTGCTTTGCACCTCGGTGGTGAAAATTCAGCCCTATGCTGAAGTTTCTCATCATGCTTTCATTTGCATATATATAGGCATGTTTAAACTGAGATGCCCACCCTCTAGTAAACAGTGGGCATGCAGTGGAGTGCTCCCATGAGCTTAGTTTCTGCCCCATTTGTCCAGGATCCACTGGAAAACTGACAGTATACACCCAGAAAGCCCAGGCCTGAGTGTCAATAGGTCATTTAATTGTAGAGAGACCTCAAAGCTGATGTGATTGTTTGTCTGACATTCAGACTCATACACTTTCAATTCTCATCCCATGATTTTGATCACAGACAAGGACATCTCTGACCACTTGCTTATGCCCTTCATAACCAACCCCCACGCACCCCCAACTCCCCCATTGCCATCCAAATCCACCACCTTCCACTTCTATAAATGGAAAATAAACTAACCTAAGTCATATATACTTTCATTTTCAAACTCTCACCTACCCAAGCCTTGAGCTCCCATTCACCATGTATCTTCAGCTGTTGATTTACTCAAGCACTCCCTCACCTCTACCTTTAATGCTCCTGTTCCTAGTAAAACCTTTTCTGTCTTCAGTTCTAGCCATTCACCTGGCACCATTCTCATATTTACTCCCTCAATCCCTAGGGATGAAGTCTTGAATGTATCTGGTGCACAGTTGGGTTAGCAATCCAACATTACAGCTGGCTGTATTGCATCAAGCTCTACAGAGACTTTCTGTTTTCTACCACAAACACCCACTTCTCTAAGATCACCTGAAAAGCAAAGATAACTCCTGACTTTTTTTCTTCACTACCAGCTGTCTCCTTAACCTATCTACCCTGGCTCCTCCACGCTCACTTCCAACAACTTGGGGAAGGAGGTTATAGACTTCTTTGTCAATATGTTCATGAAACAGCCTAATACAGGAATCTATTACAGCTAGTTGGAATTAATTGTTTTTATTCACATGATGGTTAGTCGCCGTCAACAGCTCAGGATTACAGTCTGCTAAGCATTAATTGGAAGTTGAACTTTTGGCCTCTTTGCAATCAAGTGGAACTTGGGGATAATTTTACATCTTTGTGGCCTGTCAGTAATTCAGCAGAGTGGATTGAACACCCATAATAGAGCACGTACGAGATTCATTCATTGATTTCACTTGGACCATAACAGGCAGGTGATCTGCTCTACCAGCCATGCTTTATCTGAGTCCATTTGTCAGGCAGACTATAGTGAGAAACAGTCCTGCATGTTTGTGCCATATAAGTACATTGCCTGCTTCTACTTCTGCGACTTGTATTCTTTCACAGCATCTTACTTGGCGATCTACCATAATTTATGCTGCTTCCAGCATGTTAAGCAAATGAATTATAATGTATTTTCCGCAATTAGAGACAACAGTTTTCAGGAAAGATGAGAATAAAGTTAATTATAATAGTATGACGGTTAAAGATCATGGCATAAATTTTTGTCTTCAACACATAGATGGTTCTGTGCCAGAACAGATTGTTCACCCATTATGAAGCCTATCCAGTTGAAATCTATGGAATATTCTATAACAGTTGGGCAATCGTCATTACAAGGTGGATGGAGTATAAAAGTAGGGAAGTCCTGCTACCTGTCCAGGACCTTGGTGAGACCACGCCTATTGTAATGTGTACAGTTTTGGTCTCTTTATTTTAAGAGGGATATGCTTGCATTGGAGATAATTCAGAGAGGTTCATTAAGTTTGTGCCTGGGATGAAGGGATTGGCTTATGCAGAAAAGTTGATCAGGTTGCATGGGCCTATACTCATGGGAGTTTAGAAACATATTGAAACAAAAAAGGCTCTGAGGAGGCTTGACAGGGTAGATACTGAGATTATGTTTCCCTTCATGGGGAAATCTTGAACTAGGGGATGTGCTTTCAGAATAAAGGGTCATCCATTTATGACAATGACAATCTCTATGGCAATGCCTCTACCAATCACTTGCCAGCCAATCAGCACTCTCTTCCCATACAGTATAAATTTGTTATTTCCCCTGACATTGGCATTTTCTTGCAAATTGTCCTGATGAGTGCAAGAAGAAAAGCTTCAACAAAAATGTTTCAGCAATACTCAAATTGGGAAACCATCAAGGAATTATATTCTTCAATCTTTTCACAAATGAAAAGATGCACTCAATTGGGGAAAGGGAAAAATAAATTGCAAGGATTGCTGAAAATGTAATGAGGAATTGTTTCAACTTGGCAAACAGGAGATGTTTCAAAAAGGACTGTGGGCTGGATTATACAGTTATTGGAGGGGTAAGAGAGGCGCAATGGGAAGTGCGCAATTTTTAGCTCCCATCCCAGCTGATGCAGCATTTGAATTAAGTGTCAACCAGCCAATTAGCTCTGCACCCAATTGGGCATCTGGTGGGAGAGTGGTTTGGCTGTGAACTGAAAGTCATTCTGGTCACCAATTTATATGCCCCCCCCTTCCTCTCACTCTTTCATTGTTATGTCACCCTATAAAAACTGAACAAGTAAAGTCTACTAACAGCAACCTTCAGCAGCAGACTCTACTGCTACATGCAGGCATTGTCCCTTTTGCAGGCCTTTTGATCCACTCTCATGCTGCCGCCTCATATCTCCTCATAATTCCCAGGACTAACAATAAATGGAGTGGACAACAAAAAATTGCAGTTAACTGGCTTTTTAACAAGCTCACTGGTTTTTTCCCAAATGGTGGGTTAGCTTTCGACTGCTCGCCTTCCGTATTATTGGAGACTGGCGGGATTACGCTGGATTACTGATCCAAAGTCATCATGCCATATTTTATGTAAGCGCGGGGGTCAGCTTGGCCTCTAAAGGTAATTATGTTAATCTATAAGTCAGTTGGAAAAACTAGGGCAATTTTCAAATACCAGTTGGTCATTTCTCATGGTGGGCTGGGCGTACACCTCAGCCACCTCTTGGATGCCCTCAAATTTCCTGACCAACGTTCCTATCACAGAAACCTAATAGTGTGTACCGCCTGAGCAATATTTCACTGCAGAGGGTTTTTAAAATATCATTCATAGGTATTTACTGCCCATTCCTAATTGCCCTTGGCTAAGTGTTGGAAAGCTAAACTCTTGAACCGCTGTAATCCACATGGTGAAGGTATTCCCAGAGTGCAATTAGGTGTGGAATTCCAGGATTTTGACCTAGCGACAGTGAAGGAACGGTGATACATTTCCAAGCCAGGGTGATATATGACTGGAGGGGAATTTTCAGGCAGTGGTGTTCCCATGCACTTGCTACCTTTCTGGCTGGTAAAGGTTGCAGGTTGGGAGATGTTTTTGGTGAAGCCTTTGCAAGCTGCTTCTGTGCATATTGTAGATGGTACGCACTGCAACCAAAGTGCACTCATGTTGGAGAGAGTGAATGTTTAAGGTGGTGGATGGGCCCCAAAGGAAGTTTTCCCCTCTTGCCTGATACCAGCCAATGCAGCTAAAACCACTGGGCTTCTCATATGTCATGAGACTCCCCCTGCTGCAGATAAAATACCGGTAGGGGTGGGATAAAGCCCTTAAGTGACTATTAATTGGCCACTTAAGGGCCTCAATAGGCCCAAGGGTAAGCGGGCCGGCCCTTGCCCCCAGTAAAATTTCAGACAGGTCGAAGGTGGGAGAAGGCCACCTGTTAGATTTTAGGTGTCCCCCCGCACCCCCCCCCCACCAACCCTTGCCCTCAAACCCACCAATGGGGGAATGTTAAGTCCAGGCTGTGTTTTTAAATACTGGTGTTGATAATTCATAAATAATATCACACCTCTATAGAGGGCAACGTGCTATAGCAAAGGCTAACACTTATTTACCCACATTGGCCTCATTTTTAAAAAGATAATTCACAGGATATCAGCATTGCTGGCAAGGCCAACATTTATTGCCTATTGTTAATTGCCCCTCGAGAAGTTGGTAGTGTGATACTTTTTGAATCTAGCTGAGTGGCTTGTCAGGCTATGTTGGTGACAACATACATGCTGTGGGTCTGGAGTCACATATAGACCAGATCAATTAAAGACAGTAGATTTCCCTCCCTAAAGGGCATTAGTGAACTAGATATGTTTTTAATAACAATCCAGTAGTTTCATGGTCACCAGTACTGATGCTATATTTTATTAAGGATTTATTTCATTACCTACATTCAAATTCCCAATTTGAACTTGTGTGTGGATTATTAGTCCAAGCCTCTGGAGTACTAGTCGATAGCATAAATAGTGGCCCCCTAGTGATACCTCTTACACAATGACAGGTGGTGAAATATTCAGATGAATTTATCCTTACTTGATGAGTTAAGGTGTTTTGACTTAAAATTTTAATTCGGGATAATTTTGTTTTTCTTTGTTCTTATAAAGAAAATTACTTGGGTTGATATATTTATTGCGTAATATTTTTTATTCTTTCATGGGATGTGAGCATCATTGGCAAGGCCAGCATTTGTTACCCATCCCTAATTGCCCTTGAACTGAATAGCTTGCTAGGCCATTGCAAAGGGCATTTAAGAATCAATCACATTGCTGTGGATCTGGAGTCACATGTAGGCCAGACCAGGTAAGGATGTTAGTAAACTAGATGGGCTTTTACAACAATCATGATAGCTTCATGGTCACCATTACTGAGACTAGCTTTATATTGCAATATAGTAATTTTTAAAAAATTTCATAAGTTGACCCCGGAGCAATAGCCTGGGTAGCTGGTCAAGTGACATTACCACTACACCACCATCTTCCCCTAATTCAAAATCTTAAAATTGTTCACACATTGATTACTTCGGAGTGCACTAACTGTATCTAAGCAGAAAAACGCAACAGACATTCGGGCCCCAGCAAAAGGGTTTTAGTTTAACGTCTTAGTGTCCTTGCAACACTACTTACGATGTTTTTTTGGAACATCTTGATATGGTTTTAAAAGTTCCTGTGATAAGAAAAACATACAAGAATTGTTTGGAGATCCTTCCCTAAAACTTAATTTGCAATTTTAGAGGATTTTTAATCTCATCTCAAAAAATTATATTAAAAATTTATTTGAATATTTATTATGTAGCAAGAACTAAGTATTACCTCTCATTTTTCTTTTAGATGCACCCACACTTTTGCTACAGTGGGAGAACTTCTATATTTATTTGGGGGTTCTACAGTAGAGAATTTATATTATAAGGACATCCATGTGCTTGATACAGGTATTTAATTTAATACTGTTTTCATCTACTAAAGGTTTCTTTATTCCGGTTCCGTTCTGTCAAAGGGTCATGAGGACTCGAAACGTCAACTCTTTTCTTCTCCGCCGATGCTGCCAGACCTGCTGAGTTTTTCCTGGTAATTCTGTTTTTGTTTTGGATTTCCAGCATCCACAGTTTTTTTTTCTTTATTAGTACTGGGTGGTATATTTATGGTATGATATTCCTCTTTTACAGTTCGTGAAACCAGATATCACTTCTGTAAACTGTGTGATGCCATAACACTTCCATTTATTGGTGAGAGGCTCCTAGTGATATCAGTCGCGTACAAATAAATTTATAGAAATAAGTAGAATTTACCGCACAAAACAGAATATTTGATCGAACCAACCGATGTCAACATTTACTCTCCACCTGAGCAAACTGATTAGAAATGGAATAAAACCACCCTCCCCAGCACACTGGTTGAAGACTGCATCATGGTTTAGAATGTATTCCGAATCCTTTGATGTGTTACTGTACTGTGTTGTGCACAACTGGCATTATTATCTTGGAGAACAATAAAAGGAGGTCATTCAATCCATTGATTCTGTGGCAGCTCTTTCGAGGAATAATCCAGTTAGTCCCTGCAATCTTTTCTCCTTCAAATAGTTATTCCCTTCTGAGAGCTACTATTAGAAACATAGGAACATAGAAAATAGGAGCAGGAGTATGCCATTTGGCCCCTTGAGCCTTGTCTGCTATTTAACTAGATCATGACTGATGATCTACCTTAACACCATTTTTCTGTACTACTCTCACATCTGTTGATATCTTTAATATCTAGAAATCTATTGAATATCTATTGAATCTATATTCACTCTACCTAGCAGTGCATTCCAAATCCTAACCACTAGTGTCAAAAAACATTTTACTTATGTTGCCCTCAGTTCTTTTGCCAATCATCTTAAATCTGTTCTCTCTAGTTATCAACCTTTCAACCTCTGAGAACAGTTTCTCATTATTTACTCTATCCAAATACTTCATGATTTTAAGCACCTTTGTCAAATCTCCTCTTAGCCTTCTCTCCTCTAAAGGAGAACAACTTATCAAGTTTATTGAGTTCACTGTAATTCTCTCATCTTTGGACTCTTTCTGGTAAATCTATACTGTATCTTCTTGAAAGCCATTGCGTCTTTCCCAAACTATAAGTGTCCAGAATGGGATACAATGCTCCAGCTGGGGACAAACGAGGGTCTTATAAAGAGTTAGCATAAATTTCAGGCTTTTGTACTCTATGCCTTTATTTTTAAAGCCCAGGGCCCTATAAGCTTTATTAACTCATATGTTAACCTGCTTTGCTACCTTCAAATATTTATGCAAAGATTTGGTTCTCCCTTCCTGCACCTCGTTTAAAGTTAGTGCCATTTAGCATGTATTGGCTTTCTTCATTCCCCCTACCAAAATGTGTCACCTCACATTTTCTGTGTTGAATTTCATCTGCCACAGGTCAGCCAATTCCATGACCTAAAAAAAGAACCTGCACACATAACACCACTTGCAACCTCAAAATTTCCTAAACAAATTTCAGTCAATTAATTACTTAGAAATATAATCACTTTTTATAGCCAAACCCAGCAGCCATTTACTCATAGCAAGATCCCCTGAACACAAATAAGACGAATTAATTTATGATTGCCAGGATATTAGAACAGTCTGCCCTTTTTCGAAGAAAGCATGATGGCCCTTTTAGGTTGACATAAACAAGCAGATTTAATGACACGTAACTTCCGAGCATCCCAGCATCGGATTTGGGGGGGTACCCCAAAGATGCACTTGGGAATCCCTCTGGGAAGTTCCCAGGTAAGCGTTTGCATGGCAATTGCCGAGAAGGGCAGTAGCAGGAACAATACCAGCAGCAGCACCAGCTGACTTCTGAGCCACATGCCCCTGCACAGGGCAGATGGCCATTGAGGTGCAGATGGAAGGAGGAAAGATCTGGTGCTCGCAATGTCAGGATCACTGGTCCTTTAAATGCAGACTCTCCACTGGGGATCTTTCCTCCTTCTGAGGGTCTGCATTCAAAGGACCAGGGATCCTGACATTGTGAGTACCAGTGCCTCATGAGGCTTAGGCCTGTCTTGGCAGCTTGCTGCTGATATCGTCATCCTCCTGGTGCGAGACTGTCTTCCTGGTGGACCTGGTGGGAATGCATTGCCAGTGCCCGACAAGCTGCCTGTCCCTGGAGGCCAAACCCCTGCTCCCTCCCACTCCACACCACAACCCGCTCTGACCCTTGCCAACTTGTATGATCTCTTCCCCTGCAAGGACAGAAAGCAGGGAGATGGTGGGCTTGCAAGGGATGGCTTAAGCTCAGAGGAATGAAAGAAAATATTTGTGCATGGTGGCTGAGAGCCATGGGTGCAAGAAGGTAGTAATTTGAGAGTCATTGTGAATGTTAACTGCTCAGATGGGGATGTAAGCTGCTTGCAGAGAGAGGAATGAGTGGAGCTGCAAGGTGTATGGAATGTGGTGTAGAAGAATGCTGTTCAAGTCAGCATGTGGGGCTTGGCACCTGACAGTGTCAAACCACTCAACTATCATACCCTCCTGAGGCCCTGGATCCTCCTTAGGTTGACTGTCTCCAGGTTGAGAGGGGCCACACTATTGTTGCTTGCTTCCTCAGTCAAATTGAATATTGCCTGCTTGTATGAAGAAGATGCCCTCTCCCTCCTGCCCTTAGGAGAGCTTACCTTACTGCAGTCTCTCTGATGGATCTCTAGGTAAGAGTGAGAGTCCTCGGGGAGCAGCTTTCCTCGGTCTCATAACCATTCCTGTGAGTGCTTCAGTTTAAAAAATCCAAGCCCTGGTAAGCTTCTCTGAAACATTGCAGTGGCCCCTTTTAATTAGAAATCCTTCCTCTCATAAAAAGGCTGAGTCACCCGGCCACCCTCCCTAATTGGTTGGGAAGCCTGGAGAAGAACGTGTAAATAGTTTTCCCTGGCAAAGAGCAACTAGGATGCGATTGGGTTCGCGACCTGAAAATGATCCTAACATCTGAAAATTCTAGATAGGCAAAGCTCAGCCTGTTAACTCTGTTTCTCACTGAGCAGGTGCTGCCTGACCTGTCAAGTAATTTCAACATTTTCTGTTTTTAGTGTTAGAGTTGGAAGATATGCAGATAGGATTGGATGAAACTGCGTGGGAATTGGCTTGTTTGGAGCATAAACACCAGCATAGACCTGATGAGCCAGATAGCCTGCTTCTGTGTCATGACTTCTATGTAATTCTAAGCAATGTAAAATTATCTTACCCACTTAGTATGATTTAATGTTTTCTTTTATTCATCCATGGGATTTGGGTGTTGCTGACAAAGAGAGCATTTATTGCCTGACCCTAATTATCCATGAAAGTGGTGGTAATTTTTCTTGAACAGCTGCAGTCCATGTGGTGAAGATACTCCAACAGTGTTGTTCCAGAATTCTGATCTCACAACAATGAAAGAACATTTCCAATTTAGAATGCTGCATGACTCAGAGAGAAACTTGCAGGCCGTGGTGTCTCCATGTGCCTGATGTCCTTGTCCTTCTAGGCAGTAGAACATGTGGATTTGGAAGATGCTGTTGAAGAAATTTTAGAACTTGCTGCAGGGCATCTTGACAATGATACACTGATACATGCTGCAGCCACAGTGTGCCAGTGGTGGAGGAAGTGAATGTTTAAGATTGTGATGGGGTGCGAAATAAGGGGGCTGCTTTGTTCTAGATGCTTTTAAGCTTCTTGAGTGTTGTTGGAGCTGCACTCGTTCTGGCAAGTGGAGAGTATCCCAACACATTCCTGACTTGCACCTTGTTGATGGTGGAAATGTTATGGGGGGTCTGGAGGTGAGTCATTCATCACCAAATGCCCAGCCTGTGGCCTAGTGTTGTAGGCACAGTATGTGACTGGTCCAGTTAAGATTTTGGTCAATGATGGCCCTGGAATGTTGATGGTGAGGGATTTGATGATGGTAATATCATTGAATGGCAAGGGGATGTGGTTAGACTCTCTCTTGTTGAAACTGATCATTGCCTGATACTTGACCCGTGTGAATATTACTTGCCACACATCCCAAGCCTGAATGTTGTCTCAATCTTATTGCAAGACTGTTTCATTATCTAAGGAGCTGCGAATGGCACAGTGCAATCATCAGAGAACATCCCCACTTCTGACTTCATGATGGAAAGGAAGGTCATTAATGAAACAGCTGAAGATAACAGAAAATGGTGGAAATACTCAGCAGGTCAGGCACCATTTTTAGAAAGAGAAATACACCAAGGGCCATAACTTCCTTTCTTGCTAGACCGTCTTGACTTGGGCCGGGTGAGAAAGGTGAAATACAGCAGTTTTTCAAAGCCCTGGGTTGAGGGCAGCTGAATTGAAGGTAAGGAAGACACGCCTTTTTTACAGCACTAGGTTTAAAGGCCCATCATTTTGAGACAGCAGAGAGAAGTTAAGTGTAGAAGGTAAGAGGGTAGGAGAGAGGGGAGTGTGGGTCAGAGGGTGATAGGTTGGGAGATGTGGGGGTCAGGGGGTATGGTCAGTGGGGGGTGTGGTGGTCAGTGGGGAGTTGGTGGGGTGGTCAGTGGGATCAGTGGGTTGTGGGGTCAGGTGGTTAGGGCATGGTCAGTGAGGGTAATCATGGGTTGGGGGTAGTCAGGGGCTGGGGTTGTATTCAGGGAGTTGTGGGCGTAGTTGGGGTGGGGGGGAGGGTAGTCGGTGGTTAGGGGGGGTGGTGGGAGGAGTTCTGTGGGGGGTCTGGGGGGTGGTGTGGGGGTACCTGGGGTGGGGGGTTGAGGGGATAGTTTGGGGGGTCCCGTGTGAGGGGTTGAGGGCATAGTCGGGGGGACCCATGGAGGGTGAGGGGATTCCCATGGGGGTTGGGGTGGATGGGTCAGTACTACAGTTACCCAGGAGTTAGAAGTGGTTTTAATTCTTCTAGCTTTCTGTGGGTAACTATAACACAGCCAGAACCATCTGACGTTTGCGATTTAAATTGTACTTTCAGATGGTTCCAATTGCAGGGCAATTGCCCAATGGAAGCTTGAATTTCCTGGGAAATTGCTGTGCAATCCCTGCTTGGGGAGTTCTGATGGGGTGTCCCCGGCACATCTTTGGGGTACTCCCTTGGCCCCGAGTACAATGACTGAAGATTGGTAGTTATGGGCCTACGTAATGTTAACTTAAGGTTGATGACCTTACATCAGAACAGAAGATACAGAATTACAGGAAGTGAGCAGGACCAGTAGATTGTTGCACCTATTTTCAAAAAGAGCAACAAATTAGACATAGGTCAGAAGTCTATACAGATCTATCACTCTCACATTAAAATACTGGATTTTGCTTCGCCGCTAACTTTGAAGAAAAATTCCTACAAAAATCTAACAATCTCTGTGGCATATATTTTCTCTTGCCTGATACTTTGATTCCACTGTCAGTTCGAGGTGATGTCTGGGACCCAGCAACAATGATATCATCAAACAGGCTAGACAACTAATCACATTGAAGAATTTGCATGTCTAGCAAACCATTGATTAGAAAGTAGAACACAACTTTTAAGAATATCCTTCAATTTTTAATTTTATAGGGTGTGAAATAAAGTTTGGGACATACATCAGGGAATAAGGTAGAAGCTGAAATATCAAAAACAAACTTATTTTTAAAATTATTTTAAAAATCTATGGAATTTTAAAAATCATAATCTAGAAACTTGTTATTCCATAAATATAAAATTAGTTTTTTCAAGGCCATAGAAGTTATCAGAAATTTTGAGCTTAGTACACCATTAAAAGCTCAGATACATTTCACTCAACAAGGCATAACTTTTTCAAGGGTTTTTACATTGAGGTGAATTGTGTATAAATGTAAGTTCATGTCAATTCAAGCAATTTCTAAAGATTCCCATCTGCAGGGTCTTCAACAACACACCCTGTGGAGAAGCAGAGAAACATGGACAACAACCTTTGGATTTCTGTTTTTAATTGTACATGTACAGACACCAGAAGCTGCTGTCACTTCCACAACTGTAATGACAGCAAACATTGACAGTTTCACCATCATTACAGTCACAAAATATGGATCTATGGCATCTATTATCAGGTGTAATCTTGAAGAAAATGGCTGTAGTTTTTGTGTGAGATCTGCCATATAATAACCTAGTAAAGAGCAGTCAATGTGGATTCAGAAATGGAAAATTCTGTCCGATCAACCTCATTTTTTTTGAAGAAGCAACCTCCCAATTGGATTGTGGAAAGCCTTACAATATACTGTATCTAGATTTCCAAAAGGCGGACTGATCTATATTCAATGGAATGCAAGCCTAGACCATGCACACTGTCCTCATAACTTAATACTTTTAGCTCTGATATAAATGTAGAATATATACTGCAACCCCCTCCAGTATATATCCTTCCTGAGGTGTGCCATGCAGAATTGCCTGCAGTACTCCAGACAGTGTCTAACAGAGTTCTGTACTACTGTAACATAACTTCCAGCCCGCTCAAAATCAAGGTCAATACTCCATTGTCCTTTTTAATTATGTTTTCTATCTGTTCACCAATTTTTAGTGATTTCTCTACTAAGACCCCTAAATCTCTATGCTCCTTGACATTTTCTCACTATTTAGAAAATACTCCAAACTATTTTCTTATATCTAAGTGGATGACTTTACATTTTCCTACATTGAAATCCATCTGTCTTGTCCATCAGTGACCCTTTGCAAATTTCTGCTCCCATCAACACTATTTACTGCACCACCTAATTTAGTGTTATAGCAAACTCAGATAAATGGCTCCCTATTCCTTCATCCGAGTCATTTAGAAATTTTGTGAAAAGCTGGGGCCCATGTACAGATCCCTGGGAATGACACCAATTTGAGTAGATAACCGAATCAGGAAGCAGGAAGTCCTTCTTCACACACAGATTAATAGACACGTTGGCCAGCATTTTTGTGCCCTGCCAGGAATGGAGGTGGATGGAATAAAGGGATGTACGGAGAGGAAACCATGCTGGAGTGAGACATAGACACAGGCCAGAATTTTACACTTGTGTGGGTGTGTGGCAGTCACTATGCAGTACGAAATGGCGCGTGATGATGTCAGGAGAGCTTCCTGACATCATTGTGGCCTCCTCTCAATATTTCGGTTGGCAGGCACGCGAGAATACTGGAAGCATGCCTACCGGCAACTAAAGGGCCAATTAAGACCATTAGAAGTGCAATCGATCCCGATTTTGAGAGGCCCGTGCAATTTTATGCTTGACACATGGGTTAATTGGGCAGGCGGGCTTAACGTTTTTTAATCATTTTAGATTCAGGGAGGGATAAAAGGCCCAGAAGGAATGGAAAGGTGAGGAGGTAGGAGTATTAAATTGAGTTGTGAGTGCGTGTTCATTTTCTTATTCGTTTTTTTCATTTACATAGCTTTAGGAGATTTAAATCTTTGCAGGGGCTTTCTGCAGATAGGCCCCTTCATACTTTAGGTCAAACGTCTGCAAGCATAATGTTTGACATGGGTATTGTGTACTCTGCTGGAGGGACCTCAGATGAGGAGGAGAGGGCAAGAAGGGAGAGGTGGCCAGTTGCCTGCAGGCACCGTAATAGAGTCTGCCCTCAGGACCAAGAGGTAGTAACCTGTTGAGGTCAATGCCAGTGTTTGGGACCACAAGTCTGAACACAACCTCATAAGCCCCTGATTGAGTTCCTGGAGCTGTCACTCCATGAGAGTCGCCACTCTGTCTATGGAGGAGGCTGTGCATTCAGAGCTGTGCATTAACACAGTGCTCATGCTTTGCTTGGACTCCTCCAGTACAGAAACCATGACACGCAGATCCTCAGGGAGCTCTGCCAGATCTTCACATGAATCCTGCTGGAGATTCAGCATTTTACGCCTCATAGACGATTCCAGTGGCTCATCACCTGCCTCAGGCTCAGCACTGTCCTGGTCTCCAGCAATCCTCCGATTGTTGACGCCCTGGGGACTCTCTGCCTCTGCCAGCTGCTCAAGTAAGTGTGATGTGCCTTCCCCATTGTGCACTACCATCTATTCCAGAATGCTCATTCCCACTGATGTCTGTATCTGCATTGGTACATGCTGCAGAGAGAGGATATAACGTGGCTGCATCTGGCTGGACGTCATCCTCCAATGTCAAAGGAGGGTCTTCCGGGTCATTCTGCAGTCTGGAGGATGTTCCATCTGAGGGAGGGAAAACATATGTAAGTCTCCAGCAGCATTAACGATTCGGAGTACAAGCATTCTGGTAGCTTCTCAGATTGGAGATCTGGCTAACCAAAGACTTCTGAATGGATGAACATAAGGGATTCGTGTATTTCACTTGTAAGTCTTACAGTCGCTACCCTACATCTTTCATACCCTCCCCCAATTTCTTTGATGTCCACTGGACTCTTACCCTCCTCCGAAACCCCTGCCTCTCCGTGACCAGTGGACCTCGCTCCATGTTCACATGCCATCTCCATGGTCTACTCCTCCACTGGAGTTAGCACATCCAGATTAGGGACAACACCACCAGTTTGTCCTCGCTCCTGGGCATTGTGAATCCTTTTCTCATGTGAGGACAATAGTGCTTTCATTAGTCCCCCCTCTACATGCTAGGACATTCCTTACCTCTGCCAAAGTCGCAGGTTTACGTGCCCATCATGTTGCAGGACTTCATCCTTCCATACATGCCTGCGATCTTGTTTACTCGCACGCAGTCTTTAAGGACACAGGAAGATGCACCAAATTAAGCTTGGGGCTTTACACCAGGAACCCCAACAAGTGCAAGTACACACAAACACATCTGCCCATGGTTACATGGGGACTCAATACTCATCCTGGCAGATTGCAGATCATTAACCCTTTTCCTACCAGGGAACCAGGTCCTTCAGACTACATCATGGCCGCTGACCAGCGATGCCCCCTCCATCCATGCCTTCTTCATTAAGTGTGGAGGCCTCCTCTTTCTGCCTTGCAGCAGCAATATCTCCTGATGATCACTCTTAGCCTTCACTAGAACCTGCAGGCAGTCATCTGAAAAGTGGATGGGGCTAATCGGCTTCAGCCATTTCCACCATGTTTGTCATGGCTTCCGGGTCCAGAAGACATTGCTAGTGTCTCAGCCACACTTCCCTGCACAGTCTCTCACCACAGTTGTCTACCCCTTTAAAGATTACAACAGCCCTCTGACACAGTTCCTCCACGCATAGCAGCCTTCAGGGAACTCCTTTTAAGCTCCCCGCACTCAGCTGCAATCATTCTGGTGCCCGCCATCTTCCCACCCGCCACCAATATAATTGTTGTTGGGAGCCGATCGTGGGTGGAAGCAGATTTCACATCCCCTTCCAGTCCCGCCAATCGCACTTTCCTGATGGCTCGAAAATTCAGGCCAAAGTATGTGGCTGGGAATTTGGTGCACAGGGATGTAAGAGCTGCTTCTTTTCCTATTTTTTTTTCACCTTGCAGTAGTTGGTGAGTTTTCTCCTTTTGTCTCCAAGCTAAGAGAGTACAGCTTTCTATTTAGTTTAGCTGTGTAAATTATTAACTAATTGACTAATTAAATAAAGGAGGTTGGACAAGAATGGCAGGGCTGGTGGCGTGCTGTAACTACAGCAATGTGGAAATCTGTGGCATGCACTGCAATCCCGGACAACCATATCTGCAGAATGGGTCCGCAGCTTGTGTAATTTCGGCTCAGAGTTGCTAAGCTGGAGTCTAAGTTACAGACATTGCTGGGCATCAAGGAGTGGTTGTTACCTGGACACTTTGTTCCAGCAGGCAGTCACACCCCTTAGGTTAGGCAGAACTTGAGTTTATCAATGGTCAGGGACAGTAGGGTGTGGCTGCGAGTCAGGCAGATACAGGGAATCAACATACAGTGATGGAGGAGCCTCAGCCCCTGACTTTGTCCAACAGGTATGAGGTGCTTGCTGCCCTGTGTGGATGAGGTGAAGGACAACAAGATGGATGAGTAGACTGGTCATGGCACATTGATGTAGGATGCCTTTCATTGTGGGGAGTGAAGAGGAATCTGGTTGTGTTAGGAGACAGTATAGTCAAGAGGATAGATGCTGTTCTCTGCAGCTGCAACCAGGAACTCTGAAGGTTGTGTTGCCTGCCCGGTGCCAGGGTTACAGACATATGCTGGTGACTGGAGAGGACTTTGGAGTGGGAGGCGGAAGATCCAGCTGCCGCGGTCCACGTGGGAACCAGTGATATAGATTGTAGCAGGAATGATGTTTTGCTCAGAGAATTTGAAGAGTTAGGGTCCAAATTAAAACTCAGAACATCAAAGGTAATTATCTATGGATTGTTACCTGAGCTACTATTACTATTACCCTATTATTGAATTAAATGCATGGCTCAAGGAGTGGTGTGGGAAGATGGGGCACTGGCATTAGTACTCAGGGAAAAGTAAGCTATTCCGTTGGGATGGGCTCCACTTGAACCGGGCTGGGACCAGTATCCTGGTCAGTCGTATAACTAGGGCTGTGGACAGGGCTTTAAACTAACTTGGGAGGAAGAGGCGGGAGGGTTCGGGTGAAGGGAGATTTAGAAATCCAAGAGAAAGGTCAAGGCATCAGGTATCGAGATGTGAGTAAAGTCAAACAGAGAGGGACAGGAAGGGTCAGAGAGTTTAACAAAAATTATACATCAGTGAATAAAGTCATTGCAGGGAATAGAAGTAAAAAATGAAATTAAATGTTTTTTATCTGAATGCACGAAGAATCTGAAAAAAGATAGATGAACTAGTAGCTCAAGTACATTTAGATCTAATTGCCATTACAGAGTCATGATTACAAATGATCAAAGTTTGAAAATAAATATTACAGGGTACACAATTTTTCAGAAAGACAGAGAGTATGGCAAAGGAGAAGGGGTACCCTGATTGTAAAGGATGACATAAGGACATTAATGAGAAAGGATCTGGCCTCGGAAGATCATGAAATTGAATCAGTATGGGTGGAAATTAAGAATAGCAAGAATCAGAAAACACAGTTGGGAGTTATTTATAGGCCTCTTAATATTACTTATACCATTGTTCAGAGCATTAAACAATAAATCATTGGAGCTTGTAACAAAGGCAATGTAATCTTCATATAGACTAGGACAATTAAATTAGCAAGAGTGGTCTAGAAGACAAGTTTGTAAAATCTTTTTTGTAACAGTTTCTTGGAACAATATGTTGTAGAACTGACTAGGGATAAAGCTATCTTAGTTCGAGTATTGTGTAACGAAGCAGGGTTAATTAATAATTTCATAGTAAAAGATCCACTGGGAAATAGTGATCATACCAGAATTCCATGTTAAGTTTGAAAGTGATATACTCCAATCACAAACAAGAATCTTAAACAAAGCCAATTACATAGGTATGAGGGGAGAACTGGTTAGGGCTAATTGGATAAATATACTAAAAGGTGTGAGGTAATTGAAAAGGGGAAAACATTTAAAGAAACAATTCAAAATGTTCAACAAAAATACATTCCATTGAAAAACAAAAACTCAGTAAGAAAGACCCAGTACATATAATATACCTGGATTCCCAGAAAGCATTTGCTAAGGTGCCACACAAAAGGTAAATAGGTAAGATAAGGGCTCATGGAGTTGGGGGTAATATATTAGCAAGGATAGAGGACTGGTTAATGGATAGAAAGTAGAGAGTGGGCATAAACGGGGCTTTTCAAGTTAACAGGTAGTGAAAACTGGAGTGCTGCAAGGATCAGTGCTGGGGCCTCAGCTATTTACAATCTATATTAATAACTTAGGAGAAGAGACAGAGAGTAATGCAAGTAAGTTAGGTGACAATAACAAGCCACGTGGAAGATGAACTGTGGGGAGGAAAAGACACAGCCAGGCTGCAAAGAGATATAGACAGGTTAAGTGAGTGGACAACAAGATAGCAGATGAAGTATAATGCAGGGAAATGTGAAGTTATTCACTTTGGTTGAAAGAATAGAAAAGCTGAATATTTTTTAAAAGGTGTGAAACTTATAATTTTTTTATGTTCAAAGGTATTGGGAGTAGGCAGGAAGGTGGAGTTAGAGCCCAAGACCAGCCATGATTGTATTGAATGGCAGAGCAAGCTCGATGGGCCATATGGTATACTCCTGCTCCTATTTCTTGTGTTCTTGTGACATGGGCTGAAAATAGAAATGGTGCCAGCCGGCATATCGAATTCCTGCTCCCATTCCTTAGCCAGCCACTTTAGGGGAGGCAGGCTGCCTGCCCCCATATGGTGGGCAGCCAATTAAGCTCATTAAGACTTAGAGCCTTGCTAAGGGCTGTTAAAGCCAGCTGACTCGGATTTTCCAGATGACCTCCAGATATCTGACGCAATGGGGCAGTTTAACTGCCTGGAGGCAGGCACTCAGTGGCCGACCAGGTCGCCAATCCTCCAGGCAGGCCTATAGGCCCTCCCTCCCTGCCTTGTGTGTGGGTGCAGCCAAAGGCTGGCCTGTGGAGGGATTCCGCATCCACCCAAACACTACCATCCTCCCTGCTTCCCCATACAGTGGTGGCCTGCCTGCTTTTCTATTTTATATCTGAATGTTTAAAAACTCTTAGTGAGAGGTCACATTCAGTTACATGCAATTCACAACAGGCTGCTGCTCCACTTAAGCTGAAAGGCCTCTGATTGGGCCTTCAGCTCGAAGAGCCTGCTTACTACCATTAGTTGGACAGGGAACTTGTCTCTATGCCAATTAAGAGGGGGCCCTAGACAAGATCCCAAAGTGTGACTGTCCCCCAGTTGGGGCAGGTTCAAGACTTGAAAACAGTCCCGATTCCCCTTTCCCATCTCTGAGGCAAAAATTCAGTCTTTAAGATAGAATCATAGGGCAGAATTTTATGCTCCCTCGCCGGTGGTTTGCAAATGTGTGGGATGGGGCGGGGGTGGGGGTGGGGGGAGGAGAGGGGCAGTGGCCATACAATTCCTCAAATGGCTTTTCCACCACCTGTCCTGACCTCTCCGCAATTTTACGGTACGACAGGTGAGGCCTAGGCAATTAATGACCACTTTAGGGCCATTTCCTGTCTGGCCTCAATTTTGAGGCTGGCAAGAGTTCAGCTGCAGAGGGTAGCCCAGAAAGTCACCTTGTTTGGGCGTCGGGCAGGAAGGGGGGCCTCCATCAAGAGCCCCCTTTCAACATCAGGTGCCCCCCCACCCACAAATTCTACATTCTGTGGGTGCACCCTTCGCTCCCCCAGCCTCTCCAGCAAGACCCCAACCCACCTCTGCCCAACACCTTCACCCTTACCGGGCCTCACCTTTCCTCCCAGGCCTGAGACCCCCGACACTTATCTAGTCCTAGACTCTGGGATTTAGGTTCTGCGGATTGCTTGTAATCCAGTCCTGTCCAGAGCAGCTTCTGGTGCAACTGGGACTAGAGAGCAGCCAGCCAATCAAATTGGCTGGCAGCTCTCTGAGGTGGAAATTCCTCCCATTTAAGGAACAGAAGCTCCATCTCCAGCCAATGGCTGCAGGCAGCCAGTATTGGAAGGGATGAGTTTGTCTCCGACTCTGCGGGTGGTGGGCTAGGAAACCCTGCCATCCGAAAAATCCTGGCCATAGAAGTGAAAAAACTGATACCATTTAAGAACCAATTGGATGCTGTAATAGGCCTTTGGGATCATTCTGGATGAACAAACTAAAATGAGCTAGATGGTGTTCCAAAATTATTATAATTATCTTGTGATCTCTATGAAAGAGCTCACATGGACATGATAGGCTGAATGGCCTCCTGGACTGTAAATTTCTATGTTTCTGTAGCATCTGATGTACAATAATTTATTTGCATTCCTTAGTGAATAAATGTCATTTTATTATTCCAGTATCATTGACTTGGAGCCAATGTGAGGTCAAAGGTGAAGGACCATCTGGCAGGGGATGCCATACCTTCACATCACACCATGATAAGGTAGCTTTAAAATTGTGCTGTATTGTGCTTTTCTGTGTATTTAGCTACTTTGTTAAAAATGTTTTAAATTACAGTAATAATATTGTTAAATACAGGATATCTATGTATTTGGCGGATCTTATGATCAAGGAGGAAGCATAACAACATTAAATGATGTTGTGAAATTGAGCCTTGGTAAGTGCCTTGTTGGTATCATTTTTTGAATATTTATTGTGAATGTATATCAAATGTGTGGGAAATTGTCTCCATCATCAATGTAATTAGACTGAAAACTGTAATTCGGGAAGCATGTCTTGACCAGCTGTTTCAGCTGCTAGTACATATTTTTGAGAGAAAAAAGTTATGTTTATGGTTTGAACTGCTTGAAAGTGGCCTACATGGTACAACATGTTTTGTGCTGGAATGTAATGTCATGGAGTGATGCAAAAGAATTTACTCCTTTGATACCACATATAGAAAACTCATGATTTCACTTAAGCTGCTTAGGGGAAAAGGTGCTGAATGTAGCAATGCTATTCCATAGAGGGTGTTGGGGGCGGGGGTTCGGGAGTTTATGTTGAGGAAAACAACTTTTATTTAGTCCCCAAATTGCAGGTTAACTGTGGATATCCCCAGCCACCTGTGCTTTCCTGACCTTCTGAAAGTGGTAAATTAGACAAACGTGCTATCAGAATACAGTTTTGTTTATAAATTCCAGAAGAGGCTTATTAAAAAAAAACCTAGATAAGCAGAAAATGTTGCAACTTGCCAAATTACAGAAAATATAACTAATTATCCCTCCCTTAGCTACAAAAATAATAATTAAAAAGACACAATACTTCACTAATTCTGTTGATAATAGTGACTAATATATGTGGAAGTGCATGATGGGCCAAAGAGTTCCACAAGACCAAATAAACTATGGTATAGCGATAGAATAACTGGTGAACTGAGTGAAATGACCTAGATTTAATTGGGGCATCGGGGCTGGGGTGGGGAGGTGAAGTGCTCCCCATACTGTACCCTCCAACCCGATCACATGGCCTTCCTCCCGCCTCTGACATCGCCTCCGGAAGGAGCACTAAATGCCATCCATAGTGTCAGATCAAATTCTAGGAAATGAGATAGGACAAGGAAGAAACACAAGGGGAGGAGAACGTCTAGGAAACAATGATCATAACACAATTAGACCTAATATTTAAAATGTAATGGAGGGAACAATCAGAGATAAAGGTACTGTATTGGGTAGAGAAAAAGACCAATTTTAATGAGCTAGGAAGTAAACTTGCCCTGATAAAGTGGAAAGGTAAATTGGCAAATATGACAAAGCCCCAACAATAGAAAATGTTCAATCAAGGGACAACTTATTGGACTATCTACATCTATTCCCTCAAGAAGTAAGGTGATGTAGCAAAAACTAGAGTCCATTGGATAAGGAGTCAAGTTCAAATCAAAATTAGACTTAATAAAAAAAGCACTGGACAAAACTAAAGTTAATAGTACAAAGGAAAAATCAAGCTGAAATTAGAAAATATAAAGGGGAAGCAATAGAAGATTGTCAAAATGAGACATGAAGTAAGATTGGCTTGTAACAGAGAAAAAGAATTTGTAACTTACGAAAAGTACAAAAACTAATCATGACAGAGGCGTTTGGATTTTGCCACTCGGACAGCTGAAAATGGAAGTGGGGGGCTATAATTATGAAATTATCCTCCAATTCACGCCAGACACCATTTTATCTGGCATGGGAAACATGGTGACCTGACAATCTCTCAAAGTGACAATGGGATTGCCATTTTAAAGGCCAGCATGAACTGCAGTTGTGAGACCCGTTGCTACTTTCATCAAGGCAGGGAGGTTGCCGAAGAGTGTGTGAATCACGTCAGATTGCTTAGATTGTGAACATAGCGAGAGGCTAGTTTGGGAAAGTTTTCTATTTGCTACAAGTAAGGATACTTTTTGAATATTTCAACTGAGAAAGTGCTAGGAGAGTTCCTGAATCTACACCAGGGTGTGGGGTAGTGGCAAAGGAAGATGTGAAGTCCCTGAGCATCCAAAGACGGCCACCAGTCTGCCACCAAGAGGGAATTAGTCCTTGCAGAGAGCACCCGTCAACCTTCCATTCAAGTGCAAGTCTGCCAGTGTATGGGGTGTAGCTCCAGCACACTTGGAAATGCTACAAGTCCAGATGCAGCAGCACCCTCATGTGGCACAAGACAGGGTCCACAGGCAATAGCAGACACAAGCACTTCAGGCAGCATGAAGATGGAGATGAAGGACCAGGGAATACCCATATATACAGGAATTGGCTCACCTACTTGGAAGTGACAGACCACACTTGGCGGAGGAGACTTTGTATCTCCAGGGGGAAATAGTCACCAACATCTGTGCCCTTCTTCATGATGACACACCAATGTGCCTTGTCTGTGTGCTGAAGGTCACCGTAGTTCTCAACAACTTTGCCTCCGGCTCCTTCCAGGGCTCTGCTGCAGACCTCTGTGGGATCTCCCAGTCAGCTGCTCACCGGTGCATCCATACTGTGATTGATGCCCTCTTCTTCAGGATGGCTGCCTTCATAACTTTGAAGACCAATGCAGCCTCTCAAATTCAGAGAGCAACTGGATTCACCTTCATAGCCAGCTTCCCCCAGGTCTAGGGCATCATTGACTGCACTCATGCTGCCATCAGTGCCCGATGGAGAACTTAGACAGGTTTATGAATAGAAAGGTCCAGCATTCTTCAAATATGCAGCTGTTTTGCATCCATTGCAAGATCTTCCTGCACGTCTGAACCTGTTTTCTAGCCACAACTCATTTATAATGCACACGTCAAGACCACATCAATTGTTCTACCTCACCCACCCTGCCTAACTCCACGGGTGGATATTAGGAGACAAGGGTACCCTCTGAGGAAATGGCTTCTAACACCATTCAGACATCCTGAGGCAGACATCCAGTGGTGATACAATCACAGCCATTTCCAAATAAGGACATTCATTGACCAGGCCAAAACCCTGCTAAAGAAGAGATTCAGATGCCTTGACCGCTCTGGGGGTACTCTCCAATACTCACAAGCCCAGGTTTTGAGGATAGCAGTGGTAGTCTGCAGTAGAGGGATGTGGTGCGCAAGGTGGGATAGGATGAGGAAGGCCCCCTTTCCTCAGGAAAAGGATGAGGATGAGGGAGAAGCTGGAGAAGAAGGCTGAAGAGATTCTGAGGCCAAGGAGGTTGAGGACAAAGACGTGCCATAGGACAGGCCAGGAGACATGCTGAGGAGTCCATGAATGCCATTATTGTCATGAGGGACCTCCTCATTCAACAGTGCTTCATCTGAAGGATCCCTGATGAGATGTTGACAGAGCACGTGCCTGCACTTGTTGAGACCCAAGCCTTTACAGGAATAGCAAGTCAACATCTTTCCCAATACAGTTGACACATTTAGAAGGCTGACTGGCTGCAGTCTCCATGGGTCTTAGTGAGAACTTGATTACCTCTCTGTATATAGTAGTTAATAGTTATTATAAATAATGTAAATAGGACGCAGATACTTGCATAAAACAATTTGGTTAAATGTACAAATGCTTCCAAAAGTTTTCTTTTTTACCTCTATGCCCTACAAATCACAATGACCCTTTTAGTGATCTAACCAATGCTGTGTCCTTTGCATTCGGACATTCCTACATAGTGTTGCCTCAGAGGAAGTGGAGGCAGGCTGCCCATGTTTTTGGCTATACATCTGTGAGGACCGTGGCTGTCGGCCTTATCGTGTGGGAATCCACTGGGCCTTTCCTGTGACTGGACTGCCTACATCTCTGCAGGGGCAGCCATCACTGTTTGGTCCCGCCTCACAAATATGCCCCCTGCTGACAGAGGGGCCAAAGAAGCTGAAGATGCTGACATTTCCTCATGGTGCAGGGAAGTCTGACCCTCCTCTGTAGATTCATCTGATACAGAGCTTCATACCCTGCACAGGATATCTTGCTGCTCATGCATGTACTCCTGGTGCTGCTGCTTGTGGCTCTCCATGAGGTTGTCCATTCTTCCATGAGTGGAACCCCTGCGCTCGAGAACCTAAGACAGGTTGAGCTCATCACTGCCAGAAACTCTTCCATTTGGGAGCATGAGCTCTCAATGCTTCAGGGAACTCTGCTGGTTAGCCACACATCTGCTGCTCCAGGTCTAAATACTGAGCTCCAAACTGAGACTCCATCTCACTGCCCTGTGGAACATCACTGTGACTGTTCTTCCTCCGAAGAGGACTGCCCCCAGATGCCTCTGCCACCTCCTCCTGTAAACTAGTGCTGTGCTCCTCGTTCATTGTATCTGAATTTAAATCCACCAATATGCAAGTCTCTGGGCTGGTGCCTGGTGAGCTCATTTGGTGTGATGATGCTTCTTTGGACACAGTTCCCTTCTCATGGTATCCAAGGTGACACTTGTCACCTAGGAGGTGGGATCACACCACTTGCACCTGTGAAAGGAACACAAGAGACTTCCGAGGTGAATTCATGGAGAACTCAAGGACATGCTTTCCACATTGCACCCAGATTGCAGTTCAGCCTGCAGTCAGTCTCAGCTTCCCTGGCACCATTCCACTCTCCAACACCCCCACTCCTACCAAAAATGTGCCTTGCTATAGGATTTTCCACCAAGACAATCATCACCATAGTATTCCCGAGAATAGCACCTCCTGTGCACCTGGAAGGGGGAATTTGCTGTCACCCACATGCACAGTTGATGGCATCCTGGCTATCTATGTGGCCCTCTCCTCCATAAGTCGAATGCCTAGCAGCAATGGGGTCCTACCCTCCTGTTCTGATTATCTTTTGGGCATTGTGCACCCTTTTCTTCTGAAAGGACAAGAGAGAAATGGTGATGAGACAGATCCAAGCTTTATAGAGATCGATGACACTTCCATCTGGTCTGTAACATCATCTCCTCTTTGGCATTTTTAGACATTAATATTGGCTGTTGCATCAGTGACTGGGCACACACCCATCCAATGTGAGGAGTGACATGTGCCTTGTGCCCAAAAGATGCTTGGCATGTTGCATGCAACAATTCAAGGGGTGGCACTGAGTAGGGAAGTCTCACTCAACCTTCCTGAGTACAGAAAGTCACTGAAGTGTTTCTGGCAGTGGACCCAACTTCTGCGAAGTGCATCTGCGGCGTTCACCACCTCTGCAATCTGCTGCCCTGCTCTGTGGTGGCAGTGGGAGAGGCTTGTAGCCTGGTGGTAAGAGGATATCCCTCCTGATATACATTTCCTCGACCAGGATGCCTAATCGTGATCCGACAACCTTAATGTCGGCATGTCCCTAGGCTCCTGGCTGCTGTCTACATCATCCATCCTGGCATAGGAGAAAAAGTGGTACATTGATCAGTATGTGTATTGTCCTGTGAGTGTTGCATCAATAGCTTTGCAAGATGGAATGCCAGTGAGGGGATGGTGCTCTACTGTCTGATATATCAGTGATACTTTTTCCATGTACAGCCTCGGTGGTCTCAGCATTGTGAAACCACTGGAAAAGTGGCAGGCATTCTTGTAAAGGGCCAGAGATCCTGAGGGGCATACATGTCTTGGCATGAGGTAAGGCTGGATCTAAGCATGGATTTCTCAATGTGTTGCCTCCTCTGCTGAGGTTGCAGGCAGAGGGAAGTTGTGAGGGGCAGAAGATTTGGGGTCTGAGTGAGGGGTGCAGTGACTGAGCTGGGCTGCTGTGTCCACTTACAGAGCTGTGTTGCACGCTGTTGCATGTTGATTTGTTAGAGTGCAGACACTTGCAAGTGAAAGCAGTAAAAGGCTGGTGTAGCAGAGTGCTCCAAGTTAGTAATTCAGAGGCATCAGATGGGTACAGCTATGAGTCCTGCAAAGGTTAAGGCCATTAAGGGAATGCTCATAATGGGCCAACTCTCAGAGGTCAACAATGTTTCAGCGATCAATCACATGAGCAACGATTGTAAGTATTCATATGTCAAATGTCAGTTCCATTTCCACTGTCCCCTGTATCTTGCTGTCCAAAGGCTGTTGCTAGTTAGAGGATCCATTATGGTGCCATAGGTGTGCCTCTTATCGGGCTCGGGTTTGGATGCACCTGCTTCAGTGCCCAATGGTTTCCGGCCCTACATGTGCATCAAGCATTGGTGCTGGAGATTGTGGTCATGACACCAACCCATCCCCAATTCTGAACTCTGAAAATAGTACACGAGCGTGCATTGAATAAGAACTTGGGAATGCAACGGTGGCAAATGGCCTGAGGTGCGATTCCTGAGTCAGTCATGAAAATCCAGTCCATGGAGTCTAATCTCCACCTGAAGTTAGAGAAACACCAGGAAGCCTGAGCATGTTATTAATACTCGCTCAGCACAAACTATTCCCTCAACTCAGCAACCCAGTCACTAACCCTGAGGAGCATCAACTCCCATCAACATGACCATTGGTATTCAGAGCCGCTTGCCACTGTTCCCAATTCCAGTTAGTTGCAGGGCCAATGAAGCTGCTAACCTGATGTCATGACACTTTTGTTCCATATTCAGTGTGCAATCGTAATGTGCAATGACTTCATAAACATTGGCCAGGATTTTGTGGTAGTACAGGTGACAAAGCCACCAGCGTTTGCTGAGATTAGTCCTCTGAGACTGGTAGCAACTTCTGGAGTTCACATATGTGCAGATAAATGTAGAGATCCTGAAGTTGCTGCCAGTGATTCAACATGTCTCTGGAGGGTGTAATGATGAGGTCTGCCCAGAATGCAATCCATTAGAAATCATTGAACTAACAGGAACTTTCACTGTTATGTTATTAGTCTTCCTGGGGAAAACCCTTGCAAGTGTTGCACCTTGCTGAATGAGGTACAACTGGGTTTTTAAGGTGCACTGAAAGAGTACTTTCTGAACGAGTAATTTTATATTTGCTTAATCTCCAATTTCTCAATTATGATTAAAAAAAAGTTAAATAATTTTTTAAAAGTTTGTTCATGATATTTTGGCTTTTATCTTAATCCTATGTGTATGTCTCAATCATTTATTTCACTATCTGTAAAATTTAAAATTAAAAGTGAAGTGATTCAATGGATTTTACTTCTTGGTTTGCTGTCTGTGAGAATGCTTCAGTGTGTTTGATTGTTTACCCTACTTGATGACATTGCTGCTGCTGGATGCTTGGAGATTCCCTTGACTTGGCACCAGATTCAAACTGACATTGAGAAAGGTGAAATCCAGGCCACAGAGATCTCTAGGCCTTTGTAGGCAGGCTTCATTTGAGGTCAGTAGCAAGCACCATTGCTTTTCTGATGACCACAGAATCCAGCCCAATGTATGAGTACGTACACTCTCATAAAAAGTGTGTGTTGGTAGATGTAAGTGCATATTGCCTTCATAAAATGTATATTTGATTGTATATTCATATATATATGTAAATATGCATATTTGAATAGCCTTATCAATTGAAAATGGAGGACTCAATTAAAAAAATAAAGGCAATTAAAAGAATAGTTTAAAGAAAGGGTAGGGATCAATGGAAATTAAATGATAAAGGAATTCTTCTATGGCAGATGTTAAAAATTTTAGGTATGTTTTAGGTATCCTCTCAAATTTCCAGCCAACCAAGATAATGAGCTGATATCAGCCAGATTGTGCAGATGTAATGATAGAGAGTGACAATAAGTGTTTCTGGCAACATCAACTCGTAGTTTTACAATTAAGTTAGGAGTACATTAGGGCTATTTGGACTCCCTCTGACTGAATTCAACCATTTATGTAACCTGTTTTTTTGCTTTGTTCTAAGCGGCCATGAACAAGTGGGCCATGGTGGCACTTCAGCCTGGTTTCAGAGCTTCCAGGGAATTGTGTATATTCAATTGGAAGTTGAGAGTGCAGTAGGATCATTTAAATGTGACCAGATATTTCTCATAAATAGACTTTAATAATATTTGTAGATCATTCTTGGTATTTGTCAATGGAAATTCAGGACAAAAGAAATTTGCTTTAGAGTGCATTAATGATACTTGGGATCTATAGCTTCTGGAGCATACGAAGCTCCATCTCGTGGTAGAAGTATGTAGTTGCAGTCACGACTCTGGCAGGTAATGTTAAAAGTTCAAAACAAAAACAGAATTACCTGGAAAAACTCAGCAGGTCTGGTAGCATCGGCGGAGAAGAAAAGAGTTGATGTTTCGAGTCCTCATGACCCTTCAACAGCAATGTCCTTTGCTGAGCACTGAACGTTCAGCATTGGAGAGGGGAAGGTCAGGGGGTATAGTGAATACACGGCTGGGGCTGGGATTGGAAGATGGGGTGGGGACGGAGGGACAGACGGGTGGAGGGTCCTAGAGGTTGGTGTCGATGAGTTGTTGGAGCTTGCGTTCCTTAGCACTTGAGAGAAAGAGAAAAAGTTTCTTGTTGAGGCGTCGAATGAGACGAAGAATAAAATGAAACTGGGGACATGTGCAGCTTTGAAAAAGGGTGCGGCAGTGCTGCTGGAGGGAGAGGTCGAGTGTGTTCATATGGCGGCGCATGGCACTGATTGTGGATCTCAGAATGTGACGGGAACAGCAGTCCGAGAAACGTTTTATGTCCCGGAGATACCTGTAATCCTGGGTGGGTTCGAAACACGAGGGGTGGAATTTCAGTTGAAATCCACGTGGGCTAAGTCGGAGACAGAGACAGTCACTGAGAAAGGAGATATGGCTGTGAAAGCGGGTTTTAGTAAACACCTTGTCAAACACCAGGAGAGAAATGGAAAGCAATGAAGGTGAGCAAGGCAAAAGAGAGATACAGAAATCTTGTCGCAGAGACGAACAGAACTTCTTCAAGGAAGGCATTTCTTGAAGAGCAGTGGCAGTCAATTAAACACAGAGATAAAAACAAAAAACTGCGGATGCTGGAAATCCAAAACCAAAACAGAATTACCTGGAAAAACTCAGCAGGTCTGGCAGCATCGGTGGAGAAGAAAAGAGTTGACGTTTCGAGTCCTCATGACGCTTCAACAGGACCTGTTGAAGGGTCATGAGGACTCGAAACGTCAACTCTTTCCTTCTCCACCGATGCTGCCAGACCTGCTGAGTTTTTCCAGGTAATTCTGTTTTTGTTTTGGATTTCCAGCATCCGCAGTTTAATGTTAAAAGTCCTATTGAAATACTGTTGATAGGCATTACAAAGCTATTGATGCGTAAATAATGTGCACACAACATAAATACAAATGTAACATTTTACATATGGATTTACAAACATAATTTTGTGCAGCCAAAAACTTATGCTTATCATAAAGTATAAAAAATCAGAATCCTTGCAGAATAATTGATAACACTGAGAATAATGCATTACTTTTTTTCATTGTTGGCATTGATCCTTTTCATAAACTATATGATTAAATTATAGCGCTTTCAATTAATTAAAATACTAAATTAAAATAAACTGGTTACATTTTTATTGAACCATGCTGGGATCAATGTCCTAGCAAATTAAATAACAAGGGCTGTAGAGAGGGCTTTAAACTAAATAAAGGGGGGAGGGTTCTGGCGAGGGAATAAGTAGGCTTACAAAACAAAAGGATATGGCGGCATTTCAGGGCAGCTACTTAGGTAATGATACCCAGAATGTGACAGGAAGGGACACGGTGTACAAACATAAAAATAGGCAGCAAATAGGGTCAAAGGGGGAAAAGATGTTAAAAAGATGTTAAATGCACGTAGTATTCGGAACAAAACAAATGAATTAACAGCACAAATAGAGGTTAATGGGAATGATCTTCTTATAGCCATTACGGAGACATGGTTACAAGGAGATCAAAGCTGGGAACTAAATATTCAGGAGTATGTGAATTTTTGAAAAGATAGGCTGGAAGGAAAGGGTGGTGGGGTAGCTTTGTTAGTACGAGATGGGATAAGTACGATAGCAAAAAATGATCTTGGATCAGAAGATGTGGAATCCATATGGGTGGAGGTAAGAAATAACAAGGGGGAGAAGACACTGATGGGAGTAGTCTGTAGGCCCCCTAACAGTTGTTAAGCTGTCAGACAGAGAATAAATCAGGAAATAATGAGGGCATGTAAAAAAGGCAGTATATTAATCATGGGTGACAATCTCCATGTAGATTGGGAAAATCAAATTGGCAGAGGTAGCCACGAGCAATAATTCATAGTGTATTTGGACAGTTTCCTAGAACAATATGTTGTGGATCCAACCAGGGATCAGGCTATTTTAGATCTGGTAATGTGTAATGAGGCAGGTTTAATGAATGATCTCGGAGTAAAAGATCCCTTGGGAAACAGTGACCATAACGTGGTGGAATTTAGCATTCAGTTTGAGAGTGAGAAGCTTAGTTCGGAAACAACTGTGCTAAACTTAAATAAGGGTAATTACAAAGGAATGAGGGCAGACTTGGCTGGAGTGGACTGGGGAAGGACTTTAGCAGAAAAGACGGTTGATGAACAATGGCAGATGTTTAAGAAAATAGTTAATGACTCACAACAAAGATTTATCCCAGTGAGGAAGAAGGATTGTAGGAAAGGGATAAACCAACCACTGTTAACCAAGCAAGTTAAGGATAGTATCAAAGTGAAAGAAAAAACATACAGGGCAGAATTTTACGCGTCGGCGAGCGGGGGTGGGGCCCGCTTGCCGACATGTAAAATGATGCGTGGTGACGTCGGGAGGAACTCCCAACGTCACCGCGTCCGATTTAAAATTTTCAGGAAGGTAGGAGCGCAGTGAAATCAGCTGCATGCCCGCTGACCTGTCAATGGCCAATTGAGGCTGTTGACAGGGTCAATTAAATAATTAAAGGACCTGCCCGTCCAACCTTAAGGTTGGTGGGCAGGCCAGGAGCCCCGGTGGGAAGTAAAAAAAACATGAAACCTCATCCACGGGCGGGATGAGGTTTCATGGAGGCTTTAAAAAATTTTAACAAAGATTTTGTAAAAATTATGGACATGTCCCAACTCATGTGACATTGTCACATGAGGGGAAATGTAAGAGAAATTTTGTTTTCCTATTTTTATCTTCTTTACATGTACAACCGATCTCCCTGAGGCAGCACTTAGCCTCAGGGAGATGAGTGCGCTCTTTTATGCTCATGCGTGAAAGCGCACACTCTCGATTTTGGAATTGCCCCACACCCGCACAGGGAGCACATAGCACTTCTGTGTGGACGTCACGCTGGGCAGGTCTTAATTGGCCCACCCGCGTAAAATTGCAGCACGCCTCCGATTGGGGGTGTCGATCAGAAGCGTGCCCGTACGCACCCGTCCATCAACTTCCCCCCCCAATGGGGGGAAAATTCAGCCCACAATGTGTCAAAGATTAGTGGTAAGCCAGAGGATTGGGAAAGTTTTAAAAACCAACAGAAGATGACCAAAATAATAATGAAGAGGGAGAAAATAAACTTTGAGGGTAAACTAGCAAGTTATATAAAAACGGACAGTAAAATCTACTTTAAGTATATAAAAAGGAAAAGAGGGGCCAAAGTCAATATAGGCCCCTTAGAGAATGAGGCTGGGGAAATAATAATGGGGAACCAGGAAATGGCAGAGGAGTTGAATAAATATTTTGCATCAGTCTTCATGGTAGAAGACACTAATAGCATATCAAAAATACTAAATAATCATGGGGCAAAAGAGTGCAAGGAAATAAATACAATAACTATCATTAGAGAAAAAGTACTAGGGAAACTAATGGGGCTAAAGGCCGATAAGTCACCTGGACCTGGTGGGTTACATCCTAGGATATTAAAGGAAGTAGCTGCAGAGATGGTGGATGCACTGGTAGCAATCTTTCAAGAATCCTTAGGGCAGAATTTTGCCCTCGGATGGCGTGCAGGCCCCACCGGCTCGGTGGCGGGCGAACAGCTGACTTCCGACGCCGAAACGGGGCCTGCCGCCATTTTGAGCGCCCAGCGGCCTGCCTGACAGGAAGCGCTATGCGCTTCCTGTGCGGGTGGGGGAGGGAATCCCATCTGTCAAAGTGCACACTGCTCCCTGAGGCAAAGTCCTGTCTCTGGGAGATTCATGACAGGTAAGTAAAGTCTAAAAATAGATAAATATTGAAATTATTAACATGTCCCCCTCATGTGACAAGGTCACACGAGATGGGACATGTTAATAATAAACACATAAAATTTATTAAATGTTTAAAAAACGTACACGAGACTTCATCCAGCTAGTGGATGAGGTTTCATGTATTATCAGAAGCCCACTGGGGCTCCTGGCCTGCCCGCCAGCCTTAAGCCTTGGACCGGCAGGTCTTTAATTATCTCAATGAGCCTGTCAATGGCCTCAATTGGCCATTGACAGGTCAGCGGGCGGACAGCTGATTCCGCTGTCCACCGGCCTTCCTAAAAATTTAAAGGGACTGGGATGACATCAGGGATTCCTCCCGACATCATCCCACGTCATTTTTCCATCGGCGAGTGGGCCCCACCCCCAAATCGCCAAGGGGAAAATCCTGCCCTTAGATTCTGGAAAAGTCCCAAAGGATCGGAAAACTGCCTTATTCAAAAAGGGAGGGAGTCAAAAAACAACTAGCTATAGGCCAGCTAGCTTAACATCTGTCATTGGGAAAATGTTGGAGTCTATTATAAAGGATGTAATAGCAGAGCATTTAGAAATGCATAATATAATCAAGCAGAGTCAGCATGGCTTCATGAAGGGGAAATCATACCTGACAAAATTTATTAGAATTCTTTGAGGAGGTAACGAGCAGGATAG
The DNA here is from genome assembly GCF_017639515.1 of Carcharodon carcharias. NCBI lineage: Eukaryota > Metazoa > Chordata > Chondrichthyes > Lamniformes > Lamnidae > Carcharodon > Carcharodon carcharias. The sequence goes on from NC_054470.1 coordinate 39,220,677, forward strand.
ATAAAGGGGAACCATTAGATGTAATATATTTGGATTTCCAAAAGATGTTCAAATCGGCACCACACATGAGGGTACTTAATAAGTTAAGAGCTCATGGTGTTGAGGGTAGTAGATTAGCGTGGATAGAGGAGTGTCTAACTAATGGAAGACAGAGGGTTGGGATACGGGGGTGGGGGGGACATTTTCATGATGGCAACCGTAATTAGTGGATTGCCACAAGGGGTGCCAGGGCCACAACTGTTTACAATATATATGTGACTTGGATGAGGGAAATTAATGTACTCTTGCCAAGTTTTTCAGATGACGGAAAAGTAGGCCGGATGACACAAAAAGTCTACAGAAGGATATAGACAGGTTAAGTGGGTGGGCGAGAATGTGGCAGATGGAAAATAATGTGGGAAAGTGTGAGGTTATGCACTTTGGCAGGAAGAACAGAGGAGCTGAATATTATTTAAATGGAAAAAGACTGAAGAAAGCTGCAGTACAGATGGATTTGGGGGTCCCCGTGCATGAATCCCAAAAAGCTCGCATACAAATTCAGCAGGTAATAGGGAAGGCAAATGGAATGTTGGCCTTTATTTCAAAGGGAATGGAGTATAAAAATAGGGAAGTCTTGCTAAAACAAACAAGGCACTAGTTAGACCACACCTAGAATACTGTGAACAGTTTTGGTCCCCTTATCTGAAGAAAGACATACTGGCATTGGAGGCAGTCCAGAGAAAGTTCATGAGATTGATTCCGGGTGTGGAGGGATTTTCTTATGAGGAGAGGTTGAGTAAGTTGGGCCTGTACTCATCGGAGCTTAGAAGAATGAGAGGCAACCTTATTGAAACATATATAGGGCAGGATTTTCCCGTCGGCGAGCAGGGGGTGGGGCAAAATCAGCTGCGCGCCCGCCGACCTGTCAATGACCAATTGAGGCCATTGACAGAGTAATTAAGCTAATTAGTTGGCCTGCCCATCCAACCTTAAGGTTGGCGGGTAGGCCAGGAGCCCCGGCAGGAATTTAAAAAAGCATGAAGCCTCATTCATGGGCGGGATGAGGTTTCATGTCGGTTTTTTAAAATTTTAATAAAGTTTTTGTAAAAATTATAAACATGTCCCAACTCATGTGACATTTAGGTTTGAGGTTCCCTAAAGCAAATAAAAATAAAAGTTTTAGAATTTAATTAATAACATGTCTCTACTCATGTGACAGAATTACATGAGGGGACATGTTTTATTACACCTTTTGATTCCTTTTTTTTACACCTCTTCATCTCCCTGAGGCAGCTCTGTGTCTTGGAGATTCTGAAGCATGCACTCGTGCACATGCACGAAGTTTGCACTCTCCCTGCTCGCCCTCCTCTCCCCACCTGCAAAGGCAGCGCTGAGCGCTGCCGCTTGCGTTTCATGGCCTCAATCGCAGGTGGCGGTTGGCTTCCCGACCACCCCTGCTGAACCCGCCCGACAAGGGCTAAATTCTGCCCTAAGTGCCCGTTATAACCTCCTTAATAATAGATTCCAGTAATTTTCCTATGACAGATGTTAAGCTAACTAGCCTGTAGTTTCCTACTTTCTGTCTCCCTTCTTTCATGAATAGAGGAGTCACATTCACTATTTTCCAATCTGATGGGATCTCTCCAGAATCTAGGGAATTTTGGAAATGTAAAATCAATGCACCTACTATCTCCTTCAATGTCTGTCACTACATCTCTGCTGACCTATCCCTTAATCTAAATTCGCAGTTCATTTTAGCCAGCTCTGTCTTCATGCCCTCATAACTGCCCTTATTTAAGTTTAAAATACCAGTCTTAGATCCACTCCTCTCTCCCTCAACTGAATGTGAAATTCAGTCATATTATGATCACTGTTACCCAGGGGCACTTTCATTAAGAGGTCATTAATTAATCCTGTCTCATTACACATTACCAGATCTTGTATAGCCTGCTTTCTGGTTGGTGCTACAACATGCTGCTCTAAGAAACTGTCTCAAAACACTCTATGAACTCATCATCCAGACTATCTTTGCCAATCTGATTAATCCAATCTATATGAAGATTAAAATCACAGTGCCTTTCTCACAAGCCCCATTATTCCTTCATGTATACCCCATCCTACAGTTTGACCTATTAACCACTCCCACAACTGACTTCTTACCTTTACTGTTCCTGATCTCTACCCAAGCTGAATCTACATCTTGATCTCCAGAACTAAGGTCATCTCTCTCCATTCTAACAATGTCTTACTTAATTAACAGAGCTACCCCTCCAGCCTTTCTTAACTGCCTGTCCTTTCTAAATGTCATGTACCCTTGAATATTCAGGTCCTAGTCTTTGTCATCCTGCAGCCATGGCTAAGTGATGGCTATCAAACATACATATTTATTTCTATTTGCGTTGTCAGCTCATCTGTTTTGTTACAACTACTATGTGCATTCAGATACAGAGCCTTTAGTTTCTTTTTTACTAGTTTTGTAACCTCTAGCCTTATCTGCAAGTACATCCTTAAGTTTGTACACTCTGTCCCTTCCAACCAAGCTCTGATCATCATTTCTTTTATTTCTACCTTGCTGTCTTGTCTTGTATTTTCTATTTAATTTATCACATTTTCCCAAAATTGATCTGTCGCCCTCATTATTTAGTTTAAAGCCTTCTCTACCACCATTGTTATACGACTCACCAGAACACTCATCTGAGCATGGTTCAGATGAAGACCGTCCCAGTGATACAGCTCCCATTTACCCCAGTACTGGTGCCAGTGCCCCATGAATTGAAACCCATTTCTCCCACACCAATCTTTGAGTCATGCATTTAAATCTGTAATCTGATTTAACCTATGCCAATTTGCTTGTGGTCATATAATAATCCAGAGATTATTACCTTTGAGGTTCTGCTTTTTAATTTAGCCTCTAGGTGCTCATATTCCCTCAGTAGAGCCTCTTTCCTAATTCTATCTATATTATTGGTATCTACCTGGACCATGACTACTGGATCCTCCCCCTCCCACTGCAAGTTCCTCTCCAGCCCTGAGCAGATACCCTAGCACTGTGCAGGCGACACAGCTGTCTGGACACACGCTCTTGGCTGTCCTCAATTACCACTACATTCCTATCAACTCCCCTCATTTGGATGGCTTTTTGTACAATGGTGCCATGGTCAGTTTGCTCATCCAGCCTCCAGCCACTGTTTTTATCCATACAGGTTGCAAGAACCTTGAACGTATTGCACAATTGCAAAGGCTGAGGCTCCTCCACCTTTACCTTCTGGGACCCATACCTGCTTCACTTGCACTCAGACCCTCCTGTCCCTGACCACTGACCAAATCAGAAGACCCTATCCTAAGGGGTGTGACTGCCTCATGGTACAAAGTGTCCAGGCAACCTTTGTAGCAAAAGAGTCTGGCACATAAAGGGTTAACATGGGACTGAGTACAGTACCATCTGCACAGTGATGTAAGAGAACACATGACCCGCACCTAGGCATCAGTGTAGTACTGAACAGTCATGTGTAGAAGCAAACATGGAGACAGCTCCTAGCTTGGACCTTTACTGTACCTATGTATATAATTTCTAGTAGTTAATAAATACTTACTGTTGGACTAACTAAGACTACGAATACCTGAATAAGACCAACTGCATTATGCCCAACATCTTACAACATGGTGGCAGCGAATGGAAGAACTCAAAACCTCGCAGACACTGCAAAAGAAAATTAAAATCTTGGAAAATGGAAGGAAAAATCAAAGAAACATTCTGACCTGAAGAAAATCTCAAGAAGTGAAGGACCTGGCCAGAGAGATGCTCCAAAGAAAGGCTTGGAAGCTGAAGGAAGCAATTAAATTCCTCACTGTAGCAGAAGACTCCATTGAATCCCGTGGAAGTCCAGCTTCAGTACCCAGAGTATCTAGAGTCAGCAGACCTAACAAGGGTGAGCTAAAAATTAAAAATCCCTGAATAGCACAAGTCCTGAAAAAAGTTAAATACTGTAGTGCCTGAATACCAGCCGAGCTCACTCCAGACAAGGAAAAAAAATTAATTAAAAATTAATCGCAACTGAGTAGGCAGCTTAAAAGACCCAGCAACAACCAGGATTCAACGCTTCCAAGACCCAAGAGCATTGTGCTAAAGTGAGGAAGACTCTAACCAAGGTTTGTCCAACCTTTTCTCTAGGGGGGGCCACATTTCAATTTTTCTCACACTTAGGGGTCTGATGAGCAAATTTCAGAAAGATAAGGTTTGGCACAACATCAAACATGAATTTCTAAAAAAAAAAATGCTTACATATGATTAGAAATAACTTGCTGAGCAAAAAAAACAATAAATTGATAATCAGAAAATGAGCAATAAATAAAGACAAGTGTGAAAGGGTAGGCAGATGTGTGTACAGCTCACTCCAAGATTCAGGGTGCTCACCAACTCACCCTCACCCACTGCGAGAGTACCTGTTGGTGTGTGGGGGTGAGAGTGAATGAGAACTCTGCGGTTGGGAGTGAGCCAGACACACACACTCCCCTCTCTCACCTACACATGCACAGACACACGCACTCACTCTCTCTCTCACATGCACTCAACTTCTTTTCCTCGCACGTGTGCATGTTACCCACACTCACTCGCACTCACTCACCCACTTATTCACTCACCCCCACATTCACTCAGCTACAGACCCACCCGCATGCTCACTCAGCCACTCACTCACCCTCACACTCATTTAGCCATTCGCCCACACTCACACTCACTCAGCCACTCACTCACCCACCCTCACACTCCCTTACTCACCATCACTCACAAAATCAGCTTAGGGGTGGAGTTAAGGTGCGATGTGAGCTGGACTGAGGCCTGAGGCCGAGCAGTGCCCGAACGCAGGTGCCCGCAGCGGGGAGGGCCAAGAACCAGGGGAGAGCTGGAGAAACGAGGGGGGAACCAGGATAGAGCTGGGAGGAATTGGGGGTGAGTCGGGGGAAAGCGGGAGAGAACCAGTGGGACCCGGGGTATGCCAGGGAAATGCAGCTGGGTCAGAGCACCGGCAGCCATGGGAAAGCATGGTGAATGTGTGCTCCAAAGTCTCTCTCTCTCTCTCTATCTTCAAATACTCACAGTTGCTGGTGTATGCTGCTTCTCCAATCACAGCCTGTTTCTCTCCCATGTTTGACGCTGATAGGCTCAATAGTGAGTCTATCAGCAGCAAACGTGGCTGTGATTGGAGGAACAGGCCCCTGAAGAAATCTTCAAACGTACTGAGCCATCTTAGGCGGTATTTTCAACAATCGTTCTGGGGGCCACATGGAGGGGCATTGCGGGCTGCATTGGGGCCCACGGGTTGGGCAAGCCTGCTCTAACCAGTCGTTCCAGGCAGCCATTTTTGAAAATATTTAAACGCTGAGATCACAAATGTCATTACTGTGAGAGCCTGCCAAAATGGCAAGTGCGGGAAAACCCTTTGGGAAGAAGCGTACCGTGGCACCATGTTGGATGTTTGGAAACCTCTTAAAGCTGAACCTGCAATTTAAAAATTTTAACATAGATCAGAAATCCATTCTTCCAGATCAATCTGGACTGATCCAAGCCCCAGATCAATCACAAAATTGGGGACTATGGAGACAGTCTTAGATACATGAATGCTCCAGATCTGGATAAAAAGACAGAAACTGAACAAGTTAACACACTGCTTTATCTGGTACGCCTGATAGTGAACAATATAATAGCTAGACAAGGAATCGATGAATCATCTGCAAAATTTGATGAAGTTTTAAAATCATTTGACACTTATTTTAATCACAGAAGTAACAAAATCCTTGAAACGGCTAAATTAATAAACATGTCCATCAGCCAGGAAAACCTGTCGCATTCTTCATTAACAAGCTGTACAGATGGCTGAAGGCTGTGATTATGGAGACCTGAAATCTGAGCTAATGAGAGATTAAATAGTTGTAGGAGCGGCAGGTGATGCACTCTCAGGCATGCTTCAAGCGAAGGAACATCTAACCCTTGAGAAAGCCATCCAAATTGTCAGGCAGCCTGAGATCCATTTGTAGCACAGGAAAGAAAACAAACCATGGTACAAAGTAAACTCCAGTGTCCAGTCCGTGAAACAGCACAGAAACCGGGACACTCCTGGCCGCTGGGAGCAATACCCTAACCAACCAGTAGAGCGACCGTGCCAGTGATGTGGAACAAAGCACCCCTACAGAAATGATCAATGTCCGGCAATTCCAGCCCAGTGCTTTCAATGTAACGGAATAGGACACTTTGGCAAGCTGTGCAAAGCCAAAACATCAAAACGCACAGAAGATCCCAAGAGGATTCATGAGGTCAAGGCATCACACCAAGAGGACACATAAGCATGATCCTTAGGTGAGGTCAAAGATCCTGCGTTTTCAATCTGGAATGCGAACATCTCGGTTAATGACCATCTTACAAACATTAAGTTGAACATGGGAGTTAGTGTCAGATAAAGAACTATGGATGAGAGACCTCTGGCCGTGAACAGTGGGCACACCACTTTATGGGCCCGGAGGAATCTGACTTCTGGTCAGAGGCATGATTCTGGAATCATTAAAGTATGGCGGCAAACAAATCATCGAGCTGATGTACGTAATCTGTTACCAGTCTTTTTCTCTCTTGTTCAGAGATGCCTGTGTAACCCTGAATCTCCTCAAAACAGCAGAAGGTGTCAAGACAACCACTGTTGTAAATTATAGAGAACTGCAAGTTTCCGAGAGCTCCAACAAGAAATATTTTGTCAACTGGGACTTCAGCTCTGAATTGTCTTCTTTCTTTGCAGAGCAGGTTTTTCCATTTTTGTTCCAAGTGGCAGAAGCCCCTCATTGGTCAGACTAGCCAACCACTCAAATGGTTACAATACCTTGAGTTGATGACAGTCAAGACAGGAACCAGCAACAAGAAGAGCCTCAACCTCCGGCTCCAACGCTAGTTGGAGAGATAAACCCTGAGACCACAGAGCAGACGCTGCAATCCCCAGGCAGAATGACAGTGCATCAAACGATGCTGGAACCGAGTAGCAGCCATCCATTGATGGCAACACACTACACAGCCAAACGCAAAGATGAGCTTACTACCAAGTCACACCCTGACAACAGGAAGAGTCATCTTCCATCCCAGCATGTGTCACAGTGAGCCGCACAAAGGGAGAAGAGAAAATAATACTATCGAGATGAGCCCAGAGTTTGCCCGCTCTGTAAAGAGCAGGACAAACTAATCACCAACTATCACTACAACTGATGAATCAACAAAGAGCAATTCACGGCCAAAGAATGGAAAAGGAGGATGAAAAGGCATCCAGATGCCAGAACAACCTCCAATTCAAAAAAGTTTATCTGCAGTGACAGAGCCTACCACTCCTCCAACAGTAGTGAGAACAAAATATGGAAGGGTTAATAGGCCTCCAGACCGCCTGAATCTATGAACTCAGATACTTGAGGGAGTGAGGTGAGATGGGGTAGTAATAATGATGGGGCAAACTGGGTTAGCTTGTAAATACATTGGATAAAGACTTGGGGGAGGTGTAGTATAAGGGTCTGGTATGTGGGGCTGAGTACAGTACTGCTCACACAGCGATGTAAGAGAACTCACGACCTGCATCTTGGGGCCAGTGCAGTATTGGAGAGTGCAGTGTTGGAGAGAGCTATGTATGGAAGCAAGCATAGAGACAGCTCATAGTTTGGACCTTTACCATACCTATGTTTATTGTTTCTAGTAATTAATAAATACTTACTGTTGAACTACCTAAGACGACAAGTACTTTAATAAGATGTACTGAACTGTGCCCAACACCTTACAATAACTTCCCCCCACCCTGATACATCGTAGTATCTGCAGCTCGGCCTCCAGCTCAATGACTCTAAACCAAAACTCCTCAAGCCACACACTTACTGCAGATGTTTTTGCTCTGGATCACAGGATCTCCAGGAGCTCATACAGTTGCAACACACCGCCTGCCCTGCCATCTTTATTCTGTGTTAATTAATTCATTTTCCTTAATTAATTTATAATTAATAAACATTGCTACTTAATAATCTTTACTACTGCTACTAAACTTGTTATAATAAATAAAATCTTAGTTACCAATAAATTACATGAGTTTTGAAGATAAACAAGCAACATATTCACCAACCAATCATATCTGTTTCCCTGTGATGTCACACTTTGATTTCCCTCAGGATATATGGCCACTCCACTCTGGAGCCATAGACTGAACTGAAATGGATTGAATAGTTCTTCTAGGTGCTGCTGACTGTCCCTGGGTCCTCTTTTTGCCCACCCTTCTAGGCCCGTTTTTCCCAAAAATGTACTTTATTCATAAAACTTGTAAAAACAGACGACAAAACATTTGAGCTTGAATATTACAGGATGTGCAATAAAATTCTATGTCTCCATACATCATGGACAGAATCTCCTGGCTGGTGTGTGGGTGGTGGAGCCCGCATGCCAGCACTTAAAATGTCACGCGAGCGTCCCGACATCAGCGTGCGGCATTGTGATATTTCGGTTAGTGGGTGCGCTATGCAGCAGGACACGCGCCCGCCATTAATTAAAGGCCTCATTAAGGCCCTTAACTTGCCAATTGTCGACGATCTTGAGGGGCCCGTGCGAACTTCGGGTCGGTGCATGGGCCCAACGGACGGCAGGTAGGAGATTTTTTTACAAACCCCATCCTGTGGCGGGATGAGGTCTGATAGCGGTTTTAAAAACGTTTAATAAAGTTTTTGTTTATTTCATTAACATGTCCCATCTCGTGACATTTTCACATGAGGGGGACATGTTAATGAATTTTTTATTGTTCTATTTTTTATATATGCCAGCTTTTCAGCGATCTCCCTGAGGCAGCACTTTGCCTCAGGGAGTTGTGTACATGCACGAAAGAGTGAACTCTGACAGTTGGGGAAACCCTCCCACCCCTCTCACCACCACCACCGCCGCCCCCCCCACCACCCTGCACGGGAAGCGCATAGCCCGCCCGCTTAAAATGGTGGTGGGGCCTGTTTCGGCAGCAGCGATTGGCTGCCTGCCAGCTGCCGAGCCGGTGGGGTCCGCTCGCCTATCAAGGGCAAAATTCTGCCCCATGTTCCACTCTTAGGTGCCTCTATAAAATTGGAATACTCTGGATATTTACAATGCACATTCCATGTCAGGCATACAGTCTGAGGGCAAAATGTTTCAAATTGAAAAGTTACAGAAAGTGCAATAGAATTTAACTTTTCTTCATACATATTATTCCCCTCTAAGGTACCTCAACACAATTTCAATACTCTTGATATTCACAATATACAATCCATGTCATGGATATAGACCAAGGAGTTCTACGAATTTTCCAGCCCAGTGTGATATCTAACATTCTTCTGTCATAATTGTAAAGCTGTAGTGTAATTTGGCTGAAAGGTCTTAGACTGCAACCTTTCCTCAATGCACCTCTGTGGCGACTGCCCCAAGCTTTAGGGAGGCGCTCAGCTCATAGTCCTGGACCTTGGAATGTGCCAGTTTTCAACACTCGGTCAAGGACACTGGAAGACCACCAAGTTTTGAGCAGACCAAAGAGAGTCTTTCATTGATTTGATGGTCCTTCAGCCACAGTTGATATTTATTTTGGTGTACGTCCCTGGAAACAGCACATAGAGCATATGGTCTTGTGTCACAGACCTGCTCAGGATGAAGCTTGATTAAAAACCTCTGTGCCTCTCTCCAAACCTTCTTTGCAAAGGCACATTCCAGAAGGAGATGAACAATGGTCTCTTCCCCACCACAGCCACTTCAAGGGCAAAAAGTGGAGGGGAGGGAACTGATGGGGAGTGCCTTGCTTGCCACCAGCTGAGCTACATTTTGGTGCTTGTTTGAAAGTTCTGGCAATGATACATTTTCCCAAATGACTGCGACAGTCTTCTCAGGGAACCACCCGATAGGATCTGCCATCTCTTTTTCCTGCAGGGTCTCTAGAACATTACATGCTGACCAATGCCTGATGAACTTGTGGTCAAAGGTGCTTTTCTGCATAAACTTTTACATGAAGGATAGGCAGTACTACACAGTCCAACTACTTGGAGTGATCCGCGGCAATGCGGCCAAAGTCATCCTGCGCAACACCGGGGACAGGTAGAATCTCAGCACATAGTGATAGTTGGTGTTTGCATATTGAGGGTCTACGCAAAGCTTGATGCAACCGCCATCAGGGTGAGGATGATGTTGGTTAAGTTTTTTCCCTCTTTACCAAGAGGTTTGTACATCATGTTCCTGTGAACACAGTCCATTTTTGACGTCCAAATCACCCATTCTTCTAGGTCTTGCTGACTGCCACCAGGTCCTCTTTCGCCTGTTCCAGAAACAACATTTAGAAACTATTGGTAGATTGCACCAGCTTTACAACTATGACAGAAGAATGTTAGATATCACACAGATGGTACTGAACAAACTCCTGGCACTTTTTACATGATATCACAGCTGTAGTTGTCAAGACATTGTGGGCCATATTCACAAAATGTTTGTTGACGTATTAAAGTTCTCCATTAATTCTACAAATGACCATTTGATTGATTTAAAACACAAGCAGAAAGCTGCATTTAAGTGGATCAGTAAAAGCTTTGTGATTTGGTTGCATGATTATCAAATAAATGATGTTAGTGGTTATATGTAACAAATAGCACCTCTAACAACAGAAACAATTTATTACTTGCAGTGTGGTACAAGAAAGTCTGAACACTTGAGACTGAAGGCTGTTCCTTTGTTTAGCTTGAATGAATTTTTAAGCTTTTTAATATGCACATGTATTCTTCCATGTGAATCCATGACCACTAAAAAGACTGGGGGCAGAATATTATGTTTGGCATGCAGGTGCGCGCCTGACACGCCCGGGTGTAAAATGATGCGTGATGATGTCGGGCATGCGTCCGCCAATAATTAAAAGGCCTATTAAAGCCATTAACAATCTAATCAAATTCAAATTTATGCTGCCTGTCCAACCTAACGGTTGGTGGGCAGGCGAAAAGGCCAAGCAGCCTTTACATTTTTTAGGAAACCTCATCCATGAGCAAATAAACGTTAAATAAAAACTTCATTTTTGAATTAAAAACATTTCCCAGCTCTGACATGTTTTATTAAATTTTTATTCTCTTTATTTTTTTTTACACAGCGCTTCAGTGTCCCTGAGGCAGCTCCTCGCCTCAGGGAGATTGAAGTGATCTTTCTCGTGCATGCACGAACTACACGCTAGGCCCAGCTCTCCCTCCTCCCCCTGCCTGCACAGGCAAAGCTGAGCATTGCTGCTCCCGTTCCATGCAGAGCACGCCTTAATTGGCCTGCCCATGTGAAATCACGGTGTGGAGCCGATTGCGGGTGGCGGGCGGTTTCCTGATCGGCCCCACTGAGCACCCTCGTCAAGGGCAAAATCCTGCCCTGGATCACTTTTGCTTTACTCTGCTTTTCGGTTGCTACTTTGTTCAAGTTATTATTTGGAGTAAGCATGACATAACAAAGAAAAATGTTAAGTATGGATTTTAGTTGCATTGAGTAATAGATAATTAATAACACAAACAAATAGAAAATGGTCTTTCAGAAATAATATGTCAGTTTGAAGGAACTGGAATTACAGATACTGACAATGGCTGGTTCCCTTTTCAGAAACTCTCGTGTATCTAATGACTGTAGCATGAGATTTTACAAAGAGATTTGAAAGGCAAAAATTAGTATTTTCAACAAAAGCAGAATATGCTGGAAAACTCAGCAGGTCAAACAGCATCTGTGGGGAGAAAAACAGAGTTAACTTTCCAAGTCTGTCTGACCCTTGTTAAGAGCTGAAGAGAAGTGGAAATGTGATGAAATTGATACTGTTTAAGGCGGGTGAAGCTGTGTAGAAGGTCACCAATAGGTGGGAACAGAGGCGTGATTGACAAAGATGTCATGAACTAAAGGACAAAGGGAGTGTTAATGGTCATGGTAAAGGCTAAAAATGTGTTGATAGTGGCATAAAGGTAAGAAAGCAGAATGTGATAATAGCAGAACAAGGGTAGCATTGCATGAAAGAACAACATGGAACAAGTAATAGGTGGCCCTTTTTGGGATGGGATGGGATGGGGGAAGGGGGCACTGGTGGGGAAAAAGAATAGAAAATGGGATAGAGGGGGAGATAAAAAAGGGGATAAAACCATGGATAAATGAATAAAAATAAGTGGATAAAAAATAAAAATGAATGTAGAAAAAAGGGGATAAAAAAGGGGTGAGTATAGAGAAGTGAGTTCATGGTCTGAAGTTGTTGAACTCATTGTTCGGAAGACTGTAAAGTGCCTAGTCGGAAGATGAGCTGCTGTTCCTCCAGTTAGCGTTGAGCTTCACCGGAACAATGCAGCAGGCCAAGGACGGACGTGGGGACATGAGAGCAGGGTGTTGTGTTGAAATGGCAAGCAACAGAAAGGTCTAGGTCATGCTTGAGGACAGACCTGAAGTGCTCTGCAAAGCAGTCACCCATTCTGCGTTTAGTCACCCCAATGTATTTCATTTATTACCGTACAGATGAGGCCAGCCAGGCAGAGCTAGCCAGAGGCTTCACGGCCATTGCTGGCTTCCCCTGCATCCAGGGTGCTATAGACTGCACACATGTGGCCATCAAGGCGCAAGCAGGTGAGCCCGGTGCCTTTGTCAATAGGAAGGGCTTCCACTCCATGAACATGCAGATAGTGTGTGATCACAGGATGCTGTTTCTACAAGTCTGTGCAAGGTACCCAGGCGGCTCCCATGACGCTTATATCCTCAGACACTCCCAGGTGCCAGGGCTCTTCAGTGCTCCATCCCGACTGGATGGATGGCTGCTGGGTGACTAAGGCTGTCCGCTCAAAAAGTGGCTCATGACACCTCTCCAGCATCCAAGAACAGAGGCTGTGCAGCAGCAAAACAGAAGCCTTGCCTCCACAAGGGCGGTGGTAGAGAAAACAGTGTTCTCAAGATGCATTTCCGATGTTTGGACCATTCAGGGGGCACACTCCAATAACCCCTAGATCCTGTGTCACTGATAGTGGTTGCATGCTGCGCTCTCCACAGTCTGGCACTGGAAAGAGGGGATACAGTGAAGGAAGAAGCTCTTGACGCAGCTGCACAGGGAACAGATGATGAGTCCAGTAGTGAGGACGAGCACGGTGAGGAGAACGCTGAGGGCATAGACGCTGACCTAGATAACCTCCAGGGAGGCAGGGACACCCAGGACGCTTTGATCCAGTGCTCCTTCACCTAGCCCACCAAATAACCACCACCACATGCCAGGGCTGCAGGCTCCATACTCGATCCCTGACAGGACCATTTCCTTGGTCAACAGCATACACTTTGTGCCAGTGCAATAAAATTTCAGGTGACACAGGTCCATCATAAAATCATGGCCTACCCTGCACCTACAGAACAAATGAAGCATTCAGAGGCCAACTGCACAAAATAACATCTCATTTACTTTTGAATGTGAAACATTGCTGAAATTAACATTAACTGGTGTTTTCATCACACCATTAAAAATGTAAAGAAAAATGGGGGATCAAAATATCACCTGTGATAAGGCCGTCTTGTGTTTAAGGTGCTTTAAGTTTTCTTTTGCTGGTGCTACGTCTAGGTGTTTACCCCCTCACTGGCACCGGTATTGGAGACAGCCTGCTCACTCTGGTGTCTTGTTGGCCTTGATGACCTTGGCGGGCGTCCTCTGTCCTGTGGAGCCTGTGCTGGCCCCACTTGGGAGGGAGCAGCCAGTGCCATGGCTGGCATCTCCCCAATCGCCGCAGACTCACTAGATGCCCCAGTCACTGGTAGAGGGGCAGAGGAACTGCTGCCGTCATCAGGAGCACCCTGAGAGGAGCCCACAGGGACGACAGGCAGCTTGTGTGTCAACGTGAGGTCGCATTGGACCTCCCTACTTACCACTGATGGACAGGCACCGAGCTGGGATACTGGGTGCCCAAACCATCTCCCACACTGACACTAACAGCTGAGGTTATTGCCGGTGTGAGGGCTTTTGCAGGGCCAAGTGCATCCCCAGGGACCCCTGATTGCGCCCCTGGAGGAGCCTTTCCATGTGAGTCACTACTCTCTCCATGGAAGAGGCATTGCGCTTGGCCATGAGGTCAACGCAGTGTTTATGCTCCACACGGACTCCTCCACAATGGACACCAAGGCACGCATTCCCTCATGTATCTCCACCAGATCCTCCCGCACACCCTGCTGGACATCCAGTATCTGCTGACTCATGGAGGTCTCCAGAGGCCCGTCATCAGCCATTGCCTTGGTCCCCAGCAGTCCTCCGACTGCTGGCGCTCTGGGCACACTCTGCCTCCGGCTGCACCTCAAGTGAAGTGCCCTCACCAATGTGCCCCAATAGACTTTACGGCGATGTTATGCCCACCTAAATGCTGGTATCTGCGTTGGTGCCTGCTTGACAGGGCGTGACGCAGGTGCCTGGTGAGCATGGTGGTCCTCAGGGTCAGGGATGAGCCTTCAGGCTCCTCATAACGAACTGCTGGTGAGCCTAAGAGGGAGAAGAAGGACAAGTCACTAGTTAAAGTCATGACACTGTCACTGTGCATGCCTGGCACCTTGATGAGACAAAGATATACATCATGGTGCGGTTGACTTTTGATTATCAGTGGGGATTCCAGGTTCGGGGCTCATATCAATATGGAGGCTACACTGCAATGGTAGCAATAACTGATATTTTCACCTCAGTGCACTGCGCTCTTACCTTTCTCTGGCACCCCAGCCTCACCGCGGCCGCTTGGCCGAGGTGCATGGCGCCTCTCCAGCTCCAGGACCTCCTGTTCGTAGTGCGTGAGGATGTGGTGGTGTGGGGGTCCTCTGCCAGTCTGTGACCTCTAAATATTGTTACTGGATGATTTCTCCTGAAAGGCCAGAGGAGCATTGATTAGTCCACTCTCTACCTGCAGCAAAATTGCAGCCTGGCCAACCCCACCTGAGGAACACATCGTAGGGCTCATGACCCTGGAGCCACAAGACACTCAGTCCAAGCAGCCAGGCCTCATCCCCTTGGCCAGATCCTGCCTCATTGACATTTGCCACTCACACTTTAACACCTCTGAAGTCCACTGGGGGATGGGTAGCTCTTACCTGTTTTGCAAAGTGACCATGCCAACACGGTACTCACCCTTCCTGATCGCAGGAGATCATTGAAGTGCTTCTGGCACTGAACCCATGTGCGCCTCACCACCTTGTGGCTGTTGACCCTGGATGCCACCTCCTCCCAGGCCTTTTTTGGTGAGGTGGGGGGCCTCCTCTTCCCATCCCTGGGGACAAGGGTTTTTCTCTCCTCGCTGCCACCTTCAACAGGATGGCAGCGAGGCACTCACCTGAGAAATGTGGGGCTGACAGCCCCGCCAACCTGCCCTCCCACCTGCTGTGTCCAACCGCACTGGAATCCATTGAGAGTTCAGCGTCCTTCCATGGCAGCCTTCCAGTGGCTGCTGAGGTCGCTTTTGAATCGGCTGCCGGATTGCCATTGGACCCGGTGGACATCATGCCCCCGCCCGCCCCTTCTTGCTCACTCACAAGCTGAGTTTCACGCTAGGCGGGCCTTAATTGGCCTGCCATCGTAAAATCGCGGTGTGCTGCCAATCGCGGGCAGTGGTCAGCTTCCCAAATGCCCCCGCCCATCCTCACTGATCCCACACATCAAGGGCAAAATTCTGCCCTTAGCTTCTCCTACTAAAAGATGGTACTAGAAAAATATCCATACAATTCAATCATAATCTAACCAGTTCAGTGTATTACCATTGAAAATGTTCATTCGCCCATTTTTAAGAAAATGCAAACAGCAAAGGTGGGGTGATTGACTGAAGCCAGAGTGAAGCAGTAACAGTTTGAGAACATAAAGAGGCTCTGTAAAGAAGAAAGGCTATTCAGACCATCATGCTGGTTGTGTGATAGTTCTTTTAAAAACAGAAAACTAAGTGGACCATTGTGCATTACAGATTTTGGTTTTGCAATAATTTTCCCACAGCCCACAGCCCCCAGGGAAATGGCGTCAATGGCTGTTTTCTGCCGTTTTCCTGGGGGCCAGCAATCTCCTGTTGGAGTCAGACCAGTAGAACCTAACAGAAGTTCAGGACCTTTCAGGGTTATGATCTTCTCAATTTAGATGATGACCTATTCATTTATATGTGGAAAATAAACCATACCCAAAGTATAAAGAAGACTGTTCCAAAGAGAAATAATCTAATATGCCCTTATTATAAACACTAAGATCATTTTTTGCAATGGACTTCAGAGCTAGTTCAAAACAAAAAAACTGCGGATGCTGGAAATCCAAAACAAAAACAGAATTACCTGGAAAAACTCAGCAGGTCTGGCAGCATCGGCGGAGAAGAAAAGAGTTGACGTTTCGAGTCCTCATGACCCTTCGACAGAACTTGAGTTCGAGTCCAGGAAAGAGCTGAAATATAAGTTGGTTTAAGGTGTGTGTGTGGGGGGCGGAGAGATAGAGAGACAGAGAGGTGGAGGGGGTTGGTGTGGTTGTAGCGACAAACAAGCAGTGATAGAAGCAGATCATCAAAAGATGTCAACAACAATAGTACAATAGAACACATAGGTGTTAAAGTTAAAGTTGGTGATATTATCTAAACGAATGTGCTAATTAAGAATGGATGGTAGGGCACTCAAGGTATAGCTCTAGTGGGTTTTTTTTTTATATAATGGAAATAGGTGGGAAAAGGAAAATCTTTATAATTTATTGGGAAAAAAAAAAGAAGGGGGAAACAGAAAGGGGGTGGGGATGGGGGTGGGGACTCACGACCTAAAGTTGTTGAATTCAATATTCAGTCCGGAAGGCTGTAAAGTCCCTAGTCGGAAGATGAGGTGTTGTTCCTCCAGTTTGCGTTGGGCTTCACTGGAACAATGCAGCAAGCCAAGGACAGACATGTGGGCAAGAGAGCAGGGTGGAGTGTTAAAATGGCAAGCGACAGGGAGGTTTGGGTCATTCTTGCGGACAGACCGCAGGTGTTCTGCAAAGCGGTCGCCCAGTTTACGTTTGGTCTCTCCAATGTAGAGGAGACCACATTGGGAGCAACGAATGCAGTAGACTAAGTTGGGGGAAATGCAAGTGAAATGCTGCTTCACTTGAAAGGAGTGTTTGGGTCCTTGGACGGTGAGGAGAGAGGAAGTGAAGGGGCAGGTGTTGCATCTTTTGCGTGGGCAAGGGGTTGTGCCATAGGAGGGGGTTGAGGAGTAGGGGGTGATGGAGGAGTGGACCAGGGTGTCCCGGAGGGAGCGATCCCTACGGAATGCCGATAAGGGGGGTGAAGGGAAGATGTGTTTGGTAGTGGCATCATGCTGGAGTTGGCGGAAATGGCGGAGGATGATCCTTTGAATGCGGAGGCTGGTGGGGTGATAAGTGAGGACAAGGGGGACCCTATCATGTTTCTGGGAGGGAGGAGAAGGAGTGAGGGCGGATGCGCGGGAGATGGGCCGGACACGGTTGAGGGCCCTGTCAACGACCGTGGGTGGAAAACCTCGGTTAAGGAAGAAGGAGGACATGTCAGAGGAACTGTTTTTGAATGTAGCATCATCGGAACAGATGCGACGGAGGCGAAGGAACTGAGAGAATGGGATGGAGTCCTTACAGGAAGTGGGGTGTGAGGAGCTGTAGTCGAGATAGCTGTGGGTGTCGGTGGGTTTGTAATGGATATTGGTGGACAGTCTATCACCAGAGATTGAGACAGAGAGGTCAAGGAAGGGAAGGGAAGTGTCAGAGATGGACCACGTGAAAATGATGGAGGGGTGGAGATTGGAAGCAAAATTAATAAATTTTTCCAAGTCCTGACGAGAGCATGAAGCAGCACCGAAATAATCATCGATGTACCGGAGAAAGAGTTGTGGAAGGGGGCCGGAGTAGGACTGCAACAAGGAATGTTCCACATACCCCATAAAGAGACAGGCATAGCTGGGGCCCATGCGGGTACCCATAGCCACACCTTTTATTTGGAGGAAGTGAGAGGAGTTGAAGGAGAAATTGTTCAGCGTGAGAACAAGTTCAGCCAGACGGAGGAGAGTAGTGGTGGATGGGGATTGTTCGGGCCTCTGTTCGAGGAAGAAGCTAAGGGCCCTCAGACCATCCTGGTGGGGGATGGAGGTGTAGAGGGATTGGACGTCCATGGTGAAGAGGAAGCGGTAGGGGCCAGGGAACTGGAAATTGTTGATGTGACGTAAGGTGTCAGAGGAATCATGGATGTAGGTGGGAAGGGACTGGACAAGGGGAGAGAGAAGGGAGTCAAGATAACGAGAAATGAGTTCTGTGGGGCAGGAGCAAGCTGAGACGATCGGTCTACCGGGGCAGTTCTGTTTGTGGATTTTGGGTAGGAGATAGAAGCGGGCCGTCCGAGGTTGGGCAACTATCAGGTTGGAAGCTGTGGGAGGGAGATCCCCAGAGGAGATGAGGTCAGTGACAGTCCTGGAAACAATGGCTTGATGTTCAGTGGTGGGGTCATGGTCCAGGGAGAGGTAGGAGGAAGTGTCTGCGAGTTGACGCTCAGCCTCCGCGTGGTAGAGGTCAGTGCGCCAGACAACAACAGCACCACCCTTGTCAGCGGGTTTGATGACAATGTCAGGGTTGGACCTGAGAGAATGGAGTGCAGTAAGTTCAGAGAGAGACAGGTTAGAATGGGTGAGAGGAGCAGAGAAATTGAGACGACTAATGTCGCGCCGACAGTTCTCAATGAAAAGATCGAGAGAAGGTAAGAATCCAGAGGGAGGGGTCCAGGTGGAGGGAGAATATTGAAGATGGGTAAAAGGATCCGTTGAACTTGGAGAGGACTCCTGCCCAAAGAAGTGAGCCCGGAGACGAAGACGGCGTAAGAAGAGTTCAGTATCATGCCGAGCCCGAAATTCATTGAGGTGAGGGCGTAAGGGTATGAAACTAAGTCCTTTGCTGAGCACTGAACGTTCAGCATCGGAGAGGGGAAGGTCAGGGGGTATAGTGAATACACGGCTGGGGTTGGGATTGGAAGATGGGGTGGGGACGGAGGGACGGGCAGGGGTGGAGGGTCCTAGATGGGTGTTGGTGTCGATGAGTTGTTGGAGCTTGCGTTCCTTAGCACTTGAAAGAAAGAGAAAAAGTTTCTTGTTGAGGCGTCGGATGAGCCGAAGGATAAAATGAAACTGGGGGCACGCGCAGCTTTGAAAAAGGGTACAGCGGTGCTGCTGGAGGGAGAGGTCGAGTGTGTTCATATGGCGGCGCATGGCACTGAGAGTGGATTTCAGAATGTGACGGGAACAGCAGTCCGAGAAACGTTTTATGTCCCGGAGATACCTGTAATCCTGGGTGGGTTCACATTCTGAAATCCACTCTCAGTGCCATGCGCCGCCATATGAACACACTCGACCTCTCCCTCCAGCAGCACCGCCGTACCCTTTTTCAAAGCTGCGCGTGCCCCCAGTTTCATTTTATCCTTCGGCTCATCCGACGCCTCAACAAGAAACTTTTTCTCTTTCTTTCAAGTGCTAAGGAACGCAAGCTCCAACAACTCATCGACACCAACACCCATCTAGGACCCTCCACCCCTGCCCGTCCCTCCGTCCCCACCCCATCTTCCAATCCCAACCCCAGCCGTGTATTCACTATACCCCCTGACCTTCCCCTCTCCGATGCTGAACGTTCAGTGCTCAGCAAAGGACTTAGTTTCATACCCTTACGCCCTCACCTCAATGAATTTCGGGCTCGGCATGATACTGAACTCTTCTTCCGCCGTCTTCGTCTCCGGGCTCACTTCTTTGGGCAGGAGTCCTCTCCAAGTTCAACGGATCCTTTTACCCATCTTCAATATTCTCCCTCCACCTGGACCCCTCCCTCTGGATTCTTACCTTCTCTCGATCTTTTCATTGAGAACTGTCGGCGCGACATTAGTCGTCTCAATTTCTCTGCTCCTCTCACCCATTCTAACCTGTCTCTCTCTGAACTTACTGCACTCCATTCTCTCAGGTCCAACCCTGACATTGTCATCAAACCCGCTGACAAGGGTGGTGCTGTTGTTGTCTGGCGCACTGACCTCTACCACGCGGAGGCTGAGCGTCAACTCGCAGACACTTCCTCCTACCTCTCCCTGGACCATGACCCCACCACTGAACATCAAGCCATTGTTTCCAGGACTGTCACTGACCTCATCTCCTCTGGGGATCTCCCTCCCACAGCTTCCAACCTGATAGTTGCCCAACCTCGGACGGCCCGCTTCTATCTCCTACCCAAAATCCACAAACAGAACTGCCCCGGTAGACCGATCGTCTCAGCTTGCTCCTGCCCCACAGAACTCATTTCTCGTTATCTTGACTCCCTTCTCTCTCCCCTTGTCCAGTCCCTTCCCACCTACATCCGTGATTCCTCTGACACCTTACGTCACATCAACAATTTCCAGTTCCCTGGCCCCTACCGCTTCCTCTTCACCATGGACGTCCAATCCCTCTACACCTCCATCCCCCACCAGGATGGTCTGAGGGCCCTTAGCTTCTTCCTCGAACAGAGGCCCGAACAATCCCCATCCACCACTACTCTCCTCCGTCTGGCTGAACTTGTTCTCACGCTGAACAATTTCTCCTTCAACTCCTCTCACTTCCTCCAAATAAAAGGTGTGGCTATGGGTACCCGCATGGGCCCCAGCTATGCCTGTCTCTTTATGGGGTATGTGGAACATTCCTTGTTGCAGTCCTACTCCGGCCCCCTTCCACAACTCTTTCTCCGGTACATCGATGATTATTTCGGTGCTGCTTCATGCTCTCGTCAGGACTTGGAAAAATTTATTAATTTTGCTTCCAATCTCCACCCCTCCATCATTTTCACGTGGTCCATCTCTGACACTTCCCTTCCCTTCCTTGACCTCTCTGTCTCAATCTCTGGTGATAGACTGTCCACCAATATCCATTACAAACCCACCGACACCCACAGCTATCTCGACTACAGCTCCTCACACCCCACTTCCTGTAAGGACTCCATCCCATTCTCTCAGTTCCTTCGCCTCCGTCGCATCTGTTCCGATGATGCTACATTCAAAAACAGTTCCTCTGACATGTCCTCCTTCTTCCTTAACCGAGGTTTTCCACCCACGGTCGTTGACAGGGCCCTCAACCGTGTCCGGCCCATCTCCCGCGCATCCGCCCTCACTCCTTCTCCTCCCTCCCAGAAACATGATAGGGTCCCCCTTGTCCTCACTTATCACCCCACCAGCCTCCGCATTCAAAGGATCATCCTCCGCCATTTCCGCCAACTCCAGCATGATGCCACTACCAAACACATCTTCCCTTCACCCCCCTTATCGGCATTCCGTAGGGATCGCTCCCTCCGGGACACCCTGGTCCACTCCTCCATCACCCCCTACTCCTCAACCCCCTCCTATGGCACAACCCCTTGCCCACGCAAAAGATGCAACACCTGCCCCTTCACTTCCTCTCTCCTCACCGTCCAAGGACCCAAACACTCCTTTCAAGTGAAGCAGCATTTCACTTGCATTTCCCCCAACTTAGTCTACTGCATTCGTTGCTCCCAATGTGGTCTCCTCTACATTGGAGAGACCAAACGTAAACTGGGCGACCGCTTTGCAGAACACCTGCGGTCTGTCCGCAAGAATGACCCAAACCTCCCTGTCGCTTGCCATTTTAACACTCCACCCTGCTCTCTTGCCCACATGTCTGTCCTTGGCTTGCTGCATTGTTCCAGTGAAGCCCAACGCAAACTGGAGGAACAACACCTCATCTTCCGACTAGGGACTTTACAGCCTTCCGGACTGAATATTGAATTCAACAACTTTAGGTCGTGAGTCCCCTCCCCCATCCCCACCCCCTTTCTGTTTCCCCCTTCTTTTTTTTTTTCCCAATAAATTATAAAGATTTTCCTTTTCCCACCTATTTCCATTATATAAAAAAAAAACCCACTAGAGCTATACCTTGAGTGCCCTACCATCCATTCTTAATTAGCACATTCGTTTAGATAATATCACCAACTTTAACTTTAACACCTATGTGTTCTATTGTACTATTGTTGTTGACATCTTTTGATGATCTGCTTCTATCACTGCTTGTTTGTCGCTACAACCACACCAACCCCCTCCACCTCTCTGTCTCTCTATCTCTCCGCCCCCCACACACACACCTTAAACCAACTTATATTTCAGCTCTTTCCTGGACTCGAACTCAAGTTCTGTCGAAGGGTCATGAGGACTCGAAACGTCAACTCTTTTCTTCTCCGCCGATGCTGCCAGACCTGCTGAGTTTTTCCAGGTAATTCTGTTTTTGTTTCAGAGCTAGTTCGTCTGGTACAAGTTAAGAGGTGCAGTGAGTCTCATGTTAACACCATTTGTATTACAGCAAAAATGAAGTGGAAGATGCCTTTATATGTTGGAATTTCACCTGCACGTAGGCATAATCATGCAGCATTCGTTCTTCATAGTCATGTAAGTACAGGAGCTAAACATATTGAACGTTCTCTTTTCAATTTTTCCCACTTCCCCATTCAAAGTGCTGTCTGATCCTCAATAACCAGGGACCTCTCTACATTGGGTGCCATGCATCAACCAACTAACTTGTAATAGTTGAGACTGACAGTATTAGTTTTGCCCCAGATTCATAGAACAAAAAACTTGATCAAAAGAGATGCATGACTTCGTTCTGTTTATTAAGATTAATCTATGAGCAGACAAGGTCAAGACAATATTTAAAAGAAGTGTTCAAAATTAGGAGACGTTTTGAAACATAACATTTTGATATAGGGAGAAGTTGATTCCTCTGGCAGGAGGGTTGGTAAACAACAGACACAGATTTAAAATAATTGACAAAAAATCCAGGGGGAGATGAGGAGAATGTCATATTATTCAATGAGGTGTAATGACCTGGAATTCTTTGCCTAAAAGGGTGTAGGACCACAGTAACTTTCAAAAGGGAATTGGATGTGTACATAAGAATAAAAATTTTGCAGGGTTAAGGGGAAAGAGTAGGGGTATAGGCCTAAATAGTGGCTCAATTAGAGAGCCTGTTACAGGCATGATGAGCCTCCTTCCGTGCTTCATATTTCTATATAACTTATCCCATCTTTCGTGAGGCATAATTGAATAGTGGGATGTGTTGCAACTTTGGGGCTTAAACTCATGACTGACTTGCTTGGGAAGTCAGTATTCTGTCTGTCTTTTAGGTAGGTAATTGCCCAGGCTCAAAACTAGAATTGCAGATCAGAAATGAAAACGGGGCAATTTTAATAATGAAAGGCCAATCCACAATGTCAATTTTACATGTAAGCAGCAAATGAAAGTCTACGCTGTTAGTTTTTAATTGAGAGGCAAAGGTACAAGCCCACGGCCAAAAGTGCAGGACACTGCCAAGGTAATAAAGAGAATAATAAAGAAAAAGAGGGAAATCAGAAAGTTATAATAAGCAATTGTCTAGCTTGTATTTTTCTTATTTGTTCACGGGATGTTGGCATCTTTGATATGGCAAATGTTTATTGTCCATTCCTAAGTGCCATTGAGAAGGTAGTGGTGAGTTGTCTTCTTGAACTGCTGCAGTCCATGTGGTTTAAGTACATCAACAATGCTGTAAGGTCGGGAATTTGAGGATTTTGACCCAGCAACAAAACAGCGATAAGTTTCCAACTCAGGAAAGTATTAGAGTTGGAAGGGAACCTGTAGGCATTGGTGTTTCTATGTCTGCTGCCCTTGTCCTTCTAGGTGGTATGGGTTGTGGGCTTGGAAGGTGCTGGCAACAACACCTTGGCAAATTGCTGCAATGCAGCTTCTAGATGGTACACACTGCAACAATGGTGTGCTAATTTAGAGAGACTGAATGTTTAAAGTGGTCAATGGGATGCCAAACAAGCCGGCGCTTTGTCCTGGATTGTGACAAGCTTCTTGAGTGTTGTTGGAGTTACATTCTTCCAGGCAAGTGATAAGTACTTTATCACACTCCTGACTCATGCCTTGTGGATGATAGAAAGGCTTTGGCAGGAGGTGAGTTACCCACCACAGAACTACCAGCCTTTGACCTGCTCTTGTAGCCACAGTAGTTATGTGGCTGGTCCAGTTAAATTTTTGGCCACTGGTAACGCCCCCCCCCCCCCCCCACCAAGATATTGATGATGGGAGATTCAACAATAGGAGTGCCTTTGAATGTCGAAGTGGGGTGGGGGTGATGGTTAGATTCTCTTTTGTTAGAGATGGTCATTGCTTGGCAATTATCTGGTGCAAAAGTTTCTTGCCAAATACCAACCCAAGCCTGGATGTTGTTCATGCCTTCGTGACATGCAGCCATGGACTGTTTCATTATTGGTGGAGTTGCAAATGGAACTGAACACTGTGCAGTCATTGATGAATAGCTCCACTCCTGAGCTTATCCTGGACGGAAGGTTATTGATGAAGCAGCTGAAGATGGTTGGGCCTGAGGAAATCATTCAGTGACATCCTGGAACTAAGATGATAAGGGTGTGATGTCTGAGAGAAATGCAGAAGCTTGAAATTAAATTCTAGACAGAGACAGATTGGATGATGATTTGAATTCATATCTGGGCTTTGGTTTAGCTAGAAATATTTGCCTCATGCTTAAATTTAGTGAGGAACTAGTTGAAAGGTACTTTGTATCCCTTGAGAAAGTTGCTACAAAACCACCGTGGTCACAAGAGAAGAAGGCTATTCTTATGCAAACTATCTTTTTGTAGGGAAAACATTGGCGGCTTATTCAAGTATTTTGGATTAACTTCCTTCTGATCATGAAACTGTACTAACTGGGGTACTTAAAGCCTATGAGCCTGTCCCTGAAGCATATCAATTAAAATGTCAGACTCTGAGGAAGGAACAGCAACAAACATTTGTAGAATTTTCTAGGGATAAAGAAGTGTTTTTTGACCAGTGGTTTTGATTAATTAAGTTAGAGAAGACTTTTGAAAATGTAAGGAAAATAATAGTAATGGAAGAATTTAGAGACAGATCCCAATAGCTATTAGATCACATCTGAAAGCCAATAAGATTTCTTAAATAAGAGAAGCTGCGGTTCTGGCGAATGGGTACACTATATCTAGTCAGCTATAGGGCAACAGATTTCCATTTGGAAACTATAGGACTAGAAAGTTTGGCAATGAAAAAGATCCTGGCTTCAGGGAGAAGGCAAAATGATGTAAAGAAACCATTGTGCTTTCATTGCTGTAAGATAGGGCACATAAAAGTGAATCATTGGAAGTTAAATGTTAAATCATTGGCAAAAGTAGGGATATCTAAGGTGTCTTTGGAAAAGACTGTACCAGTAAACAGGTGATAAAATGGTAGCAGTAGTAAAATTGCTCACTCAGGACTTACAAGACTGATGGAAATGGCTCAGGATAGTCAAGTGGATTCTTCCTGAGGTACTAATAAAGTGATTCAGGTTACTGGAGGTTATAGAGGTTTTGTCTCTACTCTTCCAACAAAACAATTAAACAAATTAATATTTTGAGAGATACTGGGCGTCCAGTCATTAATAGTGGCTGATGATCCGATATGTCTTCTAGATGGTTTGTTGAAAGAATAAGTATTAATAGGGGATATCCATGGTACTTACAAATGTGTTCCCTTTTATGAAGTTAATTTACAAAGTGACTTAGTAAATGGAGTTGCTACTGTGGGAATTGTTCCTAATTTATCTATTGAAGGAGTGGATTTCATAGCAGATGTTGCTTGCGCAGGTTTGACAGTATTTGCATCTCTGAGAGTTTTGAGAGAGCCGGTTGAGGTGAGAGAAACTGAAATTTTCTCAGAGGAACATCTTAATTTGTTCCCAAATTGTGTGTAAATAGAAATCAGGCTCATAAGGTTAGACATGATGAAGCGGAATCAATTGAGAGGATGAATAACCCATGTGTTCAGTTAGATAGGACTTTTTTTGGCAATTTGAATGACCCTGAAAATATTGAGGCTGAATTATTTAGCCAAATGTCCTTGATTTTGGATATTTTCCTTTTAAAAAAAATTACTGGCCTTGATCGAGGTCGTAACAACTTTCATAGCTGGATAATTTGTGATTTTATCAATTTTGGAAGAAGTGAAGTTGATATGGTAGTACATGCTTTTATGGTTAGTTCTTACACTTTTGTGGTTAATCCCTATGTAATTTGTATGCTGCCTTAGACTTTTCATTTAACAGCTGCAATGCTTTCAGATATCTTCTCTTTAATTCATATTTGTTTTTCTTTAAGGCAATTTCCAGGCTCTTTCTCTTGCCCGTAGCCATGAACATTTATGTGTTAGGCTACTTCCTGGTTGGAATTGGAGATATTTGCAATATCTCTTAGTTTGCTGTCCACTGTTGTGTAAGAAAGGTCACTGAGGCTCTCTATTCAATGGAAGTTAACTACATTTTATTATCTTTTGCCAGTGAGAAGCAGGTGAAGTAAGCACATTGCTTTTCTAGGATTGCAGGCTCCCCCTTGGTGCAGAGTGCCATTAACTGCATGTGCATTACTTTGCCTGTGCTGCACATCAACTCTACCATGTATTGGAACCAAAGGAATCCCACTCCCTCAATGTCTAGCTGTTGTGCGACCATAGGAAGTGAGTCATGCAGGTCAATGCCTGGTATCCTGGTATCCTGGAAGCAGTCATTCTGCAACAGTCTCCTGTGCCAACTGCATTTGAGCTATCACAGAAAATCAAAGAATGGCAACAAGGGCTACCACCGATTACATGGCTGATAACTCCAATATGCAACTTAGGCACACTACCTTACCACCGTGAAATGCGATAGAGCAGACCATTGGTGTGCCCAAACAGCACTTCTGCTGCCTTGAACACACTGGAAGAACTCTGCACAGCAGGTTTCAAGACTGGTGGTGGTTTGCTGCATGCTGAACAACCTTGTCAACATGAGGGGACAGCCAAGGCCACTAGCTGTACCGTGATCAGCTGAAGAGTAGCAGCATGAGAAGGAGTAGAAGGAGAAGGAAGAGGAAGGGAGAAAGCAACCTACACAGCCCTTTTCTCTCAGGCTGTCTGAAAACAACTCAGTTGTGATATCTGTAACCACAACCTCAATTCACCAATTTCCAACTGTCCTACATCTTATCTTCTGTTTGCCACTGACAGTGTTTGCATGGCCACAATGCAAAAATAAAAACCCAGATAAAATAAACATTCCAAACTAAATTTATAAGTGAAATCATATATCTTGCATAAAACATCAGCTGAACACACTTGAACATCCTTCCATGTGCCTTTTCAACTCTACTGTTCCTGTGCAGTGCTACCCCCATGCCTGCATTATGACTGGTGGAAACCTGCTAAGTTGCAATGGAAAAGACTGCAAATGATGTTGGGGGACAAATTCGAGCAGCTCTGAAACTAGAAGGCCCTGTTGCAAACTGTATCATCTTGGCATGAGTGGCAGCAGTCTGGGCTGGCTGGCTGGCTGACAGGCAACAGCAAGACAGATTGGCAGGGTGAGAGGGTGCATGTTTTCTTCCTGAGAGAGCTCAGCAGTGCCTGCTCCAAAGAGCCACTGCCACTCCAGCCAACCGGCGTCTCAACAATCCTAATAATGTGACTCAGAAATTGCCTGGTCACTGCTTATGCTGCAATGGAAGCTGCAACCTCAGCCATCAGACTCTGCATCATGGTTGGGTCCAGAAGTGTACAGAGTTGACTACACTTCCATCTGGAAGGGGTTGGCTTCAGGTTTTGCATAAAACCCAGTACCAAGTTGGTGCCAAACTCCTCTATGCTCTTTCACATTGAACATAGACTTTTTGGCAGGCTTCCCAATGCACCAAGCATTTCGATGTGCACATCCAAAAGGCTTCTTCTGCCGGCTGCCTTTCAAAGAACCCATCTGTGTCCTCTGTAGCAGAACTTCTGTGCAAACTTGCCCTCCTTTCCCCTTACTCTGGCTGCAGGTCACTTGTGCCCACTGTCTCATCATATGCAGTTCATGCTTCTATACGATCCTTTATATTACGTGAAGTTTGGTATCTGGTGGCTGTGAGTGTGATATTGAGTGATGATATTGTCTTCATTATCATTGTGTTCTTGCTATTCCTCCACTGCTTGGCCAGGCTGCAATTCTTGGGTATGTTGGGAAAGAAGAGAGGCACAAGTGTGATGCAATGAGAGGAAAAAGTGCAGTTTGTAAATCAGAAGAGAGTGTGGGATGAGGGAAATGTCATCAATAGCTGACAGTGTGTACAGGCAGCGAGATGCAGATGCAAGGCTTGTAGCTATGCTTGTGAGAATATCGTGGAGTGTTGGAATGAGTCCTGATTGGTAGACATTGTTGGTGGTGAGTGATGAGGGTATGATGTCTGAGGCTAATTATTGGTGGGATATGGCATATAAAGATGCATTCATTGACCTTGACCACTCATTTGAGGTAATTGAACTTCATCCATTGAACTTCATCAGGCTTGACTACTGGAATTGACCTCCATGGCTATCAATTCCCATTGCCTTCAGAACATGTAGAACATAAGACCTGGGAACATAGGAAGAGGGTTAGGCCATTGAGCTGCTCAAGACTGTTCCGCATTTCGATGAGATCATTGCTAATCTGCAACCTAATTCCATATATCCGCCTTAGAACCAGATCCCTTAATAACTTTGGTTAACAAATTTCTATCAATCTCAGATTTAAGTTGAAGGACATATCTCCTTTCTATCTCCTCCACCAAAGCTTTTGGTTCAGGATTCAAAAACCTTGGAGTCCATTCTCTCCTGTGTTTTTTTTGCAAAAATATACTTTATTCATAAAATATCTGAAAAGAACATTATAAAACATTTCAAAATGGCCATCACAGAAATTGCAATTAATTCAAATTAACTACTTAGGTCATGTTGCACTCGGGGGGTGCTTCAATACAATAAAAGGAACAATACAAACATTTCAAAATGGTCATTACGGTAAGTGGAATGCTATTCCAATTATCTACAGATAATTCATGTTGCACGCTGAGGTGCTTTAGTACAAAAAAAGGACCGTTATAAATATTTCAAAATGGTCATTGCAGAAAGTGCAATGCTATTCAAATTTTCTACATTGGTCATTTTGTACTCTAAGGTGCTTCAATACAGTTGCAATAATATTTACTGTATACATTCAACATGAGTCATACAGCCCGAGGGGTTCTATGCAATTCCCAGCTCCTCAGTGCACTATGGCCGAAAGGCCTTAGACAGTGACTTTTCCCTATTGTGGCTTATGTGGTGACTACCCCAAGCTTTAGTGCATCCCTCAGCATGTAGTCTGGACTTTGGAATGTGCCAGTCTGCAACACTCGGTTGAGGACAACTCTTTGCACTGGAAGACAAACAAGTTTTGGGCAGACCAAACAGCACCTTTCACCGAGTTGATGATCCTCCAGCTGCAGTTGTCGTTCGTCTCGGTGTGCATCCCTGGGAACAGCCCATAGAGCACAGAGTCCTGCGTCACTGAACTGCTCGGGATGAACCTCGACAAAAGCCATTGCATATCTCTCCAGACCTTCTTTGCAAAGGGACGTTCCACAAGGAGGTGGACAACAGTCTCTTCCCCACTATTCTCCCCCATGTTGTAACATTCTTCAATGTCTCACAGATAAGGTCATTTCCTACATGACTGCCAACACATGTTCCAACCTCAGTGCTCCTCCCCTTTAAGAGGTGCTGGCTAGCTTTAAGCAGTGCAAGCTAGCTTTAAGTGGTGCCAGCAACTCACGATATTGGCCCTCAGCTGATGGGTCCAGCCAGTCAACTGCACACTTAGCATTGCTAGACGCTGAAATCATTCAATCGGCTGAAGCACAAAGTTGGTATGCTGCCTGCTTTGGAATGAATGGGTGGAGGATAATAGCACTTCGTGATCCCTATGCTGGTATTGAGGGGCTATCTAATTAGCTTCAGTTGTATTCGACCCTTGTGGATTCTGAAATCAACAGTCAGTTAGCCTCTACAAAACATGACATGTCTGCAGCAGCCTAATGAACATTGGGATTTCTTGTTTATTTCAGGAAAAAGCTAATTTTTCTTTTGCTCAATGGTGTTTTGTGACTGCATAGTTTTATGGTCTTTTGCCTTGGAACAGATGTCTCTCACAGGCAGACAGGAATTGACTGTACACTGCTCCAGTACAAGTATCAGCTTACGGTTTATAGAACATTGCAAGGACCTTTGTGAGAAATCCCTGGTCTGTGTGTGATAGGGACTGCACTGTAAGATTGGGAGCAAATTGCTTGGTAGCAACAATTTACTGGCTAATTTGTCTTCTACTCAAAAATCTATAAGTGTTTAAAAAATGTTTTGGTCAGTGAATAAAACAAAATCAACACAAGTCATTGAGTGCAACAAAGTTAAGCTGTTTTCAAATTAAATATAAGCAATAAAACCCACAAATGGTAGAAATCTGAAAGAAAAGCAAAATTGCTGCAAATGTGGATTCAATCAACATCTGGAAGAAAAGAGATTTTCTGTTTAGACTCAGCATTTTCTGTTTTTATTTAGGATTAAATGTATTGCCTTTGACTGCCATCATCAGGTTAAACATAGAAATCAATGAGAATGAAATGCTCTTTCTTTCAGCTTTACATTTTCGGTGGAGTCAATGAAGAACAGGAATTTAATGATATAAAGGCAATGAAGTTAATAAATCCATCTGACAGACAACCAAGTAAGTTTCATGGTTCCAGTAAGTGCTCATAAAAATGTTATGGGGTAGTATTATGAAATTGTGCTCCCAACACAAAACTTTGCTCATGAGAAATTCAAGGGTGGAGCATGCACCTGAATTCCTCATATGCACAACTGATGGGCAAAGTTCCCTACCAGGGTCAATTTTCTAAAATTTTATCTTTTATGCCATGATAAATAAAATAAATCAAATCACAAGCAAAGTGGAAAGGCACCTCAATATAATGAGTGGTCCAATTCTCACTGCCCCCAGCTCAGAAACTTGCTCAAAAGGACCAAAGATCATAGTAATGGGGGTGGAGGTCAGTCTGTCCACTTTACGGAGTTCCTGATTGACGCCTAAAAAATTGGGAGTACTGTAAATCAGGTATTCTCTGACTTGTGTTCCTGAGAGACAAGACTTCACAACAGGAGGACAGTCTTACAATTTTGAGGCTATGTTCTTGCAAATCTAATCCTAAAATCACTCGGCACCCCAGAAGGAAAAAACAGTTTGGACCAGTATTCTTATTTCCCAGTTTTTACTGCTTTTTCATTCTGGGTCAGGTAATTGGAGTCTGTTACTACAGAGAGAGAGTGCATGCTTCATATTGGGCATCCAGAAACTCTACCTGTGTGGATTTCTCCATCACTTGGTTTAGAGACTGGTTAGCTGGATTTCCAAGTGTATCAGACAACCAGCAAAAAAAAACCTCTCCCATTGATTCAGTGGATACATGTACCACATTGTGGGGCACTAAGTCATACAATTCCCCTATGTTTGATACCTTTGTTTTTTGCTGAATCATTTAACCTCCCAATGGGCACATAACAGTTGGTGCCATATTGTTTGGTTAGAAAAGACTAAGAATTGACCAAGTTTCTGTGTTGATGGTTGCTATCTAGCAAATCTTTCTGGAATTGCTTCTCTATGGATGTCAAGTGAGGACAGGATTGGGTTCAACTGTGATGGCCCTCATAGTCAAAAAACATGGTGCTCACATATGAGCAATGGCCATTTAGCAAGGTATCAAAGATACACTTGTGCCTTATGTAAGCACCCCTGTTGGAGGAGGAGAGATACGTGCAATGCACCTATGGAGAAGTGCAGGATTTGTTATATGTACAGGTAATTGACAGCTCTGAATAATGTTTTAAGCTAATTGCTCTGACATATGAAACACCATGTCAAATCCTTTAATTGGCTTGCAATCCTCAGTTCCTGCCTGTGGCTATGTTCCATCAAAGTAGTTGGACCCACTAGTTTATTTTTCTGGTTCCTTGTGGGTTTCAAGTAACAGAAAATTCCCCATTGCTGCTAAATTAAGAATGTGTTAGTTAATGCCTTGCATATGTTACAGTATCTCTTGGCAGGTGACCATATATGCTGTTTGCAAATGATCTCTAGCAAGTTTGCTTGCTCTCACAGCCGGGGAGATGTATAGTGATGAGAGATCACAGTCAGAGAATGGGAGAAAATAATAATTATTTCTAACAAAAATACATCTTTGGTCAGGATTAAGCTCATGTCAGGAATTTAATGCAGAGGGCAGTGGGCTCCAGAGGATTTTCTGGAAGTGGCTTTTGGAAATTTAGGTGCACAGGTCAGGAGCTCTGCAAAAATTTTCATAAATGGCTAAAAATCCTTAAGGGCTCACTGACCTCCACATCCAAATTTCCAGTAAGCGCTTCCAGGGAGTGAAGTTATGGTTTAGGAGTGCATCAATCAATGTCAGATGGGTCAGAGGAAGCATTTGTCCCTATAATTTTCTCCTACCCTTGAAGGCGATATGAACACATAAATATGAAGGAACATATTTTTTCATGAAGTGTCTGTTTTCTTTAGAGAATAGAATGTTAAAACAAGATTTGATAGAAATGTTCAAAGTCATGAGGGGTTTGAATGGAGTAGATAGGGAGAAACTGTTCCTATTGGCACAAGGGTCAAGAACAGAGGACACCAATTTAAGGTGATTGTTGAAAGAACCAGAGGTGACATGAGGAATAACCTTTTAAGCAGCAAGTGGTTAGGGTCCGAAATGCAATGCCTGAGAGTGTGGTGAAGGCAGATTCACTTATGATTTTCAAAAGGGAACTGGCTAAGTGGGGAGGGGGTGTGCAGGGTGTGTGGCGGGATAAATAGGAATGTTGTGGTAATAGGGGACAGTATAGTCACAGGGATAGACACAGTTCACCACAGCTGAGAGTGAGAGTCCAGAAGGCTGTGTTGCCTGCCCAGTGCCAGGATTGGGACATCTACCCAGGACTAGAACTTGCAGTGGGATGGTGAGGGTCCAGTTGTCATTGTCCACGTGGATACCAATGACATAGATAGGACTAGATAGGAGGCTCTGCTTAAGGATTATGAGCGGCTAGGAGCTAAACTAAAAACCAGAACCTCAAAGTAATAATCTCTGGATTATTACCTGAGCCACCCAAGGGTAAATAAGATTACAGAGTTGAATGTGTGACTCAAAGACAGGTGTGGGAGAAATGGGTTTTGATTCATGGGGCACTGGCACTAGTACTAGGGAAAGTGGGAGCTTTACCGTTGGGATGGTCTTCACTGAACCATACTGGGACCAATGTTATGTGAGTCATATAATGAGGGCGCTAGAGGGGGCTTTAAACTAAATAATGTGAGAGAAGATGTGATAAATTAAAGGGAAACGACGAGGTAATAGAGTAGAGTAGCGATTTGGGTAATGATAACCAGAGTGTGGGTGGCATGGACAGAGCAAACAAACTTAACAGTGCACTAGCAGATAGGACCAGAGATTATAAAAATGCAAAAAAGAATAAGTTAAAGGCACTGTTTCTGAATGAGCGCAACCTTCGTAACAAAATTAATGAATTGTTAGCACAGACAGAAATAAATATGTATAACCTGATAGCCATTACAGAGACATGGCGACAAGGTGACCGAGGCTGGGACCTGAATATTGAAGGATACTTGACATTTCAAAAAGGCAGGGAGCAAGGAAAAGGTGGTAGGGTAACCCTGTTAAATAAGGTTGTCGTTAGTATAGTAATGAGAGTTGACCTTAGCTTGAAAGAGCAATATGTAGAATCAGTTTGGGTAAAGAAATAGGAAAGGTAAGAGGCCACTTGTGGGAGTAGTTTTTAGGCCTCCGATCAGTAGTTACAGTAGGTCAGAGTATACAAGAAGAAATAAATGGGGCATGTAAGAAAGGTACTGCAATAGTCATGGATGACTTTAATCTAAATCCAGATTGGGTGAATCAGATTGGTAAATGTAGCTTGGAAAATGATTTCTTAGAGAGTATTTGGGACAATTCTTTAGAGAAGAATGTTCTTGTACCAACCAGGAAGCAGGCTATTCAAAGTCTGGTAATGTGCAATGAGACAGGATTAATCAATAATCTCCTAGTGAAGGAGCCTCAAGGTGACAATGATCTTAATACAAAAGAATTTCAAGTTCAATTTGAAGGTGAGAAGTGTGGGTCTAAGACTAGTGTTTTAAATCTAAATAAAGATAATTATAGGGTATGAGGCAGAGTTGGCTAAAGTGAACTGGGAAACTAGGTTAAAACGTAGGACAGTAGAGATGCAACGGCAGACTTTTAAGGAGATATTCAATAACTCTTAGGAAAGTGTGGTATTAGGGTGTTGAGAACTGAAAAGATTAACGTGGGACTGGGGAAACAGTACCACCACCTGATGATGTAAAAGTGAGTCACATGAGTAGTAGTAGACTGTTAGTAGTCTGAATGGAAAAAGTTCATGGCTTGGAAGAAACCTAGTTGTCTTGTATATCTGTACATAGTTATGTTCTACAATAAATAGTTACTGTATAGACTCTATGGCGGATATTTTTGGCCCCTCCTGCCGGCGGGATCTTCTGGTCCCGCTGAAGTCAATGGATATTTGAATGGATCACCGCATCCGCCGTGGGTGAACCCGCCATGGCGGGCTAGAAAATTCTGACCTATGCCTCAGAACCTTTTCTTTAAATGACCACAACAACATACAACATGGTGGCAGCAGGGGAAGGACCCCAAAATCTCTGAAAATAAAAATTGAAAAATCTGCAACTGACCTGAAAAAATATGTGGCAAAACAAAACACTTCAATGAAATGCCAGAAATCGCCAGAAAAGCTCCATTACAGACGTGGAGGCTAAGAGGCAGAGAAGAAATCAACTGTGCAGCTCAAGAAGGACTCCACCATAGCATGTGGAGGTTTGTTGAAAATTCTGATCAAAAAGGAAAGTCAAAAAAGCTAACGACGATCGAGGAGGGGTGAGCATACTTTAAATAAAACTTTAAAAAGCTACTAAACAAGGCGTTTAGAGTTGGCACCATAAGACGTGGTGACGTGGTGAAAAAAAGGGAGAAGAAAAAAAATTGATCCTCCAGTGACAGCAAAGTAACTAACTGGCCTTATAAACGTTTTACCAATTTTTCCTGAGATTTGGATAAGTTTGAAACGGTTGAGTAACCACAGTGGGTATCCAAAAAACCCTGATCATTGCAGGAAAACTTGATTACTGCAGCACCATTTAAAAAATTTAAGGCAAATCTCTCCCTAGCTGACAACAGCGATGGATTCAAAATTTACTTTGCCAGAACGATTTGTGTAGATGGACAGGCCAAACCAGACACAGAATTGAGTTTATGGAGGAGGAGATTTTTAAGAAACAGAATTGCCTCAGGATTAAATAATAAATCAGAGGTTGAGCAAGTTACTATATTATTATACTCAATTGGTGCAATTGCTGACAATGTGATAGCCAGACAAGGCTTCAATGAATCATCTGACAAATTTGAAGAGGTCATCAAATCCTTTGACAGTTACTTTAACCTACGGAGTATCAAAAGTTTGGAAAGAGCAGTTTACCAGAAGGGTCCAAAAGGCTGGAGATCCTGTGGACACCTTCATCAATGATTTATATAATTTGGCTGCAGGCTGTGAATATGGTGATCTTAAGTCTGAGCTGGTAACAGGCCGCAGAGTACTTGGGGTAACTGATGATACTCTTTCTGACCTGTTTCAGTTGAACCAAGGTTTAACTTCGGAGAAGGCGGTGCAGATTGTCAGACAATCTGAGGCCCATCAATAAAATAGATCCACAATAAGAGGGGAAGATAAACCAAAGATACTAGAAAACTAAGAGGTGAAAGGGAGGGAGGAACTTAAAACAATTACCATCACTAGGGAAAAGGTATTGGGAAAACTGGTAGAACTAAAAGCTGTCAAGTCCCCAGGACCTGATGGCCTGCGGAAAGTGACTGCAGAGATAGTATAGCTATTGGTTATAATCTTCCAAAGTTCCTCAGATTATGGAAAATAAGAGCTTAAGATATAGGGGTAACATACTAGTATGGCCAAAGGATTAGTCGTTCAGTAGTACAGAACTTGAGTATTGCTGAAAAAAAAGACATGTCTAAGCTTGTCGTCTTGCACCCATCAGGACACTTCGCAAGAATACCAAAATAAGGGGACAACAACAATTTATGCTGTATGTGAAGAGTGTGGTGATTGTTTGACAAGCGGTGTTGTCATGGAGAATGCACCAGTGATGGTGACTGACAGTTAACTGTCAGCATTATTTGAAATTTAAACCAGGCAGCTTGACCCTGATTGGTCAAGGCATTGCCCTGAGGAATGAGTCAGTGAATCGTTGTCACTTATTTTGTTTAGCTTAAACAGGTGTAATGTGTGTACATGTTCTTTCTGTCTGCAAAGAACAGCACCCTGTATATTAATATATGTAGCTTCCAGTACACGCAAATACGCCACATTGCAAGCCCGACTGACAATTTTAAATTGCTTTTCAGCATAATTCTTAGCACGTTGAGGATTATTTAGCAAATGTTGTCCAATTGCAGAATCACATCTAATATTGGACACTGTGTTTTGAGTTTTGCAAGCATGGACTGGTTGGGTACAGTCTGTACCCTGCCTGTTGTGAACAGCAGCTGGGACATGCTCTTTGATATGATCCGCCAGTCTTTGGGACATACGGCCTACATAACTAGCATCGCACTGGCACTGAAATTCATATACTACATTACTCATTTGCGTGATCGGCAGAACCTCAGCATCATGTTGGTGGCAAATACCACTTGTGCTGCTACTGCATTGTAGCAGCGTGAAACAGCTAGCTTCACCTGTTGCTCTAATTTTTGCCCTTCCAGGGTAATCTGAGGTAGACTGGGCACTTTTCAAGGCCGAAAGTGAAGGCCTTAAGCCCTTCATGAGTTTGCGTAATATACAGCGTGAAATGATCTGATCAAGGTAGCCATTATCCTGCAGGATGCCTTTGATGCACCCTATGTTAGCATGATAAACAAACGGCTTGGAACCTACTTACAAGACCAATCTTATAGTGTGCAGAATTGTAAGAATCCCAATGCATATATTGACCAGTGAAGGTAGGCTTGTGTTAGACCATGGTAGAGAATCCCCTGGCAGATTTCTCAACTAGTACATCAAGGAAGGGGAGTACATTTGACTGCACCGTTCTAAAGGTGAATTTGAGCTCAGGATGGAGCCCATTAAGACATGTAAGGAAATTATTACATGCAACTGCAGATTAAAATATAGCAAACGTATCATCCACATATCGGAAATATGCGAGGGGTAGGAGGTTAGGTGTCATTCCATTAAAGAGACGTTTCTCATGGAACCCAACAAAGATTTTTGCAAGAACTGGGCCTAGAGGAGATCCTATGGCAACACCATCTATTTGGGCAATAGATGAAGCTAGCTGTTTCATGCTACTACCATGCAGTAGCAACCCTAGTAGTATTCGCCACTAACAGGATGCTGCCATCAAGCCAAAAAAGACATTCTGCCTATCCACAAATAAGCAATGTAGTATATGAATTTCAGTGCCAGTGTGATGCTAGGTATGTAGGCCGTACGTCTCAAAGACTGGCAGATCGTATCAAACAGCATATCCTAGCCCCTGTTCGCAATGGGCAGGGAACAGACTGGATACAACCAGCCTGTGTTTGCAAAACTCAAAACACAGTGGGCTGGATTTTCCGGCTCTGTCACAGACGGGACTTGCTGCGGGCGAGGCGACGCCCCAGCCAGAAGTCCATTGACTTCCGGTGGGACCGGAAGATCCCGGCAGCGTGCAGGTGTGGAAAATCCTGCCCAGTGTCCAACATTAGATGTGATTCCGCAATTGGACAACATTTGCTAAATAATCCTCAGTGTGCTAAAAATTACACTGACAACCAATTTAAGATTGTCAGTCGGGCTCGCAATGTGGTGCATTTGCGTGTACTGGAAGCTACATATATTAATACACAGGACCCTGTTCTTTGCAGACAGAAAGAACTTGTACACACATTGCACCTGTTTCAGCTAAACAAAATAAGTGACAGTGATTCACTGACTCATTCCTCAGGGCAATGCCTTGACTGATCAGGATCAAGCTGACTGGTTTAAATTTCAAACAATGCTTGGCAGTCAACTGCCAGTCACCATTACTGGTGCATTCTCAATGGCAATGTCACTTGCCAACCAATCAGCACTCTCCTCATATATAGTATGAATTGTCGTTGTCCCCTTATATTGGTATTCTTGATGAGTGCAAAACGAAAAGCTTAGATATGTCTCTTTTTTTGCAATAAAGGATTAGTTAGCTAACAGGAAGCCGAGAGTAGGGATAAATGGGTCTTTTCGCATTGGAAAGCAGTAACTGGTGGAGTGCCACAAGGATCAGTGCTGGGATGTCAACTATTTGCAATCTATATTAATGACTTGGATGAAGGGACTGAATGTATAGTAGCTAAATTTTCTGATGGTACCAAGATAGGTAGGAGAATAAGTTTTCAATTAGAGATAAGAGTCCACAAAGGGATATAGATAGGTTAGTGAGTGGGCAAAAATTTGGCAGATGGAGTATAATGTGGGAAATGTGAACTCATGCACTTTGGCAAGAAGAATAAAAAGGCTGCATATTATTTAAATGGTGAGAGATTGCAAACTCGGAGGTACAGAGGCATCTGGGTGACCTGGTACATGAATCACAAAAAGTTAGTATGCAGGTACAGCAAGTGTTTTGGAAGGCAAACGAAATGTTGGCATTTATTGCAGAGGGAATGGAATATAAAAGTGGGGATGTTTTAACTGCAGTTGTACAGGGCCTTGGTGAGATCACATTTGGAATACTGTGTACAGCTTTGGTCTCCTTATTTAAAAAAGAATAGAATTGCGTGAGCAGTTCAGAGAAGATTCATGCGAATCACTTTCGGGCTGAAGCACTTATCTTATGAAGAAAGTTTGAACGGGGTGGGTGTATATCTATTGGAGTTTAGAAGAATGAGAGGTGATCTTATTGAAATATATAAGACCCTGAGGGGACTTGAAAGGATGGATAGCAGAACAATGTTTCATCTTGT
This sequence comes from Carcharodon carcharias, assembly GCF_017639515.1. Classification (NCBI taxonomy): domain Eukaryota; kingdom Metazoa; phylum Chordata; class Chondrichthyes; order Lamniformes; family Lamnidae; genus Carcharodon; species Carcharodon carcharias. Next base: position 39,259,643 of record NC_054470.1, read on the forward strand.
GGGGGAGACTAAAACGAGGGGAGACAGTTTAAAAATAAGGGGTCTCTCATTTAAGACGGAGACGAGGAGCAAATCTTTCTCTCAGAGGGTCATTAGTCTGTGGAATTCACTTCCACAGAAAGCATAAGACTGGGTCATTGAATTTATTTAAGGCTGAGTTAGATAGATTTTTGAAAGACAAAGTGTCAGGAGTTATGGGAGGCAGACAAGAAAGTGGAGTTGAGACCACAATCAGATCAGCCATGATCTTATCAAATGGTAGAGCAGGCTCCTCCGGGCCAAATGGCCTACTCCTGCTCCCTGGTCCTATGTTCCTATAACCTTCTAATTATATGATGAGAAAATATTTTAAGGACTACAGGGAAAAACTAGGTGGGGATGGGACTAACTGAGGAGCTGTTACAGAAACCTGGCAAGGATACAACAGGCCAACTTGCATCCTTCTGTCCTGTAACTATTCTATGATTCTATGAAATCTTCCAAATATATACTGGAAGCAGAGAACCTTACCTGCTATAGAGTTCTTTATTCTTCAGTGTAACCCTCTGCTTGTTAGCTGGCAGCGTTATTACAATGGTCTAGCAGCATAGTAAATCAAATGATGAGCCTGCACAGAAACTATCAGAAGCTAATGGAAGTGACAGACATTGAAGTCGAAGTTCCAAAATGAAAGCTCTGTAAGGGAAAATAATATGTTTGGAGTGAGTGTGAGAGTGGAATGTACTTGACACTTGGTACACTGTGGGAACACCTGTAGTTTATGCATTCATTTAGCCTCCCCTACACAATGTGTTACAACTCGTAATACACTTCCACTCATTCTTGCTTTATCCCACTTCAGTCAATTTTACTTTTATATCGAATTATCTTGTAGAAAAACTGAAAAATTGCTTCTTTTTTAATTTCAGTAATGAAAGAGATTTTCTTGGAATTTGGAATCCATGAAGTCAGTAATAGGTTGGTGTTTTTTAATTTCATTTACATTAATCACTTGCTGAACTCTCAACTAAAGAATAAAAGCTCAGTGAAAAATTACATTACATGAGTGGTAATTATTCCCCTCCTGTGCAATTTTAAAATCATGTTTTATCCTACACATGTGATGGTACCCCACATCGGAACTCCAGTGTGTAGTATCAGAGAGTGATGGGAAGCAGGATCAATCCTATATCCCCTACGTTTCTCAGCTCAGCTACTTTGCCTACAGCAGCAATGAGCAGCAGCCTGTTATCATACCATAAGGGGGAAGGAAAATTAAACAAAAAGGAATTAATAATCGCTTGGTAGTAGAGAATGTGAATATTGCTGAAAAAAGAGGCATGCTGTTGAAGCTTTTTGTCTTGCACTTATCAGGACAGATTCACAAGAATACCAAACCTCAAAGGGAACAACAATTTATACTGCATGAGAAGAGGGTGCTGATTGATTGGCAAGTGGGCTCTGATTGTTAGAGGCATTGCGATGGAGAGTGCACCAGGGAACAGTTAACTGCCATGCTTTTGTTTAAACTCAAACCAGGCAGATCAAGTCTGATTGGTCAAAGCATTGCCATGGGGAATGAACCAGGGAATGGCTGTTCCCTATCACCCCTGTGCTTGCTGACCTACATTGATTCCCTGTCGACTTTAAAATTCTCATCCTTGTTTTCAATTCCCTTCATTCCCTTGTCTCTCCCTATCCCTAAGATCTCCTCCAGTCCCACAATCCTCTGAGATATTGGTGCTCCTCTAATTCTGGTCTCTTGTGCATTCTCAATTATAATTATTCAAACATTGGTGGCTGTCCCTGTCCAAGCCTTGGAATTCTCCCAACTTCTCTCCAACTCACTTTCCTTCTTTAAGGCACCCCTTAAAATCTATCCTTTGACCAAGCTTTTAGTCATCTGACCTAACATCTCCTTATGCTCGGTGTCATACTTTATTTTATAATGCCCCTGTTGGGTACCTTGGGATGTTTCATTAGGTTAAAGGCTCTATATAAATATAAGTTGTTACTGTATTCAAATCAGTTTTCCAACAAAACATGATGCCAATTCGCCACTAGAGGATTGAGGCAAACAATGGTCTAATCTATGGCAAGCATTTTCAAAATAACCAAAATGGGATAATCTGGACAACTTTTATATTATCTTTTCACCAGTCCAACCTTGGAACAGCAGGAAGGACAGGCAGACAATTTTTTACAAATATCTTTTGAATTTACTTTCTATTTTAATCACCATTGTAAGCCAATTATCTCATTATAAGTAATTGTAACATACTCAATCTTTCATTGTAAAAGCTATTAATTTTAAGTTTTGAAATGCCTTTTCTGAAAAGAGTGATTAAACAGACATGGCCCTCTTTGATGATTGCCTGTCAATTAGACCAATTTCAGAAATGAGTTCTCTACGTAGATGTTTGGGGTATATTCAGTTTCAAGTAATTCTGAAACAACAGAATCTTGAGAGGAAACCATTGCAGGAGTTTGGAGATAGGCCCATTACAGAGGGTTTGATTCTAATCAGTGCATGCAGGTGTATCCGCTTACTCACAGCTACAGCAACAATAATCTGGGACATACTACATGAGACGTGCACCAGCTGGAATTGTTTAACAAATGCATAAAGTGCCTTCTGTGCTGCTTTTAATTTGATGTAGCAGTTTTATGGGCATATACACTAATTAGAATTGGTCCATGGAGCAAATAAACTTTGCCTGAATTGGAGAAAATGGGATGAAAATTTAACATTATTTAAAATGATGTAGTTTAAACCTGCTCTGTAGACCAATCATTAGGATTTGGGGAGATTCCAGCAACACAAGTCATGGGAGCTACCTACCCAAAATTTTGTAGATCAGCTAATATCTGTATGAATATCATGACCAGACTCTGGGTGTCTTCAATAGAAGAGAGCTGGAAACCATGCTTATGCAAACTAGTGAACATTTATTGACTATTTACATAGACAAACTTTAGCAGGACTTCATTTAAACCTTCTTCTCTTAGGCTGCAGTTACATGTGACCTGAGGCTTGGCCTAAATAGCCAAGTGGTTATGGTACTGGGTTTGCAACCCCAAGATCAAGTGTTCAAATCTCACAATGGCAAACTATGGAACAATGTGACTTCATCTGAAACAGATGGAAACAGGTTTGTACTCGAAAAGAGTATCAAGAATTCAAATCTCACAATGGCAAACTATGAAACAATGTAACTTCATCTGAAACAGATGGAAACAGGTTTACTCAAAAAGAGTATCAAGTGTTCAAATCTCACAATGGCAAACTATGAAACAACGTAACGTCATCTGAAACAGATGGAAACAGGTTTGTACTCGAAAGAGTTACATGTGACCTGAGGGCTTGGCCTAAATAGCCAAGTGGTTATGGTACTGGGTTTGTAACCCCAAGATCAAGAGTTCAAATCTCACAATGGCAAACTATGGAACAATGTAACTTCATCTGAAACAGATGGAAATGGGTTTGTACTCGAAAGAGTTACAGACAGCAACATTTGGCTTGGCCTAAATAGCCAAGTGGTTATGGTACTGGGTTTGTAACCCCAAGATCAAGAGTTCAAATCTCACAATGGCAAACTATGAAACAATGTAACTTCATCTGAAACAGATGGAAATGTGTTTGTACTCAAAAGAGCTACAAATTTGCCACAGCCTAAATGGCCAAGTGGTTATGGTACTGGGTTTGTAACCCCAAGCTCAAGAGTTCAAGAGTTCAAATCTCACAATGGCAAACTATGAAACAATGTTACTTCATCTGAAACAGATGGAAACGGGTTTGTACTCGAAAGAGTTACATGTGACCTGACATCACTGATGATGCATTCTAGCTATTAGCATAATAGTTATTAACCCTTTATGCTAAACCTGCCCCAAGTCTTTCATCCTATCTATGAATACTTACATTTTTAACCTAGTCCTACACCCTCCCCCCTCAACTCATGCCTCTCACCCCCCACAACCCACAAAGTCACCTTCAGGCCCTCCCAGTCAGAGGGACAGACAGTGTGGAAGCTTAACTAGTCTGCCTGACCACATCCTCGTTTATTTGGAGGAGGGGTAGGAACACAGGCACCGTGCGAAGGAGGATGTGAACCCTCCACTGAGGTGGTCTGGGCACCTTCCATTTTGTCTGGGCAGCCAATCCAAGCCTGCAAAGGCCACTTGCTGGCAGACACCAACGCCAATCTGTTGCATCTGAGGACACCGTGGTCAGTGTTGACTAGGATGAACCAAGGAGCTCAAAACTCGGCCAGATCAGTTCTGGTCCCGGATCTGGACAGATTCCCCAAGACGGAGTGCTGGCAGTTCCTGCACCTCATGGCAGTGGTTAATCCTGCTTCTGCCAAGCCCTATCCAAGTCGGTCTCTGTGATACTTGGTTGAAGTGTATGCGGGAGACTGGGGAGCCTAGTACGTAACCTCCTACCCATTTGGAGCTCCGAAGGAATCAGACCATTTTGTAAAAGTGTGGACTGGTAACTAAGCAAGGCCAGGTCGATGCAATTGTTTTCCTTTAACAGGGCCTTGACCATATGGACACCCCCATTCGACCACTCCATTGGCCTGTGAGTGTCTAGGTGAGCTGGTGACGTGTGCGAAATTGTACAATTCAATTAAGTATTGAAGCAGTCATTAGCGAGCTGCAGGCCATTATCCAAAATGGCCATATCTGGGATATGTGTGGTGAAAATCTCAAGTATAGCGAGAACCGCTGTCAAGGTGGGGCCGTGTAGTTGCTTGGCCTTAAGCCATTGGGATTAGTAGTCAATGACAATGTGAAAGGTTTTACCCTTGAGGACAAACAGATCCATCCTTGGGCGAGAGAGGAAAGATGAGGTCATCAAATGTTCCTTGTGGTTTTGCCTATGTGTCACAGACGTTGGCCATAACTTCCAACTAGTGTCTTGAAGTGCTGTCCCACAGGAAGTAGAAGAAATAAATAACTACTTATCTGGTCTTGAAAATTACATTGACACTTCTGTTCATGGGAGCTGTTTGGGGCTTGCATTGAAAGGCTCTTCGCAGGCCCCAGTGAAGTCTAGCTCCAGTGGGTTGAAGAAGGCCGCTCCCCTTTTTTTACAGCACTTTCTGCCATAAAGCAGGTAAGTTTAAAAGGCCAGGGAAATTGACAGGCCAGGGAGAAGGTAAGTAACTAAGGTAAGTACCTAGGATTTGGGAGGTTGTGGGGGGGGGGCACTGCCGGGGCCGGTCCGGTGTGTTGGGTGATAGGTCCGTTGTGGGGAGGAGGGGCCAGAAGTCTGTGGGAGAGGGGGTCCAAAGTACGGGGTGGGTAGAGGTGGGGTGGGTCTGAAGTCGGGGGCGGAGGTCGGTTGGAGGTCCGGGGGTGTCAGATATCCGGGTGGGTTGTGGGGGCGGTCCAAGTTCTGGGGAGTCGTAGAGGGGCCCAAGGTCCATGGGGTCTGTGGGGTAGGGGTTCTGAGGTCCGGGGGGTTCATGGGGGGCAGGGTCCAAGATCTGGAAGGCTCTTGGGGGGGCCGTTGTGGGAGGCAGTTTGAGGTCCGGGGATGGGGGGCCGAGGTCCAAGGGGCAGTGGGGATGGGTATCAGAGTTCAAGGGAGGTGGGGTGTGTCAGAGATCAGGGGAGTGAGGCATCAGAGGTCATGGAATGGAGAAGTCAGGTGTTGGGTGTTTGGAGATTGGGGGTTGGGGGATCAGAGGTTGGGGTGGTTGGGGATCGGGGTGTGGGGGTGTGTAGGGGGTCGGGGGTGGAGGTTCAGAGGTCGGGGTGTTGGAGGTCCGGGGGGTGTAGAGGGGATCCTGTTGTTGGTGGGGTCGTAATAGACTAGCAGGTCTTCCAGAAGGCTAACATAACGGTGTTCAAAACATTGCTTTCGTGCAATTAGTGGGAATGTATGCAGGCCAGCCACTGACAGAATACACCCAAGTTTGTGTGCATTTAGAAAAGCGGTTGCTGGGAGAAACTTGTTTGACAAAGAGGCATAGGACTCCAAGTCTGCAACAAAGGAGACATCATTCCATGCAGGCTTTCCCAGTGGGATATGGGATCAGCCGTGGTCTGGAGTTTGCTATGGATGTATTCAGTGGTAGTGTCAGTGCGCATAAGGCATAATTGGAAACTCTGGGGTGGCTTCTTTGTGGCTCCTTTGCCAACTCCTTGGTATTGAGGAGGGTTACAAATGGCTTACGATATATAGCGAATTTGAGTCCGAGGACATAATCCTTGGCCTGTGCAATTGCTAGGGCCTCTTTCTTGATGACAGTGTACTATTGTTTGGTATCTATTAACACCCGGAAGCATAGTAGACTGGCTGTCAGGAGCCATCACACTGGACTTGAAATAAAACTTCTAAGGCAATGAAGGAGGTGTTGGCTGCTACATTAGTGAGGAGTTCCAAGTCGTAGTGGGCCAGGGTTTGAGTAGACGCGAGAATGCACTTGATTATATCAAAGGCCAATTGTTACTGTGTGTCCTAATGCCAAGACTGGTCCTATTTTAAAGCCTGTCTTGTTGATGTGTGCCAGGTTGGGCGGAAACTTGCCCAACTGGCTAATAATTCCTAGAAAGCATTGGAGTTCAGTCACATTAAGGGGTAGTGGGAAATTCTTGATGGCCACTGTCTTTTGGGAATCTACCATGATTCCTGAGGCGTCGACAATGTGGCCCAGGAGTTGATGGTAGGTTTGGAAAACTCACACTTGTGGTTTAGCACGAGACCTGCAGCCTGTAGACATTGCAGTACTGCCTGTACTATGGTATTGTGTTCCTTTGGGGTGGAGCCATGGATGAGAATGTCATCTATTTGAAAAATGACACCTTCAAGGCCCTCTAAGATGTCTGTCATAGTGCGTTGGAAGATTTCAGATGCTGAGGCAATTTCAAATGGAAGGCAATTAGAACAGTATCTCCCAAAGGGAGTGATAAACAGAGTTAAGAGTTTGGACTCTTCAGTGGAAGCTGCTAAAAGCCACTGTTGTTATCTAATTTCATGAAGACTGAGCTTCCCGTGTGCTTCGCCAAACTCTGGTTTTTGGGTGCCATGGAGTGAATTTCTCTTTCTACCAAAGTATTCAGTTGTGTAAGGTTGACACGACTACACAAAGAACCGTTTGGTTTAGGTATGGCACCATGCCTATGGACGGCTGGACAGCCAGGGTGTGTTATCAGAGAGTATGAACACTCCAGCTCCTGTGTCCAATTTAAAAGGTGTCTTGTGGCCAATAACGATTATCTCGGCAGTCCAAGAATGCCCTTTGGTTTCTATGACCGCGGCTAAAAAAAATGGTTGATGCTCACAAGGAATTTCTAGTGATTAAGAAGCTGTTGTTGGGAGTAGTGTGCCTTTAAATTTTTGATCTGGAGCGGAAAGCTTTCTGTTGCGACAAACTGTCTGAAAATGCTCCCTCCCTTGGCAGGAATGGCACTCTGTGTTAATGGCTGGACAGGCACGGCAGCGATGTGATCGTTTCCCATCACAATGGAAACATCTAACAATAGTCGTCACTGTGCCCTGTCTCTTCCCGCTCTGCTTGGTGGTAGGGATTCTGGGTGCCCTGTCATATCCCCTGTGAACTGGCAGCCAATAACAATCTATTTAAAAGGAATCAATGCTTGCTGCAGGGTTTTGGGTAGTTCTGTCAAACTTTTCTCAGTCTTTACAAGTGTCATGTTTCAAACTAAAGTAGGAGTCAAAGGCAGTAAAGGATTCTGCATATCCAGCTGTTTCCCTATTGACACACTGCTGCACTAAAACGTCTTCGGCTTTGCCACCAATTGTGTATACTAGCACATTGACCTGATCCTTATCTGGTTTCTCCGTAAGCCTGGAGGTAATGTAATAGCAGTGGAAGTGGAAATGCCAGTTGATCCAGAGCGGGGCCTGGTTGAGGCCCTCTGCATGGTTTATGGGCTCAAGAAGGGGAAAGGCTTTCTCCATATCTCTGCGTACCCCGAGCTATAGTGGGACTTCAGTAACAATTTGGAACTCCGTTTGCTTCTACGGGTATTTCTCGCGTGTTTTCTGCTGAGCTGGCTGTTTTTCTGCTTTCCCACCTTTCTCGGCATTGATGAGCATCCTTAAAAAATGGTTTGCGGACCGTTGCCACTTTGTATTAATATGACCAGGCTCTAGGTGTCTTCGAAGGAAGAGAGCTGAAAATCATGGTGTAGCAAACTAAAGAACATTTATTGACTATTCACACTATTTATAGAGACAAACATTAGCAGGGCTCCATTAGAACCTTCTTCCCTCAGGCTCCAGTTACATGTGATCTGGCGTCATCTGACGTCACAAATGTGTACTCTAGCCATTAGCATAATAGCAATTAATCATTTATTCTACAATATTTACTATTAATAATCATCATAAAATATGCTATTAAATAATTTTAAACACAAAACTGAATTGGTATATTATATTCAAATAGATTAAGTCTATTTGAAATCACATAATAATAGTAACTATACTTCACCAAGTAAATCATTGACTGTGAAACAATTTTGGACATCTTTCGAAAGATGCTGTATAATTGCAAGTTCTGTCCTGTTCTTCAAATTCATCACACATACCAAACAATGAAATGTAGTTCAGAATTTATAGAATAAGTTGGACAAAATATGTAAGTACAATAGCAACTCAAACTTAATGCTGATAGACATGCAAGGTATTGCACAATCTGTTATGATACGGCAGGTGTTATTTGCCAGGCTGACTAAATCCCAAAGGGAAACTTGGCCACGCTATCGCAACGATTTTGCAATTTGTATTTATTAAGAGAAGGTTTGTGCACTGAAGTCAGAAGTAACGAGTTCACTACCACATTTAGAGATTTTAAAGATTAAATTAAAACATTTATTAACAAAAGAAAAAAAAAGTTAAACACACACAAGATTACACTTACACAGCTATGTAGTCTTATAACAGTTCCCGAAAATTCTACTTAACTAGGTTCCCGACTACACACCCCTTCCAAGCAACAGTCCAAAATAGATTATTAATCTATAAAACATCCAGCAAGATTACCACAAGTGCCCGCTGTTTCTATAAGGGAAGTATTTCACAGCTTCTTGCTGCCTCTCTCTTGACAATGGAATTCCAAGCCTTTTAACACAACCTTGATTTCTGGAACAGCAAATTTCTCCAGAGTGGTTAGAGGCTTTTTTCACAAGCATGTTTCACACAGTCAAGATTCCACATGGTCACCCCCATACAGCTTTCCATCCTTCCTTAAATATATTTTCTCCCTTTTGATTTGTAAATTCCATTTGACCTGTCTTTACAAGTTAATTTTCCCAGAATATAAAAATCTTTTATGTTGTCATTTATGGCCAGCACTTTTGGGAAAAATAAATGTAATGACTTTGCTTTATTTACTTTGCCAGTTGGAGACATCTTCCCATGTCGCTTTGAAAAGCCATCAACCTCTTCACTTATCTAAAAATGCAAATTCCATTTTACTTAGCTCATCCATTAGCATTTCAAATAGCTATTTTTTACACTTGACCACTTTGATGATTCAAACCTTGTAGTCTAACAGTCTGCAGTTTACTTAAATTATTCACACACAAAAACACACACACACACACACACACACACACACAAACATAAGCCTGCTTTAAAGTATCTCACAGTAACGTCAGGAAAAATATGAGAGTTCATTTACAAAAAGAATGAAGAATGAATGACTTGCATACTCCACGAATGGCCCCTCTGGAGGATCTGGTATTGGGGAGATCACTGTTTTCAAAAATCAGCCCATGTTTGGTTGCCAACAGCAACACATCTTGGTTTGGTTGTGATTTTACAGATTAAAAATTGGCCACATTTCATCCAGAATCAATTTTCAGAATCTGGGTTTCATATATAGTGGAAAATCAGATCTTAAGATTGTTTTTCAGCTAGTGTAAATTGCTCCTGCCTCCAAAATGGGCAATGGGAGCAGAGAGACAGGAGAATGAAACATCTAAAACAAAAACAAAAATACCTGGAAAAACTCAGCAGGTCTGACAACATCTGTGGAGAAGAATACAGTAAACATTTCCAGTCCGAATGACTCTTCATCAGAACTAAGGAAAAATAGAAGAGAGGTGAAATATAAACTGGTTTAAGGAGGCGGGGTGGGGTGAGGCGGGGGGTGGAGGGGGTGGGGGTGGTGGGACAGGTAGAGCTGGATAGAGGTCCAGTGATAGGTGGAAATTGCCAAAAGATGTCATAGACAAAAGGACAAAGAGGTGTTGATGGTGGTGAAATTAGCTAAAGAAATGTGCTAATGGTGACATTGGGGGTAGAAAGCAGGATGAGCAAGATACTGATAGCCCTAGTGGGGGTGGGGTCGGGGGAAGGGATCGAAATAGGCTAAAAGGTAGAGATAAAACAATGGATGGAAATACATTTAAAAATAATGGAAATAGGTGGGAAAAGAAAAATCTATATAAATTATTGGAAAAAGGGGGATCAGAAAGGGGGTGGGGATGGAGGAGAGAGTTCATGATCTAAAGTTGTTGTACTCAATATTCAGTCCGGAAGGCTGTAAAGTGCCTAGTTGGAAGATGAGGTGCTGTTCCTCCAATTTACATTGAACTTCACTGGAACATTGCAGCAAGCCAAGGACGGACATGTGGGCATGAGAACAGGGTGGTGTGTTGAAATGGCAAGCGACAGGGAGGTCTGGGTCATGCTTGAGGACAGACTGAAGTTGTTCCGCAAAGCGGTCACCCATTCTGCGTTTGGTCTCTCCAATGTATAGGAAACCACATTGGGAGCAGCGAATGCAGTAGACTAAATTGAGAGAAGTGCAAGTGAAATGCTGCTTCACTTGAAAGGTGTGTTTAGGCCCTTGGACAGTGAGGAGGGGGGAAGTAAAGGAGCAGGTGTTGCACCTTCTGCGGTTGCATGGGAAGGTGCCATGGGAGGGGGTTGAGGTGTAGGGGGTGATGGAGGAGTGGACCAGGGTGTCCTGGAGGGAACGATCCCTATGGAATGCTGCCAGGGGGAGTGAAGGGAAGATGTGTTTGGTGGTGGCATCATGCTGGAGTTGGCAGAAATGGCTGAGGATGATCCTTTGAATGCGGAGGCTGGTGGGATGATAAGTGAGGACAAGGGGGACCCTATCATGGTTTTGGGAGGGGGAGGAAGGTGTGAGGGCAGATGCGCGGGAGATGGGCCGGACACGGTTGAGGGCCCTGAATGAAACGTCTAATCTCAAAAAAAAAACAAATATTTAGGATGGGATGGAATATCGTATATAGTTAGAAAAAATTGAGATAATGCAAATAAAAAAGAGAATGATTTTGTTAATTTAGTAATTTTACTTATTATAGTAATGTTTCAGTAGCTGTTACTGTAATATCAATGTTTATTTCAATGCCAATCGAATGAGCTGATTAAAAGGTAAAACTGATTAAACTAGAGTCAGGGGTTTCCTGAATCTGCCAACAGTCTACGAGTTTGAAGTATCAAGAGCCTGAAGGAAAATCATCACTGGGATTATTATGCAAGTAATTTGTATGTTTACCAGAACTACATATTCTTACTAGTTGCTGCTAAATTGTGCTCAATTATGCCATTTCCCTCGGGGGTGGAAAAACAGGGCTGTTGATAAACAAATCATGTAATTTTTTTTAGTGAGGAGGGAGGGGCTTAACATGCAACACTTTTTCACTTTTCCTCCATCTTTTTCTCTTTGTGTTGCTAATTATCTGTCTTTCTGTCTCACCATATATGTCTCTTTTTTTCTTGCTTTTCTCCATCTTTCTTTAGAACCCGCCATAGAATTTTGGTGCCCTCAGCAAGATGAGCCTCAGGAATTTGATACCCATCGATGGTACTGTATGTGGGAATTTGAGAAGTTAATTTACCTGATTAAATATTTAAAATTTATGAAGTCGGCTAGCAGAATAATCTTTCTCTTATCTTTCATCATCATGCTTCGGTATTATTTTAAAGCAATTGTTGGGTTACAATATTTGTTTTATGAGGCAAAGAGAATGTAGGAGAAAATGCCTGGAGAAATTCAGTGGGATGCTAACATTCCTTACAGTGATATATCTGTTCAGACTCATGGCTGTCTATTGTTCATATTACTCATATCTTTAAAATTAAGAGCATACAGTACATTATAAGGCGATCTTCCAATTATCAGTACTTTTCCTGCAAATTTGACAAACCAGTCTCCTATAGCAAACATAATTTAAACAATCTAATGCCTTTTTCATTATCTTGTGGTTTGAAGTGCAGAAACCACAAATCCTCATGAATACTAACTATTTAGACGTTTTGGGTGAAATTTTCCAAACTACGGCACCAGTGGTGGATCTTCAGATACAGCAAGCGGCTTATCAAAAAATTAGCTCTACATATCAAAGGACCCTGACTGGCATATTAAAGGGCCAACAACTTAAAACAGGCAGGTGCTTCCACTACCCTACTGCCAGAGTGGCAGTGTTAATGAAAGCCTACCCAACCCATCTTGAGGTCATTATTGCCTCCTTAGTGCCAATAACCCCAAGTTAAAATGGTCCCCTATTACTCTTTTTGTGAAGCTACAGTTCCTTCCCTTACTGTACAGTCTGTAGCTGTGTTAAAAAATAACCTCCACATAGACCTCAACCTATTACTTCCTTGATCTACACTTGAGCAATTAGCAAAGACGCTCCCACTGAATTTTGCTCCACCTATCATGTAGTTTCAGTCATTTTGTGAACTGTAGGTGCAATGCCCATCCCACCATTCTGTGGTATTGCACATTGTTGCTCCAATGAACTGTATCAGTGCCTTAACCCTTATTCCTTGAACTTATTTGTACTTGTGTCAAAATAGAATAATTAAATAAGTACTGGGGATATCAACCGAAACTCAAGTTGAGCTACAATTTGAATACCCTGCAGCTACATTTGTTTTAATTTCAAATTCCATCAATTGTTTTGGCTCTTGGGATCTTTTGCCTTTTAATAATTGAATTATATCTGAAATGAAATTTATGAAAACTAACAATTAAAAATACCTTCTGCCCAGTTGTGGCCCAGACATGCAACTTAAATGATTCTGATCTTTGATCATTACATGATATGATTGCATATCTATTGGAGTATGATGTCATGTGTCGTCCAGAGACAATTAATTCAGTCTGGGTATGGAATAAAGGTTTACATTTTCAATATAAGGCTTCAACAGAAAAAAGACCAATGTCGCTGTTGTTTCAAAGGATTACATTGCATTGTGTTGTCATAGTCACTTTTAACTGAGGTTGTTGGGTGTGAGTGTATTGTTAACCTGATTTGCCAAATTCAAAAAACATTTTTTTGCCCAAATCTGCTCACTGAGAACAGGCCAAAGCTTCACAAAAAAACTGGCAACATACTTGGTTTGATAAATATAAAAGTGAACTTTAAGATTGCAAAGTTCCCATACCAATGTTCAGTACACATCTACATTCCTGCATCTACTTTTTACTCAGGTGTAATCATGTTATTTTTTAAAGTAAAAACAACAGAAAGGAATGTATACGTAAGGCATTGGAACCTCACCAGTCCAAGTGGAATTTTCTCTATACTTAATGTATGTCTTATGTACTGCAAGTTATCATCTCATACAATTTAAAAAAAGTGATTTTTTTTCAATAGTCAGGCTTCAAGTAGCCTCAATGTCCCAGGGCTGGGGACGACCAGCAACTCAACTCTCAATTACTATCCAGTCACTTTCAAAGTAACAGTTTGCTTCTGTGTATGTTGGTTTACATAGGATTCAGCTCAGCTACAATGCCTTTGCTCTCCAAGGAGGAACCGCCTACCCAAAGTCATTGGTGGAGATTTTCTGTGCCCGCCGGCATCGGGCGTGCCCAGTGGTATAAGCGGACAATATAGCACGATCAGCTTCACGACAGCATGAAACCAGTTCACGATTGTCTGCTCAGCTTGCCAATGACAGGCCACACTTCCCGCCATTAGAGGTCGGGAACCTCATTTTAATACATCAGCATATCATTATAAGGCCATCCCACCAGATGGGAGAAGGTCGCAACTGGGGAGATAGGTGTAAGGAGAGGCGGAAGGTGCAAAGGGAGGTGGAAGGCGCAAGGGAAGGATTGTGGGTGGGGGTCAGGGGTAGGAAAGGATGCAGAGAGAAGAGGGTGTCTTGGGGGAGGGAGGGGTGTGGAGAGGGGAGGGTCTCTGAGGGGGGAAGGAAGGGGTGCAGAGAGGGGAGAGAGTAAGGGTTAAAGAAGAAGTAAGAGTGGAGGAAGGAGCCAGGATGGGGATAGGAGTGAGGTTGGAGGAAGAGGTATGGCTGGAGGAAGTGTCAGGAGCGGGGAGGGACTAAGGGTGGCTGAAGAGATAAGGGTGGAGGAAGGAGTCATGACGGGGGAGGGACTGATGGGGGGGGGGGGTGGTGTCCAGGGGGATGGGAGGGCTAGGGGTGGAGGGAAGGAGCTCTGGTGGGGAAGGGCTCCTGGGGTAAGGGATGCAGAGGGGGTGATGGGGTTCCGGAGGAGGTGAAGGGTTCCGGGGGAGGGGGAGGGAAGGGCTGCGGAGTGGGTATGTGCAAGTGAACGTGCATGGGAGGGGTCGGATGAGTCCATGTCTGCCTCCTGCGGAACGAACTGAGGCTGGGCATGGTATGGAAGAAGGGTGAGAATGACCGTCGGCAGAGTGAGGTGGTAGGGTGGGACGGTGAGGGTTCAATGGTAGTGATAGAAGAGATGGCGAGGGTGGTTAGTGGAGAACTGGAGGCAGACAGGGACCCTGGGGGTGTGAAGGAGGAGGTTGAATAGGTGAATGTGGATGGGGGTGGGATTTTCAGGAAGGAAGGCAATGTGCTCGTTCACCTGGACATCCCCAAAGGAAAAGCTTTGTGGCTGATAGGTAACGGAGGAGAGGTGGAAGGTGATGCCGGGGGGTTCAACCGTGATAGGAGAGAGGAAATGGGCCACTAGCATCATGCTGTCCAAATCGAAAGTGAAATGAGAGTCGTGGTGGGTAAGGTCGTGTGCTGCATGGGAGTGTGATCAGTGGGTGGGTGGAGATGCAGATGGACAGCTGAAAGCGAACCCCAGCAGGCAGCATTCAAAATGCTCAAGACATTGAGATCTGTGTGAAACATAAAGGCTCTGTGTGCATGTGAAAATGCTTGCACGGGGCTCCGAAAGGCCCTGCTACACACACACTTTTCCCTCCATAGTCACTCATAGGCCGTCTGCTCCCTCTGGTGACAGGTCTTCCGGGCTGTTTATTTCCACCTCTTCACTGGAGGAGAAGTCCTCTTGGCTGCAGATGAGGACGTGGATGGAACTGAGGTACTGGCTGGCTGAGGGTGTTGGTCCCTCAGCAGAGCTCCCTGTGAACCAAAGTAGAGATAAGTAGTTCTGTCGAAGGGTCATGAGGACTCGAAACGTCAACTCTTTTCTTCTCCGCCGATGCTGCCAGACCCGCTGAGTTTTTCCAGGTAATTCTGTTTTTGTTTTGGATTTCCAGCATCCGCAGTTTTTTTGTTTTTATCTCTGTGTTTAATTGACTGCCACTGCTCTTCAAGAAATGCCTACCTCCTTGAAGAAGTTCTGTTCCTCTCTGCGACAAGATTTCCGGATTTCTCTGTTGCCTTGTTCACCTTCATTGCTTTCCATTTCTCTCCTAGTGTTTGACAAGGTGTTTACTAAAACCCGCTTTCACAGCCATATCTCCTTTCTCAGTGACTGTCTCCGTCTCCGACTTACCCCACATGGATTTCAACTGAAATTCCACCCCTCATGTTTCGAACCCACCCAGGATTACAGGTATCTCCGGGACATAAAACGTTTCTCGGACTGCTGTTCCCGTCACATTCTGAAATCCACTCTCAGTGCCATGCGCCGCCATATGAACACACTCGACCTCTCCCTCCAGCAGCACCGCCGTACCCTTTTTCAAAGCTGCGCGTGCCCCCAGTTTCATTTTATTCTTCGGCTCATCCGACGCCTCAACAAGAAACTTTTTCTGTTTCTCTCAAGTGCTAAGGAACGCAAGCTCCAACAACTCATCGACACCAACACCCATCTAGGACCCTCCACCCCGGCCTGTCCCTCCGTCCCCACCCCATCTTCCAATCCCAGCCCCAGCCGTGTATTCACTATACCCCCTGACCTTCCCCTCTCCGATGCTGAACGTTCAGTGCTCAGCAAAGGACTTAGTTTCATACCCTTACGCCCTCACCTCAATGAATTTCGGGCTCGGCATGATACTGAACTCTTCTTCCGCCGTCTTCGTCTCCGGGCTCACTTCTTTGGGCAGGAGTCCTCTCCCAGTTCAACGGATCCTTTTACCCATCTTCAATATTCTCCCTCCACCTGGACCCCTCCCTCTGGATTCTTACCTTCTCTCGATCTTTTCATTGAGAACTGTCGGCGCGACATTAGTCGTCTCAATTTCTCTGCTCCTCTCACCCATTCTAACCTGTCTCTCTCTGAACTTACTGCACTCCATTCTCTCAGGTCCAACCCTGACATTGTCATCAAACCCGCTGACAAGGGTGGTGCTGTTGTTGTCTGGCGCACTGACCTCTACCACGCGGAGGCTGAGCGTCAACTCGCAGACACTTCCTCCTACCTCTCCCTGGACCATGACCCCACCACTGAACATCAAGCCACTGTTTCCAGGACTGTCACTGACCTCATCTCCTCTGGGGATCTCCCTCCCACAGCTTCCAACCTGATAGTTGCCCAACCTCGGACGGCCCGCTTCTATCTCCTACCCAAAATCCACAAACAGAACTGCCCCGGTAGACCGATCGTCTCAGCTTGCTCCTGCCCCACAGAACTCATTTCTCGTTATCTTGACTCCCTTCTCTCTCCCCTTGTCCAGTCCCTTCCCACCTACATCCGTGATTCCTCTGACACCTTACGTCACATCAACAATTTCCAGTTCCCTGGCCCCTACCGCTTCCTCTTCACCATGGACGTCCAATCCCTCTACACCTCCATCCCCCACCAGGATGGTCTGAGGGCCCTTAGCTTCTTCCTCGAACAGAGGCCCGAACAATCCCCATCCACCACTACTCTCCTCCGTCTGGCTGAACTTGTTCTCACGCTGAACAATTTCTCCTTCAACTCCTCTCACTTCCTCCAAATAAAAGGTGTGGCTATGGGTACCCGCATGGGCCCCAGCTATGCCTGTCTCTTTATGGGGTATGTGGAACATTCCTTGTTGCAGTCCTACTCCGGCCCCCTTCCACAACTCTTTCTCCGGTACATCGATGATTACTTTGGTGCTGCTTCATGCTCTCGTCAGGACTTGGAAAAATTTATTAATTTTGCTTCCAATCTCCACCCCTCCATCATTTTCACGTGGTCCATCTCTGACACTTCCCTTCCCTTCCTTGACCTCTCTGTCTCAATCTCTGGTGATAGACTGTCCACCAATATCCATTACAAACCCACCGACACCCACAGCTATCTCGACTACAGCTCCTCACACCCCACTTCCTGTAAGGACTCCATCCCATTCTCTCAGTTCCTTCGCCTCCGTCGCATCTGTTCCGATGATGCTACATTCAAAAACAGTTCCTCTGACATGTCCTCCTTCTTCCTTAACCGAGGTTTTCCACCCACGGTCGTTGACAGGGCCCTCAACCGTGTCCGGCCCATCTCCCGCGCATCCGCCCTCACTCCTTCTCCTCCCTCCCAGAAACATGATAGGGTCCCCCTTGTCCTCACTTATCACCCCACCAGCCTCCGCATTCAAAGGATCATCCTCCGCCATTTCCGCCAACTCCAGCATGATGCCACTACCAAACACATCTTCCCTTCACCCCCCTTATCGGCATTCCGTAGGGATCGCTCCCTCCGGGACACCCTGGTCCACTCCTCCATCACCCCCTACTCCTCAACCCCCTCCTATGGCACAACCCCTTGCCCACGCAAAAGATGCAACACCTGCCCCTTCACTTCCTCTCTCCTCACCGTCCAAGGACCCAAACACTCCTTTCAAGTGAAGCAGCATTTCACTTGCATTTCCCCCAACTTAGTCTACTGCATTCGTTGCTCCCAATGTGGTCTCCTCTACATTGGAGAGACCAAACGTAAACTGGGCGACCGCTTTGCAGAACACCTGCGGTCTGTCCGCAAGAATGACCCAAACCTCCCTGTCGCTTGCCATTTTAACACTCCACCCTGCTCTCTTGCCCACATGTCTGTCCTTGGCTTGCTGCATTGTTCCAGTGAAGCCCAACGCAAACTGGAGGAACAACACCTCATCTTCCGACTAGGGACTTTACAGCCTTCCGGACTGAATATTGAATTCAACAACTTTAGGTCGTGAGTCCCCTCCCCCATCCCCACCCCCTTTCTGTTTCCCCCTTCTTTTTTTTCCCAATAAATTATAAAGATTTTCCTTTTCCCACCTATTTCCATTATATAAAAAAAAAAACCCACTAGAGCTATACCTTGAGTGCCCTACCATCCATTCTTAATTAGCACATTCGTTTAGATAATATCACCAACTTTAACTTTAACACCTATGTGTTCTATTGTACTATTGTTGTTGACATCTTTTGATGATCTGCTTCTATCACTGCTTGTTTGTCGCTACAACCACACCAACCCCCTCCACCTCTCTGTCTCTCTATCTCTCCGCCCCCCACACACACACCTTAAACCAGCTTATATTTCAGCTCTTTCCTGGACTCGAACTCAAGTTCTGTCGAAGGGTCATGAGGACTCGAAACGTCAACTCTTTTCTTCTCCGCCGATGCTGCCAGACCTGCTGAGTTTTTCCAGGTAATTCTGTTTTTGTTTTGGATTTCCAGCATCCGCAGTTTTTTTGTTTTTATATTATTATAGAGATAAGTAGTGCATGGCAGCAGAGTCAAAAGCAGAAGAGAGAGCACTCACAGCTGCGTTGAGGGAGGGATGATGTGGTGCAGGATCCTCAGGTGGAAGTTCGCCACCGACCTCACTGTTGCCGCAGGCAGGGTTCCCACCCTCACCAGTCAGTGCGATGACATGCTCCTCAAAGTGAGTGAGGGGCCCAATGTGGGCTATTCCACCCCCAGGTCTGGGACCTCTCCCTGCTGATGTGAGCAGGCTTCTGTATGAAAACCAATGGAGAGATTGTGAGCAGGACACATGGCACTGCATGGAATGTTTGTGTGGTGAGCAGAGCTATGGACAGGATGAGGACGCGAGCTCCAGAGGATATGAGCCTGATGGAGGTGTGAGGGTGTGTGTGAGAGTTAGTGGTGGTGTCCCTTGAGGTGTGAGATCCCTGTGGATGTGTGATGGGTTTGTGAGTGTGTGAGCTGAGAGTGATGAGAAGAGTGAGTTAACCTGGCAGAATGGATGAGATCATTCATCATGTAGCACCACTGGGTGGTTGTCCTCTTTTGCAGGGCATTGGTGCTGACCACCGCCTCCTAAGCCTGGTTGGTCACACCGCTACTGATCCTGCAGCCAGAGAGGGAGTAGAGGACATCGAGGCGGGCCTCCACGGCATCCAAAAGGCACTCCAGCGATGTGTTGCGAAACCTGGAGGCTGCAGTCTTTTTGCCTTTCATGAACATCTTCCTTGCAGCAGTTGTGGGCTGGAAGCGTTTAGATGTGTGCATGCAGCTGGACTGTAAATATGGTGCCGGGGTGATGAAGTGGCTAGATGATGGCAGGCAGGCAAATCGGTACCCGACTGTCATGGAAACGGCATGTTTTCTGGGAATGCATAAAAAAGTGTGGCGGGTTTAGGACGATACAGCGTGAAAACCTGCCATTGTGGCCGGCAGGTAAAACATTTTACCCACCCTCTACTGCACTTAATGCAAATCTGGGATGATTCCGCCCTTTGTCTAGGCTAAGACAAAATACATGGACATTTGGGCAAGGTACTAGGGTTGCCAACCCTCCTGAATGTCCAGGAGTCTACCGGATTTGCTACCAATCTCCCGCGGCTATTAAAAGTAATCATACAGAAGCTCTGACTTGCCATCTTTCATTGAAAACAATGGTCTGATTGCGTTTGCAGGCTGATGACATAAAGCGTAAACCTGCGCATACGCGTACTGCACTCATAAACGTCACTGCGCTGCCTGTTTTCCCACCAGCATTGAGCCTTGACCTCGAGGAGAGAAGGAGGCAAAACTAGGAGCAAGTGATGTTGCAAGGGCCACTGAACTTACAAATGCCTGGAAAATTCATACCATGCCACCTAAGCCAGCCTAGGAAGCTTTTTACATGCTGAGATTCCCAAGACTCGAGGAATGTATCATTAAGGCATTGGAACCTCACCAGCTTGAGTCGCGAACCACTACTGGACTAGAAAAGTTACATTAAAGCCCCAAAAGCCTAAACACTTTTTTTTTGAGCTGAGGTAATTTGGTAAAAGGACAACTGCTGCTTACATTATAGCTAGAAAAAAGCATGCCTAATGGTATTGTTAAATGTCTGATTTCTCTATTGGGTATCCTGGTTTTAACAATGTGAGAAAATACCCAAAAAATTAAAGTGGACTAACTGATGAGGAAAGTTTGCAGCATTTGTCATTAGTTTCAGTTGGTTTTTGACTCTGTATGTGGGGTGTGGGAGCTCCTCAGTCTCTGCCCCCTACAGTCTCCATAGAGCAGAGTTGGGTGCTGAGCTGTGGATGATTGTGGAGTATCGGTGCTGATTCCAAGACATTTCCCCTTCCTCCTGCTCACTGCCCACGGCTCACAACGTATCAGCCTTTTAGATCTAGGGTTCTGAGTTAATGCAGGTGATCCCAGGATGGAACTGGGATAGAAGTTGATCCTATTGGGATTTTTTTTTTGGAGGGGCTGGGGAAAGAGAGTCTCATTTTTATGGGGGGGAGTAAACCACTTCTACCAGCACTGCTGATTTACATCGATGCCCCGCAGATAAATAGCATCATGAGGCATCTTCAATAGTTTCAATGAGTGTCGGTCCCCAGGAAACCGATGTAAACCTGCAATGCTGGTACAATGAGTTTCTCCCTTTTTATCTTTTGGGCAGAAGTTGGTACTAATGGGATTTTATTTTGGAGGGAGGAAAATATCAATCTTCATGGGATTTTAATCCAGGCAGGAATTGGAAGCATTTACTTGTTTTTCAAGTTTCCACTTTGGGAACAGGATGAACCTCAGGGCAGTTCATTGAAATCTTGCTTTAGTGCTTGTGATTGGACAATGTTGAATTCTCAAGTCTGCTCTGCAGAAAAGGATATATTTCCCACTTTGTACAAACAGGGATGTTCACAACAGGAAACCTTTGCCAGTGATTTGTAATATAAGACACTGTGGAGGTTTGTAAGGGCTGTTTTTTTTTACCTGGGTTCAAATCGTCATAATGTACTAGCAATAGATAGGTTGAAAGTTATAGAGATGGATTAAGAGCTAGCTAATTTTTTAAAGAATGAAATTATTGTTCAAATTAGTGAGAATGTATACAGGAAGTTTTAGCTGGTATGAAGTGGGCTTTTGCAATGGGTTCCATAGAGGCTTCGGTATGTTTTCCTCTCTCATGATCCCTTAGAACCCATACATGCCACACCGCTGGCTTTCCGTGATGTCACTGCACCGACATCTCTGGGAATATGTCCAGCCAGACTTGGCAACACTACAAGGTACCAGCAGTAGCTGCCACAAAGATTTGTAACCTAGCATGAGTCACTGCTTTTTGGAGCAGTGGGGACAAAAGAGAAAAGAAACCAATTTAATTGTGCAGTGTGATTTTTCAGGTCTGCTGAGTAATTATTCCTGATTATTTAATGTATTTCTAAACACCGAGGGCAGCCAGGAGGAAATGGTCTCATATGGTGCAGGAAGCTAAAGATAGATTTTCTCCTTAGTCTCACAAGCAGAAACCACAAAGGAGACAAACAGCACTATATCCATTGAGAACCTCTAGAGCAAACTGCTACCTTCACTATAATTGTTCTTTAATTAAATAGGGTGGGTGGGGGGGTTTTGAAATCAAAAAATGGGAACATTGTGCTATTGTCACACCACATCTCATGTGACAGTATCAGCACAGTGGGACTGATCTGATAAAAATAATTTTGGTTACATGTTCAGTGCTCTATTAATATTGCCTCATCTTCAAAACAACATACTATAAAAGTTATATAGTGCATAGAACAGGGACATAAATACTTGGGAGAAAGATTTCCTGTTGTTACTTGTGGTGAAATTGTAAATGTGTTCTCCATACATTCATTTACAATTTCACATAAATAGCAAACACAGGATATTGTTCATTATAGCTTGGTCACAGGCTATACATTGAACTGCCTCCATAAAAAAATGGGTGTGATGGGTTTTCTATCAGCTTTGAGGCCCAAGATGTCTGAAATTATTTACGAGAGAGCAACTTTACAACTGAGATAAGAGATCACACTTTTGGAAATAGGAGCAATATAGTGATTGTTTATCTTGCTAGTTTTGGCAGCTGGAAGTACAGCCACAGGTCTGTAGGATTGGAATGTCTTTGCACTAGAACAGCAAGATGAGCAGAAGGTCTGTTGAGTGTTAGGGTAGTGAGATAACTTCAGATCCAGACAGACATTCCTAGACCTTGCAATGTTTCTGCATTCTCTGGTTTAACATGATCATCGGAAAGGGGTGTTTGCAGGTGTACCTTAAGCCACAGTCCCATGTTGCTTTTTCCACACCTAACACAGTCTATTCTTGCGCTTACTGTCATGCTTGCCAGTGCTCAGTGCTTCCATCATAGTATCTATATCCCCCCAAGTGGATGAAACTATGCCTTGGCATGTTAAGTCCCAGAATTGTGACAGGGCGCCTGATGAGGTGCTTCTTGCGGGTTTCATGAAGGGTCTAGCACCTGCTTACTGGGCATGAGGGGAAGCAATCAAAGGGAAAATGCAAAGTTTGTTTATTGTCTTCTCATGGGTTTGCATCATCATTGTCTGCTTCATCTGTAGCATTAATCAGGACTGGGAAGGAGGAAAGAAAGAAGACAATGAATGCTCAGTGTCGACTTTCCAACCCACTTAATTGTCTCCTGTCACCTCTCTCAAGTTCTGTTACTGCAGTTGTATTATCCTTTCCTTAAGCATAGTCACTTTCTGCACTGCAGCAGTTTGCTCTCCAGCAATGGCCTTCCTTCTGTCAAAAAATGTCTCCTACTAAAATTTTATTGGTCTCTCATGCATTAAGACCTTGTAGTTATTTGTGTGGAGTATCTGTGACCTGTGACGAGAGAGTCAATGCTAAATCAGCATGAGACTGTACCTTACTTATATGATGTTACTTAAAGGAGCACCAACACTGAGGCCCTGATATTGACTGGGATCAGTTCCATGAGTGGAGTTGGGGAAGTTTTGTTTTTCTAGCAGGTTCCCTGGCCAGGTGCCAGCCTGATTGACAGCCTTGGCTCCATGTTGAAAGGGGAATGGTATGAAGTTGTCTTTATTATTTCTTGATATGTGAGTGTCACTGGCAAAGGTAACCTTATTTCCCATTCCTAATTGCCTTTGAGAAGGCGATAGTGAGTTGCTGACTTGAACCGCTGTAGTTCATGTGGTGTAGGTACACCCACAATACTATTTGGAAGGGAGCTCTGGATTTTGACCCAGCGACAGTGAATGAAATACAATATAGTTCAAATCACGATGGTATGTGATTTGGAGGGGAACTTGCAGGAGATGGAATCATTGCGTCTGCTGCCCTTGTTCTTCTAGATGCTGTCAAAAGAGCTTGGCAAGTTACTGCAGTGCATCTTGCAGATGTTTGGTGGAGGCATGGGACTGTGCCTGCAGATAACTTCCCAGTCATCCCTTTCTGATGAACACCATGCTAAACTAAAGACTCTAGAAACATTGGAAGATCTAGCAATGTTTAGCTGGGTCAATGTTATCTCACTACGCTGGCACCCAACACTATCTGCTCATCCTCCTGTTCTAAATAGCAAATGTAAAAGTATTTTCATCCTACAGCATGAGGAGGTACTCCACTGCATCTTGTAGAAGTGGGTGGGTTAGAGCCAAATTTGATTTTGAAAATTTTATCGTCCCATGTGACCCCAGCCCACCATTTTTTGCCATTAAAATTACTCCCTGATTGGCAGGAAGTGCAAATAATTTTATATCTACCTTCCCCCTCCTGGTGAGTTTATTAAACTTTGTTCCAGTGTTGCATACATAGCCTTGGCACATTGTTGCTGCTTTTGATGGCCTCAGCTACCTCTTGATATGCCCTGTATGTCATTGCCTTCATGACCTTCCTCCTATGGCAGGGAAACATCTCCTGTGGTTGCTGCAAAGCAGGCTGCCCTGTGCAATAAGCCCAACTTAAACACCAGCCTTGGTTTGCACAATTATGTTTTTTCACTCCTGACGAAAAATCTTCCTATTTGTCATTGTCTCTTTGATCTGTTGGTACAATTTATTCAAGGCTTTGAATATGCTTTGATATTTGGCTGTCAGTTATAGGCTTCCATATTCACCCAGGTTGGATTGCACTGTTTCAACCAAAGCCTCTCCCAAAATCCTAGGCCTGTGGCATGCACCCCAATATTTCATGCCCAACAGGTGGACTCAGTACCTATCCATATAATACCATCGGTTAGTGAAGTATCCCTTTCCTTACACTATAGTTTTAGTGCTATGCATATAAGCAGTAGGATTGGAAATATTTTAAGATAGACATCCTATTGGCAAGTGCTTTAAAATCATTTTAGCAGAAAATGGTCATTTATTCCGTGCAATTTCATTTAATTATAAAATATTATTTTCTTGAAGGTTTTCACCTACAAAGATCCCTAAGGTAAAATATGAATTGGCAGTCTGCCCAGTTCCTGCACGAACAGACTCACCACCACCTGTGCTAGTAAGTAAACCATATTTAGTAGTACCTTTTAGTTGAGTTGCTGATTGGCCTTTGCTATGGATATTGTTAAATTATGTAAATTTAACCCATAGTTTTACTTTAGTACTTTTGTGAATGTTCTGCTTATGAAAGTGAGAAAAATTAGCACTTTCCGTTTTGGATATCCTTGCCCCAGCTTCTCCACAGAATAAAGCGCTCCATCCTCACAAAATGACCCTTAGTCCTAATCTCAGAATTGTACTCCATAGTGTATTACTGTGACACTTTTCCATTTTTCAGTCTTGTGACTACCGTAGTAGGGAGGCAACTGAACTCTGGACTTCCTTTATTCTTTCATGGGATGTGGGCATCACTGGCAAAGCCAAAATTTGTTGCCCATCCCTAATTTCCCTTGAACTCACTGTCTTGTTAGGCCATTTCAGAGGGCAATTAAGAGTCAACCACATTGCTGGGGTCTGGAATCACATGTCAGCCAGACCAGGTAAGGATGGCAGATTCCCTTCCCTAAAGGACATTAGTGAACCAGATGGGTTTTTTATGACAGTTGACGATAGTTTCATGGTAATTGCGACTAGCTTTCAATTCCAGGTTTATTAATTGAATTAAATTCCACCAGCTGCCATGGTAGAATTTGAACCTGTGATCCAGAGAATTAGCCTGTGCCTCTGGATTACTCATCCAGTGGCATTACCACTATGCCACCTTCTCCCCTGTTGTGCATATTAGGAATTAATTGAGACTGTTCAACATAATTTCACATAGGACCCTTACAGCTGTCAGACAACAGACCCATTTTCATCCTGTCAGCCTGGAGTGAGGGAGGGTGGGATTTTTAACATGCATGGGAGGGTAGGTGGCGGTGCATGTGGGGGCTAGGTGGTGGTTAATGATGGAAAAAAATGCCTGCTTGTTAGAAGCCCAATATGATGCCAGTGACTTCCAGACTTAACAGGTGTGCATTTTAAGGTGTGCAGGAAACCCCCGTAGGACAGGCAGATCAGCAATTATCATATATAAAGTAATTGTTTGAAGATTTAACCTTTGCTGATTCCATAATTCAAGTGTTTTCATATCTGATTCCATAATTCATGTGTTTTAACTTTTAGTTTTAGGAATATAACTTTTAGGGTGGAGATTAAAGTGTTAAGTGGAAAACCCGATTAACAACCTAGTAAACCACCTTAAAGTAAATGCAAATCAAACCAACCTGTGTTAATTACATTTAAAAGGTAACATGTTTATCTTGCATGGTCAGTGTTATGAACACTGTACAATTTTTAAGTTGAATATATATATATATATATAAATATATATATATTTTATATATATGTGTATATATATATATGTATGTATATTTGTGTGTTAAGAAAGATCAAATGGTTTCAAGTTGTTTGGTGCCTGGGAGCCTGATAGACTCCTGATTTAAAAGTCAGGTCTTTTGGTCTTTTCTTGTATATATACATTTTAATGAGATTTTACAACCCCTGAAGTTAAAGAGATGGGTTAAAAGTTTAGTAATTGTGGGGAGAAAAACACAAAGTAGAAAAAGTTTATTATTGCTAAGTGACTGTGGTCCAGGGACACAATCACACAAAAAAGACAGGAGTTGAGAGGGAGAGAGTTCAGTGTGTGTCAGATAGAGAGGACAGGAATTTTTAAGCTCCCGGAGAAGTAAAACTACAAGACTGTAGGGGCAATAATTAACTGAATAATCAGTTATAGGACTCAGTAAAGTGACCAGTTTAACAGAGGTGCTACTGGAAGACTAAGTTTAGGGAACTCATTTGTTTGATCTGTAGTTGAAGAAGCAGTGTGTTTAGAGTGCAGTTTTTGGGTGTCTCAGGGAGAGATACAAGTTGGGTGAAAAGCATCGAGGAATATCCAGGAGTTTACTGGATGAAAACCATTTGCAACTGTGGCAGTCCCAAACAAGATGTCTTTGTGTCAATCTCGTGGTCATTCTTCCCTGGTTTATGTGTCTGTAAAGATATCGCTGGAGTAAAGGAATAGTGTGAACTTGAGTCATCTTCTTGTGCTTGTGTTGAGATATTTCCAACCTTTCTGTCTGGTGTAATATAGTTCATTTTTCTTCCCTAATAAATATTTTAATCTTTGTGTTCAAGGTTCATCAGCAGACTCCTGTGCACTTGTTCAGTAACTTTCCTCCACGGTTACTAAAAAAAGTTTAGGATTTATCAAGCCAGGTTTCATTCTGGGATCGGACTTGTCCAGTATTAACATCAGCTGGGATCATAACAATAGTGAAAGAACTTAAACAATCTCTAAGGTTGTAGTGGAGCTAGAAGGTCTACCCCTTGTCTTTAAGTTGTTTATGTAGTCCCCGGATACGTTAAGGGATCTTCAGACTTAACCAAGACAGGTTCTTAGTACACCCATTTTAATCCATGTGTCTCCCTCTCTCATCCTGCAGGAGGAGTACATCAGGATCATGGAGCCTGGTGACCTAGTTGTATGCCTCATGCCTTACAGGGAGTGAGGACGACGGAAAAGAGAGTGACCAAGGTTCCTGAATATGCACAGGGAGGAGTAGCACCCTCTGGAAGAAGGGGTGGCTGGGGCTCCCGCACACGCCACCAAATAGCCACAGTGAGCCATTGGTGGTCGGCAGCTAGCTAGACCCGGGGTCTATAGATGCTTTCTTTCATTCCTGCAGATGACCGAGAACCAGTGTCGCCAAAGACAATGCATGTCCAGGGAACTGGTTGGTCACATCTGCCAACTACTTCAGGATTTGGCACCATGGGACATGGAGGGCATCCACTGCCAACGGCCATGAAAATGACCACAGCACTCAATTTCTAGGCCAGTGGCTCTTTTTAGGGCTCACTCCAGGTCATCTCTGTGGGATATTACAAGCTTCCACCCACAAATGCTACCAATGAGGTCACAGGGGGAGGCGGTAGAATAGTGGTATTGGCACTGGACTGGAATTCCAGAGACCCGGGGTAATGCTTTGAGAACCTGGGTTTGAATCCCACCATGGCAGATGGTGAAATTTGAGTTCAATAAAAATCTGGAATTAAAAGTCTGATGACGACGACCATGAAACCATTGCCAATTGTTGTAAAAATTCATCTGGTTCACTAAAGTCATTTAGGGAAGCAAATCTGCTGTCCTTACTTGGTCCAACAATGTGGTTGACTCTTAAAATTAGGGATGGGCAATAAATACTGACCTAGCCAGTGACACCCACATCCAATGTATGAATTGTAAAAAAAAATGCCATCTTTGCAAGGGCACACAACTTTGTGCATTTTGCCCGGTTCCAGGACAGCCAGGATGCAAGAGTGATTGGATTTGCTCACATCTCGGGTTTCCCACAGGTGCAGGGTGCCATCGATTGCACACATGTGGCATTCAGATCTTCTTTGCAACACGCAACTATGTCAACTGCAAAGGATTCCATTTGTTGAATGTGCAGCTGGTGTGCGACCACCAGGTCTGCGCATGGTTTCCAGGCAGTGTCCACAAGCCCTGCAGAGGACGTGGCTGATGACACCTGTGCCGTGGCCTCAGACTGCAGCAGAGCGAAGGTATAATGAGGCTCATGCTGCAACCTGGTGGAGCAGATCATTACAATGCTGAAAATGAGGTTCCGGTGACATGTAAGGGTGTCACACAGCGTTGTCGCCTGCTGTGCCCTTTACAACCTGGTGCTGCATTGGCTACCACAGCTGGCTGAGGAGGAATTGGAGGTCTCCAATGAAGAGGACGCTGAGGGGGATGAGGGTGAGGAGGTCCTCAAAGGCAATGATGATGGGGATGAGGCCCTTGCAATGGCCAGACAGGGCAGGTGCACTCGGGAGGCCCACATAGCTGTTAGATTTGTGGAGAATAATGACTACATGCAGTGAGGAGGCACCATAGATCCTCACATTGCATCTGTGAATGTTTGACTTTAGTCTAGCTTATGGCAGTGTGCATACCCTCTGTGAGATTGCTCCTGTCATGGAGATGCAGTGGAGGCCCTAATAGTCACTCAATTGCAGGAGGATGATGACGACATGCAGTGAGGACACTCAATAGATCTTCACAAAGCCTCTGAGAATGCCTCACTCCTGTCGGTCCGAGGACAGCTCACTTGCGCTCTGTGGTTAGGGTCATATCATAGAGATGCAGCTATAAAGCTTTAAAAGGATATGATCCTTTATCTGCCTTCAGCACCTGAGCCCTTCAGGAACATAGCATCATTGGTCACAGATGCTGAAGAGATGGGGGCCAGCCTCACCTTAAAAGTGCTGAGATCACACAGAGAGAATAATGGTACTCTGTGATGCCTGCCCGCAACATTCTGGCAGCAATGACAAGCACAGTCAAGGTACAGGCATCTCTAATATGTTCAGGGAGTGTGAAGCTGGACCATCACTTTGATCTGAAGGCGGCAAAGCACAGGGAAGAGGCCCTGGACTGAGACACCTGCTTTTATCTTGTGCAGAAAGGTTTCACATCTGAGTGACAAGAACACTGCTCATCAGAACAAGGAGCCATAGGCAAGGAGACATTCTTGGGAGTTTATTGACAATAGTGAACATTATGTACAAGTGATTAACACCTGTGCCCAGGCTATGCAACTGCACCTTCTTAACATTCCTAACACTGCCACTATATCTTGGTGCTCCCTGGCATCCACAGCGGAGCTGGAGGCAACCTGCTAACTGGTACGCCTTATCTGTGTTGATCTTGGCTGGCGCCCTTTGGAAGCCCAGCCTGCTTTCAGGATCCTGCTGTGTGGCAGTGGCATCCTCCTCGGCCTGTGGAGCTGGAGCTACTAAGGTCGCAGAAGAGAGGATTCGGATGGGCCGGACACTCCGGAGTCACCTGGATGGATGGCCCCGGGTGGAGGGGGGAACGTGCTGACCCTCCTCCCTGTGGGTGCCCAAGGGCCCCAGTTGATTCCTTGAGGAGAAGGAATAGCTGGAGGGAGATTGAGTTGCCCCACACCCCTCATGCGTACATACTATTGGAGGTCAACAATGGCATCAGTGATAGATTTGAGCTGCGCAGCAGTGCGGGAGTGACTTCCTGGACTAAGGTCTCCATGGCGGCTGCCATCCTACCTGTGTTGACCTCAGTGCATCAGCATGATGGTGCTGCCACCTCAGTCTGAAGGCAGACAGACTTCTCCCTCGTGCCTTGCAATCTGAGGAGTGCGTGGTTGGGTGAGTGCTGTGATAGGACTTCAAGGAGGGTACCTCCAGATTCCTCTTCAGAGGTTTCTTCGGGGCTTGATTGGAGGCCATGGTCATGGCCTCTGTCGGCTGTTTCCCAGATGTGCCTGCGGAAGCAAGGAGAAATAATTAGTGCCTGGCAGTGGCCTGTGAAACAGGACACATTAGTCTCAGCATGGTTTTCTGATAGATGTTGCACTGCTGGATCCTCACTTGGTAGAGCTCTGCTGACCTCACCGTCAGTACAGGAATGGTCCAGATCAACGCCGGCCAGCTGGATAGCCTTGTTTTCAAAGTCCGTGAGGACCTTGATTTCAGGATTTCCTCCACTGGTCTGCGATCTCTACTTCTTGTTGTGTGCCAGCTTGTCCTGCATGGGAAGAGATGAAGAGAGTGTAAGCAGGACACCTGCCAGGCCAGATGATAAGTATGCCTGGCATGTGTGGGTGGTGAGTGGTCCCAAAAACGGGGTGAGGACAATGAACGCATGTGTGTGATAGAGTGCACAGCCATGTCCTTTGAACTGGCAGTGAATAAGGGCCCTGTGGATGTGTGATGGGTTTCTCTTTTTCATTCACGAGATATGGACTTTGCTGGCTGGGTCAGCAATTATTGCCTATCCTTAGTTGCCCTTGAGAAGGTGGTGGTGAGCTGCCTTCTTGAACTGCTGCAGTCCATGTGGTGTAGGTACACCCACAGTGCTGTTAGGAAGAGAGTTCCAGGATTTTGACCCAGCGAGAGTGAAGGAACAGCAATATATTTCCAAGCCAGGATAGTGAGTGACTTGGAGGGGATCTTCCAAGTGGCGCTGTTGCCATATTCTTATTCACTCACATAGCCTTATTCATATTCTTATTCACTCACTAAATCCCCTTGAAGCCTCCTTGCATCCTCTCCCACCTGGTTTGGTGTCATCAGCAAACTTGGAAATATTACATTTGGTCCCCACATCCGCTTGCACACACGTGCATAGCTGGAGCTCAAGCATTGGTCCTTGTGGTACCCCATTAGTCACAGCCTGCCAACCTGAGAATGACCCATGTGATCTTTGGGTAGGTCCCAGGAAAAGTGAATAAACTTTCAAGATTTTGTAAGAGAAGGGAACTTGGTGTGGACCGGGGGAGAGGGGAGAAGTAAAAGTAAGACTGAATTCATAGCATACATAATTATAACTGTATGTCTGGATTTTATGTGCCCCCACCGGGTGTGTTTTTGGCGGGGAGGGTTCATGTAAAATAGGGTGGGTGCCAAACCTACCGCCTTTCCATCCATCCCTGAGCTCACTCCCATAGTCCCCACATACTTAAATAAATATTCACGGGTCCATTGAGCTTGTTTACAAGCCAGTTGACCATGATAATACACTGCCCATGCCATAATATGGTTGGCGTGGGCAATTGAGTGGGAGTGGGCAGACTTTTTTAAAAACACTTTTTAAAAGGGCAGGAAGTGGAGGGTACTATCTTTGAGATGTGCCCTATGTGCATCAGGGGACAGCCCCCCTAGAATAGTACCCCCACTTTCTTCCTACCTGTCTGCTCTGTAAAACCCACCACCCCCCTCCCTAAACTGCCCAAACCCTCCCTGCCCAAAGCCCTGGACTTACCTTGCTTCTGGATCCATGGATCTTCTTCTTGGGCCTGCTTTCAGTCCTGACAGTGGCCTCCAATATGGTCTTGTCAGGATTGGCTGACAGCTTCAGAGGGCAGGACTTCCCTAGTGAGGGCCTGAAGTCCCATGGTAGCCTATTTAGCCTTCCCACAGTGCATTATAGATTCGGGATATGGAGTGAGTCAGTTCCACGTCCACCTTGTTTCCAGGGTGGGGGAGAACAGGCAAGCCGTGGCGCCCCCTCACAATATGCTGCCTGGAGTGCTAAATAAGTACTGCTTGCTTTGTTAAATTTTTTGTATATATCGTAAAGTTTGATTTTGTTTGAAAACGTGAAATCTTGCGATGTGGTTCTGTCAGTTAATTACTAGGTGTTTTGATTTCTCTTTAAATGTAAATGGTCTTTACGGGGATTGTAACACCTTACATTTTGCTTTAATTGATAATGCACAGGTTTCCAGAACTGTCTGAAACTCACCAGGTTCAACAAGGAGAGAGAGAGAATGGAGATTGACATGGTTGTGAAATTGACAGGCTAGAAAGTCTTTAAATACTGAACCACAACAACTGCTTCCTAATCTAGGAACTTGTTCTGAGAGTAGGTTTTCACTGATTTGGAGTTGATTTCCAACACTTTGGAGGTCATTTCTGTTACCTTGGTTTTTAAAAATTGATCTGCCCTTCCCAGCTGTCAGCTTTCTCAGCACCATGGGTGCAGCTGATGTGGCTCTACTTTAAAACTCTGATGAGGAACACAAGGAGCATCACTAGCAGTGGCTGCCTTTTCCTCAGCTGCATACTGTTCCATGGGACAGAGGGAATGAACACAGAACTCCATTTTGAAGCAGGTGGTACCCCTAACTCAAGGTATAAAGGAGAATGATCTGGGTTCTGGTCATGACTGAGCAACAGTGCTTCAGGAGGCCCAGCCTTTCTTAACAGGTTGTTGCTGACATGTGCAGCCTCCTGGAATAAGATCTTTTTCAAAGATATATATATAGATATATCGATCAATATGTCAAAAAACCAAAGAGGGAACAGGCTATGCTGGATCTAGAATTGTGCATTGAGAAAGGGTTAATTAATAAGGGGAGACAGTGATGTACTGTTTATATCACTCCATTAGTAATCCAGAGAGCCAGACAAATGCCCTTGCATAGGCTGAAATCCCAACATGTCAGCTGGTGAAATTGAAAGCTAGTCTCAGAAATGGTGACAATGAAACTACCATTGATTCTCTAAAAACTCATCTTGTTCACTGTCGTCTTTTAGGCAAGAAAATTTGCCGTCCTGTCCTTGTCCTGTTCCTTGTTCAGTACCACCATTACACAGGAGTTAGAAGTGGTTTTAATCCTTCTAAATATTCTGCTGAGCGAGCCGGAACCATCTGAAGTCTCTGATTTAAATTGGAGTTTTGGATGGTTCCAGGTGCAGGGTAATTGCCCATTGGAAGTTTAAACTACTGGGACATTTCCTGTTAAAATCTGTTCATGTGTCCTGATTCCACATACCTTTTGCACCACAATACTGATTTCACTTTACTTCACCCTTCAGGATAAAATCATCCAAAAATAGAGGCAGATATTTTTACACGCTTATAATAATCACTGCACTGAATGTGCACTGATGTTAAACAATCTACACATTGGGGACTTCGACAAATCTGATGTCTGTTAACTGTGATCGCTAATAGTTTCCCAGAACCTAAGCTTTAAGGTGTCAGTTCAATGCCTTTGCTGATGCTATTGGTGCTGTTTCAGCATCATTCCATGTCACTTGAACATCAGTGATGTCAGTGAAACGTTTATGGCCGCTTTGAAGGCAAATAAATGTTCGCAATTGATGTGGTTTGAGCGCTGTGCAATTTCATTTCGGGTCAGTGATTTCACTTGATCACTTTGGATGTCAAATGATGACTGAAAGATTGCTTCGGGATGCAGATCATCGCAAATGATTACTATTGAATACTGTTGCGTGCAGAATGATGTCAAAATTTTTGGTTAGGAGTGGAAGTTAACTGCATGGGTGAGAAAGCATCTGGTAATAAAGAACAATGTTAATATAATACCCCCCACAACTATGCCAGCACAATGCTAATTAAAATAATGGAGATACTAAATCAATAATAATCTTGGCTGGCCAAATGTATAAGTAAAAGGGATCTAATGTTTTGCACTTGTGGCAAAGCCTCAGGAATTTTCATCTTCTTAACATGCCTGGGGCAGGAAAGCTGATATTGTGCCCAAGTGAGTACAAGTTAAAATCAGGAAAGATGATTAATAAGTTATTTTCTTCACTTGATGCATAAATGTGCCACAGACCCGGGAGGCCCCAAATTTAATATAATGTGGGCTAAGTTAACTGCAGTATGGGTACCACAAATTATTTCAAACTAGTGTGGTTATAGGAAGGAGTAATTGGTCAAAGTTCCTACTCTCTATTGTTTCTTGCTGGAGAGTGAATATATATATATATATATATATATACACACACATATATATATATATATATATATATATACACATATAACTAAATGGCCACCAGTGCCTCTGCATCAGTACCACAATATGATTCTTATTTTGTGTTGGGATTTCATCCTCTTTTTCACGTCACAGCATATATCTCTAAAGAATTTAGAAGACACAACTGGAACATTTTAGGACACAGTATCATGTAATTGTGCACACAGCCACAAAATGCTTCACAAAATGATGCTAACAGCAAATGCATATAATTAAAGTTGCACTACATCACCCCTCTACCTGTTTTGGAGAACAGACCCTAAATTCAAACAAAGCTTTAAACACAACAAGCTAACAGCATCATGTGAATAGAATGCTATATGATTTACCTCGGTGCATTTAATTGGTTAGTGCATTTGAAAACAACAACAACTTGCATTTATATAGTACGTATTATGTAAACAAAGTCCCAAAATGCTTCCTGGAGGCAGAGGAAAAATTGATGCTGAGCAAAAGGAGAGTATCATGGAGATATCTGGGAGAAACACCTTATTAGAGATATGCAGTGAACCTGGTCCACAATATTTCATCTACAGCTGTTTTTGTTAAAAGTTTTAACTGCTAGTTTTTGGTAAGTACTACTAATATTTACATCATATATTTTAATAAACTGGACATTGAGACTGTGCAGCCTACACTTTTTCAAACTTGCAAATATTTATCACTAATTAAAATAACATTCTATAAAGCTTCAAAAGCAAATATAATTCTGAGTTTAACACAATTTTAATAATTAACAAAATAAGGTTGAGTTGATGTACAATACACAAAGCATGCTTATTAGAAAACACATTGAAGACCAATGAGCTTGACTAAATTGGAAGCATTCAGTGAGTTTTGTCAGTTGTGTTACGACTGCGATGGGAGGAGTGCGCAGTTTATCTAGTTCCACTACTCCACAGGCCGTACCATTAGTGTAAATGTTGAATGCAATCAATAATATCAATCAGTGTAAATGTTCAATGCACTCACCAAAATGGCCAATTATTTACCTTCGTTACTGTTAGACCTAGAATAAAAGAGACTTTAACTAAGCCTCTTTCAATAAACTCAATGATTGATTTATTGTAAAACAAAACTTTTTTTAAGACAAGTTGCAAGAACTGATTAACACACAATTTGTAATCTGGAAGTGTCTCACACACACACACACACATACAAACAAAGGACAAACAAATAGTGGTCTCTGCAGAGATGGTCAGTTGAAGAAAAAAGCTGTACAAAAAGGATAAAGTTCGCAGGGTTCTGACACCGTCAATCTGATTCTACCTTGTGCAAGGACAGGTCGCCAGTCCCAGTAGATGTCTGGAGGTTCTCACAAATGGAGCTTCAGCGTGGAGGAAAATAAAGCGGGATCAATCTTTCTCATCTCAGACTCTCATGTTTCTAAATACAGTCAAGATCCCCTGAGATGAGTATTCCTTGCTGGAAACTGATACCCACATTGTATTTCAAACAAGTCAAGGAAATCGTGAGCTGGGCAGCTTTTCCCTTTCTCAGTTCATTCCCAACTGAGTTCAAAACAACAAATTCAAAACATAAAGCTCCTCCGGCAGGTAATTTCCAGTATCACCTTTGCCTTTTAAACAGTTTTTTCCCCCATCAATTAAAGTGACTGCAGTTGAAATAAACAAATAGCTCTCCACTACAACTACCATGCTGGTCAGGTGATTTCTTGGAAAAGGCATGCTTGTTCACATTCCAAGGATAAACTCATGACTTTTTTTAAAAAAAAATCCCAAGTGTCCAAATAATGCAATGTCCTTCCAAATTTTAAAATAAAGTACAATTCTTGAAGATATGGTTCTAACAGTTGTTATCAAGTTTGGTAACTCCTGAAAGGAGGTGAAGGGTGAGAAACGGGTAAAAAAGATATAGGCTGTAAAACAAAAAAAATGCATATAATTAAACCACATCACCCTTCTACTTGTTTTGGAGAACAGAAAGCCCTAAACTCAAAGCTTTAAACACAACAAGGCAACTTTTATAGTCAATTTGACAATCGTCTGTCAGATTGTCAACTTTTGAATAATGCTAAATTTGAAGATCTTAAGCAGTGTAATTTATATATCTCAATTGTCTTGTGTTAATTAGGATGTTCAGATGTTAATTAGCACCATGGAGAAAAGCATGACTTCCAAACTGAAACCAGCTGAGTTGGTGGTACTACAGAAAGCACACCTTATTTTCACCCTTGCAACACCATGCAGGTTGAGAGGTATGGTGCAAATTTTTCTATGCCATACCATTTTCAGTTGCCAAAGTGGTTAAACACTCATTGCCCATGTTGTATATCATCCAGTGGATAGGATAATTTATCCTCTAGATTTATCCCAAGGCCAAGTGAGATCACAAACTCACATTCATGCCAAAGGTCTACAGATGCAGTGAAAATTTAATGACCATTGTTTCTTTTAATTTATTTGTAGGCAACAGAATCCAGGGATTTGAATTTCATTTACAAGCAAGTTATCGAAATGATCACAAATGCTTTCGCTATGCTGGACGTCGAGTTTCAGAAACTGGACATGTATGCTATGTCACACTTTAAATATAATTGGAATCAGTGCAAACATTGAAGTAATAGATTGAAATGAAATATAGTTCCTCATTTTCTTTCCTATAATTGAAATATTCACTATGCATGCACAGAGGTGTAAGGAGAAAATGAATACCAAGCCAAAGAAGCACATATTGGGATGAGTGATCAAAAGCTTGGTTGAAGAGGTGGGTTTTAATGAGGGTCTTAAAAGAGAAAAGAAAGGTGGAGAAACTGAGAGATTTATCATTCTGTTCCTGGTGAATATTGCATCATGATATAAAAATGTGATTCTGAGCTTTACATTGTGAAGGTGACAGCATATCTTCACAGATTTATGAATATCAGCATCATAGGATTTTGTGTCTTGGCAGCCAATTTATTTTTCAGGCTGCCTGTAATGTTTCTGGTGTAGCACAGACCCCTGAATTTTGTCACATTGTTAATGGGGAAAAAAACACAAAAAATAGACAAATGTGCACAGGAGCATAGTCATATACTCAAATGTACACATATGTTGAAATAAAGCATGCACACAAAATGATAAATGCATGCAAACGCATGTGGTCTAGGGTAATTATAATTTTCTGGATGGGGTTGGTCATTTTTATGAAGTCTTTATGTGCACATTTTTCTGTGAGTACGCAGAGCACCTTTCAGCCAACTGTTCATACCATAAGTTTAAATGTAATTGAGGTATTAGGATACTATGAAAAAGCTTAGCATATGCCAATAGAACATAAATTGTCACATGCATAATGATACACTTGATATTAAGTATTACAGTAACATAGCATTTGCTTGGTGGTTTTAACTGTAAAACAAAATAATTTGCAGTGTCCAAGAGGGATATGACTTTTGTGAGTTGTCCGGTAGATTTAAGGCATTGTACATGAAGGTATGTTTGTGGAGGACATAGGGAAGATATAGAGAGGACTGTTAATTCAGTGACCACATTTGTAAGTACAGAAAGGTTTGTAGTGAAGCTTGCTGAAAGGCGGTCAGTATCAGGTTCTGCCCTTCAGCCTTTTAATGTTCCTCCTTGTGGTCCTTTTGGTATGCCTGGGGTTCTTGCCTCTTGGGGCCTCCATAATGATACTTCTTTGCTGGGTGAAATTATGCAGAATACAGTATATAATGACCCAGAAATTTTCAGCAAGCTACTTTGCAGACCTGATACTCTTTTGAGTAAACCTGTTTCCATCTGTTTCAGATGAAGTTACATTGTTTCATAGTTTGCCATTGTGAGATTTGAACTCTTGATCTTGGGGTTACAAACCCAGTACCATAACCACTTGGCTATTTAGGCCAAGCTTTTGCAGACCTGATGGTGCTGTAGCATAGCAACCTCAGTGATTAACTGAGTGGATACCACCACGTCATTGTACCCTTGAGCTGGAATATCTACAGCTGTCATGAGTTATGGCTCTAGAGGAAGCTGTGATTGCCCAGGAGAGTGCTGAAGCTTGCCTTTACGGGAATGGTATTGGTAGTTGATGGATTGCATTAAATTAACATATTGTGACAGTTGTATTAACTTGGCAAAGTTTGGTGCTGCTGTTTGCCAGTGAGCTTAACATTGGAATCCTGTCTTGTTCATGCAGTTAGGGGCACTATGTCAGGGAACATGTAGGCCACTAGGACATGCTTGATAAACACTGAACCTTCCAAATTAATGTTATTGCTTGAAATAACAGTTTATAACATTTCAGGCTATTGATTGTTCATGGGGAAGGAAATGAAATTGCTTGTTTGAACAAAAATTGGTCTTGTATGACACAAATTAATTACTGATTGACTTATATTGCTAATATCCCCAGTGAAATTATGAATTAACCTCATACCATTAAAAGCTAAGGACCGTTGGGTTCTTGAATGACATTGGCCATGCCTGTGACATGATTCTGATGTATTGCC
The DNA here is from genome assembly GCF_017639515.1 of Carcharodon carcharias. NCBI lineage: Eukaryota > Metazoa > Chordata > Chondrichthyes > Lamniformes > Lamnidae > Carcharodon > Carcharodon carcharias. The sequence goes on from NC_054470.1 coordinate 39,298,196, forward strand.
CCTTGTAAATGATCACTTGTGCAGGTTAAGATAAATGGAGGTATGTGTATCTGTACCCCTAGATTCTAACATGGCATTCATTCATTCATTTGTGCTCTGCCCTGAGGCAGATCCTTGGCTCATTATCTACTGATGCTTCATCGTGACCTGTTTGCTTGGCAGTTCTTTTTTGCCAGTGGTGATTTGCTATTGCCTTCCATTCTCAGGGGCAGAGCAAGAAGCAGGGCCCAAAAACACCTCAACCGGAACAAGAATCAAATCTGTGCTGTTAGCTTTGTTCTGAAGCACATGCTAACCATCTAGCCAACTGAGGAAACTGGTCTTCTAATGTGGTAGTACAGCGATATAAAGCAACTAGAGAAACCCTACAAAAATGACCCTGCTATCTGTAAATTATGCTGCATGTAAAACAAAATACCTGACATGTAAGTAACTTTGTGCCTTTTTTGATCAGTGAGAAAGGAGAACTTACTCAAGCTAAAATTGCCTTCCAGCAAGAAAAAGAGGCTTACAATAAACAGTACAGAAATCAGCAACAGGTGAGATATGCCAGCAATAAACATGAGAAAATGGAGCCGGTTTTCATTTTTATGGTACTTGCAGAAAAGGCATCTGTTATGAGCCCTGCCTGGCTCTCATAGAAGTCATTGGAAGAAAAATCAGGAGTGGGGGTAGGGAGTGCATAAGGATGACACATCTGCTGCAACTACCAGTTGACCGCCCTGCTAAAGGTGAAAATTAATCCCAATGTTATTAACAGGATATTATCACAATACTGACCAATGGTAAAACAAGATTCCCACATTGTTTTAATTTCCAAATTTTTACGTAAACAGCTAATCCTCAGTCGCTTTCTCTTGGGAATAATTGCTTGAACACAGCTTTTAAGAAAACCAAAGCAAAGTTTGTTTGCCAGCAGAAAGCCATACTTTGCACAGAGTCCAGGCACCTTTTAAACCAGTTATAACTGCATTAATTTGAAGTGGTTTTAACCTGGCTTCAGTGTATTTGGATGCAATGTCACTCAAATTAAATAAAGCCAAGTGCTGAGAAGAGCTCCATTTTCTCTGATGACATGACGCTGAAGAGCCAACAATATAGTCCTGTGTCACTCTAAGCAAGTATCGCTCTCAAACAAATACCTCCAGTATAAATACATCCTTAAAACAATTTAAAAAGCTGTTGCTTTATGCATTTTTATTTTGCGCATTGAAAAGTAAGATGTGCCTTTTGCAATGCCAATACAAACCCAAATTCTGTGTAACATGCCACAGAACATTATGCTTTTGATTAGGTATGCCTGTACAACATCTCAACAACATAACAGAAAAATTTAAAAGATAAAAATTTCTATCTGTTCCAGGTGCCCTCCTACCCACTCAAACACATGCCACTAAAGTTTTGGGAGATTCTAGTTCTGGTTTAGGATGATAATTTAGTTACTTTTTTACTTTAGAATTATAAATAGTGAAATTGCAGCAAGGTATCACTGCCACACTGCCTTTGAGTTTGCAGTATCACTGGAATAGTTCCAGAATAGATCACTCTACTTTCTTACCACTCTGCCACATTAAATTCCTGCTCATCTCCATGGCAGTATGCCACAAAAATCTTAGCTGTCACAGACGCAGTTGAATGCACTGCACTCAACTTTAGTGTTAACCCATGATTCATTTATGGTGCTAATGCTGTTTGGTGGCAGCATGCTGATAAGGAATTTTATTCAACATTTGAAAGGGTGATATTATTCATAAAAGAAATAGAGATATTAAGCAATGCTGTGTTCAGCCATCATATTGGGCTTTGCAATTGGCAAGAGCTGAGAATGATGCCAAACTCAATTAGATAAATAAAAAAAACTTTAAGATTACAGGGTTTAGTTTAAGATACAAAAACTACAAAATTTTTGCCTCTCACCATATTCAAAAGTCAACTTTCAATAAGTTCTAACCCTTAGGAACATGTAAAACCCTGACGCTGTTATGTAGAAATTTCCACTGACTAAGTTGTAGCACTATTTCCTCTGTGTCCAAAGGTTGTGAGATCAAGCCCCACTCCAGAGACATTAGCACCAGGCCTGAACGTCCTCAGAGTGGCCATCCGAGTCAGATTACCACTCCGCTCCTACTTTCCTATCTGAAAATTTTTTCGATCTTATCTTGCCCTTCCAACTCAGGCAGGGCAAGATCTGGGCAATGCAGCATGTCACCAGGGCCTAGCATCAAAGGCAGCTCAGTCAGATGTATAAGGGACACACCCCCTTTTTTACAGCACTAGTTGTTGTGAATCAGGTAAATTAAAGGACCAGCCAAGTTTAAAGGTCCTTGACAGGGCAGGGGAGGGGGTAATTTTGGTGGGGGGAATCAGGTCAGGCCTGGGAGTGGGGTTGGTTGGGCCTCCGGGGGGGGGCAGGGTTCAGTTTGGGCTTTGAGGATTGGGGATGGGTTTTGGTCGGGCCTCATGGGGGTTGGGTCGGCCTGAGCCTCAGAGAGATGGTGAAAGCCTGGAGTCGGGCATTTTGGGGCATAGTCTCGATGGCGGGGGGCAGGGAAAAGTCTCAATAGGGTGGGGGAAGAGTCCCAAAGGGTGGAGGGAATCCTGTAGGTTGGGGGGAATTCTGTGGAAAGGGGAATTCTGTGGGGGGGAATCCTGTGGGGAGGGGCAATACCATGGTGGGGAGGGAGTCCCCGTGTGGAGCATAGTCGGTGGGTGGAGGGAGTTGTGTGGGGGTTCAGGGGTGTGGTAGGAGTCCCATAGGGAGATCGGTGTGCATCTGTACAATAGTTGTCCAGAAGTTGGAAGTGGTTTTAATTCTTCTAACTTTTTCAGAGTAACTATTGATGTAACACAGTCAGAACCATCCAAAGTTTGTGATTTACGTTTTCAGATGGCTCCCAGTGCAGGGCAGTTGCCCAGGGGAAGTTTGCACTTCCCAGGCAATTGCTGTGCAAACCTTACCTGGGAACTTCTGAGGCAGGGTTGCCCAGTGCAACTTTTGGGGTAGCCCCCAGATACGACGCCCTGGAGCTCGGAAGTTATGGCTGACGTAAACTGACACTCCAGTGCAGTACCAAAGGAATGCTGCATTGTCAGATGTACTGTCTTTTGGATGATACATTGAACTGAAGTCCCGCCTGCACTATTAGATAAATGTTAAATTTCCCAGGTTCTTTTTGAAGAAGCTCATCCAGCCAATATTTATCTCTCAACCAATATCACTAAAACTGACTGGCCATGAAATTGGGCTCTGTAACACCCATTTTTTTGAGCACTAGGAAAGAGTGCCTTTTCACCTCTAAAATGGCGCCCCTGGCACATGTACATACTTTTGGCGCTAACTGCAACAGTTGTCATTTTGGTGAGGGCATTAACATGTGCGCAATGAGTAACTGCCAGAAGTATGCAGAACATGTAGATCATCACATCAATCAGCATATAATGCTGATCTGATACCAGTGTTGCAATTTTGGAGCTTAATGCTCCAGCTAAAGCCCTCTCTTAACTTCACACAGCTGAATACAGATTCCACAGCAGGAAGGACCCTTCCAGCAATGCTATATAAAGGGATCAAGTTACTTCTATGTCAGTTGCTCATTGCTCAGCCAAGTATTCATAATGAAACTACTTGAGAACTGTTCCAGTAGAACCAGAAGGCCAGACATCTGCATCCTCCACCTGTGCTCATGATGAATGTTCAGCTGAGCGCCAAGACACCAAATGCATTAGCCCAGCAAGGGTTTTGTTTTGACAACTGGCTGGAGTGTTTACTTTGCTTGATTGGCATATTTACTTGATTATAATAAGTTATTTTTCTGTGATCTCTTTTGTCAATGTCTGAATGTTTATTTGGACAAGATTAAGAAGTGTGAAGTGGGTAAAGGTTTTGTTACTGATAATATAATTGCCCTGTCTGATTGACACTTTTATAGGTTTGTAGGAACAATATTCTTTTTTCAAAGAAGATTTCTGAATGTGTGTTTTTTTCTCAGCATTTCAATATATGCTATTGTTATATGGATCATTGGTTCTGTACATGGTGCATCCTGGGTAAATGGACATGGAAGCCATGTAGGCCATCGAGGTTGTATAAAGGGGGCATTGAGGTGGCATGGAAGGGACATGGGGTCATGAGTAAGACCTTTTGAACTTAAATTTCAAAAGGTTTCCAAATCCAGATTATGCTTCACGACTCCTCTGAGGGGACGTGAACCACAAGTAATGGAGAAACTGGCCTGATTCCACAAAAATTATGAGGATTTATGAGATGCCTATTACTGTAGTGGGGCTAGCCATGTCAGAAGTGCAGGGCAAAAATAAAAATACCTGGAAAAATTCAGCAGGTCTAGCAGCATCTGCGGAGAGGGACACAGTTAACGTTTCGAGTCCGAATGACCCTTTAACAGAACTAAGTAAAAATAGAAGAGAGGTGAAATATAAGCTATATTTCACCTCTCTTCTATTTTTACTTAGTTCTGTTGAAGGGTCATTCGGATTCGAAACGTTAACTGTGTCCCTCTCCGCAGACGCTGCCAGACCTGCTGAGTTTTTCCAGGTATTTTTGTTTTTGTTTTGGATTTCCAGCATCCGCAGTTTTTTGCTTTTATCAGAAATGCAGGGTGCTGGCTTGATACACACACCCTTGTCTCATGCCAGTGAAAATAGCCAGTGCCAGGAATGAGGGCAGGAGTTCCCGAATCTGGCCCCAGCTTTCATTTTTAAAGACTTTGGGTCAGTCCAACCCAATGAAAATCCAGGCCATTATGTCAGACGTCTCTCCTTCACCAAGGATGTCCTCACTCAAATCTGCCACCTGCTGCTATAACTGTAGCCTCAGAGCAGGGTAAGCATGGCATTGCCAGTGAGTGAATGTGATGGCAATCATGAACCATGAACTTTTATGCTCTTTCCATGCTGGAGCAGGTGATATTTGCAAAATCTTTCAATTTGCTGCACACTGTTGCATAAAGAAGGTCGGTGATGCTCTGTATGTCAAAACAGCTGAATACATTTCAGTCTCTCTTGTCAGAGGGAAGTAAGTGGAGTGAGCACATGGCTTAGCAAAGTTTGCCATCTTGCCCATGCTGTAGGGTGCCTTTGACTGCATGGATGTTGTTTTGTACGCACCTCTTAAAAAATTCTTTCATAAAATTCTTTCATGCAATGTGAGCATCGCTGGCAAGGCCATTTTTTTTATTACCCATCCCTAATTATTTTAAAATTAATTCATGGGATGTTGGCGTCACTAGCTGGGTCAGCATTTACTGTCCATCCCTAATTGCCCTTGAGAACTGAGTGGCCTGCTAGGCCATTTCAGTATAAACCACATTGCTATGGGTCTGGAGTCACCTGTAGGCCAGACCATGTAAGGGTGACAGATTTCCTTCTCTAAAGGACATTAGTGAACCAGATGGGTTTTTGTAACAATTGGCAATGGTTTCAGGGTCATCATTAGACTGTTAATTCCAGATTTTGAATTGACTTCAAATTTCCCCATCTGTTGGGGTGGGATTTGAACCCAGGTGTCCAGATCATTAGCCTATGTATCTGGAGTACTAGTCCAGTGACAATACCATTACGCCGACGCCTCCCCTAAATGTGCACATTTCTTTTTAAAAATTCTTTCATGTGATGTGAGCATCAGTGGCAAGGCCATTTTTTTATTACCCATCCCTAATTGCCCTTGAGAAGGTGGTGGTGAGCTGCCTTCTTGAACTGCTATAGTCCGTGTGGTGTGGGTACACCCACAGTGCTGTTAGGAGGAAATTCCAGGTTTTTGACCCAGCGACAGTGAAGGCATGGTGATATAGTTCCAAGTCAGGTGGTGTGTGGCTTGGGGGAGAACTTGCAGGAGGTGATGTTACAATGCATCTGCAGCTCTTGTCCTTCAAAATGGTTGAGGTTGCGGGTTAGGAAGATGCTGTTGAAGGAGGCTTGGAAAGTTGCTGCAATGAATCTTGTGCATCATAGAATGTTTATGGTACAGAAAGAGGCCACATGGCTCATTGTGCCTGTGCCAGGCAAAAAATGAGCCATCCAGCCTAATATCACTTTCCAGCATTTGGTCCACAGCGCTGCAGGTTTCGGCACTTGAGGTGCATATCCAGACACCTTTTAAATGAGTTGAGGGTTTCTGCCTCTACTACTTTCTCAGGCAGTGAGTTTCTGACCCCTACTACCCTCTAGGTGAAAAATGTTTTCCTCATCTCCCCTTTAATCTTTCTACCAATCACTTTAAATCTATGCCCCCTAGCCACTGAACTCCCTGCTAAGGTAAATAGGCCCTTCCCGTCCACTCTATCCAGGCCCTTCACAATTTTGTGCATCTCAATCAAATCTGCCCTGGGTCTCCTCTGTTCCAAGGAGAATAACCCCAGGCTATCCAATCTTCCCTCCTAGCTGTTTTTTTCCAGTCCTGGCAACATCCTCATAAATCTCTTCTGCATCCTGTTGAGTGCAATTAAATCTCTCTGTTGTGAGGTAACCAGAATTACACACAGTGCTTAAGTTGTGGCCTAACGAATTATTCATACAGTTCCAGTGTCATCTCTCTGCTCTTATATTCTATACCTTGGCTAATAATGGAAAGGACTCCATATGCCTTCTTAATATGCCACCTTATCAACCTATCCTGCTACCTTCAGGAATCTGTGGACATTTACTCCAAGGTCCCTCACTTCCTCTTACACCTCTCAGTATTCTCTTATTAATTGTGCTTTCCTTTGCCTTGCTTGACCTCTGCAAATGCATCACTTCACACTCTCTGGGTTGAATTTCATCTTGCCACTTTTCTTCCCACCAGACCAATCTATTGGTATCCTCTTGCATTCTATAGTTATCCTCCTCACTATCACCAACGCAGCCAAATTTTGTGTTGTTTTCAAACATCTTGACCATGCTCCCTACATTTATGTCCAAATCATTAATATATACTGGGGAAGGCAGTGGCATCATGATATTGGCACTGGACTAATAATCCAGAGACCCAGGGTAATAATCTGGGGGATCTGGATTCAAATCCACAGCAGATGGTAAAATTTGAATTCAATAAAAATATGAAATTAAAAGAATAATGACGATTGTTGTAAAAACCCATCTGGTTGACTAAGGGAAGGAAATTTGCCGTCCTTACCTGGTCTGGCCTGTGTGTGACTCCAGATCATGTGGCTGAATCTTAAATGCCCCTCTGAAATGGCCCAGCAAGCCACTCAGTTGTACCAAACCACTACGAAATCTATAAGGAATGAAACTGGATGGACCATTCAGTCCTCCTCACTAACATCTGGGGGCTTGTACCAAAATTGGGAGAGCTGCCTCACTAATTGTCAATCCACAGCCTGACATAGTCATTCTCACAGAATCATACCTGACAGATAATGTCCCAGACACCACCATCACCATCCCAACAGCAGGACAGAACCAGCAGAGGTGGCAGTAGAGTAGTATACTATTGGGAAGGAGACCTCAGCGTCGACTCTGGACCCGATGAAGTCTCATGGCATCAGGTCAAACATGGGCAAAGAAACCTTCTGCTGATTACTACATACCGCCCTCCCTCAGCTGATGAGTCAGTGCTCCGCCATGTTGAACACCACCTGGAGGAAGCACTCAGGGTGGCAAGGGCACAGAAAGTATTCTGGGCGGGGGACTTCAATGTCCATCACCAAGCGTGGCCCGGTAGCATCACTACCGACCGAACTGGCTTAGTCCTAAAGGACATAGCTGCCAGCCTGGCAGATGGGTTTTTACAACAATCGTCATTATTCTTTTAATTTCATATTTTTATTGAATTCAAATTTTACCATCTGCTGTGGATTTGAATCCAGATCCCCCAGATTATTACCCTGGGTCTCTGGATTATTAGTCCAGTGCCAATATCATGATGCCACTGCCTTCCCCAGTATATATTAATGATTTGGACATAAATGTAGGGAGCATGGTCAAGATGTTTGAAAACAACACAAAATTTGGCTGCGTTGGTGATAGTGAGGAGGATAACTATAGAATGCAAGAGGATACCAATAGATTGGTCTGGTGGGAAGATGGTGAGGGAACCAACAAGAGGGAAAAGCATTCTTGACCTCATCCTCACCAACTTGTCTGCCGCAGATGCATCTGTCCATGACAGTATTGATAGGAGTGACCACTGCACAGTCCCTGTGAGACAAAGACCTGTCTTCATACTGAAGATACCCTCTATCGGGTTGTGTGCCATTACCACTATGTTAAGTGGGATAGATTTTGCACAGATCTAGCAACTCAAGACTGGGCATCCATGAGGCGCTGTGGGCCATCAGCAACAGCAGAAATGAACTCAGCCACAACCTGGAACCTCATGGCCTGGCATATCCACCACTCTTTCATTACCAGCAAGCCAGAGGATCAACCCTGGTTCAATGAAGAGTGCAGAAGGGCATGCCAGTAGCAGCACTGGGCATAACTAAAAATGAGGTGTCAACCTGGTGAAGCTACAACTCAGGTCTACTTGCATACCAAACAGCACAAGTAGCATGCAATGGACAGAGCTATGCGATCCCACAACCAAAGGATCAGAACTAAGCTTTGCAGTCCTGCCACATCCAGTCATAAATGGTGATGGACAATTAACCAACTCACTGAGAGAGGAGGGTTTACAAATATCCCCATCCTCAATGATGGGGAGAGCCCAGCACATCAGTGCAAAAGACAAGGCTGAAGCATTTGCAATAATCTTCAACCAAAAGTGCCATGCGGATGATGTATCTCAGCCTCCTCTGGAGGTCTTCAACATCACAGTTGCCAGTCTTCAGCCAATTTGATTCACTCCATGTGACATCAAGAAACAGTTGAAGGCACTGGACACTGCAAAGGCTATGGGCCCTGACAACTTCCCGGTAATAGTACTGAAGACGTGCTCCAGAACTTGCCACGCCCCTAGCCAAGTTCTCCAGTACAGCTACAACATTGGCATCTGTCTGGCAACGTGGAAAATTGCCAACAAAAAGCAGGACAAATCTAACCCGGTCAATTACCACCACATAAGTCTACTCCCGATCATCAGTAGAGTGATGGAAGGGGTCATCAACAGTGTTATAAAATAGCACTTGCTTAGCAATAACCTGCTCACTGACGCCCTGTTTGGGTTCCACCAGGATCACTCTGATGCCTGGTTCAAATGTGGCCAAAAGAGCTGAATTCCAGAGGTGAGGTTAGAGTGACTGCCCTTGACGTCAAGGCAGTATTTGACTGGGTGTGGCATCAAGGAGCCCAAGCAAAACTGGAGTCAATGGGAATTGGGGGATATCTCTCCACTGATTGGAGTCATACCTAGCACAAAGGAAGATGGTTGTGGTTTTTGGAGGTCTATCATCTCTGTTCCAGGACATCACTGCAGGAGTTCCTCAGGGTAGTGTCGTCAGCCCAACCATCTTCAGCTGCTTCATCAATGACCTTCCTTCCATCATAAGATGTTTGTTGATGATTGCATAACGTTCAGCACCATTCGCGACTCCTCAGATACTGAAGCAGTCCATGTCCAAATGCAGCAAGACCTGGACAATATTCAGGCTTGGCCTAACATGTGGCAAGTAACATTTGCGCCACACAAGTGTCAGGCAATGACCATCTCCAACAAGAAAGAATCCAACTATCACCCCTTTATGTTCAATAGCATTATCATCACTGAATCCCCCACTATCAACATCCTGGGGGATACTATTGACTAGAAACTGAACTGAGCTAGCCATGTCAATACTGTGGCTACAAGAGCAGGTCAGAGGCTAGGAATCGTGCAACGAGAAACTCATTTCCTGACTTCCCATCTACAAGGCACATGTCAGGAGTGTGATGGAATACTGTCCACTTGCCTGGACGAGTGCAATGTCTACAACACTGAAGAAGCTGGACACTATCCAGGACAAAGCAATCCGCTTGATTGGCACCACATCCACAAACATTCACTCCCTCCACCACCGACGCATAGTAGCAACAGCTTGTACCATCTACAAGATGCACTGCAGGAATTCACCAAGGCTTCTTAGACAGCACCTTCCAAACTCAGCTAGCATATCATCCCTCCACACAGCTGTAATTGTTTATTTAACCAAAATTGCCACACCCCCTCCTTTTTTATCCCCCTCTCTAGCTCGTCTGAAAACCCCGTAACCAGGAACTTTGAGCTGTCACTTTTGTCCCTCCTTAATCCACATTTATAATACCATTCCTGTCCCTCCTTAAGCCATGTAATAACTATGATATCATACTGCCACATTTCTGTCTGTGCCTTTAGCTTGTCTGCTTTACTTGCTATACTCCTTGCATTGAAGTAGATCCCTTGAGTACTGCCAAACTTTCTTTGTTTCCTCTGCCTTCCAGGCTCATCCACTAATTTTCTGCCTTCCATTTTCATTTCTGATTTTGTCCCAACTGAATCTACCCTCAGGTCCCCATCTCCCTGCCAAAATAATTTAAGCCCTCCACAAGAAAATCTGGCAAAACCTGTCGGAAGGAGCTGAGTCCTGGCTCTGTCCAGATGCAACCCATCCAGCCTTGACAGGTCTCATCTTCCCCCAGAGCCAGCCCCAATATCCCATGAATCTAAAGCCCTCCCTCCTGCACCAACTTTCCAACCATGCATTCATCTGTCTTATTCACCTATTCCTGTACTCACTTGTGTATGGCATCTGGAGATTATGACTTTTGAGGTCCTGCTTGCTAATTTTCTACCTAAGTTCTAACTGCGGGACCACTTTCCTCTTTCCACCTATGTCATTGGTTCCGATGTAGACCACAATTGTTCACCCTCCCCCCTCAGGGTGCTCTGCAGCTGCTCAGTGATGTCCTTGACCCTGACACCAGGGAGGCAACACACCATCCTGGAAACACATATGTGGCCACAGAAACACCTATCTGCTCCCCTAATTAGTGAATCACCTATCACTATGGCTCTTCCAGTCTTCCTTGTACCACCCCAATCCCCCAAACATGCAGCTGAGCCACCCTTGGTGCCATGGACTGGGCTCTGTCTGCACTCCACAGATGAACCATCGCTCTCATCAGTATTCAGAACTGAATACTGGTTGGAGAGCAGGATGCACTCGGGGGTCACCAGGGAACTGCCTGGTGGTCACCTACTCCCTCTCTCCCAGCACACTCTTAATCTGCGGAGTGACCACATCTAGAAACATCCTATCCACATAACTCTCAGCCTCATGGATGTACTACAGTGATGCCAGCTGCTGCTCAAGATCCAAAAGTCGGGGCTCAGGCTGCTGCAACTGATGACACTTCCTGCACAAATGATTACCCAGAACATGAGAAACAACTTGGAGTTCCCACATTGCATAAAACATGCATTCTCAAGGTTGCAGCAGCAGTGCCATTCCTTTATTAGTTAATCTTGCTACTGCTGAAAACCTTACCAATACTAATACACCTTACGAGCACTAATACACTCTATTAAATTTATTTATTTAATTAGTGAATTAGTTAATAATTTACACAGCCAAAGCAAAATAATAGAAACTTGCACTTTTCTAGCTTACAGACAAGGGAAGAAAAACTCACCAACTATTGGTGACTGATTAAAAAAAAGGTATAAAATGAAGCACCTCTTTCCTGTTAACCAGGTTAACCACCTGAACCAAATTCTCAACTCACTCAATCTACATCTCACTTAGCATATCTCATGTCAGCGCATTGCTTTCTGCATCTGATACTCACTGCTGCCACTTGGCATCTGTGGTGGAGGGAGTGAATGCTCAGAATAGTGGGCGGGGTGCTAATAAAGCAGGCTTCTTTGTCCTGGATGGTACTGAGTTTCTTGAATGCAGTGGAGCTGCACTCATCCAGTCAAATGGAGAATATTCCATCACGCTTTTGACTTGTGCCTTATAGACAGGCTTTAGGGAGTCAGGAGGTGAGTAACTGGCCACAGAATTCCCAGCCTCTGACCTGCTTTTATAGCCACAGTATTTTTATGGCTGGTCCAGTTCAGTTTCTGGTTAATGATAACCCCAGGATATAGATGGTGAGGGATTCAGTGATGGTATTGCAGTTGAGTGTGAAGGGCAGTTGGTTAGATTCTCTTCTATTTGAGATGGTCATTGCCTGTGTGCCACAAATGTTACTTGCCACATATTAGCCCAAGCCTGAATGTTGTCCAGGTCTTGCTGCATGTGGACAGGGACTGCTTCTGAGAAGTTGCAAATGACACTGAACAGCATGCCATCATCAGTGAACATCCGTTTCTGACCTCATGATGGAGGGAAGGTCATTGATGAAGTAACTTGAAGATATAACTCTAGGACACTACCCTGAGTAACTTCTGCAGTGATGTCCTGGGGCTGAGATGTTTGGCCTCCAACAACCATAACTAGCACATTCCTTTGTGCTAAGTACGTCTTCAACCTGTGGAGAGATTTCCTGATTTCCGTTGACTTCAATATTCCTGGATATTCTTGATGCCACACTCAAGTCATATGCTGCCTTGATATTAAGGGCAATCACTTGCACTGCACCTATGTTAACTTTTAAGATGTACTGCAGCTGGGAAGGTTTCCAGTCCTTTAATGTCCAGCTGGTGTGCAACCAAACGCAACATATCATGTTGCATTATATCGTGGCAGCATTCATGATGCCTTCATTCTGAAGCAATCCACTCTGTCACCTGCATTAGAGCCACCATGACAAACCAGAAGTTGGTTGCTGGTTGAGAAGGCAACAATTTGATGACATGGCTCATGACTCCGGAGCACAATCCATGCACGTGTGGGCAGCATGCATATAACAAGAGTCATGCTGCCACACAAAATGTGATCGTTTTTTTTATTCATTCATGGGATATGGGCTTTGCTGGCTAGGCCAGCATTTATTGCCCATCCCTAGTTGCCCTTAAGAAAATGGTGGTGAGCTGCCTTCTTGAACCGCTGCAGTCCATGCGGTATAGGTACACCCACAGTGCTGTTAGGAAGGGAGTTCCAGGATTTTGACCCAGTGACAGTGAAGGAACAGCAATATATTCCCAAGTCAGGATGGTGAGTGACTTGGAGGGAAACTTCTAGCTGGTGGTTTTCCCATCTATCTGTTGCCCTTGTCCTTCCTGGTGGTAGTGGTTGTGGGTTTGGAAGGTGCTATTGGAGGAGCCCTGGTGAATTGCTGCGGTGCATCTTGTAGATGTTACACACTGCTGCTACTGCGTGTCGGTGGTGGAGGGAGTGAATGTTTGTGGATGTAGTGCCAATCAAGCGGGCTGCTTTGTCCTGGACGGTGTCAAGCTTCTTGAGTGTTGTGGGATCTGCACTCATCCAGGCAAGTGGAGATTATTCCATCACACACCTGACTTGTGCCTTGTAGATAGTGGACAGGTTTTGGGGAGTCAGGAGGTGAGTTATTCTTTGCACAATTCCAAGCGTCTGACCTCCTCTTGTAGCCATAGTATTTATATGGCTAGTCCAGTTCAGTTTCTGGTCAATGGTAACCCCAAGGATGTTGATAGTGGAGGATTCAGTGATGGTCATACCATTCAACATCAAGGTTGGATTCTCTCTAGTTGGAGATAGTCATTGACACTTGTGTGGTGCGAATGTTATTTACCACTTATCAGCCGAAGCCTGGATATTGTCCAGGTCTTGTTGCATTTGTACATGGATTGCTTCAGTATCTGAGGAGTCGCAAATGGTGCTGAACATTGTAAGATCATCAACGAACATCCCCACTTCTAACCTTATGATGGAAGGAAGTTAAATGATGAAGCAGCTGAAGATGGCTGGGCCGAAGACACTAGCCTGAGGAACTCCTGCAGTGATGTCCTGAAGCTGAGATGACTGACCTCCAGCGACCAGAACCATCTTCCTTTGTGCTAGGTATGACTCCAACCAGCCAAGAGTTTCCCCCCTGCTTCCCATTGACTCCAGTTTTGCTTGAGCTCCTTGATGCCACACTCGGTCAAATGTGGCCTTAATGTCAAGGGCAGTCACTCTCACTCACCTTGGGAGTTCAGCTCTTTTGTCCATGTTTGAACCAAGGCTGTAATGAGGTCCGGGGCTGAGCGGCCCTGGCAGAATCTAAACTGGGCGTTAGTAAGCAGGTTATTGGTAAGCGAGTGCCACTTGATAGCACTGTTGTTGACCCCTTCCATTACTTTACTGATGATCGAGAGTAGATTGATGGGGCGGTAATTGGCCAGGTTGGATTTGTCCTGCTTTTTGTGTACAGGACATACCAGGTAATTTTCCACATAGCCGGGTAAATGCCAGTGTTGTATCTGTACTGGAACAGCTTGGCTAGGGGCGTGGCACGTTCTCGGGCACATGTCCTCAATACTATTGCCGGAATATTGTCAGGGCCCATAGCCTTTGCAGTATGCAATGACTTCAGCCGTTTCTTGATATCACGTGGAATGAATCGAATTGGCTGGAGACTGGCATCTGTGATGCTGCGGACCTCTGGAGGAGGCCAAAATGGATAATCCACTCCGCAATTCAGGCTGAAGATTGTAGCAAATTCTTCTGCCTTATTTTTTGTACTGATGTGCTGGGCTCCCCCATCATTGAGGATAGAGATATTTGTGGAGCCTCCTCCTCCAGTGAGTTGGTTAATTGTGCACTACCGTTCATGACTGGATGTGGCAGGACTGCAGAGCTTAGATCTGATCCGTTGGTTGTGGGATCTCTTAGTCCTGTCTATCGCTTGCTGCTTATACTGGTTGGCACGCAAGTAGTCCTGTGTTATAGCTTCACCAGGTTGACACCTCACTTTCAGGTATGCCTGGTTCTGCTCCTGGCATGCCCTCCTGCACTCTTCATTGAACCAGGGTTGATCCCCTAGCTTGATGGTAATGGTAGAGTGGGGGATATGCCGGGCCATGAGGTTACACATTGTGTTCCACTACAGTTCTGCTGCTGCTGATGGTTCACAGCACCTCATGGAGGCCCAGTATTGAGTTACTAGATTTGTTTGAAATCAATCCCATTTAGCACGGTTGTAGTGCCACATATCACGATGGAGAGTATCCTCAATTTGAAGGTGGGACTTCGGCCCCATAATGACTGTGCGGTGGTCACTCCTACCAACACTCTTATGGACAGATGCATCTGTGGCAGGCAGGTTGGTGAGGATGAGGTAAGTATGTTTTTCCTCTTGTTGTAATGTTTGGTGTAATGTATGCTTGCTTTGCAGATAATTTTGTTTTTGGTAAATAGTCAAATGGGCTTTTAATTTCAACATGGCAGAATTCAACTTTAAATTAAATGATCTAATTTAAAAGATCTGAAAAATTATTCTATGTTAATTTGATACTGAATTTTACAAAATCAAATCAGGAAATCACACAGAATCATATCAAAATCCTAAATTCACAGAATTCATTTTGAATAAATTGCAATTTTTTTAGATTTTGTGAATGAACTGCTCCTACCATTGACTTTCAGGAACTTCAGGAGATGCTAGAAAAACATAAAGCTCAGAATGAAGCCTGGCTGAAAGCTCGGGCTGAGCAAAACGATAGAGAAAGACAGGAGCTGTTCAAGCAAAGGGTAAGGATTATCCATCTATACCAAAAATAAAGGCAGAGAAATTGGGTTACTGCTGAAACTGGCACAAAAGCAGTGATATGCCGAAAATGCAAGCCCAAAGACAGATGCATGAGAATATAAGAACATAAGAAATAGGAGCAAGCAGCCACATGATCCATTGAGTCTGCTATATCATTCAAAAGGAACATGGCAGATCTGACTGAGTCCACTTTCCTGCTTGCCCCCGATCACTTTTGACTCCCTTGTAGATCAAAAATCTGTCTAACTCAACCTTGAATATATTTCATGACCATGCCTCCACTGCTGTCTTGGATAGAAAATTCCAAAAATTAACCACTCTCATAGAAGAAATTCCTCCTCTTCTCTGTCTTAAATGGGAGACCCCTTTTTAAAATATGTCCCTAGTTATAGATCCTCCCACAAGGGAAAACATGCTCTAAGCATCTACCCTGTCAAGCCCCTCTCGTTCTTTTAAACTGCAAAGAGTATAGGCGCAACCTTTCCTTATAAGACAACCCTTTCATCCCAGGAATGAGCTAAGTGAAACTTCTCTGAGCCTCCAATGCAGGAATATCCCTCCTGAAATAAGGAAACCAAAACTGTATGCAGTACACTGTGGTAGACAATAATGCAGAACCCATTAGCAGATTTCTCAACTAGCACATCAGAGGGAGCTCATTAGACTGCTCCATTTCAAAGGTGTCTGTTGCAAGCCTATTTTCACTGGTCAACATATGCTTGGGACTCCTACAGCTCCACATGCTCCAAGATTGGCCGTATAGGCAACTTTGTAAATCGGGCCCAACCTATTTGCTCACCATGCAAGCTTGATGCCGAGAAAGGACGCATTTAAGCTATTCTGCAGATTAATGGCTATACCCAGATCAGAGCATTGCTTGCTGTATGTTGTGCAAACCCTTAAATGGGCCTAAGGCTCAAAATGTTGAGCAACAGCTGAAACTAGCCTTTTTATGCTGCTACTTCGCATTAACAACATGAGTGCTATTCTTCACTAATAGGATGCTGCCATCAGCCAAAAAAGACATTCTGCCTACCACACAAATGAGTAATGCAGTATTTGAATTTCAGTGCCAATGTGCTGCCAGGTATGAAGGCCATAAATCCCAATGACTGGTGGTTCGTATCTAACAGCATGTCCTTTCAGATGTGCACAACAAGCAGATTACTGACCATGCTCAAGCAACCCATGCTTGCAAAACTCAGAATGTAGTGTCCAATATTAGATGTGATTCTACAATTGGACAACACTAACTGAACAATCCTGAGTGTGTTAAGAATTACTCTAACAACCAATTTAAGATTATCAGTAGAGCTTGCAATGTAGCTCACTTACGTTTGCTGTAGCTACACATATTTATACACAGACACTATCCCCTGCAAACAAAAATAACATGTCCAGACATTGCATCTTTTTCAAATAAACAAAAGCACAGTGTCAACTGTTCCCTCGCGCATTCCCCATGGCAATGCCTAGACCAATCAGAGTTGATTTGCTTTTTTGAATTTACACAAAAGCTTTGGGGACAATTGTTTCATGGTGCATCCTCCATTGCAATGCATCAACCAATCAGAGTCCACTTGGCAACCAATCAGTACCCTTTTCTTCATATAAATTGTTGTTCCCTTGGAAATTTGGTATTCTTGTGTCTGTCCTGATGAGTGCAAGATGTAAAGCTTTGACATGTCTTTCTTTTTTTAGCAATACTCAAGTTCTTTTCTATTCTTCCTGCCAAAGTGGACAAGCTCACATTTTCCCACATTATAGATATCTGCTAAAGTTTTGCCTGTTCACTTAACCTATCTGTATCCCTTTGCAGACATTTTGTGTCCTCTGCACAACATGCTTTCCCACCTATCTTTGCATCATCAGTAAATTTGGCTATATTACACTCTGTTCCTTCATCCAAGTCATTATATAGATTGCAAATAGTTGAGGCCCTACCACTGATGGCACTCACTCATTACAGTTTGCCACCCTGAAAATAACCCATTTATCCTGACTCTGTTTCTTGTCGGTTAGCCAATCCTCAATCCATGCTAACATTTTACCCCTAACACCGTGCAGTTCTCTCCAAAATCAGTCTGGGCTTCATCTCCAACTCTTCTCATAATCGACTAACTTGAATGCCAAGCTGGCCTACATGTAGGTCCTGGGGGGCATATGGGAGGGGTGTGCAGGCCAGCGGTGGCCTGGTGCATTTCTTTGGAACCAGGAGGAGCATTAATGTTTGTGAAAACTGAGGGACGAGCCTGCCCTTCAAGCTCTCAGCTGATTAGACCACTGTAGACCAAGAAAAATTGAGCAGAGCATGCGTTGACTTGTTTTTTTCCCATTTTGGATCATCAAGTAATGCTGCTTCTTCATCTGAGGTCTGCAGCTCCTCTCTTTCTCATGAGGCTGCAGTGGTTGACAAGGTGGCAATTCTTGTATATCTGAAAGCAGAAATGTAAAAGGAAGGGCCATAATGATAGAAGGTGGGATGAAGTGGAATGCAAGAGGTCCATCTACAGCTTGCGCTTCATGCTAGAATGCAGGATTAAGCTGGGATTTGGGAAGAGCCATCAGGCAGGATCATATCTTTATCCTGAATGTTCCCAGTTGTGCCGGATACCATGGGTTCATTCACAGTTGGCTCCATGATGAGGATCACCCTCTCCAGAGGGCTCAGGTGATGCTGGCATGCCTGTCCACCCCTGGTTATGCTCTGTTCCCTCCTGTTATGAGGTGCTTTGTCCTGTAATAGAGTGAAGAATGTAATTGGTTGTGTTGCGCAATTTTTGGATGATGTGTTTGCTGCAGTGGAATAGCTCCAGGTCTTTGGAAGCATCAAGAGGTGAATGTGAGATTGGCAGCACTGATGTATGTGTGAGGGTGAGATGGAGTGACTGAATGTTAGGCATTCAGCCTGAGTGGTAGGGGTGTTCATGAGTGATTGGTGTGTGGTACATTGAGCAGCATGAGAGATTGGTGGAGTGGTGGGTATAAGATGTCATATGAAGATGCATTCACTGACCTTGACCACTCGTATGAGATCATTGAACCTCTTGCAGAACTGCTGCCAGGTCCTTGATGCCAGACTCTGGGAATTGACCACCCTGGCCACTTGCTCTCATTCCCTTCTCAGGGTGTGCTTTGAACATAGGACATAGGAATAGGGGAGTAGGCCACTTTTAGTCACTCAAGCCTGTTCCCCTCATGTACTTCTGTGGATGCATTCCTCCTCTCCTCCTTTCTATCTCTTGTACTAATGCATCCAGCTCCACATCAGAAAACCTCAAAGCCCTCTTTCTTGACTGTTGCTCCATTTAGTGTGCTTTTGCTTCTCTTCAAGTCTTCCACCAAACGTAGAGGCAGTGAATTTAAATTGTAACAAGTCACTACATAAAAGCATTTCTCCTCATCTATCCCCTGGTTTTGAGCACCTCTATTGAATCTCCCTTTAGCCTTCAATGCTCTAAAATGAACAATCACAGTTCCCAATATGAAAAGCTCAGAAAAGGGCTCCTAGTGTTGAAGTAGAAATTTCCATTTTTCTGATCAAAAGAAACTGTAAAAAAGTTAACATTAATGATTTTTTATTGTTTGATTTTTAAAATATGGATGCCAGATACATGGTCATGATGAGAACATCAACTGTGAGGTCAGACTCCCTTTTAAATTAACAGTAAATCTCCATTTTGCAGGTGGATTTGCTTCAGGAACAAGAGAAGTTGCATGAAGAACAGAAGAACCTTCAAATGCGTAGCCAGAAACTACTCTCCTTAATGCAACAGTTTAAAGGGATGTGAGGAAAAAAAAAAGGATCTAAAAGTGCCCTACAGGGTTTAGCCTTTTCTCCGTGTATTCCTAGATAGTAGACACCTTTTCTGCAAATTGATAGCAAACAGGCAGGATGAAGATGCAAAGCAGTAAAACATTATCAGTAAGATATCCAATGATATAAGGAGCACGATGGAAGCATAATTTGTTTGTAAATTTAATTAATGTGCAAGATTGTATTACTATGGCTGACTTCCTCCTAGCTTAAATTATAATTTATGTAAAATCGCTATATATTTATTTGTACAGTTGAAAATCTTTGGTAATTTAATTGGTACTGAGAGCTAAGAACATAAGAAATAGGAACAGGAGTAGGCCATTCGACCCCCAAGACTGCTCCACCATTAATAAGACCGAAGCTGATCTGACTTTGGCTTTAACTCCACTTTTCTGCCTGTCCCCCAACCCTTAACTCCTTCGTGAATCAAGAATCTGTCTAACTCAGCCTTGAATATATTCAATTAACCTGTCTCCACTGCTTGTGGGGGAAGTGAATTCCAAACACTAACGACCCTCTGAGAGAAGAAATCCCGTCTCATACGTACAAACATATGAATTAGGAGCTTGAGTAGGTTGTTCAGCCCCTCGAGCCTGTTCCACCAAATTGATAAGATCATGGCTGATCTGATTGTGGCCTCAACTCTACTTTCTTGCCTACCCACTATACTCTTAGATTTTTGATTGTTAAGGGAGTCAATCTAACTTGACCTTAAAAATATTCAATGATCCTTCCTCCATTGCTTTCTGGGGAAGAGAATTCCACTGGCCATAATGATCCTCTGAGGGAAACATTTTCTCCTCATCGCTATCTTAAATGGGAGACCTGTTATTTTCAAACTGTGGCCCCTGGTTCTAGTCTCTCCCATAAGGAGAAGCATCATTTCAGCATCCACCCTGTCAAGTCCCGTCAGAATCTTATATGTTTCAATAATATCACCTCTCATTCTTCTAAACCCCAATGAGTATAGGCCTAACCTGCTGAACCTTTCCTCATAAGACAAACCCTTCATCCCAGGAATCAGTCTAGTGAACCTTCTCTGAACTGTTTCCAATGCAAATATGTCCCTCCTTAAGCTACCACAGAACTTACTGGAGTGATAGCAATGTATACAAGCTTCAGGACTATAACTTAGGTAAATCTTATGACATTGTGAACTCAGAATTCCAAAAATATGTTCACTAAGCACAATTTCATGGTAAAACTTGCATTTGGATAAGAAACTGTCTGAAGGGTGGAAAACAGCAGGTACTGGTTAAAGGAGTAATAGTGTGAGGGGAAATACTAAATGGGATGCCCCAGGAATCAATGCTCATACCACTTCTGTTTCTCATTTACAGGACTTGGATCCTGTAACACAATGGCAATTGGGAAAAATTATAATCAATAACAAATTCAGAGGGGCAATCAAATTGGAGGAGGCAGCCCAGAAATTACAGAATGTGTAAACAAAATCTCTGAGTGGCAGATGAAATTTAAAGCAGACAACCGTAAAGAATTATAGGTAGGAAGGATGCTCAGGGTCCCAGGCAACACAAATCTTCCCATTGGAAGTTTAAACTTCTAGGGAATAATGTTGAAATAAGTATGGATGAAGTTGAACGAGACCTTGGAGTCATAGTAGACCGAAACTCAAAGTGTCCAACCAATTTAGAGCAGTAATTAACAAACCCAATAAGACATTGCAGTACACAACCAAAAGTACCATATAAATCAGAGGAAGTCATGATCAAACCTTTCAGTCCTCTGATCAGATTGCACCTTGAGTACTGTGCCCAGTTATGGCAACTAATGCAACAAGAGAGACATTAAAGCACTGGAGGCATCTCAGAGAGGAGCCATAAGACATGCCCAATGTCAAAGTTCTGAGTTGTGGGAAAAGGTCAAAGAGAGTCAGGTGTTGATTTTCTTCAATTATTCTGCCCCAATTCAGGTATATAGTGGCAGAAACAGTCATAAAATGAGGCAGTAAGGCCTAGCACACTGCAACAACCAATCTTAACTTTCCTCTGGGCTCATGTTTCTACCCTCTAGCTGGCTTTTCTTCATCTGCATATGAACTGCAACAAGGAGGTGGACTCCTGCCTTCCTCCTGTTTAATAATTTAAGAAACAATTAGATGGGGGAGCGTAGTTCTCTTCTGGATGAATTAGTTAACATGGGCCAAATGGCTTTCTTCATCCATAAGTGTCTTGTAATAGTGTGATGTCAATCATGTGTCTAGCAGATAGGATATTCTATGGAGGAGTGCTGAGCTAAATGATGATGCAATCACAGTACAATCCATGGGATCCAAATGAGTATGAGCATTTTTGGAAGTAAGTGTTCAAATGTATCCATGAGTTTGGCTTTTCACAAATTGATTATGATCTCAAGGGCTTGTACATGAGTTCCCATAGATTACCATAGAACAAAGAAATAACCCTTTCTCCCTGCTTCATTGAAGTACTGAATACATTGTATCTTTCACATGCTGAGGATGTCTCTAAATGCCCTAGAATCATTGACGTATGTTTGAAGTTCTTTCACTATCACTGGTTCAGTATCCTGGAACTTCCTCCCTAACAGTATTGTGGATGTACCTACACCATATGAACTGCAGCGTTCAATGAGGCAGCTCATTATCGCCTGTGCAACGGCAATTAGGGATGGGTAATAAGTGCTGGTCTTGTCAGCAATGCTCTAGTCTCAAGAACGAATAAAAAAACTTTTCATTTGGTCAGATCTTCCAATGCCAACAGCAGCGAATGTTGAGGCATTTGACACAGTTGCACTGTTGGACCCATCAGAAGCCCTAACCTGTGCACATGCGCTGTGACTGATGGGAAAATTTGTGTTGACTCAGACCCTGAGCAAATGTCTCTTATGGAGATCTCAGTGTCAGGGACTTGGGCTAGATACACGCTACTTACCCAGATACTTAGCCTAGAAATATTACACTGTTTCATCTCTGGTGTAACTCCATGATTAATGGTGTGGGTTTAGCCCTTGTTGTGCAGGGTTGGTGGGGGCAGGCGGGGGTGGTCGGGAAGCTGACCACTGCCCGCAATTGGGGCCAGACCACAATTTCATGCTGGCGGGCCAATTAAGGCCCGCCCAGCATGAAACATGAACAGTAGCACTGGTGTGGGCCGAGGGGAGAGTGTGAGCCGGGTGAGCACGAACTTTGCACATGCGCACAAGTGTGCACTTGAGAATCTCCCTGAGGCAAGAGCTGCCTCAGGGAGATGAAGAGTTTAAAAGGAAATAATAAAGAATAGAAAAATGTTATAAAACATGGCCCCTCATTTGACTCTGTCACATGTGACTCTGTCACATGAGCAGGGACATATTATTAATTAAGTTTTAAAATTTTTATTTTATTTTTATTTGCTTTAGAAAACATCATCATGAGGTTTCCTAAAAAAATGCAAAGGCCACTTGGCCTTTTTGCCTGCCCACCAACCATAAGGTCGAACAGACAGTGAAAAATTTAACTTAATTGATTCTTTAATAGCCTTAACAGGCTTTTTAATTGTTGATGGGCATGCCACACGCACGCCAACCGAACTATCGCATGAATGCACGTTGATGTCGGGACATTCGCCCGACGTCAATGCGCGTCATTTCACGCTCGAGCGGATCAGGCACGTGCCTGTCTGCCGAGGTGAAAATAATGTCCCGTAACTCAACCCACCACCCCAACTGACCGCCTCACTGACCGGGCTGACCACCTCCCCAAACCCCCAGCCAACTACCCAAGCCCCCTAATCCAGTTACCGACCCCACAAACTAACCCAAGTCACCCACTCACACATCCACTTACCCATCCACTGACTCACCCACCCTCTGACTCATCCACCCAACTCTTACCCATCCACCTACCCACCCACTCAGACCCACTCACTCGTTCGCCCACCAATGAGATTACACCAGTGTAACATTTCTAGGGTAAATATTTGGGTAAGTAGCGTGTATCTAGCCCAAGTCTCCAACACTGAGATCTGTATAAGTGACATTCATGCAGAGTCCCAGGAAACACAAATCTTCCCAACGGAAGTTTAAACTCCTGGGCAGTCACAGCACATGTGCGCAGGTCCTAAAGTGCAACTCTAGCAGGTGCCTCAACATTCGTCTCTGTTGGCATTGGAAGATCTGGCCCACTCAATCACTCACCCATCCACTCACCCATGCACTCACCTACTCACCCGCCCACTCACTGACCTGGATTTCACAGCCACCACTGGACATCTTTTCAGTGTGGTGGGGGGAGCACGTAAAGTATGTTGGGTGGGTAGCTCATTGCCTTCCCGCCCATCCCCAACCCAGTCCCCATAATATGGGGGGGTGGGTAATGCACCCACTAGCCCACCTGCCCTTAGGCCTATTGAGGGCCTTACGTGACCAATGTTGTCCATTTAAGGCCCTCAATCTACCTCCACTGCCATGATATGGTGGGCAGTAGCAGGCAGGCGAGAGTGAGGTTATTTTTTAAACAACTTTAGTAAAACGCTGGGAAGGGGTGTACATCTTTGGGGAGGTACCCTGTGTACATCAGGGGTAACCTCCCCCAAGATGTTACCACCCTCCCTTTGTGCCTCCCCACCTGGCCTCCAAAACCTGCCCTGCCCCAAACACTCATCACATCGCCTTCATACCCTCTCCCTAGGGTGCTTAATCCCTTCCTACCCTAAAGGCTTGGGACTTACCTGGATCTGGCATCCATCTTCAATCTCCGTGGGCTTTCTTGTACTCCTGAGTTCTGCCGCTGCTGGGACTGCAAGACCTGCTAGCCCATCAGATTGACTGGCAGCTTTCAAGAGCAGGACTTCCTCCCACTGAGGGACAGAAGCCCGACCCTCCTTTTGTTTAGGCTGCCAGCAGCGTATTGTTGTGGTGGGGTGGGCTTTTTTAAAGCTAGTTGGTTTGGAACTAACTTTCGTTCCGGGGGGCAAGCAGTATGCCTCAGCGTCTCCACTGGAGGGAAGGTCTGGGCCAAGATTTGATTGCATTCCACTAGCTAAATTTGACTCCAATTCCGATGCTGCCCATGAAACAGTGACAGATGGGACAAGGCTGACTACTGTGTTTGTCACTCCACTGATCTGAAGCAAATGCCATTATGGGGGTGGAGAGATGTGCTGGAGAAATTCTAAGAAAAGCAACACACATACCATGTTTTCTTATTTAAATTCTAATAATAAGCACAAGCATGTGTCAAAGGTAAAAGTTGCTAAGACAAACACTGAGGAGGGAATTTTAATGTGGGTGAGTGCATGGCTCTGGGTGTGGGTGGTGGCATTAAGCCCAGGGAAAATGGGATCGTGTCAGGAAGCCAGCTCCAACCTGCCAACTTCCACTTTTAACTCCAGCATGATGAGCTTTGTGCATGCAATCCCCTTGGGAGAGGTGGGTTGTCAGTTTTAATTCCTCAAACAACCCACTGCCCCTTTCATAGCCTTCTATAGTTCAGAATAAATACATGTCTTATCATTCATCACACATGAAAAGGCCACTTACCAGGCAGCACCAAGAACAGGAAAGACAGGAAAATGGTAGAAGTAAATAATATTTATGTATATCAAAAATAAACAAAAACTTTACAATCTAAAATTATATAATTGAGGAACTACAAATCTCTACTCTTCCTTTTCTTAGTACTTCTTTGTGATGCACCCCTGTGGTTTTAACAGAGATAGAGGCAGCTTGCTCAGAGGCTTGCTGTGACTCCTGAGATGCTCTTGGCCAGTATCCTCTGGGTTGTAGAGTCTTTGAAGACTCTGGCAAAGATTGCTCTGCCTGCACCTGTGCAGAGGCAGACTTGCTCAATTGCCACAAGGCAACATGTGGGGTACTGATGAGGGTAGATGGAGGGCCATGGTTGAGAAGTGGAAGTGCTTTGAACCATGTCCACACTTCCATGTCCCTATTCGCCATCAAACCTCACTGCCCAGCTGCACTTTACTGCAGATTAGTGGGACACAGAACTGCCAAGGCTAGGTATTGTTCATCCTAATTAAGGTGACATTCACAGTGTACAAGACGTTGGTGAAGGCCTGCATGTACCTGTTTGATTGCCACCTTTAATGCTGCAAGTGGCCACCCTTTTCGTGGACAAAGATATTGTCACAAAGACCTGTGACTTCATGCCAATCATGCTTGATTCCTCCAATCTCCCCCAATGCATGCACAGGGCAGCTGGAACACTGACCAGTACATTGCACATTTTTTACTGCAGTTCCACAAATATCCTGTTTGTCGATGACCCCCAAGGCGTAACATCTGCATCCAGTTGCGTAGAGCTTGGAGCATCCTGGTCTCTCCAGCATGTACTTTCCACTGCTGATCCAGTCTCCACCATCTGTCTTGCTCACTGGCGGTGCGAGTCACCAGGTGAAAACCCAATTATTTGCCTGACCAATTATTTTACTGAAGCATGAGCAACTGAGCTAGTGCATGGTTTGTGAATCCTGTGAAGGTGCCCCCTCAGACAGTGTGATCTCCTCTGAAGAGGTATCATCGTCATCCTGGACACCTCCTATGGGACACTTGAAGGCCCTGTGGGATATTAATTGGAATTGTCAAGGTAAGAATATTTTATGTGATCACTATGCTCATGACCATATTTTGCTAATATTAAGTCGACATGAGTGAACGTTGCAATCCATCTGGCTGCCTGATATTTAATTCTGTCATCAGGAAGCTGGGAGGCCCCCATCTCCAACAGCCAGGCACACCAAGATTCCACTGAGGTCCAGTACCTTTGCCTATACAGCTGCTAGTTGCAAGTAGGGGCACCTCCAGTTCTCAAGAGACTTATGAGTGAGAGTAATGATACGGGTTGATTAGTTGGATGGAGAGTATTTGCTGAGGGTGATTATGAGGAAGAGACATGACGTTGCAAAAGAATGAAGGTAAGTGTCAGTGGTGGATAGACAGATGGCAGTGTGAGTAAGTGCATAGACAGAGAGGGATGGGTGTACCCATAGAATCATAGAATAGTTACAGTACAGAAGGACATTCAGCCATTGTGCCAGTTCTCTGCCTGCTATCCTTAATTGTTCAGGGCTTCCAGAGGCAGCTTCTTAATTGGCTGCCTCTAGTAAGATTGCATAGGCAGGCAGACATAAAAGAACTTAAGAACATAAGAAATAGGAGCAGAGTAGAACATTCAGCCCTTCAACCCTGCTCCACCATTCAATGAGATCATGGCTGATCTTCCACTTCAACACCATTTTCCTGCACTATCCCCATATCCCTTGATGTTTTTAATATGTAGAAATCTAGCAATCTCAGTCTTGAACATACTCAACATCTGACACTCCACTGCCCTTTGGAGCAGAGAATTCCAAAGATTCACTGCCCCTTGCGTGAAGAAATTCCTCCTCATCTCAGTCATAAATAGTCTGCCCCTTATTCTGAGACTGTGTCCCCTGGTTCTAGATCCCCCAGCAAGGGGAAACATCCTTCCTGCATCCACCCTACTAAGCCCTGTAAGAATTTTGTATGTTTGAATGAGATCACCTCTCATTCTTCTAAACTCTAGAGAATCCAGGGCTAACCTATTTAATCTTTCCTTATAGGACAATCCCTCCATCCCAGGAATTAATTTTGTGAACTTTTGTTGCACTCCCTCTAAGGCACGTACACCTTCCTTTAGATAAGGAGACCAAAACTGCACAGAATACTTCAAGTCCGGTCTCACCATGGCTCCATATAATTGCAGTAAGACATCTTTACTCCTATACTCAAATCCTCTTGTAATAAAGGCCAACATACCATTTGCTTTCTTAATTGCTTGCTGTACCTACATGTCAGCTTTCAGTGACTCATGAACAAGGACACCCAAGTCCCTTTGAAGCTCAACAATTTCCAGCCTCTCACCATTTAAGATATACACTGTATTTCTGTTTTTCCTACCAAAGTGGATAACCTCACATTTCTCCATATTGTATTCCATCTGCCGGATTTTTGCCCCCTTGCTTAGCCTCTCCGAATCTCCTTGAAGCAACTTTGTATCCTCCTCACAACT
The DNA here is from genome assembly GCF_017639515.1 of Carcharodon carcharias. NCBI lineage: Eukaryota > Metazoa > Chordata > Chondrichthyes > Lamniformes > Lamnidae > Carcharodon > Carcharodon carcharias. The sequence goes on from NC_054470.1 coordinate 39,325,555, forward strand.
CATACTTCCACCTAGATAACAGTCATCTGAAAATTTGGAAATATTACAATTAAATCCTCACATTCAAATCATTGATATAGATTGTGAAGCACTGATCCTGTTGTACCCCACTAGCCACAGTCTGCCAACCTGTACCCATTTATTCCTACTCTTTGTTTTATGTCCGTTAATCAGTTCTCAATTCATGCCAGTATATTCCTTCGATCCCATGTACTCTAATTTTGTTTACTAACCTCTTGTGTAGGACCTCATCAAAAGCTTCCTGAAAATCTAAATATTCCACATCCACTGGTTCTCCCTTATCTACTCTGCTAGTTGTATACTCAAAAACTCCAACAGGTTTTATAAACATGATTTCCTTTTCATAAATCCATGTTGATTCTGCCCAATCCCAATCCATAATTTTCTAAGTGTCTCATTATCACATCCTTTATTATAGATTCTTCCATAATTTTCTAAGTGTCTCGTTATCACATCCTTTATTATAGATTTTAGCATTTTCCCTGCTACTGATGTCAGGCTAACAGGTCCCTGTTATCCCTTTCCCTCCTTTCTTAAGTAGTAGCGTTATATTTGCCACCTTCCACTTTGTAGGAACCATTCCAAAGTCAATAGAAATTTGAATGATGACCACCAAGGCATCTACAATTTCTACAGCCACCTCTTTCAACACTCTGGGATGTGGGTCATCAGGTTCAGTGGATTTATCCAGGAGATAAGTCCCATTAATTTCTCTAGTACTTTTTTAGACTAATATTAATATCTTGCAGTTCCTCATTTACACTAGTCCCTTGATTCTCCATTATTTCTGGGAGGCTTTTAGTATTTTCCTTCTTGAAGCCAGACACAAAGGCCAGAATTTTATGCTCCCGCCCGTCTGCCCCCTCCCCCTCCCCCTTACCCCAGGTTCTGAGGTGGGGGGGACGTGAAGTTGCATGGATGGGATTCCCTCTGGGTTCCTGCCCGTCCTGACCTGGTAGTGATTTTATGGTGGGGCGGGCAGGTCCTCAGACAGGAAGCCTGCCTTTGCCCCAACTTAGGCCCTTAAGTTGCCACTTAATGGCCCTAAAGGGCTTTTTCCCACCCAACCTCAATTTTTAGGCTAGCATGGTGGATGACAGCTCAGGGGCAGAAGGCCGGAAATAAACTGAGTTTGATCTCGGGCAGGAAGTGGGTGGCTGGGGGCACCTCCATCAGAAGGCCCTTTCTGACTGGTGACACCCTCCCCTTAAGGCCCCGTGACCTCAACCCTACCCACCGCCCCCCCACCTCCTCCCCAGCCTAAACCCAAGACTGCGTTCACCCCCCCTTGCGACCCCCCCAGATGTCACCTACTCTCCAGCCCAGGGACCCCTACTACTTACCTAACCTCCAGGTCCCAGAACTTAGTTCCAGGCAGCTTCCTGCAGTGCCTCTTCCAGTCACTGCAGCACTGTGCCTGGAGGAACTGGATAGCTGCCAGCCAATCAGATTGGACCAGCTCCTGAGTAGGATGGAAGTCCTGTCTTATGCCAATTGACGCTTGTTAGAGCATAAAATGGCATCAGAGCTGCTGGAGTAGGCTGGGATGTGTTCCTGAAAATTCAGGCCAAAGTATTTGTTTAGTAGTTTCCCTGCCATTTCCTTATTCCCCATTATAAATTCTCCTGACTCCGCTTGTATTGGACCCAAATTTATTTTTGCAAATCTTTTCCTTTTTACATAGCTATTGAAGCAGTTACAACCAGGTTTTATATTTCTCGCTAGTTTACTCTCATTTTCTATTTTCCCTTTCTTAATCTTTTTCTTTGTCATCCTTTGCAGAATTCTAAAATTTTCCCAATCCTCAGGCTTATCATTTTTTTTTGGCAACAGTATACACCTCTTCCTTCGATCCAATACAATCCTTGATTTCTTTTGTTAGCCACGGTTGAACAATTTCCTTGCTTGTTTTTTGTGCATTAAGGGATGTATTTTTGTTGTAAACTATGTATTAGACCTCATTAACCATGCAGATCAACACCCAGAAAGTTAGTTTGTACTATCTCCAGCAGCAACAGCAAAGCTGCATGGGTAGTTGCTGTGAGGTGTGGTGACTTGGAGTAGGCTTGAGAAGGCAAACGATGAAGTTGGGATGGTACACACATCAGCATGTAAGGCAATGTGTGATTGTACTCAATTTTCCTGCCTGCTTGGGTCATTAAATTACTTTCGGCATTGTATTCATTAGCGTGCTACCACACTTCTGCAGCTGGTCTCATGGGTAGGGACATGTTATAAATGAGATTTAAGAAGTTTTATTCTTATTTGATATTGGAACCTCATCCTGCCTGTGGATGAGGATTCCAAAAAATGTAATGGCCACTTGGCCTTTTTGTCTGCCCACCAACCGTAAGGTTGGACGGGCAGCGAAAAATTTCTTTCAATGATCTAGTTAATGGCCTTAATAGGCCTTTTAATTGTGGGCGGGCACGCTGCCAATTCCTGCACATGCCCCCCGATCAAAATATCGTGCAACTGCACGTTGACGTTAGGACATTTGCCCAATGTCAACACACGTCATTTTACGCTCGAGCTGGTCGGGTGAGCATTCATCTGCCTGCCGAGGTAAAAATTCTGTCCCTGGAAACCTATATGTTTAATATTAATTGTGGAGAGTCTTTGACGTGATTTTGAGAGATCCAGAGTCCAATATTCCTGTTTATGTAATTTAGTCAAAAAGTAGACATAAGGAAAGCTGATGGAATACTGGGAGATTGTTATTTATCTGTTTTTAGCACTGCTTTCAGCATTCCTACAACTCAAAAAAGGAAAAAGAAAATCAGCTGAAGCTTAGGAAAAAGGTCAAATATGCTTTTTCATAACCTTGCTGGAGGCAGGATTCTGCAACCTGAAAGGCACCTTGAAAGGTGAGTTTTAACTCAGTCGGAACTAATGTTCCAGAGTTTAAGAAACAAATGAAGATTATGGGAATTTCTGGACTAAGAGCCTAGATATAGTGGTCATTGTTTGTTTAATTGTATAAAGTTTGGAAAATTGACCTGTGTGAAACCAAACTTTGGACCGAATCTACCAAGGAGTGGCAATTACTGTTGGATTGCTACTCCATTCCCAAAATGGAGATCCGCATTTCTGGCCCGGACTTCTGAACCAGGCCTCTTCAGAAATGCGGAGTGTACCTGTTCTCGGAATCCTTCCTTGTAGTGATGGAGGATCATGACGGGTCAGAGGGTCGGGAGGATTGGATGGTTGGAGGGGTGTGATGTTCAGAGGATCAGAGAGGGAGTTGGTGGGGCGGGGTGGGGGGTGAGTTGTATAATTACCCAGGAGTTAGGCATGGTTTTTCCTGTATAACATTTTCTGGGTAACTAACCAGGTAGGTAAGTTGGAATCCTCCAAAGTCTCCAGGAGCCGAGGAATTGCCCATCGGAAGTTGAAGCTTCCTTGGCAATTCCCCGTTGACCAGAAGGTCTGGGCCCATGTATTTCCATAAGTATCAAACACCCAGTTGACCGAAACAAAACTGCTGGGATCTATTCTCTCCAGTTTATTCAATAGTGCTGTGTGTCACAGTGTTCTTTATTGTCCGGGAGGGATTCATCCTGGGGATAATGTGACAATATACTATGTAAATGTTTGTGCTTTGACAGTTTATCATTCATTTTTAAAGGTTTGGCTGTTTTCCAATTTGAATTTACAGTTTGTACTTTTTGACATCTGTATCTGTATTTTTATTATTGCAACATGCTTTGTAAAGTAAGTTTTAAAAAAAACAATAGCTTCAACCATGGTTTATAATGCCCATAGAAAACAACTAGAAACTGGATATTACTGTAATTTTTATTGAAGTCAAGCAATGCCTATTTATTGCAACATATATTGAACCACTCAAATAATGGATCATGGCATCCATCCAGACGGAAAATCATCACATTCGGACTGCAAGAACTGACTGGCTATGGACTACATGTCCACCATTGTAATAAACAGCCAAGAATGAATAAGACAGAAAGGGAAGGAGGTGGGTGGAGGCAGGTGAGTGAAATCAAATGATAAACAGTAGTCCTTCTGTTTTGAAGGGCATTGACCTTAGATGTAAGTTGGAGGACTGATTGGATGGATAACTAATTAATACAGACTTTCTTTGTTCTCTTTCATCTCCTGTTTCCTGTAAAACATCATTGCTGCTTAGCTTTTATAACTGGTAAGAATTTTGCTACGACAGAATAGTGAAGAACAAGGGCTAAATTTTCAAAGGGCAACGGGAATGGGACCTGGTGCGGACAAGAATTAAAAATTGCAGCCCCAGAGGTCATCTCAGGACCCTGATGCCTCCGGGACAGTTTTGAATTTTCAAAGGACCGGGGGGTTGAGAAGGAGCAAGAAACATGCATGCTGTCAATTGGTACCTTGAATTCATTAAGGAACTTGCTAAGGGGCCTGTCAGGTCCAGATTGGAACTTTTAATTTTTTTGGTGAGCTCAAACAGTCTTGTGCATGTTTATGCACAGCTGTTGAGTTTACAGTGGGACCCTGGTAAATTTGCAGTACTTTTTAAATTCACTCTGTGAGTTCACCGAGCACCGGCATGAGCACTGCTCCTACCCTTCTAATCCACGGTTGATTTCTGCAGCACTTCACCTCGAAGAGCTGCCTATTCTAATTGGCAAGCAGTGGCAGACCCCACTATGCCTGCCACCTTGCCTTTGCTCCTGGCGCCAGGCAGGCCGCACCTGCCACATGGAGGCCATCAGAGGCCTCTAATTGTACGCTATGTTTACCTCCTGACCAACTAGGCTATTTTTATTTAAAAATAGCTCAGGTGTGGAGTCAGGATCCAGACTTCATTCGGGTGTTGAGTTTATGACCCAACATTGTAAATCTGGCCCCAAGTCTCAATAATCTCTTAAATTTAGGAAAGTTGATGATAAATTATCTCTTACTGTGAAGACATATATTTTAGTTAGTGCATGCAGTTCAGTCAGGATCTCTGAGTTGGTGAACTTGTCCTGAAAAGAGATGCTGAGGATACATTGAGACAATGAGGGCAGAAATTGTTCAGCGTTTTCTCCTAACTAACATATATCGCCCTGGTCTTACTGGACAAATGTGCTGAGGATGCAGGCTTGGTGGACTCGCAGTTTGGTGTTCTCAATCAGGTACTGTTGTCCTACATTTTCTTACTCAGTTTGGATATTTCAGCACCAAGTGACAGAATGCTGGTGACTGTGGAGGCTAGCTATGTGAAGCTATCAAAAACCTTCAGCTTCACATTGTCAATGCTGATAGATGGTAGTTTGGCAATATTTTAGACCTTGACATTTGTCCTCCTGAAGTTGATGGTCAAACCAAACTCTTTACAGGCATGAGAGAATCTGTCCATTCAGCCTGGGAGCAAACTAATTCCACCAACATACAATCATTGCTAAACCAGTGATTTGGCTCAGCCATGATCATCAGATGAATGATGGTTGCATGCCCGAAGACCTTCTGTTCGGTGAACTGGCCATTGGACCACGAGCTCATGAGCATCCATACCTCCGCTACAAGGACACCTGCATATAAAGATGGCGGACATTGACACTGAAAAGTGGGGGACAGTTGCTGATGGCTATGATCTCTGGAAGCTGACTGCTTGGAAGGGCATTGGAAAAACCAAGCCAGAAATGAAAAGCTCAGCTAGCTTAGAAGAGGGCTCACAGAAAACAGAGGCCAGCAAATCATGCACCTTCTCAGCCCACTATCTTCCTCTGTAGCAAAAGCAGCAGAGACTGTCATGCCAGGTTGAGGCTTCTGAGCCACACTAGGCAACGCTTAACATAGAGTTGAACACCACAGTGCAAACCACTGTCTTACGAGACAGCAGTTGGCTTAGCAGTTCAATCGTGAAAGCATGGACTAGCTAAACGGTTTAATGTACACATATGCTTAAGCATGAAGAGTACCACTGGGCCTTACACTACTGGGCCTTACACCACTGGAATCTGGATTCTGACCCAGTACAGACTGATGGGATGAAGGTATCATGTTTGCTGATTGTAAAGGTGAGATGAGTTTATGCTGTCTCAATCCAGTTCCAAGTTTGATATTAATTAGCAATGTCACTCAGAGAAGCCAAAAGAGATGTGTTATGGGAAATTTGCATTTTTAGATAAGTGAAGGAGTTGTTTGGATTTCAAAGGGATGGTAGGATGTTTACAACTGGTAAGATAAGCAAGGCCAAGCAGTGTGTTTATTTTTCCCAAAAGGAAAGAAGTCATATAGGCAACACTCATTGCAGGCAGTCTTTCAATTCAAGGATGGCGTCTACTCAGGGTCATGAGTTTCTGCCATGGTTATTCATGTGACTGAACAAGCCGATTCTCTACACTAATATCTCTGGGCACATGGACCAGGACATCCCATAAGGTAGTGGGATCCAGAGTGCAGGATTTGCTTCCTTTTATTTCATTCTCTGCTGCTGCTCTGCCTCTTCATTAAGGTGTTTGGATTCAAAGTGTGATGCAGCTTGATGGGCAAATCGCCATTTTGAACAATTGGTAGCAAGGTCCTCCCAATCATTAATGTCAATGCTGCCACACTTCAAGGAATCAATCAAAATAGTAAGAGATAATTATTGTTCTTGCATCTTGTAACAGGAGTGCTCGATAGGCCCCAGATGGGAGCAAAAATCCAAAGCAATTACATTTATTATGATGTGGTAGGTAATGTGTGCCAGGCAGACAAAATCCTCAAGAGAAACTTGGCCAAGCTATCACAATAGTTTTGCAATTTTTATTTATTATGAGAAGATATGTGCATTGAATTCAGAAGTAATGAGTCCACTAAGACTTTTAGAGATTTTAAAAATTAAATTAAAATATTTATTAACAAAAGAAAATATTTCAAGTACATACATAAGTTGACAATTACTTCATACAGTAACAAATCCTAAAATTCTTATTAACCTAACTTCCAACAACACACCCGTTTTAAGGCAATAGTCCAAAATAGATTTGAAATTTAAAAAGCAAGCCAGCAAGTTACCAGAACATCCATTCGACAATGCAATTCCAAAGGCTTTTCTCCAACTTTAGTTACTGGACACAGCAGACTTTTGCAACAACGGCTGGAGGATTCTTCAAGGCTGTTTCACACACTCCTGTTAGATTTTACATGGCCCCCTAACATAGCCTTTCACTCCCCTTTATATATGTTTCTCTCTCTTTAATTTGTAAATTCTATTGTTCCATATGTGTTTGCAAATTTATTTTTCCCATAACATAAACATTTTTCATGTTGCCAATATGACCTCTTTCCTTTTGGGAAAAATAAACACACTGCTTGGCCTTGCTTGTCTTACCAGTTATAAACACCCTACCATCCCTTTGAAATCGAAACAACTCCTTCACTTATCTAAAAATGCAAATTTCCTTCACACCTCGTATGCTAAGACCTCATCAATGTTCACTCATTCGCATTTCAAGTACCCTTCTATACCTAACTCCTTTTGATAATTTCAAGCTTGCAGTCCAGCTGACTTCAACTCAATTAAATCACACACAGACATAATCATCCATACTCACCCCTATAAACCTACTTTACAATAACACACAATAACATTATGAAAATTATTATAGTTTCAAAACACATTCCAAGGCTTCCTGCTGATTACTATGTCTAGAGAGAATATTCCAGAGAATCTAAAATACAAGCATTCTTTACATGACCACACCAACTTGCTTGTTTGAAAACAACAAATAGTATTTTTATAGTGCCTTTAACCTAGCAAATCATCCAAGGCACTTTACAGGAGTGTAATAAGGCAAAAAAAAGCTAAAGAAGGACTCAAAGCTTGGTCAAAAAGGAAGGTTTTGTGAAGCACGTTAAAGGAGACTGAAGTGTTCCAGAAGCAGAGAGATTTTCAAGAGCTTAGGACCTAAATAGCTAAAGCCACAGTTACCAATACTGAGGTGAAGGAAGTGAAGATGCACAAGAGGCCAAATTTGAAGAAATGCAGAGTTCCAGGAGGGTATGTGAGGCTGAATGAAATTGTGAGATAGTGGAGGGCAAGATCATGGCATGATGAGTGAATGGAACTTCATGCAAGTTACATCAGGAAGTTACATGGGAAGGAAAATAGGAACAGAAGGAAGCCATTCAGCCGCTTCGAGCCTGAATCACAGAAGGTCATTTGGCTCATCTGCACCAGCTCTCCGAATTAGCAACTCACTTTGTGCTATTCCCCTGCCTTCTCCCTGTAACCCTGCACATTCTTCCTTTTCAGATAACAGTCTAATTCTCTTTTGACTGCTTCATTGAACCTGCCTTCAACATAGTATCAGACAATGCACTCCAGACCCTAACCACTTGCTGCGTGAAAAAGCTTTTCCTCATATCACTTTTGCTTCTTTTACTAATTACTTTAAATCTGTCCCCTTTCATGAGTGGGCACACTTTCTCCCTATCTTCTCCATCCAGACCCCTCATGATTTTGAATACGTCTATCAGATCTCCTCTTAGCCATTTTTTCTCTAAGGAAAACATTCCTAACTTCTCCAGTCTATCTTCATGGGCAGAATTTTTCACTGAGCAGGCGGGCACATGCCCAACCTGCTCGAGCATGAAATAGGGTGTGATGATGCTGGACGAGCATCCTGATGTCATCGCACACTCGCGCGATATTTCGGTCAGCGGGCGCGGGTTAAACTCAGAAGCACGCCCGCCAACAATTAAGAGGACAATTAAGCCCATTAATGGCGCAATTAACAAAGTTTTTCCCTTGCCCGCCAACATTACAGTTGGCGGGCAGGCGAATCGGCCAGGCGGCCTTTGCATTTTTCAGGGAACCTCGTCCACGGGAGGGATGAGGTTTCTGTGATAAATTAACATAAAAATAAATTTCCATGGTCAGCACTTTCAGTTCCTCCATTTTCAGGTGACTGATTATGAAGTTTGGACACTTTTTTCTGGTTTCTGTGACCTTTAATTTAAGTTGTTCAAGTCTTCATCTCCCTGAGGCAGCTCTCTGCATTCAGGCAGCTTTCTCTGAGCACTCAGCCCATGCTTTATCGCCTGCCCTCCTCCCATTCCCACCCTGGCAGCACTGAGCCGTTCAGCGCGTGCTTCACGTTGGCTGGCCATTAATTGGCTAGCTAGAGTGAATTTGTGGTCGGGGCCCGATCGTGGTCGGCAGTCTGTTCCCCAACCAATCCTGAACCTGCCAACCACACCCGCCCATCGAACTGAAAACTCTGCCCCATAACTAAAGTCCCTCATCCCTGAAACCATCCTCGTGAATCTTTTCTGCATCCTTTGCAATGCCTTCCCATCCTTCCTAAAGTGCAGCACCCAGAACTGGATGTAGTACTCTAGCTGAGGCCGAACTAGTGACTGATACAAATCCAGCTTAACCTCCTTGTTCTTTGATATGTGTTCTTGATGTCTTTTGGTTCACTGATATTGGTAATAATCACACTTAAAGCCTGGAAAGATGAGAGCTGTTTATGTTTAATGCTTGACATGCTGCCTTGTACAAGAGAAGGACTAGATTGAACTGGTTCTGATACACATGTTACAGAACAGAAGCCAACACTCTATATTTTTAAAAAACAAAAACTTTATCCTTATTGCTATTTCTTATTTTTTTTTAAACTGGACTTTTCTGCTGAACGAAGACAATTAGGATGGCTGACCCTCTGTCTGTGAGTCACCAGGACAAGAGAATTCACTTCTCAATTTCAGAAACGTCACACTTCATTATGTCTGAGGTGCTTCTAAAGGTACCTGGAACTGCACAAACAAATTTCAAAGAGAGTAACATGAAAGCCATTTGCATTTGAAAAGCCAAGCTTGTTAGTGGAGTTGGTGAGTCTACAGAGACAATGACTTCCCAACACCAGGGCCTCAACAAATAGCGCCTCTTTCAACCCATAATGGCTGAGACATTATCAGTCTGAGACACAAAGCCAATTTACAGACAGTAAATAAACATCCTTTGTTGAATTCATTGTGGAAAAGTAAGGTGACATGATCTAAGACTCTGGCTTGCTGAACAGTTTAATACTACACTAAGAGCTGCAAACCCCAGTCTGCTGTTTAACATCCGACTGGCAGACCACTCAGAAGGAAGTTCTGGCCAGGTTGGACAATTGGCTCCCCATCTAACTTGACTCTGCTAAGGAGATTTTTTACTATCATCTAAAGAACTGATTCAATCTTTGTGTGCCTACTGCATCTTGTGACTTCAATACCACTGGAAAAGCAAATCTTACACCACCTGTCTTCAGCCAGCTGACCTTTGTGGAAGAATTCCTCATTAGACTTTCTGGACTCTGGAACACAAGTGAACCAATATTCATTTTCTCTGTGATTCTTGTATTATATAATCTTTTCTCTATCCCTCCATTTACTGTATGAATGCGGAATGGCAAGTTGCTTTTCATGAGTTTTGATTGTGGGCACTAAACTAAACTTCTGAGTTAATCCTAACTTGAGTTTGCTGTGAGGTTAATAGTTAAAATCAGATCACACAAAAAACAAGGGGTTGGGAAATATGCCACCGCTTATTCTTAAAAAAAAATCAAAACACCTTCTGTTTACGGACTGGTGGCAAAAGGAAAAATCAGTACTGTTTGAACTGTCTTTAACACACATCACATGACTCTCCAATGCAGCCGTGAAAAGTGGCCCCAGAATACTTTCACATAACAAATAGTTCCTAGCTAATTACTTCCTAGTTCTTTATAGATATTCATAGATAATACAACAATATGTCACACTCTTGTACTCTATGCCCCTATTAATAAAGCCCAGGATACTGTATACTTTATTAATTGCACTCTCAACCTGTCCTGCCACATTCCATGACTTATGCACAGATACACCCTGGTCTCTCTGCTCCTGCACCCCTTTTCAATTGTACCCTTTATTTTATATCATCTCTCCATGTTCTTACTATCAAAATGAATCACTTCAATTAGATCATGGTTAATTTGGAACTTAACTTCATCTACCTACCTTGATGCCATGTTCCTTAAAACCTTGCCAAAGAAAAATAAATCAATCCAGGTTTTATATTTTCAATTGGCGTAGCCTCAATAATTTTTTGGGAGAGAAAGTTCCAGATTTCCATGACCCTTTGTGTAAGGAAGTGCTTCTTGGCATTACCCCTGTATGCCCTAGCTCTAATTTTGAAATTAAGCTCTTTTGTTTTTGAATCTCCCAAAAAAGGATATAATTTCTCTCTATTTAAGCTATTAAATCTTTTAATTATCTTAAAAGCCCCAATTTGATCACCCTTTAATGTTCTATGTTCAATAGAATGCAAGCTTACTATGCAACCTGTAAGTTAAACTCTGTTTGCCATAGTTTTATCTATTCTATCAATGACTCTTTGCAATTTTCCACTCCCTCTTATTATTTGCTGTGCCACCTATCTTTGTGTTATCAAAAAGCTTTCTATTCCTTCATTTAAGTCATTTATAAATATAGTGAAGAGCCAAGGCCTTAGTACAGATCCCTAGGTGTACCACTTGTTACATCCTATCAGTATGAATACATACCCATTATCCCCACTTTCTGTCTCCTGCCCTCTAAGCAATTTCCTATTCAAGCCAACAGCTTGCCTCGAACCCCATGCACTGTACAGGCTGCAGAGTTTTGGATGAGCTCAAGCTTATAGAGAGTGGAAAGTGGGAGGCAGACCAGGAGCGTGTTGGAATATAGTCAAGTTTAAAGGTAATAAAAGCATGTATAAGGGTTTCAGCAGCAGATGGGATGTCTCTAGACAGAAACAGAAACAGGTGATATTAAGGAAGTGGAAATAGAATGCCTTGGTGATGGGCAGAATATGGGATCAGATGTAAATCCTGGGGTTAAATTGGATGCCAAGACTGTAAACAGCCTGGTTCAGCCTAAGACAGAACCTTAGGCTGAACCAGAGATGGGGATGGAAACAGTGGCCAGGCAATGGAGTTTGTGACACAGGTCGAATACAATGGTTTTGGTCAACCCAATGTTTAATTGAAGGAAATTTTGTCTGATCCAGAACCGCATGTCAGACTAGTCTGACAATACACAAATTGTTGGCAGGAGGGTTGGAGTTGAGAATTTGGATTAAGGTGGAGCTAGGCATTGTCCATTACATGTAGAACTTGACATTATGTCTTCAGATGATCTTGCTGAAGGGCAGCATAAACATGGGAAATAGGGGAGGTGATGCACGACTTATTTGGGGATTCTCGAGGTAACGGTGCTAAGAAAGAAGGAGAAGCCATTGCAAGAGATACTCTGACCATGACTAAATAGACACAAGTGGAACCAGGTGAGGGACAAGCAGAATGATGGCACCAATGGAACAATCCTCTGCATTCCCACCCAAAAACTAGTATGAAAATCAGGGCCTAGGTATCTAAAATGGGATGTGTCTTGTTCCTTGGCACTAATGTTGCTTACTTTGTAAAATTTGTATTTACTTAAAAGACTAAAACGGTGGAAATATGAATTATTTTGATTTACAGCAGATCTTTGTATTAATTTATGATATTAGTAACAAAACACATGATTGAAATTCTGCTATCCATTCGTTTTAACATTTTTGATAAAATAGCAGATAAATAAATTTAACATGCTAATACATCAGTGCTAATACTACATAGCACGATTTCAAACTGTTTATATTTAATCAGATGTTTAAGACTTTGGGCACACTAACATTTTTAATAAGTGAAATTCCAAAATGATTGAGGACTTCTGGGGGTAAATTTTATGGCTTGAAGATGGGGGAGCTCATAAAATGCTCTGAGTAGTCTGCCTGTCTCCTATCGGCCCACCCCTGACCTGTCTCCCATTTTACAGGGGTGGTGGGGGGGGTGTTTTGAAGGTGTCATCCCACCACTATTTTACCCACAGCAAGGGGTGGCCCATGCCAGTGGGTAGCCCAGCAGCTTTAGCTGCACGGCCTGGTGTCAGGAAAGTGGGGAGGTACCATCTTTGGAGGACCCCTGAGTCCATCAGAGGCACCCCCCAACATCATACCTCCCTTTAACCCTCCACCCCGGCCTCTCAAACCGGCCCCCCAGCCCCCTCACCACCTACCCCTCACTTTGCAGTGGCCAGCTAGATATGTGAGCATACAAAATAGGAGCAGAAGTAAGCCATTTGGCCCCTCGAGCCTACTCCACTATTCAATAAGATCATGGCTGATCTGTTTATGTTTCGAGTTCCACATTCCCTTTTATCCCCGATAACCTTTGATTCCCTTGCCTACCAAGAAACTATCTTTTTCTGGCTCAAGAATATTCAATGACCCTGCCTCTATCACCACCTGAGGCTGAGAGTTCCAAAGTTTCATAATCCTCTGAGAGAAACAATTTCTCCTGATCTGTGTCCTATAAGGGCGACCCCTAATTTTAAAATGGTGCCCCCTAGTTCTGGACTCATCCACAAGAGGAAACATCCTTTCCACATGTACCTTTTCAAGACCATTCAGGATCTTATATACTTCAATCAAGTCACCCCTCACTCTTCTAAACTCCAGTGGAAACAAGCCCAGCCTATCCAACCTATCCTCATAAGACAACCGCCCATTCCAGGTATCCATCTAGTAAACCTCCTCTTAACAGCCTCCAACACATTTGCATCCTTCCTTAAATAAGGAAACTAAAACTGCACACTGTATTCAAGATGCAGTCTTACCAATGCACTGTATGACTGAAGCATAACATCGTTACTTTTATGTTCAATTCCTCTCATAATACAGGATAGCATTTCATTAGCCTTCCTAATTACTTGCTTTACCTGCATACTAACTTTTTGTGACTCATGCATGAGAACACCTAGATCCCTCTGCACCTCAGAATTCTGCAGTCCTTCTCCCTTTAAGTAATACTCTGTTGTTTTATTCTTCCTGAAAAAATGAACAACTTCACATTTTCCTACGTTATACTCCATCTGCCAGATTTTAACCCACTCACTCAACTTATCTATATCCATCTGCAAACTCCTTATGTCTTCTTCACAACATACTTTCCTACCTATCTTTGTGTTGTCTGCAAATTTAGCTACCATGCCTTCGTTCCCCTCATCTAAGTCATTGATCTAAATTGTAAAAAGTTGAGGCCCCAGCACAGACCCCTGTGAGACTCCACTCGTCACATCCTGCCAATCAGACAAAGACCCATTTATGCATACTCTGTTTTCTGCCAGCTAGCCAATCTTCTATCCTGGCTAATATGTTACCCTTTACACCATGAGCTTTTATTTTCTGCAGTTACCTTTGATGTGGCACCTTATCAAATGATTTCTGGAAATCCAAGTACAGTACATCTACAGGCTCCCCCTCTATCCACTGCACATGTTACTCCTTCAAAGAATTCTAATAAATTGGTTAAACATGATTTCCTTTTCATAAAACCATACTGACTCTTCCCAATTACCTTGAGCTTCTCTAAAATCCCAGCTATAACCTCTTTAATGATCAACTCTAGCATCTTCCCCATGACAGAGGTCAAGCTAACTAGCTTATAGTTTCCTGTTTTCTGCCTCCCTCCCTTCTTGAATAGAGAGGTTATATTTGCTACTTTACAGTCTGATGGAACCTTTCCAGAATCTAGGAAACTTTGGAAAATTAACACCATCTACTACCTCATTAGCCACCTCTTTTAAGACCTTAGGATGAAGTCCATCCAGACTCGGAGACTTGTCAGCCTGCAGCTCCATCAGTTTGCTCAAAACCGCTTCCCTTGTGATTGTGATTTCACCAAGTTCCTCTCTCCCACCTCCTGATTTCGAGCTATTACTGGAATATTTTTTGTATCCTCTATAATGAAGGCAGAAGCAAAATATTTGTTCATTTCATCTGCCATTTGCTTATTGTCTACTATTAACTGCCCACTGTCATTTTCTAGAGGACCAACACTCATTCTACCTATTCTTTTCCTGTTTAAATGCTTTTTTTGCAAAAATATACTTTATTTATAAAATACCTGAAAGAACATTACAAAACACTTCAAAATGGCCATCTCAAAAAGTGGTAATAATGTTCAAGTTTTCCACTTAGATCATGTCACACCCTGAGGTGCTTCAATACAATCAAGGATCATAACAGCCATTTCAAAATGGTCCTAACAGATAGTCAGACAGTGTAATACTATTTAAGCTGTCTACATAAATCATGTTGCACTTCGGAGTGCTTCAATACAATTGTAATAAATGTAATATTCATTGCATACATTCAATGAAAGTCATACAGCCCAAGGGGTCTATACAATTCCCAGCCCCTTGGTGCACTATGGCTGAAAGGTTTTAGTCTGTGATCTTTCCCCATTATGCCTTTGCGGCGGCTGCCCCAAGCTTTAGTGCATCCCTCAGCGCATAGTCCTAGACCTTGGAATGTGCCAGTCTGCAACACTTGGTCGGGGACAGCCCTTTGCACTGGATGACCAACAAGTTTTGGGCAGACCAAAGTGCGTCTTTCACTACGTTGATGATCATCCAGCTGCAGTTGATGTTTGTCTCGATGTGTGTCCCTGGGAACAGCCATAGAGCACAGAGTCCTGTGTCATGGAACTCCTCAGAATGAACCTGGACAAAAACCACTACATCTAGAAAGTCTTGCTGTTCGTTTTTACATTTTTAGCTAGTTTCCTCTCATACTCTGATTTCATTCTCCTACTTAACCTTTGAGTCATTCTCTGCCATTCTTTATATTCTGACCAACCATCTGACCTGCCGCTCAGTTTGTGCAGTTATATGCTTTCTCTTTAAGTGTGATGCTTTCCCTAACTTCTTTTGTGAACCATGGATAGTGGGTCCTCCCTTTAGAATTTTTCTTTATAGTAGAAATATATTTATTCTGAGTAATCTGAAATATCCCCTTAAATATCTGCCACTGCTTATCTATTGGTCTATCCTCTAGCCCACTGAAACCCTGCACTTACTTCCATTCCGGTTTCCAGTAGCGCTTCTTCCTCGGGGCCGGGTGTTATTCACTGCTCGAGCCTGGTGCTGCTGGGACTACAGAGCTGCCGGTTATCTGATTGGCTCACAACTCTCTAAGGTGGGGCTTCCTCCCCAAATAGGGGTGGAAGTTTTGCTCTTAGCTAATTAATGCCTCACTGAATGTTAAGTGGCTGTGGAGCAGCCCATATCAGTGGGGATGCATCCCCACCCACTCTTTGGGTGGTGGGGCGGCAAACCCCACCATCTGAAAAATCCTGCTCATGATAATACACACCGATTAATGGGGAAAATTTTTTGTATGAGATGCTCAAAATAAAGAGCGGTACATAAGGTAAATTCTTTTCTATTTTTTAAATTAATATTGATACATAATATAAGACAATGCTGTGTCTACTATCAAGAGGAATGGGGGAGAAATGTAACCAAAACAAATAGAGCTTTACTTTTCCTGGTTTTATAGTTGATAGCATTGTGTATGAAAGTCCTTGAGATTAAATTATCAGTAAAAGTGTTCCTTCCAATAATATTCCCCACACAATGACAATCGTAATTTGGAAAAAAAAGTAACTTGGTAGTCACAGTTTCTAAAGCACGTTTGTAGAGTTGAATTGTACCTTTAAAAATCATCTGAGGTGAGCTAAGATTTAAAAAGTACTTCAGCTAATGTATTGGTTTCCTTCTGATGGCTGAATTATGGATGGATCATTTCATAATTCAAGAATTAAATTCTGCCTTATATAAAAACATCCTATGAACAATGTCAAATCTTAATCAATTTTCTGACATGTGTAAAGAATTTGGTTAGCGTAGAGGAAAATGCATGCTAAGAACTCAAAATGGCTCAAAGTTGAACCTTAACTTCCGAGCTCCAGAGCATCATATGGGGGTGGTGGGTGTACCCCAAAGATGCACTGAAGAATCCCCTTCGGAGGTTCCCAGCTAAGGTTTACACAGCCATTGCCCAGAAGAGCAAATTTCCAAGGGCAATTGCCCTGCTCTGAGAATCATCCGAAAAACACGATTTAAATAACAAACTCTGGATGGTTCCGATGGGTTACACCAGTAGTTACGCAGAAAATGTTAGAAGAATTAAAACCTCTTCTAACGTCTGGATAACTATTGCACAGACCCACACTGACCCTCCCACAGGGCTCCCCCCACACCCATGAGATCCCAGGAGACACTCCCCAGCCACCACCCACTGCCCCCCCACAAGCCTTCCTAACTCCCCTGACCCCCAAGGAACTGCTTCACCCCATGATACTGCCCATTGTTAAAGTTCATACTGTACATGAAACTGTAAAGATTTGATGAAAGTTCAAAATGAAAATTATCCTCATACTAATTGCTGTATTGTTATGTCTTGGGTTCCTAGAAGTTTGAAATAATCATACTCTTAAACTCAAATTCTGGAGCTTCATTCAATGTATTTCTCAGATCTCAATTGCTGCGAACTGACACATTGCTGGTTCGATACACAGACTGTAGTGCAATAGTGAGTGATGTAGCTGTCTGGATACTTAAGTATACATGGGCATGAACATGTAGTTTCTAAATCATACTGGCATAATATAACAAGTATATCTTAATAAGAGTTTGATTTAATGTGACTCTCAGATCAGTCTGCACAATTTTATTCACTATTCTCTCTCTTCATGTTGCATCCTTGCTTGTCTGAGGGTTCCTATAATCATGGCTCCACGATACCACAATCAGGCAACTAGAAGAAGCAGGCCCCAAGAACTACCTCAACCAGTGTAGGGACTGAACCCATATCAGTTGCATTACCAAGCACACACTCCAACCAACTGAGCTAACCAGTCCTACTATTCCTAATGAAACAATGCAAACAACTCCTTATTCATTTTAACACTATTAATTTGGCAAAAAAACACTGTAGTCTTATAATGCTCCATGTGGATGTTACTGATTATTTAGTTTTATTATATTGAGATCAGGCTATATTTAGAGATCCTTTACTGTTGGTTTCTGCAAATGTGTTTTATCAGATACAAATTCTTTATCCTACATACTTCTTATGCATCCACAGATTGCATGGTTGAGCCTTAGCCAGTCATAGTGTGAGTATTCACACTTATTCCCTGACTCAACAGCAAGAACAGAGCAAATTTACCACAAAAATGTAAATATTTTGCGGTGCTAACTAAAATTAAGTTTCTGTAAAAATTGAACTACACAGGAAAGGTTTAAAAAGCCAGGTCAATTAAAATGTATGCGCCTGTAAAAGAAGCACATATTGTGTTTAGAATGGGCCTAACGAGAGTATAACAAACAAGGGCATTGCTGATGTAAAGATGAATGTTCAAAATTCTGATATATTGAGAGCAAACTGTCACTTTTACTTAGATGAGCATATGGTTAACAATGCATGTAAAAGGCTGTACTAACATGGGATATTGCTGAAAAATAATGAAGGACCCCCGAGGCATGTGAAGGAGAGTGCAGGCAGACAGACATCTGCACTCCTAAAGCATGCAACCAACTCTCAAAAACAAAGGATGCTAACAAACGTAGAGGAATATTAAAAACAAGATAAGGAAGAATAACAGACAGCAGATGCCTGACATCATGGTGCAGGTATGATAAGTAAGCCATGGGAACTAATTGTAACAGTTGAATTATAAAATCCCAAAGAAGAAAGTGAATTTGCTGTCATCAGACAAAAAAAAAGCCAGCAGCATACTAGAAGATGACTGTCTCCAGATGATGATGAAGAAGGCATTTTGGACCATGCCAACATAAGTAAGTGTAAGTACGAAACTATAGTGTTACATAATGTAAATGAATGTAGGCAAGGTTACATAGGAACTAATCATGCAACAGAATAAATATTGAAGATCAATCAAACTCAGTAACTCACTCTATTCTTGGACTTGAACTAATTGGAAATAATTTATTCACTGATTTGATAGTTCTTGATTCAGCAGCTGGGCTCTATTGGGGTGACAGATTTCCACTGCTGGCTATTCTTTTCTCACCTGAAAAATAGGTGAAAAGTGGGAATTAGGGGAAGAGTACCTTGACTAAACATTAACACACAGGACTTAGTTGATGTAAATTTAAAATAGGCTGTAAATGGGAAAACAGCCCACATACTTGAAACAGGTGAAAGGCTACCTAAATATGAAAATCAGAGTTCTACAATATTTATAGGGCCCCAACTACAATTGTTTTGGTACAAATGGGTGGAGGCTGCACTGTGCACGCATCACTTGGCTGTACTAGACATTAGGCAACTTAGCCATTGGTCCTTAAAGGGATTGCCACAGGCCTCTCAAAAAATAGCCCAGAAAACTTGTAAAGGACCCAGCAAAGTGGTCCTCTTGCAGTAGCAATCTGCCTATGGGCAGATATGCTTTCCTCTTCATTTGCTCATTTGAGCCTCCCATTTTCAATTTTAATTACCAATATGACTAGGAAAAAGAGTACGAGACGGTTTCCAATTGTCTTCCTCATGTGTGTTTAAATGAGATATAAGTCCTTTTCCTGAAGGATCCTCCACTTGTTAGCAGTCATTATCCCTTGAAGTTCTAGCTCTTCTGACATCACCAATGAAATTTTGCTGGTTCTGCTGTTGGCCACTGGGCATTGCACCATTACCTGGTCTTCCTCAGTTTTCCAAAAAACTCTGTCCTTCAAATCTTCTAAAACCCAACCCCTCACCATCAGCCCACACCACCCCCCTCCGCCACCCCAACCCCTCCCCCCGCCCATCCCCAAAACCCAGTCTGGCCTATTTTCCAGCTCAGCATTGCTGCTGGTTGATTTCCCACCTTCCCATAACAGTAGTGGGGTGTTAATGGCTGGTTTATGATGTTGTTAAAATACACAGGTGATGAGCATTGTTTAAGTAAGGACTGAGAGCACATGCATAAAGAGGATCTCCTGGAACTCTGGACAATGAGATAGGAGACAGAGATCTGTAATTCTGCATCCTGTAAATAAACCTATTAACAAGGAAAGACCTGTGTCCTGTTTCATACTTCACCATCTGGCTTGAGTCCATTTAACATGGTAGCAGAAAATGATGAAGATTGAAAACTAAGAATGGTTTTCCAATCAGATGATTGTAATTGGAGTTACTTTTGAGAAGAATATATGAAACTAAGTGTAAAGTGTCAGGGTATGATTTCCTACCAATGTTCTCTGAATCGGAACCTTATTACCAATGGAGAATTGAATAGATATATGGACATGAGTTATGTTCTTACCCAAGAGGGAAAAAGATATGGCCTTGGCACTGTCATTTCCTAATAAAAGCAGAATCAGGTGCAAAATATTCTCGGAACTAGAGGCTTGTCAGTTGGACATTGAGGAAGGTTTGGATAATCTATTAAGCTTTATGGAAAAAAAAATTTTAAGAAAGATGATTTATTAGGTGCATACAAGGCATCGTCAGCCTTTGATAAATTTAAAAAGATGGATGGTTATTCCATAGAGATATATATCATGGAATTTAACAGACTATATACAATATTACAGAAATTCTATTTGGAAATTCCTGGTTCAGTGCTTGCTTTAAAATTGTTGGATTGTGCTAAGGTGTCGCACGTGGATAGGTTCCTGGCCTTAACGGTATTTAAATTCTCAGAAAGAGACATGCTTTTAGATCAGATATCTGAGACTTTAAAAAACTTGCTGGGAAAGCCATCATTTCCAGAGGCCTCCCTTGTAGAAATGGGACATTCAACGATATTGCAAATGATGAAGGATTCGATGCTCACAGCATTTTGAAACTGTTCAGATATGGGACACAGACGTCAATACAACAGAAGATTCATAGACAAAGAAATGAGGATGGAGACCTTTTTGGCAGATCTGGCAGACAGCAGGAATGGAGTGATAATAAGAGAAAAATGACCCCGAAGAATGTCCGAGGAATTATTAACAGGTGTTTCAGATGTGATTCTAAATAGGGTGTGATAGGAATTCAGTAACTCTCCAAAATAGTAGTCAAATTATTAGGGTTTATATTAGGTATTCATCTAGGTTAATCAGGATTGATTGTAAACTTGTAGAATCTGAACAATTAGTAGAAGGTGATGAAGATACCTGTACATCACAAACTCATATGTTTGACAATTATAAGGAGCAGAATACGATCAATAGGGGGCTGGGTGATGATAGACAAAGCAATAATGATGCACAGGATAGGGCTATTTTACGCAAGGCAAAAGTGGGTATTAGAGTAACATACATACCAGAGGGGTCTAGTGAATGGATGGATGCGACCATTGTAGGCAGAGCAGGGAAAGCCACCTGCAAATTCAAACATTGACTAAATTTTCAAGATAATGGACAAGAGGCAAGATCTATCAACTGGCAAAATGAGGTGCAAATGGAAAAATAGAAAATGTAGTGCGAGTTCCCATAGTGGATCTGGAAGTGACTTAAGCCCTTGGGAAAGATCACGTACTGGCAACAGAACCTCTGATGTAGCAGTAGTCCAGAATGAGTTAGGAGGGCAAGTAGAGGCCATAGTTTGACTAGAACAAAGACGATAGAACAAACTAGGAATGCCACTAGAAGTAGAAGCCCCTATGATCAGGATGTTTTGGTGGTGGCAAACAAATTAGAAGATAAATCAATAAGAGATGCAAAACAAGAAGAGTTGGGTAGTTGGAAAGAATTTAGTGTATACTCTGAAGTATCAGATGGGGGACAATTGGCTTTATCACACAGGTGGATATGTACAGGAAAAGTATTTTCTGATGGGACATATAAGGCTAAAGCGAGACCAGAGGCTTGAGGTTTCAAAGAGAGACTTGGTGATCAAGATGTTACAGTGAACTCCCCTACTGCAAGAAAAGTGATCTTGAAGATTTTCTTAACTCTCTCTGCCACATATTTTTGAGAATATAAGTTGATTGATATAAAAGCCACTTTTTTTTCAAACGAGTTTTTGAAACCACTTAAAGAAACAAATGTGTTTATGGATTGACTGATGCGATGAGGGTATTGTTTTTGTCAGTTAGGTCGATTTTGCGGAAAGTAGGTTTTATTCAGCTGAAAGCAGACCAAGCAATGTTCTAGTGGTATCATAAAGAAAAACTCACAGGCATCTTTATGATGCACATTGATGATTTTCCATGGGGAGGTTCTGCAGAATTTGAGCAAATTGTTACAGGTAACACAAAAGTGGACTGTAAGATTAGAAGTCAGGCTTCAGGGGGCTTTTAAATTTAAAGAGTAAGACATTAAGCAGAATAGATCGGTACTAACCTTGAATCAACAATCATACTTAAAAAGTGTTAATTGAATCCGATAAATCGCTTTAGGTCCTCCTAGAAAGATGATCTCCCACCCAGAGAAGAAATAGAATAGTTAAGAAGCTTGATTGGACAGTTAACCTGACTATGCATCAGACAAGCCAGTTATTATGGATTAGAACTCAGTACTGTGATGAAATGCGCTACAGTTGAGGTTCTGGGGGCAAATAAAACAATAAAGAAATTAAATTCAGAGAAATGAGCACTCAAGTTTCCAGCATTGGGATACTCAAAGATAGTGATGCTTCCTATGCCAATCTTCCAGATGGGTACTCGAGTATGGCCATGTTTATCATATTCTTAATAGTTGAAAACGGAAATGTTTATCCCTTGGCCTGGGAAGTCAAGAAAATAAAAATTGGTGGTTAAAAGTACCCTAGCTGCAGAAACACTGGTGCAAGTGGAAATGACAGATATTGGATTATACTTATCTAACATTCCAAAGGAAATCCTATACAAGGGACATTCTGAGAAAAATGTGTCTATTGAATGCTATGTGGATAACCATTCTCTTCTGGATAATGTACATTTGACAAAGAGTATCACTCAGAAAATTTGAGGATTGGCTTTGCTGGTATAAAGAAAAGGTTGCAGAGAAAAGAGATCTCTAAAATAAAATGGATCGACACAAGTCACCAGTTATCAGATTGTTTTACAAAGAGGAATGCTCACTCTAAGAAATCGTTGGAGGGATGACTTGTATTTTGATGAGTTTTAAAAAGTTTAGAAAACCAATTTTTTTCTTTGACTGCATTGCAACGATTTAAGCATGTTATAAAGTTTTTGTTAAAAGAAAGGAGAATCTGTTAATGGTTAGTTGATTATGTTGTTAAAGAAACACAGGTGATTGGCATTGTTTGATTAAGGACTGAAAGCAGGTCCACTGGTTAACGACACTGATATTTAGAGATGCAGAGATCTGTATTGCTGCATCCTGTAATTAAACCTACTAACAAGGAAAATATCTGTGTCCTGTTTCATACTTCACCATTTGGCTTGGATCCATTTAACATGGCTACCCATTGAGGATTCACAACATGCTCGTGGTATGCTAATGTTAATGGGCCTCAAAATATCTTGGACCTCATGCTAGCACAAAAGGATGGCTGGAACAGCTGGCCCACTGAACACATATATTTTGAGATAAAAACAAAAAAACTGCGGATGCTGGAAATCCAAAACAAAAACAAAAACAGAATTATCTGGAAAAACTCAGCAGGTCTGGCAGCATCGGCGGAGAAGAAAAGAGTTGACGTTTCGAGTCCTCATGACCCTTCGACAGAACTTGAGTTCGAGTCCAAGAAAGAGTTGAAATATAAACTGGTTTAAGGTGTGTGTGTGGGGGGTGGAGAGAGAGAGAGAGAGAGAGAGAGAGATGTGGAGTGGGGGTGTGGTTGTAGGGACAAACAAGCAGTGATAGAAGCAGATCATCAAAAGATGTCAACAACAATAGAACAAAAGAACACATAGGTGTTAAAGTTAAAGTTGGTGATATTATCTAAACGAATGTGCTAATTAAGAATGGATGGTAGGGCACTCAAGGTATAGCACTAGTGGGGGTGGGGAGAGCATAAAAGATTTAAAAAAATTTTTTAAAATAATGGAAATAGGTGGGAAAAGGAAAATCTATATAATTTATTGGAAAAAAAAGGAAGGGGGAAACAGAAAGGGGGTGGGGATGGGGGAGGGAGCTCACATATATTTTGAGTACTACTTTAAATTATCTTCTGGTGTCTTGGGAATCAGCCATCACTGAATAAATTATTTTTGATGCATTGGGTGCTTATTGTATGGCCAGAATGAGCTTCCCCTATACCAAAAGCATTATTATTATTTAATTGTCAGATATAGTTCTTTAACCACATTTTTGGCTTAATGGCAACCTTACAATGAAGAATTTCCATGATGCCAAGAAACGGCTGAAGGAACGAGATATAGCAAAAGCTATGGGTTCTGACAATATCCTGGCAGTAGTGCAGAATATTGGTGCTCCAGAACTAACTGCACCCCTATCCAAGCTGTCCTAGTAGATCTGGAACACTGAATTCTGCCCAATAATGTGGAAAATTGACCAGATATGCCCTGTGCACAAAAACCAGGACAGATCCACTCTGGCTAAGTACTACCCTTGAGTCTATTGTTGATCACCAGCAAAGTAAAGGAAGGTTTCATTAACAGTGCTACCAAGTGACAGTTACACAGCAATAACCTGTTCATAGATTGCAATTTGAGTTCCACCAGTACCACTTGGCTCCTGACCTCATTACAACTTTGGCCAATACATGGACAAAGAGCTGAACTCAAAAGATGAGGTGAGACTAACTGCCCTTGACATCAAAGCAGCCTTTGACTGAAAGTAGCATCAAGGAGCCCCAGAAAAATTGAAGTCAATGGGAATCATGGGGAAAACTCTCCACTGATTGGAGTCATACCTAGCACAACAAAAGATGATTGATATTGGAGGCCAATCCTTGGCTCCAGGACAGCACTACAGGAGTTCCTTAGGGTAGTATTCAAGGCCCAAACATCTTCAGCTGCTTCATCAATGACGTTTCTTCCATTATAAGGTGAGAAATAGGGATGTTTCCTGATGACTGCAGAGCGTTCAGGACCATTCACAACTCCTCAGATACTGAAGCAGTATGTATACATATGTAGCAAGACCTGGATAACATCCAGGCTTGGGCTGATAAGTGGCAAGTAATATTTGTACCACACAGGCAATGACCATCTGAAAAAAGATAAAAACTAACCATCTCCCCATGATATTCAATGATATTACCATTGCTGAATCCCCGCCAACAACATCTTGGGTGTTACCATTGATCAGAAACTGAAATGGACTAGCCGTATAAATACTGTGACTACAAGAGCAGGTCAGAGGCTGGGGAATTCTGCGACAAATAACTCACCTCCTGACTCACCCAAAGTCTGTCCACCATCTACAGGCACAAGTCAGGAGTGTGATGGAATACTCCCTATTTGCTTGGATGAGTACAGCTCCAACAACACTCAAAATCAGCCATCCATCACCTTAAACATTCACTCCCTTCATCATTTAAGCACAGTGACAGTAGTGTGTACCATATATAAGATGCACCACAGCAACTTGCCAAGGCTCCTTTCACTGTACCTTTCAAATACATGACCTCTATTGCCTAGAAGGACAAGGGTAGCAGACTCATGGAAACACCAGCACCTGCAAGATCCCCTAGCCACACACCATCCTGACTTGGAACTATATAGCCTTTCCTTCACGATCTCTGGGTCAAAAACACAGAAATCCCTTCCTAATAGCATTATAGGTGTACTTACGCCAGAGGTGCTCCAGCAGTTCAAGAAGGTGGTTCACAACTACCTTCTCAAGGGAAATTAAGGAAGAGCAACAACTACTGGCCTTGCCTGCAATGCTAACATCCCATGAAAGAATATATATCAAAAAATAAAATGCTATGCTCTATTCAAGAAGTGGAATGGATATTTGAGCTTGATGTTGTTAATCTGCATAAGAGCAGGACCTGGACAATACTGCTTCACATTCTTCATCAATGGTCAAGCAATTTCAATGTTGAATCTTTTTTATTGCCGTGGATTAGTTATGAACAATAAACAAGATAATGCGCCCCTTTTAATAGTCCAGAATTTGCTTGTGCAGGGCAACTCATGTGAAGTGGATTCTTTTCCTCATCATTTTGGGCCACAGATAGAATGAAGTGTGAACTGATAATGGTGCAGGGAGGTCAACAGAGCATCTCCTGAAGAGCAATGGGATCAACAGTCTATCTCATCATTTAAATTTAAGAATAGAGAAGAAACAGAGGAATGTCAGAGAGAGAAATAGGGTGAATAAGGATTAAATTAGATACACAAAGCAAAATAAAGAGGAAGGAAAGTTTGAATTAAGAAAAAGACAATAAGAGGAAGTAATGAAAAAAATTAAAAATCAAATTTTAACTTTTAAAAACCTTTAGCAGCAATTCACTACTTGCAAGAATGAGACTCCAAAATTCCAATTGTTTCTTTGGGCCTGTAGGGGTTGGTGGTGTGTGTCAGCTTCACCTCTGACTTCTGAGTGGTCCGAATCGCACCCACTCCCTAGGTTCTAGACTTGGACTTATTTGGGGTTGTGACAAAGTGCAGCAGACAACTGGTTTTGGTGCAAGAAAAAAACTGGGTTTATTGAAGCCACAAATGAACTTATAACATTAGGATTACACTGAGATTATACAGACCTACAAAGTACACTTAGTTAACAATGGGGAACACACGGCATTTCGAGGGAAAGTCACGCTACTTATCCCCTTACCCTTGTCCCACCCCCAAAACCTAACTAAATTGAACGAGGAGAGGTCAGGGATCATGCTCACTAACCAGGGTTCCTTGACAGTTCGAAATCCAGCTAGATAAGCCAGTTACAGTTTTGGGGTACGTTCTTTGTGTCCTCTGGGGCCTGCTGTCCCCATGTGGTCCTGGTCTGCGAAGGTTGTTCAGTTGGGTGGAGAGTGCGGTTGTGGGTGGTCGATCTTCGTGAAGGGCTGTGGTTGCGGCCTTGTTGTCTTCGTTGAGCCTGCCACCTCGTGGCCCTCGCCGTGATGTTGCCTGCGGGCCTGCAAACCTCCAGATTTCCTCCCTCCGCTTGGCTCAGCTATAACCACGCCAAATTGCTCACCCTTCAGATCTGCTCACCCCCCTGTGTCAGCTTCCCCTTCGTAACTGGTGGCCGAGTTATATTGTGTTTTTCGAATTTCTTATCTCAATCCAAATCAAGGTTAGTTCTTTGTCTGATTTTGGTGGGCTTCTTCAGGTGATTGTTGTCTCATTTTTAATGGGCTCACATGATGTTTATCGTTATCTTCCTGTCCCCGCAACTAGTCTTGAACTGAGAGTCATTGTATATGTGGAGTATTGACAGGTTCGCATAATTGCATTGATCGCCGCCTTCCTGCCTTAGTAGTTAGTAGCGATTATTTATGCAAGATTTTGATGGGCTTTAGTTTCGTTTAAGATTAAGTCTTTCTCTGGGTTGATTGTTTTAAAGGGAAGAATATGTATTCTGTCTCCTCTCGTCCTAGCCTCCTGTCTGCAGGATTCTACACTTAACCCAGCAGTTGGGACCTCTGCCATAAAAGTCCAAAAGTCATATCCCTATTGATGATATGAAAATGTGGGAATTTTGAGAACCTTTCAGGCCTCCGAGCTTGAGTAGCATTTCAGGAATATAAATGTCATCATTAATAAGGTCCTTGCATCATTAAATGCCAGTCCTAACTTTCTGATCTAAACTTAATGAATTCAACCAGCAGAAATGCAGCAATATCATGAATTTGGTGAGCTCCAATCTTTCCGAGGCTGTTAACAGAACAGCGCAAATCATCCAGCAATTTGTGGTAATTTACTGCACCCCTCTTCCTTGCAACAACTGCTACGGGGTTTAATAACTGCATATCCATTTAGCTCTTCATTGTTTTCACAGAAAATTCTAGGCCAGTATAATTTGTCATGCTTCCTAACCCCTAGGAGTTAAGAATAACTCACCTGAGCAGGGTATAATTTGCTGCCATTATGTTCTCTCCTCCTGTTTTAGGGAGAGTCTCTGCAGACTCAGCTACATCACTTGGTTCAGGTAAATTTGAAGCTTCTTCTAGCATTCCACTTAATTTGTGCCAATTAACCATTTCCCCTGGCACCAATTACATTCTGCTACAGAGTGGCGTACTGTCTGATTCTACTTTAACATGCGATAGATAGCTCCTTTTTTCAGTAACGATTGATTCTCATGCCTCTGAATCAAATGACAGGAGCCATATTGCACAGACAAAATTTGATGGGGAAGAATGAGTTTACTAAACAAATTCTGAAATTTGTTTTGATCATAAACCTGAGATGATTCCAATTTCCCTTAACTATTGTGTTTAGATGTTTCAAAGTAATGGGACAAAGCCTGAAGGATCTGCTCCTGACAATATTTCACCATTGAGAATACATCATCTTTAACATCCTACAAAGCAGAGATCTTCTAACTTCTCGTTCATTTTGGTATTATTTCCTCTGTGCTGATAAGCTTTGAAGACCATTACTGTTATATAATACAAGAAATTCGGTAAGTGATGATTTTATTGCAGAAAATGTTTATTTGTCATTGTTTCCAAATGTGTTTCATCCTACATTTACCAAAATAATATTAGGCTTTCCAAACCTGGTAGTTAGTTAGATCATGAGCCTAAGCCCCTCACCTAGTGTTATGACCACAGCTGGTGTTAATCACAGTGCAAACCCAATCCCAGAGGGAAACTTGGTTTACCTTTTTTTGTAACTCTTTCAAGTACAAACCTGTTTCCCTCTGTTCCAGATGAAGTTACATTGTTTCATAGTTTGCCGTTGTGAGATTTGAACTCTTGATCTTGGGGTTACAAACCCAGTACCATAACCACTTGGCTATTTAGGCATCTGAAACTGAGAAGACAACATACCAATCTCAGCAGTAAGAGGTCCAGTAACACTTTTGGGATTTTAAAAATTAAAAGTACAAGTTTTATTAACAAAGATAAAAGAAAACTTAAGCACACATGATTACAATTATGCAGTTAAAGTTAGTCTTACAAGACATTCCCCCAAAGCTCTCTACTTGGTCAAACCAAGGTGAAGGTGAATACCTTCCAGGCAACACTTCTTTATAGGTATTAATTGTGAAATCCAGTAATATTACACAAGACAAACTGCTGTAGCTTCAATAAACGTGTACCACATGACCTTTACCCTCTTCCACTTTGCGGTAGAATCCACTTCAGAATAAACCTGCTTGCTGCAGCCCAAGACTTTTTGGCTGGGCTGGATGGGTGATTCAAATGGCATCCTCCTCCAGCCCAGCGTGTCAAATATCTCAACAGCTCAAACAGCTCCAGCTATCTCCAACCATCTTTAGCTCTCTCTCCCACTCAACTGCTATCCACAGTAACTCTAATATACCTTTTTTTCCCTTTCATCTTCATTCCATTGTTCTCACATACCCCTTTGAAACTCAAAACCTTCCAAATATAAGACCTTCCATCTTATACATCTTTTTTTTGCTTTTGAGTCAATAAA
This sequence comes from Carcharodon carcharias, assembly GCF_017639515.1. Taxonomy (NCBI): domain Eukaryota; kingdom Metazoa; phylum Chordata; class Chondrichthyes; order Lamniformes; family Lamnidae; genus Carcharodon; species Carcharodon carcharias. Next base: position 39,354,849 of record NC_054470.1, read on the forward strand.
ATATCATATCCCCACTACTTGTTTACTTATGAACTCCTGTAAGATGCAAACATTTTCCATGGGGCCTCTGTCTCCCATGTGATATTCAAACAAACTCTCAACTTATCTAAAAATACAAATGTTAGATCTAACTGGTTTATATGTACCTCAACTTAATACCTCTATCCTTTTCATGTTTCCAAATGCCCAGACAACCTGACTCCTATCAAACTCTTGCCAGCTTAATTAAATCACAAACACAAATTGACACAGATACCTAGCCTTCTTTACAGAAGAACACAATATTCCCCCAAAATATTAAAAAAGTAACATCCATTCTCACATTTAGATTTCTGAATACATCAAAGCATCAGGCTTAGGACACCGAAGCAGCAAAAGACATGGTAAATGGGACCTGAATAAAATTCAGAACAATTCCCCACATTAGGTATAAATTATTTGAATTTGGAAAATTCGTTGATCCAGTTTCAAGGGAGGGATATACTCATGCATAAAGAAGCAAAATACCCCTACATACACTTACGTTGTTACAACACTCATATCAAAGATTGGTCAGTGATGATCAATGTGGCGAGCTTTAAAACTTTGAGATTTTTTAAATGAACTTGGTTGCTGAAGGTGAAGTGCTGTGTGTCAGTTCCTGAACATCAGGGCCAGGATTTTCCAGTCATCGGACAGGCTTGGTGGGCAGACCTGGGAGGGGTGGGGAAGCCAACATCCGCCCGCAATCAGGCCCTGACCGTGATTTCACACTGGCTGGTCAATTAATGGCATGCTCAGGGCCTCAGTGCTGCCTGGGTGGGGTTGAGAGGAGGGTGAGTGCAGAAGTTTGCACACGTGTGCAGGTACACGCAGTAAAAGCGTCCTAAGGCACAGAGCTGCCTCAGGGAGCTGAAAATTTTTTAAATAAAAACAATATTAAAAATAATGAAAAGATGCCCCCTCATGTGACTCTGTCACATGAACAGGGATGGGTTAAATATGAGTGTTAAAAGATTTCATTTTTTTAAATCACTGGACTAAACATCAGCCCTCCCGTCGATGAGGGTTTACCAAAAATGCAAAGGCCACAAGACCTTTTCGCCTGCCTGCCAACCGAATGCTTGGATGGGCAGCGGAAAATTCTAGTCAATTAATTGATTAATAGGCCGCTTAATTGTCGGCGGGCATGCTGCTGACTCCTGTGTGTGCCCGCCAAACAAAATATCACGTGAGCGCGCAATGACGTCGGGGACGCTTGCCTGACATCCTCGCATGTCACTTTATGTTTGTTCAGGTCAGGTGCGCGCTCACCCAGTGAGAGAAAAATTCTGCCACAGATGTCAGTTTCCTAAATGGACATTCTGATTTCTGACTTATGGTAAGGGCTGTCTGATTTCTGACTGCAGTGTGTAAGGGGTATTTGATTTTGAATGGGTATTGAGCGATGTTGTAATGTTGTTTGGTGTCTCACTAAGAGGTGTGGAGGCTTGTATGGTTGAACATAAAGTATTTGTTGTTAACACAGAACTGCATACATTTCCAAGGTATAGCCCTAAACGGGTTTTATCTCCATGCTGGCTTCTGCGAGACCACGATTGTACTCAGTCCACTATCATGTGACTCTCTACATCATACTGTGGGCGGTACTGTTCTCCTGTCCCACGTTAACCTCTTCCATGCTATTATACTACACCTCGCCCCAAATCTTTACCCAACATATTCACAATGCATTCTTTCTTTATGTGCTACCCATTCTCCACCCCGCCACCCCTCAAGTCTCTGACTTCATAAATTGAGATGGTCTGGAGGCTTTACAATTCTTCCAGATCTCATTCTCTTCCCATTCGGAAGAGTAGTAGCCGCAGTTGCTCTGGGCTGACTTTGTTGGTTCGGTGTTGAAATTGTAGTACTTGGGGCGGAATCATCCCAGATTTGCAGTAAGTGTGGTAGCAGGCAGGAAAAAGAACCTTTTACCCACTGGCCGCAATGGAGGCTTTTCATGCCGTATCCTCCCAATCCCTTCTCATTAATTATGCATTCCCAGGAAACACGCAGTTTCAATGGCAGGCGGATTCTCAATCGCCTGCCAAACTGTCACCTCGCCACTTCATCATGCAGGGCGCCATATTCAAAGTGCAGCCGCGCGCACACCTCTCAGTGCTTTGGCCCAGAATTGCTGCAAAGAAGACATGACCCCGAAAGGCAAGAAGACTGCAGCCGCCCAGTTTAGTGAAGCATCCCTTGAGCACCTTTTGGATGCCATGGAGGCCCGCCGTGATATCCTCTACCCCTGCTCTGGCCGCAGATGCAGCAACATAACCATTCAAGCATGGGAGGCGGTGGTCAGCGCCAATGCCCTGCAGAAAAGGACAGCCACCCAGTGCCAAAAGAGGATCAATGATCTCCTCTGTTCTGCCAAGGTAACTCACTCTTCTTATCACTCTCAACTAACACCCTCACAAACCCATCAAACATCCACAGGGATCTCACACCTCAAAGGACAACACCACTAACTCTCACACACCCTCACATCTCCATCAGGCTCATATCCTCTCGAGCTCGCGTCCTCATTTCGTCCATGGCTCCGCACACCGCACAAACATTCTATGCCATGCCAAGTGTCCTGCTTCCCCCCTTGGACCTCCTTTCCCCCTTTGGACCTCCTTCCCCCCTTGGAAATCCTTCCACACCTTGGAACTCATCCGTCTACCCTGCTGGACTCCTCCCCCACTGGACTCCTTCACACGCTCCTGCCACCCCCTTAGTCCTTCCCCCTTCCTGACTCCTTCCTTCACTCTTACTCTTACCCCTCTCTGGGCTCCTTCCTCCAGCCTTACTTCTTCCTCCACAATTACTCCTTCCTCCTCCTGGACTCCTTGCTCCTCCTTAACTCCTTCCACTCTCCAGACTCCTTCCCCTCCTTCCTCCCCCTGGACTGCTTCCCCCCTCCAAGTTCCTTTCCCTCTCCGAATTCCTTCCCCCCTCCGAACTCTTTCATTTACACCTTCCTCCCCTCTTACACCTACCTCCCTGTTTTCTTCCCCATTACCCCCTCCTTCCCTTATACTCCCTCCCGCCATCAACCTCAACTCCCCCGTCACCTTCGTTCCCCTTCTCCCAACCTCACCTCCCCTGCCATCTTCATTCCCCCCCCCCCCCACCACCCCCGACTCACCTTCCTTTCCCAGTCAAACCTACACCTTCCTCTCTCATCCCCGGTACATCTTCCTCTCCCAAACACAACTGACTTTCCTCTCCACCCCCTCGACAATCATCCATGGCAGACCATGGCCAGGACACTGAGCAGACCCTCAATGGTGATTTTTCACCTTCCGTGAGCTGCTTCGCGGTGGAACCATGTCCATCAGAATCCACCCAGCATACGATGAACGTTCCTTCAGGATCCCATTGCTGTTGGGCTCCAGCATCTTCTGCTTCTCAGATGTCTGCGATGTGAGCAAGGCCCTGAAGGTAAGTCCTGACTACTGCATGTCATACTTATCAAAATGTGTTCTGCACTGGTGTGTTTTCCCACCAACGTGCTCAGATGATCCAGCATTGGAGGATGATTCCGGCGACCTGGGCTTATATGCAGATGTATTAAAATGAAGTTCCTGTGTCCAACGGCAGAAAATGGCCATTGATGGGCAGACTGGATGATTGCAAACTGGTTTCACGGCATCGTGAAACCGATTTTTGGCCTCCTTGCCATATTGCCCGCTCACCCTGCCAAACACGCCCAATGCCAGTGGGCATGGTAAATTCCACCCTTAGTGTTCCAAATACTCAGGTTTTAACATCTGGTTCACTTCTTGCGCTCCTTAGAGTTACATTTCTCTTTGTTGCCAATCTGCCTTTTTTGATCAGATACCATGGGTTTATCCCATTGTTTTCAGAGGGAATATTCGCTCCTTTCATTTATAGAGTGGACACGGGTTTTCTTTTTCTGTGGGATCCGCCATGTTCTTCCTGGACATTGACATTTCAAAAATGGTACCTTCATTTCCACTTGTTTCACAATTCTAGCCAAATATTTGTTTACTCCCTTATTTATCAATTCTTTTTCAAGCCAAATAATCGTTTCATTCAGCTCAGCAACCACTCTGGTGAGTTCAATTGCCTTTGTTTCAGGCTTTTTTGCAGAACCCTTTTACAAGCTTAACAACTTTACCTGGGCATTCAGTTCCTTTCGGAGTCTTTTCCCCATGATCACTTCTTAGACTGTTTCAATTCAATCGTTAGATCTTCAATCTGTTTCTTAGAATTTTCCTTATCTACTTTTAAAGTCTGGATTTGGTCTTCCATACTGCGCTTCTCATCTTTCATGTTGTTCAGATTGGATCAAAGTTCAAGAATTTCATCGCTCTTTTTGCTATGAAGTTCCAACATTTCATCAGTTTTGGTTGTTAATTCTGCATTCAAACAACTGTTCATCAGCAATTCCTTTTCCTGTTCCAGGCATTTTTCACAATAGTTAATAGATACTTCTGGTAATTGAAGTCATCGAGTTCTAATTTTTCATTAGCAAACTCATCTTATATACATGAAAGTTGGTTCTCTACCCTGGACAGTTTTCCTTAGCAGAGCCTAATTCCTCTGTGCTATCCTTCAAGCTCACATTTTAATTTTACTTCTGTTAATGGTTTCTGAGACTCCTCACGTTCCTTTGTGAGAACTTTTACTTTCTCTTGCAATTCTTCAACTTTTTCTTGACATTCTAGGTTCTTGATTTTCATTTCAGCCAAATTATTTTTCAACAACTCAATGGTTCTCAGTAACTTTCAGGCACCCCCAGTACTTTTCCTTCTAGTTCCTTGATCTTCAGCATCAGATTTACATTTCCCAATCTTTCTTCTGTTTTTTCACTCTCCGTCTGCAGCAGAGCTTTGTCCTTGACCTTCATTCTGTTTTCACTGTTGGCCAGGTCTATCTCCAGTGAAGTCTTAACTTGCTTCAGTTCTGTAATTTATTACGCATGGTTTCAGTATCCTCTTGCAGCTTGGGAAGCTCTACGGCTTTTCCTTTCAATGTCTTCACTTTTCCATTCATTTGGTTCTTCAGCCTAACAATTGTTCATCTTCTCTTTCATTTGGGTATGCTGCAAAAATGGTAGAGAACTTATTTTCTGACTGTCAAATTGGGGCTGCAAGTTTTTTACTCTATGTAGCACCTGTACACAAGAATTCTTAATCTTTCCCTTTTCCTCTTGGAGTCTTTCACTTGGCACTTCAATCTCTGCATATTTCCAGACCAATTTTCCTATGCGCTCATCCTTTTCACGCATAGCATTATCAAACTTGCTTTCCATTTCTTAATATATATCTTTGGAAATATAATGTTTTTTTCAAGTTTTATTCTAAATATCCAACTACCTTCTTCAGCTCTGCAGTCTCTTTCTTGTACCTCTTGGCTTCCTCTTGGAAACTTTTCTTTATTCATTCAAAGGATGTGGGCGTCACTGGCTAGGCCAGCATTTACTGCCCACCACTAATTGACCTTGACAAGATGGTGGTGAGCTGCCTTCTTGAACCGCTGCAGTCTATATGGTGTAGGTACACCTACACTGATGTTAGGGAGGGATCATAAAATCACAAAATTACACAGTGCAGAAGAGGCACATCGGCCCATCGAGTCTGCACCAACATGTAAGAAACACCTGACCTACCTACCTAATCCTATTTACCAGCACTTGGCCCATAGCCTTGAATGTTGTGACGTGCCAAGTGCTCATCCAGGTACTTTTTAAAGGATGTGAGACAACCTGCCTCCGCCACCCACCCAGGCAGTGCAATCCAGATCGTCACCACCCTCCAGGTAAAAAAGTTTTTTCTCACATCCCCCCTAAACCTCCTGCCCCTAACCTTGAACTTATGCCCCCTTGTGACTGACCCTTCAACTAAGGGGAACAGCTGCTCCCTATCCACCCTGTCCATGCCCCTCATAATCTTGTACACCTCGATCAGGTCGTCCCTCAGTCTTCTCTGTTCCAATGAAAATAACCCAAGTCTATCCAACCTCTCTTCATAACTTAAATGTTTCATCCCAGGCAACGACCTGGTGAATCTCCTCTGCAACCCCTCCAGTGCAATCACATCCTTGGCGAACAGAACTGCACACAGTATTTCAGCTGTGGCCTCACCAAGGTTCTATACAACTCCAACATGACCTCCCTACTTTTGTAATCTATGCCTCTATTGATAAAGACAAGTGTCCCAAATGCCTTTTTCACCACCCCACTAACATGCCCCTCCGCCTTCAGAGACCTATGGACATGCACGCCAAGGTCCCTTTGTTCCACAGAACTTCCTAGTGTCATGCCGTTCATTGAATACTTCCTTGTCAAATTACTCCTTCCAACCTTTTCAGGGTTAAATTCCATCTGCCACTTATCTGCCCATTTGACCATCCTATCTATATCTTCCTGTAGCCCAAGACACTCAACCTCACTGTTAACTACCAGGCCAATCTTTGTGTCATCCACAAATTTACTAATCCTACCCCCCACATAGTCATCTATGTCGTTTATATAAATGACGAATAATAGGGGACCCAGCACAGGCCCCTGTGGTACGTCACTGGACACGGGCTTCCAGTCACTAAAGCAGCCTTCTGGCATCACCCTCTGACTCCTATAACTAAGCCAATTTTGAATCCACTTTATCAAATTACCCTGTATCCCATGTGCATTTGCCTTCTTTATCAGTCTCCCATGTGGGACCTTGTCAAAGGCTTTGCTGAAATTTTGACCCACTGACAGTGAAGGAACGGGAATATATTTCCAAGTCAGGATGGTGAGCGGCTTGGAGGGGAACTTTGAGGTGGTGGTGTTCCCATGTATCTGCTGCACTTGTCCTTCTAGATGGTAGTGGTTGTGGGTTTGGAAGGTGCTGTTTTATGAGGCTTGGTGTGTTCCTGTGGTGCATCTTGTAGATGGTACACACTGTTGCCAATGTGTGTCGGTGGTGGAGGAAGTGAATGTTTGTGGATGAGGTGCCAATCAAGTGGGCTGCTTTGTCCTGGATGGTGTCAAGCTTCATGAGTGTTATGGGAGCTGCACTCATCCAGGCAAGTGGGGACTATTCCATCACACTCCTGACCTGTGTCTTGTAGATGGTGGACAGGCTTTGGAGAATCAGGAGGTGAGATACTTGCAGCAGGATTCCTAGACTCTGACCTTCAACAGTATTTATATGGCTATTCCAGTTTAGTTTCTGGTCAGTGGTAATCCCCAGGATGTTGATAGTGTGGGATTCAATGACTGTAATTGCCATTGAACGTCAAGGGGTGATGGTTAGATTCTCTCTTGTTGGAGATAGTCATTGCCTGGCACTTGTGTGGCGCGAAGGTTGGGTGATATATTTCCAAGTCAGGATGGTGACTGGCTTGGAGGGGAACTTCCAGGTGGTGGTTCCATGTATCTTCTGCCCTGGTCCTTCTAGATGGTAGCAGTTGTGGGTTTGGAAGGTGCTGTCTAAGGAGGCTTGGTGAATTCCTGCAGTGCATCTTGTAGATGTACACATTGCTGCCACTGTGCATTGGTGGCGGAGAGAGGGAATGTTGGTGGATCGGTTGCCAATCGCTTATCAGCCCAAATTTGAATATTGCTGAGTCTTCCCTGCCAACTGGTTCTCTAGTTCCTTCAGAGGCATTAAATTCATTTTGCTTATATTTGTAATCTTCCAGAGGAATATGCTTTGACCTGAGGGAACTTTGTAGCATGTGATAGTCCTTCAACATGTTTTCCTTTTCTTTGTGAAGCCCTATTGTTTCATCTTGAGTTTTCTTGTAATTCAAAAGAATCTTCCTGGCTTTTTTCTGCTGTTCTTCCATTCTGCTGTTCAAGGCAGTGTTTATTTCTTCATGCTGAAGGGTTATGTACTCCCTTTGCATTTGATCTTGAAGGGCGATTATCTGTTTTCAACTGTTTGTTGTTCACCTCCTGCTGACTCATGCTGTGCTTCAGTGCATTGCCACTGACAGTTCCAATTCAGCCTTTTCTGAAGAAGTATTCAACATCTTTTTCAACTCCTCATGTTTTTCCACGGTCACATATTGATTCTTCAAAGAGTCTTTCAGGGCAGCAACCTCTTTGAGTACTTTTTCTGCTTACTATTGTGTCTGTCTGTTCTTCTGGCTCAGTTCTTCCAACTCAGTTTTTATACGAACATTTTCCTGTGGAATAGCTTCATTTTCCTTTTGCAGGTTTTAATGCTTTTGGGTTACATCAGATGACGTTCCTTCATTCACAGCCATCTGCTCACTCTGCACTGCCTGTTGTTGCAGTTTGGGCACCATGTCAGCATTTTCAAAAAGCTCTATTTTTAAGCCTTTTCGCTGCTTCTCAGCCTCTTCTTTCCTCTGCTCTAAATTCCTTGGCTTGTACACTTCATTGCGCTGATATGGTCTGTGACTATCTCATATTTGGCTTGGGTATTATCTCCCTCATCCTGGGGTGTCCTTGCCCTTTTGGGGCTGTGTTTGGGGGTGTTCTAGCCTTTTTTGTAAGGTTGCATTCTCCACAATTTGGAGTTTAAAATACTTCTCAAAGGCTTTTAATATCCCATCAAATGTGGCTGAGGCTTCAAGTATACCTTGTCTTATGACGACATTGTCGGCAATTTTACCAAATAAGTACAAGAATGTATTAACTTGCACTCCCTCTGATTTCTTACTAAATCCTGATGTACTCTTGTAATTTAAACATTTTCTTCTCCATAACACACAATTTTGCATGCAGTTTGGCCCTTGCATGAGCTTAAATTGGTTTGATGGTTTTATTTTACTATCCATGGCTGTTTTTCACAACAGGGAAGCACAGCTTAATTTTTTTTTTCAACATGACACCGCAGTAACTGTTCTTTCAATGTTTGTTCCCATGCTTTGTCACGTTTTGGCGGGTTCCCTCTGTGATTGTGAGCCCAATTCTTTAAACTAATTGATTCTGCAGGAAATCTCCAAAACAAGCCCTTTAGGCCAGCTACTTGGCTTTTTAAGCTTAGAGAATGTAATTGAAGGTGAAGTTTTAGCTCTGACTTCCACCTTAAAACTTTTTTTCAAAAATTCAAACTCTGTTGCCACACGGTATGGCACCAACTCCGGACCTAGCTAGTGTTGTTCCAGCTGCACTGGTTAAACAATCGGTATGCCTGCCTGATTAGTGCCCTGCTTATTTTAAAAGGCTAGTTCAGCCTGTTAGTGACTTTTGCTCATCATTTTTGTGATCTGGCTAGGTCCTTTGACTCTGCATTTGATCAGGTTTGGCAATGGACCTCTATGTGCTCCACAGTCAATATTTCTTCTGCCCTTCAGCCTCCATACCTGTAATCAAGCTTTTTTAGGCTATCTCCAAGCTGTGTCTTCAATTTAGGTGCACTTCATTCAGGTCAGGCTGCAGTTTCTTTACTCTTTCACGCCTTGAGATTCTAAGATCCTTCTCCAGCATCTTTGAGGTTATGGATTATTTCATTAGCTGTCACCATGTTGTAAGTTGTTTAGTGTTTCACCAGGCTTGTGTGGTTGAACCTTAAATTTTTATTGTTAACACACAACTATATAGATATTAAGGGTATAGCCCTGACTATCTTCATACTGCATTCTGCTAAACTGTTACTGTACTCAGTCCACTATCATGTGACTCTCTACATCATACTGTGGGCAGTACTGTTCTCCAGTCACACATTAACCCTTGCTATGCTGAACATTATACTTCAGAGGTGTGTGTGTGTGGGCACGGAGGGTGCTGTCTGATTCCTCAGTACTTGCTGAGGGACATCTGATTTCTGAATTTACAGTGAGGATAGAATGATTCCACTGTGTCTGTAGTTAGCGGTGTCTAAGTTCTGATTTTTGTTGAATATTCAGTTATGCAACTTGGGTTAATTGTCACCAACAAGTGTTTCTCACACCTCCAGTGAACTTGAGTGTGCCATCACTTTCCCAATATCTTTGTAAACAATACCGTGAGCCAGTGGTTGACCAGAGAACATAAGAACATAAGAAATAGGAACAGGAGTAGACCATCTGGCCCCTCGAACCTGCTCCACCATTCAATAAGATCATGGCTGGTCCTCTTGTGTTTCGATTTCCACATTCCCATCTAACCCCAATAACCTTTGATTCCCTTGCCAACAAGAATCTATCTACCTCTGCCTTAAAAATATTCAATAACCCCACCTCCACCACCTTCTAAGGCAGAGAATTCCAAAGTTGTACAACCCTCTGAGAGAAAAAATTTCTCCTCTCCTTATCTCTGTCCTAAAAGGGCAACGCCTAATTTTAAAACAGTGCCCCCTAGTTCTAGGCTCACCCAAAAGTGGAAACATCCTTTCGACGACCACTTTGTCAAGGCCGTTCAGGATCTTGTATACTTCAATCAAGTCACCCCTCACTCTTCTAAACTTCAGTGGAAGCAAACCCAGTCTGTCCAACCTTATAAGACAACCCACTCATTCCAAGTATCAATCCAGTAACCTCCTTTGAACCACCTCCAATGCATTTACATCCTTCCTTAAATAAGGAGACCAAAACTGCACATAGAGTTTGAGGTGCTGTCTTGTCAATGCCCCGTATAACTGAAGTATAACATCCTTACTTTTATGTTCAATCCCTATTGTAGGAAAGGAGACCATTCTATTAGCCTTCTTACTTAGTTGCTCTACTTGCATACTAACTTTTTGTGACTCATGTACTAGAACACCTAGATCCCTCAGCACCTTAGAATTATGCAGCCGTTCTCCGTTTAAGTAATACTTTGCTTTTTTTGTTCTTCCTGCCAAAGTGAACAACTTCAACATTTTCTCACATTAAACTCCATTTGCCAGATCTTTGCCCACTCACTCAACCTATCTTATCCAAGTGCAGCCTCTTGTCCTCTTTACCACATATTTTCCTACCTATCTTTGTGTCATCTGCAAATTTAGCTACCATGCCTTCACTCTCCTCATCTAGTCGTTGATGAAAATCGTGAAAAGCTGAGGCCCCAATACAGACCCGTGGGACTCCACCCATCACATCCTGCCAATCAGAAAAACACCCATTTTTGCATATTCTCTGCATTCTGCCAGCCAGCCAATCTTGTATACATGCTAATATGTTACCCACTACTTTTATTTTCAGTAATAATCCTTGATGTGGCACCTTATCAAATGCCTTCTGGAAATCCAAATACAGTACGTCCACAGGCTCTCCTTTATCCACTACGTGCCTGAGCGTTGGCAGTGAGCCCACTGACAATTAAGAGGCCTATTAAAGCCATTAAAATTTCAATTAGCAGTGATTTTTCACTACCCATCCAATGTTACAGTTGGCTGGTAGGTGAATCAGCCAGGCAACCTTCGCATTTTTGAGGAAACCTCACCCAAGGGCAGGATGAGATTTCTGATATCAATTTTAAAAGATAAAAATGTTTAAGCACAATTTTTATTATCTGTATGTTTAGCTGAGTGAGTCTTATGTCTGAACATTTTTTAATGTGTTTTTACATTCTTATTTCTTGGTTTTAAATTCTTCAGCACTCTGAGGGAGCTCTCTGCCTTCAGGGAGCTTTCATTGTGCGCTCTCCTGCGCCCTCACAGACTTCAGTGATCGCTCTCCTCCACTCCCACCCCGTCAGCGTTGAGCCCTTCAGTGTGCATTTCACATTGGCTGGCCATTAATTGGCCAACCAATGTGAGATCACGGTCAGGGGCCAATCGTGGTGGTGTCCCGTTTTCCAGATGCTCCCGGGCCCACCCACTGCACCCGCCCGATGACCTGGAAATCCTGCCCATAGGCTGGAAAAGTCAGATGGGCAAAGATAGCCAAGATGAGGAGTACATTGAATGTTTTCGGGATAGTTTCTCGGACAGCTTGTTCTGGAGCCAGCCAGAGAGCAGGTTATACAAGACCTGGTACTGTGTAATGTGATGGGAGTTATTAATGATCTCAGAGTGAAGGCGCCTCTAGGTAGCAGCAACCATAATATGATTGAATTTTACATTCAGTTTGAGGGAGAGAGGAGTGGATCTGAGACTAAGTTTTAAACTTAAATAAGGGCAATTATGAGGGCATGAAAGCTGAGCTGCCTAAAATGATTAGGTTAAGGGATAGGTCAATAGAGATGCAATGGCTAATATTTAAGGGGATATTTCATAATGTACAGAATAGATACATTTCAACCAGTAAGAAAAAGTCCAAGAGACAGACACACCATCTGTGGTTAACTAGAAAGGTTAAAGATAGTATCAAACTTAAAGAAAAAGCATAAAATTGTGCAAAGATACGTGGAAAGCCAGAAGATTGAACAGAGTATAAGGAACAGCAAAGAATGACTAAAATACTAATAAGGAGGGAAAAATTAGAGTATGAGAGAAAGCTAGCCAGAAATATAAAAACAAAAAGTAAGAGTTTTTATAAATATTTAAAAAAGAAAGGAATTAACAAAGTGATTGTTGGCCCTATAGAAAATGAGTCTGGAGAATTGATAATGGAAAACAAGGAGAAGGCAGATGAATTGAATAGGTTTTGTGCATCAGTTTTCACTATAGAGGATACAAGTAATATCTCAGAAGAAACTATAAACCAGGAAATGGAAGTGGGGAAGGAAGTCAGCAAGATTACTGTCACCAGAGAAGTAGTACTGAGTAAATTGTTGGAGCTGCAGGCTGACAAAAGCTCAGTTCTGATGGATTTCATCCTAGGGTCTTAAAAGAAGTGGCTAGTGAGGTAGTTGATGCAATGGTTTTAATTTTCCAAAACTCCCTAGATACAGGGAAGGTCCCAATAGATTGGAAGATAGCAAATGTAACTCCATTATTCAAAAATGGAGGGAGACAGAAAGCAGGAAACTAAAGGCCAGTCTGTCATCTGTCTGTCATGTTAGCATCTGTCATAGGGAAAATGTTAGAAGCTATTATTAAAGAAGTTATAGCAGGGCACTTGGATAAGCTCAAGGTCATCAGGCAGAGTCAACATGGTTTTGTGAAAAGGAAATCCTTTTTAACCAACTTATTGGGGTTCTTTGAGGAAGTAACATGTGCTGTGGATAAAGGAGAACCAGTGGATGTATTGTACTTAGATTTCCGGAAGGCTTTTGATAAAGTGCCATGTCAAAGGTTATTGCAGAAAATAAAAGCTCATGGGATGGGGAGTAACATATAGGCATGGATAGAAGATTAGCTGGCTAACAAGAAGCAGACAGTAGGCATAAATGGGTCCTTTTCAGGTTGGCAAATGTAACAAGTGGTGTTCCGCATTGCTGGAACCTCAACTGTTTACAATTTATATATATGACTTGGATGAAGGGATTGAAGGGATGGTTGCCAAATTTGCTGATGACACAAAGATAAGTAGGAAAGTAAGTTGTGAAGAGGACATAAGGAGGCTACAAACAGATAAATAGGTTAAGTGTGTGGGCAAAGATCTGGCAGATGGAGTATAATGTGGGAAAATGTGAAATTGTCCATTTTGGCAGGAAGAATAAAAGAGATGCATATTATATAAATGGTGAGAGATTGCAGAACTCTGAGGTGAAGAGGGATCTGGGTGTCCTAGTGCATGAGTCACAAAAGGCTAGCATGCAAGTACAGCAAGTAATTAGGAAAGCTAATAGGATGTTATCATTTATTGTGAGGGGAATTGAATACAAAAGTAGGGAGGTTATGTTTCAGTTGTACAGGGCACTAGTGAGACCACATTTGGAGTACTGTGTACAGTATTGGTCATCTTGTTTAAGGAAGGATGTAAATGCATTGGAAGCAGTTCAGAGAAGGTTTACCAGACTAATACCTGGAATGGGTGGGTTTGATATGATCCAAGCTGAGGTTACCCCTGGACAAGCCTGATCCCAGAGTGGAACTCAGCTTGATAGATCCTAACTTTTTTATTTTTGTTTGTTTAGATACATGGAGAGTAGCGACTGAACTGAGACATAGGAGTCAGCTGATGAACTTTTAACAAAAGAATAAAACATTTATTCAACAAGAAAAGATGAACTATATTACAATACTCCTTCACCCACAATTATACCTTTACAGATATAAACAGGTTTGTAAGGATTACACAAGTTACAAAAGCTATCTTTATACTCTAATGTTCACAGTAAGTATACAGTCCATGTAAACCTATGGCACCCTGTGGTTAGACACACTACATTCTGAAACCAAGAGAGAGATGCCACCTCAAAGAGATGCTACGGATCTCTCCTCAACTCCTCCCAGACGCTTGTCACACTGTGAGCCAACCAGTCTCCCTGAATTCCATCCTTCACACGAGGGATTCCAATCTCCACTCTCCAGGACCTCGCCTTGGAATCTTCTCCCAAACTGATGTTTTCGCTCAGGCACCTTCCACAAAGGTTCACCTCCAGGATTTTGAACCTTCCTTCTGATGCTCTTCTTCCCTGGGTCACCACATGCACTCAAGCTGTCTGCCATGCATTTTCCCTCACCAACTCAGCCTTAACAGTACACCACTGCCTCACATACCCATAATAAAGGACCTTCAGTTGTCTCTTTGAATCTTCTTGCTTATTGCAAGCTGTTCTTACTTTAAATCTGAAGCTTGGAGCCTTTCTCTCTGCCTCTCACTCGAAACTTCATTTAAAAGGACCTTTTCCCAGGTTCCTGTCCTTCCTTTAACTAGAAGGTCTTCTTTGGACTTTCTCTTCTTCTACTGCCTTGGACTTTTGCAGTTTTTCTTAGCTTGGGACTTGCTATCTGTCCCCTTTTAGGCTGCTTCTGTTTCACAGCTGCCTTCAAACCAACTGAATTAAAACAGCTTCCAAAACAAACTGCTGTCTTTCTTTTGTGTGCCTATCTGGGCCCCCTGTTGCTAAGCAACAGCATTGTTCATCCTACTCTTGTGTTTATTTTCACTTTATAGGGATCGTAAACATCTCATCAGAAATGCATACAACCTTTTAAAGTGAAACTCCATTTGACCTTTCTTAACACACAGATAAAGAAATACAAATCAAACTTAAATCTAGAACTCATTCCTAACACCCACAAATACAAGTATAACTTACTTAAGCTAACTCCATTCCTTAACAGGGTTGCCTTATAAAGAAAGGTTGCACAGACAAGGCTTGTATCCGCTGGAGTTTAGAAGAGTAAGAGGCGACTTGATTGAAACATATAAGATCCTGAGGGGTCTTGACAGGGTGGGTGTGGAGAGAATGTTTCCTCTTGTGGAAGAATCTAGAACTAGGGGTCATTGTTTGAAAATAAGGGGTCACCCATTTAAAACAATGATGAGGCAAAATATTTCACTCAGGGGATCGTGAATCTTTGGAACTCCTTTCCTGAAAAGGTGGTGAAAGCAGATCTTGAATATTTTTAAGGCTGAAGTGGATAAATTCTTGGTAAGCAAGGGGGTGATAGGTTATCCATGGTTGGTGGGATGCAGATCTCAGTTAATATCAGATAAGCCATGTTCTTATTAAATGGTGGAACAGGCTCAAGAGGCTGAATGACCTACTCCTGCTCATTGTTTGTATGTGCACATTCAAATGGACATCTCTGAAGGAAAGTAGTTATGGCTGGTAGGTCACGGAGGAGAGTTGGAAGGTGATGCCAGGGGGGTCAACAGAGATAGGGGAAAGGAAATGGGTGACCAGGAAAGGGGAGCTTACGAAAAACCGAATCAAGACCAGGCTGTCTAAATCAAAAGTGAAATGACAATCATAGTGGGCGAGATCAGGCGCTGCATGGGAGTATGATCATTAGGTGGGCGGCGATGCAGGTCAGCTCAGATGGACAACTGAAAGTGAAGCCCAGTAGGCAGCGTTAAAAAGGCTCAGGACATTGAGGTGAGTGTGATATGTGAAAGATCCGCGTGCACGGGAGAGTGCTTGCAAGAGGTTCTGAAAGGCACACACCCTTCTCCCTCCAGAATCACTCGTTGGCCAGCTGCTCCCTCTGCGGTGACTGAGGAAGAGGTTGAGGGGCTCACAGGCAAAGGGGACTCGGAGGGAGAGGATAGCCTCTGAGATTCCCAAGTGGATGACCCAGGGGTGTCCAGCTGCCGCTCCTTCTCCCTTCGGGTGCTCAGGGGTTCGCCCTGACTCCTTGAGGGGAAGGAGCACCTGGAGGGACATCAAGGTGCCCCGTTTCCCTCTCGTGTTGCCACTGCAGGAACTCACTCATGGCTCCCACGATGGAATGCAGGTCTGCACACATCTCCGTGTTCTGCTGGACCAGGGTCTACATGGTGTTCATCATCCTCCCAATGGAGACCTCCATACATGCACATGTGGGCACCACTTTGTCAAAGAGCAGCTGTAAACACTCCTCTGACTTGCGTGCAAATCTGTTGAGGGATTCCATCAGCTCTGTATGATGTTCCCACAGCTTCTGCTGACTTTCCAGGATGAGTTGGAAGGCCAAATCCAGAGGCTCACTATCTGACTCGGACCTCACAGATGCCTCTTCCCCAGCAGTCCTCCAAGTGCCAGGGAGCACGGCCAAACCTGTCTCCTCCTGTGTGCACTGTGCGCTGACTACCAGATTGTGGATTCGAGCCTGCTCTAGATTTATGTCGCATTGAGGTGTGTGTCTCTGCACTGGTGCAGGGTGTGGTTAAGCGCTGTGATGGGTCTTCCAGGCTGCTTATTTCCAGTTCTTAAAAGGAGGAGGTGTCCTCTTGGCCGGAGGTGAGAACCTGAATGGAGCTGAGGGACTGGCTGGCTGAGGGTGTCGGTTGCTTGGCAGAGCTCCTTGTGAGTGAATGTAGAGATGAGTAGTGCATGGCAGCAGAGTCAAAATCAGGAGAGAGAGCACTCATTTGCATTGAGAGAGAGATGATGTGGTGCAGGATCCTCATGAGGGTGTTCACCACCAACCTCACCATCACCGGAGGCACAGTCCATGTCCTCACCTGTCAGCGCGATGGCACACTCCTCATAGTGATTGAGGGGCCTAATGTGGGCCACTCCACCCCCAGTCTGGGACCTCTCCCTGCTGATGTGAGCAGTCTCCTCCTGCATAACAACAGAAGGAGAGAGTGTGAGTAGAACACAAAGCACTGCGTGAAATGTTTGTGCGGTGAACGGAACCATGAACAGGATGAGGACGAGAACACGAGAGGGTATGAGCCTGATGGAGATGTGAGGGTGTGTGTGAGAGTTAGTGGTGTTGTCTCTTGAGGTGTGAGATCCATGTATACATGCGATGGGTTTGTAAGCGTGAGGGTTAAGAATGATAAGAAGAGTGACTTACCCTGGCAGAACCAATGAGGCCATTCATCCTGTAGCGGCACTGGGTGGCTGTCCTCTTTTGCGTCCTCTGGCGCTGAACACTGCTGCCACCAACTCCCATGCTGGATTGGTGATGCAGCTGCCCATCCTGCGGCCGGGGTGAGGGTAGCAGACATCACAGTGGGCCTCCACTGCATTCAAAAGGCACTTGAAGGATGGGTCGCTGAAGCGAGAGGCTGCACTCTTTTCACCTTTTGGGGCCATCCTATCTTCTGTGCGGCAGTCCTAGTCTGGAAGCACTGAGAAGTGTGCACACGGCTACACTTTAAATGTGGCACCTGGCGTGATAAAGCAGCGAGGTAATGGCATGGCGGGCAAATGAGAGCCTGCCCATCACCGAAATGGCGTGTTTTCTGGGAATGCATAATTAATGCGGTGGGTTATAAGACCGTAAGACATAGGAGCAGAAATTAGACCATTCGGCCCATCAAGTCTGCTCCGCCATTCAATTATGGCTGATAAATTTCTCAACCCCATTCTCCCGCCTTCTCCCCGTAACATTTGATCCCCTTACCAATCAAGAACCTATCTATCTCAGTCTTAAATACACTCAATGACCTGGCCTCCACAGCCTTCTGTGGCAATGAATTCCATAGATTCACCACTCTCTGGCTAATGAAGTTTCTCCTCATCTCTGTTCTAGTCTCTCCTACTAATGGAAACAGCTTCCCCACGTCCACTCTATCCAGGCCTTTCAGTAATCTGTAATTTTCAATCAGATCCCCCCTCATCCTTCTAAACTCCATCGAGTATGGACCCAGAGTCCTCAAACGTTCCGCATATGTTAAGCCTTTCATTCCTGGAATCATTCTCGTGAACCTCCTCTGGACCCTCTCCAGGGCCAGCACATCCTTTCTGAGATACGGGGCGCAAAATTGCTCACAATATTCTAAATGTGGTCTGACCAGAGCTTTATAAAGCCTCAACAACACATCCTTGCTTTTATATTCTAGTCCTCTCGAAATAAAGGCCAACGTTGCATTTGCCTTCCTAACTACCGACTCAACCTGTAAGTTAACCTTAAGAGAATCCTGAACCAGGACTCCCAAGTCCCTTTGCACTCCTGATTTCTGAATTCTCTCCCCATTTAGAAAATAGTCTATGCCTCGATTCTTCCTACCAAAGTGCATGACCTCACACTTCCCCACGTTGTATTCCATCTGCCACTTCTTTGCCCATTTTTCTAACCTGTCCAAATCCTTCTGCAGCCTTCGTGCCTCCTCAAAACTACCTGTCCCTCCACCTATCTTTGTATCATCTGCAAACTTAGCCAGGATGCCCTCAGTTCCTTCAACTAGATCATTAATGTATAAAGTGGAAAGTTGTGGTCCCAACACTGACCCCTGCGGAACTCCACTAGTCACTGGCCGCCATCCTGAGAAGGACCCCCGTATCACCACTTTTTGTCTCCTGCCAGACAGCCAATCTTCTATCCATGCTAGTACCTTGCCTCTAACCCCATGGGCTCTTATCTTACTGAGCAGCCTCCTGTGCGGCACCTTGTCAAAGGTCTTCTGGAAGTCCAAGTAGATAACATCCATTGGCTCTCCTTTGTCTAACCTACTCATTACCTCCTCAAAGAATTCTAACAGATTTGTCAGGCATGACCTCCCCTTGATGAAACCATGCTGACTTTGCCCGATTTTACCATGTACTTCCAAGTATTCTGAAATCTCATCCTTAATAATGGACTCTAAAATCTTACCAACGACCGGGGTCAGGCTAATTGGCCTGTAATTTCCCATCTTTTGCCTCACTCCCTTCTTAAACAGGGGGGTTACATTAGCGATTTTCCAGTCCTCTGGGACCCTCCCTGACTCCAGTGATTCCTGAAAGATCACCACTAACGCCTCCACTATCTCTTCAGCTATCTCCTTCAGAACTCTGGGGTGTAATCCATCTGGTGCAGGTGATTTATCCACCTTCAGACCTTTCAGTTTTCCTAGCACCTTCTCCTTGGTAATGGCCACCATACTAACCTCGGCAACTACCCACCCCCGCACCCCCCACCCCCCCCCCCCAACACCCCCACCCACCAGACTCTCTTGAACTTTGGCGATGTCACTCATGTCTTCTACTGTGAAGATTGACGCAAAATACCTATTCGGTTCCTCTGCCATTTCTTTGTTCCCCACTACTACTTCTCCAGCGTCATTTTCCAGCAGCCCAATGTCCACTTTTCCCTCTCTCTTATCCTTTATATATCTAAAAAACTCTTGCAATCTTCTTTTATATTACTGGCTAGTTTACCCTCATATTTAATCTTCTCCCTCCTTTTTTCTTTTTTAGTTGTCCTCTGTCGGTCTTTGTAGGCTTCCCAATCCCCTGGTTTCCCACTGCTCTTCGCCGCATTGTATGCTTTCTCTTTAGCTTTTATGCAGTCCCTGACTTCCCTTGTTAGCCATGGTTGCCTCGTCCTCCCTTTAGTATGCTTCTTCTTCCTAGGGATGAATTTTTGCTGTGTCTCCCAAATTACTCCCAGAAACTCCTGCCATTGCTGTTCCACTGTCTTTCCTGCTAGGCGCATTTCCCAGTCAATTCTGGCCAGCTCCTCCCTCGTGCCTCTGTAGTTGCCTTTATTCAACTGTAATACCGTTACATCTGATTCCAGCTTTTTCCTCTCAAATTGCAGGGTAAATTCTATCATATTATGGTCACTTCCTCCTAAGGGTTCCTTCACTTTAAGCTCCCTTATCAAATCTGCCTCATTACACATCACTAAATCTAGAATTGCCTGTTCCCTAGTGGGCTCCACCACAAGCTGCTCCAAAAAGCCATCTCGTAGACATTCCACAAATTCCTTTTCTTGGGATCCACTACCAACCTGATTTTCCCAGTCTACCAGCATATTGAAATCCCCCATGATCACTGTAACCTTGCCTTTCTTACTCGCCTTTTCTATCTCCTGGTGTATCATGTGCCCCACATCCTGAACTACTGTTCAGAGGCCTGTACATAACTCCCATTATGGTTTTTTTCACCTTTGCGGTTCCTCAACTCTACCCACACAGATTCTACATCATCTGACCCTACATCATTTCTTGCTATCGATTTAATTTCATTTCTTACTAACATAGCAACCCCACCCCCTCTGCCAACCTGCCTATCTTTTTGATAGGATGTATATCCTTGGATATTTAGCTCCCAGTCCTGATCCCCTTGCAGCCATGTTTCCGTAATGCCCACCACATCATACCTGTCAATTTCAATCTGCGTCACAAGCTCATTTACTTTATTTTGTATACTGAGTGCATTCAGGTACAACACCTTCAGTCCTGTATTTCCCGTCCCCTTTTGGGTTTGGGACGATACGACCATTGCGGACAGCGGGTCAAACGTTGTTTTACCTGCCCGCTACCGCACTTAATGCAAATCTGGGACTATTCCACCCAAGATATTTTAAGTAATTGAAAAATACAGTTTGAAACAAAATTAACAATGTTCCTTTTTCTGAGATATTGATGAACATAACATTGAACCTTGAAAATGGTTGCTTATTTCTTACATGGCACTACACTACTATTGAGATTTCTGATTAATTTATGAATCTCCCTTTCTGTCATGCTCAGCACAGGCATGAAGGTATTTGATATTATGGACTGTAAGATCAAAATTTGTGAAAGTGGCCACAAAACCTGTTAAGATGGCTGCAACTTAACATATGACTATGGACATTTAAACAGTATTCAATTCTGTTGCCAATGTTTAGTTAAACATGGACCCAAATAAAGGTACTTCTCATCCACCTGTGAAGTTTACACATAACATTGTTGAAGGATAAACCAGTGTTTGAGGAATATGGGATCTCTAGACTGTTGGTCTCTGCGTACCATATCGAACAAAGGAGAATATTTGAGCAGTTGGGGCAGAGATAAGGGTGAATGACCATTGTCATAAGACCATAAGACATAGGAGCAGAAAGAGTCCATTCAGACCATTGAGTCTGCTCCACCATTCAATGAGATCATGGCTGATCTGCAAATCCTCAACTCCACTTTCCTGCTTTTCTCCCATAATCCTAGATTCCCTTACTGATTAAAAATCTGTCTATCCCAGCCTTGAATATACTTAACGACCCAGCCTCTACAGCCATCTGTGGTAAAGAATTCCACAGATTAACAACCCTCTGAGAAAAGAAATTCCTCCTCATCTCTGTCTTAAATGAGCGACCCCCTCACACTGAGATTATGCCCTCTGGTCCTAGACTCAACCACATGGAGAAACAACCTTTCAGCATCTACCTAGTTAAGCCCCGAAGAATCATATGTTTCAATAAGGTTGCCTCCCATTCTTCTAAACTCCAATGAGTATAGGCCCAACCTACTCAACCTCTCCTCATAAGAAAATCCCTCCATACCTGGTTTCAATCTAGTGAACCTTCTCTGGACTGCCTCCAATGCCAGTATGTCTTTCCTTAGATAAGAGGACCAAAACTGTTCACAGTATTCTAGGTGTGGTCTAACCAGTACCTTGTATAGTTTTAGCAAAACTTCCCTATTTTTATACTCCATTCCCTTTGAAATAAAGGCCAACATTCCAGTTGCCCTACCTATTATGTGCTAAACTTCTATGCGAGCTTTTTGGGATTCATGCACGGGGACCCCCAAATCCCTCTTTGCTGCAACTTTCTTCAGTCTTTCTCCATTTAAATAATATTCAACTCGTTTAGTCTTCCTGTCAAAGTGCATAACCTCACATTTTCCCACATTATATTCCATCTGCCACATTTTTGCCCACGCATGTAACCTGTCTATATCCCTCTAAAGGCTCTTTGTGTCTTCCTCACCACTTACCTTCCCACCTGTTTTTGTGTCATTCACAAACTTGGAGATGGTACATTCATTTTCCTCATCCAAGCCATTAATATATATTGTAAATAATTGTGGCCCCAGCATTAATTCCTGTGGCACACCACTAGTTACAGGTTACCAACCTGAATATGTCCATCCCCCCGCCCCCACTGTATCCCACCTCTCCATCTTCCATTAGTTAGCCAATCCTCTATCCATGCTAATATACTATCCCCCACACCATGGGCTCTTATCTTATTAAGTAGCCTCATGTATGGTGCCTTATCCAACGCCTTTTGGAAATCCAAATATATTACATATACTGATTCCCCTTCATCTATCCTGCTTGATACCTCCTCAAAGAATTCTAATTTGTCTGGCATGATTTCCCCTTCATGAAGCCATGCTGACTCTGTTTGATTATATTATGCATTTCTAAATGCTCTGCTATTACATCCTTTATAATAGACTCCAACATTTTCCCAATGACAGATGTTAAGCTAACAGGCCTGTAGTTACCTGTTTTTTGTCTCCCTCCCTTATTCAAAAAGGGAAGGAGACAAAAAACAGGTAACTATTGGCAGTTTTCCAATCCTCTAGGACTTTTCCAGAATCTAAGGATTCTTGGAAGATTACTACCAGTGCATCCACTATCTTTGCAGCTATTTCCTTTAAGATCCTAGGATGCAACCCATCAGGTCCAGGTGACTTATCGGCTTTTAGCCCCTTTAGTTTCCCTACTACTTTTTCTCTAGCGATAGTTATTGTATTTATTTCCTCTGCCCCTTTTGCCCCAGGATTATTTAGTACTTTTGGTATGCTATTAGTGTCTTCTACCGTGAGGACTGATGTAAAGTATTTATTCAACTCCTCTGCCATCTCCTGATTCTCCATTATTATTTTCCCAGCCTCATTCTCTAAGGGGCCTATATTGATTTTGGCCTTTCTCTTCCTTTTTATATATTTAAAGAAGCTCTTACTGTCCATTTTTATATTATTTACTAGTTTACCTTCAAAGTTTATTTTCTTTCTCTTCATTATTATTTTGGTCATCTTCTGCTGGTTTTTAAAACTTTCCCAATCCTCTGGCTTACCACTAATCTTTGCCATATTGTTTTTTCTTTCACTTTGGTACTATCCTTCATTTCCTTGGTTAACCATGGTTGGTTTATCCCCTTCCTACAATCCTTCCTCACTGGGATATATCTTTGTTGTGATTCATGAACTATTTTCTTAACGTCTGCCACTGTTCATCAACTTTTCTGCTAAACTCCTTTCCCAGGCCATTCCAGCCAACTCTGCACTCGTTTCTTTGAAATTACCCTTATTTAAGCTTAGCACAGTTGCTTATGAACTAAGTTTTTCACTCTCAAACTGAATGCTAAATTCCACCACGTTATGGTCACTGTTTCCTGTGGGATCTTTTCCTCTGAGATCATTTATTAAACCTGTTTCATTACTCATTACCAGATCCAAAATAGCCCGATGCCTGGTTGGATCCACAACATATTGTTCCAGGAAACTGTCCCGAAAACACTCTGTGAATTCTTGCTCATGGCTACCTCTGCCAATTTGATTTTCCCAATCTACATGAAGATTAAGGTCACCCATGATTAATATACTGCCTTTTTAACATGTCCTCATTATCTTCTGATTTATTCTTTGTCCGACAGCATAGCGACTGTTAGGGGGGCTATAGACTACTCCCACCAGTGTCTTCATCCCCTTGTTATTTCTTACCTCCATCCATATGGATTCCACATCTTCCAATCCAAGATCATTTCTTGCTATCATACTTATTCCATCTTGTACTAACAAAGCTACCCCACCACCCTTTCCTTCCTGCCTGTCCTTTCGAAAAGTCACATACCCTGTAATATTTAGCTCTCAGCTTTGATCTCCTTGTAACCATGTCTCCATAATGGCTATAAGATCATACCCATTAACCTTTATTTGTGCCGTTAATTCATTTATTTTGTTCTGAATGCTATGTGCATTTATGTAAAGAGCCATTAATTGTCATTTTATCATTTTTACCCATTTGAGCACATTAGTTGTGGTTTTTTAATGTCTGTACACTCTGTCCCTTCCTGTCATGCTGGATATCATTACCTAAGTAGCTGTCCTGCAATGCTGCCATATCCTTTTGCTTTGTAAGCCTAGATATCCCCTCTCCAGAACCCTCCCCTCCTCTATTTAGTTTAAAGCCTTCTCTACAGCCCTAGTTATTCGATTCACCAGGACACTGGTCCCAGAATGATTCAAGTGAAGTCCATCCCACTGGAACAGCTCCTTTCTACACCAATACTGGTGCCAGTGCCCCATGAACTTAAACCCATTCCTCCCACACCAATCTTTGAGTCACGCAGTTAACTGCTTGACTTTATTTACCCTATGCCAGTTTGCTTGTGGCTCAGATAATAATTATTACCTTGGAGGTTCTGTTTTTTATTTTAGCTCCTAACTGTTCAAATTCTTTCAACAGAACATCCTTTCTAGTCCTATCAATGTCATTGGTACCAACTTGGGAGATGATGACAACTGGTTTCTCTCCAGCCCTGAGGAGATGTCCTTAACCCTGCACCGGGCAGACAACACAGCCTTCGAGACTTGCGCTCATGGATGCAGAAAACAGTATCTATCCCTCTTATTATACTGACCCCTATCACCACTACGTTCCTATTTCCTCCACCCATTTGAACTTCCTCTGCAGCAAATGTGGCAGAGACTGCTGTGCCAGACTGGGGCACCTGAGCCACACCAGGTGATGCTTAACACAGAGTTCACCACCAAGGTACAAACCATTGTCTCAGGAGATGGAAGGCTGTCACCAAAGTTGAAGTCTTTCAACAGTTTGAATCTTTTAAAACTCTTTGGGTGTTGGGTCACCCAACTTATGCAACATGAAGTCATTGAAGCCCTTCCCATGTTTGAGTTGGGCATCCAAGTTGTTCCATATATGGTGCAAGTGACATTTGACCATGAGATTTTCACATGTTTATAGTGCATCCATGGGGCTTGCAGAAGTTCTACCCAGCCCTCTGTGGACGTGCTGCCTCAATGTCTCTCATGAAATTTTGAGGCATTGGTATCCATTTATTTAAATGCTCCTGTTCGGCATTTTTAATTCTGGATAAATAAAGATTAGTTGCTCAACAGAGCAAAACATTCTGCCGGACTGGTATTTTCCACTGATACAGAGAAATCCCATTGTGTAGGCCAAATCATTCACGCTGCATAATCCAATGGGAAAATGATTGTTTGCATTGAGACGAAGCTAAACCAGATATTTAGCACATAAGGTCAAATTAGGGTTCATAGGCTGCCAATGGAACATGGCTTTTATAGGAAGCAGAAATAAACGGCATTGGGAAGTCACTAATGGATATTGCAAGTTATTCTTGTCATAAGGGCTATCTGATCTGTGTTTTCGCAATGATGTCTGTTTTCTGAGGACAGAATGATTTTTGTATGTATACTGTGGGCTATCAGACCATTTTCTGTGTAGTAAAGGCTATTTGATTTCCACCTATTTAGTGAGGGATATCTGACTTTGGATTATACACTGAGGACTTTGGCCTGGATTCTCGCATGTCAGGCCAACTCAGGAGCCCTTTAAAAATGGCAATTCCCAATTCCCAATTCCCGCTCCCATTACCATTTCCGGCAATATTTACTGCTGTGGGTTAAGGGTGCGGGTAGCCTGCCCATATGCAACACTCCCACCCTTGCTGGCTCCATTGTGGGGGATTGGCAGTTTATTCCACCCTCCCCCCCACCACAATTTTTGTGGAGTCAAGTCCCTTCTGTAAGAACACGTAGTTCCCCTCAGAGGAATCCTGAAACAAGAGGGAGCCCCAGTCCCAAATGGGGAAGCAAAAAACAAAACAGGCACCAGGTCCTGGAATTCTATCATTGACAGGTTTGTCTAGTTCCACATATGCATTGATGAAACTCAGCTGTAACTCGCACCATTACCTCTCTCGACCCCTCCATTGTCTAATTTATTACACTGCTTGTGCGACATCCGGTACTAGAGAATAAGTTTCCTTCAACTAAATATTGGTATATTGGTAAGACAGGAGCCACTGCCTTCAGTCCCTACCCACAAATGCTGTTCCCTACCCACCAACTCCATGCCTCTCCCTAACAATTGTCTTAGGCTGAACCAGACCTTTTGCAGCCTTGGTGTCGCATTTGACCCCAAGATGTGGTTCCCATCATCCATAACCAAGATCACCTACTTCCACCATTGTAACTTTGCCTGGTTCTGCATTTGTCTCAGTTGTAAGCTGTGGCTCAGTTGATAGCTGTCTCACTTCTGATTTAGAAGGATTTAGGTTTAAGTCCTATTCAAGTACATGAGCACAAAAATCAAGGCTGGCACTCCAATGTAGTTTTGAGGGAGTGCTGCTCTATTGGAGGTACTGTCTTTTGGATGAGATTGTTAGACTAAGGCCTTATTTGACCCCTCAGGTGGTGTAAAAGATCCCATGGTACTATCGTGAAGAAAAGCAGGGAAGTATCCCCAGTATCCTAGGCAATAATTATTCTTCAATCAAAGTTACAAAAACAGATTATCTGGTCATTATCACATTAGGGCAGCTCTTTGTGTACAAATTGGCAATACAAATAGTGACAATAAAGTATTTAATTGGTTGTAAAGTATGTTAGGACATCCGGTGTTCATGAAAGGCACTACATAAAGTCTTTCTTTTCTCTTTTCACTGCACTAGCTGATTTGCTACTGCAACCCTCGTCCGTGCCTTTGCTACTTCTAGGTTTGACTATTTGAATGCACTTCTGGCCAGCTTCCAATTTTTCACCCACCATAAACTTGAACTCATCCAAAACTCTGCTGCTCATATCTTAACTCGCACTAAATTTCATGCCTGTATTCGCTAACCTACCTTGATTCCCAGCCTGGAAACACATCAATTTTAAAATTCTTATCTTTGTTTCAAGTACTTCCCTATCTCTACTTCAAACCCACAACACTCTTGAGATCCCGATGCTCATCTAATTCTGGCTTCTTGTGTATCCTGATTTTAATCGCACCACCATTGGTGACGGGTCTTCAGCTGTCAAAGGCCTTAAGCTAAGCCTCTCCACTTTTCTTCTCCTCCTTTAAGATGGGCCAAAATTTGGCAGATGGAGTTTAACATGGATAAGTGTGAGATTATCCATTTTGGTCGGAAGAATAAAAAGGTGACTTATTATTTAAATGGATAGAAACTTCAGAATGCTTCAGTGCAGAGGGATCTGGATGTCCTCGTGCATGAATCGCTGAAATCTAGTATGCATGTACAGCAGGTAATAAGGAGGGCAAATGAAATTTTGTCATTTATTGTTAAAGGAATAGGGTATAAAAATAGGTAAGTGTTGTTGCAACTGTACAAGGCATTGGTGAGACCGCACCTGGAGTACTGTGCAAAGTTTTGGTCCCCTTACTTCAGGAAGGATGTAGTTGCCCTGGAAGCGGTTCAGAGCAGGTTCACTAGATTGATTCCAGAGATGTGGGACTTGTCTTATGAGGAGGGATTGAGCAGTTTCGGCCTCTCCTTGCTAGAGCGTAGAAGGATGAGAGGAGATCTAATTGAGGTATATAAGATGCTAAAGGGGATAGACAAAGTTGACGTGGAGCGGATGTTTCCCCTTCTGGGGCATTCTAGAATGAGAGGCCATAGTTTTAGGCTAAGGGGTGGTAGATTTAAAGCAGAGATGAGGAGGAATTTTCTCAAATGGTCATGAATCTGAGGAATTCACTACCTCAGAGTACAGTGGATGACAGGACGCTGAATAAATTTAAGGAGGAGATAGACAGCTTTTTAATTAATAATGGGTTGAAAGGTTATGGGGAGAGGGCAGGAAATTGGAGTTGAGGTCGAAATGAGATCAGCCATGATCGTAATGAATGACGGGGCAGGCTCGAGGGGCTGAATTGCCTACTCCTGCTCCTAGTTCTTATGTTCTTATGCTCCTTAAAATCTATCCCTTAAACCAAGCTTTTGGCCATTTGTCTGAATATTTCCTTATGTGACTCAGTGTCAAATTTTGTTTAATAACAATCCTGTTAAGTGCCTTAGGATGTTTACCTACATTAACAGCACTATCGAAATGCAAGTTTTTGTTACTATTTGTGCCAATGAGAATAACAGATTCAATGAGCTGAATTTTGGCTGGAGCTGGGGTCCCTGCAGCCTGTCTCCACTTGGCTGTCTCACTCACAGCCATTTCGCATCTATCAAGTCCCAGAGGGAAGTGTACTGTAATAGAATGGACTTGAAGGAAAATCCAGGGTCTTGTCAGGGTCAGGCTGGCAGGCCCTGGCAAGGGATTGAAGGGCCAGGGTGGGGTGAAGGGGCAGAAGAGAAACACAGGAACCAATGAATCTTTTAAATCTTTCAAGAGCTGTTATTAAATTTTGACAAGATATTAGTTAAAAACAATAAGCCAACTTTTTGTAATAATATAAAATCATTTCTTAATTGTACTTGTATATCATACATGTGTGCATTTATTATCTAGTATGAGCTGTAAGGTAAAATAGAATGCATCCATTGTGATGGTGGATCCCAGGTATTCTCAAATCAAAATGGAAGTTCCAATAAATATTAATTGCTTTGGAGTGAATTCTGGATGTTTATAGAGCAAAAATGTGCTATTATAGAGTTTTTAGATATGTTTAGTATCTGGTCAATCTTAATGCAGATTTTGCTTTGGTACGTTAGTCTTAATATTTAATGTCTTAAAATTAAAACAAGGCTATCAGGAAACAATCTCAGTATTTAGAAATTGATTTTTAAAAAGTTGCATGTTATAGAGTATGGAGAATGAGAAGGAGAATGGATTAGACCCAAGACTTGTCGAAGGATAAAAGTGGGCAGATTTGAGGGCAGACTAGCCTGCTTCAATGCTGTAACGTTCTATGATAGTGTGTTTTTCTCTGCTTAATATTCTGGTAAATATTTTTCAAAGATTTTTCAATAATTTGTTGCATCGAGATGAAGGATGCAAGTGATGGTGAATGCAACTCTTCCCAACTGTCAACGTCATGCATTCCCAGGTCAGCTATATCACTGCCAAATACAAAGTAAAGTTCCATCTTCTCTTCCAACCTCAGAAAACCATCCCCTGCATTTCTTGCATTTTCCACATTGGCCATCCTCTGATCATAGACATAAGATGTGGGAGCAGAAGTTGGCCATTTGGCCCATCAAGGCTGCTCCACCATTCAATGAGATCATGGCTGATCTGATAATCCTCAATTCCACTTTCTTACCTTTTTCCATAATCCTTGATTCCCTTACTGATTAAAAATCTGTCCACCTCCACCTTGCATATACTTAACGATTCAGCTTCTACAGCTCTTTGGGGTAAAGAATTCCACAGATTAATTATCCTCTGAGAGAAGAAATTCCTCCTCATCTCTGTTTTAAATGAGCGGCCCCTTACTCTGAGATTATGCCTTCTGGTCCTAGACTTTCCCACAAGGGGAAACAACCTCTCAGCATCTATCCTGTCAAGCCCCCTAAGAATCTTATATGTTTCAAGAAGGTCGCTGCTCATTCTTCTAAACTGCAATAAGTCCAGGACCAACTTACTCAACCTCTTCTCATAAGAAAATCCCTCCATGCCCAGAATCAACCTAGTGAGCCTTCTCTGGATTGCCTCCAATGCCAGTATATCTTTCCTTAGGTAAGGGGACCAAATCTGTTCACAGTACTCTAGGTATGGTCTAACTAGTGCCTTGTATAGTTTTAGCAAGACTTCCCTAATTTTATATTCCATTCCCTTTGAAATAAAGGCCACCATCCCATTTGCCATCCCATTACCTGTTGAACTTGTAACTTAGCTTTTTGGGATTCATGCACAAAGACTCCCAAATCCCTCTGAGACTGCAGAAGGCTGCAGCATTCTCCATTTAAATAATATTCAGCTCCTTTATTCTTCCTGCCAAAGTGCATAACCTCACATTTTCCCACATTATATTCCATCTGCCACATTTTTGCCCACTCACTTAACCTGTCTATAACCCTCTGTAGACCCCTTGTGTCATCCTCGCCATTTGCCTTCCCACCTATCTTTGTATCATCCCCAAATCTGGCGATAGTACATTCACTTCCCTCATCTAAGTCATTAATAAATATTGTAAATAATTGAGGCCCCAGCACTGATCCCTGTAGCACTCCACTAGTTACAGGTTGCCATCCTAAAAATTCCCCCTTATCCCAACTCTTTGTCTTCTATTAGTTAGCCAATCCTCTATGCATGCTAATGAACTACCCTCAACACCATGGGCTCTTGTTTCATTAAGTATCTGGCCTCTGTGATTGAGATTATTAACTGGTTACAGCCAAAAGACATTCACATCCTAATGAATCTGGGCTGGATATTAACCCAGATCCTAAAAACAAAAGGCCAGTGTCTGACAGATCTCTTCAACACAAATGAAATTGTTAGGGACATCACCCATTCAGTTTTCAACTATTTTTCAATCAGGTGTTCAGAAATATATAAAAAAAAGGTCAATTGAGGTCCATATATGTGCTATTTAAAAGAGAAGTTGAAACATTAACTGTTAAGATCTGCAATTAAGTTGAGCGCAGCAAAACAAAGATGGAAAATATATATCCAGCATGAAGGGAGGCAAAATAGCTAAGTATAAATTTGAAAATAATCTTGAAGCATTTGTAGACTTAATGCTTAATATTTCCAATTGTTCCAGAAGAGTAATTAATAAAGCAAATAGACCATTGATCTATGTGGCCAAAACAGTGGAGTATAAGTCGTAGGAAGTCATGCTAAATCTGTGCAGTGCACATCTTGAATGCAGTGTTTAGTTTTGATTACTGAGATGCAAAGAAAACATTTAAGACTTGGTTATTTATCATTGTGAGATTCAGCTGTATGCAAATTGTCTGCCATATTTGCCAATGGACAATGTCTACAATTCAATAGTAATTCATTTGCTGCAAAGCACTTTGGGACATCTTTAAAGGTATTTTATAAGGGAACGTTCTTTTTCTGGAGACAATGCAGCGATGCGCTACAGGATTGATCCTCTGCCTCAGAAAACTGGAGAAGAGTTATGACACGAAGATTTTGGGCAGGATTTTCCCCCTGGTGGGGGAGAAGTTGAAGGGCGGGCACACACAGGCATACTTCTGATCAACGCCCCCAATTAGGGGCGTGGTGCTATTTTATGGCAGGCAGGGTGGGGGAATCCCAAAATCAAGAGTTCGTTCTTTCGCGCACATGCACAAAAGAGCACACTCATCTCCCTGAGGCTAAGTGCAGCATCAGGGAGATCGGCTCTAAATGTCAAAAAGCTAAAAATAGAAAAATAAAATTTCCCTAACATGTCCCCTCATGTGACACTGTCACATGAGTTGGGACATGTCCATAATTTTTACAAAAACTTAATAAAAAATTTTTAAAGCTACGTGAAACCTCATCACGCCTGTGGATGAGGTTTTATGCTTTTTCTAATTTGCGCCAGGGCTCCTGGCCTGGACCAGGTCGTTTAATTATTGACAGGTCGGCGGGCGCACAGCTGATTTTGCTATACCCCCGCCCACCTGAAAATTTAAATGGGAAGCGGTGACATCAGGAGTTCCGCCCAAGGTCACCGTACGTCATTTTACGTGTTGCCGAGCAGCCCCCCCCCCCCCCCCCACCACTCGCCGACGCGTATAATCTTGCCCTACATGTACCAGGCTGATCAAATCCATGAGGGAAACTTGATCACATGGTCACAACTGTTTTGCAATTTGTATTTTGTATTTTATTTCAAGATACATGCCCTGAATTCAGAAATAATAAGACTACCATGACTTCAGAGGCTTTTAGAAAACTAAATTAAATATTTATTAACAAACAAAAAGATTTCAAGCACATACATAGGGCTACAAATTACTATTATAATAACCCCTAAACCCCCTAATTAATCTGGCTTCCAGTTACACCCCTGTCAAGGCAATAATAAAAGCAAATAGATCTAAACAGACCCAGGCAAAGCCACACAATATTCTGAACAGTTGAATTCAAAGTGAGTTTTCTCAGCTTTGGTTCCTGTAGACAACAACTTGATGCACAGAGGCTGGAGGCTTTTCACACTTGTTAGATTTTAGAATGCCTTCTCACTCATCACATAGCCTCATCGCCTTTATACATGTTTCTCCCTTTTTAATGTAAATTCCATTGTTCCGATATGTCTTTGGAAGTACCTTTCTCATAATACAAATCTTTTAATAGTAATAATTTTATCAGTAACCTTTGGGAAAAGTACACACACTGTTTGGCTTAGCTTCTCCTGGCTAGATGTGACATTCTATCATCTCTGAAATTCAAGCTAGCCTAATTTATCTATAAATCCACATTTTCCTCACACCTCATATTCTAAAACTTCAGCCAAGTTTATGTATTTAGCATTTCAAACCTAGCTTCTTTTTGATGAGCTTAAAAACCTCCAGACCAATTCAATTAAATCCCCCACACACACACACAAACTATCCAACCCCACTATTAACCAACTTTTACAATAAATCACAATAATATTATGAGAATTATTATACTTTCATGACAGAAGTGCTTTTCAACCTTGAAGGGAATGGTGGGGTAACCTTGTAGAATTTTATAAGACAGTAAATGGGATCAAAATGATAAATCAGGAACACTACTTAAAATTGAAATGTGTCTGTAGGAGAAGGGACCCAGTTCAAACTTGTGAAAGCCGAATTAAGAACTAATTTAACAAAAAGCTCTTCATACAAAGAATGGGCAACATGTGATAAGAATTTTCAGATAGGGTAGTAGAGACAAAGTTCAGGAATAATTTAAGAAACAGCTGTAAAGGGGCACCGTATGGTATTTCTAGATGAATGAGTCTAGATGGTCAAATGGCTTTCCTCATGAGAACATAAGAAATAGATATAGGAGCAGGAGTAGCCACATGGTCCCTCTGGCCTGCTTTGACACTCAGTAAGATTATAGCTGATCTTCTACATCAACCCCATTTTCCCACCTATCCCCGTATCTCTTGATTTCCTCAATGTCCAAAATGCTACTGATCTTCGTCTTGAACAACTGAGCATCCACAGCCTTCTGGGATAGAGAATTCCAAAGATTCACACCCCTTTAATTCAAGAAATTTCTCCTCACCTCAGTGCTATATGGTTGACCCATTTTCCTGATACTCTCCTGTCAAGAAAAACAGCCTCTCAGTATCTATCCTGTGAATAGCCACCTAGAATTTTATATGCTTCAATGGGATGTTTCTATTGGAGGCGGTGGCATAGAGGTATGGTCACTCCAGATACCCAGGGTAATGCTCAGGGGACCTGGGCTCGAATCTCACCACGGCAGATGGTGAAATTTGAATTCAATAAAAAACCTGGATGACCATGAAACTATTGTCATAAAAACCCATCTGGTTCACTAATGCCCTTTAGGAAAGGAAAGCTGCTGTCCTTACTTGGAATGGCCTACATGGCCTTGCAAGCCTCCCACTTCTCAAGGGCAATTAGGGATGGGCAATAAATGCTGGCTACCCACTAAAGAATTCCCATATAATGCTGCTATGCGTCCTTTATCGATGTAAGGAAAAGGTTAATGGACTGGCTATGAGTTCAGAGCAGTGTTTGTTATGCGGAAACCATGTGGGTGCCAAACTTGCTAATTACATCAATACCTGTTAATCGCAATGGACTGGTTGAAATCAGTGGAGGCTGACTGAAGCCAGACAGGTAAGCACAGCATGACAGGAAGAAGTCCTTATCTGGCTAAACCAACGGAAAACAACTTGGAAATACACTAACAGCCGATCATGCACCCAGCTAACCAATCTGGATCTAGAAGGGGATTGTACATGAGCTCTTTCAAAATCTGTATTCTGTATATATAAACCCCTGAAAAAAAAAAGCCCACACAAGAGCACTCAAGAAAAGAGACCGAAGATACAAAATGACAGGGAGCGCTTGAAGAAAGAAGCCATGAGATATATGTTGAAGAAAAGAGTTCTGGTGAATCAAGCAGGAAGATCTTGGTCAAAGATCCCTCCTAAGCAACCTACAGTCATCTCAGATTGATGACCTGAGGGGTAATTGTGTGATTTACTTGAAACTGTTTTGTTTAAAATTTTCAATAAAAGTGTTGAATTCAGTGGGCGGAATCATCCCAGATTTGCAATAAATGCGGTAGTAATGGTGGCTTCTCACGCCGTATCATCCCACACCACATTAATTATGCATTCCCAGCAAACATGCTGTTTCCATAGTGGGTGGGTCTCATTCGCCCGCCATGCTATCATCTCGCTGCTTCATCACACCGGGTGCCATATTTAAAGCGCAGCCGTGTGTACACGTTACAGTGCTTCCAGCCCATGACCGCTACATGTAAGACATGGCCCTGAAAGGCAAGAAGATTGCAGCCCCCAGGTTCAATGAGGTGTCCCTTGAACACCTTGATATCCTACGACCCACTCTGGCCGCAGGATGGGCAACAATATCACTAATCAGGCTTGGGAGGCAGTGGCAGAGGCGGTCAGTGCCAATGCCATGCAAAACAGGACAGCCACCCAGTGTCGCAAGAGGATGAATGATCTCCTCCGTTCCGCCAGGGTAAGTCACTCTTCTCATCACTGTCAACTCTCACACTCACAAACCCATCGCACATCCACAGGGCCCTAACACTGCCAATTCAAGGGGCATCACCATTCATTCTCTCACACACACCTTCATTGTCCTCATCCCATTCATGGGACAACTCACCACCCACATATGCCAGGCATACTTATCATCTGGCCTAGCAGGCATTCTGCTTACACTCTCTCGATCTCTATTCATGCAGGACAAGCTGGCAGACAACAAGATAGGGAAGTTGCAGATAGGTGGAGGAATGCCTGAAATCAAGGTCCTCACGGACTTTGAAAATAGAGCCAACCAGCTGGCTGATGAGGATCCGGACCATTCCTGTGCTGACAGTGAGGTTAGCAGTGCTCTACCAAGTGAGGGTCCAGCAGTGCAACATCCATCAATCAACCATGTTGTTAGTGATGTATTCTGTTTCACAGGCCACTGCCATGTGCTCTCTCTCCTTGTTTTCACAGGGAAACTGCCAAGTCAGTCCATGACCCAGGGCCTCCAGTCAAGCCCTGAGGGAAGCTCAGAAGAAGAATCCGCTGAAACCCTCCCTGAAGACCCATCACAGCCTCACCCACACCCTCCACCAGCGCAGAGACCCACACCTTGGTTGGATTTAGCTTCAGAGTAGCCTCGGGATCACAAACTGGTGAGTACATTGCACTTTCTGATCCATAGGGACTTCCCAAGTGTCCAGCACTTGGAGGAAGACTGCAGAAGGCCAGCAATTTGCTGAATCTGAGTCAGATGATGAGCCTCGGTCATTCACAGTTGCTGGAGCTGCAAAGGCAAACTCGGAAACATCAGGAAGGGATGTCTGCCTTCAGGCTGAGGTGATAGTGCCAGCATGCAAACACACTGAGGTCAACACTGGGTAGGTTGGGAGGCGCCATGGAGACCTTCATCCAGGAAGTCACTCCTGCACTGCTGTGTGGGCTGAACTCCATCGCCAACACCATAGTTGGCCTCCAAGTGTGTACAGGAGAGGGACATGGGGCATCCCAATTCTACTCCAGCTACCCCTTCTCCTCAAAGAGACAGCCAAGGGCCCTAGGGCACCCATAGGGAGGAGGATCAGCAGATGCGGCCATCCATCCAGGTGACTCTGGGAGTGTCCAGCCCATCCAAAACCCCTCCCCATGTGACCTTAGCAGCTCCACAGGCCGAGGAGGGTGCCATGGACACCCGAAAGCAGGCCAGGTACTCCAGGTCTCAGCCCTCTACAGGACAATCGCCGAGGTCATCACAAACAGGATGCAGCAGTCAGCAGGCTGCCTCCACCTCCACTGTGGATGTCTGGGGAGCACCAAGACATAGTGGCAGGGTCAGGAATGTAAAAAAGATGTAACTCTTTTTGTTACAAAACAAGTAAACTGAATTAACAAAATCAGGGACAAAGGAAAAGGCAGCCCCTTAAAAGGGAAACTGCAAAAACAAAAGACAAAATACAAAGGAAACTTACAAACCTTAAATAAAAATGTGATTAAAGGGTTCCATAAAACACCCCAGTGCCCACTGAACATGGAAGGCCTCAATGGTGCCAGCGTACACCATGTGCTCCCTCTCCAGGGACACTCGACCGTGAATATAGCTGCGGAAGAGGGGTGGACAGTCGGGCCAGACAACCCCCTTGACTGCCTGGGTCTGTTGATGGCTAACTTGGCCAGGCCCAGGAGCAGGTTCACGAGGAGGTCCTCCTCCCTCCCTGCCCCCCTCCGCACCGTGTGCCTGTAGATCAGGAGCATGGGACTGAAGTGTAAACAAAACAACAGTGAAAGGTTTATCAAATAACCAAAAAGGGGGTGCAGCCTAC
Organism: Carcharodon carcharias; assembly: GCF_017639515.1. NCBI lineage: Eukaryota > Metazoa > Chordata > Chondrichthyes > Lamniformes > Lamnidae > Carcharodon > Carcharodon carcharias. Next base: position 39,391,308 of record NC_054470.1, read on the forward strand.
ATCAACTTACACGTGCATGGCTGATGGACTCCACAAGGCTGCAAAAAACACAGGCGTCTTGGGATTCCGTGAAGCAACACATTCTGCAGTTGTACGGGATTCCCACGTGCAGCGCCCCCCACCCCAGGTCCTCGATGGAAACGGGGAAGACAACCCCTTAGAAGGCCCCCCACTGGGGAACTCTGCCTCCGGACAGCAACAGGCATGCCAAGGCATGTCTGGGCAGCGGGCAAGGGCAAGGGGGTGAAAGGTGTGTAGCAGCAGCCCATACAGGAAACCCCTCTACACCGTACTAAAGGACACAGAGGGCATTTCCTCGAGGTGACTCAGGTTGTGGGGCTCCGGCTCCCGTGGGAGGGTTTGGGGCTTGGGGCCAGTGTGGAATTCCGTCCGAACAGGGGTATGCTTAGACAAAAGACCACCGCACACCTGCACCACCTTGAGACCCAGAATGACATCAGGGCTAAGTGCGACCATCCGAAGGTGATAGATGGCATTGGCTGCAAGCTGGACATCCACCGATGCGCAATGCGCCAACTCCTGTGGGAGCATCCAGCCCACTCCTCCGTGACCCAGCACGTCCCTGATACTGGTCACCCCGGCAGCCTCAGCCCTCCTTTCCACTCGCCACCGAATGTGGCAGAGGTGTGGATTCCTGAACAGAGGCTCTCGACGATAGCTGCTACTCCTGACGGTGGAGAGCTACGGCACGAGGTGACCATGTTTCAGACTTTGATCAAGTCCTGGTTAAAGATGGGCAACGCCTGCAAGAAGCCATGAAGGCCCCTCAGGTCTACAAATAGAAGCTGCATGTCACAATTCAACTTGCCGGGTCCCGCAGCGTGCCCTTCTGCTCTTCGTACGTCAGCCGCAGGGCCATTTCCTTGTCAGGCTGACGGAGACATGCCTCCAGATTCAGCACACGCTTCACCAACTCCTCGCCCCTGGATTTCCGCCTCTTTGTGGACTCCCTCGTCTACTCCTGACGGAAGACCTGGACGTAAGCCTTGCCTATGTCCCACCATAGCCTCAAGGAGGAGAAGCCTCCCCGCTTCCTTCTCCAACCGGCCCAGAAACGACGGAATAAGTCCAGGAACTGCTCATCCTCCAGCAGCAGGTTGTTAAAGTGCCAGTACATGGACCCCGTCCACGCGCAGAACGGAACAAGCTCCCCCCAAACCAGACAATGGTCCAAGCATGCAACCTGCCTCACTGAAACTGACAGAACACAGGACAAAAAAGCCTTTGGAACTGCCTCACCTCCTTGCAGGCATGGCACCGCATGCCATCTACACTCCAGAAGACCCTGTTGGCGGCCTCCTCATATTCTACACTGAAACCCCCCTCCACACACTTCTCCCACGCCAGGTGTACAAATACTTGACACCAGAAGAAGTATATGTGGCAGAGGTTTGCCTCCCTGAGGCTAAGCAGGATCAGCACAATCCCAGACCTGACCTTCTCCAGTAGATGGAGGTGGGGGAGGAGAAGCCCACTGGGGACAAAGGGCAGGACAATACGAGTCTCTGGGCGTTGGCTCAAGGGGGTAACCTGCCAGAAAGGTCCCAGCCACAATGAGCCCCTTTTCCAGGGCCAGGCGCATTGCCTGCTTTGCCCTCAGTAAAATGTTTGGCAAAGCCATATTTTTCGAGGCCATGACAATGGCCGAGGGGCCGACAACCCCAGCCATTACCTTTACACAGGCCTTGATGGTCATTTCGGGGTGGGTGTAGCTCTTAACAACATGCTCCCTAGTAACCAGACCACAAGGTGACGGGGCCACAGGAGTGGGCGAAGATGGAGGAGCCACTGCTCCCACATAGGTGGTTTTCGGTGGCCCCATCACCACCAGAGATGGTTTAGCCGTGGGTTATCAGAGCCACACCCATCCCAAAACGGTATCGGTATTAGTATAATACGTGGAGACAAGGGTGGGAAATGTACTCCCCAAATGAGAAAGGTCAGAGCGAGGTGGGTAGAGAGAGAGGGGAGGGCACAAGAGGGAGCATGGAGTGGCACGATATTGTCAGGTGCCACTAGTGGGTAGGTGGTGGGGGGCAGGGGTGGGGAGGTGATTTCTTCACAGAAGATTTCTCGGTCAGGGGGAAGCAATGTCTTTGTCCACGTAGCTAGAACTTAGAGCAGAGAAGGCTGAAGGGGGACCAGATAGAGGTATACAAAATTATGAGGGGCATAGATAGCAAGAAACTTTTCCCCTTAGCGGAGATATCAATAACCAGGAGCACAGATTTAAGGTAAGGGGCAGGAGGTTTTGAGGGGATTTGAGGAAAATGTTTTTTCACCCAAAGGGTGGTTGGAATCTGGAACACACTGCCTGAGGGAGTGGTAGAGGCAGGAATCCTCACAACATTTAAGAAATATTTATATGAGCACTTGAAACACCATAGCATACATAACTATGGGCCAAGTGCTGGAAAATGGGATTAGAATAGAAAGGTGATTGATGGCTGGCACGGACACAATGGGCTGAAGGGCCTGTTTCTGTATAACTCTATGACTAACTGCCCAGCACACAGTCTTTGAGACAGATGGTATTCTTCACCAAGCAGTCCCAGCGAGCCTGGACTCGAAAGGAAGGCGAGGGGTGGGGTGGGCGCAGATAATCACAAGATGAAAATAGAAAGTGCACAAACACAGGCACACCCCACCGGTATTATTTGCTTTTAAGCCTCCCCCTGCCAGCACAATAATCCCCTGGAGAGAAATCTGCCCCCACTCTCACCTCAGGTCCACAGCACCCAACTCTTGAGGTCACAATTTTTGTTCCAGATGCGATTTCTCCTCCTTCCAAATGGGGATAGGCCCAAAACCTGAGGCCTCCTCCAATTGCAGTAGTTCTCCTCCCCTTCTCACAATGTTCTGTTTTTTCCTTCCCCTCTCTCACCAGATAGGTAAACTCCCTAGGAGGCATGTTCTCATGTTCTTGCCTTCCAATCCACCACAGCAGGAGCAGCCACCGCAAGAGCAGCAGGAGCCACAGCCACAGCTGGAACTGCAGCAACAAGCTACACCTGATCCCCATCAAGGAGGTGTAACTCTTCTGGTTATGAACAAATAAACTAAGTAAACAAAATAAAGGATAAAGTAAAAAGCAGGTCCTTAAAGGGAAACCACAAAATCAAAGACAAAATTTAAAGGAAACTTATGAACCTTAAATCAAAATGTGATTAAAGCGGTCATTAAAACAGTCCCCAGTCCCCATGGTGCCCACCGAGCATGGGAGCCCTCAACGGTGCCGGCATACACCGCGTGGTCCCTCTCCAGGGACATCCGGCCGGGAACATAACTGCAGAAGAGGGGCAGCCAATCAGGTCTGATGACCCCCTCGATCGCCCACTGCCTGGACCTGTTGATGGCCAACTTGACCAGGCCCAGAAGCAGGTTCACGAGGAGGTCCGCCTCTCTACCGGCCCCCCTCCACACTGGGTGCCCGTAGGTCAGGAGTGAAGTGCAAACAAAACAGTAAAATATTTATCAAGGAGGTGTAACTCTTTGAGTTAAAACAATTAAACTAAATTAACAAAATAAAGGATAAATCAAGCACAGCCCCTAAGTCAGGTCAGCTGTAAAACCAAGGACAAAATTTAAAGGAAACTTACAAACTTTAAATGTGATTAAGGGGATCAATAAAACACCCCAGTCCCCGCGGTGATCAAGGAGGTGTAGATGCTCAGCTTGGGCACAGGTGTAATCACTTGTATGTAATGCTCACTATTGTAAATAAACTCCCAAGAATGTCTCCCTGCCTATGGCTCCTTGTTCTGATGAGCAATGTTTATATCACACATGTGAAACCTTTCTGCACAAGATAAAGGCAGTCCAGTCTCAGTCCAGGGCCTCCTCCCTGTGCTTTATGCAGCCTTCAGACCAAAGTGATGGTCTGGCCTCACACTCCCTGGACACATTACTGATGCCTGCACCTCAGTGGTGCTTGTCATTGCTGTCAGAATGTTGTGGGCAGGAGTCACAGAGTTCTGTCATACTGTCTGTGTGCTCTCAGCACCTTTAAGGTGGGACTGGCCCCCATCTCTTCAGCATCTGTGACCAGTGACACTGTGCTCCTGAAGGGGTCAGGTGCGAGGCAGACAAAGAAGCTTTTAAAGTTTCATGACTGCCTCTCCATAATATGACCATGATCATAGAGCGCAAGCAAGCTGCCCTCGGCCAGACAGGAGTCGGACATTCTCAGAGGCTATGTGAAGATCTATGGAGTATCCTCACTGCATGTCGTCATCATCTTCATGCAATCAAGCGACTATTAGGACCTCCACTACGTCCCCATCACAGAGGTTATATGCACTGCCACAAGCAAATGCTCACAAATGTAATATGAGGATCTATGTTGTTTCCTCACTGCATGTCGTCATCATCCTCCACAAATATAGCAATTATCAGGGCCTCCCGAGCGGGCCTGTCTCTTCTGGCCAGTGCAAGGGCCTCATTGCCATGATCGTTGCCTTTGAGGACCTCCTCCTGTTACGATCCCCAGCTGAGGTTACCACCGGACAAGCCTGATCCCAGGGTGAAACCCAGCTTGATAGATCATAATTTTTGTTTAGATACATGGAGATGGCTACTGAACAGAGTTACTGAAGTCAGCTGATAAACTTTTTAACAAAAAAAAATTTATTCAACAAGAAAAGATGCATTATGTTACAATACTCCTTTACCCACAACTCTACCTTTATAGATATATACAGATTTGTAAGGATAACACAAGTTACAAAAGTTATCTTATACTTTAATATTCACAGCAAGTACCCAGTCCCTGTAAACCTATAGCAACCTGTGGTCAGACACACCACACTCTGAAACCAAGCGACAGATGTCACCTCAACCAGATGCAATGGATCTCTTCTCAACCCCTGCCCCACCAGACATTTGTCACACTGTGAGCCAACTAGACTCACTGAACCCCGTCTTTCACATGAGGCTTTACAAACTCCATTCTCCAAGACCTCGCCTTGGAATCTTCTCCCAAACCAATGCTTTCTCTCAGACGCCTTCTGTAAAGGTTCATCTCCAGGGTTTCAAACTCTCCTTCTGATGTTCCTCTTCCCTGGGTCACCACATGCATTCAAGCTGTCTCCCACAGACTCAATCTCTCTGACTCGGCTGTCAACTGTACATTATTGCTTCACATGCCCATAGCAAAGAGTTACAGATTTTCAGTCTCTTTGGAGCTTCTTGCCTCTTGCAAGCAGTTCTCACTTTAAATCTGCTTTCTGCAGCTTTTGTCTCTATTTTTAAAGCTTGGAACCTTTCTCTCTGCCCCTCATTCTTAACCTCACTTAACAGGACATTTTCCAGGTTCCTGTCCTTCACTTGACTAGAAGGTCTTCTTTGGACTTCCCCCTCTTCCACTCTTCTGGATTTTTGGGGGTTTTCTTTAGTTTAGGACTGGCCATCTGCCCCCTTTGTTCCAGCCTCTCCTAGCAGCAACTTTCAGAACCAACTGCACTCAAACAACTTCCAAAATAACTGCTGTTTCTCAACTTTTGTGTGTGTTTGTGTGTGTTTGTCTGTCTGTAGAAGGGGCCTGTGCTCTGGCCCCCTGTTGCTAGGCAACATTCCAATCCTTCTACCCTTGTATGTTAACCTTTACTTTATAGGAGTCATAAAACTCCTCATTAGAAGTGCAAGGATCTTTCTAAAGTGAAACTAAAACTCCATTTGACCATTCTTAACATACAAATACAGAAATACAAATCAAACTTAAACTTTAAAGCTAAAACTCATTCCTAACACCCACAAATACCAATATAACTTACTTAAATTACCTCTATTTCTTAACACTCCTCATAGGAGAGCTTCAGCTCCTCCATCACCACCTCAGCCAGCCCCTCTCCCCATTGCAGTGCCAGATTGTAAAGGGCGCAGGAGGCGATGACGATGCGTGACATTCTCTGTGGACTATATTCCGGGGTTTCACCAGACCAGTCCAGGCACCAGAACCTCATTTTCAGCATCTGATGGTTTGCTCCACCAAGCTGTGAGTTACAGCATGAGCCTCATTACACCTTCGTTCTGCTGCAGTCTGAGGCCACCCAGGGGTATCATCAGCCACATCCTCAGCAGGTAGCCCTTGTCCCCTAGGAGCGAACCCCTAAAGCCTCTGTGGACCCTGGAAGACTTCATGGATCTGTGACCAACTGAGAATGTAGGAGTCGTGGACACTGCCTGGAAATCGTGTACAGACCTGCAGCCTGCGTTTGTAGTGGTCACACACCAGCTGCACATTATGCGAATGGAAGCCCTTGCAGTTGACATAGTTAACCCCTTGTTGCGATGGAGATCTGTGCGCCACGTGAGTGCAGTCGACTGCACCGTGCACCTGTGGGAAACTTGAGATCTGGGCAAATCCAATGGCTCTGTTGGTCCCGGGCGAAATGCACAAAGTTGTGTCCTCGTGAAGACGGCATCCATGATCTCACGGATGCATTTGTGGGCGGAGGCTTGTGATATCCCATAGAAGTCACCTATGGAGCCCTGAAAGGAGCCACTAGCATAAAAATTGATCTCCGCGATCGCTTTCACGGCCACTGGCAGCGGATGACCTCCATGTCCCCGTCGCGCCATATCCTGCAGCAGATGGTAGAAGTGATCAACCAGTTCCCTAGACATGCACTGTCTTTGGCGACATTGGTTCTTGATCATCTGCAGGAATGAAAGGCTGTGTCTATAGACCCTGGGTCTACTTATGCACTGACAAACGATGGGTCGCTGTGGCTTTTCAGCAGAATGTGCAGGAGCCCCAGCCGCCCCTTTCCAGAGGGTGCTGCTCCTCCCTCTGTGCAACCAGGCGCCTCTGTTGCTTTCTCCTCCATCATTTCCACTCTCTGTACGCCACAAAGCACACAACTATTACGCCAGACTCCATATCCCTGATGTACTCCTCCTGCAGGATGAAAGAGAGAGACGTGTGAGTTGGCTTGGGTATACTAACTACCTGTCCTGGTTAAGTCTGAAGGCCCCTTAAAGCATCCCGGAGATTGCTGGCTACCACAGAGTTTAGCACGCTGCATGGCTGCCTGAAACCCCAATCACCTCTGCCTCATTCCACCTGACCGATTGATGGCAGCCTTTCCCATTGGAAAGCATGCTGTGCTCTCAGCTCAGGCATTCTCCTAACATGCACTGCAAGGCTGCACTGTTAACTTGAACCATGGGGGTGACTGGTCCAAGCCGGGATGATTACATTGCAAGGGACTGTGAGCGCCTCCACCAGTGACTGCTCCACGGCCAGCTTTAGCAAGGAGATTGAACAATGTGCCCATTCTGCAGTCCACTAAAATGCTCGTTAGTTTGCAGTCTGTGCCCAAGGGGTGAAAAACTCTGGAGCACTGGGTGGTACTTGCATATCTTTGCGTTGATTGAGTGGGCAGATAACCTAGAGGCCTGACTCACGCATGTCAATGTGGCTGTGTCTGAATAGTCTCAGTCAATCTGAACAGTGTCAGAGGAATGGTCACTTTGTACAAGGTTTCCCTAATGTGTGGCCACTTCCCTCCACCCCCACCTCCAACCCCACTACTTTCAAATGCAGCGCAGCCCTTGCCCCCACGCCTCCAATGCTTCTCAACCTTGAAGTCCAACAGGCATGCGCTGTGCAACGTTACTGTGTACTCACCTCCAAGTTGACCTCGAAATGCAGCCTGCCAATTGCATACCTTATATATGCAGTTGTGAAACACGTTAGTGTGCAATCACGCCAACGTGGACAGACGATCCAGCAGGGGTGGATGATTCCGGCAGGCTGGCCTTATAATGATATGCAGGTGTATTATAATGAAGTTTCCGATGTCTGATGGCAGGAAAAGCAGACCGCCATCAACGGGGTGAGCAGACGATTGCAAACTGATTTCCCAACAACGTGGAAATGATTTTTGGCCGTCTCATCATATTTTCCGCTCATGCCACCGAGGATACCCAGTGCCAGCGGGCACAGACAATTCCACCCAATGTGAAGTTGTGTCAATCATGTGTAATTCTCAGTCTCTGAATTTAAAAAATAGGTAAATTCGCTTACACAAAGCTGTGACATATTATTTCACTGGAGTATTTACATACTATATATCTGACCACATCACACATCAGGGCCATCATTAAGACCACCTATTTCCAACTTCATAGCATCACCTGATTCCACCCCTAGCTCATCTGATCAGCTGTGAAACCCTCAATTGTGCTTTAGTTATCCCTAAGCTTGACTATTCCAACACACTCCTGCCCAGTCTCTCATGTTCATTCTATAAACGTGAAGTCATCAAAACGCTGCTGCCTGTGTCCTAACTCACGCTAAGTCCTGTTCACCCATCACCCCTTTACTCACTCACCTACATTGATTCATGGTTAAGTAACACCTCAATTTTAAAATTCTTATCCTTGTTTTCAAACCCTTCCATGGCCTCACTTCTCCCACTTCTGTAATATCTGTCACCCTCTCCACCCCATGAGTTATCTGCACTCCTCTAATTAGACCTGTTGATCATCCCCAATTTTAATCACTCCACCATTGTTAAATGTGCCTTCAGTTGCCTAGGCCATAAGCTCTGGAATTCTCTGACTAAATCTCTCCATCACATATTCTTCCTTTAAAGTTCCTTGAAACCTACATCTGTAGGGGGTGGTGGTGTGTGTCAGCTTCACCTCTGACTTCTGAGCGGTCCGAATCGCTCCCAGTTCCTGGGCTGTAGACCTTGGACTTATTTGGGGGTTGTGACAAAGTGCAGCAGACAATGGTTTGGATGCAAGAAAAAAAAACTGGGTTTACTGAAGTCACAGATGAACTTATAACATTAGAATTATACTGAGATTATACAGACCTACAAAGTACACTTAGTTAAGAATGGGGAACACACGGCATAATGAGGGAAAATCACGCTACTAATCCCCCTACCCTTGTCCCACCACCAAAACCTAACTAAATTGAACTAGGAGAGGTCAAGGATCATGCTCACCAACCCAGAGTTTCTTGACAGTTCGAAATCCAGCTAGGTAAGCCGGTTACAGTTTTGGGGTACGCGCTTTGTGTCCTCTGGGGCCTGCCGTTCTCATGTGGTCCTGGTCTGTGGAATCTGTGAAGGTTCTTCAGTTGAGTGGAGGACACGGTTATGGGTGGTCGATCTTCGTGGAGGGCTGCATTTGCGGCCTTGTTGTCTTCGGTTGAGCCTGCCACCCCGTGCCCCTCGCTGTGATATTGCTTGCGGGCCTGCGAAACCTCCAGATCTTCTTGCTTAAACTCTGTTTCAACCGCTCCAAATTGCTCACTGATATGTGTCAGCTTTCAAAACTGCAACCCTTCTGCTAGCTAGTTTCTCACCTTCTCCTTCGTAACTGACCCAGCCAGTTATACCGTCTTTCGAATTTCTTATCGGAATCCAAATCAAGGTTAGTTCTTTGTTTTACTTTGGTGGGCTTCCTTAGGCGATTGTAGTCTCATTGTTTTTAATGGGCTCGCATGATGTTTATCGTTGTCTTCCTGCCTGGTAACTAGTTTTAAACTGAAAGCCATTGTACCTGTGGAGTATTGATGGGTTTGCATAATTGAATTGATTGTCCCTTCTTGCCTTAGTAGTTAGTAGTGATTATTTATGCAAGATTTCGATGGGCTTCAGTTTTGTGTGAGGTGAAGTCTTTCTCTGGGTTGATTGTATTAAAGGGAAGAATGCATATTCTGTCTCCTCTCGTTGTCTGGTTTCAGGCAAAACAATCCACACTGCACTCAACACGCCCGAGCATGTGCAGCCCCAGGCCTTCATGGGCCCAGCCTCCTGTCTGCAGAGTTTTACACTTAACTCAGCAGTTTAAAAGTCCAAAAGTCATATCCTTGATGATGATATGAAATATGTGGGAATTTTGAGAACCCCACAGTTCTGTTCATCCTCTCTACAATCCCTGAGGACTGTGGGTTGTATGCAACGTACCATTTCCCCTCTATGCCGAATACCATAAGGGTATTCTGCATGACCTGCCCAGTAAAGTAGCTCCCTTGGTCGGACTCCACATACTGTGGTAGTCCCCATCATGAGGACACCTCCTTGACCAGGATCCTGGCTGTACTCAGAGCCATGACTGTTCGGCAGGGGAAGGCTTCTACCCACTTTGTGAACATCCACCAGGACTAAGCAGTACTTATAGCCTCCCTGGGCGGTGGGTAGGGGCCCAATGTAATCGACCTGGATCGACTGCCATGGTCCCTCTGGCCTCCTTATGTGTCCCATAGGTACCTTCCTTTTGTGCGGGTCAGGGTGTCAGCAGCACACACCAGACAGCTGGCACAGAACTTGCGGACATCTTCCCTGAGTCCTGGCCAACATCCTGCCTGTTCCACCCGCTGCCAGGTGGTCTCAGGCGTGGGATGCCCCGCTCCTGGACCCTCATGGGCCAGTTGAAGGAACTCCCTCCTGTGCTGCTGCGGTACTACCCATTGCTCTCCCTTAAACAGCATGCCTCCCTTTACAGAGAGGGCTGCTGTGCTGTAAGGGCCCTCTATCCTTTTCCCTTCTGCCACTGCACTGAGGACTGCCTTGAGGACGGGGTCTTGGGTTTGGACCGTCTTAAGGTCTGGGGTTAAAGATACCCCTGCACTCTCCTGTGTCCCATTCCTACCCGTGACTGCTGCTATAGGACGGGACCCATATGGGTCCCAAAAAATGCCTGTGCGGGCACCCTCCTTAGCTAGCATGTTGGCCTGATGGTTGCCTTCACTCCGGGGTTCTGCGGAGGAATGGGCTTTCACCTTATGGATGAAAACCTCCCCTTCCTTCCCCACTGCTGCTAAGATTTTCTCCAGCAAGGGTTTCACTGTGAGGGGTCTCCCGTCAGCGGAAGTGTATCCGTGGTGGGACCAGATGGCCAGGTACTCCGTACACGAATTGCATGTGAACATGCTGTCCGAGCAAATTGTGTTTGGGGTGGGGAAGATCTTGGTGTGTGTAACCACGTACACTACCACGGACAGTTCAGCCTGCTGGGCGCTCATGGTGCTGGGGAGCTTAATTGCCAGGGCGAGGTTTGCCGCTGGGTCATAAACTCCACGCCCTGTGAATCGCTCACCAGCAGATACTGTGCTGGAGCCATCCACATAGATTTCACAGTCTGTGGGGTGTATCCCGGCCCTTAAACCTATGTCTACTTCCCAAACTCCTTCTATGGAACACCGGTGGGCTGTTCCAGGATATACCAGGTTAGCTGCGAGCTTTGGCTCGCAAAGCCCTTTTACTTTTAGGTCCATCTGTGAGAGAAGCAGGATCCAGCGAGCAATGCGGGCACTGCTCACTGTCCCATCCTTGATTCTCCCATCCAGGAGCATCTGGGTGGGCGTGTGATGGGTGGGGAGGGTGATGGGAGACGTGCCTGTGAAGATCAGCGATCTTTTCACAGCCCAATGCGTGGCCAAGAGATGTCTTTCACAATTGGAATAGCTCTTCTCTACATCTGTGAGTATCCTAGAGGAGTAGACCACTGGTCTCAGCTTGCCATGCCGCTCTTGGAGCAGCACAGCAGTCAGGCTGCCCCCGCTGGCTGATACCTCCAGGAAGAACTCTTTCCCTCCATCTATGGCCCCTAGAGTTGGTGCGGTCTGCAGATCTTTCTTGAGCCTGACAAATGCTGCCTGGCACCCCTCATCCCAAACCCACTCCACTCCCTTATGCAGGAGTCAGAGCAAAGGGGCTGCTGTGGCCGCATAGTCCTCAATGAAGTCTATGCAGTACCCGGTTAGCCCTAGAAACGATCTCACTCCCGTGACTGTGTTGGGGACTGTTAACTCCTGTACTTCTTCCCGACTAGCTTTATCTATGGCCCTTTCCCCAGCGCATATTGTCAGGCCCATGAATTTCACCTCCTGCTGGCTGATCTGTGATTTCTTTGGGTTCACTTTAAAACCTTCCTGCCCGAGCAGTTCCAGCAGTTTGGCCAGAAGTGGACCATGCTCCTCTCTTGAATCGGTGAATAGGAGCAGGTCATCCACGTATTGTACCAGCCGCCTGGGCTGGCTGAAGCCCTTTAAACTTTGCCATGCATTGGTGGAAAATGCTGGGGCTATTGTGGAAGCCCTGAGGCAGACAGTTCCAGGTGTACTGTTGCCTTTTAAAGGTAAAGGCAAACTTGTACTGATCCTCTCTCCTTAAAGGGATGGATCAAAACCCGTTGGAGATATCCAGCACCGTGAAAGTGGTTGCGGATGCTGGGATACTTCCTATCAGGTCGGCAACTGCTGCTACCGTGGGTGCACAGGCTGGGATGTTGCTGTTGAGCACCCGATAATCCACTGTGGCCCTCCAGGAGTTGTCCGGTTTTCTAACTGGCCACAGTGGAGAGTTCACGTGAGTGGCTATCAGTCTCAGGACCCCCTGTTGCATTAAGGAGGACATGGCTGCTTCCATGTCTGGCTCCGCTTCCCTGGGGAATTTATATTGCTTTTGTGGTCAGGCCATAGGGTCCCCATCTATACTGACCTTGAACCTGTTGATGCTCCCACAGTCGTGTTTGTGTGAGGCAAGTGTGGCTAGGGGGCTTGCACAAATTCCTGGAACTCCCTTAGGGCACTACTGACCATAAGTTTGAGGTTATAACCCTCTTTAGGCTTCATGGTGCACAGGGTCCCCTTCCCCTGTTTCCCTGGGATGATTACTACTTTGCGTTCCTTTCCTGTTTTTGCCCCCCATAGGCAGAAATTCCTCAAATCCACTAGGATCTGGTGGCCGACAATAACGTCAGCTCCCAGGATCCCTTTTCCACCCTCCACTTCATTAGGATACAGGTCCACTTAGAGCGGAGTGTTCCTAAACGAATGGTCAGCAGGATGGAAAACCAGCCTGTTGTTTACCTGTGAATCCCAACAGACTGTATGAGACCCAGTTAGATAGAGGTGAGGTGGCAGGGTTAGCTGAACGGATCACAGTACATGATACTCCCGTGTTCAACAGATAGGTCCCCGTTACCTCTTCTATCTCCATCTCAACAAGGGGTCTCTTCCATAAGTCGTAGGTAAGGGAACACAAGTAAACAGGCTGCGCTGGCTCTAGTCAGGGTCGTGGGTTAGATGGGGCTGATGGGGTCAGCGCACCGGTGGTGGCTGCTACCTTCCCTGTGCCAGTCAATAGGGTTCTCACAGCGTCCAAAAAATGACTCAACCGTGGCGGGAGGGATTCCTGTCTCTGCCTTTTGGGCTGGGGTTGAGGAATTCTTTCCCTTGTTATCTTTCCAAGGATTCTTACAGTCCTTCCTCCAGTGTCCATTCTTCCCACACCAATAACAGTTGAGCTTTGTGCTGGAAAGGTTATTCCTTTCCTGATGCCATTCCTTCCTACCATGGCCAGGTTTCATTTCATGCACTTTCCCTTTAGGGTGTGCATCGGTTCCTTTACCATTACGGTAAGCTATGGTCAATTGTCTGATCACTGAGTTCGGTAGTCAGGGAATTCTTTGGGTCAAACCACATTCCTGCTGCAGCCCTGACCTGTGGCATGCTGTTTGCCACCAGGCAACGGAGCCAGTGGGCCCGCTGATCCTGGTCCAGGTTAGCCCGGTTAGGCGTCCCACTGCATGCGCTCCTAAATACCGGCCACAACCTGTCTGCAAAAGCCTGCAAGCTGCACTGTTTTTTCCACCCGGGAGAAAGAACTTCCCTCATTCATCCCCATGGCCTCAAGAACTTCCTCCTTGAGCTCCCCATAATCACACTGTCCCATCTTGTGTTGGTCAGAAAGGGACTGGAAGAGCTTACTCTCCAGGGAGAATAGCAGTATTTTGGCCTGTTCAGCATCATTGCACTCGTTGATGCTTACTGCTTGTTCCACTTCCCTGAAGTGGACCGAGGGATCCCCATTTGCCGCAAGTTTAGTTAAATGGCTTACCATGGTCCTAAGCTGTTGGGTGCCATGGGGAACTATGAACTGGTTTTGGAGGGGTCCCTCATCCCCGTTATCAGTGGATGGGCCGAACCTTTGCTGCCGGGCTGGGCACATCAGCCCCGGTCCCAGCCTCTCTTGCTAGGGGTTTTCCTCCTCAGCTTCTGCCCCTAATTCCACCCCCCACTCCTGCCAGATTTCGCTAAAGCTTGGCGCTATGGGTGGTGGTCGTGGGCCCTCCTGCTCCTCAACCGGGCAGTCCCTTGGCACTACCTGTGGTGTCTGAACCGTCTTCCCCAGGTTTCCTGTGAAGTTGACCTGGGCTGCACTGAGGCTTATAAGGCACACCATGCCTTTTGCCGTCCTTAGAGCAAGGTTCAGACTCTCTATCTGCTTCTGGCAGGGGCCATGGTCCGCACCCTCAAACCCCTGTGCGCTCATTATCTTATAGGCTGCCTGTAAGCCTTTTACTTTCTCCTCCTGCTCTCTTACTTGTCTTGCTAGGCGGGCATTCTTTTCCCGCAACCCCAGCTCATTGTTCTTGGCTTCAGTGACCTGACACTGTAAATATTCCTGCTGGGTCTTATGCTCCCTCACTAACTGTAACCTTTCAAGGTTCAGAGCCTGCAATGCTAACAGTAACTTCTCTCCTGCTAGGGCCTTTGTTTGGACTTCCAGGGCTGACTGCCGAATCTCAGCTGCCTGTGCTTCATCGAGCCTGTCCTGGATCTGTTACTTGAAGCACATCAGCCAGACTGCCTTTTCTATGGATTTTTTATGATCCTTCCCTTCTGACCATTTAGCTGCAGCATCTACCGGGTGCCCAGCCTTTATCAGATTAGTGACCCATTTTTTTTTCCACATTCACTTTACTGAACACATAATTTGAAATCCTCTCTTCCATTACAGTTCTCTCTTCCAAATCAGTGTCCACTGCATCACAACCCAGTTGCCAAGGTCCTGCCGTGGTCGCCATTATGTAGGGAGTGGTGGTGTGTGTCAGCTTCACCTCTGACTTCTGAGCAGTCCGAATCACACCCGCTCCCTGGGTTCTAGACCTTGGACCTATTTCGGGGTTGTGACAAAGTGCAGCAGACAACTGGTTTTGGTGCAAGAAAAAAAAACTGGGTCTACTGAAGTCACAAATGAACTTATAACATTAGGATTACACTGAGATTATACAGACCTACAAAGTACACTTGGTTAAGAATGGGGAACACACGGCATAACGAGGGAAAATCACGTTACTAATCCCCTTACCCTTGTCCCACCCCCAAAACCTAACTAAATTGAACTAGGAGAGGTCAGGGATCATGCTCACCAACCCAGGATTCCTTGACTGTTTGAAATCCAGCCAGGGAAGCCGGTTGCAGTTTTGGGGTAAGCTCTTTGTGTCCACCCAACTTCGCAACTGGTGGCCCAGTTATACTGTTTTTCAAATTTCTTTTCTCAATCCAAATCAAGGTGTTCTTTGTCTGACTTTGGTGGGCTTCTTCAGGTGATTGTTGTCTTGTTGTTTTTAATGGGCTCGCATGATGTTTATTGCTGTCTTCCTGTCCCCGTAACTAGTCTTGAACTGAAAGCCATTGTAACTCTTTCTTGAGTTAAACAATCAAACTAAATTAACAAAATTGGGATAAATCAAGCACAGCCCCTAATTCAGGTCAGCTGTAGAACTAAGAACAAAGTTTAAAGGAAACTTACAAACTTTAAACCAAAATGTGATTAAAGGGGTCAATAAAACACCCCAGTCCCCGCGGTTCCCACCGAGCACGGAAGGCGAGTGTGCGGGCAGACACCGCGTGCTCCCTCTCCAAGGACACCCGGCCGCGAATGTAGCCGCGGAAGAGGGACAAACAATCGGGCGGGACTCCCCCGTCGATCGCCTGCTGCCTGGACCTGTTAATGGCCAACTTGGCCAGGCCCAAGAGCAGGTTCACGAGGAGGTCCTCCTCCTTCCCAACCCCCTTCCGCACCGGGTGAAATCCATTGTTTATGTGCAGTATTGATGGGTTCGCATAATTGCATTGATTGCTGCCTTCCTGCCTTAGTTAGTAGCGATTATTTATGCAAGATTTTGATGGGCTTTAGTTTCATGTAAGATGAAGTCTTTCTCTGGGTTGACTGTTTTAAAGAGAAGAATGCATATTCTGTCTCCTCTCGTCTGGTTTCAGGCAACAAATCCACACTGCACTCAACAAACCTGGGCATGTCTAGTCCCAGGCCTTCATGGGCCTAGCCTCCTGTCTGCAGGTTTCTACACTTAACTCAGCAGTTGGGTTCTCTGCCATAAAAGTCATATCCTTGTTGATGATATGAAAAATGTGGGAATTTTGAGAACCCTTCAGCCTTTGACCAAGCTCTGAAGGAGAGTAATAAGGACTCAAAATGTTAACTCTGTTTCTCTCTCCACAGATACTGCCAGCTCCTGCTGAGTTTTTCCAGCATTTTCTGTTTTAATTTATTTTTGACTAAGCTTTTGGTCATCCACCTTAATATCTCATTGTGGCTCAGCGTCAAATTTAGTTTTTTCAACGTTATGGGGCATTTTATTGCTATTGCTATATAACAATGCAATAAACATACCATTTATTGTTGTACTATCGTAGCTCCTAGTATGATTTGCAAACTTAACTCTAATACTACACTTCACCATAGACCTTCACACAACCTGATATGGCTTGCACTTCTGTGATACAGTTTACATTAATAGGACTATATTATTTTTACACAATTCATTTCCCCTGTATCAACTGGCCAAGCTGCTTTGCCAAAGAGTTTGCAAATTTTTGCACCTTAACACTGAGGGGTATTGGTGATTAAAATGTATTTAAGCAAATTTCACAACTGTTGTGTTTTTTTTCAGCCGTCTACTATGATTTAACCACCGCAAGGTTCAAAGCAGAACAAAAGGAACTCGGGAGCTTTAAATTGGCGCGCCTGCGTACAATCGGAAGGAAAATAGAGGCTGGTTGTGGAGTGCAGCCTCTTGCCTATGCATAATACCAGTGAAGGACAAGCAAGCATTGCTCTCTCCGCTGCTGAATAGAGAATTAGTAGGGCCACTTTCTGGCAGGAAGTCGGCATTACGCGACGCTGTACCGACTGTAGCTCGATGCGGGGTCCACGCGTTAGCTCACTATCTGGCAAGGGGAGGAGGAAAAGAAGAGGGAGGGAGTGAATGAGCTTTAACGTCGTCGTTGCTGCAGTGTGTGTTTGTGTGTGTGTGAGAGAGACGGTGGTGTAGTGTTTGTGGGCGCGGGGACAGAGACTCCAGTTTTGTTTGTTTGTGTGTGTGTATATATATATATATATATATAAAGGTAAAGGAAACGAATACTTTTTGTTTTACCTTACAGGCGTACGCAAGTCTGTCGTGTTTTCAGAAAATAGAGCGACACCGGGTGAGGTAACGGGGAGCAGAATAAAAAGGGAGAAGAATGAGGAAGCACAAGTGAGGATAAAGTGAGAGAGAGAGAGGGCGGGAGAGAGAGAGACTCCGGGTCCTTTGTTCGAGCGCGAGCGATGGTTGGAATCTGAGCCCAGTCGCTTCTGATTCTAATGCTGCTCGTGCAGACAAATAGTGCGGCATTGCTAACCTGCATCATGGCTGCTACATGGCTGCTGTGATTTTATATATATGTTTGTGCATCATTTTTATGTTATACTGCCAATGCCCAGCAATTTAAGTGGGAGCAGAGCTGTGTTTTAAGTATTGAAATAACCAGCCTCTCTGAAGGTTTTGTTTTGCCTCTTGTCCTTTCTGCCTTTCCACTACCTCCGCCCCATCTATGGATTCAGGTTCACTGGTGTCATTGAAGAGGGAAGGTTTTGTTGTTTTTGCTTGTCGACGGAAAGTAAAACGTAGATTTTCCATTAACCGAGAGGACCAGCGAAATAAATGCATTTGGAAGATTTTTTTTCAAAATTCTGTTTGGTTCTAGATTGGAATGTTTTAGACTATGTCCGCTGGATTTGAGCTTGTTTATTATGAAGTGCAGTTGTATTATAATGGATGCAAATGCTGCATTCAGTACTCCTATCCAGGTTTAAATATTTTGCAGTTTCACGTAACTGTTCAAAATATTTAATCCTTTTTTGAAATAGCGTTTCTATAGCAAATTACTGCAAATTAGTTACACATTTGGAGTATGATGTCAGTGTCGAAGACGTGGTGCATTGACGAGAGGTAGCATCTGCACTGTTTCTGCCACCACAAACCGACCCAAAACTGAATAAACTCTCACATGACACGTAAACATAGTCATTGAGGAATAATTTAAAGATTCAAATCAATAATAGTCCTATATTCTGCCCGTGGCCTGTAGATAACAGGAGTAGGCATATTCACCTTCCAGACTCTAATGTTAGGTTATTTGTGATCTGATAACAAAATTAATTTTATTTGAACATAACAATACATAATTGTTTAGAAATCACTTTTATTTAATTCTCCAGTATTGTAAATTATTATACTAGGCAGAAAAATAATCGTTGACTGGCTAATAAGCAGATCAAGGAGCTGTAATTGATACAACATTGCTCACTTGCATAACCATATCAAACTGCACTTCAAGGTTTCACATATTCAATTTCATGTTTAATGTGAATCATTTTAAATGCCTTTTAGAAATGTTATTAATAAAAAGTTTAGGTAATATTGAAATTTTATTTATTTTTCCAATTTCCTTCCTTTAGGTACGAGCGCATTCAAGAATATGGTTTCCTGGGCATCGGCCCCTCTGCACTTCACTTAAGTCATTCTTCGTTCTTGTCGCTAGGTAAGGAGCAACACAGTCAAGCCTGACCCACTTCATGCCTGACACTCGCCTAGTTTCAATAATTGTGATTATCAATGGGAATTCTGACTGTTTGTACTCTCTACCCTCTCCCCAGCCCAAAGGTGATCAGGCCAATCTTTGTGGCCCATCTGCAGCTTTGATAGAGATGAGCTATGTCATGTAGGGAAATGCAGCAATCAGTTTGCACCTCAGCAAGGTTCCACAGAAAGCAATGTGATTAATGACCAGATAAGTTGTCTTTAGTAATGTTGGTGAAGGTAAATTTTGTCCAGACACCAGGAGAACTCGCCTCTTCTAGAATAGTACCAACGGGATCTTTTACATCCATCTGAAAAGATTGGTGTTAGGAAATAGAGTTTAAGTAAATTATATTGGTATTTTTAGATGTTAGGAATGAGTTTTAGCTTTAATGTTTAAATTTGACTTGTATTTCTGTACCTGTGTTAAGAAAAGGTCAAGTTGAGTTTTAGTTTCACTTTAAAAAGTGCCTGCATTTCTAATGAGAGCTTACAACTGTAAGAGAAGTTAAGCAAACACGAGTAGAAAAACTGGGTTGTTGCCTAGCAATGGGTCCAAAGAGGCCGGCCCCTCCCACAGACACACATAGAAGAAACTAGAAACAACAGTTTTTAAGTTCTGTTTTGAATGACAGCTGTCAAGTAGAAGCAACCTAGAAGGGGCAGATAGCCAGTCCCAAGCTAAAGAAGGAAGTCTCGCAAGAATCCAGGGGAATGGAACAGGAGAAAGTCGCAAGCAGACCTTCTAGTCAAAGGAAGGACAGGAACCTGGAAAAGGACCTGTTAAGAGTGAGGGGTAGAGAAAGGCTTTAAGCTCCAAGCTGCAGGAAGTGGTGTCAAAGCAATATAAAGGCCTGTGCGAAGCCAGAAGGTCCAAAGAGACGGTTGAAGTTCTGTTAATCTTTGCTATGGGCATGTGAAGCAGTGGTACTGTTGAAGGCTGAGTTGATGAGAGTGCATGCATGGAAGACGACTTGAATTTGTGTGGTGACCCAGGGGCAGGGGAGAGGAACATCAGAAGGAGAGTTCAAAACCTTGAAGGTGAACCCTTGTGGAAGGCATCTGAGAGAAAGTGTTGGTTTGGGAGAAGATTCCAAGGTGAGTTCTTGGAAAGTGGAGATTGAAAACCTTTGTGTGAAAGACTGAGTTCAATGAGACTGGTTGGCTCATCATTTAACAAGCATCTGGGGGAAGTTGATGCGAGACCCATAGCATGTGTTTGGAGGTGGCATCTGTCAATTGGTTTCAGAGTGTCATGTGTCTGACTACCTAGTGCCAATTGGTTTTTATGGACTGCACTTGCAGTGAACATTAGGGTATAAGGTAGCTTTTGTAACTTGTGTTATCCTTACAAACCTGTATATATCTGTAAAGGTATAGTTGTGGATGAAGGAGTATTGTAACATAGTTCATCTTTTCTTGTATTAATGTTTTATGCTTTTGTTAAAAGCTCATTAGCTGTCTCCTGTGACTCTGTTCAGTAGCCCCTCTCCATGTATCTAAACAAACAAATAAAAGTTAGGATCTATCAAGCTGGATTCCACCCTGGGATCAGGTTTGTCCAGTAGTAACCTCAGTTGGGGATCATAATATTGGTATCGCCTAGCTTAATGTCTTATTCAAAAGGGTTACACCTGACAATGTAGCTCTCCTCAAAATACAGTGGTGAATCAACCTGTATTATTTACTGAAATCTCTGGAGTGGAAGTGAAATTTTTACCATTTAAACCAAGGCTGACACTAGGCTATCAGTGATGCCCGTTCAATAATTCTATTCTGCTATATTTAAGAACACACTTGGACCTCTTTGGCGTTTGTGTTTGGACTGTATAAGTTACTTAAACTAATCAGCTTCTAGTATAGTTTGTTCATGTTTCCTTATAATTGTTTTCTGGCTTGTGTTGATGAAGGCTATTACTTTCGTACCCCTGTATTTATGGTAGAGCATTGTTCGTGGCTGAAAGACTAATCAGACTGGCTTACAGTGTGGTGATAATAAATGGATGCAGCGGAGAAGAGAAGAACAAGTCAATGGAATTGGGATCGGAGCCAAAATGACAAACAAATATTTTAAAGCTATTGAAAGCAGGAATGGAGGAGATGAGGTGGAAAGATTTAAGAAGTGAGTCTGAGAGCAGGAGTACAGCAGATGAATCGACAGCCACCAATACTGAATGTGGAGGATGGGGAAACAAGGAGTCGAGCCAATGTTAGAGAAGGATGAGAGCAGTGCATAGGGCTGAAATTGAAGTGGATGGGGGTGAGGTAATGGACACAATTGAAGGCAAAGACAGAAATTTTATAATTGACATGAATGGCCACAGGGAGCAGTTGGGTTGATGGAATTGTGAGGCTATGAATAGATAAAGATATGAGTAGTGCTTTTTTGATTAGTTGCAATTTATGGAGGGTGGAAGTGAGGAGGGAAGCTTGGGAAATAGGAGAGAAACAAAGCATTAGGTGACAAAGGCATTGAATGATCTGAGCAGCAGTTGGTGTGGTGGTAGTAGTGGCTACATCTAGCTTTAATGTTACCATTTTTAGTTCAAGATGGACAAATATACTCTCTTTGTCTAGCCTGCTAAGGATGGCTGAATTTTCACATCCTTCAACAAATATTCTGGAATTAGTAGTAATTATTTTTGACCAGTGTGTGGGTTTCAAAGCTGTTCAGTTAACACTTGTACCGTAATCCATTTTGAGTTGAATGTTGCCAAGGTCCGTTACCTTTTGCAGACAGTGGAATGTTGCAAGTAAATTAGTTTGGGTTCTTTCCTTCAATATCAGCAGTGACAACTTTGGATAGCTCTTGTCTTGGACAGATACTACTTAAAAAGCTTCTGAAACTTCAATTGTTTGGAGTCAACAGATTTTGTGTAAAATAGGTTGAGCTGCTAAAGCATGCTGCCTTTATTTAATGGTTCTTGACTGTCTGTTGCTGAATCTCTGCATCACAATCAAATTCCGGAGTTGGGTTGGTGAAGCTTTATACAGTTTGACAAATGCTCTATGGATAACGCCATGTTTTTTTCCACAGAGGATTTGCTATTGACCCAGTTTGGCGATGCCTTGGTAGTGATGTCATTGATCATGATTTTGGGAATGTCAGCCCTGTCTTCGTGGCAACGTCTTGCCTCTGAGGATTGTAATCTAAGTTGACACTGTAGTGACGTACTGAGGGGGTGTTATATTGTTGAAGGTGTCATCTTTCTGATGAGACATTAAACTAAATTAGAGAGTCATACGGACTCAATGTTAACTCTGTTCCTCTCCGCAGATGCTGTCAGACCTGTTGAGTTTTTCTAGGTATTTTTGTTTTTGTTTTGGATTTCCAGCATCCGCAGTTTTTTGCCTTGAAACTAAATTAGGTTACATCCACTTAACATCTACCCTGTTAAATGGATGTAAAAGATCCCATTGTATTATTTGAGGAAGAGGAAAGAAATCCTTCCTGGTGCCCTACCAATAGTTAACCCTTAAACCAGCATCACTAAAGCAGTTTATCTAGTCATTACTCCATTGTTATGTGTAAATTGGCTGCCGCATTTCCTATATCACAGCTGTCACTATGCTTCAAAAGTATTTAATCGGCTGTAAAATGCTTTGGGGTATCCTGAAATTGTCAAAGGCATGATTTAAATGCAAATTATTGTATCTCTGCCACTCTGGATTTGACAGCTTAGTGTACACTTGCATCTGTATAGCTTGACTTGGTAGTGCATGTGGAAGATCAAACCTGATATAGTCACTACTTCATTTGTCATTACAAAAGTTCAGATTGACTCAGAATTAGCAGATTTCTCCAAAAACTTGTAAGCCAAGTAAGGCAAAGCATTTTAAAAAATTTAAACTGCAACATTTTGGAGAGACTTTTTTTCTCTTGTGGATTGTGTGAAAATTGCAGTGTTTCTTCGTACTCGCACAAATTACTACGGTCATTGTATTTTGGGTACACAGTTCTTATGTTTCCCTCTAATGTTCTAAATAACTTGGTGATAAAGGACTTCATTGTGTTTGTTACTTTAAGAATCTAGCTTTGAGGTTGATGGGAAGATTACTATCTGGATATGTTTGGTTTTTGGGAACTCCTGTCTGGAGTTTGGTCTGGAGTTTGGAAGAGCTTGGGGAGCTCCAGCCTGTGATTACATGCTCAGATTTCAACTAAAGAGCACTTAGATATTGAGCATGACCACCAACTAATTCACAATGTGTTGAAATTTTGTAAAGCAACAATGAAGTCTATCGAAGTGTATGACTTCTATATTCTCTTTACCTACCATTGTAATGTATGTAATTTTATATTTGTATATTTTTCGGCCCTCTACTCTCTATTCTTCATTCCACTTCCCTCTCCACCCAAAAAAAGGATGGATTGGTGGCCTAGCTTGTTAGTTGAAACATTTTAGATTTTGTAGGTGGCAATCCCACTGGATTACCTCACAACTGTGTTTCACTGCTTATAATCTGGTCACAAGATGTTCAAACAGTAGTTTACTCATTGAGTCCCATTATGCAGCATTCAATGTATTTACAAATTGTGGATTCTTAAAAAAAAATGTTTATGCTCCATGGATGTTCATTGCTTTTAAAATATATATACCTGTTGAGTATGTCTGGGAAATGAATAAGGATTGGCTAACTGACAGGAAGCAGAGGATAGGGATACATGGGTCATTTTCAGATTGGCAAACTGTAACTAATGGAATGCCACAGTCATCAGTGCTGGTGTCTGAACTATTTATGATCCATATTAATGACTGGGAGGAAGGGACTAATTGCATTTTCAGCAAATTTGGTTGCAATACAAAGGTTGGTAGGAAAGCAAGTTGTGAGGAGAAAGCAAAGAGCCTGCAAAGGGATGTAGATAGGTAAAGTGAGTGAAGGGGAAATAATTGTCAGATGGCGTATAATGTGGGAAAATGTGAGGGTATCCACTTTGGCTGGAAGGATAGAAAAGTAAAATACTACTTAACTATTCAAAATGTGGTAGCGAGATCTGGATATCCTTGGACATGAATCACAAGTTAACATTGCAGGTAGAACAGGTAATTAGGAGGGCAATTGGAACATTGGCCTTTAATGTAAGGGGGATGTAGTCTAAAAGTAGGGAGGTCTTGCTACACAACTGTACAGGGCATTGGTGAGACGGCACCTAGAATACCACGTGCAGTTTCTTTTTCCTTAAAGATAGATATACTTGCAATGGAAGCAGTTCAGAAAAGGTTCACGAGGCTGATTCCCAGGGTGAAGGCATTATCTTACGAGGAAAAATTGAGCAGGTTGGGCCAATACTCATTGGAGTTCAGAAGAATCAGAGGTGATCTTATTGAAACATATATTTTTTGGGGGCTTGACAGGATAGAAGAATGGGGGGGGATGTTCCCCATACTGGGTGAATCTAGAACTAGGGGGCACAGTTTTAAAAGTAAGGGATTCCCCATTTAAGATGGAGATGAGGAGGAATTCCTTCTCTTGAGGGTTGTTGGTCTTTGGAATTCTCTTCCCCAGAGAGAAGTGGAGTTAGGCTTATTGAATATATTCAAGGTGGAGTGAGACACAGTTTTGATGGACAAGAGTGATCAGGGGTTTTGGGGGCAGGCAGGAAAGGAGTTGAAGCCATAATCAGATTAGCCATGATCTCATTAAATGCTGGAGCAGGCTTGATGGGCTGAATGGCCCACTTCCCCTATTTCTTTGATCTCAATTCTATAATGACTAGTTGAAAAGTCAACATTTTCCTGTGATGTCTGAAGACCTTACGAATAATGTAATTTAATGCTGCAGACACATTGGGAGACATTTTTTGCATTAGTGCTCTGGGTGTGGAATCTTGCTTGATGGAGAAGATTGGTCACAGATGTCAACTTCCCAAATTTCCACTCATTAAAGCTAATAACTGGAAAATTGAATGGGTTGAATGGGCGGAACTATGTCCTTATTACCTAATCTGCTCTTCTGCCAATGAGTTTATATGTTGCACGTAAGGTCAGAATTTACCCTAGTATTTTTGGTTTGCCCTGTACATGCAGGTTACCTAATTTGTTGACTGATATTGCCCTTGTGAAAGATTTAAAAATAAAATGCTAAGAAGTTAAGCTTCTGTATCCTGCACATGTAAAAAAAAACAAATTCTCTATCTGACCAGTGTTTTCTAAACTGGTTTCAGTATGTAACATTGCACACACACTTTAGAAAATTTCCTTTAGTTTAGCTAATTTAGACAAAATGCAACAGTCTATTTGTAAATTTTCAGTCTACAATTGATCACTTATTTAAGATGAAATGAGGTGGGTGCTTCAGTTTGTTTTGCATATTGTTTTATTTTCTCTGCTGGAGTTATGATACAAGACCTGCTTCCTGCTAGGAAAGAATTTTACAGCACAGAGACAGGCCATTCAGACTAATAGACCTATGTCATCGTTTATGCTCCAAACATGCCTTCTCTCATCTTAGTCCATTTCAGCCTATCAATGTATTCTTCTATTCATTTCTCCCTGCTGTACTTATCAAGCTTTGTTTTAAATGCATTAAATTCCTTGTGTTGCAAGCCCACAGCACAACTGTCCACAAATTGGTGCAAAATGGCAGGGCGGTTGTAAAAATGACTTGTGTAGGAAATGGAGAAGTCAAACTGGTGTGGTTGGAATAATGTCTCAGGATTAGATTAAGACATACAGCCAGAAGAATCTTGCATTCTATTAAATGATCTCATCTGGCTGATTTGTTTCATGGCATGAACCAAATTATGAGATGTGCTATGGCCTTTATGCAAGCTTAAGTAGGCTATTGAATGGTTGTTTCTTGAGCAACGTTGTATATAGATGCCTTAAAACACAGCTGAGGGATGACCTGGCTATTTCATGAGTAAGGTCTTAATATGCAAGTGACAGAAGTTGAATAAAGTACAGGGATCTTGTAAATATAATAATTCAATATTTCATTGTTCATTATACAAATTATTTTGTGGAAGTTACTGTTAAGCTATTTTGTTTCAATGTTTTATATTGAATAGATTAGTTTGTTCAGTACTTCAAAATAATTTTTTCTTTGGCCTGTGGGTGATATGTTCAACAGGATTAGTTGCAGTGGGGTATATCTGATAGTAACTTTGTTCATGGACTGTTGTGTGCTTGTGTTCAGAGCCAGTGAAACTAGTGTAATGGGCGTGCAGGCTTTGCCAGACATAAGTACAGACGAAGACCTCCAGATATGGAAAACAAAACAAATTGGAAATAAATGGATTGTATATTTTGTAATATATTTTTGATTTTTAGGTCAGACTTTTGTTCTTGAAAATAAACAGCAACATTCCACCACCGGGCTGGATTTACTTCTCAATCAGCTCCTTTAGCACCCCACCCCCCAGCTTTTTTTTTGGTTCTTCCAACCATTTAGCAGATAAATAACTTGGAACCAGTTGCCAAAAACAGTACGGGTTGATGCCTTACTATTTATTTCCTTTTCCTCCCTGTGGAGGAAATAACTTGTCTCCAGATTGAGATTAGACAATTCCCATGTGGATGATCCCAGGTGTAAACATCCTGCATCTTTTAATTTTATTACAGGTAGTGTAACAATGGTGCAGGTAGAACCAACTGGCAGAAACTAAAATGTTAAAGGCTAAAATAGGTTTGGTGGTTACTCGGAGTATTAACAGCTAGACGAATTTATATTGGAGTATTAATAGTCATTAAGTTTACTATAGCCCAACGTTTGTTCCAGTAGTTCAACAAGGTACAACATTTAACAGGCAGGAGAAATGTTTAGGGGAAACTTTGCTGATTTTCTGTGTGGATGTGCATCTTTAATTAGTTTTGCTTCCTTAATATGTGGGGATCAAGCAATATTTGACTCTGATCTGTGATATATAGAATTGTGGAATGGTTAGACTCAGAAAGCAGCCATTTGGCCCTTCATGTTGGCTCGCTGCAAAAGCAACTCACTTCGTACCATTCCCTGCCTATCCTCTGTCGTCCTGCAGTATTTTTCTGTTCAGATAATTATCCATTTCTCTTCTGAAAGCCATAATTGAACCTGCCTCCTCCAGACTCTCAGGCAGTGTATTCCAGAAACTAACTAACAAGATACTTGCGTACCAGCATGGGCATCAGTTATGCCTTTCTCTTTGTGGCGTATGTGGAACATTCATTGTTCCAGTCCTACTCCGGCCCCCTCCCACAAGTCTTTATCCGGTACGTCAATGATTGCTTCATGCTCTCTTCTGGCCCTGGAAAAATGTATTAATTTTGCTTCCAATTTCCATCCCTCCATCATTTTCACATGGTCCATCTCTGACACTTCCCTTCCTTGACCTCTCTGTCTTGGTGTCTGGTGATGGACTGTCCACCAATATTCATTGCAAGCCTACCGACTCCCACAGCTACCTCAACTACAGCTCCTCACACCCCGCTTCCTGAAAGGACGCCATCCCATTCTCTCAGTTCCTTCGCCTCTGTCGCATCTGTTCTGATGATGCCACTTTCCAAAACAGTTCCTTTGACATGTCTTCCTTAACTGAGGTTTTCCACCCACAGCGGTTGACAGGGCCCCCAACTGTGTCCGGCCTATCTCCCACGCATCCACCCTCAAACCTTCCTCTCCCTCCCAGAACCATGATAGGGTCCCCTTTGTCTTCACTTATCACCCCACTAGCCTCCGCATTCAAAGGATCATCCTCCACCATTTCTGCCAACTCCGGCATGATGCCACCACCAAACACATCTTCCCTTCACCTGCCCCGCCGGCATTCCGCAGGGATCGTTCCCTCCGGGACACCCTGGTCCACTCCTCCATCATCCCTAAACCTCAACCCCCTCCCACGGCACCTTCCCATGCAACTGCTGAAGATGCAACACCTGCCCCTTTAATTCCCTCTCCTCACCGTCCAAGGGCCCAAACACTCCTTTCAAGTGAAGCAGCATTTCACTTGCACTTCCCTCAATTTAGTCTACTGCATTCGCTGCTCCCAATGTGGTTTCCTCTACATTGGAGAGACTAAATGCAGACTGAATGACCGCTTTGCGGAACACCTTTGGTCTGTCCGTAAGCATGACCCAGACCTCCCTGTCACTTGCCATTTCAACACTCCACCCTGCTCTCATGCCCACATGTCTGTCCTTGGCTTGCTGCATTGTTCCAGTGAAGCTCAACACAAACTGGAGGAACAGCACCTCATCTTCTGATTAGGCACTTTACAGCCTTCCGGACTGAAATATTGAGTTCAACAATTTTAGATCATGAACTCTCTCCTCCATCCCCACCCCCTTTCCGATCTCCCTTTTTTTCCAATAATTTATATAGATTTTTCTTTTTCCACCTAATTTCCATTATTTTTAAATGTATTTCCATCCATTGTTTTATCTCTACCTTTTAGCCTTTTTCAATTCCGTCCCCCCACCCCAACCCCACTAGGGCTATCTGTACCTTGCTCGTTCTGCTTTCTACCCTTAATGTCACCTATTAGTACATTCCTTAGATAATATCACCACCATCAACACCTCTTTGTCCTTTTATCTATGACATCTTTTGGCAATCTCTACCTATCACTGGCTCTCTATCCAGCTCTACTTGTCTCTTCTTCTTCTCCTACCCCCCCCCCCCCCCCCCCCCCCCCCCCCCCCCCACCCCCACCCAAACCACCAAACCATCTCATATTCTACCTCTTTTCTATTTTTCATTAATTCTGTTGAAGAGTCATACGGACTCAAAACGTTAACTGTGTTCCTCCGCAGATGCTGTCAGACCTGCTGAGTTTTTCCAGGTATTTTTCTTTTTGTTTTTGTTTTGGATTTCCAGCATCTGCAGTTTTTTGCTTTTAAGATACCTGCTGTATTTTTTTTTAAAAGTTTTACGCACATTGCCTTGGGTTCTTCAGCCATTCACCTTAAATTTGTGTTCTCTGGTTTTTGACTCTTAAGCCAATTTGAACAGTTTTTCCCAAATAGTCTGTCCAGACCCACATGATTTGGAACACTTCTGTCAAATCTCCCTTCGGCTTACTCTTTAAGGAGAACAGCCCCAGTTTCTCTAGTCTATCCACGTAACTGAAGTCCCTTATCTGTGGATTCTTGTAAATCTTTTCTGTACCCTTTTCTAATGCCTTTGTATCCTTAATCTTAACAGTGTGGTGTGCGCGGTGTGGCCTGTGGGTGTGTTTTTTCAGGGGCTAATGATCTGTATCTACTTTCAGATCATTATAAAATTAAATGCACTCATGTTGATTGTTCTATCTGACACACATCTTGTGTTGTTTGACGCTGTTACCACTAAACTTATGACCAACCAACTTCCCTTCCTGGCTCCCATGTTAGCTGACGTTCTTAACTGTTCTCTCTCTTTGAGTGCTGTATCATTTCCATCATCATTGTTTTTCTCAAAAGTCCAACCTTCAACTCTTCTGTCCTTGCAAACCATCTCCCCTTCTTCAACCTCCCTTTCCTTTCAATTCCTTGAATGTGCTGTTACCTCCCAAATTTGTGTTATCTTTTATCGAACTCCCTGTTTGAATCCCTCCACTGAAACAGCTTTTATCAAGGTGATAAATGAAATCCTGTGTGACTGACCACGATGAACTATCAATTCTCCTTTCCTTGATCTGTGTGCTGCCTTTGACACAGTTGACCACACCATCCTCCTCCAAAACTCTTCACAGTCATCCAGCTGGGTGGGACTGCATTCTTTTTCCATTCTTATTTTGCTAACTGTAGCCAGAGAATGGCTTTCAATGGCTTCCCACACCCATTCCTTCACCATTACCTCTTGTGTCCCCAAAGATCTATCCCTGCACCCCTCTTGTTTCTCATCTTGGCGACATCATCCAAAAAGACAGTGTCTGTTTCCATATGCAAGCTGACGATATCCAGCTTGGCCTCACCAGCACCCCTCTCGACCCAACTCTTCCACTGTCTTTAAATTGTCAGACAGTTTATTCAACTTGGTGGTTGAGCAGAAATGTCTTACAACTAAATTCCCTGGCCATTGAGTCCTTCTCTTTCCCTGACTAAGCCAGACTCTTTGCAACCTTGGTCTCATATTTGACCCCAAGATGAGTTTCAAACCACACATAAGATATAGGGAGCAGGAGTAGGTCATTCGGCCCCTCTAGTCTGCTCACCATTCAAATAAATCATGGCTGATCTTCTAAATGCTATTTTCCCACACTATCCCCATATCCCTTGATGTATTTACTGTCTAGAAATCTATTAATCTCTGTCTTGAACATACTCTGACTCTCCACAGCCCTCTGGGGCAGAGAATTCCAAAGATTTATCACTGCCTGAGTGAATAAATTCCTCCTCACTTCAGTCCTAAAAGGCCTAGCTCTTATTCTGAGATTGTGCCCCTTGGTTCATGCCATCACTAAGACTAAAAGCAAAAAAATAAAAACAAAAAAACTGCGGATGCTGGAAATCCAAAACAAAAACAGAATTACCTGGAAAAACTCTGCAGGTCTGGCAGCATCGGCGGAGAAGAAAAGAGTTGACGTTTCGAGTCCTCATGACCCTTCGACAGAACTTGAGTTCGAGTCCAAGAAAGAGTTGAAATATAAGCTGGTTTAAAGTGTGTGTGTGGGGGGCGGAGAGATAGAGAGACAGAGAGGTGGGGGGGGGGTGTGGTTGTAGGGACAAACAAGCAGTGATAGAAGCAGATCATCAAAAGGTGTCAACGACAATAGTACAATAGAACACATAGGTGTTAAAGTTGGTGATATTATCTAAACGAATGTGCTAATTAAGAATGGATGGTAGGGCACTCAAGGTATAGCTCTAGTGGGGGTTTTTTTTTATATAATGGAAATAGGTGGGAAAAGGAAAATCTTTATAATTTATTGGAAAAAAAAAGGAAGGGGGAAACAGAAAGGGGGTGGGGATGGGGGAGGGAGCTCACGACCTAAAGTTGTTGAATTCAATATTCAGTCTGGAAGGCTGTAAAGTCCCTAGTTGGAAGATGAGGTGTTTTTCCTCCAGTTTGCGTTGGGCTTCACTGGAACAATGCAGCAAGCCAAGGACAGACATGTGGGCAAGAGAGCAGGGTGGAGTGTTAAAATGGCAAGCGACAGGGAGGTTTGGGTCATTCTTGAGGACAGACCGCAGGTGTTCTGCAAAGCGGTCGCCCAGTTTACGTTTGGTCTCTCCAATATAGAGGAGACCACATTGGGAGCAAGGAATGCTTCCAACCTGATAGTCGCCCAACCTTGGACGGCCCGCTTCTATCTCCTACCCAAAATCCATAAACAGAACTGCCCCGGTAGACCGATCGTTTCAGCTTGCTCCTGCCCCACAGAACTCATTTCTCGTTATCTTGACTCCCTTCTCTCTCCCCTTGTCCAGTCCCTTCCCACCTACATCCGTGATTCCTCTGACACCTTACGTCACATCAACAATTTCCAGTTCCCTGGCCCCAACCGCTTCCTCTTCACCATGGACATCCAATCACTCTACACCTCCATCCCCCACCAGGATGGTCTGAGGGCCCTTAGCTTCTTCCTCGAACAGAGGCCCGAACAATCCCCATCCACCACTACTCTCCTCCGTCTGGCTGAACTTGTTCTCACGCTGAACAATTTCTCCTTCAACTCCTCTCACTTCCTCCAAATAAAAGGTGTGGCTATGGGTACCCGCATGGGCCCCAGCTATGCCTGTCTCTTTATGGGATATGTGGAACATTCCTTGTTGCAGTCCTACTCCGGCCCCCTTCCACAACTCTTTCTCCGGTACATTGATGATTACTTCGGTGCCGCTTCATGCTCTCGTCGGGACTTGGAAAAATTTAATAATTTTGCTTCCAATCTCCACCCCTCCATCATTTTCACGTGGTCCATCTCTGACACTTCCCTTCCCTTCCTTGACCTCTCTGTCTCAATCTCTGGTGATAGACTGTCCACCAATATCCATTACAAACCCACCGACTCCCACAGCTATCTTGACTACAGCTCCTCACACCCCGCTTCCTGTAAGGACTCCATCCCATTCTCTCAGTTCCTTCGCCTCCGTCGCATCTGTTCCGATGATGCTACATTCAAAAACAGTTCCTCTGACATGTCGTCCTCCTTCCTTAACCGAGGTTTTCCACCCACGGTCGTTGACAGGGCCCTCAACCGTGTCCGGCCCATCTCCCGCGCATCTGCCCTCACGCCTTCTCCTCCCTCCCAGAAACATGATAGGGTCCCCCTTGTCCTCACTTATCACCCCACCAGCCTCCGCATTCAAAGGATCATCCTCCGCCATTTCCGCCAACTCCAACATGATGCCACCACCAAACACATCTTCCCTTCACCCCCCTTATCGGCATTCCGTAGGGATCGCTCCCTCCAGGACACCCTGGTCCACTCCTCCATCACCCCCTACTCCTCAACCCGCTCCTATGGCACACCCCATGCCCACGCAAAAGATGCAACACCTGCCCCTTCACTTCCTCTCTCCTCACCGTCCAAGGACCCAAACACTCCTTTCAAGTGAAGCAGCATTTCACTTGCATTTCCCCCAACTTAGTCTACTGCATTTGTTGCTCCCAATGTGGTCTCCTCTACATTGGAGAGACCAAATGTAAACTGGGCGACCGCTTTGCAGAACACCTGCGGTCTGTCCTCAAGAATGACCCAAACCTCCCTGTCACTTGCCATTTTAACACTCCACCCTGCTCTCTTGCCCACATGTCTGTCCTTGGCTTGCTGCATTGTTCCAGTGAAGCCCAACGCAAACTGGAGGAACAACACCTCATCTTCCGACTAGGGACTTTACAGCCTTCCAGACTGAATATTGAATTCAACAACTTTAGGTCGTGAGCTCCCTCCCCCATCCCCACCCCCTTTCTGTTTCCCCCTTTTTTTTCCAATAAATTATAAAGATTTTCCTTTTCCCACCTATTTCCATTATATTAAAAAAAAACTCCACTAGAGGTATACCTTGAGTGCCCTACCATCCATTCTTAATTAGCACATTCGTTTAGATAATATCACCAACTTTAACACCTATGTGTTCTATTGTACTATTGTCGTTGACATCTTTTGATGATCTTCTATCACTGCTTGTGTTTGTCCCTACAACCACACCCCCCCCCCACCACCTCTCTGTCTCTCTATCTCTCCGCCCCCTACACACACACTTTAAACCAGCTTATATTTCAACTCTTTCTTGTACTCGAACTCAAGTTCTGTCGAAGGGTCATGAGGACTCGAAACATCAACTCTTTTCTTCTCCGCCGATGCTGCCAGACCTGCTGAGTTTTTCCATCACTAAGACTGCCTGCTTCCACCTCTGTAATCACCTGATTCTGTCCATGCCTCACCTCGTCTGCTGCTTAACTGCTTGTCCATGCCTTTGATACTGCTAGATGTGATTATTCCAAAGCACTCCTGGCTGGCCTCCCATGTTCTCCCATTCATAAACTTAACCTCATCAAAATCTCTGCTGCCTATGTCCTTACTTGTACCAGATTCCAATCACCCCATATCCAGTTGCTTGCTGACCTACATTGGCACTTTGTTAAGCAGTACATCAATTTTAAAATTCTCGGCCATGTTTTCAAATCCCTCCAAAACTTTACCCCTCCCTTTCTTTGCAGTCTCCTTCAGTTATCCAATTCTGGCCTCTTGAGCATCCTTGATTAATGCTGTACTACTGGCAGCTGTTACATTGGTGAAGTTTAGATGATTATTATGTGTTAGAGCTGTATCTTTTGAATTGTAAGAGGGTTATAATTTGGGACTGTATTTTAAACTTAGGATATCTGAGGGGGATCGTGTGATCTGTGCTGGAGTTTACCTGTCTGTAAAAGCTGGATGTGATTAGTAAGGATCAAAAGGAAAATTCAAATTGTATTACTGAAGGGGAGGGGACAATCATAGCTGTTGCTATGTCCACAATCAAGTCTCCTGAAAACAAAAATGTCACTGGTATCAAGATTATAAATAGTTGTGCTGAAACCTGCCCTTTGTTTCTAAGATGAAAGGCTCTTGTGGTCAGGGATAGCTAATTAACATTTCTACTTGGAAGCAGGATTAAAGGTGTTTCCTGTTGCTTGGAGAAGGGGATAGGGGAAGTCATTTTTGGGATCAAGTTACAGGCTTTTGTAATAACCCCAGGAATATTGCAGACCAAGACAGTTGCTGCTTTAATCTTGTGTAGTTTACAGCTCACTGATAAGGGGAGCAAGAGATAAATGTTAGCCAGGCCTGCACCTGAAGCAGAGGAAATACTAATTTTATCCAGCTGAATTTGGGAATGGAGATAATGAGGGAAGAGGCTGGAAGATTTGCCTAGGTTGGAGCTAGATGAAGAAATCTACAGAAACCCTCATAGTGAAAGGGAGTTAGACTGGGAGAAAGCAGATGGGCTTCACTTAGACTGTGCTGGGACCAGTGCCTTGGTGAACTGAATAACTAGGGCTAAATTGGAGGGGGGGGGGGGTGGTTTCTGGAGAGGGGATAAGTAAGCTTACCAAGCAAAAGGATATGGCAGCATTCAGGGCAGCTGCTTACGTAATGACACCCAGCGTGTGACAGGAAGGGACAGTGTACAAACATAAAAGAAACAGCAGCATATAGGGTCAAAGGGTGAAAAAATGGTAAAAAGGCAAAGTTAATGGCTCTTTACTTAAATGCACATAGTATCCGGAAGAAAATAAATGAATTAATGGCACAGATAGATAATAGGTATGATCTTATAGCCATTATGGAGACATGGTTACAAGGAGATCAAAGCTGGGAACTAAATATTCAGGGGTATGTGACTTTTCGAAAGGACAGGAAGGAAAGGGTGGTGGGGTAGCTTTGTTGGTACGAGATGGAATAAGTACGATAGCAAGAAATGGTCTTGGATTGGAAGATGTGGAATCCATATGGATGGAGGTAAGAAATAACAAGGGGAAGAAGACATTGGTGGTCTATAGGCCCTCTAATAGTAGCTATGCCATTGGACAG
Organism: Carcharodon carcharias; assembly: GCF_017639515.1. Classification (NCBI taxonomy): domain Eukaryota; kingdom Metazoa; phylum Chordata; class Chondrichthyes; order Lamniformes; family Lamnidae; genus Carcharodon; species Carcharodon carcharias. The sequence goes on from NC_054470.1 coordinate 39,425,923, forward strand.
AGAATAAATTAGGAGATAATGAGGGCATGTAAAAAAGGCAGTATATTAATCATGGTTGACTTTAATCTTCATGTATATTGGGAAAATCAAATTGGCAGAGGTCGCCATGAGCAAGAATTCATAGTGTCTTCGGAACAGTTTCCTAGAACAATATGTTGTGGATCCAACCAGGGATCAGGCTATTTTGGATTTGATAATGTCTACTGAGGCAGGTTTAATGAATGATCTTAGAGTAGAAGATCCCCTAGGAAACAGTGACCATAATGTGGTGGAAGTTAGCATTCAGCTTGAGTGTGAGAAACTTGGTTCATAAGCAACTGTGCTAAGCTTAAATGAGTGTAATTACAAAGGAATGAGGGCAGAGTTGGCTGGAGTGGACTGGGAGAGCAGTTTAGCAGAAAAAGACAGTTAATGAACAATGGCAGACGTTTAAGCAAATAGTTCATGACTCACAACAAAGTGAGGAAGAAGGATTGTTGGAAGGGAATAAGCCAACCATGGTTAACCAAGGAACTTAAGGATAGTATCAAAGTGAAAGAAAAAAACATACAATGTGTCAAAGATTAGTGGTAAGCCAGAGGATTGGGAAGGTTCTAAAAACCAACAGAGGATGACCAAAAAAATGAGGGATAAAAGAAACTTTGAGTGCAATCTATCAAGTAATTTAAAAATGGACAGTAAGACCATCTTTAAATATATAAAAAGGAAGATAGGGGCCAAAGTCAATATAGGCGCCTTGGAGAATGAGGCTGGGGAAATAATGGGGAACCAGGAAATGGCAGAGGAGTTGAATAGATACTTTGCATCAGCCTTCGTGGTAGAAGACGCTAATAACATACAAAAAACACTTAAATAAGCAAGGGGCAAAAGGTGGGGAGTGGGTGGAAGAGGAAATAAATACAATCTCTCTCACTAGAGAAAAAGTAGTCGGGAAACTAATGGGCCTAAAGGCCGATAGGTCACCTGGACCTGATGGGTTACAACCTAGGATATTAAAAGAAATAGCTGCAGCGATAGTGGATGCACTGGTAGTAATCTTCCAAGAATCCTTGGATTCTGGAAAAGTTCCAGAGGATTGGAGAACTGCCAACGCCCTTATTCAAAAAGGGAGGGAGACAAAAAACAGGTAACTATAGGCCAGCTAGCTTAACATCTGTCATTGGGAAAACATTAGAGTCTAGTATAGAGCATATAATAGCAGAGTATTTAGAAATGCATAATATAATCAAGCAGAATCAACATGGCTTCATGAAGGGGAAATCATGCCTGACAAATTTATTAGAATTCTTTAAGAAGGTAACAAGCAGGATAGATAAAGGGGAACCAGTATATGTAATATTACGATTTCCAAAAGGCGTTCAATAAGGTACTACACATAAGGCTACTTAATAAGTAGTGTTCGGGGTAGAATATTAGCATAGATAGAGGACTGGCTAACTAATAGAAGAGAGAGTTAAGATACGGGGGGCATCTTCAGGATGGCAACCTTTAACTAGTGGAGTACCACAGGGATTAAAGCTTGGGCCACAATTATTTACAATATACATTAATGACTTGGATGAGGGAAAAAAATGCATTATCACCAAGTTTGCGGATGACACAAAAATAGGTGGGAAGGTATTGGTGAGAATGACAGAATCTACAGAGGCTTATTGTCAGGTTAAGTGAGTGGTCAAAAATGTGGCAGATGTAATATAAAGTGGGAAAATGTGAGGTTATGCACTTTGACAGCAAGAATAAACAAGCTGAACATAAATGGAGAAAGACTGAAGAAAGCTGCAACACAGGGATTTGGGGTCCTCGTGCATGAATCCCAGAAAACCAGCATGCAAGTTCAGCAGGTAATAGGGAAGGCAAATGGAATGCTGACCTTTATTTCAAAGGGAATAGAGTTTATAAATAGGGAAGCCTTGCTAAAACTATACAAGGCACTAGTTAGACCACACCTACAATTCTGTGAACAGTTTTAGTCCCCTTATCTAAGGAAAGATATACTGGTGTTGGAGGCAGTCCAGAGAAGGTTCACTAAGTTGATCCTGGGTATGAAGGGATTTTCTTATGAGGAGAGGTTAAGTAGTTTGGTCCTGTACTCATTGCAGTTTAGAAGAATGAGGGCGACCTTATTGAAGCATATAAGATTCTTAGGGGGCTTGACAGGGTAGATGCTGAGAGGTTGTTTCTCCTTGTGGGAGAGTCTAGGACCAGAGTGCTTAATCTCAGAGTAAGGGGTTGCCCATTTAATACAGAGATGAAGAGGAATTTCTTCTGAGGGTAGTGAATCTGTGGAATTCTTTACCACAGAGGGCTGTAAAAGCAGGGTTGTTAAGTGTATTCAAGGCTGAGATTTACCGATTAAAAATTTGCCTGGGAATCAAGGGTTATGGGGGAAAGGCAGGAAATTGGAGTTATCAGATCAGCCATGATTTAATTGAATGGCGGAGCAGACTCGATGGTCCGAATGGACTACTTCTGCTATGTCTTATGGTCAGCCTGTCTGTCCAAAGCCAGGACAAGGAGCAGAGGGCTATTAGGAACCCAGTGTGTTTCTGATTTTTTTAAAAAAATCACTAAGCAGGAAGGCAGTGAGGCCAAAGCTTGAGCTGAGGAGTCCACGCTCGTGAGGTCTTAAAGGAATGTTAGAGGGCCACTTAGCCAAAAGCTTCCCCATGAAATCGCATAACTTGAAGGATATCTGGAACGCTGAGGCGAAATCAGTGAATTCCAGAGAGCTGCGACATACTTCGTTTGATCCTAGGAGAAGAAGTGAATGAGCAGTGTATAAGGAGTGTATAAGGGTGGAATTAGAATGTGAAAAGGGATTTTTTTTTTTTTTGCTCATGGGATGTGGGTGTTGCTGGCTAGCATTTATTGCCCTTGTCCAGAGGGCTTTTTTTAAGAGTCAACCACATTGCTGTGGGTCTGGAGTCAATGTAGGTGACCTGTAGGTGCAGGTAAGGACAGCAGATTTCCTTCCCTAAAGGGCATTAGTGAACCAGATGGATTTTTATGACAATCGACAATGCTTTCATGATCATCGTTAGACGTTTAATTCCAGATATTTATTGAATTCTGATTCCACCATCAGCCATGGTGGGATTCAAACCCAGGTCCCAAGAACATTAACCTGGGCCTCTGGATTACCAATACCACTACCACCACCTTCCCACTCAAGTCTTGACAAACTATAGTGATAAGTTGGTGCTTGGTGAGGGAACATGTCAAAAATAAGGAATTAGAAAACAAGCTGCATGTACAATTATTTGCAATTGAGCAAGTAGTACAAAAAAGATTGGGAGAAAATCAAAATACCAATGATAAACAGGGAGATAAACTGCAAGCCAGAAATGTCAAAAGTATGTTAACTATCAAGAGGCTTAGGTAGACATGATGCATTTAGACATTCAGTAGCCTTGGGGGTCAGCATTGAGCATGTAATGAGCAGCAATTTAATAGATGTGCCACACCACAGCCATGGTCATTTTGTGTACATCTTACTACACCACATCTAAAATTATTGAGCTTGCACCAAAGATGGTGTGGCAGTCGCTCATAAAGCTGGCTGATGACCAAGGAGTTTCTTTGAGGACAAGCTGTTCTCTCTCATTCTATTTATAATGAGGTAGCGTCTGTTGTGAAGTTGATTGCTAACATGGTCTGGATTGGTCTTTTGTTCATGAGTTGGTAACACTTTAGTGGCAGCTGTGGCATCTCCCAAGAGATTCTTTGCTGCAGTATGATTTTCTGATGCCTGGGAGACAATATGTTTGCAAGGACTGGTAGCCATTTGGTGTTAATTGATCTCAGTTTCTGTTATTTTCATTGCATTATGTGGGAAGAATTTAACCATTCGGGTATACAATATTTTTTAACTGAGCAGGAGGGAGCTGGAATATTGGTGCATTAGGTCCCCAAGTTGAGCCTGGAAGCTTATTTTGCAGGCCCTTTCTATTCATGATTTTCTGAACTAACTTGGAACTACCATTGTTCTAGGTAAGAACATAAGAAATCTGCTCAGTAGTAGACCATAAAGCCCTTGGAGCCTGCTCTGCCATTCAGTACAATCATGGCTGATCTTCTATCTCCACTCTGCTTTCCCACCTCCTCCCCATATCCCTTGACTCCCTGCCTATCTCAGTCTTGAATATACTCAACAATGGAGTTCTAGAATCTAAGTAGTTTTGGAAAATCATGAGAGGTTGCTGCAAAGATTGTGGGTACATGGTTTAAAACCCTGGGATGTAGGCCTCAGGTCCTGGGGATTTGTCTATTTTATTTCCTTAAGTTTCTCAAACATTTTCTTTTGCTGGTAACTAATTGCTTTAAATTTCTCACTCTCTTATCAGCCACTTGATTATCCTCTACACCTGGTGCGTAATTTGTGTCTTCTACTGTGAAGACGGACACCAAAATATTTGTTCACCATTTGTGCCATTTCCTTATTCTCCAGGGTAATTTCTGCCTCCAAGGGCTCTTAGTATCTGTTTTTTTCTACTCCTGGCTTATTTACTTTCTACCTTTTTAACTAACTGTTTAGTCACCTTTTGCTGGTTTTTAAAACTCTCCTAACCTTCGGGCTTGTTACTAGACTTCGCAACGTGATAAATTTCCTCTCTTAATCTAATACTATCCTTAACTTTCCTAGTAAGCCACGAACGATTATTTCTGAGTTTTTGTCTTTTTAAGGCAATGTATTTTTGTTGAAAATTTTGAATTGTTTCTTTAAATATGTCCCATTGTTTATTTACCACCATAACTTTTAATCTATGTATCCAATCACCCTTAGCCTGCTCACCCCTCATACCTTTGTAATTGGCTTTGTTTAAGTTTGAGATTCTTGTCTGTTACTTGGGTATGTTGCTCTCAAACTTCTTATGGAATTAAGTTGTATTATGATCATTTTTGCCCAGAGGATTTCTTACTATTGTTACGTTGCCTTTGTTGCAGACTCCAATTATTTCTTGTTTAATGCTCTGTCCAATGGTATAACTAATGCTGAAGCTGTAAATTAATCCCATCAGCATTTTCTGATCCTGGTTATTCTTAATCTTGCTCCTGCCTTTGTGTCATCCTTTTATCAGGACTGCTATCCCTTTTCCGTTCTGCCCATCTTTTTGAAATTTTGTGTACCCTAGCGTATTTATTTCCCAGCCTTGGCCACCTTGTAATCATGCCTCTGTAATGGTGATTAGATTTAAGTTATGTATAATTTTATGCTTGGCATATTCAAGTAAAGAGCCTTTTTTTTTTATTGCTGTTCTTTGTATGGACAGAATTTGCTGATGCACTATTCTCATTAAACAGTCTGTCCCTTTCTGCTTGTCTTTACCCAAATTGCTACCTGCTGTATTGCCGTAGCTGTTTTATTTAGATTTCTAACTTCTCCCACCCCATTTTTTTAGTTTAAGGCCTTATCCGAACAGATAAGTGTGTAATGTAGAGTTATTTATATAGGAACATACTTTGTGCCATTCAATGTCCTTCCAAAAAGTTGTTGAGTTCTTGTGAAGCATTGGTATGATGAAGAATGCAAACATCCTTTTTAACACACTGGATCTCCATTTCCTTCAATAACCTTTGAAAGTTGCCATTATTTGACCTGAGTTATTCTCTGTCTTTATTCCAAGAATGACCAGGCAGGCATCAGACCAAATAGGAGCAGTTATGATCAATTTCTTGTTCCTTCCACCCAAGTTGGAAGTGGTTTCCAAAAGAAGAAGGCAGAGACTGTTTCCGGACTTGATGGTGGCATTGGATATTTCTGCCGCACTGGCTCCCTGATCAAGATGCCAAAGATGTGACCTCAATGGGTTATTATGACCATAGAAAGGATGTCTTGAGATAGGAAATTCCAAATAATGCTGGGTAATAAGATGAGTACATGGAGGATCCAGAAGAATGGGCCTCTTTGGGGATCTATTTTTGCGCTTAATTTTTTTCAGCATTTTTACAAATAATCTGCTTTCAGCAATCTACAGGTTATTCAAGTATGCAGATGCCTTCTGCCTGGTTTCACGATATTGCACATACTTGATAGCAAAGAAGAAATTAGATAAATAGTTTTGACAGACGCATGACTTTTACAAATCAATTTTTTACCAATTTGAAATGTACGATGTACAGTAAAATTAGAATTTTGACTTCCCAAGCTCGTAGATTTAAAAAGCAATGCAACACACTTCAAAAACAGTTGGCTTGTTTAGTAGCACAAACCAGCTGTGTTTCTGAAATGTTGTTAAGATTTCCCCTTTGATTTGTGGTTGTTAGCTCCTTCTGAATCAACATTTCTGGCTGCAATGCAAATAGCCTGTTAGCCTACAGCTTAACTATTTGTCTTAACCTACACTTAGCTTAACTATTTGTCTTGAGACCTCTGAGTTGAATATGTCCAACTAGAACCTCGTACGGGACATGTTACCTAACATGTTTTCGCCATCGTTTAGTCTTGGTATTCGGCTATCCAGAGCACAATGCCAATGTGTCAGCTTGCCAGCGCATGTATTGTCAATTGTATATGATCAATAAACTCATTAAAGTTGGCTTTTAAAGGCCTTTCTTTAAAGGTATTTATTTTGTATCGAAGTTATAAACATTTTTTTATGTTCAGATGCTTTTCTCAATGGGCACTGCAGGTTTGGATGTAAAAACTCTTAGGCAAGGTGGTTTACATATTATACCAAGAAACTGCCAAGTGAAGTTTGCCAGAAGAAGCTGGAAGAACATTCGATTCTTTAAACAACTGTGCCTTTTGAACATATTGTAAAGGACTGATGTATAATACCTGTTTATATTTTTTCTTTCCAAATCATCAAATTATTGGCAAATGTAGTTAATGTGCTTGTCTAGTGTTTGGCAGCAACTTGCATATGTATCTTGCCTCTAATGTAGAAAAATGGCCCCAGAACTTCCATGGAGGTGTAAAGAAACAAAAGTGGATGTTGAGCCAAGGAAGGAGATATTAGGAGCTTAGAGGTTTTAAGTTGGATCATAAAAGAAGGGAGGGAAGTGAAAGGGTTTGTTGACCATAAAATGCCACCTATGTGCAGTCAACTTAGTGTTTTGGACAAAGAGCCGGGACAACTGAAAATCCAATCGATAATATCTTTATTGGTTACTAATTTCAAACACCCAAGTAATAATGTATATAGATTCAATTCAACTGTTACGTAATAACTAAACTACGCTACTCTGAGCAACTGGGCGTTTACAGAATAGCTATCTATCATGCATTTAAGTTCGGTGTTACCCCCACAAGCTGAGTTAATCAGGCTTGGCCGGTGACGAACGCTCTTGATAGCTCAGGGTGGGTCTTACTTCGGTTGGTCCTGGGTTGTCGCTTTATTGGTTCCAAACCCCTGCCTTTTTATAGGGTTTTGTCCAGTTTTCCGAATGTTCCAAGATGTGCTTGGTCACCGTTACTCACAACCCTCATGACCTGAGGTTTGACATTGTTAATTCGATGTTGTTAATTCAGTGACCGTTGTAAGCAGGACACCCCTGCTCCCTTGTTCTTCTTATCAGGTCTTTATTTAATCATCTTGCTGATTACATTTGTTTCACTTTAAGTAACTGGTCATGAAATGTTTTGCTCATCTCAGATGATCTTGTTAAACTGCAGCCACAGCCTCCTTACAGGTCTTAGTTCAACTGCAGAATTGTTCTTTCTCCCAGCATGCTGTGGGGCTGAGGCCTTACCCATAGGGTGTACGGCTATAGTCCCCCCTTTGATCCATTAAGTGAATAATGAAATCAGATCACACCTTGAGTCCTGATCAACTTCATGCCTATATGAGAGGTCCTTCCTCTCGTGGTGTTACAAAGCGAAACTAAGGCGCTCATTTGTTTAGTTATTAGCATTGCTTTGCCCATTAGTTTAAACAGTTAATTTTGCATTAATTCTCAGTTCAGAGCTCTTATAATTTTCTTACAATCCTTTGTTATTCAATGCCATTTAGCTAAGCCTCCAGCAGTCTTTCCTGCCGCCTCACATGAAAGGCCAATTTCTTGTCAATCTTAGCATTCCATTGTTTCATTAAAGTTACAGTGTGCACTTGCCAAATTAATATTATCATCACAAAAATTACAGAATTCTGATCCATGGGTGAATCTGTACGTTTGAGCCCCAATCCCAAAAATCGTCCTACCAAGTAGTTTCCTTATACCTTTTAATGGTTTGGTCACTCTCTTTGGTCTGCTGGGTAACTTTCAGAAAAACTTTATGGGCATGTTCGAGCTGCTCCCTAATCTTTTGCAAATCCTCCGGTAGCAACTTGATCTGCATTTCATATTTCTCAAAATAAGTGTCTAGGTTATCCTTGATTTCCTCGGTTGCATTAATGATGGATTTCTTCCTCCTATGACTGTCCACTAATTCTGCTTCTCCGATATGGGCTGGGACCCTGGGCTTCAGTCAAAGTTTGGTTGGTAGTGGGGCATATCCTTTTCCATACTGAAACCCCGGTAAGGTGGGAGTGATACAATATCTCCCTTTTCCTTGATACCCCACTCTGGTTAACTCTATTTCTAACTTATGTGCTTCCATGGTGCAATTTAGGGTTCTACTTACCTTACACCCACAAAGTGCATGTTCATTTGGATATTTGGGGTAAGGATAAACCATAACTTTGTTTGCTGACACGAGGTTAGGGCAGACCCTACTAATCCTCCCTTTCTTTCTACCACATAGGGTAGGATATCCTTGTATGCTATCCAAACCTCTCCTCTTATGATCCCTATATTTTGTACCTTGGAAACCTTCATCCTTTGTGCATTCTGAAGTATGACAGGAAGTCCCAAAACTACCCCCATGGCTTGTTCAGTGGGTCCCTTACAATCCCGATTGAACCATACGCGGGTCAATTGCCTGAGTTGACAGTCTGTTATCTGTGAGGGGGACGGTCGCAGTTTATTGGTTATCCAAGATGGAACTGAACTCTGATTAGCCTGCTCTAGATTTTACCAGCAGATGGATATTCACTCTGTACTCCCGGGTCCTGGGAATATTGGTGAACTCATCCTACGTGTCCCTATCATATCTGGCAGGAGACATGCCTCCTCAGGATCGGGGGTTGGGCCCAGGGGGATGCCCGGGCAAAGTATTGCTGGCTATGCCTTCCTGCCTCCCCATAATTTTCTACTTACAATGTCGGCTACATGTCTCGTTGCACATTGCATGGCCCCTGGTGTCCCACTGTGACACCTAACGCAAACCCAAGTCACGTTCTCATATGCTTGGATTCTCCTGATTTGTAGGCATTCTCCTTCTCCCCTATCGAACATCAGACAGTCCTCCTCTGTTTCCAGGATGGATTGAGTTTTAGCAGAAGCATTAGTGTCAGCCAAGTTGCGGTAGATTGCATGTCGTCTCCTTCCCTCTTATAAGATAAAAGGTAATTTCTGCTCTTATGTACAGTTTTTTTTAAAATCAGTGTATCAATCATGCCCATAGTTTATTACCCCATGTCAGTGGTACATCTAGCCTCCCGTTTTAGATATTGTTGAGTTAGATGAGCCAAAGGTTTTCGTCGTCCCCTCTCCTATTACTGTCTACGGTCAGGTCCTACCAGCTGATCCAGGGGCACCTCGTCATCCCCTATGCACAGTAACCTGCCTTGTGAATTTCTTGACCACTCTGGTTGGAATTGGGCCCACCCACCAAGTGTGGTTGAGATTTGATTTGGTAAAGTCGTCAGAACAGTCAACTGTGATGGGGCTGTATCCCCCATTCTGTGTATGCTGCTTTGGTGGTGAAGCGGTCAATGTGATTCCTACAGTAGCCTACCAGAAAGGATCTTAAGGCTTTTAAATCACGGGGTAAGGGTAATTTAAGGATGGAGTCTATGCGCTTCCGTTCTATCTCCCGTTTTCCATTCGTGATAGTGGCTCCTAAATAAGCGACACTGTCGTGCATGATCTGTGCCGCCTTTGGGTTAACCTTCAACTCCAACGATTTCAAAAGGGTTGATAATTCCCCTAACAAATCAAGGTGTTCCTCTTTGGTGTCAGTCTGTAGAAGTAGATCGTCTACTGCACCAGGCACTCAGGGCGAGAGAACTTTTGGAGCCCGATGGCTAACTGCTGGTGGAAGATGGACGGAGAATTGTGGAATCCCTGTGGACGGCAGGTCCAGGTGTATTGTCTGCCATTAAAGGTGACTGCAAACTTATATTGGCATTCTCTGGTTAAGGGAATGGACCGAAATCCATTCCTGATATCCAGAACCGTGAATAATTTTGCCTTCGGGTTTTGTTTGATCATAGTTTCGCAACGAGTCGCTACGGTAGGGGCTGTAAGAATTGTCTTTTTGTTCAATTCTCGGTAATCGATCATGAGTCACCATGATCCATCTGGTTTCCTGACTGACCATATGGGGGAGTTGTTCATTGAAGCAATTGGTCGTAGGACGCCTTGTTGGAACAGGCTGTCTATTACCCTTTCCACATCAGCCTCAGCCGCTGACGGGAACCCATACTGCCGTTGTGGCTTTGGGTCCTCCCCTTCAATCTGGACCTCTCCCTGCATGTGCCCACAGTCATGCTTATGCGAGGCATAAACAGATTTATCCTTCTCCAGCAATGTCTTTACTGCGGGCTCCGACAACATCTCCGTGGGGTTAACCCTGAAATCGGCAATGATACACACCTGCTCTTGATAGCTTCCTGTGGGGATATTCAATGGAATGCCCCCTTCCTTTACCTAGCAACTGCCAAATGCAGACATTGGTCGGGTCAAATGAGAGACTTTGTTTCCACATAAAACCTGAAGCCGAGATTTGTTCTGTATGGGTGGGAAGCTGAACTAAGATAGTGGGGAGGTAACAATTCAACCTGCCTATTTTAAAGGGAATAGGTTCAGTCCCCTCCCCCATGTTGAGTGTCCGAAGAATCCACTTTAAAGAGAGTGTGCCATGTTGTTGTGGTGTTATCTCTGGATATGCTCAGGCTTGTGCGGGAGGCCCCCGTGTCCCATAAAAATTCGACGAGGTGGCCCCCAACCTCGCCTTTCACTAAGGGTCTCCCTACATTGTTCCACCTGGTGCTACGTACTCCGAAGGGAGGAGCCTGACACTGTCATGCTTGGGAGTGCTCCCCCGGGATTCTGGATACAAACATTCATGGCCCCCTTCAACAGCCAATGGAGCTATAGGTTGGGGCTGTTTGTCGACTCCTGGATTCCCTCGTCTAGAGGCCCCTTGTGAGGGTGCCCTCTGTCTATCATAACTCTGTGGTGGCGATGGACAATCTCGAGCAAAATGCCCGACCCTCTCATCCTCCCCCGGCACCGGTAACATTTATCTCTCCCTCCCTCACATTGGTCCATCTGGTCTTGGCCTCTGCTACCTGCCTGTCCTGACGGTTGGCGATAGGGAGGGGAGGGTCACTGTTTTGGGGGAATGGCGTCCTTACCTCGCCCCTCATTCCTCCAAGCTGGATCAGCCTCCTGGACCTTTGCTGGGTTCGTCTTTTTCTCCTTCCCTGGTTTTACTTTGATATCTCACGAATCGTGCTCCCACACCATGCCAACTTTCTTAAATGGGCCCCCTTTATGGTCCCAATCTGAAAGAACTGTACACAAAATATGGCTGGTGCACAGAAGTTTTAACCTGGCGTTCTCGGGGCCCTCCACTTGGGTGAAAAATGCGTATGGGTCTCCTCCTGGATTGAGTGTCGGGATTCCCTTCGCTATTTCCTTCAGATCTGAAGCTCCTACCTGGGTCTCATACGTGCATCGCCCATTCTCTTTATTCATCGTCCGTTCAGTACGAATGGTGTTTATGGGTAATGGCGCAGGTGGGGCTGAGGGTTCAGGACTTCCTGGGTACGGGGGTGGACAAGGGTCAAATACCAATGCAGGTGGTCCCAATCCTCCCGCTGCCCATAGGTATATGCCTCCCGTCAAGATCTGGTCAATCTATATCACCGTCCCCGTTTGCAACTGCAGCATTCGTAGCACAGATCGTACCCCTTTTAATTGAGATTTGTGCTCTAAGCTTCTCTTTTTCCCTTTGACATTTGGTATGATCAGCCCTCAGGTGTCTCTTCCTGTTTTGACTTCCCCACAACTTTAATAGCAGCTTGTAAATCGGTACACCTTTTAGTCAACTTAGTCATGCCCTCCAGCGCCTTCTCTGCTAATGTACGAGCTTGATCTCAAAAGGCTACATCACATTGCTTCTCGAAATTTCCCAACTGAACCATAACTACCTCGTGCTGTCTGTGACCTTCATCCTGTACCAGCCTTAAACTCTCGACCTGTTGTTTCAAATCATCTGTTTGTTGATGGCAAGAGGACAGCGCTTGGCCTTGGCTTTCTATTTCTTTACTCGACGCTCGTTCACAAGCCGCTAACCATTTAGTCCATTCCTGCTCAGATCTATGGGCTATTTCCTGGCGTTCTTTCTCCTGGACTAACATACGCTCTTGATGTCCCCTTTCTTGGTCCCTCAGGTGCACTTGGTGGGCCTGTTTTAAATCCTTCATTATCTGAATGGTCTGACAATCTTCCCCCTTGTCTGCCAGCTCAACCAGGCAAACGGTGTAAGTTTAGCAGTTTGTTTTCCCAACTTCTGACGTGTCTGTTCCCAAAAACCCACTGTTGTCAAAGCTGCAAATTTGTGCATACATTGTTCCCAATTGGGTCAATTTTTTTGTCAGAAATTTTCATAGGGCTCCAAGTCACTGCAGCTCAGAGTCCACTAGCGAGTAAACAGTTTCGCCCGAGGTAGCTTTCTTTGGGGTGGGGGGGAGCTTCCTCTGAGACCTTCCCGCCATTTTCCAGGGACTCATATCTCAACGAAGGGGGATCTGATCCTACCGAGAAAAGATCAACACTTCACCCCACCCGGTACCATGTAAGGCTGGGCAGCTGTGGGACTGCTCAAAACTAGGACGATAAGACCCCAGTTTCCTTGGAACAAGAGGGGAAATGACCAGCCTCTGCCAAGTCTGCACTGTTGGATCGTACTCGCATGTAACCAAGCCAAAACCTCAGTAGCATCTATGTCAGCATATCCTGGCCCTGTCCGCGCTCTGATAAAACCTTAACAAAAAAAAACTTCCACTTATTGATAAAACCTTTGAGCACCAATTGCTGGCTAAACTGTCTCTATGCTCTCTTCCCAACTAGATGCTAATCCAACTGTTTGTCCGGTATGCCCGTGATTCAGACCAGGTGTAGCCGTAACACGACCACATAACCTCGTGACCACCCAGGGACGCCAATTGTTGACCGTAAAATGCCGCCTACATGCAGTTAACTTAGCATATCGGACAAAGAGCTGGGACAACTGAAAATCCAATCAATAATATCTTTATTGGTTAGTAATTTCAAACACCCAAGTAATTAAAGTGTACAGATTGAATTCAACTGTTAAGTAGTAACTAAACTATACTAATCTGAGCAACTATAGCGCTTACAGAATAGCTATCTATCACGCGTTTAAGTTCAGTATTACCCCCACAAGCAGAGTTGATCAGGCTTGGCTGGTTACGAACGCTCTTGATAGCTCAGGGTAGGTCTTCCTTCAACGGTTGGTCCTAGGTTGTTACTCCAAAGGTTCCAGACCTCTCCCCTTTTTATAGGGTTTTGTCCAGTTTTCCGAATGTTCCAAGATGTGCTTGGTCACTGATTCACGGCCCTCATGACCTGAGGTTTGACATCGTTAATGCGATGTTGTTAATTCAGTGACCGTCGTAAGCAGGACACCCCTGCTCCCTTGTTCTTCTTATCAGGTCTTTGTTTAATCATCTTACTTCACGTGAAACACGTGATCAGCAGCTAGTCATGAAATGTTTTGCTTATCTCAGATGATCTTGTTAAACTGCAGCCACAGCCCTCCTTACAGGTCTTGGGTCAACTGCAGGATTGTCCCTTCTCCCAGTCTGCTGTGGAGCCAAGGCCACAGCCATAGGGCGTATGGCTACAGGTTTAAGGAGGGGATTCTTGAGCATGCATCTGAAAGCAATGATGGAGCAAAGAGATTGGGACTGGGGTGCAGTAAAGGCTGCAGTAGGAAGGAATAATGTTTCCACAATTATAGATGATGTAACCTATGTGTTTGGTAAGCACTGTCCCAGTGTTGTGGCAGGGATAGAAACCAGACCAGACAGTTTCAAACACAATTGTGTGAAAGTATGGTCATGTATTTGGGAGTGGACAGCACATTCAGAAAACTTTGGACAGAAAAGGGATGTTGGAAATATGGTAATTTGCAAGGACAAATGGGTTGAAGGTAGATTTTCTTTTTGAGGAGGAGTGTGATGGCAGTTTTGGAAGCAAGGGGGAACAGTTCTTGAGATGAAGCCATTTACAATGCCAGCTGACATAGAGGCCAGGGAGGGAAGCTGAATCGTCAGCAGTGTGGTGCAGTTGCAGGAGCAGGCAGCAAGTCCTGAGGACAAGATAAGCTTGGAGAGTATATTTGGAGAGGAATTAAGAGGAAGGCACAATTTTAGAGCTCTGATAGTGAGAACCTGAGAGGAAGCAAGAAGAAAGGGGAAAGCAACTGAATGATTGATTGCTTTTGCTAATAAAGAAGTTCTTGAGTTCTTTGCATGTTTTGGGGATGAGTGTGAGGCTGGGGAGGGGATTGAGGAAAAAGTTGGTAGTTGAGAAAATAATACATTAAGAGCTCAAAGAAAACAAAATATTACTAATTTGTACACTACAGATACTTCACACAGGAATTGAGGACAAAGTATTTTGAAGATTCAGTTGCAGTTAAGAGTTAAAGTATTTGGTCCTGTTAGACAGCAGGCTCAGAATCATTAAACAATTTTGCAGGTACCTAAACAAAAACAGAATTACCTGGAAAAACTCAGCAGGTCTGGCAGCATCGGCGGAGAAGAAAAGAGTTGACGTTTCGAGTCCTCATGACCCTTCCACAGATACCTTGATGAATGGAGACAGAGGATTTACAGAACATAAATGATGAGGGCACTCAGAAAAGTGGATACCTCTGCCATGCTGTGTTAATTGTGTTACTGCAATTATGTTGGATCTTCCTTGAGGCTTTTCCCTGCCTAGTTGGTGCTGTGAACCTATAAGCTGAAAAAAACTTTTTTTTTAAGCTCTTCCATCTCTGAGGAGGCTGCAGGCCAATCCATATCCAATAACCTGCTCTGATAACTCTGTTCACATTTCGACAGGATCCAGATCTCCCTCTTCACCAAAAATTAATCCCTTCTTCCTTGGGCTATACCCTATCTGTGTACCAAGTTATGTTGAAATCTGTCCATTAGTTTTTGAGATATATTATTTGCAAATAGACTAACAGGGGCTAAAACACTACCTCAGCCCACCTTCAGTGCTGGAAATAGCAATACTAACTTGCACGTGTTTGTTTTGATACATGGAGATGAAGCAATGATTAAAATACAATGCTTATTGCTCTGAGGTGATTGGGCTTCAATTATTTCTCTCAGGAGAATGATGTTAATGGATAGATTGGTCAAATTAACTAATATGATTGGTTGGATTGATGTGTGGTGAAAGCCTGAATTCTGAAAAATAACATTGACAGATGTGAAGTTCCAAATGGCCTGCTCATCAAGATTTTCTAAAATAATCAAGGCAAAACTGCTGTCTTATTGTTAAATGAGCTATGTGGATTAATAGATTGATTTTAGACATTGAAAGTGTTTAATGTATGATGTATATGTGCATAGATATTTTTAAAAAGTCTCAACATATTGAGACACTTTTTTGATCTAATGATAGATTGCAGGTAAAATGGGAATGTCTTCAGAAGCTCCAGTACTCAATGTTTAAAAAGGACTTGTGTGCCTGTAGCAACTTCTGCAACCATGGGACCTCCTAAAGTGCTTTTCAGCCAATGAAGTACTTCTGGAGTGAAGTCAGTTTTTTAATGTTGGAAAATTATTGCTGAATAGAATAATTGTTACCCTGGTCTACACTTAACTATTCATGGCAGAGAGTGAAATGTGCAGCTTGCAAATTGTACTGCTTACTGAAATTGTCAGGCTGGTTACACTAGAAAACAATGTTGGTAACAAAAATTATATATAGCTGCTGAACAATTTCAAGCAAGAACTGTCTTATTTCACTAGAATTGCTGCAGATGTTAGATGAGGATAGAATTAGAAAGGTTCAGATTACTTCAAGTTTGAGGTCCTCTTGAAGAGTGAACTACAGCAGTAAATTGCCCCCCTCCTGCTTTGGGGCCTTCTCTGCTCCTTTGGTTGACTTGCATTGTCAAGCTTCCAGTTGTCATGTCAGTCTCTTTAAACTTACTCTAAGCATTACTTTTTTGACTGTGAAAATTTGAATGCCTTGACTCCATAGACCAGATGATCAAGCTCACAACAAAAAAATTGTCTTCTGTAGCTGTTTGTAGCACTGCAAAATACAGAAAAAAGGTCTAGTTAACTTAACCCAAGAACTGAAATATAGAAACCACTATTTTCTCAAATATGTTCTAATAAACTGTAGCTATCCTAGTTATATTTGTACTTACTTACTGCATTTGTGATCTGACCTTGTATAATGATGTCACAAGAATGTTCCATTATCTCAAACACATAGAAGTGCCATACCTTCCAGACCCTCTACTTGCACTCCTTTCTCTTATGTGTTGATTGTGTAGAATAAAGATGTTACGTGATTATAAAACATGCAGACGTTCCTTAGTTCAAGGATACTGACCCTTACATCCCACAAGCTAAGCTCGCATTGTTATCAAAGTTCCATTAAAATACATAACATGGCAGTGCAATTAGGCAATTTAACAAAATCTCATCTCTCTCTACAGTTTAAATGTTGTCAAGGTTAACAAATGTGGGGTGAGGTAGCTTAGGAGATAAATTGAGAAATTATTGTTTGACAAGTTTGCTATTTATGTAAAATGAAGGAAGGATAGAATACGGAAAAGTTCAGATTACTTCTCTAAGTTTGAGGCCCTCTTGAGTGAACTACAGTAGTAAATTGCCCCTCCTCTTTTGTGGTCTTTTCTGCTTCTCTGGCTGACTTGCATTGTTAAACTTCCAGTTATCCTGTGTCACCCTTTATAAGCTTCCTGAGTCTGGTGAACACCTCCTGATTTGGTTGAGTAATGTTGCCAGTTCTTTAGTCCATTAAACTAATCAGGAAAATGTCTTTCCTAATCCTTCAAGCTCTGGAAATTTGATTCACATAGTGGAGTCTTTTCTTGTGCACAGGTTTCCAAAGGAACCAAGTATTAGGTAGCTTGCAGGCTGGATTTGGGCTGAGTGTTGCACAGCAGTAATGTAGGTGGTAAAAAAACACTTGCTTAATATTGTGATCACTTATAATTGCCCCATCAAGGGCCCTTTAAGGAGAATTCTCTCTTTGGCTCTGTCCTGAAAAGACATTGGTAGATGCTTGGAAACTGGTTTCTAGGAAACCAGCCAATGCCTTTTGATCATACTATAAGTAGCAGAGAGTGAGTATAAGTAATTGTAATGCATCACAGCTCTTCAGTGAATTTCTGCTTTCCCAGGTGGTTTGTCAAATTGGACCTGGCAAGTGCACTCCACAAATTCCCAGTTTCAAAGATAAGTTGTTGTGTGGACTTGAAACAATTTCCACAAACAGCATTGAGAAAATTATAGCATATCTGTTTTTGTCATTTTGGTTGAAAGTTGAATACTAGCTAGAAAATCCCTCTGCTCTTCAAATCATGTTAGAGAATCTTTAACATTCATCCAATAGGACAAACAAAGCCTTGGTTTAACATTGCATGTGCAATTGTGCATTGCTAACAATGTAGTAATCACTCAGTACTGTACTGAAGTTTTGGCTTAGATTATGTGCTAAAATTCCTGGAATGGGTCTTTAACCATTTGACACTGGTGAGAATGCTCCCATTTAGCTAAGGTTGACAATGATCTGTTTTGATGAAATCAAAAATGTACTTCTGTTAGCAATACCTATGGTGAGTTGGCAGATGGGTTGAATTATCCATAAAGTGCACAATATATTACTCTATCAGGGTGACTGATTAATGGTGATCAAGTGAGTTAACTTGTTTTTGTACAGGCTATTGTGAATTTTGGTGTTGCTTTCTGGTTGAGTTTCATTATCATAGTTAATTTTATCTTCTGCCTTTTAGAAACCCACAGGATGCAAATGATGCTCGGGAAGATATTCTAGACATAAGGGAGGTTCCAGGTACTGTGTGTTGCAGTACTGAGGGTGCCATATGGTTCACTGATTTTGGGAGCACTGAGAAGGGCTAGTGAGGTGTGGTAGACAGAAGGTTGTTGGCTATGTGAGCATCTTCTGGCTGTGTGAGAAGGGTTCCATAATGTGAGTTCACTGTATTAGGGTGTGGTGCTCCCAGTTTGGTGTTCTGGGTTTGGTACTGCTGGTAAATTAATGCTGGGTGAGATGACAGGCCCTGGATATGGTAAGAGTTGGAGCACATTCTTGTAGGAAGGAAGCACTTGGAGGCTGACAGAATCCCTGGCCTGTTAGAATATTTGGGGTTGTAGGGGCAATGTGTATCCAGGTGTAGTTATAGTGGTACAGTGGTCTTGGTGTGTGAGATCTCTTGCAAGACAGTGGTAAGTTGTGGAGTAATCGAAAAAAATGGATGAAAAATTGAGGTCCAACTGTTAAGTGTGTCAGAGTGGAATGGAGGAAAGACCAGTTTTAGGTTCTGCAAATTACTTGAACCTTAGTCATTTTCTTGACTCGGCAAAAAGTTTGGTGTAACAAATTTAGAGGACTTATTAAGTAATGAAGCAATACTTAAACAACAGGCAATAGTTTATAAGCCTCACACAGCCTTTACGCTTCAGAGTAGCCTGGACAAGGGTTGATGCTAATTCTGGCCTGGTGTGATTTTTTACTCTTCTATTATATTTTGCAAAAATATACCTCATTCATAAAATAACATTACGAAGCATTTCAAATGGTTATTCCAGAAGGTGCAAGGATATTCAAATTTTCTACATAGATCTTGTTGCACCCTTGAGGTGCTTCAGTACAATTGTGATGCATGCAATATTTACTGTATACATTCACTGTGAGTCATACAGCCTGGGGGGGGTTCTAGACAATTTCCAGCCCTTGGGTGCACGATGGCTGAAAGGCCTTAAACAGCGATCTTTCCCTTTTGCGCCTCTGCAATGGCTACCCCAAGTTTTAATGCACCCTTCCAGCACACAGCCCTGGACCCTGGAATGTGCCAGTTTGCAACACTCAGTCAAGGATAATTCTTTGCACTGGAAGACCAACAGGTTTTAGGCAGACCAAAGAGTATCTTTTACTGAGTTGGTGATCCTCCAGTTGCAGTTGATGTTTGTCCCTGTGGACATCCCTCTGAACAGCTCATAAAGCACAGAATCCTGCAGCACAGAACTGCTTGGGATGAACCTCGACAAAAGCACTGCATCTCTCTCCAAACCTTGTTTGTAAAGGCACGTTCCAGAAGAAGGTGAACAATGGCCTCTTCCCCACTACAGCCACCTCAAGGGTAACGTGGAGGGGGTGAGACTCCAGGCGTGTAGGAAGGATCTGATGGGGAGGGCCTTTCTCACCACCAGCCGAGCTATTTCTTGGTGATTGTTCTTGTTTGAAAGTTCTGGCGTGGAGGCATTCTGCCAAATTACTTTGACAGTCTGCTCAGGGAACTATCCGAAGGGGTCCACCATCTCCTTTTCCCGCAGGATCTCTAGGACTTTATGTGTAGACCACTGCCTGATGGACTTGTGGTCAAAGATGTTTTTCTGAATAAACTTTTACATGAGGTTTATATGGTACAGCACAGTTCAACTGTTTGCAGTGTTCCACAGCAACGTGGCCAGACCCATCCTTTGCAACACCGGTGACAGGTAGAACCTCAGCACATAGTGACACTTGGTGTGTGCATACCAAGGGTCTGCGCACAGCTTGATGCAGCCACGCATAAAGGTGGTCAACAGGATGAGGACAATGTTGGGTACGATTTTTTTTCTCCTTTTTAGAGGTTTGTACATTGTGTCCCTGCGAACACGATCCTTTTCCGACCTCCAGATAAAGCAGAAGATAGCTCGGATGATTACCACGGCGCAAGTGTGAGGAATGGGCCAGAG
This sequence comes from Carcharodon carcharias, assembly GCF_017639515.1. Taxonomy (NCBI): domain Eukaryota; kingdom Metazoa; phylum Chordata; class Chondrichthyes; order Lamniformes; family Lamnidae; genus Carcharodon; species Carcharodon carcharias. Next base: position 39,445,974 of record NC_054470.1, read on the forward strand.
CTGTGGCACGAACAGCACACCAGGACTGCGTCACACCTGTTGACCAGGTTCTTGGGTACCAATGACATAGGTAGAACTAGAAAAGAGGTTCTGTAAAGTCAGTATGAGGAGCTAGGTACCAAATTAAGAAGCAGAACCTTAAGGATAATGATCTCTGGATTATTACTTGAGCCATGTGCAAATTAGCATAGGGCAAATAAGATTTGAGAGATGAATGCATAGCTCAAAGACTGGTGAAGGAGAAGTGGACCCCGGTTTGTGGGGCATTGGTATCAGTACTGAGGAAAGTGGGGGCTGTACCGCTGGGACGAATGTCCTCATAAATCACATAACTAGGGAAGTAGAGAGGGCTTTAAACTAGAGAGGGGTGAGGGTTCAAGCTTGGGTAGAGGTAGCAATTTAAGGGAGCAAAATAATGAGAATTGAGGGTCAGAGAATGGCAGCAAGGAACAGAGAAAAAACCTAAGAATACACCAACAGTCAAGACTAGATGTTACGAAGGTAATAAAAAGACAAAACTGAAGGCTCTTTATCTGTACGTAACATTTATGACAAAGTAAATGAATTGATGGCCCATATTTATGTAAATAAATATGATCTGATAGCAATTACGGAGATGTGGCTGCAGGTCGACAAAGATTGGGTCCTTAATATTGAAGGGTACATGACATTCAGGAAGAACAGGAAGCTAGGTAAAGGTGGAGGAGTAGCATTGTTAATCAAAGAGGGCATTGGTGCAATAGTTAGAGATGACCTTGATTCAGGAGATCAGGATGTAAAATTGATAAAGATAAAATACTGCAGATGCTGGATCTCTGAAACAAAAACAAAAAATGCTGGAAAAACTCAGGTCTGACAGCATCTGTGGAGAGAAAGACAGAGTTAACATTTCAAGTCCATGTGACTCTTCAGAGCTCTGAAGAGTCATATGGACTCAAAGTTAACTGTCTTTCTCTCCACAGACGCTGTCAGGAATGTAGAATCGTTTTGGGTGGAGATGAGGAATAGTAGCGGAAAAAAGACATTAGTGGGAGTGGTTTACAGGCCTCCTAACAGTAACCACAGTGTAGGACAAAGTATTCAAGAGAAAAAGTTGTGTGCTTGTGATAAAGGGACGGCAATAATCATGGGTGATTTTAATCTACACACACACTGGAAAAATCGGATTGGCAACAGTAGCCTGGATGAGGAGTTCTTAGAATGCTTTCGAGAGAGAGTTTCTTAGAGCAATGTGTTCTGGAACCAACCTGAGAGCAGGTTATATTAGACTTGGTATTGTGTAATGTTATAGAATTAATTAGTGACCTCAGAGTAAAGGCTCCCCTAGGTATCAGCGACCACAATATCTTAAACTTAAATAAGGGCAACCAAGTGTGAATGAAAGCTGAGCTTGCTGAAGTCAACTAGGAAACTAGGCTAGAGGATAGATCATTAGAGAAGCAGTGACAGACATTTAAAGGGATATTTCAGAGTATTCGGAATAAGTACAGTTCTACTATAAAGAAAAATTCTAAGGGGAGGACCCACCTCCGTGGTTAACTAAATATGTTAAGGAAAGCATCAAACTTAAGGACAAAGCATACAATTCTGCAAAGATGAATGGCAGGACAGATGATTGGACAGACTATAAAGAATGGTGGAGAATGACTAAAAGGTTAATGAGGAGAAAGAAACTAGAGTATGAGAGGAAGCTAGCTAGAACTGTAAAAAAAAAAAAAGGATAGCAACAGTTTCTACAGGTATTTAAAAAGGAAAAGAGCAAGTAAAATGAGTGTTGGTCCTCTCGAGACTGACAGTGGGGAGTTAATAGTAGATAACAAGAAGATGGCAGAAGATAAGAACAAATATTTTGCTTCTGTGTTCGCTGTAGAGGATACAAAAACCATTCCAGTAATAGCTGCAAATGAGGTGGTGAAAGGGAGAAAGGAACTCGGTGAAATTTAAATCACTAGATAAACGGTAAAGAGCAAACTGATGGAGCTACAGGCTGGCAGGTCTCCCGGTCCTGATGGACTACATCCTAGGGTCTTAAAAGAAGTGGCTAATGAGGTAGTCGATGCCCTGGTGTTAATTTTCCAAAATTCGCTAGATTCTGGAAAGGTTCCACCAGATTGGAAAGTAGCAAATATAGATGCTCTATTCAAGAAGGGAGGGAGGCAGAAAACAGGAAATCATAGGTCAGTTAGCTTGACGTCTGTCACCGGGAAGTTATTGGAATCAATAATTAAGGAGGTTATAGCTGGGAACTTAGAGCTCAAGGCATTCGGAAGAGTCAGCATGGCTTTGTGAAAGGAAAATCATATTTAACCAATTTATTGGAGTTTTTTTTTAAGGAGTAACATGTGCAGTGGATGAAGGGGAGCCTGTAGAGGTATTGTACTTGGATTTCCAGAAGGCACTTAACAAGGTGCCTCATCAAGGATTCTTCAGGAAAATAAAGGTTCATGGTGTGGTGGGTAACATATTAGCGTGGATAGAAGATTGGCTGGCTGGCTGGCAGAAAGTGGAGAGTATACATAAATGGGCCTTTTTCCTGTTGGCAGGATGTGACGAGTGGAACCCCACAGGAGCCTGTACTAGGGCCTCAACTCTTAACGATTTACATCAATGACTTATGTGAGGGGAGTGAAGACATAGCTACATTTGCAGATGACACAAAAATACGTAGGAAAGTATGCTGTAAAGAGGACATGAGGTTGCAGATGGATATAGATAAGTTGAGTGAGTGGGCAAAGATCTGGCAAATGGAGCTTAATGTGGGAAAATGTGAAGTTCACTTTGGCAGGAAGAACAAAAAAAGCATAGTATTACTTAAAGAACGGTTGCATAATTCTGAGGTGCAGAGTGATCTAGGTGTTCTAGTACGAGTCACAAAAAGTTAGTATGCAGGCACAGCAAGTAATTAAGAAGGCTGATAGAATCCTATCCTTTATTACAAGAGTGATTGAACATAAAAGTAAGGATGTTATACTTCAGTTATACAGGGCATTGGGGAGACCGCACCTCCAAATAGTGTGCAGTTTTGGTCTCCCTTATTTAAGGAAGGATGTAAATGCATTGGATGTTTACTAGATTGGTAGTTGGAATGAGTGGAACAAAAACAAAAATAACTGGAAAAACTCAGCAGGTCTGACAGCATCTGCGGAGAGGAACATAGTTAAAGTTTCGAGTCCGTATGACTCTTCATCAGAACTCTGATGAAGAGTCATACGGACTCTAAACGTTAACTGTATTCTTCTCCGCAGATGCTGTCAGATCTGCTGAGTTTTTCCAGCTATTTTTTGTTCTTGTTTCAGATTTCCAGCATCCGTAGTATTTTGCTTTTATCCTGGAATGAGTGGGTTGCCTTATGAGGAAATGTTGGACAGACTAGGCTTGTTTCACCTGGAATTTAGCAGAGTGAGGGGTGATTTGATTGAAGTATACAAGATCCTGAATTTCCCTGACAAGGTGGCCATTGAAAGGATATTTCCTCTTGTGGATGAGTCCAGAACTAGGGAACACTTTTAAAATTAGGGATCACCCTTTTAGGACAGATGAGGAGAAATTTTTTGAGGGTTGTGCAACTTTGGAATTCTCTGCCTTAGAAGGTGGTGGAGGCGGGGTCATTGAATATTTTTAAGGCAGAGGTAGATAGATTCTTGTTAGGCAAGGTTACTGGGGTTAGGTGGGAACATGGAAATCAAAACACAAGAGCAACGGCCATGATCTTATTGAATAGCGGAGCAGGCTCGAGGGGCTGAATGGTCTACTCCTGTTCCTATTTCTTATGGTCTTATGTTACCCACAGTGAAGAGCTAGACAGTTTTCATTTGACCGTAGCTACTCGCTTCCAGTTTCCTAGCACATGCTCCGGTCCCTCCAAACCATATGCCCAGCACCTCCTGTTGCTCTGACCTGATGGTGAAGGGGACAAAGGAGTGAGCCCAGTTCCCAAGGAACATGGCCTTGCTTTTGCCGTGATTTACTTTGGCTCCTGAGGCCAGTCGAACTGTTCATAGATGCTCATCAGTTTGCGCACCGACAGTGGACCGAGCAGAAGGTGGCAATGTTGTCCATGTAAAGGGAGGCTTTGACTTGAGTGCTTCCACTACCTGGGATTCTCACTCCTCATTCCAGAATCCTTCCTGAAGGACATAGCAAAACGTTCTATGCAACACCCGAACAGGACGGGAGAGAGGGCAGCCCTGCGTGACTCCGCGTTTATTTGGAAAGCTGTCCGATTCCCACCCATTGATTGAAATTGTGCTACTGATGTTTATGTAAAGCAGTTGGATCCAATTGCAGATTTGTGCCCTTCCCCTCGCCTCCAAAACCCAATTTGAGAGCATATCCATCATGTAGATGTGCGATATTCTGTCAAAGACCTTCTCCTGGTTCAGGCTGATGAGGCAGGTGTCCACATCACTGTCCTGTGCTTAGTCTTGCACTACTCAGATCTTCCTGCCAGGTACAGTGCAGGTCTGGTCAGGGTGCATCACCAACTCCAGAGCAGACTGAATCTTTATAAATGTGTACTCGGCCCTTTTTATCATTTTATAGCTCTGGTATCCAGGATGTTTCCTGCTGTATTTGGTAAAAGCAATTGACTTGCACCATTCATAACACAATCAACATGATCAGTACTCCACGCATAGTTACATCAATAGACTATTGATACACAACATATAGCTACATCCTTAACTACAATTAACAAAGTTAACATACAGACACCTTAATAGGCTTACATTGTTCTTTACAGTGAGTTAGTGCAAATATCAGATGTATGTAGACAGTTGTCTTTTTCCTGCCTCTTACTGTTAGACTATACATTCTGCAGGCAGACTGAATATGTTCTTATTTCTGTTCAGTCTTCCTGAGTTCTGACACCCCCTTCTGTTTCTTTAAATTCAGATTCATGCGATATGCTATCCCTAATGCCTAACCTAATCAATGCAAACAGTTATTCTCGTACCTGCAGTTAACTCTTGGCTTATCAAAAGCCCATGCAAGCATTTATAAAATACAGTCCCTAAAATTCATAGTATAAGGAAAAAGATATTAAACCATATTTCTCACATGCATTGCATAGGTATGGGGGCATGTGTTGCATTGCGACATGATTTGGAACATGGGCAGGGCATAGTTTGCACAGAACTCTACTCGGCAAAGTGCAGTGTACAGAGGCCACTGACAATGCTACTGACAGCAGTTCAGTGTGGGAATCCACAATGTTACATGCTGCCCAGTTCATTTTGAACTGTTGAGGGCAGGTTGCAAAACATGACTCCTGCAGCCAAAACAAAGCTATCCAATTTCTTAAAAACAAAAAAACTGCGGATGCTGGAAATCCAAAACAAAAACAGAATTACCTGGAAAAACTCAGCAGGTCCGGCAGCATCGGCGGAGAAGAAAAGAGTTGAAGTTTCGAGTCCTCATGACTCTTCAACAGAACTTATAATATCAAATAGATACCCCCAAAATTAAGCCTAAGTATTTCCATGCAAAACTAACAGTGGCTGTTGCCGAAATTAACTCTTGATTCAAAGCTCCAGCAAGCCTTTGATCCCAAATTACTCAAATGATAGATTTTTCTAAGACAAAGGATGTTTTATATGTTAACTTCATTAAATGCCACTGAGACAGAGTTTTATTTACAATTGCTGTCTGGTGTTGGTGCCAGAAACAGACTGCATTGATGGCTAGGGAATTTCAAGTTGCACCTTAGATTTTTACCTGGATGTTAATAATACTATTTTTAATTTCTGACCTGATTTAATCATGAAACAGAAAGATGTATTTCAACCCACTTTCTTAGGCTCTAATATTTCCTCCCTCGCATACCAGTATATGCACTGGAAATAATAGGGGCTCACTGATGAATCATTTCCTTTTAACTTATCTATAAGAGACTCTCCTTCAGTATTCTGGACCAGATCTTTATTGAAGATGTTACAAAGTTGATGGACTATTGCAGCACATGGCATCTCACATTAAATCCCTCTAAAACAATAATCAGTGTATTCCACCTCCACAATGCCAGTGCCAAAAAAAAATTGCATATCTGGATGGATGGCCAGAGACTAAAGCATAATCCCAACCCAACATAGTTGGGAGTGACTCAAGATAGGACTCTGTCCTTCCAGGAACATTTGATGAAAACAACAACAAAATTGGAAACAAACTACCAACCAAACTTGCTGGATCTACACTCTGGACCTCAGCACTTGCCCTGTCTGGCACCTCATTGACACTCAACCGAAGGCAACAATGTGCATCATAACTGGAATTCTTGGCTCAACACCCTTCGCCTGGCTTCCTGCCCTTGTAAATTCCATCACTGCTGACTGATGAAAACCTGCAAACTGGTTGAAACCATCTGTGCACCACCTCACTTACTTATCATTCCATGATGATCTGTCTTCCATCTTTGCACCCCATATGGAGCACCATTCCTGAGCAAGATCTGCCAACATACATCCTGCAGATCAAGGAATGGGAAACCTGGGAAGTCACGAACAAGTTCCTTGTGGCAAACCACATCTGTCGAAAGGTAGGCTTTGAACTGCCATGGTGAGAGTGGTCTTTGCTAAATAGTTTCAGGAAGGGCCAGGGCCCCTGTGCAGCCAACCTCCACCACTGGGGTCTCAAGTAAGAGATTGTTAATAAACTTGTGCTGAAAACAGCTGTACTTGTGATGAAGGTACTAGCACAATACATGTCCACCGGATTCATCAATGAGTGGTTTACCATGATTAGCAGTTAACTGTTAAACAAGGAAATTGGTTTATATTCCCATTGACCAATTTGCTTAGGTGAACATGAGAGCACGTGTTTGGGGAGGGGGAAGTCAAAATTATAACATCAACATCTTAAAATACTTGCTGGAAACCAGGTTTCAGTTGTCTCAAAAACTAACTAGTTTAAATCTCCTCTCCTGCCCATCAGCCAGTTATCTTTCATTTCTCCCCTCTTGGTTACTTTGCCTCCTGGTACCTATCCCAATCCATTGCTGTTGCTCTACCTTTTTTTTCCTGCTGCCACTCCAGGCTCTAATACTACTTGGAGGGTAGCTTTGGGCTTATCCATGTCTGCTTTGATATTCTTCAAAGGATTGATCAAGGCACTCTTTGCTGCCTGCCAACCAGCACCAACCCCAACTGTATGAGCTGTATTTATCTCTGGCCTTCCTCTCCAGGATACCTGCTGGGGGCTAATTTCACCTTCTCCCTCCTGCCTGTCCTGTTCACCTCATCTACCACCACATCTTTGGACTTGAGATCAGCAATCCCGGTCCCCCTCTATAGATCCCTCCAGAATCGTCAGTTCACTTGTGAAAAAGGACTTTGCTATTCATGCCAATTTGTTGGTGGCAGCATTGAAAAGATGACTTTGATGGAAGCTTTTTTTAAAAATTTGTTCACTGGATGTGGGCTTCTGGCTGGACCAGCATTTATTGCCCATCTCTAATTGCTCTTGAGAAGGTGGTGGTGAGCTGCTGCCTTGAACTGCTACAGTCCATGTAGTGTACATACACCCACAGTGCTGTTACGGATGGAGTCCAGGATTTTTACCAGTGACATTGAAAGAACGGCCTTATATTTCCAAGTCAGGGCGGTGAGTGACTTGGAGGCGAGCTTCCAGGTGGCGGTGTTCCCATCTATCTGCTGCCCTTGTCCTTCTAGATGGTAGTAGTCATGGGTTTGGAAGGTGCTATCTAAGGAGGCTTGGTGAGTTCCTGCAGTGCATCTTGTGGATGGTAGACACTACTGTTACTGTGCGTCAGTGGTGGAGGGAATGAATGTTTGTGGATGGCGTGCCAGTTAAGTTGGGCTGCTGTGTCCTGGACGGTGTCAAGCTTCTTGACTGTTGTTTGGAGCTGCACTCATCCAGGCAAGTTGGGAGTGTTCCATCACACTCCTGACTTGTGCCTTGTCGATGGTGAACAAGCTTTGGGAAGTCAGGCAGTGAGTTACTTGCCACAGGATCCCTAACATCTAACCTATTGTAGCCACATTATTTATATGGCTAGTCCAGTTCAGTCTCTGGTTAATGGTAGCCCTCCAGGATGTTGATCGTGTGGGATTCAGCGATGGTAATGCCATTGAACATCAAGGGTCAATGGTTAGATTCTCTCTTATTGGGGATGGTCATTGTCTGGCACTTGTGTGGCGTGAATGTTACTTGTCAGCCCAAGCCTGGATATTGTCCAGGTCTTCCTGCATGGACATGGACCGCTTCAGTATCTGAGGAGTCATGAATGGTGCTGAACATTGTGTAATCATCAGCGAACATCCCCACTTCTAACCTTATGATGGAAGGAATGTCAAGAACGAAGCAGCTGAAGATGATTGGGCCTAGGAGACTACCCGGAGGAACTCCTGCAGTGATGTCCTGGAACAGAGATGACTGACCTCCAACAACCGCAACCACTTTCCTTTGTGCTAGGTATGACTCCAGCCAGTGGAAAGTTTTCCCCTGGTTCCCGTTGACTCCAGTTTTGTTAGGACTCCTTGAAGCCGCATTCTGTCAAAAGCGGCCTGGATGTCAAGGGCAGTCACTCTCACCTCACCTCGGGAGTGCAGCTCTTTTTTCCTCCAAGTTTGGACCAAGGCTGTTGTGAGGTCAGGAATGAGTTGCCTTAGTGGAATCCAATCTGAGAGTCAGTGAGCAGGCTATTGCTGAGCAACTGCCACTTGATAGCACTATTGTTTATCCCTTTCATCGCTTTACTGATGATCGAGGGAAGACCGATGGGGCAGTAATTGGCCAGGTTTGATTTGTCCTCCTTTTTGTGTGCAGGACGTACCTGGACAATTTTTCACATTGCTGGGTATGTGCCAGTGTTGTAGCTGTACTGGAACAGCTTGACTACGGATGTGGCAAGTTCTGGAGCATAAGTGTTCAGTACTATTGCTGGAATATTGTCAGGGCTCATGGCCTTTGGAATATCCAGTAACTTCAGCCGTTTCTTGATTTCATGTGGAGTAAATCGAATTGGCTGAAGACTGGCATCTGTGATGTTGGGGACCTTCAGAGGAGGCTGAGATGGATAATCCACGTGACACTTCTGGCTAAAGATTGTTGCAAATGCTTCAGCCTTATCTTTTGCACTGATGTGCATTGAGGATGGGGATATTTTGTGGTGCCGCCTCCTCCAGTGAGTTGTTACATGTCCATCACCATTCACAACTGAATGTGTCAGGACTGTTTAGCTCTGTCTATCACTTGCTGCTTATGCTATTTGGTGTGTGAGTAGTCCTGTGCTGTAGCTTCACCAGGTTGTCACCTCATTTTTAGGTATGTCTCGTGCTGCACCTGGCATGCCCTCCTGCACTCTTCTTTGAACCAGGGTTGATCCCTGACTTGGTGGTAATGGTAGAGTGGGGGATATGTCGGTCCATGAGGTTACAGATTGTGGTTGAGTACAGTTCTGCTGCTGCTGAAGGCCCACAGCACTTCATGGTTGCCCAGCCTTGAGTTGCAAGATCTGTTCGAAATTTATCCTATTTAACATGGTGGTAGTGCCACACAGCCTTCATTGTGTTAGCCTCAGTGTGAAGATGGGACTTCGTCTCCTCAATGACTGCGCGCTGGTCACTTGTACTGATAGTGTCATGGACAGATGCTTCTGCGGTCGGCAGGTTGGTGAGGATGAGGTCAAGTATGGTTTTTGCCTCTTGGTTCCCTCACCACCTGCCACAGATCCAGCCTAGCAGCTATGTCCTTTAGAATTCGGCCAGTTCGGTCAGTGGTGATGCTATCGAGCCACTCTTGGTAATGAACATTGATGTCCCCCACCCAGAGTATGTTCTGTGCCCTTGCTGCACTTGGTGCTTCCTCCAAGTGGTGTTCAACATGGAGGAGCACTAATTCATCAGCTGAGGGGTGGGGAGGCAGTACTTGGTAATCAGCAGGAGGTTTCCTTGCCTATGTTTTGACTCTATGCCATAAGACTTAATGTTGAGGACTCCCAGGGTATACCACTGAGCTGCCATCTCTGCTGTGTCTGACCTGCTGGTGGGACAGGACGTACCCATGGATGGTGGTAGTGGTGTCTGGGACTTAGTCAGAGAAACATACCTTACAGACAATGTCAGGTTGTTGCTTGACTAGTCTGTGAGGCAACTGTCCCAATTTTGCCACGAGTCCCCAGATGTTAATAAGGAGGAGGACTTTGTATGGTTGACAGGGCTGAGTTTGCCGTTGTCATTTCCGGTATCTAGGTCAATGCTGGGTAGTCTGCCCAGTTCCATTCCTTTTAGAACGTTCAGTCTTTTTAGTAGTTTGAAACAACCGAGGGCATTTAAGAGTCAATCACATTGTGCACACCAGCAGAGGCTTTCAAGAGGGCATTAGATGATTGTTTCTGCTCAATTCTGTCCTAATCAAATAATGTGCAAGGGCATGGGGAAAACGCAGGGCAATGGCACTAGGTCATAATGCTCATTTGAAGAGCCAGTGCAGACACAATGGGGCAAATGGTCATCTTCTGTGCCGTTAAAATAACGTGATTCTGTGATATTGGTGCTTATCCAATTCTGGCGCCTTGAGCATTGCAGATTTTAAATGTTCTGCCATTTGTGGCCGTGCTTTCAATTGCCTAGGTCGCCCTAAAAGACTGATTCCCTACCGCTGTTTATTCCTTAAAACCTACATCTTTGACCAAGATTTTGGCTATATGCCCTAATATCACCTAATGGGACTCAGTCTGATTATGCTTTATAACACTTCTGTGCAATGTCTTCTAACGTTTTATTACAATAAGGCAAATAGAGATGCTGTTTCAAACTTGCATTGGAAGATGTTTCGGACACTTTGGACATGTCAGAGGTTAGGGCAATGCATCCCTGCTGTTCTGTTGAGTAAAGAGCAGAGTTTGAGTCAGTATTCACTGGAGATCAGATGATTATACTCCTTTTGAATATTAACTTTTAATTTCTGGAGTTGAGCTCGATTAAAATATATTTTGTTATTGTAGAATTTTTCAGCTCAACACACTTGTGTCTGTTCTCTGAAAGATATATAGCTGTTTAGCCCGATTATAAATTTAGGGATGCCTTTGATATTGCCTTGGGTATAGTGGTGCTGATCACATCTGTAAGTGGTCTGACTTATACTTTGTAACACAGCTGTAATGTCCAATATCTAATTGTACAACAGTGTGTGGCAGGGTGTAACAATCTCATCCCCTTATGATCTGAACTGGATATTGTGGCTTTCACACATGGCCTTAACATCAATTTTTCCAGTCTTTTTGAAGGACAACTAAAATTATGGTTAAATAGGCAAGGCCAGATACAGAATGTAATGTCAAAATGATTTATTTCATGGACAGCACTTCACTTCAGCACACAGTAACAGTCAAAGCAAATTCCATTTGCTTTACACTCGCTTCTTTGCTCAAAAAATGGAGAATGAATAATATGTCGACAAAACTCTGTCTCTTTAGTACCAAGAACATGTTTTGAAAACTTCTTTCTAAATCAATACAACTTACAAAAAATAACTGCCTGCAGTTTAGCTTCTAGTCCCAGGCCCCTGATCTATATGTTGCAATTTCTAGTTTAAATCCTGACACTCAATCCTTCTTACCAAAGGGGTGTGATGCTGACTTCCTCTCTGATCAATGAATCATTAGTAAACCTGCCATGCAACCCAGAAGGTGCAACACCTGCCCCTTTACTTCCCCCCTCCTCACTGTCCAAGGGCCCAAACACTCCTTTTAGGTGAAGCAGTGGTTCACTTGCACTTCCCTCAATTTAGTCTACTGCATTCACTGCTCCCAATGCGGTCTCCTCTACATTGGAGAGACCAAACGCAAACTGGGTGACCGCTTTGCGGAACGCCTTTGGTCTGTTCGCAAGCATGACCCAGACCTCCCTGTCGCTTGCCATTTCAACACACCAACCTGCTCTCATGACCACATGTCCATCCTTGGCCTGCTGCAATGTTCCAGTGAAGTTCAACGCAAAGTGGAGGAACAGCACCTCATCTTCCAATTAGGCACTTTACAGTCTTCCAGACTTAACATTGAGTTCAACAACTTAAGATCGTGAACTCCCTCCTCCATCCCCACCCCCTTTCTGATCCCGCCCTTTTTTTCTAATTTATCATTTTAAAAGATTTATTTTTCTTTTCCCACCTATTTCTATTATTTTAAAATGTATTTCCATCCATTGTTTTATCTCTACCTTTTAGCCCATTTTGATCCCTTCCCCTACCCCAACCCCACTAGGGCCATCTATCACTTGATCGTCTGCTTTCTACCCTTAATGTCACCATTAGCACATTCCTTAGCTAATATCACCACCGTGAACACCCCTTTGTCTTTTTGTCTATGACATTTTTGCCTCCACTGGCCCTCTATCCATTTCTACCTGTCCCACCCTCCTCAAACAGCTTATATTTCACCTCATTTCTTTTTTCTTTAGTTCTGATGAAGAGTCATACGGACTCGAAACGTCAACCGTATTCCTCTCCGCAGATGCTGTCAGACCTGCTGAGTTTTTCCAGCTATTTTTGTTTTTGTTTCAGATTTCCAGCATTCGCAGTATTTTGCTTTTATATTATTGCAGCTAAGAGGGTGTGGTGGGTACTCCCATCAAAAATATTTTTCCAAACAGAAAAGTAAAATTAATGAGAATGCTATCACAATGAAGCATAAGTTACAAAATGGAGATGAGAATGATTGAACTTCTAGAAATAGAAGCAGTGCCACAATTCATGGTACAGATATACAAATTGTACTCGACGTAGATCAAGGTTAACTGAAGAAGTTATATTTGCAAGTGGTCAGACAATGCCCTGGGAACCCTATGAGTCACTGAGCGTGGCTATCTAGACAATTCACTTTCCACGCCCCACCCACTTCTTCCCAGCCCCATCTTAAACAAAGGGTCCCACAAAAAATTTGATAATGTGTGAAACGTTTGTTATTCCTGGGCTATCTCTAGATCTAAGTTTCCCAAGTGGGTTTTTTAGTAGTAAAGAGGATTTTGTTTGTATACACAGTCTTCATGATATAATTTTAAAACTCTATATAATCTAAGTGGCTTTAAAGCGTTTATGATCTCCGACTAGCTGTGACATCATCTTTCTCAGCCACTTCCCACAATTCAGCCTCATCTTGTGTGGATAACTTTCAAATTGAAACTCCATTTTGGGCTCATTTCAGTTGATTGCCATTTCACCAGCAAATCTTAAAGGCACTTGTCAAGCAAATTACTTTTCCTGTAAGTGAAGAGAAAATAGTCAAAATTATGTTAAAAAAAAATTGGCTCAGATAAATTTGATAGAAAAATTGGCAGATAAGTTTACATATTTGATGTATTCCTACAAGTAGTAAAGAAGATGCAACAATAGCTGGAATTGCTTGGATAAGTAGAGTTATTAAAGCAAAATCTGAAAAAAACAGGCATATGGTGAATCTAGGGTGAATATGAAAATCAAGCAGACTGTAGAAAACCAAGGGGAAACATAAAAGATTAAGAAGGCAATGAAGGGATAAATATTGGCCAGGACACCAGGGAGAACTCCCCAGATCATCATCGAAATTAGTGCCGTGAGATATTTATATCCACTGAGACCACAGAGGGGACATTAGCAGCATTCCCTCAGTACTGGCACTGGGATATCAGCCCTGATATTTGTACTGAAGTCCTGGAGTGAGACTTTAACCTAGAACCTTATGACTGAGAGGCGAGAGTGCTACCAACTGATCCCTGGCTGATGCCGACAAATTGTCAGTAGGTAAATATCATGGGTAAGGCTTAGAGTAGGGTGAACTAGAGACTAGATAAAAAGTGAAATCTTTTGGAATTTGGGAATGACTAGTGGACTGTGGCTGAAGGAATGACAGGGCACAAGAGGAAGAATTACATGCAGTTAGGGTGACTAAAGAAAAGGAATTGGTATTGAAAAAGTTGGTGAAATTCAAAGTGTAAAAGGTTCTTTGTTCGGATGGTTTGTATCCTAGAATACTAACTGGGGGAGGAAATACCAAGAGGCTTTAATTACAATTTTAAAAACATCCTTGGGTATGCAAGTTGTTGGAGGTTTGCTACTTCTGTTGAAAGAGAGACAGGGTTTAATGGTTATTTATAGACCCATCGGTCCAACATTAGTCGCAGATAAATATCAGCGGCCATATTACAGGATAAAATTAACGCTTAGTCATGTATTTATTAAGGAGATCCAACATGGATTTGTGAAAGACAGATTATGTTTGACAACTTTAGTGTTTTTTGAGGATTTAATTATGTGTATTCATAAAGGAGATGCAATGACATGCACTATAAAAAGCATTCGATAAGGTGCTGCAGAGGAGACCTTATTCAACTGGTATTAAGTGAAATGTGGAATCACAGAAGGAAGTTGGCTCGAGGGCATAAAACAAAATGGTGGATAATGGAGTAATTTTGGGACTGTAGGGTTCGAACATGAGGTCCGGGGCCAGTGTTACGACTATCATTCTTACTATATAAATTACCTGGAGTCATTGGGGTTCAATATCAAAATACCACACAGTTTTGAATGGACTGAAGTTTATGCAAAATGGGAATCCAGTTTGAAGAGCACCCTTTAATCTGGAGGTGACAAACGCACAAAGCTGGTTTTAGCACCAGATGAGCCAAAGCAGGATTGGAGGGAGGTAATGCTGTAGAGGTGGAAATGGTGTTCTTTCTGATGGAGAATATAAGTGATAAGTTAAGGTTGGAGAGAAGTAGGATGCTGAAGTTGCAAATAATCTGGTTCAGTCTGAGACAGTCAGGGAGGGGACTGAAACTCAAAGCTTAACTTGAAAAGCTTACTTTCAAGAACAAATATTGGAGAACCTGTCTGACCCCATAAAGGCAGTGGAAGGGTCATGACAGATAGTGGAGGTGAGAGCTGAGTATAGTCAGTGTACATGTGGAACCTGACTGCATGTGTTTGGATGATGTTACCAAAAGATCGCGTGTTGAGGAGGAGGCCACGGATAGATAATTGGGTGCTTCCCAAGGTAATACTTAAGGGCTGGGAAGAGAAGGCAATGGTGGGGATACCCTGGTTACAGTGGTTTAGATAAGATTGAGACCATGTGAGGGAATAGTCGTACTATACCATCCTCATGTAATAGCTCTCTGTACTGAGCTGGATAACAGGAGAGCCGTTGCTAGAAGATGCTGTGGTCAACTGCATCAATGGTTACAGATATGTCGATCAGGGTTAGTACATCACTGTCACAGAAAATGAAATTTGAGACTTTCATTAGGGCTGCTTCACTAATAGAAAACCTGATTTTAAGGTAATCAAGCAATAATGCTTCTAACTTAACCATATCATGAAGGCTTACATATAAACAATGTGCCAACAATACCAGGGTGCACAAAATACCGGGAGGGACAGATAGCATTAGTATAGAGAATAGTAAGTTAATAGGTGAAGTCGGGGTGAGGGAGAAAGTAACAAAATCCAAATCACGGAGTATAGTAAATAAGATTGGAGAGTTGCAGATTGCCGTGTGGAAATATGATGCCACGGTAAGAGAGACTTGGCTCAAGGAGAGGTAGAACTGGGTGTTAAATATTCCCGGGTACAAGGTGTTCAGAAAAGATAGGAAAGAAGGGGGGTGGTGGTATCGTTTAAGGAGAGTGTTGCAGTGTTGGAGAAAGGGGAAGTCCCAGACCGTTCAAGGACAGAATCAATTTGGCTAGAGGTAAGGAACAAAAAGGGTGCAATTACATTGCTTGGTATAGTATAGACTGCCAACTAGCGAGGAGGATGTGTAAGAACAAGTTTACGTGGAAATTACAGAGATACAAGCATTGTAGAGTAGTTATAATGGGTGACTATAATTACCCGAATGTAGGGTGGGACAGTGCTAGTGTAAAGGGTGGAGGGGGGCAAAAATTCTGAGATTGTGTTCAGTAAAATTGTCTACAGCAATATGTGTCCAATCCAACAAGAAAAGATGCACTGTTGGACCTGGTTCTTGGAAATGAGGTGGGCCAAGTAGATCAAGTGTCAGTGGGGGAACATTTAGGTGACACTGGTCATTGTATTGTATGTTTTAGGATGTTGATAGACAAGAATGACAGGCAATCCAGAGTAAGAAAAATTAACTGGACGCTTGGGAGTGTTGTAAACTGCAAGGACAGTGTAGAACTTCAAGAGCACGTAGACAAGTTGGTGGAGTGGGCAGATAGATGGCAGATGAAGTTCAATGTGGAAAAGTGTGAGGTGATGCATTTTGGTAAGAAGAACATGGGCAGATAATATAAAATAAGGGGTGAAATTTTGAAGCGGGTGCAGGAGCAGAATGACCTGGGTGTATATGTGCATAGATCATTGAAGGTGGTAGGACAGGTGGAGAGAGCAGTTCATAAAGCATAGAGCATCCCAGGCCTTATTAATTGAGGCATAAGAGTACAAGAGCAAGGAGGTTATGCTGAATTTATATAGGGCACTGGTTAGACCTCAGCTGGAGTAATTGCGTACAGTTCTGGATGCCACATTATAGGGAGGAGGTGAACACATTAGAGAGAGTTCAGAAGAGCTTTACAAGAATGGTTCCAGGGATGAGAAACTTCAGTTACGAAGATAGATTGGAAAGGTTGGGACTGTTCTCTTTGGCGAGAAGAAGACTAAGAGGAGACTTCGTCGAGATGTTCAAGATCATGAGGGGGCTGGACAGAGTAGATATGGAGAAGCTGTTCCTGTTCTTAAAAGGATCAAGAACAAGAGGGCACAGATTTAAAGTGATTTGCAAAAGAAGCAAGTGTGACATGAGAAAAAACTTCTTCAAACAATGAGCGGTTTGGGTCTGGAATGCACTACCTGGAAGTATGGTGGAGGCAGGTTCAATCGAGATATTCAAGAGGACACTTTCTATTCAAAATGTACAGGGAAAAGGCAGGGCAATGGCACTAGGTCATAATGCTCATTTGGAGAGCTGGTGCAGATACAGTGGGCCGAATGGCCTCCTATGCCGTTAAAATCCTGAGATTTTGTTTCTTACTAGGGTTGTCAGATCGTTTTGAAGACTCTAGTCCAGTCATTTTCGAACATAACACATTTCTATATATTTGTGAGACATCTTAATGGAGAGGCATGCTTGATCCTAAGATGGAGACCCACATTAGTTGTACTCGGGATATTTAGATCAACAACTCAGATAATCCAGGACCCTCCAAGTTTAGTAGAAGCGATTGATAGAAGAGTGATTCGAATCTTGGCACACGTGTCAGTCAGATTAGTCAGGTTTCTTTGTCGCCATCTGTAATAACAGTCTCTCTTGGTAGCTTAGACTAGTCCAGTAGTTAGTATTAGTAGTAAAACAAAAACAGAAACAGAAATACCTGGAAAAACTCAGCAGATCTGGCAGTATCGGTGGAGGAGTGCACGGTTGACGTTTTGAGTCCTCATGACCTTTCAACAGAACTGTTCTGTTGAAGGGTCATGAGGACTCAAAACGTCAACTGTGCTCTCCGCTGCCAATGCTGCCAGACCTGCTGAGTTTTTCCAGGTGTTTTTGTTTTGGATTTCCAGCATCTGCAGTTTTTTGCTTTTAACTCAGTATTAGTAGTAGTTGCCAAGTAGATATAAAAGGTACAGTACAAAGGATAGAGTGACAAAAGTTAGAAGTTAAATTTTGGCTACATGAACCACTTAGAGATAGGGGTGAGTGTCAGTGAGATCAAGAAAGGCGAGAGCCAACCTAATTAACTCAGATGTAAGGTGGGTTTAGCCAGAACTGAAGATCCAAGTAGAACCAATAACACTGACACCGAAATACCTGAGATATTTGATGGACTAACTATCTAATGTTGTTAGCTTCTCAAGTATCTACCGGTTTAACTCTAAAATAACCTCACCAATTGTAATAAGCTCAAATCCTGGTCACTCCTATGATCAATGTTCAGTGTCCATTAATGTTGATCTGGTAATTCACTGAATTGGTGGTGTATCCTCTGGTACTTGATTTATTGAGTAACCCGATCATTAATTGTTGCCCTTCAAATTGCTAAGTAACTTCAATTATATCCACTTAGAATACATGTTCAATTTGTGCAGGTAAGTAATCATGGTCAACAAACAAGATATGAGACAGCATTAAATTAAAGGAAGAGTTACACATATGCAAGAAAAAGTAGAAATCCAATCAACTGGGAGAGTTTATCAAAAAAAGGAAGGGAAGAAAAGTAGTAAGAGGTGTGAAATGAAATGTGAACAAAAATTTGCAAAGTATATTAAAGAAAACAGTAAATTTCTTAATAGCATATTAAGAGAACAAGTAGTATGGATGACCATTAAATACAGATGATGGTAATATATAATTGTTGTTAAGGGAAAGGAGGACTTGTTAAATGAATAAATACCTTGTATCCATTTTCATCGTAGAGGAAGTGGATAAAATGAATATTTCAAGGGGAAGAACTTAATGGATTTAATATAAGTAGAAAGATGGTAAATAATGGAATTTATGATGGAACCATCAATGGTTTACACTCAAGGACATTAAAAGAAGCCAGTTGCCATAATTTTCCAAGGGTCTCCAACTTTGGGAATTGTGCCTTTGGTTTGGAATATTGCAAACATCGCTCTGTGAAGACTAAAGTGGGGAGAAACCAAGAAACTATAGGGCTGTTAGTTTAAATGGTAGTTGTGGGAAGCTGTTGAAATCTATCATCAGGGACTGAGTGCCTGAACATTTGAACAAGTATCAGCTGGCCAAAGTGAGTCAGTGAGAGGAATATTAAGAGGAGGTGGTAGGGGAAGCGGTGGTGGTGTAGTGGTGTTATGATCCAAGCTGAGGTTACCCCTGGACAAGCCTGATCCCAGAGTGGGACCCAGCTTGATAGATCTTGACTTTTTTATTTTCGTTTAGATACATGGAGAATAGCTACTGAACTGAGACCTAGGAGTCAGCTGATGAACTTTTAACAAAAGAATAGAACATTTATTCAACAAAAAAAGATGAACTATATCACAATACTCCTTCGCCCTCAATTATACCTTTACAGATGTATACACGTTTGGAAGGATAACACAAGTTACAAAAGCTATCTTACACCCTAATGTTCACAGTAAGTATACAGTCCATGTAAACCTATGGCACTCTGGTTAGACACACCACATTCTGAAACCGTGACAGATGCCACCGCAAACAGATGCTATGGATCTCTCCTCAATTCCTCCTCCCAGACACTTATCACTCCATGAGCCAACCAGTCTCCCTGAATTCCGTCCTTCACACGAGGGATTCCAATCTCCACTCTCCAGGACCTTGCCTTGGAATCTTCTCCTAAATTGACGTTTTCGCTCTGACACCTTCCACAAAGGTTCACCTCCAGGGTTTCGAACTCTTTCTTTCTGATGTTTCTCTTTCCTGGGTCACCACATGCACTCAAGCTGTCTTCCATGCACACCCCCTCAACAACTCAGCCTTAACAGTGCACCACTGCTTCACATGCCCATAGCAAAGAATTACAGACCTTCATTTGTCTCTTTGAACCTTCTTGGAAGCTGTTCTTACTTTAAATCTGAAGCTTGGAGCCTTTCTCTCTGTCCCTCACTCTTAACTTCACTTAACAATACCTTTTGCCAGGTTACTGTCCTTCCTTTTACAAGAAGGTCATTTTTGGACGTTCTCTTCCGCTCCCCTGGACTTGTGGGGTTTTTCTTAGCTTGGGACTTGTTATCGGTTCCCATTTAGGCTGTTTCTGCTTCACAGCTGCTTTCAACCCAACTGAACTCAGCTTCCAAAACAAACTGCTGTCTTCTGTGTGTGTCTGTCGAAGTAACCTGCCTATCTGGCCCCCTGTTATGAGGCAACATCACTGTTCTTCCTACTCTTGTGTGCCTACTTTCACTTTATAGGAGTTGTAAATGTCTCATTAGAGATGCAGGCAGCCTTTTAAAGTGAAACTAAAACTCCATTTGACCTTTCTTAACACAGACACAGAAATACAAGTCAAACTTAAACTTTTTAAAGCGAAACCTCATTCCTAACATCTACAAATACAAATATAAGTTAAACTACCTATATTTCCTAACAAGTGGTATTGTCACTGGACTGGTATTGTAGAGACACACGGTAATGCTCTGGGGACCTGCGTTCAAATCCCACCACGGCAGCTGGAGGAATTTGAATTCAGTAAAAACCTGGAATTAAAAGTTTGATCACAAAGCCATTGCTGATTTGTTGTAAAAGCCCTAATGTCCTTTTATGGAAGGTACCCCACAGCAATATCCACATTTAAATACCCTCTGAAGAAGGACACCCACATCCCATGAACAAATTTTTAAAAAAAGGTCAGGTCTGATAAATCTCTTTAAATGTTTGAAGATATCACTAGCGTAGTAGACAGGGGAATTGTCTATGGATGTTGTCCACATGGACTTCCAGAAGAAGTTTAAGGTTTCGGATGTTGGGCCAATTGAAATTTTCAAGAATGAGGTTGATAGATTTTTATTTGAGATATGAAGCAATAGTGAGTATGTACAAATGAGCGCATGAAATAGGAGCAGAAGTAGGCCATTTGGCCGTTTGAGCCTGCTCTACTATTTAATAAGATCATGGCTGATTTGTTTATATTTCAAATTCCACATGCTTATCTACCTCTGGTAACCTTTGATTCCCTTGCCTAACAAAAATCTATCTACCTATGCCTTAAAAATATTCAATGACCTTGCCTCCATCGTCTCCTGCAGAGGTAGAGAGTTCCAAAGTCGCACAACCCTCAGAAAATTTCTCCTCATCTCTGTCCTAAAATGGCAACCCCTAATTTTAAAACAGTGCCCCCTAGTTCTGGACTCACCCACAAAAGGAAACATCCTTACCACATCCACCTTGTCGAGACTATTCAGGATCTTATATACTTCAATCAAGTCACCTTTCACACTTCTAAACTCCTCTGGAAACAAGCCCGGTCTGCTAACCTTTCCTCGTAAGACAACCTGCTCGTTCCAGGTATTAATCTAATAAACCTCCTGTGAACCGCCTCCAACTCATTTACATACTCCCTTAAATGAGACCAAAACTGTGCACAATATTTGAGATGTGGTCTCACCAATGCCTTGTATAATTGAAGCATAACATCCTTACTTTTATGTTCAATTCCTCTCATGATAAAAGATAGCATTCCATTAGCCTCCTCAATTACTTGCTGTACCTGCATACTAACTTTTTGTGACTCACGCACAAGAACACCTAGATCCCTCTGCATCTCAGAATTGTGCAGCTGTTCTCCATTTAAGTAATACTCTGCCTTTTTATTCTTCCTGCCAAAGTGAACAACTTCACATTTTCCTACATTATCCTCCATCTGCCAGATTTTTGCCCACTCACTAAACTTAGCTCTATCTGTCTGCAACCTCCTTATGCCCTCTTCACAACATACTTTCCTACTTTATCTTTGTGTCATCTGCAAATTTAGCTACTATGCCTTCACTTCCCTCATCTGAGTCATTGATATAAATTGTATGATATGAATTGTAAAAGGTTGAGGTCCCAGCACAAACCCTTGCGGGACTCCACTTGTCGTACCCTGCCAATCAGAAAAGGGCCCATTTATATTCTGTCTTCTGCCAGCCAGCCAATCTTCTATCCATTCTAATATGTTACCCCCTACACCATGAGCTTTTATTTTCTGTAATAACCTTTTGAAATGGTGCCTTGTGAAATGTCTTCTGGAAATCCAAGTACAGCATGTCTACAGGCTCCCCTTTATCCAAGCACATGTCACTCCTTCAAAGAGCTCCAATAAATTGGTTAAACACGATTTTCCTTTCACAAAACCATGCTGACTCTTCCTGATTACCTTGAGCTTTTCTAAGTGCCCATATATAACCCCTTAATGAATCGACTCTAACACCTTCCTCACGGCAGAGGTCACGCTCACTGGCCTATAGTTCTTGTTTTCTGCCTCTCTCCTTGAGTAGAGGGGTTATGTTTGCTACTTTCCAGCCTGTTGCGACCTTTCCAGAATCTAGCTATTTTTTTGAAAATTAATGCTAACACGTCTACTACCTCTTTTAAGACCCTAGGGTGAAATCTATCAGGACCCAGAGACTTGTCAGTCTGCAGCTTCATCAGTTTGCTCAGTACCACTTCCCTGGTGATTGTAATTTCACCAAATTCCCCTCTCCCTTCCACCCCCTGATTTACAGTTTTTATTGGAATTTTTTTTGTATCCTCTATAGTGAAGACAGAAGCAAAATATTTGTTCATTCCACCATTTCCTTGTTATCTATTATTAACTCCCCACTGTCACTCTCTAGAGGACCAACACTCACTTTACTTACTCTTTTCCTTTTTAAATATCTGTAGAAACGCTTGCTATCCATTTTTACATTTCTAGTTAGCTTCCTCTCATACTCTAATTTCTCCTGATTAACCTTTTAGTCATTCTCTGCCATTCTTTATATTCTGACTAATTATCTGACTCATCTTTGCACAGTTATATATGTTTTTTCCTTAAGTTTGTTGCTTTCCTTAACTCTTTTAGTTAACAATAGATGGTGGGTCCTCCCTTTCGAATTTTTCTTTATTGTAGGAATATACTCGAGTATTCTGAAATATCTCTTTAAATGTCTGCCACTGCTTCTCTATTGATCTATCTCCCAACCTAGTATCCCAGTTCACTTCAACTAGCTCAACTTTCATGCCCACATAGTTGCCCTTATTTAAGTTTAAAACACCTGTCTTAGACCCACTCTTCTCCCTTTGACTGAATTTTACGTCCAGTTTGAAGGGAGTTGTGTTTTAGATCAGCCATTATCTAATTAAATGTGAACGGTCTCAAGAGACTGAATAGCCTTCTCCTGTTCCTATAAATTAATTAATTTTGCACTCATTGTTTGATTTTAATGAGTTTGTAGTCAATAAATAGTTGTTAGTGGATGAGAGTTGCAGTCTGACCTCTTTGGTTTGGAAAGAACGGATTAATTCATTGTCAGAACTTGTACCTCTCCTAATGGAGAATTGGGAAGATAAACGCAAATTCAGTCTGAACTCGATCATGTAAAGTGTTACTTAGTAGTACAGAACTTGAAGTAGTACTGAAAAGAGAAACGTGTTGCTAAAGCTCTTTGTTTTGCACTCATCAGGACAAATTTCAAACGATCACAACAATTTATACTACAGGAGAAAAGGATGCTGATTGGTTGTGTAAGGGGGTGAGAGAGTCCCTTGTGGAGTTTCACTTTGGTTCGGAGCCATACTGTGGACGAACGAGAGTGAGTGCCTCCATACCAAACAAATGTATGAAAACAACAATCTTCACTAGACAACTATTAAATAATTATTAATGTATAAAAGAAACTGAAAGTTAACTTTATTGGAAAGAATGGAAGAAAAAGCTTTTATGTATGTGTATAAAACATATAAAGGAAGAAAGCCAACTTAAATACTATATTGCAAGTGTTAACCCCAAATTGGTCTGTTCAAGACGGCTCCCAAAATGGTGAAATTCCCCTTGGCTCCTTGCACGGGTGGGCACTCCGGTCACTCACTCTGTCCACTCGCTCCGTCGACATCCCTTCCTTCTGTAGTCTTGAGTGGTTGACTAATCCACTCCAGCTGTTGGGGGCTGTGCCCCTTTTAAGTCCAATTTCTGGCTCCATTCCAGCCTTTCAAGGCTTTACTCAAATTTTCTCAAAATAAGGGTCTGGAATACATGAGTCATAGAGGTCTACAGCATAGAAAAAGGCCCTTCAGCCCATCGAGTCTGCGCCGGTCAAACAAGTACCTAACTATTCTAATCCCATTTTCCTGCACTAGGCCCATAGCCTTGTATATCATGGCATCGCAAGTGCGCCTCCAAATACTTCTTAAATGTTATGAGGATTTCTGCCTCTACTGCCCCTTCAGGCAGTAAGTTCCAGATTCACACCACCCTCTGGATGAAAAATTCCTCCTCGCATCCCCTCTAAACCTCCTGCCACTTATCTTAAATCTATGCCCCCTGGTTATTGATCCTTCCACCAAGGGGATAAGTTCCTTCCTGTCTACCCTATCTATGCCCCTCATAACTTTATACACCTCAATCATGTCCCCTCCTCAATCTCCTCTGCTCCAGGGAAAATAATCCTAGTCTATCCAATCTCTCCTCATAACTATAAAACTCCAACCCGGGCAACATCCTGGTAAATCTCCTCTGCACTCTCTCTAGTGCAATCACATCCTTTCTATAATGCAGATTCCAGAACTACAAGCAATACTCTAGCTGTGGCCTAACCAGTGTTTTATACAGTTCCAGCATAACTTCCCTGCTCTTATATCCTATGCCTCGGCTAGTAAAGGCAATTATTCTATATGCCTTCTGAACCCCTGATCTACCTGTCCCGCGACCTTGAGGGACTGATGGACATGCACACCAAGGTCCCTCTGATCCTCGGTACTTCCCAGACTCCTACCATTCATTGTGTATTCCCATGCCGTGTTTGTCCTGCCCAAGTGCATCATCTCACACTTAGCTGGATTAAATTCCATTTGCCACCGATCAGCCCATCTGACCAGCCTGTCTATATCCCCCTGTAACCTAAGGCTATCCTCCTCATTATTTACCACCCCACCAATTTTCGTGTCATCCACAAACTTACTGGTCAACTCTCCTACATTCAAGTCTAAATCGTTTCTATATACCACAAACAACAAGGGACCCCACCAATCCTTGTGGAACCCCATTAGAGTCCTTATCAATTCTCTCAGGTTCTATAAGGCTTTGCAATATTCAAGTTGTTTACACATCTCCCATCCACCATCAATCAGGTTGTATGTCCGTCAACCAAATTCCATCTGTTGATTCCATAACATAGTTGACCATCCCACGTGCAAGTTTATTCATTGTCCTGGCTTGTAGTTCAAGGGTCATTGAATTCAGTAAGAAAAATGACATCTGATAAATAAAAGACAACGTTTATTTTAGATGCCTAGTTTGAAAGGGGAAAACAATGATGTAGGCAAAATGCCAGCTGTGAATGGCCAATATGAAAAACAAGTTCTTGGGAAAACACTCCCCTTGCTCCCAAGTAATTCAAAAAAGGCGCAAAACTTGAACATATTCCGGTTTGCAGAGAATGGGCACCTGTATATGAATGTATGTCGCTTCTAGCAAGCATAATTGAGCCACATTATAAGTTCAACCGATTATCTTAAATTGGTTGTTAGTGTCGTTATTAGCACAATTATGATCAGCAAGTGCTACACAATCACGGAATCACATCTAACAGTAGACGTTTTGATTTGATTTTCTCTGCCTGTTACAAAAAAACCAAAAGAACATGTTGTTTGGTTCGATCCGCCAATCGTTGGGGCTTATGACCTCCATACCTGCATCACTCTGGCACTGAAATTCATACACCCTACTGTCTACTGCAAGCTTACTTTCACCAGCCAACATACGTTTCAGGATTTGTGTAACTGCAAGTGCTATCAAATTGGCTTTATCAGCAATCTTGTAAATAGGGCCAGAACCATTTTTTTTATTCATTCATAGGATGTGGGCTTCGCTGGCTAGGCCAGCATTTATTGCCCATCCCTAATTGCGCTTGAGAAGGCACTGCTGTGCTGCCTTCTTGAACTGCTGCAGTCTCTATGGTCTAGGTATGTCCGCAGTGCTGTTAGGGAAGGGAGTTCCAGGATTTTGAACCGGCGACAGTGAAGGAACCGTGATATGTTTCCAAGTCAGGATAGACAAGGGAACTTCCAGGCGGTCATATTCCCATCTGTCTGCTGCCTTGGGAGTGGTCATGGATTTGGAAGGTGCTGTCTAAGGAGCCTTGGTGAGTTTCTGCAGTGCATCTTGTAGATGATACATAATGCTGCTACTGTGTGTTGGTGTTGGAGTGAGTGAATGTTTATGGAAGGAGTGCCAGTTAAGTGGGCTGCTTTGCCCTGGCTGGTGTTGAGCTTCTTGTGTCGTGGCAGCTTCACTCATCCCGGCAAGTGGAGGGTGTTCCATCATACTCCTGACTTGTGCCTTTTAGATTGTGGACAGGCTTTGGGGAGTTGGGAGGTGAGTAACTCGCTGCAGGATTCCTAGCTGCTGACCTCTTGTAGCCACAGTATTTATATAGCTAGTCCAGTTCAGTTTGTGGTCAATGGTAACCCCCCAGGATGTTAATAGTGGGGTATTCAGCGATGGTAATGCCATTGAAAGTCATGGGGTGATGGTTGGATTTTCTCTTATTGGCGATGGCCATTGCCTGGTATTTGTGTGGTGCGAATGTTACTTGCCTCCTGTCAGCCCAAGCCTAGATGTTGTTCAGGTCTTGCTGCATTTGGACATGGACTGCTTCAGTATCTGAGGAGTTGCAAATGGTGCTGAACATTGTGCAATCATCAGCGAACATCCCCACTTCTGACCTTATAATGGGTTGAAGGTTATTGATGAAGCAGCTGAAGATAGTTGGGCCTAGGACACTACCTTGATGAACTCCTGCAGTGATTATCTGGAGCTGAGATGACTGACCTTCACCTAACACAACCATCTACCTTTGTGCTAGGTATGACTCCATCCAGCGGTGAGTTTTTCCCCCCGATTCCCATTGACTCCAATCTTGCTAGGGCTTCTTGATGCCACACTCGGTCAAATGCGGCCATGATGTCAAGGGCAGTCACTCTCACCTCACCTCTGGAGTTCAGCTCTTTTGTCCATGTTTGATCCAAGGCTGTAAAGAGGTCAGGAGCTGAGCGACCCAGACAGAACCCAAACTGAGCGTCAGTGAGCAGGTTATTGCTAAGCAAGTGCCACTTGGTAGCACGATTGATGACCCCTTCCACCACTTTACTGATGATTGAGACCAGACTGCTGTGGTGGTAATTGGTTGGGTTGGATTTGTCCTACTGTTTGTGTACAGGACATGTCTGGGCAAATTTCCACATTGCTGGCTAGATGGCAGTGTTGTAGCTGTACTGAAACAGCTTGGCTAGGAATGTGGCAAGGAATTGTTTATTTCTGTTTGGTGCAAGAGTAAAATAGGAAAGGTGGCCAAACCATGGCTTACAAATGAAATTAGCAATAGTATTAGATGCAAGGAAAAGGTATACAAATTGGTCAGGAAAAACAATAGACCTGAGGATTGGGAGCACTTTAGAATTCAGCAAAGAAGGACCAAGGGATTGATTAAGAAGGGGAAAATAGAGTACGAGAGTAAGCTTGTGGGGAGCATAAAAACTGACTGCAAAAGTTTCTATAGGTATGTGAAGAGAAAAAGATTGGTGAAGGCAAATGTAGGACCCTTACAGTCAGAAACAGGGGAATTTATAATGGGAAACAAAGAAATGGCTGACCAACTAAATACATACTTTGGTCCTGTCTTCACAATGGAGGACACAAATAACATACCATAAATGTTGTGGAACACAGGGTTTAGTGAGAGGGAGGAACTGAAATTAATCAGTATTAGTAAGGAAATGGTGTTGGAGAAGTTGATGGGATTGAAGGCCGATAAATCCTCAGGGCCTGATAATCTACATCCCAGAGTACTTAAGGAAGTGACCCTAGAAACAGCTGATGCATTGGTGGTTATCTTCCGAGATTCTATAGACTCTGGAACAGTTCCTATAGATGGAGGGTAGCTAATGTAACCCCACTATTTAAAAAGGGAGGTCGAGAGAAAACAGGGAATAATAAACCAGTCAGCCTGACGTTGGCAGTGGGGAAAATTCTGGAGTCCATTATAAAAGATTTAATAACTGAGCCCTTGGAAAACAGTGGATTTACGAAAGAGAAATCATGCTTGACAAATCTACTGGAATTTTTCGAGAATATAACTGGTAAAGTTGATGAGGGGGAGGCAGTGGATGTGGTTTATTTGGACTTTCAGAAGACTTTCGACAAAGTCCCACATAAGAAATTAGTGTGTAAAATTAAAGTGCATGGGATTGGGGGTAGTGCATTGAGATGGATAGAAAACTGATTGGCAGACAGGATACAAAGAGTAGGAATAAACGGGTCTTTTTCCGAATGGTAGGCAGTGACTAGTGGGGTACCGCAGGGATCGGTACTGGGACCCCAGCTATTCACAATATATATTAATGACTTGGATGAGGGAACTAAATGCAATATCTCCAAATTTGCAGATGACACAAAGCTGGGTGGGAGGGTGAGCTGTGAGGAGGATGCAGAGATGCTTCAATGTGATTTGGACAAGCTGAGTGAGTGGGCAAATGCATGGCAGATGCAGTATAATGTGGGACCCACTCTGTGCAAATGAAAGGAATGTGTTTAAGCCTTGCACCTTTTTTGAGTCACCTAGGAGTTTGGGGAGCCTTTATTTCCCTGTTGCCTTCTCCATGGCAATGCCTTGGCCACTCAGAGTCAACTTGCCAACTAGTCAGCATCCTTTTCTCCTGTAGCGTAAATTGTGATCGCTTGAAATTTGGCCTTTTTTCATTTGTCCTGATAAATGCAAGATAAAAAGCTTCAGCACTATGTCTCTCCTTTGAGCAATGTTCAAGTATGGTAAAGTGGTTCAGTGCGTCCACTTGGGCATCTTTTCTACTTAGACCTGGGCAGTTAACCTCGGATCTTCTTCAGTGAAGAGCTAAGTGTGGGTGTTCAGGGTCCACCTGGTTCCTTGGCAAAAATTTGTTGTGACACTGAAGTTAATGTCTTCTGAGAAACTTGAGATGAACAATAAATACTACCATATTGGGGTCATCTGCATCACAAGAATAAATATTTTAGACATTGTAGTAGAAAGCTAATAATCCACTGTGTTACGATCGCAATAGAGACAGCTAATGTTGAAAGAGAAATTCAAACACCCAGATATAAAAACAAAAAAACTGCGGATGCTGGAAATCCAAAACAAAAACAGAATTACCTGGAAAAACTCAGCAGGTCTGGCAGCATCGGCGGAGAAGAAAAGAGTTGACGTTTCGAGTCCTCATGACCCTTCGACAGAACTTGAGTTCGAGTCCAAGAAAGAGTTGAAATATAAGCTGGTTTAAGGTGTGTGGGGGAGGCGGAGAGAGAAGTGGAGGGGGGGTGTGGTTGTAGGGTAAACAAGCAGTGATAGAAGCAGATCATCAAAAGATGTCAACAACAATAGAACAAAAGAACACATAGGTGTTAAAGTTGGTGATATTATCTAAACGAATGTGCTAATTAAGAATGGATGGTAGGGCACTCAAGGTATAGCTCTAGTGGGGGTGGGGAGAGCATAAAAGATTTTAAGATATTTAAAAATAATGGAAATAGGTGGGAAAAGAAAAATCTATATAATTTATTTGAAAAAAAAAGGAAGGGGGAAACAGAAAGGGGGTGGGGATGGGGGAGGGAGCTCACGACCTAAAGTTGTTGAATTCGATATTCAGTCCGGAAGGCTGTAAAGTCCCTAGTCGGAAGATGAGGTGTTGTTCCTCCAGTTTGCGTTGGGCTTCACTGGAACAATGCAGCAAGCCAAGGACAGACATGTGGGCAAGAGAGCAGGGTGGAGTGTTAAAATGGCAAGCGACAGGGAGGTTTGGGTCATTCTTGCGGACAGACCGCAGGTGTTCTGCAAAGCGGTCGCCCAGTTTACGTTTGGTCTCTCCAATGTAGAGGAGACCACGTTGGGAGCAACGAATGCAGTAGACTAAGTTGGGGGAAATGCAAGTGAAATGCTGCTTCACTTGAAAGGAGTGTTTGGCCCCTTGGACGGTGAGGAGAAAGGAAGTGAAGGGGCAGGTGTTGCATCTTTTGCGTGGGCATGGGGTGGTGCCATAGGAGGGGGTTGAGGAGTAGGGGGTGATGGAGGAGTGGGCCAGGGTGTCCCGGAGGGAGCGATTCCTACGGAATGCCGATAGGGGGGGTGAAGGGAAGATGTGTTTGGTGGTGGCATCTTGCTGGAGTTGGCGGAAATGGCGGAGGATGATCCTTTGAATGCGGAGGCTGGTGGGGTGATAAGTGAGGACAATGGGGACCCTATCATGTTTCTGGGAGGGAGGAGAAGGCATGAGGGCAGATGCGCGGGAGATGGGCCGGACACGGTTGAGGGCCCTGTCAACGACCGTGGGTGGAAAACCTCGGTTAAGGAAGAAGGAGGACATGTCAGAGGAACTGTTTTTGAAGGTGGCATCATCGGAACAGATGCGACGGAGGCGAAGGAACTGAGAGAATGGGATGGAGTCCTTACAGGAAGCGAGGTGTGAGGAGCTGTAGTCGAGGTAGCTGTGGGAGTCGGTGGGTTTGTAATGGATATTGGTGGACAGTCTATCACCAGAGATTGAGACAGAGAGGTCAAGGAAGGGAAGGGAAGTGTCAGAGATGGACCACGTGAAAATGATGGAGGGGTGGAGATTGGAAGCAAAATTAATGAATTTTTCCAAGTCCCGACGAGAGCATGAAGCGGCACCAAAGTAATCATCGATGTACCGGAGAAAGAGTTGTGGAAGGGGGCCGGAGTAGGACTGCAACAAGGAATGTTCCACATATCCCATAAAGAGACAGGCATAGCTGGGGCCCATGCGGGTAGCCATAGCCACACCTTTAATTTGGAGGAAGTGAGAGGAGTTGAAGGAGAAATTGTTCAGCATGAGAACAGGTTCAGCCAGACGGAGGAGAGTAATGGTGGATGGGGATTGTTCGAGCCTCTGTTCGAGGAAGAAGCTAAGGGCCCTGGACCATCCTGGTGGGGGATGGAGGTGTAGAGGGATTGGACGTCCATGGTGAAGAGGAAGCGGTTGGGGCCAGGGAACTGGAAATTGTTGATGTGACGTAAGGTGTCAGAGGAATCATGGATGTAGGTGGGAAGGGACTGGACAAGGGGAGAGAGAAGGGAGTCAAAATAACAAGAAATGAGTTCTGTGGGGCAGGAGCAAGCTGAGACGATCAATCACCCAGTCTTGGTGCAAAGGCGATTGAGGGGAAACTTGATAGAGGTGTACAAGATTATGATACGTTTCAATAAGATGGACAAGGAAAATCTCTTCCAATTAGCTGCTAGTACAAGGACGAGGTGACACAAATTTATGACCTTGGACAAGAGGTACAGGTGGAATGTGAGGAGGAACTTTTTTTATGCAGTGAGTGGTAATGACTTGGGACTCTCTGCCCATGAGGGTGGTAGAAGCAAAAACAGTCAATGATTTCAAAAGGATATTAGATAGACACTTGGAGGAAATATTGCAGGTCTACAGGGACGGAGTGGAGGAATGGGACTGACTGGTTTGCTCCACAGAGAGTTGGCATGGACCTAATGGGCCAAAAAGCAGACTGCTGTGCTGTAAATTACACTGACTCTTGGAATCTTGTTTCATTGTTTCAGAAAATAACTGAAGCCAGAAAATTTCAGGTTTAAAACAAATGAATTTTATTATATAAGAATCAAGTAAAGCAAACGCTACTAAATAAACACTACCTGAGGTGAATACTTACACGTTACATCAATAGGCACAATAAAACCTAATCACATATACGTTAGACTGAAATTCTCAATTGAACTTCCCCTTTTTCATTATGACTTCCCCCAGAAAATCTTTGGCTACTTATCAGGTACTTGAAGGTTATCCACTTTCTTGAGACTAACTCCAAACTTTTCCACAGCATCTGTGCAAGTTCTGGGATTCATCAGCTGAAGCCTGAACTCCATTCGCAATTCCTGCAAACTGATTTTGACAGAAACTTAGAAACACCCCTAGTTTCTAATAACTTGAGATTTTCCTGGTCCACAGCTGTTCCACTGCTCTTGGCAAATTCTTTTCCTCTGCCTTCTGAACTCAGGGCTTACACTCACCAGCCTGGGTGCTTTCAGTTCCAACCCCAAAGACCTTCTAGCTTCTCCAAGTTGAAATGTTTGTTTTCTATGAGAGTTACTGGAGATTTCTTCCTCTAGCTCCAAACTAGGCAAATCTTCCAGCCTCTCTTCCCTCACTAACTTGGTTTCCAAATGGAGCTCGAGTTACCACCTGCACTCTGCGCGGTAATTAGTATTTTCTCTGCTTAAGGCTAACATTTATCTCTCCTGCTCCCTCGACTCAACTGCAAACTGCACAAGACTAAAACATCAACTGTCTCTGTCTGATATCAGAGTATAACCCTCTTGCAAAACAAAGGTACAACTCTAAAACATATTAATTTTGAAATCAGACATTCAGAACAACTGTTTGTCAGTTTAAAATAGGAAATATCTCAAATGCCCTTAAGTCATGAACCCATTAGGGATTTATTAAATTTATTTCTGCCTGCACCTGGATAATTGAGTGCTAACCTACAGGGAACCCCCTTTAATGGACTTAAGAACTGCTTACAGATACCTTTCTCCACAATTAAATTATTTTAAAAATTATTCAGGATGATATGGTATGTTGCATCTTTTTTCTTCCTATTATAAAGCAGACTTTTTCTGTTACAGTGGCACTGTTTTTCAGCTTATTAAAACAGTAACTGGTTTTGGTTAGTTTGACTGTTGCCGTCATAAGTCCCAATGTGTTCTTACTAATGAGATTTGTGCATTGAAGGGATGTGGTGTACCTACACATCTGCTTAGAAAATATCTTGAGATTTCAAAGCTAGCAGTTAAAAGGGAACATGCACCTGTTAGTTGAACATGAATGCACCTTTACTCGAAGGTAGGAGAAATCAGTTGTTTTGTTCAATTAAATTGTCCCAAGGGTTTAGAATAATATTAGAAGATGTATGATGAGCACGTGCCCTTTTAAATTATAGACCTGAAAGGCACTGTGTTTTGTACATCCACAGTATTAAGCCAAATATTTCAAAATTTTAATGTTATGTAGTCTACGTTTTAAAGAATCGTCAAAATACAGACTAGTCTGTGATGGGGAAAAATATGCTTGGGTAAGCGGTGTTAAATGTGAACTTGTTCTGGGCAGAGGCTAAGGTCTCCATTTTCCAGCAGGCCCAAGAGTTCCGGTGCATGCACGGAGCATGGCAGGGTTACACGTACACCGTTCTAGTTTGTTTTTTGCAGTTAAAGGGCTCAGCCAGCTGGGACATCCTTAGTGCACCTGTGTGATGCGAAAACAATGACCATGGGACCTGTGGTGGCAGGAAAAGGTAAGTCCACATGACTAGGTGTGTTGGAAGGCAGAAGAAGAGTCTCCAGGCAGCAAAAGTGATACTGTTGGTCCAGGTAGTGAGGGCTCCGGAGAAGTCCTGGGGATCTATGAAGATGGCAGAAGATCGCTGGCTCCAATTTGGAAAGGGTTGAGTCTCAGAAGAACCCCTGGAGCCGTTTAAAGCTCGGTGCAGACAAGAGATTGGAGTTCGGGGAAACCCAGACAGTGCCAGATCAGTGAGAGTAGCAGTCCGCTAGAGAGCTGAAACTTTGCCAGTAATTGGATGCTAGAGTGCACCTTTGAATCCTGTGGAAGGCAGTCTCAGGAGAAGCAATTGAACCACCAGGAGGTGAGTAGTCATTGAGGCAGTCTGGATCAGAGTGGCTTTTGAGGGAATTCAGAAGCTAGATTTTCAGAAGTGGAGACTTGCAGTCCCTTGTGAAGAAGACACAGTTTTAACAAGATTATGCAGCTCACAGTGATCATTGATGTCTGGCTGGGTTGCGGAGAAATCTGAGAGATCAGTTTTGGTCGCATCTGCCGTTTAATGTGCAGTGTGATGTATTCAACCACAATTTGCCTGTTAACTCTTAATTACTCAGGTTAATTCTGAATGTTAGAGTACAAGAAAGATATTGTAAATTTGCTTTACTTTTCTGATTTTGTATAATGAAGAGTATTTTATTTGATTAAAACCATGGAGTCTTGTGGCTTTATTCTCTTTGTAAGTACCTGGAATATCAAACTTTGTCTACTTCAAACAAAATCTTACTGGTCCCTAACCGGATCGTAACAAGAGACAAAGTGGACATAATATTATTTATTTCTTTTTGAGAATGACTGCTACCTAAATGTCAGAAATATACACAATAATCCTGCTGTATTTTGGTGTATTGACATGAGCTGTGGAGTACAATTCACATATATTAAAAAGTACAGAATCAAAACCTTTGGATAATTATAGTGCTATGCTATGAATGTAATGAGTTCACACTGATACTTCTTTACATACATAAAGATTGCAAATGTATGCATTTGTATGTCTGTATACACACAATGGTGATACGTTAATTGAAAATTTACACACCTGTATTGCTGCTGTGCAACTCCATAACTGGTCATACTCTACCATATTGGCTGCAATGCAAATTCAGTAGCTGTCATAATATTGTATAAATATTTGCATCTTAGGCTGTGACAGTAAATGTAGAAAGCCATCTACCTACTTACTCGTACAACTTGTCTGTCCTCCACCCCACTCTTTGGATTTATGTTATAGCGTGGAGTTGCTTTAAGACAAGTAAACAGGATACTTATGCTGGTTGCCTCTCAGTTTTGCAGTGTATTTGATGCAGCTATGTATCTTTAGCATTGAATTGTTCACATTAGTAGCATTATACCTGCCTAAGCAATATAGTGTCTCAAATTTAAGAGTGAAGAGGCATTTTAATGATTCCTGAGCATGCTGGACTTTGTAATCTAATGACAGCATACATTTTCAAGGACTTGGATTTTTTTCCCAAGTGATCTTGATTTTTTTCTGACTGTCATGGGTTTATATCCCAGAAAGATGAAAGATTCCTCTGATTAACTTTATCTGTGAACTGCTGGTGTTGTGCTGTGATTTGTCATCAAAACTGTATCTTACGCTGCTTGCTTTTTTGTTTTGACATTTTGAATGTTGTAAAGCTTATCTATTTAAATCCACAAACCCCCGGTGGTGTTTTAAATGAAATGGTTCAGTTCAGTAAAATAGCCAGCCAAGATTTTGGGATATTTCGTTTTACTACTTGGATTGACATCATCTCCAGCAGTCAGTAGTGTTGCATGGATACTTATATTCTGATGGACCATGGAATGGAATGCTGCTAGTGCAGCAGATGAATCAGTTGTTGACACGGTTTGTTCAGAGTGATAGTTATGTTACGGTCAGGAGACAGAGGCAAAATTGAACTCCTTTTACCTCTCGCCATCTGTCCGTGAACAGAGATGTTTTAATTGTTTAGAAATAGGCTGTGGCGTGTTTCTCCAAACCCTCAGGGTGGGATTTTCTGGTCACTCCTGCCAGAAGGGTAAGTTTATAATGATGCAACTGACATCCATCTCTTCCTTGGTTCCTTTTTTGAGATGGACCTCAATAGTCCCAGGTGGCAGTTAGTGCCTCTGCAGATATAATGAGTTTCAATGTCTCTCTTTGTTATAGTCCTCTGGTTTCATGGTTATATTGGGTTCTTATGATGAGGAGTGAGATTCCACAAGGCTGAGGGTGGAACTTGTAACTGCTATTGGAAATTTTCAGAAACTGTGGCCAATCTTGAGTCATATGATCTGTAGCAGCCATCTTTAGGATCATTTTTAAATAAGCAAAAGAAATAAAGTTTGATTTACACAGTTTATGATTTATTTCATGTCTCACTGACATGTCAGTAGGTTGTAAGATTGAATTAGTATTCTGTATCTTTGATTATCAGCTTTGGGAGTTGACTAAAATTTCAGAAATATTTACTTTTAAATGTTCTACTTGTGGCTGGTGGCCTTAAGAGTTGCAGAGAGTTGGGTGCTGTGCAAGAGCAATAGTTGTTTAATGTTGTTCTTCCATCCCAGCTGGAAAAAAATCTCTTGTCTTCAGTTACCTCTTTGCTTAACATTGTGTTCAAGATGAGGAAATCGCCAAAGAATTATGGATATGAGTTTATTCCCTTTATTGTCCATCTTTCTTTCCCCTTCCCCACCCATACCTCCGAGCATAAATATTTGTCAGTGTGCTTTCTTTGCACTTCTCATTCTAATTTTCATCAAAAATCTGATTACTTGCTGTGTTTTTTTAAAGCACTGGAGTGATAAAGAGAATAGCTGAACCCTCAGTTCAAGGAAGGCCCCAGGTTTCATCCCTGGTTTGTTATGGGTTAGCTGGTCAAAGGTAGTTACACATCCATATGTTACAGTGGGGAAAATGTAATCGAAGTTTCCATTAGTGCTGGCTGACATTAAAAACATAAAAAAGCAGAAAGATTGACAACACAGAAGGAGGTCATTCTGTGCTGGCCAAAAAGGAATTACCCAGCCTACTCCCATCTTCCAGTTCTGGTTCCATGGCCTGGTATGAAGTGCTTTTTAAATGCAGTGAGAGTTCCTGCCTCCACCACCCTTTCAGGCAGCGAGTTCCAGACTATGACCACTCTCTGGGTGAAAAAAGTACTCTCAAATCCCCTCTAATCCTTCAACCAATTACTTTAATTCTGTACCCCCTTAGGCTATTGACCTCTCTGCTGTTGGAAATAGGTCCTTCCGGTGCACCATATCTAGGCCCCCTCATAATTATAGACACTTCAATTAAATCTCTCTTCAGCCTCCCACATTACAAACAAAACAACTGCAGCCTAACCAATCTTTCCTTACAGCTAACATTCTCCATTTCTGGCAACATCCTTGTAAATCTCCTCTGTAGTGCGATCACATTGTACCTGCAGTGTGGTCAGCAGAATCTAGAAGAATTTGGGCAGTACTCGAGCTGTAGCCTAACTAGTGGTTTATACAATTCTACCATTCGCCTCTGTTCTTCTATTCTATACCTCAGCTAAAAGGAAAGTATCCCATATGCCTTCTTAACCACCTTATATTACCTGTCCTGCTATCTTCAGGAATCGATGGATATGCACTCTAAGATCCCGCTGTTCCTCTATGCTTCACAGAATTCTCTTATTTATTGAGTATTCCCTTGCTGTTGTCATGACTCACTGGGGATAGTGCGCTGTAATATCAAGCCCCACTATTCCACAATCCATGACAAATGTGAAAAGTTTGGCCAAACCACCAGATTGCCCCAATTCTACCCAACTGTTAATTTAGGTTAACAGAATACAAGCACCAGTTTTGTAAACTTAATAACTAAATAACTGTTTATTGAACAAATTGTCTTTAACTAGTGGCAAAAAAATATGAACTGCTAACTTCTAACTCAATGACTTAAACTCCATCCCTTCTTACATCCTGACACCCACGGGCGCGACACCCGACACACAAAACATGGATTTTATGGGTGAGATAAAACAGTTCAATAGCACCAATCTGGAGCACAGGATTAGAAGGGTTGATTTTGATAGATGTCTCCCAGGTTCCTTGCAGCTTGTTGATGACATGAGGTGGTCTCCCAGCACTCTCAATCTGTGGTTCAGTGGTTGAAAAACTTGATTTTCTGTGTGTTTACTGGTATTTTCCCCCTTTTCTTGTCAGGGGTTTTCAGAGAAAGCGGGTTACAGAGATGAGTGATAGCCAGCTAGCTATTGTGGCAGAATTGCTGGAATCTTAATAACATAGAAGAGAGATTGCAGGTCTTCCCTCTTTTCAGGCTAGGAGCTGTTTTGCCTGTACTGATACCACACAAAACCCTGGTCACCTGGTCAGGAGCCAATTAAAATGCTGTCATCAGGCAGTTCCCCTTAGTCCAGAACCCCTTTCCGGCACCATCCTATTCTCTTTTAGCACCCTGTGTTCCAAGATAGCGACATTGTGGATATTCCTCATCCTGCTCCAGTGAACATATCTTTCAACTGCAGTCATGGTAGTTTCTTAAAGCCACAGTCCAATTTTAAAGCCGCCATCCAAGAAAAAAATAGGTTCTTTACATTGCGCATGTCCTTCCCAAATGCATTTCTCTGGATTGAAATTGATTTGCCATTTTTTTGGCCAGCTGACCAGTCCATTGATATCTTCCTGCAGTCTACAGCCTTTTTCCTCACTATCAACCATACGATCAATTTCTGTATCATCAGCAAATTTCTTAATCTCCTCCTGTCCCTGCCCCTGCCTACTCTCCCCACCTGACCCCTACATTTAAGTCAAAGTCATTGATATATACCCCAAGCAGCAAGGGTGCAGTACTGAGCTCTGTGGAAGCCCTGGAAACAGCCATTAGCCATAACCTTTTTTTGTTCCTGCTGCTAAGATGAATTTAGATCCAACTTGCCACTTTCCAGATATAAAAACAAAAAAACTGCGGATACTGGAAATCCAAAACAAAAACAGAATTACCTGGAAAAACTCAGCAGGTCTGGCAGCATCGGCGGAGAAGAAAAGAGTTGACGTTTCGAGTCCTCATGACCCTTCGACAGAACTTGAGTTCGAGTCCAAGAAAGAGTTGAAATATAAGCTGGTTTAAGGTGTGTGTGTGGGAGGCGGAGAGATAGAGAGACAAAGAGGTGGAGGGGGTTGGGGTGTGGTTGTAGGGACAAACAAGCAGTGATAGAAGCAGATCATCAAAAGATGTCAACGACAATAGTACAATAGAACACATAGGTGTTAAAATTATAAAGTTGGTGATATTATCTAAACGAATGTGCTAATTAAGAATGGATGGTAGGGCACTCAAGGTATAGCTCTAGTGGGGGTTTTTTTTTATATAATGGAAATAGGTGGGAAAAGGAAATCTTTATAATTTATTGGAAAAAAAAGGGAAGGGGGAAACAGAAAGGGGGTGGGGATGGGGGAGGGAGCTTACGACCTAAAGTTGTCGAATTCAATATTCAGTCCGGAAGGCTGTAAAGTCCCTAGTCGGAAGATGAGGTGTTGTTCCTCCAGTTTGCGTTGGGCTTCACTGGAACAATGCAGCAAGCCAAGGACAGACATGTGGGCAAGAGAGCAGGGTGGAGTGTTAAAATGGCAAGCGACAGGGAGGTTTGGGTCATTCTTGTGGACAGACCGCAGGTGTTCTGCAAAGCGGTCGCCCAGTTTACGTTTGGTCTCTCCAATGTAGAGGAGACCACATTGGGAGCAACGAATGCAGTAGACTAAGTTGGAGGAAATGCAAGTGAAATGCTGCTTCACTTGAAAGGAGTGTTTGGGTCCTTGGACGGTGAGGAGAGAGGAAGTGAAGGGGCAGGTGTTGCATCTTTTGCGTGGGCATGGGGTGGTGCCATAGGAGGGGGTTGAGGAGTAGGGGGTGATGGAGGAGTGGACCAGGGTGTCCCAGAGGGAGCGATCCCTACGGAATGCCGATAAGGGGGGTGAAGGGAAGATGTGTTTGGTGGTGGCATCATGCTGGAGTTGGCGGAAATGGCGGAGGATGATCCTTTGAATGCGGAGGCTGGTGGGGTGATAAGTGAGGACAAGAGGGACCCTATCATGTTTCTGGGAGGGAGGAGAAGGCGTGAGGGCGGATGCGCGGGAGATGGGCCGGACACGGTTGAGGGCCCTGTCAACGACCGTGGGTGGAAAACCTCGGTTAAGGAAGAAGGAGGACATGTCAGAGGAACTGTTTTTGAATGTAGCATCATCGGAACAGATGCGACGGAGGCGAAGGAACTGAGAGAATGGGATGGAGTCCTTACAGGAAGCGGGGTGTGAGGAGCTGTAGTCGAGATAGCTGTGGGAGTCGGTGGGTTTGTAATGGATATTGGTGGACAGTCTATCACCAGAGATTGAGACAGAGAGGTCAAGGAAGGGAAGGGAAGTGTCAGAGATGGTCCCACCTATTTCCATTATATAAAAAAAAACCCCCACTAGAGCTATACCTTGAGTGCCTTACCATCCATTCTTAATTAGCACATTCGTTTAGATAATATCACCAACTTTAATCTTAACACCTATGTGTTCTATTGTACTATTGTCGTTGACATCTTTTGATGATCTGCTTCTATCACTGCTTGTTTGTCCCTACAACCACACCCCCCCCCCCCCCCCCCCCCCCCCCCCCCCCCCCCCCCCCCTCCACCTCTTTGCCACTTTCCCTTTGATCCATGAAGTTTAAAATTTTTGGCCAGTCTGCTATGTTGCATGTTGGTGATTAAATGACGACAAATGTTAGCTTAGCTGCAACTTTTTTTCAGCGTACCTACTATATGTTGCATTAAAGCTAAAATAAAGTAGGTACTGAATTTCCTGTCAAGCAACAGTATGTGTCATTAGCCTTATTGAGATACTATTTGTTCTTAACTGGGCAAGAAGAAAAAAATATATGCATATTTAAAAACAGCTGTATCCTCGGAACAAACATTAGAGAAAAGGGGTTAAGAGGTTACATGCCACCACCACCAGCTGCTGCCTCTTTTCCCCCCCCCCCCACCCCCATCCCGACTTTATATTTTGCTGAGGTTCCTGGAGCTGGCTCTGAGGGACAGTGTAGAACATGCACACCTGCAATCGACATACCTCCAAAGCATTCATGTAAATAAAGTAACCGAGGTTTCTCCTGGCCAGCTGCCACAATTTTCTGGAATTGTGACTCAGCAACACCCCCAAGGAGGGCCTAAGGGAAACTGGCACAAGCCAAAGACCCTCAAGGTGGAGGGAAATCTTTTTCGGTTCCCACCAGATTTTCAGGCCATCGGGCTTTCTGGTGTTAAGATGCTCAGAAAAATATTAGTTAAAAATGTAATTTAGAAAAAATGTAAGGCATACTCCATATCAATAGTGATAAACACAATTGTATTTCAGTAGTATTTCTTACCATTGAGCCAAACTGATGCTGTAAGGCAATGTGATTATAATTGAATTTTATATACAAAGGAAATAAGATTGTCTTGGAAAATTTTTACTTAAATGTGGAATTTGCTTAGATAAGTTTTGACAAGCAGATGTTCCCAGAAATAGTTACATTGTTTTTTTTTCAAACAGGACTATTAGACCTGTGTGCACTGAACCAGGTTCCATGTAACTCTTAATAATAGTGCTGGGTGCTACTACAGCAGTTGTCTGCGTGGCTTGGGGCTCCCTACATCACACTGTCGGCATCACTTTAGCTTTACCTTACCAAAAGCTGTGCTACCTATCCAGATGAATGAAGACCCCATTTGGGAAGCGATCCAGTCAGAGGTTATCGATTGATGCAGCAGGTAAGGCTGTTAAAACTGAAGGATGCGTTTGATTTGCTCTGCACTCCGAAGTAGTTGTAAAAAAAAAAAATCATTTGATGCTGTAGATGACAAACTTACACTACCACCTTTGTATTGAATTTCCCTACCGGAAGAACTAGTTTGACTGTATCTGCCCTGATGAATCCTTTTATGATTTTAAGTACCTTAATTAGACCACCTCTTAAGTCTTCTAAACTCAAGGGAATACACACTCTGTTTATGCAACCTTTACTCTCAATTTAACCCTTAAAATACCTAAAATAATCTGGCGAATCTGCTGTATTTTCTTCAAGGTCAGTATATCTTTCCTGAGGTTTGGCCCCAAAACTGAATGCACTCCTTCATCTGGGGTCTGACAATCTCTGTACAACTGAAGCATCACTTCTTCACTTTGGAATT
The DNA here is from genome assembly GCF_017639515.1 of Carcharodon carcharias. NCBI lineage: Eukaryota > Metazoa > Chordata > Chondrichthyes > Lamniformes > Lamnidae > Carcharodon > Carcharodon carcharias. The sequence continues at coordinate 39,487,197 of NC_054470.1, forward strand.
CCAACCATCTCGGATAAAAGATTTCTAGACTTTAGACATCAAACTTTTTAATGACTTGTTATATCTGTTCACTAGCTTTTAGTGAATTTTGAGCATGGACACCTTTGTTCCTCAAGAGTTCCTAGTCTCTCACCACTAAGTACATTTTCTGATTTTGTCTTTTTTGGATTTAAAATGGTTGACCTCACACTTGCTCACATTGAACTTCATTTGCCATATATTTGTAAACTCATTAAGTCTCTGTCCATTTCTAATGCTCTGCAGCCTCTATACAATTTATTGTGTACCCCAACTTAATGTCATCTCCAAACTTGCACATTCAACTCTTTCATCCAAGTCATTAATAAATATGGTGCAAAGCCTGTAAATCATCTTTGATGTTTGATCACTCCCCATGCCCTCCTGATGGGAGCGTGACTTAAGTAGCAAATAGAAATGCAGATATGGCTCCAGCAATGACTGTACAAGTTTAGAATAAGTCATTCTGATTTGATGTCTTGAAATCCCTTGAGGTCACAATCAAGATTTTGTTGTGAAATTTAAGAACATCGGTACATGTTGTATTTACAATAAAACTTTTGTGATAACCCATTTTGTCGCACTGACACACAGTGCGGTTCTTTTTATCCCAACTAGTCAAAATTATTCTATAGCAATTCAGACTATTGGATGAGTTTGGATGAATTAGGATGAGTTATTTTGCTTTGAAATTTTCTTTCGATTAATTTTAAAGAAGGTTGGAACTTCTTCAAGACAGAGGGAAATTTGGATATGACATGCTTCATCAAAAGTAGGTATTCAAGTAGATCCAATGATATGGATAAACCAATCAAGAAAACTGTTAGCATACAGATAAAGAGTTGGGGGAAGGCTCTGGTGGAAGCACTAATGTAGGCACTTGAATAAACTGGCTTTGTTCTGTACCAAAATATATATGATTAACAAGTATTGAAATGTATATTTTAGATAAGGCAAGTTTAAAATGGAGTAAAAGAACAAAAAACATGACATAGAAAGAATCAAAGATTGGAAGAGGAGAGGAAGAGGGTTATTTTTTAAAGAGGGAATTTTGCTGTTAACTTTTTAAAAATTCGCTTGTGTACAAGTTGTTGGGACACCAATTTACAGTTCCATGAATTGTTTGGATGTGAGCTCAATTACCTCATTTTGCTAAGTTTTCTTGGCTATAGTCTTGTGGGGAGCTGCTGACTCAAGGGATGGAAAAGGCCGGTTTTGTACTTGTATAAGTTTTAATTTGTGCAATCAAACTTGTTGCAACTTTCAACTTTAAAAGAGTCTTGGTTAACAACCCACTTGCATCTGTTTCCCCTACAACTTTCACAATTAAATTATATCAACCCTTACTCATTTGTTTTCTCCAATGAAAAAAAAGTAATAGTTGCTAAATTTTTTGATTTAGCTTTGAAATGAGAGAATCCTTCAGGCCTGCAGCGTTTCGACCACAATCTTAGGATCTGTTTAAAGAAGTGACCAGTTTCTTTTTTTTTAACCTTTTAGTAATCTAAATACACGTTACCTCTTTAGAAATAATATTTTCTTATGTTTGTGTGTGCACCAGTGTGTTTGAGGAGTGGGTGTTTATTGCGTTTACATTTTGGCTCTTATGAAAAATAAACATTTATCCTTTATCTTGATTCTGAAATTACAAGAGAGCCTGTTTCGTGTTCTTTTAAAGTCACAGCACTCAAGGGATTAAAACACTCCTCAAAAAATACATCTTTTTGTGGTCAGCTGAGAGATGGGAAAAAGGAAAAATTATCCCTTATGCCTCCTTCATGTCCATGACGCAACATAAAGCAGTAATAATTGTTTCTCTTATGCAAATTACTTATTTGGTTTCTTTATGATTTCCAGTTTTCCAATATTGTAATCGTAATATGTTTACATTTTGCTGCATTTTTCTTAGATGCTATGGGGTGGGGGGGGGTGGTTTGGTGGTTATAAAAGAAAAACAAATTATACACTGAGAAGGCTTGGGTCTGGTCAAAAGCCTGCTGCAAAAGGGGAGGAGGGAGACTTGAGAGAAAGAGATATAGAGAGGGAAAGATGGCGAGAGAAAGAGGGGGATATGGAGAAATGGACTGACAGACGCAAAGAAATCAACTGGCTTTATGACCTCACACTCTTTTCCTGTGCTACAGAGTGAGCACATCCCCACCATTACTTGCCATTTTCTACTTAGTCGGAAGTTCGGTTGAGTCCATGCCTTCCTGATTTGTTGCAGTGCTTCAACAGTGAAATAGCAATTCTATGAGTTGCTTGGGTTTGCTCAAAAAGTTTCAGGACAATTTCAGATTTCCAGATTGGAGAGGTTATAGTATATATACCTGAGAAATCAAGAGTCATGTAGGTACTTTGTGGTGTGAAAAGCAAAGCAAGCTTGCTTCTGATGTGCATCAGTAATTTTCTGGGAGCCTTGTAAGTTCTGACACTTGGAGCTAGATTTTCATATTGGAGGTGGGAATTGGGATAGGGGGCTAATCCTGCATCTCCGCCTCCATCTTGAGACTGTTGGGAGGTGAGATATTTCAAGGGTCCAGGCCTGTTGCACAAGTGATGGCAGGCTGAGTCCAGAGTGAGCAGGTTAAGAGGCCCTCCTCCATTCCCAAAAAATCTCTGCTTGGTTCTTCTAATGCAGTCAGTGGCTCAACCTATTTACAATTGAACCTTCTAACCACCTTTCTCCCACTGCACCCCCCCCCCCCCCCCCGTCCGTGCCCTCCCTCACCAACCCTCCACTTTATTAATAGAACTCTCAAGTCCTATTATAACAGTTGGGAGGCTTTTGAATAGCCCATAACTCTCCAAGTAATCAAATTGACTTCAGAACTGCTATCTCAACAGATCTCTAAACTGAATATCTAAAAACAGTGAAAAAAGCTTAAACAATTATGCATTGTTAACATACTAAGCTATTACTTGACAACTTGTCAGTTGGCAGAAATAACAATGTGGCAAGCACATCATCTAATGGGTCGTTACATCTTCCAATCACAGCACTGTCATGTGTCACCTGATTGAACACTGATACAATTCATGCTATAGCTTTTCAAGATGAACTTTTTGCTTATATTTTTAAACTCCTGCCTCCAATCCATGGTTCATGTCTCCATGCAGCTGGTGTTAAGTTCAATAACTGTTAAATTCTAGTTCATTGAAAGATTAAAAAAAACCTTATCGAAGATGGGCTCTCGATGAGCCCACAACTCTTTGATTGCCTCCAGTTGCAGACCTACTCCATCCCTCGCCTTGTGAAAATGGCTGAGGGCAGGTACAGAGGTGAGAACTCTGCATGCGCTGCTTGGCAGCCATGTTTTTCCAGTCCCACCTGCATTTGGTCCCGATCAGGTGTGTTAACTATCTTTAGTTATGGCCTTCTATTTTTTTCCAGTTCTGTCTCCTCTGAGATGTTGCTCAATGCTGTTCAAAACGCTTCATCTTTGGTCGCGTTTAAGTTGAGCATAGTCATCTGTCTGTTCCAACAAAATGAAGAACATCTTTGCTTAATACATTTGTACTCTTTATTAAAGGGCAACTAACCGTGATGTATGACTATTTTTCCCTTAATGCTTAAAGTTTCTCTGGGTTTACTTTTGATCATACTGCATGCTGTTATGAAAATGCGTTATGTAAAAAAATTAATTTATAATATCATTGGCTGGACACTAGCATACCGCAGCTACTATATTGCATTTGTGAAGGATATAGCCTGCTTTTATGGAGACGCAGTCTACAGAGCTCTTGGAGAGAGGTCACATGATCAAGCCCTTGGGTGAATAGATACTGGATTTTGAATAGTCAGAGAGACTGCCACAGGGGCAATAGCCTTAATCCATCTCTTTCTTCTGAAATCTCTGTCATCAAATCTGAACTGTTTGCAATTTGAAAAACCCACCAGAAGACCTCATTGCTGCAAACCAAGAGTTCTCAAAGGAGAATTTTGAATCAATCAACCATGACTGCAGACCCACTACTTCACTGTGGAAAGGGACCCTTCAACTGTAAACAGAGACAATCTAGACAATCCATTAATATTTTTGTTCCTAACTTGTTTGGCAAAGTTTTTAATAGCTGATACACTGCAGTGTTTTATTTATTTTTTGCATGCTTGGGGGACTTTGTGTGTGTTGTTTGTGTTAGTGGGCAGTTGGACATATTTGTACATTTTAAACTTTGGTTAATAATTTATGCATCTTTACCTGAGTTTTAGCAATAAAATTAACACTTATTAACTTAAGGAACCTAGCTGGCTTATTTCTTGCATTGAGCTATACACCATTAAATATATATCAAATTGGTAATATCACCTTTTTAAATTCAAACTCTTATAACCAATTCGAGTAGGAAAAAGAGAGGAGTCAGTTCATCTCTGCTGAACTGATCGTAGCAATGTTGTAAAATGGGTAATTTATATAAAGTTAAATTATTATAAAAGGGAGTAGACCAGCCATGATCTTATTGAATGGCAGGGCAGGCTTTAGGGGCCGAATGGCTTACTCCTTCTATTTCTTATGTTTTTATGTTTCACGGGTTTTATCTTTGAGCATGAGCATCACCACACACTACTGTGTATGGAGTCCATGTGGGCAAATAAAAATTTCCTAGAATTTTCAAAACTGCAACAAAAGCTGCTACCTCCGGACATTGAATAGTTTGCTTGCTGAGTACCCATTGCAGCACTAGCTAGCCAGCACGAGGATTTTGTTCTTAAGGCCTTCTAAAACTGGAACCAGTACATAACTCACGTGGTCAATCCAAGCATTGAAATACAACCATTATTAGAAAGTACACCTCAGAGCAGAGAGACGCTAAATGACCTGAAAATCGTATCAACAAAAGTACAGTCACACTTTTTTTTTAAAAAAATCATTCTTGGGATTTGGGCATTGCTTGCAAAGGCAGCATTTACTGCCCATCCCTACTTTCCCTTGAGACTCACGTTAACTCCAAACTGATACTTGATTAACTTGATAAATTGATGTTTGATATTTCCAGTGTGCTTCAACAATGTGTTTGTCACATGATTTGATCACTCTTCATTTCTTTTAGGCCTTCCTGGTGTTTCTGGCAATATGATGAAGAAGAAAACTAATCACAGGTGTGTCTGCCAAAACAATTGTGATTGTAAAATTTAATAAGCTCAGTAGAGTTGCCAACTCTCCAGGATTGTCCTGGAGTCTCCAGAAGTTGAAGATCAATTTCTAGGACACTGCTGGGAGAAAAACTGGGAGCAAAATTATGGGGCGTGAAAAATAATTTATTAGAACACTTTTTCTTATTACTTATAAAAATGTTCGACTAGGTAAAGGAAAGGGGGTTTGACTGATGGTCAAGAATCATCCAATCAGGTACTGAGGTTTTTGTTTGCTTTCTCATGGGTGTAGAAAAGTGTGATATGGGAATAGATATAAAGATGATTGGTGGTGCTTGGATAGTGTTAAGTGCAGGACAGTTGGAGAAGGAGGTAATGTGTTGAAACTTCCAGGAGTACATCCAACTTGACTTGGCAGCCCTAGAGCTGGGCAAATACTAGTTCTGCAGTAAAGCATGCTTGACATTGTGTAACCTCTTCCCTAGGCTCAGTTCAAGTTTGAGTATTTATAACCGGGCACTTCAGTGCATTATCGAGGGAATGCTGTTCTGTCCCAGGTGCTCTGTTGGATGAAATGTTAAAATTTAGACCCATTTCCCCTTTTAGATAGATATGAAAGAACTCGTGGCACTAATTGAAGAACAGGAGGGAAGTGGTCTGAGTGCCTGGTCAACATTTATTCCTCAGCCAACACCGAAAAACAAATTATTTGGTTGTTTACTTTATTTCTGCTTGTGTGACATTTTCTATGTTACAATGGTGACTACGCCTCAAAAGTACTTCATTGGCTGTAAAGTGCTTTGGGATGCCTTGAGGTCATGTAAGGTGCTATCTCTCTTTATAATAAAGTTAAGCATGCCTCCGTAATGTCACTGTTGAAATGATCCCCATAGAGACCGATTACTTTATAATAAGAGTAATTTCCCAAACGATCAACAAAAATTAACCAGTGGAAAATATTTCATTTTTTAAAGACTTCTACTGAAACAAATAATCTAGAATCAGCATTGATCGAACATTAATTAACAGGAAAGCAATACACCGAGCCAAAGACAAATAAGCTTTTGCATTCATGAGTACCACTGCAATATGTCTTACAAAACACTGTTATGCAGTGCCGCGTTTCTGACCAATATGTAGCTTTGCAGGAACAGTCCCACAGACACTCCCAGCTCATCAGCGAAGGTTCACTTCTCCCCACCATGCCAGGTCGAAACTTACGAACATACAAATTAGGTGCCGGAGTAGGCTGCTCTGCCATTCAATAAGATCGTGGCTGATCTGAGTGTAACCTCAACCCCACATTCCTGCAAACCCTTGATCACCTTTCACCCTCTTGTTAATCCAGAATTTATCTAGCTCTGCCTTAAAAATATTTAGATTCTGCTTCCATTGCCTCCTGAGGAAGAGTTCCAAAGACTCACGACCCTCAAATAAAAAATGTCTCCTCATCTCTGTTTTAAATGAGTGACCCCTTACTTTTAAACAGTGACCCCCTAGTTCTAGATTCTCCCACAAGAGGAAACATCCTCTCCACATCTGCCCTGTCAAAGACCCTTCAGGACCTTAAAGGTTTCACTCACATCGGCTCCTACTTTTCTAAATTCCATTGGATACAAGCCTAACCTGTCCATGCTTTCCTCATAAGACAACTCGCCCATTCCTGATATTAGCCTAGTAAACCTTGTTTGAACTACTTCCAACGTATTTACATCATTCCTTAAATAAGGAGACCAGTACTGTACAGAATACTCCAGATGTGGTCTCACCAGTGCCCTGTACAACTGAAGCAGAACCGCCCTATTTTTGTAATCAATTCCCTTTGCAATAAATGATAACATTGTATTAGCTTTCCTAATTACTTGCTGTACCTGCATACTAGCCTTTTGTGATTCATGCACTCAGCCACCCAGATCCCTCTGCATCTCAGCTGTGCAATCTCTCACCATTCAGATAATATGTTCCTTTTTTATTTTTCCTGCCAAAACGGGCAATTTCACATTTTCCCTTATACTCCCATTTGCCAGATTCTTGCCCACTCACTTAACCTATTTATGTCCCTTTATAGCTTCCTTAAGTCCTCTTCACAATTTAGTTTCCTTCCTGTCTTTGTGTTGAGGAAATGGAGCAACCATTCCTTTGGTCCCTTCATCTAAGTCATTAATGTAAATTGTGAAAAGTTGAGGCCCCAGCAGTGATCCCTGTGGCACACCACTCATCACATCCTGCCAAACAAAATAAGAACCATATATGCCAACTCTCTGCTTCCTGTTAGCTAGCCAATCTTCTTTCCATGCCAATATGTTACTCCCTACACCATGAGCTTTTATTTTCCGCAATAACCTTTGATGTAGCACTTTATCAAGTGTCTTCTAGAAATCTAAGTACAATACATCCACCAGTTCCCTTTTATCCACAGCACGTGACTCCTTCAGAGAACTCCAATAAATTGGTTAAACATGATTTCCCTTTTACAAAACCAAGTTGACTCTGCTTGATTGCCTTGAATTTTTTTCTAAGTGCCCTGTTACAACATCTTTAATAACAACTTCTAACATTTTCCCTACAGCATCATTTGACATTCGTTTTACTCCGTCTAAGTTTTCCCAGGTACAGTTACCACCAACAAGGCACACCTTGGAGACACTCTTGTTTCTTAAATCTTCAAAAGCCCCATCTGTTGTGCTCTTTTCCCTTTCTTTTGAGCATAAACAAAACTCCTATGCATCCTGCTTTGTTGTTAACACTCAAACAATTCACCCTGTTTTCCCGCAGCAGTTGCTTCTTTGTCTCTGCATCTCAAATAGCAGCTGTCCTTTTTTTCTGAGATACCATGAAAAGGTACTTAAAATTGCCACCCCACTTCAATGGGTTCCTCTCCCTATAGCAATCGGATCTCAGGCTTTTTCCAAACTGAGGTGCTTAAATCCAGCGTTTCTTGATATTAGGTGGAGTAAATCAAATTGGCTGAAGACTGGCATCTGTGATGCTGGGGACCTTCGGAGGAGGGCAAGATGGATCATCCATTCGACACTTCTGACTGAAGATTGTACCAAATGCTCCAGCCTTATCTTTTGCACTGCTGTGCTGTACTCCTTCATCATTGAGGATGGGAATATTTGTGGAGCCACCTCCTCCAGTGAGTTGTTTAATTGCCAACATCATTCACGACTGGATGTGGCAGGACTGCAGAGCTTAGGTCTGATCTGTTGGTTGTGGGATCGCTTAGCTCTGTTTATCACTTACTGTTTATGCTGTTTGGCATGCAAGTAGTCCTGTTTTATAGCTTCACCAGGTTGGCACCTCATTTTTAGGTATGCCTGGTGCTGCTCCTGGCACGCCCTCCTGCACTCTTCATTGAACCAGGGTTGATTCCCTGGCTTGATGGTAATAGTAGAGTGGGGGAATATGCCGGGTCATGAGGTTAGAGATTATGTTTGGGTACAATTCTGCTGTTGGTGGCCCACAGCGCCTCATGGATGCCCAGTCTTGTGGTGCTGGATCTCATTTTAAATTAACTCAATACAAAGGAATGGTAAAACAATTTCCATCCTAGCTCATGTTTATTTAGCAAACTTTCTGGAGAGAAATTCCATTCATCTACCAATATAAGTGACTCTGCTGACCCTATGGCTTGAATCTTCTGGTTGGCGTGCGGGGCCAGGCCCTGCCCGCTGATGCGTAAAATGATGCGCGATGACATCGGGACATCACCACGTGTCATTCAGATCTCCAGTTCGATGGGCATGCAGCAGAGTCAGCTGTGCACCTGCCAAACTGTCAAAGGCGTATTAAGGCCATTTACATATCAGTTAAAACAATTAACAGGGTTGGCCCAAGCAGCCTTTGCATTTTTCATGGAATCTCATCGACGGGCAGGATGAGGTTTCATGAAGGTTTTTAAACTTTAATGAAAATTTTTAATAAAATTCATAGACATGTCCCAGCTCGTGTGACACTGTCACATGAGGGGACATGTCCAAATAATTTTTTGAAATCTTTTATTCACTTTTTGATGATGAAATTAAACTCCCCGAGGCAGCTCTGCACACGCAAAAGAGCGGGCCCCGACTCTCCCTCCTCTCTCCTCTTTTTCTCCCCCCCCCCCCCCCCCCCAAAATACAGGGAGCGCTCAGCACTTCTGTGGGGGGGGGGGGGGGGGCATGTCAATCTGGGCGGGCCTTAATTGGCCTGCCCATGTAAAATGGTGGCGCGCAGCCACTCGTGGGTGGCGATTCCTTCGCCCACTCCCACTCTGCCCCCCTGACAAGGAGAAAATTCTCCCCTATATCTCTAAGATTAACATTTTTTTTATTCTTTCATGGGATGTGGGCATCTCTGGCAAGGCCCGCATTTGTGGCCCACTACTAATTGCCCTTGAAAAGGTGGTGGCGAGCCACTTTCTTGAACCGCTGGTGTAGGTACACCAGCAGTGCTGTTGGGAAGGAAGTTCCAAGATTTTGATCCTGTGACAGGAATGGAACAGCGAAATAGTTCCAAGTCAGCATATTGTGTGGCTTGGAAAAGAACTTGCAGGTGGTGGGTTCCCATGCCTCACTAGGCAAATGTGAGGACACTTCACCTTTCAACCGAAAGCTTCCATAATTTCCCGTACTCTGATCCACTTTAGTGATAAACACGAGATCTTATCGCCTTGTCATAAGCTTTACTCACTTGAGATAGTATTTTCTGGAGGAGCACTGTGCAACCCTACAATTACTACAGCCTTGCTTTTTAATTTCCAACTTTCAGCTTTCACATGTTATCTTTGTCATTAGAAAGAACATGTCAATCCCGTTGAATCAAACTTGTCGTCTGGACTGTCTCTTACCAACCTGAGGAGTGCCTCTGTTTTCCCCCCAGCCATTTTCCTCACTCTGATCAGATTTCTTATCTCTCCAGTTTGAGTTCCTAAACAAAGACCTGTTACTAATATGCGTGTAAGATAACTTGTAGTAGTCATCTGCCATTACTGCAGCCTCCCTTATCTTAGAAATTTTATGGTCTTCCATGTGAGACCTTATTCCAAAGGCACAGTATTTTTAAATTCTTCCATTAGAACAACCTTTCTAAGGATCTTAAAGTCTTGTTCAGCCTTCATAGACCTACACATCACCTATCAAATGCCATTTCCTTTTATCTAGCAAATTCCACAAAAGTCTGACTGTTTTTCCTAAATTTCTAAATTTCTGTCTATAAGCCTCTGGCACTAACTCATAGGAATTGAAAGCAGCAGTTTTCACTGTTTCGTAGTGACCAAACTGTAGGTCTGGAAGAGATGTGTACACCTCCGAAGCTTTTCCTATGGACACACTTTGCTGTATAATATTCCAATTTTCCTTGGCCATAATTTATTACAAATACTTTTTGGTAGTATAAAAGACCACATATCCTTTTTACTCAGTTCTTGCTTCATAACACCCATTGGACCTCTTCTGTAGTGAGGCCACTATGATGTAATTTCTTTAGTCAGTTTTCACAAATTGGATCCTGGTCTATAGTCAATATTGCTAATTAGATGTGAATTGCACTTTCAACCAATGTTGTTGTCAACATTTCCTATGGGCTTCCCAAAAACTAATTTCCAATTACATAAGGCACAAAAATAATCTTCATAATGTTATATTTGTAAGTCTTTCGGAAAATGGATTGTCCTTGATGTCTGTTCATGTCAATACTTTGCATTTTTCTGATTTGATTTTTTTTTTGCTTTTTGAAAATTAATTCATGGGATGAGAGTTTTGCTTGCAAGGCAAACATTTGTTGCCCATTTCTAAAAATAAAGAGAGGCGTATTCCGTTCTGTGGTGGTGAACCACCTCTTTGAATTACTGCAGTCCATGTGGTATGGGTACACCCACAGTGCTGTTAGGGAGAGAGTTCCAGGATTTTGACCCAGAGACAGTGAAGGAATGGTGATATAGCTCCCAATTCAGAATGGTGTCTGGAGGGGACCTTGCAGGTGGCAGTGTTCACATAAGTCTGCTGCCCTTGTCCTTCTAGGCTATAGAAGTCATGGCTTTGGAAGGTGCTGTCGAAGGAACCTTGGCAAGTTGCTGCAGTGCTTCTTGTATTAAGTACACACTCGTGTCACTGCACCGGTTGTGGAGGGAGTGAATGTTTAAGGTGTTGGATAGGGTGCCAATCAAGCAAACCGCTTTGTCTTGAATGGTGTTGAGCTACTTGATTGTTGTTTGAGTTGCACTTATCCATGCAATAGAGAGCATACCATCACATTCCTGACTTGTACCTTGTAGGTGATGGACTAGCTTTGGGGAGTCAGGAGGTGAGTTATTCACTGCAGAATTTCCAGCCTCTGACCTGTTCTTGTAGTCACTGTATTTATATTGCTGGTTCAGTTAAGTTTCTGGTCAATGGTAAGCCCCCAGGATGTTGATGGTGTGGAATTCAACGATGATAATACCATTGAATGTTGTGAGGAGATGGTTAGATTCTTTCTTGTTGGAGATGGTCATTGCCTGGCACTTGTGAGGAGCGAATATTATTTGCTGCTTCTGCGCAGTTGTTGTTATGATCCCCGTAGACACTAATAACTTTTAACTGGGAGTTTGAATTTTTTTTATATAGCTGAATGGATGACACAATAAGATTTTGCATTTTATGATGTTTACTGTCACAAAGACTACAAACACTGTTGACTAAATACTATCTTTGTAAGCAAGTTTATACTTTAAACCACTGATGGAATACGCCTCTTTTTATTTTTAGCACAACCAAAAGCAAGGATATGTTACACTATCCTTAAAGTACACCTTCGATTCCCCTGATAGCAGTCCAAATATATTCTGAGGGTCTTGTGTTCTTTTCCTTTTTTCAGCCTGGTAACTTCTAACCTCCAGAACTGTTTTCACAGTGAGTGTATTACTGAAGATCATCCCTCTAGTACAAGCTAGTTGAATCTTCCAGCTCTGATTTAACTCCTCAAGAATTTGGTCTTTTTAATCCAAGCGCAAGCTTTCTCCTGCATTCTCACATGGTGAATCAGAGACTTTTGACTTCTAGCTGCTCTCCCTCTCCCAGACCCAGGCAGACTAATACATCTGTGAAATTCAGATATTTTAGGAAAGCCTGTAACCCGATATCACTCTGGCTTCGCCTGTACCCTTCCTGTCTGAAAGCCCATCACTATGGCAACATGAATCACATGAGCCTTGTATCCAGGTAGAGATGCTGATGAAGAGTCATTTGGACTCGAAACATTAACTGTATCCCTCTCCACAGATGCTGTCAGACCTGCTGAGTTTTTCAAGGTGTTTTTGTTTTTTGTTCTAGATTTCCGGCAACCACAGTATTTTGCTTTTATGCTGATTAGCTATCCTTGAGACCCAACTCTTTTTAATCTTGGAAATAAATGGACAGTTTAGAGCACAGTTAATAACAATCTGACATTCTTGACACTTTTATGGGACTTTGGAGGCACTAAATCTATCCACTGTTAGCACATAGACTGCTGCCATTGTCCCCAAGAGTAAATGCCTTGCACCTTCTTCCCAGTAAAACAATCTGGACCCCTTTAATCTCTAACAGTCAAGTCATTTAGACCTGCTGTCAGGCAGATTCAGAACAGGTCATATTACCCCTTTCCTTTTAACTTAAATTGAAGACACATTTCAAAACATAATAGTTTTATAAGTCTCATAATTATAACATTGATCAAGTCATGGACTGCTTCAGTATCTGAGGTGTTGCGAATGATACTGAACACTGTGTAGTCATCAAACATCTTCACTTCTGACCTTACCCTGGATGAAAGGCATTAATGACGCAGCTGAAGATGGTTGGGTCTAGGACACTACCCCGAGGGACTCCTGTAGCAATGTCCTGGGGCTGAGTTGATTCTTGTGCTCCTCATTGAACCAGGGTTGGCCCGCAGGCTTGATAATAATGGTAGAATGAAGGTTATGCCAACCATGAATTTACAGATTGATTATGGTTGAATATAATTCTGCTGCTTATGATGACCCACAACCTCATAGATGTCCAATTTTGGCCTGTTCTGAGTCTACCCGGTGTCCATGGTGGTAATTCCACGTAACATCATGGAGGACTGTGCAGTGGTCACTCCTACAAATACTGTCATGAACTGATACACCTGTGACAGGTAGATTAGTGAAAATTAGGTCAAATAGGTTTTCCCCTTTTTGTTGGTTCCCGCACCACCTGCTGCAGGGAGATAATGGCAGATATTTCTTTCAAGACTCGGCCAGCTCAATCATGAGTGGTGCTACCAAGCTACTCTTGGTGTTGGACATCAGAGCCCCCCACCTGGAGTAGATTCTGTGCTCTCACTAACCTCCGTGCTTCCAATGGTGTTCAACACTGATTCATCAGCTGAGGGAGGGTGGTAGGTAATAATCATTGAGAAGTTTCTTTGCTCATGTTTTACCTGATGCGGTGGGACTTTGTGAGGTCCAGAATCAATGTTGAGGACTCCTGGGGCAACTCCCTTCTGTATGCCACTGTGCAGCCAGCTCTAGTGGGCCTGCCCTGCCGGTGGTACAGCATATATACAGAAACAGTGATGGAGGAGTCTGGACATTGTTTGTAAGACATGATTTGGTGAGTATGACTATGTCAGGCTGTTGCTTTGTGGGACAGCTCTCCCAATTTTGGCACAAGTCCCCAGATGTTACTGAGAAGGACTTTGCAGGGTCAACTGGGCAGCATGTGCCTTTGTCGTTTCCAGTTCCTAGGTTGATGCTGGGTAGTCTCTCTGGTTTTGTTTTTCTTTGTCTTTCCTGTAGCAGTTTGATACAACTGAGTGGTTTGCTTAGACAATTTCAGAGGACAGTTAAAAGTCAACCACTTTGGAGTCAACTGCATAGAAATGAAGGTTGAATTAAACTGTCAAATTTTGATGAATATATATGTTAAATGGTATGTCATTGCAAGAAGAAAGCATAATATTAACAAACCCCAATGGTTTCCCAAATGGCTGAGTGGGTAAATGCACTTCATGTTGCAGCACAGATTCGTGCAGGGCAGAAGGTCCATGATTCAATCCCTCCCACTGACCATGATGGGTACTAACCCCATTCATAACAATCACTAGTAGTTAGGAATAAAACAGAAAATCCTGGGTGGTAGACTTAACACTTCAGATTTTAGAATTATAAGACCTGAAACAATCAGCCCGTTTCTGTCTTCACGGTTGCTGCCTGGCCTGAGTTAGCTACTCTCAGCTAAATGACAAGGGTGCTGCAATTGCCCTGCAGCATTCCCGGTTACAGCATTCCCTTGCAGACTCAGCCAGGGTTGTCACTCCTGAAGGAGTGTGCTGAAAATAGAATCAGGCTCGGCTAAGGTGCTGTTCACTGCACTGGTTGAATCTGCTGTCAAGACTGTCTGATTAGGCACTTAATGAGGCACCAGAGGGTGCTAGAGCCCTTTAAACTTTAGCAAGCACAAGTCAATGTGTTAACAGAAGGAAGAATAGGGATGAAAACTAGGGGGGAGAAAAGCTTATGGTATAGAATTGTTTTTAGATTTATTTACTTGGCTTTCAAGAAAATACATTCACATTAAATATATTGGATGGAGTTAGTATCCTTCATGGCCAGAGGGTGGATTGCAGCATTGAGAGTATATCATGTTGAGTAGATCTCCAAAAACAGGCCCCGGGCTGCTGGGTATTTTCCCAAGGACAGAGCTTTAAAAATAAAAATATTTCTCCATCTATTAAAGTTTCCATTGTGGTTTATCTGTGTGTTCCCTTGACATTTTGATCGCAGAAGGAGAGCTTATTGATGCTTTGCTTCATATATCGTTTGCTTGTATTATATATTTATATGATTTGATTGCCAGGTTACAAATTCTTTTGTAGCGACTAGCTGTTTTGGAGGAAGTAGTTAATTTGTCTGTATTGTGTTTATATGCGATTTTTTTTCTTCTGTTTCCACTGCAAGTTAACCAGCTATTATGAACTTATATCTGTGGCCTTGTGTGGAAGTCATATTTTGATTTTCACTCTTGCTTAACATTTCTAAGGTATGCTTTCTCTTTTATGCAGGAAGCATCGTAGTAATGTGGGGCCAAGCAAGACAGTATCTCATTCACGACGGAACATTGTGGGTTGCAGAATTGAGCATGGATGGAAAGAACAAGGTGGAATAACACAGTGGAAAGGCACAGTTCTGGATCAAGTACCAGTGAATCCTGCACTTTACCTTATCAAATATGATGGATTTGACTGCGTATATGGACTTGAACTTCATAAGGACGAAAGGGTCTTAGGATTTCGGGTCCTACCAGATCGAGTTTGTGAGTGAAAATATGGTTTTAAGATCACTGATGATTCAAATTTACATTTTAAATTAAAAGAATGTTTTACGTTACAGGTCACTAATTACTTAATATTACTAAGTACTGTATATTCACTTTTTGTTTTTAGCTGTCTCGCGAATCAGTGATGTGGATCTGGCAGAAATGATGATAGGCAAAGCAGTTGAGCACATGTTTGAAAAAGATGATGATGGGGCTAAAGATGAGTGGCGAGGAATGGTGCTTGCACGTGCTCCGATCATGAACACGTGGTTTTATATCACCTATGAAAAGGATCCTGTCTTGTACATGTACCAGCTTCTAGAAGACTACAGAGAAGGAGATTTACGTATAATGCCTGACTCAAGTAAGTGTAAAGAGAGTTTTATTATTTTTGTTTTTCCCTGTCCTTGTGTGTTTACATCCAGCTATTATGAAAATTACTTTAATTCAATGTTAGAAAAGTCAGGTTGCATTTGTACAGACACTGTGGAATGTTATATGGGCTTCTGTGCAAATTTGAATGTGTGGACTGGGGGCCATGCTCAAGTATTACTACTAGCTCTTAGCAAGGTGACTTTATAAGTACTTACTCCAACATTTTTACTTTGTCTAACCTTAATGATGAAATGCTGTGGAAGTGCAGGACAGGCAACAAGAAGGATGCACCAGCTGTGGTGCATTAATCAAGTAAAGGATGGTATCAAATTGAAAGAAAAGATACAATGCTGCAAAGATAGATGGTAGGCCAGAAGATTGGGAAAATTTTAGAAACCAGCAGAGGATGACTAAAAAAATAATAGAGGGAAAAATTGGAGTATGAGAGAAAACTAGCAAGAAATATAAAAGCAGACAGTAAAAGTTTCTGTAAGTATATGAAAAGGAAATGAGTAGCAACAGTGAGTGTTGGTTCTTTAGAGGGAGAGACTGGAGAATTCATAATGGGAAACAAGGAAGTGGCAGAGACGTTGAACAAGTATTTTGTATCTGCCTTCACAGTAGAAGACACAAAAAGCATCTCAAGAATAGTAAAAAAGCAGGGGGGAAAAGGGAGAGAGGAACATAAAACAGTCATGATCACTAGTGAAAAAGTACTAGGAAAAGTAATGGGACTAAAGGTTGACAAGGCCTTCAACTGATGGCCTGCATCCAAGGGTCTTAAAGGAAGTGGCTGCAGAGATAGTTAATGCATTGGTTGCAATCTTCCAAAATTCCTTAGATTCTGGAAAGGCCCCAGCAAATTAGAAAGGCACAAATGTAACACCACCAGTATTCAAGGAAGGAGGGAGACAGAAAGCAGGAAGTCAGTTGGTCTAACACCTGTCATTGGAAAAATGTTAGAATTCATTATTAAGGCGGTATTAGCAGAACATTTAGAAAATCATAATAATCAGGCAGAGTCAACATGGTTTTGTGAAAGGGGAAATCATGTTTGACATTTATTAGAGTTCTTTGAGGATGTAACCTTCTATGAGCATGGATAAAGGGGAGCCAGTAGATATAGTATATTTGGATTCCATAAGGCATTCAATAAGGTGCCACGTGTTTATGTTACTGCACCAAATGAGAGCTCATGGTGTTAGGGGTAATATATTAACGTGGATAGCGGATTGGCTAACTAACAGGGTACAGAGGGATAAATGGGTCATTTTCAGATCGAAAACTAACTAGTGGAGCGCTGCAAGGATTAGTGTTGGGACCTCAATATTTACAACTTGTTATCTGCTGTCCCTTGATTCGAGGATGATGCCTACTCAGGGTTGCGAGTTTCTGCCATGGGTCTTCCTTGACTCAGCAGACTGATTCTTGATCAGCAGATTTTTGGGCATTTTCCACTCCTCAGATACTGAAGCAGCCCATGCCCAAATGCAAGAAGACCTGGCCAATATCCAGGCTTGGGCTGACAAGTGGCAAGAAACATTCATGTCACACAAGTGCCAGGCACAACCATCTCCAACGAGAGAATCTAACCATTGGCCCTTGACCTCCAGTGGCATTACCATCACTGAATCCCCCATCAACATCGTAGGGGTTACCATTGACCAGAAACTGAATTGGACTAGTCATATAAATACTGTGCCTACAAGATTGGGTCAGAGGCTAGGAATCCTGCGGTGAGTAACTCACCTCCCGACTCCCCAATGCCTGTCTAGCATTTACAAATCACAAGTCAGGAATGTGATGGAATACTCTCCCATTTGCCTGAATGAGTGCAGCTCCAACAACACTCAAGAAGCTTAACACACTTTAGGACAAAGCAGCCAGTTTGATTGGCACCCCATCCACAAACACTCACTCCCCCCATGTGGCAATGGCAGCTGTGTGTACCATCAACAAGATGCACTGCAGGAGTTCACCAAGACCCCTTAGGCAGAACCTTCCAAACCTACGACCACTACCATCTAGAAAGACAAGGGCAGCAGACACATGGCAACATCACCAGCTGGACATTCCCCTCCAAGCCACTCCTCATCCTGATTTGGAAATATATTACCATTCCTTTGCTGGGTCAACATTCTGGAACTCCATTCCTAACAGCACTGTGGCTGTACCTACATCACGTGGACTGCAGCGGTTCAAGAAGGCAGCTCTCCACCACCTCAAGGGCAATTAGGTTTTGGCAATAAATGCTGGCCTAGCCAGCAACATTCACATCCCATAAATGAATAAAATGAACACATTGTCCCACAAGGTAGTGGGATCTGGAGTGCAGGATTTGCTTCTATTTCTTTCCTTCTCCACTGCCACCCTAACTCATTGTTAAGATGTTTGGACTCAAAAGCATGATGCAGCTTGATGGACAAGTTGTTGCCATTTTAAACAGTTGGTAGCAAGCACCTCCCATTCATTAAGGTCAATGTTGCCATTCTTAAGTGAGAGCTTTAGAGTGTTTTTCTTTGTCCTCCCCAGAATGCTGACCATTTGAGAGTTGTAAGAACAGGACCTAGTGGGGGAAGATGCTTTTTGGCAATCCGGTTATTGTCCAGTCCATCATTGTTGATTTTGCAGGAGTTTTGCCTGAATGCTTGTTGAGTTGGTTTCAAGAAGAACGCTAGCGTTTGTTCAACAGTCCTCCCACTGAATCCGGAGGATGAGGCGGAGGCATTGCTAATGGAATTTCACTAGTGTTTTTATGTGCTGCTCATACACAGTCCAAATCTCACTGCAGTACAGAGGAGTGGTGATGACAACTGCTCTGTAAAGACTTTTGCCGAATTGCAAAGTTCTTTGTTGTCAAACACTCACTGCCATAGTTTGTAGATGGCTGAGCTGGCATGACTGATCCAGTGTTGGATCTCATCATCAATGGTGGCCTTTTGAAAGAGGTAGCTGCTAATGCATGAGAAGTGCTCAATCTATTCCAGAGTGTCTCTTTCAATATATATGGGCTGTGGAATATTTGGATGAACAGGTCTGGGTTGATATGAGTTTTATTTTGGCAACATTCAAGGACAGGCCGATCCCTTGTGTGCAGAATTGCATAGATTGAGAGTGGCTTGCAAATCTGGTGTAGAGTGGGCAAAGATGCTGCAGTTATCCGCAAACTGTAGATCATGGATGTCTATGCTGGTCCATGTAATTTTGGCACGGAGGCAACTGAAGTTAAAGAAATTTCCACCTTGGTGGTATTTAATACTCCCACCAGAGACAGTTGATGAGGTCACTGTCAGGTAGATTGTAAATAGTATGGGGGCTATCACACAGTCTTGCTTGGCAGCTGTCTGGATTTTGAAGACATCTGTTTCATATCTCCCATTGATTATAGTTGGAGTCATATCATCAAGAAGCAGTTGCAGGGTTGTGATGAAGGTTCTTGGACATCCAAATTTTTGGAGCACAATCCACAAAGCCTCGCGATTTACTAAGTCATATACTTTGGTCAGGTTGATGAATGCAATGAAGAGTCCCTGGTGGAGTTGTTGATGTTTTCCTTAGATTTGTCTGGTAACAAAGACCATGTCAGAGATTCCTCTGGAAGGCCTAAACCCACACTGTCTGTGGGAGGTTTTCCACAGCCATAGGAAGTCAGTGATTCAGGAGAGTGCATGACAGGATTTTCCCTGCTATGGACAAGAAGGAAATACCTCGGTTGTTTTCAAAGCATAATTTATCTCTCTTCTTGAACACAGTTATAATAGTTGTATTCCAGGAGTTGGTGGGAGTGGGGGATGGATGTCTAATACCTTGCAAATCTGTAGGATGATTGCAAGGGAGTCTTGATGTGAGCATAAGCTTTCATATTCTCAGCTGGAATACCATTGGGGGCCGCAGGCTTTTTTGTTTTTCTTTCATTTGATTGCTTCTTGTAGCTCTCCCAGTGATGGTGCTTCACCCATGGATTGTACCACAGGTTACTGGGGGATAGTCTGGAGGGTATCAGCTGCCACTGTGGATTCATGGTTGAGGAGTTGTTAAAAATGTTCTTTCCAATGTTGACAGGTGGCATTGTTATTCATATGTCGAGTAACGCCATCCTTTGAGTTAAGGGGATTTTGGTGAAACCACCAGGGCCATCTATAGACTCGGGTCAAAATCCCCTTACGGATCTAACACTGGATGAAGGGACCAACTGTATTGTAGCCAAATTTGCAGATGATACAAAGAAAGATAGGAAAGCAAGTTTTGAAGAGGATATAAAGAGTCTGCAAAGGGATTTAGGTAGGTTAAGTGAGTGGGCAAAAATTTGGCAGATGGAGTATAATGTGGGAAAATGTGGTTGTCCACTTTGGCAGGCAGAATGCAGTAAAATCTTTGTTATCTGGCATGCTCTGAGAATCAGTGGTGCCAGTTAATCAAAAATGCCAGTTAACAGGGAGTTTACATTACTCCAGACACAAGACAAGGTGCTGCTCTGTCTTTTGAATGGTTGAGGGAAGAGGGGAAGTAGCTGAGCAGTCAAGGGCTCCAGCACAGCAGGACATCATAGTAAAACCACCACAACAGAAGACCAAGCCAACAGCACAACTGAAATCATGACCTTTAGACCAGCTTTTTAAAAAATTGAGCTGAGAGTTTCACTGACAGTTGCTCCGAGCGTCAACTGTTGCTTCTGACCTTTGGCAACTTTATGAGTTTCCAGCCAGCTTTCTTTAAAAAAAAAATCAGAACCGAACAGATCACCACCACACCCGAAGATCAACTGCAATGTTGGGGTTTTGGAAATCCACCACTTGACTCTTCGTTTTTGACCTGCAAAACGGCTTTTCAAACAAAATCGAGCTGTCAGAAATTCCAGATAATAGATCATCCTGGTTGATATAATGCCGGGTAGCACGCAGTTTACTGCATTGTTTAAATGGAGAGAGACTGCAGAGTGCTGCGATACAAAGGGACCTGGTGTCATTATATGTGAATTGCAGAAAGTTAGGATGCACGTAGAGCATATAATTAGGAAGGTAAATGGATTGTTGGCCTTCATTGCAAAGGGGAGTGGAGCATAAAAGTAGGGAAGTCTTGCTACAACTGTACAGGGCATTGGTGACACTGCACCTGGAGTAGTGTGTACAGTTTTCGTCTCCTTACTTAAGGAGAGATGTACTTGCACTGGAAGCTGTTCAGATAAGTTCACTAGGCTGATTCCTTGGATGACAGGTGTCTAATGAGGAATGGTTGTGCCTATACTCTTTGACATTCAGAAGAATGAGAGGTGATCATATTGAAACATTCAAACGTATATTCTAAGGAGGCTTGACAGAATAGATGCTGAGAGGATATTTCCTTTTGTAGGAGAATTTAGAACTGGGGGCACAGTTTAATGATAAGGGGTCTCCTATTTCAGACAGAGATGAGTAGGAATTTCTTCTCTCAAACGCTCACTAGTCTGGAATTCTCTTCCCCGGGAGAGCAGTGGAGGTAGGGCCATTGAATATATTCAAGACTTGAGTTAGACAGATTTTTGATTGACAAGGGAGTCAAGGGTTTCTGGGAACAGGCAAGAAAGTGGCGTCAAGGCCACAGTCAGATCAGCCATGATCGTTTTGAATGACGGAGTAGGCTTAATGGGCTGAATGCTTACCACTCCTCTTTCTTATGATCCTAGGCAAAGGTTTAGTTGGAGTTTCATAATATATTTATATCCACTTTATGCCAGGACTTGTTTTGGAATTGCGGCTTAAAACTAATGAGGTCAGTTTTAATTCAATTTAACATTGCTTTGGTATATTCCATGATATAATGGAACTATACATTTGGTTGTAGTCTGATCCCCATTTAACAATTGGGTATCACAAGTACATTTCCCTGCTAGCAAAGCATCTTTGATGTCTGACCTATTTGAAAACTTGGTTTGTTTTACTGTGGCAAGCATTGCCACATCTGATAAAAACAAAGAGATAAAAACAAAAAACTGTG
Source organism: Carcharodon carcharias (assembly GCF_017639515.1). Classification (NCBI taxonomy): domain Eukaryota; kingdom Metazoa; phylum Chordata; class Chondrichthyes; order Lamniformes; family Lamnidae; genus Carcharodon; species Carcharodon carcharias. Next base: position 39,508,941 of record NC_054470.1, read on the forward strand.
GATGCTGGAAATCCAAAACAAAAACAGAATTACCTGGAAAAACTCAGCAGGTCTGGCGGCATCGGTGGAGAAGAAAAGAGTTGATGTTTCGAGTCCTCATGACCCTTCAACAGAACTGAGTGAATATTAGGAGAGGGGTGAAATATAAGCTGGTTTAAGGTGGGGTGGGTGTGATTGTAGGGACAAGCAAGCAGTGATAGGAGCAGATAATCAAAAGATGTCACAGACAGAAGAACAAAGGTGTTGAAGGTGGTGATATCTAATCGAATTTGCTAATTATGAATGGATGGCAGCACACTCAAGGTACAGCTCTAGTGGGGGTGCGGTGGAAAGACAAGCAGGACATAAAAGATATAGATTTAAAAATAATGTAAATAGATGGGAAAAGAAAAATCTATATAAATTATTGGAAAAAACAAAAGGGGGAAGAAACAGAAAGGGGGTGGGGATGCAGGATGGAGTTCAAGATCTAAAGTTGTTGAATTCAATATTCAGTCCGGAAGGATGTATAGTGCCTAGTTGGAAGATGAGGTGCTGTTTCTCCAGTTCCTTCCAACTAGGCACTTTACAGCCTTCCGGACTGAATATTGAATTCAACAATTTTAGATCTTGAGCTCCCTCCTCCATCCTTACCCCCTTTCCGTTTCTTCCCCCTTCCTTTTGTTTTTTCCAATAATTTATATAGATTTTTCTTTTCCCACCTATTTCCATTATTTTTAAATCTATATCTTTTATGCCCTGCTAGTCTTTCCACCCCAACCCCACTAGAGCTGTACCTTGAGTGTCCTGCCATCCATTCTTAATTAGCACATTCGTTTAGATAATATCACCACCTTCAACACCTCTTTGTTCTTCTGTCTGTGGCATCTATTGATTATCTGCTCCTAACACTGCTTGCTTGTCCCTACAACCACACCCCCCCCCAACCTTAAACCAACTTATATTTCACCCCTCTCCTAATGTTCACTCAGTTCTGTTGAAGGGTCATGAGGACTCGAAACGTCAACTCTTTTCTTCTCCACTGATGCTGCCAGACCTGCTGAGTTTTTCCAGGTAATTCTGTTTTTGTTTTGCCACATCTGATGTTTGATTGCTGAATGTGATTATGTCATATGAATATGGGGATACAACTTATAGATTGATAACCGTAGCCTAGGTTTCTGCCATATCTTTATAATGTTGGTACTAATGCTGACAACAATATAGTCAAATGTTATAAAATATTGAATTAAGAAAATATCAGTTAAGGCAAGTTTAGCATGTTTTGCGTATCACTAGAAGATCTAACTTCTTATATTAATTGAAATAAAAACATTGTGCTGGAAAAACTCAGCAGGTCTGGTAGCATTAAAGCAAAATACTGCGGATGCTAGAAATCTGAAACAAAAACAAAAAAATGCTGGAAAAACTCAGCAGGCCTGACAGCATCTGTGGAGAGAAAGACCGTTAACATTTCGAGTCCATATGACTCTTCAGAGCTAAAGAGAAATAAAAATGTGGTGAAATATATACTGTATATGGGGGGAGTGGAACAGGTGAAGCTGGATGGAAGGCCAGTGATAGGTGGAGGCAAAGGAGAGATTGCCAAAGATGTCATAAACAAAAGGTCAAAGGGGTGTTAATGGTGGTGGTACTGGCTAAAGGAGGTGCTAATGGTGACAGTAAGAGTAGAAAGCAGAATGTGATAATAGCCAGACCAGGGAAAGCACTCTGGAAAGAACAACATGAGCAAGTGACCGATGGCCCATTGAGGGTGGGTGGGGAGAGGGGAAGGTGATGGGGAAAAAAGATTGAAAATAGGCTAAAAGGTGGGGATAAAACGATGAATAAACATGGAAATAAATTTTAATAATAAAAATAAGTAGAAAAAAATAAAAATTTAAAAATAAAAGTGAATAATGAAATAAGGGGATCAAAAAGGCGTGAGGATGGAGGAGAGAGTTCATGGTCTGAAGTTGTTGAACTCAATGTTGAACTCAACACTGATTAGGCTGTAAAGTGCCTAATCGAAAGATGCATCTGTGGAGAGAGGAACAGAGCCCAATATGATCCTCTTCGGTTACACTTCATGGATTGAACCTGGAGGCTGATTCACCAGGTGCTCGGATTACAAGAGTAATTCTTTTAGAATTCATTCTCGGGGTATGGGTGTCGAGAGCAAGGCCAGCATGTATTATCCATCCCTAGTTACCCTGAGGAGGGGCATCGTCGTCTTGAACTGCTGCCATGCATGTGAGCTGTTCGATACAAATGAATGGCTTCCTAGGCCACTTCACAAGGCAGCTGATTAACCACGTTGTTGAATCACATATAGACCAGACTGGGCAAAGATGGTAGGTTTCCTTCCCTAAAGTAGATTAGTGAAGCCGATAGGATTTTACAACAATCCAACAGCTTCATTTTCACTTTTACTCACACCAGTTTAAATTCTAATGTCATAAGAACTTGTTCAATGAAATATTATGAAAATCTGTCAAAAATGACCTGGTTGCTGCTTTGTAAATTATGACTGTCATATTATTCTGACCTCTACCTCGACTTTCTTCAATAGTCATGCATTTCATCCACTATGAATAGGTATTTTACTGTCTTTGAAATCAGTTATCTGCTAGACTCTACAAGGTCAGTTAAGGATTTCAGACAGTCAAACTATGTCATTGAATACTGATCTTGTAGAGGTGTAAGTATTTTCCACTGAAAGTACATTTACGTTTAAGGGTAGGGTCATAGTGTTCTGTAGAGTCCTAATTTTATTGATGTTTTGTTAAATTTCTGCTTCCACAGATAATGATTCTCCACCAGCTGAGAGAGAGCCAGGAGAAGTCGTAGACAGCTTGGTGGGTAAACAAGTGGAATACGCCAAAGAAGATGGCTCAAAGAGGACTGGCATGGTCATCCACCAAGTAGAAGCAAAACCATCAGTGTATTTTATCAAGTTTGATGACGATTTCCACATTTATGTCTATGATTTGGTAAAAACCTCTTAGACACATTTCATAGTGCAGTGGGAAGGCCATATTGGCCAACTCATGGACTTTTCCATATGCGGACCTTGATATACTAGGCTCTAAAAGCCCAGTAAGCTATTGTGATCTCACAATCTCTGCCATTGACAACAAATACAACACAAGTTTGAATCAGCCAAATGGTTCTACTAATGTTACCATTTATGATGGTTTGAATGCAAGAGGGTTACTTGCAAAAGAAACAGTCTAAAACCAGTATTTTAGAATAAGGGAACTAGGTTTCCAGAGTACTTTGTCACTCATGGGAAACAATAAAGCTTCAAGATAAGAAACCTAAATTAGGGTCTGGAAAAAAAGTGAGAAAATGTATCAGCATAAAACAAATTTTCAATTGGACAAAAATAATTTTCTGAATTGAAAAATAAACAGAGAGGAAAAAGAAGAATGGATCAGACACCATTCAGTCTTATAACACGTTTCCATGTTACACCTTTTTTGACAACTGTCCTTTTTTGAAATCAAGTACATCTTGTTTGACCTCGAAGGAAGCTGCAAATTTATTAAGATTTTATAACATACCTTTTGATCTTAATAAAACTGCAATGAGCCATACATATTAAAGGAAATGCACTTGAACATTTTTCTTAAACCCTTTTTTTAAGGAGCTTAGGTAAATTTCATTATTTTTATTATGTAGTGAAAGTACACATATGAAAGGTGAAATTTAATATGAGAAGTTTGGCAATGTGAGAGAGGAATAGGGAAGAAAAATAAGCCGTGAAAGTCTGGGAAAACAACCAGTATATTTCTATACTGGTTATCATGGTGCTGAGAATACAAAAGTGATACTGTTAAAATTCTCTCTCGGGTATGAGCGTCGCTGGCAAGATCAGCATTTATTATCCATTCCTAGTTGTCCTGTGGAGGTGTATTGTCGTCATGAACTGCTGCCATGTATGTGAGCAGGTGAAGGTGAGCTGTTTGATACAAATAAGTGGCTTCCTAGGCAGCTGAATTAACCACGTTGTTAAGTCACATATAGGCCTGACTGACAAAGATGGCAGGTTTCCTTCCCTAAAGGACATTAGTGAACCAGTTGGGTTTTTCCAACAATCTGACAACTTTGTTTTCACTTTCATTGATGGTGACACAAATTCAAATATCATATGACTTTTTTCGGTGGAATATTATGAGGAGGTGTCTAAAATGAACTTGTTGCTATTTCTAAATTATACCTGCCAAATTATTCTGTTTTTACCTTGGCTGGCTTTTTTTATAGTGACACATTTCATCCACTATGAGATCTGTACTTCATTTGTGCTAAGAAGGTGCACAGTTAATTGGCTATAATATTATAATTATCTTTAAATGTTTCCTTTGAGTAAACTTAATAACTTTAACTGTACAGTGTAGCTGAAGTAATTCCTAAAACCTATCAGAAGCTGATTCGGCTCTGGCCTGCTGAATCTTGGTCAAACCAATTATCATACTTCAATTTTAAGATGTGCTGTGCAAAATAATATTTAGCTTATCTCCATTAAAAAAAATTCTTTAACACCCCAAGGCTTATTATCTGATAAATATTTAAAGTCACATGCCTCAATTGTCTATAACGCTCTTAGTCCAATGATTAAATGTCTTACGTTCTGTCATTGCTCAGATCTTGTACTTAGTAACAACAATAAAATTATTGTTCTCTAAAAATAAAGCATTCTAGACGTGATTGGGAGTGAGCGAGTAAAGCGGCAATTTAAATAATGACACAATAATCTGAATTTCCAAATGCTGCTGCTTATACCTTTAGGGCAAGGATATTTTACAGCAAAAAAAAACACATTGTACCTGGGAAGAATGTCACCTGCCTTGGAATTTGGAAGTGATTTAAGTATAAGTGCAGCAATGAACCTAAAATGAGTAAGCAATGCATCAGGCAACATTAATATTTTCCTTATTAGGTATTTTGGAACTTAATGAGTGTCAAATGGGCATCTCATACCATTACAGATGGAATATCAAAATATCCCATAGCCTTAAAACCACAGGTGTGTGTCTCTTTTTTGTCATATAATAGCATTTCTGATTTCATGACATGAAGAAAGTGGGAACTTTAATTTATAATATATGCTTTTATATGAACTACTTTCCTTAGAATTGTTAATGGACCATAACTTATTCCATTCCTTCACCACCCCCAATGCCTGATGTTTCTTCAGCCTCTCCTGACAGCAGTAATTTACACTGGGATATGATTCCACAGGTGCTGGTAGAAATCCAACATCTTGCCCAAGTGAAGATTCAACATGTGTTTACCTAAATATTGGGGGTAATAAACTGCAAAAGGCACAATCTTAATATTCAGGTAGACCCACTGTGAATTGGAACCTTATCTGGATTTTTATTTGATTCCCCTTCATGATTGAAACCTCCTACTTACCTGGTGGTGTTAACATTATAATTTGTCTTGGCTAACCATGCACACAACTGGGGTTTTCCTTGTCTGTATAAATCCACTGAGTCATTTAAAATTCTATAATTAAACCTACCAAATAAAGTTTGGTACCATTTTGTGTAAAATATTTAACGTGTATTGTAAACACAGTACATAGTGGTGGACCAATTATGATGCAATTTAAAATCTCAGTTTTGAGAAACCTTCACTTGAGGAGATCATCTTTGTTGCTCCTCCTGGGATATGGAACTAGATGTCACTTGCAGTATTAATCTTTTGTGCATCCTTCATTAACCTAAATCATTGATCTTAATTGACTGCAATAGTCCTTGGTCACAATGCCTGTTTGGTTAATTCATCGAATACAGTGTATTTCTGAGGAATCTGATGTGAATGCTACTGTTTTAAATATTTCTTTTCAAAGCTGTAATTCAAAAATGATTTACTTGTGCACCTGTTCTTGGTTATGAAACTGTATTCTGGAACACTAGTTCAATGTTAGAAACTTTAAAAAAAACATTTTACACTTATTACGTCACCAGGTTTTAAACGCCAACAGCTTTTTTTCTTAGACTAGGGTACCTTTCCAGATCCCTCTTTGACAATAATGTTGATTCCCAATAGCAGGCATGCTTAGTTACCACTTGATTAGAGCTACCTTAGTCTTTACTTGCAGCGAAAACAACAGCCATTTTCAAGGGTTTATGGTAGAATATTGACTGTTTGTAAAAACCCAACTTTCATGTGAGGCAATTTTTGGCAACGAATTGTGAACCTGGATGACAGTTTTTTCAAAAATTAAGATACTAAGGATTCTTTAAAATAAGTTGTTAATCACCTATTCATGTTTTTGCTTTATTTATTCAAGTTGCAATTCTTTAGCCTTATGGCTTGTACCTAAATGTAATGTGCTGGACAATAATATGAATACATCATTGATGTTTAATCTGAAAATGACTACATGCAGGAACTGTCATTTCTCCAGTATTCCAAAGTAGGCAACCAAAGGCAGGTTACTGTGTTTTTAAATTATTTCTGCTCACAAAGAACCCCTTGATACTGTACTATGAAGCATTTCTAACCCAGCTCTAAGTCTCTGTGTTGTTAACAGTGTGTTTAAACAGATTCATCAGACCTGCAAACTCAGTATTGGCAGAATTTCTGCAAATTTGTCAACTTGTAAATGTTTCTAGAGTAGGTCTACAAGATGATTTAAAATCTAATCCTTATTGATATTGAACCAAATGTGACTCTTTATTTTAGGTCTTTCCGCAGAAACACAAATTGGGCAGGGAACACCAAAACAGTACTTGATGGAGTGAACTTCAAATTGAATTTGTTACAGATTTGAATGCAGTGCTCTCATGACCTTGGTTAACAGTAGAATTTTTTTTTTCCCTGGGAGCCAGTATTGCTTTATAAAATTATCTTGGGGCTTGTGGTTGTAACTGACACAATCTTGGATACGTATTAAAAATAGTTGATCATTTAACTTGGGTTGTATAACTACTGTGTGTGAAATATGGCTTATATAGTGTGATCTTTTAAATGCAAACGTTGTGTTTTTCTGCATGTTCTAATGTTAGACCCATTTCACATAATCAGCTATGCATGTAACACCTTATTTTAGGTTGCCTGTTTGCTTATTGTATTGTCTGATTGTTAGCTAGGATGAAATGCACTGATTTTAGAACAGTGCCAATTGTGGTGGCTTATGTCTTAAAAGGGACCATACTTTTTCCTTTTTTGAGTGGGGTGGGGTGGTGGGGAGATAGAGAAAATCTGGCAAGGGTTCTTCATAATCAATTAACAAATGTGAAAAAGCTAGGTTTACCTTTTTAAACATGTAACCCCTCTCTTGGAATCTGTATCCTGAGCATTTTAAAATGTCCGTGCCAAGTTTGGTAAAGATACAGATTTAAAATCGTACTTATTGGAGCTTATAAGCAGAAAGGGGCCTTTTGTTACTAAAATTAAACGCACAAAATGAGCATTTATTGACACTTGTGCCTTGAGCCATTGCTTTATCTCTTGTAGATCTGGCTAATGTAAAACAATGCAGTTAATTTAGTTCAGATGGTGGCATAATAGAAGTATGTGTAGCAGGGAGCTTGATAATGGACCTCATGATTTGACTTGCTTTTGGAAACAAAGCCCACTATTTCCATGCTACTACGTTTTTGGATTATTCTTGAATAAGGGGGAAAATACCACCATTAGAATACAGTTACAAAATGTATGGTCCTTCATTAGTTACAATGCTTTTTAAAGAAAACTCAGCTTAACAGTTTATGGTATATGTATAGTTAAAATGCAATGTTGATGTTTGCTTCTGGAGTTAGGCAAATTTTCAAATGTATAGACATTGTAGATCATGTTGCTGTATGCCATTAGATCTATAAACATTTCACATCTTAAAAATCTGTTTACTTCTGTAAGGTTTTTTATAATTATGTTGTATAACTATAAAAAATAAATTTCTGTGCAATTTAAATGTGTATGAAACAATCTTTAACCACTATTTTTGAAGTTCTTATTGAACTAGAAGACAACTGGCATTGAACAAGGACCGTGTCCACACTTCTAAGATTGATAATAAGTATAAGTAGTGACATACCCAATTCTGCTGCACTTACAAGTCCATTATATTGCTGGGAATTGTTCTTATTTTGACCCACTGGATAGTGCATTACTCCAATGTGTCAAGAAACCATGGATAATTGAGTGGACACAGGCTGATCATGTGAGCAATCGAGGTTTACCTGACTTTTTATTCTTTGCTGGGATGTGAGCATTGATGGTAAGGCTAGCATTTATTGCCCATCCCTAATTATCCTTGTGTAAGAGGTGGTGAGCCGTCAACTTGAATTGCTGCAGTCCATGTGATGTAGGTCCAGCTGCAGTGCCATTAGGAAGGGAGTTTCAGGATTTTGACCCAGCTACAATGAAAGAACGGCAATATAGTTCCAAATCAGGATGGTGTGAGTTGGAGGCGGTGATGTTCTCATGCATCTGCTGCCCTTGTCATTCTAGGTGGTAGAAGTTGTGGGTTTGGAAGGTGCCGAAAGGAACCTTAGCAGGTTATTGCAGTGCATCTTGTAGGTGGTACACACTGCCACTGTGCTAGTGGTAGAGGGAGTGTTTGTTTAAGTTGGTGGATGAGATGCCAATCAAGTGGGCTGCTTTGGCCTGAATGGTGTTGGGTTCTTGAGTGTTGTTGGAGTTGCACGCATCTAGGTAAGTGGGGACTATCCCATTATTCCTGACTTGTGTCTTGTAGATGGTGGACTGGCTTTGGTGAGTTGGGAGGCATGCGACTCAATGCAGAAATCCTAGCTTCTGACCTACTTTGGAGCCAGTTAAATTTCTGGTCAGTGATAAATCTCGGAGGTCTTCTAGTGCAGTGAGTAGCGTCCCTACCTCTGAGCTAGAAGCTCTGGGTTCAAGTCCCACCCCAGGACTTGATGGCCACAGAAGGTGTGTTCATAATCTGGAGAAACTGGTTGATTATCAACCTGTAAATCCTTCCGATAAGCTTGTGGTAAGAGCAGGAGAGTTTCCTGGTCAGCCAGGACTGTGCAGTAACTACAGCGAAACAGCCTTCCCATGTTCAAAGACTCCACCACAAACTCGTGCCACAGGTTGTACTCTGTGGCAAGTGTCTTTGCTTCAAGGCACTGCTGGGGGAGATGCAGAAACTCCAAGATATTACTGGTGGGGATTCTGGTAATGTTATTGAATGCCAAGGGGAGATGTTTAGATTCTCTTGTTGGAGATGATCATTTCCTGACACTTGAGGTGCAATTGTTACTTGATTTGTATCAGCCCAAAGCTGGATGTTGTCTGGCCTTGCAGACTGCTTCAGTGCCTGATGAGTTGCAAATGTTACTGAACACTGTAATCATCAGCGAATATCCCCACTTTTGGCCCTGCTGGTCTTTTGGATGGGTCATCGCCCTGTATAGCAAATCTTTTGGGATGTGGCTATCTTCCATCCTGTGCACATGGCATACTGGGCATAATTTTCCCAAATTAGCACTTAGTGTGGTAGCAGGTGCGTAAAATGTTTTACCCGCTGGCTGCGATGGCGGGTTTTCACACCTTATCGTCCTGAACCCGCCTCAATATCTATGCACTCCTGGGAAACACGGCATTTCCATCAGCGGCAGGATCTCATTCGGCCACCCATCACCCCATCGCTGCACCACACCGACTGCTATGTTTAAAGTCCATCCGCAAGCGCACATTTCAGTGCTTCCAGCTCACCACTGCTGCATGGAAGATATGGCCCTGAAACTGAAGACCTCAGCCTTCAGGTTCAGTGACCCATCTCTCGAGTGACTTCTGGATGCCATGGAGGCCTGCCGGGATGTCCTCTACCCCCTCTTTGACCGCAGGGTGGGCAGCAACTGCCCTAAACCGGCTGGGGAAGTGGTGATCAGTGCCAACGCCCTGCAAAAAAGAGGACAGACTCCCAGTGCTGTAAGAAGATGAATGATCATCTCCATTTCACCCAGGTAAGTCACTCACCTCATCACTCAACTCTCTCACTCTCAAACCCATTACACATGCACAGGGCCTGCACTCACTGCCAGTTCAAGGAACATCACCACTCACTCACCATCATTGTCCTCATCCCATCCATTGAACCACTCAACAGTCACACAGGCAGGCATACTTGTCACCTGGCCTGGCAGGCGTCCTGCTTACACTTTTCCATCTCTATCCATGCAGGACAAGCTGGCACACAACAGAGAGCGAGGTCGCAGACCAGTGGTGGAATGCCCAAAATCAGGGTCCTCACAGACTTTGAAAACAGAGCCATCCAGCTGGCCGGCGATGACTGGTACCGATCCTGTGCTGACAGTGATGTTGGTGCTGCTGTACCAAGTGGGGATCCAGCAGTGCAAAATCCATCGGACAACCATGCTGTGAGTGAAACAAAAACCGAATTACCTGGAAAAACTCAGCAGGTCTGGCAGCATCGGCTCGAAACGTCAACTCTTCTCCTCCGATGCTGCCAGACCTACTGAGTTTTTCCAGGCAATTCTGTTTTTGTTTTGGATTTCCAGCATCCGCAGTTTTTTGTTTTTATCATGCTGTGAGTGATGTGTCCTGTTTCACAGGCAACTGCCATGCACTAATTATCTCCTTGCTTTTGCAGGCACATCTGCCAAACAGCCGACTGAATCCATGACCCAGGGCCCCCAATCGAGCTCTGAAGAAACCTCTGAGGAGGAATCTGGAGGCATCCTCCCTGAAGTCCCGTCACAGCGCTCACCCACACCCTCCTCCAGTCTCCTTGGAGACAGGGCTGCACTTGTCCCCTGATCCCCCACCCCCCTCCACCAATCGGGCAGAGCAGCACTTAACCCTGACTCCCTGGCACCCCTGAAGCCTGCAAAGCAACAGGCGACCGTGGTGAGCTCTGCAGAATGTTGCTGTGCACTCCCCTCCAGTTCGCCCAAAATGCAGGCCGTCAAGTGCATGTCGCCTCTGCTGTTGTGAAACATGTTGGCGTGCTTTCCTGCTGACGTGAATGGATGATCCAGTGGGGGTGCAAGACCCCGGTGGGATGGCCTGATAGGGATAAGCTGATTTATTACAATGAGGTTCCCGACGATCAATGGTGGGAAATATGGACAATCGCAACCTGCCTTCCTGCCGTTGTGAAACAATCAAGTCATATGGTTCGCTCATGCCCACCCCATCCTGCACGGAAATTCCACCCACCAAGTCAATATTCCACATTTTCCATTAGATGCCAGTGTAGCAGTTGCACTAGAATAGCTTGGCGTGAAGCGCTTCTAGTTCTACGACATAAGTCCTTAGTACTGCAGCTGGGATGTTGGCAGAGCCCAAAGCCTTTGCTGTACCAAGTGCGTTCAGCAGCTTCTTGATATCACACACACTGAATCAAATTGTCTCAACTGGTATCTCTGTTGAGTTGGTACTTCTGGATGGTTGCAAATGTTTCAGGTTTGTCATTTGCATTGATCTTCCCAGCTCCCCCATCATTGATGGGAATGTTCATGAAGCCTGTTACTCCAGCTAGTTTTTTAATTGCCCACCATCATTTAAAACTGGATGTGGTAAGGCTGCATGCTTTGATCTGATCTGTTGGTTGTGGGACCGCTTACCTCTGTCTATCACATGCTGGTCACATGTTTTAGCCCTGTATTGTAGTTTCAGCAGGCTGGTACTTCATTTTTAGGTATGCTTGGTGCTGCTCTAGGCATTCTCTCCTGTAATCTTTATTGAACAGGGTTGTTCCCCTGGCTTGATGGCATTTGTAGAATGAGGGATATGCTGGGCCACGAGGTTACAGATTGTGATTGAATACAGTTCTATGTGCTGACGGTCCACAAAGCCTCACAGATGTCCAGTTTTGGTCTGCTGATTTCTGTGTAGCACAATGATAGTGCCACACAACACGATGGAGTGAATTCTCAATGTAATGATGGGACTTTGTCTCCACAAGAAATGTGCGGTGATCACTCCTAACAATATTGTCATGGAGAGATGCATCTGTAATAGGTAGATTCATGACAATGAGGTGAAGTTGGATTTTCCCTTTTGTTGGTTCTTACCACCACAGGTTGATATGAGCTTAATGATTTGGCCAGCTTGGTCAGCAGTAGTGCTACCGAGCACCTCCATCCCAGCAGGTAGGACCTGTAGGCCTGCCTGAAGTGCTGGGCTGCCAGCCCACTGCAGGGTGCCTGCCTCCAAGCAATTGATCTGCTTGCCTTCCCATGCTTCCCTCTCCCAGACATTGTCTGTAAAATCATAGTCAGCCTCCTTAAATTACCTTTAACAAGGCTCTCAGTGAGCCTCATTGGCTGCCTGCATCATGGAGACAGACAGGTTTGGGACAAGCCAGGCTGTCTTGGACAGAATGGCCAATGTCAGGAACAGTGTTGGGAAACCAGCACGCCAGCCAGTTGCAGCATTTTTCACACCGCTGGCTCTGATATTTCCAGGCTCTGTTCCTGACCTCGGCAGGGCCCAAAAATCTGCCCAAAAAGTTAGCATGCTGGTACAGCAAGAACTTAGCAAGGTAAATGGAATGTTGGCCTTTATTGTAGGGAAGTCCTGTTGCAACTAAAGGGCATTGGTGAGATCACAGTAGAGGGGTCTCCTTATTTAAGGAGGGATATATTTGCATTGGAGACAGTTCAGAGATGGTTCACTAGGTTGATTCAGGGGATGAAGGGGATGGCTTATGAAGAAAGGTTCCGCTTATACTCATTAGAGTTTGGAAGAATGAGAGGTGATTTTATTGAAACAAGATTCTGAGGGGGCTTGACAGGGTAGATGCTGAGAGGAGGATTCCCCTCATGGAGGAATCAAGAACTATGGGACATAGTATTTGAATAAGGGCTCTCCCATTTAAGACGTAGTTAAGAAAAAAATCTTCTGTGGATTCAGAATCTTTGCAATTCCATACCACAGAAAGCAATGGAGGTTGAGTCATTTACTATGGTCAAGTCTGAGATAGACAGATTTTTGATCTACAGGGGAGTCTAGGGTTATGGGGAACAGGCAAGAAAGTGAGTTAAGATCAGATCATAAGTTCAGATCAACTATGATCTTACTGAACAGCTGAACAAGTCAGAAGTCAACCCCTCTGCTCTTGCTCCTATTTTTTACGTTCTTATGTAAAGTTAATCATTAGTATTCAGTACGATAAAGCATTGATGCAATGTTATTCAATATGAAAGAAAATATGAGAATGTGGGATACAGTGATTGCAGAATTGAGCGTTTTATCAATAGTACTAAAGTTGGGAATTTTGTGCAAAGGGGATTTTTGTGCTAAGTATTTCATGAGCTGAAATTTAGCTTAAAATGTGGGATTTTTAAAAACTAAAAGAAACTGTAAGCTAGTTAGCAGAAACTGCCTGTCAGTGGCAGTTAACTGTCAATCAGCTGAAGGTAGTTGCCTGAATAGATATTAATTACTGTAGCAGGAAGCTGAATTAGAAGTTGCAACTTTGTTGTGAGTTATAGGACCGGATTTTCATGGAGTTGGGACGACTCTGAAGACCTTTTAAAAATGGGTGGGACCTGGCTGGGGAGATCTCACCCCCATTTCCAAAAATTGTTACAATTTCTGCCAGTAGGGCAGGGGAAAGAATCATACAGGTGTAAAATACAAATCTGCTGGGCCATTTGAAAATAGTACAAAGTTTAAACAGGCCCCATTTTGGCTGTTCCAATGACTTTAACTTGCAGTTTAGAGTCACAAATTTATGGAGATGTAAACACTATGGAAGGGTGGATAAGTTCTGTTAAAGTGTTATGATGTGAAGTTGTTTAAGTCCCTAGCCCTTTAAAAACAAAAAAAAAAAACTGGGTTGCAGTTGTCACTTAGAGTAAAATAAAACCACACACACTCTGCTGGAATGCATTGATTGACAGGCTATCTGGTGTAGCTTAGAAGAAACATTACCATTTACTTCAGCTTCAATAGACTTCATTGTTATTACAGCTGAGCCCATTATGAATGTTTGACTGTATTTCAAAAGGTCCCAAACCACTTAGCCCCCCCCACCCCCACCCCCAGCTGAGATGAGTTCACATTTTGATTGACAATTTTAATAGGTTACTAAAAGATCAGCTGTCTTTGATGTGGTTATTGACTAGAAGTTTCTTTTTATAACGGATTGACCACTTGAGGGGATTTTAAATCTTTGAATGGGTTTCATGAATGAGAGTTTTTTTCTGATTCAAGTGTGTGTGAATGAGAGTTCTATTAAATTGTTAGAAGTTTAATATTTTTTCAGCTCCACATGGCTCCCGAGTTCTGCTTTTAGTGGACTCGGTGAATGGCTATGGAGGGAGCCTAGGGGGTATGAGGGGGCATGAGGTGGGGTGGGGAGTGAGGGCTAGAGGGTTGAACAGCCTTTTATAAAACTGGGCTGAAGTCTGAGAACCGAGGCAGGCCTTCCAACCAGCCCGCCTGAAAAATCACCCGCCCACATTGCCACCTCCAAACTGCCTCGGAGGGCAGCGGGCCCAACTCGAGCATGCACCCGCCTCCTTGGAGAGAAAATTGCATGTGACAAGGCCTTTTAATATTGAGGCGGGTTGAGCTACAGGCCATAACCTCTATTTAAGTAAATTAGTTGCTACCACACAGGGTGCTCAGAAAAGAGTGCACCATGAGCAGAGCACTGAAATCAGAAATCTGGTAGAAGTGGGAACTGAGTGCCAAGGGGGAAGGAGATGCTGCTTTTTGCTGATTTTTATCTTTTTTATTTGCCTCCAATAACCGGAGTGTTTTTCTTTGGTCTCCAAGCTAGGAAACCATAAATTGCTGTTTGGAAATTAACAAAAAGGGTTAGATGTATACAGTGGTGTGTCACAACTGCAGAAGCTTGACACCATCCAGGACAAAGCAGCCCACTTGATTGGCACCACATTCACAAACATTCATTCTCCCAAAGGGAGGCTTAAAGCAGATACAGAGGGCTCAAAACAGTGGAAGACGAGAGGAGTATAGAATGTGTAGGGGGGAACTTAAAAAGGAAATTAGGAGAGCAAAAAGGTGGCATGAAAGAACATTAGCAGGTAAAATAAAGGAGAATCCAGTTATTTTACAAGCTTAGAGGATAACTAGGGAAAGAGTAGGGCCATTGTGGTAATTTGTGTGCGGAGCTGGAAAACGTAGGTGGGTTTCTAAATGAATACTTTGTGCCGGTGTTCACAAGTGAGAGGGATGACGTGGGTATGAAAATCAGGCAGAAGGACTGTGATATAATTTGAATAAGTTAGCACAGAAAAGGAGGAGGTTCTAAGTGGTTTGGCAGGCTTAAAAGTAGATAAATGTCCAGGCCCGGATGAAATGTATCCCAGGCTGTTGAGTGAGGCAAGGGAAGAGACAGCAGGAGTGCTGGCAATAATTTTCAATACCTCTCTGGCCACAAGAGAGGTGCCAGAGGACTGGAGGACAGCCAATGTGGTACCAGTTTTCAATAAAGGAGGAAGGGATAAACCAGGGAACCACAGGCCAGTCAGTTTAACCTCAGTGGTGGGGAAACTATTGGAAGCAATTGAGGGACAGAATTAATCTACACTTGGAGAGGCAGGGATTAATCAAGGACAGTCAGCATGGTTTTGTTAAGGGGAGGTTATGTCTGACCACTTTGAATTTTTTGAAGAGGTGACCAGGTGTGTAGATGAGGGCAATGCATGTGTCGTTGTCTACTTGGACTTCAGCAAGGCTTTTGTTAAGGTCCTGCATGGGAGACTGATAACGAAGATAAGAGCCCATGGGATCCAAGGCAATTTGGCAAATTGGATCCAGAATTGGCTGAGTGGCAGGAAGCAGAGGGTGATGGTCGAGGGGTGTTTTTGTAACTGGATGCCTGTGTCCAGTGGGGTTCCACAGGGATCGGTGTTGGGTCCCTTGCTGTTTGTGGCATATACAAATGATTTAGACTTGAATGTGGGAGAGTTGATCAGTAAGTTCGCGGATGACACGAAAATTGGTGGGGTGGTATATAGTGAGAAGGATAGCCTTGGATTACAGGAGGAAGGAGGATATAAACTGGCTGGACAAATGGGATGATCAGTGGCAAATGGAATTTAATCCAGATAAGTGTGAGGTGATGCACTTGGGCAGCACAAACAAGGCATGGGAATACACAATGAATAGTAGAATCCTGGGAAGCACTGAGGATCAGAGGGACTTTTGTGTGTCCCTTAAGGTAGTGGGACAGGTAGATAAGGTGGTTAAGAAGGCATATGGGATATGTGCCTTTATAAGCTAAAGCATAGAATATAAGGGCAGGGAGGTTATGCTGAAACTGTATAAAACGCTGGTTAGGCCACAGCTAGAGTATTGCGTACAGTTCTGGAATCCGCGTTGTAGGAAGGATGTGATTGTACTAGAGAGAGTGCAGAGGACATTTACCAGGATGTTGCCTGGGCTGGAGAGTTTTAGTTATGATGAGAGATTGGATAGACTGGGATTATTTTCCTTGGAGCAGAGGAGATTGAGGGGGGACATGATTGAGGTATATAAAATTGAGGGGCATAGATAGAGTAGACAGGAAGGAACTATTCCCCTTGGTGGAGGGATCAAAAACTATGGGGCATAGATTTAAGGTAAGGGACAGGAGGTTTAGAGGCGATGTGAGGAAAAATTTTTTCACCCAGAGGATGACGTGAATCTGGAACTCTGCCTGAAGGGGCGGTAGAGGCAGAAATCCTCATAACATTTAAGAAGTATTTGGATGTGCACTTGCGATGCCATGGTATACAAGGCTATGGGCCTAGTGCTGGAAAATAGGATTAGAATAGTTAGGTACTTGTTTGACTGGCGCAGACTCAATGGGCCGAAGGACCTTTTTCTGTGCTGTCGACCTCTGACTCTATGACACTGACACACAGTAGCAGCAGTGTGTACCATCTACAAGATGCACTGCAGGAATTCACCAAGGATCCTTAGACAGCACCTTCCAAACCTATGATCATTACCATCTAGAAGGAAAGATGGGAAAACCACCGCCAGGAAGTTCCCTCCCCAAAGTCAGTGACCATCCTGACTTGGAAATATATTGCCGTTCCTTCATTATCGCTAGGTCAAAATCCTGGAACTCCCTCCCTAACAGCACTTTGGGTGTACCTACACCACATGGACAGCAGCGGTTCGAGGCGGCTGCTCACCACCACCTTCTCAAGGGCAACTAGGGATGGGCATTAATTGCTGGCCCTTGTAAGAAGAATGCCACCTCTGCCTCATAGCCCACATGCCTCTCCCCCTTGCCCAGGTGTCCCTGCTTGGCCATGGCATCCTCCAACCTCACAACTATTTAGACGCCCTCTCCATGCAGTTGCAGCCTCAAAACTGGCCATCACTCATGTTGCTGCTGAGGCTGTTGAGCTCCAGAACCTCTGGGCCGGCAGCTCTTGGGGGCAGGCCACCATGGGGAATATGCCCCAACCTAGGCTTGCTGCCAGCCCAAGTGAGGTCACCTCCCATTTAGCAATGGGCTTCAGCCAGTGTGACAAAATTCTGGCTGTAGTGGTGTTTGAAATGATGAAGAACAGTCAGCAATCAGAGGACAGAAATTTAAGATGAGTGCAAAGAACCAGAGGCGAGATGAGGATCAATGTTTTTTCCCAGCAAGTTAT
Source organism: Carcharodon carcharias (assembly GCF_017639515.1). Classification (NCBI taxonomy): domain Eukaryota; kingdom Metazoa; phylum Chordata; class Chondrichthyes; order Lamniformes; family Lamnidae; genus Carcharodon; species Carcharodon carcharias. The sequence goes on from NC_054470.1 coordinate 39,526,499, forward strand.
GAACTGGGATGCACTGTCTGACAGTGAATATCTTGTTCAGGGTGGTCAACTGTCCTGTGGTTTAAGGGATTATCCTTTATTTTGACTGTTTGTCCCACGTCCCTTACCTTGAGGCACAACTTTTTCCGATATTTCTAGGACAGCCTAAATCTGGGAGTCTCAGTTGAGTGATTTGAGTGGAACTGCAAGTCCTGAGAGTCAGCCAGCAGAGAGATGATAATGTTGCAACTCCATGTGGTAAGTTATAAGTTTTGGTTGCTTTAAAACACCCAGCCCCCTAGGGTTGCCAACCATCCCTGATTGGCCAGGTGTCTACCAGTGTGAGAGAATAAGATACATCTACAGGATAACAAAGGGTTAAGTTGTTAAACCATAGTGGAATACTACAACGAAGTCTCCTTGCACCAGTAGCAGACAAACCTGCGCTGTCAGCTATTGTGAAGGAAGAAAAACAAGTATCATTAACAAACTACCAAGAGTCCTTGAAACAAAGTTAGGATGTCTGTTATCAGCACATGAGACAGGGCTTAGTCATGCTATCTGTTGTCTGTCCAGATGACTAGTCGCCAGATGGGCTACCCAAGGTTTTGTGTAACTACTCAAGGTTTTTGCGTAATTATAAACTAAGAACAATTGTATGCATGCCAAAGATAAAATTTCAATGTTATTAATTACGTACGCTTTTACTATAACTATGTGTGTACTCTGATGCTTCCTCAGAGTGCCGGCTAGCTCCGTTGTATGCTGCTGGGCTCTCTGTGATATCACGATTCAATAAAGGCTTCCGAGACGAACCTCCTGGGTCTGAGTGTTCACTGTTTTCCGTGACAACCAGAATTGGCATCTATCTCCCAGTGACTACTGAAAGCAATCCAGGAGATTTTAATAGGATATTTTAAGAATATAAATTCATATAATATTTATATAGCTGATTAGCAATCAGTTTCTACTGACTGGGCTGGACCTGGGCCGCCATGTTGAGCTGCAGCGGTTGCTTGGATGGTTGGAGCCGGCGAGAGGCTGTGCGCAGACTGGACCACACAGCCTCAGTCACTCTCCCGGTGGGAACTGGCTCACTGCCAAACGGTGGAGTGGTAGGAGGAGGAGTAAGAAGAGGAGCTGCAAGGAAATGGCCTCTGGACCCTCATGATAGGTCAGATTTTGTGTGATTTTAACAAGTTACCCATCTGTTCCCAGCAGGGAGGGAAGGCAGGTTCCTTGCCATAATGTGGAATTAAGGATCAGTGGTGCGTGTAGAGTTCTAGCCTCAGGAGGACCTGGGCAGTTTTTTTTTGTGTGCCACTGCCAAATTCCGAGTTCTCTTATGCAGAATGGTAGCAGAGTGATAATGTTGCTGTTAATGTAGGGTGACCAGATTTTCCAAAGTCAAAACTGGGACAAGGTGAAAAACCTTGGGAAGGCAGGCCTCCATAATAATGCACATGTTGGGCAACCAATGGCAGGAGTCTGGGGGAGGGGCAGTTGAAGGTAGGAGGTCATGTGTAATGTGTTCTTGTTGCCTTTTGGATCCATGGTATCTGTAATAATAACACTTTTTAAGCTTGGAAAGATTAGAGCTCTTTATGCCTAATACTTGCCATGCTGCTTTGTGCAAAAAAAAGACCAGTTTGAACTGGTTCTGTTAAACACATGAGTCTCTAGTGCAGCCATGAAAAGTGGTGGCCTGGAACAATTACACATAATAATTCGTTCCTAGCTAATTAGTCCCCAGCTCTTTACAGATAATACAACAAGCTATAATATCTTTTTCTTTAAACCTCATCAATGTAGCTGTTCCAGTCATTAGCTTTTCTAAAAATATTTTTCACCGTATCGCTTAGGCAGTAAGATGTTGTGCCTCCATCTTGTAGATTTGGCACTCATTGCTTTTAGTGCTGAGTTGGCACACTGCACAAACAATGTTATATGTATTGTCCCTGGTGTTGCAGGAGGCGTGCTTGCTGTTGCCAATGTTGTATCATTTGCTGGTGATAATGTCTCCCCAGATATTAATATTTCTGGTGTTGTTGGTCTTTTCTGTTTTTCCAGCTCTGATTTGGTTGAATATGGGCTCTGTCTCTTCTCATTTGCTTATTGGTTTTGGTCTCAATTATGCAACAACTTTTGCTGGGCTCCAGGTTTTAATGATCAGGGATTGTATGTGTACATTTTATCCTGTCAACACCTCAGGTAGGGATTTAGCATGTTTGTTGAAGTGCTGACCTCTTTCCAGTGCTTTAGTGAGTTGTCTCACTTCCTCCTGGTCACTTGGAGGATATATTTTGCTTGGCAGAGTAGTCTTATATTTTCTTCCATTCAACAATTCTGCAGGTAACTTCATGTCAGCCTTGAGAGGCATGGATCAAAGTGACAATAAGGCAAGGTTTGGATCTTCCTTTATATCTCAGCATTTTGCAAGGGTTCTTTTAACAGTCTGGATGTGTCTTTCTATACACCCGTGTCATTGAGGATATTATGGTGACGAGGTGATGATGTTGAACCCAAACTGTTAAGTGAATTCCTTAATTTCCCTGAATGTGAACTGTTCCATTGTCATATATTAATCTTTTAGGAACTTCTTGCTCAGCAAACAGAACTGAGATGATGGTTGTGGCCCTTAAGTCTTTTACCTTCCAAACAAAAATAAACTTTTGAGCAGTAGTCTGTCACTGTGAGATATTATTCTTGATTGTGTTTGCATAAATCGGCTCCTACAACATGCCACGGTCTAACTGGTACTTCAGTTGCTATCATCTCCCTTTCTGCTGTGTGTTTCTGTACTTTTGGCAATGTATGTAGACATTATCTTTTCAATGTTTTTGTACATCCTTATCCAGTACACCGCTCATCAGGCTCTAAGCTTGCACTTCTCCATTCCCAAATGGCCTTCATGTATCTTCTGGAAAAGTTCTTGCATTGTTTTGGGTATGATTATTCTGGATCCGACTAGCAGAACACCATCGTCCAAAGAGATGTCTTCTCTGACAAACCAGTGTTGCCGTATTGCTGGCTGTGTTTGCTGTTTATCAGGCCATTCCTTGATCACTTGCTGAGGAAGCATCTTTGCTAGTCTCATCTCTAATTTGCCTCAGTTATGTGGTGTTACATTCACTAGGTGATGAATCTTTATACCTAGAACTTCTATCTCATGTTTCTCCCGTGGTGACAACTGAGATAGGGTATCTGCCAGCACCATTTCTCTTCCTGGCTTGTATTTCAGAGTGAAATCATATCTCTGAAGCCTCCAGAGTAATCTCTGTAGTCTTGCTGGTGTTTTATACATATTCTTCTGGTAAATCTGCTTCAGTGGGCAATGATCTCTTTCCACTATGAACTTTTCTCACATTCATACACAACTGCCAAAGCTCTCTTTCTATGTTGGAATATCTGGTCTCAGCTTTGGATATAAATGTTATCAACTTTCCCTATTGTACCAAGGCTGCTTCAGTCCTTTTGTAGAAGCATCTACTTGCAGAGTGACAGGTTTCTTTCTGTCATAGTATGACAAACTTGTCTCCTGGCAGAATACCTTTTTGAGTTTGTTGAAACTCCTGTTGTGTGACTCTGACCTCTGGTACTCTACATCTTCTTTCATCAGCTTCTGCAAGTTTGCCGTGTGCTCTTGACATATGCAGTATGAAGGAGCTCATGTATTGGATTAAACCAGAAAAACTTCTCAACTCTCATATCTTATGGCTATCTCTGGAATGGAAGCCTCAATTCTTTCAGGGCTCGGCCTGATTCCGTCAGATGTGTACCACATTCCTAAGAACTGGCATTCTGTCACTTTCACAATGCATTTGTCTGCGTTTAACTTGATCCCAGCTTCTTGGTTCCCACCATGGTTTCATGTAGATAGTATCCATGATCTTTTTCATTTACACTGATTATCTAGACATCATCTACTTTATCAACTGCTCCTTTGCATCCCCTATATGTCTCATCTATTTTTGCTGGAATGTATCCTGGCTCACTTTAAGGCCAAAAGATAGACACAGGAATTTGTACTGTCCAAAGGGTGTGTTGAATGTTGTCAACAGCGAAGACTCTGCGAATAGTTTTACATTCCAGTAGCCATTTCTGGCATTGAGATTGCTGAAAACCTTTGTCCCTGCCAGTACTAGTGTGATCTCTCCCAGTGTTGGAATGGGGTGGTGATCCCTCTTTATGGCTTGAGTAAGATTTTTTGGATCCAAGCAAGTTCCTAGCCATCCATTTGGCTTCTTTCTCACCATAATGAAATTTACCCAATCTGTAGGCTTTGTGACTCTGGTGATCACCTCTTTTTCTTCCATCTCTTGGAGCTCTCTTTCAAGCTTTCCTTTTAGTTCTTTCGATACTTTACGTGGGAGATGAATCTCTGGTTTCATCACTGGGCCAACAGTGATGTGATACTCAAAATCTTCAACTGTCTCGTTGAAACATTCTGTGAATATTTGCACCAGGTCTTCTTTGCATCTGATCAGAGGGTGCTTTTCAATGGGTGTACTTTCTTCAACCCCCAATGTCACCTCCTTCATTACATGGTTTACGGAGATAATCTGCAGCTCTTTATAACTGCTTAACCCCAGGATAGCAGGACCATCTGTTTCAGTGACATAGAACATACACAAAGGAAACGATGATAAATATATCTCTCTGATTTGGGACTTTCCTAGCTGCCAAATTTCAGTCCCCCTGTATGCTGTTAGCATGAAATTGTTCAGTTTCAGAACACCTTTCTGTTGATAACCATTTTCTTCCAAATTTTCAGGGAAGATCATCTGGCATAGTCAGCAGGATGGTGTTATTCTGTGTTCCACTATCAATCTTCATCTTCAAAATTATCATTATGGGCTTTTCTCTCACCCTTTTCCAGATATGAATGGTTCCGTGAATTTCTTTTCTCCAGGAACTGTCGCATCCAGCCTTCTCATGCAGTTGTATGGTTCCTATGCCTATTGTGTTCTCAAATTCACTGTCATTTTCCTGCATCTAGATGTTCTGGTTTCTTCCTGTCCATTTGCCCTGTTGCCCTGGGTCGGGTGTCTTGTTTACCTCCTCCTCTCTTTGTTTTGCACATCTTTTCCTAATGATTGGCCTTTGCACAAGCTCTACAGATTGATCCATATTTGGGACATTTTCTTCTGTCTGTGAATTCATATGGTTCTCCACTGCTCCTGCATGTTTTTCTGTTAGGTGTACATTATTTTGTTACTGCTGCATCCTGATGCCTTTCTCTTGGATCAACTTTCTCTTTGTTTGCTGTTTGGGTAGTCAGTGTCTTCTTCTGTCTGCTCATGGCTTTGTGTGCTCTGCAGTGGTTACAGCCTGCGATATTGTGAGCTTGTCTTTCCCACTTAGAACATTCTGTACTTCAGGGTGTGCAGAACCCCAAACTAATTGAACTATCAGCCTCGCATCTGTGTCCTTAAACTTTATATTTTCTAGCTCCATTTTTAATCTTGTTACAAAGTTATCAACAGGCTTGCCTAATTCCTGTCTCGAGCCTTGACATTTATACCAGTAGATCCAATAATTCGATTTGGCTGGAGATGGATGCTAAATTTTTTAAAGTTTTGCCTGGACTCTTGCTCTTCAGTAAGCTCCCAGTTCTTAAGTAAATTTAATCCTATACCTCCTGCCCATAGGAAGATATGGCTGACTCTTTTCATTGCTAGTGCCTTTTAGGAAACTATGAATGTCAATCTGCACTTTTGTTTAAAATTCACAAATGCCTTTACCACATAATCAGTTTCCCAATTCACTGTGGGCTATAGTTGTGCATTCATTGCTGATCAACATTTTGTTTTTCGTTTTTGCATGATTCACTCAGATTTTCTTCTGGCACTAAAGTGGGTCTATTTTCCAAATCAGCATTAATTTAAAATGCTTTGGTTTACTCACAGACGCTCCCACCCGCATGCTATGTTTCTTCCTGCGTTTTGGAACCCAGATGTTGTAATAATCGCACTTTAAGCTTGGAAAGATGAGTGCTCTTTATGTTTAATACTGGCCATCCTGCCATGTACAAAGGAAGGACTGGTTTGAATTGGTTCTCTAGTACAGCTGTGAAAACTGGCCCCCTGGAACACTTGCACACAACAATTAGTTCTTTGCTCTTTACAGAAAACACAACAATATCTAACATCATGTGATGCCATTTCCCTACAATTTTCACTACCTGGCTGTTAGGGTCCCTAGAAAGCCCTCAATCCCTCATGATAGCTGGCAGCCACCACCCGCCCCCCCCCCCCCCGCCAGGTCCAAGTGTCCCTTATTTCATTTCATAAGAGTTGGTCACCCTGAACTGCCTAGTCGAAGAGCTGGTCCAGGCATGATGGACTATACTTCTGTACTGTATCATATAGCAGAAACACCGGCCCGAATTTTACGGCCCCGTCACGGCGGGAAGAAGGCCGTAAATAAGCCGTTGTAAACTCCAAGATTAAAGCAAAAAAAAAACTGCGGATGCTGGAAATCCAAAGCAAAAACAAAAATAAGAATAGCTGGAAAAACTCAGCGGGTCTGGCAACATCTGCGGAGAGGGACACAGTTAACGTTTCGAGCCCGTATGACTCTTCTGACCCGAAACGTTAACTGCGTCCCTCTCCGCAGATGCTGCCAGACCCGCTGAGCTTTTCCAGCTATTTTTATTTTTGTTTTTCCGTTGTAAACTCCATTGACTTCGGCGGGAACGTAAAATCCCATTACCGTAGCTGTCTTTAAAGAGCAGTTTTCCAATTGCTCAATCGCAATGGTCAATCAAGCCAAGGAGGCGGTAATAAACAAAACAGCGAATTGATTGGTGCGCGCGGATCTGAGACGTTCACCCAATTCGCTTTCAGTCAGACTGGTACGTCACACAGCGGTGGGCGGGGTTAGACGGGGGGCGGGGCTTTTCAACGGTTGGATTTACCCTGCGTTCCTCCGCGGCGGCCAGAGGGTTCTAGGTCACTTTGTCGGTGTGTAGGGATGGTCGAGGTGTTCGCAGGTCACACGCTGGTGAATAAAGACGGGGAGGAGGTGGACCCGGAGGAGGCCTTGAAGAATAAAGTTGTGGGTATCTATTTTTCGGGGGGCTGGTGTCCTCCGTGTCGGGATTTCACCCCGCTCCTGTGTGAATTCTACACCGAGCTGGTACAGGAGAGCGAGCCGGCGGCGCAGTTCGAGATCGTCTTCGTGTCTTCGGACAAGAGCGAAAATGATATGGTGAACTACATGGGAGCGATGCATGGAGACTGGCTGGCACTACCCTGGCATGATGCCTACAAACTGTAAGTACAGTAAATGTTGCACGGTGCCCGTGGAAATGATTAATGTTTGATGGCATTTATCCCTACTGGGAGGAGGAGTATTGGGTTAAAAGCAAAACACTGCCGGATGCTGGAAATCCAAAACAAAAACAAAAATACCTGGAAAAACTCAGCAGGTCTGGCAGCGTCTGTGGAGAGGAGTCCGAATGACTCTTCAACAGAACTAAGTAAAAATAGAAAAGAGGTGAAATATAAGCTGGTTTAAGGGCGGCGGGGGGGGGGGGGGGAGGCGGAAGGGGTGGTTAGAGCTGGATAGTGGGACAGTGATAGGTGGAGATAACCAAAAGATGTCACAGACAAAAGGACAAAGAGGTGTTGAAGGTGGTGATATTATCTGAGGAATGTGCTAATTAAGGGTAGAAAGCAGGACAACGGGATGTGTGGAAAGATTGGGAATAAGTTTCCGCACCTCAGCTTTCAGTCACGAATGCAATTACTGCACCAGTAAAATGTTTTCAACATTAGGTCAGCAATAACGCCGATTATTCTGCATAGACATAATCTCTGAGCGAATTTGCACTTCAGTAGTTTCTGTCTGTGATGTCGTTTGTGAAGCAGAGGTTCTCTTGACAAATTGGTGCAATGAACCTGAAGAAATGACAGGCAATCGTTTTTGATGCCCCCCCACTAAGTAGTTTAAATGTGACGACTTAATGCAAATGTATAGCAGGAACGTGGAACAAGGAAAGGCAATACTACGCATCAAGCCTCTTATCCTAACTCTCTTAACCTTTTGAGGAGAGATTCTGCATACATGCTATCTGTTACCAGCAACATCTTTTACCTCCGTGCTTTCAGGATTTTTTATTTTACTTTTGCCTCTGTCTCAAGAGTTCAATTTAAACAGTAGTGTCTCATCTGGCTGTGCAAATTCCGGAATTGTCTGAAAACCAGACATTTTTAGATTGTGTCATGCATCAATTTTAATTGGGTAAAATAAAAAAAACTTACTAAAACAATTTGGCTAGATACTGTACGTGTTTCTTGTTTGCCTGTTCAGAGATTCCTAATCCCTTGTTTAGATGCTAAAATGGCTTTTGAAAGACTATGGCGGCAATAATTTTGTTTTAACGTGGCACCAACTAAAAATCATTTTTTTTCTGCTGGATGCTGTGTGAAAATACTGAAATATTAACTTCGTACCATTGCTTAAAATGCACATTTTTAGCTTTGTCTTTCGTAAACTCTTTAGCAATTGCATATTATGGGATAATATAAAGCTTGGAATAAAGTAAGGCCATTTATCCCAACAGTCTCTCCCTCCGTAAACCGCATATAATCTGCTCTATTATAGACTCCACCCAACTCGTTTAATCTTCTGAGGAAGGGTATGCTGAAAGATAAATAGATTGAAACTCTAAAATATCCATCTCATTTTGAGTTCTTTTCTACTATCCATTACTGAATGACTGCTTTCTTTGAAATGAACTTTCCTAGTCCTTAAAAGATCAGACACCACGTTAAATTTGACTATTTCCAATCTCAATAATATCCCAAAACAGCTATTCATCCAAAACAAAAACAGAATTACCTGGAAAAAACTCAGCAGGTCTGGCAGCATCGGCAGAGAAGAAAAGAGTTGACGTTTGGAGTCCTCATGACCCTTCGACAGCTATTCATCCAACTGTTTAAAGTTGAGATCAGTTTTTTGTCAAGGAAGTTGCCATCTTCCATGAGGATTGTAAGTGAGAAACTTACTGCTGTAGTTTTGGGTGATTGTTGAATTTAGGAGTGCAGGTGCACTATAGTAATCAGTTTCAATTCAGAGCCAGGAACTGCAACTAGAGTTGGTATGTTGGACAATCCTCTGCCTTAGTTTACCTACTGTATTTAAGGCAACAATTTACTGTCTCTCAGTTCTTAACTGTTACAGACGCCGTATTTTGGTCCTTAACATTTGTTTCAGATTTAAGGGCAGTTTTTAAAATTTGTCAAGTAACATTTGAATGTGTTTTACTCTCTAGAATCACTGTTTCAGTGCTATCACCAAAATAGTTAAAGGATAGTAATAAAAAAATACATGAGTTAACTGGAGCTGATGTGTTTTCTGCACTCATTCACTAAGTGATAAATTGCTGTACAGAATATTTAACTAGCTTAATGTAAAATAGACTGGGTGACATTTCCTAAGTGTCGAACTTCTGATCTCAGCTATGTTGTTGACTGCTCGGGTGCTTTTCTATAAGGAGAGAATTTGATGTCAAAATATAATGAAGAACCAGGATATTGAAATTCAAATTTTCTCTAACACAGTTTTACACCCAGCAAAGTATTTCCAAGCTTATATTTTATACTCCATATACAATTGCAAGACAGTTCTGTTTACGTTTGTGTGTGTACATCCATGAGGACTTCATATTCTTCTGTTTTCCTACATCACCATAGTGACTACACTTCAAAAGTACTGCATTGACTGTAAAGCATTTTTGAGACATCCAATGGTCGTGAAAAGCGCTATGTAAATACAAGTCTGTTTTTCTCCCATCCTCTTGGTTTTTCTTGTGTTACAGACCTGTGAAGGTCATTTGAGTAGTTCTGACCCACGAGAGGGAATGGAATCGATGTGAATTTTTTAGAGTGGGGATGAATATTTTTGTGCCAACTGGTTCAGACTTAATAAACTACAGGAATAGAGATTTCAGTAATTTATAATTGTCATCTGAACCCTGAGATGATACAACCTTGAAAGTGGTCCTTTGTTAATATTGTGTTATGGGTTTAAGAGACTAAGTAGTTTTATCTTATTGCTGATCCCTTGTTAGTTGCTAACAAGGTATCAAGGTGAACTTTCTCCACAGATAAATGATTGACAGTGATGGTGTGATTTAGTGTAATCCATGTTTACACTTCTTACAATCTGTTGGTGAAGGAGACCATAAGTCAATCTTTATTCAGTTTTAGATTTATTCACAAAGTGAAACATTAAAATGTATAGCTCATAGCTCTACAACCAGTGTTCCTAATATGTATTTAAGTAATTATCTAATGGGTGCCACCCACCTGTATACACTTAACTTTAATTTATACAACTGACAACCCACAATGGCTATATTAAGCAAAAGCATTTCCAAAAAGAATGGTGAATAAGATCCTTTTCAATAATGATTTTGAACACAATTCAATATAACATGGACATAATTTATTCCATTCCTTCTTAAGATAATAGTGTTTACAGCATAAAAGTTTGTCATTTGGTTCAGCCTCCTCCTGATTGAACTATCCATTTAGTCCCATTTCCCTGTCCACTTTTAAATTTTCCTTTACAAATATTTAAAAGCTTTTATGGAATCTACTTTCGCTGCTGTTTCTAGTAGGTATCTTAGCAACCCTCTGCATAAAAACAAAACCTCAATCTCTCCCTTCATATTTTTGATGATAAATTGTTAATAAGAGCCTGGCTGATGATCTCTGGTTGCTATTATAGTCTTTTGCATCCTCACGATGGCTTTGACCTGCTTTCTAAAATAAAGGAGAGAAAGACTTCATGCAACGCCTTTCAAAACCACAGAACATGTCCAAACACTTTACAGTTAGCGAATTACTTTTGAATCATTATTGTCATGTAAGGAAACATGCAGTGGTTTGCATACAGCAAGCTCTCACAAGCAGCAATGAAATAAATGACTAGATCATTTATTTTAGCAGTTGGTTGAGAGATATATATTGGCCAAAACTTCGAAATTGTGCCATGGGATCTTTTATGTTCACCTGAGAGGGATTTAACGTGTTATCCGAAAGATGGCACCTCCAACAATGCAGTACTCCTTCAACATTGCACTGAAGTGTCAGCATGGATTATGTGCTCAAATCACAACCTCCTGAGTCATGCAAGGCTATTACCACTGAGATGTGTCTGATACAAAGTAGGGCACTCAGAACTGGACTTGATATTCTAACCGCGGCCTAACCAATAGTAGATTTAGTATGACCTCTTTGTTTTTGTTCTCAGTCTGATTAGAAAATTAAGGATCCCATTTTGTTAGCATCTTTATCAAATTGCCCATCTTATGTATCTAAATCTATAAGTATTGTTGTTTTTCTTCCTCTTACCATTTAGTGGGAAACAATGACATTGATAGAACCCAACTTCTGTATATGTCATTGGGTTCCATATGAACCATGATCTCTTGCAGCTCACCTTTCCATTCCAGAATCTTTTGAATTCGCTCTGTGATGTTGCAAATCCTGGCACCTTAGAAGTGATGTACCATTTGCATCTCTGGAATGTGTCTACAAAATAAACTATCTCTACATTCCCTTGACTATAGAATTTCCTTGCATCACCTCTTGCTACCCATACTGATCTCTGTGGATAACTATTTGATCCTCAGTTCCTGTCATCAGTCATGGTTACCCTCCTCTGTATCACCCATTTTGTTTACATCACTGGTCTTGCTGTATCATAATTAGTAAATCCAAGTGTCAAGGAACAATCCCAGCATTCGTTCACATCCATTCACTATCAACAGAGACAGAATGACTGAGCACTTGAAAAATATGAGCTGATCAAAGAATCATAACAGATTTATGAATGATGGGTTTTGTCTGACTAATGCTTTTAGAATGTTGCTAACGTGTATAAGAAAATGTCTATGGATATTGTCTATGTGGACCTCCAGAAGCATTTGTTAAGTTTCCAGGACACACAGTAGGGAATGTTCTCTGGCTGGCTGAATGTAGCAAGTGATGTTCACTAGAGATCTGTAGAAGGATTTTAGCTTTTCACCATATTTGTCCATGATTTGGATGAAAGAATAGAAAGTTATATATCCAAGTTTACAGGTAACACTTAGTTAAGTGGTACAGTAAGTTGTACAAAAGAAGAAAGTAAACACCTCAGGACATGTCAACATGCTTTACAGTCAATGAAGTACTTTTGAAGTGTAATCATTGTTGTAATATAGGAGCAGCCACTATACAAGATGAATATGAACACTAAGTTTTAAAAAAGGTATATAGATTGAGTGAGCAGTAGGGCCTTGTGCCTCAGGCAGTAGCACCGCTGCCTCTGCCAGATGGCTCAAGATTCAAGTCCCACTTCAGGACTTGTTGACCTTGGAAGAACCCAGCCACTGGTGCAGGCAAGCCATCGTTTATTGGTGCTGGTCCCCAGTCCAGGTAAATGAGGAGGGGTAACAGCAGGAAGGGCATCTGACTGTACAACCATCTGTCAAATCCAAAAATGATGGTGATATGAATGGAAATATGAATGTAGTGTGAGCAATCAGCAATGCGGAGGCTCCATGTAACATGGGGAAAACAGTGAGAGATTGAGTGGACAAAACTATGGCATAAGAAGTGAGAGGTCACCCACTTTGGATCCGAGAAAGAGAAATTTTCTTAGTGGCAAGTGATAAGAACAGCTGTGGAGAAACTAAGGGATCTGAGTGTCCACATGCGCAGATAATTAAATGCAAGTGTGCAGCCACAGAAAGCTACAATTTGCACCTTTATTTCAAGGGGGTTGTAGTTGAAAAGTCAAAGTTTTGCAGAACCTTTGTCAGTCTCTATCCAGAATACTGAACTCAATTTTGGGCACCAAACCTCAGGAAAAATATATTGGTGTTGAAGGGGGTAAAGTGTTGATTCAACAACGCTTAAAGGGTTAAACTTAGCATAGGCCATGTAAACTTGATTTATATTCCCTGAAATTATAAGGATAAGGAATGATCTAATTGAAGTGTTTAAAACGATAAAGGGATCTGTTAGGGTAAAGACGAGAAAGTAATTCTTCTGGTGAAAGAATCTTACAATGCGCTCTTACAATTAAAGCTAGATGAAAGGGTTGTGGCTGCTGTGTCAATTGAAATTTTCAAAACTGAAGGTTGTTAAATCTGAATGCAGAGCAGGTTTGAGAGGCTGAAAGGCCTACTCATGTTTCTAATGTATTTGAACTATCTTTATTCTATCTTCCAAACTGTATTACCTCACATTTTCCACTGAGCTTCACTTCATGTCTATATAACCAATTTACTAACCTTCCTGTATTCCTTACATTTTTTACAGGCTCTTTATTGTTAACTGCATTACCTAATTATGTCATTTTATGTGTGCGGGCCAATTAAGGCCCACCTGATGGGAAGTGCTATGCGCTTCCTGTGTGGTTTGGGGGTTGGGGGGATGATTCAACATCTCCCTGAGGCTAAGTGGTGCCTCTGAGTTCGCTAAGTTGAAAAATAAAATAATCATTAACATGTTCCCCTCATGTGAAAATGTCACACGAGATGGGACATGTTAATAAAGTACACAAAAACTTTATTAAACATTTTTAAATCCAACATCAAACCTCATCCCGCCAGTGGGTGAGGTTTGTTAAAAAATCACTTACCCGCCTGCCTCTTGGGCCCGTGCACCGAGCCGAAGTTCGTACGGGCTCCTTAAAATCGTCGACAATTGCTGACTTAATGGCCTTAGCAAGGCCTTTAATTAATGGCGGGCGTGGGTCGCACTGTATAGCACGCCTGCTGACCTAAACATCACGATGCCACGCACTGTCGTCGGGGTGTGCATGCGTGACATTTTAAGCGCTGACGTGTGGGCTCCGCCACCTGCCCGTCAGCCAGAACATTCAGTCCCATATGTCAAATTTCCATTATCAATAGATTTTCTTTGTGCAGCGTTCTATTAAATTTGATAGACATAACATGCTGGTCTCCCATATAGACTATGTTCCCTGTACTTGCAGATAGCTGTCCAATTTGTAAATACTTACCTTGTGCTGCAAATGGCATTATATCAGATGGCTGGCATATAACGGCCTGAATAATGTTCAGCCTGAATAGGCTCCAATTATTCTGTTGTATTGCCGCCCGCTCTATTTTGGATTATTTATTATTGATATTACTACAAATGTTAACATGTATCTGAACAATAAGTATTGTACTGCTGATGGTTAACTATATGCTTCATAATCAAAGCCTTGCTGGTGCAGTATTTGTCTCATTTGTGCAAGCCTTTTAAAAATATGTCCATGTTACTAATTACATCCCTGATATGGTGTATCAAAGCAAAACAGATTAGAAAAAAATGAGATAAAATAATGTAAGCTGATTTTTTAAAGTAGGTGTTCTGAAAATTGAATTACAACTTTGGTTGATCAACTATCAAAATGATGTGAACATTTGTATACTACTTTATACTGATTCTAATGTCATGCTTTCTAACAAAACCATGATAAGTGTAGAATATTAAAGAAGGCCAAACCTGCATTTGAATCCTTTCTGATTTATTGGCCTGAATATAACGGGAATCCACTCTCATTGATATAGGGAGCTTGAAAAGCAATAGCAAATTACTGACCTGTTAAAATTGACTACAGATATTATTTTAAAACTACTCGTGTGCCAGTTTAAATCTTCAGTCTCTGTGATTCATGCTCATTCAATCTATTTAAAGCTGTTATTACCTAAAGATGAAGATTGAGGATTGCAATCTTAGCCATAATGTGTGGTGTTCCAGCATTCTGCATTCAGCAGCTGCCATGCATAATAATAAAAGTAGCATAGAATATCAAAAAATGTTGGAAGTACATGGCACATCAGTCAGCATTTATGATTTGTGTAATGACTGGCCATCATTAAGTATGTAAGGAGAATGATATTACTGACAACTTCGAGGCTGATTTTTGTGCTCAAGGTGAAGGAATATTGGTGTTCAGGAGAGGAATACTGTATCAGCACCAAGGACTCCAGTTCTACATTTGAAATATTAACCTGTCCTTTTACCCTTTGTTAAGAAATGTGGACTTAACTTTTTCTGGGTGGTGGCCGAGGGCTCCCGTATCCCAGCAGGCCCAAGAGTTCCAGGCATGCGTGGAGTGTGGCTGGGTGACTGGCTTTGCATGCTCTGTTCTAGTTTTTTTCCGTTGAAGTGCTTGGTCACCCAGGACATCGGGAATGTGCTTGTATGGCATGCAAGCAACAACCATGGGGTCCATTTTTTTGGTGCCATAAGAAGGGGAGTCCTGCGGCAGACAGAGAGAGTGAAGAAGCCACCAGGAGGACACCACCCTTCGGAACCACCGAGGAGAGAAAGCACAGGGAGGGAGACTGAAGAAGAGGCTCCAGGCAGCAAACGTGCTGCTGTTGGCAGGCTCCAAGTAGCAAGGGCTCAGGAGAGCCCTGGAGAGCTGAAAAGACAGCGGAAGATCAGTGACTCTATGCTGCAGGCTGGTGGGGCAAAAGTATTCATTTAGAGCAATGGTGTTCTGCTTGGTGTGCCTGAAGAGCAGAACACCTCGGCCCTGAGTCAGTGTTGGAATGGAGATTTAGGAAACCAGTGGAATGTGGCCTCAGGGCAAGAGATTAAACCATCAGGAGATGAGCAGTCATTGAGGCAGTCCAAGTTTTAGTGACCTTTGGAGGGAATTGAGATGCTAGATCTTTGAAAGTGAAGTCTTGAAATCTCCCTTGTGAGGGAGACAGAGTTTTAATGAGATTCTGTAACTCGTAGTGGACATTGATGTCTGAGTGGGTTACTGAGAAATTCGTGGATCTCTCTGGGCCACATCTGCCATTTATTGTGCAGTGTAGTGTGTTCGACCATAGTTTGCCTGTTCACTCACATGTACCTCATGTTAATTCTGAATGTTAAAGTATAAGATAGATATTGTAAATTGTTTTACTTTTCTGACTTTGCAGAGTAAAGTTTATTTTGTATGTTTAAAAACCATGGAATCTTGTAAGCACCTGGGATTTAACTTTGAACTTGCCTAATTTAAAACAAAAAGTTACAGGTCCCCAATTCCTGACACTTTTCAGTTACTAACTGACCTACAGTGTGTTTCCAACATTTTCAGTTTTTTTATTTTGGATTTCCAGTGTTGGTAGTTTTTTTGTGTGGTTCAACCTATTGAGACATGAAGGAGGAAAGGACATTGAAATTTGGGGTCTTCAGTAAGCATAAGGTCAATAACAGATTAGAGCTTAGGACTTTGAGTTGTAATCAATGTATATTGATGGATAAAATGCTGATGATTTGGCTTTGATTTTACTTTAAATCAACCCTGACTCTATCCTTTTGAGGTTAAGATATGTTTTTAATCCTCGTGTAACAGTGTACTTTCAAATGACTATTGCTTTGTACAACATCAAATCGCTTCCCTTTCCACTCAGAAAATAGAAAATTATGGGTAAATAACTAAAAATTACAGGCAGTTTGATGTCCAAGTTTTGACTCTTCTACATTTGTCTTGAGACTGCAATAACATATCTCCTCCACATTTTTGCTAGCCTTAATACAAAACTTGAAAAGCTCAGATGATTTTGCATATGTTGCCTTTGCTGTAGTTATAAAATTGCATTGTTGGACTGATTTTGCTGGAGAAGCATGTCCTGTTTAGATAGACCTGCTTGAGCATGGTTAGGTTTTAACTTTGTTTTCCCCAAAGTTGCTGGAAGTAAGAACTGATAATGGTGCAGCAGGGCACCTAGGACTTTTTTGAAAGACATGGCAGTGCATCTCCTTAACCAAGACAGAAGCATTGAACAAATACTTTGCACCTGTCTTCACAGTAGAACACAAGTTGCATACCAGAAATAGAGGGTATCTTGGGGACTAAAATGAGTTGGGGAAATTAAGGTAATTAAGATCAACAGAGAAAAAGTATTCAAGGAACTTAAGGAACTAAACTCCAACAAATCTCTGGGGCCTGATGGCCTACATCCTATGGTTCCATAAAAGATAGCTGCATAGATAGTGGATGTGCTGACTATGATTTTCCAAAATTTCTTAGATTCGGGAACAGTCCCATTAGGTTGGAAATTAGCAAATGTAACTCTGCTATTCAAGAAAGAAGGGAGAGAGAAGTCAGGGAACTGCAAGCCAATTAGCTTGACATCAATCATTGTGAAAATGCTGGAATCAATTATTAAGGATGTCTTAACAATGCACTTAGAAAAGGATAGTACAATTAGAATAAGTCAACATGGTTTTAACAGGGAAATCCTGTTTGACAAACTTATTATAGTTTTTTGAGAATGTAACTAGTAGGGTAACTGAAGGGGAACCAGTAGATATAGTACACCTGGATTTCCAAAAAGCATTCAATAAAATGTCTCTCAAAAAGTTAATAGGCAAGATGAGGGCTAATGGAGTTGGGGGTAATATATCAATATGGGAGTTGGAGTATTGGTTAATGACAGGAAACAAAGAGTAGGCATAAATAAGACATTTCCAAGTTGGCAGGGTGTGATTAGTTGAGTGCTGCAACGGTCAGTGCCAGGCCTCAGCTATTTGCAATTTATATTAATAATGTAGATGAGTCAGAGTAATGTATTTAATATTGCTGATGATACAAAGCTAGATGGAAAGGCAAGCTGTGGGTAAGACACACAGGCTGCAAAGAAATGTAGACATATTAAGTGTACTCAATCTGCAACCTTGTTGCCCACTCAAATGTAGGTAAATGTGAGTTATTCATTTTGGTCTTAAGAATAGCGAAGCAAAATATTTTTGAAAGGTTTGGAACTTGTACATGTTGATGTTCAGAGACTTGGGTATATTTGTACAGGGAATGCAGAAAGTTAGCATGTAGGTACAGTGAGCAACCAGGAAGGCAAGTTTCCTTTCAAAGTCGTTGATTTGTCTCGGCCTTTATTGCAAGGGGATTGGAGTACAAGAATAAAGAAGTCTTGCTGCAATTGTACAGGGCTTTGGTGAGACCACATCTGGAATACTCTGTGCAGTTTTGATCTTCACATTTAAGGAAGTATATACCTTGCATTCAAGGCAGTATTCAGTAGATTGGTAGCTGGGATGAGAGGGTTGTCCTGTGAGGAGCTGAGTAAATTGGGCGTATATTCTCTGGAATTTAGAAGAATGAGAGGGTATCTTATTGCTACATACAAGATTCTGAGGGGTTTTGACAGGGTAGATGCTAACATTGTTTCCACTGGTGGGAGAATCTAAAATGCAAGGATGCAGTGTCAGGAAAAGGAGCCGATCATTTAGGACTGAGATGAGGAGGAATTCACTTGAAGGGTTATGAATCATTGGAATTCTCTAACCCGAAGGGCAGCGGATGCTCCATCATTGAATACATTTAGACTGGTATTGACTAATATTTGGGATCTCAGGGAACAAAGGGATATGGGGAGCAGGTGGGAAAGTGAGTTGAAGCCCGAGATTAGCCATGGTCGTTTTGGACGGTGGAGCACCATATGGTCTACTCCTGTTCCTATTTCTTATGTACTTGTGTTCAATGAGATTTAAGCCTTGAGAAGTAGAGTAGGGACTTAGATGGAGGGATAC
Source organism: Carcharodon carcharias (assembly GCF_017639515.1). Lineage (NCBI taxonomy): Eukaryota > Metazoa > Chordata > Chondrichthyes > Lamniformes > Lamnidae > Carcharodon > Carcharodon carcharias. The sequence goes on from NC_054470.1 coordinate 39,545,044, forward strand.
AGAAAGAGAAATAGAGAGAGGGAAAGGAAGATTGAATTAAGGAAGAGAAAAAGGAAAAGTAGTTTTTTTTAAGAATTAACCTTTTTACAATCTCCTAAACAATTCACAACCTGAAGGAATGAAACACCACACATATAATTGTTTACTTTCTAAGCAAGAGACGTTGATTGGCATGTCATTTTTAAAGTGTTAATTACTAGACTTTGCTTTCTGTGCCAAGTATAATGGACAATTAATGAGCAAATAAAGCAACTTCATCATGGGTAACCTCTTCCCTGTTACAAGATGTTGACCAATTTGTACATTAATAACAGCGGGCGTCATTCAGAAAATGGTTTTTTTGAGCAAAATCTTGCCTATTGTGTAAACAAAAATTGGTACAATCAAGCGCAGAAATAGTCTGGAACAAGCAGCCATGAAAAAATTTGGGTGGGAGTAGGGAGGTTTTTTCAGAATCTGAAAAAGTTTGGGAAAGAAGCAGCGGGGAAGTTTGGAATCCAAGCTGTGATGCATAAAGCACCAGCAAGGCACTGAAGGGCACACAAATTGAGAGAAACTGAGCTTGTCCACATAGGTAAATACTGCTAATAAAGACTACTAGCTGTAGAAATGGAACAGAAGTCAACAGAGAGAGAGAGGCTTATCCTGGAGAAAAGTTGTGTATTGAGCTGTAATGTTTTGCAAATATATCTTTCAAGATGTTAAATGTGTTATAAATTCACTTGTTAGTTTTCTGGGTCAGAAGGCAACATGTTGAGCTATCAAAATTAATTTCAACAACTTGGATCTATGGTGCTCCTGGTTCTAAATCAGTAGTTGGAGGCGGGGGGTGTGGTGAAAGGGAAAAGTTATTTGGTTGATTTTACTTGGTTCACTTGTCTCTGATTAGTGTTGACTTTTCTACCTGTTGGACATCTGCAACCAAATTAGCATGCATAGCTTCACAGAAAATAGTCACTTATAGTTTGAAAATTTACATTCTGGAATTGCATGTATGCCATTCTGGATGTGATGTTGCTATGCACAAGATGTTAATGTTTTAAAAGATAAATTTTTAATGTAGATCGAGCTACTTTTTAATTTTTCAAATGAAAGAATAGTTTTAATGTACATATTGCAAGCATTCAGTCTTAAAACACTCTAAAGGTTTCTGCTTCTGTATCCATCTCTAATATTTTGTACTACCTAAGTCTGTTTCTGTGGAAGGATGATTAATCTTAAACAAGATAAACCATGTGATCTTTGGCTTGGATTCTCTTGCTTGCGTGAAGACTAGGACATTGTGGCACAGAAGGAGCCATTAGGCACATTAAGTCTATGCTGGCTGTCTAGAATAATCCACTCAGTTCCATTTCCCCTCTCTATCCCCATAGCCGTGCAAGTTTATTTCCCTCAAGTGCCTAGCCCAGTTTCCTTTCAAAGTCGTTGATTTGTCTCGGTTTCCACCACCCTAGTAGGCAGAGTGTTCCAGGTCATTACCACTCGCTGTGTTTTTAAAGAAGTTCTTCCTTAAATCTGTGCCCCTTAGTCCTTGCACCATCAGCTAATGGGAATTTTTCCTCATCTACTTTGTCTAAACCTGTCATAGTCTTGTACAGCTCTATCAGATTTGCCCCAAACCTTCTTTGCTCCAAGGAGAATGACCTCCAAAGTACCCTTAAAGCTAAATTTCCTCATCCCTGGAACCATTCTGGTAAATCTCCCCTCTCAAGGACCTTTGCATCCTTCCTAAAGTGTGGTGACCAGTCTCTACTTTTAGGCTCAGTACCTCTACTTTTGAAGCCCAAGGTCCCATATGCTTTGCTAACTACTCTCTCAGTATGTGTGCATCACTATGATATGTGTGCATAATCCTCCAGGTCCATCTGCCCCTGCAGAACTGTATTATTAGTTATATATTGCTCCTCATAGCCCTTCTGCCGAAATGTATCACCTCATGCTTCTCATTAGTAGATTTAATCTGCTTTTTTGCCCATTCTGCCAGTCTATGCCCTGTTACATTCGACTGGTATCATCCTCACTGTTGCCACGCTTACAAATTTTGAATCGCTGGCAAATTTTGAAATTTTACTTTCTCTTCCAATATTCAATTCATTTATTTATATCAGTAAAAGCAGTGGCCCTGGCATTGACCTTCGGGGCACAGCACTGACTACCATTCTTCAGCATGAAAAATAAGTTGTTTTTTTGTCTTTAAGCCAATATTTTTTATCCCTTGCATTCAATGAGCCTCAGCTTCATTAACCAGCTTTTTACGTGGTACTTTATCAAATGCTTTCTTAAATCCATAAGTCTATTGCTTTCCCTTCATCAGCCTTCTCTGTTATGTCATCAAAAATTCAATCTGCCTTTTACAAATTCATTCAAGCTCTTCTTAATTAACTCAAACCACTCCAGATGCCTAGCAATGTTTTTCCCTGATTACTGTTTCCAAAACCTTGCACAACACTAAGGTTAAACTGACTGGCCTGTAGTTACTAGGATGTCCTTACATCCTTTATTAAACAAGGGTGTCACATTTCCCACCCTCCAATCCACTGGCCCCTCCCCCACATCGAGGAATGATTGGAAGATTATGGTATGCCCTTCCACTATCTCCAACATGGGGTGCAAGCTATCCGAACCAGGTGACGTAGGCACTCCAAGCATAGCCAGCCTGTCCAGTGCATCCTCTCAATTTTCACCCCATTCATTACCTCCACCCTGTCTGCTTCTACTGACACTTTCTCAGCATTTTCTTCCTTTAGTAAACACCAATACAAAAGACTAATGAAGGATTCTAGCTTTGTCCTGTGCTTCAAAGCATCTATCACTTTCTTTGTCCCTAATAGCCCCGACCCTGACTTTTACTACCTCTTATTATTTGCATGCCAGTAGAAGAGGTTTTTTGTTTACTTTTTATTTTAACTGCCATTCTATTCTCATATTCTCTCATTGCCAGTCACATTTTCCTCTTCTCTTTCCCTATTAACTTATTTAGCCTGGTTCTCGCTTGAAGAATTCATCTGATGTCCTTTTTTTTTGTTTCTTCATATTCTGTGACTCCCTTGTCATTCAAGGAGCCTTGGATTTGGTTCCACCATCCTTCGCACATTAGAATGTATCTAGCCTATACCTGAAACATCTCTTCCTTAAAGATCACCCATTATTCCATTATAGTTTTTCTGTCAAACTTTGGTTCCATTTTACCCTGGCTAGATCCTCTGTCATCCCATTGAAGTAGTTAGCATACTTCCAATTTAGAAGTTCTACTCTAGGTTATTCCTTGTTCTTCTCCATTACTAAAATGAAACGATGATCACTCTTAACCAAGTGTTCTCCAACAGACATTTGTTCAACTTGGCCCATCTCATTTCTCAGCACTAGACCCAGCAATGCTTCCTTGCTAGCTGGACTGACAACATCCTGGTCTTGAACAAATTTCAGAATCTAACCACTACCCACCCTCCACTTTACCCAAGTATCATTTAGGATTATGTTAATTAGGGTTTCTCCCAATATCACCATTCTATAGTCCTTGCAAATCTATGATTTCCCTGCAGGTTTCTCCTTTATCTCTCTCTCTCTCTTTCTTTCTCTCATTGAGACCTATCATACCCGTTGTTGTTTTCTCGACTCTAACCAAATGGATTGTATACTTGCTCCCTCAAGGACATCCAGTCATCCCAACTCTGTTAGGTTTTTTCCCAGTTTCCTTTGATCACCTCAATATCTGGACAACTAATTTGCAAAGGAAAGCATTGATCTGAATTTATGTGCAGCTTCCAATATTGGGCAGAAGTCATAGATAACAGAAAACATAATGGTGAAGAAGCTGCCTTGTAACCTGGCTTTACTAACAATATTTTTTTTTTCCCTGTGTCAGAGATTTGAAGAAGAAATACTGCATTACAGCAATTCCAAAACTGGTGATTGTAAAACAGAATGGGGATGTCATCACGGACAAAGGTCGTAAGCAGATACGAGATCAAGGCATGGCATGCTTCAGGAACTGGATCGAGGTGGCAGAAATTTTCCAGAACTTTACAGTTGATTGAGAGCTGCCATGAAATATACCGTAGCAAATACCTGTGACATTTGAATGTAAATTTTATAGTTGAAGCATAGGTCTGCAACAAAAAGGACATTATAGCTTTCCATGTACAGTCTTATTTTAAATAAAGTTCTCTAACCAAACATGGCAAACTATGCAACTATAAACAAACAATTTGTGGTCTTTTGAAATGTTTTTTCTCAGATTTAAACATTGTAGAAATGAGCAAATATTTATACTGCATAAATATGGTAAAACCATTTTTATTAAAGACATTTTAATCTTAATGTTTTTGATTTTGTTTTTTTTTTCTAAATTGCCAGATTGTGGATAGTAAGATAGCAGTAAATACTATAACTTTTATCTGCATGAAGGAGGCTTGTTTTGGATGTGATGTCATTATAGCTCAGATATACCAGTCTCCGGATCGTCAGAGACCAGATGTGCTTCAGGACTCTGTAGAAATCCTGACGCAATGACTGTGCAGGAATTGTCCAGGAAGTTACAGAAGGCTGTTATGCAAGTACAGCAAGTAATTAGGAAAGCCATTAGAAAGTTATTTATTGCGAGGGTATTTGAATACAAAAGTAGGGAGGCTATGCCTCAGTTGTACAGGGCACTGATGAGACCACATCCTGGGTTACTGGTACAGTATTGGTTTCCGTATTTAAGGAAGGATGTAAATGCGTTGGACGCTGTTCAAAGAAAGTTTAACAGACTAATACGTGGAATGGGTGGATTGTCTTATTGTCAGGAAGATATAATAATTTTCATAATGTTATTGGAATTTATTGTCAAGTAGAGTAATATGGGGTTTGTGTGTGTGTTTGAATTAAAGGTTCTGGTCTGAAGGATTTGATGTGTCACAAGATAAGCTAGGTTTGAAACGTTAAGTAGGTAAACATAGGGGACGTTTTAGAATGTAAGGTGTGAAGGGAACATTTGCATTTTTAAATAAACCAGACTAGCTTGAATTCAAAAGAGGGTGGTGAAATATTTCATCTAGCCAGGAGAAGTTAATGTGTTTATTTCCCCAAAGATTACTGGTAAAATTAGTACTATGAGAGATTTTTATTATTAGAGAGGTAAAGTCCAAAGACATAGTGAAACAATGGGAATTTGCATTCAAAGGGGAAAATATGTACAAAGGAGAGAAGGCTGTGTGTAAGGGCAGGCATTCTAAGATCTAGCAAGTGTGAAAGGCCTACTGTCCACAAAGAACTGAAGTTAACAAAGCTCACCTTTGAATTTGACTGTTCAGGGTATCGTGTTAATTTGCCTGGGTCTGTTTAAAATCTGTGTCTTACTGTTTCCTTAACGAAAGTGTAACTGTGAGTTAGATTAGCTAGGGGAGTTAGACGTTATCACAGTAGTAATCTGTACATATATATATGTGCTTCAAATCATTTCTTCAATTAGTAAAGGTTTAATTTAGTTTTGTAAGAAACCTATAAGACTCCGTAGTCTTACTACTACTGACTTTAAGGCACGCATCTCAAAATTCATACAAGTTGCAAAACAGCTGTGGCAGTTGTTTCAAGTTTCCCTTTGGGATTTGAGCAGCTCAGCATTTACCATCGGCTGTGCCATAACACTAATGAGGAAAGGTTGGACAGACTAGGCTTCTATCTGCTGGAGTTTAGAACAGTAAGAGGCTTGACTACATCATAAGATCCTGAGGGGTCTTGACAGAGTGGATGTGGAGAGGATGTTTCCTCTTGTTGGAGAATCTAGAACTAGGGGTCAACCTTTAAAAATAAGGGGTTGCCCATTTAAGATAAATAAGGCAAATTTTTTTCACTCGGAGGGTTGAGAGTCGTCAGAACTCTCTTGCCGAAAAGGTGGTGGAAGTAGAGTCTTTGAATATTTTTAAGGCAAAGGTAGATAGATCCTTGGTAAACAAGGGAGTGATAGGTTATCTGGGGTAGATGAAATGCAGATTTCAGGCTACTATACAATATTACAATTGGGAATCTCATGATCAACGTGAGGGACGCTAATGGGGATTTTGACGTTTTACAGTAACTGGAAAACTGAAAGAAGATAATGCTAGATAGTTCTAGAGAATGAGTGGTATAAGTAAAGAGAGAAAAATGCATTTGTATATCACCTTTCATGTCCTCAGGGCAACTCAAAAAACTTTACAGCTGCTGAAATACTTCTGAAATGTAGTTACTGTTGTCATGTAGAAAACGTGACAGCCAATTTTCACACAGCAAGACTCCACAAACTAATGTGATGATATTTGTTTTAGTGATGTTGGATGAGGGATAAATACTTCCAGTACACCAGGGGCATCTCCCGATGTATTTTAAAAGCAAAATATGGTGGCTGCTGGAAATCTGAAATAAAAACAATGTAATATTTAATAGGCCAGGAAGCTTCTGTGGAGAAATAGGTAACACTACAGGTCAATGGCCTCTCATCTGAACTGGAAAAGACTAGAGGTACAAGTAAATACACAGGCAGGGAAAAGGGGGGTTGTTGGACTGGAGGCAGTGGTCAGAGGTGGAGCAAAGGACAAAAGGGAAGATCTTGGATCGGATGGAAGCTAGGAGTGATTAAATGACAAAAGAGATGATTTTGCAAGGTGATAAGGAATGGCCTTGGAACAATTTAAAAAAAACAAAAGATGGGTCAAGAGGAGCTGAACATAACAAAAGCAGAATCCTTACCAGCAACTGCTATTTGAGAAAATGGAAGCTGTGGTTATGATCTGAAATTATTGATCTCATTGTTGAATCTAGAAGGTTGTAAAGTGCCCAGTTGAAAGATGGGGTGCTGTTCCTTAATCTTCTGTTGAGCTTCATTAGAACAATATAGAAAGCTGACAGGTCACAGTGGGAATGGGATGGAGATTTAAAATGATAAGGGACTGGCAGCTCAGTATCTCACTTGCGGACAGAACAGAGGTGTTCAGCAAAGTGATCACCCAGTCTCCCTAGCAAAGAGGAAACCCCATTATGAGCAGAGAGTACAGTAACTGAAAGTACAAGTAAATTGCCATCTCACCTGGAAGGAATGTTTGAGGCCCTGGGAAGCGGGATGGGCATTTGCTGCATTTGCATGAGGAGGTATCGTGGAATGGCGAGGGTAAGTTAGGGGTGATTTAAGAATGGACTAAGATGTTGCAAAGGGAACAGAGCCTTTAGAATGCTGAAGGGAAAGCAGAGGGGAAGATGTGTCTGGTGGTGGGATCAGGTTGGTGGAAATGGTGGAGGATGATCCATTTGAATGTGGATTTGGTAGGATGGAAGATGAAGATAAGAGGAACCTGATTTGGGAAGGAGGGTGCGGTGACTGAAACACTGCAGTAAATGGGATAGATGCAATCAAGGGCCCTGTCAACCATGGGTTTTGTGGTGGGGGGTTGTGGAATTCTTCAACTGGGGAAAAGGTAGACATATTGGAAGCACTGATGTGAAAGATTGCATCATTAGGACAGATGTGATGGACACAAACTGGGAGAATGCAGTAGAGGCCTTACAGGAAGCGGGTGGGAGGAACTGTAATAAAGGTGGCTGTGGGAGTATGGTAGATATTGCTTGACAGTTTATCCTCAAAATGCGAGATAGAGAAGTCAAAGAAGGGAAGAGTTGATGGTGGACATGTGATGGCAAGGGATGGGTGGAAATTGGAAGCAACGTTGATGACACTTTTCAGGACAAGAGCAGAAAGCGGAACCTGAGTAAGACTGGAACAGAGTATTCTAAGTATCCACTGAAAAGGCAGACTTAGCTAGGACGCACAGGTCCCCATAGCAACCCCTTTTATTTATAGCAAGTGAGTGAAATCAAAAAAAAGTTTGTTCAGTGTAAGAGCAAGTTAAGCCTGGTGGAGGAAGGTGGTAGTGGATTGCTTGGGCTTCATGAAAGAAGTGGAAGGCCCCCCGGTTGTTCTAGTAGGGGATGGAGTTTTAGGGGGACTGGGCTTACATGGTGAAACGGAGATGGATAGGGTCAGAAAACAGTTAGTAGCGGAAGGCATCAGAATTGTCATGGATATAGGCAGCAAGAGACTGAATAAGTGGAGAAAACATAGAGTTGAGATGGGAAGAAGTAAGTTCTGTGATGTAAGAACAGGCTCAAATGCTGGGCCTGCAGGTCAGGCCTGTTTGTAGATGTTGGGAGGGAGGTAGAACGCAGGCTATGAGCTGGGGGGCTGTGAGGTTGGAGGCCATGGATGGAAGATGTCCAGAGGAGATGAGGTCAGTGATAGTCTGGGAAACGATGGATGATGTTCAGCAATGGTGTCATGGTCTAGAGGGCAGCAGGAGTAGTTAGTGCTCAGTCTTTACGGAGGAGGTCAGTTTGGCAAACAACACTGCAAGCTCAAAGAGAGGTAAGTTAGAATTAGTGAACTGTCATGTTTACAGTTCCAAATGAAAAGATCTAGAAAGGGTAAGAAACCAGACAGAGGTTCAGGTGGAATCATAATTATGAAGTGAAATACTGTAGATGCTGGAAATCTGAAGTCCGTTAAGAGGAGTATCATTTTTCTGAATTTTTTGTCTTTTTCCAAAGTAAGAAATTGGAGAAAGATTTACTTTTAAGCTCGGGGTTTTTTAAATGAAGTGTGTTCTCAAGCTTTTATTAATATTCAGACACTCCATTGAAAGGTGCATTTTCCAGACTAAATGAGAAATTGGTTAGGTTTTTTTTGGTATTCAGAAAGATATCTCTCCATTATTGTGTTGGAAACCTGATTAATCTCTTACTGATCTGTGAAGCAGGTAGAGTAGAAGGGATAGACTTTTAAAAATAAGAATGCAGTCACCAAAACTCAACCAGTGATATGCCGCAAACACCATATTGAAGGGAGAAGTTCCTGCTTGGCTTTCAGACAAAATGTAAAGGAGCAGGTTTATGGCTAGTTGACTCAGCAAATGGGGGTAGTAAAACATACACAATACTTTTGTTATTGTGCGGGGATACTTTGTACCAGTTGAACTAAGTGAATTTTGTATGTTTGTCTTACTGCTAAATAAAGCATCTTAAAGATTTCAATCAAATTTTGTCTCTAGCGTTAACTCATCCATCAAAGGTATTGAAGAAACAAATGCAAAATACACTAGAATCTGGACTATACCTAAGCATGATACACCCCATGTCTGCTATGTACAATTAGATATAGGTAAGTATAACTCCCATAAAGTAATTCACTGAGAATGGTTGTGGGAGTCATCTGGCAAGAGCAGTGCCAGGGGATTTCAGGGACGCTATGATTGTGACTATATTCAAGAAGTCCGATGATGGTACCTACAGAGGGGTCTCCCTCCTGTCTGTCACAGGGAAGATCATTGTAAGGACCTTCCTTAATCGCCTCCTCCCAATGGCAGAAGAGTTCAGACTTGCGGTGGTTTTTGCCCATGGAGATACACTGCAGCCATGACCTTCACTCCTCAGCAAATCCAAGAAAAATGCAAAGAGCAGCACCAAGTGCTATATGTGGCCTTATTTGGCCTCATGAAAGTCTTTTACTCTGTCAACTGTGAAGACTTTTTTTCATTTGTTCATGAGACTTGGCTGGGCCAGCATTTATTGCCCATCCCTAATTGCCCTTGAGAACTGAGAAGCTTGCTAGGCCGTTTCAGGGAGCATTTAAGAGTCAACCACATTGCTGTGGGGCTAGAGTCACATGTAGGCCAGACCAGGTAAGGATGGCAGATTTCCTTCCCTAAAGGACATTAGTGAACAAGATGGGTTTTTCTAGCAATCAACAATGGTTTAATGGCCATCATCAGACTTTTAATTCCAGATTTTTCATCAAGTTCAAATTTCACCATTTGCTGTGGTGGGATTCGAAACATGGTCATTGGAAAATTACGGAGTACCCTCCTTAAATTTGGCTGCCCTTGGAAATTTGTCACCATCCTTCACTAGTCTACAATAACATGCGAGCTATGATCTTCACCAATGGTACCACAGAAGACCTTATCTCAGTGAAGACTGGGGTCAAACAAAGCTGTGTCATCGCATTAACACTCCTCTCCATCTTTCTGTAATACTGCACATCACCTCCAGCAAACTATCCACAAGCATAGAGATCATTTACAGAATAGATGGGAAACTGTTCAGCTTGCGCTCCTTTCTATCCAAAACCCAAAGTCACTCCAACCTCAGCCATTGAGCTCCAGTATGCAGATGTGCTTATGTGTGCACTCACTCAGAAACTGAGCTCCAGGTCATCGTCAACTCCTTTTTTGAAGCATACCTGGAAAACTAAGGTTCCCTTCCAACCAATTCCCATTGCATGACCTCACCCCGCATCCCGATTAATGGTGAGACCCTGGAAAACGTGGACCATTTTCTAAACCGTGTCAGCCTTCTTTTGACTAAGGCAGACATAGAAGACAAAATTCATCATTGCCTCTAGTGTGCCAGCTCAGCCAACTGGGGAAAAGAGTGTTTAAGAACCAGGATCTCAAATCCTAAGGTTAAGATCATGGTGTACCAGACAGCAGTGTTCCCAATGTTCCTTTATGCTTTGGAGATTGGACAACTTACAGCACACACCTCAAAGCATTGGTGAAGTACCATCAGTGGTGTCTTAGCAAGATCTTCCAAAAGCAGAGGCAAGAAAAGTGGTCCAACAGCAGTGTCCTCTCTTGAGCCAAAATGCTCAGCATTGAGGCACTAATCACTCAAAACCAGCTACGCTAGGCAGGTCATGTCGTTTGTACGCCTGACCTGATTCCCGAAGCAACTGCTCTTCTCTGAATTCGATTGTGGTGGAAAACTCCCATGAGGACAGCGGAAATGCTTCAGGGATATCTTCAAAGCATCCCTGAAGACGTCCAAACTTCTCTGCCAACTTATGAGAGCCCCAGCTTGTGATTGACCAAAATGGAAAAGATTCATTCGGGAAGGCACCGAACACATTAAGAGACTTCATCAGGGCCGTGCAGCGATGAAGCAAAGGCAAAGGACAGAGTGCACAAATCTCCAAACAACTCATCTACTCAACCCTTTGCACATCACCTGTCCCTTGTGGCAGAGTCTGCAGATCATGCATTGGACTTGCCAGCCAACTCAGAGCTCATCAAACTGGAGTGAAAGCAAGTCATCCTCGATCCCAAGGGACTGCCTAAGAAGAAGATAATGCCATAGAACTCCCAAAAAATATCTGAAGTAGTCCTGAATTTGTAACTATAAAGAAAGGCTGCAAGGTAATAATAAGGAGAAATGGTGAAGGTTTTAAAAACGCAACAAAAAAATTTGAAGTAGAGTTGATTTGAAAATGAAAAAGAAAATTGTATGATAGAAAGGCAGGATACTGAATGAATATGTTGCCTCAGTTTCTATATTTCATGGTGATAGTGGTGATGAATAACAGAAAAGGAACAGATAGAGCAATTAGGATAAATATAAATAGAGGTAATAGTAACCGGGGAGAAGTAACAGAATGGAAAGCTGGCTGGCTGAAAGGCAGAAACCAGAAAGTAGGGGTAAAGGATAGTTATGATGAGTAGCAGGATGGAAGTGAGGTCCCTCTGTGTTAGAACCATTGTTTACAATTTATATTAACAACTGAAACTTTGAATGAAAAATGCTATTTTTTAATTTGTGAGCAGTACTAAATTGGGAGGATAATCAACACACAAGAACTGCAACAAATTACAGGAAGACATAAATAAACTTACAGAATTGGCATATAATTGACAAATGGATTTCAAAATAGATAATTGGAAGGCGTTACATTTTGGGAGTTAAAATAAGGAGGCTATAATACTTACAACCTAAAAATCTAAATGAGGTAGAGGATCTGGGAGTACAAATACACAAATCACTAAAAGTTGCAATGCATGCTGATAAGTTTATAACACAAGCCAGCCAAGTACTACAAGTGGCAAAGACAAGACAAAGGTTACTCTCTCAGACAAAAACAAATTACTGGAAACAAAACCGAAAATACTGGAAGCGCTCAGCCGGTCAGGTTGCATCTATGGAGAGAGAATTGTCCGAGAACTTGACAGATGACACCTGTCAGGAGCCTTGCCAATGATGCTGAGGAGAGATACAACAGGAGCTATACCATCGTGAATGTGATCTTGCATCAAGCTATTGGCTCATTGAAAATGAGATTCAAAAGCCTTGACAGATCTGGGTGTGTCTTTCAGTATGCACCGGCAAGGTAATAGTCTGCCATACCTTGCACAATGTTACACTGCAGAGAGGAATGAAGCTGTAGGTGGAGGAAGTTTCAGTCCATGCTTTGTCATCCTACAAGGAAGAGCAGAAGAGGAGCATAGTGTGGCTAGGTTGTGTGTAGCAGCACAGCTGGTTGCCAGAGAAACCCACACTGGCCACATTGAAGCACAGCTTGGATAAAATACAAACCTAGCGCCATATGGAACTGTAATCTGTAATCCTGAATGCTCTGTACCTGTCACAAACCCCCTCCTTCCCACTCCAGCACAAAGCATTCCCACAGTCATAAATCGCTGCATCACAAGCACATCTTCCATATACACCACTCTGGATCCACCATTCTGACAAAGCCTTTTGCCCACTGGGGAATCAGAATGCAGAAAAAAAAGAGGACAAAGGGATTGAAAACATTTTCTCATTTAGTATTTCACAAATTAAACAACATTTACACAGGCGTCATGACAGGTGTGAGTGGACAATAAGGCAGGAAGGCCAAAAATCGGTTTCACAATGTCACGAAACCAGTTTGCAATCATCTGCTTCACCCGTCAATAGTGGGCCATGTTACCCGCCGCCATGTGTCGGGAACTTCATTTTAATACATCTGCATATCATTATAAGCCTTGCACGCCGGAATCATCCCCCCACGCTGGATCAGTCAAGCACGTCGGTGTGATTGCATGCCAACATGTTTCACAAAACCATTTATAAGGCATATGCCTGGCAAACTGCACTGTAAGGGGAACTCAGAAGTGAGTGCACAGTAACGTTGCGCAATGCTTGCAAGGGTCGCTTGTTGGACCTCAAGGTTGAGGTATGCATTCAGGTGAGGGTGCAGGCAAGTCGCATTTTCCCGGCTGGCTGACAGTGCAGTGCTGGGGCAAGGGCTGCCCTGCGGTTGAGGTGAGTTGGGTGGTGGCAAAGGGCTGCACTGTGGTTGATGGTGGTGCATATGCATATGCAGGGTTATGAAGCAGCCATGCATTAGGGAAACCTCGTATAAAGTGACCATTCCACCGCAGCTGAGACAGTTCAGGCGCAGCCACATTGACATGCTTGGAGTCGGGCCTCTAGCTTATCTGCCCACTTAAGCAATGCCTGAAAGTGCCACCAAATGCTCCAGAGCTTGTCACCCCTTGTGCATAGACTGCAAACTAATGAGTGTTTTAGTGGACTGCATAACAATTGGAAGACTGGGCACGTTGTACAATCTCCTTGTTAAAGCTGGCTGTGGAGCAGTCACTTGTGGAGGTGCTCACAGCCCCTTGCAATGTCATCATTCAGGTTTGAACCTGTCTCTCCCATGGTTCAAGCTAACTGTGCAGCCATGCAGTGCGGGTTAGGAGAATGCCTGCACCTGAGCTGAGAGCACAGCATGCAGTGCAATGGGCAAAGCTGCTGTCAATTGGTCAGGTGAAGTGGGGCGGAGTTGGGTGACATCTCGAACAGCCATGCAGCGCACTAAATTCTGACCATGCAATTGGTGGCCAGCTCTCTCTGGGATGCGTTAAGGGGCCTTCAGACTCAACCAAGAAAGGTTCTTAGTACACCCAAGCTAATCCATACATGTCTCTCTTTCACCCTGCAGGAGGAGTACATCAGGAGCATGGAGCTTGGTGACCTAACTGTATGCCTCATGGCTTACAGAAGGCACAGACGAAGGAGAAGAGAGTATTGGAGGTACCTGGCTGGGCAGAAGGAGGAACAGCACTCTCAGGTCACTCGTGCTCCTGTGCACGTTGCTGAAGAGCCACAGCGAGCCGTCGCTGGTCAGCACCCAGCTAGATCCAGGATCTATAGACATCGCTTATCATTCGTGCAGATGACCAAGAACCAGTGTTGCTGAAGATTGTTCTTGTCCAGGGACTGGTTGGTCACATCTGCCACCTGTTGCAGGATTTGGTGCCATGGGGATATGGAGGGCATCCACTGCCAGTGGCTGTGGAAGTGACTGCAGCACTCAATTTTTACACCAGTGGCTCCTTTCATGGTTCCACAGGTGACCTCTGTGGGATATAGCAAGCCTCCATGCACAAATGCACCCATCAAGTCACAGATATCATTTTCGCAAAGGCACACAGCTTTTTGCATTTTGCACGGGACCAGGACAGCCAGGATGCAAGAGTGCCCAGATCTCAGGTTTCCTACAGATGAAGGATGCCATTGACTGCACTTACGTGACATTCAGATCTCCATGGCAACAAGCGGTCAACTACGTGAACCGCAAGGGCTTCCACTTGCTAAATGTGCAGTTGGTGTACCGCCACCACAAACGCATCCTGTAGGTCTGTGCATGGTTCCCAAGGAGTGTCCATGATTCCTACATTCTCAGTAGGTCTCAGATCCCTGATGTCCACAGAGACTGCAGGGTTGGCTCCTCGAAGACAAAGGCTACCTGCAGAGGACCTGGCTAATGACACCATGTGGTGGCCTCAGAGTGCAGCAGAGAGAAGGTAGAACGAGGCTCATGCTGCAAATCGCACCTTGGTAGAGCAGACCATCAGGGTGTTGAAAATGAGGTTCCAGTGCTGCACTGGTCTAGTGAAGTCATGCAGTAAAGTTCACAGAGGGTGTCACGCATTATCATCGCCTGCTGCGCCCTTTACAACTTGTGCTGCAACGGAAAGAGGAGCTGGCTGAGGAGGGGATGCAGAAGATACATGTCTCCTCCAAAGAGGAGGACATCGGGGATGTGGGTGAGGAGGTCCTCAAAAGTGAGGTTGATCGTGATGGGGTTGTCGCACTGGCCAGACAAGGCAGGTGTGCTCGGGAGACCCTCATACCTAGATTTGTGGATGATGATGACAACACGCAGTGTGGAGATACCATAGTTCCTCACATTGCATCTGTGAACGTTTGAGTCCTGTCTAGCTGATGGCAGTGCACCTACCCTCTGTGATAAGGCCCCTGTCATGGAGATGCAGCAGATCCCCATAGTCCCTACATTCCAGGAGGAAGATGATGACATGCAGTGGGGACACTCCATAGATCTGCACATAGATTATGTGAATGCCTGACTCCTGTCTGGCTGATGGCATCTCGCTTGTGCTCTGTGAACAGGGTCACATTGTGGAGATGCAATGGGGAATCTTTAAATACTCCTGATCCTGTGGCATCCTTCATGAGCTGAACCCTTCAGGACCACACTGTCACCAGACACAGATGCTGATGAGATGGGGGACCAGCCGCACCTCAAAGATGCTGGGAGCAGACAGAGATAACGATGGAACTCTGTGCCACTTGCCCAAGACATTTGGGCAGCAATAATAAGCCCCATTGAGGTGCAGGCATGACTGATGTGACCAGTGACAGTGAAGGCACACTATGAGTGTGCTGGGAAGGTTGCACAAAACACAGGGAAGAGGCCTTCGACTGAGACACCTGCCTTTATCTTGTGCAGGGACCCAAGGTTTCACACCTGAGCAATACGAACACAGCTCATCAGAACAAGGAGCCATTGACAAGGAAATATTCTTTGGAATTTATTAACAAAGTGAACATTATTTAAAAGTGATTAACACCAGTTCCCAAGCTGTGCAACTACATCTTCTTAACTTTCCTAACCCTGTCGTTACGTCAGTGATGGAGTCCAGCCTGCGCAGCAGTGCAGGACAGATATTCTGGACCAAAGTCTCCATGGTATTGAGTGAGATCCCTGTGGATGTGTGATGAGTTTGTGAGTATGAGAGTTGAGAGTGGAATGGAGGAGATCATTGCTTGCTGGCCTTCGCTAAAGGACATTACGGCGAGCCTCCACGGTGTCCAAAAGGTGTCGCAGGGATGCGTCACTGAATCAGGGGCCTGCAATCTTCTTGCTTTTCAGGGCCATGTCTCCTGTCCTGTGTTGGAAGCACTGAGAGCTGTGCACACAGCTGCAGTTTAAATATGGCTCCCGGCGTGAAGAAGCAGCGAGGTGACAGCATGGCGGGCAAATTGGAGGCCGCCTGCCAGGGAAATGGCATGCTTCCCGGGAATGCATGATTAATGAAGTGGGATTGGGACGATATGCCATTGCAGCTGGTGGGTAAAATGTTCTTCTCCCACGCTTAGTGTAATTCTGGGACCATTCCGCTCATAGTTACAAACACTCAAGTGGAACTATGAAGCCTTCCTCTTCCACTTCCTATTCTTCATAGTGCCACCGCTGTAGCTTCAGCTTAGCAGGGGGCAGGCTGTTCTTTCCCCTGCTCTGAGGTGTCTACTGCAGACCTCCTCTGAGTTTTGGAGATCATGAGGATCCTTCCAAAGAGAGCCTCATCTACAACTGAAGGACAGAATCAGTTATCGGGACAGGAGGCACCATGTGGAACTTTGTCTGAGAGGGTTGGGAGGGACGAGGGATGAGAAGTGGGAGCACCCATTT
Organism: Carcharodon carcharias; assembly: GCF_017639515.1. Classification (NCBI taxonomy): domain Eukaryota; kingdom Metazoa; phylum Chordata; class Chondrichthyes; order Lamniformes; family Lamnidae; genus Carcharodon; species Carcharodon carcharias. The sequence continues at coordinate 39,561,590 of NC_054470.1, forward strand.
ACAGTTGCCCTTTCTCCATCCTCCCTCTTGTGGTCCACCTACAATTCTCTGCTAGGAGAAAGCTGGAGAGAACTTGGCTGTATGTCTGTGAGGCTTTGAGCAACCATGCAGAGACCTCCCTCCATCCTGTGTAAAGTGGCAGTCAGAATGTGTAGGCCATTGGTCTGGGCCAGCATGCACTCAATTACCTGTCTCATCTGATTCTCCATGAAGATTGCCACTCTTTTCATGGAGGTGGATTCCAGTGTAAATGCCTGAGGCATCATGGCACTTATGCTGGAGATGGATTCCTCCAATCTCTTTCAGGGTGCACATGGCCTCAAGAAATTTTGTCAGAACCTCAGAGATTTCCCTTCTTTGGATAACCCCTTAGGCTCAACACCTGTGTCCAGTTGAGTGGAGCTTGGAATGTCCTGTGTCCTGCACCCTCTGATGGGGACTCTCCAATGCTGCACTTGCCTTCAGCACCTGCTCCTGCTCACCCGTCATGTACTCCTCACCACGTGACAACATAGCTACGTCCACTGCACCACACACTGAGATATGTGTGACTGCACTGGTGAAGGGTGTAAATGAGTCATATGATGGTACATCCTCAGAGTCCTTACCCTGCTCTGAAGACTCCTTGGCCCATCTCTCAGCAGTTCCTGCACCATCTTTGACTTGTGGGTGATGAAAGACATGAGTTAATGCTGACATTGAGAAAGGGTACAAACCCACTATAGTGCAGATCATACAGTTCAATTATCGGAGACATCAGTTCAACGTGAGAGGCATTTAAGTGCCAAGTGGTAGCGTGATATGCTGTCACCAGGCCTCTGGGCCAACCCCATTTTCCCATTGCCGATGTTCAATACTTGTGCCACTCTGCCAATCTCCAGGCATCCACCTGCATCAATGTCAGGATGGCTATGACGGCAGATCCACCACTGGTTCTCTGCCTCTCCCTGGATTGTGAGCTTTCTTCTACAATGAGAAGAGGTTGAGGGTTCTGTGAGAAGTGAAATGAGTGTTGAGCATGGATAGAGAACATTTGAGGAAGGTGATTGAGGAAAGGGTACGAGAGGGCAATTGGACGAGGGTAAGTGTGAGTAGTGTGTGCTAAGATTGAGGTTTGAGGAGGTGTCTGGGGAGAAATGGATGTGTAGAACTACAAGGTATGTTGGTCAGAGGAGAGCTATGCAGGAGAATGCTGGGGAGGTGAGAGAGTGAAGGATGCCACCTGAAAGTGGTAAGATATTCACCTTCCTAGTTCTAATGAGGTCATTAAACATTTTACAGCCTGGGAACCACACTCCTGTAATCTCCAGCCACTCCTTGGTGAGGCTCGCTGACTTTCTCCTCCCATCCTCAGGGAAGAGGACTTCAATTCTGGCCTTGACAGCTTCCACAATTACCTCCAGGAACAAGTCAGAGAACCGAGGGGGAAGGAGGGGTGTGTGGTGGGGGGTGTTCACACATCTGGCGTCCATCATGGGACAATTTCCTCCTTTTCAGTGCTAGATTCACTGCTGGCACTGTGACCTGCCATTTACTTGGTAAACCTTTAAATAGGAATCCTTCAATGACTGATTCAGGAGCGAAATCCTGCCTCCCTCCCAGTTCAGTCAGGGAACATTTTGGCAAGGGCTAAGTTGAGAAAATTGCACCCAGGGGGAATGTTTAGACCTCTTGGGGAGAGCCAAACTAATGGCTATCAATATAAAATGTATGGTGTGGTATGTGAGAATTCCAGACTAACAAACATCTAAGAAAAAAGATTCCTCCTTATCTCTGTTTTAAACAAGCGACCCCTTATTTTTAAATTGTGTCCCCTAGCTCTAGTCTTTTCTATAGGGGAAATATTACAAGGCTCAATGGCCTATTGCCTGCTGATGCACCATCCTGAGCCTTTCTCTTGACAGCTTTTTGTCAGTGGTGGTTTGCCATTGCCTTTCACTTTCAGGCGAAGGTGGGGAGGCAGGCCCCAAGTCTACCTCAGCCAGCACAGGAATTAACCCCACACTATTGGCAATATTCTGAACCACATGCTAGCCAATTGAGCTAATTGGCTGCTCCAAGATAAAATAGTCAACTGGGGAATTCAGAAGAAATTTCTTCACATAGAAGTCTGTGGAATTCTGTGGAAGATGCCTGTGGAATTCGTTACTATAGCAAGTGGTTGAGGCCAAAACATTGTATGCTTTCAAGAAGGAGTTAGATATAGCTCTTGGAGGTGAAAGCAATCAAAGGATATGGGGAGAAAGCGGGAGCAGGCTATTGAGTTGGATGATCAGCCATGATCATGATGAATGGTGGAGCAGGCTCGAAGGGCCGAATGGCCTACTCCTGCTCCTATTTCCTATGTTTCTATGTTACTGTAACTTTCATCAAGCTTCCAAATACATAATAAAGTTCGATCATTGAAATATAGACCCTGATAATGACCTGGACATAGTGGGTGAGTGGAGAACAGGTAGTGTAATAACAAGTGGGAAACCCACAAGAACGTTCAGCACACCTGCCTGGGCCATTTTAATGCAGCCACATTATTAGATTAGAACGTCCGGTGTCAGCATGAATATGGGGCAGCAGGTGTGGTGCACAATGTGATCTCAACTTAAAGCACCAATCCAGAGATGGAATTTGAAGAGTAAGTGGAACCCAGGTGAGTGAGAGAACAAGGGTCTGCAGAAGCTGATCCTACTCAACAGGTACAACGTACTTGCTACCTGTGAGGATGAGCATAAAGACAGGTGGGATGAGGTTTCATGTAGGGTTTTAAAAATTGTAGTAAAGTTGTTCTGTAAATTATGAACATGTCCCAACTCATGCGGCATTCGTGCTCTTTCGTGAGCACGCGCACTCTCGATTTTAGGGATTCCGCACCTGCTGGCAATTGGGTCGGGTCCGCCCGCCCAACAGGCAGAAAATTATGCCCTGTGTGTGTGTGTTACTGTGTCTGCGTGACTGTGTGTGGCTGTGTGTGTGTTTGTGTGTTTGTATGTGAGACTGTGTGTGATTGTGTATGTGTGTGTGTGTGATTGTGTGTGTGTGAATGTGTATGTGCGTGACTGTGTATGTGTGAGTGATTGTGTGTGTGTGTGTGTGACTGTGTGTGATTGTGTGTGTGTGTTACTGTGTGTGATTGTGTGGCTAGGTGGCTGTGTGTGTGCCTTTCTGTGTGTGACACTGTGTTTGTGTATGACACTGTGCGTATGGGACACTGTGTGTGTGTGTTTGTGTGTGTATATGACAGTGTGTGTGTGAGACTGTGTGTAACTGTATGTGCGTGACTGTGAATGTGTGAGTGTATGTGTCTGATTGCGTATGTGTTACTCTGTGTGATTGTGTGTCTGTGCGTGTGTGTTACTGTGTGTGATTGTATGTCTGTGTGTGTATGTGCACCTGTGTGTGTATGTGTGTGACTTTGTGGGTGACTGTGTGTGTCTGGGTGTTTGTAACTGTGTGCTTGTGTGACTTTGTGTGTGTGACACTGTGTGTGTATGACACTATGTATGTGAGACTGTGTGTGTGACTGTCTGTGATTGTGTGTGTGACTGCATGTGCATGACTGTATGTGTTTGTGACATTGTATATGTGTGTCACTGTGTGCATGTGTGACATTGTGTGTGTGTGTATGGCACTATGTGTGTGTGACTGTGTATGTCTGTGACTGTGTGTGTGACTGTGTGTATGTGTGACTGTATGTGCATGACTGTGTCTGTGTGTGTGACTCTGTGTGTGTGTGTGTGTGTGAGTGTGAGACTATGTGTGTGGCTGTGCGTATGTGACTGTGGTTGTGTATGTGTGCGTCTGTGATGGTGTGTGTGACTGTGTGTGACTGTGTATCTGTGTGTGACCGTGTGTGTGTGTGTGTGTGTGTGTGTGTGTGTGAGACACTGTGCATCTGTGACACTGTGTGTCTGTGACACTGTGTGTGTGACACTGTTCGTGTGTGTGGGACACTGTGTGTGTATGTGTATGACACTATGTGTGTGTGACTGTGTGTGATTGTGTATGTGTGTGTGATTGTGTGTGTTTGTGGCTGTATGTGTGTGACTGTGTATGTGTGTGTGTGACTTTGTGTGAGATTGTGTGTATGTTTGACTGTGTGTGACTGTGTGTGTCTGTGATTGTGTGTGTGATTGTGTCCATGTGACTGTGTGTGTCTGTGATTGTGCATATGTGTGTTACTGTGTGTGATTGTGTTACTGTGTGTGTGTGACTGTGTGTGTCTGGGTGTCTGTGACTGTGTGTGCGTGTGTGACTTTGTGTGTGTGACACTACGTGTGTGTCATTGTGTGTGTGACACTGTAGGCACAAACTTCTGGCTGGTATGCTGGGGTTGTGTTTGTGTGTGAGAATATGTGTGTGTTTGGCTGTGAGTGTATGACTGTGTGTGATTGTATGTCTGTGCCTGTGACTGGGTATGTGTGACTGTCAGTGTGACTGTGTGTGGCTGTGTGATTGTGTGCTTCTGTGATTGTGTGTGCATGTGTTACTGTGTGTGATTGTGACTGTGTGCGTGTGTCTGTCTGTGTGTGCCTTTCTGTGTGTGACACTGTGTGTGTGTGACACTGTGTTTGTGCGTGTGTGAGACTGTGTATGTGAGAGACTGTGTGACTGTGTGTATGTAGCTGTATTTGCTTGAGTGTGTGTGATTGTGTGTGTGTGACGTTGTGTGAGCGTATGTGACACTGTGTGTGTGACTGTGTGTGTGTGTGATTGTGTGTCTGTGACTGTGTGTGTGACACTGTGTACGTGTCTTTCTCTGTGTGTAACACTATGGGAAGAATTGTCCCCTCACCGTCGGGGGGGAAGTGCAGGAGTGGGGTGTGTGGGCACGCCTCTGATTGCTGCACCCGATTGGGGGCGTGCTGCCATTTTACGTGGGTGGGCCTATTAAGGCCCGCCCAGCATGGCGCCTGCCAGGAAGCACTATACACTCCCTGTGTGAGTGGGGAAGGTAGTCCCTCAGCCAAGTGTGCACTCTTTCACACATGCGCGTGAAAAATCACACTCAATTCCCTGAGGCTAGGTGCTGCTTCAGGGAGATCGGCGCCAAATTTAAAAATGGTGAAGGGGCAAAGCTAAAATTTCCCTGACATGCCCCCTCATGTGACATTGTCACATGAGTTGGGACATGTCCATCACTTTTAATCAAACTTTTATTAAATTTTTAAAAACCCTCATGAAACATCATCCCGCCTGTGGATGAGGTTTCATGCTTTCTCTGAAGCCCGCCAGGGCTCCTGGCCTGTCCACCAACCTTAAGGTTGGACGAGCGGGTCCATTAATTGCTTCAATTACTTTTTAAATGGCCTCAATAGGCCGTTGACAAGTCAGCAGGTGCACAGCTGGTTCGGCTGCAACCCTGCCGACCTGAAAATTGAAATGACGGGGGGTGATGTCGGGAGTTCCACCCAAAGACATCCAGCGTCATTTTACGTGTCGGCGAGCTGACCTAAATATCCTGGCCTACGTGTGTGAGACACTGTGTGACACTGGCCTGAATTTTCCTGTCAGTGCTTTGGGGGCGGGGCCTGCTCGCTGACACGTAAAATGACGCGGGATGTCATTGGATGGAACTCCCGACATCACCCTGTGTCATTTCAATTTTCAGGTCGGCGGGATGAGGTTTCATGTCCATTTTTAAAAACTTTAATAAATTTTATGTGATATTTATTAACATGTCCCATCTCGTGTGACATTGTCACATGAGGGGGACATGTTAATAATATTTTTATTTTTCTATTTTTTAACTTTCTAACACTTTCACTGATCTCCCTGAGACAGCACTTAGTCTCAGGGAGCAGCACGAAAGAGCACACTTTGACAGTTGGGGAATCCTCAGCCCCCTGCACAGGAAGCGCATAGCACTTCCCGTTGGGCGACATGCTGGGCAGGCCTTAATTGGCCTGCCCATTTAAAATGGCAGCGGGGCCTGCTTCAGCGGCAGAGTTGAATTGAATTGGCCATTGACAGGTTGGAGAGTGGGCCCCGCCCCCTGCTCGCCGATGGCAAAATTCAGCCCTGTGTGTGTGTTTGATTGTGTGTGAGACTCTGTATGTGTGTTGTGTGTGAGGTTGTGTGTGTGACTGTACGTGTGTGACTTTGTGTGTGCGTATGTGTGTGACTTTGCACATGTGTGTGTGTGTGTGACTGTGTGTGTGTGTGACTGTGTGTGTGTGTGACTGTTTGTGTGTGGCTGTGCCTGTAACTGAGTGTGTGTGGCTGTGTGTGTAACTGAGTGTGTGTGTGACTATGTCTGCATGACTGTGTTCGTGTGTGTGACTGTTTCTGTGTGACTTTGTGTGGGTGTGTCTGTGTGTTACTGTGTGCGTTTGTGTTTGACTGTGTGTGCACATGCATGTGACTGTGTGTGTATGTGTGTTTATATGTGTGACTGTGTTTGTGTGTGACTGAGTGTGTGACTATGTGTGTGTGTGACTGTGTGTGTGTGTGTGTGTGAGACTATGTCTGTGAACCAGTATGTGTGACTGTGCGATTGCGTTTGTGTGTGACTGTGTATGTAAGACTGTATGCGTGTGTGTTTGACTGTGTGTATGTGCATGTGTAACTATGTGTGTCTGTGTGTATGTGTGACCGTGTGACTATGTGACTCTGTGAGTGCGTGCCTGAGTGTCCGTGTGTGTGCTTGTGTGTGTGTGACTGTGTGTCTAACTTTGTGTGTGTGTGTGTGTGTGTGTGTGTGTGTGTGTCTGTGTGTGACTATGTGTGTGTGTGCGACTGTGTGTGTCTGTGACTGTGTGTGTGTGACTATATGGGGAGAATCTTCCCCCCGTCGGGGGGGTTGTGAGGGGATGGGTGGGGGGCAGGCACGAACCCGATCTGTGCCCCCTATTGGGTCCGCGCTACCATTTTATATGGGCAGACCAATTAAGGCCCACCCAACGTGACGAGCACACGGAAGTGCTGAGCGCTCCCTGTGAGGGTGTTGGTGGGGGGCGTGCAGGGGGGTCCTGAGTCGGGGCCTGCATGTGGGTGAAAGAGTGCAGAAATCTCCCTGAGGCACAGATTTAAGTTATTTATTTTACTTATTTTAAGTTTTAAAAATTTTAATAAAGAAAAGAAAAAATCTTAAGACATGTCCCCTCATGTGATTAAGTTCCATGAAAAATACGAAAGCCACCTGGGCTCTTCGCCTGCCCGCCAACCTCAAATAGCTTATTCAGAAACCGAAGCAAAATTTATTCCAGTATGTTATTATCTTTGAGGGAATATATTAATGAGAGTGGCAGTTGGATCATGTCTCAACAAATGAAAGCTGGAGGGAGGTGCATCAGATTATTATCCCATTCGAGTATAGAAATGAGATTCTGAGGATTGCTCATGAAATTCCAATGGGGGGACATTTAGGAATTAGGAAAACATAGGAAAAGATACTGAGGTTTTTTTGGCCAGGATTGCATAGGGATGTTGTCAAATTCTGTAGAACCTGTCATATATGTCAAGTAACAGGAAAAGCACAAGCAGTGATTAAGCATGTACCTTTAATCCCAATACCAGTATTTGAAGAACCTTTTGCCAGGGTCGTGATTGATTGTGTAGGATCACTCCCTCAGACTAAAAGTGGAAATCAGTATTTATTAACAATAATGAATGTCTACTAGGTTTCCTGAAGCGATATCTTTAAGAAATATTACAACTCAGAAGATTGTGGAGGAGTTAATTAAATTTTTCACAAAATATGGTTTACCTAAGGAAATACAATCAAATCGGGGTCAAATTTCATATCACAACAAGTGATGAAAATGAAAGCAGATAAGAAGGCTAAAATTTGCAGTTTTGTTTCTGGGAAATATTAGTTTTGTTATCAGTACTAGGGGATACATTAAATGCAAGGTTTAGTGGGCCTTACAGGATTGAAAAGAAATTGAGGGAAGTAAATTATTTAATAAATACTCAGATAGAAGAAAGAAGCAGAGGGTGCATCATGTAAATATACTTAAAAAGTACTTTGACAGGGAAGAGGAACAAAAAGAGGTATTAGTAATGGTAAATGATGAGAAAGAGGTAAAAGTGCAGGATTCTGAAATTGATTTTCCTCTAATCAAATTGGATAATGAGGGGGTGCTTGAAAATTTAAATGCAATTTTGAGTAACCTTCCAAGCAAGTGTCAAAGTGATTTGGAAAAGCTATTGCAGTCACACAAAGCTATTGTGGAAATAAATTGGGAAAGACGCATTTAGCTTTACAAGATGTACATATAGAAATATCATCTTCAGTGAGGCAACAACCTTATAGATTAAATCCAGGAAAGTTGTCACAAGTACAAAAATAAATTGATTTAATGCTTCAAAATGATACCATTGAGTCTAGTTGCAGTAACTAGAGTTTGTCTGTTGCACTGGTAGCGAAACCGGATGGAACACAAAGACTGTGTGTGGATTATCGAAAAGTGAATACGGTGCCAAAAGCGGATTCATATCCCATACCACGGTTGGAGGATTGCATTAAGAAAGTGAGACAATCGAAATTTATCACAAAGATTGACTTGCTGAAAGGATATTGGCAGGTACCATTGTCAGAGAGGACAAAGGAGATATCAGCTTTCGTAACGCCAAGTGGACAATATCAGTTTAAGTTCATACCATTTGGTACGAAGAATGCACCTGCGACATTTCAAAGACTGATGAACAAAGCAATTGCAGGTCTAAGCAATTGTGCAGTTTATATTGATGATCTAATTGTTTTCAGTCAGACATGGGAAGAGTGTTTACAGCATGTGGAAGAATTATTTACTTGACTACAAGAGGCTAATTTGGTGATGAACTTGGCTAAAAGTGAATTTGCAAAAGCACATGTTACATATCTAGACCATACCGTTGGACATGGTAAGGTAGCTCCGAGAGATGCGAAAGTCAAGGCTATTGTGAATTTCCCAGTGCTTACAACAAACCGAGAAGTTTTGAGATTTCTGGGCATGAGTGGGTTTTACCAGAAATTTGTACCAAATTTTAGCCAAGTGGTTGCTCCACTGACTGAACTATTAAAAAAGAACAAGAAGTTTCAATGGATACTGGTGTCAAAAGTCATTTGGTAGTTTGAAAACTGTATTAACTATGACACCAGTGTTGGTGGTACCCAATTATGCCAAGCAATTCAAGTTGGCCATTGATGCAAGCGATATAGGCATTGGGGCTGTACTGTTACAAGAAGATGATACTGGAATTGAAAAACTGATCGGGTATTTTTCATGGAAACTGAATGTACAACAGAGAAGATGATCGAGAAAGAGACTTTGAGTTTGGTGTTAGCATTGCAGCATTTTGAAATTTATGTTGCAAACAATTAATCAGAAACAATCGTTTATACAGACCATAATCCTTTAAAGTTTTTGGACAAATTTTGAGACAAAAGTGTGAGGCTTTTCAGATGGAGTCTATTATTACAACCATTTAATCTACGTATTATACATATTGCTGGAAGAGAAAATCTGTTCGCAGATGAATTATCAAGAGTTTGAAGCTTAAAAGAAAATGGGACGTTTAAAAAAAAAGCCTGGAGACAACTGGAGTGATTTCTGTTGATACCAAGGACTTGTATATATATATATATATATATATATATATATATATATAAAATTTGGTACAAATTTCTGGTAAAACCCACTCATGCCCAGAAATCATATAATATATTTATGTTAATACATGCTTCTGGTAATGTAATAGTGTAGTGAGTACAGGAGAAAGTGTGAGATGGGTTATTAAAATGAAGCCATCTTTTAGAATTATGACTATCATTTTCTGATAAGGAGGGGATGTCATGAAGCTATTAATGTATATAATATTTTGGAAAATATTTTTCTTTTAAAATAGAGGTTTAATCTATGGATATGTCTTAATTGGATTAAAGACAGCTAGTGTGGGTGCTTTGATACGTAAGAGAGAGCATGTATTTGCATTTTTTTGAATAGAGCATTCAAGAAGCGGGGTGAAAATTGATGCTTTTCTAACAGATACCAAGTAATATGTTTATATTACTAATAAAATTGGCACAATGAATGGGGTTTCATTGTTAAAAGGTAAAGTTCAAAGAGACTGGTGAGACAATGAGAATTTGAGTTCAATCAATGGTGGTGGGTATAACTTCAGTAGGTTTTGGATGTGCAGGCAAAGGCAATGTAAGATCAAAAGGCAGCTGTAAGCCTCCAACTGGCTCCACAGTGAAACAAACGTCATTTTGAATTCATAAGATGAAAATGCTTTGCCTGGTGTTTGGTTAAGTCTATGGGTTGCTTTTGCCTTAATGGGGATTAGTTTGGGAATTTGTTAAAAGTTATGATAGTAGTAATTTGTAGCCATGTGTTTAATGTAAAAGCTCGAAAATTAGTGGTCTGATTCCTGAATTTAGAGTCGCATCTCAAACATAACACTTAAAATTACAGGTTATGACAGTTGTTTAAAGTTTCCCTCTAGGAATTTTAAATAACTCCGTTTTACCAACTGCATCGGACTGTGTGTATGTGTGTGTGTGTGTGTGACTGTGGGCTGAATTTTCCTAGAATTGCACTAAGTGGGGTAGCGGGCAGGTAAAATGGATTCCTACTGGCTGATGAAAATGGCAGGTTTTCACCCCGTTTCTCCCCAAGCCTGCCTCATTATATATTCACTCCCGTGAAACAGGCCATTTCCATGGCGGGTGGGCTCTCATTTGACTGCTCACCATCATCCTGCTGTTGCATCACACAGGCTGCCATCTTTAAAAGGCAGCAGCCAGGAAAGCACTCACCGCCACCAGCTCACCACCACTGCCTGGGAGACATGGCCTGCAAAGGAAAAAAGACTGCAGCTCCCCGCTTCAATGATGGGTCCCTCAAGCGATTGCTGGATGCCGTGGAGGGCTGCCGGTATGTGCTCTACCAGTGCCCTGTCCGCAGGATTGGTAGCAATGTCACCAACCCAGCTTGGGAGGCGGTGGCAGCGGTGGTCAGCACCAACCCCCTTCAGAAGAGGACAGCCACCCAGAGCCGCAAAAAGATTTCCTCCATTCCGCCATCTTTTCATCACTCCCAACTCTCTCACTCACAAACCCATCACACACCCACAGGGCCCTCACTCACAGCCAGTGCAGGGGACATCACCATTTACTCTCTCACACACACCATCATTGTCTTCATCCCCTCCATGAGACCACTCACCACCAACTCAGGCCTGGCAGGCGTCCTGATACACTCTCGCCCTCTCTATCCATGCGGGACAAACTGGCTCACAACAGGAGAGAAAGGCTGCAGAGAGGTGGAGGGATACCGGAATTTAAAGTTCTCACAGAATTTGAAAATAGAGCCATCCAGCTGCCGGCGATGTCCTGGACCGGTCCTGTGCTGACGGTGAGGTCGGCGCTGCTCTACCAAGCGAGGATCCAGCAGTGCAACATCCATCAGACAACCATGCTGAGAGTGATGTGTCCTTTTTCACAGGCCACTGCCTTGCACTAATTACCTCCTCTTGCTTTCGCAGGCACATCTGGGAAGCAGCAGACGAAGTCCACGACCCAGAGCCCCCAAGCAGGCTCCGAAGAAACCTCTGAAGAGGAATCTGAGGCACCCTCCCTGAAATCCTGTCACAGCGCTCACCCACACCCTCCACATGTGCTGAGACACACACCTCGGTGGGACCTAACTTTAGAGTAGCTCTGGGATCACAATCTGGTGAGCACATTGCACTTTCTGATCCACAGTAGATGGAGGCAGGGACTTCCCAATTCCCCTGGGGACTGCTGGAGGCCAAAACATTGCTGAGTCTGAGCCAGATGACGAGCCTCTGGACACGGTCATGGCACAGTTATTGGAGCTGCAAAGGCAAGCTCGGGAAGGGGATCATCAGGAGGGGATGTCCGCTGCACTCCTCAGATTGCAAGGCATGATGGAGGAGTCCATCCATCTTCAGGCTGAGGTGATAGCACCGGCATTGCAACGCACCGAGGTCAACACTGGCAGAATGGAGGCTGCCATGGGGACCATGGTCCAGGACATCGCTCCTGCACTGTTTCGCGGGCTTAACTTCATCGCTGATGCCAAAGTTGGCCTCCAACAGTGTGTATGTGAGAGGGGGACTGGGCAGCTCGATCTCAACCCAGCTACCCCTTCTCCTCAAGGAGTCAGCCAGGGGTCCTTGGGCATCCATAGGGAGGAAGATCAGCAGGTGCACACTCCGGGGTCATCCACCCAGGTGACTCTCGGAGTGACTGGCTCATCCGAATCCCATCTTCCTGTGACCTCCACAGATCCAGCTTCACAGGCAGAGGAGAGTGCCCCTGCCACACAGCAGAACCCCGAAAGCAGGGTGGGGCCTACTAAGTTTCCATCCTGCAGAGGGTGCCCACCAAAGTCATCACAGACAGGGAGTCGCAGTCAGCAGGCTGCCTCCACCTGTGTTGTGGATGTCCGGGGAGCACCAAGACGTAGCGGCAGGGTTAGGAAAGTGAGATAAAAGTAGTTGTACAGTGGACATGGGTGTTGATCATTTGTACATACTGTGCACGTTGCCTGCGTGCTGTTGTGAAACACATTGGCGTGCTTTCCCGCCGATGTGGACTGATGATACGACAGGGTTCCAAGAGCCTGGTGGGATGGCCTTTTAATTATATGCTAATGTATTACAATTAGCTCCCTGCCGTCCAATGGTGGGAAACGTGGCCCGCGGGCTGAGCAGAAGAACGCGACCTGCCTTCACGCCATTGTGAAGTGGGTCCCACCATATTTTCTGTGCATAGCACCTATCATATCAGCCGTGTGTGTGTGCATGAGAGACAGACTGTGTGTGTATGTGTGTGCATGTGTGAAAGACTGTGTGTGTGTGTGTGTGTATGTGTGAAAGACTGTGTGTGTGTGTGTGTGTGTTTGACTGTGTGTGAGACTGTATGTGTGTGTGTGTGTGTGTGACTATGTGTGAGACTATGTGTGTGTGTGTGTGTGTTTGTGTGAGAGAGAGAGACTGTGTGTGAGAGACTGTGTGTGAGTGTACGGGTGAGACTGCATGTGAGACTGTGTGTCTGTATGTGTGTGAGAGAGAGATTGTGTGTGTGTGTGCGTGTTAGACTGTGTGTGAGACTGTGTGTGAGTGTGTGTTTTGTGTGTGACTGTGTGTGCGTGTAAGAGACTGTGTGTGTGTGTGTGTGTGTGTGTGTGTGTGTGTGAGAGAGACTGTGTGTGTGTGTTTGTGTGCGTGTGTGAGAGACTGTGTGTGTGACTGTGTGAGAATGTGTGTGTGTGATACTGTGTGTGTGTTTGTGTGAGTGACTGTGGGCAGGGTTTTGGACTCACCAGGCGGGGTCACCGGGGGCAAGTGGGAGCGATCAGGAAGTCGACTGTGATCCGGGCCCGGCTGTGATTTCACTGGTGGGTCAATTAATGCACACCCAGCGTGAACGCCAGCGGTCAAACATCCGAGATGGCGGGGGCAAGGGGCTCCTGGCCGCCGGACCAAATAGCCACCCGGCATCCGGTACAAAAACGGCATAGGCAGCACACTTTGGAGTTGCAGCAGTGACATGGCTGCAAATGAAGATGTAGAGACCAGGGAGGTGAAGTCGGCTGGGCTCTCATTTTATGATGAGTGCCTCACCGCCCTCCTGGAGATGGTGGCTGGCAGAAGAGATGGGAAGAGGGGGCCACCGCACCTCCCAAAGAGGGCAGGGGGGAGGTGGCAGCCTGCGTGAGCAGCCATGATGTGGTGTGGCGCACCTGGGCGCGGTGCTGGAAGCGCTTCAATGACCTGCTGCGCTCAGGAAAGCTGAGTACTGTGTTGGCCTGGTTCAGTGTGTTGAATTGTTTTGGGCTGTCCGTACCCCCGTGAAGCTCAGGGGTGCTAGAGTCTGAGTGCCAACTATCAATCACACCTGAGTTGGCCAAGGGGCTGAGCCCTGGCTGCTTTGACTGAGGGTTCAAGGGTCCCGATTTGATCTGCCCTGCCAGGTGCTCCTCAGCTGGGGTTGGCCAGGCTGCAATGGCGCTGCAGGTAGAGAGTGGACTAAATCCATGCTCCTCTGTCCTTTCAGGGGAAGACATCCCATAAAATTATTGAGAGGTCGCGGACTGGCATAAGGACCCCCACACCTCCTCATCCTCTCCCGGTATGAGCGAGAGGCCTCGGAGCTTGAGAGGCGTCATGCTCTTCGACCAACTGGCCAGAGTGAGGCTGGGGTATCAGACGAAGGTAAGAATGCAGTGCACAGGGGTGAGAATTTTGGATGCTGCAAAAAATCCTGTGCAGTCTCATCACTGATGGGAGCCTCCAGGCTGGATTCCTCATTGATCATTGAAAGACGATGGTACCATGATGCAGATCTCCATTGTCTCACCAGGGTGCCTCTTCTCCCTTAGATCTGCCATCAAGCAGCCAAGTGCAGGTCCTCCAGGAGCTATCCCTGACACCAGAGGACCACCATACTCCAGAAGCACCTGTGTCACAGCCACTCTCGGAACCAGGCACCAGCACAGATACCAGGACCTTGGCTGACATTAGTTCGGTGGCTAGTATCTGGGTACAGATTGGTGAGGGAACTTCACATTCACTTGAGGTGCCGGCAGAGGCAGACAGTGCCCAGGGTGCTGGCAGTCAGAGAACTGCTGGAGACCAGGACGATACTCAGTCGAAGGCTGATGATGGGTCTCTGGCGTCGTCCATTAGGCAGCAGATGCTGGACGTCCAGCAGAGATGTGCGGGAGGATCTGGCGGAGATACATGAGGGAATGCCATGGTTCCGTTGTGGAGGAGTCCCTGTGGAGCGTGAGCACTGCGCTGACCCTCATGGCCAAGCACAATGCCTCTTCCATGGAGAGAGTGGTGACTCTCATGGAGCAGCTGCTCCAGGAACAGAATCAGGGGTTCCTGGGGATACGTTCGGACCTTCAAGCCGCATAGCGGCATTGACCTCAGCTGGTCAGTGTCTGTGTGTGAGATGGACTGGGTACCCAGTATCCCAGCTAGGTGCTCATCCATCAATGGTGAACACGAAGGTCTACAACGACCTCATGTTGGCGCACGAGCTGCTTGTCATCTCTGTGGGCTCCCCTCAAGGCGCTCTGGATGACGGCAGCAGCTCCTCTGGTTCTCTGCCAGTGACCATGGCATCTGGTGAAGCTGCGGCAATGGGGAGATGCCAGTTATGGCACTGGCCGCTCCCTCCCAGGCGGGGCCAGCACAGGCTCCACTGGCCAAAGGATGCCTGCCAAGGTCATCAAGGCCAACAAGACAGAAGAGTGAACAGGCTGTCTCCAATGCCAGTGCCAGCTAGGAGGGAACACCTAGACGTAGCACCCGTAAAAGTAAGTTTAAAGTACCTTAATCATAAAAGGGACTGGTCACGGGTGATCTTTTATTCCCCATTTTATTTTACCTTTTTAATGGTGTGACCAACAACACCAGCTTTTGATCCATTTAATAATATTTGAGTTCCAACATTAAATTACATTTGCTTTTGTGTTATTTGGCCTGAGTATGCTACATTTGTTTTGCGGTTGCAGGGTATGCCTGTATGTTATGCTGGACGTGAGTGGCTCAAAACTTAATTGCACAGGCACTGAGTGTATCTTGGTGGCAAAGGACAGGGTCGTTTCAGCGATCCAGGAAGGAGGCGACAGCCCTGGCATGAGGTGGCGGCTCTTATTTGGCAGCCTAGCTGAAGGAGCGTTGGATCAGGGTGTCCCTGGTGTCCCAGCCTCCCTGGAGCCTACTGAGTCCTGGCTCCACGCCCTCAGTGTTCTCCTCACCGTGCTCCTCTTCTGACTCACTACTGGACTCATTATCTGAGGCCTGGAGCTACGTCAACATCCTCTTCCTCCAGTGGGCCCCCTCTTGCCAGTGCCAGATTGTGGAGAGTGCAGCATGCAACCACTATCAGTGACACCTGCTCTGGGGGTTATTGTAGTGCTCCCCCTGAAAGGTCCAGGCATCGGAAGCACATCTTCAGAAGGCCAATGGTTCTCTCTACCACCCCCCTTGTGGAGTCATGGCTCCTGTTGTACTGCTGCTCCACCTCTGTACTTGGGTAGCAGAGAGGTGTCATGAGCCACCTTTTCAAGGGATAGCCCTTGTCACCCAGCAGCCATCCATCCAGTCAGGCTGGACCACTGAAGAGCCTCGGTGTCATGAAGAGATATTAATGTATATAATGTTATTAGAAATTTTTTTTTTAAATAGAGGTTTAGTCTGTGTGTGTTAATTGGATTAAAGCCAGCTAGTCTGGGTACTTTGATGTATAGTAGTTTTGAGATGTAAACAGTAAGGTAGAGGGTGCATTTGCAATTTGTTGAATAGAACATTCAAGAGTGGGATTGAAATCTTTCACCTAGCTAGGAGACACCAAGCAATGTTTATATTACTAAGAAAATTGGTACTATAAAGGGGTTCAAAGGGCCTGGTGATACAATGAGAATTTACATTCAAAGGGGAAGGCTGAGTATAACAGAAAGCAGTTTGTGTGTGCAGGTCAGAGACAGGTCAGATCTAAGCCTGTAAGCCTACTACTGTCTGCAAAGGGACCAAATTGAAAGGAACATCTTTTTGAATTCATAAGGTGAAAAATGCTTTGCCTGGTCTCTGTTTAAGTCTATTGGTTATTGTTGCCTTAGTGGAGATTAATTTGAGAATTTGTTAAAAAGTTATGATAGTAGTAATTTGTAGCCATGTGTATGTGTTTAATTTGTTGTAAATTAATAAATGTTTAATTTAGTTTGATATAAAAAACCTCTCAAGAACTGGTGGTCTTATTCCTGAATTTAGAGCTGCAACTCAAAACGTACCAATTGAAAATATAGGTTATGACAGCTGTTTAAAGTTTCCCTCTGGGATTTTAAATAACTCAGCCTTTACAAACTGCTGTGTCATAACGCTCGGCAGCTGGGAGTGTTTCATGATGTACCCATCATGGGAGCTGCCAGGGTACCTTGCACAGACTTGCAGGATCAGCATCCTGTGGTCACACACTATCTGCACGTTCATGGAGTGGAATCCTTTCCTGTTAATGAAGGCACCCGGCTGACCCGCTGGCGCCTTGATGGCCACATGTGCTGTCGATTGCACCCTGGACGTGGTGGAACCCAGCAATCGCTGCAAAGCTTCTGGCTCACTCAGCCTGGCTGGGCTCATCCGTACGGTAAAGAATAAAGGTCAGTACCTGCCTGAAAAGTGCGTCTGTCACCATTTTGATGCAAATATGGACAGCTGATGGAGGGACTCCACACAGTCCCCCCACTGACCCCTGAAAAGAGCTGGAGGCATAGAAGTTGAGGGCCACTATGATCTTCAGAGCCACTGTCAGAGCTGATCTCAGGCCTGATCATCTGACAAATGGAGATCATGGTCTCCATGGAGAGATGGGCCTCCTTCAGCATTGCACATAGGACATATTGAGGTAGCTGCATCACTGCCTGTAAACACTGGCATCAGGATTGTGCCGTCTCCTGCGGCCCCTTCGCCTTAGACTTCCTGCTGGTCCTATGCCCGTTGAGCCTACGCCTCTCCTCCCACAGGTCCCTCCCCTGGAGGCTGCATTGGGACACCTGGCCTCCTCTCCCTTCTGTCCCTCTCTTCCTCCTCAGAGGATGTGCCACCAGCAGAGACCACAACCCCCATTACCAGGGTGAGGGAAGGCTGCCTGATACCTGGTAGGGTCCACATGGTCCGAATCCTCAGGGGGCTTTGAAGACACCAATGAGTCCTAAAATGACGCATGGAAATGCTAAGAATGAAGCCCCGATCAGAGATTAAGCTGACAAGTACCAATAAGCAACCAGCAGCAAGTTATCTCCAAAACTCCTTGCTACTCACAATGACAATACTGCTGACACTTTTTATCCTGCCCGTGGACGAGGCTTTGCAAATTGTGGGCTGCCCGCCCACACGACGAGCAAAGAATTGTGCAGGCAATGTTAAATCGCCATCAACTGGGTTGTCAAGGGCCTTAACTGACCTCTTAATTAATGGCGGGCGATGATGTTGGGACGCCCGCCTGACACCATCGCGCGTCATTTTGCGCTTGTTCAGGTCCAGCGTGTGCCTGCCCGACAACTGAAAAATTCTACCCTGTGTGTGTGTTTGTGTGTGTGGGAGTGAGTGTGAGAGACTGAGTGTGTGTTTGTGTGTATGGAAGTGAGTGTGAGAGACTGAGTGAGTGTGTGGGGTGGGAAGCGCGAAAGCCTGAGGGGGTAATCGTTCGGTCCCATTGGCAGCAGGCGTCATGGCGCTGGGATCAATGTGGCAAGAAGGCAAAAAATCGGTTTCAAGCCATCATGAAACCAGTTTGTGATCGTCCATTCCACTCATCAATGGCAGGCCACATTTCCTGCCGCCATACACTGGGAGCTTAATTTTAATACTTTAGCATCTCATGTGAAACCCTGCTCGCCGAATCGTCCCCCCACATCAAATTTACTGCCCACGACAGCATGGATTCAGAACAGCGAGCTTCACCACTGCCTTTTAAAGGCATGCACCTGGCGACCTGAACTTTGCGGGGAACTGGGAGGTGAGTGCACACAACCTTGCACAGTGCTCGCAGTCATCGCCTATAGGAAATTGAGGAAGAGGCGGTGTGTATTCCAGGGTGGCACAGACAAGCTGCTTTTTCCTGGCTGGCTTTCAGTGCAGTGCCAGGACACGGGCTTCAATGCGGGTCAGGCCAGGGGGGTTGGCGGAGCAAGGCAGCACAAACTGAAGCGTACATAAGCACGCGTCGGCGGGAGGGCGGGGTCGGTGGGAGGGTGGTGGGATGGGGCATGGAGGGGAGGGGTGAGGGAAGTGGCCACACACTTGGAAAAGTTTGGCAAAAGTGAGCATTCTTCTGCAGCTGAGACCGTTCAGCTGCAGCTCCATTGACATGCTTGGAATCAGGCCTCTGAAGCTTTTCTGCCCACTCAAGCAATGCAAAAGCATTAAACTGCCACCAAATGCTCCAGAACTTTTCACCCCTTGGGCACAGACTGCAAAGCTGGCCATAGTGCAGTCACTGGTGGAGGCACTCACAGCCCCTTGCAATGTCATCATTCGGGTCTTGACCAATATCCATCGTGGTTCAAGCTAACAGTGCAGCCTTGTAGCGTGGGTTAGGAGAATGCCTGCGCCTGAGCCTGAGCTGAGAGCACAGCATGCAGTCCAGTGCCCAAATCAGTCAAGTGGAGTGGGGCGGAGGTGGGTGGGCTTTTAGACAGCCATGAAGCGCACTACATACTGGCCATCCAACTGGTAGCCAGCACTCACCTGAATGCATGAAGGTACTTCAAACTTAACCAAGAGAGAATCTTAAGAGGCATATGCTAACCCATGCATCTCTCTCTTTGATCCTGTGGGAGGAGAACATTGGGATAATGGAGCCTGGGGATTTAGCGGTATGCCTCATGGCTTACAGGGAGCAGAGAAGAAGAAGACTGAGGCAGAGGGGCCTGGCTTGGCAAAGGGAGGAGCACCTCCCCCAAGATGAAGGGTCGGCCGGGCCTGCTGCACACGCAGCTGAAGATCCACAGTGAGCCGTCACTCATAGGTGCTTCACTAGGCCCAGGGCCTATAGACGGTGCCTGTCATTCCTGCAAATGACTGAGAACCAGTGTCCCCAAAGAGTGTGCATGTCTAAGGAACTGGTCAGTCACATATACTACCTGCTACAGGATTTGATGCCACAGGGACATGGATGGCATTCACTGCCAGTGGCCGTGAAAGTGACCACAGCACTCAATTTTTACACCACTTGCTCCTTCCAGGACTCCACTGGTGACTTGTACAGGATCTCTCAAGCCTCCAATGCACAAGTGTATCCAGGAGGTCACAGACACCATCTTTGCGAAGGCACAGAACTTTGTACGTTTTGCCCGGGATCAGGAAACAAGAAGCGCTGGGATTTGTGCCAATCTCAGGTTTTCCACAGGTGCAGGTTGCCATCGACTGCACTCATGTGACACTTAGATCTCCATGGCAACAAGCAGTCAACTATGTCAACTGCAAGGTCTTCCACTCGCTGAATGTTCAGCTGATGTGCAACCACCACAAATGGATCCTACGGGTCTGCGCACAATTCCCACAAAGTGTCCACGACTCCTACATCCTTAGTTGGTCTCAGAATCCTGACATCTTCCAAGGTCCACAAAGGCTGTAGGGTTAGTTCCTCGGGGACAAGGGCTACCCATAGAGGACGTGTCTGATGATGCTGTGCGGCAGCCCCAGACTGTAGCAGAGCGATGATATAATGAGGCCTATGCCTCAAGTGGAACAAATGGTACGCATTTTGATAATGAGGTTCCGGTGCCATGACATGTCTGCTGGAGCACTGCAATACCCAGAGGATGCTTCACATCATCGTAGTTTGCTGCGTGCTACACAACCTGATGCTACAATGGGAGGAGGACCTGGCTCAGGAGGAGATGGAAGAGATGCACGTCTCTTCCAGTGAGGAGGATGTCGAAGGGCTTGAGGGCGATGAGGCCCTTGAAGGCGAGGATGCTGGCGATGAGGCCATCGCACTGGTGAGACAATGTAGGTGTGCTCGTGAGGTCCTAATAGCTGCAAAATTTGTGGAGGATGTTGACGAGATGCAGTGACGATAGTCCTGAAATCCTCACTTTGTATGTGTGAACGTTTGACTCCTGTATGGCCTCCGGCAACGCACATACCCTCAGTGCTCAGGCTCATGTCTTGGAGATGCAGCAGAGGCCCTAGTAGTTGCTTGATTCCAGGAGGATGATGACGACATGCAGTGAGGACACTCCATAGATCTTCACATTTCCTCTGTGAATGTCTGACTCCTGTTTGGCTGAGGGCAGCTCACTTGCGTTCTGTGATCAGAGTCATATCATGGAGACGTAGCTGTAAAACTTTAAATGCACCTGATCCTTTGTCAGCTTTCAGCACCTGTACCCTTCAGGAGGACACCATCACCAGTTACAGATGCTGAAGAGATGGGGGCCAGCCCTACCTCAAAGGTGCTGAGAGCACACAGAGAGAATGACGGAACTCTGTGATACCTGTCCATGATATTCTGGCAGCAATGACAAGGACCATCAAGATGCAAACATCAGTAATGTGTCCAGGAAGCGTGAAGCTGGACCAGCACATTACTTAGAAGGTTACATACTGCACAGGGAAGAAGCCCTGGACTGAGAAACCTGCCTTTATCTTGTGCAGAAAGGTTTCTCATCTGAGTGACAAGAACACTGCTCATCAGAACAAGGAGCCACAGGCAGGGAGACATTCTTAGGAGTTTATTTACAATAGTGAACAGTATGTACGGGTGATTAACACCCATGCCCAGGCTGTGCAACCACATCTTCTTAACCTTCCTAACCCTGCTGCTATGTCTTGGTGCTCTCCCGACATCCACAGCAGAGGTGAAGGCAGCTTGCTGACTGCAATGCCCTGTCTGTGATGACCTTGTCAGGTGTCCTCTGGAGGGCTAAGACTCTGGAGGGCCCTGACCTGCTTTGAGTGCCCTGCTGTGGGCCAGCTGCACCCTCCTTGGTCTGTTGAGCTGGAGTTGTGGGGTTCACAGGAAGAGGGAATTCGGATGGGCCGAACATTCCCAGAGTCACCTGGGTGGATGGTCCTGGGGTGTCAAGCTGCTCCTTGACTCCCTGAGGAGAATGGGAAGCTGGAGTGAGATCGAGCTGCCCCACACCCCTCTTGCATTAACACTGTTGGAGCCCAACTATGGCATCAGCGATGGAGTTCAGCCCACGCAGCAGTGCAGGAATGATGTTCTGGGCCAAGGCCTCGATGGCGGCCACCATCCTACCTGTGTTGACCTCAGTGCGTTGGCATGCTGGTGCTATCACCTCAGCCAGAAGGCGGACGGACTCCTCCATCGTGCCTTGCAATCTGAGGAGTACAGTGGACCTCCCTTCCTGATGTTCCTGAGTTTGCCTTTACGGCTCCAGCAACTGAGGTATGACCAAGTCCAAAGGCTCCTCATCTGACTCGGACTCAGCAAATTTCTGGCTTCCAGCAGTCCTCCGAGTGCTGGAAACCTGAGAAGTCTCTGCCTCCACCTATTGTGGATCAGGCGGTGTGATGTGCTCCCCAGATTGTGACCCTGAGGCTACTCCAGGACTAGGTCCCACCGAGGTGTGTCTCTCTGTGCTGGTGGGGGGTGTGGGTGAACGTTGTGACAGTTGTTCAGTTAGGGGTCATCCGATTCTTCTTCCGTGGTGCCTTCGGGGCTTGAGTCGAGGGCCTGGCTCGTGGACTCCCTCAGCTGCTTCCCAGATGTGCCTGAGAAAGCAGGGAGAGATAATTAGTGCACTGCGGAATGGGGAACTCACCCATGGCATGGTTGCATGATAGATGTTGCACCGCTGGATCCTCACTTGGTTGAGCACCGCAAACATTGCCGTCAGCACAGGAATGGTCCAAATTATCACCAGCCAGCTGGATGGCTCCATTTTCAAAGTCTGTGAGGACTCTGATGTCAGGCATTTCTCCACGAGTCTGTGACCTCTCCCTTTTGTCATGTGCCAGCTTGTCCTGCATATATATGGATGGGGAGAGTATAAGCAGGATGCCTGCCAGCTCCTATGAGAAGTATGCTTGGCATGTGTGGGTGGTGAGTGGTGCCATGGACAGGATGAGGACATGATCTGTTGGGTAGATGAAGGTGTGTGTGAGAGAGTGAATGGTGATGTCCCTTGAACTGGCAATGACTGAGATCCCTATGGATGTGTGATAGTTTGTGAGTGTGAGAGTTGATAGTGATGAGAAGAGTGACTTACACTGGCGGAACAGAGGAAATCATTCATCCTCTTTCGGCACTGGGTAGCTGTCCTCTTTTGCAGGGCGTTGCCGTGGACCACCACTGTCACCACCTCCCATGCTGGATTTGTCACCTTGCTTGCTGGTCTTTGCCCAGAGCGGGGTTAGAGGACTTCACGGCGGGCCTCTACTGCATCCTGTAGACGTTTAAGGGAGGCATCGCTAAATTTGGGGGCAGCATGTTTCATCCTTTTGACAGCCATGACTTTCCAGCAGCTTCAAATCCCTTAGAGAGTGCTAGCTCTGTGCAGGGATGCCCTTTAAATATGGCGCCTGGATTACTGAAGGCCTGAGGTAATGGCAGGGTGGCAGAAACTGGCATGTTTCCCACGAATGCATTATTAATGAAGGGGGATGTGCCGGGAAGGGCTCGAGAACCCACCATTGCGGCTGGCGGGTAAAATGACCTTTTTCATGCCCGCAAATGCATGTAGTGCAAATCTGGGATGCTTCCACCCTGAGTGAGTGCGTGGGGATACGGGGAGGTGGGAGTGCAAGAGACTGATTATATTGAGAGGGAGTGTGAGTCTGCCTTTACACCCAGACTCAGGTTTCTCACTCACTCTCACTGCCACACACCAACGCATACACACGCACCCATGCACAGTGGCTGAGAGTGAGTGAGTGAGCAGCCTGAGTCTGGGAGTCAGCCGGGCACACACACACATTGACCCTCTCACACTCTGGTCATTTTTATCAATTACTCTTTTTTTACTTATCAATTTATTGCTATAAAATTGCTGTACTTTTGCTCAGCAATTGTTTCTTACTTGAAGCCTTAACATTTTTTAAAAAAATTAGTTTATTGTTGTGCCAAACCTTATCTTTCTGAAATTTGCTCATTGGCCCCTTGAGTGAGAAACATATGCAAATGTGGCCCCCCAGAGTGAAAAGCTTGGACAAGCCTGAGTTAAGTGGAACCACCTCATCAACTAGTACACACACAGATGCCAGAATGGAGGCTGCATAAAAGATTACCATATGAAAATATATTGCAATATATAAAAAAAATACTGATGATCATATTTCTAATTAAAATGTTCAAGTGGCAACCAACACCAATTAAAAAAGATGTGTCATTAAAGAGCAAGCCAGGTGCTTTAGATAATCAGATCTGCAGCTTCCTTCAGCTTATCATCCTTATTTTTAACAGTCTTAATTGCCCTGTTCCAGAAAGAACATCCTCTAAAAGCCTTGCGTGATAGTTTACACTGCATGTTTTAATCATAAAAAATCTTGAGATATAATAAACGTAGCAAATTGATTCTTTCACTTGCATGTACAAAAAGATTCAGCTCAAGAGCCTAGCAACAATTGTCACAAGATGACTAATGCCTTTACATTGGGTGGTCAATGTCAATGAATTCATCTTCACATGACAGCTCCACATGAAATCTCCTACCCACCATAACAAACTCCCACACTGTTCATTGCACCATACCCCCAAAACTCACCAAGCAGCAGTCCCCAGCACTCAGGACCTCACATTTAACATCCAGATACTTCACCTCACCCTTACACATCTACCAATGCTGCCAGCCTCACACCACCTCTTGCTGACTTCACATACTCACCAGCTATTCAGCTATGGCAGACTAAGACACAATGCAAAACAATCACTCGCAAGCTGTACCAATTGCGGTGATGCAAGGATCAATGATGGGGCCTTAGCTGTTTGCAATCCATATTAATAACTTAGATGGAGAGACTGAGAGTAATGTATCCAAGTTTGCTCATGATACAAAGCTAGGTGGGAATGCAAACTGTGAGGACACAAGTAGGTTGCAAAGACATCTTGACAGTGTAGGCACCAAGGTGTCAGGTGAACTATTAAGTGGAGAAGTGTGAGGTTATTCACTTTGGTAGTAAGAATAGAAAAGCAGAATACTTTTTGAAAGGTGTGAAACTTCGGAGAGATTTGAGTGTCCATGTACAAGGAACACAGAAAATTTGTATGCAGGTACAGCAAGCAATTAGGAAGTCAAATGTTATATTGGCATTCTCCAAGGGATTTGGAGAGTAAGGAAGTTTTGCTGGAATTGCATGGGCTTTGGGGTGACCATACCTGGAATACTGTGTGCAGTTCTGGTTTCTGTATCTACTTTCATTGGAAAGGTTCATTAGATTGGCTCCTGCTATGAAAGGGTGGGTAAATTTGGCCCATACTTTCTGAAGGTTAGAGGATTGAGAAGTGGTCTTATTGAAACATTTAAGATGCTGAAGGGGCTTGACAGGGTAGACACAAAGAGGTTGTCGCCCCTGGATGGGGAATCTAGAACACAGGGGCACATTCTCAGGATAAGGGGTTGATCATTTAGGATTGAGATGAGGAGAAATTTATTCACTCAGGCGGTTGTGAATCTTTGGAATTGTCTACCCTAGGATTGTGGATAACCATTGTTGAGTATATTCCAGGCTGAGATGCACAGATTTTTGGCCTCTCATGGAATCAAGCAAAATGGGAAGTGGGTGGGAAAATGGAGTTGATGCAAATGATCAGCCATGATTCTATGGAATAGTGAAGCAGGTTCAAAGGGCTGCATGGTCTACTCCTGCTCCTTTTTCTAATATCCTTATGTTCCCACATTTTTTGCTCTTGCCAGATAGCACGATGAGGGTATGCTGGGATTTGAGAAAGGGGTATGAGGCAGTAACATTGCATCCTCCTGACACTGGGTGCCACGGGACCCACAATCGGATAACCACCTCCTCCCAAGGTGAAACTCAATTGAGGGGAGCAGTGTAATATCACTGAGTCATATGGAGGAGATGGTCGCCTCTAATAGATTACTCGGATTGCTGAAGCACTGCCCCAGGAGGGTGCCAGTGGCTCAATGGAGCATCAATCTTCTGTCCCTCTCCCATTGATATTTGGAGAGCCCTCTTCCTCGTCCTATGTACATCTTCCCCTCTTTGCAGCTGAAGCTCCATTTCCTGTCGTGACACACTCCCAGAGGCACAGCAGCTACAGCCCCCATAACTGTTGCAGCCTTTCTCTGGAAAGTTCACAAATGAATAAATACAGTAGCATTCCCTTCCAAATCCAACTGTTTACCAGAACGTCTCCAAAAAACATTCACAATACTTTCAAAAACTTTTCAAGAGCAACAGTAAGTCAAAATCACCTTTCACGTAGGATGGCTGGCTCTTTAAATAGTGTTGGCGGCCTCTCATACAGCTGAATGAATGTTCAGCTGAGTGATTAGGAGACGGCATTCACTGAACTTGTGGATCCAAATTTGCAAAACATGCATCAAATCAGCCTGAGGGGGTGTTTGATGTCACAATCTGTCCAATGTGAAAGCTTCCAGCGCATGTACAGCACAATTGTACTAGCACTCTTCCTATCATGGGGCAACACGCAGGCTGTGCCAGAAATGGCCAAAAGGGCTGTGCCCACCATTCTGAGGGCATCTGACTTCAGTGCCACCAGTTCCAACAGTGCCAGGAGTTCAATTCTCTCATTATGACTAGTTTGCTTTTGCACATGCTTCTATGACCTCTGTGTTTATGTATTTGCAATGTAACACTGCTATCTGGAGATTGAAAAACAACTCCCACCAAAGTCTTGCATCCTTTTCTATTCCTCAGTTTTACTCAAAGCCTTTCTACTGCCTGCCCCCCTGACTTATACCCCTTCTTACTAATGCTGTAATAGTTTCAGGTAAGTGGAAAGGATTTGGCGGGGGGGGGGGTGGCTGGGGGTGACGCTGGGTGGGGTGGTGGGGGGGTCGGTCGGAGGTCCGGTGTGGGGTGTTGGGGGGGGCATGGTCGGAAATCTGTGGGCAGTGGGAGGTGTTTGGAAATCTGTGGGGAGTTGGTGGTAGGTCTGGGGAAGGGGTGAGGGGTGGGGTGGGTGGTGGGGGTGGGGTGGGAGATCCAAGATGGGGGTCCATGGTGGGGGTATGAGCTCCGGGTGGGGGGGGGGGGTTCGAGATTCAGCGGGGTGGTGTCCAGGGAACTGGGGTGTGGGGAGGGCGTCATAGGTCTGGGGGGTGGTGTCTGAGGTCCAGGGAGGTGGGGGTGGATTGGATCCAGGGTGGGGTCCGAGGTCTGGGGTGGCAGGGAGGGGTGTAGAGTGGGACTATAAGGTCTGGATGGGGTGGGGTCTGGGTGCCGGGTGGGGGAAGTCAGCGGTCTGGATTGGGTGGGTGTCTAAGGTCGGGATGGAGTTGTCAGAACTCGGGGGGGTGGTGGGGGGTATCAGATGTTGGTTGGGGTGGAGGATCGGAGGTCAAGGGTGTAGGGGATCTGAAGTCAGAAGTGTGGGGGTTGGGCAGGTCGGGGGTGGGGGGGTTGGTGGGAGTTCAGGGGAGGTAGTCGAGGCTGTGGAGGAATTTTTGGATGGTTCCCAGTGCAGTGCAATTATTCAGAGGAAGTGTGCACTTCTGGGCGATTGCCATGCAAACACTTACCCGGGAACTTCTAAGACGGATTCCGCAGTGCATCTTTGGGATAGCCCCCAAATCCAACACTGGGGGAGCTCGGAAGTTACGGCCCTAAGTAAGCGAATGGTCAGACGTTGTGTCGTCTTTGTGGGCCCCCACCCCAGACCTCCCACCCCATCCCCACCGCCCACCCCATCCTCCTCCCCTGGACACACGACCAAATCCCCAAAGACTTCTGACCAGCCCCCACTCCCCACAGGTTTCTGACCATGCCCCCCCCCAGACCTCTGACCAAGAACTCCAACCCCCCCCAGCCTCACCACCCCCCAACCCTGGACCATCCGGACAGCCCCTCTCCCCCAAACCCTTTCCACATACCTCCCCGTTCTGAGGAGGGAAGGGCTTTGCCAATCAGGCTGGGGGCCATCAATGTGAAATTTTCTAACAGTGCACCCCCCCCCCACCACACCCCCCATCCCCACTTCCCTTTCTTCCCTTCCTCGCACT
This sequence comes from Carcharodon carcharias, assembly GCF_017639515.1. Lineage (NCBI taxonomy): Eukaryota > Metazoa > Chordata > Chondrichthyes > Lamniformes > Lamnidae > Carcharodon > Carcharodon carcharias. The sequence continues at coordinate 39,589,225 of NC_054470.1, forward strand.
CCTGAGCAGCATTGAAACTGTAGGTCCAGCAGATGCTGGCATTTCCCCTCCTGTGGTGCTGGGGGCAGTGAGAGGTGGGGGGAAAGGCTGTGTGGAGGCTCCATAATAAGGAGAGAAAGGGAGAGCTCGAGAGGGACAATAAATGGCTGGTATGGGCACCACATCCCCCATTACCATATCGATTCTTTTGAGTATGCGGGATGGGTGCATTTTAATTTTAGATGAGAGTAAGCCCTTCAAAAACATTGCCCACGTAAAAGTTCACCTCTTAACTTTTTGGTCTAAGAAATTCAACTTTCACATGAGTATATATGGTAAACAGTGGCTACAATGGTTTCCTCAGTAATAAAGCCACTAAATTATCTTTGCTGTCAGCGCTGCACTGATTTCTCACCAAGTAAAGCATGGGAATAATTGTTCTTTGAAATTCAGAAGCTGCAAATGAAGCGGTTTAATATGTAAAGCACACAAACATCTTAGATAAGCTCACAAGTAATTATGCAGACACAAATTTATCAACGATGTTCATTGATAATAATATATGGCTAACTAGATTTTAGGCAATAAACGAAGCATTGTAGAATGGTAATAGATAGATTTCAAATTAAAAGATAATTATATAGTAAAATCATGATGGGCAATAAAATAATTCCCAGCACAGACTTATATTTTGTTAATATCAGCAATTAATAACTATTGATTTACATCTGCATCTGCCTATGTATATATCACAGGGCCTATAATAGTCTCAAAAATATTGGACGTAATCATCCCAGATTTGCTGCAATGGCAACATATCACCGTATCATCCCAAACCTGCTGCATTAATTATGCATTCCTGGGAAACACGTTGTTTCCATAGTGGACAGGCTCTTATTCACCCACCACGCCATCACCTCATTGCTTCAGCACGCCAGGAGCCATATTTAAAGTCCAGCTGTGCACAAACCTCTCAGCGCTTCCAGCCCACGACTGCTGCAAAGAAGACATGGCCATAAAAGACAAAAAGACTGCAGACCCCAGGTTCAATAATGCGTCCCTTGAGTGCCTTTCAGACGCTGTGGGGGCTCCCGGTGATATCCTCTATCCCCACTCTGGCCACAGGATGGGCAGCAACCTCATTAATCTGGCTTGAGACATGGTGTCAGCGGTGGTCAGTGCCAACGTCCTTCAAAAGACAACAGTCACCCAGTGCTGCAAGAGGATGAATGATCTCGTCCATTCTGCCAGGGTAAGTCACTGCTCTCATCAATCTGAACTCACATATTCACAGGGCCCTCACTCACTGCAGGTTCAAGGGACGTCAGCACTCACTCTCTCAAGTACACCTTCATTGACCACATCCTGTCCACAGGACCACTCACCAGCCACACATGCAAGGCATACTGATGAACCTTGAGTGCCCTACCATCTATTCTTAATTAGCACATTCGTTTAGATAATATCACCACATTCAACGCCTCTGTGTTCTTTTGTTCTTTTGTCTGTGACATCTTTTGATTATCTGCTCCTATCACTGCTTGCTTGTCCCTACAACCACACCATCCCACACCCCCCCAACTTCTCTCCCCCCACCCAACCCCCGCCCCCACCTTAAACCAGCTTATATTTCACCCCTCTCCTTAGATTCACTCAGTTCTGTTGAAGGGTCATGAGGACTCGAAACGTCAACTCTTTTCATCTCTGCCGAGGCTGCCAGATCTGCTGAGTTTTTCCAGGTAATTCTGTTTTTGTTTTGGATACTTATCATCTGGCCTGGCAGACATCCTGCTTACAATCTCTTCATCTCTATTCATGCAGATTGTAGAGCAATGCCTGAAATCAAGGTCCTCAGAGGCTTTGAAAGTAGAGCTATCTAGCTGGCCAGCGAGGATCTGGACCCTTTCCTGTGCTGACACTGAGGTCGGCAGTTCTCTACCAAGTGAGGATCCAGCCGTGCAATATCCATCAGACAAATATGCTGTGAGTGATGTGTCCTGTTTCACAGTCCACTGCCATGCACTAATTATCTCCCCTTGCTTCCGAAGGCATGCCTGGGAAACAACTAATGGAGTCTACAACCCAGGGCTTCTGATCAAGCCCTGAAGAAACCTCTGAAGAGGAATCTGGAGGCACACTCACTGAAGTCCCATCACAGCGCTCATCCACACCCTCCACCAGTGCAGAGACACACACTTCGGTGGGACCTAGCTTTACAGTAGCCCCCGGATCACAATCTGGGGAGCACATCACATATCGTCCGATCTGCAGGGACTTCCCAGGTGTCGGAGGACTGCTGGAGGCCAGAAATTTGCTGAGTCCGAGTCAGATGACGAGCCTCTGGACTCAGTCATGTCACTGTTGCTGGAGCTGCAAAGACAAGCTCGGGAACATCAGGAAGGGATGTCTGCTGCACTCCTCAGATCGCAAGGCCTTCAGGCTGAGATGATAGCACAGGCATGCCAATGCACTGAGGTCAACAACTCCATGGAGACTTTAATCCAGGACATCGGCGACCTTGGTAAGATTTAAAAAGAGCGGGAGCTGAGAGTCAAAGTGGAGAGTTAAAAAGATTGGGAGCTGAGAGTTAGAGTGGAGATTTAAAAAGAGCAGGAGCTGAGACTCAGAGCAGAGATTTAAAAAGAGCGGGAGCTGAGAGAGTGGAGGTTTAAAAAGAGTGGGAGCTGAGAGAGCAGAGATTTAAAAAGAGTGGGAGCTGAGAGTCAGAGCAGAGATTTAACAAGAGTGGGAGCTGAGAGCCAGAGTGGAGATTTAAGAGCGGGAGCTGGACTCGGGGCCTGAAAGTGGCGCGAAGGCTGTGCGAGAGTTCCGGGGAGACTCGAGGCTGAAAGCAGTGCGATGACAGAGCGAGAGTTCCAGAGAGACTCAGGGCTGGAACTGGCGCGAGGGCGTCACAATTCAAAAAGTGACGTGACGCAGGGGAGGCAGCTGATTGGTAAGTAGATTCAGGTGAGTACTTCTACTTCTACTTTTTCTACTAATTAAACTGCTGCAGTCCATTAGCTTAAACAAAATAAGGTGAGGACATTGGACTGTAGTGGGAGTGTTTGGAGTGGAAAAAGGCTCCGAGAGTAATTAGCTAATGAGCTTAATCTAAAGGGAAGTCATGACAGCAGCATGTCAGAACAAACATGATATGCTCCTCCTGCGCAATGTGGGAAGTCATGGACACTTCCAGTGGCCCTGGTGACCATGTGCAGGAAGTGTGTCCAGCTGCAGCTACTGGCTAACTGCATTTTGGAGCTGGAGCTGCGGGTGGCTTCACTGTGGAGCATCAACAATGCTGAGATTATCATGGACAGCACGTTCAGTGATGTGGTCACACTGTAGGTAGAGACTGAGCAGGTAGAAAGGGGATGGGTGACCACCAGGCAGAGTAAAGGAAGGCAGGTAGTACTGGAGTTCCCTGTGGCCATCCCCTTTTCTAACAGATATACCATTTTGGATACTGTTGGGGGAGACAGTTTCTCAGGGGAAAGCAGCAGGAGCCAAATCCATGGCACCATGGGTGGCTCTGCTGCACAAAAGGGGAGAAAGAAGAGTGACAGGGGTCTAGTGATAGAGCATTCAATAGTAAGGGGGTAGACAAGTATTTCTGAGGCTGCAAAAGAGACTCCAGGATGGTATGTTGCCTCCCTCATGCCAGGGTCAGGAATGGCTCAGAGAGGCTGCAGGGAATTCTACAGGGGGAGGGTGAACTGCCAGTGGTTGTAGTATATTTTGGTATCAACGACATAGGTAAAAAAAAGGGATGAGGTCCTACAAGCTGAATAAAGGGAGATAGGGTGTAAATTACAAAGTAGAACCTCAAAGGTAGTCATGTCAGGATTACTACCAGTGTCACGTGCTAGTGAGAGTAGGAATAACAGGATATATCAGATCAATACGTGGCTGAAGAAATGGTGTAGGAGGATGGGATTCAGATTCCTGGGACATTGGCACCGGTTCTGGGAAAGGTGAGACCAATGCAAACAGGATGGAATGTATCTGGGCAGGACTGAGATCAATGTCCTCAGAGTGGGAGGCATTTACTAGTGTGGTCGGGGAGGGTTTAAACTAGAATGGCAGGGGGATGGGAACTTGAGCAGGGAGACAGAGGAGGGGGAAACAAGGATAGAAATAAACGACAGGAAAATAAGGAGCAAAAGTGGAAAGCAGACAAAACAAGGGTGAAAAACAAACGGGTCAGAATGCAAAATAAAGCTAAGATGACTGACAAGGTTAAAAAGACAAGTCTTAAAGGCGTTGTATCTTAATGTGTGGAGCATTCACAATAAGGTAGATTAATAAACAGCGCAACTAGATATAAACGGTTATGATATATTTGCAATTACGGAGACATGGCTGCAGGGTGACCAAGGATGGGAACTGAACATCCAGGGGTACTCAATATTTAGGAAGGTCAGACAAATAGGGAAGGGAGGTGGGGTAGCATTGTTAATGAAGGAGCAAATCAATGCAGTAGTGAGGAAGGATACAGGCTTGGAAAATCATGGTGTGGAATCTGTTTGGGTGGAGAAAAGGGATGAAAACATTGGTGGGGGTTATCTATAGGCCCCCAAACAGTAATGGAGATGTAAGGGAAGGCATTCAGCAGGAAATTAGAGACAAATGCAATAAAGGTACAACTGTAATCATGGGTGACTTTAAACTACTGTCAAGAAGCTATTAATGTATCTAATGTTACTGGAAATTATTATTTTTTTAAAATAGAGGATTAGTCTGTGGGTGTGGCTTAATTGGATTAAAGTCGGCTAGTCTGGGTGCTTTGATGTGTGCTAGTTTTGAAATGTATGGGAGGTAGAGTGCATTTGAATTTTGTTGAACAGAACATTCAAGAAGGGGAGTGAAATCTGGCACCTAGCTGGCAGAGACCAAGAAATGTTTATATTATTATAGAACTGGTACTATGAAAGGGGTTTTATGTTAGAAGAGTGGAGTTCAAAGGGGCTAGTGATACAAGAGAATTTACATTCAATGAGATGTGCTAGGTGTAACAGATAGCAATTTCGTGTGTGCAGGGCAGAGGCAATGTAAGATCAAAGCCTGTAAGCCTAACACTGTGTCTGCAAAGGAACCAAAATGAAGGGAACCTCATTTTTAATTTGTAAGGTGAAAATGCTTTGCCTGATGTCTGCTTAAAGTTTATAGGTTGTTGTTCCCATAATGAAGATTAGTTTGGGAATTTGTTATAAGTTATGATATTACTAACTCGTAACCATGTGTATACACTTAACTTGTGTAAATTAATAAATGTCTCATGTAGTTTGATATAAAAACATCTCGAGAACTGGTGGTTTGATTCCTGAATTTAGACCTGCATCTAAAACATGCCACTTAAAAATGTAGGTTATAGGCTGAGTCGGTAGTTACGAAGGCAAATACAATGTTGGCATTCATTTCGAGAGGACTAGAATATAAAAGCAGGGATGTGCTGCTGAGGCTTTATAAGGCTCTGGTCAGACCACATTTAGAATATTGTGAGCAATTTTGGGCCCCGTATCTCAGGAAGGATGTGCTGGCCCTGGAGAGGGTCCAAAGGAGTTCACAAGAATGATCCCAGGAAGAAAGGCTTAATATATGAGGAAAGTTTGAGGACTCTAGGTCTATACTCGATAGAGTTTAGAAGGATGAGGGGGGATCTGACTGAAACTTGCAGAATACTGAAAGGCCTGGATAGAGTGGACATGGGGAAGATGTTTCCATTAGTAGGAGAGACTAGGACCCAAAGGTACAGCCTCAGAGTAAAGGGAAGACCTTTTAGAACAGAGATGAGGAGAAACCTCTTTAGCCAGAGGGTGGTGAATCTATGGAATTCATTGCCACAGAAGGCTGTGGAGACCAGGTCACTGAGTGTATTTAAGACCGAGAGGTTCTTGATTGGTAAGGGGATCAAAGGTTATGGGGAGAAGGCGGGAGAATAGGGTTGAGAAACTTATCAGCCATGATTGAATGGAGCAGACTCGATGGGCCGAATGGCCTAATTTCTGCTCCTATGTCTTATGGTCTTATGGTTATGACAGTTGTTTAAAGCTTCCCTCTGGGATTTTTAAATAACTCAGCTTTACCACTGCTGTGCCTTGGCACTACATATAGATTGGACAAACCAAATTAGCAATAATACTGTGGAGGACGATTTCCTGGAGTGTGTTAGTGATGGTTTTTTAGACCAATATGTTGAGGAGCTAACTAGAGAGCTGGCTATCCTAGACTGGGTATTGTGCAATGAGAAAGGATTAATTACCAATCTTGTTGTGCAGGATCCCTTGGAATAGAACGCCCATAAAATGATAGAATTGTTCATTAGGATGGAGAGTGAAGAAGTTCAATGTGAAACTAGCATTCTGAATCTAAATAAAGAGAACTACAAGGTTATGAGGCGCGGGTTGGCAATGTTGGATTAGGGAGCCTTTCTAAAAGGGTTGTCAGTAGATAGGCAAAGGCTAATATTTAGGGACTGTATGCATGAATTATGACAATTATTCATTCCTGTCTGGCTCAAAAATAAAACAGGAATGATGGTTCAACCATAGCTTACAAAAGAAATTAGGGATAGTGTTAGATCCAAAAAGGAGACATAAAATTGTCAGGAAAAACAGCGAGCCTGAGGATTGGGAGCAGTTTAGAATTCAGCAATAGTGGACAAAAAGTTTGATCAAGAAGGGGAAAATGGAGTATGGGAGTAAACTTGCAAGGAACATAAAAACTGACTGTAAAAGCTTCTTTTAATATGTGAAGAGAAAAAGATTAGCGAAGACAAATGTAGGTCCCTTACAGTCAGGATCGGGGGAAATTATAATGGGGAACAAAGAAATGGCAGAAGAATTTTACACATATTTTGGTTCTGTCTTCACATAAGAGGACACAAATAATTTTCCAGAAATGTTAGGGGAACAAGGGTCTGGTGAGAGGTAGGAATTGAAGAAAATCAGTAGTAATAAAAAATAGTGCTAGAGAAATTAATGGGTTAAATGCTGAAAAATTTCCAGGGCCTGATAATCTACATCCCAGAGTACTAAAGGTAATGACCCTGGAAATATTGGATGCATTGGTCGTCATCTTCTAAAATTCTATAGACTCTGGAGCAGTCCCTACAGATTGGAGAGTAGCAAATGTAATACCACCATTTAAAAAAGGAGGCAGAGAAAAAACAGAGAATTATAGACCAGTTGGCCTAACATCAGTAGTGGGGAAAATGCTAGAGTCTATTATAAAAGACATGATAACAGAACACTTGGAAAGCATTAATGGGATTAGACAAAGTCAGCATGGGTTTATGAAAGAGAAATCATGCTTATCTAATCTACTGGATTTTTTTGAGGATGTAACTAGTAGAATCGATAAGGGAGAACCAGTGGATGTGGTGTATTTGGATTTCAAGAAGGCTTTTGATAAGGTCCCACATAAGAGACTAGTGGGCAAAATTAAAGCACATGGAATTGGGGTTAATATACTGGCATGGATCGAGAATTGGTTGACAGACAGAGAGTGGGAATAAATGGGTCTTTTTCTGGGTGGCAGGTGGTCACTAGTGGTGTACCACAGGGATCAGTAATTGGGCCCCAGCTATTCACAATATATATAAATAACTTGGATGAGGGAAACAAATGCATTATTTCCAAGTTTGCTGACGACATAAAACTGGGCAGGATTGTGAGTTGTGAGGAGGATGCAAGGGGGCTTTGGGGCGATTTAAACAAGTTGTGCATGTGGGCAAACCCATGGCAGATGCAGTATAATGTGGATAAACGTGAAGTTACATGCTTTGGCATGAAAAACAGAAAGGCAGAGTATTATTTAAATGGCGATATATTGGGAAATGTGGATGTACAAAGGGATCTGGGTGTCCTTGTACACCAGTCAATGAAAATAAACAGGCAGGTGCAGCAAGCAATTAGGAAGGCAAATGGTATGTTGGCCTTCATTGCAAGATGATTTGAGTTCAGAAGTAGGGATGTCTTACTGCAGTTATACAGGGCCTTGGTGAGACCCTGTATAACTGTGAGTGAGATGATAGCGTAGTGGTATTGTTGCTGGACCAGTGACCCAGGGTAATACTTTGGGGATCTGTTTTCAAAACTCACTATGGCAGACAGTAGAATTTGAATCCAATAAAAATCTAGAATTAACAGTCTAATGATGACCATGAAACCATTGTCAATTGTTGTAAAAACCTGTCTGGTTCACTAATGTTCTTTAGGGACAGGAATCTGTTGTCTTTACCTGGTCTGGCCTACATGTGACTCCAGATCCACAGCAATGTTGTTGACTCTTAAATGCCTTCTGAACTAGGGCAATAAATGCTGGCCTGGCCAGTGATGTCCACATCCCATGAACGAATATATTTTAAAAAACCACACCTGGAGTGCAGTTTTGGTCTCCCTACCTAAGAAAGGATATACTTACCATAGAGGGAGTGCAGCAAAGGTTCACTAGCTGATACCGGAGATGGAAGGATGGTCTTATGAGCAGAGATTGGTTCAACTGGGCCTGTATTCACTAGAGTTTAGAAGAATGAGAGGGGATCTGATTGAAATTCTAACAGGGCCAGACAGACTGGATGCAGAGAAGATGTTTCCCCTGGTTAGGGAGTATACAACCAGGGGCCACAGTCTCAGGATATGGGGCAGGCCATTTAGGACTGAGATGAGGAAAAATGTCTTCACTCAGAGGTGGTTAATCTGTGGAATTACTACCACAGGAGGCTGTGGAAGTCAGGTCACTGAGTATATTCAAGAAAGAAATTGATAATTTTTTGGATATTAGGGGCAACAAGGGTTATGGAAAGAAAGCAGGAATATGGCGTTGAAATAGAGGATCAGCCACAATCATATTGAATGGCGGGGCAGGCTTAAAGGGGTGAATGGCCTACTCCTGCTCCTAATTTCTATGTTAACTCCATTGCTGATGCCATAGTTGGCCTCCAACAGTGTGTATGCAAAAGGGGTGTGGGGCAGCTTGATCTCACTCCAGCTACCCCTTTCCCTTGAGGAGTCTGCCAGGGGCCCTTGGGCACCCATAAGGAGGAGGATCAGCAGGTTGGCAGGTGTACTACCCACCCTGCACCCACCCACCCATCCCCTCCACCACCGCCCCCCCCGCCAAACCCTGGGAACATCCATCCAGGTGACCCCAGGAGTGTCCTGCCCATCCGAATCTCCTCTTCCTGTGACCTAAGCAGCTCCAGCTCTACAGGCCGAGGAGGGTGCCACTGCCACACAGCAGGACCCTGAAAGCAGGCCAGGGCCCTCCAGGTCTTGGCCCTCCAAAGAACGCCCACCAACATCATCACAGACAGTCAGCAGGCTGCTTCCAAATCCACTGCGGGTAGCCAAGGAGCACTAAGACGTAGCTGCAGGGTTAGGAAAGTTAAAAAGATGTAGTTGCACAGCCTGGGCATGGGTGTTAATCACTTGTACATAATGTTCACTATTGTCAATAAACTCCCAAGAATATCTCCCTGCCTGTGGCTCTTTGTTCTGATCAGCAGTGTTCGTGTCACTCAGATGTGAAACCTTTCTGTACAAGATAAAGGCAGGTGTCTCAGTCCAAGGCCTCTTCCCTGTGCTTTGTGCAGCCTTCAGGCCAAAGTGATGGTCCAGCATTACACTCTGTGGATACAATACTGATGCCTGAACCACAGCGGTGCTTGTCATTGCTGCCAGAATGTTATGGGCAGGCATCACAGAGTTCCGTCATTCTCTTTGTGTGCTCTCAGCACCTTAAAGGTGTGGCTGGCCCCCATTTCTTCAGCATCTGTGACCAGTGATACTGTGCTACTGAAGGGTACAAGTGCTGAAGGCTGACAAAGGATCAGATGCTCTTAAAGCTTCATGGCTGCGTCTCTATGATATGACCCTGATCACAAAGCACAAGTGAGCTGCCCTCAGGCAGACAGGAGTCAGATATTTTCAGAGGCTTTGTGAAGATCTATAGAGTGTCCTCACTACATGTCGTCATCATCCCCCTGCAATCGAGCAACTATTAGGGCCTCCAATGCTTCTCCATGACAGGAGCATTATCACCAAAGGTGTGCGCGCTGACATAAACTAGAGTGGAGCCAAACATTCATATATGCAATGTGAGGATCTATGGTGTCACCTCACTGCATATCATCACCATCCTCCACAAATCTAGCAGCAATGTGGGCCTCCTGAGCGCACCAACCTCATCTGGCCAGTGTGAGGGCCTCATCCTCACCATTGTCACCTTCGAGGACCTCCTCAGCTTCATCCCCGTCAGCATCCTCCTCATCGGAGGAGACCTCCAGCTCATCCATCTCCTCCTCAGCCAGCTCCTCTCCCTGTTGCAGCACCAGGATGTAAAGGGCGGAGCAGACAATGACAATGCATGACACCCTTTCTGGACTGCATTGCAGGGCTCCAGCAGACTGGTCAGGCATTGGACCCTCATTTTCAGCATCCCGATGACCTGCTCCATCAAGTTGTGAGTTGCAGCATGAACCTTTTTATATTTCGCTCTGCTGCAGTCTGAGACCGCCGCATGGGTATAATCAGTCATGTCCTCTGTGGGTAGCCCTTGTCCCTGCGGAGCCATCCCTGCAGCCTCTGTGGACCCTGGAAGGCATCAGGGACTGTGACCGACTAAGAATATAGGAGTCATGGACACTCCCTGGAACCCGTGCGCAGACCTGCAGGCTGTGTTTTTGGTGGTAGCACACCAGCTGCACATTCAGTGAATGGAATCCCTTGCGATTGACATAGTTGACCAGGTGTTGCGGTGGAGATCTGAGCACCACGTCAGTGCTGTCGATCAGACCCTGCGCCTGTGGGAAACCTGAGGTCTGGGCAAATCCAATTGCTCTTGCACCCTGGCTGTCCTGGTCCCAGCAAAATACACAAAGTTGTGTGCCCTCGCGAAGATGGCATCAGTGACCTCATGCATGGATTTGTGTGTGACCATAAGACCGAAAGACATAGGAGCAGAAATAGGCTATTCGGCCCATCGAGTACATAGATTACAAAAGTAGGGAGGTCATGTTGGAGTTGTATAGAACCTTGGTGAGGCCACAGCTGGAGTACTGTGTGCAGTTCTGGTCGCCACATTATAGGAAGGATGTGATTGCACTGGAGAGGGTGCAGAGGAGATTCACCAAGATGTTGCCTGGGATGAAACATTTAAGTTATGAAGAGAGGTTGGATAGACTTGGGTTGTTTTCATTGAAGCAGAGAAGACTGAGGGGTGACCTGATCGAGTTGTACAAGATTATGAGGGACATGGACAGGGTGAATAGGGAGCAGCTATTCCCCTTAGTTGAAGGGTCAGTCACAAGGGGGCATAAGTTCAAGGTGAGGGGCAGGAGGTTTAGGGGGGATGTGAGGAAAAACTTTTTTACCCAGAGGGTGGTGACGCTCTGGAATGCACTGCCTGGGAGGGTGGTGGAGGCGGGTTGCCTCATATTCTTTAAAAAATACCTGGATGAGCACTCGGCACGTCATAACATTCAAGGCTATGGGCCAAGTGCTGGTAAATGGGATTAGGTAGGTAGGTCAGGTGTTTCTCACGTGTCGGTGCAGACTCAATGGGCCGAAGAGCCTCTTCTGCACTGTGATTCTGTGATTCTGTGAGTCTGTGATTCTGTGAGTCTGCTCCGCCACTCACTGAGATCATGGCTGATCTGATAACCTTCAACTCCACTTTCCTGCATTTTCCCCATAACCCTTGATTCCCTTCCTGATTAAAAATCTGACTATCTCAGCTTTGAATATACTTAATGACCCAGTCTCTTCAGTCCTCTGTGGTAAAGAATTCCACAGATTGACCACCCTCTGAGAGAAGAAATTCCTCCTCATCTCTGTTTTAAATGGGCGCTCCCTTATTCTGAGATGATACCCTCTTGTCCTAGACTCTCCCACAAGGGAAAACAACCTCTTAGCATCTACTTCGTCAAGTCCCCTAAGAATCTTATATGTTTCAATAAGGTCGCCTCTCATCCTTCTAAATTCCAATGAGTACAGGCCCAACTTACTCAAGCTCTCCTCATAAGAAAATCCCTCCATACTCAGGATCAACCTAGTAAACCTTCTCTGGTCTGCCTCCAATGTCAGTATATCTTTCCTTAGATAAGGGGGCCAAAATTGTTCACAGTATTCTAGGTGTGGTCTAACTAGTACCTTGTATAGTTTTAGCAAGACTTCCCTATTTTTATATTCCATTCCCTTTGAAATAAAGGCCAACATTCCATTTGCCTTTCCTATTACCTGCTGAACTTGTATGAAAGCTTTTTGTAATTCATACACAAGGAGGGTGGAGGCTTATGATATCCCACAGAGGTCACCTGTGGAGCCCTGAAAGGAACCACTGGCGTAGAAATTGAACGCTGCAGTCACTTTCATGGCCATTAGCAGTGGATGTCCTCTATGTCCCCATGGTGCCAAATCCTGCAGTAGCTGGCAGATGTGACCGACCAGCTCACAAAACATGTGCAGTCTTCGGTGATACTAGTTCTCGGTCACCTGTTAGAATGAATTGCGGCAACTATAGACCCTGGGTCCATCTAGGCATCGAACAGCAATGGCTCGCTCTTCAGCAGCATGTGCGGAAGCCCCAGCCACCCCTTCTTCCAGAGGGTGCTGCTCCTCCCTCTGCACAGCCAGGTGCCTCAGTCGCTCTCTTCTCAGTCGTCTTCACTCTCTGTAAGCCACGAGGCATACAGCTAGTTCACCAGGCTCCATGATCCTGATGTATTCCTCCTGCAGGATGAAAGAGAGAGTTACATGGGTTAGCATGGGGTGTACCAAGAACCTGCCGTGGTTAAGTCTGAAGGCCCCTTAACGCATCCAGGAGAGTGCTGGCCACTGTTTGGATGGCCAGAGTTTAGTACGCTGCATGGCTGCCCAAAACCCCACCCACCTCCTCCCCACTACACCCAATTGATTGGCAGCAGCTTTGCCCACTGGACTGCATGCTGTGCTCTCAGCTCAGGTGCAGGCATTCTCCTAACCCACACTGCAAGGCTGCACTGTTAGTTTGAACCGTTGGGGAGGCTGGTCCAAACCAGAATGATGACATTGCAAGGGGCTGTGAGCGCTTTCACCAGTGACTGCTCTATGGCCAGCTTTAGCATGGAAATTGTACAATGTGCCCAGTCATCCAACTATTCTTCAGCCCATTAAAAAGCTGATTACTTTGCAGTCTGTGCTTGTGGGGTGAAAAGGTCTGGAGCACTTGGTGGCACTTTGATGCCTCTGCGTTGCTTGAGTGGGCAGAGGAGCTAGAGGTCTGATTCCAGTCATCTCAACGTGGCTGCAGAGGAATGGTCACTTTATATAAGGTTTTCCTAATGCCTGGCACCTTCCCTCACCCACTGCCCCCCCAACCCTGCACATGCTTGTGTGCTACCTTCAATCACAGGGCAGCCCTTGCCCTCACCCCTCACCCCCACCAATGCACCTCAACCTTGAAGTCTAACAGAAGAGCTTTTAACAGGCTTCCCGGGCGAGTGCTCCTCAATGTTAGCGTGTTCTCACCTCCTAGTTCCCCTCAAAGTGCAGCCTGCCAAGTGCATGCCTTTTTTACACTGCTGCAAAACATGTTGGCATGATTGCACACTGATGTGGGCAGATGATCCAGTGGTGGGTGGTGGGGGGGAGCTTTCTGGCAGGTTGGGCTTATGATGATATGCAGTTGTATTACAGTGATGTTCAAGGTGTCCGATGGCTGGAAACGTGGCCCATCATCAACGGGCGGAGCAGGCAATCACAAACTAGTTTCACGATGTCATGAAACCGATTTTTGGCCTTCTCATTATATTGCCTGCTCACACCATTGATCATGCCTGACGCCAGTGGGCACAGATGATTCCACCCATTGTGTAGTAAATAAGGGACTGGTTGCAAACCTACCTCAGTGTAGCCGATACTATTGATTTTTAATAATCTTAAATCATTTATAACATGGCTAAAATAAAGTGGAAATCTTAACATTTTATAATGGCCTTTTAATGTTTTGCTACAATGATTTGTGACCATTGAGATGTTTACAGTATTTCTGAATTAGTGCAGCAATACATTTCGTAATATATATATATCCAGTAGATCCAGAAACCTAAGGTACAAGGAAAATGTACATGAAACAACATTTAGGAAGGTTTGATGAGTTGGAATTCATGGCTGTAAATTACAGAAGCCAGTATTATCTAGCACTTCTTTAAAGAGCTAAAGGCTGTACTTCACATCAATTAAGTAGGAAGGTCGAATCCTGTGCCTCTATGATATTAGGTATGCCTGAAAGGGTTCATCAACTTTCAGACAGCTGATAAAGATCTCACCTACTGCAAGAATTGGCAGGATTTTATGTATTTGATGTCCCTATGAGATTATTCCTGTTACAGCACTTAACTATTCTCAAAAATATATGCATAAATAAATAACTAAGTAAGGCCTTTCAATAACATAGACAATGCATTCTGAGATATAAATTTTCAGAAGGAAGATAACATCTAGCCTGAGGCAGAGACTTTGTTGGAATCAGCTGCTTGAACCGAGAACAGCAACATTTGCATTTAGATAGAGTCTTCCATGAAGTAAACCATTGCAAGGCATTACATTTGAAGCAAGTCATAAACTCTGGATTTCCACCTTCAGCTTCTCCATCTCCCTACTTCCCTCTTCCGCCTTAAGATCCTCAATAAAGCCTATTTCTTTGGCCAAGCTTTGGTCATCTTGTGAAGGAACCCATTTAAAGAAATGCAACCATATTGAAAGGTTATAATGGTAAAAAAGCTATTTTCCTATCATAAAAGCTTAAAGGATTTAAAAGGGGTCCGTTTTTTAAAAAGGGTAAATATAGTTCACAATGCCTGATCATTGGACTCTACATGTAGTGACCTGTTTCCTCTCACAACAGTAAGAAGATCCCTGAAACAAAAGACAAACCCAAAAATGGCACAACAGCACATTTTGTTGCATACCGTCAGGAAAGGCAACACAATATCAGATTTGATAAAATGAGTTAATACTGATAATCCTAGACCACACTCAACTGTTATTTTTTACAACCTAGTACTATGTTATAATTTTAAAATACAGACACTGACTAATGAAGAAATTAACTAGCATGAGAACTAGCAAGCTTAGGCTTTCCTAGAATCTATGAGGCCTAGAATATGATAGTAATGTGAATTTCCTTGGACTCAAAAAAAAAGCTGTCCTTAAGGAGAAATTAACGTGATCAAAACCAAATTTGGAACATTAAATAGGAGGAGGCTAATTACAATTAAGAGACTGCCCCATATGTAAAAAAAATTAGTTATGCAGCCCAAATCACATCATTAGTATTGACAGCATACATTAGATATTTAGATTCACTTAACTAGCTTAGGCGTCGCTCACTCACTCGTGGATTAAGATAAATGCTACTTCACTATTTGATGGATATCCTACTTAAAATATTTTCATTGTAACAATTGAAATTTAAAACTGGTTTCTCTACTGGAAATAAGATTGAATCTTCTCTCTTTTTCCTAGAACCTGTTTAACATTGTGATTGACTGTTTCCACTGACTTTGAATTGCATGCTTGGTTCTTTAATAAACTTTAATATATTTTAGAATTTATATTATCACAAATAATCTTCTATATTGCTAACTTTAGAACCTGGCTCCATACCCCCTTTGGTAGTGCAGCACATTACTGAGGCATAGCTTGTCCCTAATAATATCCAGGAAATAATAATCAGCTTTAATTTACTAAAAAGGCTATCTAGATAATGGGAATAATCTCGCTGACTCCTTTCCTTTGGGGAGAACAGATTAGTCCTTCAGGCCTATTTAAGTTTGCTTGGGTTCTGTCTTTCTCTACCTGAAGTTGAAGCGGATCATCTGAGAAGTACTCCTAATACTGGATTGTCCCAAAAAGGTGATGGATTATAACACACCACAATCTATCTGATTATTGCCTTACGAAGCTCAGTGTCAAATTTTACTTGCTAATGCTATTGTGAAGAGCCTTGGGATATTTTACTAGTTTGAAGACACTGTATAAATGCAAGTTATTGTTGTTATTGATTAAAATCTGAAATAATCTCACTTTCGATTTCTAGCATTCACTGATTTTTTTTTTACCTTTACTATATGCTTAACTCTACTCATTGATTTCTTTCTATTTAATTCAGACAAAGGTATATACATCTTCTTCAACTATATCTAGTTTATTTACAGGCCAGTTATAGGATGACATTTTCAAATCCGTCATAATACTGCTGGGGCCTCACATGAAGCTTATTGGGAAATCAATCAACAGAAAATCACTGTGACTTCCTTATAAGCCACCTGTTGTGTGCAGTGCCCAGTGATATTGGCCTTGGAAATTTTCCCCACACTGAATTTTCACCCACATTGTAAACCATACATATCTATAGCTTCAAGTTGCCAGATAAAGCACATGGAATTCTGACAAGCAATTTATTAAGGAGGTAGCCTTACACCGTTGGGTTTTGCGATGGATTCAGCCCTAATGCAACAGGTCTATTTAATTAAACTTTAAATATTAAGATTCAAAAGATTCTAGGTCATTGACTAAACCACCCTTCATCTTCATGCCCCTTCTTTAATATCAAGCCTTATTGAAAAATTAATTTTATAAATCCTACAGAAAGGTCAACAATGGATCCTGTTGTGACATAGCATTTACACTGATCATGTAAACCTTGTGGCAAATAACACACCAGCCTTTGCTACACAATAGCTGCCACCTTCACTACAAAACTACAGGCTGAATTTTCCTAGATTTGCATTAAGTGCAGTAGAAGGCATTTGAAGTGGAGTCCTACCTGCCGACGAAAATGGTAGGTTTTCACCCATATCATCCCGAACTCACCTCATTATTTATTCACTCCCAGGAAACATGCCGTTACCATGGTTAGCGGGCTCTCATTTGCCCACCTGCCATCACCCCACTATTGCATCACTCCAGCCACCATCTTTTAAAAGGCAGATACCAGCAAAGTGCTCATTGTCACCAGCTCAACACCGCTGTCTGGGAGGCATGGCCAGCAAAGGAAAAAAGACTGCAGCCCCCCGCTTCAATGCTGGATCACTCGAGCAACTGCTGGATGCCCTTGAGGCCGCCGGGATTTGCTCTACCCCTGCTCTGGCCACAGGATGGGCAGCAAAGTTACCAATCTGGCTTGGGAGGCAGTGACAGCGGTGGTCAAAGCAAACATCCTGCAGAGGAGAACAGCCACCAGTGCCACAAAAGGATGAATGATCTGCTCCATTCAGCCAGGCTAAGCCACTCTTTTCATCACTCCCAACTCACACACTCACAATCTCAGCACACACCCACAGGGCCCTCACTCACTGCCAGTGCAAGGGACATTACCACTCCCTCTTTTACATACACTGTCATTGTGCTTATCCCATCCATGGGACCACTCACCACCCACACAGGCCAGGCATACTTATAATCTGGCCCGGCAGGAGCCTTGATACACTCTCCCCATCTCTATCCATGCAGGACAAACTGGCTCACAACAGGAGGGAAAGGTCGCAGACAGGTGGAGACACGTCGGAGATCAAACTTCTGACAGAATTCGAAAACAGACCCATCCAGCTGGCCAACAACAACCAGAACCGGGCCTGTGTTGACGGTGAGGTCAGTGCTGTGCTACCAAGTGAGGATCCAGCAGTGCAGTATCCATCAGACAACCATGCTGTGAGTGATATGTCCTCTTTCACAGGCCACTTCCATGCACTAATTATTTCCCCTTGCTTTTGCAGTTTGGTAGACCCTGCCAACAGAGTCCATAACCCAGGGCCTCCAATCAAGACCAGAAGAAACCACTGAAGAGGAACCTAAAGGCACACAACCTGAAGACCCATCAACCCATCACAGCACTCTCCACCACTGTCACCCTCCACCAGCGCAGGGACACACACCTCGGTGGGACCTAGCTTTAGAGTAGCCTCGGGAACACAATCTAGTGGGCACAAAGCACTTTCTGACCCACAGTAGGCAGAGACAGGGATCTCCCAGGTCCTGTGATTTGCTGTGATAATGTACTTTAAAGACATCAAAACAGAATTGATCACATTTGGAGCCGGAGGTGTGTCACGAAGCTATTAATGTATATACTATTATTGGTTATTATTAAAATAGAGTTTTAGTCTGTGGGTGTGTCTTAATTGAAATAAAGCCAGCTAGTCTGGGTGCTTTGATGTGTACTAGTTTTGAGATGTAAGACAGGTAGAGTGCATTTGCATTTTTTGAACAGAGCATTCAAGAAGGTAAGTGGAATCTCCCAGCTAGCTAGCAGAGTCTAAACAATATGTTTATATTACTAATAAAATTGGTTCTATGAAAGGGGTTTTATTGTTAGAAAAGGCTCATGATACAATGAGAATTTACATTCCATGAGCTGTGCTAGGTATAAATTCAGCAGTTTTGTGTGTGCAGGGCAGAGGCAATGTAAGATCAAAGTAGCTGTAAGCCTACAATTGCCTCCATAGGAACTAAAGTGAAAGAAACCTCATTTTGAATTTGTAAGGTGAAAATGCTTTGCCTGGTGTCTGGTTAAAAATCTATGGGTTGTTGTTGCCTTAATGGAGATTAGTTTGGGGATTTGGTAAAAGTTATGACAGTAGCAATTTGTAGCTATGTGTATATATTTAACTTGTTTAAGTTAATAAAATGTTTCATTTAGTTTAATGCAAAACCTCTCGAGAACTGGTGGTCTGATTCCTGAATTTAGAGTTGCATCTCAAACATACCACTTAATAATATAGGTTATGACAGTTGTTTAAAGCTCCCTTCTGGGATTTTTAAATAACTCAGCTTTACAGAAAGGCTGTTTCATAACAAGTGGGGCTGTTGTGGGATTATGATATTTCTAATTCCTTGATTGGTTTGGAATTGGTGAATCTTAAGGTTACGAGTACTGGAAGCACTTTGAATTCAGGGGTTGGTGAGGTATTTTAGAAGTGGTGAGACTGCAAGATGCTTTGGCAATTGCTAAGACTTCTCTGGGAGTAGAAGAGATAACTCTGATTGGGTTGGGAAAAATAACCAAAAGTAAGTTAACAGAGTTGGCGGATAAGTTAAAATTAGAGTTACCTGAGGAGGTTGGGGAATCAGTTATAATTAAAAGTATAGTACAGCATCTACAGTTGGAAGTAAAACCTGACACTAGTGAGTCACAGCTGGAGGTAGTGAGACTTCAGTTGCAAATGAAAAAAGCTTGAATTAGAAGCAACCGACAGAGAATGGCTTTTAAAATGGGAATTAGAAATTGTGAAGATAGAGAAGGAGGAAAGATAAAAAGAGAGAGAGACAGAATTCCAACTGAAAATGTTGGCAGTTAAAAAAGAGATGCCAGTAGGTGAGGAAGGATTTATCTCCAGGGTCAAACCCAGTGGGGAGATGTTTAAATTTGTACAAGCTCTTCCAAAGTTTGAGGAAAAATATATTGAAGCATTTTTTAATTTCATTTGAGAAGCTAGCTAAACAGATGAAATGGCCACAGGAAAACTGTATGTTATTATTACAGTCTAAGTTGTTAGGTAGGGCACATGAGGTATATGCTTCACTTACAGAAGAAACGTTGGTGAATTATGATGTGGTGAAAAAGACTATTTTCAGCGCATATGAGTTGGTTCCTGAAGCATTCAGGCAGAAATTTAGGAATATGAGAAAACAGCCTGGGCAAACTTATATTGAGTTTGAAAGAGTAAAACAAAGTAATTTTGACCAGTGGATACGGGCCTTAAAAATGAAACAACCTATGCAGCTCTTAAGGAAGTAATTCTTTTGGAAGAAATCAAAGATTCAATCCCTTCAGTAGTGAGAATTCGTATGGAGGAACAGAGGGTTGATTCTGTAAGACAAGCACCAGAGATAACTGATGATTATGATTAGTTCATAGAGCTAAATACTTTTTTGTCACCCATTCAAATTGGAAAAGGATAAAAAGTGGGAAGGTGAAAGGTAGTCAGGGAAGAGAAAGAGTAGCTGGTAAATTCCCAGGAAGTTTTTTCTCAGAATAAAAAGGAAGGTGCTGAAGGTAGAAGTTACATTCAAAAATTGAGATGTTTTCATTGTAATAAAGTGGCGCACATGAAGTCAGTGTGTTAGAGATTGAAGGAAAAATCTGTTGGGGTACAGAAAAGCTCTGAAGGTAAAAGTACTATGGGTTCTGAGGTTCAGGCACAGAAGAAACCAATGGTTTGTATATAGGTGAAACAGGGAGAATGAATTAAAGGTGAAGAAGTGGGAATGTGTTCACAGTTTACTCAAGAGAATTCTGAGGAGCAGGTTGCAGAAATGTTTAAAGATTTTGTATGTGAAGGGAAAGTCTTTCCATGTGTACAGGGTGGAGTAGGTAAAGATGTTAAATTTTTTAAGAGACACAGTGGCTAGTCAATCCTTAATGTTGTGGGATAGTGATATTTGTTGTTCAAAGGGAGTATTGCAGGAGAAGGTAATAATAAATGGGGTTCATGGAGATGCTAAATCTATTCCATTGTGGAAGGTAAATTTGAAGAGCAAGTGGAAGTCAGGTGAAGTTATAGTTGGAGTGGTGGAAAAATTGCCCATTGCAGGGTTTCAATTTATTCTGGGTAATGATATAGCTGGATCGCAAATATGGGTGAGGCCTATGGTAGTTGAGCAGCCTGTAGAAGTGTTTTCAACAGAAGTGTTACACAAGGAACATCCTGATTGTGTTGTAACAAGATCGAAGGCTCACAGGAACGAACAAGACAAATAAGATAAGCAGGCAGTTCAAAGGCAAGAAGAGGGTGTTGAAATCCAATTAGCTGGCACTGTATTTGATAACATTGTTCAAGAGGAAGGAATACAGGACAATTCAGCTGAAATGTTTAACTCAAAGAGGTTAGTGGAATTACAGAACAATGGTTTGCAAATAAAACAGTTATGTCAGTAAACTTATTCAGAAACAGAGACAAAATGTATTCCAGTATGTTATTATCTTTAGGAATTTATTTTGATGAGAAAATGGAGGTCAGATTATGTCTCAGCAAATGAAAGCTGGAGGGAGGTGCATCAGATTGTTATCCCATTCGGGTATAGAAATGCGATTCTGAGGATTGCTCATGAAATTCCAATGGGGTGGGGGGTGCATTTAGGAATTAGGAAAACACAGGAAAAGATGCAAGGTATTTTATTTAGCCAGGATTGCATAGGGATGTAGTCAAATTCTGTAGAACCTGTTGTACATGTTAAATAACAGGAAAATCACAAGCAATGATTAAGCCGGTGCCTTTAATCCCAATACCAGCATCTGAAGGACCTTTTACCAGGGTCATGATTGATTGTGTAGGATCACTCCCTAAGACTAAAAGTGGAAATCAGTATTTATTGACAATAATGGATGTGTTTACCAGGTTTTCTGAGTGATATCTTTAAGAAATATTACAACTAAGAAGATTGTGGTGGAGTTAATTAAATGTTTTACAAGATATGGTTTACCTAAGGAAATACAATCAGATCAAGGTGAAATGTGATGTCACAGCTGTTTAAGGAAGTAATGCACAGTTTGGGGATAAAACAGTTTAAGTCAACAGCTTATCATCCAGAGTCACAAGAAGCTTTGGAAAGATGGCACCAAAATTTAAAAACTATGATGACAGCATACTGTCAGGATTATGCACAGGATTGGGATGCAGGGATTCCATTTTTCTTGTTTGCTATTAGAGATGTTCCTAATGCATCGACTGGTTATAGCCCTTCTGAACTAGTTTATGGTCATGAGGTAAGGGGACCACAGAAGTTGATTCATGAGAAATTGGTGGGTCAAAATTCAGAAACTATTCTCCTGGATTATGCATCAAATTTCAGGGAAAGTTTGAACAGAGCATGTGAGTTGGCTGGGGAATGCTTAAAAGTATCACAGCAAGTGATGAAAGTGAAAGCAGATAAGAATGCTAAACCTCACAGGTTTGTTTCTGGGGAGAAAGTACTAGTTTTGTTACTAGTACTAGGTGATTCATTAAATGCAAGATTTAGTGGGGCTTACAGGTTTGAAAAGAAATCAAGTGAAGTAAATTATTTAATAAATACTCCAGATAGAAGAAAGAAGCAGAGGATGTGTCATGTACATCTGTGATGCTGGGGACCTCCGGAGGAGGCGAAGATGGATCATCTACACAGCACATCTGGCTTAAGATTGCTTAAAAAGAAGCTTGACAGGGAAGAGGAACAAAAAGAAGTGTTAGTGATGGTGGATGATGAGAAAGAAGTAGAAGTGCAGGATTCTGAAATTGATATTGATGATCTAATCATTTTCAGTCAGATGTGGTAGGAGCATTTACAGCATCTGGAACAATTATTTAGTCAACTACAAGAAGTTAATTTGGTGATGAACTTGGCTAAAAGTGAATTTGCAAAAGAGCAAACATTGGGTATGGTAAGCTGGCTCTGAGAGATGCGAAAGTCAAGGCTACTGTGGATTTCCTGGTGCCTACAACAAAACGAGAAGTTTTGAGATTTCTGGGCATGAGTGGGTTTTACCGGAAATTTGTACCAAATTTTAGCCAAGTGGTTGCTCCACTGACTGAACTATTAAAAGTGAACAAGAAGTTTCAATGGACACTGGTGTCAAAAGTCATTTGATAGTTTGAAAACTGTATTAACTATGACACCAGTTTTGGCAGTACCCAATTATGCCAAGCAATTCAAGTTGGCCGTTGATGCAAGCGATATAGGCATTGGGGCTGTACTGTTACAAGAAGATGACACTGGAATTGAAAACCGATAGGGTAGTTTTCACAGAAGCTGAATGTACAACAGAGAAGATATTCAACAATCAAAAAAGAGACTTTGAGGTTGGTGTTAGCATTGCAGCATTTTGAAATTTACGTTGCAAACAATCCATCCGAAACAATTGTCTATATAGACCATAATCCTTTGAAGTTTTTGGGCAAATTTTGAGAAAGAAGTGCAAGGCTTTTCAGATGGAATCTATTATTACAACCATTTAATTATGGATTACACATGTTGCTGGAAGAGAGAATCTGTTTGCAGATGTGTATTCAAGAGTTTGAAGCTGAGAGGACATTTTTTTAAAACCCTGGACACTGAACTGGAGTGATTTCTATTGATACCAATGACTTATGTATAGATATTATTGTGTGAATGCATGCATCTGGCGATGTAATAGTGTAATAAGTACAGGAGATACCATGAGATGGGTTATTAAAATGAAGCCATCTTTTATAATTATGACAGTTCATTTTTTGATAGGGAGGGGGATGTCATGAAACTATTAATGTAATTAATATTATTGGTAAATATTTTTCTTTTAAAATAGAGGTTTAGTCTGTGGGTGTGTCTTAATTGGATTAAAGCCAGTATGCTGGGGCTGCAAAGACAAGCTAAGGAACATCAGGAAGGGATGTCCGTTGCACTCCTCAGATTGCAAGGCAAGATGGAGGAGTCCATCAGCCTTCAGGTTGAGGTGATAGTGCCGGCTTTGCAACACACCAAGGTCAACACTGGCAGGATGGCGGCCGCCATGAAGACCTTGGTCCAGGGCATCATTTCCACACTGCTGTGCAGACTTAACTCCATCATTGATGCCATAGTTAGCCTCCAACAGTGTGTAGGTGAGAGGGGTGCTGGGTAGCTTGACTTCATTGCAGCTACCCCTTCTGCTCACAGCATCAGCCAGGGGCCCTCGGGCACCAATAGGGAGGAAGATCAGCAGGTGCACACTCCGGGGCCATCCACCCAGGTGACTCTCGGAGTGACTGGCTCATCCAAATCCCCTCTTCCTGTGACCTCCGCAGATCCAGCTTCACAGGCTGAAGAGGGTGCCACAGCCACACAGCAGGACCCCGAAAGCAGGCTGGGGTTCACTAAGTCTCATCACACTCACTCTCATCACAAACAGGGCATCACAGTCAGCAGGCTGCCTCTACCTCTGCTTTAGATGTCCAGGGAGCACCAAGACACAGTAGCAGTGTTAGGAAATTTAGGTAAAAGTAGTTGTACAGCCTGGGCACAGTTGTTGGTCACATGTACATACTGCTCATTATTGTCAATAAACTCCTGAGAATGTCTCCCTACCTATGGCTCCTTGTTCTGATGAGCAGTGTTCTTGTCACTCAATGTGAAACCTTTCTGCACAAGATAAAAGGCAGGTGTCTCAATTCAGGGCCACTTCCCTGTGCTCTGTGCGGCCTTCAGACCACGGTGATGGTCCAGCCTCACACTTCCTGGAAACATTACTGATGCCTGCAGCTCAGCGGTGCTGGTCATTGCTGCCAGAATGTAGTGGGCAGACGCCACAGAGTTCTCTCATTCTCTCTGTGTGCTTTCAGCACCCTTAAGGTGGGGTTGGCCCCATCACACCAGCATCTGTGACCAGTGATGCTGTGCACCAGCTCCTGAAGGGCTGAGGTGCTGAAGGTGGGCACAGCATCAGATGCGTCTAAAGTTTCATGGCTGTGTCTCTCAGATGTCTCTGATCATGTACACAAGCGAGCTGCCCTCAGCTTGGCAGGATTTAGACATTCTCAGAGGCTATGTGAAGATCTATGGAGTGTCCTCACCGCAAGTCGTCATCATCCTCTTGCGCTCGAGCAACTATTACGGCCTCCACTGCATCTCCATAACAGGAGCATTCTCTCAGAGGGTATTGGCTCTGCCATAAGTCAGACAGGAGTCAAGCATTCACAACTGCGATATGAGGATTTATGGGATACCTCAATGCATGTCACCATCATCCTCCACAAATCTAGCAGCTATGAGGGCTTCCTGATCACGCCTGCCTTGTGTAGCCAGTGTGAGAGCCTCATCCCTGTCATTGACGCCAGCGAGGACCCCTCACCCTCATCCCCGTCGGTGTTCTTCTCATCTGAGGAGACATGCAGCTCCTCCTCAGTCAGCTTGTCTCTGTTGCAGCGCCAGGTTGTAAAGGCACAGCAGACAACGATGATGCATGACACCATCTGCGGACTGTATTGCAGGGCTCCACCAGACCAGTCCAGGCACTGGAACCTCATCTTCAGCATAGCAATGGTTTGCTACACCAAGTTGCGAGCTACAGCATGAGCTACATTATAGCGTTGCCTTGTGCTGCAGTCTGAAGCCGCCACATGGGTGTCACCAGCCACGCACACTGTGGGTAGCCCTTGTCCCCAAGGAGCCAACCCTGCAGCCTCTGTGGACTCTGGAAGATGCCAGGGATCTGTGAGCGACTCAGGATTTAGGCGTCGTGCACACTCCCTGGAAACCCTGCGCACACCTGCAGGATGTGTTTCTGGTGGTCACATACCAGTTCAGTGAGTGGAAGCCCTTGCAGTTGATGAAGTACACTGAGTATAGTGATGGAGACCTGAGAGCCAGTCAATCGCATCCTGCACCTGTGGGAATCCTGAGATCAGGGTGAATCCATTGGCCCCTGCATCCTGGCTGTCCTGGTCCCGAGCCATGGAGAAGATGGCCTCCGTGACCTCATGGATGCATTTGTGGGTGGCAGATTGTGAAATCCCACAGAGGTCACCTGTGGGGCCCTGAAAGGAGCCACTGGCGTAGAAATTGAGCACCCATAGTCACTTTCACAGCCACTGGCAGTGGATGCCCTCCATGTCCCCTTGACGCCAAGCCCTGCTGTGTGGCAGATGTGAGCCACCAGGTCCCTAGGCATGCGC
This sequence comes from Carcharodon carcharias, assembly GCF_017639515.1. Lineage (NCBI taxonomy): Eukaryota > Metazoa > Chordata > Chondrichthyes > Lamniformes > Lamnidae > Carcharodon > Carcharodon carcharias. The sequence continues at coordinate 39,614,855 of NC_054470.1, forward strand.
AATCATTGGCGATACTGGTTCTCAGTCATCTGCAGAATGGCAGACAGCGAATTTTGACCCTGGGTGTCGCCAGATGCTGACCAGCCATGGCTCTCTGTCACTCCTGGGCAGTGTGTGTGGGAGCCCCTGCTGCCCCTTCTTCATGAGGCTGCTGCTCCTGCCTTTGTGCAGCCAGGAGCCTCAGTCTCTCTCTGTAGGCCATCAGGCATAAAGCTAAGTCACCAGGATCCATAATCCTGACGTTGTTCTCCTGCAGCATGAAAGAGAGAGAGACGTGGTTAGCATGGCTGTACTTAGCACCTTTGCTGGCCCTGTGTGACCGCCCCTTAATGCCTCCCGGAGAGCGCTGGTCACCCCTCGGATGGCCAGAGATGAATGCACTGCATGGCTGCCCTGTTAACCTGCGACATTATGGACACTGGTCCAAACCAGGATGCTGAGATTGCAAAGGCTTATGAGCACCTCCAGCAGTGACTGCTACATGGCCAGCATTGGTGAGGAGCTTGTACAAGGTATGCAGCCCAACAGTTCCGTGGTCCAATAAAATAGTGGCAAACTCTAAGTCTGTGCTGTTGGGGGTGAGGGGGGCAGCAGGGGGTAGTGGCGGGTGGTGCAGGTAAGCTATGGAGTGCCTGGTGGCCCTTTGGTGTCTCTGCGATTCTTGCATGGGTGGGCAGGCTAGGAACCCGACCCCAATCACATCACTGTGGCTGTGCCTAATCTGTCTCAGTTGCAGAGGCATGGTCAGTTTATACAAGTGTCCCTAATGTACGGCCACGTCCTGTGACCCCCACCTCGATTGTCTGTGCATGGGATGCAGCACCAGGGCAGCACTTAACCTCCCCCCAACAATCAACTGACAACGGTGACCTCTGAGGCTGTCTAGCACTTGCCCCTGGACATGCCCCCTCCCTCAGCAGTCGCCTCGGGGGCTGGCCAGCACTTGCCCCTAAACCCTCACTCCCCGCAGCCCCCCCACCCCCCCACTCCCGCCAGCGTCCCTGAGGCCTGTAAACAACAGGCGAGCTGTGGCGAATGCTGCTGCTCACTCACCTCAGTTCCTCCAAAGTGAAGGCCGCCAAGTGCATGTAGCCTCTGTGCTGTTGTGAAACACATCAGCGCGCTTCCCCGCCAAATTGGACGGATAATACGGCAGAGTTCCAAGAGCCTGGCGGGATGGCCTTTTAGTTATATGCTGATGTATTACAATTAGCTCCCCTCTGACTGATGTCAGGAAACCCGGCCCACTGTAGGCAGGTGGAGTGGACAATTGCGTCCTGCCTTCACACTATCGTGAAGTGGGTCTCGCCACATTTTCCACGCACACCACCTATCACATCCGCCACCAGCGGGCTCGGAAAATTCCACATTGCAGTTCACTTAAAAAATGATTGAAAATACTTTTTATTATACCAGCAGGAGGAGACAAAATCCTTAACTAGAAATTGGTTAAAATCAACATAGCACTTCATTGCTGCATGAATGTACAAATAAAAAAAATTTGTATTGCTAACCTGAGAACGCAGCTCCATGCTCCCTTTGGTAGTGCAGCACATTATTGAGGCATAGCTTGGACCCTAATAATATCCAGGAAATTATAGTCTGCAATGTTAGTTATATGGGGTGAGAAACAGTTCTTCTTTGCCCTTTTGTAATACCTGGTAACAAATAAAGAAAAAAGAAAGCTTGCACTTATACAATGCCACAGGACATTTACAACTGAGTACTTTTGAAGTATAGTTACTGTAGGAAACACAGCAGCCGATGTATACATAACAATCTCCCGCAAAAAGCGATGAAGTGAATGACCAGGCATAGAATTTGTTGGAGGGAGGCACCGTGTGGAGTGGGAATAAATCTAACTAACTCGTGAGTTAGATTTATTCCCACACCATTCAGCTGAAAATATTTTGTGCAGTAAACTACTGGAAGTGCAAGGTGATAACAGCGTGTGGAGGGAAGTGAGCATCTGGAACCTGGGTGAATGACAAAGCCAACAGTCTATCTCCTTTAACCAATGAGATTTAAAAATAGACTAAGAAATAGAGAAATGACAGAGAAGCAAATAAAGTAATTTAGAGTCAAATCAGATGCAGAAAGGAATAAAGAGAGGAAAAGTAAGTAATATTTGCACCCCACAAATGTTAGGCAGTGACCATCTCCACCAAGAGAGAACCGACCATCACCCTTAACATTCAACATCATTACCATAGCTGAATCCCCCACTATCAACATTCTGGGGGTTACCATTCACCAGAACTAGAACTGGGCTAGCCATATAAATACTGTGGCTACAAGAGCAAGTCAGAGCCTAAGAATTCTGTGGCAAGTAACTCATCTCCTGACTCTTCGCCTGTCCACCATCTACAAAGCACAAGTCAGGAGTGTGATGGAATACTCCCCACTTACTTGGTAAGTGCAGCTCCCACAACACTTAAGAAGCTTGACACCATCCAGGACAAACAGCCTGCTTGATGGGTATGCCGCCGGCCGCTTTAAATGTTCACTCCCTCCACTACTGTTACGCAGTGGTAGCAGTGTGTACCATATACAGGATACACTGCAGTAACTCACCCAATCTCCTTTGACAGTACCTTCCAAACTTGTGACATGTACGCCTAGAAGAACAAGGGCAGCAGTTGCATGGGAACACAACCACTTGCAAGTTTCACTCCAAGCCAAATACCATCCTGGAACTACATTGCTATTTCTTCACTGCCACTGGGTCAAAATCCTAGAACTCCCTCCCTAACAGCACTTTGGGTGTTCCTACACCACATGGCCTGCAGTGGTTTAAGAAAATAGCTCACCATCACCTTCTCAAGGGCAATTGGGATAGTCAATAAATTGTGACCTTGCCAGTGATGCCCACATCTTATGAATGAATAAAATGGATAAATAAAAGTGCTTTGAGATGTCCTGAGATCTTGAAAGGCATGATATAAATCACAGAATCATAGAATTGTTACAGCACAAGAGGGGGCCATTCAGCCCATCATGCCTGTGCCAGCTCTCCATTGGAGCATTATATCTAGTGCTACTCCCCCGCCTGCATGTAAGTCTTTCTTTTTTCCTGTAGATCAAATGCTTTCTTTCTGTATTGTCAATCACTATGGTTTTTTGTTTGAGGCAATAATATAACTCATTTCATCACATTGCCCCTCTCCCCAGCCAATTAGCTTGAGAGAAGGTGAATTCCTTTATTCAAAAGAAAAATAGGGATACTTCTGTAATACAAATCCTCATTAGATTTAGTCTTTCCAGGAATCTGCTGGGAATCCTCCAAGAAGCTATATAAACAAAGATTTTAGGGATACTTCTGTAATACAAATCCTCATTAGATTTAGTCTTTCCAGAAATCTGCTGGGAATCCTCCAAGAAGCTATATAAACAATGATTTTAGCCATTTAGGCTATTTCTCCAGAGGTGTTGTCAAGTCTTCCACTGAAGTCTTGGCAGGAGGTCAGGAAAACCCCAAAATAAATCCCAGGAGCATCTATAAACCAGAAAATTTCTAAACCTCGTGATTCTAAATTCAAAGTGCAAAACTTGATTTGCCACGCTAAGGCATCTACATATTCCAGGTTATAAGGTCTTTAGAAAGGACAGGGATATTAGAAAAGGAGGAATAGCAATATTGACAAGCGACACTATTACAACATTAGTAAGAGGGGGTATAAGTCAGGGGGGCAGGCAGTAGAAAGGCTTTGAGTAAAATTGAGGAATAGAAAAGGATGCAAGACTTTGGTGGGAGTTGTTCTTCAACCTCCAGATAGCAGTGTTACATTGCAAATACATAAATACTGTCGCTGGGTCAAAATCCTGGAACTCCCTCCCTAACAACCCAATTAACGGCCAGCCAGCGTGAAGCATGTGCTGATATGATTAGCGCTACCTGGGTTGGGGGTGGGGGGAAGGACGAGCGCTCAAGTCAGTGCGGGTGTGGGGGAGCACTCACAGAAACCTCCATGAAGGCAGTGAGCTACCTCAGGGAGCTGAAGACTGGGAAAGTATCAAATAAAGGTTTTTAAATCTGGTAAAAAGTGTCCACGCAACACAAGCAGTCACCTGAGCATAAACATTATAAAAATTCTGAGCTTAGATTTTTTTGTTCATTTAATGACGGAAACATCATTCTGCCCTTGGATGCGGTTTCCTGAAAAATGCAAAGACCAATTCAGCCGCCCACCAACTATAATATTGGATGGGCAGCGAAAGATCCCAGTTAATTGAGCCGTTAATGGGCTTAATAGCCCTCTTAATTGTCGATGGGCGCGCTTCCGAGTTTAGCCTTGCCCGCCAACCAAAATATTGCGCAATAACATTTGGACGCTCGCCCGACGTCATCGCGCACTATTTTACGCTAGAGCATGTTGGCAAAAAATTCTGCCCATAAATTTTTTAATGGCTTGACAGTGTAGATGCTGAGAAGATGTTTCCCCTGGATTAGGAGTCTAGAACTAGGAGTCACAGTTTCCTCTCAAGGAAGTGGGATTACTTGGATTAGACTTTGAAAGAGCTGTGTTATGAGCCCAACTGATGTTACCCCTGGACAAGCCTGATCCCAGAGTGGAACCTAGCTTTATAGATCCTAACTTTTAATTGTTTGTTTAGGTAAGTGTGAACAGAGTCACAGAAGTCAGCTGATGAACTTTTAACAAAAAAAAACATTTATTTAACAAAAAACAATGAACTATATTATAATACTCCTTCATCTACAAGTATACCTTTACAGACATATACAGGATTGTAAGGTTAACACAAGTTACAAAAGCTATCTTAAACTTTAACGTTCACAATAAGTACATAATTAAGGCCACACCACACTCTGAAACCAAGTGACAGATGCCACCTCCAACAGATGCAAGGGATCTTTCATCAACTCCCCCAGACGCTTGTCACACCATAAGCCAACCAGTCTCCCTGAACTCTGTTCTTCCCACAAAGGTGTCCAATCTCCATTCTTGAAGCACCCACTTTGGAATTTTCTTCCAAATTGATGCTTTCTTTCAGATACCTTGCCCAAGGGTATACCTCCAGGATTTTGAACTCTCTTTCTGAGGTTCCTTTCTCCTGGGTCACCATATGCATTCAAGCTGTCCTCCACGCACTCTCTCTCACTGACTCAGCTGTCAACCTCTGTTCGCGCTTTAAGTCTGCTTTCTGCAGCTTTAGTCTTTTTATATCTGAAGCTTGGAGCCTTTCTTTCTGCCCGTCACTCTTAATTCCATTTCCAGGTTCCTGTCCTCCTTTGGTCTGCTTGGGACTTTCCCATTTCTGTCTCACTCCTTTGACTTTGGGTCCTTTTGGTTCTTTTGAGAAATCTATTCTAACTCTGCAGTTCCCTCTCCCAGTGTCCAATCTCCCTGGAGTCCTGGCTTCAGACTGAACTCAAAGCTGCTGTTTCTTTCTGTGTATGTCTGTGGGAGGGACCTGCCTCTCTGGACCCCTGTTACTAGGCAACAGCCCAGTTCTCCTACTCTTGTGTTTGTTTAACTTAGCTGCAACAGCTGCAAAACTTGCATTAGAAATGCAGGCACCTTTTAAAGTGAAACTGAAGCTCAATTTGACCCATCTTAACACAGATACAGAAATACAAATCAAATTTAAACTTAAACAAAACTCATTCCTAACACCCACAAATACAAATATAACTTACTTAAACTATCTCTATTTTCTAACAGCTGTCACCGACTCAATGGGGCTAATGGTCTCCTGTTGTGCACTATTCTATGATTTTACGAGATCAATTGTGATCTTTTGAATGGGGGAAGAACAGGCTCAAAGGGTCAGATGGCCTATTCCTGCTCCTATTTTTTAAGTTCACATAATTATAATTGTAGTTTTACTGTTGATTCCAACTGTTATAGAATCACAGACCTAAGTTAGTAGGAGTCAACAGTCTAATGAGGGACACCAAGTCAGGCTCCTTCCTTATTACCCTACAACCCCCATCACTTTGAAAAACTCATGTGTCTAAGTAATACTCTTAAACATTTAATTAAGAGGAATATATTAGAGTAGAATGTCCTCAATTTTTGACTTTTAACGCAAAGTGTTTTTTCTGCTGCTTTTGAGTCATTGGGCAGAATCAGGGCAGAATCTTCTGGCCGACGTGTGGGTGGCGGAGCTCACATGTCAGCGCTTAAAATGTCGCACACTGACGCCGGGCGAGTGTCCCAACGGCAGCACGCGACATCGCAATATTTAGCTGGGCGGGCGCCATGAAGTGCGACGCGTGCCCGCCATTAAATAAAGGCCATGTTAAGGCCCTTAACTCGGCAATCAATGCCAATTTTCAGGTGCCCTTGCGATCTTTGGCCCGGCGCACGGGCCCAGCAGGCAGGCAGGTAACTGATTTTTTAACAAAACTCATCCACGGGCGGGATATGTGGGCTCAGGGGACTTGTTAATGTTTTATCTGAAGTTATTGTAGAAAGTGTTTTAAACTTGTCTGTGCGATTGTTAGCAGTTCAGATTGATTTCCAACAGCTTTCTCTGTACTTTGAAGCTTCAGCTCGGCAGTCTGCAGACAGGAATCTTTATCAGGCCTGCAGCTTTCCGGAGGCCTCCATTTAGCCTGGATATGGGTTCTGACCTCTCCACTGGAGGCAGCTCCTCTGAGAAGAAAGGGAGGGATAGAATAAGGAGGAGGCCAGCAATGGACAATCAGCCTCCAGGGGAGCCACCTTTGGGAGGCCAGGCGCAGGCACAAGGGGTGCAGGGCCAAGAGATTGTCCAAGGTGGAAGGGGCCACAGAAGATGCCACTATCCTGCTGCCAGGGTATACAGGCAGCGAAGCAGCTATCTCAATATGACTGAGGGGCAGTGCCAAAGGAGGCTCCAACTGTCAAGGGGGACGGTCAACTATGTCTGTCAGATGATTGGCCCTGAGAGCTCCCCTAACTGTGTGGGTGGACACCCCATGCCAGTGGCTCTGAAGCTCACAGCTGCCCTCCACTTCTATGCATCTGGCTTCTCCCAGGGCTTGGTGGATGATCTTTGCGGTGTCTCCCAATCAGTTGTCCACACTTGTGTCAAGCAGGTCACAGACGATCTGTTCAGACGGGCATTGACCTTCATCCACTTCTGCTGTGACCAGGCAAGTCAGGCACAGCCAGCCAGAGGCTTCATGGCCATTGCTGACTTCCCCCGCGTCCAGGGTGCTGTAGACTGTACACATGTGTCCATCAAGACACCAGCAGGTGAGCCCGATGCCTTCATCAACAGGAAGGGCTTCCACTCCATGAACGTGCAGATAGTGTGTGATCACAGGATGCTGATTCTACAAGTCTGTGCAAGGTACCCAGGCAGCTTCCACGACACCTACATCCTTAGACACTCCCAGGTGCCGGGGCTCTTCAGTGCTTCAGCCCGGCTAGATGGTTGGATGGTTGGCTGGTGGGTGACAAGGGCTATCCCCTCAGAAGGTGGCTCATGATGCCTCTCCGCCATCCAAGAACAGAAGCTGAGCAGCGGTACAATAGGAGCCAGGTCACCACAAGGGCTATGGTGGAGACAGCCATCGGTCTTCTCAAGATGTGCTTCCGTTGCCTGGACCGCTCAGAGGACACACTCCAGTACACCCCAGATCGCGTCTCTGCGATTGTGGTAGTCTGCTGTGCTCTGCACAATCTTGCACTGGAAAGGGGGGATGCAGTTGACGATGAAGACTTTGACACAGTGGATGAGGCTGCACATGATGAATCCAGCAGTAGCTCAGAGGATGAGGAAGCACAGGGCAATGATGAGGGGCAGTACGCTGACCCGCTACTACACCAAGGAGGCTGAGACATCCGGGACACTTTAATCCAATGAACCTTCAGCTAGCTCCACATACATGGATCAGCAGGACCAGCATTGCCTGGCACTTCCACATATGGCACTTAGGTGCTACATCTTCCACCTCATCAGCTGCAACTAAGGGATTAGTAAAGGAACATCAATGTCCACTCAAACACTCATGATATGTCTGTGAAACATACAAGTACAGCACAAAGGAAACACCCTCAGCCATGGTCAGAAAAGTGGACTTTATTCCCACCAAAATAAACAACAAATGTCGCTCTGACGCACATAATGAAATATTCCCTAATCTAGGGCCAACACAAAATCACCAGTGACAAACCCATTGAGTGCCTAACGTGCCTTATGCTTACGTTTGCAGGTGCTACGTCTTGGTGCTGCCCCATCGCTCGGAGTGGCTTGTGAGACAACCTGCTGACTCTGCTGTCCTGTTGGCCTCGATGACCTTGGCAGCCGTCCTCTGGCCCGTGGAGCCTGTGCTGGTCCTGCCTGGGGGGAGTGGCCAGTTCCAGAACTGGCAACTCCCCAGTTGTTGCAGACTCAAGGGATCAATGTTGACTGGCAGAGGGGCGGAGGAGCTACTGCCCTCATCCGGAGCACCCTGAGAGGAGCTCGCAGCGACGACAGGCAGCTGCTGTGCCAACGTGAGGTCACATTGGACCTCCCTGCTCACTGCAGATGGATGGGCACTGAACTGCGACACTTGGTGCCCAGAACATCTCCCACATTGGGAATGACCACCTGTGGCCATTAGCACTGTGAGGGCTTGCAGGTCAGAGCGTAACCCAATCAGATGATGATCAATCTGTTGGAAGCCCCTCTCCATGAGAGTCACCAATCTCTCAATGGAGGAAGCCTGAAGCTCTGACCTGAGATTCATGCCATCACTGACACTCTGCCTGGATTTGTCCACCACAGAGACCAACTGAATTACACTCTCATGCAACCCTGCCAGATGCTCCCGTGCACCCTGCTGCTTGTCCTGCAGCTGCTGCATGGCTGACATCTCCAGAGGCACATCATCACTGCTCGACTCAGCATGTGCCTGGTCCCTTGCAGTCCTCCGACTGCTGGCACCATCAGCACTCTCTGTCCGTGCCATCTCCTCCAGCGGTTGTGAAGTGCCCTCTTCACTGTGCCCTGGGACACTAGCCGATGTCATGATCCCTACCGATGTGGTAGTTGCTGAGCTGGTGCCTGGCTCACTGAAATGATGTGACGCAAGTTGCAAGTGATGCCCCTCAGGTGTGGAGGGGGCATTCTGGGCTTGTTCCTGGCAGCCATGCGGTGGTGATGCTGAAATTAACATCAAGGACAATGCATCAGTTAGCGTACAGACAGTAACACAATTCATCCCTTCCCCCCCAGGCTCATAATGTGCTCAAGCTTCAAGAACCTAAGGAGACGAACATTGGTGGGGTGGTAAATAGTCAACAGGAGGCCCAAACATTACACGCGCAGACAGACAGGCTGGTGAGATGGCCTAAGGAATGCCACATGGAATGTTATGTGGATAAGTGTGAGGTTAGGCACTTGGATAAGACAAACAAGCTACATGAGTAATGGTAGAACTGTGGGAAGTCACGACGATTATAGGGACCTTGCTCGGCAGACCTGTTAAGGTAGAAGAACAGGAACATAAGGCGTTTAACAAGGTCAAAGCCAGACTTGCCTTTATTAGCAGGAAAAGGGAGGTCATGTTGCAAGTGCAGAAAATGCTGTCGAGGTCACATCTACACTTCTGCGTTCACTTGTGACCTGCGCTTCATGGGAGGGATAACATTGGACTGGGGAGAGTGCAGAGGTTCCTGACCAGGATGCATGCTGGCCTGGAGAGTTGGAGTTATGAGGAAACATTGCATACACTTGTGACATTTACTGTGGAGCACTGGAGATTGACAGGTCACATTATTGACCTTCATATCGTTATAAGGGGCACAGACCGGGTGGACAGAAGTCAACATTTCCCCTTGGCGCAGGGATGACTAACGTGGTGGCATTTATTTAAGTTGAGTGCCATGAGGTTGACAGGTGAGGCGCTGAGGACCTTTTGGACAGAGTAATGTGGGGCGCACTGGCTGAAAGGGTAGTGGAGGTACAAACCCTCCTAAGATGCAATTAGTCTTTGGATGTGCAGCAGCGATACCATGGCATGTTAGGCCATAGGGATAGTGGTCACAAATGGGATAAGGCAACTTTGGGAGGTGCTAGAGACACGCATCCTCAAGAGGCCAAGTGACCTTTATGTATGATCCACATGTCTGACTATATCAATCTGTGAATGAGCAGTGTTGCTGCATTAACGATTGCAGCAACCATCAGTGCTTTGGATGGTGGGGAGACAGAGTGGATGGACTGTAGCTCTCAAATACCTGGCCACTGCACCCCAGCCTCATTGACACCTGCCGACCTGGCCGCCTGCCTCCCCCCAAGCTCCATGGCCTGCTCCGCATACATGGCAAGGCACTGCGGCATGGCGTGCCCACCACCAGTCCACAAACACTCCTAGCTATTGTTCTCTCTTTTTGCCTGCTGAACAGAGAAGAGCATTTATTGGGGCTGATCACTCATGTGGTCTGCACGCGCACGCCACACCCCAACCACAGTGCCCCATCTGAGGCCTCCAGCGGCTCCTGTCCACACTATTGGTGATCAGTCCCCAGAATATAGTACGGCTGCTCCCAACCCCCTCCGCCAACGGCCACCTTGGACACATTCGGTGTCCATCACTTTGAATAACACATGGGTCTTAGGGCCCATGGCAAGGAACTAGGTGCGGCGCCGAGGCCAGCAGATGGCTCTTGGACACGACACCTTGAGGCTCCCCTTCCACCATCTCATCACCATCAATAAGACATGTGTTGGAGTTCTGAGTATGTGTCTAGCGGCCTCCCCTGCAGGTTACCCCCAGACTACTCAAATGCGACAAACATTAACATATACTGCAGGGAGAACCCATCTTCTCATCAACCACTAAGGCTGATGTCAGCATGGTCACTATCTGTTTGTCCACCCAGCGTGCGCCAAATACCCAATGCAGTAACGACACTAAGACGTGGGCGGGGTGGGGGGTGGGGGGGTAGCTAAGGCTACCTGCTGGGTAAAATGGCCAAGGCCGACATGGTACTCACCCTTCCAGAGCGCAGCAAATCATTGAAGCACTTGCGGCACTGGGTCCCTGTGCACTGCACAGCATCTTGAGAGCTAACAGCCTCCGCCACCTCCTGCCATGCCTGGTCACGTGGGGGGCCCTCCTCCTCCCATCCTCCGGAAACAACACCTCCCGATGATTTGACACCTCTTCCAGGAGGGCAGCGAGGCAGGCATCGGAGAACCGAGGGGCACGGTGGCCCCCCGATGGCCTACCCTGCAGCCTGCCCCCCCCTCCTCCTCCTGTGCCTTGACCTCCTCTGGAGCCCGGTCGCTGGCCATGGTGAACAGCCTAAAGGAGGCTGCCTGGCCTTTCTTTATACAGACTGCCGGTTCCCCATTGGAACCAGTGGTCTGAACACGTTTGCCGCAGAGTTGAATTTCCAGCTGAACACAGGAGTCTGAAATGCGCAGGGCGAGCCTTAATTGGCCTCCACGCAAAATGGCGGCGCGGCCCGTTTCGCCGGCGGTGATCGGCTTCGCACCCACCGCCGAGTGGGTTGGGCCTGCCCACCCGACAAACAGAAAATTCAGCCCATTGTTTCTTTTTGGGTTGCATGCTCTTGGGAATGTGTGGTAACTAGTCTGAGTCTTGTTTTAGCCCACTTATGTTTATTTCTCATTTCTGGAGAAACAAAAGAGGAAAGACTTCAAAGTATGTAGATTGTTGTTCCATTCTTTTTCTGAGTAAAGACAAAAGGAAACTGTAGAAAATATTTGGTCCCTTTATTCACAGAATTAACTTGCAGTCTAAAATCAAGCTAACTACATCAGTTAAAAATTAGGTTAATTGAAAACAGGAAAATGGCATAATGATTTAGACTTTCCAAGGACCAACTTTCAAAATTCTTCCTCATTCCTGGGAACAACACAAATGAGGAACAGCAGAGCCAGAATTGATATGGTTCTTGCCTTACATCTACAAACAAACACTTTCAGGCACAGATCAACTAGATAGGCATCAAACAGGATTTCTGGATAACTTTTTCTTTTCCTTAGCCTAAAGGTGTTAAGATTAATTGTAGTGTCCCAATTTCTGCCCTATAATGTCAGCTAGCTGGTGTAAATGGCTCAATTCCAGCAAGGTTATTGATTATGTGGAGAGCTGGGAATTCTTCTCCTGATAGGAGCTGGTCAATCAAATAGAAAAGACCCAAAGACAAAAGTTCCCGGAGTCCTAAATTTTTTTGAGAACCTTTGTTTTTTCTTTTTACTGGGCGTTAAAAATCTTACACGTTATTGGGAACTGCCTACAATTCTGAATAATCCTGCAAATTGATAGACATCCTGCCAGCAAAATCAGAAGTATTGGAGAATTCCCAATGGCATTGAATGACTCTTGAGTTTGATAGTTGCATTTCTTAAACTATTGCTGTACAATAAATTCATATGTAATTCAACACTGCTGAATTAGAGTTTCACATCTTTATCCTGCTGCTGGCTAGAACCCTGGATTAACATCTTGCAAACTCAAGTACAATGTTGGCTGCTATTGGGACAGAGAGCTGCATAATCACAAAAACAATTTCAAGTACATGCTCAATTTGCTTCTGTGTTTTCAGAGACTGTACGAGTGTCACATATCATGAGATATAGGAAATCTGTGAGGATGACACATCGAGGGGACAATTGCTCTGGTGAGACTCCTCCCTTTCCCTGGTCGCAATGTAGCTTGTGTTAGGCAGGCACTTATTTCATTATGGGTAGAATTTTCCCCCCCTGTCGGGGGGTTGTGTGGGGGTGGGCGCGGACCTGATTGGCGCTCCCGATTGGTTCCACACCGCCATTTTATGCGGGCGGGCCAATTAAGGCCCACTCAGCGTGACGCGCACCCAGAAGCACTGAGCGCTCCCTGTGCGGTGCCTCATGGAGATTAGTCTTAAGCTTTAACAGGTCAATAAAGTGTTGAAAAAATTTTTATGACATGTCCCCTCATGTGAAACTGTCACATGAGCTGGGAAATGTGCATTAATTTCACTAAAAATTTTTGAGAAAATTTAAAATCATTCATGAAACCTCATCCCGCCCATGGACGAGGTTCCCTGAAAAATGCAAAGGCCGCCTGGGCTCTTCGCCTGCCCGCCAACCTTAAGGTTGATGGGCAGCTCCGTTAACTATTTTATTTGTTAGTTAAATCACCTTAATAGGCCCTTGACAGTTCGGTGGGTGCGCAGCTGACTTGGCTGCGCGCCCGCCAAACTGAAAATCTAAATGATGCGAGGTGATGTCAAGACAACTGAGCTAATTGGACACCCTGTGACACCTTACCAAATGTCGTTTGAAAATCCAAATGCACTGAGCTGAATTTTCTGGGTATCCTGAAGTCCTGACATCGCATCTTAAAGCAAAATCTGACCTCGCTCAGGAGGCTGGTGGGACTCGGGGATGACATTTCCAATTAAGAGGCTGCCGTTGCAATGGTCATCCAATCGAGGAGGCAGCCCACCCGAAAAAGCTGCTGTCCCAATCAGAGGGCCAACAGCTCAGCAGCCACAGCAGTGCCACAGCCAGCGGTGGCCATTGCAGAGGCTAGAACTCCAGGGAGAGAGTGCCTCAATGGCAAGGTGCCCTCGAAGAGAAAGTGAGGATTTTTAGGGAAGCCAGGCCAGGCAGTCAGACCTGAGTTCACAGTACTTTGGAGATGCCATTGCCATGGGGTTGGCCATTGCCATTAGGGCCCCCCTCAGTGGGCCATGGGTACACATAAAGGAGGGCTCTCCTGGGAATCTTCTGAATGGTCACCTGTCGGTCTCCCCATACAGCGATGGGCCCTTCTGATGCAGGTAAAATGCCTATTCTTCACAAATAAAAAAATTCCAACAGGTTTGTCAAACACAATTTCCTTACCATAAAGCTGTACTGACTCTGTCCAATCATTCTTTGCTTTTCTAAATGCCCTGTTATAATGTCCCTAACAACAGATAATAGATTTGGAAATATGCTGCTAGGACAAGGGCATTACTCAGATTGCATTTACAGAAATTCTAAAGTAAGGACATTATTGAAACTTCCTGTGGAGCATTTCTAGTTCAATGGTATAAGCTGTGTCTTATTTCAAAACAGCAGTCTGAGTGGACCATTGTTCTTCATCTTTACAAGCAGATTGTAACCATGAGAGGGCACTGTGCTTTCAGCAGCCATGATAAGTAAGTTTGTATAAGGAACAGAAGATTCTAGAAAAGACAGAAAGTTAAATGTAAGCTACATGAAAGTAAAGCAATAGCTTGACAAATTAAATAACCAAGCACTTCAGCTGATAAAATGTTATGAGAAAAACAGTAGCAAATTTTATTTGATTATGCTTCTATGAAGTGCCTTTGGACATTTTATTACATTAAAGGCGCTGTATAAATGCAAGATGTTATTGTTGAGAAACTCTGAAACATTGTTCCCTTTCTGGAATAACACACTACATTAAGTAGATTGAGTTACTGCAGCCTTCTTTACAGAGGAAAGAGGATGTAACACACCAAGTATTGAAGTACATATTTATCAGCTGTAGAATCAAGCGAACAAGGAAGTTGGTGACTTCAGTGTCTGATTGGGCAACCATAATGTCTAGCGAGATGATCTAGGGGTATTAATAACCACAGAGCTCATGAACTGTCAACCACACCTGTTTTTAAGAGAGCAGTCTTAACATATTTTCTCTAAGACTTCAGAAAGATTGTAGTGCATCTTTAGCAGTTTCTTATGTAACATTCATAACTGATGTATAACTAACACAATGATGCACAAGTTCTAATATTAGAGCCAAGATTCATAATAGCATGCATCTTGGGTCAGACGCTCTTTCAAAGAAGAGCAGTGGAAATCCCCTCAGTGTCCTGTCCGGTATTTATCCCTCAACCACCATTACTAAAACAGATTTTCTGGTTACTATCACATTGTTGCTTCTGGGACTTGGCTGTGTCAATTTCCTACATTATAATAGTGACTACACTTCAAAGTAATTCACATAGGGCATAAAGGTTGTGAGAGGTACTATAGAAATGCAAGTTTTTCTTTCTTACTTTAGATTACTTATGGTATGTCATTGAATTATATTAAAGAACACCTTTAAAAAATAATTGCTGTTCAGGCTGTAGCAACAGCGAAGGGCACACAGTACAGGAACAACCCAAATTAGACAGCTGCTGACACTCATGGAAACATGACTATAGGGGAAAAATAAAGATGCAAGCATGGAAAAATGAAGGAACCTGTAAAAGTTGCCCCCTTCACGTCTTCTCAGATCCAGCTGTACTCCATGCTTTGTAGTGATCACAGTGCTGGTAGTCCTCTGAAATTTTAAGGGAAAAAAGTTGCCTTTTTGATAAACAAGTTCTGATTGAAGTTGTTTATCCTTTAATTTACATTTACAAAAACCAGATGAGCTAAAATAAATGGAAAGTATGTATATTCAGACACAGGGCAATCACATAAATTTATTAAGCCAAGAAACTGTTTCCAGCTGGCCAAAGAATATTAGATTTACTGCAGCCAGTGTGTTTTCAATGGATAGATACAACTTGATCTTTACAGCCTCTGGATCCTGTATAATCTTATTATGTAACTCAACAGGCATTAATATAAAATATTCCAGTCCAGTGTTGTCTAAGTAAATAAAAGGCAAGAGAAAGATACAATAGCATTTGTAATTTGAGAGAATCATTGCAGATGTCTACAAATCAATGTCTGTCTGTCCATTTCCACTCAAGGTTCTCTTCTGGGTTATCCTAATCATCATTCATATCAACATATGCACTGGTGCTTATTTTATGTGCGGTTTATAAGACATGGCCATAATTTACCTTTTTAAATGTGATTTTACCTGGAAAAGAATCTTGCTATTTTACATATATTGCCAAAAATAAATCAAAATGAATGTTTACCTATTTTGTCCCTCCCCACCCTGTAAATGATGGAAACTGGGCATCTGGGTGTGGTGTAGGAATGAACATGAAGACTGTTCGGTGAATTCTTGTGCTTGATTTTCAATCCAGAGCCAGCAGCTCTCCAACCAGGGCCAGGAATCTGATGCCTGGATAATTTCTTGGTCCTGATCCTGCACTGCATCTGCATTGCTCATGCAATGCAATCTTCAAATGTAGATGGCCTAATTGGGCAGTTGGCAAGCTCAGCATCCAATCAGTGATGCCAAGTTCTGCCAGGAGGCAGGAGCTGTGCCTGCTAGAGCAGGAATGCCAAAGGCAGATGGCAGCCAAGACAGGGTCTGCCATTGCCTTGCAGAAAGAGTGGTGGATCATCAGGGGACCAGCAGCCTCACAGTGCAGAAAAGTGGTGAAATGACTGACTGAAAGGTACTGCATTTGATCTGGAACAAAAATCCCTTGTGGCAAAAATTTTTCATCATTCAAACAATTTTTAAAAAAGAGCGTGGAGAGCAAGGGGAGTTCATTTTAAAAAGAGCACGGAGAGCGAGGGGAGTTCATTTTAAAAAGTGCGCAGAGAGCGAGGGGAGTTCATTTAAAAAGAGCGCGGAGATTGAAAATAAAAGGAGGGGGAGCTGAAGAGGAGCGGCCAGTGTGTGAGTGGCCAGTGTGTGAGTGGCCCAGTGAAGGAATGGAGCTTTGAGGCTTTGGCTCGAGAGGCTTCGGTGAGCAGAGGCTGAGGACGTTTGCTCCCAGTAGGGTAGGGCCGGGTAAGTTCCTTTAATTAAATTAGGAGTAGGTAATGGAGGCAGCAGTTAGGGTAGTCGAGTGCTCTGAATGCAGCATGTGGGAAGTTAGGGACAGCACAATTGTCCCTAGTGACTATACCTGCAAAAGATGCATCCTGACAAACCGAGTTAGGGAACTGGAGCTGAGCTGGATGAACTTCGGATCATTTGGGAGGCAGGGACAGTAATAGACAGGAGTTTCAGGGAGACAATCACCCCTCAAAGTCAGGAGGCAGGCAGCTGGGTGACTGTCAGGAGAGGGAAGGGGAATAGTCAGAAAGAGCAGAGCACCCCTATGGCCGTTCCCATCAACAATAGGTATACTGTTTTGGATACTGTTGCTGGGGACGACTTACCAGGAACAAGTTGTAGTGGTCACATCTCTGGCACCAAGGCTGGACCCTCAGCTCAGAAAGGAGGGAGGGAAAAGCGGAGAGTGGTAGTGATAGGGGATTCGATAGTTAGGGGGACAGATAAGAGGTTCTGTGGGAGAGATCGAGAATCCCGTATGGTCTGTTGCCTCCCTGGTGCCAGGGTCCGTGATATCTCGGATCGAGTTCTCAGTATTCACAGGAGGGAGGGTGAGCAGCCAGATGTTGAGGTCCGTGTAGGGACCAATGACATGGATAGGAAGGAGGAGGAGGTCCTGCATAGAGTGTTTAGGGAGTTAGGTGCAAAGTTGAAGGACAGGACCTCCAGGGTTGCGATCTCAGGAATGCTACCCATGCCACGTGCTAGTGAGGCTAGAAATAGGAGGATAATGCAGCTAAATACATGGCTAAGGAGATGGTACAGGAGGGAGGGCTTCATGTTTCTGGACAATTGGACTCTGTTCCAGGGAAGGTGGGACCTGTTCCGCCAGGACGGTTTGCACTTGAACGGAGGGGGACTAACATCTTTGCGGGTAGGTTTGTTAGTGCTGCTCTGTGGGGGTTTAAACTAGATTTGCAGGGGGAGGGGAACCAGAGTGTTAGAGCAGATAGTAAGGTGGAGGAAGATAAACGTCAAGTGAGGAATGCATGTATAGACAGAAATCAAAGGTTTGTACGGGGTAGAAACGTTCTCAGGTGCATCTATTTCAATGCAAAGAGAATTGTCGGAAAGGCAGATGAGCTTAGGGTGTGGATTGGCACGTGGGATTACGACATTATTACTATTAGTGAAGGGCAGAACTGGCAGCTCAATGTTCCGGGGTTCCGTTGTTTCAGACGTGATAGAGGGGGAGGGATGAAAGGGGAAGGAGTGGCATTACTAGTCAGGGAAAATATCACAGCTGTGCATAAGCAGGACAGCCCGGAGGGCCATCTACAGAGGCCATATGGGTGGAGCTGAGGAATGGGAAAGGTGTGACCACACTAATAGGGTTGTATTATAGACCGCCCAATAGTCAAAGAGAATTGGAGGAGCAAATCTGTAGAGAGATAGCAGACCGATGTAAGAAACAGAAAGTTGTGATAGTAGGAGATTTTAACTTTCCAGTATTGACTGGGACTCCCACACTGTAAAAGGGCTGGATGGCTTGGAGTTTGTCAAATGTGTTCAGGAAAGTTTTCTAAATCAATATATAGAGGTACCAATGAGAAAGGATGCAATACTTGATCTCCTATTAGGGAACCAGACAGGTCAGGTGATAGAAGTTTGTGTAGGCGAACATTTTGGGTCCAGTGACCACAATGTCATTAGTTTTAAGTTAATTATGGATAAGGATAGGTCTGGTCCTCGAGTTGAGATTCTAAATTGGAGAAAGGCCAATTTTGTGGAAATGAGAAAGGATCTAGGAAGAGTGGATTTGGGATAAGTTGTTTTCTGGCAAGGATGTGTTCAGTAAGTGAAAGGCATTCAAAGGCAAAATTTTGAGAGTGCAGAGTCTGCATGTTCCTGTAAGGATTAAAAGCAAAGTTAACAGACATAGGGAACCTTGGTTTTCAAGAGATATTGGCGATCTGGTTAAGAAGAAGAGAGAGGTGTATAGCAGGTATAGGCAACAAGGAGCAAATGAGGTACTTGTAGAGTATAGAAAATGTAAGAAAATACTAAAGAAGGAAATCAGGAAGACAAAAAGAAGACATGAGGTTGCTTTGGCAGATAATGTGAAGATAAACCCGAGGGGTTTCTACAAGTATATTAAAAGTAAAAGGATAGTAAGGGAAACAGTTGGTCCCTTTGAAGATCAGAGTGGTCGTCTATGTGTGGAGCCTCACGAGATGGGGGAGATCTTAAACAGTTTTTTTGCATCAGTATTTACTCAGGAAACTGGCATAGTGTATAAGGAAGGAAGGGAAACAAGCAGTAGTGTCATGGAACATATAGAGATTAAAGAGGTGGAGGTGCTTGCTGCCTTACAACGAATAAAGATAGATAAATCCCCCGAGCCTGACATGATATTCCCTTGGACCTTGAGGGAGACTGGTGTAGAAATTGCCGGGGCCCTGGCAGAAATATTTAAAATGTCCTTAGTCACGGGTGAGGTGCCAGAGGATTGGAGGGTAGCTCATGTTGTTCTCTTGTTTAAAAAAGGCTCCAAAAATAAACCAGGTAATTTCAGGCCAGTGAGCCTGACGTCAGTATTAGGTAAATTATTGGAAGGTGTTCTGAGAGATCAGATATACAATTATTTGGACAGCCGAGGGCTGATTAAGGATAGTCAGCATGGCTTTGTGCGTGGTAGGTTGTGTTTAACGAACCTTGTAGAGTTTTTTGTGGAGATTACCAAGAAAGTAGATGAAGGAAAGGCTGTGGATGTTGTCTACATGGACTTCAGTAAGGCCTTTGACAAGGTCCCACAAGGGAGGCTAGTTTAGAAGGTTCAGACACTTGGTATCCATGGAGAGGTTGTAAACTGGATTCAAAATTGGCTGTGTGGGAGAAGACAGAGAGTGGTAGTGGATGGTTGCTTCTCAGACTGGAGGTCTGTGACTAGTGGTGTGCCTCAGGGATCTGTGCTGGGACCATTGTTGTTTGTTGTCTATATCAATGATTTGAATGATAAAGTGGTAAATTGGATCAGCAAGTTTGCTAGTGACACTAAGATTGGAGGCGTTGTGGACAGCGAGGAAGGCTTTCAAAGCTTGCAGAGGGATCTGGACCAACTGGGAAAATAGGCCAGAAAATGGCAGATGGAATTTAATGCAGAAAAGTGTGAGGTGTTGCATTTTGGAAGGACAAATCAAGGTAGGACATACACAGTAAATGGTAGGGCACTGAGGAGTGCAGAAGAACAAAGGGATCTGGGAGTTCAGATACATAATTCCCTGAAAGTGGTGTCACAGGTAGACAGGGTTGTAAAGAAAGCTTTTGGCATACTGGCCTTCATAAATCAAAGTATTGAGTAGAGGAGTTGGGATGTTATGGTGAGGTTGTATAAGACATTGGTGAGGCCAACTTTGGAATATTGTGTGCAGTTCTGGTCACCTAACTACAGGAAGGATATCAGTAAGATTGAAAGAGTGCAGAGAAGATTTACTAGGATGTTTCCGGGTCTTAAGGAGTTGAGTTACAGGGAAAGATTAAACAGGTTAGGACTTTATTCCTTGGAGCATAGAAGGATGAGGGGTGATTTGATAGGCGTTTACAAAATTATGAAGGGTATAGACAGAGTAAATGCGAGTAGGCTCTTTCCACTTAGGTTAGAAGAGATAAACACGAGAGGACATGGCTTTAGGGTGAAAGGGGAAAGGTTTAGGGGGAACATTAGGGGGAACTTCTTCACTCAGAGAGTGGTGAGAGTGTGGAATGAGCTGCCATCTGACGTGGTAAATGTGGGCTCACTTATAAGTTTTAAGAATAAATTGGATAGATACATGGATGGGAGAAGTCTGGATGGTTATGGATTGGGTGCAGGTCAATGGGATTAGCAGAATAATATTTCGGCACAGACTAGAAGGGCCGAATGGCCTGTTTTCTGTGTTGTCGTGTTCTATGGTTCTATGGTTCTAATTACTCAATTGTTCCCTGCATTGAAACCAACAGCTGTTGTAGCATGTATCAGACTATTTGGGTTTGATAATTTGCAAATTTAAAATCATCTTCTGGCCTTCCCCAACCCATTAATAAACTCAAGGCAATTAAAAGGCCGTTAATTGGAAGCAAGCAGGTTCCCTTTCATTCTTCTAAACTCCCAATGAGGATTTAGAACACTCTTCATCTTTGAATCAGAACTCAATCTAGATTTGGGATTCTATATTTGAAATCCTTGTATCAGAATTTACCTACATATGATATTTGAGATATCCAAATAGGAATTTAGCTTTATTAGGGACTTCGCATTTGATAATTTATGAATTCAATTCGGGCTCTTCAGATTTCAATGGGGCACCTTCATTTATTTTTCAAAGTATCTAAATCTCTTTCACTTAAAAGCGCAAGGAAATGATCTCTCAAATCCAAATGAATTACAGGTAATTGCACGCAAAATCCAAATAAGAACATTAAAAAAAACCTTCTCCACCATTCAGTAAATCATGGCTGATCTAATTATGACCTTACCTCCTGCTGCCCCCTCCCATTACCCTTGACTCCCATGCAGATCAAAAATCTGTCTAACTCAGCCTTGAATATATTCAGAGGCCCAGCCCCACTGCTCTCTGGAGTAGAGAATTTTGAAGATTAATGACCCTCTGAGAGAAGAAATTCCTCCTAATCTCTGTCTTAAATGGGGGACCTCTCAATCTGAAATTGTGCCCCCTGATTCTCGATCCCCCCAAGAGGGAAACATCCTCTCAGTACCTATCCTGGATTGCCTTCTTGGAATCTTATGTTTCATTAAGACAACATCTTCTTCTTCTAAACTCCAATGAGTATACATTCAACCTGTTCAACCTTTCCTCATAAAGATAACTCCATCCCAGAAATCAACCTAGTGAAACCTCTCTGAACTGCCTCCAATACATGTATATCCCTCCTTAAATAAGGAGACTAAAACTTTATGCAGTCCTCTAGATATGGTCTCACCAACGCCC
This sequence comes from Carcharodon carcharias, assembly GCF_017639515.1. Taxonomy (NCBI): domain Eukaryota; kingdom Metazoa; phylum Chordata; class Chondrichthyes; order Lamniformes; family Lamnidae; genus Carcharodon; species Carcharodon carcharias. Next base: position 39,636,431 of record NC_054470.1, read on the forward strand.
TGTACAGCTGTAGCAAGACGTCCCTACTTGTATACTCCAAGCCCCTTGAAATGAAGACCAACAACATTCTAACTGCCTTCCTAATTACTTGTACCTGCATGCTAACTTTTTGTGATTCCTGTACGAGAACACTCAGGTCCCTCCATTCTGTAGCATACTGTAGTCTCACTTCATTAAATAATATTCTGCTTTTCTATTCTTCCTGCCAAAGTGGATAATTTCACTATTTCCCCACATTCTACTCTATCTGTGAACATTTTTGCCCATTCAGTTAATCTATCTTTATCCCTTTGCAAACACTTGGGCCTGATTTTAGCTCACTCAAAACCCATTCACATGGTCAGAGTTAAAATAGGGTCTTTTGAGTTCTTCTCACAGCTCGCTTTTCTACTTATCTTTGTATCATCTGAAAATTTGGCTACAATACACTCTGCCCCTTCCTCCAAGTCATTAATACAGATTGTAAATAGTTTAGGCCACAGCACTGATCCTGTGGCACCCCACCAGTTACAGTCTTCCAGCCTGAAAATGACCCATTTGTCCTGACTCTGCGTACTGTAGGTTAGCCAATCCTCTATCCATGCGAAGGTATTAGTCCCAACACCATGAGCTCTTATTTTACGTAGTAACCTTTGATGTGGTACCTTAACAAAAGCATTTTGGAAATCCAAATACACTACAGCAACTGGTTCTCCTTTATCTATCTTGCTTGTTACAATCTCAAAGAACTCTGATAAATTTGACAAATATAGTTTCCCTTTCATAAAACCATGTTGGTTCTGCTTGATGTTATAATTTTCTAAACATCCTACTATGACATCCTTAATAATGGGTTCTAATATTTTCTCAATGACAGATGTTAGGCTAACTGGCCTATGGTTTATTGCTTTCTGTCTTCCTCCTTTCTTGATCTGGGGCATTACATTTGTGGCTTTCAAATCTGCTGGAACCTTTCCAGGATCTAGAGCTGAAGAAAACTACCCAATCCATTTAAAAACAGAAATTATTCTGGAGTGGTGCGCTTTGGGAAAGTGTCCGATGAGTAACCCAAAAAGAATTCAAGATAGTCTTGGATCATTGTTGTATTCATGACACAATGGCAATTAAACCCAAGTTACTATATTCTAATCAGGGGCAGGATCTTCCGGTCGGCGAGCGGGGGCGGGGCCTGCTCGCCGATGCATAAAATAACGCGGGGTGACGTCAGGTGGAACTCTCGACGTCACCCTGTGTCATTTCCATTTTCAGGTCGGCAGGGGCAAAGCCGAGTCAGATGTCAACGTCCTATTAAGGCATTTAGAAAATCAATTCAGCTCATTAATGGACCTGCCTGTCCAACCTTAAGGTTGGCGGGCAGGCCAAGAGCCCTGGCGAGCTTGTGGAAAAACATGAAACCTCATCCACTGGTGGGATGAGATTTCATGAGGGTATTTAAATTTTAATGAAAGGTTTAAGTAAAAGTTATGGACATGTCCCAACTCATGTGACAGTGTCACATGAGGGGACATGGCAGGGAAAATTTTTAAACTCCTTTATTAAAAGTTGAAAATTTGAGCCGATCTCCCTGAGGCAGCACTTAACCTTAGGGAGATCTGTGCTCTATTTCGCAGGCATGCACAAAAGAGCGCACTCCCGGCTGAGGGAATCACCCACACAGGAAGCGCATAGTGCTTCCTGGTGGATGTCACGTTGGGTGGGCCTTAATTGGCTACGTTGGCCATGTAAAATGGTGGCGCGCCCCAATCGGGAACCCACCCGCTTGCACCTGCTCCTGCTCCTCCCCCCCCAATGGGGGAAAATTTTGCCCCAGATGTCAAAAGGTACAAAATATGTTTGCACTGAGAAGCACTCAGATCTCTGCATCTACAAGTCATCTGTTTCCATTAAAGTGGAGTTTTTATGTTTTTAAGAGGGGGTTTTGTGCCTCAAGAATAGAAATGAAGAACAACAAAACCATCTGAAAAAACACAGGTAGATGTAACAACTCCTCAGCTTTCAAAACTACAGACATGTGGGTACTGCTGAAGTGCATCCCTTAAAATAGAGGTGGTTTCAAATGACCTAAGTGAGTGTGGTTTTTGAGAGATGCATCGCAGCAACTTGCTAAGGCTCCTTTAATAACACCTTTCAAACCTGTGACCTCTGTTCCCTAGGTGAACAAGGGCAGCAGGTGCATTGGAACACCACCAACTGCACGTTCACCTCCAAGTCAAAGACCATCTTGAGTTGGGACTATATCGCCATTCCTTCATTGTCACTGGGTCAAAATCCTGGAACTCCCTAACAGCACTGTGGGTGTACTATATCACATGGACTGTAGCAGTTCAGAAGACCGCTCACCACTGTTGTAGAATGTTGGTTACAGGTCTGAAAAATTCTTTGTAGTCATACGTAGGTTAACTGTAAGTCTTTCATTGACTCTTAGAACTACTTATGAATATAGAGTAAAGGGTACAAGCTAAGAGCTGTCTCCATGCTTGCTGATATACATGGCTCCATCCTATATTAGACTCACTCTAGGTCTGGGTCATTGCTCTCTTAAATCATTGTGTGGGTGGTACTGTACTCAGTCCCACTTTGTGCCAGACCCTTACACTACATCTCTTTCCCAAGTATTTATCCAATTTATTTCAAGTGATTATAGTTTACCTTACGTCTTATGTTGTCATTACTGCTATACCTATACATTGTCATTACTACATTATCACTACCACACCACCCCCTTTCAAGTCCTTGAATTTAAATGTTCAGGCCTTATAACCCTTCCATATCTCACTCACACTACTGTGAGAGGAGTGGTAGGCTCTTTCACTTTTGGTTCTCCATTATTTCATGTTGAACCACCCTTGGTTGGTTTGACTGTTGCACTGGTCGGTGTTTACCCTAACATTGGATTCATCTCCTTGTTGTTTCTTTCACTTCTTCCATCATTGTGTGGGTTGTGGCGATGTCTGCTGCAGCAGAGGATGAGCATTCCTGTGACTAGTATGAGGCTTAGTGGTACACTCACCTCTACGTTTTGCTGTTGGCAATGGACAGCTGCTACCAGGTTTCAGCACCTTTTGTGGCTTTGGCATACTGACTGGGAGCTGCAGCATATGTTTGGTGGTTGCAGTGTTGACCTGCTGTACCATCATCGGAGCTGGAGTTTGAGGCTCATTGGACTGCTGGTCACTCTCTTTTACATCCTTTACTGGAGCTATCGTGGTTACCACTGGGGCGGTTGGCTGGTCTGACCATTGTAGGTTTTCCAGCACCTCGAATGAGAATAAACAAGCCTGCTTCACAAAGAGTTAAGAGAATGCTCAAAGAAGTTCAGAGCTGAAGTCCCAGTCAGGATACTCTTCTTTGTGTGAGTATTCAGGAACTTGCATTTCTTTATGACTAACGACAATGGTTGTCTTGACATCTTCTGCTGTTTTGAGGAGATCCAAGATTCCACAGGCATCTCTGCTCAGGAGAGAGGGAAAGGTTGGTTACAGATGGCGTACATCAGCTTGAAGATTTGTTTGCCATCATACCTCAGTGGTTCCAGTATTATGCCAAAGACTTGAAGTCGGATTCCTCCAGGCCCATAAATAAAGTGCCTGTTGTTCGAAACCAGAGGTCTTTTAGCCACAGTTCTTTGTCCGACAGGACTGTTATGCTGGCTCCGGTATCCAACTTAAAATTTGTCAAATGGCCATTCACTGAAATGTCCGCAATTCCAAAATGAGAAACCAAGATCTTTGACCACATCCAAAAAGTATAGCTGCGTGTCTTCACAGTTTGCAAAGGTTCTGGGCCTTTGATTAGTGCGAATTGATTTGGAAGTGTGGAATTCTAATCCATGGTTAAAATTTTAAAAGTGTAGGTTCTGCTTTAAGAGCTTGCAAGTGGTCTTTGGGCCTTCCATTTGTTTCAGAGTTCTTGCCCTGCAGTTTATTGTAGCATCCAAGTTTGTTGCACTGACAGTATTGGGCTGAAAATGCAGGACATTGATCTTGCCTATGGGGGTGCTTTGCTTCAAAGCATTAGCATGGTCAATCTGTTGGCTGGTTTGGGTATTGCTTTCCCTGGCCTGGAGTGTCCCCATGTTTTTGTTGCTTAACTAGCTGAACTGCGGGTTGGCCTCTGCATCACGGTTTATTTTCTCTCCGTAAAATGGTTCTGTGCTGCTCATGGAGTTCTGACCGCCTAACTATCTGGATTGCCTATCCAGGGTTAGACCTGCCTTTGCTTGCATGAGGTCAGAGAGTGCATCATCCGCTACTCCTACCATTATTCTGTCTCTGATGAGTTTAGATTTTAAATTTCCATATTCCCAAACTTCTGCCATTCTGTATAGATCACTGATGAATGAATCGACAGGTTCTATGGGTTGCTGGACTCGCTTTTAAATTTATCCCTATCGAGTACTTTATTGCTTCTTAGGTTGAAATAAACATCCAAAGATTTTAGTACTTCTTCTGAATTCAAGCTGCCGACTTATCACAGGTTGTTTAAAACCAACAAACACCAACAGCCTATATATTTTGGTGGGTTTCGCTCTCCCTGATATAAGAAGAATGGTAGCCAGCAAGAAAGAGCGAATCCGTCAAACTTTAGATGAGCGGCACTCTACATGGTCATACGCCTACACCCAGCTGCCTAAAGTCAAGGAAGAGCTTCATGAACAGTGTTGTTCCATTATAATCAACCCCATCTGAAGCCTGCATCGCCTTGTGGAAAGGTCGGCTCGCCCAGTCTCGTACAACCTCCAGCGATGGAAATTCTACCGGATGAAAGCCTTCCCCCAGGAGCTAATTGCAACTGGGCAACCTGGAAGTGCCTTAACAGACTTAGGACTGGTGTAGCTCGTTCAAAGGTGTCACGAAGCAAATGGGGATATACAACCAATCCGACAACTTGTGAATGTGGAACTGAGCCACAGACTATGCAACATCTCCTGCAATGCCCATTGCTAGAGGAACCCTGCACTGTTGCAGATCTTGCCAAATTCAACAACAAGGCTCAAAAATGTCCAGTCCTGGCTGGGCCATGTATAGACTGTCCGTGGACACAATAAGAAGTACTTCTTCAAATTTAGCAGATGATTCATTGATTCTTTGTCTTGCAATAATGTCATATGCAAACAGGCCAAACAAGTAAAGGGGTGTGTTAACCTGCTCTGCTTCTGACTTTTTGTCTAAACTTGAAACGATGCTGTATCTTTTCCTCCAAAGTCCTCAATTATGTGATGGTTCTGGGCCTTTGATTAGTGCAAATTGATTTGGAAGTGTGGAATTCTGATCTATGGTTAAAAATGTAAAAGTGTAGACTCTTCTCTAAGAGTTTTCTGAATTTCACATGTCATCACCATTCACTTGGAGATAAAGTGATTTCCCGTGCTTGCCAGTTTTGGCTGGCTCCACTACAATGGCAATCGTCCTCAGCTTGAAAAAAAATTCAACAATGGCTACCTGGATTGATAGCCTGCAGAATTCTCTCGCTCAGCGCTTTACTTTAATGTTGGGGATCTTGTAGGCAATGGTGCTCCAATGCTGTAGCTGTTCTTGAACTTCTCCATGGTAGAGGCAATATGGCAGTGATCTGCTGTTGAAGTAAGCTTGTCAAGTTTCTGAGGTGCAAGCATTCTGTGACTGCAACATATCTCATCAGTGGCAAGAGTGGTAATCAAGCTAATTGACTGTTCTGGATAGTATCAATATTTTTGAGATTATTCATCATTGGGCATATTCCTAACCTGAACCTTGTAGATGGTGGAGTGGCTTTGAATGATGAAGTAGTAAGCAACTCCGCAAAGTACCCAGCCTCTGTCCTCTTTTTATTACCATGGTGTTAAAACCATGGTGTTATAACTATGGTGTTATAACCATGGTGTTATAAAAAGAGGTTTACAAGAATGGTTCCAGGGATGAGAAACTTGAATTACAAAGATAGATTGGAGCGGTTGGGACTGTTCTCCCTGGAGAGGAGAAGGCTAAGAGGAGATTACATAGAGGCGTTCAAAATCATGAAGGGGCTGGATAGATTAGATGGGGAGAAACTGTTCCCGCTCATGAAAGAATCGAGAACGAGAGGGCACAGATTGAAAGTGATTTGCAAAAGAAGCAAATGCGATGCGAGATAAAAACTTTTTCACACAGTGAGTGGTTCAGGTCTGGAAACCAGTGACTGGAAGTGTGGTGGAGGCAGGTTCAATCAAGGCATTCAAGAGGGCATTAGATGATTATTTAAATAGAAACAATGTGCAGGTTTATGGGGAAAAAGCAGGGGAATGACAGTAAGTCATAATGTTCATTCAGAGAGCCGGTGCAGACACAATGGGGTGAATGGCCTCCATCTGTGTTATAACAATTCTGTGTGTTGAAGTTGCTGGTCCATTTAAATCTCTTTTCAAAGGTGACTTCCAGGAGGTTGATGGTGGGGGACTTGACAATCGTGTCACTGCTGAAGTCACGGAAAGGTGAGTTTCCTGATGGAAATAATGATTATCTGGCTATACGTGACATGAATGTCACAGCCATCAGTCATCCCAAGTATGAATGTTGGAGAGAAAAAAGTCTGGGTCCAAGTTTCAGCTGACCACTCAATTGCTGGGAGAGGGGCCATCTCAGCCTAATTTAGCTCATACCCAAGCATGTACACTCAAGGGCCATCAGATAGCAATTAGAAGTGGGGGATATTAGCTGTTTCTTTCACCCTCCCTAGTCTGGAGAAATTGAGGCCAACAATGGTGACCTCATCACTGGCCTGTCTGAGATTAGCTAACTCATACTGTTAAAAGGTTGAACCAGAAATCTTCAAGGTTGTTGCCTCAGACCATCCCTTCTGACATTCTTAGCTACTGAACCATCAGAGAGGCCAACTTTGCATAATTTAATTACATTCTTGATCCAAAAATACGACTTGTTGCTTTTTTTGAGATAGCAATGATTTGTAACATGATAGGATTTTTCACCAGGGTAACTCTGATAGAGAACTGTCCCTTACTGACCATTATCAATGTGTAAACTTGAACCCTGAATTTCCACATGCTATTTGAAAAAGTGAGGGTGGTTTATTAAAAATGTAATATAAACTTCACACTTCACACAGGAGGATACTCACAATCTGTAATTGACAGTAATAACAACAGTTGAGTATTTAGCAATGTAATAGTACATCACCAAAACAGATCAAACTGATTTTCAGTTTCATTAATACAGGTGTTTAAATAGATTCCATTTAAGTGCAATATATACATTTCATTGTTCACGTACAAATACATCTCAGAAACAGTTGACCACTTTTAGTGAGGTGTACTTTGCAATTTTCTCTCTTCTATCCTGCTGTGGTATGATTCCATGGGTTCTCACAGCCTTCCATTACCTCACTCAAATGGCCATTCTTTATGGAAGTATCAGTAGGCTTTGGATCAAGGGGGAAATTGGTGTTGAGCCCAGTTTTGTTCTCATCTGATGTGCATACACGCACTTGTCAACAGGAGCCACAATTTTAGCAGGACCTACATCAGTTTTTTCCCTCTCTAGCCCAGAAGACAGCGGGCAGAATTTTCTGGCTGGCGTGCGCGACACGCGCCCACCATTAATTAAAGGCCTTGTTAAGGCCCTTAACTCGGCAATTGAAGCTGATTTTGAGGCACCCATGCGATCTTCAGCTCGGCGCACGGGCCCAGCGGGCAGGCGGGTAACTGATTTTTTAACAAACCTCATCCATGGGCAGGATATGTGGGCTCAGAGGGGTTGTTAATGGTTTTTCTGAAGAATTTAATGCAGAAAGTGTTTTAAACTTGCCTGTGTGATTGTTAGCGGTTCAGATCGGTTTCCAATAGCTTTCTCTGTACTTTGAAGCTTCAGCTCACTAGTCTGCAGACAGTAATCTTTATCGGGCCTGCAGCCTTCCGGAGGCCTCCATTTAGCCTGGGTATGGGCTCTGACATCCCCACTGGAGGCAGCTCCTCTGAGGAGGAAGGGAGGGATAGAATAAGGAGGAGGCCAGGAGTGGACAATCAGCCTCCAGGGGAGCCACCTTAGGGAGGCCAGGCGCAGGCACAAGGGGCGCAGGTCGAAGAGGTTGTCCAAGGTGGAAGGGGCTGCAGAAGACATCACTATCCTGCTGACAGGGTATACAGGAGGCGAAGCAGCTACCTCAATATGACTGAGGTGCAGTGCCGAAGGAGGCTTCGACTGTCAAGGGGACAGTCAACTATATGTGTCAGATGATTGGCCCTGAGACCTCCCCTAACTGTGTGGGTGGACACCCCATGCCAGCGGCTCTAAAGGTCACAGTTGCCCTCCACTTCTATGCCTCTGGCTCCTTCCAGGGCTCAGTGGGTGATCTTTGCGGTGTCTCCCAATTAGCTGTCCACACTTGTGTCAAGCAGGTTACAGACGCTCTGTTCAGACGTGCATTGACCTTCATCAACTTCTACTGCGACCAGGCAAGTCAGGCACAGCGAGCCAGAGGCTTCGCGGCCATTGCTGGCTTCACCCGTGTCCAGGGTGCTATAGACGGTACACATGTGGCCATCGAGGTGAGCCCAGTGCCTTTGTCAACAGGAAGGGCTTCCACTCCATCAACGTGTGGATAGTGTGTGATCACAGGATGCTGATTCTGTGCAAGGTACCCAGGCAGCTTCCACGACGCCTACATCCTCAGACACTCCCAGCTGCCAGGGCTCTTCAGTGCTCCGGCTTGGCTGGATGGTTGGCTGGTGGGTGACAAGGGCTATCCCCTGCGAAGGTGGCTCATGACGTCACTACGCCATCCAAGAACAGAAGCTGAGGAGCACAACAATAGGAGCCACGGCACCACAAGGGCTGTGGTGGAGAGAGCCATTGGTCTTCTCTAGATGCGCTTCCAATGCCTGGACCACTTAGGGGTGCACTCCAGTACCCCCCAGATCGCGTCTCTGTGATAGTGGTAGCATGCTGCGCTCTGCACAATCTTGCGCTGGAAAGAGGGGATGCAGTTGACGATGAAGACCTTGACGCAGTGGATGAGGCTGCACATGATGAATCCAGCAGTGGCTCAGAGGATGAGGAAGCACAGGACAATGATGAGGGGCAGCACGCTGACCCGCTACTACACCAAGGAGGCAGGAACATCCAGGACAGTTTAATCCAATGAACCTTCAGCTAGCTCCACACACATGGATCCGCAGGACCAGCATTGCCTGGCACTTCCACACGTGGCACTTAGGTGTTACAACTTCCACCTCATCAGCTGCAACTAAGGCCTTAATACAGAAACATCAATGTCCACCCAAACACTCATGATATGTCAGTGAAACATACAAATGCAGCACAAAGGAAACACCCTCAGCCATGGTCAGAAATTTGGACTTTATTTCCCACCAAAATAAACAACAAACGTCGCTCTGATGCACATAATGAAATATTCCCTAATCTAGGGCCAACACAAAATCACCAGTGACAAACCCATTGAGTGCCTAACGTGCCTTGTGCTTACGTTTGCGGGTGCTACGTCTAGGTGCCACCCCATCGCTCGGAATGGCTTGAGAGACAGCCTGCTGACTCTGCTGTCCTGTTGGCCTCGATGACCTTGGCGGCCATCCTCTGGCCCGTGGAGCCTGTGCTGGTCCTGCCTGGGAGGTAGTGGCCATTTCCAGAACTGGCACCTCCCCAGTTGTTGCAGCCTCAACGGATGCAATGGTCACTGGCAGAGAGGCGGAGGAGCTGCTGCCCTCACATGGAGCGCCCTGAGAGGAGCTCGCAGCGACGACAGGCAGCTGCTGTGTCAACGTGAGGTCACATTGAACCTCCCTGCTCACCGCAGACGGATGGGCACCGAGCTGCAACACTTGGTGCCCAGAACATCTCCCACATTGGGAATGACCACCTGTGGCCATTAGCACTGTGAGGGCTTGCAGGTCAGAGCGTAACCCAATCAGAAGATTCTCAATCTGCTGGAAGCCCTTCTCCATGAGAGTCGCCAATCTCTCAATGGAGGAAGCCTGAAGCCCTTTCCTGAGATTCATGCCATCACTGACACTCTGCCTGGAATCCTCCACCACAGAGAACAGGTAAAGCACATCCTCATGCAACCCTGCCAGTTACTCTGGCTGAAATTAGCTGAATCAGTAAGAACCTCTTTAATTTAATATTACACCAGCAATGCCTTTGCTGAAAAGGCCATGGGGCAGCTCTAAGCCCATAGTATCATTATCACACAATTCTATGGAATGATAAGGACTATGGATAGACTCAGTCAAAATGTTTAGAACACTTTTAATTATCATATTACAGTTGACATGGAGATGATTTTAACAATTGGGGCATCATGGTGAAAAAGATGCAATGCGTATTTTGTTCCAATTGTAAGAGCAAATCAAGATAGAATGGGAAGCAGGTGGGCTTTAATTTACCAGCAAATTGCCACTCGTGTGACTAAGTGGTTATGGTACTGAGCTTGTAACCCCAAGATCAAGAGTGGCCAAGTTGGCCATTAACAGGTCCAGGCAGCGGGCGATCGACGGGGGAGTCCCGCCCGATTGTTTGTCCCTCTTCCGCGGCTACGTTCGCTGCCGGATGTCCCTGGAGAAGGAGCACGCGGTGTCTGCTGGCACTCTCGAGGCCTTCCGTGCTCGGTGGGCACCGCAGGGACTGGGGTGTTTTGTTGACCCCTTTAATCACATTTTGATTTAAAATTTGTAAGTTTCCTTTAAACTTTTTTCTTGGTTTTACAGCTGACCTGAATTAGGGGCTGTGCCTGATTTATCCCAATTTTGTTGATTTGGTTTTCATTTAAAAGATTATCAAGAGTTCAAATCTCACAATGGCAAACTATGAAACAATGTAACTTCATCTGAATAGGAACAGATGGAAACGTGTTTGTACTCGAAAGAGGTACAATTGTTATGTTATACAGCTTGGATTAGATATATTCAAACTGAAACTAATCAGTTGCATCAAATGCAACACAAAGGAGTAAATTAGCTCCATCTTCATGAGAATTGTGATGCTTATGTCTTTGCCATTTTGTAAGTGGAAGAGTGAGAAGAAGGAATAATAAAGAAAAGAACAAATAAGATGAGTATTAATTATTTTTCTGAGGTAGAAAAATTGGTTCATAGAATCAGAAAAGTGCAGCATAGGAGAAGGCATTGTAGAGCAATCCAATTGGTCCACTTTCCTCTTCTTTTCACATATCTCTGCAAGTTTTCTCCTTCATGTATTCACCCAATTCCCTTTTGAAAACTATTATTGAATCTGTAGCCATTACCCCATCAGGAGTGCGTTTCACATCTTGACCAATGTTCCCTCTAATTTCTTTGCTATGTGCGGTCTGGTTGTTGCATTGCACAGTCCCTTCAATATACAGGATGATGGGTATGCGGTAACTTTAAAGAATTTTAGTATTAGTTATGTGCGGCCTGTTTGTTCCCTGCATGGCAAGTTCCGGATTACCTGCACAGCTTAGAGTGGACATCTATCCTAACCACTCATTGTGTTAAAAGCTTTTCCTTATGTTGCCTCCATTTCTTTTGCCTGTTACTTTAAATCTCTGCCACCTGCTTATTGACCCTTCAGCTATCCCTTTATTTACTCTATCTAAGCACTTCACGTGCTGGATTTTCAGCCCAGCGTTGCCATTAATTGGCCAGCCAGTGTGAAATCGCAGTCGGGGCGCAGTCACGGGTGGTGGACCATTGCACGCCTGCTCTCGGGCCCACCCGCCGCACCCACCCAATGAGGGGAAAATCCTCCCCCGTGATTTCAAACATTTATCAAATCTCTTTGCTTTTTCTGCTCTAAGGAGAACAACCCCAACTTCCCCAGTCTATCCATCTAACTGCAGTCCCACATCCCTGGAATTTCTTCTGAACCCTCTCCAAAGCCTTCACATTCTTCCTAAAGCGTGGTGCCCAGAATTGGACACAATATTCCATCTGGGGCTAAGTTAATGTTTTATACAGGTACAGCATAACGTAAAGAAGTCTTGCGGCACAATAGGTGGCGAATCTGCTTCTGAACCAGAAACTCTGTATTCAAGTCTCACCCCAGGATATGATGGCCAAGGAAGGTGGGTCAATCACAGAATCACAGGATTTTAATGGCACAGAAGGACGAGGCGAAACAAGTTATGTATCAACCTGTAAATCCTTCCAACATACGTGAGTGGCAGGCGGTAAGAACAGGACAGATTTCTGGTTAGCCATATGATGAAAAGAAAATTGGAGCCTCCACCATCATTATTCATAGCTCCAGGCTACACCATGCATGTAAAAGTGTATGTTGCCACAGCAACTCTGACTTCCTGGGGATCAGTTGGCTGGGCAGCCAGTGTGGATCAGATTGGTGCCAACAGTGCTGGGTTTGATCCCCATTCCGGCTGGAGTGGACTCGGGTCCTGCCTTCTTGCCCTACCTGTGGCGGAGGTTGTGCACTGTGGGTCAGACCTGTCTTCAGGCAGCAAACAGAAGAAGATTGCATAACCTCCTGGCTTTTGTAATCAATGCCTCTATTTTAAAGCCTAGGATCCTATAGGTTTATTAATTGCTTTGTTAATCTTGCCTGCCACTTCCAAGATTTGCGCACAAATCTCAAAGTCTCTTTTCTTGCACTCCTGTTAAAATTGTACCATTTAATATGTATTGTCTCTCCTCATTCTCCCTACCAAAATATATTGCCACACAACTTTCTATGTTGAATTTTATCTGCCATGTGTCTGCCCATTCACCAGCCTGCCTCAAAATCCTTATCATCTGCCGTCACATGTGTCTTGCTCACACCGTCTCCATCTGTCTTCATGCAGGACCAGCTGGCTCACAATAAGAAGGAGAGGCCCCAAGCTGTGGATGGACTTCCCAAGATCAAGGTTCTCATGGACTTCGAGAACAGAGCCATAGAGCTGGCCGCAGAGGACATAGATCGTGCCTGCGCTGATGGTGAGGTTAGTGGTGCACACCCAAGTGAGTATCCTGAACATCCATCAGACAGCCGTACTGTGAGTGATTTGTCCTATTTCAGAGTCACCTGCCAGGCACTGATTGTCTCTCCTTTCTATTGTAGGCACCTCTGGGAAGCTGCCGTGGGCCGGCTCACAACTCCAGCCCTGATGACACCTCAGATGAGGAACTTGGACAGCACATCTGAAGACCTGTCACAGTGCTCACCCACAACCTCCACCAGCTCAGAGTCATGCACCTCAGCAGGACCTAGTTCCAGAGTGGCCTTGAAGTCAAAATCTGGTGAGCACAATGCATCATCTGCTTCACAGCAGGCAGGAGCAGGGACATCTGAGGTCGCCAGCACTCAGAGAACTATTGCAGACCACAATTTTGCTGAGTCCAAGTCCGATGACAAGCCTCCAGATTTGGTCCTAAATCAATTGCTGGAGCTGCAAAGACAAGCACGGGAACATCAGGAAGAGATGTCAGCTGAACTCCTCAGTTTGCAACGCACAATGGAGGAGTCCGTCCACCTTGAGTTTGAGGTGATAGCGTCATCAGGCCAGTGCACCGAGGTAAACACTGGCAAACTGACAGCTGTCATGTAGACCTTGGTCCAGGATAGTAAAGGGTCACCTATTGAAGACAGAGATGAGGAGAAATTTCTTCTCTCAGAGGGTAGCCGATCTGTGGAATTCTTTACTGCAGAGGGCTGCAGAGGCTGGGTTGTTAAGTATATTCAAGGCTAAGATAGACAGGTTTTTAATTAGTAAGGGAATCAAGGTTTACTGGGAAAAGGCAGGAAAGTGGAGTTGATGATTATCAAATCAGGCATGATCTCATTGAATGGTGGATCAGACTCAGTGGGCCGAATGGCCTACTTCTGCTCTTATGGTCGTATGGATATTGGTCCTACACTGCATTGCTGTAGCCATTGGTGGCATCCATCAATGTCAACACAAGAGAGCTGTGGGACACCTTGATCTCACTCCAGGTGCCCCTTCACTTCAAGGAGTCAGCCGGGGGCCCTCGACCACCCATAGGGAAGAGGACCAGCAGCTCGACATCCTGGGGCCATCTACCCAGGAGACTCCCGGAGTGTCCGGCCGATCCAAATCCCATCTTCCTGTGACCGCATCAGCTCCAGCTCCACAGGAGGAGAAGGGTGCACCTGCCCCACGGCAGGACACCCAAAGCAGGCCTAGGCCCACCAGGTCTCGGCCCTCCAGAGGACACCCGCCAAGATCATCACAGACAACTGGGCATAGCAGTCAGCAGGTAACCTCTACCTCTGCTGTGGATGTTGGGGGAGCACCAAGACAAGGCAGGTTAAGGAAAGTGAAGAAGATGTAGTTGCACAACGTTGGCATGGGTCTTAACCACTTGTATATAATATTCATAAATGCAAATAGACTAGCAATCATTTCATATCTCCTCTTGTCTATGCCTCCTTATGATGAGCTGGTTACTGTCAATCACCTTGGTTCCTGCTCCCACCTATGGTAATTGTCTCTATCCTGGGCCTCTCTTCTGTGCAGTGTGCTATCATCACACCACAGTGACTGTCCCATTTCAACATAATTCTCCATATCGGCAATGCCTACACCTTCATGTTAAGTGTGCTTGTGGAACGAGCCTCGTTCCCATGCCTCGTAGGGTCCCAACATGTGCATTCTTGCCTCTGAACGATTGAGGCAGGGGTGTGCCCCTATCTCATTTGCATTCTTGACAGGTAAAGGTGTGGTGTTTAAGGAGAGATGTGCTCACGCATGGAGAAGCCTCATATACCGTTCAACTCCATCTGTCTGCTGTCTCTCAGCAAGGTTTTGATGATATGAGCCTATACTCAGAACTTATGTGCGCTGCCCTCAGCCAAACAGGTTTCCAAAGTTCCCAGTGTCAATCTACTGAGCTCAGTAAAAACTGGGACAACCTTGCCAGAAGCAATGGCACATTTGAATGCAGGTGCTGAGATGTCCACCCGTAAGCATCACTCACCCTGTAGTTGTGACTATTGCGGGGAGAAGGGCCTGGTCAGAAAGTTGGTGGACAGCGGTGTTCGTTCCACCACCTTGATACTCCAAGAGCTACTGATGCTACTTCCAAATAGTGATTTCTAGAGGCCTCTGAGGTTCTGAGGAACTCACCAAGGCTCCTTAGACAGCACATTCCAAACCCACGACCGCTACCATCTAGAAGGGTAAGGGCAGCAGATACATGGGAACACCACCACATGCAAGTTCACTTCCAAGCCACTCACCATCCTAACTTGGAAATATATCGCTGTTCCTTCACTGTTGCTGGGTCAAAATCCTGGAACTCCCTCCCTAACAGCACTGTGAGTGTACCTACACCACATGGACTGTAGCACTTCAAGAAGGCTGCTCACCACCACCTTCTCAAGGGCAATTAGGGATGGGCAATAAATGCTGGCTTAGCCAGCAATGCCCAAGGCCCATAAATTAATTTTTAAAAAGTCAAAACAACCTTTAGACATGCTCTGGAATTGTACATCATTGCTTTAGATAAGGTGGAGGGATGCAAAGGGATAGGAGTGAGTAAGTGATGAAGCAGAATGGTGCTCCTCATTAGGGCTCGTGCCCTTGAGGGCTTCATGTTCTCTGATCATGTTGGATTTTGCTAGGGTCAGTGTTGGCTACAACGACACACTGATTGTGTGTAAGAGGAGGCATCTCAAGATCAGGCAGCCAAGTGTCTGATCTTATCATGCCCAGGTGCTCCGCTTCCATATTAGAGTTAGGAGAAATACAGCTTAGGATCGCTAACTTTAACTGCTGGATGTCACTGTCATTTTGGGGAGTGTGTCACAGCCAGCTGAGTCATCTCTTAGTGTAGTCACAGCGGCGGTATTTCATCGGCTGTCTTGTCCCAAGTGTTATGTTTCTGTGTCATCATCGATGTAATGAATTGTGCATGGCTGCATTGGTTCTGATAGATCTCCATGAGGAGCGTTGCCAGATTGAAGGCATGCAGCCACTAGACCACTGAGGATCGTGCAAGTGACCCTGCATTTTGTAGGGTGCAGTTGCAACTAGGACGTGTGAAGAGGCAGCACTTTCTGACGTCTGATGCGGGAACACCTTCCTTCAGATAGCACCTCATCTCAGCACGGACACATGCCCTTGAGGCTTGATCATCCTTCACAGCATCAGGGCTATGTGAGCATTCTGTGCAATGATGCACTGTCATCTGGAAGTTCATGGGTGAATTTAGATGAGTAGTTATGCTGGGGGTAATGCTGGTCCATGATGGAGGAGAGTTGTCCAGGAGGATCCTCAATACATCTCATCATCCTCCTCCTGGTATCTGCCAGCAATGAGGGCCTCACCAGCATGCCTGCCTCATCTGGCCCATGCAACGGCCTTTTCGCCTGCATCCTCGGCTTCCAAGATCTCATCGCCATTACCATTCCAGTGATTAGTAAGGGGAGAAATTTCAGAGGTGCTGGCCACAAGCTCCGAATCCCCCTTAGATACAGCGGTGGTGCCAAACGTTAAAGCCTGGTTCAGAAAAGGGAGGATAAACCTTGCAATTACAGGCCAATCAGTTTAACATCAGTGATAGGGAAACTTCTAGAAACATTAATCCTGGAGGTCCTGCTCATCGGAGGAAATGTGCAGCTCCCCCATCTCATCGTCTGCAAAGTCCTCTCCCCTTTGTAGCGCCAGGTTGTGTAGCAAGCAGAAAGCCACAATGATGAGATGCTGATTTATGCTAATAACGTTCGCAACATCCGGTGGCAGGAAACGCAGCCTGCCAGTGACGGCTGAAGCGCACAATTGCTTCCTCATTTTCTGATGACTTAAAATCGGTTTTTGGGCCTTCTTGCGAGAGTTGGCTCTCACACCGGCCATGACACCTGCTGCGATTAGGATTGGAAAATCCACAGCCTACATTTTTCAAAGTGGCTGTTAACTTTCTCCAGGATTAATGTTTCTAGAAGTTTCCCTATCGCTGATGTTAAACTGATTGGCCTGTAATTGCAAGGTTTATCCTCCCTTTTCTGAACCAGGCTTTAACGTTTGGCACCACCGCTGTATCTAAGGGGGATTCGGAGCTTGTGGCCAGCACCTCTGAAATTTCTCCCCTTACTAATCACTGGAATGGTAATCCAGAAACCGAGGGCAATGCTCTGGGGACAGGGGTTGGAATCCCACCACAGCAGATGATGAAATTTGAATTCAGTAAAACATACGGAATTAAAAGCCTAATGATGCCCATGAAACCATTGTCCTTTAGGGAAGAAATCTACCGTCCTCACCTGGTCTGGCCTATATGTGACTCTAGATCGTCAGCAATATGAAGGCAACTCTTAACTGCCCTCTAAAATGGCCTATCAACTCACTCAGTTGTATCGAACTGCTAAAAACAAGTCAATAAGGAATGATAAAAGCAAAATACTGCGGATGCTGGAAATCTGAAACAAAAACAGAAACGCTGGAAATACTCAATATGTCTGTGGAGGGAAAAAAACAGAGTTAATGTTTCGAGTCCTTATGACTCTTCTTCAGGGCTTAAGAGAAGTAAAAATGTAATAGACTGAGTGTGGCATCAAGGAGTACTAGCAAAACTGGAGTCATTGGGAATCAGGGGGAAAACTTTCCACTAGTTGGAGTCATACATAGCACAAATGAAATGGTTGAGGTTGTTGGATGTCAATCATTTCAGTTCCAGGACATCACCACAGGAGTTCCTCAGGGTAGTGTCCTTGGCCCAACCATCTTCAGCTGCTTCATCAATGACTTTCTTTCCATCATAAGGTCAGAAGTGGGGATGTTCGCTGCTGATTGCACAATGTTTGGCACCATTCGCGACTCCTCAGATACTAATGCAGTCTATGTCCAAATGTAGGAAGACCTGGACAATATCCAGGCTTGGGCTGACAAGTGCAAAGTAACATTCATGTCAAACAAGTACCAAGCAATGATCATCTTCAGCAAGAGGGAATCTAACTATTACCCCTTGACTTACAATGGCATTACCATCACTGAATTTCCCACTATCAACAACCGGGGGTTACCGTTAACCAGAAACTGGACTAGCCATAAAAATATTGTGGCTACAAGAGCAGGTCAGAGGCTGGGAATCCTGCAGTGAGTAACTCACCTCCTGACTCCCCAAAGCCTATCCAGCATCTACAAAGCACAAGTCAGGAGTCTGATGGAATACTCTCCACTTGCCCAGATGAATGCAGCTCCAACAACACTCAAGAAGCTTGACACCATCCAGGACAAAGCAGCCCGCTAGATTGGCACCCCATCCCCAAATATTCACTCACTCCCCCTCCAACAAACAGTAGCAGCAGTGTGTTCCATCTACAAGATACACTGCAGAAACTCACCAAGCCTCCATAGACAGCACCTTCCAAACCCATGACCTCTACCATCTGGAAAGACAAGGGCAGCAAACATGTGGGAACACCATCACCTGGAAGATCTCCTCCAAACAACTCACCATCCTGACTTGGAAATATATTGCCGTTCCTTCACTGTCACTGGGTCAAAATCTTGGAACTCCCTCTCTAACAGCTCTGTGGGTGTACCTACACCACATGGGCTGCAGTGGTTCAAGGAGGCAGTTTACCACCATCTTCTTAAGAGCAATGAGGGATGGGCAGCAAATGCTGGCCCAACCAGCAATGTCCACATCCAATGAATATTAAAAAAAAATTCCCTCTGAAACCAAGCATGCATCCTGTCCTGATTGGGTGATTTATCCATTTTAATACTGATTGCTTTTCTAGCACCTGCTATTTTTGATCTCATCCTGGCACCCTCCTCATTTACCATACCTTTAGGCAAGTCCTCTTCCACTGAAAACACCAATGCAAATTATTCATTTAGTACCTCAGTCATACCTTACTCCTACATTATTAGATCTCCATTTCAGTTTCAAATCAGCCCACCACTCCTTTGACAACTGTCTTACTGTTTAATTGGTTTGCAGTTAATTGTTTAACAACTTTTAATATAAAGTTTTGTACATAATTTATGCATTGATACCATAAACAACTGAGAATTTCTTCTTAGTATTTAAATGTAACCATGTACCGTGAAATTTGTAAAGTGCATTTAAAGGGAAGCAGAATGGTGATTGGCTGGTGAGTATTTATATTATCTAAACTAGGGAATTTATATCTGGGGAACCAAACATAATTTGAAATAATAAGTGTATAAGCACAAGCAAAAAGAAAAATAACTAGAGGCATTGATTAAATAGGGATTATTTAGAAGTTAATTAGAAAAATAATGAATTAGTTATTTTCAACACAAAAGGTCGTGAGCTAATTGGCTGGTGGGAATTGCTGGCAGGGACAGAGTCGAAACAACTGGGAGTTTAAAAATGTTAAAAATGTTAAGTATTGATAATAAGCAACAAGTGAGTAGCTGGTGAGTCTTAATTATTATTTTTAAGTAAGCTTTATTACTATTGTAAGGTGTGTTGAGTGTTTGTAAGATTTTCAATACTAGTAAGGCTTGTTAATAATAAGTAGTAAGGTTTATAAATAGCATTAAGGTTTATTAGTTATTGTTAAGGTATATTAGCAATAGCAAGGTTAACTAATAAACACAGGAATGGCAGGGCTGCTCCAACCTCTAGAATGCACACCCTGTGCCATATAAAAACTCCAGGATGCTTTCCATGTCCAGGATAACCACTTGTGCAGGAATTATCATCAGTTGTAGCAGCTTGAGCTCCGGGTTTCAGAACTTGAGCAGCAACTAGCGTCACAGTGGTGCATCTGTGAAGTTGAGAGCTTCATGGATAGCACATTTATTGATGTGATGCTGGAGGAGGGGGAGTGGGTAACCTCCGATAGTCAAAAAGAAACAGGCAGGTAGTGCAGGAGTCCCCTGAGTATATCCCACTCTCCAACCACTATGCAGATCTAAATACAGATGTAAGTCATGGTTTATCTGGGGAGTGCAGCCACAGCCAAGTCTCAGCTGTGCAGGGAAGACTGGAGGAGCAATAATGATAGGTGATTTGATAGGTAAGATGGTGCCATGGTCAAGGATGTCATTGACCAGCTGCAGAGCACCCTGTGGTGGAATGGTGAACAGCCAGCAGTCATGGCCCACATTAATATGAATCACATAGGCAGAAAGAGGGGTGTGGTCTTGCAGTTAGAATTTAGGGAGCTAGGTAGGAATTTAGCAAGCAGAACCTCAAAAATAATAATCTCCAGATTACTCCCGGCACCACACGCAAGTGAGTGTAGAAATAGGAGGATAAGACAGATCAGTGTATGGCTGGAAAGATGGTCCAGGAGTGGGGATGCTTTAGATTCTTGGGACATTAAGCTGGGCTCTGGGAGAGATGGGAACTGTACAGGCCATACAGGTTGGACCTAAGTAAAGCCAGGATTGAGTTCCTTGCAGGGCATTTTGACAGGGCCATTAGCAAGGGTTTAAACTAACTTGGCAAAGGTGCAGAAACCAGGAGATAAAATCAGAGAGGGATATTCAGGTGCACAGAATACTGTGAGTGATAGATAGCACTAGAATAGGGAATAGTAAGTTAATAGGTGGGGTAAGAGTAAGGGAGAAAGTAAAGACTAAATCAGAGTTACTGTGCATGTATGTGAATGGACAGAGTGTGGTAAATAAGATTGGTGAGTTACAGGTGCAGATTGCCATCTGGAAAAATGATGTGTGGCTATAACAGAGACCTGGCTCAAAGAAGAGCAGGACTGGGTGTCAAATATTCCCGGATACAAGGTGTTCAGGAAAGATAGGAAAGGAAGAAAAGGAAGAGGAGTGGCGGTATTGATTAAAGAGAGTATTGCAGTACTATAGAAAGAGGATGCACCAGAGGGGTCAAAGGCAGAATCTATTTGGCTAGAGCTAAGGAACAAAAAAGCTGCAAGTACATTGTTTGGTGTAGTCTATAGGCCAGCAACTAGTGGGAAGGATGTTGGGAAACAAATTTGCAAGGAAATTACAGAGAGGTGCAAAAAATATAGAGTAGTTATAATGGGGAACTTTAATTATCACAATATAGACTGGGCTAGTAGCAGTGTAAAGGGCCGTTGGAGGCAAGAGTTCCGAGAGTGTGTTCAGGAAAGTTTTCTTGTCCAATGAGAAAGGAGGCACTGCTAGACCTGGTTCTGGGAATGAGGTGGACAAAGTGGATCGAGTGTCAGTAGGAGGACACTTAGGGAACAGTGATCATTGTATCATATGGAAAAGGACAAAGAACAATCCAGGTAAAAATAATTAACTGTGGGAAATCCAACTTCAACGGGGTAAGAACAGATCTGGGCTGAATAAACTGGAGTCAAAGTGATGGTGGCTGACAGTTAACTGCCAAGTATTATTTGAAATGGTGCGTTCTCCATGGCAACGCCTCTACCAATCAGAGTCTACTTGCTAACCGATCAGCACTCTCTTCACATACAGGATAAATAGTTATTTTCCCCTTATATTGGTATTCCTGTGAAGTGTCCTCATGAGTGCAAGATGAAAAGTTTTGACATGTCTCTTTTTTTCAGCAATACTTAGGCTCTGTCTTATCGAACCATTATCTCTATATTCCTTTGAAAGGGAAAGGTAGGGCAAATAAATCCAGAGCTCTCTGGGTGACAAAAGAGATATAAATTAAGGTAAGAAAGAGAAAGTATCCTAAATCCTAAATTTCTTTAATTTAGCAATTAACTAGAAGTTGCTGTTAGGGTTGGAAGGTGAGTTTTAGTCCAGCCTTAAAACAGGGCTCATACAGGTGCTGTTTGCAACTGTAACTAGTTAATTAGATAACTGGCTTAATCAGGTTTTCAGAGACTCAGTTCAGAGACTATAAAAGTAGGCTATCTTATAATACTGACTTTGTCTGCGCTGGAGTGCTGTCATAGTAAGGGGAACAGACAGGCGTTTCTGCGGCCGCAAAAGAGACTCCAGGATGGTATGTTGCCTCCCTGGTGCCAGGGTCAAGGATGTCTTGGAGAGGCTGCAGGACATTCTGAAGTGGGAGATCGTGGTACATATTGGTACCAACGACATAGGTAAAAAAAGGCATGAGGTCCTACAAGCTGAATATAGGGAGTTAAGACGAAAATTAAAAAGTAGGACCTCAAAGGTAGTAACTATGGATTACTACCAGTGCCACATGCATGAGAGCAGAAATAACAGGATATATCGGATGAATATGTGTCTGAAGAAATGGTGTAGAGGGGAGGGATTCAGATTCCTAGGATATTGGGACCGGCTCTGGGGAAGGTGGGAACAGTACAAACAGGACAGGTTGCATCTGGGCAGGACTGGGACCAATGTCCTCGGGAGGGTGTTTGCTAGTGCTGTCAGGGAGGGTTTACACTAGAATGGCAGGGGGATGGGAACCTGAGCAGGGAGACAGAAGAAGGGGAAGCAAAGATAGAAACAAAAGACAGAAAAATAAGAAGCAAGAGTGGGAGGCAGAAAAAACAAGGGTGACAAACAAATGGGGTCATAGTGCAAAATAAAGCTAAGATGACTAACAAGGTTAAAAAGACAAGTCTAAAGGCATTGTATCTTAATGTGCGGAACATTCACAATAAGGTAGATGAATTAACAGTGCAAATAGATATAATTGGTTATGATATAGTTGCAATTATGGAGACATGGCTGCAGGGTGACCAAGGATGGGAACTGAACATCCAGGAGTATTCAATATTAAGGAAGGACAGACAAATAGGGAAAGGAGGTGGGGTAGCACTGTTAGTAAAGGAGGAAATCAATGCAATATTGAGGAAGGATATTGGCTTGGAAAATCATGATGTGGAATCTGTTTGGGTGGAAATAAGAAACACCAAGGGGCAGAAAACGTTGGTGAGGGTTGTCTATAGGCCCCCAAACAGTAATGGAGATGTAAGAGAAGGCATTAAGCAGGAAATTAGAGATGCATACAATAAGTGTACAACTGTAATCATGGGTGACTTTAACCTATATATAGATTGAACAAACCAAACTAACAATAATAATGTGGAGGAGGATTTCCTGGAGAGTGCACATGATGGTTTTTTAGACCAATACATTGAGGAACCAACTAGAGGGCAGGCTATCCTAGACTAGGTATTGTGCAATGAGAAAGGATTAATTAACAATCTTCCCTTGGGGAAGAGCAACCATAAAATGATAGAATTGTCCATTAAGATGGAGAGTGAAGATGTTGAATCTAAAACTAGGGTACTGAATCTAAATAAAGGGAACTACGAGGGTATGAGGTGCGAGTTGGCAATGATGGATTGGGGAACCTTATAAAAAGGGTTGATGGTGGATAGGCAATGGCTAATTTCTAAGGGGAAAATGCATGAATTACAACAATTATTCATTCCTGTCCGGCGCAAAAATAAAACAGGAAATGTGGCTCAACCATGGATTACAACAGGAATTAGGGATAGTATTAGATCCAAGGAGGACACATATAAAATTGCCAGATAAAGCAGCAAGCCTGAGGATTGGGAACAGTTTAAAATTCAGCAAAAGTGGACAAAAAGATTGATCAAGAAGGGGAAAATGGAGCATGAGAGTAAACTTGCAGGGAACATAAAAACAGACTGTAAAAGCTTCCATAAATATGTGAAGAGAAAGAGATTAGCAAAGACAAATGTAGGTCCCTTACAGTCAGAAACAGGGGAAATTATAATGGGGATCAAAGAAATGGCAGAAGAATTGAACACATATTTTGGTTCTGTCTTCACAAAAGAGGACACAAATAATTTCCCAGAAATGTTAGGGAACCAAGGGTCAAGTCAAGGAACTGAAGAAAATCAGTATTAGTAAAAGAATGGTGCTAGAAAAATTAATGCGGTTAGACGCTGAAAAATCCCCAGGGCCTGATAATCTACATTCCAGAGTAGTAAAGGAAGTGGCCTTGGAAATATTGGATGCATTGGTGGTCATCTTCCAAAATTCTATAGACTCTGGAGCAGTCCCTACAATCTGTAGGGTGGCAAATGTAACACCACTATTTAAAAAAGGAGGGAGAGAAAAAACAGAGAATTACAGACCGGTTAGCCTAACAACAATAGTGGGGAAAATGCTAGAGTCTATTATAAAAGACATGGCAACAGAACATTTGGAAAGCATTAACGGGATTAGACAAAGTTAGCATGGGTTTATGAATATATATAAATAACTTGGATGAGGGAAACAAATGCAATATTTCCAAGTTTGCTGACGACACAAAACTGGGCAGTGTTGTGAGTTGTGAGGAGGATGCAATGAGGCTTCAGGGTGATTTAGACAAATTATGTGTTTGGGCAAACACAAGGCAGTATAACATGGATAAATGTGAAGTTATACGCTTCGGTGTGAAAAACAGAAAGGCAGAATATTATTTAAATGGTGGTATATTGGGAAATGTGCATGTACAAAGGGATCTGGGTGTCCTTGTACACCAGTCAATGAAAGTAAACAGGCAGGTGCAGCAAGCAATTAGGAAGGCAAATGATATGTTGGCCTTCATTATAAGAGGATTTGAGTTCAGAAGTAAAAATGTCTTACTGTAGTTATACAAGGCCTTGGTGAGACCACACCTGGAGTATTGCATGCAGTTTTGGTCTCCCTACCAAAGAAAGAGGGAGTGCAGCGAAAGTTCACTAGGCTGATACTGAGGATGGCAGGACTGTTGTATGAGGAGAGATTGGTTTGACTGGGCCTGTATTCACCAGAGTTTAGAAGAATGAGAGGGGATCTGACTGAAATGTATAAAATTCTAACAGGGCTAGACAGACTAGATGCAGGGAGGATGTTTCCCCTGGCTGGGGAGACTAGAGCCAGGGACCACAGTCTCAGGATACGGGGAAAGCCATTTAGGACTGAGATGATGGAAAAGTTCTTCACTTAGAGGGTGGTCAACCTATGAAATTCTCTACCACAGGAGGCCGGGTCACTGAGTATATTCAAGAAAGAAATTACTAAATCTTTTGATATTAGGGGCATCAAGGGGTTTGGAGAGAAAGCGGCAATATGGCTTTGAGCTAGAGGATTAGCTATGATCATATTGAATGGTGGAGCAGGCTCAAAGGGCCGAATGGCCTACTCCTGCTCCTAGTTTCTATGTTTCTATGTTTATGACAGATGTCAAGTTGAGAATACAGATGAGAACCAGGCTGAATATAGAGGGTTCATAGAGGAGGTGAGAAAGCAAATAAGAGAAGCAAAGAGGGAGTATGAAAAGAGACTGGCAGTCAATATAACAGGGAATCCCAAAGTCTCCTATAGGCATATAAAGGGGAAAAAGGGTGGTGAATGGAGTAGTAGATCGATTAGGGACCAAAAAGGGGATTTATGCATGGAAGCAGAAGCATAGCTGATGTATTAAATGAATACTTTGCATCTGTCTTTACTAAGGGAGAAGATGCTACCCAGGCCATGGTGAAAGAAGTGGTAATTCAGACACTGTAAAGGTTTAAAACTGATAGGGAGGAAGTATTGGATAGGCTCTCTGGACTTCAAGTTGGGACCGGATCAGATGCATCCAAGGATACTGAGGGAAATTGTGGTGGCACTGGCCATAATTTTCCAGTCTTCCTTACACTCAGTCTTCTGGATTCAGCCCTGGAGAATTGAAAGCGTTACATCTTTTTTCAAAAAGGTGTTTAAAGATAAGCCCAGTAAATATAGGCCAGTCAGTTTAACTTTGGTGGTGGGGAAACTTCTAGAAACCATGGGTGGAATTGTCCCAGATTTGCACTAAGTACGGTAGCGGGCGGGTAAAATGACGTTTTACGCACTGGCCCGATGGCGGGGTTTCACATCGTATCGTCCCAAACCCGCCACATTATTTATGTATTCCCAGGAAACGGCGTTTCCATGGCACGCGGACTCTCATTCCACTGCCCGCTATAACCTTGCTGCTTCATCACACTGGGGGCCATATTTAATGTCCAGCCAAGCACACACATCTCAGTGCTTCCTGCCCATGATTGCTGCAGGGAAGATGTCCACAAAAGGCAAAAGGACTGTAGCCCCCAGGTTTATCAATGCGTCACTGGAATGCCTTTAGAATGCCGTGGAGGTCCGCCAGGATGTCCTCTGCCCGCGCTCTGGCTGCAAGATGAGCAGCAGAGTGACCAACCAGGCTTGGGAGGCGATGGCAGCAGTGGTCAGTGCCAACACCCTTCAAAAGAGGACAGCCACCCGGTGCCACCAGAGGATGAATGATCTCGTCCATTCCGTCAGGGTAAGTCACTGCTCTCATACTCTCAATTCACACACTCACAAACCCATCACACATCCACAGGAATCTCACTCACTCTAAGTTCAAGGGACATCACCATTCACTCTCTCACACACATCGTCATTGTCCTCATCCTGTCCATGGGATCACTCACCACCACAAATGCCAGGCTTACTTATCATCTGGCCTGGCAGGCATTTTGCCTACATGCTTCCATCTCTATTCATGCAGGACAAGCTGGCACACAACAATGGGAAGAGGTCGCAGAATGGTGCAGGAATGCCTGAAATCAAGGTCCTCAAGGACTCTGAAAACAGAGCCATCCAGCTGGCCGGCGACGATCTGGACCATTCCTATACTGACGGTGAGGTTGGTGGTGCTCAACCAACTGAGGATCCAGCAGTGCAGCATCCATCACCACTCACTATGCTGTGAGTGATGTGTCCTGTTTCACAGGCCACTGCCATGCACTAATTATCTCTCCTTGCTTTCACAGGCACATCTGGGAAACAGCCAAGAGAGTCCATGGGCCTCCAATCAAGCCCCCAGGGAAGCTCAGAAGAGCAATCTGCTGTAACCCTTCTTGAAGACCCGTCACAGCGCTCACCACACCCTCCATCAGCTCAGAGACACACACCTTGGTAGAACCTAGGTTTAGAATAGCCTCGAGATCACAATCTCGTGAGCATATCGCACTGTCTGATCCACCGCAGGTGGTGGCAGGGATGTCCGTGGTGTCTGGTACTCAGAAGATTACCGGAGGCTTGTGAAATCCCACAGAGGTCACATGTGGAGCCCTGAAAGGAGCCACTGGTGTAGAAAGTGAGCACCACGGTCACTTTCACAGCCACTGGCAGTGGATGCCCTCCATGTCTCCTTGGCATCAAATCCTGCAGCAGGTGGCACATGTGACCAACCAGTTCCCTAGACAGGTGCAGTCTTCGGCGACACTGGTTCATCTGCAGGAGTCAATGGCAGCATCTATAGACCCTGGGTGTCGCTAGGCGCCGACCAGCGACGGCTTTCTGTGGCTCTTTGGTGGTGTGTGCGGGGTCCCCAGCCGCCCCTTCTTCCTGAGGTCGCTGCTTCTCCTTCTGAGCAGCTAGGAGCTTCAGTTCCTCTCTCCTCCGTCATCTTCATGCTCTGTAGGCCATCAGGCATACAGCTAGTTCACCAGGCTCCATGATCCTGATGTACTTCTCCTGCAGGATGAAAAAGAGAGACACATGGGTTAGCATGGGTGTGCTAAGAACCTTAAACAAAAACAGAATTACCTGGAAAAACTCAGCAGGTCTGGCAGCATCGGCGGAGAAGAAAAGAGTTGACTAAGAACCTTTCCTGGTTAAGTGTGAAGGCCACTTAATGCATCGTGGAGAGTGTGCTGCCCACCACTTGGATGGCCAGAGTTTAGTGCGCTGCATGGCTGCCTGAAACCCCACCCTCCTCCGCCCCCCTATACCTGACTGATTGGCGGCAGCTTTGCCCACT
The DNA here is from genome assembly GCF_017639515.1 of Carcharodon carcharias. Classification (NCBI taxonomy): domain Eukaryota; kingdom Metazoa; phylum Chordata; class Chondrichthyes; order Lamniformes; family Lamnidae; genus Carcharodon; species Carcharodon carcharias. The sequence goes on from NC_054470.1 coordinate 39,663,996, forward strand.
GGACTGCATGCTGTGCTCTCAGCTCAGGCACAGGCATTCTCCTAACCCGCACTGCAAGGCTGCACTGTTAGCTTGAACCATGGGGGAGACTAGTCCAAACCGGGCTGCTGACATTGCAAGGGGCTGTGAGCACCTCCGCCAGTGACTGCTCCATGGCCAACTTTAGCAAGGAGATTGTACAATGTGCGCAGTCATCCAACTGTTCTGCAGTCCACTAAAACATTCATGACTTTGCAGTCTGTACTGGGGGTGAAAAGGTTTGGAGCACTTTGATGCCTCTGCATTGCTCGAGTGGGCAGATAAGCTAGAAGCCCGACTCCAATCGGGTTGTGCCTGAACTGTCTCAGCTGAAGAGGAATGGTCACTATATACAGGTTTCCCTAATGCCTGTCCGCTCCCCTCACCCACTCCACCCCGCTGCCCCCCCCCACACCTCCCCCCACCTCCCCCCCGCCCCCCACCCCCACCACCCCATATGCTTGTGCCTTATATTCACCGGCATAGCTGCACTTGCCCCTCTGCCACCCACAAGTCATCTCAACAGCAGGGCTGCCCTTGACCCCCAACGCTCCTCAAGCTAGAAGTCCAACAGGCGATCCTGGCGAGCACTGCACATTGTTGCTGTCTACTCACCTCCTTGTTCCCCTCAAAGTGCAGCCTGCCAAGTGCACGCCTTTTACGTGCTGTTGTGAGAAACACTGAGGTGTGGGGGGTGGAGGGGGTGGAGGCTGGTGGGGGGTGGGGAACGATTCTGGTGGGCTGGTCTAACAATGATATGCAGATGCGTTACAATGAGGTTCCCGATGTCCGATGGTGGGAAAAGCAGCCTGCCATCGATGGGCTGAGCAGACAATCACAAACTGGTTTCACTGAGTCAGGAAACCGACTGCACTATATTGTCTGCTCACGCCCGATGCCAGGGAACACAGCCAATCCCGACCAATAATTAATGACAAAATTTATAGTCACATGGACAAATGTGGGTTAATTGCAGAAAGCCAGTGTGGGTTTCTGAAGGGAAAATTGGGTTTAACTAACTTGCTAGAGTTTTTTGAAGAGGTAACAGAGAGGGTTGATAAGGGAAATGCTGTTGATGGACTTCCAAAAGGCTTTATTTCTCATGGAATAAAAGGGACAGTAGCAACATTGATATGAAATTGGCTGAGTGATAGGAAACAGAGAGTAGTGGTTAATGGATGTTTTGCAGGCTGGAGGAAGGTTTGTGGTGGAGTTCCCCAGGGGTCAGTGTTGGGACTCTTACTTTTCCTGATGGACCTTCGTATTAGGGCACAATTTCAAAATTTGTGGTTGATACGAAACTTAGAAGCATTGTGAACTGTGAGGAGAACAGTATAGAACTTCAAAAGGACATAGATTGGGTGGACAGGTGACAGATGAAGTTCAATGCAGAGAAATGTGAAGTGATTTATTTTGGTAGGAAGAACATAGAGAGACAATATAAAATAAAGGGTACAACTCTAAAGAGAGTGCAGAAGAAGAGGGACCTGGTTAAATATTTGCATACATCATCGAAGGTGGCAGGACAGGTTAAGAGAGCAGTTAATAAAGCATACGGTATCCTGGACTTTATTCATAGGGACATAGAGCACAAGAGCAAGGAGGTTATATTGAACTTGTATAAGACACTAGTTCAGCCTCAGCTGGAATATTGCATCCAGTTCTGGGCATCGCACATTAGGAAGGATGTGAAGGCATTGGAGATAGTGCAGAAAAGATTCACGAGAATGGTTCAAGCACAGGAACTTCAGTTATGACGACAGAATGGAAAAGTTAGGACTCTTTTCCTTGGAGAAACGAAGACCGAGAAGGGATTTGATAGAGGTATTCAAAATCATGAGGGATCTCGACAAAGTAGATAGGAGAACCTGTTCCCACTCCTGAAAGGATCAAGAACAAGAGGACACATTTAAAGTAATTGCTAAAAGAAGCAAAAGTGATGTGAAAAAAAACTCTTTTACGCTTGAAGTGGTTAAGATCTGGAATGCACTGCCTAAGACTATGGTGAAGGCAGGTTCAATTGCAGCATTCAAAAGGGAATTTATCTGAAAAGGAAGAACATGCAAAGTTACGGGTAGAAGGATGGAGAATGGCACTAAGTGAATTGCTCATTCAGAGAGCTGGTGCAGACATGATGGGTCAAATGGCCTCCTGTGCTGTAACAATTCTGTGATTTAGTTAAGAGCAACATCCAAGCTGTGGGGCACTAAGTAATATAATTTACTGCTGTTCCTGGATGTGTTTGCAAAGTTGCAACAATTAGTAAGTTGGAGAGTTAACCACACAACCACCAAAGGGCTGGTAATGAGTTGCTGCTCTGCTATCTTGATGACTATTCAACGTCGAATCATATGGTTATGATCTTATAGTGGATTTACAGAATACAAGAATCATTTGCAAACTCAGAGATTCATTGCATTGCCAACATCTGTTTTAAATTAAAATCAGGCTGCCCTGTTCTTTATACAATAATAAAACCTCAGTAGACGGTAAAATAGGAGCATAATGCAGGTTAACAGTTGTGATACTATCTATTTTTTGACATTAGGAAACACAGGGCAACAATTATTTTAATATTAACTATTCAATGAAAATAGAGCAAAGCTTTATTTTTGACACAACATTTAACAATTATTTTCTTATTTTCAAATATTTGTCCAAAAAACTTTTTGAGGAGGAAAACAGCTTTTGTTAACATGAAAAGAAACATGATAAAAAACATTAATTCTTCCATAAAATTCTCTTTTTCTTACAATATTGAATCATTTTGAACCTGTGCCCAACTTACATTTTTTACTGACAAGGGCATTGTGTCTTACTAACATCCAGGTCTATCATGGCAAAGGAGGCAGAACAGACCTTCAGCTTGCTCTTAACCAGTGTAAATTCTCAGATTGACGTTTTTAGTTAGGAGATTAAGCATTTTTGGGATCCGCCACCGATGGTCCACTTCCACCTCTCTCAAGTCGTGGTATTACCTCTGCTACACTCTACAGGTAGGCAGACTTTAAATGTTGTAAATTCTGAGGCAAGTAGTTATATATCCATAAGAATAAAATGGCAAAGAGAATACCAGCACGAACCTTCAATTCTATTTATGATGCATGTTGTCGAGACATCTTAAGGAACTGACACAGCACACTGCATCATCTCTATGACTATGTAAACTAAACTCCCAGACCTATCTGTGTTCTAACCTTACTTCTGCTTTGTACATTGCAAATCCAGTCTGACTGCAATGTCTTCAATATCCCTTGTTTGCAAGCCCAACCCATGTAGCTTTATTCCATAGGTCTGGCAGTATTTGTGGACTGAGAAAAGGAGTTAACGTTTTAGGTCAAACTTAAAGACCTGAAATACAAATTTGTTTCTCTCCACATATACTGCCTGACCTGCTGAGCATTTCCAGCATTTTCTGTTTTTGTTTCAGATTTGCAGGATCCACAGCATTTTGCTTTTGTTGGAGCTTTACTCCATACCCACTTCACCCTTGAGCCCTGCTCCCTCCTGGCTTCATGTACACTATGTGTTAACGCATGTGCGCCAGAGTATGGTTGGAGTAGTTAAAATAAACGGCCAAAGGTTTCTGCTTTGACTGCAATTGTCATTGTGGGCACAAATTACACCCAAAATTCCATTAGTTTTACAAGGTTTTCATTTGCTCATGTTTTTGCCCAAGCTAATTTGCAAATTGCCAAATGTGAAATCATCAGTGAACCTGCGCGATCAGGAAACAGTTTAGAATGTAATTTTTTGTTTAAATTTTGCATAAATATACTTCTTGATATATTTAAGAGTGGTAACTTGATGTAGTTTTACTAATACAGATGAAAATGGATTTAATATAAGAAATAAGCATTTATAAGAGTGTCCAGTCTACAACCTGTGAGTAATCTACTGTTAAATCATTGAAAGTGATTTTGAAAAGCTATACAGAATCATTTACTAATTACCTTGATACAGTAGTTAGTTTCTTAGTAAATTGAAATAATAGCTTTTAAAAGCATCTAAAAACCAGCTTAATTTTAAGTATTTCCAAGAAGGCCAAGAAACAGGCACAATTAGCAGAATCTCCCAATGGTGGTCAATTTGATCTCTGGCCTGGTCAGTTTTGTGGATAAGGCCAACTTTCTAGATCAATGTTTTTTAAACTAGTGAAAAAGATTGCCAAAATTTGATTTGCACTGGGTATAATTTACATTTAAAATTCCTTGATTTTCTGTGCTGATTTGGTTGATTTCACAAATTGTGCTGGAAAGACAAGTGCAGCTTAACAGAAACCCCAGGCCATGATGTTAAAGAAAGAAAAAGCTTGCATTTGCATTGTGCCTTTTATGCCAAAGTGCTTTACAGCCAATTAAGTATTTTGAAATGCAATCACCGTTTTCATGTAGGAAACGTGGCAGCCAAATTGAGCACAGTAAGCTCCACAAACAGCAATGAGATAATGACTAGATAATCTGTTTTAGAGATGTTGGTTGAAGAATAAATATTTGCCCAGACACCCAGTGAGAACTACCCTGACCTTCTTTGATTATTGCTATGGGATCTTATATGTCCACAGAAGTGGGATGACAAGGTTTTGGTTTAATATCTCACCCGAAAGACAGCACCCCTAACAGTGCAGCATCCCTTAGCACTACATTGGAGTGTCAGATTAGATATAGGGTGGAATTTTACAGTCCCGCTGAAGTCAATGAACTTCTGAGTGGCTCACCTAATTTTAGGGCCTTGCCCCACCCCCGCTGCGGTGTGGCTGTAAAATTCTGCCCGCAGTACTCAAATCTGTGGAGTGGGATTTGAAACTTTAACCTTCTGACTCAGAAGTAAGAGCGCTAAGCTGAGACATGGCTCTCTCTGAAATGACTGTTCTCAGTAAATTGTTAGTTTGCAATTCAAAGCTATCAGTTAATTTGATTAAAGTTCACGACTTTATGATAATTCCTTCCTCTTCATAACCCATGGGAGTTGAATTAGATTGTAGTGCCCCTCTGCCACCATGACCTAGTTGAGTAGACTCAGAAGAGACTAGGGATTGAACCTAGGACCTTTTCAGTTTACATGTTCAGTACCAATCTATTCAGTGAATCAACTCACTGGGCCATTGCCAAGAGCAATTATTGCAAAAATAAACCAGAATTACAAAATCATAAGGGGGAGAACTTTTCCTATGGCGGGCAGGCTGAGCGGGAGAGGACGGGCGCCGAGCCTATCGTCGCCGGCGATCGGCTGCACGCCACCATTTTACATGGGCGGGCCAATTAAGGCCCGCCCAGTATAACGCTCAGCACTACCTGTGCAGGCGGGGGAAGGAAGGAGTGTCAAGGCCTGCACTCTTTTGTGCATGCCTCAAGGAGATTGAATGGATTAGAAACCTTTTTAATAAATAAAGTAAAAATTTATTTAAACATGTCCCCTCATGTGACAGTGCCACATGAGCTGGGACATGATTGTGAAGTTAGGAAAATGTATTTATTTATTTTATAAAAGTTTCAGGAAACCTCATCCCACCCGTGGATGAGGTTTCCTGAAAAATGCGAAGGCCGCTTGGGCTCTTTGCCTGCCCACCAACCTTAAGGTTGGACGTGCAGCGTTCTTAACAAGTTTAATTACTTTTTTAACGGATGCATGCCCAACGTCATCGCGCGTCATTTTATGCGTCGGCATGTCAGGACTGCCCCTGCACGCCAATGGCAAAATTCTGCCCAAGGAGCCTGAAGAAAGATACAAATCACTTAGGTTGACTTTCTAGCTGCTGTTGATGCTTCCAACGAGTAGGACCTGAATGCAACAATGTCACACACATTCAATCAAATCAATCGTCCATTCTGCATGAAGTTGCCATTTTCCACCATGGGGGTTCATGCCTTCAGGGTTTCTTCCACTGTGCAACTGTAACTGTGATAGAAGTTTGATTAAAACTCATTGTAAAAACGCCCGTGCAGCTTATTGGCTTAACAGACCAAATCAAAGGACAATTGAAATTAAAATGCCTTACTACCAGCTCAGCCAGCAGAAATGCATTAAGGTGATGTTTTTCTCCTGCTGCAACCAAAAATTGGTTACAAATCAAGGTTACAGGATTATGTAAATATTTGGTGGAGCCATGCACCCTTACAAAGGAAACAGAAGTGCCTGCCTCGTTGATGCGTAGAAAAATGGAGTGGACAAGTGTTGGGGGTAGTATATTAGCATGGATAGGGGACTGGCTAACTAATAGAAGTCAGAGAGTTGGGATAAGGGGGGCATTTTGAGATGACAACCTGTAACTACTGGAGTACCACAGGGATCAGTGCTGGGGCATCTGCTCATGTCTAACTGGAAGTTCTGCCATTGAGAGTTGCGGACCAATCAAGTTGCCAGCAACACTCATGTCCCAGCAGTGTCACTGGGAGCAATGGCCACTGCTATGACTGCATACAGTCTTGAGGAGGAGATGTTCAAGGAACCTGGAACCAGGAGAATTCAGGGCCCCACTGGGGACAGGCACGTAGGCCTCAGCAAGGTGATGGGAGGCTGGGGTGGACAGGAGAAATGCGGGGTGAGAAAACCTTGGAGAAGGCCTCCAATGGGCACAGGGTGCCCAAACAGGAGGCATCTCCTCCAACCTGGTCACCAGATTGTGGATTTTTACTAGGCAGCCTGGATACTTGGGGCTGGCCTCCCCACCGCAGAAAAAGGCCTAGCAGCAGTGGAAGGAACCCCTTGGTGGCCATTGATTGGCCCATGGGCAAGAGGGCTGACAAATGCCTCCCCTGCCCCGGCCCCACCAACTCCCCCCCACCGCTGTTGTGGATAAAATACCTGCAGGAACAAGTAGACGATGAGCATGGCGCTGTGGCCATGGTGCCCAATTTTATGTGCCCCCCGCCCAACCCCATCTCCCACTCCTCTCCTGAGGGGACCGTAAAATTCAGCCCTATGTGTCTGTCTCTAATTTAACCCTTTGTTTTTACAGAGGGAACAGTCCATGTGCGATAACCCAATGCAATTGGTGTAAGGTTTTCACATTATTAATTTATAGTAATATGTATAGGAATCAGCAGTGGCTCAGTTGCTGGCACTCTCGCTTCTGAGTCAGAAAGTTGTGGGTTTAAGTGCACACCAAGGACTTGAGCACAACTAATCTAAGCTGACACTCCACTGCAGTACTGGAAGAATACTGCACTGTTAGAAGTATTTCAGATGATATGTTAAACCAAGTCCCCATCAGCACTCTCAGGTGGATGTAAAAGATCCCATGGCACTGTTTTAAGAACAGGGAAGTTACCACCGATGTTCTGGCCAATATTTATCTCTCAATCAACATCATGAAAACAGATTACCTGTTCATTATCACATTGCTGTTTGTGGGAGCTTGCTGTGCCCAAATTAGCTGCTGTGTTTCATACATCACAACAGTGACTACACTTCAAAAGTACTTAATTGGCTGCAAAGCGTTTTGTGATATCCTGAGGCTGTGAAAGATACTATATAAATGCAAATAATTAACTTTATCATATTTCTTATAAATAGGCTAATAAAGTATTTTCTAACATATTCCATCTTTCATATCACTGTTTCAGATATGTTTTCCTTTTCCCTCAACCAAAGATTTTTTCTCTACTGTGGTTGACAGGGCTCTTGACCATATCCATTCTATTTCCCACACTTTTGCTCTCGCCCCTTTCCCTCCCTCCCAGAATCACAATAGGGTTTCCATTGTCCACACCTTTCACTCAGACAGCCTCCACATTTGCCATTTCCACCACCTCCAGTGTGATGCCATCACCAAACACATCTTCCCTTTCCTTCAACATTCCAAAAGGACCATTCTCTCTGTGACACCCTAGCACACTCCTTAATTACTCCTCTTCCCATGGCACCTACCCATGTAAGCATAAGAGATGCAGCACCTACCCTTTTACCTCCTGCCTTCTTACCAAGGCTCCAAACACTCCTTCCATGTGAAACAGCAAATTACTTTAAATTAAATATACTGTGTTTGCTGCTTACAATATAGCCTCCTCTATACTGACCACTTTGTAGAACACCACCTTTCAGTTTGCAATAATGCCCATGAGCTTCCAGTCACCAGTCATTTCAATTCTCTTCCCTACTCCCACTCTGACCACTTTGTCCTTGGCCTCCTACAGCTCAATGCGGCTCAAAGGACAGTACCTCATCTTTCTCTTAGGCACTTTACAATTTTCCAACTAAACAGTGAGCCCAACAATTTCGGATCATAATCTCTGCTCTCATTTTTTCCTCGGGTGTTGGTGATCATTCTGCTTTTCTTAGCATCAGTTTTTGCTTTGCACCTTCACCTGTTTTGTCAGTTAATGTCTTCTGCCTTTCACCCTCTCTCAGATTCCCTTTTGTCCTTCCCCCTTTCCCCTCATCTGCCTTTTTACTTGCTTAAAATCCGATACATTCTACTTTTTCTGATTCTGATGAAAGATCAGCTTGAAATGGTAACTTTGGCTGGAATTTTCTGCCCCTGTTGGCATCGGGCTCATGGGCAGGTCTCTACTTACAGCCATAAGGTAGGGGTGGCTTTTCAACGGCTGCAGGGCTATGGCTTGCTAGGGGAAGAGGGAGAAGTGGCCTCAGGTAAGGGAAGTGTCTGCAGGGCTAGGGCATTACTAGGAATGGGGGGTATCCCAGCGTGTGTGTGGGGACACATGTTGATCTGTGCAGTGGCCTCAAGAGGTTGAGGGCTGAGGAGTCAGAATCCCGAAGAGATGAGGCCAGATGAAGATGTGAGGGTGTGTGTGGGAGAGTGAGTGGTGATGTTCCTTGAGCTGGCCGTGAACGGGATGCCAATGAACGTGTGATGGGCTTGTGAGTGTGTGAGTTTAGGGTGATGAGATGGTTGCCTTACCCTGGCAGCGCAGATGAGATCATTCATCTTCTTTCTGTACTGGATGGCGAACCTCTTCTGTGCACTGAATACCAATGCCACTGCCTCCCAAGGCAGAGTAGTGTCACTGATGGGCCTCCTGCGGCCAGAGCAGGGGTAGAGGACATTGTGGCGGGCTCCAGCAGTGTCCACAAGGCATCCCAGGGATGCATCACTGAATAGGGAGCTGCACTCTTCTTGGCTTTTGGGGCCATGTCTTCACCAGTGCCCTCCTGGGTTGCAAGCATTGAGAAGTGTGCATGCAGCTACGGTTTAAATATGGTGCCCTGCATGAGGAAGTGGTGAGGTAATGGCATGGTGGGCAAGTCAGAGACTGCCCGCCAGTGAGACAATGTGTTTCCTATGGTTGCATATGTGGAATAAGGGCAATAAGATGCCAACAGCTGCCATTGCGGACAGCGGGTATAACATCCTTTTTCCCGCCCGCTCCTGTATTTAGTGGGAATCTGGGACGGTTACCCTTTGTTTCTCAGTCCACAGATATTATCAGATCTGCTGAATATTTCCAGCATTTTCTGTTTTTACTTCTAACAAATGCTTATTTGTCTGTGGTCTTTAGGGGAGCAAATTTAATATCTTGTTCAATAGTCTTTCAACTACTCTCCATCAATGTTTTCTGAGCCACACAGCAACACAACAATTTGTAACATACCCCAGAGGGAACAAACATGCTGTGTACAACCAATGCTCCCTTTAAGATGTACACACATGTGGCCACATGGCTATCTTAAAAGTGCAACAAGCGGGCCACGGGCAGCAAAGAGGAATTAGAGGGAACATTGCTCTTCAACGTAATGCTTTTTAAACTTGTATGAACAAACTTTGCTTAAAAAGGTATCTAAATGTCTTTTTAAGTGGAGGCAGTGGTGTAGTGGTATTGTTGCTGGACTAGTAATCCAGAAATCCAGGGTAATGCCCTGGGGAACTGGGTTCAAATCCCACCACTGTGGGCAGTGTAATTTAAGTTTAATAAAAATCTTGAATTAAAAGTCAAATGATAACCATGAAACCATTGTCAATTGTTGTAAAAACCCATCTGGCTCATTAATGCCATTGAAGGAAGGAAATCTACTGTCCTTGCCTGGCCTACATATGACTCCAGACCCACAGCAATGTGGTTGGCTCTTAAAAATGCCCTCTGAACAAGGACAATTGGGGATGGGCAATAAATGCTGACCTAGCCAGCAACGCCCACATCCCATGAACAAATGAAAATGTAATTATTTTCCTAAACTATTTGAAGAGCAAGGAATTCACCTGGAGCTATGATTAACATTCCTCCCTTGGCTGAACCAATTGGGCTGGTCGGTCATTTTGTGGATTAGTTTGGCACCATTCCACTGGAGAATGATATTGCATTTGATGATAGTCATTGTCTGTCAAAATATAATTCATTGTGTGAAATGCTTTGAGACATCCTGAAGTGAAGCCTGCTTTATAAAATGGTATTATCACACATTGACCAAGTTACCTAACTAACAATGAGTCAAAGCTAATAGAGAACATGAATATTGCTATAAAATGAAAATATAACGCTCAGACTTCTGAAATTTTGCTCCTGGGGTGCAGTCTCACTGGCCATGAATTGGAGATATGTCCATAGCCATATAGTCCTGATTCCCAACTTGCACTTGACATCAGTTACCATTAGTAAAACCTTTAACTCCAGCCCTACAATGTTTTTCATTTTTGCAGAGCAAAATGAGATGGCCACATATTCTGCCATTCTGCCATGAACCAGACCAAAGAAATGGTAATGCCTCAAAATGAGGAATTGCTATGGTTTCCATGTGTATTAACATTGTGAACTAAAAAAAGCCTGTTTTCAACGCACAAACTTATAGTTCTTGTGCACAAAAACTAATGAATGCCACTACGAAACCCTGCCCTAAGTTACCAGGGTACAAGCTACACCATCCTGATAGCTCGCGAGGATGCGGCATTTAGTTCTGTGACTTGGAGCTGCTAATTGATGGATTGTGGTCACTAATGCAGGAAGGGAAGAAGAGGGAAACCCAGACTCAATTTAAACAATGGATTTTCATTAAAATTTCCCCCCTTAAACTGAGTGGTGTCTGTCACCCTACCCACTCTGTCCGCTGTGCAGTGAGAGCCAGGTTGTGGTGTCATCATGCAGCTGAGAAGTGCCGATTATGCCTCCTATAACCAGCTTTATTCCCAGAAGGGATTTACACCTTTTTAAGTATTGCTATGAGATATCCTGACTTGTCATTCTCATCGACAATGCGATGGGGGGTATCCTAACAAGGCGAAAAGAGACCTATTCCCCCTGTTGGCATTGGTGTCATGGGGGTTTGCTTCTCCATCTGGGCGCATTGGGCAAAGTCTGAGCTGCTATTACTTTCATAAGTGGAGCTGCCCTAGAAAAGGACAAAATAGAAAGCTAAGGAAACAGAGGCACAGCAAGTGGCAAATTAACACCGACAGCCAAGAATGTTTGAAAAATCATGAAAGCAGAGGGTGGGGATAGGTCAAAGCAGGTTGATCAGACTTCTCCACACATCGAGGGGTTACGATCTGGGATGCACTACCCGAGAGTGTGGTGGAGGCAGGTTCAATTGATGTATTCAAGAGGGAATATGGATAGAAGGTAGGAGAGTGGCACTCTCCATTGCTCCTACTGAGAGCCAGCACAGACACCATTGGCCGAAAGACCTTCTTCTGAGCTGTAACCATTCTGTGATATTTGCTTAGCACTTTTAATGCAATAAAATGTCCAAAGGCACTTCACAGGAGCATTATAAAGCAAAATTAGGACTGAGCCACTTAAGGCAATTGGTGGAATTTTCCCTGAATTGCACCGTGCATTGGCAGGCATGAAAAACGATGTTTTACCTGCTGGCCGCAAGGGCAGATTTTTGCGCCGTAATGTCTGCTTCCCGCTGCATTAATTATGCAGCCAAAGGAAACACGCATCTCGCTGATGGGCAGCCTCTGAATCACCCACCATGGCATTACCTCACCGTTTCCTCACTCCAGGTTCCATATCTAAAATGCAGCCGCACACACAGTTCTCAACGCTGGCAGCCCAGGAAGACATGGATTATCTTATTTACTTGTTCAATCTCTCAGCATCCAATATTTCTGTACTAGTTTAATGAAAGGTGGTATCAGTGGCTAGTGCCAGTCTAGTGGGATGATTATTGCCTGCTAGAGTGATACATATTTTTCCTGATTTTAAAAACATCCTGTTTGGGATTAAAGCTGAAGCATCTTGTTTTTCTTGATTACTCCAACCTATGTGATATAATTCCATTTAACATTCAGCGCACCTTAGAGATGGGTGGAGTCGAGAAAGTGCAGCTGTTTCTTTCTAATCAAACAGAGCACTTAAGATGCTATAACTTTCAAAGTGGCATTAGTGCAATTAATTAATGGTTATTGTGTTTTGGTTGATGCAAACAGCCTGCCTGTTTTAAACAAGTGGTGAATTTGTATTTGACTTGAACTATCACACTGAAGTTGGTTTTCATTCTCTGCTCCTCCCCAAATTGTGTAAAAGGGGGTTGAAACTTTTCCAGAAGTCTCACCATCGTCTCCTACCCATGGCAATGTTCCTTCTTGTTTTCCCACCTTCTGTAGACTCTCTGTCATGTATCACTCGCTGATTGAACAGCTGTTTAGTCCACTCCCAGGCTTCTGGCTATGTTACTCTGCAATCATTCACTGCATGCACAAGACTGCAATGACACATTATTTTATATCCCTGTTATGAAATGTCCAACCATTGCTAATTTGGCACATTATTTTTTTAAATCAATAACGTGCATTATGTCCTTTCACCAATCAAATGACAAATTAATTACTCAGTAACTTTATCATAATATTGGACTCTCAGGAATATTGCTAACCCATCATTACATACTTTTTATACCATAAATGGTTAAGAATTGAAACTGAAAATTGGTGGTTAATATTCTATCAGTGTTATGCTATCCCATGTTATTTGAAGTACCATCAGAATATCTCAAATGAATTGTAGGTTAGCAGCTTTATTCCAACCAAGTAATGCAAAATAGCTCCAACTTCAGAAGAATTGCCCTCAGTGCTCCAGTCCCTTGTCAGCATGGACTCAAGTCCTCAGAGAACTGACAACCATGAGACAGCCAGCTTTCTGCACAATTTAACACATTTAGGATCCCTAACAATCATTCTTTAGAAATGACATCACCTTCTGAATACTGACTCAGGACAAAAATTTTTACATCAGTCCCCAGAGACATAAAATTGTGGACAGCGTGCTAATGATTTTCCAACATGTGCTGGCAATGAGCGAGGTTTTTTGGAATATTATCCACAATAATCTTTTTCCCTTGTGCTAGATTCAAACAGTATGGTCTGAAAATTCTACAGGGGCTAGTCAGATAGCCGAAGAACCAGATATTTGGCTGTGAACCCCATCCCTAGTGGTGGGAATGGAGACATTTGCAGGGTCAATGTGGACCACTGGCACCTTCAAATATTCACACCTCTATTTCCCTTGTAAGATAGAGTGGGAGAATGAGGAAGGATGTAAGGGGATGGGGTGGAGATCCCCCATGGAGGGCAAGAACACAGGAGGGAGAGGAGAGGGTAATGGAGGAGTGGAGAAGGAGGAGGGAGAGGGGTGTGGTAGGAGGAAGCAGAGGGTAAATGAGAAGGAGGAGGGAGGTAATATAGACAGGAAACAGGAGGAGATAGGGAAAGGAGGGGAGAGGAGGGGAGGGGGGAACGGGGAGGGAAATGGGAGGGGGGAGGCAAGAGGGTGTACAGGGCTATGTCTCTGCCCGGTGGGAGGAGGGTGAGGGGAAGACGGGAAAGGTAAGGCAGCAGGGGAGGGTACGGGAGGGGAGGGGTAATATTGAGGAAGAGGAATTCATATCAGCAGGGGTAGTTATTAAGGAATAGCACAGTCAGCCATTAGAGAAAGTGAATATCAGCTAGTGGGTGAAGGAAGGTGGTTGCTGCGAATAGGAAGGGCAGTTAGGGGATTACTGAAAAATGGGAAATTAAGTGGGCTAGAGATAATCTTTGAGGGAAAATTGTAATAAGTATGTGCTGTCGATGGCAGGGGAAGAAGAAAGAAGAAATTAATTATGTGGTGCGTTTGAACAACAATAAGAACTTTATTTAGTGCCTTTCACATACTAAAACATCCCAAGGCACATCATAGGAGCGTTATAAAATCAGATATGACATGGAGCCACAAAAGGAGATATTGGCCAAGATCTTCTGGTCTCTGAATAGTCGGAGATGGGACGTAGCCCCTAAGGTGCGTTTTGGGGCCCCTTGGAAGTCCCAACACAATGACTTTGTGGGAACTTTCCAGGAAGTTTAAATTAGATTTCCCTGCTCCCCGGGACCCTCTGAAAAGGTCTCCAATTCTGGGTTAGAGTGGGAGACTTTGGACAGTTCTGACTTACTTATCTGGGTACTTAACCAGGAAATGTTAGACAGGAAAATCCTAGTAACTATACAATTGAGATCCTCAACTCCGTCCTCAGCTACCCAACTCCATCCCCCCCAACTCCAAACCTCCATCCTCTAACCCCGGCTCCCTTCCTGACCCAACCTGACTAGCCCCCACCCCCTGACTCCCCCAACACCCTCTGACTCCCTTCTGACCACCAGATTCCCCCTGACCCACTGACCTGACTCAACCTCATCGCCTGACCCACCCACAACCCTACTCAGCTGCCACCATACCCCCTTGCTCACCCTACCCCCTTACCTACTCTAACTCTCACCAACCCTACCTGCTTACCCACCCTACCTCCTTACCCACCTGCTTCACCCACCCCACCCACTTATCCACTCTACCACCTCATCCACTAAACCCCATTTTCCACCCTACCCCATTACCCACCTACCCCCTTAACTACTTATCTTACCCACCCTACCACCTACCTCACCCACCCTACCCTCTTACCTACTTACCTCATTCACCCTACCCCCTTACACACTTGCCTTCTCTATGTAGTTTTTCAAAGAAGCTTTGGGACATTTAATGTTTACCTACCAGAATACAGCAGCTATTGCCTTAAAAATGGGCTGTGGCTTCTCCGCAGTTTCTCTCCACTGCCCCCTCCGAGCCTTTCTGCACTGACTGAGTTCTGCAGGATATGCCATTGGAAGCTTGTCCAGGAAAGTCATAGGAAGTTAAGTGAGTATTTTTTGTCTGATCAGGGTAAAAATATGGGTTCTGACCATGAATGGAAGATTTGGGTCATTAGGTGGGATGACCAAAAGCTTGGTCATTGAGGTAGGTTTTGAGGTATGTTTTAAAGGAGGAAAGCAAGGTAGAGAGGTGGAGAGGTGCTGGAAGGGTATTCCAGAGCTTATGGCCTAGGCAACTGAAGGCATGATCACTAATGGTGGAGCAGTAAAAATTGGGGATGCTCAAGAGGTCAGAATTAGATGAGCACAGATTTCTTGGAGGGTTGTGGTACTGGAGGAGATTTCTGAAGTAGGGAGGAGTGAGGCCTATGAGGGATTTGATAACAAGGGTGCAAATTTTAAAATCAAGGTATTACTTGACTGGGAGCCAATGTAGGTCAGCGAGCTCAGGGTGATAGGAGAACGGGACTTGGTGCAAGTAACTTTGATTAAAGTTTTTTTTTGAAACACACTGGGTGGATCACATTATAAAAACACAAAAGCATTCCAAACAAAACATGAACTTTTTAAAAATGTGGACCAGATTATTTGTGTTGTTCTCACATGTGAAGTATTTAAGCACGTTTCTCGCTAGAACAAACACTGATTTGGTTTCCCGTGTTGTATATAAAAGCTTATCTCATGGTAATAGCAGCAAATGCTTTCTACAGGGCAGACCTAGTAAAGGAAAAACAAGAGCAGAGCTGTTTTATTTTTCTCAGTTTCAGACAGCAGAGTTTTGGATGACATCATGTTTACAGAGGGTAGAAAATGGAAGACCAGCCTGGAGTGCTTCGGAATATTTTAGTCTAGAAATAGTGAAAGCATGAATGAGGATTTCTGCAGCAGATGGGCTGAGGAAAGGTCAAGTCAGGCGATGTTACAGAGGTTGAAAAACACAGTCTTGCAGATGGTGCAAATATGAGGTCATAAGTTCATCTCGGGTTCAAATGTGACTCCAAGGTTGTGAACAGACTGGCTTCTGTTTCCAGGGAGAGGGAACGAGAAATAGAGGCAGCAGGGAAGGCAGAAGGGGTTGATATTGGGTGATTCAGCCAGTGGTGATGGGATGAGAATTTGAGCCAACATGGAGGTAAAAGGTTGGAGTTAAGCACAATGCTGTTACGTAAACAGAATAGACAAAACTACTAAATAAAGTGTGAGCACCACGAAGGGCTGGAGATAGTTCCAGACATGCTTTTCTTTTTGAAAGCTTATTTACAATAACAAACCACAGTATTTCTCTCAGTGTTAATGTTGTCTATGTCCCACATGTAAAGACATAATTTGAAAATACATGGCACAAACTTTGATTAAATCTTTTTGAAAACACAGGTGAGATCACTTTACAAAAAGATAGGTCACATTATAAAAACACAATATCATTATAAATGAAAAGACAAACCTTCTTTTTGTGCGGACCAGATTATTTCAAATTCTGGCCTCTTGTTCATTTCCAATCATATTTGTTCCACTGCTGGTATTCCAAAGCTGTGGAATTCCCTCCCTACACCTGTCTGCCTCACTACCTCACTTTGCTTCTTTAAATCACTTCTTAAAACCTACCTCTTTGACCAAGCTTTTAGTCATCTGACCTAATATCTCCTTCCATGACTCAGTGTCATACTTTGTTTCATAATGCTCCTGTGAAGTGCCTTGGAACATTTCATCACATTCATTGTGCTATGGCCAATTATTTGCCATTTAAGGGCCAATTCCCACTGTGGGATGTGGGCGTCACTGGCTAGGACAACATTTATTGCCCATCCCTAACTTTTAAGAGTCAACCAAATTGCTGTGGGTCTGGAGTCACGTATAGTCCAGATTAGGTGAGGACAGCAGAATTCCTTCCCTAAAAGACATTAGTGAACCAGATGGTTTTTTACAACAATCGACAATGGTTTCAAAGTCATCATTAGACTTTCAATTCCAGGTATTTATTGAATTCAAATTCTACCATCTGCTGTGGGATTTGAACCTGGTTCCCCAGAGCATTACTCTAGGTCTCTGGATTCCAGTCCAGTGACAATACCATTAGATCACTGCCTCCCCACTTACGTGGGGGAAGCCCGAAAATCAATGGAGTTACATCTTGGGCAGGAAGGGGGGAGCACCTCTATCAGAAGCCCCCTTCTGAAGTCAGGTCCCCCCATCCTTAGTTCCGGTGGCCTCCGGACCACCTCCTCCACCCTGGCCTCTCCCTGGTCACTCCCTTCGCAACCACCACCCCCCCAGCCCTGTTCTATTCTCCCCATCCTGGGACCCCTTAAACTTACCTTGGTCTCAGATGTCTAGACTTAGTCTCAGTTGTCTTCATGTACTTCCTCCTCAGTCCACTGCAGCTCTTGTCACGGCAGGAAATGAAGAGTTCCCAGTCAATCAGATTGGCTGGCAGATCGCTAAGGCGGGACTACCTCCTGAGTGAGGGGCGTAACTGCTATCTGTAGCCATTCAAAGTTCACTTGAGCGTGAAATGGCTGTGGGGTCTCGGAGTCGGCAGGGACTGTTTGGATGGCAGGAAGCGAGGTCTCACCATCTGAAAAATTCATGCCCAAGTCTCTTGTTGTGGTGGTGAGTTTTGATCTGATGCTGAAACTCACCCAATGAAAACTGGGGCCAAAATATAGAAATTTCAAAAGGCAAGCTTGCGCTCCCATAGTCATTTACCTTCTCTTGTAGTTATATTCCACACCACTGATGATATAAGGCTAGTTATTAGGGGTTTTGAAGAGTGACTAGATGGTACAGATGTTAGAGTGGACGTTCCAACAGCTGGAAAAGTAATCTTGAAAATCTTTTTAGTTCTTTTGGATGCATGTTCCTGGGAGTATAGATCAATTGACATAGAAGTTTCTGAAGGACAATACCTTACAGAGGTAAATATTTTTGAAGCTGTTCAAGGAGGCAGTAGATGCAAAAGGAAAACTGTGAAAATGAAATAACTATGCCGACGGCCGAAAGCTTCCAGGTTATGGTATTTTTCAGTAAGATGTATTTCGCTGAAAATAGGTTGTGTTCTACTAAAAGAACATGTTTTATGTTCTTTTATCGATGTCACAAAGGAAAACTTGCAGGCATCTTTGTGATGCATGTTCATGATTTCTTAAGAAATCTGAGAAATGTGTTCTTAATGAAATTAGAGTGTAGTTTAAAATTGGAAGTCAGGCTGGTCGGCTTTTAAAGATATTGGTTTAGATATTAAGCAGAGTAGATCTGAAATAACTTTGAATCAACAATCCTATTTAGCAACTGTTAAATCACTTCCCAATCAATCATACCAGGTCTTCATAGAAAGATGATGTTAGATCTAAAGAAGAGATTGAGCAATTACAAAGTTTGATAGGTCAGTTGAACTGGTTGTGCACTTGGACCAGACCAGATCCTAGTTTTGATGTACTGGAGTTAAGTGTTACAATGAAGCCCCTTAAAGTGGAGAATATTTTAAAGGCAAATAAAACATTAATAAAATTAAATCTGGAGAAATGCTTATGTGAGTTAGCAGAAGACCCAAAGAACATGAATCTTGTCATCTTTAGCATTGCTACGCGTCCTAATCTCCCTGGTGGGTATTCTAGTGTAGCTGGTTTCAAAATATTTCTTATATAGATAGAACATAGTGGTTCAGTGTTCTGGACAATGGTGGAGTGGGAACATCCCAATTAAAACTGTGGCCTTATCGTTTTATGCTGGAGCTTAGAACCTTGCAGGCCTGGCTCCATCATGGATCCAGTGATGAGCTGAATAGGGAGGCCCAGTGGCGAAGCACAATTGCGGCAAAGCCATACTGCTTTTGTCATCAAGACTGAAGACACATCTCTTGAGGTTTGTCTTCAGCTTAAGGCCTCACCTTATGAGGGGCATCCAAGTATGAAAAAAAAGATTAAATTTCAAGTTTTACATAATTGGTTGAAAAATAAAGGATTTGGGAAAAAAGACTCTCTGAAACTGACATTTTAGTTCTGAAATGACAAAAATATACTTACATGGCTACACAATTATTTGTCATATTGAGTTTATATATTGTGCTGAAATAGCTACAATTCATATCCATGGTGCCACCCTTTCCCCTAACCTCTTCAGTCACATAATCCACTGGTTCGATCACTAAATAAAAGTACCTTATATGGCTTTTTCAAGACAATAATAAAGATAAAAGTAAATTTTTATTTTACACGCCACATCTCAGTGTTTCCAGCCGATGACTGCTGCAAGATATCCACGAAAGGCAAAAAAGACTGCAGCCCCCAGGTTTAGTGACGTGTCACTGGAATGTTATCTGGATGCCGTGGAGGACCGCCTCGATGGCCTCTATCTCCGGTCTGGCCGCAGGATGGGAGTGGCGTTACCAAACAGGCTTGGGAGGCAGTGGTCAGCACCAAATCCCTTCAGAAGAGGACAGCCACCCAGTGCCACAAGAGGATGAATGATCTCTTCCATTCCACCAGGGTCAGTCACTCTTCTCTTCACTCTCAACTCACAAACCCATCACACACCCACAAGGCACTCACTCACTACCAGTTCAAGGGACACTACCATTCACTCTCTCAAACTCACGATCATTGTCTTCATCCTGTCCATGGGACCACTCATCACTCTCACTTGCCAGGCTTACTTATTATCTGGTTTGGCAGGCATCCTGCTTACACTTTCTCCATCTGTATTCATGCAGGACAAGCTGGCACAAAACAACAGGGGGAGGTCGCAAACTGGTGGAGGAATGTCTGAAATCAAGGTCTTCATGTGGGAGGAGCGGGGGAGTTGAGTAGAGATCCATACCATCTCGTTGAGGGGGCATCTGTCACTTGGTTTCAGGGTGTGGTGTGCCTGACTACGGGTCACCAATTAATTTACATGGACTGTGCACTTACTGTGAACATTAGAGTATAAGATAGTTTATGTAACTTGTGTTACCCTTACAAATCTGTAAAGGTATAGTTGTGGGTGAAGGAGTATTGTAATATAGTCCATCTTTTCTTGTTTAATAAATGCTTTCTGTTTTGTTAAAAGTTCATTAGCTGACTCCAGTGACACTGTTCAGTAGCCTTTCTCCACATATCTAAACAAACAAATACAAGTTAGGATCTATCAAGCTGGGTTCCATCTGGGATCAGGGATCATAGCACTGTGTTGATGGTGAGGTTGGCGGTGCTCTCCCAAGTGAGGATCCAACAGTGCAACATCCATCAGACATCCATGCTGTGAGTGATATGTCCTGTTTCACCGGCTACTGTCATGCACTAAATATTCCCCCTTGCTTTCGCAGGTACACCTGGGAGTCCATGACCCAGGGCCTCCAATCAAGCCCCAAAGAAACCTCTGAAGAAGAATCTGGAGGCACCCTCCTTGAAGTCCCGTCACAGCGCTCAACTACATCCTCCACCAGCACAGAGACACACCCCTCAATGGAACCTCGCTTTAGAGTAGCCTCGGGACCACAATTTGGTGAGCACATCACACTGTCTGATCCACAGCAGGCAGCTGTAGGGACATCCCAGGCCTCCGGCATTAGGAGGACTGCTGGAGGCCAGAAATTTGCTGAGTCCAAGTCAGATGACGAACCTCTGGACTCAGTCATGTCAGAGTTGCTGCAGCTGCAAAGACAAGCTTGGGAACATCAGGAAGGGATATCCGCTGCACTCCTCAGATTGCAAGGCACGATGGAGGATTCTATCCGCCTTCAGGCTGAAGGGATAGTGCCGGCATGCCAACCAAGGCCAACACTGGAAGAATTGAGCCCACACAGCATTGTAGGACCATCACTAATGTCATAGTTGGCCTCTAACAGTGTGTACACTAGAGGGTTGCCGGCAGCTCGTTCTCACTCCAGCTACCCCTTCTCCTCAAGGTGTCAGCCTGGGGCCGCCAGACACTCATAGATAGGAGGATCAGTAGGTGCACACTGCACGGCCATCCATCCAGGTGACTCCGGGAGCATCCAGCCTATTTAAATCCCCTCTTCCTGCGACATCAGCAGCTCCAGCTCCTCAGGCTGAGGAGGGATCCACTGCCACACAGCAGGACCCCAAAGTGGGCTAGGACCCTCTAGGTCTTGGTGCTCCAGAGGATGCCCGCCAAAGTCTTCACAGACAGGGCTTCACAGTGAACAGACTGCCTCCACCTCAGTTGTGGATGGCCGGAGAGCACCAAGATGTAGCGGCCGGGGTAGGAAAGTTAAGAAGAATTAACTCTTTTGGAGTCAAACAATTAGACTAAATTAACAAAATGAGGGACAAAATAAACACAGCCCCTAAATTAGGGAACTGCAAGATCAAAGACAAAATTTAAAGGGAACATACAAACATCAAATCAAAATATAATTAAGGAGGTCGATAAAACACCCCAGTCCCTGTGGTGCCCATCGAGCATGGAAGGCCTCGACAGTGCTGGCAGACATCGTGTGCTCGGCCATTAATGTAGCCGCGGAAGAGGGGCAGGCAGTCAGGTTGGACGACCCCCTTGATCGCCTGCTGCCTGGACCTGTTAATAGCTAACTTAGCCAGGCCCAGGAGCAGGTTCACGAGAAGGTCCTCCTCCCTCCCGGACCCCCTCCGCACCAGGTGCCTGTAAATCAGGAGCGTAGGACTGAAGTGCAAACAAAACATCGATAAAAGGTTCTTTAAATAACTGAAAAGGGAGTGCAGCCTAGAACACCCTACGTATGCATGGTCTATGGTTAAGAAGAATTAACTCTTTTAGAGTCCACCAAATAAACTAAATTAACAAAACGAGGGATAAAATAAAACACAGCTCCTAAATTAGGGAACTGCAAAATGAAAGACAAAGTTTAAAGGAAACTTACAAACATCAAACCGAATGTGATTAAGGGGGTCAATAAAGCACCCCAGTCCCCGCGGTGCCCGGAAGGCCTCGACAGTACCAGCAGGCACCACATGGTCCCTCTCCAGGGACACCCGGCCGTGAACGTAGCCCTGGAAGAGGGGCAAACAGTCGGGTCAGATGACCCCCTCAATCGTCCGCTGCCTGGACCTGTTAATGGTGAACTTGGCCAGGCCCAGGTGCAGGTTCACGAGGAGGTCCTCCTCCCTCCCAGCCCTCCTCTGCACCGGGTGCCCGTCGATCAGGAGCATGGGACTGAAGTGCAAACAAAACAGTAATAAAAGGTTTTTTAAATAACTGAAAAGAGAGTGCAGCCTACAACACCCTACGTATGCGTGGTCCATGGTTAAGAAGAATTAATTTTTTTAGAGTCAACCAAATAAACTAAATTAACAAAATGAGGGATAAAGTAAACCCAGCCCCTAAATTAGGTTAGCTGTAAAACAAAAGACAAAGTTTAAAGAAAACTTACAAACATCAAACCAAAATGTGATTAAGAGCGTCAATAAAGCACCCCAGTCCCCGAGGTGCCCACCGGGCATGGAAGGCCTCGAGAGTGCCGGCAGACACTGCGTGCTCCCTCTCCAGGGACACCTTGGTGCAAACGTAGCTGCGGAAGAGGGGCAGACAGTTGGGTTGGACAACCCCCTCGATCGCCCGCTTCTTGGACCTGTTAATGGTGAACTTGGCCAGGCCCAGGAGCAGGTTCACAAGGAGGTCCTCCTCCCTCCCGGCCCCCCTCCACACTGGGTGCCCATAAATCAGGAGCGTGGGACTGAAGTGCAAATAAAACATTAATAAAAGGTTTTTTAAATAACTGAAACCCGGAGAGCAGCCTAACACACCCTACGTATGCATGGTCCATGGTTAAGAAGAATTAGTTGCACAGCCTGGGCACGGGTGTTAATCTCTTGTACATACTATTCACTATTGTCAATAAACTCCCAAGAATGTATCCCTGCCTATAGTTCCTTGTTCTGATCAGCAGTGTTCATGTCACTAAGATGTGAAACCATTTGGCACAAGATAAAGGCAGGTGTCTCAGTCCAGGGCCTCTTCCCTGTGCTTTGTGCAGCCTTCAGTCCAAATTGATGATCCGGCCTCACTCCCTGGACACATTACTGATGCCTGCACCTCAATGGTCTCATCATTGCTGCCAGAATGTAGTGGGCAGGTGCCACAGAATTCTGTCATTCTCTCTGTGTGTTCTTAGCACCTTTAAGATGGGGCTGGCCCCCATCTCTTCAGTATTTGTGACCAGTGACATTGTGCTCCTGAAGGGGTTAGGTGCTGAAGGTGGACAAAGGATCAGATGCTTTTAAAGTTTCATGGCTGCGTCTCCATGATATAACCCTGATCACAGAGCACAAGTGAGCTGCCCTTTGCCAGACAGGAGTCAGATGTTCACAGAGGCTGTGTGAAGATCTATGGAGGGTACTGCTCCTCCTTCTGAACAGCCAGGAGCGTCAGTTGCTCTCTCCTCCATTCTTTTTGCTCTCTGTATGCCATAAGACATACAGTTAATTTACCAGGCTCCATGCTCCTGATGTACTCCTCCTGCACATGGGTTAGCATGGGTGTACTAAGAACCTGTCCTGGATAAGTCTGAAGGCCCCTTAATGCTTCCTGGAGAGTGCTGGCCATCACTAGGATGGCCAGAGATTAGTGCGCTGCATAGCTGCCTGACACCCCACCCACCTCTGCCCCATTCCACCTGACCGATTGGCAGCAGCTTTGCCCATTGGACTGCATGCTGTGCTCTCAGCTCAGGTGCAGTCATGCTCCTAACCCATGCTGCATGGCTGTCCTGTTAGCTTGAACCATAGGGGGCTGACTGGTCCAAACCGGGATTCTGACATTGCAAGGAGCTGTGAGTGCTTCCAGCAGTGACTGCTCCATGGCCAGCTTTAGCAAGGAGATTGTATAACGTATGCAGTCATACAACTGTTCTGCAGTCCACTAAAATGCTCATGGCTTTTCAGTCTGTGCCAGGGGGGTGAAAAGCTCTGGAGCACTTTGATGTCTCTGCACTGCTTGAGTGAGCAGCGAAGCGAGAAGCCTGACTCCAATCATGTCAATGTGGCTGCACCTAAACTGTCTGAGTTGTAGAGGAATGGTCACTTTCTATAAGGTGTCCCTAATGCATGGCCACTTCCCTTCCCCACCCTACCCCCACCCCAAATGCTTGTGTGCTATATTCAACTGCAAGGCAGCCCTTGCCACACCACTGCCGCTCCCCCCCATAAGTCGTCTCAACTGCAAGGTAGCCTTTGACACCCCACTCAACGTGCCTCAAGCTTGAAGTCCAACAGGCGATCCTGGCGAGTGCTGCACATTGTTGCTGTGTACTCATCTCCGAGTTCCCCTCCAAACTGCAGCCCGCCAATTGCACGCCTTTTGTTACATGCTGTTGTGAAACACATTGGCATGTTTTCCTGACAACGTGGATGGATAATGCAGCGGGGGGCAGACGATTCTCGAGGGCTGGCCTAATAATGATGTGCAGATGTATTACAAAGAGATTCCTGACGTCCGATGGCAGGAAATATGCCCTGCCATCGGTGGGCTGAGTGGACAATCGCAAACTGGTTTCACACCATCGTGAAATTGATTGTGCCATATTTTCCGCATACCCACCAATCACACCTGACGCCAGCGGGCACGAAAAATCCTGGCCACAAAGTCCAATGATCTTGGTCTCTGGGATGTCTTGACTGAGGATGATATTTTATTCTGGACACAGAAATATTCCTCAGAGTGTCAACACTGGAATGGCCCATTTGAGAAATCAAAGCGGTCATTCAAAAACCAAATTAGATATTGTTCAAATGGTCTAATACATTCAATGAAAATAAATGGTGAAGAGTACAATTGAGAATGGCTACTATACTCTCCAACAACCGATTGTGTTTACTGTTTTGTTTGCAAACTCTTCTCAACATCATCAAAAGCATTGGCTAGTGATGGGTTTAATGACTGATGAAACCTTCTTGGAATTCAAAATCATGAGTACTCTGAGGATCATAGAAAAGCTTTGTTTATATATCTGATGAGGACATTTGGGTTTACCTTGGATTCACACCTGAAGGAACAGATAAAAAAGGAGCAAGAGTAATGAAGGCATGTACTTGAATATGTTATTGCAGCTGTGTGCACATTAGAAGAACGTGGACTAGCTTTTCAGGAAAGTTTGGTTTGCCACATAACTAGAACTTTCTTGGCTTAATAGAACTCATCGCAAAGTTTGATCCATTTCTTGCCAGCCAAATAAAACATCATGGAAGCAGTGGATCTGGAAAGCCTTCATGCTTGTCAAAAAACAATATATGCTGAACTCATCCAGCTTATGGCTGAAAAAGTAAGATGATCTATTTTGGATGACTTGCGAAAAGGAGGATACTTCCTTTTGTCTGTTGACTCTACAAGGAGAGAAGCTGGCATTCTGCAGGAGAAAATGGAGGAATTAGAGTTTGTGTTTATGATTCAATGGAATCAATTGTTACATCAGTTCCACAAAACCAGCCAGACCCTACAGTTCCACAGATAGGCCTTAGTACATGTGCAAAGCTTTACACCTCACTCTCTCACTTCTTGAAGGAAACCTGAGAAAGTTTTGATGAAATTGATCTCAAAGCAAAAGAGAACCTGCCTGATGCAGACTATAAGTATGTGAATAAAAGGAAAAGAATAAGAAAAAAGGCAATGATGTTGATGCACCAAGAGGCAAGTTTCGAGTGAAATCCTTTCTTCCTATGATGGATGTACTTGAAACCACTTGATGTGCACTTGAAGAAATGGTGCAATCATATACAAAAATGTTGCAAACAATTTTTCGTTTTTGGTTGGTTTAGATGCCTCGGAAAAACAGCTGTGCGAAGGTGTAACGCTTCTGATGGAAAATTACCCTGACCATGTTGATGTTAACCTTGTTGGAGAAACAAAGCACTTCCAAGCTTATGTCAATGAAAATTATTCAGATAAAGGAACTTTATGCCCCAGGACTGTATCAAGTCATCATCCAAAATAATAAATAAAATTTAGTTGGCTTTCCCTAATGTAGAAGCAATATTGAGACTAGTGGTAACAAATTGCTCAGGAGAAAGGTCATTTTTTGTGACCGAAAAACATCAAGAATGAACTGCAGACAACAATGCTTCAAGAAAAGCTGTCTGCATTAAGCATTATGTGCACAGAAAATTATAAACTTTGTAGCTTATCATGTGAGGACATCATCATTGACTTTGCTGCCCAAGGTCACGAAAGAAAATGTTTTAAAATTTTGTGCAGGTTGTATCACTGCTTCCATTTAGTAAGTGCTGATCTGTGTAAATGCTCTTGTGTTGCTGTGGGTTAAAAGTTTTTATACATGCTAATTAAGAAATCTGTAAGTATTTCAAATACAAATAGGTTTAAAGCAAGATATATGTTTTAGATTATTAGATTTTCATTGCACCCCACCTATGAATATATGTAAATATTTACTTTAATATTTCAATTTTCATTGTCCTTATTGTTAGATTAATACAATTTTTTTGGTAATTCTTAAACTTGACATAGCTTAGGGCCTAAGCACGTCAAAATTTGGCCCTGAGCATCAGTACAGGACGAACAATTTACATGGTGACAGGCCCCAATGGGACAATCAGTGAGGCCTCTCACAGAGCCATTTCTGGTACACTGGAAGTTCTGGGTTCAGGCATAAATCAACACTGCAGAACTTCTGATGCCATTGCACCCCTCAATGGCAGCAGGCGCCTTAGTATTCACCACTATTGGGATCTGAAGACTTGCGCCATTGTCTCTTATCTTGGGAAGTTAAAAAAAAGAAGGGATGTTATTAGTACTTCAGCTGCTGAAACATTGGCTGTTGTAGATGAAGTGGAAATGGGATTCTAGTTGTCAAATATTTTAAGTGAGATTCTGTACAATGTGCATACTGAAGATAGCGTACCCATTGAATATTATGCAGATAATCATTCATTATGGGATAACATACACCTGACAAAAAGTGCGAGTGAGAAAAGGTTACAGATTGACCTTGCTAGCTTGAAACAAATGCTGGAGAGAAAGGAAATCTCTAAAATTAAATGGGTGGATACAAGACATCAACAGTCTGATTACTTTACACAAAGAAATTGTAAGGGATCCTAGAGGAGGGGTGTCTTGCAGTGTAATGCTTTGACTAGCAGCACTTGCCAAACTTTTTCCTGTTATGACTCCATTTTAATGGCCCAAACTTGGCGTTGCCCCAGAGTGAAAACTTGGCGGTTTGAGAGTTGTTGAGCGGTGGTCTTCAGCTGCTGAGTGGGGTAGCAGTGTTGGCTAGTAGTGAGTTTGAGCATGGTTAGAGGTATTCAAACTGCAGGGTTTAAAAAAAAACTGTCTTTTCACAGAAAGGAAAAAAAAGTGAGTATTTCAAGGGGCCTTGCCTGTTAGCATTCAGTCCAAGCTCCGTGACAACCATTGCTGCCTCTGAGTTTGTGATCCCAAAATCTCATCTCGTAACCTGAATGGTGGTCGCAACCCACAGTTTGAGAAACCTTGTTCTGCAGAATATGGAAGTTATTTGGTTTAATTTGTTTTGCAATTTTGGTTGTGCACATTAACCATAACATTTATTTAAGGAGAGGGAAGGGAATCTATTAATTGTGTTTAATTGTATGCAGGTAGTGGGCACTAACTGGGGATTCACTTGAGCCCCATAAATAGACACAGGCTAAAACTGGTTGTTGGGTTAGAAGATGTATGCTTGTAATTTGTAACTATGTAAATAAATATAAGTGTGAAAAGATCAGCTCCAGATTTACCCTTCACCAAATGGCTTTCTGAAGAAAATAACAGCCTCAAATAACTATGGCTAAAAGAGCAATCATCGGAGATTCAAAAACCTTGAACTCCCTGTCTGGTAGCACTGTGGGAGTACCTTTGTCACATGAATTGCAGCGATTCAAGAAGCCCCATGCTACTACAAACCCCTGCACCCTCCCTGCTTCCCCATTAATATCAGGTCTAATCTTACTGCAGCTATACGGGGCCCTGGTGATACCACACCTGTGCGCAGTTTTGGTCTCTTTACCTAAGAAAGGATATACTTGCCATAGAGGGAGTGCAGCAGAGTTCACCAGACTGATTCCTGGGATGGCAGGATTGTTGCATGAGGAGAGATTGGGCCGACTAGGACCATAGTGTTGGAACAGGAGGGATCTGTACCGTTGGGACGGTCTCCACCTGAACCGATCTGGGACCAATGTTCTAGCGAAAAGGGTAAATAGGGTGGTCAACAGGACTGTACACTAGAAAGTTGGGGGGGGGGGGTAAAACTCCAAGAAGTACGACTAATGGGAAACAAAGCAACAGGTTAGCGTGTGGGGGGTGGATTCAACTTCATGGAAAATTATGAAAAAACTGAAAATAAAGGAGAGCCCAGGAGATGCTATTAAAGTCTCCAGAACACAAAATAGGACAGAGTGTTTGGAAAGGGCTAGGAATCTAACTTCAAGCACATCAGATAAAGGCACAACAATGAGAAGGGGGACAGGAAATACAGGACTGAAGGTATTGTATCTGAACGCATGCAGTATACGAAATAAGGTAAATGAGCTTGTGGCGCAGATTGAAATTGGCAGGTATGATGTGGTGGGCATCACAGAGACATGGCTGCAAGAGGATCAGGGCTGGGACCTAAATATCCAAGGATATACATCCTATCGAAAAGATAGGCATGTTGGCAGAGGGGGTGGGGTTGCTTTGTTAGTAAGAAATGAAATTAAATCGATAGCAAGAAATGATGTAGGGTCAGATGATGTAGAGTCTGTGTGGGTAGAGTTGAGGAACCGCAAAGGTAAAAAAAAACCATAATGGGAGTTATGTACAAGCCTCCGAACAGTAGTCAGGATGTGGGGCACAAGATACACCAGGAGATAGAAAAGGCGTGTAAGAAAGGCAAGGTTACATGGGGGATTTCAATATGCAGGTAGACTGGGAAAATCAGGTCGGGGTAGTGGATCCCAAGAAAAGGAATTTGTGGAATGTCTACAAGATGTCTTTTTGGAGCAGCTTGTGGTGGAGCCCACTAGGGAACAGGCAATTCTAGATTTAGTGATGTATAATGAGGCAGCTTTGATAAGGGAGCTTAAGGTGAAGGAACCCTTAGGAGGAAGTGACCATAATATGATAGAATTTACCCTGCAATTTGAGAGAAAAAAGCTGGTATCAGATGTAACGGTATTACAGTTGAATAAAGGCAACTACAGAGGCATGAGGGAGGAGCTGGCCAGAATTGACTGGGAGATGGGCCTAGCAGGAAAGACAGTGGAACAGCAATGGCAGGAGTTTCTGGGAGTAATTTGGGAGACACAGAAAAAATTCATCTCGAGGAAGAAGTAGCATACTAAAGGGAGGATGAGGCAACCATGGCTGACAAGGGAAATCAGGGACAACATAAAAGCTAAAGAGAAAGCATACAATGCGGCGAAGAGCAGTGGGAAACCAGGGGATTGGGAAGCCTACAAAGACCAACAGAGGACAACTAAAAAAGAAATAAAGAGGGAGAAGATTAAATATGAGGGTAAACTAGCCAGTAATATAAAAGAAGATTTCAAGAGTTTTTTTAGATATATAAAGAGTAAGAGAGGGGCAAAAGTGGACATTGGGCTGCTGGAAAATGACGCTGGAGAAGTAGTAGTGGGGAACAAAGAAATGGTGGAGGAACTGAATAGGTACTTTGCGTCAGTCTTCACAGTGGAAGACATGAGTGACATCCCCAAAGTTCAAGAGAGTCGGTGGGGGGAGAGGTGAATATGGTGGCCATTACCAAGGAGAAAGTGCTAGAAAAACTGAAAGGTCTGAAGGTGGATAAATCACTTGGACCAGATGGATTACACCCCAGAGTTCGGAAGGAGATAGCTGAAGAGATAGTGGAAGCATTAGTGGTGATCTTTCAGGAAGCACTGGAGTCAGGGAGGGTCCCAGAGGACTGGAAAATCGCTAATGTAACCCCCCTATTTAAGAAGGGAGTGAGGAAAAAGATGGGAAATTACAGGCCGATTAGCCTGACCTTGGTCACTGGTAAAATTTTAGAGTCCATTATTAAGGATAAGATTTCAGAATACTTGGAAGTGCATGGTAAAATCTGGCAAAGTCAGCATGGTTTCATCAAGAGGAGGTCATGCCTGACAAATCTGTTAGAATTCTTTGAGGAGGTAACGAGTAAGTTAGACAAGGGAGAGCCAATGGATGTTATCTACATGGACTTCCAGAAGGCCATTGACAAGATGCCGCACAGGAGGCTGCTCAGTAAGATAAGAGCCCATGGTGTTAGAGGCAAGGTACTAGCATGGATAGAAGATTGGCTGTCTGGCAGGAGGCAGAGAGTGGGGATAAGGGGGTCCTTCTCAGGATGGCGGCCGGGACTAGAGTTCCGCAGGGGTCAGTGTTGGGACCACAACTTTTCACTTTACACATTAATGATCTAGATGAAGGAATTGAGAGCATCCTGGTTAAGGTTGCAGATGATACAAAGATAGATGGAGGATCAGGTAGTATTGAGGAGGTGGGGAGGCTACAGAAGGATTTGGACCGGTTAGGAAAATGGGCAAAGAAGTGGCAGATGGAATACAATGTGGGGAAGTGTGAGGTCATGCACTTTGGTAGGAAGAATAGATGCATAGACTATTTTCTAAATGGGGAGAGAATTCAGAAGTCTGGAGTGCAAAGGGACTTGGGAGTCCTGGTCCAGGATTCTCTTAAGATTAACTTGCAGGTTGAGTTGGTAGTTAGGAAGGCAAATGCAATGTTGGCATTTATTTCAAGAGGACTAGAATATAAAAGCAGGGATGTGCTGCTGAGGCTTTATAAGGCTCTGGTTAGACCATATTTAGAATATTGTGAGCAATTTTGGGCCCCGTATCTCAGGAAGGATGTGCTGGCCCTGGAGAGGGTCCAGAGGACGTTCACGAGAATGATCCTAGGAATGAAAGGCTTAACATATGAGGAATGTTTGAGGACTCTGGGTCTATACTCAATAGAGTTTAGAAGGATGAGGGGGGATCTGATTGAAACTTACAGAATACTGAAAGCCCTGGATATAGTGGACGTGGGGAAGATGTTTCCATTAGTAGGAGAGAGTAGGACCCGAGGGCACAGCCTCAGAGTAAAGGGAAGACCTTTTAGAACAGAGATGAAGAGAAACTTCTTTAGCCAGAGAGTGGTGAATCAATGGACTTCATTGCCACAGAAGGCTGTGGAGGCCAGGTCATTGAATGTATTTAAGACCGAGATAGTTAGGTTCTTGATTGGTAAGGGGATCAAAGGTTACAGGGAGAAGGCGGGAGAATGGGGTTGAGAAACTTATCAGCCATGATTGAATGGCGGAGCAGACTCAATGGGTCGAATGGCCTAATTTCTGCTCCTATGTCTTATGGTCTTATGGTCTTATAGTCACTGGAGTTTAGAAGAATGAGAGGAAATCTCATTGAAATGTATATAGTTCTGACAGGGCTGGACAGATTGGATGCAGGGATGATGTTTCCCTCTGGCTGTGGGTCTAGAACAAGGGATCACAATCTCAGGATACAGGGTAGGCCATTTAGACTGAGAGATGAGGAGAAACTTCTTCACTCACAGGGTGGTGAACCTGTGGAACTCTCTACCACTGAAGTCTATGGAGGCCAAGTCACTGAATAAATTTAAGAAGGAAATAGTTAGGTTTATAAACTCTAAAGGCATCAAGGGATATGGGGAGAGATTGCGGGTATGGCATTGAGATAGAAGATCAGCCGTGATCATATTGAATGGTGGAGCAGGCTCGAAGGGCCAAATGATCTAATCCTGCTTCTATTTTTCTATGTTTAACAATCAAACTACAGGTAAATGCCAGACTGATGCCTGTCTAAACAATGGTTTTGAGATTGAACTAAGCAACATAATCAACTCTGATTGTTACATATATGACGTGGTCCAAAAATGCAATATATTATAAATATATTTCCACCACAAGGTGGAAATAAATAATTCCATGGGGGAAATTCCATGCATTTTTTCCACAATTTTCTGCCCAGTGTGAGATTCCGCTCCATGACACTGCAAATTTAAACATAACACTGAGACAGGTTTGTGATGATATTTAAGAAGGAAATTAAAAATGATAATCATAGGGTGTCTCTAAACAACAATGTAATATAGCAAGAAGGGATAACTTAAAGTGTTCAAATCCCTCTCTTTAGAACTTTGATTCATGTTACTCTTTTAAACTATTTGTACTACATTTGGCAATTCATTTTGAAACTGCCAGCAGATTAACAAAACCATATGTTACCTAATGCAGCACACAATCATAAGGGATTAAGCAGACCAGCTATTTTATAAATATCAAAAGCCAAAACAGACAGTTTCCAGACAGTTTGAAGTATATATCTATAATCTAGGTCATCCTGCCTCACGTGGAGAAAGGCAAGAGTAAATGTTTCCTTCCTGTCATAAATCAAAGCCATCTTTGACTTATCAGATAATCAGTGAACCTAATGTACAGAGAACGATTGTGTTAAACTTTAATGAGTTGACTGCCTGCATAACCTGGACATAGTCTACATCTCTCCGTAATGCAGTGGTAGGTCATACTGGCTTCAGTAAGTACTAGAAATCAATGCTGTATTTCAATCTGCTTGGTAAAGTAATTTGTTCTAGTGCTGCAGAACTACATAGTACAATGCTATGTTTATAACTGTTAAAAGGAACTGTCAAATAGAAAGGAATACATGTAGAAATGGTTGGGAAATCCCAAATGGGTTCAGATTCAGGCTATGAAACATTGTTTTGCTGTGCTTAGGGGGTGATGCAGATTGATGCAATGCCATTCCTGAATTGCAGATGCAAACTTTCTAAATGAATGAGTGGAACAGTTAAAACTGTTAAAGGCTCTTGCATCTGCTAAAACTTTATAAATAGCACTTCCACACATTTTCTTTATATAAATACAAAATAAACCAAGAAGTGGGAGCACAAATAGACAGTATGGCCCCTCGAGCCTGCTCCCCACTCGATAAGCTGAACTTTTACATCAACTCAACTTTCCTGCACTATCCCCAAATCCTTTGATAGATCATTAGACACTAAGGGAATCAACAATGTTTATCCAAGTCTTGAGGCCCCCATTAAAGAGGAGAGGCAGGTTAGTGGAAGGCAGAATCAGGAACCCACAGGAGCACATCGCCAACCTTATGACCAGCAAGAGTTCCACCCTTGGGTGGGTATGGCAGAGAAGGGGGGAGCAGAGGGGGCACCCTATCCCCAGGATGAACTTTTTCCAGACATCCAAGTGGCAGTGTTAGTGAAGACTGCAGCTGTCCAAGGAGGCTGTCACTGATCTCTGCGCCGTGCTATAGGATGAGCTGAGACTCATTGGGTTTGGTGAACACCAAATGTCAGTGGCCATAAACATCACCACTGCACTCAACTTCTAAGCATCTGGTTCTTTACAGGGGTCTACTGGTGACATGTGTGGGATCTGCTAGTTTGCAGCTCATCAGTGCATCATAACCATGACCAAGAGGGTCTGCAGCTACATGTGATACTGTACTGACCTGGAAAGTCAAGTGGAGAGGTCCTTTGGGTTTGGGATCTTTGCTGAATTCCCCTAGGTCACTGACTACACGTATGTGGACCAGTCAGGGACCTCGATCAATATAAGGGCTCGCACTTGCCCTATGTACAACTGGTCTGCGACCACTGAAAGCGGATCCTTAGGTTTGTACACAGTGCTCGGGAAGCAGCCACGTGCATATATTCTTCAGCACTCCAAGGTACCGCAGCTTTTCTGGCTCCCCTTGGAGAGATGGAGAGATGGGTTATCCATTAAAGACGTGGCTACTCACGCCTGTGAGCAACCCACACATGATGCAGAGGATTACTTGCCACGAGTCAACTAGGACCACCATCGGGCTTCTGAAGGTGCCTTGATTGATATGGTAAAGTCCTTCAGTATGCCCCAGAAAGGGTCTTGTGTATTGTGGTGAACTGCTGTGTACTACACAACCTGGCGCTTCAAAGGGGAGAGGCATCTGATAATGAGGACATTGCTGATTGCGATGCCTCCTCCTCTGAGGATGTGGAGGAGCCAGCTAACCAGGCAAGGCAAGGTGAAGAATCCTAGGACCACAAGTAAGGCAAAATGAGGTACGCTCAAGGGAGTCTCGGGATGCTCTAAAACGGAGCCATTTCCTGTGAGCCTTGTCTCCTTTCAGAATCATTCCATTAAAGCCTTACCTTTAATCAGCTGGCCCCTTCATCTTACACTCCAGTGCTCAGTTACACAGTGCTCAGTGGCAAGGCTGAACGGATGTGCCTTAATCCATCGCTTCAAGCTCATTGAGGAGTAAAGGTGCATTTTTGATCTCACAGGGCACCGGAAATTAGAATGAGAATCAGGAAGGCTGAGTGAAAGGTTTACTGAGACACACATCAGAAAAGAAACTTAACGTCTACATATTTCATTCACCCGTGAACCCCGTGTGCAGCTAAGTGCTCCTCTTAATTCTCTTA
Source organism: Carcharodon carcharias (assembly GCF_017639515.1). NCBI lineage: Eukaryota > Metazoa > Chordata > Chondrichthyes > Lamniformes > Lamnidae > Carcharodon > Carcharodon carcharias. The sequence continues at coordinate 39,698,446 of NC_054470.1, forward strand.
TGAGTGCTCCTATGAGGTGCCACATCTGCGCTTGCAACTGAGGTGGAGGCCCTGTGGCTTGGGATGACCTTGATGACTGTTGTCTGGCTACCTGAGGCCTGCAAGGCCCCAGCATGGTAAGGGGCCCTCTAAGGTGCAGCAAGCTCCTTTGTTGCCATGGCTACTGGAGGTTATGGTGCCACTGGCAGAAGGTCTGAGGAGCTGCTATCCACACTTGGAGCACAGAAAGGAGCCCCCAGATGCAGAAGGCAAACACTCCTCCTTCTTTGAAAGGCACACTTGTATTTCCCTGAGATGCACAAGGACCTGGCAGAGACTTATTGAGACACTGCATCCACCTCTGGTCTTGCCATCACTGCACAGAACACATGGCCTAAGCAATGGCATCCTGGTCAGCACACCTCAGCATCCACTTAGTGATTTGCTGGAGCCTGCCCTCGATGAGCATTGCCACTTTCACCATGGAAGAAGCTAAGCATGCACACATCAGAAACATGACAGCAGTCATGACTCCTCTATTGTTCACACAAAGCTGTGCATAGCCTTTGAAAGCTCTGCCAGACGTTTCGTCATCTCTTGCTGCAGCTGCAACAGATGCCTTGATGCAACTGACTCGAGACCCATCATCAGACTGAAGCTCAGCATGGGCCTGGCCTTGTGCAGTCCTCCAACTGCCTTTGAAAGTATAAGCCTGACCCTACTGTCACTAACTGTGTGGCCACACCATCTGCACCAAATGCATCCTGTTGCATTGCCACATGCAAGCTCCAAAGGGAAAAGATGTATCGGGTACTCACCTTGGCAGGCTGAATATGATCATTGATGTGCTTGTGGCACTGGATCCAAGTTCTGTGAATGATCCCATGGCTGCTTAACTTCTGAAAACTCCAGGCTTGTTTGGTCAGGCTGGCCTATATCCTTCTTCTGTCCCATTGGAAGAGGACCTCTCACCTCTCCCTTGCAGCCTGAAGGAGAACTGTGGGGTCACCTGGGGTCTACCTTCTGGCAATCTGGGTGTAGTCTTCCACTTAGCTCCTTCAAAGCAGGCAGTAGTTAGGCTGAGGCTCTTTCAAAGCAGGCAACATTGAATACAGGGCTGGACCCCTTCAAATATGGCACTAGCACCTGCTGCAACAGCAGCTGATGCTACCTTTGCTGTCTAGCTTCCTGCCTCTGCTGTTCAACTGGATGGCTCCCACACTTCCTGAGTTAACCGGCTGGCCTTTTGAGATCATGGGTGGCTGACTGCTGAACACCTGAACAGAAATAGCACCCACTTCCAGTGCTACTGCAGGGACATGGTCACTATTGCACCATTTCTTGTCTTTATTCAGCAATATTACTATGGCCACTGCCACTTTGAACAGCTCTTCCTAAGCTCTAAGTAAACAGCCTTACATGATTTTCTTTCTTCCTACATTGTCACAGTGTTGAAAGTTAATGGCCTATTTTAACATGAGGCAGGAATTGAGGGTGTGGGTATCAATGAGGGAGATGAACTGTACAGATCCCCAGAGAGTAAGATCCTGGAAGTGAAATGTCCTGGGCCTTATTTGCATGCCCTGATATTGACTCCCACTTGAAGCCAAAGGAAATGTTACTCTGGCTGGCGGGTGTCAAAATTGGTGGATGGGTCAGGCTGTTTCCAGGGACCTGCGGAACTCGATCCAGACTTGGTAAGTATCGAATGGGTGTTGGAACCTTGGGGGTTGAGACCTTTGGTGGGTGTGGCCTTCCTGTGTCTTAATTCAAGTGATAATAGGGAAAGGCCTCAAAAAGTTGGCACGAACACCCCTGTCTTCCAGCTAACACCCCCAGCCCACATTATTCCTGTCAGGTTGGGGTTGGGTGGGGTGGAATTAAAATTGACCCTTAAAATTTGTTGTAATGTACTTCTCTAATTTGTTTTGTACTAACAAGGTATAATCACTAGTTCCAAGGTGTTCGCCCACATTTAACACATTTTTCTGATTTATTTCATTATACATTACGAAGTCTAGAAATGCCTCTTTCCATGTAGATCTAAAAATATACTACCTGAGGAAGAAGCCTGCACACATTCCATTCCTTTCCCACTGTTTACTGCCTTTCCTCTCCAATCGAAGCATGGGCAATTAAAATATCTCAATTTTGCTATATCTCTGTGATGGGTCTATGTTTCCTATTTGAATTTCCTCTCACAATTAAATAGGTCTCATAACAATTCAGTTTTAGCTTTAATCTTTAACCATATTGACTCTGAATCTATTTTTTATGTACATTAGTTTTCTCTGTAGCAAATATACTTTCCTTCACTAAATCCTTCTTCTTTCTTATCTATTCTCTCATTCCAAAAACAATATATAAATTATATATTTATGCCCAGATTGCTGCTAAGTTTCTGTTAGTGCCATTAATCCCTATCTTCCTATGACATAAACAGGGTGAATTAGAAGTAATTATTTCTCACACTATGAGTATTCAAGTGCATGCATTTTCTCTTTTCTTTATTTGCATTTTACAAGAGTTTTCTTGATATTTCTGTCCAAGCTTATAACTTATTCTTTCATCTCAATCTCTTCACTGCTGATACCTGTTTGATGTGATTTTCTTTCTTTGCTCCTTTTATTTCTTCTAACTGCTGTTGCTTTTGCTAGGTTCTTTTTCATTTATATATTTACTTCATTCATGCCTGCATTCTCTTCTTGCTCTTTCGGATATTTTTTCCTTCCTAGTATAAATGACTTCCTTATTTATCCATTTTGCTAGTTCATTAGCTCCCTCCCTGTTCAGATCCACCATAGCCCATCCTTATGGACTAGCTCCCATCTATTCCAGAATTTGTGCCAGTACCTCATAAGACAAAAACTTTCATTGCTTCACCACTGCTTTGTCCACATATTGTGTCCCCTAATCTCAATATCCTTCCCATCCTTCATTATTCTAGATAGATTACCAACCTTATTTGGCTCGATCAGTTTCACAACAGCGTGAAACCAGTTTGCGATCGTCCACTCAGCCCGCCATTGGACATTGGGAGCCTCATTATAATTCATCAGCATATGTCATAATAATGTTATTGAAATTTATTGGAAAAGAATGGTATCTGTGTCTATAAATGTGTGCTATATATATATATATGTGTGTGTGTGTGTGTGTCTACATTTGTGTGTGTGTGTCTGTTTCTGTGTCTATATATATGCGTGTGTGTGTCTGTGTGTGACTTAATTGGATTAAAGGCAGCTGTCCTAAAGGCTTTGATGTATTAGAAGATGAGCGAGGTTTGAAATGTTAAGTAGGTAAACATGGGGGAAGTTTAGAATGTGAAGTGTAAAAGGACCTTTGCATTTTTAAGTAAACCAGACTAGATTGTTTTCAAAGGACGGGTGAAATGGGTCACCTAAACCAGGTGAAGTTCAGAAACAATGTGTTTATTTTTCCCAAATATTACTGGTAAAATTGGTGCTATGATAAGTTTTTATGATCAGGGAGGTAAAGTCCAAAGACATAGGCAAACAATGGGAATTTGCATTTAAAGGGGAAAATATGTATAAAAGAGAGAAGGCTGTGTACAAAGGCAGGCATTCTAAGAACCAACAAGTCTTAAAAGCCTACAGCATTACTGCCTCAAGCTGCTGTCTACAAAGTACTGACGTAAAGGAAACTCACTTTGAATTGGGTTGTTCAGGTTAGCATGTTTCTTTGCCTGGATCTTTTAAAACCTGTGTTTTATTGTTGCCTTAATGAAAGTGTAACTGGGAGTTAAATTAACTAAGGGTTTAGAAGTTATCATAGTAGCAATTTGTAGACTTATGTATGTATTTAAATCATTTCTTCTACTAATAAAGGTTTAATTTAGTTAGTTTTGTAAGAAACCTATAAGACTTGGTGGTCTTATTACTACTGAATTCAAGACACGCATCTCGAAATTTAGGCAAATTGCAAAACAGTTGTGGCAGTTGTTTCAAGTTTCCCTTTGGGATTTGAGTAGCTCAGCAATTACTATTGGCTGTGCTAGAACATACCTGGGGGCTCTTTGTGGGATATATTTGAAATTCCTTGATTGGGTTGGGGTTCGTGAATCTGAAGGTTACAAGCATAGGAAGCACTTTGAAGTTTGGAGTTGGTGTGAGGTTTTTTTGAAGTGGTGATATTGCAATATGCTCAGACTTGTCTGGGAGTTGAAGTTATTACTTTGGCTGGTTTACTTTGGAACAGCAACAGAAAAGGTCACCAAAGTTAAATGAATGGAATTGGCGGAAAATTAAATTGGGGTTACCTGCAGTGGCTAAGAAAGTAGACATAATTGAAGGTACAGCACATCATTTAATTTTGGAAATGATACCTGACATCAGCGAGTCACAGCTGGAGGTAGTGAGACTTCAGTTAGAAATGAAGAGGCTTGAATTTGAATGAACAAAGTGTCTGAGAAAACTTGAATTGGAGGCAAACAAAAAGGAAAAAGAATTAAAAATGAAAAAAAACAGGAACTAGAGGCAGCACAAAAAGAGAGATTATTTCAAAAAGAAATGGAAATGTGAAAACTTGATCTCCAGACGGAAAAGTTAGCAATGGAAGAGAGAATGAAGGAAAAAGATAGAGAATCAGCTTAAAAAAATGGATTTTAAAAAGGAGACATTAGATACTGAGGGTGGGCGAGGGAAGTGGCCATGCATTAGGGACACCCTATATAAAGTGACCATTCCTCTGCAATTGAGACAGCTCAGAAGCAACCATTGATATGATTGGAGTCAGGCTTCTAGCTTATCTGCCCACTCAAGGAACGCAGAGGCATCAAAGTACCACCAAGTGCACCAGAGACTTTCATCCCCGGCCCGCCAGGCACAGACTGAAAAGTCATGAGTGGTTTAGTGAACTGCAGAACAGTTGGACGACTGTGCGCATTGTACAATCTTCTTGCTAAAACTGGCCATGGAGCAGTCACTGCTGGATGTGCTCACAGCCCCTTGCAATGTCAGCATCACAGTTTGGACCAGTTTTCATGATGGTTCAAGCTAACAGTGCTGCCTTGCAGTGCGTTAAGAAAATGCCTATGCCTGAGTCGAGAGCACAGTATAAAGTGCAATGGGCAAAGCTGCCGCCAATCGGTCGGGTGGAGTGGGGTGGAGGTGGTTGGGGTTTTGGGCAGCCAGGCAGCGCACTAATCCCTGGCCATCCCAGTGGTGGCCAGCACTCTCTGCAAAGCGTTAAGGGGCCTTCACACTTAACTAGGTCAGTTTCTTAGTATACCCATGCTAACCCATGTGTCTCTTTCATCCTGCAGGAGGAAAACATCAGGATCATGGAGGCTGGTGAACTAGCTGTATGCCTCCTGGTGTACAGAGAGCGAAGATGACAGAGGAGAGAGTGACTGAGGTGCCTGGCTGCACAGAGCGAGGAACAGCACCCTCAGGAAGGCACCCTCTGTGGATTATAATGCAGGGTGAGCATCTGTGGGGTGTTCTCACTGCATGTTGTTATTATCCTTCACAAACCTAGCAGCTATGAGGGCCTTCCAAATGCGCCCACCCGCACATAATGTTGACGAGCCACAGCAAATTATTGCTGGTTGGTGCTTAGTGACACCCAGGGTCTATAGACGCCACCTTTCATTCCTGCAGATGACCGAGAACCAGTGTTGCTGAAGACTGCACATGTCTAGGGAACTGGTCGGTCACATCTGCCAGCTACTGCAGGATTTGGTGCCACAGGGACATGGAGAGCATCCACTGACAGTGGCCTGGAAAGTGACTGCGGTGCTCAATTTCTATGCCAGTGGCTCCTTTCAGGGCTCCACAGGTGACCTCTGTGGGATCTCACAAACCTCCACCCACAAATGCATCTATGAAGTCATGGATGCCATCTTCACGAGGGCACACAACTTTGTGCATTTTGCCCGGAACCAGGAGAGCCAGGATGCAAGAGCAATTGGATTTGCCCAGATCTCGGGTTTCCCACAGGTGCATGTGCCATTGACTGGCACCTGCACCTGTCTCCATCACAACACGTGGTCAACTACATCAATCACAAGGGATTCCATTCGCTGAATGTGCAGCTAGTGTGTGACCACCACAAATGCATCCTGCAGGTCTGTGCATAGTTTCCAGGGAGTGTGCACAACTTCTACATTCTCAGTCGGTCACCGATCCCTGACATATTCCAGGGTCCACAGTAGTTGCAGGGTTGGCTCCTCGGGGAAAAGGCCTACCCACAGAGGACATGGCTGATGAAACCCGTATGGTGGCCTCAGGCAGCAGTAGAGTGAAGTATAATGATACTCATGCTGCAACTTGCACCTTGGTAGAGTAGACCGTCGGGATGCTGAAAATTAGATTCCAGTGCCTGAACCAGTCTGATTGAGCCCTGCATTATAGTCCGCAGAGGGTGTCATGCATCACCGTCACCTGCTGCGCCCTTTATAATCTGGTGCTGCAATGTGGAGACGAGCTGGCTGAGGAGGAGCTGGAGGTCTCCTCGGATGAGGACACCGCCGACAGGGATGAAGGTGAAGAGGTCCTCAAGGGTGGTGACGAGGCCCTTGCACTGGCCAGACAAGGCAAGCGAGCTTGGGAGGCCCTCATAGCTGCTAGGTTTGTGGAGGATGATGATGACATGCAGTGAGGACACCCCACAGATCCTCACATTGCATCTGTGAATATTTGACTCCAGTCTGGCTTATGGCAATGTGCATACCCTCTGTGATAATGTTCCTGTCATGGAGATGCAGTGGAGGACCTAATAGTCACTCAGTTGCAGGAGGATGATGATGACATGCATGAGGACACTCCATTGATCTTCACATAGTCTCTGAGAATGTCTGACTCCTGTCTGGCTGAGCGCAACTCGCTTGTGCTCTGTGATCAGGGTCATATCATAGAGATGCGGTCATGAAACTTAAGAAGCATCTGATCATTTGTCCGCCTTCAGCACCTGAGCCCTTCAGGAGCACAGTGTCACTGGTCACAGATGCTGAAGAGATGGGGACTGGCCTTACCTTAAAGGTGCTGGGAACACACAGAGGAAATGAGAGAGGACTGTGAGGCTTGCCTGCTACATTTTGGCAGCAATGACAAGCACAGCTGAGATGCAGAAAACAGTAATGTTTCCAGGGAGTGTGAGGACGGACCATTACTTTGGTCTGGAAGCTGCACAGAGCAGAGGAAAGAGGCCCTGGACTGAGACACCTGCCTTTACCTGGTGCAGAAAGGTTTTGCATCTGAATGACATGAACACTACTCATCAGAACAAGGAACTACATGCAAGGAGACATTCTTCGGAGTTTATTGGCAATAGTGAACAGTATGTACAAGTGATTAACACCCATGCCCAGGCTGTGCAACTAATTCTTCTTAACTTTCCTAACCTTGCTGCTACATCTTGGTGCTCTCTAGACATCCACAGCGGAGGTGGAGGCAGCCTGACTGCTATGCTCTGGCTGTGATGACCTTGGTGGGCGTCCTCTGGAGTGCCAAGGTCTGGAAGGCTTTAGCCTGCTCTCGGGGTCCTGCTGTGTGGCAGTGGCACCCTCCTTGGCATTTAGAGCTGGAACTGCTAAAATCACAGGAAGAGGGGATTCAGATGGACTGGACACACCCGGAGTCACCTGGATGGATGCCCCCAGGGGGACACCCACTGATACTCCTCACTATGGGTGTCCTGACTGACCTGTTGAGGAGAAGGGGTAGCTGGAATGAGATGGAGCTGCCCTGCACCCTTCTCATGTACACACTGATGGAGGCCAACTATGGCGTCAGTGATGATGTTGAGCCCGCGCAGCAGTGTCGGAACGATGTCCTGGACCAAGGTCTCCATGGCGGCTGCCATTCTACCAGTGCTGACCTAGGTGCATTGCAATGTCAGCGCTATCACCTCAACCTGAAGGCGGACAGACTCCTCCATCTTGCCTTGCAATCTGAGGAGTGCAGCAGACATCCCTTCCTGATGTTCCCGAGCTTGCTTTTGCAGCTCCAGCAACTGTGACATGATTGATCCCAGAGGCTTGTCATCTGACTCGGACTCAGCAAATTTCTGGTCTCCAGCAGTCTTCTGAGTGCCGTACACCCCTGCTGCCACCTGCTGTGGATCAGACAGTGCGATGTGCTCACCGGATTGTGATCCCAAGGCCATTCTAAAACTAGGTCCCACCAAGGTATGTGTTCCTGCGCTGGTGGAGGGAGTGGGTGAGCGCTGTGACAGGACTTCAAGGAGGGTGCCTTCAGGTTACTCTTCAGAAGTTTCTTCAGGGCTTGATTGGAGGCCCTGGGTCATGGACTCTGTCAACTGTTTCCCAGATGTGCCTGTGGAAGCAAGGGGAGATAATTAGTACATGGCAGTGGCCTAAGAAACAGGGCACACCACTCACAGCCTGGTTGTCTGATGGATGTTGCACTGCTGGACCCTCACTTGGTAGAGCACTGCCCACCTCACCGTTAGCACAGGACCAGCCCAGATCATTGCTGACCAGCTGGATGGTTCTGTTTTCAAAGTTCATGAGGACCTTGATTTCAGGCATTCCTTCACCGGTCTGCGACCTCTCCCTCTTGTTGTGTGCCAGCTTGTCCTGCATGAATAGAGATGGAGAGTGTGTAAGCAGGATGTCTGCCAAGCCAGATTGTAAGTATGCCTATGTGTGAATGGTGAGTGGTCCCATGGACAGGATAAGGACAATGAAGATGTGTATGAGAGAGTTAATGGTGATGTCCCTTGAACGGGCAGCTAGTGAGATCCCTGTGAACATGTGGTGGGTTTGTGAATGTGTGAGTTGAGAGTGTGAGAAAGGTGATTTACCCTGGTGGAATGGAGGAGATCATTCATCCTCTTGCGGCACTAGGTGGCTGTCCTCTTTTGAAAGGTATTGGCGCTGACCACAACTACCACCCAAGCCTGGTTGGTCACGCCACTGCCCAGCCTGCGGCCAGCGTGGGTGTAGAGGACATCACAATGGGCCTCCATGGTGTTCCAGTGACGTGTCACTAAACCTGGGAGCTGCAGTCTTTTTGCCTTTCGTGGACATCTTCCTTGCAGCAGTTGTGGGCTGGAAGCACTGTGGTGTATGCGTGCAGCTGGACTTTAAGTATGACACCCGGCTGATGAAGCAGCGAGGCAATTGCGTGGCGGGTGAATGAGAGCCTGTCCAGCATGGAAACGGCATGTTTCCCGGGAATGCATAAGTAATGCAGCGGATTTGGGACGATACGGTGTGTGAGCCCGCCATCGCGGCCAGCGAGTAATTCATCGTTTTACATGCCCGCTACCGCACTTATTGCAAATCTGGAATGATTCCATCCAATATCTTCTTTCATACCCTGAGAGAACAGTACACCATTGTCCACTTTGTGTCACCATTTTTTTTTCAAATGGTAAAATTATAATAAAGTTTAAGCTTACATTCTTTAAATTCTTAAATATCATTTGAAGTTCTTAGGTCCTCCTTCCCACTCTAGCCAAATTCTTATTTTCACTCTGCTCCTCCATCGCACCTGCACACCCTCTAGCTGCAAGTGTGGGTGATAATTTTACATATATAAACTTCATTATAAATATAGAGATATTATAAAAAGAACTATAAAAAGTGGTAAAAAAATTAAGAAAATAAATGACACAAAATCATGACGCAAAGAAGTTAACATGGGTAGACATGCACATACTTATTGGGGTAGGATTTCATTTTCGGGCACAAATGAAATTCTAGGTACAAACTGTGCCCCAAATTGCACTCATTTTAAAAAATGTACTTTTTCTTTGAATGTTTGCTCAATCTCGTTTGCACATCACAGCATGCAGAATCTGCCATGAACCAGTGCAATTATACAGCATCCTGAAATGTAAGTTTAAAAAAAATCCTTTAAGAAATATTCCTTGACATACTTAAGAGTAGTGACTTGGTCAACTTTGATAAATACAGCTGAAAATGGGTTTATCCCAAAAAAAAATAAACATTTTAAGTCACAATGTCAATCAACTGCCTTCAAGTAATCCAATTTCAAATGACTGAAAATTAATTAAAAAAATATACAAAAACATTTTCTAATTATATTGTGACACTGTAGACATGTTTCTTGGTAAATTAGAAAAATTACATACAAAACCCTTTAAAAAAATACTTATTAGTGTCCTTATGCCTAAACGATCCAGCTTAATTTGTAGATTTCTGATGTAACTCTTTTAGAGTCAACCAAATAAAATAAATTAACAAAATGAGGGATAAAGTAAACACAGCTCCTAACTTAAGGTAGCTGTAAAACCAAAAATATTAAACCAAAAAGGGTACCTGCCCTTTTTTGAGATTTCTGATGTAGGCGCACCTCCCACCGACACCCACCCGCCCCCAACCCACCCTTTCAACCTGGGACCTAACTCTATTTAATTTCGGCCTTCCCCCTAGGCCAGGTCAATCCTCCTGCCAGCCTAAAAATTGAGGCTGGGTGGGAAATGGCCCTTAAGTGGCCACTTAAAGGCCTCAATTAGGGCAAGGGCAGGCTTCCTGTCTGAGGCCCTGCGCACCCCTGCGTAAAATCACTGCGCGTTCAGGCCGGGCGGGAGACTGGAGGGATTTCTGTCTCTTCGATTTCTTTGAAGCGAGTGAGTGCAATTAGCTGAAATGATTAATTCAGCCTAGAGGTGCAGCCAGTTTTATGTGCAGGCTCTAGCATAATGTATTTAAATTAGCACAGAAACAATTGCGAAAACGGTTTGATCTAAATGCAATTTGTGCTTAAAACTTTGCAACCTTTTTGCACTGGTTATTCCAGTTTTGGGTGAATTGCACTGTAAAAACCAATACCATCAAGTGGAATCTCCAGGTCCATGATTTTTACTAATGATGTTTTTCCAAAAACTCAAATTGAATAGCAACAAAACCTAATTAGTGCAGGAGGCAAGAGTGACAGGTGTGTGGTAGAATAATGCATATGGCACTGAGGAAAGTGTGAACATTGTCAGTTCTGAAGCAGTGGGCTAGATTTTCAATGTGCTATAGGGGTGTAAAATTGGAATTGTATATTGTCCATTAAACAGAACACCTATTTGTCATTTGAAATGGAAGCAAGTGTTGGACAGTTTCTGTAATGGACAATTATGAACACCATTTAGGTGACAAGTTGATAATCTACCCCAATGTGAGATTGTTTCGACCTCCACAGATGCTGACAGAATAACATTTCCATTCAGTTCTGATGAGGGTCAACAATCTGAAATATTAACCATTTCTCTCTCCACAGATGTTGCCTGGTCCTGAGTATTTCCTGCATTTTCTGATTTTATGTCAGATTTCTAACATTCACAGTGAAATGATTTCCTTTGACCAGTTGGTAACCAGAGTACAAAGCTTTAAGGTAATTGGCAAAATAAGGTGCAGCTTGAGGAAAAAAAGTCATGCTGTGAGTTAATATAGTCTGGAATATGCTACCCAAAAGGGTAGTGGAAGCAACACAATAGTAACTGTCAAAAATGGCATAAATAGTTGAGTGGGAAAATTTTGTTGGGCTATGGGGAAGAGCAGGGGAATGGGATTAATTGGGTAGCTCTTTCAAACAGCTGGCAAACACATGATGGGCTGAATGGCCTCTTGTGCTGTATTGTTCTATGATTCTATGAACCTAGGAGAGTTAAAGTAATGGTCCACGACAATGCCTATTTCATTATTGCGTACATGAGAAGTTCCATGCTTCAAGAAATGCTTCAATTCCAAATGTCATCATTGATAATTTACAAAAGATTTAGCAAGTTGAAATGAAATCCGAGTAAAAAGTAACCAGTGTATATTTACAACAAACAATTACTTCAGATATTTATCTTTTCTTTGCTTTTTAGATCATGGATCAGGTAAAGAGCAAAAGGAGCTGCAGGCTTGCACAAATTCAATACTGATTTGTATGGGCTTTCAGCAAGGACTCTGCATCTGGTTCCCATAAAATACATTGAAGATAACTGCAAACATCAAGATTTCCTTTGGCATAAATTGAAAAGTGGTTGTAATTTCCTGTGCTTCATATTGAGTTGGTTGCTAGCAGCAAGACCATTCTGATGTCAAACTGAGTCACTGGTCAGTAATTATCTGAAAATGACCAGAACTGTTTCCTGGAATCAGAAACCTTAAACTGGTAATCTTACAATCTAAGAGAGGTGCTTGCAGCAAACATGTCCTTGGAAACTTGGGGTACAGAAACACACTTAAATGATCTCCCAAAAAGGGTGTTCTAAAGAGAAAGTGGATTGCAAGAATCTTATCCTTCCCATTTGTACTAGGCTAATTCATGCAAGTTATTACTGTACAGCTGAATAGTTAGTGAGGCACTGGGAAAACTAATTGTGTCACCCAGGGTCATTCTCACAGGCAAAGAAATAATAATCTGAGCAGCTTCCCAAAGCTCAGAGGAAAGACTTTTTATTCTCCCGGGAAAGGTATTATTAGTTTAAAAAAAATAACGTGACAATTTATTTTTATTTCCTTTTAGATGAAAAATTTGCTGTATTTGGGTCACATTATTTAGCTTATTTTTACTGAACAATCCATTTTAGTTTGTTAGGTATGACTGTCATTTCTGTAGATTCTGCATACTATAGAATAGTTCCGATTGGATTTACTTCTGAAAATCAAAAAATCTATATGTGATAGAAACGTACAAGAGAACTTTCATCAATTCTTGTAATATCTAACAAGGATATATTGTGATTGAAACCAAGAGGTGAAACTAGATAAGTCTGCGTGTATGTGTATGGTTTAATTATGAGTTCTATTTTGGCATTTCATTCAGCTTTTGTCAGTTGTTTCATTTGAATTATAAAAGCGTGAAACACCTTTGTGTATTGATTAGTTACTATTACGTTAGTATATTCAAATTTCAAAAACACCTAATTAACAGGATGATAATGTTCATGGGGGCTAAATTCGATAACCTTGAAAATGGGAATTGCAGTATATGATTAACCTGGGCCAGTTCATTGTGCTCCAGGCAGTGGTACTGCCTGCTATTTTGCAATGCTGCCTTGCACAAATACAAAGGGCGTTCCATTCTGAGTTTTTACGTGGCTCGTCCATGTTGTGACTACCTCCAGGATTGACCGAGCAGCGGGTAATGACTCAGATCTGGGGAGGACCAGGACTGATCTTGATACGAGCGTACCTCGATGTGATGCCTTTATAAAGTTGTCTACATACTGCCAACTCTACCTGCACACATCAGAATGGGGCCCAAAATCAGCAGCGGCTAGCATTACATAAAGGCAACCTGTGCTTCATAGTGTGGAGATGGATTGTGGCTGCTGGAAGTGGTATGAACCCTTTGCAAACTGAATCTGTGCTGCAAAAAATTAAAGACTGGCTGGATATGCTAGGGAGCAAACGCCAAGGTTTTCTGATAATGTACGGAGGCCTTGGTGTAAAGCATGGTGAAAAGGAGACATCCTATATCTGCAGGGAGGTAGGAGACTTTTGAGACGAGGCCGGATTTTCACTACTGAGCCGAATAGCTTGAGTCAGTAAAATTTCCGACTCGGCAGACCTGGGCTTCCTCGCAGTTGTTATAAAAGCCCTCTAACCTTCACACCTCTTAGCCCTCATTGCCCCCCCCCATCCACTCTCCTTGCCCCTCTATGGCTTCCATGCCAACTCATGACCCCCATCCACTTCCTATAGTCCTTCAGACTCTCCATGTCAACTCAACATGAACTAATCCAGTATCCACCATGAGCAGACATCAGGAACCATGTGGACATGAAATAAAATAAACTTCTAACAATCTAAGATAGCATTCACACATACAAATTTGATCATGAGGAAAGCTCCCATTCACGAAACCCATTCAAACTTTTGAAAACTCAAGTGGTTAAACTCTTATAAAAAACAAACTTCTAATCATACCCCACATCAAAAACAGGTAATCTTATATTATTTTTTAAACTGCCAATCCAGCTGTGAACTCAGAATTCCCTCCTTAAATAATTGTAGGTTTGGAAACTTAGCCCATCCTGCATAATAACATAATAATATCATTTGGGAAATGCCAACAAATACTGCACAAATAGATGCTATACCAGTTGTCCTGTCAATCAAAGCAATCCAGCAGAGATTTTTTTAAGCAATGGATGATGACGTCAGTCAGTTTTGTTCTACATTTTAAAGAGCAGGAGATTTAAAAAGCTTCAGATCATGACAGTTAAATAGACCTTATCTGCCCTTCATGGGTGTTTACATCTACTCAGTGGGCAGGATTTTGCCCTTGGCAGATGTGCTTGGTGGGGGCTGGCGGGAAGCCGACCACTGCCTTCGATCGGCTCCACACTGCGATTTTAGGTGGATGGGTCAATTAAGGCCCACCCAGCATGATACACAAGTGGCAGCACTCAGCGATGCTTGTGCAGGTGGCGGGGGGAGAGGGTGAGCAGGCCTAGCATGCAATTCACGCATGCGTGAGTAAGAGCGCTTCAATCTCCTTGAGGCATGGAGCTACCTCAGGGAGGTGAAGCTCTGTTTTAAAAAACAAGGAAATAAAAATGTTATAAAACATGTCCCCTCATATGACTCTGTCTGAGCAGGGACATGTTTTTAATTCATGTGTAAAATTTTTATTTTATTTGTATTTGATTTTGGAAACCTCTTCCCGTCCATGGATGAGGTTTCCTAAAAAATGTAAAGGCCGTTTGGCCTTTTTGCATGCCTGTCGACGGTTAGGTTGAACAGGCAATGTAAAATTCAGTACAATTGTTAACTTAATGGCCTTAATAGGCCTTTTAATTGTTGGAGGGCACGCTTCCGGCTCCAGCACACGCCTGCCGACCTATCACGAGAGTGCACGTTGACGTTGGCTTGATTGGCCGATGTCAACGTGATTTATTTCACACTCCGGAGTGTCGGGTGCGCACCTGCATGGCAAGCCTAATTTTCTGCCCCATGAATTTGTGATTCTTATACTGCAAGTTAAGGCACTTGCAACAGCTAAAACTGGGTCCATTTGAACTCAGCACTGAATTCAAATGGCTGAGCTTGGATTTTCCTCCAGTGTAAATCACACCCAGTCCCTTTCCCCAACCAGCAAATATGGGATCTGTCAGAAAAGGGGCCAGGGCTTCTGCATCTGGGTTGCGTCCGCCATATTTAAAGGTACTGTGGAGTTTTTCCATGTCTGTGAAAATCTGGCCCATAGCCTTCCTTTATCAAGATAGTGTTACGCACACTTCCCATAGATGGATTTTCTGCACTCGCCCACCGCTGCGATCTTCTGCTCCCGCCGCAAGTCAATGGGTTTCTGGCTGGGGCACCACCTCACCCATGGCAGGTCCCAACCGCAACAGGGCCGGAAAATCCCAGCCTTAGTATTCACGCATCTTGGACCACATTTTCAAGTCTTATTTGGCTGCATTAAGCATGGCGCTTAAAAAAATCAACGTTATATGTCTCAATTCAGATCCTGATGAATGTTTGGAATTGAGCAGTCATTATCTAATAAATTAAAAGTTGAAATCTTTGCATTACTTGCAATGTTTATTGTATTTTCTCATTTCTAAACCAGGTACTGCAGGTACTCCTTTCAAATAGTATACAGTAATGCTGGTAATTATCAGTATTCCTGGCCCTCCACATATTGCCCCAACATTTACAGGGAGGTGGGCAGGGAAGAGGGTAGAGTGTTCCGAGGGGCAAATAGAGAAATCCCAGCAATGTGAAGGTCCTGCCCAACTTAATGACAAGAGTTCATTATATTTTTACTCTGCTTCCCATCCAACACTAAAGATTGTCAAAAAAAAACAGAATTACCTGGAAAAACTCAGCAGGTCTGGCAGCATCGGCGGAGAAGAAAAGAGTTGACGTTTCGAGTCCTCATGACCCTTCGACAGAACTTGAGTTCGAGTCCAAGAAAGAGTTGAAATATAAGCTGGTTTAAGGTGTGTGTGTGGGGGGCGGAGAGATAGAGAGAGAGAGAGAGGTGGGGGGGGGGGTGTGGTTGTAGGGACAAACAAGCAGTGATAGAAGCAGATCATCAAAAGATGTCAACGACAATAGTACAATAGAACACATAGGTGTTAAAGTTAAAGTTGGTGATATTATCTAAACGAATGTGCTAATTAAGAATGGATGGTAGGGCACTCAAGGTATAGCTCTAGTGGGGGTTTTTTTTTAATTTTTTTTAAATTTTTTTTTTAATAATGGAAATAGGTGGGAAAAGGAAAATCTTTATAATTTATTGGAAAAAAAAGGAAGGGGGAAACAGAAAGGGAGTGGGGATGGGGGAGGGAGCTCACGACCTAAAGTTGTTGAATTCAATATTCAGTTGTCAGGCTGACTCATGTCAGTTAGGAAAGCCAGTGGTGGAAGGCCACAGCTGGGGATGTTGGGAACAGACCAGAACAACAAGTAAAAATCAGGGTTTAGTAACGTAGTTGGACTAGTAACTAGGAGTGAGGATAAAACAGGAGAGATTGTGGAATTAAAACAGAAAATGCTGAAAAAACTCAGTAGGTCTTGCAACATCTGTGGAGAGAGAAACAGAGTTAATGTTTTGGGTCCGCATGACTTCTTCAGAGTCACTCTTCTCTGAAGAAGAGTCATATAGACTCGAAACTTTAACCCTGTTTCTTGCTCCACAGACGCTGCCAGAGCTGCTGAGACTTTCCAGCATTTTCTGTTTTTATTTCAGATTTCCAGCTTCTGAGTTATATTGCTTTTATTATAGGAGAGATTCGGGCTTGGCAGGGGTCAACGGATCTTAGAAAAGATTTGATCAAGGAAATGGAAGAAGCACTCCTACTCCTCCTGGCTGACAAACAAAGCTCTCGTGGGATGAGTGGGGAAGCAGTTTAAATTACACCCCCACCCTCAACCCCGCCCATTACCTTGTTGCCTTAGTTCTCCCATCATAGCATCCAATTGCTTCTTAGATGATTCTGGCTTTCTTGGCTCCTAGGTTCATAGGACAGGATCTTGTATGCTTCCCTGTGGTGAGTTTGGTGGTGGGGGAGCATTTAATCAGTGAGATGGTGGTGGGTGGTCTGGGTAGTGCTGTGCAGGTAAGTGCTGGAGAAGCTAGAGCGTCAAAGCAGACAAGGAGCAATGGACTCCATTGTTAAGATATCCCAGGGTCTGTCATTACAACTGAGCCCATAATGAATGCTTGACTGAGTTTCAAAAGCTCTAGAACTACTTATCTCAGCAGGAGCCTATGTTCACATTTGATTGACTGTTTGGAGAGGTTATTAATGAATTATCGTCTTTGATGTTAGTGAAATAGATATCTGTTTGTACAATAGTTTGACCACTTGAGGGGATTTCGATTTTATGAATGGACGATAAATGGGGACGGGGGATACGCATTGGGAATGAGGGGGTATGGCCAATATAAAAGGGGCATGTAGAGGTTATGTGCAGTGGGTGGAGGGGTTGAAGGATTGAGGGCCTGATATTTATCATTAAAACTAGATCAAGAACAGAGAAGAATCCTAGCCAGCCTGGCCATACATCTCCACCTCCCTGAAATGAATATATGGTGGGCAGGGTCCTTTTTAAAGGAGACAGGCATGCTAGGTCAGGAAGTTTCCTGATTTGGCCATCTGCCTCCTCTACAAAAATCAGGGCCTATGGGCGGAATCTTCTGCAAGCGATGGGAGTCTTGGCTGCTGTATAGAGGCAGTGAGACCCCAGTGTTGCTTTTTTAAAATTCAATCATGGGTTGTGAGATCAAGGCTTTCACTCTTTCCTGGATATCCTGCTGCAGAATTTGAGAAACAGAAGTGAGATGATTTATCCAAAGGACCATGAGGAAGAGGCCAGCCTCTCAAACCAGCAGCTATAGATGGAAGTGGCTGAGGAAGTAAGCAGCAGGCTTGTGGATGCTCAAACCTGCCTACAATGTCCAGGAGAAAGTGACACTTTTTTTCCTATTTGAAAGGTGCTGTAGGACTTTGGGCATTTAACTAACTTCAGGTCACTGACTTTGGGCATTTAACTGACTTCAGATTATCACACCAGAGATCCCAAGCAATGATTTCTTTAGTTATGAATGCATAAGAGCACTTATCCCCAATGGGAAACATACTCTAATAATAACTTTCTTGCTTTTGTACTTAATACCTCTACTTATGAAGCCCAAGGTCCCAAATGCTTTGCTAACTACTCTCACAATGCCCTGCCACCTTCAAAGATCTATGCACATGAAGTCCCAGGTCACTCTGTCCCATTTAGTCTATATTGCCTCTCCCTATTCCTTCTGCTAAAATGCATCACCTCACACTGCTCTGTATCAAATTCCATCTGTCACTTGTCTGTCCATTCTGCTAGCCTATCACTTTCCAGTTTTAGTTGATTGGCATCATTCTCAGTGCCTGCCACATCGCCAAGTTTCGTATGATTGGGGAGAATTTTCTGGGTATCAGGCAGGCCGGTTGGGTGCAGCATGCTCCCAGCATGAATCGCAGCTCCCGAGGACAGCAGGGGGTGGTGGGAGGTGGGCGGCGGTGGGACTGTAGTGACCACTGGGTCTAATGGCGACCCAGCGCCTGTTTAAAGGATGCGCAGGCAGCCTTCCAAAGGCTGTCAACGGTGGTGACCAAAAGGGCTCCCGAGAGCGCTGCTGGTGAGCAGGCCAGGCAGGAGGGAAGGTCAGCGGGGCACTGTGCCCCTCGATTCTCAGATGAGTGCCTTACTGCCCTCGTCGAGGAGGTGGCAGCACAGCGTGAAATCCTCATGCCGAGGGGCGGAAGGAGGAGGCCCCCCGCCGCCCACCCCCCACATGACGAAACGTGCCTGGGAGGAGGTGACAGAAAGGGTCAGCGCGCACAATGTGGTGCAACACACCTGGGTTCAGTGCCGCAAGTAGTTCAACAACCTCCTGCGATCGGGAAGTGTGAGTACCCTGTTGGCATGGGTCACTTAGCACAGCAGTTAGATTTCCACGCCCCCCCCCCCCCACCCAAAACCGGGCTCCCTCCCCACCCTCAACTCTGGATGTAGTTACTGCATTAAATCATTCACGTCATGTGGCCTTCGCTGGGTGGACCAACATTTATTGCCTATGCCTAGTTGACCCTGAGAAGGTGGTGCTGAGCTGGCTTCTGTATCCACTGCATGTGGTGCACTTGCACTTACTGTACTGTTTTGAGGGCGGCCTCAAGGATCTGTACCTAGGAGCAGTGCTGGAACTCTGAAACATTTCATAGTCAGGATGCTGACTGACTGGGAGGGGAACTTCCAGATGGTAGGGCACCCATTCGTCTGCTGCCCTTGGCGTTCTACGTGGTTGTGCTTCCTTGCTTTGGAAGGTGTCACAGTGTGGGTGGCAAATGTGATGGAGGCAGCATCTGGGCAAGGGGGTCAGCCCGGGCAGCTTGGTGTGAGTCTACTCATGGTGTGAGCTCCACGGTCACGATTCACATGAGCCCTGCAATATTTCACTCAGGTGGCAGGGATGAGATGGGAATCCAGTTACAGGGTGGACTAATCAAAGCGCCTGTCTCCTTTTCAGGAGAAGACCACACAGAAAAACTCTGAGCAGATGTGGACTGGCGGAAGCCAGGCACAGTTGATGATTCTCACCAAATAAGTGCAGGAGGCTCTCGAGCTGGAGAGGTGCCATGCACCCAGGTCAACCGGTAGTGGTGAGGTTGGGGTGCGAGGTGGAGGTAAGAGTGCCGTGCACAAAGGTCACCATATCTGTCCTTGCAACCATTCTACTGTTGACTGTATAGTGAATTCCGCATTCAACATAGGTTATGGAAGGAGGAGCACATCCTAGTCCGGGGCCCAGAGAAGCACATCAGTGTCATGACTTCAACTAATCAAATGTCCTTGTTCTTCCTTTCAGCCTCACCGGAGCAGGCCTGGAATGAGGAGGCAGAGGGCCCGCCACTAACATCTGAGGGCCCTGATGACTTACAAGCACCAGTGTCACACCATCTCAGCCAGGCAGGCACCAGTGCAGATACTAGCACCTCGGTGGGGACAAGATTGTTGGCTAGTGTCTCGGGACACGGCACTTCACATTCGCTTGAGGTGCAGGCGGAGGCAGAGAGTGCCCATGGCGCCGGCAGTCGGAGGACTGCAGGGGACCAGGAACATGCTCAGTCAGTGGCTGATGATGTGCCTCTGGAGTCATCCCTGAGGCAGCAGACACTGGAACTCCAGCAGGGTGTGCGGGAGGATCTGGCGGAGATACATGAGGCAATGCATGCCATGGTCTCCGTGTTGGAGGAGTCCATGTGGAACATCAGCAATGCACTGATCCTCATGGCCGAGCACAATGTTTTCTCCATGGAGAGAGTGGCGACTCTCATGGAGAGGCTCCTGCAGGAGAACAATCAGGGCTTCCCAGGGAGGCGTTCAGACCTGCAAACCCTCACAGCAGCATTGACCTCAACTGGTCAGTGTCAGTGTGGGAAATGGATTGGGCACCCAGTATCCCAGCTAGGTGCTCATCCATCAATGGTGAGCAGTGAGATCCGAAGTAACCTCACGTCGGCGCAGCAGCTGCCTGTCGTCTCTGCCGGCTCCTCTCAGGACGCTCTGGATGCTGCCAGCAGCTCCTCTGCCCCTCTGCCAGTGATCGTGGGATCCGATAAGGCCGGAGTGACTGGGGAGATGCCAGTCATACCACTTTCCCAGGTGAGGCCATCACAGGCTCCATGGGCCAGAGGATGCCCGCCAAGATCATCAAGGCCAACAGGACAGCAGAGTGAGCAGATTGTCTCAAATGCCAGTGCCAGCGAGGGAGGAGCACCTAGACTTAGCACCCAAAAATGCAAGCGTAAGGCACCTTAGGCATATCACAGGCTTCTCACTGGTGGTTTTCTGTTGGCCCGGTATTAGTTGATTATTAGTCAGTGTGCAGCTCAACACCTGTGAATGACGTTTCTTTTCTGTTTTGTGAAATCATTAAATGCTTTAGTTGCAAATAATGCACAGTGTTTCCTTACTTCTGCGGATGAAGGGGAACCCATAATGTTATGAGTGACTTGTTTGTCATTGAGCTTTATTGACAAGGCAAATATTTAATGTTCCCAACCAAGTAGATGTTGGTCTCAGGCATCGAGTATGGAGCCTGCAGCCCTGGCATGTGGTGGAGGTCCATCTGTGGTAGGCTAGCTGAAGGTTCATTGGATTAAAACCTCTCGATCCCTGGCTCCTTGGAGGTTGCCTGGGTCAGCGTCTACCTCCTCAGCGTTCACCTGAGTGTGTTTGTCCTCGGGCTCACTGCTGGACTCATCGCCTGCAGCCAGAGCATCTGCGTCTATATCTTCTTTCTCCACTGCGTTCCCCCTTTCCAGTGCCAGATTATGGAGAGTGCAGCATGCAACCACTATCAGTGACATACAATCTGAGGGGTATTGCAGTGCGCCCCCTGAACGATCCAGACATTGGAAGCACATCTTGAGAAGACAGATGGTTCTCTCTACCACCATCCTTGTGGAGGCGTGGCTCCTATTGTACCGCTGCTCAGCCTCTGTTCTTGGATGGCAGAGAGGCGACATGAACTACCTTTTGAGGAATTAGCCCTTGTCACCCAGCAGCCATCCATCCAGCTGGGCTGGAGCACTGAAGAGTGTTGGCACCTGGGAGTGTCTGAGGATCTAAGCGTTGTGGGAGCTGCCTGGGTACCTTGCACAGACTTGCAGAATCTGCATCCTGTGATCACACACTATCTGCACATTCATGGAGTGGAAGCCCTTCCTGTTGATGAAGGCATCCGGCTCACCCGCTGGTGCCTTGATGGCCACATGTGTACAGTCTATTGCAATCTCGAGGCGGGGGAAGCCTCTGGCTTGCTCTGTCTGGCTGGCCTCGTCCCAGTGATAGTGAATGAAAGTCAATGCACGCCTCAACAGAGCGTCTGTCACCTGCTTGACACAACTGTGGACAGCTGACTGGGAGATTCCGCAAAGATCACCCACCGACCCCTGGAAAGAGCCAGAGGCATACAAGTTGAGGACAGCTGTGACCTTCAATGCCACTGGTATGGGGTGCCCACCCACACAGTTTGCGCAGATCTCAGGGCCTATCATCTGACAAATGGAGGTCACTGTCTCCCTTGACAGTCGGAGTCTCCTTCGGCACTGCACCTCAGACGTATTGAGGTAGCTGCTTCACCGCCTGTATACCCTGGCAGCAGGATAGTGTCTTCTGCAGCCCTGTCCGCCTTGGTCTTCCTGTTGGCCCTGCGCCCCTTGTGCCTGTGTCTGTCCTCCCAAAGATGGCTCCCTGGAGGCTGAATGTGAACTCCTGGCCTCCTCCCCCTTCTGGATCTCCCTTCCTCCTCAGAGGAGGTGCCTCCAATAGAGAGCACAACTCCCATTCCCAGGGTAAGGGAAGGCTGCCTGAAACCAGCAAGGCCCCAAGAATGATGTTTACTCCTGAGTCCTGACCTGAAGCCTGTTATTCCTGTACAAGCGGCACTGGACAGATTTGAAGTTCTCCTGTTCACACAAGCAAGTAGCAGTAAATTTAAAAAGTAAATATCTAACAAATACCACTCGTAAGCCCACTCACCCCTCTAATCCCACCAGAGAACGAGGTTTTTAAAAATGTAGCCTACCCGTCTGCCTGTTGCGCCCATGCGACGCTCTGAAGATCACATGGGCTCCAAAAAACCTGTCTATTAATGCCTCAAAGGCCTTAAGTGGCCTGTTAATTAATGGCGGCTGCGCATCAGAGCTCATAGCACGCCCACCCACCGAAATATCATGATGGCCTGTGGTGACAGCAGGACGCACGCCTTACATCACCATGAATCATTTTACTCATCGGAGTGTTAGGCCTGCCCATGCACACTGCATACAAATTCTGACAGTAAAATTGAAAAATTGTGAAATTTATCCCAATATCCAAGACATTTACATATATATATATCAAAAAAGCAATGATCCTTGCACTGACCTTTGCAGAATAGCACTGTCTACCATCCTCCAGTCGGAAAAACAAACATTTACCATGACTCTGCCCTTTTGTCCTTAAGCCATTTTTAAAAAAATCAAAGCTGACATTGACTCTCCAATTGCATGAGCCTCAATTTTGATATCCAGCCTTTTATCTGGTGTTTTACCAAATGCTCTCCCTACCTGGAGAGAAAGTTTCTATTTTATTTAGAATGTTTACTATGCATTACATAACTCTGAATTATGAAGGCTAAGAAGCTCAAGGGGTAGTATGTGGGCATTGCTTTCCATGTGTGATATGTTTCAATTCTGGTTAAGGGTTTCTATCTGAAACGTCAAGAATCACAGAATTGTTACAGTGCAGAAGGTGGCCATTTGACTCATCATGTTTACACCAGCTCTCCAAATGAACAACTCACCTGGCACCATGTCAATTGACTTGTGTTATTCAGTGGATTCCCTGAGCATAATTTTAACTGTCAAGGGGTGGGATTCAGATTCAGCTCTGGGTGGGAGGCAGGATTAAAGTGCCAAAAAACGGTGTTGTGATTCCATCCATTTCTGGGTTTAACCCGAGAAGGTTTGCAGGCGAGCTGCAGGTAAGTAATTTCAATATATAAATCGCCAATTAACTTAGGATTCAACCCAGAATTCTAGCTTTAACAGACAGCTCATGTGCTTTGCTAGCTATGTGGAACTCGTTAAGGTCAAAGAGGCAAAAGCATAGAGGGGAGTGCTTCTATAGTGAAACTGACAGGCTGGGAAGCCTTCAAACAGTGAAGCTGATGAGCTGCAACCACGTCTAGGAGAGAGGGTGCCGCTGAGAGAATTTCTTTTGAGAATGTACTCTCACAGCTTAACAGGTGATTTCCAACTTCTTGGAACTCAGTTCACCTGTCTTGAACGTCACTCACCTTTTCTGCACTTCCCAGCTATCATCCTATACTGTAGCATAGAAACAACTTATACAGATCTATCTTGGACCTCTGGGGAAAAGGCTGAACAGCACCAGCAACACCAAATGCACCAGGGCCAACACCAGCAGGAGCAACACCAGCAGGAGTACCAGCCGCCTTCTTCTCAGCCATATGCCACTTCACAGGGCAAAGAGGATGACATAAAGATCCAGCTCAAAGAAGGCAAGACCCTCAACATAATCTGCAGCTGCAGAGCATCAACTCTCTCAACATGATGAGCACCAGTGACTCATGAGGTTTAAATTTTCATGCAGATTGCTGCTGACATCTGCAGAGTTCACCTCCAGTACCTCCTTCCCAGTGGACCAGGTGGGCACATATTGTCATTGGGTATTTTGATGGCTATCACCGGAGGGCCACCCCACCCCCAGTTCTCTGCCTCTCCCTGGAGTTCTGCACCCTCTTCTCCAAGAAGAGAAAGCAGAGAGTTATGGGTGTAAGAAAGGGATTTTGTGGAGGGGAGGGAAGGACAACATTTTTGGTGCTGATTGTGAGGCACAGGTATGAGATAGGACAAAGAGGAGAGTGAATGTCCATGTTGGCTGTTCAAATAGGGATGTGAGAAGCTGCCTAGAGATAGAGTGGAATGAGTGAAGCTGTGTTGGTCTGAGGTGTGCTGTGCAGGAAAACTTTGGAGAAGTCAGGGTGTGGGGCTTGGTACCTGAACAAGTTCTGCCACTCATCTTTCCAGCCCTCCTGAGGTCCTTGTACCTCTTGGAGAAGGGTCATCAGGTTTGAGGGACCACACTCCTATTGCTAACTTCCTCAGCTACTTCTATCCATACCTGCTTGGTTTGGAAGGCTGGTAGGTGTTGGGGTATGGAAATCAGGTCAAGGCAATGAAGTGGTGGTAGGTTTGATCATCGGAATTTACTTTCATTCTCAGCAGCTGTCCCACCACATCCTATCTAAAGCTGGATCATGGTATTACACCCTGCTCATAATATCCACAATAGGGATCCAAGGGAGATTTCAAGCTAGTATATTCAAATACAAATATGCTGTGGATTTTGTTTGAATGTATGTTTGAGTTTAAAGGTACAAATTAAAATTTCTGTTGTTGCAATCGAATGCCAAGAATACATCAAATTCTGTTTTGTTCCAGTTTGTTAGCCAGTGTTGAGCTACTGGAGATAAATATAACACCAAATAATCACAATAAGTCAATATGAGGGGAACTTGGACCAGGCTCAATTCACATTCATTCAGTGCAGCAAATATAAGCTTTATTGTAGCAGGAACTAGGTAAGCCTATAATTAATGAAAATTAAAAGGTTTTCGTTGTTATTGTTTAATAAAGCTATTTTGCAGTTATATCCTCAGTCACAGTTTAATGAGATGCTTTCCTCTAATGCCTTTTGAAGTTGATAAAGACCAGACGTCCTGGGACATCAGTAAGCTGGAATACAGTGATGAGTGCTTTTTGTTTGATCATTGAGTTTGCTACAATAAACTAGATTCTGGTCACGGAATGGCAATCCCTGGTTCATAGGGGTGAAATCACATCAGTGGGAGTGATCTGAGATGCTGAACGCAAGAATATTTACACTAAAAACCTTAACATTGTACCAATGCTTGTGGCAATCACAGACATAGGAATTACTAGACAAAAAAAATTACAGTCCACTCTACCTGAAGAGTCACTCTGAAGAACAGTCATGTGGTTTGTTTTTCCAGCATTTTCTGTTTTTATTTCAGATTTCCAGCATCCAAGGTATTTTGTATTGATCACTATCTACCATCCTGGTAGCCACATGATACAAAGATAATGAAGCTGTTGATTAATCATAGCAATAAATCTCTATCAATTAGTCTACAACAGAACCAGAAATTACACACAGTGGTGGGAACCAAAGTCACCTTTTCCTCCTAAACTTGCTACACCTACCACATGTCATGTCTCAAATTACTCATATACTGTATCCCAGCAAGTTGAATTTTGCCTCAAAGTGTCAAATTTGCCTAAGATTATAATTTCAAAAAGCAAAGGGCATAAGCAAACTTGAGCTGATCAAATTTTGTTTAAGGCAACAACGCTCACAGCTGTTCTCCAGACAGGACTGTGTATTGATTCAAATTCAAGTTTCAAATTGGCAACAAGAGAGATTTCTTCATAATCGATAAATAAAGCATCATTTTAAACTCATACTGCAGTTGCCAGAAGCTCAATAAAAACAAAAATAAGTTGAAAAGATGAAGTGTATTATACCTACTCTTTCGCCCTTGTGTCTCTGGCATATTCATTTCCAAACTCTGACATTTGTGTATATTTTCCCAGTGAATTGTTTCAGATTTCCTTCATTTAACTTTGAAAAAAAAATCTACAAATGGGACACTGCCTCTATCCTCTATCATAAATAAACGTTTCACACAAGATTCCTAACATTAATCAGCCAGCTTTAGAATTAGTGAGATTTCAATTTATGCAATGTATTTTCATTGTTCTCCATTTATACTGTTTTACAGGGAACTTGTAAACCTGTCAAGCTGAAAAACATTTTAGAATTTTTCCTAGATTTGTCAGCGATGTTCTCTTTGCAACACTTTATAAGGCTGAGAATAAGTATTCTCTTGAATTGCTTCTTATGCTGCTAAAATAAATAGATCTTTAAACTTGCAGGTCAGAGAGTACCAATTTTACTTACAGCTGTTTTTATCAAAATTATATCTGTTTAAACAGAAAGGCTTTTCATTTATTTTGATAGTTTAGGAGTTGGTATCTGACCAGGTTTTAGAGATTTAACTCACAGCCCAAGGTTGGGTTTATAATGATGGGACAAATGAACGGAAGGTCAGAGGTGTCAAAATGAAATTCAAAGGTCAACCAAGTTCATATGAAAGATTTTAAACACTTAGCTGATGTTATTGCTTTCCTGTCTGTGGTAATGTTCTTAAATTTGTGATAGCAATTTTTCTGCTAGATGCCCTGGACTTTAACTGAACTTTGAACTGATACCCAGTTATAAATTGGACCTTTATTGGAGACTCTAAATGGAAAATTTACTTCCCTCTACACCTTTAAACTAGAATAGGTATATTTCTTTATTCTTTTCCAGCTTATTTTTAACTTGAATAATGCTGCAATTCCTTCACCTGAAATTATTAATAATTTCCACTGGAAGCAAAATGTACCTACATTAGAGTTAAAGTTCATGCTAGAAGTCTGTCCAATCCCTGTCAAGTGTGAACAGGCTGGTCTGAAACTTCTGAACTGAAATAATGGGCAGAATTAATGGAGCCTGCTGAAATGGGCAAGGTGGTAGGCTGGCCCTGTGTTCGTCTCCCAGTGGTGGGAAAACTGTTGCACATTTAGTCAGCAGCAGTTTTGTAAGCAACTTACCAGCTAATGGCTTGGCCTAAATAGCCAAGTGGTTATGGTACTGGGTTTGTAACCCCAAGATCAAGAGTTCAAATCTCACAATGGCAAACTATGAAACAATGTAACTTCATCTGAAACAGATGGAAACAGGTTTACTCAAAAAAGAGTATCAAGAGTTCAAATCTCACAATAGCAAACTATGAAACAAAGTAACTTCATCTGAAACAGATAGAAACAGGTTTGTACTCAAAAGAGTTACCAGCTAATGGCAGGAATTTAATTAGGCTTGTTAATGAGGCTCTTAAGTACAATTATTACTGAGCCCATTGTTATTTTATCTGTAAAGAGCTAGGAACTAATTGTTATGTGCAAGTGTCCCGGGGGGCACGTTTCAAATCTGCAGCAGGGACACGTGAAGTACAACAGAACTAGTTCAATCTGGTCCTTCTATTGTAAGGCAGCATAGCAAAGTAAAGATAGAGTGTTCTCATCTTTCCTAGCTTAAATTGTGATTGCCAACATCTGGGAACTAAATGACGACAAGAACACAGATTGGTGGCAGACTTGGGAGTTGATTTATTCACACAAAATCAAGAATAATATCTCATAGTTGCAGACTATTATACAATAGTTTCCTTTTATCCAAAAGATGAAAGACACGAGCGCCACAACAATCACCTCAGCAGTCTGAGTTCTGTTTGCTTAGTGAGGAATTCCCAAAAGATTAATAGTGACAATGGCCAGAAATTAAGGAATTCACCGAACAGCATGGGTTCAACATTATCACCTCATCAGCACACTACTCTTGAGGACACAGGTTTGTAGAAGAACACATCCAGATGTCAAAATAACCCTTGCAAAATACCGAGTGACAAAGGAAGACCCAAACCTTGCCTTATTGTCACGCTGATCCGCACCTCTTAGGGCTGACATGAAATCAATGCAGAGTTGTTGAATGGAAGAAAATATAAGACATCTCTGCCAAGCAAATATATTCTCCAAATGACAAGGAGAAAGTGAGACAACATCTCGCTGAAGCACAGGAGGTCAGCACTTCAGCAAACGAGAAGAAACCGAGTCCATGTTCGACCTACACCAGAGCTGGAAAAACAGAAAAGACCATTAGTAACACCAGAAACATCACTATCCAAGCAGGCAACATTAACAACTTCACCAGCAAATAACACAACATGTGGAACAGTAAACATGACTCCTGCAACACCAGGCACAATACATACACCATCACCCATGCAGTATGCTCACCACTAAGAGCAATGAAAGCCAACTCTACATGGAAGCACAATACCTTAGCACCAAAGCGATACCATGAATAGTATTTTTAGAGAAGAATAAATGCTATAAAAGACTCTTAGAAGGGGTTCAGTTTATTTCCAAAAGTCGATTGATAATCATTAGTTTAGAAAAGTTAATGACTGGAACAGCTATGTTGATAGGGGCATTATGTTTCAAAGGAAGAGGGATGCCATATATAGTTGCGTTATCTGTAAATATCTGTAAAGAGCTAGGAACTAATTGTTATAAGAAAGTGTTCTGGAGGTCACATTTCACAGCTCTACTAGAGACTCACGAAATATAACAGAACCAGTTCAATTCAGTCCTTCTATTGCACAAGGCAGCATGGCAAGTTAAAGATAAAGAGTTCTCATCCTTCCAAGCTTAAAGTATGATTGTTGCCAACATTTGTGAACCAAAATACAAGAAGAACACATCACATCCGCCATGATTTAATGTTGTCTCAGCAATTTAATGTTCATTGCACAGGTTTCCCATGACTCTAAACATCAGCCTAATGGAGCCGACTTGCAGAAGGGTGAGTTCCAGGGCAGATCTTGTATCCAGGCAAGAATATAGAGTAGAAAAGGGCTGACATGAGGTGCTGAGGAGTGGAGCTTCTCACAGGAAGCCCTAATCTGAGAAGCAGATCCAGGGCAGACCCTTAAAGTGACCACACACACTAGAGGAGCAGAGGGCAGATTGTTAAAGTGGCAGCGCAAGTATATGAAATAGAGGGGGGGAATATCTTGAAGTCTGCCTGCCATTAATTGGTGAGATTTAACAATGGGAATCATACATCCAGTCATGTTGCATCCAATGTGTGCTGGAAAGAATTGCAATGAACAAAACACCATGCTGAAAACAATTCAGTGCAGCTCCCCCAGCAGCAACAACAGGAGGTGGCACAAAGCCAGATGGCCAAGCAGCAAGGGAGAGGCAGACAGAGGCTTACAGCACATCCAAGTCTACCGGACAAGGATGAGCTACCTGCAGATGGCAAAGAGGCAGTGCCAGAGAGCACTTGCCTCTCCAGGGAGACTTCAACTGACTTCTGTCTTAATGTTAGATGACCTGTGCCAAGGGAATACAATGGGCACCTAATGCCAGTGGCACTTAAAAGTCATCGCAGTTCTCAACTTCTACATCTTGGGACCACTCCAGGGTTAGACTGGTGACATGTGTGGGATCTCCCAGGCATCCACTCACTGCTGCATAAAGTAGGCCAGGACAGACAACCACCCAGTCTGAGAGGTCAATGGGATTTGTGGCCGTAGCTGGTTTATCATGTGTGCAGGCTGTCATTGACTGCACCCATGTGGCCATCAAGGCACCATTAGCGGCATTCATAAATAGGAAGGGCTTTTATTCGCTGAACATTCAGGTTGTATGTGACCATAGAAGACGCATTATGAAAGTGTGTGCATAATTTCCAGGCAACAGCCATTTCCCCATATGCTCTGTAACTCCTTTCCATCCTACAGCCACAACTGAATGGTGGGTATCCTCAGTGACAGGGGTTATCCTCGCCAGACTTGGCTGTTGATGCCCATCAGGAACCCTCATAGTGAAGCCAAGGAGAGATACCACCCTAGTTACGTTTCCACAGGGGCCATCAAAGAGCAGACTATAGGTATGCTCAAAATGTGCTTTCGTTGTCTTATGCGATTAGGGGGCACCCTGCAATATGATCCAGTGAGGGTGTCATGCATCATCATGTATGTTGTGCACTGCACAACCTGTCAATACAAAGGGGTGACATTCAGAACCCAGAGGAGGAAGAGGTGGCACAAGCCTCATCAGTTGAGGATGATGGTGAAGAGGATGTCATTCAGAAAGAAGGACCAGAGCATTTGCCTGCTGCCAATACCAGGGTTATTGATATGGATGCTAGGGAGGCCAAAGAAAATGTCAGCCTCACATGCTTCTAGCACCCTGGCCTCCAGTGTGGAGCAACCACTTACTTCTTCCATTCTGACCATAGAAGTCTCATGCCCTGCAATTAAATAACTCACATAGGCCTTCCATTTCTTGTGAGGCGAGGCACACAAGCAATTAAACATTTTCCTTGCACACATATTGATAACTGCTCCAACTTTTAGTTCGGCCATCATCAGTAAGCCCTCAATAACTGCAGCAAACAAATGTATAATAATGAACATAGTTTAATCGAACACAGACGATGCTATCTTGACAAAATGAAAAGGGACATTCATCCCAGTGCCACAGTAATATGTCTAAGTGCCCTTCTTGAATATTTGCAAGTGCTGTGGTGAGGTGTGTATCACCTGCAGTATCAGCAGACAATTTGGAAGCAGGCTGCTGACCTCTATGCTGCATGGCCATTGATGGCTATGACAGGCATCCTCTGTCTCCCCCAAGCATGGAGGGTCCAGGGCAACTAAGGGTCTCCTGCACAAATGCAGGAGCCTCCTCTGTGGCTGCTGCCACTTGAAGAGTTTGGCAAAAGGGCTGGCAAACTCATGTCAACCCTGTGCCTTGAGAGGAACCCCAGTGTGTCAAGTTGCAGCTCCTCTGTCCTCTTGGTGCAGTTTAGCACTGCCCTGCTTTCCATGGGTGGAGGTTACCTGGAGTAATGTTCAGGGGCATCTTCCACTTCTCACTGGCCCACTGCTATAGTAAGCTCATGATGAGATTGATCTGCAAGTGAGCACTAACACCAAGCATCACTGAGGTGTCTCCTGGGTCTGGCTCTCCATGATAGTCACCAACCTCTTCATGGAAGAAGCAATGAGCTTGTCAATATGAGACATAACAGAGGTCATGGCCTGGATGGATTCCTTCAAAACCTGAGCATGTCTACTCAAAGCCTCAGGCAGCTCTGCCAGATTCTCCCTGTCTGTCTCTGAAACTCCAACGGAATGAGTGTGGCCCTCATCAAAGGCCCATCATGATCCTGTCCTCCAACTGCCAGTGGCCTCGGCTGTCACAGCCTTCATCATCTGCATCCACTCAACAGTAAAGTGCTCGCTAGAGTGTGACCTAGAGACAAATCGCAAGCACCTACCCACTGAAGATGTATCTGTACTGGTGCTTGGAGCAGGGAAAGGATGTGATACTGTGCCCTCAGAGCCCTGGGCACTCTTGTCCTCAGAGGAATTTGTAGGAGTAGTGGGTTCCTTTTGCGCACTACCTGTGACTAACTTGCAAAGGAAAAATGCACACAGTTAGGTCCAGTAATACTAAATGCTGAACTTCCAACCATGGTGTTATGACACAGCAGTTGGTAAAGGCTGAGTTGTTTAAATCCCAGAGGGAAACATGAACAACTATCATAACCTATATTTTCAATTGGTATGTTTGAGATGCAGCTCTGAATTCAGGAATAAGATCATGGAGCCTCAAAGTTTTTTATATAAAACTAAATTAAACATTTATTAATTTAACAATAAACTAAACACATACACATGTCTACAAAGTACTATAATCATAACTTTTAAATAAATCCCCAAATTAGGCATTCCCAGGTAAATTTCACCAAGGCAACAGTAAACCAGACTTTAAACAGACACTAGGCAAAGCACGTTTAACTTTAGGAATTCAAAATTAGATTCCTTGCAATTTGGTTCCTTTGTAGACATGGGTGTAGGCTTACAGGCTGGTTATATCTTAAATGCCTCTGACTTACACACACAAACTCCTTTCTGTTTATACCTAGCTTTTCCTTTGAATGTAAATTTTCCATTGTATCCTAAGCTTTTAACATCACATCTTCAAACAATAACATTTTCATCCCACTAATTTTATGCATAATATAAACACATTGTTTGGCGTCTCCCAGCTGGGTGCAAGATTTTACTCCCGCTCTTGAATGCTTTATTCACCAAATGCAAATTTACACGTTACCTTCTATTCTCATTACTGCTTACCCAATCTCGAACTACTATAATCAGTGCACGCACATGCACGCACACACCCCGCTACAATTCGAATTTAAAATAATTTTCAATAACATTGTAGACATTAATGGAGGAAGCACTGAGGGTGGCAAGGGTGCAGAATGTACTCTGGATGGAGGACTTCAATGTCCATCACCAACAATGCCTCGGTAGCACCACTACTGACCGAGCTGGCTGAGTCCTAAACGACATAGCTGCTAAACTGGGTCTGCAGCAGGAGGTGAGGGAACCAACAAGAGGGAAAAACATACTTGACCTCATCCTCACCAATCTGCCTGTTGCGGATGCACCTGCCCATGACATTATCGATAGGAGCAACCACCGCACAGTCAGTGTGGAGAGAAAGTCCCGCCTTCACATTGAGGATACCCTCCATCGTGTTGTGTGGCACTACCACTGTGCAAAATGGGATAGATTTTGAACAGATCTAGCAACTCAAGGCTGGGTATCCATAAGGCGCTGTGGGCCACTAGCAGCAACAGAATTGTATACAACCACAATCTGTAACCTCATGACCCAGCATATCCCCCACTCTAGCATTATCATCAAGCCTGGGGATCAACCCAGGTTCAATGAAGAGTGCAGGAGGGCATGCCAGGAGCAGCAACAGGCATACCTGAAAATGAGGTGCCAATCTGGTGAAGCTTTAACACAGGACTACTTGAGTGCCAAATAGCATAAGCAACAAATGAGACACAGAGCTAAGCGATCCCACAACCAATGGATCAGATCTAAGCTCTGTAGTTCTGCCACATCCAGTCGTGAATGGTGATGGACAATTAAACAACTCACTCAAGGAGGACGCTCTGCAAATATCCCCATCCTCGATGATGGAGAAGCCCATCACGTCAGTGCAAAAGATAAGGCTGAAGCATTTGCTATAATCTTCAGCCAGAAGTGTCAAGCAGATGATCCAACTCAGCCTCCTCCAGAGGTCCCCAGCATCACAGATGCCCGTCTTCAGCCAACTGAATTCATTCTACACGATATCAAGAAACAGCTGAAGGCACTGGATACTGCAAAGGCTACGGGCCCTGACAATATTCCGGCAATCGTACTGAAGACTTGTGCTCCAGAACTTGCTGGGCCCCCAAGCTAAGCAGCTCCAATGCAGCTACAACACTGGCATCTATCCGGCTATGTGGAAAATTTGTCCTGTACACAAAAGCAGGACAAATCCAACCCAGCCAATTACAGCCCCATCAGTCTACTCTCCATCATCAGTAATGTAATGGAAGGGGTTGTCAACAGTACTGTCAAGTGGCACTTGCTTACCAGTAACCTACTCACTGACACCCAGTTTGGGTCCCGCCAGGGCCACTCAGCTCCTAATCTCATTACAGCCCTGGTTCAAACATTGACAAAAGAGCTGAACTCCCGAGGTGAGGTGAGAGTGACTGGCCTTGACATCAAGGCAGCATTTGACCGAGTGTGGCATCAAGGAGCCTGAGCAAAACTGGAGTCAATGGGAATCAGGGGGAAACTCTCCGCTGGTTGGAGTCATATCTAGCACAAAGGGAGATGGTTGTGGTTGTTGGAGGTCAATCATCTCAGCTCCAGGGCATCTCCACAGGAGTTCCTCAGGGTAGTGTTCTCGGCCCAACCATCTTCAGCTGCTTCATCAATGACCTTCCTTCCATCATAAGGTCAGATGTGGGGATGTTCGCTAATGATTGCACGATGTTCAGCACCATTTGCAGCTCCTCAGATACTGAAACAGTCCATGTCCAAATGCATGAAAGACCTGGACAATATCCAGGCTTTGGCTGACAAGTGTCAAGTAATATTCGCATCACACAAGTGTCAGGCAATGACCATCTCCAACAAGAGAGTATCCAACCATCCCCCCTTAATGTTCAATGGCATTATCATCACTGAGTTCCCCACTATCAATATCCTGGGGGTTACCATTGACCAGAAGCTGAACTGGGTTAACCATATAAATACTGTGGCTACAAGAGCAGGTCAGAGGCTAGGAATCGTGCGATGAGTAATTTACCTCCTGACTCCCCAAAGCCTGTCCACCATCTACAAGGCACAAGTCAGGAGTGTGATGGAATACTCCCCACTTGCCTGGATGAGTACAGCTCCCACAACATTCAAGAAGCTTGACATTGTCCAGGACAAAGCAGCCCTCTTGATTGGCACCATATCCACAAACATTCATTACCTCCACCACTGACGCATAGTGGCAATAGTGTGTACCATTTACAAGGTGCATTGCAGGAATTCACCCATTGCAGGAAGGGTCCTTAGACAACACTTTCCAAATCCATGACTACTACCATCTAGAAGGACAAGGGCAGCAGATAGATGGGAACACAACTACCTGGAAGTTCCCCTCCAGGTCACTCAGCATCCTGACTTGTTCCTTCACTATCACTGGGTCAATATCCTGGAACTCCCTCCCTAACAGCACTGTGGGTGTACTTACACCACATGGACTGTAGCGGTTCAAGAAGGCAGCTCACCATCACCTTCTCAAGGGCAACTAGGGATAGGCAATAAATGCTGGATGAGCCAGCGAAGCTCACATCTCATGAATGAATTAAAAAAAAATCTCTTCATGATACATGGGGAAGTGCAGCGCAAAGCATTAATGGTCCTCACTCTCCACACCAGTCACTCCAATCTCAGAGTATGAAACAGCCACCCTGCTCCCCAGCCAGCTCCAAGGCCTCCATCTCTTGGGGAGGTTGCGGGGTGAGCTGTCAGAAAATTTATTTCTGGCACCCCTCCACCAACATCCGCCCATTCTTTTTTTTCCAATAAATTATAAAGATTTTCCTTTTCCCACCTATTTCCATTATTTAAAAAAAAACACCCCCACTAGAGCTATACCTTGAATGCCCTACCATCCATTCTTAATTAGCACATTCATTTAGATAATATCACCAACTTTAACTTTAACACCTATGTGTTCTTTTGTACTATTGTTGTTGACATCTTTTGATGATCTGCTTCTATCACTGCTTGTTTGTCCATACAACCACACCCCCCCCTCCACCTCTCTCTCTCTCTCTCTCTCTCTCTCCGCCCCCCCCACACACACACCTTAAATCAGCTTATATTTCAACTCTTTCTTGGACTCGAACTCAAGTACTGTCGAAGGGTCATGAGGACTCGTAACGTCAACTCTTTTCTTCTCCGCCGATGCTGCCAGACCTGCTGAGTTTTTCCAGGTAATTCTGTTTTTGTTTTTGTTTTGGATTTCCAGCATCCGCAGTTTTTTTGTTTTTATCCGCCCATTCTGGCTGGTTGTGGGCCCTTTCATCCTGAAAGCAAAAAAGTGGACAGTGTGTTGGGGTCCAGGTGAGGCTGAGGAGATGGTTTCAATGCCAGACTGTCCCCCTGGTCCCATGACAAGTAGGTGTCCCTCCCAAACTTAAAATCTCATGAGAAATGCATGAACAGACAGTGAGATATAGATGCCTGTAACTCACATGCATCCAATAGTCCTAGGGAGGCTGGTGAGGGGGCACTGTGTATGTGACACCACCCATCCTATCCTTTACCACTTGAGTGACTATTCTGTACCCACCAACCTTTCATCCACATATTGCATGAAATTCACTGGGATTCACCCTAGTCATTTGGAGTGGGTCATTCATCCTCTTACATCACTGGACCTTATCTAATTGCTGGACCCCATGGCTCACCTCTGCCCTGCAGCCTTTATCCTGGCCTCCATCCAGTCCTCCTTGATGGTCTTTTGCAGCCATCTGCCCAGAATAAAACATTACGGCACTCACGCACCACCTGGAGTAGGTCATGCAGCAAGGCATCGCTGAACAGCTTCAATAATATTGCCTCTCATTCTTCTAAACTCCAGTGAGCATAGGCCCATCCTACTTAACCTCTCTTCATAAGAAAATCCCTCCATACCCGGGATCAACCTAATGAACCATCTCTGGACTGCCTCCAATGCCAGTATATCTTTCCTTAGATACGGAGACCCAAACTGTTCACAATATTCTA
Source organism: Carcharodon carcharias (assembly GCF_017639515.1). Classification (NCBI taxonomy): domain Eukaryota; kingdom Metazoa; phylum Chordata; class Chondrichthyes; order Lamniformes; family Lamnidae; genus Carcharodon; species Carcharodon carcharias. The sequence goes on from NC_054470.1 coordinate 39,734,769, forward strand.
GGTGTGATCTAACTAGTGCCTTATATAGTTTTAGCAAGACTTCCCTATTTTTATACTCCATTCCTTTTGAAATAAAGGCCAACATTCCACTTGCCTTCCCTACTACCTGCTGAACTTGTATGTTAGATTTTTGGGATTCATGCACGAGGATTCCCAAATCCCTATGCGCTGTAGCTTTCTGTAGTCTTTCTCCACTTAAATAGTATTCAGCTCCTCTATTCTTGCTGTCAAAGTGCAGAACCTCACATTTTCCCACATTATAATCCATCTGCCAAGTTTTGCCCACTCACCTAACCTGTCCATTTCCCTCTTTGTTTCATCCTCACACTTGCCTTCCCACCTATTTCTGTGTCATCCGCAAACTTGGCGATAGTACATTCACTTCTATCCAAGTCATTAATATAGATTGTAAATAATTGTGGCCCCAGCACTGAGCCCTGTGGCACTATAGGTTGCCATCCTGAAAATGCTAATATACTACCCCCAACGTCATGGACTCTTATATTATTAAGTAGCTTTCTGTGCAGTATCTTATCGAACACCTTTTATCTACATCTACTGGTCCCCCTTTATCTATCCTGCTTGTTACTCCTCAAAGAATTCTAATAAATTTGTCAAGCTTGATTTCCTCTTCATGAAGCCATGCTGACTCTGCTTAATTATATTGTACATTTCTAAATGTTCTGCTATTACATCCTTTATAATAGACTTTATAATAACATTTTCTCAATGACGGATGTTAAGCTAGCTGGCCTATAGTTGCCTGTTTTTGTCTCCCTCTCTTTTTGAATACAGGTGTTATATTGGCAGTTTTCCAGTCTTCTGGGACTTTTCCAGAACTTAAGGATTCTTGGAAGATTACTACCAGTGCTTCCACTATTTGTGTAGCTACTTCCTTTAATATCCTAGGATGCAACCCATCAGGTCCAGGTGACTTATCGGCCTTTAGTCCCATTAGTTTCCCTTATACTTTTTCTTTAGTCATAGTTATTGTATTTATTTCCTCCACCCCTTATGCCCCTTGATTATTTAGTATTTTTGATATGCTATTAGCATCTTCTACTTTGAAGACTGATGCAAGGTATTTATTCAACTCCTCTGACATTTTCTGGATCCCCATTATTATTTCCCCAGTCTCATTCTCTAAGGATCCTATGTTCACGATGGCCTTTCTCTTCAGTTGTGTATATTTAAAGAAACTCTTACTGTCCGTTTTTATATTACTTGCTGGTTTACCCTCAAAGTTTTTCTCCCTCTTTATTAATTTTTTCATCATCTTCTGTTGGTTTTTAAAACTTTCCCAATCCTCTGGGCTACCACTAATCTTTGCCACATTGTATGATTTTTCTTTCAGTGTGATACTATCCTTAACTTCCTTGGTTAACCATGGTTGGTTTATCTGCTACCTAGAATCCTTCTTTCTCACTGGGATATATCTTTTTTGTGAGTCACAAACTATTTTCTTAAACGCCTGCCACTGTTCATCAACCATGTTTTTTACTAAACCCCTCTCTCAGTCCACTCCAGCCAACTCTGCCCTCATTTCTTTGTAATTACCCTTATTTAAGTTTGGCACAGTTATTTCCTAACCAAGTTTCTCACTTTCAAACTAAATGCTAAATTATATAGTCACTGTTTCCTAGGAGATCCTTTACTCTGAGATCATTTATTAGACCTGCCTTGTTACACATTACCAGATCCAAAATAGTCTGATCCCTGGTTGGATCCACAACATATTGTTCTAGGAAACTGTCCTGAATACACTCTGAGTTCTTGCTCTTGGCTACCTCTGCCAATTTGATTTTTCCCAAACTACGTGAAGATTAAAGTCACCCATGATTAACGTACTGCCTTTTTTACATACCCTCATTATCTTCTGATTTATTCTCTGTTCTACAGTACAGCTACTGTTAGGGGCCTATAGCCTATTTCCACCAGTGTCTTCTTCCCCTCGTCATTTCTTACCTCCACCCTTATGGATTCTACATCTTCCAATCACCCCACCAAGATCATTTCTTGCTATCGTACTTATTCCTTCTTGTACAAACAAAGCTACCCCACCACCCTTTCCTTCCTGCCTGTCCTTTTGAAAAGTCACATACCCCTATATTTAGTTCCCACTTTGATCTCCTTGTAGCCACGCCTCCATAACAGCTATAAGATCATACCCATTAACCTCTATTTGTGCCATTAATTCATTTATTTTGTTCCGAATACTACATGCATTTAAATAAAGGGCCATTAATTTTGCCTTTTTACCATTTTTTTCCCCTTTGATCTTATTTGCTGCTTTATTTTACGTTTGTAAAAAACGCTGTCCCTTCCTGTCACACTGTTGGTATCAATACCTAAATAGCTGCCCTGCAATGCTGCCATGTCCCTTTGCTTTGTTAGCTTATAAATCCCCTCTCCAGAACCCTCCACCTCCCCCATAGTTAGTTTTGATTCACCGTCCTGTGTCCTACTGGTCCCAGCACGGTTCAAGTGAAGCCCATCCCACCGGAACAGTTCCCTTCTACCTTAGTACTGATGCCAGTGCCCCATGAACTGAAACTCATTCCTCCCACATCAATCTTTGAGACATTCATTTAACTCCTTGACTTTATTTACCCTATGCCAGTTTGCCCGTGGCTCAGGCAGTAATCCCGAGATTATTACCTTGGGGGTTCTGCTTTTTAATTTAGTTCCTAACTGTTCACATTCTTTCAGTGGAACCTCCTTTCTAGTCCTATCAATGTCATTGGTACCAACATGGATGAGGATAACTGGATTCCTTCCCTCCCACTCCAAGTTCCTCTTCAGCACTCAGGAGACGTCCTTAACCCTGACACCGGGCAGGCAACACAGCTTTTGGTACTCACGCTTATGGCTGCAAAGAATAGTATCTATCGCCCTAATTATACTGTCCTAATTATACTACTACTACATTCCTATTTCCTTCCCCCACTTGAATGGCTTCCTGTACCATGGTGCCATGGTCAGTTCACTCATCCTCCCTGCAGTCCCCGCTCTTATTCACACAGCTTGCAAGAACCTCACAGCTGTTGGACAGTTGGCCCAAGGATCTTTGAACACTACCCCCTGGGTCCCCATACTTGCTTCACCTGCAGTCACACCATCCTGTACCTGATCACAGACCAAGTTTGAATTACCTAATCTGAGGAGTGTGACCGTCTCCTGGAGCAAAGTGTCCAGGTAATTTTCCCCTTCCCTGATGTGGCGCAATGTCTGCAGCTCGAACTCCAGTTTCTTAGCTGCTAATACTACAGATGTGCTCATCTGGATCACCTTGGTATCCAATACCCACATGCTGCAGTGGCAACACATCACCCGTCCTGCCACCGCTAACTTATTTTATTTAATTACTTAATTGCTCTAGTATCCCTGATCTTTGCGCTGAGGAATCCCCCACTCTTTACACTTTATTGTGATTTTCTTACACACTAGTATCAATCTTGTACTTAACAAGCCATTTTTAAGAAAAGAGAAAAAAGAAAAAAAGAACTAGAGACCTAAACACAAACTAAAAGCCTCATTTTCACTTTAAAGACTCACCAATGCTACTCACCAATCAGCAGCTCTCTGTGCTCTTCAATGGTCTCTCACTCTTCTCTCACTTTCTCACTGTTAAAGGCCCTGCTGCTTCTTGCACTCTCTCACTGTTAAAGGTCCCACTGTTTCTCGCACTCTCTCACTGTTAGTGGCCTCACTGCTCCTCTCGTTCTCTTGCTGTTAATGGACCTGCTGCTTCTCACACTCTGAATCTGGGGGACTGAAGTAAGGTGATGTTTCCCAAGGCGGAAGAATGAGGCAAGCTTCTCAAACCAAGCAGGTGACAAAGTTAGCAGTAAGAGTGTGATCCCTTAAACCTGGACATTGCCCAAGAGATTCAAGGGCCCCACGAGGGCAGGAAATGTGAGTGGCATAAGACTTTCAGGTGTCAAGGTCCACACTCTGCAGACCACTCTATTCTGGACCTCATCACAGCCTCAGTCCAAACAAGGAAACAAGAGCTGCACTCCACAGTTGAGGTAAGGGTCCCTGCTCTTGAAACTGGAGATCCCCAATCTGAAGCCAACGGGATCTGGTGAAAACTTTCCATTGACTTGAGTCATACGAAGCACAAAGGCATATCGTTGTGGAAGGCAATAATCTCAGCCTAAGGACATCACTGCAGGAGTTCCTCAGGATAGCATCCTCAACCCAACAATCTTCTTCTGCTTCGTCAATGAACTTTCCTTCATCGTAAGGTCAGAAGTGGGGTTATTTGCTGATAGTTGCTCTGTCTTTGGCTCTATTTGCAATTCCTCAGATAATGAAACAGTCTGTGCTCACATTGTTATAGCACAGCCGACGATAATTGCTGAGTTGTTCAAATCCCACGGGAAACATGAAACGACTACCACAACTTGTTTTGCAATTTGTATAAATTCTGAGATGCGTGCCCTAAGTTCAGTAGTAATAAGAGCACCAAGTCTTACAGGTTTTTACAAAACTAGATTAAACATTTATTAGTAAGAGAAATAATTTTAAACACATACATAGATCTACAAATTACTACTATGATAACTTTTAAATACCCTACTTAATCTGGCTCTCAGTTACACTTTCATTAAGGCAACAGTAAGACACATAGATTTAAAAAGACCCAGGCAAGGTGACACACAATACCCTGAACCAATCGAACTAAAAGTGAGTTTCCTTAACTTCAATTCTTTGAAAACAGCAGCTTGAGGCATAGATGCTGAAGGCTTTTCACACTTGTCAGATCTTAAAAATGCCTACCCTTACAAACAGCCTTCACTTTTTTATACATATTTTCCCCTTTGAATGCAAATTCCCATTGTTTCACTATGTCTTTGTACTTTACCTTTCTGATAATAAAAATCTGCATATTATTATAAGCCCAGCTCACCAGAATCATGTCCCCATGCTGGATCATTTCAGCACCTCGGCATGCACACAATTATGCATAAGAAACGTGCACCAGGCGAGCTGCACTTTGCTCAGGATTTCGAGATTCGTTTGCCTACCTGGCTTAGGGCAGAACTTGTGGTCATCAGCACCAGGCTTCGCAGGCAGCACCACATCACTTTTAGGGGGGCTCACAAGCGGGTCTCCACCTACCAGACCAGCTGTGAGGTGGAGAAGTGGCCTCAGGCAAAGGAAGAGGCTGCAGGGCGAGGACTGTATTAGGGAAATGGGGTGTCCCAGGATATGTGTGGGGGCACATGTTGATCTGTGCAAGTGGTCTCAAGATGGTGAGGGCTAAGGAGGCAGTCTCCAGAGATGAGGCCTGATGGCGATGTAAGGATGCGTGTGAGAGAGTGAGTGGTGATGTCCCTTGAGTTGGCAGTAAGTAAGATAACAGTGAATGTGTAATGGGCTTGTGACTGTGTAAGTTTAGAGTGATGAGATGGTTACCTTGCCCTGGCAGCACGAATGAGATCATTCATCCTGTTTCTGCACTGGATGGCCAACCTCTTCTGTGCACATTGGCACTGACCACCACTGCCACCGCCTCCTAAGCTGGACTGGTGAGATTGCTGGGCTTCCTGCGGCCAGACCAGGGTCACAGGAAATTGCAGCGGGTGCCAACAGTGTCCAGAGGCATCTCAGGGATCTGTCACTGAATCTGAGGGCTGCAGTCTTCTTGCCTATCAGAGCCATGTCTTCTGTGCAGCAGTCCTGGGCTGGAAGCACTGAGAGGTGTGCCCATGGCTGCCCTTTAAATCTGGCGTCCAATGTGAGGAAGCGGTGAGTTGATGGAGTGGCAGGAGAATCAGAGGCTGTCAGCCAGCAAAATGGCGTGTTTCCCAGGAATGCATGATTAATGAGGCGGCATTTGGATGATGTGACATGAAAAGCCGCCATTGCGGCCTGCGGGTAAAACATTCTTTTTCCCTCCTGCTAACATGCTTATTGCAAATCTGGGACAATTCCGACCACTGTAACAACACTTAAAAGGCTCAACACCATTCTGGATAAAAAAAGTCTTCTTGATTGGCACTAAATATGTAAACTTAAACATCTACTCCTTCTACCACTGGTGTCAAGCAGCTGCAATATGTACCATCTACAGGAAGCAGCAAGACATCTTCAGCAGTACCCTTCAAAACCTGTGACCTCTATTGCCTAGAAGGGCAAAGGCATCAAGTGTGTAGGAACACCAACACCTCTAAGTTCCCTCCAAGTCACACCATCTGATCTAGACAGATATTAGCATTCCTTCATTGTCATTGGATAAACATCCTGGAACTCTGCAGATAATTTACGCACCTTTACCTATATAAATGGACGCAGTTCACAAAGATCTACCTTTTCTAGTGCAACTAGAGATGGACAATAAATGCTCCCTTCACCAGCAACATGCTTATGCCACAATCAAATTAAAAACAACTTCACTCCCATAGCCAATTAGTTTCATGAGCAGAAAATAATTCACTTAATCCCTTTCAAACCTTTGTATCCTGGGCACCTGAAATTCAGGTAACTGCAGCAAACACCCATTATTCAAAGTGCTTTGACACAATTTTATTGTGGTTTCTGTAAAGATGTCGCTGGGTGAATTTTGGGATTCCTGTGGATTTCAATCCACTGCTCTGAGCAGTTCTGGGAATTTGGCCAATCTGCAGAAATTCTACTTAGTGATTTCTTTGTTAAGCCCTTGGAGACCGAATATGTTCCCTGCATTAAGAAAGAAAAATTGCCAACAAATCCCATTTGTGTCTGGCTATGAGGGTCTGACCTGCATTAGATTCCATGTAAGACAAAGCCAAGAAATGCAAAATTCCAGGGATAAGGGGCCAATAGGATCCAAATTCCGTAGTTTGTCAAAGGTGAGTTGGATGTATCCGTCAATGACAATTCTACACAATCAGAAATTTATCAGCAACTTCTCTTTAAGCTCTCAAGGTTAATACCGTCTAAGGCCTTCCTCTGTGGAAGATTCCTGTCAACAAAAATAGCTAGTTTCTGACATATACAAGACATTTCAGATTATGATTCAGCCCTTTTTAAATAGCCTTCCATTGTTAAGAATACCAGTAAATGCTTTTATATTGCAGGTCAGATCTCTATGAACCGGTTGCATGGTGACTCCTGGTATTTTGGCAAGTGGAACGTGAATGTGAAAGTTTGGCCAGAGCACATGTACATGGTACTGTAGCCACTAGAGAGGCACTCTGTACATTTAAATGTGATGCCATGGCATTGCACTATGTCTTGACCATTGAGATTGTGTTATTGCCATCACAGTAGTACAATTCCTGATCTCCAGGAACGTAAGTGAAAATTAGGGAGTCAATAAAAGGTCGTTTGGATTGCCAGTTTTAAAAGAAAATGTTATCTTTGCTTTCAATTGTTGTTGTCTACATTGGGAGCCAGCAGTACAGCCAGGGCTTGGAAATAATTTTGAGTGGCTGAATGATGCACTTTATATCCTATCTCCATTGAGCGTCCAATCCAAGTTTGCATAATCTCAAGAAGCTGTGTAGAATTCCAGTGGTGTGGAGACTGACCAATAGAATGAAATGAACAAAAACAGAAAAAGCTGGATACATACAGCAAGTCAGTCAGCATATGTGGAAAGAAGACCTGCAATGTTTTAGGTTTGCACTTCCTTTGATATAAAATGATGCTGGTCATTTATTTTGCATTAGTATTGTGGGAAATTGGTTCCAAGAGTCAATATTTTTTAGACCATTTACTTGCCAGTTGGTGTGGTTTCTGGATGATGAATAGCAGAGGGCTTCCTGGCTGTTTCTTTATCACCACCTGCATGACAGGACTGCTGAGGTCAATCGCAGCATCTTATTTACTAAACAGATTATTTAACTTGCAAAGATTAGAATTGGTTTTGCCTGTATGGCTCAGTTCAGTAATTTCTCACTTAACATTGATTCAGTCAATGTTGTTTAGTTATAACATCGCTGGTACAATAGGGAACATATATCCTTTTAACATTGTAACATTTGCTATTATGTCATTTGCCAAAGAGTTCCTGGCCTGTGGCCTGCAAATCCCAGGCTAAAGGTCTGAGATTTACATTGACTAACAAGCTTAGTGAATGAACAGTTCACAATGCATCACCATCTTGTACCATAGCTCTGATCATAAGTTTCATCCCTCAGTCTGCACCAACAACCCCACCAAACAGGCTGGGATAAAGGAGGAGTCAGAGGCCTGGGCTCCAGGGGCCCACACCCTAGGGTGGTGTAGTAATCTGGGGGTGGGGGTGGGGGGGGGGTGGAGCTTCTTGACGTCAGTCTTGATTGAGCATTTAGCACTTAAAAAAGCTCTCTGTAATAAAGTTTATCTGTTTCTTGTTGAAATTTGTCCTCTCCATCAAGTCATTACATTTGGCAAGGAGAGTAAAATAGCTCTGACACTGCACCTCTCCTTGTTATTGTGAGCACATCGAGACTTGAGAAAAAGAAAAGACTGCTCACCAGTCATGCCACTTTTCAGCAGAATCGATCTTTATGATGCGACTATGGAAGACTGGAGCCAGTATGTAGAGTGCCTTGGTTTTTAACTCGTAGCAAATGAAATTACCTCAGAAGAAAAGCAGAAAGACATCCTTCTGAGTGTATATGGCTGTAAGACATACAATCTCATTTGCAACCTGACAGCCCTGTGCATGCCCAATTCTAAGTCCTATGATGAATTCGTGGACCTCGTGAAAATGCACTTCCAGCCAAAGCCATCTGTAATAATGCATTTTAAATTTAATTCCAGAGTTAGGGTCCCGGAGAGTCCATTGTAACCTATGTAGCAAACGTTAAGCAGTTGACAGAACACTGGGACTTCGAGGACACATTAAATGATATGCTGCAGGACCAATCTGTGGAGTTAAGGACAATGCCATACAACGCCGTTTACTTGCCGAGGTTGACATCAACTTTAAGCAGGCCCTAGGAATCTCCCTCGCCATGGAAAGTGCTGTGAGATTTACAGGCTTTGCAACACATAGAACATAGTGCCATTCTTCACGTGGGCTGGGAACCTACTGCCGAGTGTGGCCTGAAAACCAGACCCACAGCATCAAAGCAAGATGCAATATATGCTGTTAGAAACATGAAAAGGGCGAGTAGAAAGACTTCAGCAGCAACTCCAAGAGTAAGTTGTTATAGATGCAGAGGTGATCACAGACCAGATACCTGCAAATTCAAGAGGGCAGAATACCATTACTGCCATAAGAAAGGTCACATAGTAAGGCATGGCAGGGCAAAGTCAAAACACCCATGAAGCAACAAACCAACATGATCAAATTAATGGATGTGGCAGAACTGATAAAACTGAACATATTACTGTCACAATCCAGGTTAATAAGAAGCCACTAATAATGGCGGTGGATATGGGTGCCTTAACTACAGAGGTGGGAGAGCACACTTTCAAATACCCAAAAGAAGGTAGAAAGCTAGTAAACGTGGAACAGACAACCTCTAAATTAAAGACTGGATTATACCCTGGAGAATCTATGCAGGAAAAGGGCATCGCCACTGAAGTGTTTTGTGACTTCTTAACAATTACGAATTCACACACACACACAAACACCTATCCTGCTTCTGAACCCCAGCTTCCTGTGTAAAATTCAGAAGGTTCCTTTATTCCTTATTCTACACCAGAGAGCAAAACATCCAGGACTTAGCACACCCTACTGTCAGGTTTTTTATATAACAATTCTTTTTAACTAAAATGTCCTTTTACAAAAATCATGAACGTTAATCATAACCATCACATCTCCTCCCCCTTTAGCCAGGAAAAAATCAGTCAGGCAGTTTGCAGATTCGCTTTGGTCTAGAGAGGAGTGTAGGCTTAGGTATCTCAATTTGTTTGCTTAGAAATATAAGGTTCAGCCATTCCACTTGTTTCTGTTCAGGTTCAACAGTTGCAGCTACAGGTCTGTCAGTTGAATCAAGCCAGGTTTCACCAACTGGAACAGATGTTCCCAGAAATCTTCTACTGTGACTGGAGGTCCCTAGAAATTTGGTTCATTGGATTAAGGTCCTCGAATCTGGTCAGTGTATCTTTTCCAGATGCCACAGGAAGATTCCACATCATAGGTCAGTGGCCCTTGATGCTTGATGATTCTTCCCAGGAGCCACTTTGGTGTTCTACGGTAATTTCAGACCCAAACAGACTGATCCAGATTAAACTCAAGCCGGTTTACTTGGGTCATGTGATCTTTTCTGATCAAGTTGCCTTAAACTAATCTTTCCTTTCAAATCTGGACATAGCAAATCCACTCGTGTACACAGTCGGCTTCCAAGCATCAGCTCAGCAGGAGATACGCCTGTCATTCAATGTGGAGTGTTATGAAACATGATCAAAAAGTTCTTCAGCTTCAATTTCCAATTTGTTTGCGTCCTCCTCTTCAATATGGCCATCTTGAATGTCTGGACAAAGTGCTCCAGTTCACCATTTGAGGATGGGTGATAAGGCAAAATGAGGATCGGCTTGATCCCATTGTTTCTCAGGAATGTTTAAAATTCACATGATGTGAACTGTATGCAATTGTCAGAAACAATCTGCACGGGCAATCCAAAAGTAGTGAACACATTCCCGAGACCATCAATGGTCTTTGTTAAAGTAGTCGACTTCATGGGAATAACATGAGGCCACTTTGTGTGGGCACCCACCACAATCAGGAACGCATGTCCGAGAAGTGGTCCAACAAAGTCCACTTGAAGTCTCTGCCATGGGTGGTTAGACCAAGCCCATGGATGTAATGGGGCAGGTGCAGGAGAAGACTTCATTTCTTGACATGGAAGGTTCTTTGATGTCGTTATTCAGTTGGGGCTACCATACATGTAGACGAGCCAATGCTTTCATTTTGATGATTCCCATGTGACTGAGGTGAAGTTCTTCTAATGCTCATGTTTAGGATTTTGCATGAATAACAACTCTGATTCCCAATAACAAATAACCGTCTTGCAGGGTCAGCTCAAATGTATGAATGTAATAAGGTTTAAGCTCAGTAGTTACTTCTTATTGTAGGAAGATTAAGTTGTACTGTTTGTGATAGAGTTGATCTGCGGACAATTCTTGGGTGGAAACATTAAGTTTATTTACAATATACTCATCAGCAGCTATATGTGTGCTTTTAATTCCAACTCTATCTTTACACTGACTGATGAGGATGCCCACTCTACTCTCCTATTGGTTACTACAGATCAAGTGATCTTCCCTGACAAGTATTACTCTTAAAAGTACATTACACACTAAATAAAACCATAATTACTTCATTCCTCCCCTTTTAACTCAGCTATACATAATATATTTACAAGTACATATTTTTTAAGACAACATAATATTTACACTGGGTAAGGAATTTACAAGTTCAGTCTTTCAGTAGTTTACTGGTATGTGTGGAATATTGCAGCTCCATAACTTCAGATTCTTTGCCAGGTACCTCCTTTTCCAGAGTTGCCTGAAAATCAGATGCTTCGGAGGGCACTTGCAGTTCTGTATCCTCAACTCTTACAGGAACATCAGACCTAGTCATGGTCACCGGTGGAAACAAACCTTAGTGATTTGTCCCTCTCTTCCTGAAATGGTCCACATGTTTACAGATGATCTGGCCTTCCACCTCCACATGGTAAGATAGAGGGCCAGTCACCACACTTATTTCACCCGGTAAACACTTTGGTCCTTCCCCGAAGTTTTAAACATATACCAGCTCTCCGATGGTAAATTTCCTCTCATGCTATGCAAGTCATGTCTAGTTTTCTGGATTCCCTGACACCTTTCCACCTTCCACTCTAAATTTGGCATTATTAAGCTCAATCTCATCCTGAGATGGCGTTTCAACAATAACTCTGCAGGTGCCTGTTGATGCGTGAGGGGTAGTCCTGTAAGGAAAAAGAAAGTGTACTAGCTTCATTGCCAAGGAATCACCAGTTGGCTTTTTCGTTTCTGTCTTGAACGTTTGAACTGCCTTTTTGGCCAGTCTGTTTGAGGAAGGGTGGTAGGCACAGTTTTCACGAGTGATACTGTTGAGGCTGATAAAACATTGAAACTCAGCACTTGTAAACGCCGTGCTGTTATTGGATACAACTACTTCTGGTGGTCTGTAATGGCAAAACTCCGATGTAGTTTCTCAATTGTAGCACCCAACATTTGTGACTTCACCTCACATACGTCCAACCATTTTGAATGGGAATTGACAATGAGCAGAAACATTGTTCCCAGGAAAGGTCCAATATAGTCAATGTGTAACCACACCCAGGGTCTACCTGGCTACTCCCTTGGGTATAATGGATCTATTACTAGCAACTTTTGAAGTTGCTGACATTGCACACAGTGTTTTACTAAACTCTCTATTTCGCCATACACCCCTGGCCACCATAGATACCTGAGTGCTATGGGCTTCATTCAGGAAATTCCTAGATGTGCACTGTGTAGTTCAATTATAAGTGGCTCCCTTCCCTTTGGAGGAACTATCACTCATGCACCCGCACAATAGGATGCCATCCTGGCTGGTTATTTCATGTCTTCTGTTGAAGTACGGTTTCATTTAATCAGATACGGGGTCCTGAGACCAACCATGTAGCATTTGTTCTCGTACTTGAGATCAGACTGGGTCCCAACTTGTCCAGTCTCTGATCTGTCGAGCACATACCAGCGTGGAACCTAAGAAATTTAACAGGAAAACAAGATCTTGTGGAACTGGGACATGCTCATCATTTTCTTATAAAGGCAAATGACTAAGGGCATCAGCATTTACGATTTGATTGCCAGGCCTTTGTACGAAAGCATATGCATATGTTGCCAGAATTAAGGCCCTATTAGTATTTCTGTATCTTCTTTCTCCATGCCTTCTTCTTTCTAGCACAGACTTTAATCTCGGCCTTATTTTTAACTTCACTATTGGCCAGACTTCTCTCTGATGCAAGCTCAACTTGTCTGAGCTCAGTGGCTGAGTCTCCCAAAATTTCATTATCTGTCTGCTTCTTGGAAAATTCTGTGACTTTTGCTTCCAAAGCCTCTTTGGCTTCATTTAGCTGATTCTTCAGCTCTTCTGTCTCTTTTTTGTTTTTATTTGCTGCCTCCTTGCAAATGAACATTGTTGTGTCTTCTCTGCCAACTGATTCTTTGTTTGTTCAGAGAGGTGCTGAATTCTTTTTGTTACTTTTCATACTTTTCCAGAGATTCAGACTTTGACCTGAGGGAATTTTGTGGTGTGTGAAGGTCTTTCAACAGGTTTTCTTTTTCCCTGTGAAGGTTGCTCACCTCTTCTTGAACTCTGTCATTGAGTAGGGTCTCTGAGTTTCTTCTGCTGTTCTTCCAGGTTTTGGCTTGAGACAGCCTGTATTTCTTCAGGTTGCTGAGGCCTTGCACACTCCTTTTTCAAAACAGGAATGCTTCCAGCTTGCTTTTGGAATCTCAATGGCCAATCAAGGTTGATTTCCCTTAGCCAATTTCACCGTAGAAGGCTTCGTCCTCTGCCTCGCAATACCAACTCTGGTAGCTTTGCCGATTGGCTTCCATAATGGACAGTTACTCTGCTTATGCCTTTTACTTGAATGTCTTCAACTGTCTAAGTTTCTAGCTTGGCAGCTGTTTGTTACAATCTTAATTGATGTTCACCATTATTCAAATATCTGAAAGTATGTTCCCCAATTATTGTAATGGAAGCTCCCGTGTCTACTTCCATTTTAACAGGTTTGCCATTTATTTTCACTATGACAAAGATTGGTTCTGTCTTTCCAACTTTTAGATTAAACAAGTAAATGTCAGAATTTGTTGACTCAGGCTCTTCTACATTGTAGATTTCATTGGGCTTCTTCTTTTGTTTACAAGCATGCTTGAATCTTTCCTTGCACTCATCATATTTCTATGACAATAGTGGCATTTGATTTTTTTAAACTGCCAATCATTAAAAGACTGATTGTTTCCACCTCTATTAAAATTCTTTGATTTCGCTGCTAAGTTCTTTTTTCTTTATTCTTCGGCTAGCAGGGCTGTTTCCTGCTTCTTGGCAGAGTCTTGCTTTTTTGCGCTGCTTTCAGCTGAGGTTTCCCACTCAATGTGGAGGACGGCGCCATTTTGAACATCCTGTATTGCTTTTGAATCTCTTACGGCACTTTCCATGGCCAGCGCTATCTTTAGCACCTTCTTGAAATCTAGATTCACTTTGGATAATAATCTTTTCTGAATAGTGTCCTCTTTCACACCACACACTAAACGATCTCTGCGCATATTGTTCAGAGTCATACTGAACTCAATGTTCCGTTAGCTGCTTTGTATTTGCTACATAGCATGCAATTGTCTCACCTGAGGCTCTATTTTGTTAATTACACCTGGACCTCTGCATCATGACTGAGGGCTTTGGTTAAAAGTGACCCTTCATGAAGTCCACCAGTTCATCAAAATTTTTCGAATCTGGGGCACTGGGTGCCATCAAATTTCAAATCAAGGTGTAGGTTTTGCTCCCACAAGTGATCAAGAGGATCGCTCGCCTCTTCTCTTCCTCTGTAATCTCGATCGCTTGAAAAAAGAATGTGAGGCATTCTATGTATTGAGACCTGTGGCTGGTTCAAAAGGATCAATTCTCCCAAATTGTGGTATTTTGAGAGAGAATAACTTCTTCAATTCTAACACAGCTTGCTACTTATAACCACTGGGCGAGGTACAGTGCCAATTTCTTTCTAAGTTGATTTCTTCTGTTCAGTCCTGTTTTATCCTCATTGCCAGTTTGTTGTAGGGTGGCTGAGTTATACTGTTTGTGATAGAGTTGATCTGCAGATAATTCTTGGGTGGAAAAATTAAGTTTATTCACAATATACTCAGCAGCAACTATACATGTGCTTTCAACTCCAACTCTATCTCTACAATGACTACTGAGGTAGCCTGCGCTACTCTCCTATTGGTTACTACAGATCAAGTGATCTTCCCTGACAAGTATTACTCTTAAAGGTATATTACACTCTAAATAAAACCATAATTACTATACTTCTTGAGGTACACACCAAACCTTCTCTGTGTACAGATAAACTTTTGAGAGCACAGCATCCCTCTGCATTTCAAGTCAAATTTGATCTGCTTTAACAGGTAACATGTCTATCTGGTTCACATTGAAAGCAGTGAATTCACTTCGGGTTGTGGAACTTTGGTGTAAAGTCTGGAATGTGCGTCTGCATTTCCATGATTCTCAGTAGAGCAAAATGTAATTTTGTACTGGTAAGCAGATAAGATCAGTGCCCACCTTTGTAGGCGTGCAGTGACAAGTGATAGGGTTTGTGACTTTGGGCTAAGCAGCCAGTTCAAAGGCTTGTGGTCTGTAATTAATGTAAATTTATGCCTATACAAATATTGATGGAATTTCTTGACTCCATAGATTAGTACAAGAGCTTTCTTCTCAATTTGGGCATAATTTTGTTTTACCTTGGACAATATGCATGAGGCCTATGCAATGGGGCTTTTCACTGCCATCAGGAAATGTGTGGAAGATTACAGCTCCAACAACATATCTGGATGCATCAACAAGCCAGGCTGACAAGTAATTTTTCCTTGAAATGTGACAGCGCTTTAGCAGAAGTGAACTCTTGCTTGAGTTCCTTGAAAAGTCCCGACAGGCTTGTAACCAATCCCATTTTGCATTCTTCTTCAGCAGATTATTCAGTGGTGCTGCCTTAGTAACCAAACTGGAAATGAACTTGCCATAGTAATTCACAAGTCCCAAAAACAAACGAAGCTCCTTAACATTTTTGGGCTGTGGTGCATTCACCACTGCCTCCACCTTTCTGGGTGAGGTTGGGAGGCCAGTTTCATCGATCACATGTCCCAGGTACTCCATTGAGGGCTCCAGAAATGAACATTTGGATTTCTTACAGCAGGATCCTGCCTAAGTTCTGTAAATGAGTTGGGAGGTTTTTCCCAGTGATGAGCATGTCATCTTGCAAGCAGATTACACCAGTTAGGCCCTGCAGTATTTTGTCCACGGCCTGCTGGAATAAGGCTAGTGATGACATGATTCCAAATGGTAGTCGTTTGTTTTGATATCGACCTCTGTGTATACTGATGGTTGCATACTTTCTGGAATCTTCTCTCAGCTGCATTTGCAAAAATGCCTGTGATAGGTCAAGCTTCGTGAATAATTCACCTCCATTCAGAGTAGTGAACAGGTCCTCAATTTTCGGTAGCAGGTATTGATGTACCTCTGGGAAAGGGTTTGGTGATTTTATAGTCACCATATATTCTGATAGATCCATCATCCTTCACTATTGGGACTATTGGAGCTGCCCACTCTGCATAATCAACTTTCTCAATTTATCTGAAAGTTTTTAAGTCATTCTAGTTCCTGCTCGATTTTCTGTCACATTGAGTGGGGAACTGAATGTGGTTTGAAGAACCTTGAAGAAGCTTTGGCTTCACAGCAAGTTTGACTTCAGTGTCTTTAATAACTCTAAGACCTACTTTGAAGACATCAGTATGCATGCCTAACAAAGACTGCAACATGGGGTTACAATGCACTTTGTTTATTTTATTCCAGTCCAGCAGAAGTTCCTGCCCATAAGCGATGGGCGATCCCCTTTCACAATGATAAGTGGCAACCTTGTTATTTGATCTCCATATTTAGTTTGAATGGACATTTTTCCAACTATATTCACAGGCTCACCAGGATAGGTGCTAAGCTGGAGGAGGGTTTGTCCAACAGGCATTTCTTGAAAATGTTCTCCAATGTCTTCTCGGAAGCAATAGAAGCAGATGCTCCAGTGTCAATCTCCAATTCAACCATTTTACCATTTAAGGCAATACCAGCTTTTAGTCCTTCATCTAATTTCAGATCAGACTGAATGTAATACAATTGCTCCTCTGCACTGTCACCATTAGTTTCACTTTCTGTCTTGTCAGGGCTAGCATTACTTTTGTATTTTGTTTCCAAGTAATGTATCTTTTTAAACTGCCTGTTTATTTTCAAGCGCAACTTGTCTGTGTGCTCTTCATGATGCCCTTTTCTTGCTGGTACAGCTTTACTGTGATCAGCCTTTGATCTACATGCAGGTTGTACGTGTCCTTTTTTCCACAGTAGCGACAATCAGTGGTTTCTGAATTATGTCCTATTCTATTACAGCAGTAACATGTTTGAAATTAAGTTTACCCTGAATTTACTACTTTAACTTTGGCATTGTTAGAATGCGCTTTCAAATCTCCAGGTTGTTTCTCTGCCATTTCTATGCTTTGCGCAATCTCGAACGCTTTCTTCAGTGTCAACTCTTGCTCCGCTAATAATCTACGCTGAATTCTTTAATTTCTTAGTCCACAAACCAAGCGATCACGTAATGCTTCTTCCAGGTAACCTTTAATGTCACAACTATTAATTTTCTCAACTCAGCCAGGAATTGGGAAACTGACTCACTCTCATGCTGTTCCCTTTGGTGAAACTTGAATATCTCAGCAATAATTGCTGGTCTGGGATCAAAGAGCTTGTTCAAAACATCCACAAGCTCTTTAAAGCTTTTATCTGCTGGTTTGTCAGGAGCAATGAGATTTCTCAGTAAAGCGACATTTTTAACTCCAATGACTGTAAGAAACACTGAAGTCTGTTTTTCCTCTTCAATCTCATTTGCAATGAAAAACTGTTCCATTTGCCTGACATAAACTACAAAGTCCACAGTGGCTGGAACAAAAGCCTCAAAAGCCCCTAAGAATGATGATCCCATCCTTGCCATTTGAAATGTTTTGCCACTTCCTAACAATTAAGAATACAGATGTATGCACACACCCCCTAGCTGCTTCTGAACTCCCAGTTTCCTGTGTAAAAAACAGAAGGTTCCTTTATTCCTTATTTCACACCAGAGGGCAATACATCCGGGACTTCGCACACACTACTGCCAGGTTTCTTGTATAACACTTTTTTTTAATTAAAATGCCCTTTTACAAAAAAACTCATAAACATTAAGCTCAAACATTACAGCCATAGTACCAGTGTCTTACAGGCAACAGACAGCCCAGCTGCCTGTGAAAAGGACCAAGTCTTCTAGGCCGAGACTGGTTACAGAAGATTAAGCTTAATTGGTCTGAGATGTTTCACCTGAAAACAGGAGGAGTTCCTGAGCTGCTAAGGAAACACGACATAGTATTTTGGGGTGAATTAGGGAAGTTAAAAGGCCTGCAGGCCAAGATATATGTAGATCCTCAGGTGATGCCACATTTCTTTAAGGCCAACCTGTGTCTTAGGCATTGAAAGAGGTGGATGCAGAACTGTGCCAGCTAGAAAAACTAGGCATCATCCAACCTGTCCAATTCTTGGAATGGGCAGTACCCATAGTTCCAGTGGTTAAGCCAGACCAAACCATATGCATGTGTGGGAACTATAAATTGACCATGAATAAGGCAGCAAAACTAGACATATACCTATCTCATCTAAGGATAGACGACTTATATGCAAAGCTGGCTGGAGGCAAGTCCTATACAAAATTGGATATGAGCCACGCCTACCAACAATTAGAATTGGATAGCACGTTGAGAGAATATGTGACTATAAACACACATAAGGGTCTTTATCAGTACACTCGCCTATCCTTTGGAGTATCGTCTACAGCGCTATCTTCCAGAAAACAATGGAGAGTTTCTTGCAAGGACTTCCCCAAGCGGTAGTATACCTAGGTAATGTTCTAATCACAGGGTCAACCGAGGCTGAACACTTGGCCAATCTGGAGGAGGTGCTAAGAAGGTTCATGGAGGCCAGCGTATGGTTAAAGAAGGAAAAATGTACATTTCAAGCCCAGAAGTTACTTACCTGGGTTACAGGGTGGATGCCATGGGTTTGCATCCAGTAGAAGAGAAAGTTGGGGCAATAAAATATGCACACTCAGCATCCAATGAACCTAACGTAAGTCCTTTCTAGGTATAATCAACTACTATAGCTGCTTCTTGCCCAACTAATCAACCGTGTTATACTTGTTGTTAAAAAGAATCACCATTAGTCGTGGAATTCACAACAGGAAGAATCCTTTATGAAAGTAAAGAAACTGTTGCATTCGTCTTGTTTGTTACTACATTACAACTCAATGAAAGAATTGGTATTAACATCTGATGCCTCTCCTTATGGTGTAGGAGCCGTGTTATTACTTAGAATGGAAAATGGATCAGAAATACTTATTGGCTGTGTCTCAAGAACCTTCTCCACAGCTGAGAAAAGTTATTCACAGTTAGAAAAGGAAAGTTTATCTATGGTATTCGGAGTGAAGAAATTCCACCAGTACCGACATGGACAACATTTCACCATTGTAGCACCATAAACCATTAATGCGTTTACTCAGTGAGGATAAGGTCATTCCACCAATAGCATCAGCAAGAATACAACATTGGGCTCTGATATTATCTATGTATGAGCATACTTTTATGTACCGCCTTGACTTACACATTGCGAATGTGGATACACTGAGTCGTCTCCCTGTTACTAGATAACATTGTATATGCTCCTGTTCCACAAGAAGTTGTGTTTTTGCTGAATTTCCTGCATTCTTCACCTGTGTGCGCAAAGCAAATTAGAAATTGGACGAACAGAGATCCAATATTCTGGAAAGTTAGAGATTTTCTTTTGCAAGGATGGTCAAATTCGCCTGTATCTGAAGATTTGAGACTATTTCATGTGAGAAATACAGAGTTAAGCTGTTATGGTGGAATTTTGTTGTGAGGATCAAGAGTTGACGTCCCATCACAAGGTAGAGAACCACTCTTGACAGAGCTTCACAAACATCCAGACTTAACAAACATGAAAATGCTTGCACCAGATTTGCAGATTTGCACTGGGTGCAGTAGCGAGTGGATAAAACAACGTTTTACCCGCCGGCCACGATGACAGGGTTTATTGCCATTTCATCCCAAACCCACCACTTTATTTCTGCTCTCACAGGAAACATGCTGTTTCCATAGCGGGCAGGCTTTCATTTGCCTGCACACCATCACCCTGCCGCTGCATCACAGCAGGTGCAATATTTAAAGTCCAGCTGCTAGCACACATCTCAGTGCTTCCAGGCCACTATTGCTGCACGGAAGACATGGCCCTGAAACTGACATACTCACCGACATTGTCCTCATCCCGTCCATGGGACCACTCACCACACACACATGCCAGGCAGATATGTGTGCCACCCACATAAACCATCTGGCCTGGCAGGTGTCCTGCTTACATTTTCTCCATCTCTATTCATGCAGGACAAGCTGGCACACAACAAAAGGGAGAGGTCACAGCCTGGTGGAGGAACTTCCAACATCAAGGTCCTCATGGACCTTGAAAACAGAGCCTTCCAGCTGGCCGGAGGTGATCTGGACTGGTCCTGTGCTGACGGTATGGTTGGTGGTGCTCTACCAAGTGAGGGTCCAGCAGTGCAACATCTATCAGACAACCATTCTGTGAGTGAGGTGTCCTGTTTCACAGGCCACTGCCATGCACTAACTATCTCTCCTTGCTTTCACAGGCTAATCTACCAAACAGTTGACAAAGTCCACGACCCAGGGCCTACAATCAAGCCCTGAAGAAACCACTGAAGAGGAATCTGGAGGGATCCACTCTGAAGTCCCATCACAGCGCTCACCCACACCCTCCACCAGTGCAGAGACACACACCTCGGTGGGATCTAGCTTTAGAGTAGCCTCAAGACCACAATCTGGTGAGAACATTGCACTGTTCGATTCACAACAGGCAGACGCAAGGACTTCCCAGGTTTCTGGTACTCGGAGGACTGCTGGAGGTAGGAACTTTGCTGAGTCCGAGTCAGATGACGAGCCTCTGGATTCGGTCATGTCACAGTTGCTGGAGCTGCAAAAGCAAACTAGGGACCAACAGAAGGGATGTCCGCTGCATTCCTCAGATTGCAAGGCACAATGGAGGAATCCGTCCACCTTCACTCTGAGGTGATTGCGCCAGCATGCCAATGCATTGAGGTCAATATGAGTAAGATGGCAGCCACCATGGAAGCTTTGGTCCAGAACTTCGTTCCTGCACTGCTGCACGGGCTCAAATCCATCGCTGATGCCATAGCTGGCCTCCAACAGTGTGTACGCAAGAGGGTTGCCGGCAGCTTGATCTCACTCCAGCTACCCCTTCTCCTCAAGGAATCAGTCTGGGGCCTATTTGACTCCTCTCTTCCTGTGGCCTTAGGAGCTCCAACTCCATAGGCTGAAGAGGGCACTACTGCCACACAGCAGGACCCGAAATCAGGCCGGGGTCCTCCAAGTCTCGGATTTCCAGAGGGCGCCTGCCAAGGTCATCACAGACTGGGCGTTGCAGAGAGCAGGCTGCCTCCACCTCCACTGCAGATGGCCAGGGAGCACCAAGATGTGGCAGCAGGGTTAGGAAAGTTAAGGAGAATTAATTGCACAGCTTGGGCATGGTTGTTAATCACTTTTACTTATTGTTCCCTATTGCCAATAAACTCCCAAGAATGTCTCCCTGCCTGTGGCTCCTTGTTCTGATGAGCAGTGTTCTTGTCACTCAGGTGTGAAACCTTTCTGCTCAAGATAAAGGCAGGTGTCTCAGTCCAGGGCCTCTTCCCTGTGCTCTGTGCGGCCTTCAGACCACAGTGAAGGTCCAGCCTCACACTCCCTGGAAACATTACTGACGCCTGCACTTCAGCAGTGCTGGTCATTGCTGCCAGAATGTAGTGGGCAGGTGCCACAGAGATCTCTCATTCTCTCTGTGTGATCTCAGCAACTTTAAGCTGGGACTGGCCCCCATCTCTTTGGCATCTGTGACCAGTGACTCTGTGCTCCTGAAGGTCTCAGGTGATGAAGGTGCACAAAGGATCAGATGTCTCTAAAGTTTCATGGCTGCATCTCTGTGATATAACCCTGATCACAGCACAAATGATCTGCCCGCAGCCAGGCAGGAGTCAGACATTTTGAGCGGCTATGTGAAGATCTTTGGAGCATCCTCACTGCATGTAGTCATCATCCTCTTGCAGTGAGGAACTATTAGGGCCTCCACTGCCTCTCCATGACAGGAGCATTCTCACAGAAGGTATTCACACTGCCATGAGTAAGACTGGAGTTGAACGTTCACAAATGCAATGTAAGGATCTAGGAGGACACTTCGCTGCATACCATCATCATCCTCCACAAATCTAGCAGCTATGAGGGCCTCTGGAGCACACTTACCTCGCCTGGCCAGTGTGAGGACTTCTTCTCCGTCATCATCATCTTAGAGGACCTCCTTACCATCCTTCCTGTCGGCGACCTTCTTATTGGAGAAGATGCGCAGCTCCTCCATCTCCTCCTCAGCCAGCTCATTTCCCTGGTGCAGCGCCAGGTTGTAAAGGGCACAGCAAGTGACGACAATGTGTGACACCCCCTGTGGACTATATAGCAGGGCTCCACCAGGCCGGTCCAGGTAACGGAACCTCCTCTTCAGCATCCCGATGGTCTGCTCCACCAAGTTGCGAGCTGCAGCATGAGCATCATTATAGCATGGCTCTGCTGCAGTCTGAGGCTGCCACACGGGTGTTATCAGCCACGACCTCTGCGGGTAGATCTTATCCCCAAGGAGCCATCTCTGCAGCTTCTGTGGATCCTGGAATACTCCAGGGATCCGTGACCAACTGAGGATGCAAGCGTCGTGCACACTCCCTGCACAGCTGCAGGATGCGTTTCTGGTGGTCAGACACCAGCTGCACACACAGCGAACCAGCTGTGGTTGATATAGTTCATTGCATGTTGTGACAGAGATCTGAGCACCACAACTGCAGTTGATCGTACCCTGCATCTGTGAGAAACCCGAGATCTGGGCAAATCCAATCGCTTTTGCATCCTGGCTGTCCATGTCCCGGGCGAAATGCGCAAAGTTGTGTGCCCTCACAAAGGTGGCATCCATGACCTCATGGATGCATTTGTGGGTGGAGGCTTGTGATATCCCACAAAAGTCACCTATGGAGACCTGAAAGGAGCCACTGGTGTAGAAATTGAGCACCACGGTCACTTTCACGGCTACTTGCAGTGGATTCCCTCCATGTCCCCGTGGCACCAAATCCTGCAGTAGCTGGCAGATGTGACCGACCAGTTCCCTGGACATGCGTAGTCTTTGGCAACGCTGGTTTTCAGTCATCTGCAGGAATGAAAGGCGGTGCCTATAGACATTGGGTGTCGCTAGGCGCCGGTCTGCGACTGTTTGCTATGGCTCTTGGGTGGAGTGTGCAGGAACCCCAGCCGCCCTTTCTCCCTGAGGTTGCTGCTCCTGCCTCTGCGCAGACAGGAGCCTTAGTCGCTCTCTCCTCCGTCAACTTTGTGCCCTGTAGGCCATCAGGCAAACAGCTAGTTCACTAGGCTCCATGATCCTGATGTACTCCTCTTGCAGGATGAAAGAGAGAGACACATGTTTAGTATAATGCTAAAAATCTGTCCTGGTTAAGTGTGACAGCCCCTTAACGCTTCCCGGAGAGTGCTGGTCACCACTTGGATGGCCAGAGATTAGTGCGCTGCAAGGCTGACCTGATAGCTTGAACCAGGGGGGAGACTGGTCCAAACTGGGATGCTGACATTGCAAAGGTTCTGTGATAGCCTCCACCAGTGACTGCTACATGGCCAGCTTTAACGAGGAGAATGTACAACGTGTGCAGTCGTCCAATTGTTCTGCAGTCCACTAAAATGCTTGTGAATTAGTAGTCTGTGCCAGAGGTGAGGTGGAAGGTGGGGGAAACTCTGGAGCACTTGGTTGTAATTTGATGCCTCTGCATTCCTTGAGTGGACAGATAAGATAGGAGTCTAATCCCAATTATATCAATGTGGCTGTGCCTGAAATGCTCAGTTGCAGAGGAATGGTCACTTCATACAGCTTTCCCTAATGCGTGGCTGCTTCCCTCATCCAACCTACCCCCATCCTGAATGTTTGTGCACTACATTCAATGGCAGGGCTGCCCTTGCCCTTAGCCCCTCCTGCCACAAGTCGCATCAACGGCAGGGCTGCCCTTAACCCCGACCCCCAAACACCCCTGAAGGCTTAAGTCCAACAGGCGACCCAGGCGAACGCTGCACAATATTACTGTGTACACACCTCCGAGTTCCCCTCAAAGTGCAAGCCGCCAAGTGCACGCCTTTCACGTGCTGCTGTGAAACACGTCGGTGTGCTGTCCCACTGACATGGACGGACAATCCAGCTGGGGTGGGGGGGGACGATTCTGGCGGCTTGGCCTGATAATGATATGTTGATTTATTACAATGAGGTTCCCGACATCCGATGGCGGGAAATGCGGCCCACCATCAGCAGGCTGAGCGGATGATCGCGAACTGGTTTCACGCTGTCGTAAAACGGATTGTGCCACATTGTCTGCTCACGCCACCAGTCGTGTCTGATGCCAGCAGGCACGGAAAATTCCGCCCTATGTTTGGTGGTCAGGCATTGACAGCGACATTGAAAGAGTGGTCAAGCCTGTCTCCATTGTCAGCAATAACAGAAGTTGCCTGTTTCAGCAACGCTAAATCCGTGGGAGTGGCTTGGCCCCTGGGTTAGACTATATATCGATTATGTCGGACTAATCTTAGTTATAATGTCTTTGTTGATTGTGGATGCACATTCCACATGAATGGAAGATTATGAAGTCAAATTACCAACATCGGGCACAACTATCAACGAGTCAACTTAGACCTTTGGGGCAGAATTTTGCCATCATGGAGCAGGGGGCGGGCCCTGCTTGCTGACACGTAAAATGATGCAGGATGACGTTGGGGGGAACCCCCGACATCATCCCGCCCCATTTAAATCTTCAGGAAGGCGGGAGCGCAGCTAAATCAGCTCGGGACCTGCTGACTTGTCAATGGCCAATTGAGGCCATTGACAGGATCATTTGAACAATTAAAGGCCCTGCTCGTCCAACCTTAAGGTTGGTGGGTGGGCAGGAGTCCCAGCGGGAAATAGAAAAACATGAAACCTCATCCACTGGCGGGATAGGTTTCATGTTGGGATTTAAACATTTTAATAAAGTTTTACTGTAATTTATGAACATGTCCCATCTCATGTGACATTGTCACATGAGGGGGACATGTTAAGGATTTTTTTTTCTATTTTTAATCTTTTTAAAAGTGTAAGTGATCTCCCTGAGGCAGCACTTAGCCTCAGGGAGATGTGCGCTCTTTCATGCGCATGCACATGCGCAAAAGACCGCACTCTTGCTTTTGAGGAATCCTCCCCCCACCTGCGCAGGAAGTACATAGTGCTTCCTGCCGGACGTCATGCTGGGCTGGACCTTAATTGGCCCGCCCATCTAAAATGGCAGCAGGGCCCGCTTCTCCGACGGAAATCGGCTTCCCGCCCACCGGAGATTGGGTCCGGCCCACCCATTTGACAGGCAGAAAATTTTGCCCTTGGTGTTGCATCATTCTATGATTTTATGACAGTGACACACATATCAGAAAAATGCTTGGTTTGACTCTAGCGAAAATGAATATTTTTGCAGTGTTGAAATAATGACAAGATTCCAAAATATGAAATTTAAAAAAAAATGTGATGAGCAATATTAAATAACGCACGTCTTTGCATAGAAATTACCATAATAAATGGCATGGTTTTAGAAGGGAAAGAGTCTGACTGAAAGATAATGTTGAAGAGCCTACAGATAGGTGGCAGAGTTTGCTATGACAGGTTCTCAACTGTTAGAAATTGCATGACAGACTTCCTATTAAACCGAAAGGGAATTTAGAGTAGAGTACGGCACAGGATGTGAATTTGGCTGAAGGATAGGGAAACGGATGCCTTGAATTGACACCTTTTAACATGAAGAGGAAGGAACACGTAAAATGTTTGTATGTTAGTATCTCAATTGAGGACCAGAGGGTGCTGGTAAGAAGCAGTTGGCTTGAGGGAGGTGTTCAGTGGTGTTCTGCAGGGATCAGCACCTGGACCTCTTCCATATACACAAATATCCTGGATTTTGAAACTGATAAATTGTGGATGACCCTAAAATCAAACCAGCAGTAAAATTTGAGAATTTGGTTAATAATTTGAATCATTTACATGGATCAGAAAATTAAATTCAATAATGAGGGTGCATAATGGAAGAAATATGAACATATGAACCATGAGAGACAGATACAGATACTTTGGTCTCTCCAACCTGCCCTACAGAATTATAACACCTTGTCTATCACAATATATGGCACTTCCCATCCCACCCAAAACCATGTGTTCTCCTGTTTGGGGAAAAAAATGTAGCCAATGGCGGAGCGGTAAGTGACAGATCACAACTTCAAGATTTCCAAGTTAATCTGCCGATGTCTTGAATTTTACGATATCAGAGCAGGCACGCAGCAGTCCGAATCTCATGTTAAATGGTGCACGATGACGATGGAAGGATGTCCTGATGTCAGTGTGTCATTGTGTGATATTGCAGCCGGCAAACGTTCGCAGATATCAGAAGCGCGCGCGCCCACAATTGAAGAGGCAATTAGGCAAATAAAAAGGCATTTCACAGTGATTTTATGTGGCTCATGTGATTTCAAGCTCGGCACATGGGACACTCAGCCAGGTGGCCTTCATAATTTTCATGAAACCTTGATCCAGGGTGGGATAAAAGGCAAACAGGATCTTGGCAAGGTGGGTAGGTGGGAGTTTTGCTGTGCGTTGGTTGGAGTTGGTTTACAGACAATTTCTGGCATTTTTTTCTGTGTTCTGAAGAACTCTTTGATTTCTCAGAATTTGCAGAGGCTTTCCACTGAGTCACCCCTTCAGTGCGCTATCCTGGGCAATCATCTTTAAGAAAATGGGGATTGTTTACTCTGCTGAGGGACCTTAGAAGAGGAGGAGAGGGCCAGCAGGGAGAGGAGGCCAAGTACCCGAGGCAGCGTCCAGAGTACGACCTGTGGAAAGAGAAGTGCAGCCAGAAGGGGGCAGGGCCAGCAGGCAGAAGGGTCTGTAGAAGACACCATTATCTAGCAAGCAGAGTCTACAGGCAGCGCTCATGCTACACTGGACATGTCTGAGGTCCAGTGCCGACGGAGGCTCTGCCTCCTCAGGGACTGTGACCTTCTTTTGTGAGATGATTGGCCCAGAGATTGCCTCAAACTGTGTAGGTGGTCACCCTGTGCCAGTGGCTCTTAAGGTTACAGTGGCCCTGAATTTTTTCACCTCAGTTTCTTTCCAGGGGTCAGTGGGAGATCTATGTGGTGTCTCCCAATTGGCTGCTAAACAGAACACACGTCTCAATGAAAGTTACACCCGTGACAACTCCTCTTGTGCTCAAGTACTGCTTCTATTGTGAGTACTGCATCTTTGTGTGCCCCCACCCCCAACTCACTGGCAGCGGCATTGGAGACAGCCTGCTGACTCTGATGTCCTGTCGGCCTTGGTGACCTAGGCGGCCGTCCTCTGGCTGGCAGAGCCTGCGCAGGCAGCGTCTGGGCGTGAGAGTCCAGTGTCATTGATGGGCACTCCTCAATCATCGCATTCTCATCAGCTGTAACAGTCACAGGCAGTGGGGCAGAGGAGCTGCTGCCATCATCCAGAGCGCCTCTGAGAGGTGTCCACAGGTGCGAGCTGCAGCTTGTCTGTAAATGTGAGGTTGGTTTGAACCTCTCTGCTCACCTTTGATGGGCGGGCACCTACTTGAGTTACTAGTTGCCTCATCCATCTCCCACACTGGCATTGACCTGCTGAGGTCGCTGCCAGTGTGTGGGCTAACAGGTCCGAATGCAACTCAGAAACCCTTGATTCTGTTCCTAGAGCTGCCTCTCCATGAGACTCACCACTCTCTCTATGGCGGAGGCTGTGCTCTCAGAGCTGCAGATCATTGCAGTGCTCATGCTCCACATAAACTCCTCTAAAACAGAGACCATGGTATGCAGACTCTCGGGGATCTCTTCCAGATCTTCCTGCATATCCCGCTGGACATCCAGCATCCGCCGATTGATGGATGACTCCAGAGGCTCCACAACTGCCTTGGACTCAGTCACAGGATTATCCTGGTCTCCAGCAATTCTGCGATTGCTGGTGCCCTATGAACTCTCTGCCTCTGCCAGCTGCTCATGCGAGTGTGATGTGCCCTCACCACTGTGCATTACCATCTGATCAAATGGCCTATTTCCTACTGATGTGCCTGTATCTGTGCTGGTGCTTGGTACGGAGAGAGAGGATGTGACATGGGTGCATCTGTTCATGGCTCCTCCTTGGGGGTCAAGGGAAGGTCCTTGGGGTCTGTGACCAAGCTGAATCCAAGGCAGATGATTAGCCTCTAGAGTCATGAGGATGGTGCATCTGAGGGAGGAAGAGAAAATATCTGTTCAAACATCATTACAGAGTCACTGTGCATGCACCACTATTGCTTGTCAAAATGGACAACTGCTTCAGTGAGGCATTGTGAATGGACGAGCAACGGGGATTCTTCGTTTCAACATCTTATTCAAAATACCACTACCCTACATCTCTTAAACATTCCCCCAGACTTTTCCCTGTCAACTGAACTCTTACCTTCTTCTGAGTCCCAGCTCTTTTAGCCTATCTTGATCATCAAGTTTCAAGATGCTTTATACTAGGAATCATTTTTGTGGCTCTCCTCTGCAACCTTTCCAATAGCTCAATATCACCTAAAACTGGGCACAACATTCCAACTGAGGCCTGAACAAGGTCTTGTACATGGATAAAATAATATGACTTGCCTTATAATCAGTTGTCCTATGAATGCACAGCATAAATCGTAAACTCTTGTACTTTTAAAATTGTCATCCTTGTTTTCAAGTTCCTCCATGGCCTCACTCCTCTCTGTCTTTCCCTTCCAGCCCCAAAACCCTCAGGGACATGTGCACGCATCTAATTCTGGCTTTTTGGACAACTGTAATTTTAATTGCTCTATCATTGATGGCCATGTCTTCAGCTGCTTAGGTCCTAGAACCTCCATCGAAATGATTGACCAACTTATTAAAAAAATTCTGGTTGTACTTATCAATACAATTGAAATCTACAAAGGATTTTAATGAGATTCAAAGCACTTTTATATCTTTGACTTTTTCTCACAATAATTTGACCTAGCTCTACCTGGTCTGTTAAGAACATAAGCAGTGCAGCTGAAGGATAGAAAGCTATTCCACACATCTTTTATCTCTGTACATGCTGGTATCACAGTGTCCATTGTGGTTGCTCCACAATTGTTAAATAGGTCCACTTAATAAACAAAGGTGGTTGAAGAGAATCATTGCCCATTGAGTTGTTGGAGAATGTGTGGTAGAAGATGATCTGAAAGGAGGAAAGTAAGTTTTAAAGTGATGGTGCTAAATTACAACATGGTCAGATGTTTATCCACAACCGCAATTCTCTGTGAAGTTAATCACAAATTCTTGCAACTCACCCTTGAGGAGGTGGCTGGTAATAGGCAGATGCTTTCTTAGAAAGAAACACAACTGATAAGGTCTCAACAGGTTGGTTATAGAGTGAAATCGGTGGAGATGTGGAGGCACAACTGTTTTACTTACTGTTTGATTTTAAATTTTTATTGATGATTTATAGAAGCATGGTCTCATGGGATGTGAGTGGAAGGGAGAGGGGTCCAAGGAGGTTGGCAGCAAGGGCGATGAGTTGTCTATCAGAGGCCAACCCCTGCCCCATGTCCAGGCCCTCAATCATGCACAGATTAGTGCAGATCGAGCTACCCTGTCAACCCCCTCCCCTCCAGCTGACCGGCAGCCTGCAGTTTTACCAGTTGTGCAGGCCACATGTCAGCAGCTCCACCTGAAGCTGGGAAGATTGCAGCGGAGGCGGGAAGAAGCCCTTAGGTGGTTGTTAATTGGCCACTTAAGGGACTCACGTGGAGGCAGGGCAGGAATGTCGACCATGGGCCTTCCCACCCAGAATCTAACAGTAGTACAGGCGGGAAAGCGTCCAGATGCCAACCCGCCAAATTCTCAGGCTGGCCTGCCTCCTTCCTCGTCAAGCAGGAGAAGTTGTTTCCGGCCATTATCTTACTAAAATTCTTAATACTACATACAATTCTTGTTTGCAGTATTGAATTCCTCATACTTGTGTTGATGTTCTGTGTAAAAGTTGCTGTTATAAATACCTATGTCCACATTTAGAATGAAAATCACCTACGTAATTCCATCACAATTACTGCACGTTACATTGCCGTCGAGCAACTTTCAGCATTTTCTTTTTTAACTCTTCAGCCATCATGACAAATTAGTTTCTGCTGCAAATTTTAAAATTTATCACCTGATGACTACACTTGATCTTGACTCGCCGTGTGCAGTTCCAAGGTTGATTGATTAGCATAGCGTAAATACTTTCAGTGCATTTAGGATTTCACAACTACCTTTTACCATAACACTTGTATTTTCCAATTTCTGTAACTATACTGCAGTTACCAAGACCACACTGGAAATTATATTTTTGTTTGAATTACATATAATTATCCAGCAGGGTGTTTGGTCAAAGGTCATGTTACTCATACATGAACAGAGAGAAAAGAAAAAGAGCTTAAAGTCACAAAGTAGGAAAAAATTGTCACAAAAGATTACTCAAACTAAGCCAAAGATAATAATGAACTATAAATCTGCCTAAATTAGAGGCTATGTGCGAGAATGCTAAATTATCAGAAGCTAAAAGAAATCTCAAAGTACAGAAATGTAAAAAAGCAACACATCAATGAGGAAAGAAGCAAATATATAAAATAATTGTAAGTTAGTTATAAAAAATATTCGATTGAAAGTCAAGGTCATAAAGTGGGAGGAATGGTTAACACGGGTCAGCTAGGCAATTGAAGGTTAGAAGATACGGTGAAATGGAAGTTACTGAAATCTTGGTGAGACCCCAGGAACAAAGCATTGACTGAGATCTTCTGGTCAGTGTCGATGCTGCGCAAATTGCTGCTGCCTGCAAAGACTTCTGCACCCTGTCCATTTTTCAATTTTTCAGCCGGGACATCCAATGCTGACTGCAATAGGGATGGGTCAGTGCAGACATCACCGTGGAAGACTACCAAATGCAGGAGAAGACTGGCAAAGAGAGGATCCGTCCTCTTTTTTTACAACATTAGCTGCTGTATTCAGGTAAGTTTTTAAAGTCTTTCAGTGGGTGAGTGAGAGAGTGGTGATGGAGTGGTGGGATGGGAGTAGGTAGTCAGGTCAGGGGGGATGGTAGTCGTGTCAGGTCACAAGGGTGTAACTGGGTACAGGTTGGGGTCAGGGACATGGATGGGGGAGGGGAAGGGGATCAGTCCAGGTGGTCAGGGGAGTAATTGGGTCGGGGTTTATGTTGGGAGAGAGCTGGGTCGAGTCAGGTAGTAGTCTGGTCAGGTTGGGGGGTGGTGTCAGGTCAGGGAGTGGCAGTGGGAGAGTCAAGTCTGGGTGGATATTCGGATGGGATGGGTAGTTGGGTCTGGTCAGTGGGGTTGGGGAGACAGGATTTGTTGGTGATTATGGGATTGTGGGGATCAGTTGTGGTGTTCAGTTCAGTTAGTGACTGAATTAGACCAGTCATTAACCAGAGCAATATTTCTTGTCCAGTGTCCAGTTAAGTCCTGTGTATACTCCTTTGATTAATACCAATTGACAAATAAGGGGACAAGTTAACAAGTAAACAAAAGATCAAATGAACAAATTAAAGAGGCAGCCTCTTAAAAGGAAACTGCAACATAAAGAAACAAAATCACAAATGAAACTTGCAAATGTCAAACCAAAATGTGATTAAGGGGGTCAATAAAGCACTCCAGCCCCTGCAGTGCCTACTGGTCATGGAGGGCCTCAATCTTGCCGGCGGACACTGAGTGCTCTCTCTCCAAGAACACCCGGCTGCAAGCATAGCCCTGGAAAGTCCTGCATGTACTTTCATGGAAGGTTCTGGGCAGTGGAAATCAGCCCATCAGAAGTTTAAACTTCCTGGGTAATTACAGCGCACATGTGCACGTCCGGACTTATGTAGGGTCCCAACTGCAACACAGACTTAAGTACAGATGTCGCTGGACATTGGAAGTTTTGGACCATTGTGGTAGAAATTTGCAAGACTTTGGAGACTGAATTAAGTTTAATGTTTTCACTGTGGAATTTATTTGCCAAAGTTTGCAATATAAATAATGGTGAGACTAACAGTGCTCACTCTTATTAAGAATAAAACTAACAGAAATTTTCAGTGATCACAAATGCACAATTAAACATAGATGGGAGGGCAGTGGGTGGGGACCCTGCAGCCTTCCTGCCTCCACTTCAGTTATGTTTGTGGTGGAATGGCCTGTGGGTGGACTCCCTGCTCAGTGCCAATTATGGATCTTAGGAGGGCAATTAAGACCCACTTAAGGTATTAACTCAGCGGCGACCAGGGCTCAACATGCATGGAGCATGACAAACAAACCTGACCCATGCAAAGTTGCTTGCAGGCTCTTGGGGTTTGAGAGAGGTCTCTTGTTCAAAGGCAAAAGTTTAAAATTATGATGACTACTTTCAAGTGTAATATATTTTACCCTTAATTGAATGTAACTTTCATTTTTGTGTAATGCATGAAGCAACATGAATCTATATACAGCTATATAGGGGGAGACAGTGGCGTAGTGGTAATATCATTGGACTGGTAATCCAGAAGACCAGGCTAATGCTCCATGGGCATGGGTTCAAATCAAATTAAATTTAAATTCAATTAAAAAATTTGGAATTGAAAGCTAGTTGCTGTAATGGTGACCAAGAAACTATCATCCATTGTTATAAAAACCCATCTAGTTAGCTAATGTCCTTTAGGGAAGGAAACCTGCCATCCTTACCTGGTCTGGCCTATATGTGATTCCAGACACACAGCAATGTGGTTGACTCTCTCAACTGCCTGCTGAAATGGCTGAGAAAGACACTCAGTTCAAGGGCAATTTAGGAATGGGCAACATATGCTAGCCTTGCCAATGATGCCCTCATCCCATGAAAGAATAAAAAAATGCTACATATTGTGAGGCATAGACTTAAATGGGCATTACTGTAAGTTGCATTCTGTACATACATAAAGAAAATTAGGATATAGATGATTTGGGTGTATAACATATCCCATATTGAGCAGAGGTAAAGTGTTGGTTCCAGATGATCACTCACTATATTTTAAAATTAAAATGAAATTATAAAAAATATTTCCATTGAGGATAAAGGATAGCAAAGACAAGTTTTCATAACTTTACCTTTTTGTTCAAGTAGTAAATGTTTATCACTTGAAGTGTAAACTGGTTTGGGTGGTATGAGCATTGTGCATTTCTTCAAGTGTAAAAACCCTGGCACAGGTATTACGGTCAGTGGTGGATCAATTGTGACTTAATCTCCCACTTATCATTTTAGGCTGAAGCACCTTCCAGTGTCAGCTCCAGCAGGCATCCAGAAACAAGCAGTTGGGAGCTAAGTGGCGAGTGTGATTCTAATGAAGCCATGCTCCCTTTTCCTTAATTAACTAAAGACACATCCCTTGGGTCCTGTCTTCAGTTCAGTAACTTACACTGTTTTAAAATGGACCTGTCAGCCTCCAAAACTGGTCAATCTCATCCCCTGACAACGTTCATCCCATCTCCCCCTCAACCCCAAAATTGTTCAGCCCCTCCCTCACACCAGAAAATGTCCAGCCCACTCCCGAACCTCCCAATGTTCACCCCCATCCCTAACAAGTCAACAGTATTCATGCCTCCCTCAATCCTGACAGTGTTCATCCCTACCTAACGCCTCAACAATGTTCACCTCCTCCCTCGCCTCTGACAATGTTCACCCCTCTATCATGTTGCCCACCTCTCTAACACCTTGCCAGTGTTCACCCCTTCCTCACTCCAGACAGTGTTCATCTGTCCCTCACCCCCCGACAATGTTCACTCCTAACCCCCCCAACAAATGGGATTAGAATAGATAGGTTCTTGATAGCCGACACAGACACGATGGGCCTGTTTCTGTGCTGTATAATTCTGTGACTAACAGTGTTCACCCCCACCCTCACCACTGACAATGTTGTCCCCCCTTCCACACCCCCAGCATGTTCATCCTCCTCCCTTACCCAGAAATTCAACACCTCCCTTATCCCCGATAATATTTATCCCCTCCCTCACCTCCCAACCAGATTCATCTCCTCCTTCATATCCTCAACAATACTCAGCTTCTCCTTCACCACCCTCCCCCCCACCCCCCTCCCCCCACCCCTTGCAATGTTCACAGCCTCCTTCACCCACTGACACTGCTCACATGCCAGACAGAAGCCCATTGCAACTGAGGTCTGTCCCAAATTCCAGATCTCCATCTCAAAAATAGCCACCAGTGCCGTTCCCAGTCATGGGAATTTCCGGTCCAATGACAATTGTATTTTCAACAGATCAAACAGACCATCACTTATATAAAATTTATTTCAACGGTCACTGCCCTAGATCACAAAGGCACTCTATCACCTACAGATCCTGTCCGCAGAGATGGTGGGCCAGACTTTTGAAGCCAAATGAGGGCGGGGCCAACGTGTTGGCTTGTTGGCATGATTTCACCCTTGAGATAGTTTTGAAAAGACTAGGTCTGGCGGGAGAACAGCTACCACCCGCAAGTACTAGGTAGCCAATAAAGGTAATTGTGTCCCCTCACTCTCATCTCTCACCCCCTCTTCCCCAACCACCAATGCTCTTCATGCTCTCAATCCATGCTCCCTCATATTTCCCATGCCAATCAATGCTCTCTCATAATCCCCATGCCCCCTCCATTTAATATCATATCTCCATTCCCCCACATACTCCCCATATATTTTCCATCGCCACTCACCCAGTGTCCACAATGTATAGTTGCCGGAAGCTATGTAATAGCAATGGGAATCTTTTGAAATTAATGTAAAATAGTACACCTCCAATAATGAAAAAGGCAACGATTCGCATTAAAAATAGTTCCAATGAAAAAAAAGTAAATCCCATCATATGGTAATTCAGTTGTAAAAACAAACAAACAAACATCTATTCAGAAAAGGCAGATAATCCTTTAATAACATCTTAAAACCATCAGTCAAACTGTGAACACAACCCCCTGTTGGGATAAGTGGTTCTGAAGCTTTTGAACTCAGCGAAGCCTTCATCATTCAGTTGTCAAACAAACCCCTACAAACGCAAACGATGAAGTCTATTGAAACTACAAAAAACAGGTGGTCCCTATTTTTCTAAGCTGCACAAGATGTGCTGTCAATCAAAGCAGTTCAGGAGCAGATGGCTTTTTTTTCTCTCTTGTATTAAAGGTCCAGACCATTTTGTTTTCAAATTTAAAGTGCTTTGGATATTTCCTTAAAATTCCCAATTACTGTTTTCTACAATTTTTAATGCAACATAACACTTTCCCAATTGTAAAACTACCCCAACGCATCTCAACATTTACACAATTTTAGTTAATGTAACAGTCAACATACCTTTGCAGAACAGAGCCCTATGATCAATCACTGCAGTAAAAAAAATAACTCAAGAGTCAGCATTACATTTGAATCTGTCAACTCTTTAGCACTTCCTTGTCAGAATGTTCCCCACTCCACACTTGCAATGTTCATGAAATATTAAACAAGGTGAGTTTTCAGAAGCCTGACAGAACAACAGTACTGTGTGACCGGAAAAACAAATTCCCTTTGGGCTGTCAATGGCAACCCCAACATCATAGGCTGTATGTGCAGGGTCACAAGAATCTAATCTCAACCTCTTCCTGCCCATGGGAAGTTTGTGTGGGCTACTTTTCCAATGGGAAATTCAAAATTGTGATCAAGCAGACTCATTTGTCATCAACTTTTATAGGTCACAAAAATGCAGCCCACTTATTCTTTCACACAACATGCCCCCCACCCCCACCCCCCACAATATCTCTGTAATCTCCTTCAGCCCTACAACCTTCTGAGATCTCTTCCAATTCTGGCCTCTTGAGAATCCCTGATTTTCATTGCTCCACCTTTGGCAAGCATGTCTTCAGCTGCCCATTCCCTAAGCTCTGGAACTCCCTCTCTAAACCTCTCCACCTCGCTACCTCTGATCCTTTTAAGATGTCCCTTACAAACCATCTTTCTCACAAATCTCTTAACCATCTGTCTAATGTCTCTTCATATGCCTTGGTGTCAAATTTTGCTTGTTAGCAGTCCTGTGAAGTGCTTTGGAACTCTCTACAATTTTAAATTTGCTATTTAAATGCAAATAGTTACATGGAACAGATACCAAACTGTTATTCCCTATAATATATGCAAACTTTCAGCATTTCCTTAGTTTTGCTTTGCTTTTAATAAGAAACATTATTAAGCTATAATTAATTTAATGATATGAAACAACACCATAGCTTGCATGTCCTGATGTAAAAGAGATAAATTCCCAACTTTATACTAGCAGCATCAGCCTTGCACTGGGAGTGCATATTAGAACTTTGGGTGTAAACTGTACATTATTTTCCAACAGTCGAATCAAGGGCAGCACACATCTCAACTTCTGATACACACTTCCAATGGGTAAGGCTCATTGACAGCACAAAGTGAGAAAATGATCCCACTCTTGTCAATAAATCATTTAACACTTAACAAGAAACTGACCTTTTCTCAGGCTCCAGTGAACAACTGCTTCCTCTGCTAAACACATGGAGGTAATCTGTAAGTAGTAAGTAAACCAGTTCAGGCACTCTATAGACTAAATTCTCAGTAAAGATGAATGAATGAAATAGTAGTGAAGGGTCAGGTTCCCATATAAAAATATGACCCACTGCATTCCTCCATGTCAAGCTACACATGTTAGCAAATGCTGAATGTATTTTTATGCTAATACCAGACAATGGGCCACTGTTATTTAGCTGATGTAGTCAACATATTCAAAAAGCACTCCATTTTTAATACAGTCTATCTCAGAGATAAGTCATTAACATACAAAAATGACCAATTATTTTACAGGATAGTAACCACCAGAAGCAACCCAGTATCTATGATACTATTGCCTTCAAATTCCAGCTAACAGATCTGGGTTCAGATCCCATTCAGAATTAACATTTGAAGTCCTGCTTCCTCTATAGTGTTTTACCATTATCACCAAGCTATCAGGCTCAGGGAGCATCAACCCCATCGGGTCACTTTCTGTAACAAAAACAAAAATAAAAATACCTGGAAAAACTCAGCAGGTCTGACAGCATCTGCGGAGAGGAACACAGTTAACGTTTCGAGTCCGTATGACTCTTCAACAGAATTAAGAAAAAATAGAATAGAGGTGAAATATGAGATGGTTTAAGGGGGGTGGGGGGGGGGTTGGTGGGACAGATACAGCTGGATAGAGGGCCAGTGATAGGTGGAGATTGCCAAAAGATGTCATAGACAAAAGGACAAAGAGGTGTTGATGGTGGTGATATTAGCTAAGAAATGTGCTAATGGGGGCATTAAGGGTAGAAAGCATGACAAGCAAGGTACAGTATTCTTCTTGGTGAGTCAGCAAGTGAAGCCTTATTAAAAACTTGAGATGACTGCAGGCTGGAACTGACCAAGGTGGATAGCACAGAAATAGTGCTCCAGACTACAATCAAACTTTCCCAGTGATTTTCCCTGTAACTCCTCCACAATTTTTATCTAATTTTTCCTATTGTTGCGCTACATGAAGCAATAAGAACAGTGATCCAAACAATGGATTTACTCTGATGGTATATATCTAAGTGTTAGGATTTACAATTCGCTGAATCTGTCCAGGGAACAGTTTCTCAATCTGACCAAGATCCATATCATACATTGCCTTATAAGGCAGCTATTTTGAAACTGGACAGAAAATAAAAGGAACATTAGAATGTATTTTCTGTTTTCCTTACAATTTTCACTTCAAGTACATTTAAAAAAATAGAAAACAGAGATATCCTTATAGATGGACTAAACTGCAATA
The DNA here is from genome assembly GCF_017639515.1 of Carcharodon carcharias. Lineage (NCBI taxonomy): Eukaryota > Metazoa > Chordata > Chondrichthyes > Lamniformes > Lamnidae > Carcharodon > Carcharodon carcharias. The sequence continues at coordinate 39,772,529 of NC_054470.1, forward strand.
CTTTCTTTAAACTTAGAGGGTCTCTCTACCTGGGTCATGAAAATTTATTCACTCTCCGTCATACAGCATCAGGATAAAGAAAGAATTTGAGGTAAAGGGAAAAAGTCAAATTGGCCCAAATTTTCCGCTCTCCGTTAGATGCGCGCAAGGTCTCTATGGAAGAGTGAGAATTGCCCGGGAAGTTTAAACTTCCGAAAGAAAATTTTCCGGCTGTCGGGAACCCTGCGCGAATATCTCCGACTTGAGCAAGATTCACCTTAATAGTTTCCCAGGAAATGTTAGACAGTTTAAAAACTAGTCTAAAACCTGAGTAACTCACAATTGACCACCCCCACCCCCCAACCCAACCACTTCCCCAATCCGACCCGACGATCACCCCTGACCATCCGGCTACCTCCCAACCACCCCAACACCCCTCCACCCCCCAACTAGATCAAACTGCCCCCAAAATCAGACCCGAATAACACCCCAACCTGAGCCAACTATGCCAAACTATCCCCGACCACACAACTATCCTTCTGAGTCGGCCCAACTACCCACCCCCCCATGACCCCAATAGACATGGACTGACTCAGCTATGTCCCAGATTCCACTCCCCCACCCGGCAATTAGACTTGACTTGCCCTCAAGGATCCAGCTACACCCCCTAACTAGACTGTCTAACTTTGACTACCCAACTACCCCCTTGACCAACTCAACTACCTCCTGATCACCCAACTCCCCCCTGACCTGACCGGACTACTGGATTACCCCACACCTGACCTGACTACACTTCCTAACCAGACTACCCCCCCCACCCACCAGACCAAACTAATCTTGACCACTTGACTACTCCACCAATCCAACCAGACTACTCCCCGAGGACCCCAGTACACCCTGGCCTGACCTACCTACTCCCAAGACCAACCTCCCTAACTAGATCTGAGTATGTCCTGGCCATCCGATGACACCCACCCCCCCCCCCCCCACCCCCCACATCACCCCTGACTAGATCCAACTTGCCCTGACCACTCAACTACACTCCCAACCCGACATAACTAACCGCGATGACCCCAATACAGTCTGGCCTGACCTGACTACATCCCAGACTTCCCCCTCCAACCAGACTTGACTACCTCTGACCACCTTACTACTGCCCCCACACCCCCGCCCCTCCCACCGACTATACCCGCCTAACCCCAACCACTCAACTACCTGCTGATCACCCGACTGCCCCCATGACCTGACTGGACAACTCACCGGCCCCCCAACCGACTATCCCCCACCACCAATTGGACCCAACTATCCCCTGACCACCCGAGTACCATCGCCATCCACCCCCCCCTCACCCAATCTAACCCAACTACCCCCTACTACCTGCCCACTCCTGATCATCCGGCTACCCTCCCCACCAACCCCCACCAACCCCAATCACCTCCCCATCCCCCCAACCAGCCGACTACCATCTTGACTCGGCCACCCAATTCGCCACCACCCAACTCCCCACCTCACCCCACCCCTACTCATCTCACCCGCTCACCCACCTCCCGACCTCACCCACCTACTCATTCGCTTACTCAACCATTCACCCATTATCATGGGCTGAAGTTTACGTCCAGTGGGTGGGTGCACGCCCAAAATCAGGCATAAAATCCTGCAAGAAGACCTGTCCCGACGTCGTTGTGCACTAATGTGATGATTCGCTCAGCAGGCATGCGCAAAAGTCGGAAGCGTGTCCACTGACAATTAAGAGGGCAAATAAGCCCATAAATGGTGCATTTTTTGTGGCAGACAGGCAAATCGGCCAGGTGGCCTTTGCATTATTCACCAAATCTTATCCAGGGGCGGGATGAAATTTCCATTATGAAATGAGATAAAAATAAATATCTGTGGACAGCATTTTTATCAGCCATATTTTCAGGTGATTGATTGTGATGCATGGACACTTTTTTGCAGCTTTTTAAACCTTTATTTTAACATTTTCATGTCTGCCACTCCCTAAGGCAGTTGTCTCACCCAGCAGCACTGAGCTTTTCAGCGTGGGTTTCACGCTGGCTGGCTGGTAATTGGCCAGCCAGCGCAAAATCATGGTCGGGTGCCGATTGCAGTCGATGGCCCATTTCCCAACTGCTTCTGGACCCGCCTATCGCGTGTGCCTCCCAAAGGTGAAATTCAGGCCCATATACTCTTTGTATGGTTTCATCCAGTTTGTGGGATTCGGACTATTGCCTGTATGGAGATAAACATTAACAAGGGATGATTTTGTTACATAGCCTGTGACTATGTTATAATTTCTATGTAATTCATAATTTAAAATGAATGTTCAATAAACAATTATTGGAACAGTTATTTCATCATGATATTATCACTTGTTTACAAACTTTGATTTATAAGCATTAAAATGAATAGTAAGTAATTTTATGAGTTAAAAAAACGGGTTCATAAATTAATGTGGCTGTATTACATTTTCTTACCACACCAGTAGCACCATCAATGTTCCTTTAATTCATCTCTCGCACAGACACAGCAATTTTACTAAATCTACAGCATCAAAGATTTGATCAGAAATAATTAGAGTCAAGTATGTTTAGTTACTAAGATTATTTAATTTTAAAGTTATTCATTGCTGCATTTTAGAAAGTGGATTTCCACATGTCATGGGCAGAATCCCCACTGGAGAAGTGGGCTGCACCGCCATTTTACATGGGTGGGCCAATTAAGGCCCGTCCAGCATGACGTCCGGCGGGAAATGCTATGCACTTCCTGTGCGGGTGGGGGGGAGGGGGGATTCCCCAAAAGAGAGAGTGCGTTCTTTCACGCATGCACACGAAAGAGCGCACACATCTCCCTGAGGCTAAAATTTGGAAAAAATTAAAAATAGAAAAGGAAAATCACTAACACGACAATGTCACATGAGATAGCACATGTTCATAATTTACACTATAACTTTATTAAGCTTTTTAAATCCCCACATGAAACCTCATCCTGTCGGTGGATGAGGTTTCATGTTTTTTCTATTTGTCGCCAGGGCTCCTGGCCTGCCCACCAGCCTTAAGGTTGGATAGGCAGGTCCTTTAATTGTTTAAATGATCCTGTCAACGGCCTCAATTGGCCATTGACAGGTCGGTGGGTGCGCAGCTGATTTTGCTGTGCCCCCGCCTTCCTGAATATTTAAATGGGGCGGGATGATGTCGGGGGTTCCGCCTAATATCATCCTGCATCATTTTACGCATCGGCGAGTGGGCACCAACCCCTGCTCGCAGATGGCAAAATTCTGCCTCATGTTACATCTGTCATATAGATGTGTCCATTTTGTTCTTAATTTGCTTTTGTTTCTATTTGGTGGTCAGGTACCATGGAGACACTTCTGCCTATTATCAGTTGATCTCAAGGCTGTCTGTCTCTCAGATTTATCTGATAGGTAGCTCTCACAAATAGAGAAACTGGGCATACAGGCTAGGGTGGTTTGGTTCTATTTCAAGAGGCTAACTTAAAGGAGCCAATTTGTGCATGACCTGTGCAGGAACTTTTGGTTTGTGGCCACGCAGCTCACGGGGAACATTGGTTTTAGTCCAAAAACAAAAATACCTGGAAAAGCTCAGCAGGTCTGACAGCATCTGCAGAGAGGAACACAGTTAACATTTCAAGTCCGTATGACCCTTCAACAGAACTAAGTAAAAATAGAAAAGAGGTGAAATATAAGCTGGTTTAAGGAGGGGGGTGTGGGACAGGTAGAGCTGGATAGAGGGCCAGTGATAGGTGGAGATTGCCAAAAGATGTCATAGACAAAAGGACAAAGAGGTGTTGACGGTGGTGATATTAGCTAAGAAATGTGCTAATGGGGACATTAAGGGTAGAAAGCAGGATGAGCAAGGGACAGACAGCCCTAGTGGGAGTGGGGTGGGGGGATCGAAATAGGCTAAAAGGTAGAGATAAAACAATGGATGGAAATACATTTAAAAATAATAGAAATATGTGGGAAAAGAAAAATATATATAAATTATTGGAAAAAAGGGGGATCAGAAAGGGGGTGGGAATGGAGGAGAGAGTTCATGATCCAAAGTTATTGAACTCAATATTCAGTCCGGAAGGCTGTAAAGTACCTAGTCGGAAGATGAGGTGCTGTTCCTCCAGTTTGCGTTGAGCTTCACTGGAACATTGCCACAGATCAAGGACGGACATGTGGGCATGAGAGCAGAGTGGTGCGTTGAAATGGCAAGCGACAGGGTGGTTTGGTTCTATTTCAAGCACGAAATCACGGTCAGATGCCGATCGCGGTCGGTGACCCATTTATTTGAGTGGTGATAATCTGTTAGGCAGCACAGTAGAGATAAAAGTATTTGTAACAAAATCAGTTCTTCATGATTCACTGCCATGAATGAACTGGGTCGCAAATAAAGTTTGTCCTGCTCTGCCTCCTCTGCAACACTGCCCCCCACCCAGCCCCTCCACTCCTGGCTTGATCTCTATTTCCCGCCTCCGGCTTCTCTTCCCTCCATCCACCCCAACGACCTGACTCTTCAATCCTGCTGATGTTAGAGATAGTACTTGATGGGAAAGTTTTGTTATGTTTTTCCACCTCCATCAAGAGCTGTTTCCAACATTGGCGGGACTGAGCTGGGGGTGGGAGAGGGGAGCTGGAACTCAGGAAGGGAGGGATGCTGGGGTGGGGAGGGGAGGGGGAGGAGGAGGCAGGGGGTTGAGGGGGAGGAGGAAGCAGGGGGGCTGAGGGGGAGGAGGAGAGGGAAGAGGAGCTGATGGGGGAAGGTGCAGGGAATGTGGTGGAAGAACTGGGAGTGGGAAGGAGGGTACAGGAGGAGAGGAGCCGGTTGGGGTGGGTGGGGGGGTGGGTTGGGAGCTGGAAGTGTAGGAGGGAGAGGAGCAGGGTGGGGGTGGTGGGGTGGTGCAGATGAAGAATGGATGGAAGAGGAGTTAGCCATTGTGGGGGGAATGGTGAGGAGCCGTATGAGAGGGTGGAAGGAGAGGAGCCAGGGTAGGGAGATGGGTGGAGAGAGGGGGTAGAAGAGGAGCTGAGGTGGGGGTGGAGGGAGAGGAGCCAGTTGGGGGTGGAGGGAGAGGAGCTGGACAGGGGTTGGGTGGAGAGAAGGTGTGGAAGAGGAGCTGGGGTGAAGGGGTGGAGAGAGAGGAGCCAGGTGTCGTGGACATCTAAAGAACATACCTCAGCAGACTAAATGTTTAGGCAAAGCTAGAGGCTAGAGAGAATTGTGACAAACTTTCTCATGTCTCTCTCTTTCTCTCTCTTTCTCTCTCTCTGCATCTGTCTCCTAACCTGTTTCATTCGCTCCCCTCTTTACCCTCTGTCTCAATACTTAAAAGTTTATAAACTTTTAAAAACTGTTATAACAGTTTTAAAGATATTTAATCGTTTATAACAATGGGAGGCCCTCCAACACTGAAGATGCAGCATCCTGATGTTTTTTAGGTAACGGGGAGAGAGTGGGTGCCTCCATCTTGTGGCACCTTCTCAGCAAATGTAAAATATTTTATGTAAAAATGGCAATAGCTGCTGGGCCGCAATTGTAGAGGAAGAACCCCTTCACAGGATAGCCTGAGGACTGAGCTGTTGCCAGGTCGGTGGGGTTTACCTCAAAGCCTGCCTGGAGTGTTGCACCCACCCCACCCCACAGACTGCTCTCGGGATGACCCTGCCAGCAAGTTTACCTGTTCTCAAAAGCCTCAGGGCACCCAAAGGCCTACTGTAAAATTCCAGTCTTCCGCTGATAAAGGGCCTTAATTAGCCTTAAACTTAGCTTAATTGGGTACCTGCTGCTTACAAGCAGATTTATTCCTTTCACCCTGAATCCCACCTCTGGGAAAATGGCCTCGGCGTAGGATGTTGCTGGCAAACAGGCACATGCCTGCCTATCTTCATTCTCACCCCCAAATAATGAATGTACAAAAGTACAATTTAGTAGCAATGTGATGGAATTAAAACCATTTAGAACAGCATTTGTACTAAATTATTTGAATTCTATTATTTGAATCATTTGAAGATTTGAAAGGTGTCTCACTGTTTATGATATGACTCAGACTTGCAACACAAAGTGTATAAACATGTATTTTAATATCTTAACCCAGTAATGAATTACTACCTGGAAACAGATTTCCAGATGTAGATTAATTTGTAAAATAGGTAATTTTTCATGAATAAGAGCTGCAATTGCAATTCACCCTGCTGAGTCTGAGTTTGGCGAAGTGGCCTTATTTCTGTTACAGATTCTGAATAAATTGCCTACTTGACTAACACAAGCACAGCATGACCCCAAGATATACACAAATGCTGTTTCTCTTAACATATCCATAAAAGGAAGTAAGTGTGAATGATGGGGGTGAGGAAGGGGTGAGTGTATCTAATGCTGAAGGGTGAGGGGGAAGGACAATGGAAGGGGGTAAAGGGAACATCTTTGAAAATTATGTAGGCAGGAATTTATGGAAATGACTTGGTAAGTGAAAACATATGGAAGGCTACAGAACCCAGCGAGTGATCTCTGCTGGATGCTGGAAAGTTTACTGTTGTCACAACTTGCTGCCTTGGAAATGGAGAGGCTGCGGGGGTACAAATGTCACCTCGCAATCTGTATGCAATTTACAGCATGGGGGTAGGTGGTTAAACTATCATCTGATTTACTACAATAATTATTCCCCCTGTTTTAGGAGATCTGTTCTTATTATGGTGGTGGAAGAGAATCAACATTTGTATTACTTTAGTCTGAAGAAAGTATACTTATTTGCCTCAAGCATGCAAAATTCCTAAATATCTTATTCTTGTGTCAACATTCTGTGAAAGGTCGCATAGCTCAGATTGATTAATTGTTCCCTGTTCTGTAGCCACAGTGGTAAAAAAAAAGTGGGGCTTATATCAGCTCTGAATTATTTCTAGTTTTTCATCTTGAATTTCTTTAATTTCTCACTCTTCATTTTTTATCATTTGGTTTGAATAACTGACTGGCAGAATAGAACTACTGCAGCTAATTGTCAACTAAGTCAACTTCCCAACAGCATTGGTAAATTGTAGGTTTACTAAATACACATAATTATTATATCTGCTGCAGTATATTATGGACATTAAAGTAGCAACATTTAAAGCTTTATCCAATTGCTGCCAGCTACATTTAAAAACATTGTCTTGATGAAAAGCATTGACAAAAATATTTTTTTTGTTTGAGGAGAAGAAGCACCAGTATGTAATTGTCATCATAATGGCACTGTGTATAAATGAACAACAATATATTCCAATGTGATCTACATCACTGTGTTAAAATCAAATGCAGAAAATGCTGGAAATATGCAGGAGGTCAGCCTATAATTGTGGATGAAGAGAAAGACTAGCATCCTTTCCTAAATGATGATCCATTTCTTCTCTCCCCAGAGATACAGGCTGACTTCTGGATTGCCCCAGTATTTTCTGCTTTCCTTTCAAATTTTCATCACTTTCAGTTTTTTTGCAACATTTTATTACTTGTTTGACAAACATTTCTTAAAAAGTCAATGGAAATGAAAACTGGAAGCGATGTAAAAGGAGATGAGAATTCACGAGCCCTCTATTTTATTGGCAAAAGTCTAAACTACTCTCTAATCTCCAAGCTCTCCCATTTCAACAGTCCCTTTTTTATGTGTTTATGGGCTGTGGGCAATCGCTGGCTGGGCCAGCATTTGTTACCCATCCCTAATTGCCCTTGTTCAGGGCCTATTTAAGAGTCAACCACATTGCCCTGGGTCTGGAGTCACATGTAGGCCAGACCAGGTAAGGACTGCAGATTTCCTTCCCTAAAGGACATTAGTGAACCAGATGGGTTTTTACAACAATCGACAATGAAACCATTCACTAGACTTTTAATTCCAGATTTTTATTGAATTCAAATTTCACCATCTGCTGTGGTGGGATTCCAGAGAACTGCTCTAGGTTTCTGGATTACTAGTTCACTGAATACCACTATGTTTTCAACTCCCCATTTAAGGCAGGAAATGTGCTGCTGAACCACCAAAGGATATTTAAATGAGAAGACCCCACAACATGTGGTGGGGTCAGCTCAGGACAGCGTTAGTGGGTGCAATTCCTGGCTCAGAGGAGCAGTGCTTACATAAAAAGCCTCAAATCCAGCTTGTTTTTCTGAGATGACAGTCTCCTCCCTCTGATGTCATTAGGGTTTTTACATGACATGAATTTAGATAGCTTTGAGCAAATTTTTCAGGGATCACACATTTAGAACTGTACACATAATTTGTTACTATATGGCACTAAATTTTCTTTCCAAGGTCATAAATATAGATGGCGTGCTGAAGTGGAAAGTCCTCAGCAGTGCAGACCACTGTCAGCTGACTGCTGACATTAGCCTTTAAAAGAACAACAATTGTCATAATTTCCGCCTCTGTTTCCTCACACTCATGACCTCAGCAATTCTCATCATAGAACAAATAAATACAATGATTCCAAAGTTAAGACTTTTGGCAAATCTTTTGAATTGTTAATGGTAATAATAAAAATAAGCAGCGCATAACTAAAACCCAAATTCATACGTTTGCAAGCAATTAAGCTGTGACACACGTTGAAGCCTGGATAACCAAAGGTCAGGTGAGAAAAAAATAGCTTTCAATGTTACAAGTGGCTCCCTGACACAGAGTTGATGGGGGCTGCCACTTAATTTTTCTGGGCGGATCTTGGCATCCCCTCCAGTTTCCAATCTCTTCCATGTGTGCATCATTAAACCACACATGAAACCGTGCCCTGGTCCTGTGAATTTTGACATGATTACAAACAGAGGCTGTTTATTAAAAAATTGTTTTATTTCCTTCTGTTTTTAACTATGTTGATGTAAGACTGTTTTTCATAAATTCTGGAATTCTTTGAAACCACTTCACTTCTCTCGTTCCCTCTTTAAGATGCTCCATCTCTTTAACCAAGTCTTTGGCCATCTGCCCTAATATCTCCTCATGTGAGTCAGTGTTAAATTTAGGGTAGAATTGTCCCAGAAGTGCGGTAGCGGTCAGGAAAAATAATGTTTTTCCCGTAGTCTGCAATGGCGGGTTTTCGCACCGTATCATCCCCATCCCACCTCATTAACAATGCATTCCTGGGAAACACACCATTGCGGTGGTGGACAGGCTCTCATTCGCCTGCCACGCCATCAACTCACCCCGGACACCCTATTTAAAGTCCAGCCCCGTGCACTTCTCTCAGTGCTTCCAGCCTAGGATTGTTGTACAGAAGACATGGCCCCAAAAGGCGAGAAGACAGCACTGGTTTAGTGACATGTCCCCTGAGCACCTTTTGCATGCCCTGGAGGCCCACCGTGATGTCCTTTACCCCTGCTCTGGTCACAGGAGAACAAGCAACATCACCTATCCCTCATGGGAGGCAGCGGCAGCAGTGGCCAGTGCCAATGCCCTGCAAAAGAGGACAGCCACCCAGTGCCAAAAGAGGATGAATGATCTCCTCCGTTCCATCAGGGTAAGTCACTCTTCTCAACATTTCTGACTTATACAATCACAAGCCCATCACACATCCACAGGGATCTCACTCACTGCCAGTTAAAGGCACATTACCATTCACTGTCGCACACACACCTTCACTGTCCGCATCCCGCCCATTGGACCACTCACCACCCACACATGCCAGGCATACTTATCATCTGGCCTGGCAGGCACCCCACTTACACTCTCCCCATCTGTATTCATGCAGGACAAGCTAGCACACAACAAAAGGGAGAGGTCACAGACTGGTGGAGGAATGCCTGAAATCAACGTCCTCATGGACTTTGAACATAGAGTCATCCAGCTGGCCGGCAAAGACCTGGACCATTCCTGTGCTGATGGTGAGGTCGGCGCTGCTCTGCCATGTGAGGATCCAGCAATGCAACTTTCATCGGACAACCATGCCGTGGGTGATGCGTCCTGTTCTGCAGTCCCCTGCCGTGCACTAATTATCTCCCGTTGCTTTTGCAGGCACATCTGGGAGTCAGCCTCCAATTAAGCCCTGAAGAAATCTCTGAAGAGGAGTCTGAAGATACTTTCATTGAAGATCCATTACAGTGTTTACCCACGGCCTCCACCAGCGCAGAGACACTGCGGCAGGACTTAGCTTTAGAGTAGCCTTGGGATCACAATCTGGTGAGCACATCACAGTTTCTGATCCACAGCAGGCAGCGGTAAGGACTTCCCAGGTATCCGGCACTCAGAGGACTGATGGAGACCAGAAATCTGTTGAGTCCGAATCAGGTGACGAGCCTCTGGACTCGGTCATACCACAGTGGCTGGAGCTGCAAAGGCAAGCTTGGGAACATCAGGAAGGGATGTCTGCGGCACTCCTCAGACTGCAAGACACAACGGAGGAGTGCATCTGCCTTCAGGCTGAGGTGATAGCACCAGCATGGCAATGCACCAAGCTCAACACTGGCAAGATGGTGGCCATCATGGAAAGCTTGGTCCAGGACATCGGTCCTGCACTGCTTTGTGGAATGAACTCCATCACTGACGCCATAGTTGGCCTCCAACGATGTCAACACGAGAGAGCTTCTCACTCTAGCTTCCCCTTCTCCTCATGGAGTCAGCCAGGGGCCATTGGAAACCCATAGGGTTGAAGGCCAGCAGCTCACCACTCAGAGCCCATCCACCCAAGTGACTCCGGGAGTGCCTGGCCCATCTGACTCTCCTCTTTCTGTGACCCCAGCAGTTCTAGCTCCACAGGCCAAGGAGGGTGCCGCTGCCACACAGCAGGACCCCAAAAGCGGGCCAGGGCCCTCCAGGTCTAGGCCCTTCATAGGACACCCGCCAAGTTAATCACAGACAGGGCATTGCAGTCAGCAGGCTGCCTCCACCTCCTCCACTGTGGATGTCGAGGGAGCACCAAGACAGGGTTAGGAAGGTTAAGAACATGTAATTGCACAGCCTGGGCATGGGTGTTAATCACATGTACATAATGTTCACCATTGTAAATAAACTCCCAAGAAAAACTCCCTGCCTATGGCTCATGTTCTGATGAGTAATGTTCATGTCACTTAGATATGAAACCTTGGTTCCTGCCCAAGAAAAAGGCAGGCATCTCAGTCCAGGGTCTCACACTCACTGGACCCATTACTGATGTCTACACCTCGATGGTGCTTGTCGGTGCTGCCAGGACTTCATGGGCAGGCGGCAAACAGTTCCATCATTCTCTCTGTGTGCTCTCAGCACCTTTACTGGGGAAGCTGGCTCCCACCTTGTCAGCGTCTGTGACCAGTGACGCTGTGCTCCTGAAGGGGTCAGGTGCTGAAGTCTGACAAAGGATCAGGTGCGTTTAAAGTTTCATGGCTGTGTCTCCATGATATGACCCTGATCACAGAGCACTAAGTGAGCTGCCCTTTGCCAGACAGGAGTCAGACATTCACAAAGGCTATGTGAAGATCTATGGAGTGTTCTCACTGCACGTCGTCATCATCCTCCTGGAATTGAGCAACTATTAGGGTCTCCACTGCATCTCTATGACAGGAGCCTTATCAGAGAGGGTATGTGTGCTGCCATCAGCCAGACTGGAGTCAAACCTTCACAGATACAATCTGAGGATCTATGGTTCTCCTCACTGCACGGCATCATCATCCTCTACAAATCTAGCAGCTATGAGGGCCTCCTGTGCACGCCTGCCTCGTCTGGCCAATGCAATGGCCTCATCGCTTTCATCATGGCCTCCGAGGAACTGCTCACCCACATCCCCATTGACATCCTCCTCATTGGAGGAGACATGCAGCTCCTCCATCTCATCCTCAGCCAGCAACTCTCCCCATTGCAGAGGTTGTAAATGGCGCAGCAGATAACAACAAAACATGACACCCTCTGTGTACTATACTGCAGGGCTCCACCAGAGCGGTTCAGGCACTGGAACCTTATTTCCAGCATCCCGAAGGTTTGCCCCACCAAGGCGCGAGTTGCAGCATGAGCCTGATAATACCTTCACTCGGCTGCAGTCTGAGACCGCTGCACAGGTTTCATCAGCCACGTCCTCTGTCCTCAAGGAGACAACCCTGCAGCCTCTATGGACCCCAGAAGATGTCAGGGATCTGAGACCTGCTAAGGATGTAGAAGTAATGGATATTCTCTGGAAACCATGCACAGACCTGCAGGATGCATTTGTGGTGGTCCCACACCAGCTGAACATTCAGCGAGCGGAAGCCCTTGCAGTTGACATAGTTGACAACTTGTTGGCATGGAGATCTGAATGCCAAGTGAGTGCAGTCGATGGCACCCTGCACCTATGGAAAACCTAAGATCTGCTCAAATCCAATCATTGTTGCACCCTGGCTTTCCTGAACCGGGCAAAATGCACAAGTGCACAAGTGTGCCTTCACAAAGATGGCGTCCGTGACCTCATAGATGCATTTGTGTGTGGAGGCTTGTGATGTCCCACAGAGGCCACCTGTGAAGCCCTGGAAGGAGCCACTGGCATAAAAATTAAGCACTGTGGTCGCTTTCACAGCCACGGGGCAGTGGAAGCCCTCCTTACCCCCGTGGCACCAAATCCTGCAGCAGGTGGCAGATGAGACCGACCAGTTCCCTAGACATACACAGTCATCGGCAACACTTGTTTTCAGTCATCTGCAGGAATGAAAGGTGGCATCTATAGACTCTGGGTCTAGCTACGTGTTGACCAGCAATAGCTCACTGTGACTCTTCAGTGGCATGTGCGGGAGCCCTTGCCACCCCTTCTCCCTGAGAGTGCTGTTCCTCCCTCTGCCTAGCCAGGTGCCTCCATTGCTCTTTTCTGCACCAGCGCTATGAAGCATACAACTAGTTCACCAGTCTCCATGCTCCTGATGTAGTCCTCCTGCAGGATGAAAGAGAGATATGTGTTGTTAGTGTGGGTGTACTAAGAACCTCACTTTTTAAGTCTGAAGGTCTCTCAACGCATCCCAGGGGGTGCTGGCCACCACTTGGATGGCCAGAGTTTAGTTTGCAGCATGGCTGCCCGAAACCTCATACCCCTCCGCCCCACTCCACCTGACCAATTGGCAACAGCTTTGCCCACTGGACTGCATGCTGTGCCCTCAGCTCAGGCACAGGCATTCCCCTAAAGTGCACTGCAAGATTGCACTGTTAGCTTGAACCACGGGGGAGACTGGTTCAAACTGGGATGATGACATTGCAAGGGGTTGTGAGATCCTCCACCAGTGACTGCTCCATGGCCAACTTTCACAAAGAGATTGTACAATGTGCCCAGTCATCCAATTGTTCTGCAGTCCATGAAAACACTCATTAGTTTGCAATCTGTGCCCAAGGTGTAAACAGTTCAGGACCATTGTGACACTTTCATGCCTCTGCGTTGCTTGAGTGGGAAGATAAGCTAGAGGCCGGACTCTAAGCATGTCAATGTGGCTCTGCCTGAATTGTCTCAGCTACAGAGGAATGGTCACTTCATATAAGGTTTTCCTAATGCGTGGCTGCTTCCCTCTCAATGCCCCTGCAGGTGCTTGTGCACTACCATCAACTGCAGTGCAGCCCTTGCCCCCTTCCCCGAGTCACCTCGCCCACAATGCAGTCCTTATCCCCCCAAGTCGCCTATACTATGAAGTCCAACAGGCGACCCGAGCGACGCTGCACAATATTACAGTGCACTCACTTCTGAGCTTCCTTCATAGTGCAGCTCACCAAGTAAACGCCTCATGTATGCTGTTGTGAAATACGTCAGCGTACAATCACACCAACGTGCTTGGACGCTCCAGCATGGGGGATGATTTCTGGTGGGCTGGGATCATAATGGTATGCAGATCTATTTATTACAATGAGGTTCCTGACATCTGACGGTGGGAAACACAGCCCGCCATTGACGGGCAGAGTGGACCATTGCAAACTGGTTTCATGACATTGTGAAATTGATTTTTGGCCTTCTCGCCATATTGTCTGCTCACGCCGCCAAACATGCCTGACGCCAGAGGGCAAAGAAAATTCCGCCCTTAGTTTGATAGTGCTTTTAAAGCAGCTTGAGATGTTTTATTAGAATAAAGATGCCATAAAAATGCACATTGTTCTTGTTCTTGAATATGTGGAGTCAACCCAATGGGATATAGCCCTAAATGACCTGGAATATTAGAACAAAAACAAGATGGACGTGTACCATATGATATATTATGATGCCTGTGACAAAGAATAGCAAGTACGTAGCTCAATTTAAAATGAAAGTTGCTGAGAAGACTAATAATTGTTCAGCGACAAGAGAGTTTAATGTTTCTGAGAAAGGAATTAGCAACTGGAGAAAGATATTCAATAGCCTAGAAAAGATATTGAAGAATAAATGAAAGACTGAGCAAATGACCTCACCTGGATGGAAAAGTGGCAGAATGGGTTCATGTATAGTCATATTATCACCAACGGAGCCGTTGGAATCTACGCCCTCGGAGAAAGATGGTATTCCAGACTTCAAGGCCAGTGTCGGGAGATGCATAAGGTCCATGAAAAGGCATAATTTAGTACCCTGTCTGAAAACAAAACACTCACTGCATCTGCCACCTGAACTTGTTGATAAAAACATCAAATCCCATTACTTTGTAACCTGAAATTGAGAGAAGAATGCTTATTAATTGGCCTACACTAGAAATATGGATGGAACACCGATGAACTTTGACACGTCATCAAACAAGAACTTTTCCAAGATTGGTGAATAAAACTGTCCTTCTGACAACTGGCCATGAGAACATAATATTCATAGTGGATCCATCTTGTATGGCGGAAGGTACAAAATTGAAACCAATGGTGATATTCAGTGCGTAACTCTCCCCAAAGAGAAATTTCAGAAAAGGCATTGTTATCCATGTTTACGAGAAAGGCTGGATGGATGAAGGTGGTTGAAAATAAAATGGATCAGTGTGGAATTTGAGGCCAGGAGGACTATGCAAAGAAAAACTTTTGCTTGTCTAGGATATGTTCAACTCCTACCTTGTTCACGATGTAATCCGTAAGATGAGATCAACCAATTCCGACCTAGCAGATATTCTCGGCAGTCTTGCAAGTGTTGTTCAGCCCTTGGGCGTGTGATGAATAAACCTCTCAAGGGCAGTATCTGAAAGTTGTAGAATAATTGGATTTAGGAAGGCGAGAAAACATTCATTAAGTGTGGAAGTATGTAAGCACTCTCAATAACAGTATTATTTCAATAGGCCATTGATGTGTGGAATGAATTTGATCCCAATATTGTCAAAAAATCACTTCTAAAATGTGGAACATTGAATGCATTCGGTGGTGCCAAGGTTGGCTACTTGTGAAATGATGATGCCGAAGTTACTGATGCTGCCAATGATGATGAAGATGAGGACGATCCACATGATGTTTTACAACCAGACTACTGGGACAAATTGTTCAGCGATTCAGATGATGATCAGAATGATTTCAAAGGATTTCAGTATGAAGTATTGCAGTTACTTTGTTATGGTATATATTTATATTGTGTTGGATGAAATATATATAATTCGTAATGTTATGAAATAAATAAACATTAGAGAATTAGTATGAATTATTCAGTGTTGTTGTTTTTTACTTTATTCCACTGCAACGGTCATTTTTGGCCCAAATCATTGCCATCGGATTGCCACTCTGCTCTTACATTCTGCGCCAAGTCAGAGCTTCTGACCAGGACTTCCGACCTCAGCTTTTCCAGAAATGTGGAGCATACCTGAAAAGTGCTGGATAGCCAGGGGACAAGTCACACCCCCTTTTTATGGCACTAGCTGCAGTATTCTGGTAAGTGTTCACTAACACACTGAAAAGCTGGGACATTTAAACAGCTTTTCAGTTGTTAGTGCATGAGTGAATGGTAAGTGGATGGGTGAATGGGTAAATGTGTAGGTGGATAAGGGGGTAGGGTGGCAGGTGGGTGAGGTGGTAGGTGGATAGGGTGGTAGGTGCGTGGGGTAGCAGGTGGATAGGGTGGTAGGTGGATAGGGTGGTAGGTGAGTAGGGTGGTAAAGTGGGTAGAGTGGTAAGGGGTAGGGTGGAAGGTGGATATGATGGCAGGTGGATAGGTTTGTATGCCGGTAGGGTGGCAGTTGGGTAGGGCAGTAGTTGGGTATGATAGCAGGTGGGTAGGGTGGTAGGTGTGTAGGGTGGGTAGGGTGGCAAATGGGTAGGGTGGCAGGTGGATAGGTTGGTAGGTGAATAGGATGGTAAGGTTGGGACAGGTTGGCTTGGGGGGAATCGAGGGGATTCAGGTGTTGATATCGGGTCATCATAGGGGAGTTGGGGGTGTCGGAGGGGAGTTGGGGGGTCGGGGGAGAGTTGGGGGGGCAGGAGGGGGAGCCTGGTGGTGAGGTCTGGACATGTCAGTTCAAGGGGGAGAGTTGAGGGGTTGAGGGGTGAGGTTGGGTGAGGTCAGGTCAGGTGGACGAGTTGAGGGAGTTGAGGTTTCGAGGGGGGAGTCAGGGTATCATTTGTACAGTCACCCAGGAGTTAGACTAGGATTTTTCTGTCTAACATTTCCTGGTGACTATTTGGGTAAGTAAGTCAGAACCATCCAAAGTCTCTCAAGAGTTGGAGACTTTTTCAGAGGGATCCACAGTGCAGGGAAATAGCCCATTGGAAATTTAAACTTCCCGGGTAATTCACATGAAGTCATTGCGTTGGGATTTCCAAGAGTCCCAAAGCGTATCTTAGGGGGCGGGGTGGGTGGGGGATATGTCCAGTCTCCAACAACCTGGAGACCAGAAGACCTGGACCATTGTCCCTGTAAAAGTCGATCCCGTGACTTTTGGCCTAAAAGAGTGGTGTCAAAGATTTGACTTTTACATGAGTATATACAATTAGTTTAATAATATGTTTCCTATCCATCTGTGGCTAACAGATTTGCTGATGATGGAACAACAGGTTGCTATGAAGATCCTTCCTGCCATAATCCAGTTTGGAGTAATCATTAATATTACTAAATTAGATTAATTTGAATCAATCTACTTCGCTTAATGCATTGCATTGAAGGATTATGCTGACTTCTTAAATGTTAAAATTAGCTTAAACTTGCTTTGATATGTGTTCAAGTAAAATATGCTTATGGCTCTGAATGAGTAATCAATTGGCTCATTGTTGTGTCATTGAGAAGAGGGCGTGAATAGCATGAGAAGGTATCAGCCCAAGTGATAACACATAGACAACTGTTTGATCATCCTTCTCATAATAGCTTTTCTTGTGCCAATGCAATCATCCACAAGTTAAAATATTCTTTTTTAAAGTTTGAGAACAAAGTGAGTTAAATGAAGTGACACTGCCTATGACATTTTTAAAAATTCTTTCATGTGGGCATCGCTGGTAAGATGAGCATTTATTGCCCATCCCTAACAACTCACAGTTAAGAGTCAACCACATTGCTGTGAGTCCGGAGTCACATGTAGGCCAGACCAGGTAAGGATGGCAGATTTCCTTCCCTAAAGGACATTGGATGGGTTTTTCCAGCAAGTGATGATAATTTCATGCACCAGAATTTTCTCACGGCCCCGCACGCCAATGTGTAAAATGTCACACGGTGATGTTGGGCGAGTGTCCTGACATCACCACGCGCCATCGCAATATTTAAGTGGGCGGGCGCACGATGTTCTCTGATGTGCACCCACCATTAATTAATCACCCAGTTAAGGCCTTTGAGGCAGCAATTGTCTGCTATTTTTTGGGACCCATGCGATCTTTAGGTCGTCGCACGGGTGCAACGGGCAGGCGGGTAGGAGACATGTATAAACCTCATCCACAGGAGGGATAAGGGGGGTGTGTGGGGTCATGAGTGTTATTTGTCAAATATTTAATTGTGAAAGGTACTGGTACTTGCCTGTGTGAGCAGGAATACTTCAAAATTCTTCGCAGCTGCTTGGACAGGAGTAACAGCCTTCAGGTCAGGACTCTACAGTAAAGATCATTTCTGGGGCCTGCAGATTACAGGAAGCCTTCCCTGACCCTGGGAATGGGCGGCATCTCCTCTAGGAGGAAGGGAGGACCAGAAGGGGGAGGAGGCCAGGAGTCCACACTCAGCCTCCAGGCGAGCCACCTTTGGGAGGAGATTGCCCAGGCACAAAGGGTGTAGGGCCGACAGGAAGTCTGAGGTGGAAGGGGCCGCAGAAGATGCCATTATCCTGCTGCCAGGGTATACAGGTGGTGAAACAGCTACCTCAATATGTCTGAGGTGCAGTGCCGAAAGAGGTTGCGTCTCCCAAGGGAGACAGTGATCTCCATTTGTCTGATGATAGGCCCTGAGATCTGCGCCAACTGTGTGGGTGGGACCCCACGCCAGCGGCGCTAAAAGTCACGGCTGCCCTCCACTTCTATGCCTCTGGCTTTTTCCAGGGCTCGGTGGGTGATCTTTGCGGAATCTCCCAAATAGCTGTCCACACTTGTGTCAAGCAGGTGACAGACACTCTGTTCAGGTATGCATTGACTTTCATCCACTACCGCTGGGACAAGGCAAGCCAGACAGAGCGAGCCAGAGCCGTTGTTGGCTTCCCCCGCATCCAAGGTGCTATAGACTGTACACATGTGGCCATCAAGGCGCCAGCGGGTGAGCCCGGTGCCTTTGTCAACAGGAAGGGCTTCCACTCCATGAACGTGCAGATAGTGTATGATCACAGGATGCAGATTCTGCAAGTCTGTGCAAGGTACCCTGGCAGCTCCCACAACGCTTACATCCTCTGACACTCCCAGGTGCTGGGGCTCTTCAGTGTTCCAGCCCGGCTGGATGGATGGCTGCTGGGTGACACGGGCTATCCCCTCAAAAGGTGGCTCAGGACGCCTCTCCACCATCCAAGAACAGAGGCTGAGCAGCAGTACAACAGGAGACACGCTTCCATAAGGGCTGTGGTATGGAGAACCATCGGTCTTCTCAAGATGCGCTTCTGATGCCTGGACCATTCAGGGGGCGTGCTCCAATACCCCCCAGATCGTGTGTCGCCGATAGTGGTTGCATGCTGCGCTCTCCACAATCTGGCACTGGAAAGGGACGATGCAGTGGACGAAGAAGATGTTGACGCAGTTGCTCTGGCTGCACACGATGAATCCAGCAGTGAGTCCGAGGATGAGCGTGCACAGGAGAATGCTGAGGGGCTAGATGCTAACCTGGGCATACTCCTGGGAGGCAGGAACACCCGTGAGGCTTTAATCCAACAAACCTTCAGTTAGCACACCACAGATGGACTTCCAACACAAACCAGGATCGCAGGTTCCATGCTTGATAACCGAGTGCAAAATCTGCCTGGATAGGAACATTAACTAAGGGCCTTGTCAATAAAGTTCAATGTCACACAATTCACTCATAACACCATAGGTCCCTGACCAACTGCAGAAGGAGTCACCCAGAGCCATGTTTACCTACCAAAATTTAATGATATAACAAAATGAAGTTCAGAAAAAGAAAATTACAAAGGTGTTGCACATCACGCCAAGTGGTCATGAACTAATAGTGGGGCAACATAAAAGCAACAGTGAGAAACCCATGGTGTGCCTAAGGTGCATTAAATTTACACTGATGGGTGCTACATCTAGGTCCTCCACCCTCGCTGGCACTGGCATCTGAGAAAGCCGTCTCACTGCACTATCCTGTTGGCCTCGATAACCTTGTCGGTCGTCCTCTGGCCCATGGAGCCTTTAATGGCCCTGCCTGGGAGGGAGCGGCCAATTCCACAGCTGGCATCACCCCAGTTGCTGCAGCCTCATCAGATGCTACTGCCACTGGCAGAGGGGCGGAGGAGCTGCTGCCCTCATCTGGAGAGCCCTGAGAGGAACCCGCAGAGACGACAGGCAGCTGCTGTGCTGACGTGAGGTCGCTTTGGACCTCCCTGCTCATTGTAGATGGATGGGCACCAAGCTGGGATACTTGGTGCCCGAACCATCTCCAACACTGGCGTTGAGCTGTGAGGGCTGGCAGGTCTGAGCGCAACTCCAGGGGGTTCTGATTGGTCTCCTGAAGGAGCCTCTCCATGAGAGTTGCCACTCTCTCCATGGAGGAAACATGGCGCTCGGCCTTGAGGCTCATTGCACCGGTAATGTTCTGCGTGGACTCCTCCACCATGGGTACCATGCCAAGCATTGCCTCATGTATCTCTGCCAGATCCTCCCACATACCCTGCTGCACTTCCAGCATTTGCTGCCTCACGGACGACTCCAGAGGCGCATCATCAGCCACCGATCGAGCATGTGCCTGGTCCCCAACAGTCCTCCAACTGCTGGCACCATGGGCACTCTCTGTCTCCACTCGCACCTCTAGCGAGTGAGAAATGCCCTCACCGCTGTGCCCCTGGATACTAGCCAATGACCTAATTCCCACCAAGGTGCTCATATCTGTGCTGGTGCCTGCCTGGCAGAGATGGTGTGACGCTGGTGAGTTGATATATTCTGGGCCCTCAGAGTGAGAGGTGGCTCCTCTGCCTCCTCTTCCCGGCCCTGCTCCAGTGATGCTGAAAAGAAGAACAAGGATATTTGATTGGTTAAAGTGGACACAATGTCAATGTGCATCCCTGTCCCCATGATCATTATGCGCTCATCTTTCCATAATCAATGGTCAACCCACGTTGCTAGCTTCAGTCACTGAGCATTCAGCAGTGCCATGGCTGCTGGGACACACATGGTGACCTAAGTGCTCGCCAAACATACCTCCCTGTGGCACCCCAGCCTCATTGCCACCGGTGGACCTGGGCGCATGGTGCCTCTCCAGATCCATGGCCTGCTGCTTGAATTTATACATGATGGCCAACTGGGCCTGGCCTCCGCCAATCCACATCCGCTCGGTGGAACTGTGTGCAGTCTTCTCCTGGAAAGGAGAGAAGAGCATTGATTAGTCCATCCCGTACCTGGATTCCCATCACATCCCTACCACCCCAGCCAGAATGGGACATTGCAGGGCTCCAGTGCTTCATCACCCCACAGCTGCCGCACCCTCACACCAAGAATCCAGGGCTGATACCCCCACTTGCCCAAATGCTGCCTCTATCATATTTGGCACCACACGGTCTAACCTTGCAAAGCAAGGAGGCACAAGTACATGGAACACAAAGACCAGCAGATGGATTGGTGCCCCAACACCTGGAAGCTCCCCTCCCAGCATGTTAGCACCCTGACATGCTTCACAGTTCCAGCACTCTGTCTAGGTGCAGATCCTTGAGGTTGCCCCAGAATCTATACTCTGGGTATCAGTGTCACACATGCTGTGGGTGCAGAACCCATCTCAGCACTGCCCTCTCAGGGTGCACTAGGCATGGGCAATATCTGCTGGCCCACCCAGCGAGGGATACATGCCATGAAGGATTCAATGTTGTAACTGTACTCAGAGTTGCTGGGGGGTTGGGCGGGGGGGGGGGTGGGTTGGGGTGGGGAGGTGTGGTGCTGGTGGGGTGGGGGGAGAGTGCCTTGGGGGGAAAGGTTGACAGCTGCATTAAGTGACCTCAGCCAACATGGTACTCACCCTTCCCGAGCACAGGAGATTGTTGAACCGCTTGCGGCACTGGACCCACTTGCATCGCACCACATGATGGGAGCTGACTGTCTCGGCCACCTTCTCCCAGGCACATTTGGTCAGGTGGGGGTGCCTCCGCCTCCCATCCCTCGGAAGCAGTACCTCCCACCGTGCTTCCACCTCCTCCAGGAGGACAGCTAGGCACTCATCTGAAAACCCACTGCCTTACCCTCCAGCCTGGCCTGCTCCCCTGGCCTACCCTCTGGACTGGCCTGCTCACCAGAAGCCCTCTGT
The DNA here is from genome assembly GCF_017639515.1 of Carcharodon carcharias. Classification (NCBI taxonomy): domain Eukaryota; kingdom Metazoa; phylum Chordata; class Chondrichthyes; order Lamniformes; family Lamnidae; genus Carcharodon; species Carcharodon carcharias. The sequence continues at coordinate 39,794,196 of NC_054470.1, forward strand.
TGAGCCCTTCTACCAGCCATTGTGAGCAGCGCTTCATTTAAACAGGCCACTGGGTCGCAATTGGACCTGGCAGTCATTGCACTCCTGCTGCCACCCGCCATCCTTGGGAGTCGCGCATTACGCTGGGTGGGCCTTAATTGGCCCGCTTGCATAAAATAATGGCTTGGACCCATGCCCACCTGACATGCCGAACATTCTCCCCATGGTCACCATTACTGAGCATAATTTTATATTCCAGATTTTTTTATTAATTGAATTTAAATTCCACCAGCTGCCATGGTGGGATTTGAACCCATGTCCCCAGAGTATTAGCCTGGGCCTCTACATTACTAGTGATATGATCACTATGCCACCATCTCCCCGTGATATAGTTGCTAAATTATTGGACTGTAAATTGGGGCATGGTTTCAATCTTTTTCTTATTATTTATTCATGGGATGTGGATGTCATTAGTTGTGCTAGTATTTATTGCCCATCCTTAATTGCCCTTGAGAACGTGGTAGTGAGCTGCCTTCTTGAGCCACTGCAGTCCATGTGCTGTAGGTACACCCACAGTGCTGTGAGGGAGGGATTTCCAGGATTTTGACCCAGCGACAGTGAAGGAATGGCGATATATTTCCAAGTCAGGATGGTGAGTGACTTGGAGGGGAACTTCCAGGTGGTGGTGCTCTCATGTGTCTGCTGCCCTTGTCCTTCTAGATGGAGTGGTTGTAGGTTTAGAAGATGATGTCTAAGGAGGCTTGGTGAGCTCCTAAAGTGCATCTTTGCATTGGTGATGGAGGGAGTGAATGTTTGTGGATGGGGAGCCAATCAAGTGGGCTGCTTTGTCCTAGATCGTGTCCAGCTTCTTAAGTGTTGTTAGAGCTGCACTCATCCAGGCAAGTGGAAAGTATTCCATCACACTCCTGATTTGTGCCTTGTCGATGATGGACAGGCTTTGGGGAGTCAGGAGGTGAGTTACCCATCACAGGATTCCTAGCTTCTGACCTGCTCTTATACCCACAGTATTTATATGGCTAGTCCAGTTCAGTTTCTGGTCAATGGTAACCCCTAGGATGTTGATAGTGGGGGATTCAGCAATGGTTTTTGCCAGTGTGAGATTTGAACTCTTGATAATCTTTTAAATGAAAACCAAATCAACAAAATTGGGATAAATCAGGCACAGCCCCTAATTCAGGTCAGCTGTAAAACCAAGAACAACGTTTAAAGGAAACTTACAAACTTTAAATCAAAATGTGATTAAAGGGGTCAACAAAACACCCCAGTCCCCGCGGTGCCCACCGAGCACGGAAGGCCTCGAGAGTGCCAGCAGACACCGCGTGCTCCTTCTCCAGGGACATCCGGCAGCGAACGTAGCCACGGAAGAGGGACAAACAATCGGGCAGGACTCCCCCGTCGATCGACCGCTGCCTGGACCTGTCAATGGCCAACTTGGCCAGGCCTAGGAGCAGGTTCACGAGGAGGTCCTCCTCCTTCCCGACCCCCTTCTGCACCGGATGCCCATAGATCAGGAGCGTGGGGCTGAAGTGCAAACAAAACATCAATAAAAGGTTTTTCAAATAACTAAAAAGGGAGTGCAGCCTACAACACCCTATGTATACATGGTCCACGGACTCCACAAGACCGCAAAAAGGGCACGTGTCCTGAGAGTCCGTGAACCTATGCATCCTCTTATTATAAGGGACTGCTGCATGCAACACCCTCCAACCCAGGTCCCCGATAGAAAGGGGGAGGACACCTCCGTAGAGGGCCTCCCATCGGGGGCCTCCGCCGCCGGACGGCAACAAGGCACGCCAGGGCGTGTCCGGTCGACGGACAAGGGCGAGAAAATGGAAGGTGTGCAGCAGCAGTCCATACAAAAAGCCCCTCTTTGCCGTGCCAAAAGGCACAGAGGGCATGTCCCTGAGGCGGCTCAAAAAGGTTTGGAGCGTTAGCCTTGCATTCCAGGACCATCCTAGGAGTAGTGGGCAGTTTTGGCAGAGGTGAGCAGTGCCTGATTGTGCTCGGTGGTCCAGCTAGGCTTATAACTCTTTCAAGTACAAACACTTTTCCATCTGTTCCTATTCAGATGAAGTTACATTGTTTGCCATTGTGAGATTTGAACTCTTGATAATCTTTTAAATGGTGTTGTAACTCTTTCGAGTACAAACACGTTTCCATCTGTTTCAGATGAAGTTACATTGTTTCATAGTTTGCCATTGTGAGATTTGAACTCTTGATCTTGGGGTTACAAACCCAGTATCATAACCACTTGGCTATTTAGGCCAAACACCTGGGATTCAGCAATGGTAATGCCATTGAGTCTCAAGTAGTCTAATGAGATTAGTGTTACATTCATTTTATGATAACAACATACACATGAACAGTCTAATTGCTTCCAGGTGTATTTGTAGTATGTGCTGATATTATTTTATTATATCCCTGGTGGCTAGTAAAGAATGTTTCATACTAAGGTCTAGCCAACAGATTTGCTGATAACCCAGAAGGAAAAAACAGTAAAAACTGGGAAATAAGAATACTGGTCAGAACTGGTCTTGTATACTTTAACATGGAACTCCAGTAAAACCGGAAAATAAGCGTACTGGTCTGCACTGTTTTTCCCTTTTTCTAAGGGAACTGCAACATTAAGACATTCACAAAGCAGGTGACAGGAAAGTAGATTATATTAAGAAATGGATAGGCTAGAGTAACTTGCAGTTAAATTCAATAAAAATGTGCAAAATATCAATTGCCTGAATTAATTTAATTATATGCTGCAGCATACAGTGACTTACATTTATCATGCCTTTATAGATAAATTTCCAAGGCACTGTCCAGAGGTGTAATCAGACAAAATAAATGCTGAGACAAAGTAGGAGCTATTCGGAGTGTTCACCAAAACCTCAATAAAAAGGAATGGGTTTTAAGGAGAGTTTTAAAGGAGAAGAGTGAAGTAGAGAGGCAGGAGTGGTTATAGGCAAGGAGATACAGGGGGCAGAATCATTCCAGATTTGCACTAAATGCGGTAGCAGGCGGAAAAATAATGTTTCATGCCGTATCATCCCAATCCCGCCTCATTAATCATGCATTCCCGGGAAACGCACTGCTTCGATGGAGGTCAGATACTCATTTGCCCGCCATGCCGTCACCTCGCTGCATCCTCACGCCAGGTGCTGTATTTAAAGTGCAGCTTTGCACACACCTCTCAGTGCTTCCAGCCCGGGGCTGCTGCACAGAAGACATGGCCCAGATAGGCAAGAAGACTGCAGCCCCCTGTTTCAGCGATGCATCCTTGGAATGCCTTTTGGATGCTTTGGGGGCCCACCGTGATGTCCTCTACCCCAGCTTTGGCTGCAGGAGGTCCAGAAATCTCACCACTCCGGCTTGGTAGGCGATGGCAGTGGTGATCAGTGCTAATGCTGCACAGAAGAGGTTGGCCATCCAATGCAGAAATAGGATGAATAATCTCATCTGTGCTGCTAGGATAAGACAACCATCTCATCACTCTAAACTCACACACTAAAGCCCATCACACATTCACTCACATCCTTAGCCCTCACCATCTTGAGGACACTTGCACAGATCAACACATGGTCCCACGCACATCATAGGATAACCCCCTTCCCTAGTACAGCCCTCGACCTGCAACCTCTTCCCTTGTCTAGGGCCAATTCTCACCCTTCCCCAAGCAAGCCCTAGCCCTGCAGCCATTGAAAAGTTGATCTGGTAGGTAGAGACCTGCCCGTGAGGCCCCCTAAAAATGATGTGATCCTGTCTGCGAAGTCTGGCGCTGATGACCGCAAGTGCTGCCCGTGGCAAGGCAGACAAACCAGCCTCAAAGTCCTGAGCAAAGTGCAGCTTGCCAAGTTCACGTCACTTACGTACAGTTGTGAAACACATCAGCATGATTGCTCGGATGACCCAGCATGGGGGGATGATTCCGGTGAGCTCGGCTCATAATGATGTGCAGATGTATTACAATGAAGTTCCTGATGACCGATGGTGGGAAAGGCAGCCTGCCATTGAAGGCCAGAGTGGACGATTGCAAACTGGTATCACGACGTTGTGAAGCTGATTTTTGGCCTTCTCGCCATATTGTCCGCTCACGCCGCCAAACATGCCCACCGCCAACAGGTAAGGAAAATTCCACACAGAGCGTTGGGTAGATTGCTGAAGGCACAGATGCCAGTGCGGACTGATGAGAGAGGGATACACAAGATGTCAAAAGTGGAGATCTCCTGGAGGGTTGTAAGGGATGCAAGCTTGCAGGTGGTTACAGAGGTAGGGAGAGTAAGGCCCTGAAGGGTTCTAAGCATGGGGGTGAGAACTTCACATTTGGAGGCATTGGGCATTAAGCTAAAGTAGGCCAACAAGGACAGGAGTGATGGATGAGTGGAACTTAGTGCAGCAAAGGATGTGGACAACACAATTATAGATTTTGGTGAAAATTACAGAGTGTGGAAGATGGGATGCCAGTCAGTAGAATATTGGTATATTTGGATCTGGAAGTGACAAAAGGCTTGGATTTTAACAGCAGTAAGGCCAAGATGGGCAGAGGCAGGCAATGTTATAGGAGTAGGAAGTCCTTGTGATAGCAGAAGAAATTAGGTTAGGAACTCAGCACAAAGATGAATAGGTTATGAACAGTCCATTTCAATCTGAGACAGTGACAAGATAGGGGGCAACTACAATCTTCTCAATCTTCCTAACCCTGCCACTATGTCTTGGTGCTCCCTTGACATCCACAGAAGAGGTGGAGGCAGCCTGCTGACTGATACACCCTGTCTGTGTTGATCTTGGTGGGCATCCTCTGGAGGGCTGAGACCTGGATGGCCCTGGCCTGCTTTTGGGGTCCTGCTGTATGGTAGTTGCACCTCCTTGGCCTGTGGAGCTGGAGCTGCTGGGGTCACAGGAAGAGGGGATTCAGATGGGCCAGACACTCCCAGAGTCACCTGGGTGGATGGCCCCGGGATGTGCACCTGCTGATCCTCCTCCCTATGGGTGCCCAAGGGTCCCAGGCTGACACCTTGAGAAGAAGTAGAAACCAGAGCGAGATCGAGCTGCCCCACAGCCCTCTTGTGTTGACACTGTGGGAGGCCAACTATGGCATCAGTGATGGAGCTCAGGCCATGCAGCAGTGCAGAACTGACCTGCTGGACCAAGGTCTCCATGGCAACAGCCATCCTACCAGTGTTGACCTCGGTGCATTGGCATGCTGGTGCCATCACCTCAGCCTGAAGGTAAACAGCATTGTGCCTTGCCATCCAAGGAATGCAGCGGGCATCCGTTCCTGATGTTCCCGAGCTTGCCTTTGCAGCTCCCACAACATGATTGAGTACAGAGGCTATTCATCTGACTTGGACTCAGCAAATTTCTGGCCTCCAGCAGTCCTCCGAGTGCAGGAGACCTGGAAAGCTCCTGCCACCACCTGCTCTGGATCAGACAGTGTGATGTACACTCCAGATTGTGATCTTGAGGCTACAGTAAAACTTGGTCCCACCGAGGTATGTGTCGCTGCGGTGGTGGAGGGTGTAGGTGAGCGCTGTGAAAGGACTTCAATGAGGACTCCTCTTCAGAGGCTTTTTCGGAGCTGGATTGGAGGCCCTGGGTCATGGACTCCATCAGTGTTTCCCAAATTTGCCTGTGAAAGAAAGGAGAGATAATTAGTGCATGGCAGTGACCTGTGAAACAGGACACATCACTCACAGCATGGTTGTCTGATGGATGTTGCACTGCTGCGTCCTCACTTAGTAGAGCACCACCGACCTCACTGTCAGCACAGGAGTGGTCCACGTCGTTGCCAGCCAGCTCGATGGCTCTGTTTCAAACTCCGTGAGGACCTTGATTTCAGGCATTCCTCCACCTGTCTGCGACCTCTCTCTTGTTGTGTGCCAGCTTGTCCTGCATGAATGGAGATGGAGAAAGTGTAAGCAGGATGCCTGCCAGACTAGATGATAAGTATTCCTGGCATATGTGGGTGGTGAGTATTCCCACAGTTGGGATGAGGACAATGAAGGTGTGTATGAGAGACTTAATGGTGATGTCTCTTGAACTGGCAGTGAGTGAAGGCCCTGTGCATGTGTGATGGGCTTGTGAGTATGAGAGTTGAGAGTGACGGGAAGAATGACTTATGGCGGAATGGAGATCATTCATCCTTTTTTGGCACTGGGTGGCTGTCCTCTTTTGCAGGTTCCTGGCGCTGACCACCACTGCCACCGCCTCCCATGCTAGATTGGTGATATTGCTGCCCACCCTGGGCACTTGAGGGGCGCGTATTAAACCTTGGTATGCAGTCTTCTTGCCTTTCAGTGTCACGTCTTCTGTACAGCAGTTGTGGGCTGGAAGTACTGAGAGGTGTGCGCGCAGCTGCACTTTAAATATGGCACCCAGTGCGATGAAGCAGCGAGGTGATGGTGTGGCAGGCGAATGAGAGCCCGCCCGCCATGGAAATGGTGTGTTTCCTGAGAAAGTATAATAAATGTGGTGCAATTGGGATGATGCAGCGTGAGAAGCTGCCATTGCGGCCAGCGGGTAAAATGTCATTTTTCCTGCCTGCTAACACACAGTGCAAATCTGGGACAATTCCGCTAGGGGTATAAAATCACTACAGAGTATATGGTGGATGCTGAAGAAATAATTTTGGATTTTCTAACGTTAGGCCTTCCTGGAGGAAATTCCAGTTTATCCGTATGTTAATGAACGTACTGATCCTGCCCTCTATTAAAATTGCCTCCATTGGGTCTGGAAGAAATCAGCTCCAGAACCTGAATGCTCCAATACACAGCTTGGGATGGAGCTCCCTTGCTTTGAAGGTATTTGAAAGAAAAAGGAATAACTAATCCTAGTGGTAATAGCGATTTTTTGACTTGTCCAGCACAATGCAGTTACTCTCAGGCAAAATTGGGAAACGTGAAGAGTCTGAAAGGAAATGTACATATTCAGGAGAATCCAACTGGAGTTCCAGAGTCTAGCAGTGGGCAGTTTAAGGGATGCAACTGAGTGGAATCATAGTGAAGAATATAGAGGCTTACCTCCATCACAATGCACCAACCAGAATTTACTTCCTCCGATCCTGCTGGGCCATTCTGCTACTCCTTTCTCATCTGCCACCTGAAAATGCTAGAGACAGGAGGCTCCCTGATATAATTCCCTTTCTCTGTTCCAATTACTAGTGCTTCCCAAGACTGCCATGTTCAAGGTATTGGTATGCAGCAGTAAATGGTTATAAAGACTCAGGCGTGCCTAGTGAAGATAGATGGCCTTGTAGCGACCTCCTTTCTATCCAATCAGTGTCAGACACATAATTGCTGAAGTCCTTAGTTTTGATCGAGGCCACAGTAGGAGCTTTGCTTCCGATCTTCAGAGCACTTTTGCCCTTTATTGTTCCTCACCTTCTCCTTAAACAATTTCAGTGACCGACCCATGTACTTAGAGTGTTTCGGTTGCCCGACCCTGATCCACCTCCGTTAAACTGCATGTGGGTGGGCTGATGTGTGGTTTGAGATTTTAAGTTTTTTTTAACCTTCTCACCCACGCTTTCCCCCACACTGGATGCACATAAAGAAGAAGTCCTTATCATAGTTCAGTACTGAAAAAGAACTCTGGTTTAAGTTCACTTACAGTTTTAGCTGTCAGCATCATATGTACTCCTAATGTTTCATGGCATAAAAATATATTTGGAGTTTCCTCAAACTATGAATCCAGTCTTAGAATACTTGCTCTGTGCTCAAGATTGATCCTAAGTTTCCAGAGTATCTTTCTCTTTCTGTAGCACGTTTTCACTTTCAGATAAATTGATTTTTATTCTAACCTGAAACCTGAAACACAACATATCTACACAAGGACCAATTCTACAACCCAGTACTCCCTTGACCCCTACATGACACTGCCAATGATAATCAGCTAATTGAATAAGTCTGTACAAAATAAATGCACCAAAGTACATGTCAACCATTTTTTTCCCCTCGTGCTCTGCTGCCCTGGGTACAATGCTTCTTCTAAGTGAAACCTGAAGTGGTTTGCTACTTCTGTGCTACAAAAGCATTACGGGGCTGAGGTGTGCATTCTCTCAGAGCAGCTTGCTCCTGGGAAGAACCCTCTGCTGACTGCACTTCAGGAGCTTATTCCAGTGCAGCCAGGTATCAGCTTCTCTGTGTTACTGCTATGAAGTTCTGAAGAGGACAGCTGGATGCCTTGTCCATGCTGCTGTCTTGTGAGACAGCAGTGTAAGGTTGGTTAACTCCAACTATCATTACTCCTCTGGGCCCTGGATCTGTAGGCAACTGTCAGTGGGCTGACTGGTCCAATGGCAGATATTAGAGTCTGAGAGCCCTGAGAGAAAACGGCCTGTGTCCTGGCCTCCAGGTACTGGAAGCTGGTAAAGAAGTACCTGCCTATTTTGTCTCTGGCAGCAGCTTTTACTTCCTTGGAGGATGAGGCCCTGAGTGGCCTTTAGTGGCTTTTTGGGAGGCTTTGTTGTAGATTCTGTTGAAGCTATCATACACTCCACTGATTTCAACAAAGAAAAATAAGCTTCCCTGATGCCCCCCCACTATCTAGATGCTACGTTCACACCTTTCACTTGCTTCAACTCTTGAGAATGACCTCAGTCAGCCTGTATATGGTGTGATGTTCCTTAAACTTTCTTCCCCAGGGCTGCTCCAGCTTCACTGAAAGCATAGCAGGAATCTAGTTTAAGCTGTAATCGCTAAAGAAATGCCAGTGGAGCCAGTGCTGCATAATATTACATAGCATCTATAGCATAGAGATAGGCTGTTTGGTCCAATTATATCACAATACTGAACTACTTCAAACGGTATTGCATTGGTTGTAAAGCATTTTGGAATATCCTGAAATTGTGAAAGACGTTATAAATGTAAATCCTTTCTGTTGTTTAATGGGTTTATCCAGGTTTTATAGTTCACATGAGCCTCTTCCCACTCTAATTACCTCTTCGCATCCAGCCCCCGACCCCTATAACCCTCCATCCCCTTCTCCCTCATGTATCAAGCCTCCTCCTAATTGTGTCAATGCTATCTACTACAACCGTCAATGTGGGAACAAGTTCCACTGCCGCACCGCTCCAGCACAATGGGTAAATTCAGCCACAAGGCATCAGTGATCTATGAAGATAAAGTAACATTATCTATTGGACAAATGGTGAATGGAGGAGCAGCAAGATGTGAAGCCTTGGCATACAGGGTGGCAGAGACAGTTGCCTACTCTGTGATTCCCATGGTTGCCTCAGGGCAAGGACAGGTCTCTGAGCAACTAAATCACTACAATGCCTCTTTCAACTGAGGAGCAAAGAGCCACGAGAATAGCTGCCTGAACATCAATTGTAACACTTCACTGTTCCATGAAAGTTGCAATGACTGCAGTGAAAACTGCGGCCTCAGTTATTTACCCTGCATGATGTTGTGCTCCCGCAATTGCCCAGCCTCTCCATGCTAGAGAAGATGGGTTCACAACTTCAAGATATTCCAAAATGTTTTACAGCCAATTCAGTAGGTTTTCAGATGGGCAGCCAGTTCACCAAGCAATTAGTTTGAAAGAAAGAAAGAAAGATGTAAATGCATTAGAAGCAGCTCAGAGATCCCCTTTCTCATCCATTGCATTGTTTGCCTCTGTGGCCTCCTTCCTTCCTCTGTGTCTGCTTCATAAAGACTTTCAGTGCCATGTCTGAGAATCTTTGAACCCTGTCCTGTCCCTGAGCCATCCTGACAGATGCTGTTGCCTGTCAATCAGCATGTTCCACTACTTCAGTGGAAGTATGCATTTGGAGGCTGCATGTAACAATTCATGAAAATTGTTCAGTTGATTCAATGTTAAGTGTGCGGATTTAGCATCCCCAACACATTTAAACCTTGATAATCGTCAATTATACCCAAAATTATGAGCTAAAATCAAACTTTTAAACGGTTTTATCAGCATAGCTCCCATTTAGTGCCTGTTTTCACCCTTTCCCCAAAATAATCCCCCAAGAATCAACAGTATTGGGGCGGAATTGTCCCAGATTTGCACTAAGTGCGGTAGCGGATGGGTAAAACGATGTTTTACCTACCGGCCACGATGGCGGTTTTTCACGACATATTGCCCAAAACCCGCCACATTATTTATGCATTCATGAGAGACACATCGTTTCCATGGTGGGTGGGCACTCGTATGCCCGCCCGCCATTAACTAGCTGCTTCATCATGCCAGATGTCATATTTAAAGTCCAGTCACCTGCACACATCTCAGTGCTTCCAGCCCACGACTGCAAAAAGACTGCAGCCCCCAGGTTCAGCAATGTGTCACTGGAACCCCTTTTGGATGCCATGGAGGCCCGCCGGGATGTCTTCTATCCCCGCCCTGGCCGCAGGATGGGCCGCAGTGTCACCAACCAGGCTTGGGAGATGGTGGCAGCAGTGGTCAGTGCCAACATCCTACAAGAGAGGATGAATGATCTCTTCCGTTCCGCCAGGGTAAGTCTCTCTTCTCATCATTCAACTCACATACTCACAAACCCATCACACATCCACAGGACACTCACTCACTGCCAGTTCAAGGGACATCACCATTCAATCTCTCACACTCACTGTCATTGCCCTCATCCCATCCATGGGACCACTCACCACCAACACAGGCCGCAAATCATCTGACCTGGCAGGCATCCAGTTTACACTTTCTCCATCTCTATTCATGCAGGACAAGCTAGCACACAATAAGAGGGAGAGGTTGCAGACCGGTGAAGGAATGCCTGAAATCAAGGTCCTCACAGGCTTTGGAAACAGAGCCATCCAGCTGGCCAAAGACGATCTGGACCATTCCTGTGCTGATGGTGAGATTGGCACTGCTCTACCAAGTGAGGATCCAGCAGTGCAACAACTATCAGAAAACCATGCTGTGAGTGATGTGTCCTGTTTCACAGGGCACTGCCATGCACTAATTATCTCCCCTTGCTTCCGCAGGCACATCTAGGAAACAGCTGATGGAGTCCACGACCCAGGGCTTCCAATCCAGCGCTGAAGAAATTTCTGAAGAGGAATCTGGAGGCACCCTCCCTGAAGTCCCATCACAGCACTCACCCACACCTTCTACCAGCGCTGAGACACACATCCTGGTGGGACCTAGCTTTAGAATAGCCTGGGGATCACAATCTGGTGAGCACATCGCACTGTCTGATCGACAGCAGGTGATGGCAAAGATGTTCCAGGTCCCCGGCATTCGGAGGACTGCTGGAGACCAGAAATTTGCTGAGTCCGAGTCAGATGATGAGCGTCTGGACTCGGTCATACCACAGTTGCTGCAGCTGCAAAGGCAAGTTTGGGAACATCAGGAAAGGATGTCCACTGCACTCTTCAGATTGCAAGGCATGATGGAGGAATCCGTCCACCTTTAGGCTGAGGTGATAGTGCCGGCATGCCAGTGCACCGAGGTCAACACTGGTTGGATGGCGGCTGCCATGGGGACCTTGGTCCAGGATGTCACTCCTGCACTGCTGCGGGGGTTCAAATCCATCAATGATGCCATAGCTGGCCTCAAACAGTCTGTACATGAGAGGGGTGCCTCGATTTCACTCCAGCTACCCCTTCTCTTAAGGAGTCAGCCTGTGGCGCTCGGGCACCAATAGGAGGAGGATCAGCAGATGCACACTCTGGGACCATCCAACCAGGTGACTCAGGGAGTATCCAACCCATATGAATTGCCTCTTCCTGTCACCTTGGCAGCTCCTGCTCCACAGGTCGAGGAGGGTGCCACTGCCACACAGCAGGACCCAGAAAGCTGGCCGGGCTCCTCCAATCTCGGCCCTCCAGATGACACCGGCCAAGGTCATCACAGTCAGAGCGAAGCAGTCAGCAGGCTGCCTCCATCTCCGCTGTTGATGACTGGAGAGCACCAAGATGTAGTGGCAGGGTTAGGAAAGTTAAGAAGAATTAGTTGCACAGCCTGGGCATGGGCATTAATCACTCATACATATTGTTCACTATTGTCAATAAACTCCAAGAATGTCTCCCTGCCTATGGCTCCTTGTTCTGATGAGCAGTGTTCATGTCACTCAGATGTGAAAGCTTTCTGCACAGGATAAAGGCAGGTGTCTCAGTCCAGGGCCTCTTTCCTCTGCTCTGTGCAGCCTTCAGACCACAGTGATGGTCTAGCCTCACACTACCTGGATATATTACTGATGGCTTCACCTCAGTAGCATTTGTCATTGCTGCCAGAATGTCGTGGGCAGGCATCACAGAGTTCACTTATTCTCTCTGTGTGCTCTCAGCACCTTTAAGGTGGGGATGGCCCCCATCTCTTCAGCATCTGTGACCAGTAACACTGTGCCCCTGAAGGGCTCAGATGCTGAAGGCGGACAAAGGATCAGATGCTTCTAAAGTTTCATGGCTGCATCTCTACGATATGACCCTGATCACAGAGGGCAAGTGAGCTGCCCTCGGCCAGACAGGAGTCAGACATTCTCAAAGGCTATATGAAGACCTATGGAGTGTCCTCACTGCATGTTGTCATCATCCTCCTGCAATTGAGTGACTATTAGGGCCTCCACTGTGTCTCCATGACAGGAACATTCTCACAGAGGGTATTCGCGCTGCCATAAGCCAGACTTGAGTCAAACATTCACAGATGCAATGTGAGGATCTATGGTGTCATCTCACTGCATGCTGTCATCATCCTCAACAAATCTAGCAGCTATGAGGGCTTCTCGAGCATGCCTGCCTCATCTAGACAGTACAAGGGCATCATCCCCATCATTGTACCCTTCAAAGACCTCCTCACCCTCAACCTCATCATCGTCCTCCTCATCGGTGGAGACCTCCAGCTCCTCCATCCCCTCCTTCGCCGCCTCACCTCCCTTTTGCAGTGCCAAGTTGTAAAGGGCGCAACAGATGATGACAATGAATGACACCCTCTGCAGACTGTATTGCAGGGCTCCATCAGACAGGTCGGGGCACTGGAACTGCATCTTCTCCATCCCGATGCTCTGCTCCACCTAGTTGCAAGCTGCAGTGTGAGCCTCATTATCGTGTCACTCTGCTGCAGTCTGAGGCCATCGCGTGGGTGTCATCAGCCACGTCCTCTGCGGGTAGCCCTTGTCTCTGAGGAGCCATTCTTGCAGCTTCTGTAGACCCTAGAAGACTCCAGGGATCTGTGAGCGAATTAGGATGTAGGGGTTGTGCACACTCCCTGGAAACCGTGCGCACACCTGCAGGATGCGTTTCTGATGGTTACACACCAGCTGCACATTCAGCAAATAGAACCTCTTGCATTTCATGTAGTCCACTGTGTATTGCAATGGAGATCTGAGTGCCACATGAGTGCAGTCGATTGCATCCTGCATCTGTGGGAAAACCGAGACCTGGGTGAATTCAATCGCTCTTTGGCAGTGTGTGCGGGAACCCTACACATCCATTCTTCCTGAGGCTGCTGCCCCTGCCTCTGCACAGCCAGGAGTCGCAATCACTTTCTCACCCCTTGTCTTTGCTCTCTGTAGGCCATCAGGCATACAGCTAGTTCACCAGCTCCATGGTGCTGATGTACTCCTCCTGTAGGGCAAAAGAGAGAGACACATGGTTAGCATGGGTGTACTAAGAACCTGTCCTGGTTAAGTGTAACGCTTCCTGGAGAGTGCTGGTCACCACTTGGATGGCCAGAGTTTAGTTCACTGCATTGTTGCCCAAAACCCCATCCACCTCTGCCCCACTCCACCCGACCAATTGGCAGCAGCTTTGCCCACTGGACTGCATGTTGTGCTCTCAGCTCAGGCACAGGCATTCTCCTAATCCACACTGCAAGAAGCTAGAAGCCCGACTTCAATCATATCAATATGGCTGCGCCTGAACTGTCTCAGCTGCAGAGGAATGGTCACTTTTTATAGGTTTCCCGAATGCATGGTCACTTCCCTCGCCCATCCTACCCCCAACCCCAAATGCTTGTGCGCTATATTCAACAACAGGGCTGCACTTGACCACACACCCACCCACCTGACAAGTCACCTTAGCATCAGGGCTGCCCTTGACACACCCCACAAGTCGTCTCAATGGCAGGGATGCCCTTAACCGCTACCCCACCAAACGCTTCTGAAGCTTGAAGTCCAACAGGTGACCCTGGCACATGCTGCACCACGTTACTGTGCACTCACCTCCGAGTTCCCCTCAAAGTGCAGTCTGCCAAGTGAACGCCTTTTATATGCTGTTGTGAAATACGTGCCTTCCTGCCAACGTGTGCAGACGATCCAACTGGGTGGGGGGGTGGGGGTGCGATTCTGGCAGACTGGCCTAATAATGATATGCAGATGTATTACAATGAGTTTCCCGACATCCGATGGCGGGAAATGCGGCCTGCGATGGGCAGGCTGAGCTGACGACTGTGAACTAGCTTCATGCCATTGTGAAAGCGATTGCACCGTATTGTCCACTCGAGCCACTGAACATGCCCAACACCAGAGGGCACGGAAAATCCCAACCTTGGATTCAGATACTTCAACCTATGTAATTTTTTTGATTTATTATAATAATTTATCTGCCAATTTTGCCCTGCGAGTTTTCAACAGTTGTAATTTTAATTCCTGATTTGGCATTTAAAGTCCCTCAAATGCCAGAATTCAAAAATTTGAAACATATTAATTGCAATGCAGTATTTTAACGGATGTATAAACATGGATCTGTAAATTGGGCATACTTCTGAATTCCAGATATCTTTTCCCAGCATGGGAAGGTCTGCAGCAGGAACACTGAGGACCATTCATGTGTTTCATTGCTGTGCTGTGTACAGTTCAAGTACATTACAGTCTGTTCAATTTTCCTTCTCCTGGAAAAAGGCTATTAATTATCTTTGACGCAACATGTCAGTTCCATCTGCAGATGAGGAAGATCAGTGGTGATAGCATCTGTTCAGTTATGCTTTTTGAGCATAAACAGGGATCACTGGCTTAATGTAAATTTCCTATTACTGGTTCCTTCCATTTCACAATTATCAGCGGGTCTTAAGAAGTCACTGTTCCTTCACTGTCACTGGATCAAAATCCTAGAACTCCCTCCCAAACAGCACTGTGGGTGTGCCTACAGCTAATGAACTGCAACAGTTCAAGAAGGTGGCTCACTACCATCTTCTCGAGGACAATTAGGGATGGAGAATAAATGTTGGCCTTAGCAGTGATGCCTTCATCCCATGAACAATTAAGTAAAAGCACCATTTTTATTACAATATCATATGCAAATTTTCATCACAGAACCTTTACCATGCAGAATGAGGCCATTCGACCCATTCTGTGATTCTGTGACTCATCATCAAAGTGAGTGTAAAATCAGTGAAGCAGTCAGATCACCCAGCATAAGGCCACTGCCAAATGATTGTGTACTTGAAGTTTTAGTGGGCTCTGATCCATTTACCTCTGTTAAAATCACCATGGCCTCTTGTTGCTGTGAGCAGGCAGGAAGCTAACTGATGCCTATGGTTTTGCACTGGAAGTCTGCTAGGAATTCAAAGCAACCAGTGTCTTAGGTTAATAACTGTAAAACTCCTTTTTTGAAAATTAGTCATTTTTACATAAAATCTTGTGAGGCCTGTATATTTCCAAACATGGCAGAGAAACATGGGGTTGAATTTTGCCGTCGGTGAGCGGGGCCCGATCACTGACGCACAAAATGATGCAGGATGACGTCGGGGGGTTTAAAAAAGTTTATTAAAGTTTCAGTGAAATTTATTAACATGTCCCATCTCGTGTGACATTGTCACATGAGGGGGACATGTTAAGGATTTTTTTATTTTTCTATTTTTAAAGTTTATACAACTGTCAGCGATCTCCTGGAGGCAGCACTTAGCCTCCGGGAGATGTGCGCTCTTTTGTGCGCATGTGTGAAAGAGCGCACTCTTGCATTTGGGGAATCCCCCCACCCACCGCCCGCACAGGAAGTACAGAGCGCTTCCCGGCGGACATCACGCTGGGCGGGCCTTAATTGAGCTGCCCACTTAAAATGGCAGTGGGGCCTGCTTTTCTGGTGGGGATCGGCTCCCCGCCTGCCGGAGATTGGGTCAGGCCCGCCCGCCCGACAGGCAGAAAATTCTGTCCATGGTGGGAGGCATCGGAGTGGCCAGAAGAGGCCAAGACATGTATTTTATTTTTTTTTTGTGATATTCATATGCAGCCTCCCGAGCCCTGGCCTTCCCTCTCCCTCCTACTGTTGGCAGTCATTATGCCAGGCACTGTTCCCTTAGGTTCCTAGTGCCATTGGCCTCACACCCGATTTCCCATTCCCATTGGGCTGTGATGGAATTCCTGTAAGAGAGAGTACAAATGCATTTAAATGAGACCTGGGAGTTAAAATGGCCTGAAACTCACACAACTTTCTGTGGCAGTACCCACCTGCCCTGAACCGCACCCGCCCTAAATTAAAATACAGACTTTCTCTCACTGGGAAGAACCAAGTAATGACAGAGATAAAAACAAAAAACTGCGGATGCTGGAAATCCAAAACAAAAACAGAATTACCTGGAAAAACTCAGCAGGTCTGGCAGCATCGGCGGAGAAGAAAAGAGTTGATGTTTCGAGTCCTCATGACCCTTCGACAAAACAGAAGGGTCATGAGGACTCGAAAGGTCAACTCTTTTCTTCTCCGCCGATGCTGCCAGACCTGCTGAGTTTTTCCAGGTAATTCTGTTTTTGTTGTGCAAGTAATGACAGACGTGCTTGAACATGCAGATAAGTATATTTAATGGAATAAGCGACATACCCTTACTTACGCAGGTTTTTTTTCAAATGAATGGGTGAAGCAATTCAATTATTCCAATAAGCACATGTGATTAATCACTGTGCCTTTAACTGAATGGCATTGTAATCTCTACTGGGAAGGTAATGAAAACTGATGTATTGTAATGCCTTTAAGGTGATGTTAAAATAATAAAGCAAAAGATAATTACTTTTATGGGTGTGCCTGATATCTTGGTGATGTTTGCAACCACATGCAAAGACAGGTTTTCTAAGGTTCCTAAGCAGTTTACAATTGGCAAGTGCATAGAAACTTCACAAAAACCTGGTTTGGCTGAAATTGTAAAACATAATAATCATTTTAGCATTGTAGTTCATACCAAAAGATTCATTCCTAATCCCAAGGAAGTGGGTTTATAAAATGATAAAGAGAAAAGTTGCGTGCAAAGAAACAGTGAAGTGCTTTAATTGACAATAGGATGTGGTTAATGTAGTGGTGGAGTATGTCTATCATTTATTTTGATGCTCAGTTTTTTGGAACAGCACACATCATATAAAATATCTTTTGAAGATACCATTAATTTGACTCTCTCAAGAACTTGTGGGATTTATGAAATCTTATGGCAAGGCAGAAAGCATAAACACATCAAAATTTTTATCAAGTTTTTTTATAAGTAAGCCATGAAGTAATTATCTATTGCCACAACTTTCTAAATTTATAGATGTGCAGAAACAAGCAAACCAATTGACAGCAAAGTATAGGGACCAATCACAATGAAGAAATACTCAGATTCCCAGGTACTTTTTGCAGGAGCACATCCAAAGCCATTCAAACAATTCCTGCAACTGAAATTGCAAAATGATTATCTTTTTCTCATTGTAATCCTTACTAACAAGCCCAACCTTAACCTTGAACTTATCACCCTGGTTTTTTGATGGTTGGAGAGTGACAATGGTGTGGTAAGAAAAGGGGAAAGTAGGTTGCATAAAATAGAAAAGAATTTAATCAAACAAATCAGGGAATTTTTAAACTAAGAACCCTTGTGAAGGACCTTGGTAACAGTTATATTTATTCACTGTTATTGAGGATTATGCACACAAAACGTATGGCAAAAGTTACAGATTAATAGTGATGTGGTTTTCATTTCAAAGGTCCTTTAAGGCAATCAAACTGACTGTATTACTATATTCACCATAACGTCTGCAGTAGCTCATTACAAATCAGCAATAATGATGCAAAAGTAGGAAAACACAATTGGGGAGTATTTCTGTGGGTTGTTTCCAATCCTCTGCCATAACTTTGGTATAAATGGTCAATAATGAATGATTTTTTGGTAGAATGTATTCTTTTGACTTTGAATATTTGCAGAATTGAATGTCAGATATTATTTACCATATGCTCATGGTTGCAGTAAGGGTTGATAAACATATTTCTGGGTGCTATGGCTGTATTTGATGTAGTAGCATTAACAATTAGATCCAAGGAAGACGCAAACAAATTGGCTAAATAAAACAACAGACCTGAGGAATGCGAGCAATTTAGAATTCAGCAAAGGAGGACCAAGGGATTGATTAAGAAGGAGAAAATAGAGTACGAGAGTAAGCTTGCGGGGAACATAAAAGCTGACAGTAAAAGTTTCTATAAGTATGTGAAGAGAAAAAGATTGGTGAAGACAAATGTAGGTCCCTTACAGTCAGAAACAGGGGAATTTATAATGGGGAACAAAGGATTGGCTGATCAGCTAAATACATACTTTGATTCTATCTTCACAAAGGAGAACACAAATAACATGCCAGAAATGTTGGGGAACACAGGGTTTAGTGAGAGGGAGGAACTGAAAGAAATAAGTAATAGTAAGGAAATGGTGTTGGGTAAATTGATGGGATTGAAGGCCGATAAATCCCCAGGCCCTCATAATCTACATCTCAGAGTACTTACGGAAGTGGTCCTAGAAATAGTGGATACATTGGTGGTCATCTGCTGAGAATCTATAGACTGTGGAACAGTTTCTACAGATTGGAGGGTAGCTAATGTAACCTCACTATTTAAAAAGGGAGGTAGAGAGAAAACAGGGAACTATAGACAAGTCAGCCTGATGTCGGTAGTGGGGAAAATTCTAGAGTCCATTATAAAAAGTTTAATAGCTGGGCACTTGGAAAATAATGGCAGAATCGGACAGAGTCAGCATGGATTTATGAAAGGGAAATCAAGCTTGACAAATCTACTGGAATTTTTCGAGGATGTAAATAGTAGAGTTGATGAAGGGGAGCCAGAGGATGTAGTTTATTTGGACTTTCAGAAGGCTTTCGACAAAGTCCCACATGAGAGGTTGGCATGTAAAATTGAAGTGCATGGGATTGCGGGTAGTGTATTGAGATGGATAGAAAACTGGTTGGCAGACAGGGAACAAAGTGTAGGAATAAATGGGTCTTTTTACGAATGGCAGGCAGTGACTAGTGGGGTACCACAGGGATCGATGTTGGGACCCCAGCTATTCACAATATATATTAATGATTTAGATGAGGGAACTAAATGTAATACCTCCAAATTTGCAGATGACACAAAGCTGGGTGGGAGGGTGAGCTGTGAGGATGCAGAGATGCTTCCGTGTGATTTGGACAAGCTGAGTGAGTGGGCAAATGCATGGCAGATGCAATATAATGTGGATAAATGTGAGGTTATCCACTTTGGTAGCAAAAACAGGAAGGCAGATTATTATCTGAATGACTATAAATTGAGAGAGGGGAATGTGCAATGAGACCTGGGTGTCCTCGTACACCAGCCACTGAAGGTAAGCATGCAGGTGCAGCAGGTGGTAAAGAAGGCAAATGGTATGTTGGCCTTCATAGCGAGAGGATTCGAGTACAGGAGCAGGGATGTCTTGCTGCAATTATATAGGGCCTTGATGAGACCTCAACTGGAATATTGTGTGCAGTTTTGCTCTCCTTATCTGAGGAAGGAAGTTCTTGCTATAGAGGGAGTGCAGCAAAGGTTTACCAGACTGATTCCTGGAATGGCAGGACTGACATATGAAGAGAGATTGAGTTGGTTAGGATTATATTCGCTTGACATCAGAAGAATGAGGGGGGATCTCATAGAAATCTATAAAATTCTAACAGGACTAGACAGGATAGATGCAGGGAAGATGTTCCCGATGGTGGGGGAGTCCAGAACCAAGGGTCACAGTCTGAGGATATGAGGTAGACCATTTAGGACTGAGATAAGGAGAAATTTCTTCACCCTGAGAGTGGTGAGCTTGTGGAATTTGCTACCACAGAAAGTAGTTGAGGTCAAAGCATTGTATGTTTTCAAGGAGTTAGATATAGCTCTTGGGGCGAAAGGGATCAAAGGATATGGGGAGAAAGCGGGAGCAGGTTATTGAGTTGGATGATCAGCCATGCTCATGATGAATGGCGGAGCAGGCTCGAAGGGCCAAATGGCCTACTCCTGCTCCTATTTTCTACGTTTCTATGTAAACAGCATTACAGACCTGGTATGACATCTCTGAAAAAAAAGACATTTTTTGACGTAGTTTTTTTGTCCTGCACTCATCAGGACAATTCGCAAGAATGCCAATGTCAGAGAAACAATAAATTCATACTGCGTGAGAAGAGTGCTGATTGGATCCAATGAGAACTTTTCTCATACAGTATAAATTTGCTGTTTCCCTTACATTGGTATTCTT
Source organism: Carcharodon carcharias (assembly GCF_017639515.1). Taxonomy (NCBI): domain Eukaryota; kingdom Metazoa; phylum Chordata; class Chondrichthyes; order Lamniformes; family Lamnidae; genus Carcharodon; species Carcharodon carcharias. The sequence goes on from NC_054470.1 coordinate 39,814,554, forward strand.
GTGAATGGTCTTGATGAGTACAAGACGAAAAGCTTTGACGAAAAATGTCCCTTTTATTACCAATATTCAAATTCTGTACTACCAAGTGACTATGATCTGTCTGTTACGTATCTAATTTTCATAGCAAGATAAGACCACAAGGAGTTTCTAGGCCACCTTAATTGACCTTCCAGGTATTAATTCAAAGTGACCTGCTTGTGCAAATCACATGAAGACATGGGATTTTGAATGCTTTGTGGAGGGAGGGAGAGCACAGTATATTGCCATGAAGTGTTAGGTGAAGTTGTATTGTACTCAACTAGTCATACTGTAGTGCGCACAGAGCCACCTACAGATGCATTACCATTAGAATTTGGAAAGTGCTCACCATTTTCAAAATGTAACAGGCAGATTACAGTGTGCAAGAGTTTTTGTTTCTAAGAAAAGCAAATAAACCTTATAGACTGGGCTAAAAGTGGAACATTGCCTACAAATTATTGTTGTCAATATTCGTGGACATAGCTTTTGATTTCAATGCGTTAAATGAACCGACACATGTTACCATGAGTGTGTTAAGTATCCTTGTGCTAATATCACCAGCAGTAAATTCTAGCCTAGTGTTTTAAAATTGTAAAACTAGGAAAGGGGAACAAGAATGTTGGTCATGACAAACTCAATAGTGAATCTGGACATATAAAAACACATTGGGATATGAACAAAGAGTGAAATACTATAGATGCTGGAAACCTTAAACAAGAACAGAAAATGCTGAAAACTCAGCAGATCAGACTGAATCTGTGGAGACAACAGACAAATTGATGTTTCCGGTGCACAGCCCTGTTTGTTTTGACAGACTTGAAGTGTCGTCTGCAGCTTGCTTTACAAATGGTAAATCTGCCTCCTGCTTATATTTTTGATATGGGTTTGCTTTTGTGATTGTGAAAGGAAACAAATTCCCTTTTCTTTGAGTTTGAAAAGGACCCAAGAGTGGCTGGGACTTCAGTTTGAAAAGGGTGTGGAGAGCAGCAGGGACTTCAGTCCAAAAAGGACGCGGAGAGCGACAGGGACTTCAGTCTGAAAAGGGTGCAGTGAGAGCAACGATGGGGAGGTGATGGCATAGAGGTATTGTTAGTGGGCTAGTGATCCAGAGATCCAGCTCTGGGGACCCAGGTTCAAATCCTGCCATGGCAGATGGTGGTGGAATTCGAATTCAATTAAAAAAAAAACCCAAATTAAAAGTGTAATGGTGAACATGAAACCATTGTCGATTGTCATAAAAACCCGTCTGGTTCACTAATGCCCTTTAGGGAAGGAAATCTGTCATCTTTACCTGGCCTACACATGGCTCTGGATCCTAAGAGTGGTTGACTCTTACATGCCCTCTGAAATGGCCTAGAAAGCCACTCAGTTGTAACAAACTGCTACAAAGTCACAAAAAAGAAATGAAAGCAGATGGACCACCAGGCATTGACCTAGACCCCTCCCCTCCAAGTCAGTCACCATCCTGACTTGGAACTTTATCACTGTTCCTTCAATGTCGCTGGGTCAAAATCCTGGAACTCCTTTCCTAACAGCACTGTGAATGTACCCACACCACGTGGATTGCAGTGGTCAGGAGGGCAGCTCACCACCACCTTCTGAAGGGCAACTAGGGATGGGCAATAAATGCTAGCATGGCCAGCGAAGCCCACATCCCATGAATTAATAAAAGAAATGGACTGTAGTCGTCGTAGGGGATAGTATAGTGAGGGGATTGTCACTGCTCTCTGCAGCAAAGACCGAGAGTCCAGACAACTGTGTTCCCTGCCTGATTCCAGGGCTCGGCACATCTGCTCAGGCTGCAGAGGAACTTGCAGTGGGACGGGGAGTATCCAGTTGTCATGGTCTATGTAGGTACCAACGACATAGGTAGAACTAGGAAAGATGTTCTGGAAAGTCAGTGTGAGGAGCTAGGTACCAAATTAAGAAACAAGACCACAAAGTAATAATCTCTGGATTATTACCTGAGCCATGCGCACATTAGTATAGAGCAAATAAGATTAGAGAGGCGAATGCATGGCTCAAAGACTGGTGTGGGTTCCAGTTTGTGGGGCACTGGCATCAGCACTGGGGAAAGTGGGGCTGTACCGTTGGGACAGTTTACACCTGAACTGTGCTGGGATGAATGTCGTTGCAAATTGCATAACTAGGGGAAGTAGAGAGGGCTTTAAACTAAACAAGAGGGGTGAGGGATCAAGCTTGGGTAGAGGTAGCGATTCAAGGTATAGAGTCAAGACAGGAGAGCAAAATAGTAATATGAGAAATGAGGATCAGAGAATGGCAGGAAGGGACAGAGAGAAAAAACCAAGAATACATCAACAAGGTTAGATGTTACAAAGGTAACAAAAAGACAAAACTGAAGGCTCTCTAGCTGAATGCACATAGCATTCATAACAAAGTAAATGAATTGAGGGCCCATACTGAAGTAAATAAATATGATCTGATAGCAATTATGGAGATGTGGCTGCAGGACAATGATTGGGTCCTTAATATTGAAGGGTACATAAAATTCCAGAAGAATGGTAAGCTAGGTAAAGGTGGAGGGGTAGCACTGTTAATCAAAGAGGGAATTGGTGCAATAGTTAGAGATGACCTTCGTTCAGGAGATCAGGATGTAGAATTGGTTTGGGTGGAGAATGAGGAATAGTAGGGGAGAAAAGCCATTAGTGGGAGTGGTCCACCAACCACACAGTGTAGAACAAAGTATTCAAGAGAAAATATTGTGTGCTTATGACAAAGGGACAACAATAATCATGGGTGATTTTAATCTACACATGGGCAGAGTCTTCTGTTCGATGAGTGGGGGGCGGGGCCCACTCACTGACATGTGAAATGATGTGGGATGATGACAGGCATGCGTTCCAATGTCACTCCGCGTCATTTAGATTTTCAGTTGGTTGCACACACGCTGAACTGTCAAAGGCCTATTAAGGCCATTAAGAAAGTAATTAAAGTGATTAATGGACCTGCTAGTCCAACCTTAATGTTGGCGGGCAGACCGAGAGCCCAAGCAGGCTTCTGAAAAATAATGAACCTCATCCACGGGCGGGATGAGGTTTCATGAGTTTATTAAAATTTGTATGAAATCTCTAAATGAAAGAAATTGACATGTTCCACCTCATGTGACAGTGGCACACGAGGGAACATGTCAGTAATTTTTTTTCTCGTCTTTAGTTAATGTTTCAAACCTGAGCTGATCTCCCTGAGGCAGCACTTTGCCTCAGGGAGATCTGTGCGCTCATTTGAAATGTGCACATGCATGAAAGAACACACCCCCAGCTCTGGAAATCGCCCCCCCCTCCCCCACCACCAGCCACAAAGGGAACGCTCAGTGCTTCCTGGCAGACGCCACGCTGGGTGGACCTTAATTGAGGGAAACTGTTGCCCCTAAACTGGAAAAATCAGATTAGCATTAGAAGCCTGGATGAGGAGTTCTTAGAAGATAGTTTCTTGGAGCAGTATATTCTGGAACCAACCAGAGAGCAGGTTATATTAGATTTGGTATTGTGTAACATGACAGGATTAATTAATGACCTCAGAGTAAAGGCACCCCTAGGTAACAGTGACCACAATATGATTCCTACTATAAAGAAAAATTCTAAGGGGATGACCCACCATCTGTGCTTAACTAGAGATGTTAAGGAAAGCATCAAACTTAAGGGAAAAGCATACAACTCCACAAAGATGAATGGCAGGACAGACGATTGGTCAGAATATAAAGAACGGCAGAGAGTGACTAAAAGGTTAATCAGGAAAAAGAAATTAGAGTATGAGAGGAAGCTAGCTAGAAATTTAAAAACGGATAGCAACAGTTTCTACAGGTATTTAAAAAGGAAAAGAGCAAATAAAGTGAGTGTTGGTCCTCTAGAGAGTGACACTTGGGGAGTTAATAGTAGATAACAAGGAAATGGCAGAAGAAATGAGGAAATATTTTGCTTCTGTGTCCACTTTAGAGGATACAAAAAACATTCCAGTAACAGCTGCAAATCAGGAGGTGAACGGGAGAAAGAAACTTGGTGAAATTAAAATCACTAGGGAAACAGTACTGAGCAAATTGATGGAGCTGCGGACTGGCAAGTCTCCAGGTCCCGATGGACTACATCTATCTTAGGGCCTTTATTGAGGTGGCTAATGAGGTAGTCGATGCGCTAGTATTAGTTTCCCAAAATTCGCTAAATTCTGGAAAGGTTCCATCAGATTAGGAAGTAGCAAATATAACCCCTCTATTCAAGGAGGGAGGAGAGGCAGAAAACAGGAAACTATAAACCAGTTAGCTTGATGTCTGTCGTGAGGAAGTTGTTAGAATCGATCATTAAGGGGGTTATAACTGGGCACTTAGAAGAGCTCAAGGCAATTGGGAAGAGTCAGCCTGGTTTTGTGAAAGGAAAATCATTTTTAACCAATTTATTGTAGTTTTTTTAAAGGAGTAGCATGTAGAGTGGATAAAGGGGAGCCTGTAGCCTGTACTTGGATTTCCAGAAGGCATTTGATAAGGTACCACATCAAAGATTATTCAGAAAATAATAGTGCATAGTTTAGTGGGTAACACATTAGCATGGGTAGAAGATTGGCTTGCTGGCAGAAAGCAGAGAGTGTGCATAAATAGGTGTTTTCTGACTGGCAGGATGTGACAAGTGGCATACCACAGGGATCTGTACTGGGGCATCAACATTTTACAATTTACATCAATGACTTAGATGAGGGGAGTGAAGACATGGTAATTAAATTTGCAGATGACACAAAGATGGGTAGGAAAGTATGTTGTGAAGAGGACATGAGGAGGTTGTAGATGGATATAGATAGGTTGAGTGAGTGGGAAAAGATCTGGCAAGTGGAGTTTAATGTGGGAAAATGTGATGTTGTTCACTTTGGCAGGAAAATCAAAAAAGCAGAGAATTACTTAAATGGATAAAAACAAAAGGCACCTCATCTTCTGACTAGGCACTTTACAGCCTTCCGGACTGAATATTGAATTCAACAACTTTAGGTCTAGACCTCCCTCCTCCATCCCCACCCCCTTTCTGTTTCTTCCCCCTTCCTTTTGTTTTTTTCCAATAAATTATATAGATTTTTCTTTTTCCCACTTATTTCCATTATTTTTAAATATTTTTAAATCTTTTATGCTCCCCCCACCCCCACTAGAGCTATACCTTAAGTGTCCTACCATCCATTCTTAATTAGCACATTCGTTTAGATAATATCACCAACTTTGACACCTATGTGTTCTTTTGTTCTGCTGTCTGTGACATCTTTTGATGATCTGCTTCTATCACTGCTTTTGCCTACAACCACATCACCCCCTTCACTTCTCTCCCCCCACCCAACACCACCACCCCCCCCACCCCCACTACCTTAAACCAGCTTATATTTCACCCCTTCCTGGGATTCACCTAGTTCTGTCGAAGGGTCATGAGGACTCGAAATGTCAACTCTTTTCTTCTCCTCAATGCTGCCAGACCTGCTGAGTTTTTCCAGGTAATTCTGTTTTTGTTTTTACTTAAATGGAGAATGGCTGCATAATTCTGAGGTGCAGGGGGATCTAGGTTTTCTAGTACATGAGTCACAAAAAGTTAGTACTCGGGTACAGCAAGTAATTAAAATAGCTAATGGAATGCTATCCTTTATTATGAGAGCGAATGAACATAAAAGTAAGGATGTTATGCTTCAGTTATACAGGGCATTGGTGAGACCACACCTTGAATACTGCGTGCAGTCTTAGTCTCCTTATTTAAGGAAGCATGTAAATGCATTGAAGGCCGTTTAAAGGAGGTTTACTAGATTGATACCTGGAATGATTGGGTTGTCTTATGAGGAAAGATTGGACAGACTGGGCTTGTTTTCATTAGAGTTTAGAAGAGGGATGATTTGATTGAAGTATACAAGATCCTGAACAGACTTGACAAGGTGGACGTCAAAAGAATGTTTCCTCTTGTGGGTGAGTCCAGAACTGTTTTAAAATTAGGAGTCGTCCTTTTAGGGAAGAGATGAGGAGAAATTTTTTCTCTCAGAAGGTTGTGTGACTTTGGAATTTTCTGCTTCAGAAGGTGGTGGAGGCGGGTCATTGAATATTTTTAAGGCAGAGGTAGATAAATTCTTGTTAGGCAAGGGAATCAAAGGTTATCGGGGTTAGATGGGAATGTGGAAATCGAAACACAAGAGGATCAGCCATGATCTTATTAAATGATGGAGTTGGCTCGATGGGCTGAATGGTCTACTCCTGGTCCTATTTCTTATTTTCATATGTTCTAATCCCTCATTTCTATGACACTTTCAAATGTAACATTTCCTGAAAGTGGGAGTTTAATAATACACATGATTTATACCTGCTAAAAAGGAAAGGCTGCATTAGGGGCAGCATTTTCCCCCCTGTCAGGGGATTGTGTGGGAGTGGGCACGGGCAGGCAGGTTCCTGATCGGCGCCCCTGGTCGGGGTGCGCCACCATTTTATGTGGGCGGGCCAATCAAGGCCCGCCCAGCGTGATGGCCACTCGGAAGCGCTGTGCACTCCCGGTGCGGGCGGGGGGGGGGATTTCCTGAGCCGGGAATGCACTCACGCATGCGCACGTAAGAGTGCACTCATCTCCCTGAGGCAAAGTGCTGCCTCAGGGAGATCAGCTCAAGTGTGAAAACGTTATTTAAGGCAGAAAAAAATATTCCTGACATGTCCCCCCATGTGACATTGTCACATGAGCTGGGACATGTCCATTACTTTTATTTTAAAATTTTCCGAACATTTTAAATCCCTCATGAAACCCCATCCCGCCCCTGGATGAGGTTTCATTCTTTTTCAGAAAGCCGCCGGGGCTCTTCGCCTGCCCGCCAACTGTAAGGTTGGATGGGCAGGCCCATTAATTAGGTAAATTACTTTTTTAAAGGCCTTAAGTGGCTGCTGACAGCTTGGCGGGCCGACTTGGCTGCGCGCCTGCCGAACAGAGAAGCTAAGTGATGCGGGGTGACACCGGGATGCACACCCGACGTCACCCTGCGTCCGCTTGCCAACCAGAAATTGCTGCCCTAGATCACCAAGGGTTAATGAATGTTTGCATCTTTGTTCAAACTGCTGGTTTACACTAACAAGTTTCCTGCCCTGAGAAAAAACAGAATGTTGCTAATTGGCCTGATAAGATAATGGTCCTGCTGTTTAGTTCAAGCTTACCCGAAGGATGTGTACATCAGCATTAATACACAGCTAATCATTATCATTATAATTTTATTTACAAGCAACTGCACTGCGCCAATGCAATAAAAGCTTCTAATATGCTTATTTGAGGATAACCAATAACAATGCAGAAGATAAATTCTAATAGTATTTGGTAGAGTCAATTGACGTTGGCAAGACAAAACCAAACCCACCAAGAACAGTTGCCGTTCAGCTTCATTAGTTTCAGGTACACAGAGACTACGGGTGGAGTTTTTCTCACCCGTCCGCTGCTGGGATCTTCCCGTCCCATTGCAAGTTAATGGGCTTCTGTTTGGGGCGACGCCTCATCCACAGCGGGTGCCCCCCCCCCCACCCCCCCAGCCCCCGCAACAGGGCCCGGAAAATTCCGGCCTACATTGACGTATTGTTAAATATCAATAGATGTTTTAGTCTTTTCTGTCAACCAGCCTGATAATCTCTTGGTTCCACATATTCTGCTCTGTTTATTGTCCCAAATCCACCTGGAAATGGGTGATATTTCAGGAAAGAAAGACTTGTATTACATATAGCACTTTTCAGACGCGCTGGACATTTCAAAGCAGTTTACAACCAGTGAAATGCTCTTTAGGTGTAGCTACTGTTGTAATGTAGGAAACACAGCAGCCAATTTGGGCTCAGCAAACTCCTACAAACAGAAATGGCATAGTCTGTTTTTTTTTGTGATGCTAATTAAGGGATAAATATTGGCCAGGACACTAGGGATAAATCTACCACCCTTTTTAGAAAAAGGGCCATGTGATCTTTTATATCCACCCAAGCAGGCAGTTGGAGCCTTGGTTTAACATCATCCTCTGACAGTGCTACACTGGAGCATCAGCCTTGAATTTTATGATCAAGCCCTGGAGCAGAACTTGGACTGAGAATCTTGTGATTTGGAAACAAGAGTGCCACCAACTGAGCCACAGATTACGCATAGGGGAGAATCCAGGGCAAACTGTCAAATTCACATTTTTCTGGTGTTATGTCCCCACATCACTTAGAAAAGGAATCTTATGTATTCATTATCTTTAGCTATCAATGCACTTTTGGGCTTTTTTTCCATCCAATGCATTAGATGCATGCTAGGGATAGCTGTAGCCTTAGTTACAAGTGCATGTCCCAATGTACTTTTATTGTAATTTTAGTGTAATAACTATTTTGACATATTGGGTGCTTATGCTCAAGGCCATTTTTGAATTAGAAGCTGCTGGTCATCTTTCTCTAAAGTTCTCACTTGGTGGGTTAGGGTAGGTTTTCTGAGTCCTTACCTACTGTAAATGTGTATTGTAGAATCACAGGTCCAGTAACTTCGATTTGCCAAGCATTGCAGCAGTGAATGGAAAATTGCATGGACAGCACAGCTGCAGCTTTGCAATTGGCATTCATATGTTTAAAGTGTTTCATCATAGGACTTGGAAAATCCTGCGATATACAGAGGGCTTGTTTTAGCAGGCATGTGTAAATAGACTATGCAGGCCTATGGACAGTGGATATTTAAATGGGTGGAATTTAATGAAGCCCACTGAAGGGAGATTTGTGGCAGGACTGATGAGTGTGAATCCCAATGGTGAAATCTGAGGGAGGAATTAAACAGCCTGTGAGAAGTCAGCGAGGCGGTGAACTTGTGTGAATATCACGAAAAGCCAACTAAGATTGTTCAACAAGCAGCTAAGAGTCGCTTACATGCTGAACACTATCAAATGCACCTTTGGAATTACGTAAGTGGTGAGCTGGGATCATGAGCCGTCAGATCCCTGACCCATGAGAGCTGGCGGTGTTGAAGTGAGGTGTCTCTCCAACGAGGAAGGTCAGCCATTTTGCAGCTGATTTACACAGAAGGACAGAAAGAGTTTGCAAAGTTACAGTGAGGGGCATAGATCAAAGGGAGAGGGGTCTGATGGAACAGACTGAGGGGCATGGGTCAGAAGGGGAGGGCCTGATAGAACAGTCTAGCTGGCATACATTGGCACTTTAGGTCAGCAGCCAGTTGCTGCTGCTGCTGCTTGTGTCTACTCCTGCCAGGAGATCTGCTGTCATGGTATGTCACTCTCATCTGCCTTATGTCATCCCCACACATCCAATGTAACTCGTCTGCAACCACTCTGTGATGCCCATTATCCAAATACACCTCAGTCGACCTGTTTTCTGCTGCCCGCCTCTTTGCCCTCTAGTAGAGATCTCTGTAACTTTTTGGCTCTGATAAAATGGCCAAAATACTGACATTTCTTTTCTGGATACCACTTTTTAAGGTTCTTTTCACTCTTGCAATTTCAAGTGCCGCTTCATTTGTCTTATGGCCTGTATATGGAATTTTTAGCATACGTCTTAGCACCCATATTTCAAAGGTTTCTAGTTTCTTCCTCAGGTCTTTACAGCAGCCGGTGAGAGGGCTAAAATCACACCCAGGGTATCACAAACTGGTTGTACACGAACGTGGTAGAGGAGCAAGACCAAGGGAGGTGTCTGCAGGCACCATTATTGGAGAGACAGGAGCTGCAAAAGAGCCCATCCATGCCATATAATTGAACAAGACCACGGTCACTTTGCCTAATTGGCTGGCCACCTCGTGATCATGGATGGTGGGCCCCTTCCTGCCTACTTGGGAATCCTGCCGACTCCTGGGTCCGCCAGTGGGACCCCTGTCACCTGGATTAAATTCCATGCATTACTAAATTTGAATGTGTTTTCCTTCTGCAATATTTAGAGCTGTATTCAGATCTTCAGTAAAGAGGGAGCTGCTTTTGATTGTTACAAAGTAGGATGCTGGTTGACCCTGCTCCTTTTTAGCCCAATGAGAGTGGTTGCAGTTCCTTCGCTGTGGTCACAGAGGAAGGGCCAAACCTTTTGTTTTCAGCAGGGTCAATGCCGAACAACTGAGCCTTCATAAAATATCTTCCTGACAAAAGAGCATTTCATTCATTCCCTGGAACCAGGCTATTCTTATTTATGTGGGCACAAAACTACAATTTAATTTTTAGCTTTCCCTGTGAAGAACAAAAGAAAATAGCCAATAACAAATGCATTCCATCAAATGACCTCTAATTTCTCAGTCATCAGTTTGTCCATATCAAAATGCCCTGAATATTTGGAATTACTGCCATTATCTATTCTCCTGAGGTCTCATGCCATCCAAGGTCACTTGGCCAAATTGTCAGTATTTGTAAGTAGATAATACACCTCAGGGAACTGAGGAGATCTGACCTCAGGAGATTTGACCTCAACAGAGTATAAAAACCCAGACATCCCCTTCACACCCAAATGTAAACACTTTCCTGCATAAAGACACCAATGCTCTTGTGAAAGCAAACATTTGTTAGAATGATCGATGTGGTTTGCAGATTAGAAAATAGCTGCAGGTTTCCCTCTTTGTTACCTGACTGGTGCCAGATAGTTCCAGTGAACAGAGACATGTATAAACTAGAACGTTTTTTTGGTATTTGTGCAAACAATGCTATTCTAAACAGTAAACAAGAAGAATCAGGTCAATGAAGGGAATATTTCTGTGTGGAAGCTGGTACTTGTTTTCGAATAAATCAGTGATAATTAAGATATCTACAAATGATTGACTTATTCCTTAAAATGGGCAAAAAATGAGGGAATTGTATATCCCGTTGGGGTCCACTTTTATGTTCCTAGACAAAAATCTAATTTTATTTTGCAAATAAACTAACTCCATGTTACTCCTGTTTGCAGTTTCGAAGACATTGTACTAAGTTGTTTTTCATAGACTGGACATTACAAAATCTATCTCGTCCCTGGTAAGACAATTAAGTGTAAAATGAAAACTGGAAACCTGAAACCAAAGAAATGCTGGAAATATACATCAGGTTGTCATTCTAGCCTCAGAACTAATACATTCAGTCAAAATATTATAACTTGTCTTCCCTCTTTCCAGAAGCTAGGTGACGTGCTGTGAGTCTCCAGCATTTTCTGTTTTTATTACACAATTAACTCATAGTTGCCATTTTTCTGGGTTCTGAGCAAAAACCACATGTTTCTGGTTTTGGTGCATGCCGCTGGCCTCACACCTCAAAAACTCACCAAGCCTCCAGCACTTATGCCGCTGTGCAGAGAAGGGATAATCCACCAGAAACTATAGAGTGATTTTATCAGTCCCTGTGTTTCCCCAGTGAACGTGCAAGTATTTATGGAAATAACTTCCAAAGTTACACACGATGGGCTGGATTTAAAGCAGCTCTTCATGGCAGGGAACATGGCGGCCTGGCCCACTTAATCACAGGAGAGTCCCCACATCAGTTCCTGGTGATGGCAAATCCTCCCCTGACAGATGGGGCTGACACGAGATTCCCAGCTTCTGGTGGTAGGATGAAAATTAGGCTCATCAATGAGCCAACTGACACCCATTTTCCCTGAGCCCACCACAATTTAGTGGTAGCTGGAAAATTAAGTGGGGCCAAACAGCTTTCCTGCACCCCGTGAAAGCTGCCCAGAAAACCCAATGGGGTTTGCCGGAGGTGTCAAGGGGGAGTCCCTCATGGTCAGGCACTCTGTGCCTGATTGAGGGATCTGGCTTTGGGAAGGGAGCTACTGACAGCCACCCTCTGGCCTTGCCTTCCATTCCTGCCGTACCCCCCCATCCCCCTCCACACCATCCCCACCCCACAATCCACATTTTTCCTTCACTCACCTTTGGTCTGGAGTCCTGCTATGACCCTGGACCTCTGGTGGTGCGTTCATGCAGCAGTACCACTAGCACTGATGGCATGGAGGAGCTGTCAGCCTCTGATTGGCTGGAAGGTCTTGGTGGCAGCACTTCCGTCGTCAGGAGCATCAATTGCAGGGAAGGCTGGACAGTGGCCACTTAAGTGCCAGAAGGGTATCCATAGAGTTTCCCCATGGAACTGATGGGGGTTCCCCACCAGTTCTCTGACCAGTGGGTGAGACCCCCTTTAGCCTAACAGAATCCTGGTCGATGGCAATATGATCTAGTCTCCCAGAATAGAAAATACTACTCTCAAGCTTATTAGTACTTACTGTGCAACCTGTAATACGAGTTACAGCTTTGAGACAGATTACATAGAATACATCTGCTCACATCTGCTATTGATTTTTGCTAGATGTCTTTTATTGAAATTATAATTTGCAGATAAGGTTGGGTTTAAATTATACATGAAATAAGTTGTAGATTCTCACAACTCATAAAAAAAAGTACTCTTCAAAAAAATAAATTCCACTGGAAACCACGAAATGTCAAGTTCGAGGAAATTTTTGCCCAATGTTTTTTGAAAAAACATGCTCCTGGAAATATTCCATTGTCACTTTCCTCCCAACAATAGACTGCTTTATGATCCTTTTCCATTGAGAAGCTGAGATGAGGCACCAACCACCATGTTGGCACAGTAATTGCGTCTGCTTTGTGTGGGCATACTTTAAGTTGGTTTTAGTAAAGGCAAAACTGGCAGAATCGCTGCCCTAAGGGATGTAATTCTACCCATCTCACCTCTTAGTGTGATATTACGATGGGAGAGGGGTGGTGCAAAAAGATTTCCAACCTTAAAAGAATGGGACAGAGATCTACTGGGGCAGGATCTAGAGCAGCATGGTGCCCCAAATTCCAGACCACTGCTTATTTAAGTCACAGTATTTTTCTTAAGCCTAAATATTATTGTTTGCAATATTTGTATAATATTCCTCTTTGCACTATTTTAGACATTAATCCGTTGTCTTTAAGCAGTTAAACACCTCGGTTAAAATAGCAGAAGGATGCCACATGAGCTCATTCAGTGTCCATTTACTAATATTTCTGGAAACAGCAATTCCTAGACTTTGCTCTCAAAATGAATCACTGATAATTCAATTATATAACAAAAGAATGGTCTTCATTACTCTAATACACAGAGCTGTATGATCATCATCTGAAAATGCCTTGCCATGGTGTGCTTTCTCAACTTGTGCTTTTGGACCCTTGCCTACCAAAAATAAAAAGCAAGTACATTTTCACTTACATTTTGTCAAAATGAGGGACACTTTTGGTGGCAGTGAGGATTCATTTTACAATAATCCATGGTGTCAGCGTTATTTCAAGGATCAGAAGGATAGATTGGATGACAGTTGGGGCAAGGAGGTGTGGTGTGGCACAGAGTTGGAGAATAAGATTTCACTTTAATAGGGATGCCAGGGATTTGGTGGAACAAACCATTAAAACATTAAAGCAAATATAAGCAGAAAATTCTGGAAACACTCAGCAAGCATTTGTGGAGAGACAAACAGAGTTAACGAGCTGCATTTTTGATCTAGGGTCAGGAAGCCAACACCTGGATCATTTCCAGGCCCTGACCCCATTCCACATCAATGTCAATGGTGTGACGTGATTTTGAAATGCAAAGGGCCTAATTGGCCCAGCGAAAAGTTCAGTGCCCAGTTAGCAGTGCTGTGAGTGACCCGGAGGTGGGACCCAGTAACCCAGGGCCCTTGGAAAAGGTGAACGGCAGCTGAGACTTCTGTTCACTGAAGCAATGAAGGGACCTCAGATGGCCAGTACTGGCATGGCTAGGTGTCCTTGGATGGCATCACGATTTTCGTATGCCTCCCAGGATGCAGTTTCTTACAGGAATGATGATTTGTTCCCAGCATTCGGAAGAAAAATATCTGCCTAGAAAAGAAAAGAGGGCATGGTGGGAAGTGGCGACAGAGGTCAGCGGCTGGGGAGTCACCAGTAGGCTGTGGGTCCAGTGCAAAAAGCACTTTGTGATGTTCTCTCTGTCTCCTTTGTGTCTGGAGTTCTCTGTTTTTCATTGTCTCTGTGTGTATGTGTGGTTTGCTTGTGTTTCTTTCTCTCTATCCCTTTGAATACCCATGGTCTTTTTCTCTCTTAATATGTGTATCTGCTGTCTTTCTGACATTAAAGATGCAGAGGCGTTAATCAATATGTTCTGCAACACAGCCCCAACAAGGTATCCAAACTGATTGTAACCCACCACTTCACAACTTTGCCATGCAGCAGGTGAAAGAAAAACAGCTGGGCCCAGTCAGTGGCTGAAGAATATCCCATCTGAAGCCAGAAATGATGGATGTAGGGCGAACCATTCAGTCAGTGAGAGACTTAAGGCACACTCTAATGGATGACTAACCTTCTGCTAAGTGTATGTCCCAACCATTCCACAAGCCACCTGCACACCTGCCTTACATTTCTCAGCAAATATGTTTCTTACACCTAACAAATAGTCAGCTCCAGCAAACCCCACACCTTGTAACCCACCCTCCCTCTCCCACCCTCTAATCTGAGGCATGGTTTAGTGCATAAAGTAATTTGATATAGGATGCTTAAAGTGAACAAAAGACTCCTTTATTATCTCTGGATTTCAATTACACATCTGTGTCACTTCTGAGGATGACTAACAGAAGGTCATATCAGAGAGAATCACCAAACAAATTAATTTTTTTTTACAGTAGCAGCAAAATGCAGTTGTCAAAATCAGCCTAACATACCATAATTTAGAGCTTGTTCATAAATGAATTAAATAGACAAACTAGTTGGTTGAGTTTGTTTGAACTGTCTTTCTTTGCAAACTTTTCAGGCAACAGGTAAAAGGTTCTTCCCAGTATTTCAACAGCATCCTGCACAAAAATCTATTTTTGCCGTAACATTTTGTCCATGAATGCATCTGTGGTTGTCTCTCTCCATTCCTTTGTATGTCTCGTTCACACTGTGTTCCTGTGTGGATTTTCAGTTCTCCACCATCCTCCAACCCTTGGGCTAGGTTTTACGATACCCCTCTGGCAGGTTTGAAAGTGAGGGGACATGTAAAGTCCAACAGGTGACCTTCCTACTGCCTACCACCCACCCCAATCAGTCTGAAATTTTGCTGGAGGGGGTTGAGAGCATTAAGTAGCCCACCTGCACTTGGGCCTATTAAGGACTTTAAGTGGCCAATTAATGGCCTCAACCCGCCCCTGCTGGTATTTTGCCCACAGCGAAGTGAGGCTTATGCCATGTAGGAAGCCTGGCAGCTTTAGCTGTGTGAGCTGGTGTTGGGAAATGGGAGGGTAAATTCTTTTTCAGGCCCCTCTGAGCCCATCGCAGACATCCCTCCTCATCAAAGTCATTGCCCCTTTTAACCTTCCCCCTTGGCCTCTTGAACCCACCCCACCCACACCATTTGCCACCCTCACCAGACATCCAACCCTCGACTTACCTGAGCTCCTCGGCATGGTGGAGCCGCCTCTACTCTCAGAAATGGCCCTGCTCCCGGCTGGCATTGCTGGGACTACAGATCTGCCAGTCACCCAACTGGTCGACAGCTCTCTAAGGTGGGATTTCCTCTTGAGAAAGGGGTAGAAGAAAGCAATTAAAGAGGCTCCCCGTGTTACATTGTTATGGTGCAGCCATCGGGATCGTGGACAGGCTCCTGATATTTTACCCAGGTAGGGGGACATGGACCACAGTGCCCAGTAAAATCCAAACCCTGGACACTTTCCCTCTTCTCCTGGCATTTGTGGCTCTCCCACTCTTTGTCACTTTGCATCTCTCTCTGTGGCTCTATGGGCACGATCTTCGGGTCGTTGGGCGGGCATGGTGGGCGGACCTGGGGGCAACTGGGAAACAGTCTGCCGCCTGCGATCGGCTCCCGGCTGTGACTTCATGAGGCTGACCTTCATAAGGGCCAGCCAGCATGAAAGGTGCACTGAGAACCTCAGTGCTGCCAGGTTGGGGGTGGGGGGAACAGGCACTGAAAGTTCCCTGAAGGCAGGGAGTTACCTCAGAGAGCTGAACAATTTTAAAATTAAAAGTAAAGATTTTTAAAACCTGGAAAAAAAGTCCCAACATGGGATTAGCTCACAATAACACAAAAAGAACAAAAATTCTGCCCGAAGATTTATATTTATTTTTTATTCAATTGTGGAAACCTCATCCCACACATGGATGAGGTTTGCTAAAAGATTAAAGGGCCGCCTGGCCATTTTACCTGCTCGCCAACCGTAAGGTTGGACGGGCAATGAACAAAAGGTTTAAATGAATTGATTAAGGGCCTTAATAAGCCTCTTAATTGTTGGTGGGTGCGCTACCGACTCCCGCGCAGGGACGCTCACCTGCATCATCGCGCACTATTTTATGACTGATTGGGTCAGGCATGCGCCCACCTGCAGGATGTAAAATCCTGCCCTATGTGCCTGTGACTTTCTTTTGGTTATTCTGTGGCTATGGTTCTCTCTATCCTTGTTTATGTCTATAATTCGCTTTTGGATCTCTTTTGTACTGTTGTGTATCAGATGTTTTCCTTTTTCCATTCAAATCTGTAGCTGTGGTTTTTTTTCTCTCTCCATTCCCCTCATTCCCTATATCTGTTCCTGTGCATATTTGTGGTTGTTTCCCTTTCTAGCAGTTCTCTCCATTTTTGTGCCTATCCCTGGGTCTCTTTCTCTGTTTTAGTATTTAATTTCATCTCTTTCTATCCTTGCAAGGAAGTGATTTGCTCTTTTTTTTACTGTGGTTCTGTCGCCCTCTGTCCCTGTGGCCTCTTTGCTCTATCCTTTTGCATACGTGGCTCCCTCTCTTTATCTCTGTGAAAGTCTTCCTTTTTCTGTTTCTCTGGCTTTCTATCTATCTTTGTTTATGTCCATTGTTTCTGATCTCTCAGAGGCTTCTGTATATCTTGTTATGATCCCAGCTTATGTTGCTACTCGATAAATCAGATCCCAAGGTAGAACTCGGCTTGATAGATCTTAAGTTTTATGTTTTGTTTAGAAACATGGAGGGTGGCTACTGAACAGAGTCACATGAGTCAGGTGATGAACTTTTGACAAAAGAACAAAACATTTATTGAACAAGAGAATATGAACTATATTACATTACTCCTTCACCCACAACTATACCTTTACAGATATATACAGATTCATAAGGATAACACAAGTTACAAAAGCTATCTTATACTCTAATGCTCACAGTAAGTACACAGTCCATGTAAATCATTAGATGACCTAAGCTCAGGCAACACAATATGGGCAGAATTTTATGTTTGGCATGTGGGCATGTGTCCCAAAGTCATTGTGCACTCGCGCGATATTTCGTTCGGCTGGCCCGTGCTGGAGCTGGCTACTTGCCTGACTATAATTGAAAGGCCTATTAAGGCCATTAACAAGCTAATTAAAATCAAATTAACACTGTCTGTCCAACCTTACGATTGGCGGGTGGATGAAAAGGCCAAGGGGCCTTTACATTTTTTAAGAAACCTCAAAGATTCAAATAAACATTAGCTAAAAACTTTATTTTTGAATTAAAAACATGTCCCAGCTCATGTGACAGAGTCACATGACGGAATGTGTTTTCAAAATTTTTAATGTCTTTATTAATTTTTTTAAAAAGCGCTTCAATCTCTTCATGCCTCAGGGAGATTGAAGCGCTCTTTCGCGCAAGTGCCAGGTCCGCTTTCCCTCCTCCCCCCGACCCGCACCGGTAGTGTTGAGCGCTGTCACTCACGATCCACTCAGGGCAGGCCTTAATTGGCCTGCCTACGTGAAATCGCGGAGCGGAGCTAATCATGGTCGGCAGTCAGCTTCCCAACCACCCCCGCCCGCTACCTTCCAGCCCAGCCAATGAAGGAAAAACTAGTCTATGAAATCAAGTGACAGATGCCACTCCAAACAGTTGCTATGAATGCCTCATCAATTTCCCCTCCAGATGCATGTCACACCATGAGTCAACCAGTCTCACTGAACTTCATTTTTACACAAGGGTTTCCAATCTCCACTCTCAAAGAACCCACTTTTGAATCTTTTCCCAAACGACACTTTCTCTCAGATGCCATCCACAAGGGTCCACCTCCAGGGTTTCGAACACTCCTTCCAATATTCCTCTCCCCTGGATCGCCACATGCATTCAAGCTTCCTTCCATGCACTCTCTCTCAAATACTCAGCTGTGCCAACAGAACACAGCTGCTTCACGTACCCATAGTAAAATTTTACAGACTTTCGGCTGTCTCCTTGGATCTTCTGGCTACTTGCAAGTCTATTTTGCTTTAAGACTGCATCATGCAGCTTTCTCCATTCAAGCTTGAAGCCTTCCTCTGCTTCTCACTCTTGACTTCACTTAACAGGTCCTTTTCCAGATTCCTGTTCTTCCTTTAACTAGAAGGTCTTCTTGGGACTTTCATTTTTGTCCCACTCCCTGGTTTCTGGGACCCTCCCCTGTTCTTAAGGCAAATCTTCTGCAGTTCACTCTCCTGTCCAGCCCCTTTTGGCTTCTGGTTTCAACCGGACTAAAAAAGGTTTATTTTTTCTCTGGATAGAATTTTGCCCTCCGATGGCGGGTGGGCCCCACTGCCTTGGCGGCGGGCGGACAGCCAACCCCCGCCACCATAACGGGGCCAGCCGCCATTTTGAGTGGGTGGGCCAATTAAAGTCCGCCCAGCAGCCTGCCCGACAGGAAGCGCTGTGCACTTCCCCATCTGTCAAAGTGCGCACAGCTCCCTGATACAAAGTGCTGTCTCAGGGAGTTTACTGACAGGTAAGAAAAGTCAAAAAATAGAAAAATTAAAAAATTATTAACATGTTCCCCTCATGTGAAAATGTCACACAAAGTGGGACATGTTAATAAAAAAACTTCACTAGACTTTTAAAAAATGGACATCAAACCTCATCCTGCCAGTCGATGAGGTTTCATGCTTTATCAGAAGCCCCCTGGGTCTCCTGGCCTTTCACAGGTCGGTGGGCGGACAGCTGATTTAGCTGTCCACCCGCCTTCCTAAAAATTTAAAGGGACCGGGATGACTTCGGGGGTTCCTCCTGACGTCATCCCATGTCATTTTCTTGTTGGCGTGTGGGCCCCACCCCCAAATCGCCGGCCGGAAAATTCAGCCCTCTGTCTCTGTGTGTCTTTGTTGTTAGGCAACAACAGTGTTTCTACCATGTGTTTGTTTTAACTTCCCTTCAAGAATCGTAAAACCTCTTTAAAATGCAGGCAACTTTTAAAGTGAAACTAAAATTCAAGCTTCCCCCTTTCTTAACATACCAATACAGAAACACAAATTAGAGTTAAACTTAAAGCTAAAACTTATTCTTAACACCCACAAATACAAATATAACTTATTTAAACCATCTTTAGTTCCAAACAATTTTTACTTGTCCCTTTGATTTCGTCATGCACTTTCTGTCTCGGTCCTTCGCAGATTCTCTCTGTCTGTAGTACTCTTTCTTTCTCTCTTTTTTTTATCACAAGAACACAAGAGACAGGAGCAGGAGTAGACCATACGGCCCATCGGAGTCTGTTCAACCAACCAATACAATCATTGTTGATCTTGGGCTTCAATTCAATTTTTCTGCCTGCTCTCATGTCCCTAGATTCCCTGAGAGACCAAAAACCTGTCTGTGGTTCTCTGGGTGTCATTGTCCCACTCTCATTGTGGTTTTCTATGTACTTCTGTTATTCTCTCTCTGTTACATTCCCTGTTTTCTTTTGTGCCTGAAGTTCTCTGTTCTTCTGTATGTATGTGCGGTTTGCTTGCTGTGACCCTGAATGTGCCTATGTATCATTTTCTCTATCCGTGTGGCTTCCTGTGGCAATGTTCCCTCTAAGATGCGTGGCTGCACAGCGATTCAGCAGCCCAGAACTTGCACAAGCAGTGGTCCCTTTAAGATGTGTGCACATGAAACCACGTTACAATCTTAAAGGGACCATGCAGTGCAACAAATGGACCCAATATAGCAAAGGAAAACTAGACAGGACATTGATTTGTGTGCCTTTTCTCTGCTCTCCTAGCCTGATATTGAAGGAACCCTGCTTGCTTCTCAACCCACTCTCTTCTATGTTGCTCCGTTTTAAAAGACGAAATTTGAACTCTTCATGCTAAAATGACAGTATAACACATAAAAATACATTATTTACCTCAGTACTTTGGCTTCCTCTGTGACTTTGGCTGAAAACAATTGACCAGGTAAAGATTCAAGGAGCTTTCACAGTTTAATGAAAAGGGTTGCCTGTAAGAATAAGTCACTGTTCATGCAGCTGATAATATTTTATAAGATCTGCCAGGAAACCATGTGTAAAGCCAATAAAATTTCACACAATGAACACAGGAGAATTTGAAAGGAGCTGCAAAACTCAGAAAAGCTCTCTAAAGGAAATTGGGGGCAGGCATAAATGTTATTAAAATGGTATATTTGAACTGGTGAAATTGCTGACTAACTGGTAGGCCCTAAAATAATCACAAGAAAGGTCTAATCACTTATGATATCAAGCTGAAAAGAGACGCAATCCAATCATAAACTCATGTTAATATAATCACTTACTCTGCTGTAGACATTTATTGGTCAATATCTTGTTTTCTTTTTGTTTTTGGGATGTGAACAACATTAACAAAATGACATTTATTGCCTAGTCCTAGGAGTGGTGGAAGAGGAGAAGCAAAGGTACCAGCAGAGGCAGCTGTATGGATCTTCTCCTTTTTAGAGGCAAAGTTTAGCTCTTCTCACTTAAGGTATTGGAGGCAATGTTGGATGAGGAGTTGTGGAGATAATTTTTCATGGACAACAGTTGTTTTTGGAGCAATAACTTTGCATAGACCGTTCAAGGATCAGACATCCGAAAGTGCTTTAAATACTTTTGAGGTGTAGTCACTGTTGTAAAGTAGGTAATACAGCAGCTAATTTTGTACACAGGGTGGTCTCACAAGCAACAATCAGACAATGGCCAGATAATGGGCCATAACTTCTGGTGGAATGGCAATTGAGTCCAATTGCCACTCTGTTCATGACTTCTTACCTTCAAATCCAGGTGATCCTATCTCGTCCGACTTTCAGACTTGGGCCGGGCGAGATAGGAGTGCAGGGCACTCCCGGGGCCCACCCTCGAGAGCAGCTCAGTTGAAGGTAGGTAAGCCACGCCGGCTTTTTTTGGAACTAGCTGCCATAGACCAGATAAGTTTAAAGGTCCAGGCCAGGGAGAAGGTAAGTGTCTGAGGTAAGTGGGTCAGATTGCGTGGATCGGGGTGGGGGGTGGGGTGGGGGGGGGTCAGTCAGTGGATATCAGTTGGGGGGCTATAAAATGGGGGGGGGGGGGGTGGGTTGAGTAGTCAGTGGAAGGGTGGTATTGGGGGGAGATTGTAGTCAGGCAGCACGTGTAGGTTGGGGGTGGTGGGAGTAGTCAGGGAGTCCCATGCAGGGTTGGGGGGGTGGGTCCAGTGGGGATACAGGGATGTGGGGGGTCCTCATGGAGTTCAGTACGATAGTTACCCAGAAGCTAGAAATGGGTTTAATTCTTCTGTTCCTGGGTAACTATTGATGTAGCACAGTTGAGGCCACCTGAAGTTTGCATTTAGGTCACATTTTCTGATGGTTCTCATTGCAGGGAAATTGCCCATCAGAAGTTTAAACTTCCTGGGCAATTGCCCTGCAATCTTTACCAGGGAACCTTCAGTGGGTGGGGGGGAGGTGCCAGAGTGCAGGGAAACTTTGGGATACCCCCAGATACGATGCCTTAAAGTTCGGAGGTTACGGGCCAATATG
The DNA here is from genome assembly GCF_017639515.1 of Carcharodon carcharias. Lineage (NCBI taxonomy): Eukaryota > Metazoa > Chordata > Chondrichthyes > Lamniformes > Lamnidae > Carcharodon > Carcharodon carcharias. The sequence continues at coordinate 39,836,213 of NC_054470.1, forward strand.
TTTTAATGATGGTCGGCTGAGGGATGAATAGGACACTGGGATAACTCCCATGATCTTCTTTGAATGGTGCCATGGAATATTCTATGTTAATCTGAAAGGGTTATATTACTTATGATGTTTATATATAGATCATTTTATATCCAAAGGACAACATCTCTGACAGTGCACTCCCTCAGTATACTGCCCAGAGGTGCTAAGTGCATTGCATGGAATAATATCAAAAATGTAATTGGCTATGAGAAAGCACAATATCTGGCAGATAGCTGGCTAGTCTTCTATAGCCTCACCTTGACCTCATCTTTTTTCCCATTTGGAGCCAGGTTGCCTGAGTGTTGCTTGGATGTCACTTTTTGACCAGGGGCACAGTTCCCAGCCCCATTTACTTCACATCATCTAGCATGACTTCTCAGTGCAAGACGCTTTTTGTTTTTCCCGAAACTTGCTGGTCTTCCAGTGTAAATAGTTATCCACGACTGCGTGTTGCAGACTGGCACATTCCAAAGTCCAGGACTACATGCTGAGGTTCACATTAAAGTTTGGGGCAGATGCTGCAAAGGTGCAATGGGGAAGGCCACTGTCTATGGCCTTTCAGCCACAGTGCACTGAGGGGCTGTAAACTGCGGAAAACCCCTTGGGTGGTATGTTTGATGTGTAATAAATGTTATAAATATTAACCGCAATTCTAAATCTAGTGAGTAGCATCCAGTATTGGAAGAAACTGATTGGTTTGCACCTTATATAATGTCAACTTTGAACAGTCATGTAATGTACTTTTACAAATTTTACAAATAAATAATATTTTTGAAAAAAATCCGTGCATGGCTTCAAAGATAACATCTGTGTATTTGAGTGTGAGAACTCTCCATTTTCCAAAGCCTTTCTTTTAGCTACAGCAACACTTTAAAATGTCTGTTTCGTCGGGCAGCTCCCAGTTCAGGTGAAAGCTTGATCCGGTTAGTAAACTTATTCAATTGCTAAACTTCTTGTGCGAATGACTATGCAAGAAAAGTCAGTACAACCTCCCAATATTGTGATGTTCCATCCAAATTGTGCTCCAATAGCAGCTCATACCCTTTTATCCCAAGCTCTTCTAATGGCTTAGTGTCAAATACATTGTGGTGTGGAATATTGAGCCCTAAAGGCTAGGAAGATCCCAAGTTAATTCTCCAGCCTATGTTAAGTTTAGTGGTCACCGCTAAGGCGGGTTGGGGATGTGCAAATGGTCCCAATGTCCCCACTTCTGATTACAATCTAATGACTCCTGCTGAAAGCAAACAAGCAGACATCCAATGAGGACAGGATCTATATGCCTCTCCTCATCACACAACTAATTCTGTGGCACACATTGACTAAGGTCTCAGTTTAGAATAGGCATTTGATCAGGTAAGGTTCAGGAACGGAATCTGACCATTGGCTGGCATGAGTTGCTACCTTTAGAAGAAAGGATAAAGTTGGTTTTAAAATGTTGCATTTCTCAATAGGAAATAACAGAAAGAAAATACAATTTAGAAACACAAAGGGAGGAATCTTCCCAGATTTGCACGGTGAGGTAGCGGGCAGAAAAAAGGACATTTTACCCCTGGCCGCACTGACGGCTTTTCACGCCATACCATCCCCTTCCAGCTTCATTAATTATGCAGCCCCTAAAAACACGCCATCTCGCTGGTGGGTTGGCTCTGAATTGTCTGCCATGCCGTTACCTCACTCTGGGTGCCATATCTAAACTGTAACTGCGCACACAGTTCTCAATGCTTGTAGCCCAGGACTGCTCCAATGGAAACATGGCCTCAAAAACAGGGTTCAGTGACATGCCACTGGAATACCTTTTGGAGGCCTACGGCAATGTCCTTTACCCCTGCCACATGAGGTCCAGGAATCTCACCAGTCTGGCTTAGGAGGCGTTTGCAGTGGTGGTCAATGCCAATGCCGCACAATAGGGGTTGGCCATCCAGTGTAGAAAATGGATGAATGATCTCATCTGTGCTGCCAGGGTAAGGCAACCATCTCATCACTCTAAACTCACACACTCACAAGGCCATCACACATTCACTGGCATCTCACTCACTGCCAGCTCAAGGGACATCACCACTCACTCTCACACACACACCCTCACATGTCCATCTGGCCTCATCCCCTCTGGAGACTGCCTCCTCGGCCCTCACCATCTTGAGGGCACTTGCACCAGTGTGCCTCCATGCACACCCTGTGATACCCACATTCCCCAGTACAGCCTTCGCCCTGCAGCCTCTTCGCTTGCCTGAGGCCATTTCTCCAAGCAACCCCTAGCCCTGCAACTGTTGAAAAGCTACCCCCCACCTTACGGCTGGTCTGATAGGTAGAGACCTGCCCGTGTGCCCCTCTAAAAGTGATGTGGTGCTGTCTGTGAAGCCTGACGCTGAATGACTGTAAGTGCTGCCGGAAGCAAGGCAGGCAAACAAACTTCAAAATCCTGAGCGAAGTGCAGCTCGCCAGATGCACATCACTTATGTACAGTTGGCGTGCAATCATGCCAATGTGCCCGGATGATCCAGCATGGGGTGATGATTCTGGCAAGCAGGGCTTGATATGCAGATGTATTAAAATTAAGCTCCTGATGTCTGGTGGCATGAAAGTTGTCCCACCATTGACGGGTGCAGCGGACGATCGCAAACTGGTTTCACAATGGCGTGAAACCAATTTTTGAACTTCTCGCCATATTGTCTGCTCATGCCCACCATGATACCCAATGCCAACGGACATGGAAAATTCCACCCAAAGGATAAAATCATTGCTGGTAATATCTTGTATGCATTACAAAAATGAAAAGAAAACACACTGGTACTGGCTCTTGAACCTTTCAATTGATAGTTGTTATTATTCTGGTGACATTATGGAATCAATATTTGTCCTCTTTTTGATTCAGAATGGTAAATTTTGATGGCACCGTATTCTGGTTGTAATAAACGCTCCTGTATGTTTCCATGCTGGTAGGAGTGAAGCAGAATTTATTCATAATGAAACACATTTCAATGTTCATTCCAACCATTTGCCAACACAGAGTAACAACATTTTAAAATGCAGCCATTCTTAACTAATAAAAGTTCAATATTAATAACATGCAGAAAAAGACATTGTTAGTACTTGGATTGAAGCATGGTGAAATGGCATTCAGAACCTATTTTGGTACTGAATAGTTTTTTATGTAGTAGGGACTATGGGTATTTCATTTTTATATGTATGTCTGTATTGCAGGAGTTTAGTGACTGGGCAGCAGTCCTAGTACAGAGACTATAAATACAGCCATAAAAGTCATCTAATTACACATGGATTTGAGGCAATTTATCACGTTAAAAATAAAAGCTCCCCAAATGACCATATATAGCCATAACAACAGTCACAAAGCACTCAATTAAAAAGAAAACCTAAAAATTGTTGTTGCTATTTTGATAAAACACAAATAGGCATGGACACTTCCATAGAATGTTTTCCTCATGTACTTGAAGAAATGTATTAAATATACCAGAACACAAGGGTATTGCAACAAGGGTTTTGTCTAAAAATGTGCAACAGCTACATTTTTGAATGAAAAGATTCCAGTATCAGGTAGAGTTTCTTTTCCCCCAGAAACTATGGAATGAGAAAAAGCTATTAGATTAGCAAGCCCAGCACTGCCAGAAGTTTATGCATAATTTATGCTATCATTGTGTCTCTTCATCTGACTTCATGTTGAGTATATACGCTGATTGAAAACATTGGGGGCAGCAGAATATTTAATTATCTCTGAATAGAAGGGATACTGAGATGTATGCTTGAGTTCCTGATTTGTGTTTCCATTGAACAAAACTGTGGCTGGAAATACTAAATCCTAACACACGAATTAGGAGCAGGAGTAGGTCAGTCGGCCCCTCGAGCCTGCTCCATCATTTAATAAGATCACGGCTGATCTGATTGAAACCTCAATTCCATATTCCCACCAGGACATGTCAGAGGAACTGTTTTTGAAGGTAGCATCATCAGAACAGATGCGACGGAGGCGAAGGAACTGAGAGAATGCGATGGAGTCCTTACAGGAAGCGGGGTGTGAGGAGCTGTAGTCGAGGTAGCTGTGGGAGTCGGTAGGCTTGTAATGGATATTGGTGGACAGTCTATCACCAGAGATTGAGACAGAGAGGTCAAGGAAGGGAAGGGAAGTGATGCTACCTTCAAAAACAGTTCCTCTGACATGTCCTCCTTCTTCCTTAACCGAGGTTTTCCACCCACGGTCGTTGACAGGGCCCTCTACCGTGTCCGGCCCATCTCCCGTGCATCCACCCTCACGCCTTCTCCTCCTTCCCAGAAACATGATAGGGTCCCCCTTGTCCTCACTTATCACCCCACCAGCCTCCGCATTCAAAGGATCATCCTCTGCCATTTCCGCCAACTCCAGCATGATGCCACCACCAAACACATCTTCCCTTCACCCCCCAGTGGCATTCCGTAGGGATCGTTCCCTTCGGGACACCCTCGTCCACTCCTCCATCACCCCCTACTCATCAACCCCCATCTATGGCACCTCCCCACGCCCACGCAAAAGATGTAATACCTGCCCCTTCACTTTCTCTCTCCTTACCGTCCAAGGGCCCAAACACTCCTTTCAGGTGAAGCAGCATTTCACTTGCATTTCCCCCAACTTAGTCTACTGCATTCGTTGCTCCCAATGCGGTCTCCTCTACATTGGAGAGACCAAACGTAAACTGGGCGACAGCTTTGCAGAACACCTGCGGTCTGTCCACAAGAATGACCCAAACCTCCCTGTCGCTTGCCATTTTAACACTCCACCCTGCTCTCTTGCCCACATGTCTGTCCTTGGCTTCTTGCTGCATTGTTCCAGTGAAGCCCAACGCAAACCGGAGGAACAACACCTCATCTTCCGACTAGGCACTTTACAGCCTTCCGGACTGAGTATTGAATTCAACAACTTTAGGTCTTGAGCTCCCTCCTCCATCCCCACCCCCTTTCTGTTTCTTCCCCCTTCCTTTTGTTTTTTCCAATAATTTATATAGATTTTTCTTTTCCCACCTATTTCCATTATTTTTAAATCTTTTATGCCCCCCATCCCCACTAGAGCTATACCTTGAGTGCCCTACCATCCATTCTTAATTAGCGCATTTGTTTAGATAATATCACCAACTTCAACACCTCTGTGTTCTTTTGTTCTTTTGTCTGTGACATCTTTTGATTATCTGCTCCTATCACTGCTTGCTTGTCCCTACAACCACACCGCCCCCCCTCCACTTCTCTCCCCCCCCACCTTAAACCAGCTTATATTTCACCCATCTCCTTTGTAAAGAAAAATCAGTTTTGCTGAAGGATCATGAGGACTCGAAAGGTCAACTCTTTTCTTCTCCACCGATGCTGCCAGACCTGCTGAGTTTTTCCTCTCAATCCAGGTATTAGTCTGGTAAACCTTCTCCGGAATGATTCCAATGCATTTACATCCTTCCTTAAGTAAGGAGACCAATACTGTACACAATACTCCAGATGTGGTCTCACCAATGCCCTGTATAACTGAAACATAACCTCTCTACTTTTGTATTCAATTCTCCAGGCAATAAATGATAACATTCTATCAACTTTGCTAGTTTCTTGCTGTACCTGCATACTAACCTTTTGCGATTCATGCACTAGGACACCCAGATCCCTTTGATCTGCAATCGCTAAACATTTAGGTAATTTGCTTCTTTTTTATTCTTCCTGCCAAAATGGACAATTTCACATTTTCCCACATTATACTCCATTTGCCAGATCTTTGCCACTCACTTAACCTATCTTTATCTTTCTGTAGCCTCCTTATGCTCTCTTCACAACTTACTTCAAATTCACCTCCTAACCTTTAATCTGGCCTGAAGTTTGTTAATTTGGTATTTCTGCCTTCAATTCTTTTGATCCATTTAAAGAATGATTATCACAGTGCTGAAAGAGACCAGGTTGAATTCTGTGCCTTTTGTGCATTTTGCCGAAGTTCATCACTCATTGGTTAGCAAAGTCACCTCATTATAATAATGACTATTCATTCATTGAGCACATTGGGCAGAATTCTACATCCCTTGGGCAGGCACACGCCCAACATGATCAGGCCTAAAATCGCCTGATCACATGAAAATCACGCAATATTTCGCTCAGCAGGCATGTGCAAAAGTCGGAAGTGTACCCGCCGACAATTAAGGGACAATTAAGCCTATTAATGGAGCAATTATCTGTGATTTTTTTGTGGCCTGTCCAACCTTGCGGTTGGCGGATGGGCGAATTGGCCAGGCGGCCTTTACAGTTTTCATCAAACTTCATCCAAGGGTGGGATGAAATTTACGTTATGAAATAAACTTAAAATAAATATCTGGGGACAGCATTTTTATGAGGAATGCATTCAGGTGCTTGATTGTGATGCATGGACATTTTTTTGAAGCTTTTTACAGCCTTATTTCATTATTTGCAGGTCTGCAGCTCCCTGAGGAAGCTGTCTGCCTTCAGGGAGCTCTCTCGCAGTCCTCACCCGCACCTGTGATGACTGCCCTCTTCCTGCTCCCATCCTGAAAGTGCTGAGCTTTTTAGCATGAGTTTCATGCTGGCTGGCTGTTAATTGGCTAGCCAGCGTGAAATTGTGGTCGGGGGCCGATTGCAGTTGGAGGTCCGTTTCGCAGCCACTCCTGGGCCCGCTGATCACACGCACCCGACCACTGAAAAGTTCAGACCATTGATCCCGGCACTGCAGGGACTCCAGGCACACCAGGAATGCACTGCTTTGGTGGGTATGTATCTAGCAAGTTAATAGTACTTAAAGGGCTACTAACTGCATTTAAAGAGAATCTGCACTAAAGGCTTGAACAAGAAGATAATTGCTTCATTTGACGATGTTGTCCTCAGGGTGAACTCCTGAAATACAGGAAAGAAGGGTTGCTCTCTTCAGGGTTAATATGCAAGATACTCATGTATGGGTGGCCCAACAAGTTGGTGATGTCTCTCAAATCCTTAGATCATTGGAACAGTTAAGTTAAAAAAATGCTGCAATCAGGGTGTTATCATCGTGGGAGTACCCTCAAGTTGTCTCTATGTCTATAACCCTACATGACAAAAGGGAAGATTTTCCTGTTCCTGACCCATATTGGATGGTCTGGGCGCAGTGCTCCAAGAGGAAAATTGGGTAAGGTGAACTGAATACTGGTGAAAGAGTCTTCCTGGAACTGGGTTTGGGTGGGGGGTTGGGGGTTTGGGGGGGTGGTGCGGTTGGGGGGGTGCACGGGAGGCGGGGGGGGCGTTACAGGGAGGGGGTTGGGGGGGTGTGCGGGGAGGGGGTGGCGTTACAGTTGGGCAGTGGGCAGGTGAGGGTTTGTGAAGTCATGTGATCCCTGCTGTCTGAATTTACTCTTTGCACTTTACCCAGGTAATCCAATATACTTTAGCAACAGGATAATGTACAGGAGTTTTATCAACTTGGTGCAGAATTACTGGGCTTGAATTTTAGCTGCTGCCAGGGCCAAGAGCTGAGATGGATGGGCGCAACAAATAGCACCACTGGCCTGAGTTCTGGTTCCCTGGCTCCATCCCACCCTGGCCATTTTCTAGGAGGCAGGATAGGGGTGGGGATGGGGGATGGTCAGAAGGGCCACCCACACATATGCAAAGGGAAACCGATTAAAGTAATTTACGGCTTATTAAGACCTGTCAATGGAGTCTGACTAGGATTTTCCAGTTGGACTCCAGGTTCTCGGAGGCAGGGTGGTGGTAGTTTAACCGCCTGAAGGTAGACTCTATGGTGGCAGATATGAGGCCAACATTCTGGGCCGGCCTAGAGGCCCTCCCTGCCTATCTGTGTGCAGTAGCCAATGCAGGTGGTGGCCTGGCTAGCAAAACATTTTTTAACTTAAATTCAAAAATGTTGTAGATAGGGCGTCTCCATGAAGCACCTCCTCTCTTATTTACCTGCCATTATAGCTGCTCCTTTTACACTGGGAGATTTCTGAATGCCCCTCCAGCTTCAAGAGCCCACCTGCCATCTTTAATTGGAATGAGCCCACCCTCTGACTGTTAATTGGCTACTCCAGGGAAAATCAGAATGAGTGATTGTTTCCCACACAGTGGGGGCTTCTGACCCATATTTGAGTCTGAAGGTGCGGTTTAGAAGTGCACAGAGAAAATCCTGCCCGCAGAAAAGCATCATGTAGAATTTCAGCTCATGGGGATTGCATGCAAATGAATGCAATTTCATTCAATTATTTATGAGTGTGCCAAGACCCTTGCAGAATCTGCGATGACCAGGTAGGAAACCACCAATTGCATCTATGAGATGATGAATCAGCACTCAACAAAACTACAGACCACCATGTAGAGCACCACTGCTTTCAGACCCATCTGCAATTGAATTAATGTGGTATTAAACCAAATTATCTCATGTCTATCCAGAGCTGAGGATCCTAATCCCTGGGCTCAGCTTTTAAAGGAAGACTTTCAGAGTGTGGAAAATTGTTAGAAAAATTGAGGAAAATAATTGGAAGTTTTCAAAGATAATGATCTCCAGCCAGTTGCTTTCTGCTCCTCCAGTATCACCTCTACCTGTCCCTCCTGTACTGATGCCCTGTTTTTCACCTAATGTCCTCAAACTCATCTGCTGAATCCCTTCGAATGGATGCACCTGCATTTCTGTTTGCCAGGCTGAGTGATGTTATGTGAAGTGCATGGTCGCCATGGTCTCTGTCCCCTGACCCAGCTTCTTCTGCCATGGTGACAGAGGTACAAAGAGAGGAAGTGTTACTGACAGGTCCTCATTACGACTTGTAGTCCTCACCTGAATAATGGGATGGAGATCATGTTCCAAGTAAACTTTGATATTAGGGACTTTGCGACTTAGAAGGATGAAGAGTGAGAGCAGAGGTTTCGTACAGACCCTGCTCAAGATTTGCTTATCCACAGCTCCGAAGGTGCACTGACACCCAGCCCAGAGGTGCTGAAGTCTGCAGTAGGATCAATTTGGATCACCCCTAAAGAGTTCAAGAATCGTTTCAACTCCAGGAGCATTTAACAGACAACCTAGCCCCAGCTACAGGGATTGTATTGTGAAGGAGCTCAATGTTAGATAATGTAGCAGAGTATACAGAGACTGAGAAAAAGGGGAAACACTAGAGGAGCAGACATAGGGCTGAATTTTTCATCCCATGGGTGGGCGTGTGCCCAACCCAAACCATTGTGCACTCTCATGATCTATTGGTTGGTGGGCACGCACAAGAGGCGGCGGCGCGTCTGCCAACAATTAAGAGGCCAATTAAGGTCCTTAAGTAATTAATTAAAGCGAAATTTTTGCTGCAGCCTCAACTGTTCGGTTGGGGGGCAGGCAAATAGGCCTTTGCGTTTTTTGGGAAACCTCATCCACGAGTGGGATGAGGTTTTTGATGTTAATTAAAAAAAAATAAAAAATTTTAAAACTAATTTTTAACATGTCCCTGCTCATATGACAGCGTCACATGAGGGGACATGATTTCCTTATTGTTGGAAATCTTTATTTGTACTGTTAAAAATCATCAGCTCCCTGAGGTAGCTCTGTGCCTTCAGGGAGCTTTCACTGAGCGCACCCCCTGCGCATGCGCACACTTCAGCGGTCACACACCTCCCGCCCTGACCCCAGCAGCGCTGAGCGTTTCAGCACACATTTCACACTGGCTGGCCATTCGCTGGCCAGCCAAAGTGAAATCGCGGTTGGGGCCCGGTTGCGTGCGGTTACCGTGGCACAACCGCTCCCGGTCTCGCCTGCCACACCCGCCCAGCGAGGGGAAAACCCTCCCCATAACAGTCGGAGAGACACCAGGCTGAATTTTACGTTGCCAAGCAGGACTGCTGTGGTCCTGCTGAAGTGTTAAATCTTGCGTGATAACTTTGGGTCCCAAACCAGCGTCATCACACCATTATATAGTAGGTGGGCAGGCTCCGAAACCAACAAGCCGCCTGCCATTTTGAAATCAGTAATTAAGAGCCAATTTAGGTAGTTAACAGTCCAAATGACTGCAATAAAACATTGCCCACGCCATAATGAGGTGGGTGTACAGGAAACATGGCCAGTGGGAATCATATTTGGTTTTCAAGGACTGATATAAAGGCTGCAAGTGGGATTATGCCTGACTCAGCAGAAGAGTCTGCTGAGACTTAGGCCCTAGTGAAAATTTTGCTGCTCATATGCTTCTGATCTGCATCAGGGCAATTCCTCAAGGAAGTGGGCAAAAAGGAAGTGCTCTGATCATCACTAGACCGGCACCATTTCTGCTGTGAAACACTGTCCTCTATGGCAATTGTACATTCTTGTTGGAGGCATCACCACAAATGAGGAGGAGGAGGAGGAGGCCAGCTGGCCAGGGGCAGGCGTGCCATGAGGTACAGGAATGTGGGAACCTGCTGAGGAGCAAGGGGCTGTGGAGGGAAGACAGCAGCTGGCAGGCAGAAGTAGACGAAGACCCTATCCTGCCAACTGAGTTTACAGGGTTAGAATGTCCTACCTTCAGATGACGGAGTGACACTGACTGTGGCCTCTCAAATTTACATAACCACATAGGGCAGGATTTTACTTCCTGCAGGCAGGCACGTGCCCAACCCAATTGGGCATCAAATAGCGTGCAACGATGTTAGGTGAGCGCCCTGACATCATCGCGCACTCACACAATATTTCGGTCAGTGGGCGCACGCAAGTGTCAGCAACGCACCCGCCGACAATTAAGAGGCCTATTAAAGCCCTTAATCAATTAATTAAAAGCATGTCTATAAAGAGGCTGTCACATCTCTCTGTGACATGCTGGCGGCTGAGATAGCCTTCAATTGTGCTGGTAGCCACTTCATGCCTGTGGCCTTAAAAGTACCCTTGTATTTCTGCGACTCTGGCTCATTCCAGGCCTCCTGCGGAAATCTCAGTGGGATGACCCAGCCTGCAGCTGTATTAAGGTCTTCACTGATGCCATGTTTAGGTGTATACGTCAGTATATTTCTCTTTCCTGCACAAAGTCCACAGATGGAACCTGAGCATCAGCACAATGAAAGCTGCACTTAGAACAAATCCATCATTGAGTAAGATGAGATTCTGTTGCCTGGATAGATTAGGTGGCTTGCTCCCATATGCACCAGCTAAAGTCTCACTTAAGGTAGTAATTACTTTGTTGTGCACTGCACAACCTGATCCTCCAGCGAGTGAAAACCCTCTCTGAGAAGAATTGAATGAGACCACCCAGGCCTCTGATGACAAATCCAAGAGGAGGGCAAGCCACTGCAGGTTCTGGCCTTTGATTCTGGCTGTTAATTGGCCAGCCAGCATAAAATTGTGGTCGGGGGCCAATCGCTGGCTGCAGACCCTTTCCCAGCTGCTCGCAGGCCCACCCGCCACACCTGCCCAACGACCGGAAAGTCCTGCCCATAGAGATAATGAGCGAATGCAGCTGGATAATCATTTGGAATGGACAATCTTTTCTGTGCACAATAATTCAGAACAATGTTCAAATCTCAGAAATAAGAAAGGTATCCATGTGCACCCAACTGTGACTAATGTGGGGTTTTCTGGATTTGCCCTGGGTGCTGCTTTCCCTTCTATGCTGGCCGCGCTGGAGACAGGCTGCTAACCATTAGGCCCCTTGCCCTGAACTGTGGCGACTGCCTTCTGGTTGCTTGAAGCCGTGAGGACCCTGGTGTGGGGGGTTGTTCTGCACAGTAGCAGATGGCTCCGCTGTCGCCGTGGCACTCAGTGGCATCAGTGCCAATGGCAGACAGGCAGAGGAGAGGCCATGGCTATCAGAAGCGCCCTGAGAGTTACCCCCAATGGCGTAGGCAGCTACTCACCTGCTGCCATGGAGTCTATTTGGCTCTCCTTGATTTCCTGACAGGGACCAGGAGCTGGATGGGACTCCAGGCTCCTCATGCCTCGCCTTGTCTTGGTTCTGGGCCCTGGAGCACAGAGGCAAGGCGATGAAGTGCAGGTCAGAATGCATACCAAGTATCGCATTCGTGACATGCTGTGACAGTTACCAATCCATCAGTGGAAGAAGTCATACATTCTGTTGAGTGGGTCATCACAGCACTGATGGCCTGAATGGACTCCTCCAATATCTGTACCAGAATGCGCAACATCTCCAATATCTCTGCCACATCTCCATGCACCTCAGGCTAGACAGCTAGTATGTCCCCCTGATGGACAACTCCAGAGGCTCATCATCAGTCTGGAGCTCAGCATCTAAATCACCTCCAGCATTGCCCTGACTGCCAGGAGCCTGCTCCATCTCAGTCTTTGACAGCTGTTCATGTGACTGTGATGCGCTCTCACCAGTGTGTCTATCCATTCCAGCCAAACCACACGTTGCATGTATCTGTGCTGGTGCTAGATGTGGAGCAAGAATGTGACATGCACCCCCTGAGGCATCCATTTCCTCTTCAGAGGTTAATGCCAGTTCCTCGCGCCTGTGTGGGAAACAAAAAAGAGAAGGTAGCGATATCTTCAACTTTTGAGGTGAGTTTACTGAGACATGCTTCCTCCTGCAGCAGTTCAAGAAGGCAGCTCACCACCACCTTCTCAAGGCCAACAAGGGATGGGCAATAAATACTGGCCCAGCCAGTAAAGCCCACATCCTGTGAATGAATAAAAAAAATTGTGAACACAGGAGCCACTGGGAGATGTGATTCAGTGTTTGAACCTTACACCAATAAACATAGAGACACACCATCCTTCCTGATGCCTGTAAGCCTTCAAAGTCTCAAACCATCAATGCTACCTTCCTGCCAGATTCCTAAGTTTCAAGCACCCTTCCCTCCCCAGCCCCTTCAGAATTATTTGTGGAATTATAAAAATCCATCCTTGGTATCTCACCACTCTGGGCCTTCCTCCTATCGCACTTTGACCTACGGCCCAGCTTCGTTCGTTGGCAGCTATTTCCAGAACCACCTCCTTGATGAGTGTCAGAATGGCCAAATTTGGGACTCCATTCTGCGGGCGTTGTGTGTCCTCTTCTCCTGAAATTAAAGAGGCAAATTGTAATAATGATGATATAGTACAGCCACCCCTTCAAATGTGTGGCCATTGTGTACTTTACCGGTAGCACATTTTTGTTATTATTGTTTGCCAACTAACCCCTTCATAATCCCCATTGCTGTGCAGAATGGTATGTGTGCACATTCCTGCCTTACACATTCAGGCAACACAATCCCATAATGGACCCACATTAACAGCATTCCATATACATCCATCTCCAGAATGGTGATACACTCACATTTTGCAGACCTCAAGAGGTACTTAAGTCTTTCACAGCACTGCTGCCAGGTTCATTGGACGACCCCAAGGCTGCTGACCTTCACTGCGACTGCCCTCCAGACTGCTCTTCTCTGGTTGGGAGGTCTCCTCTTCCCGTCAGTGGACATGAGGACCTCTCACCTATCACTTGCAGCATGGAGGAGAGCTTGCAGGGCATCATCAGAGAACTTGAGGCTGTCCTTGGTCTTTTGCCCTCCCCAGTTCCTGGCTCCATTCCCCTGGCCATCTGTGGAGAGAAAAAGAGGGCCAAAGGCCTGACCTCCAATAGCTCCCTAAATGCTTGATATGTACCTGGGTGATAAGTCAGCTGCATTCCAATGTTATCTCTTCCCTAGCAAATGTCCTGAATACATAAAAACGAGAGGAATGGTCGTACACATTTATAAACAAGATCTTACCTACTGCAATAATTTACAGGAATCCAAATTCTTTACCATAAAGTTCTGATGCACCCAAACAATGTTTTCAGCTGCAACTGCCGCAGTCCCATACCAGGGAATCCTTTCAATGGGCGACTGTGACTTCCTTCTGGGTCATGCATCATGCCTGCCCCCAATGTCCCCAGATGTCCTGCCTTTAGTATTTGGGCATTCTGCCCACCATCTCCCAATGCTATTGGCCAGCTCCCCACTGGATGGCTGTTAAATGTATTATGCACTGTTTTCAAAGGGGTTGTGGGGGGAGAATCAGCTATCCACTGACTTCTAAATTGGAATTTCAGCCATTGTCGAAGCACATGAAATCGAGGTACATCCATCATATTTTATACGCTGGACTTGCAATAAATACAAGCTGCTTCTTTCGTATGAATGTCAGAATAATATGCAGTAAAGGGGAAAGGACTGGCTGGCAGGTATGTTGGGTAGCAGTACAAATGTTGAGAAGAGTAATTTATTCCAGGGCATTGGAAAGATAGAGGGAAAACTCTAGAGTTACACAGTGCAACATAAATGCATCAGAGATTTTTTTTAATCAGTGAAAAGAATGTCCAAAAATCACTTTCGTCTCACACCGAATATTCCTGGCTGCTACTTTAAAGGTGTAACCTACAAGCTCAGAATTCCTAGTATATACAAATGTTCCTCCAAAAGCATATGCCCTGTACTGCAGTCAGAAAATGAGGGGAAGGCATTATGCTGTTTCCTCACCATTTATGGCTGATGTATATGTTCCCACCTGTGAGTGAACCCCCACATTCACCCACTTGCTCACCGGATATCAGATCAAAAGGTCACTGACTTGGCATTATGGGTCCTCCCCACCCATTTCTCTTGTTCAATGTACTAGTGCACAGGGTATGTTGCAAATGAAAAAAAATTGGCCCAATTAATTGTTACTATTCAGTATATTACTCTGAATCTGGAGTCACCAACATTTAGTCATGTGCCGACATCAATACAGTTTCTAAATGGTCACGGTCCTGTGACAGCATTTTTATTTCCTACACATAGTGAATGGATTATTAGCTTACACTGCTGTTGTTGTTGTAAATGGAATGTTTTGCTGTGTGAGCTACTTTGTCAGTAGCAAGTCAGCACCTGTTGCAACTGAAACGCTACTGGTAAAACTAGTCCGTAGGTGCAGATGATGCAGCTAATTTAAATAATGACTCTTGAAAAATGAGGAAACAGCTAATAATGTGCCCACATGCAGAAGGATTTGGAACAACATTCAGGCTTGAGTTGATAAGTGACAAGTAACATCTGTGCCACACAAGAGTCAGGCAATGACCAGCTCCACAAAGAGAGAATCTAATCACCTCCCCTTGATTTTCAATGGTATTACCATCACCAAATCCCCCTCCATCAACATCCTGGGGGTTACTATTTACCAGAAGCTGAACTGGACCAGCCACATAAATACTGTGGGTGCAAGAACAGGCCAGAGGTTGGGAATTCTGCGGCAAGTAACTCACCTCCTGACTCTCAAAAGCCTGTCCACCATCAACGAGGCCCAAAGCAGGAGTGTGGTGGAAAACTCTCCATGTGATGAGTGCAGCTCCACCAACACTTAAGAAGCTTGACACCATCTAGAGCTAAGCAGCCCCCCTGATTAGCACTCCATCCATCACCTTATAAATTTATTCCCTCCTGCACAGTGGCACGTAACATCCACATGATGCACTGCAGCAACTCAGCAAGGCTCCTTAGACAGCACCTTCCAAATTTACAACCTCTACAACTTAGAAGGACAAGGACAGCAGGTGGTTGGAACCCACCACCTGCATGTTCCTCTCCAAGCCATACACCATCCTGACTTGGAGCTATATTGTCGTTTCTTCACTGCCGCTGGGTCAAAACCCAGAACACCTTACCTCATGGCACTGTGAAAGTACCTACCACATGGACTGCAGCAGTTCAAGAAGGTGGCTCACCACCACCTTCTTAAGAGAAGTTAGGGATAGGCAATAAATGTATTTTATGCCATGGAGATATGCAGAGATGACACCAGCTTCAACACACCTACCAGCCCTAATAGCACACATTGGTGAACAATGAACAGACACACATAATCAAACACTGATAATTGAACAACTACACTGCAGCCAGGTTCACTGAATGACCCCATGGACCACATCCACATTCCATTAATGAATAAAAAAAAATCCCTGTACCATTCCGCTTGGAATATATTAACTCAGCGCAGACCAGGGAGAGGATTTTCCTTTCATCGGGCGGGTGGGCCTGGGAGCAGCCAATTAACTGCCAGCCAGCGTGGATTGCGCGCTGAGACGCTCAGCGCTGCCTGGGTGTGGGGGTGTTGGAGGAAGGGCGAGTACAGAAGTCAGCGCATGTACATGGGTGTGTGCAGTGAAAGCTCCCTGAAGGCACAGAGGAGCTGTCTCAGGGAGCTGAAGATTTTTAACTTTACAAATAAAGATTTTAAAATTAAGGAAAACATGTCCCCTCATGTGACTCTCTGTCACATGAGCAGGGACATGTTAAAAATGAGTTTTAAAAGTTTTAAATTTTTTTTAATCAATGGATAAAACCTCATCTCACCCGTGGATGAGGCTTCGCAAAAAATGCAAAGGTCGCTTGGCCTATTTGCCCATCCGCCAACCGTAAGGTTGGACAGGTAACCAAAAATTCAGTTCAATTAATTGAAAAAGTGCCTTAATAGACCTCTTAATTGTCGGCGGGTGCACTGCCACCTCTCGTGTGAGCCCACTGACAAAACTATCGTGCAAGTGCACAATCACGTCGGGATGCTCGCCCGTCATTGTGCATTATTTTTCTCCCATTCGGGTCGTGCGTGTGCCAGCCCGATGAGGGAAAAATTCTGCCCCAGGAATTAATCATGTGGACTCCATGCTCTTTATGGCTGAAAGTGCCATAATGCTACACTAGTAGCTACACCAACTGCTGAACCATTGTTGAAGTCACTATGTTAGTTAACGTAACTGTTGTAGTGTGCAATAACCGAACATCATTATATCCTACCAACAGCCAATGGCAGATAAGCCATCAGCAACCCAGATGTTGATGTGGATTTAAAATTGTGCTGCCTGGAATAAAATGGGTGCTAGTAGCATTAACATAGCAGCACTTACCTCCAGTAAACCTGCCACCTCTATTCTGAAAGGACCCTATCATTGGCGAGCCAGATTGTCTGTTAAAGGCCCTAATATACAAATAAGTGTCCTGTGATATACAAAGGACCTCAGTTGCTGTTTTAGGATTGAACTTGGTGCTGCATGTGCTGTGTCTGCTTTGTCCTGTTTTTTGGGCAGTGTAGCTAAAAAGCAGTCCCCATAGCCCTGCAAAAATAGTGTGGGTGGTAGAAGGCGGTGGAGTAAGTTTGAAAGATGATGTGCACCATTTTCCAAACTGATCTTGACCACACAGTGAGTCAGTCAGTGAGATCCCTTGAGGTGGGAGGAGGATCTTTTCAGGTGGGTGGTGTTTCTGGTCAGCACAAGTGGCCAACTAACCGGACAACTTAATAAGAATGAGGAATCTGGACGTCAAAGACGTTCACTTGCATTCTCCACTCTTTGGTGAAATCCGCATTGCAGCAGATTGTTCCCAACTCATGGGTCTTACAATATTGAGATACCAACAAGGTGTGGAGCTGCCATTCATTATGTGTCATTTGCCATTGGCTGCAGTCAGAGGCAGGGATGAAGGGAGGGAGGTGGAATGCCTCCAAGGGGCATGGCTAGTGGAGGGCAGCCAACTCACGACTCCAAATCGCCATCCTCCTGGGTGAATAGTCATGATGGACAAGGGATCATGTGGTTGGTCTTCCTATGCTGCCAAGCTGCCAAGTCAATGGTTTCTCTATAGAGTCTCGAGGGTAATGGAGACAAGCAGAAAAGTTCATGTGAATCTTCTCGCACATAGATCTCATCACCCTAGTCAAAGAGCAATGTCTCCATACAGATTCATGGATGAACGGGAGGAACATCCATCTCTGGTCTCCCAGGATGTTCTTAACCTGGAAGGGTGGGTTGGGGTTGTCATGTCCAGATGGAGGCCAGGTGAAGGACTTAGCACTGGCCTGCTAGCTTTGCGATGGAGGGAAACCTGTTAAGGACATGGTCAATAAATGTATGACTTCAATTCACTCACACATCCACTGAGACCTCGATGATGCAGGCTGCAGGCAACCCTGTCTTGGTAATGGCACTCGTCCTGATGAGGAGAAGGAGGACCTACTGCTAGTTGGCACAGGGCCAGGAGGAGCAAGGGCTGAGCAGCAAGAGGGGGCGGGGCCTCTATAAAGGTCATGATGCTGGCGAACACGGACCACTGCAACAGTGAGCATTGCCTGAGTGCTCTTTAAATATGGCGCCACGACCTTTGACCCCATAAGGTAATGGTGGGGCTGGTGAATTCCTGCCTGCCCCACCACGAGATTCGCCATGTTCCTCGTGTAATGCATAATTAATGAGCTCAAAAGCTTAAGATCAGCTGTCAACCATGTTCAGCCATCCTGCCACCCAGTGGGAATCACGCCGACATTCCTGCCCACCATCAGACTTAGTCTCCAGATTGGAAAATTCCACCCACAGTTTTTACAAATTTACATGGACAGATTCTAAGTGAGAATCTGTGACTGGGAAGAGTGGAGTTGAGTAGCCTGGTGCTTTGTTGGAGCCAAAAAGATTATTCTAGATAATTGAGGCATAGGGGATTATCATTACTTTGGGGTGTAGTGCTGCAAGACACAAGAAGAGTACAGTAGTCTACTGGGAATGGGAGGAGTTGGCCGCCACAATACCATGCACCAAGAAACAGTGCATGAAATAGTTCACTGATCCTATCAGGAAAATACATACCCAATCATGCATTTATATAGGGTGGAATTTTCCCAAAATTGCAATAACTGCAGGAGCAGGTAGGTAAAACAGCGTGCTGCCTGCCGACGATGATGGCGGGTTTTCACACTGTACTGTCCTGAGCCTGCCCCAGCATTTATGCAGGCCCAAGAAACAAGCCGTTTCCTTGTCTCATTCACCCGCCTGCCATCACCCCACCATTGCATCACATCATGTTTAAAGTCCAGACACTAGCACAGTGCTCATTGCTTCCAGCTCACCACTGCTGCTCGGGAGTCATGGCTCTCAAAGACAAGAAGAATACAGCCCCCCGGTTTAATGGCAGATCCCTTAAGCAATTGCTAAAGCTGTGGAGGCCCGCTGGGATGTCCAGTACCCCCACTCTGCAATGTGACCAATCTGGCTTGGGAGGCAGTGGCAGTGGTGGTCATGCCAATGTCCTTCAAAAGAGGACAGCCACCCAGTTCTGCAAGGGGTTGAGTGATGTCCTCGGTTCTGCCAGGATAACTCACTCTTTTCATCACTCTCAAAGCACACACTCACAAACCCAGCACACACTCACAGGGCCAGTTCAAGGGACATTGCCATTCACTCTCTCACACACACTGCCATTGTCCTCATCCA
Source organism: Carcharodon carcharias (assembly GCF_017639515.1). Taxonomy (NCBI): domain Eukaryota; kingdom Metazoa; phylum Chordata; class Chondrichthyes; order Lamniformes; family Lamnidae; genus Carcharodon; species Carcharodon carcharias. The sequence goes on from NC_054470.1 coordinate 39,855,400, forward strand.
GTCCATGGGACCACTCACCACCCGCACAGATCTGGCACATTTACCATCTGGCCTGGCAGGCGTCCTGCTTATACTTTCTCCATCTCTATCCATGCAGGACAAGCTGGCACACAACAAGAGGGAGAGGTCGCAGATCGGTGGCGGAATGCCCGAAATCAACGTCCTTGCAGACTTCGAAAACAGAGCCATCCAGTTGGCTGGCGAGGACCTGAACCGGTTCTGTGCTGACAGTGAGGTCAATGCTGCTCTACCAAGTGAGGATCCAGCAGTGCAACATCCATCAGACAACCATGCTGTGAGTGATGTGTCCTGTTTCACAGGCCACTGCCATGCATTAATTATCTCTCCTTGCTTCCGCAGGCATACCTGCCAAGCAGCTGACAGAGTCCATGACCCAGGGCCTCCAATCGAGTCCCGAAGAAACCTCTGAAGAGGAATCTTCAGGCACTCTTTCTGAAGTCCCACCACAGCACTCGCCTAATCCCTCCACCAGCGCAGAGACACGTACATCGGCGGGACCTAGCTTGAGAGCAGCCTCGGGATCACAATCTGATGAGCACATCGCACTGTCTGATTCACAGCAGGTGGCAGCAGGGACTTCCAAGGTGCCTGGTGCTCAAAGGAATGCTGGAGGCCAGAAATTTCCTGAGTCTGGGTCAGATGTTGAGCCTCTGGACTCGGTCATGTCACAGTTGCTGGACCTGCAAAGGAGAGCAAGGGAACATCAGGAAGGGATGTCCGTTGCACTCCTCCGATTGCAAGGCATGATGGAGAAGTCCATCCATCTTCAGTCTGAGGTGATAGCGCCAGCATGTCAATGCACCGAGGTCAACACTGGTAGAATGGCATCTGCCATGGAGACCTTGGTTTAGGACATCGCTCCTGCATTGCTGCATGGGCTCAACTTCATCGCTGATGCCATAGTTGGCCTCCAACAGTGTGTATGCGAGAGGGGTGCTGGGCAGCTTGATCGCACTCCAGCTACCCGTTCTCCTCAAGAAATCAGCCTGGGGCCCCCAGGCACTCATAGGGAGGAGGTTATGCAAGTGCACTCTCCGGGCCCATCCATCCAGGTGACTCTGAGAGCGTCCAGTCCATCCAACTCCCCTCTTCCTGTGACCTCAGCAGCTCCAGCTCCACAGGCCAAGGAGGGTGCCACTGCCACACAGCAGGATCCTGAAAGCAGGCTGAAGCCCTCCAAGTCACGGCCCTCCAGAAGACACCCATCAAAGTCATCACAGGCAGGGCGTTGCTGTCAGCAGGCTGCCTCCAACTCCACTGTGGATATCTGGGGAGCACCAAGACATAACGGCAGGGTTAGGACAGTTAAGGAGAATCAATTGCACAGCCTGGGCAAAGGTATTAATCACTGTTACATAATGCTCCCTGCCTATGGCTCCATGTTCTGATGAGCAATGTTCTTGTCACTCAGATGTGAAACCATTCTGCACAAGATAAAGACAGATGTCTCAGTCCAGGGCCTCTTCCCTGTGCTCTGTGCAGCCTTCAGACCACAGTGATGGTCCAGCCTCACACTCCCTGGAAACATTACTACTGCCTGTGCCTTGGCAGTGCTGGTCTTTGCTGCCAGAATGTAGTGGGCAGGCACCACAGAGATCTCTCATTCTCTTTGTGTGTGCTCAACACCTTTAAGGTGGGGCTGGCTCCCATCTCTTCAGCATCTGTGACCACTGATGCTGTGCTCCAACTCCTGAAGGGCTCAGGTGCTGAAGGCGGACAAAACATCACATTATTCTAAAGTTTCATGGCTGTATCTCTATGATGTGACCCTGATCACAGAGTGTAAGCGAGCTGCCCCTCGCCCATACAGGAGTCAAACATTCTAAGACGCTACGTGAAGATTTATGGAGTGCCCTCACTATAGGTTGTCATCACCTTCCTGTAATCCAGCAATTATTAGGGCCTCCACCGACTCTCCATTACAGGAACATTCTCACAGGGTCTTCACGCTGCCATAAGCCAGGCTGGAGTCAAACGTTCACAAATGCAATGTGAGGAACTATGGGGTCACTTTGCTTCATGTTGTCATCATCCTCCACAAATCTAGCAGCTACGAGGGCTTCCTGAACGTGCCTGCCTCATCTAGCCAGTGTGAGGGCCTCATCCCTGTCATCACTGTTTCTGAGGAACTCCTCACCCTCATCCCCGTTGGCGTCCTCCTCATCAGAGGAGACATTGCAGCTCCTCCATCCCCTCCTCAGCCAGCTCGTCTCCCTGTTGCAACGCCAGGTTGTAAAGGGCACAGTAGACGACAACGATGTTTGACACCCTCTGTGGACTGTATTGCAGGTCTCCACCAGACCAGCCCAGGCACCGGAACCTCATCTTCAGCATCCTGATGGTCTGCTCCACCAAGTTGCGAGCTGCAGCATGAGCCCCATTATAGTGTTGCTCTGCTGAAGTCTGAGGCTGCCGCACGGGTGTCATCAGCCACGGCCTGTCCCTGAGGAGCCATCCCTGCAGCTTCTGTGGACCCTGGAAGGTGTCAGAGACCTAAGATCGACTGAGGTTGTAGGCATCATGCACAATCCCTGGAAATCGTGCGCACACCTGCAGGATGTGTTTCTAGTGGTTGCGCACATTCAGTGAATGGAACCAACCTTGCGGTTGATGTAGCCCACCTTGTGTTTTGATGGGGATATGAGCGCCACATGAGGCAGTTGATGGCACCCTGCATCTGTGGGAAACCCGAGATCTGGGCGAATCCAATTGCTCTTGCATCCTGGCTATCCTGGTACTGGGTGAAATGCACAAAATTGTGTCCCCTCTCAAAGATGGCATCCATGACCTCACGGATGCATTTGCGGGTGGAGGTTTCAGAGATCCCACAGATGTCACTTGTGGAGTCCTGAAAGGAGCTCTGTAGAACTTGGTGGCACTTTGACGCCTCTGCACTGCTTGAGTGCGCAGATAAGCTAGGAACCCAAACCCAAATATATAATGTGGCTGCACCTGAACTGTCTCAGTTCCAGAGGAATGGTCATTGTCTACAGGTTTCCCGAATACGTGGTCACTTCCCTCGCCCGACCTACCTGACCCCTCCCCCAACCCCGAATGCTTGTGTGCTATATTCAACGGCAGGGCTGCCCTTGCTCACTACCCCACCCCGTCCACCAGTTGCCTCAATGGCAAGGCTGCACTTGCCCCCTGCTCCTCCTCACCCTCTTAATGTCATCTCCCAGGCACTTAACCCCAACCCCCCCGTGCCACTGGACCCTGTAAAGCAACAGGTGACCCTGGTGAGCTCTGCAGAACGTTGCTGTGCACTCACCTCCAGTTCTCCCAAAGTACAGGCCGCCAAGTGCACATTGCCTCTGTGCTGTTGTGAAACACATCAGCGTGCTTTCCCGCCGACATGGACTGACGATCCAGCAGGGGGTGCAAAAGACTGGCGGGAAGGCCTGATAATGATATGCTGATGTATTACAATAAGGTTCTCAACGACCGATGGCAGGAAACGTGGCCTACCATCGGCAGGCTGAGCCGTTGTGAAACCAATCGTGCCATTTTGTCTGCTCATGCCACCTATCACGCCCGGTGCCAGCGGGAATGGAAATTTCTGCCCATAGTGTCTACAATGTCATGAAATGTCCCAAGGTTCTTCACTGGAATGTGATCAGACAAAATTTGACACAGAAGTAGTGGATGACCTGAATATTTGGATATGGGAGCTTAAAATGACTCAACTTAACTAGCTGATATGCCTCGGGATTCTGCGTAGTTCCCAATGCACCCTCATGCGCAATACTTACATGGGAACTTTAACCTTCCGATTGCTACGACTGCTCCGGAATTCCATAAAACATTGGAATAAGATGGCCATTTCCACATAGACTTGGCAAATTCATCCAATACTTAACGTGATTTTTATATGGATTTACTTAGAGATTTCCCTAGGAGGTGTGAAGCCTGGTCAGGAGTGCAGCTCAAAGTAAATCAAGTGAATTGTCAAAGCCTTCATCACTTGCAGCAACCATGATACAGCTCATTACCAACCTCACGCCCTATCCCAATACAGCACAGGGCCAGCACCATCCTCGACCCCAATACAGTTCAGGACCAGCCTCATCCCCTACCCAATACAACTTAGTACCAACCTCACTCCCTACCCCAATACAGCCCAGGACCAGCCTCATCCACTACCCCCATACATCCCAGGACCAGCCTCAGCCCCTACCCCAATACAGCAAAGCACCAACCACACCCCCTACCCCAATACAGCCCAGACCAGCCTCACCCCCTAACCCAATAGAGGCCTGGACCAGCCTCATCCCCTATCCCAATACAGCCAAGGACCAGCCTCACCCACGACCACAATAGAGCCCAGGACCAGCCTTATCCCGACCACAATACAGCCCAGGACCAGCCCCAACCCCTACCCCAATACAGCCCAGCACCAACCTCACTCCCTACCCCAATACAGCCCAGGACCAGCATCATCCTCTACCCCAGTGCAGCCCAGGACCAGCCTCATCCCCTACCCCAATACAGTCCAGGACCAACCTCACCTTCCACCCCAATACAGCCCAGAACCAGCCTCATACACTACCACAATACAGCCCAGGACCAGCCTCATCCTCTACCCCAATACAGCTCAGTACCAACCTCACCCCCTACCCCAATACAGCCCAGACCAGCCTCACCCCCTAACCCAATAGAGGTCTGGACCAGCCTCATCCCCTATCCCAATACAGCCAAGGACCAGCCTCACCCACGACCACAATAGAGCCCAGGACCAGCCTTATCCCGACCACAATACAGCCCAGGACCAGCCCCAACCCCTACCCCAATACAGCCCAGCACCAACCTCACTCCCTACCCCAATACAGCCCAGGACCAGCATCATCCTCTACCCCAATGCAGCCCAGGACCAGCCTCATCCCCTACCCCAATACAGTCCAGGACCAACCTCACCTTCCACCCCAATACAGCCCAGAACCAGCCTCATACACTACCACAATACAGCCCAGGACCAGCCTCATCCTCTACCCCAATACAGCTCAGTACCAACCTCACCCCCTACCCCAATACAGCCCAGGACCAGCCTCATCCCCTACCACAATGCAGCCCAGAACCAGCCTCATACACTACCCCAATACAGCCCAGGACCAGCCACATCCTCTACCCCAATACAGCCCAGCATCAACCTCACCCTCTACCCCAATATAGCTCAGCACCAAAATCACCCCCTGCCCCAATATAGCCCAGGACCACCCCCCACTGCCTACCCAATACAGCTCAGCAACAGCCTCACCACCTGTCCCAACACAGCCCAGGACCAGCCTCACCCCCTACCCCAATACAGCCCAGGACCACCACCCATCCCCTACCCAATGCCTCTCAGTACCAGCCTCACCACCAGCCCCAATACAGCTCAGAACCAACCTCACCCCCTACCCCAATACAGCCCAAGACCAGTCTCATCCCCTACCCCAATATAGACCAGCATCAACCTCACCCCCTACCCCAATACTGCCCATGAGCAGTCCCATCCACTACCCCAATACAGCCCAAGACCAGCCTCATCCCCTACCCAATACAGCTTAGTACCAAGCTCACCCCCTACCCCAATACAGCCCAGGACCTGCCTCATCCCCTACCCAAATACAGCCCAGCACCAAGCTCCCCCATACCCCAATACAGCCCAGGACCAGCCTCATCCCCTACCAAAATACAGCCCAGAACCAGCTTCATCTCCGCACCCAATGCAGTGCAGGACCAGCCCGATCCCCTACCTCAATACAGCTCAGCACGACCCCCACCCCCCTACCGCAATGCAGCCAGGACCAGCCTCATCCCCTACCCCAATTCAGCCCAGCACCAACCTCACCCACTACCCCAATACAGCTCAGCATCAACCTCACCCCCTACCCCAATACAGCCCAGGACCACATCCCACCCCCGACCCATACAGCTCAGCACCAGCCTCTCTACCTGACCCAATACAGCTCAGAACCAGCCGCACCCCCTACCCCAATACAGCTCAGAACCAGCCGCACCCCCTACCCCAATACAGCCCAGAACCACCCCCACCCCCTACACCAATACAGCCCAGGACCTGCCACATCCCCTACCCCAATACAGCTCAGCAACAACCTCACCCCCTACCCCAATACAGCCCAAGACTTCCCCCCACAGCCTACCCAGTACAGCTCAGCACCAGCCACACCCCCTACCCCAATACAGCTCAGCACCACCCCCGCCCACTACCCAATACAGCTCAGAAATAGCCTCACCCCCTACCCGAATACAGTCCAGGACCTGCCCCATCCCCCACCCCAATACAGCACAGCACCACCCCCCAACTCCTACCCAATACAGCTCAGCACCAGCCTCAACCCCTACCCCAATACAGCCCAGGACCATCTCCCACCCCCTACCCAACACAGCTCAGCACCAGCCTCACCACCTGACCCAATACAGCTCAGAACCAGTCTCAACTCGTACCCCAATACAGCCCAGGACCACCCCCCACACCCTACCCAGTACAGCCCAGAACCACCCCCAGCCCCTACCCCAATACAGCCCAGGACCACCCTCATCCACTACCCCAATAGAGCCCAGGACCAGCCACATCCCCTACCCAATACAGCTCAGCACCAAACTCACCCCCTACCCCAATAAAGCCTAGGACCACCCCCACACCCTACCCAGTACAGCCCAGCACCAGCTACACAGCCTACCCCAATACAGCCCAGGTCCACAGACCACCCCGTACCCAATACAGCTCAGTACCAGCCTCACCACCTCCACAATACAGGCCATGACCAGCCCCATCCCATCCTCAAATACAGATTAGCACCACCCCCACCCCCTAGCCCAATACAGCCCAGGACCAGCCTCATCCCTTACCCCAATACAGCCAGGTCCAGCCTCATCCCCTACACCAATAGATCCCAGGACCAGCCTCATCCCCTACCCAATAAAGCTTAGTATCAACCTCACTCTCTACCCCAAGACAGCCCAGAACCAGCCTCAGCCACTACCCCAATATAGCCCAGGACAATCCTCAACCCCTACCACAATACAGCCCAGAACCAACCTCACCCCCTACTCCAATCCAGCTCAGCACCCACATCACCCCCTACCCAAATAAAGCCCCGGACCACCCCCACCCCCTCCCCAATACAACTCAACACCAAAATCACCCCCTGCCCCAATACAGCCCAGGACCACATCAAACCTCCTACCCATACAGCTCAGCACCAGCCTCACTACCTTACACAATACAGCTCAGAAGCAGGTGCACCCCCTACCCCAATACATCAGCACCAACCTCACCCCCTACCCCAATACAGCCCAGGACCACAACCCACAGCCTACCCAGTGCAGCTCAGCACCAGCCACTCCCGCTACCCCAATAAAGCCCAGGGCCACCCCCACCCACTACCCAATACAGCTCAGGAACAGCCTCACCACCTGCCCCAAGACAGCTCAGAACCAGCCTCAACCCCTACCCGAATACAGTCCAGGACCTGCCCCATCCCCCACCCCAATACAGCACAGCAACACCCCCACCCCCTACCTCAATACAGACCAGCACCAACATCACCCCTTACCCAAATACTGCCCAGGACCAGCTCCATTCCCTACACAAATACAGCCCAGGACCAGCCTCATCCCCAACCCAATACAGCTTAGTACCAACCACATTCCCTACCCCAATACAGTCCAGGACCAGCCACATGCACTACCCCAATACAGCCCAGGACCAGCCTCATTGCCTACCCAAATACAGCCCAGCACCAATCTCACCACCTACGCCAATACAACCCAGGACCAGCCTCATCCCCTAATCCAATACAGCCCAGGACCAGCCTCATCTCCTCCCCCAATACAGCCCAGGACGAGCCCCAACCCCTACCCCAATACAGCTCAGCACCAACCTCACCCACTATTCCAATACAGCTCAGCACCAACCTCACCACCGACCCCAATGCAGCCCAGGACTAGCCCCCACCCCCTACCCAATACAGCTCAGCACCAGCCTCACCCCCCTACCCCAATACAGCCCAGGCCACCTCACACCCCCTACACAATACAGCTCAGCACCAGCATCACCACCTGACCTAATACAGCTCAGGAACAGCCGCACCACTTGCCCCAAGACAGCTCAGAACCAGCCTCACCGCCTACCCGAATAAAGTCCATGACCTGCCCCATTCCCCACCCCAATACAGCACAGCACCACCCCCACCCCTTACCACAATACAGCCCAGGACCAGCCTCATCCCCTAACCTAATACCGACCAGCACCAACATCACACCCTTACCAAAATACTGCCCAGGAGCAGCCCCATTCCCTACACCAATACAGCCCAGACCAGCCTCATCCCCAACCCAATACAGCTTAGTACATACCTCATTCCCAAACCCAATACAGCCCAGGACGAGCCTCATCCACTACCCCAATACCGCCCAGGAGCAGCCTCATCCCCTACCCAAATACAGCCCAGCACCAAGCTCACCACCTACGCCAATAGACCCCAGGACCAGCCTCATACGCTACCGCCATACAGCCGAGGACCAGCCTCATCTCCTCCCCCAATACAGCCCAGGACGAGGCCCATCCTCTACCCCAATACAGCTCAGCACCACCCGACCCCCTACCGGAATACAGCCCAGGACCATCCTCATCCCCTACCCCAACACAGCCCAACACCAACCTCACCCACTACCCCAATACAGCTCAGCACCAACCTCACCCCTACCCCAATACAGACCAGGACCACACTCCACACCCTGCCCAATACAGCTCAGCACCAGCCTCACCCCCTACACCAATACAGCCCAGTACCAGACTCATCCCCTAAACCAATAGAGCCCATGACCAGCCACATCCACTACCCAATACAGCTCAGCACCAATAACACCCCCTACCCCAATACAGCCCAGGACCACCCCCCGCACCCTAACCAGTACAGCTCAGCACCAGCTACACACCCTATCCCAATACAGCCCAGGACCACTCCCCACCCCATACCCAATACAGATCAGCACCAGCCTCACCACCTCCCCAATACAGCCCAGGAGCAGCACCATCCCCTATCCAAATACAGCTTAGCACCAGCCCCACCCCTGAGTCCAATACAGACCAGGACCAGACTCATCCCCTACCCCAATACAGCTCAGCACCAACCTCACCCCTACCCCAATACAGCCCAGGACCACTCCTCACCCCATACCCAATACAGCTCAGCAACAGCCTCACCACCTCCCCAATACAGCCCAGGAGCAGCCCCATCCAATATCCAAATACAACTTAGCACCAGCCCCATCCCCGAGCCCAATACAGACCAGGACCAGACTCAACCCCTATCCCAATACAGACCAGCACCAACCTTACCCCAGACCCCAATACAGCCAGGACCAGCCTCATCCCCTACACCAATACAGCCCAGGACCAGCCCCATCCCCTACCCAATAAAGCTTAGTACCAACCTCACTCCCTACCCCAATACAGCCCAGAATCAGTCTCATCCACTAACTCAATACAGCCCAGGACCAGCCTCATCCCCTACACCAATACAGCCCAGGACCAGCGCCATCCCCTACCCCAATAGAGTTCAGCACCATCCCCACCCACTACCCCAATACAACCAAGGACAGGCCTCATTCCCAACCCCAATACACCCCAGCACCAACCTCAGCCCTACTCCAATACTGCCCAGGACCATCCACATCCACTACCCCAAAACAGCCTACGACCAGCCTCCTCCCATACCCAAATACAGCCCAGCACCAAGCTCACCCCCTACCCCAATACAGCCCAGGACCAGCCTCATCCCCTACCACAATACATCCCAGGAGCAGCCTCAACCCTACCCCAATACAACCCAGGACCAGCCTCACCCCATATCCCAATGCAGCCCAGGACCACCTCCATCCCCTACCCCAATACAGCCCAGGACCAGCATCATCTCTTACCCCAATACAGCCCAGGACCAGCCTCATCCCCTACTCAATACAGATTAGTACCAACCTCACTCCCTACCCCAATACAGCCCAGGACCAGCCTCATCCACTTCCGCAATACAGACCAGGACCAGCCTCATCCGCTACCCCAATACAGCCCAGCACCGACCTCACCCCCTACCCCAATATAGCTCAGCACCAACCTCACCCCCTACCCCAATACAGCCCAGGACCACCCCCACCCCTTACCCAATACAGCACAGCACCAGCCTCACCCCCTACCCCAATAAAGCCCAGGGCCCCACCACCCCAGCTCCTACCCAATACAGCTCAGCACCAATCTCACTACCTGACCCAATACAGCTCAGCACCAGCCTCACCCCCTACCCCAATACAGCCCAAGACCACTCCCACCCCCTACCCCAATACAGCCCTGGACTCCCCCTCAGACCCTATGCATTACAGCTCAGCGCCAGCCTCACCGACCTGCCCCAAAACAGCTCAGAAGCTGCCTCACCCCTTACCCCAATACAGCCCAGGACCAGCCTCATCCTCTACCCCAATACATCCCAGGACCAGCCTCAACACTACTCCAATACAGCCCAGGACCAGCCTCACCCCCTACCCCAATACAGCCCTGGAACACCTCCAACCCTACCCCAATACAGCCCAGGACCTGCCTCATCTCCTACCCCAATACAGCCCAGTACCAGATTCAGCCCCTACCCCATTAAAGCCCAGGACCACACCCCACACCCTACCCCAATAGAGCCCAGGACCAGCCATATCCGTTACCCAATACAGCTCAGCACCAAACTCACCCCCTACCCTAATACAGCCCCGGAACACCCCCCTCACCCTAACCAGCACAGCTCAGCACCAGCTACACACCCTACCCCAATAATGCCCAGGACCACTCCCCAACCCATACCCAATACAGCTCAGCACCAGCCTCACCACCGCCCCAATACAGCCCAGGAGCAGCCCCAAACTCTATCCAATTACAGCTTAGCACCACCCACAACTCCTAGCCCAATACAGACCAGGACCAGCCTCAACCCCTACCCCAATACAGACCAGCACCAACCTCATCCCAGACCCTAATACAGGCAGGGCCAGCCCCATCCCCTAACCCAATAGAGCTCAGCATCCCCCCACCCCCTACCCCAATACAGCCCAGCACCAACCTCAGCCCTACTCCAGTGGTGCCCAGGACCAGCCTCACCCACTATCCCAATACAGCCCAGAACCAGACTCAGCCCCTACCCCATTAAAGCCAAGGACCACACCCCACACCCTACCCCAATAGAGCCCAGGACCAGCCACATCCGCTACCCAATACAGCTGAGCACCAACCTCACCCCCTACCCTAATACAGCCCAGGAACACCCCCGTCACCCTAACCAGCACAGCTCAGCACAAGCTACACACCCTACCCCAATAATGCCCAGGACCACGCCCCACCCCATACCCAATACAGCTCTGCACCAGCCTCACCACCTCCCCAATACAGCCCAGGAGCAGCCACATCCCCTATCCAAATACAGCTTAGCACCATCCACACCCCCTAGCCCAATACAGACCAGGACCAGCTTCATCCCCTAGCCCAATACAGACCAGCACCAACCTTAAACCAGACCCAAATACAGCCAAGGACCGGCCTCATCCCCTACCCCAATATAGCCCAGCACCAACCTCAGCCCTACTACAATACTGCACGGGACCAGCCTCATCCACTACCCCAATACTGCCCAGGACCAGCCTCATCCCATACCGAAATACAGCGCAGCACCAAGCTCACCCCCTACCCCAATACAGCCCAGGACAAGCCTCATCCCCTAGCCCAATACATCCCAGGACCAGCCTCAACCCCTACTCAATACAGTGCAGAACCAAGCTCACCCCCTACCCCAATACAGCCCAGGACCAGCCTCATCCCCTACCCCAATACAGCCCAGGACCAGCCTCAACCTCTACCCCAATACAGCCCAGGACCAGCCTCACCTTCTACCCCAATACAGACCAGGACCACCTCCATCCACTACCCCAATACAGACCAGGACCAGCCCTATCCCCAACTCAATACAGATTAGTACCAAACTCACTCCCTACCCCAATACAGCCCAGGACCAGCCTCATCCACTACCCCAATACAGCCCAGGACCGCGCCCCGCACCCTAACCAGTACAGCTCAGCACCAGCTACACACCCTACCCCAATAATGCCCAGGACCACTCCCCACCCCATACCCAATACAGCTCAGCACCAGCCTCACCACCGCCCCAATACAGCCCAGGAGCAGCCCCAAACTCTATCCAGTTACAGCTTAGCACCACCGACAACCCCTAGCCCAATACAGACCAGGACCAACCTCATCCCCTACCCCAATACAGACCAGCACCAACCTCATCCCAGACCCTAATACAGGCAGGACCAGCCCCATCCCCTAACCCAATAGAGCTCAGCATCCCCCCACCCCCTACCCCAATACAGCCCAGCACCAACCTCAGCCCTACTCCAGTGGTGCCCAGGACCAGCCTCACCCACTATCCCAATACAGCCCAGAACCAGACTCAGCCCCTACCCCATTAAAGCCAAGGACCACACCCCACACCCTACCCCAATAGAGCCCAGGACCAGCCACATCCGCTACCCAATACAGCTGAGCACCAACCTCACCCCCTACCCTAATACAGCCCAGGAACACCCCCGTCACCCTAACCAGCACAGCTCAGCACAAGCTACACACCCTACCCCAATAATGCCCAGGACCACGCCCCACCCCCATACCCAATACAGCTTTGCACCAGCCTCACCACCTCCCCAATACAGCCCAGGGGCAGCCACATCCCCTATCCAAATACAACTTAGCACCACCCACACCCCCTAGCCCAATACAGACCAGGACCAGCTTCATCCCCTAGCCCATTACAGACCAGCACCAACCTTAAACCAGACCCAAATACAGCCAAGGACCGGCCTCATCCCCTACCCCATTACAGCCCAGCACCAACCTCAGCCCTACTACAATACTGCACGGGACCAGCCTCATCCACTACCCCAACACTGCCCAGGACCAGCCTCATCCCATACCGAAATACAGCGCAGCACCAAGCTCAACCCCGCCCCCAATACAGCCCAGGACCAGCCTCATTCCCTAGCCCAATACATCCCAGGACCAGCCTTAACCCCTACTCAATACAGCGCAGAACCAAGCTCACCCCCTACCCCAATACAGCCCAGGACCAGACTCATCCCCTACCCCAATACAGCCCAGTACCAGCCTCACCCTCTACCCCAATACAGCCCAGGACCACCTCCATCCCCTACCCCAATACAGACCAGGACCAGCCCTATCCCCAACTCCATACAGATTAGTACCAAACTCACTCCCTACCCCAATACAGCCCAGGACCAGCCTCATCCACTACCCCAATACAGCCCAGGTCCACGCCCTGCACCCTAACCAGTACAGCTCAGCACCAGCTACACACCCTACCCCAATAAAGCCCAGGACCACTCCCCACCCCATACCCAATACATCTCAGCACCAGCCTCACCACCGACCCAATACAGCCCAGGAGCAGCCCCAAACTCTATCCAGTTACAGCTTAGTACCACCGACAACCCCTAGCCCAATACAGACCAGGACCAGCCTCATTCCCTACCCCAATACAGACCAGCACCAACCTCATCCCAGACCCTAATACAGCCAGGACCAGCCCCATCCCCTGACCCAATAGAGCTCAGCATCCCCCCACACCCTACCCCAATACAGCCCAGCACCAACCTCAGCCCTACTCCAATAGTTCCCAGGACCAGCCTCACCCACTATCCCAATACAGCCCAGAACCAGACTCAGCCCCTACCCCATTAAAGCCAAGGACCACACCCCACACCCTACCCCAATAGAGCCCAGGACCAGCCACATCCGCTACCCAATACAGCTCAGCACCAACCTTACCCCCTACCCTAATACAGACCAGGAACACCCCCCTCACCCTAACCAGCACAGCTCAGCACCAGCTACACACCCTACCCCAATAATGCTCAGGACCACGCCCCACCCCATACCAAATACAGCTCAGTACCAGCCTCACCACCTCCCCAAAACAGCCCAGGAGCAGCCACATCCCCTATCCAAATACAGCTTAGCACCACCCACACCCCCTAGCCCAATTCAGACCAGGACCAGCTTCATCCCCTAGCCCAATACAGACCAGCACCAACCTTAAACCAGACCCAAATACAGCCAAGGACCGGCCTCATCCCCTACGACAATACAGCCCAGCACCAACCTCAGCCCTACTACAATACTGCACGGGACCAGCCTCATCCACTACCCCAATACTGCCCAGGACCAGCCTCATCCCATACCGAAATACAGCGCAGCATCAAGCTCACCCCCTACCCCAATACAGCACAGGACCAGCCTAAACCCCTAGCCCAATACATCCCAGGACCAGCCTCAACCCCTACTCAATACAGCGCAGAACCAAGCTCACCCCCTACCCCAATACAGCCCAGGAACAGCCTCATTCCCTACCCCAATACATCCCAGGACCAGCCTCACCCTCTACCCCAATACAGCAAAGCACCACCCCCCGCACCCTAACCAGTACAGCTCAGCACCAGCTACACACCCTATCCCAATAAAGCCCAGGACCACTCCCCACCCCATACCCAATACAGCTCAGCACCAGCCTCACCACCGCCCCAATACAGCCCAGGAGCAGCCCCAAACTCTATCCAGTTACAGCTTAGCACCACCGACATCCCCTACCCCAATACAGACCAGCACCAACCTCATCCCAGGCCCTAATACAGCCAGGACCAGCCCCATCCCCTAACCCAATAGAGCTCAGCATCCCCCCACACCCTACCCCAATACAGCCCAGCACCAACCTCAGCCCTACTCCAATAGTGCCCAGGACCAGCCTCACCCACTATCCCAATACAGCCCAGAACCAGCCTCAACCCTACCCCAATACAGCACAGGACCAGCCTCACCCCCTACCCCAATAATGCCCAGGTCCACCTCCATCCCCTACCCCAATAAAGCCCAGGACCAGCCTCATCTCCTGCACCAATAAAGCCTAGGACGAGCCTCATCTCCTACCCCAATACAGCCCAGGACCAGCCTCATCCACTACCCCAATACAGACCAGGACCAGCCTCATCCCCTACCCAATACAGCCCAGCACCAACCTCACCCCCTATCCCAATTTAGCTCAGCACCAGCCTCACCCCCTACCCCAATACAGCCCAGGATCCCACCACCACAGCTGCTACCCAATATGGCTCAGCACCAGCCTCACTACCTGAACCAATACAGCTTCGCACCAACCTCACCCCCTAACCCAATACAGCCCAGGACCACTCCCACCCCCTACCCCAATACAACCCAGGACTAACCCTCAGCCCCTACCCAATATAGCTCAGCGCCAGCCTCACCCACCTGCCCCAATACAGCTCAGAACCTGCCTCAGCCCCTACGCCAATACTGCCCAGGACCACCCCCATCCGCTACCCCAATACAACTCAGCACCAGCCCCACCCCATACCCCAATACAGCCCACGACCTACTTCATCACCTACCCCTTTACAGAACAGCACCAACCTCACACCCTACCTCAATACAGCCCAGGACCACCTCCATCCCCTATCCCAATAGAGCTCAGGACCAGCCTCAACACTACTCCTAAACAGCCCAGGACCAGCCTCACCCCCTACCCCAATACAGCCCTGGAACACCTCCAACCCTTCCCCAATACAGCCCAGGACCTGCCTCAGCCCCTACCCCATTACAGCCAAGGACCACACCCACACCCTACCCCAATAGAGCCCAGGACCAGCCATATCCGCGACCCAATACAGCTCAGCACCAACCTCACCCCCTACCCTAATACAGCCCAGGAACACCCCCCACAACCTAACCAGCACAGCTCAGCACCAGCTACACACCCTACCCCAATAAAGCCCAGGACCACTCCCCACACCATACCCAATACAGCTCAGCACCAGCCTCACCACCTTCCCAATACAGCCCAGGAGCAGCCACATCCCCTATCCAAATACAACTTAGCATCACCCACACCCCCTAGCCCAATACAGACCAGGACCAGCTTCATCCCCTACCCCAATACAGACCAGCACCAACCTTAAACCAGACCCCAATACAGCCAGGACCAGCCCATCTCCTAACCCAATAGAACTCAGCACCACCCCCATCCCCAACCCCAACGCAGCCAAGGACCGGCCTCATACCCTACCCCAATACAGCCCAGCACCAACCTCAGCCCTACTCCAATACTGCCCGGCACCAGCCTCATCCACTACCCCAATACTGCCCAGGACCAGCCTCATCCCATACCGAAATACAGCGCAGCACCAAGCTCACCCCCTAACCCAATACATCCCAGGACCAGCCTCATCCCCTAGCCCAATACATCCCAGGACCAGCCTCAACCCCTACTCAATACAGCGCAGAACCAAGCTCACCCCCTACCCCAATACAGCCCAGGACCAGCCTCATCCCCTACCCCAATACAGACCAGGACCAGACTCATTCCCTACTCAATACAGATTAGTACCAACCTCACTCCCTACCCCAATACAGCCCAGGACCAGCCTCATCCACTACCCCAATACAGACCAGGACCCCACCACCCCAGCTCCTACCCAATACAGCTCAGCACCAGCCTCACTACCTGACCCAATACAGCTCAGCACCAACCTCACCCCCTACCCCAAAACAGGCCAGGACCCCAGCACTCCAGCTCCTACTGAGTACTGCTCAGCACCAGACTCACTTTCTGACCCACTACAGCTCAGCACCAACCTCACACCCTACTCCAATTCTGCACAGGACCACTCCCACCCCCTTCCCCAATACAGCCCAGGACTATCCCTCAGACCCTACCCAATACAGCTCAGCGCCAGCCTCACCCACCTGCCCGAAACAGCTCAGAACCTGCCTCACCCCCTACACCAATACAGCCCAGGACCAGCCTCATCCCCTACCCCAATACAGCCCAGGACCAGCCCCATCCCCCACCCCAGTAGAGCTCAGCACCATGCCCACCCACTACCCCAATACAGCCAAGGAACAGCCTCATTCCCAACCCCAATACACCCCAGCACCAACCTCAGCCCTACTCCAATACTGCCCAGGACCATCCACATCCACTATCCCAAAACAGCCTACGACCAGCCTCCTCCCATGCCCAAATACAGCCTGGCACCAAGCTCACCCCCTACCCCAATACAGCCCAGGACCAGCCTCATCCCCTACCACAATACATGCCAGGAGCAGCCTCATCCCCTAGCCCAATACATCCCAGGACCAGCCTCAACCCCTACTCAATACAGCGCAACCTAGCTCACCCCCTACCCCAATGGAGCCCAGGACCAGCCTCATCCACTACCCCAATACAGACCAGGACCAGCCTCATCCCCTACCCAATACAGCCCAGCACCAACCTCACCCCCTACCCCAATTTAGCTCAGCACCAGCCTCACCCCCTACCCCAATACAGCCCAGGATCCCACCACCACAGCTGCTACCCAATATGGCTCAGCACCAGCCTCACTACCTGAACCAATACAGCTTCGCACCAACCTCACCCCCTAACCCAATACAGCCCAGGACCACTCCCACCCCCTACCCCAATACAACCCAGGACTAACCCTCAGCCCCTACCCAATATAGCTCAGCGCCAGCCTCACCCACCTGCCCCAATACAGCTCAGAACCTGCCTCAGCCCCTACGCCAATACTGCCCAGGACCACCCCCATCCGCTACCCCAATACAACTCAGCACCAGCCCCACCCCATACCCCAGTACAGCCCACGACCTACTTCATCCCCTACCCCTTTACAGAACAGCACCAACCTCACACCCTACCTCAATACAGCCCAGGACCACCTCCATCCCCTATCCCAATAGAGCTCAGGACCAGCCTCAACACTACTCCTAAACAGCCCAGGACCAGCCTCACCCCCTACCCCAATACAGCCCTGGAACACCTCCAACCCTTCCCCAATACAGCCCAGGACCTGCCTCAGCCCCTACCCCATTACAGCCAAGGACCACACCCACACCCTACCCCAATAGAGCCCAGGACCAGCCATATCCGCGACCCAATACAGCTCAGCACCAACCTCACCCCCTACCCTAATACAGCCCAGGAACACCCCCCACAACCTAACCAGCACAGCTCAGCACCAGCTACACACCCTACCCCAATAAAGCCCAGGACCACTCCCCACACCATACCCAATACAGCTCAGCACCAGCCTCACCACCTTCCCAATACAGCCCAGGAGCAGCCACATCCCCTATCCAAATACAACTTAGCATCACCCACACCCCCTAGCCCAATACAGACCAGGACCAGCTTCATCCCCTACCCCAATACAGACCAGCACCAACCTTAAACCAGACCCCAATACAGCCAGGACCAGCCCATCTCCTAACCCAATAGAACTCAGCACCACCCCCATCCCCAACCCCAACGCAGCCAAGGACCGGCCTCATACCCTACCCCAATACAGCCCAGCACCAACCTCAGCCCTACTCCAATACTGCCCAGGACCATCCACATCCACTATCCCAAAACAGCCTACGACCAGCCTCCTCCCATGCCCAAATACAGCCTGGCACCAAGCTCACCCCCTACCCCAATACAGCCCAGGACCAGCCTCATCCCCTACCACAATACATGCCAGGAGCAGCCTCATCCCCTAGCCCAATACATCCCAGGACCAGCCTCAACCCCTACTCAATACAGCGCAACCTAGCTCACCCCCTACCCCAATGGAGCCCAGGACCAGCCTCATCCACTACCCCAATACAGACCAGGACCAGCCTCATCCCCTACCCAATACAGCCCAGCACCAACCTCACCCGCTACCCCAATTTAGCTCAGCACCAGCCTCACCCCCTACCCCAATACAGCCCAGGATCCCACCACCACAGCTGCTACCCAATATGGCTCAGCACCAGCCTCACTACCTGAACCAATACAGCTTCGCACCAACCTCACCCCCTAACCCAATACAGCCCAGGACCACTCCCACCCCCTACCCCAATACAACCCAGGACTAACCCTCAGCCCCTACCCAATATAGCTCAGCGCCAGCCACACCCACCTGCCCCAATACAGCTCAGAACCTGCCTCAGCCCCTACGCCAATACTGCCCAGGACCACCCCCATCCGCTACCCCAATACAACTCAGCACCAGCCCCACCCCATACCCCAGTACAGCCCACGACCTACTTCATCCCCTACCCCTTTACAGAACAGCACCAACCTCACACCCTACCTCAATACAGCCCAGGACCACCTCCATCCCCTATCCCAATAGAGCTCAGGACCAGCCTCAACACTACTCCTAAACAGCCCAGGACCAGCCTCACCCCCTACCCCAATACAGCCCTGGAACACCTCCAACCCTTCCCCAATACAGCCCAGGACCTGCCTCAGCCCCTACCCCATTACAGCCAAGGACCACACCCACACCCTACCCCAATAGAGCCCAGGACCAGCCATATCCGCGACCCAATACAGCTCAGCACCAACCTCACCCCCTACCCTAATACAGCCCAGGAACACCCCCCACAACCTAACCAGCACAGCTCAGCACCAGCTACACACCCTACCCCAATAAAGCCCAGGACCACTCCCCACACCATACCCAATACAGCTCAGCACCAGCCTCACCACCTTCCCAATACAGCCCAGGAGCAGCCACATCCCCTATCCAAATACAACTTAGCATCACCCACACCCCCTAGCCCAATACAGACCAGGACCAGCTTCATCCCCTACCCCAATACAGACCAGCACCAACCTTAAACCAGACCCCAATACAGCCAGGACCAGCCCATCTCCTAACCCAATAGAACTCAGCACCACCCCCATCCCCAACCCCAACGCAGCCAAGGACCGGCCTCATACCCTACCCCAATACAGCCCAGCACCAACCTCAGCCCTACTCCAATACTGCCCAGGACCAGCCTCATCCCATACCGAAATACAGCGCAGCACCAAGCTCACCCCCTAACCCAATACATCCCAGGACCAGCCTCATCCCCTAGCCCAATACATCCCAGGACCAGCCTCAACCCCTACTCAATACAGCGCAGAACCAAGCTCACCACCTACCCCAATACAGCCCAGGACCAGCCTCATCCCCTACCCCAATACAGACCAGGACCAGACTCATTCCCTACTCAATACAGATTAGTACCAACCTCACTCCCTACCCCAATACAGCCCAGGACCAGCCTCATCCACTACCCCAATACAGACCAGGATCCCACCACCCCAGCTCCTACCCAATACAGCTCAGCACCAGCCTCACTACCTGACCCAATACAGCTCAGCACCAACCTCACCCCCTAACCCCAAAACAGGCCAGGACCCCAGCACTCCAGCTCCTACTGAGTACTGCTCAGCACCAGACTCACTTTCCGACCCACTACAGCTCAGCACCAACCTCACACCCTACTCCAATTCTGCACAGGACCACTACCACCCCCTTCCCCAATACAGCCCAGGACTATCCCTCAGCCCCTACCCAATACAGCTCAGCGCCAGCCTCACCCACCTGCCCGAAACAGCTCAGAACCTGCTTCACCCCCTACACCAATACAACCCAGGACCAGCCTCATTCCCTACCCCAATACAGCCCAGGACCAGCCCCAAACCCCCACCCCAGTAGAGCTCAGCACCATGCCCACCCACTACCCCAATACAGCCAAGGAACAGCCTCATTCCCAACCCCAATACACCCCAGCACCAACCTCAGTCCTACTCCAATACTGCCCAGGACCATCCACATCCACTATCCCAAAACAGCCTACGACCAGCCTCGTCCCATGCCCAAATACAGCCTGGCACCAAGCTCACCCCCTACCCCAATACAGCCCAGGACTAGCCTCATCCCCTACCACAATACATGCCAGGAGCAGCCTCAACCCCTAGCCCAATACATCCCAGGACCAGCCTCAACCCCTACTCAATACAGCGCAACCTAGCTCACCCCCTACCCCAATGGAGCCCAGGACCAGCCTCATCCCCTACCCCAATACAGCCCAGGACCAGGCTCACCCTCTACCCCAATACAGCCCAGGAGCACCTCCATCCACTACCCCAATACAGACCAGGCCCAGCCTCATTCCCTACTCAATACAGATTAGTACCAACCTCACTCCCTACCCCAATACAGCCCAGGACCAGCCTCATCCAATACCCCAATACATCCCAGGACCAGCCTCAACCCCTACTCAATACAGCGCAGAACCTAGCTCACCCCCTACCCCAATACAGCCCAGGACCAGCCTCATCCCCTACCCCAATACAGCCCAGGACCAGCCTCACCGTCTACCCCAATACAGCCCAGGAACACCTCCATCCACTACCCCAATACAGACCAGGACCCCACCAACCCAGCTCCTACCCAATACAGCTCAGCACCAGGCTCACTACCTGACCCAATACAACTCAGCACCAACCTCACCCCCTACCCCAATACAGCCCAGGACCACTCCCACCCCCTACCCAATACAGCTCACCACCAGCCTCACCCCCTACCCCAAAACAGACCAGGACCCCAGCACTCCAGCTCCTACTGAGTACTGCTCAGCACCAGCCTCACTTTCTGACCCACTACAGCTCAGCACCAACCTCACACCCTATTCCAATTCTGCACAGGACCACTCCCACCCACTACCCCAATACAGCCCAGGACTATCCCTCAGCCCCTACCCAATACAGCTCAGCGCCAGCCTCACCCACCTGACCGTAGCAGCTCAGAACCTGCCTCACCCCCTACGCCAATAGAGCTCAGCACCATGCCCACCCACTACCCCAATACAGCCAAGGAACAGCCTCATTCCCAACCCCAATACACCCCAGCACCAACCTCAGCCCTACTCCAATACTGCCCAGGACCATCCACATCCACTATCCCAAAACAGCCTACGACCAGCCTCCTCCCATGCCCAAATACAGCCTGGCACCAAGCTCAACCCTTACCCCAATACAGCACAGGACCAGCCTCATCCCCTACGACAATACATCCCAGGAGCAGTCTCAACCCTACCCCAATACAACCCAGGACCAGCCTCACCCCCTATCCCAATACAGCCCAGAATCACCTCCATCCCCTACCCCAATACAGCCCAGGACAAGCATCATCTCTTACCCCAATACAGCCCAGGACCAGCCTCATCCCCGACTCAATACAGCTTAGTACCAACATCACTCCCTACCCCAATAAAGCCCAGGACCAGCCTCATCCACTACCCCAATACAGTCCAGGACACCACCACCCCAGCTCCTACCCAATACAGCTCAGCACCAGCCTCACTACCTGACCCAATACAGCTCAGCACCAACCTCACCCCCTACCCCAATACAGCCCAGGACCACTCCCACCCCCTACCCAATACAGCTCACCACCAGCCTCACCCCCTACCCCAAAACAGACCAGGACCCCAGCACTCCAGCTCCTACTGAGTACTGCTCAGCACCAGCCTCACTTTCTGACCCACTACAGCTCAGCACCAACCTCACACCCTATTCCAATTCTGCACAGGACCACTCCCACCCCCTACCCCAATACAGCCCAGGACTATCCCTCAGCCCCTACCCAATACAGCTCAGCGCCAGCCTCACCCACCTGCCTGTAGCAGCTCAGAACCTGCCTCACCCCCTACGCCAATAGAGCTCAGCACCATGCCCACCCACTACCCCAATACAGCCAAGGAACAGCCTCATTCCCAACCCCAATACACCCCAGCACCAACCTCAGCCCTACTCCAATACTGCCCAGGACCATCCACATCCACTATCCCAAAACAGCCTACGACCAGCCTCCTCCCATGCCCAAATACAGCCTGGCACCAAGCTCAACCCTTACCCCAATACAGCACAGGACCAGCCTCATCCCCTACGACAATACATCCCAGGAGCAGTCTCAGCCCTACCCCAATACAACCCAGGAGCAGCCTCACCCCCTATCCCAATACAGCCCAGAATCACCTCCATCCCCTACCCCAATACAGCCCAGGACCAGCATCATCTCTTACCCCAATACAGCCCAGGACCAGCCTCATCCCCGACTCAATACAGCTTAGTACCAACCTCACTCCCTACCCCAATACAGCCCAGGACCAGCCTCATCCACTACCCCAATACAGTCCAGGACCCCACCACCCCAGCTCCTACCCAATACAGCTCAGCACCAGCCTCACTACCTGACCCAATACAGCTCAGCACCAACCTCACCCCCTACCCCAATACAGCCCAGGACCACTCCCACCCCCTACCCAATACAGCTCACCACCAGCCTCACCCCCTACCCCAAAACAGGCCAGGACCCCAGCACTCCAGCTCCTACTGAGTACTGCTCAGCACCAGCCTCACTTTCTGACCCACTACAGCTCAGCACCAACCTCACACCCTACTCCAATTCTGCACAGGACCACTACCACCCCCTTCCCCAATACAGCCCAGGACTATCCCTCAGAACCTACCCAATACAGCTCAGCGCCAGCCTCACCCACCTGCCCGAAACAGCTCAGAACCTGCCTCACCCCCTACCCCAATACAGCCCAGGACCAGCCTCATCCCCTACCCCAATACAGCCCAGGACCAGCCCCATCCCCCACCCCAATAGAGCTCAGCACCATGCCCACCCACTACCCCAATACAGCCAAGGAACAGCCTCATTCCCAACCCCAATACACCCCAGCACCAACCTCAGCCCTACTCCAATACTGCCCAGGACCATCCACATCCACTATCCCAAAACAGCCTATGACCAGCCTCCTCCCATGCCCAAATACAGCCTGGCACCAAGCTCAACCCCTACCCCAATACAGCCCAGGACCAGCCTCATCCCCTACCACAATACATCCCAGGAGCAGCCTCATCCCCTAGCCCAATACATCCCAGGACCAGCCTCAACCCCTACTCAATACAGCGCAGAACCTAGCTCACCCCCTACCCCAATGGACCCCAGGACCAGCCTCATCCCCAACCCCAATACAGCCCAGGACCAGCCTCACCCTCTACCCCAATACAGCCCAGGACCACCTCCATCCACTACCCCAATACAGACCAGGCCCAGCCTCATTCCCTACTCAATACAGATTAGTACCAACCTCTCTCCCAACCCCAATACAGCCCAGGACCAGCCTCATCCACTACCCCAATACAGACCAGGACCCCACCACCCAAGCTCCTACCCAATACAGCTCAGCACCAGCCTCAATACCTGACCCAATACAGCTCAGAACCAACCTCACCCCCTACCCCAATACAGCTCACCACCAGCCTCACCCCCTACCCCAAAACAGGCCAGGACCCCAGCACTCCAGCTCCTACTGAGTACTGTTCAGCACCAGCCTCACTTTCTGACCCACTACAACTCAGCACCAACCTCACACCCTACTCCAATTCTGCACAGGACCACTCCCACCCCCTACCTAAATACAGCCCTGGACTATCCCTCAGCCCCTACCAAATACAGCTCAGAGCCAGCCTCACCCAGCTGCCCGTAGCAGCTCAGAACCTTCTTCACCCCCTACCTCAATACAGCCAAGGACCAGCCTCATTCCCTACCCCAATACAGCCCAGGACCAGCCCCATCCCCCACCCCAATAGAGCTCAGCACCATTCCCACCCACTACCCCAATACAGCCAAGGAACAGCCTCATTCCCTACCCCAATACACCCCAGCACCAACCTCAGCCCTACTCCAATACTGCCCAGGACCATCCACATCCACTATCCCAAAACAGCCTACGACCAGCCTCCTCCCATGCCCAAATACAGCCTGGCACCAAGCTCACCCCCTACCCCAATACAGCCCAGGACCAGGCTCACCCTCTACCCCAATACAGCCCAGGACCACCTCCATCCACTACCCCAATACAGACCAGGCCCAGCCTCATTCCCTACTCAATACAGATTAGTACCAATCTCACTCCCTACCCCAATACAGCCCAGGACCAGCCTCACCCCCTATCCCAATACAGCCCAGGATCACCTCCATCCCCTACCCCAATACAGCCCAGGACCAGCATCATCTCTTACCCCAATACAACCCAGGACCAGCCTCAACCCCTATTCAATGCAGCTTAGTACCAACCTCACTCCCTACCCCAATACAGCCCAGGACCAGCCTCATCAACTACCCCAATACAGACCAGGACCCCACCACCCCAGCTCCTACCCAATACAGCTCAGCACCAGCCTCACTACCTGACCCAATACAGCTCAGCAACAACCTCACCCCCTACCCCAATACAGCCCAGGACCACTCCCACCCCCTACCCATTACAGCTCACCACCAGCCTCACCCCCTACCCCAAAACAGACCAGGACCCCAGCACTCCAGCTCCTACTGAGTACTGCTCAGCACCGGCCTCACTTTCTGACCCACTACAGCTCAGCACCAACCTCACACCCTATTCCAATTCTGCACAGGACCACTCCCACCCACTACCCCAATACAGCCCAGGACTATCCCTCAGCCCCTACCCAATACAGCTCAGCGCCAGCCTCACCCACCTGACCGTAGCAGCTCAGAACCTGCCT
The DNA here is from genome assembly GCF_017639515.1 of Carcharodon carcharias. Lineage (NCBI taxonomy): Eukaryota > Metazoa > Chordata > Chondrichthyes > Lamniformes > Lamnidae > Carcharodon > Carcharodon carcharias. Next base: position 39,880,950 of record NC_054470.1, read on the forward strand.
CACCCCCTACGCCAATAGAGCTCAGCACCATGCCCACCCACTACCCCAATACAGCCAAGGAACAGCCTCATTCCCAACCCCAATACACCCCAGCACCAACCTCAGCCCTACTCCAATACTGCCCAGGACCATCCACATCCACTATCCCAAAACAGCCTACGACCAGCCTCCTCCCATGCCCAAATACAGCCTGGCACCAAGCTCAACCCTTACCCCAATACAGCACAGGACCAGCCTCATCCCCTACGACAATACATCCCAGGAGCAGTCTCAACCCTACCCCAATACAACCCAGGACCAGCCTCACCCCCTATCCCAATACAGCCCAGAATCACCTCCATCCCCTACCCCAATACAGCCCAGGACAAGCATCATCTCTTACCCCAATACAGCCCAGGACCAGCCTCATCCCCGACTCAATACAGCTTAGTACCAACCTCACTCCCTACCCCAATAAAGCCCAGGACCAGCCTCATCCACTACCCCAATACAGTCCAGGACACCACCACCCCAGCTCCTACCCAATACAGCTCAGCACCAGCCTCACTACCTGACCCAATACAGCTCAGCACCAACCTCACCCCCTACCCCAATACAGCCCAGGACCACTCCCACCCCCTACCCAATACAGCTCACCACCAGCCTCACCCCCTACCCCAAAACAGACCAGGACCCCCAGCACTCCAGCTCCTACTGAGTACTGCTCAGCACCAGCCTCACTTTCTGACCCACTACAGCTCAGCACCACCTCAGGCCTAGCCCCTACCCAATACAGCTCAGCGCCAGCCTCACCCACCTGCCTGTAGCAGCTCAGAACCTGCCTCACCCCCTACGCCAATAGAGCTCAGCACCATGCCCACCCACTACCCCAATACAGCCAAGGAACAGCCTCATTCCCAACCCCAATACACCCCAGCACCAACCTCAGCCCTACTCCAATACTGCCCAGGACCATCCACATCCACTATCCCAAAACAGCCTACGACCAGCCTCCTCCCATGCCCAAATACAGCCTGGCACCAAGCTCAACCCTTACCCCAATAGAGCACAGGACCAGCCTCATCCACTACGACAATACATCCCAGGAGCAGTCTCAGCCCTACCCCAATACAACCCAGGACCAGCCTCACCCCCTATCCCAATACAGCCCAGAATCACCTCCATCCCCTACCCCAATACAGCCCAGGACCAGCATCATCTCTTACCCCAATACAGCCCAGGACCAGCCTCATCCCCGACTCAATACAGCTTAGTACCAACCTCACTCCCTACCCCAATACAGCCCAGGACCAGCCTCATCCACTACCCCAATACAGTCCAGGACCCCACCACCCCAGCTCCTACCCAATACAGCTCAGCACCAGCCTCACTACCTGACCCAATACAGCTCAGCACCAACCTCACCCCCTACCCCAATACAGCCCAGGACCACTCCCACCCCCTACCCAATACAGCTCACCACCAGCCTCACCCCCTACCCCAAAACAGGCCAGGACCCCAGCACTCCAGCTCCTACTGAGTACTGCTCAGCACCAGCCTCACTTTCTGACCCACTACAGCTCAGCACCAACCTCACACCCTACTCCAATTCTGCACAGGACCACTCCCACCCCCTTCCCCAATACAGCCCAGGACTATCCCTCAGAACCTACCCAATACAGCTCAGCGCCAGCCTCACCCACCTGCCCGAAACAGCTCAGAACCTGCCTCACCCCCTACCCCAATACAGCCCAGGACCAGCCTCATCCCCTACCCCAATACAGCCCAGGACCAGCCCCATCCCCCACCCCAATAGAGCTCAGCACCATGCCCACCCACTACCCCAATACAGCCAAGGAACAGCCTCATTCCCAACCCCAATACACCCCAGCACCAACCTCAGCCCTACTCCAATACTGCCCAGGACCATCCACATCCACTATCCCAAAACAGCCTACGACCAGCCTCCTCCCATGCCCAAATACAGCCTGGCACCAAGCTCAACCCCTACCCCAATACAGCCCAGGACCAGCCTCATCCCCTACCACAATACATCCCAGGAGCAGCCTCAACCATACCCCAATACAACCCAGGACCAGCCTCACCCCCTATCCCAGTACAGCCCAGAATCACCTCCATCCCCTACCCCAATACAGACCAGCACCAACCTCACCCAAGACCCCAATACAGCCAGGACCAGCTTCATCCCCTACGCCAATACAGCCCGGACAAACCCCATCCCCTACCCAATAAAGCTTAGTACCAACCTCACCCCCTACTCCAATACAGCCCCGGACCACCCCCACCCCCTACCCAATACAACTCAGCACCAGCCTCACCCCCTACTCCAATACAGCCCCGGACCACCCCCACCCCATACCCAATACAACTCAGCACCAGCCTCACCACCTGCCCCAATACAGCTCAGAACCCGTCTCACCCTCTACACCCAAAACAAACCAGCACCATCCCCACTCTCTACCCCAACACAGCCAAGGACCGGCCTCATCCCCTATCCCAATACAGTCCAGCACCAACCTCAGCCCTACTTCAATACTGCCCAGGACCAGCCTCATCCCCTACCCCAATACAGCCCAGGATCAGCCTCAGCCCATACCCAAATACAGCCTAGCACCAAGCTCACCCCCAACCCCAATACAGCCCCGGACCAGCCTCATCCTCTACCCCAATACATCCCAGGACCAGCCTCAACCCTACTCCAATACAGCCCAGGACCAGCCTCACCCCCTACCCCAATACAGCCCTGGAACACCTCCAACCCTTCCCCAATACAGCCCAGGACCTGCCTCATCTCCTATCCCAATACAGCCCAGAACCAGACTCAGCCCCTACCCCATTAAAGCCCAGGACCACACCTCACACCCTACCCCAATAGAGCCCAGGACCAGCCACATCCGTTACCCAATACAGCTCAGCACCAACCTCACCCCCTACCCTAATACAGCCCAGGAACACCCCCTGCACCCTAACCAGCACAGCTCAGCACCAGCTACACACCCTACCCCAATAATGCCCAGGACCACTCCCCACCCCATACCCAATACGGCTCAGCACCACCCTCACCACCTCCCCAATGCAGCCCAGGAGCAGCCACAACCCCTATACAAATACAGCTTAGCACCACCCACACCCCCTAGCCCAATGCAGACCAGGACCAGCTTCATCCCCTACCCAAATACAGACCAGCACCAACCTTAAACCAGACCCCAATACAGCCAGGACCAGCCCCATCCCATAACCCAATAGAACTCAGCACCACCCCCACCCCTCCCCCAATACAGCCAAGGACCGGCCTCATACCCTACCCGAATACAGCCCAGCACCAACCTCAGCCCTACTCCAATACTGCCCGGCACCAGCCTCATCCACTACCCCAATACTGCCCAGGACCAGCCTCATCCCATACCGAAATACAGCGCAGCACCAAGCTCACCCCCTACCCCAATACATCCCAGGACCAGCCTCATCCCCTAGCCCAATACATCCCAGGACCAGCCTCAAACCCTACTCAATACAGCCCAGGACCAGCCTCATCCCCTACCCCAATACAGCCCAGGACCATCCACACCCTCTACCCCAATACAGCCCAGGACCACCTCCATCCCCTACCCCAATACAGACCAGGACCAGTCTCATCCCGTACTCAGTACAGATTAGTACCAAACTCACTCCCTACCCCAATATAGCCCAGGAACAGCCTCATCCACTACCCCAATACAGACCAGGACCCCACCACCCCAGCTCCTACCCAATACAGCTCAGCACCAGCCTCACTACCTGACCCAATACAGCTCAGCACCAACCTCACCCCCTACCCCAATACAGCCCAGGACCACTCCCAGCCCCTACCCCAATACAGCCCAGGACTACCCCTCAGCCCCTACCCAATACAGCTCAGTGCCAGCCTCACCCACCTGCCCCAATACAGCTCAGAAACTGCCTCAGCCCTTACCCCAATACTGCCCAGGACCAGCCCCATCCCCTACCAAAATGCAGCCCAGGACCAGCCTCATCCCCTACCCTAATACAGTACAGGACCAGCCTCCTCTCCGACCCCAATACAGCCCAGCATCAACCTCACCCCCTAACCCAATATAGCTCAGCACCAACCTCATCCCCTACCCCAATACAGCCCAGGACAACCCCCACGGCCTACCCAATACAGCTCAGCAACAGCCTCATCTCCTGCCCCAATACAGCCAAGGATCACCCCCCATCCCTTACCCAATACAGCCCAGAACCTGATTCAGCCCCTACCCCAATACAGCCCAGGACCACACCCCACACCCTACCCAATACAGCTCAGCACCAGCCTCACTCCCTACCCCAAAACAGCCCAGGACCAGCCTCATCCCCTACCTCAATAGAGCCCAGAACCAGCCACATCCCCTACCCAATACAGCTCAGCACCAACCTCACCCCCTACCCCAATACAGACCAGGACCACCCCCCGCACCCTGACCAGTACAGCTCAGCACCAGCTACACACCCTACCCCAATAATGCCCAGGACCACTCCCCACCCCATACCCAATACAGCTCAGCACCACCCTCACCAACTCCCCAATGCAGCCCAGGAGGAGCCACAACCCCTATACAAATACAGCTTAGCACCGCCCACACCCCCTAGCCCAATGCAGTCCAGGACCAGCTTCATCCCCTACCCCAATACAGACCAGCACCAACCTTAAACCAGACCCCAATACAGCCAGGACCAACCCCATCCCATAACCCAATAGAATTCAGCACCACCCCCACCCCTACCCCAATACAGCCAAGGACCGGCCTCATACCCTACCCGAATACAGCCCAGCACCAACCTCAGCCCTACTCCAATACTGCCCGGCACCAGCCTCATCCACTACCCCAATACTGCCCAGGACCAGCCTCATCCCATACCGAAATACAGCGCAGCACCAAGCTCACCCCCTACCCCAATACATCCCAGGACCAGCCTCATTCCCTAGCCCAATACATCCCAGGACCAGCCTCAACCCCTACTCAATACAGCGCAGAACCAAGCTCACCCCCTACCCCAATACAGCCCAGGACCAGCCTCATCCCCTACCCCAATACAGCCCAGGACCATCCACACCCTCTACCCCAATACAGCCCAGGACCACCTCCATCCCCTACCCCTATACAGACCAGGACCAGTCTCATCCCGTACTCAATACAGATTAGTACCAAACTCACTCCCTACCCCAACACAGCCCAGGATCAGCCTCATCCACTACCCCAATACAGACCAGGACCCCACCACCCCAGCTCCTACCCAAAACAGCTCAGCACCAGCCTCACTACCTGACCCAATACAGCTCAGCACCAACCTCACCCCCTACCCCAATACAGCCCAGGACCACTCCCAGCCCCTACCCCAATACAGCCCAGGACTACCCCTCAGCCCCTACCCAATACAGCTCAGTGCCAGCCTCACCCACCTGCCCCAATACTGCTCAGAAACTGCCTCAGCCCCTACCCCAATACTGCCCAGGACCAGCCCCATCCCTTACCAAAATGCAGCCCAGGACCAGCCTCATCCCCTACCCTAATACAGTACAGGACCAGCCTCATCTCCGACCCCAATACAGCCCAGCATCAACCTCACCCCCTAACCCAATATAGCTCAGCACCAACCTCATCCCCTACCCCAATACAGCCCAGGACAACCCCCACGGCCTACCCAATACAGCTCAGCAACAGCCTCATCTCCTGCCCCAATACAGCCAAGGATCACCCCCCATCCCTTACCCAATTCAGCCCAGAACCTGACTCAGCCCCTACCCCAATACAGCCCAGGACCACACCCCTCACCCTACCCAATACAGCTCAGCACCAGCCTCACTCTCTACCCCAAAACAGCCCAGGACCAGCCTCATCCCCTACCTCAATAGAGCCCAGGACCAGCCACATCCCCTACCCAATACAGCTCAGCACCAACCTCACCCCCTACCCCAATACAGACCAGGACCACCCCCCGCACCCTGACCAGTACAGCTCAGCACCAGCTACACACCCTAACCCAATAAAGCCCAGGACCACTCCCCACCCCATACCCAACACAGCTCAGCACCAGCCTCACCACCTCCCCAATACAGCCGAGGAGAAGCCCCATCCCCTATCCAAATACAGCTAAGCACCACGCACATCCCCTACCCCAATACAGACCAGCACCAACCTCACCCAAGACCCCAATACAGCCAGGACCAGCTTCATCCCCTACACCAATACAGCCCGGACCAACCCCATCCCCTACCCAATAAAGCTTAGTACCAACCTCACTCCCTACCCCAATACAGCCAAGGACCATCCTCATCCCCTATCAAAATACAGCCCAGCAGCAAGCTCCCCCCCTACTCCAATACAGCCCCGGACCACCCCCACCGCCTACCCAATACAACTCAGCACCAGCCTCACCCCCTACCCCAATACAGCCCCGGACCACCCCCACCCCATACCCAATACAACTCAGCACCAGCCTCACCACCTGCCCCAATACAGCTCAGCACCTGCCCCACCCCATACCCCAATACAGCCCAGGATCAGCCTCATCCCCTTCCCCAATATAGAACAGCACCAACCTCACCCCCTACCCCAATACAGCCCAGGACCACCTCCATCCCCAACCCCAATACAGCCCAGGACCAGTCTCAACACTACTCCAATACAGCCCAGGACCTGCCTCAGCCCCTACCCCATTACAGCCAAGGACCACACCCCACACCCTACCCCAATAGAGCACAGGACCAGCTACATCCGCTACCCAATACAGCTCAGCACCAACCTCACTCCCTACCCAAATACAGCCCAGGACCAGCCTCATCCACTACCCCAATACAGCCCAGGACCAGCCTCATCCCATACCCAAATACAGCCTAGCACCAAGCTCACTCCCAACCCCATTAAAGCCCACGACCAGCCTCATCCTCTACCCCAATACATCTCAGGACCAGCCTCAACACTACTACAATACAGCCCAGGACCAGCCTCACCCCCTACCCCAATACAGCCCGGGAACACCTCCAACCCTTCCCCAATACAGCCCAGGACCTGCCTCATCTCCTACCCCAATACAGCCCAGAACCAGACTCAGCCCCTACCCCATTAAAGCCCAGGACTACACCCTACACCCTACCCCAATAGAGCCCAGGACCAGCCACATCTGCTACCCAACACAGCTCAGCCCCAACCTCACCCCCTACCCTAATACAGCCCAGGAACACCCCTCGCAACCTAACCAGCACAGCTCAGCACCAGCTACACACCCTACCCCAATAATGCCCATGACCACTCCCCACACCATACCCAATACAGCTCAGCACCACCCTCACCACCTTCCCAATACAGCCCAGGAGCAGCCACATCCCCTATCCAAATACAGCTTAGCACCAGCCTCATCCCCTACCCAAATACAGACCAGCACCAACCTTAAACCAGACCCCAACACAGCCAGGACCAGCCCCATCCCATAACCCAATAGAGCTCAGCACCAACCCCACCCCCTACCCCAATACAGCCAAGGACCGGCCTCATCCCCTACCCCAATACAGCCCAGCACCAACCTTAGCCCTACTCCAATACTGCAGGGCACCAGCCTCATCCACTACCCCAATACTGCCCAGGACCAGCCTCATCCCATACCGAAATACAGCGCAGGACCAAGCTCACCCCCTACCCCAATACATCCCAGGACCAGCCTCATCCCCTAGCCCAATACATCCCAAGACCAGCCTCAACCCCTACTCAATACAGCGCAGAACCAAGCTCACCCCCTACCCCAATACAGCCCAGGACCAGCCTCATCCCCTAAACCCAATACAGCCCAGGACCATCCTCACCCTCTACCCCAATACAGCCCAGGACCACCTCCATCCACTACCCCAATACAGAACAGGACCAGCCTCATCCCCTACTCAATACAGATTAGCACCAACCTCACTCCCTACCCCAATACAGCCAAAGACCAGCCTCATCCACTACCCCAAAACAGACCAGGACCCCACCACCCCAGCTCCTACCCAATACAGCTCAGCACCAGCCTCACTACCTGACCCAATACAGCTCAGCACCAACCTCACCCCCTACCCCAATACAGTCCAGGACCACTCCCACCCTGACCCCAAAACAGCCCAGGACTACCCCTCAGCCCCTACCCAATACAGCTCAGCGCCAGCCTCACGCACCTGCCCCAATACAGGTCAGAACCTGCCTCAGTCCCTATCCCAATACTGCCCAGGACCACCCCCATCCGCTACCCCAATACAGCTCAGCACCACCCCCACCCCATACCCCAATAGAGCCCAGGACCAGCCTCATCCCCTACCCTAATACAGAACAGTACCAACCTCACCCTCTACCCCAATACAGCCTAGGACCAGCCTCATCCCCTGCTCAATACAGATTAGTACCAACCTCACTCCCTACCCCAATACAGCCCAGGACCAGCCTCATCCACTACCCCAATACAGTCCAGGACCAGCCTCATTCCCTACCCCAATGCAGCCCAGCACCAACCTCACCCCCTACCCCAATACAGCCCAGGACCACTCCCAACCCCTACCCAATACAGCTCACCACCAGCCTTACCCCCTACCCCAATACAGACCAGGACCCCACCACTCCAGCTCCTACTGAGTACTGCTCAGCACCAGCCTCACTACCTGACCCACTACAGCTCAGCACCAACCTCACACCCTACTCCAATTCAGCCCAGGACCACTCCCACCCCCTACCCCAATACAGCCCAGGACTATCCCTCTGCCCATACCCAATACAGCTCAGCCCACCTGCCCCGAAACAGCTCAGAACCTGCCTCATCACCTACCCCAATACAGCCCAGTACCAGCCTCATCCCCTACACCAATACAGCCCAGGACCAGCCCCATCCCCTACACCAATAGAGCTCAGCACCACCCCCACCCTCTACCCAATACAACCAAGGACCGGCCTCATCCACTACCCCAATACAGACCCGCACCAACCTCAGCCCTACTCCAATACAACCCAGGACCAGCCTCATCCCATAGCCAAATACAGCCCAGAACCAAGCTCATCCCCTACCCCAATACATCCCAGGATCAGCCTCAACCCTATCCCAATACAGCCCAGGACCAGCGTCATCCACTACCCCAATACAGCCCAGGACCACGACCATCCCCTACCCCAATACATCCCAGGACCAGCCTCATCCCATACCCAAATACAGCCCAGCACCAAGCTCACCCCCTACCCCAATACTGCCCAGGACCAGCCTCATCTCCTACCCCAATACATCCCAGGACCAGCCTCAACACTACCCCAAAGCAGCCCAGGACCAGCCTCAACCCTACCCCAATGCAGCCCAGGACCAGCCTCACCCACTACCCCAGTACAGCCCAGAACCAGCCTCAACCCTACCCCAATACAGCCCAGGACCAGCCTCATCCCTTACTCAATACAGCTTAGTACCAACCTCACTCCCTACCCCAATACAGCCCAGGACCAGCCTCATCCACTACACCAATACAGACCAGGACCAGCCTCATCCAATAACCCAATACAGCCCAGCACCAACCTCACCCCCTACCTCAATAGAGCTCAGCACCAACCTCACCCCATACCCCAATACAGCCCAGGACCACTCCCCACCCCCTACCCAATACAGCTCAGCACCAACCTCACTACCTGACCCAATACAGCTCAGAATAAGCCTCACCCACTATCCCAATACAGCGCAGGAACTCCCCCCGTACCCTAACCAGTACAGCTCAGCACCAGCTACACACCCTACCCCAATAAAGCCCAGGACCATTCCCCATCCCATACCCAATACAGCTCAGCACCAGCCTCACCACCTCCCCAATACAGCCCAGGAGCAGCCCCAAACACTATCCAAATACAGCTTAGCACCACCCACAACCCCTAGCCCAATACAGACCAGGACCAGCCTCATCCCCTACCCCAATACAGACCAGCACCAACCTCACTACAGACCCTAATACAGTCAGGACAAGCCCCATCCCCTAACCCAATAGAGCTCAGCATTCACCCACCCCCTACCCCAATACAGCCAAGGACCGGCCTCATCCCCTACCCCAATACAGCCCAGCACCAACCTCAGCCCTACTCCAATAGTGCTCAGGACCAGCCTCATCCCCTACCCAAACACATCCCAGGACCAGCCTCATCTCCTACACCAATCCAGCCCAGGACCATCCTCATTCCCTACTCAATACAGCTTAATACCAACCTCATTCCCTACCCGAATACAGCCCAGGACCAGCCTCAAACCCTACCCCAATAGAGCCCAGGTCCACCTCCATTCCCAACCCCAATACAGCCCAGGACCAGCCTCATCTCCTACACCAGTACAGCCCAGGACCATCCTCATTCCCTACTCAATACAGCTTAATACCAACCTCATCCCTACCCCAATACAGCCCAGGACCAGCCTCATCCATTACCCCAATACAGACCAGGACCAGCCTCATCCCCTATCCAATACAGCCCAGCACCAACCTCACCCCCTACCCCAATTTAACTCAGCACCAGCCTCACCCCCTACCCCAATACAGCCCAGGATCCCACCACCCCAGCTCCTATCCAATACGGCTCAACACCAGCCTCACTACCTGACCCAATACAGCTCAGCACCAACCTCACCCCCTAACCCAATACAGCACATGACCAATCCCACCCCCTACCCCAATACAGCCCAGGACTACCCCTCAGCTCCTACCCAATACAGCTCAGCGCCAGCCTCACCCACCTGCCCCAATACAGCTCAGAACCTGCCTCAGCCCCTACCCCAATACTGCCCAGGACCATCCCCATCCGCTACCTCAATAGAGCCCAGGACCACTCCTACACCCTACCCCAATACAGCCCAGGACTACCCCTCAGCCCCTACCCAATACAGCTCAGCGCCAGCATCACCCACCTGCCCCAATACAGCTCAGAACCTGCCTCAGCCCCTACCCCAATACTGCCCAGGACCACCCCCATCCGCTACCACAATACAGCTCAGCACCAGCCCCACCCCATACCCCAATACAGCCCAGGACCAGTCTCAACACTACTCCAATACAGCCCAGGACCTGCCTCAGCCCCTACCCCATTACAGCCAAGGACCACACCCCACACCCTACCCCAATAGTGCCCAGGACCAGCCACATCCGCTACCCAATACAGCTCAGCACCAACCTCACCCCCTACCCTAATACAGCCCAGGAACAGCCCCCGCACCCTAACCAGCACAGTTCAGCACCAGCTACACACCCTACCCCAATAAACCCCAGGACCACTCCCCACATCATACCCAATACAGCTCAGCACCAGCCTCACCACCTCCCCAATAGAGCCCAGGAGCAGCCACATCCCCTATCCAAATACAACTTAGCACCACCCACACCCCCTAGCCCAATGCAGACCAGGACCAGCTTCATCCCCTACCCCAATACAGACCAGCACCAACCTTAATCCAGACCCCAATACAGCCAGGACTAGCCCCATCCCATAACCCAATAGAGCTCAGCACCACCCCCACCCCCTACCCCAATACAGCCAAGGACCGGCCTCATCCCCTACCCCAATACAGCCCAGCACCAACCTTAGCCCTACCCCAATACTGCCAGGCACCAGCCTCATCCACTACCCCAATACTGCCCAGGACCAGCCTCATCCCATACCGAAATACAGCGCAGGACCAAGCTCACCCCCTACCCCAATACATCCCAGGACCAGCCACATCCCCTAGCCCAATACATCCCAAGACCAGCCTCAACCCCTACTCAATACAGCGCAGAACCAAGCTCACCCCCTACCCCAATACAGCCCAGGACCAGCCTCATCCCCTAAACCCAATACAGCCCAGGACCATCCTCACCCTCTACCCCAATACAGCCCAGGACCACCTCCATCCACTACCCCAATACAGAACAGGACCAGCCTCATCCCCTACTCAATACAGATTAGCACCAACCTCACTCCCTACCCCAATACAGCCAAGGACCAGCCTCATCCACTACCCCAATACAGACCAGGACCCCACCACCCCAGCTCCTACCCAATACAGCTCAGCACCAGCCTCACTACCTGACCCAATACAGCTCAGCACCAACCTCACACCCTACCCCAATACAGTCCAGGACCACTCCCACCCCGACCCCAATACAGCCCAGGACTACCCCTCAGCCCCTACCCAATACAGCTCGGCGCCAGCATCACCCACCTGCCCCAATACAGCTCGGAAACTGCCTCAGTCCCTATCCCAATACTGCCCAGGACCACCCCCATCCGCTACCCCAATACAGCTCAGCACCACCCCCACCCCATACCCCAATAGAGCCCAGGACCAGCCTCATCCCCTACCCTAATACAGAACAGTACCAACCTCACCCTCTACCCCAATACAGCCTAGGACCAGCCTCATCCCCTGCTCAATACAGATTAGTACCAACCTCACTCCCTACCCCAATACAGCCCAGGACCAGCCTCATCCACTACCCCAATACAGTGCAGGACCAGCCTCATTCCCTACCCCAATGCAGCCCAGCACCAACCTCACCCCCCTACCCCAATACAGCCCAGGACCTCTCCCAACCCCTACCCAATACAGCTCACCACCAGCCTCACCCCCTACCCCAATACAGACCAGGACCCCACCACTCCAGCTCCTACTGAGTACTGCTCAGCACCAGCCTCACTACCTGACCCACTACAGCTCAGCACCAACCTCACACCCTACTCCAATTCAGCCCAGGACCACTCCCACCCCCTACCCCAATACAGCCCAGGACTATCCCTCTGCCCCATACCCAATACAGCTCAGCGCCAGCCTCACTCACCTGCCCCGAAACAGCTCAGAACCTGCCTCATCACCTACCCCAATACAGCCCAGGACCAGCCTCATCCCCTACACCAATAGAGCTCAGCACCACCCCCACCCTCTACCCAATACAACCAAGGACCGGCCTCATCCACTACCCCAATACAGCCCCGCACCAACCTCAGCCCTACTCCAATACAACCCAGGACCAGCCTCATCCCATAGCCAAATACAGCCCAGAACCAAGCTCATCCCCTACCCCAATACATCCCAGGATCAGCCTCAACCCTATCCCAATACAGCCCAGGACCAGCGTCATCCACTACCCCAATACAGCCCAGGACCACGACCATCCCCTACCCCAATACAGCCCAGGACCAGCCTCATCCCATACCCAAATGCAGCCCAGCACCAAGCTCACCCCCTACCCCAATACTGCCCAGGACCAGCCTCATCTCCTACCCCAATACATCCCAGGACCAGCCTCAACACTACCCCAAAGCAGCCCAGGACCAGCCTCAACCCTACCCCAATGCAGCCCAGGACCAGCCTCACCCACTACCCCAGTACAGCCCATAACCAGCCTCAACCCTACCCCAATACAGCCCAGGACCAGCCTCATCCCTTACTCAATACAGCTTAGTACCAACCTCACTCCCTATCCCAATACAGCCCAGGACCAGCCTCATCCACTACACCAATACAGACCAGGACCAGCCTCATCCAATAACCCAATACAGCCCAGCACCAACCTCACCCCCTACCCCAATACAGCCCCGCACCAACCTTAGCCCTACTCCAATACTGCCAGGCACCAGCCTCATCCACTACCCCAATACTGCCCAGGACCAGCCTCATCCCATACCGAAATACAGCGCAGGACCAAGCTCACCCCCTACCCCAATACATCCCAGGACCAGCCTCATCCCCTAGCCCAATACATCCCAAGACCAGCCTCAACCCCTACTCAATACAGCGCAGAACCAAGCTCACCCCCTACCCCAATGCAGCCCAGGACCAGCCTCATCCCCTAAACCCAATACAGCCCAAGACCATCCTCACCCTCTACCCCAATACAGCCCAGGACCACCTCCATCCACTACCCCAATACAGAACAGGACCAGCCTCATCCCCTACTCAATACAGATTAGCACCAACCTCACTCCCTACCCCAATACAGCCAAGGACCAGCCTCATCCACTACCCCAATACAGACCAGGACCAGCCTCATCCCCTAAACCCAATACAGCCCAAGACCATCCTCACCCTCTACCCCAATACAGCCCAGGACCACCTCCATCCACTACCCCAATACAGAACAGGACCAGCCTCATCCCCTACTCAATACAGATTAGCACCAACCTCACTCCCTACCCCAATACAGCCAAGGACCAGCCTCATCCACTACCCCAATACAGACCAGGACCCCACCACCCCATCTCCTACCCAATACAGCTCAGCACCAGCCTCACTACCTGACCCAATACAGCTCAGCACCAACCTCACCCCCTACCCCAATACAGTCCAGGACCACTCCCACCCCGACCCCAATACAGCCCAGGACTACCCCTCAGCCCCTACCCAATACAGCTCAGCGCCAGCCTCACCCACCTGCCCCAATACAGGTCAGAACCTGCCTCAGTCCCTATCCCAATACTGCCCAGGACCACCCCCATCCGCTACCCCAATACAGCTCAGCACCACCCCCACCCCATACCCCAATAGAGCCCAGGACCAGCCTCATCCCCTACCCTAATACAGAACAGTACCAACCTCACCCTCTACCCCAATACAGCCTAGGACCAGCCTCATCCCCTGCTCAATACAGATTAGTACCAACCTCACTCCCTACCCCTATACAGCCCAGGACCAGCCTCATCCACTACCCCAATACAGTCCAGGACCAGCCTCATTCCCTACCCCAATGCAGCCCAGCACCAACCTCACCCCCTACCCCAATACAGCCCAGGACCACTCCCAACCCCTACCCAATACAGCTCACCACCAGCCTCACCCCCTACCCCAATACAGACCAGGACCCCACCACTCCAGCTCCTACTGAGTACTGCTCAGCACCAGCCTCACTACCTGACCCACTACAGCTCAGCACCAACCTCACACCCTACTCCAATTCAGCCCAGGACCACTCCCACCCCCTACCCCAATACAGCCCAGGACTATCCCTCTGCCCCATACCCAATACAGCTCAGCGCCAGCCTCACCCACCTGCCCCGAAACAGCTCAGAACCTGCCTCATCACCTACCCCAATACAGCCCAGGACCAGCCTCATCCCCTACACCAATACAGCCCAGGAGCAGCCTCATCCCCTACCCCAATAGAGCTCAGCACCACCCCCACCCTCTACCCAATACAACCAAGGACCGGCCTCATCCACTACCCCAATACATCCCAGGATCAGCCTCAACCCTATCCCAATACAGCCCAGGACCAGCGTCATCCACTACCCCAATACAGCCCAGGACCACGACCATCCCCTACCCCAATACAGCCCAGGACCAGCCTCATCTCATACCCAAATACAGCCCAGCACCAAGCTCACCCCCTACCCCAATACTGCCCAGGACCAGCCTCATCTCCTACCCCAATACATCCCAGGACCAGCCTCAACACTACCCCAAAGCAGCCCAGGACCAGCCTCAACCCTACCCCAATGCAGCCCAGGACCAGCCTCACCCACTACCCCAGTACAGCCCAGAACCAGCCTCAACCCTACCCCAATACAGCCCAGGACCAGCCTCATCCCTTACTCAATACAGCTTAGTACCAACCTCACTCCCTACCCCAATACAGCCCAGGACCAGCCTCATCCACTACACCAATACAGACCAGGACCAGCCTCATCCAATAACCCAATACAGCTCAGCACCAACCTCACCCCCTACCTCAATAGAGCTCAGCACCAACCTCACCCCATACCCCAATACAGCCCAGGACCACTCCCCCCGCCCTACCCAATACAGCTCAGCACCAACCTCACTACCTGACCCAATACAGCTCAGAATAAGCCTCACCCACTATCCCAATACAGCGCAGGAACACCCCCCGTACCCTAACCAGTACAGCTCAGCACCAGCTACACACCCTACCCCAATAAAGCCCAGGACCACTCCCCACCCCATACCCAATACAGCTCAGCACCAGCCTCACCACCTCCCCAATACAGCCCAGGAGCAGCCCCAAACACTATCCAAATACAGCTTAGCACCACCCACAACCCCTAGCCCAATACAGACCAGGACCAGCCTCATCCCCTAAACCCAATACAGCCCAGGACCATCCTCACCCTCTACCCCAATACAGCCCAGGACCACCTCCATCCACTACCCCAATACAGAACAGGACCAGCCTCATCCCCTACTCAATACAGATTAGCACCAACCTCACTCCCTACCCCAATACAGCCAAAGACCAGCCTCATCCACTACCCCAAAACAGACCAGGACCCCACCACCCCAGCTCCTACCCAATACAGCTCAGCACCAGCCTCACTACCTGACCCAATACAGCTCAGCACCAACCTCACCCCCTACCCCAATACAGTCCAGGACCACTCCCACCCTGACCCCAATACAGCCCAGGACTACCCCTCAGCCCCTACCCAATACAGCTCAGCGCCAGCCTCACCCACCTGCCCCAATACAGGTCAGAACCTGCCTCAGTCCCTATCCCAATACTGCCCAGGACCACCCCCATCCGCTACCCCAATACAGCTCAGCACCACCCCCACCCCATACCCCAATAGAGCCCAGGACCAGCCTCATCCCCTACCCTAATACAGAACAGTACCAACCTCACCCTCTACCCCAATACAGCCTAGGACCAGCCTCATCTCCTGCTCAATACAGATTAGTACCAACCTCACTCCCTACCCCAATACAGCCCAGGACCAGCCTCATCCACTACCCCAATACAGTCCAGGACCAGCCTCATTCCCTACCCCAATGCAGCCCAGCACCAACCTCACCCCCTACCCCAATACAGCCCAGGACCACTCCCAACCCCTACCCAATACAGCTCACCACCAGCCTTACCCCCTACCCCAATACAGACCAGGACCCCACCACTCCAGCTCCTACTGAGTACTGCTCAGCACCAGCCTCACTACCTGACCCACTACAGCTCAGCACCAACCTCACACCCTACTCCAATTCAGCCCAGGACCACTCCCACCCCCTACCCCAATACAGCCCAGGACTATCCCTCTGCCCATACCCAATACAGCTCAGCGCCAGCCTCACCCACCTGCCCCGAAACAGCTCAGAACCTGCCTCATCACCTACCCCAATACAGCCCAGTACCAGCCTCATCCCCTACACCAATACAGCCCAGGACCAGCCCCATCCCCTACACCAATAGAGCTCAGCACCACCCCCACCCTCTACCCAATACAACCAAGGACCGGCCTCATCCACTACCCCAATACAGCCCCGCACCAACCTCAGCCCTACTCCAATACAACCCAGGACCAGCCTCATCCCATAGCCAAATACAGCCCAGAACCAAGCTCATCCCCTACCCCAATACATCCCAGGAACAGCCACAACCCTATCCCAATACAGCCCAGGACCAGCGTCATCCACTACCCCAATACAGCCCAGGACCACGACCATCCCCTACCCCAATACATCCCAGGACCAGCCTCATCCCATACCCAAATACAGCCCAGCACCAAGCTCACCCCCTACCCCAATACTGCCCAGGACCAGCCTCATCTCCTACCCCAATACATCCCAGGACCAGCCTCAACACTACCCCAAAGCAGCCCAGGACCAGCCTCAACCCTACCCCAATGCAGCCCAGGACCAGCCTCACCCACTACCCCAGTACAGCCCAGAACCAGCCTCAACCCTACCCCAATACAGCCCAGGACCAGCCTCATCCCTTACTCAATACAGCTTAGTACCAACCTCACTCCCTACCCCAATACAGCCCAGGACCAGCCTCATCCACTACACCAATACAGACCAGGACCAGCCTCATCCAATAACCCAATACAGCCCAGCACCAACCTCACCCCCTACCTCAATAGAGCTCAGCACCAACCTCACCCCATACCCCAATACAGCCCAGGACCACTCCCCACCCCCTACCCAATACAGCTCAGCACCAACCTCACTACCTGACCCAATACAGCTCAGAATAAGCCTCACCCACTATCGCAATACAGCGCAGGAACACCCCCCGTACCCTAACCAGTACAGCTCAGCACCAGCTACACACCCTACCCCAATAAAGCCCAGGACCACTCCCCATCCCATACCCAATACAGCTCAGCACCAGCCTCACCACCTCCCCAATACAGCCCAGGAGCAGCCCCAAACACTATCCAAATACAGCTTAGCACCACCCACAACCCCTAGCCCAATACAGACCAGGACCAGCCTCATCCCCTACCCCAATACAGACCAGCACCAACCTCACTACAGACCCTAATACAGTCAGGACAAGCCCCATCCCCTAACCCAATAGAGCTCAGCATTCACCCACCCCCTACCCCAATACAGCCAAGGACCGGCCTCATCCCCTACCCCAATACAGCCCAGCACCAACCTCAGCCCTACTCCAATAGTGCTCAGGACCAGCCTCATCCCCTACCCAAACACATCCCAGGACCAGCCTCATCTCCTACACCAATCCAGCCCAGGACCATCCTCATTCCCTACTCAATACAGCTTAATACCAACCTCATTCCCTACCCGAATACAGCCCAGGACCAGCCTCAAACCCTACCCCAATAGAGCCCAGGTCCACCTCCATTCCCAACCCCAATACAGCCCAGGACCAGCCTCATCTCCTACACCAGTACAGCCCAGGACCATCCTCATTCCCTACTCAATACAGCTTAATACCAACCTCATCCCTACCCCAATACAGCCCAGGACCAGCCTCATCCATTACCCCAATACAGACCAGGACCAGCCTCATCCCCTATCCAATACAGCCCAGCACCAACCTCACCCCCTACCCCAATTTAACTCAGCACCAGCCTCACCCCCTACCCCAATACAGCCCAGGATCCCACCACCCAGCTCCTATCCAATACGGCTCAACACCAGCCTCACTACCTGACCCAATACAGCTCAGCACCAACCTCACCCCCTAACCCAATACAGCACATGACCAATCCCACCCCCTACCCCAATACAGCCCAGGACTACCCCTCAGCTCCTACCCAATACAGCTCAGCGCCAGCCTCACCCACCTGCCCCAATACAGCTCAGAACCTGCCTCAGCCCCTACCCCAATACTGCCCAGGACCATCCCCATCCGCTACCTCAATAGAGCCCAGGACCACTCCTACACCCTACCCCAATACAGCCCAGGACTACCCCTCAGCCCCTACCCAATACAGCTCAGCGCCAGCATCACCCACCTGCCCCAATACAGCTCAGAACCTGCCTCAGCCCCTACCCCAATACTGCCCAGGACCACCCCCATCCGCTACCACAATACAGCTCAGCACCAGCCCCACCCCATACCCCAATACAGCCCAGGACCAGTCTCAACACTACTCCAATACAGCCCAGGACCTGCCTCAGCCCCTACCCCATTACAGCCAAGGACCACACCCCACACCCTACCCCAATAGTGCCCAGGACCAGCCACATCCGCTACCCAATACAGCTCAGCACCAACCTCACCCCCTACCCTAATACAGCCCAGGAACAGCCCCCGCACCCTAACCAGCACAGTTCAGCACCAGCTACACACCCTACCCCAATAAACCCCAGGACCACTCCCCACATCATACCCAATACAGCTCAGCACCAGCCTCACCACCTCCCCAATAGAGCCCAGGAGCAGCCACATCCCCTATCCAAATACAACTTAGCACCACCCACACCCCCTAGCCCAATGCAGACCAGGACCAGCTTCATCCCCTACCCCAATACAGACCAGCACCAACCTTAATCCAGACCCCAATACAGCCAGGACTAGCCCCATCCCATAACCCAATAGAGCTCAGCACCACCCCCACCCCCTACCCCAATACAGCCAAGGACCGGCCTCATCCCCTACCCCAATACAGCCCAGCACCAACCTTAGCCCTACCCCAATACTGCCAGGCACCAGCCTCATCCACTACCCCAATACTGCCCAGGACCAGCCTCATCCCATACCGAAATACAGCGCAGGACCAAGCTCACCCCCTACCCCAATACATCCCAGGACCAGCCACATCCCCTAGCCCAATACATCCCAAGACCAGCCTCAACCCCTACTCAATACAGCGCAGAACCAAGCTCACCCCCTACCCCAATACAGCCCAGGACCAGCCTCATCCCCTAAACCCAATACAGCCCAGGACCATCCTCACCCTCTACCCCAATACAGCCCAGGACCACCTCCATCCACTACCCCAATACAGAACAGGACCAGCCTCATCCCCTACTCAATACAGATTAGCACCAACCTCACTCCCTACCCCAATACAGCCAAGGACCAGCCTCATCCACTACCCCAATACAGACCAGGACCCCACCACCCCAGCTCCTACCCAATACAGCTCAGCACCAGCCTCACTACCTGACCCAATACAGCTCAGCACCAACCTCACACCCTACCCCAATACAGTCCAGGACCACTCCCACCCCGACCCCAATACAGCCCAGGACTACCCCTCAGCCCCTACCCAATACAGCTCGGCGCCAGCATCACCCACCTGCCCCAATACAGCTCGGAAACTGCCTCAGTCCCTATCCCAATACTGCCCAGGACCACCCCCATCCGCTACCCCAATACAGCTCAGCACCACCCCCACCCCATACCCCAATAGAGCCCAGGACCAGCCTCATCCCCTACCCTAATACAGAACAGTACCAACCTCACCCTCTACCCCAATACAGCCTAGGACCAGCCTCATCCCCTGCTCAATACAGATTAGTACCAACCTCACTCCCTACCCCAATACAGCCCAGGACCAGCCTCATCCACTACCCCAATACAGTGCAGGACCAGCCTCATTCCCTACCCCAATGCAGCCCAGCACCAACCTCACCCCCTACCCCAATACAGCCCAGGACCTCTCCCAACCCCTACCCAATACAGCTCACCACCAGCCTCACCCCCTACCCCAATACAGACCAGGACCCCACCACTCCAGCTCCTACTGAGTACTGCTCAGCACCAGCCTCACTACCTGACCCACTACAGCTCAGCACCAACCTCACACCCTACTCCAATTCAGCCCAGGACCACTCCCACCCCCTACCCCAATACAGCCCAGGACTATCCCTCTGCCCCATACCCAATACAGCTCAGCGCCAGCCTCACTCACCTGCCCCGAAACAGCTCAGAACCTGCCTCATCACCTACCCCAATACAGCCCAGGACCAGCCTCATCCCCTACACCAATAGAGCTCAGCACCACCCCCACCCTCTACCCAATACAACCAAGGACCGGCCTCATCCACTACCCCAATACAGCCCCGCACCAACCTCAGCCCTACTCCAATACAACCCAGGACCAGCCTCATCCCATAGCCAAATACAGCCCAGAACCAAGCTCATCCCCTACCCCAATACATCCCAGGATCAGCCTCAACCCTATCCCAATACAGCCCAGGACCAGCGTCATCCACTACCCCAATACAGCCCAGGACCACGACCATCCCCTACCCCAATACAGCCCAGGACCAGCCTCATCCCATACCCAAATGCAGCCCAGCACCAAGCTCACCCCCTACCCCAATACTGCCCAGGACCAGCCTCATCTCCTACCCCAATACATCCCAGGACCAGCCTCAACACTACCCCAAAGCAGCCCAGGACCAGCCTCAACCCTACCCCAATACAGCCCAGGACCAGCCTCACCCACTACCCCAGTACAGCCCATAACCAGCCTCAACCCTACCCCAATACAGCCCAGGACCAGCCTCATCCCTTACTCAATACAGCTTAGTACCAACCTCACTCCCTATCCCAATACAGCCCAGGACCAGCCTCATCCACTACACCAATACAGACCAGGACCAGCCTCATCCAATAACCCAATACAGCCCAGCACCAACCTCACCCCCTACCCCAATACAGCCCCGCACCAACCTTAGCCCTACTCCAATACTGCCAGGCACCAGCCTCATCCACTACCCCAATACTGCCCAGGACCAGCCTCATCCCATACCGAAATACAGCGCAGGACCAAGCTCACCCCCTACCCCAATACATCCCAGGACCAGCCTCATCCCCTAGCCCAATACATCCCAAGACCAGCCTCAACCCCTACTCAATACAGCGCAGAACCAAGCTCACCCCCTACCCCAATGCAGCCCAGGACCAGCCTCATCCCCTAAACCCAATACAGCCCAAGACCATCCTCACCCTCTACCCCAATACAGCCCAGGACCACCTCCATCCACTACCCCAATACAGAACAGGACCAGCCTCATCCCCTACTCAATACAGATTAGCACCAACCTCACTCCCTACCCCAATACAGCCAAGGACCAGCCTCATCCACTACCCCAATACAGACCAGGACCAGCCTCATCCCCTAAACCCAATACAGCCCAAGACCATCCTCACCCTCTACCCCAATACAGCCCAGGACCACCTCCATCCACTACCCCAATACAGAACAGGACCAGCCTCATCCCCTACTCAATACAGATTAGCACCAACCTCACTCCCTACCCCAATACAGCCAAGGACCAGCCTCATCCACTACCCCAATACAGACCAGGACCCCACCACCCCATCTCCTACCCAATACAGCTCAGCACCAGCCTCACTACCTGACCCAATACAGCTCAGCACCAACCTCACCCCCTACCCCAATACAGTCCAGGACCACTCCCACCCCGACCCCAATACAGCCCAGGACTACCCCTCAGCCCCTACCCAATACAGCTCAGCGCCAGCCTCACCCACCTGCCCCAATACAGGTCAGAACCTGCCTCAGTCCCTATCCCAATACTGCCCAGGACCACCCCCATCCGCTACCCCAATACAGCTCAGCACCACCCCCACCCCATACCCCAATAGAGCCCAGGACCAGCCTCATCCCCTACCCTAATACAGAACAGTACCAACCTCACCCTCTACCCCAATACAGCCTAGGACCAGCCTCATCCCCTGCTCAATACAGATTAGTACCAACCTCACTCCCTACCCCTATACAGCCCAGGACCAGCCTCATCCACTACCCCAATACAGTCCAGGACCAGCCTCATTCCCTACCCCAATGCAGCCCAGCACCAACCTCACCCCCTACCCCAATACAGCCCAGGACCACTCCCAACCCCTACCCAATACAGCTCACCACCAGCCTCACCCCCTACCCCAATACAGACCAGGACCCCACCACTCCAGCTCCTACTGAGTACTGCTCAGCACCAGCCTCACTACCTGACCCACTACAGCTCAGCACCAACCTCACACCCTACTCCAATTCAGCCCAGGACCACTCCCACCCCCTACCCCAATACAGCCCAGGACTATCCCTCTGCCCCATACCCAATACAGCTCAGCGCCAGCCTCACCCACCTGCCCCGAAACAGCTCAGAACCTGCCTCATCACCTACCCCAATACAGCCCAGGACCAGCCTCATCCCCTACACCAATACAGCCCAGGAGCAGCCTCATCCCCTACCCCAATAGAGCTCAGCACCACCCCCACCCTCTACCCAATACAACCAAGGACCGGCCTCATCCACTACCCCAATACATCCCAGGATCAGCCTCAACCCTATCCCAATACAGCCCAGGACCAGCGTCATCCACTACCCCAATACAGCCCAGGACCACGACCATCCCCTACCCCAATACAGCCCAGGACCAGCCTCATCTCATACCCAAATACAGCCCAGCACCAAGCTCACCCCCTACCCCAATACTGCCCAGGACCAGCCTCATCTCCTACCCCAATACATCCCAGGACCAGCCTCAACACTACCCCAAAGCAGCCCAGGACCAGCCTCAACCCTACCCCAATGCAGCCCAGGACCAGCCTCACCCACTACCCCAGTACAGCCCAGAACCAGCCTCAACCCTACCCCAATACAGCCCAGGACCAGCCTCATCCCTTACTCAATACAGCTTAGTACCAACCTCACTCCCTACCCCAATACAGCCCAGGACCAGCCTCATCCACTACACCAATACAGACCAGGACCAGCCTCATCCAATAACCCAATACAGCCCAGCACCAACCTCACCCCCTACCTCAATAGAGCTCAGCACCAACCTCACCCCATACCCCAATACAGCCCAGGACCACTCCCCACCCCCTACCCAATACAGCTCAGCACCAACCTCACTACCTGACCCAATACAGCTCAGAATAAGCCTCACCCACTATCCCAATACAGCGCAGGAACACCCCCCGTACCCTAACCAGTACAGCTCAGCACCAGCTACACACCCTACCCCAATAAAGCCCAGGACCACTCCCCACCCCATACCCAATACAGCTCAGCACCAGCCTCACCACCTCCCCAATACAGCCCAGGAGCAGCCCCAAACACTATCCAAATACAGCTTAGCACCACCCACAACCCCTAGCCCAATACAGACCAGGACCAGCCTCATCCCCTACCCCAATACAGACCAGCACCAACCTCACCACAGACCTTAATACAGTCAGGACAAGCCCCATCCCCTAACCCAATAGAGCTCAGCATTCACCCACCCCCTACCCCAATACAGCCAAGGACCGGCCTCATCCCCTACCCCAATACAGCCCAGCACCAACCTCAGCCCTACTCCAATAGTGCTCAGGACCAGCCTCATCCCCTACCCAAACACATCCCAGGACCAGCCTCATCTCCTACACCAATCCAGCCCAGGACCATCCTCATTCCCTACTCAATACAGCTTAATACCAACCTCATTCCCTACCCGAATACAGCCCAGGACCAGCCTCAAACCCTACCCCAATAGAGCCCAGGTCCACCTCCATTCCCAACCCCAATACAGCCCAGGACCAGCCTCATCTCCTACACCAGTACAGCCCAGGACCATCCTCATTCCCTACTCAATACAGCTTAATACCAACCTCATCCCTACCCCAATACAGCCCAGGACCAGCCTCATCCATTACCCCAATACAGACCAGGACCAGCCTCATCCCCTATCCAATACAGCCCAGCACCAACCTCACCCCCTACCCCAATTTAACCCAGCACCAGCCTCACCCCCTACCCCAATACAGCCCAGGATCCCACCACCCCAGCTCCTATCCAATACGGCTCAACACCAGCCTCACTACCTGACCCAATACAGCTCAGCACCAACCTCACCCCCTAACCCAATACAGCACATGACCAATCCCACCCCCTACCCCAATACAGCCCAGGACTACCCCTCAGCCCCTACCCAATACAGCTCAGCACCAGCCTCACCCACCTGCCCCAATACAGCTCAGAACCTGCCTCAGCCCCTACCCCAAAACTGCCCAGGACCATCCCCATCCGCTACCTCAATAGAGCCCAGGACCACTCCTACACCCTACCCCAATACAGCCCAGGACTACCCCTCAGCCCCTACCCAATACAGCTCAGCGCCAGCATCACCCACCTGCCCCAATACAGCTCAGAACCTGCCTCAGCCCCTACCCCAATACTGCCCAGGACCACCCCCATCCGCTACCCCAATACAGCTCAGCACCAGCCCCACCCCATACCCCAATACAGCCCAGGACCAGTCTCAACACTAATCCAATACAGCGCAGGACCTGCCTCAGCCCCTACCTCATTACAGCCAAGGACCACACCCCACACCCTACCCCAATAGTGCCCAGGACCAGCCACATCCGCTACCCAATACAGCTCAGCACCAACCTCACCCCCTACCCTAATACAGCCCAGGAACAGCCCCCGCACCCTAACCAGCACAGCTCAGCACCAGCTACACACCCTACCCCAATAAAGCCCAGGACCACTCCCCACACCATACCCAATACAGCTCAGCACCAAACTCACCACCTCCCCAATACAGCCCAGGAGAAGCCACATCCCCTATCCAAATACAACTTAGCACCACCCACACCCCCTAGCCCAATGCAGACCAGGACCAGCTTCATCCCCTACCCCAATACAGACCAGCACCAACCTTAAACCAGACCCCAATACAGCCAGGACTAGCCCCATCCCCTAACCCAATAGAGCTCAGCACCACCCCCACCCCCTACCCCAATACAGCCAAGGACCGGCCTCAAACCCTACCCCAGTACAGCCCAGCACCAACCTCAGCCCTACTCCAATACTGCCCGGGACCAGCCTCATCCACTACCCTAATACTGCCCAGGACCAGCCTCATCCCATACCGAAATACAGCGCAGCACCATGCTCAACCCCGCCCCCAATACAGCCCAGGACCAGCCTCATCCCCTAGCCCAATACATCCCAGGACCAGACTCACCCTCTACCCCAATACATCCCAGGATCAGCCTCAACCCTATCCCAATACAGACCAGGACCAGCCTCATCCACTACCCCAATACAGCCCAGGACCACCTCCATCCCCTGCACCAATACAGCCCAGGACCAGCCTCATCCCATACCCAAATACAGCCCAGCACCAAGCTCACCCCCCACCCAAATACTGCCCAGGACCAGCCTCATCCCCTACCCCAATACATCCCAGGACCAGCCTCAACCCTACCCCAAAGCAGCCCAGGACCAGCCTCAACCCTACCCCAAAGCAGCCCAGAACCAGCCTCACCCACTACCCCAATACAGCTTAGTACCAACCTCACTCCCTACCCCAATACAGCCCAGGACCAGCCTCATCCACTACACCAATACAGACCAGGACCAACCTCATCCAATACCCCAATACAGCCTAGCACCAACCTCACCACCTCCCTCAATATAGCTCAGCACCAACCTCACCCCCTACCTCATACAGCCCAGCACCACTCCCCACCCCTACCCCATACAGCTCAGCACCAACCTCACCCCCTACCCTAATACAGCCCAGGAACAGCCCCCGCACCCTAACCAGCACAGCTCAGCACCAGCTACACACCCTACCCCAATAAAGCCCAGGACCACTCCCCACACCATACCCAATACAGCTCAGCACCAGCCTCACCACCTCCCCAATACAGCCCAGGAGCAGCCACATCCCCTATCCAAATACAACTTAGCACCACCCATACCCCCTAGCCCAATGCAGACCAGGACCAGCTTCATCCCCTACCCCAATACAGACCAGCACCAACCTTAAACCAGACCCCAATACAGCCAGGACCAGCCCCATCCCCTAACCCAATAGAGCTCAGCACCACCCCCACCCCCTACCCCAATACAGCCAAGGACCGGCCTCATCCCCTACCCCCGTACAGCCCAGCACCAACCTCAGCCCTACTCCAATACTGCCCGGCACCAGCCTCATCCACTACCCCAATACAGCCCAGGACCATCCTCATTCCCTACTCAATACAGCTTAATACCAACCTCATTCCCTACCCCAATACAGCCCAGGACCAGCCTCATCCACTACCCCAATACAGACCAGGACCAGCCTCATCCCCTATCCAATACAGCCCAGCACCAACCTCACCCCCTACCCCAATTTAGCTCAGCATCAGCCTCACCCCCTACCCCAATACAGCCCAGGATCCCACCACCCCAGCTCCTACCCAATACGGCTCAACACCAGCCTCACTACCTGACCCAATACAGCTCAGCACCAACCTCACCCCCTAACCCAATACAGCACATGACCAATCCCACACCCTACCCCAATACAGCCCAGGACTACCCCTCAGCCCCTACCCAATACAGCTCAGCACCAGCCTCACCCACCTGCCCCAATACAGCTCAGAACCTGCCTCAGCCCCTACCCCAATACTGCCCAGGACCATCCCCATCCGCTACCTCAATAGAGCCCAGGACCACTCCTACACCCTACCCCAATACAGCCCAGGACTACCCCTCAGCCCCTACCCAATACAGCTCAGCGCCAGCATCACCCACCTGCCCCAATACAGCTCAGCACCTGCCCCACCCCATACCCCAATATAGCCCAGGATCAGCCTCATCCCCTTCCCCAATATAGAACAGCACCAACCTCACCCCCTACCCCAATACAGCCCAGGACCACCTCCATCCCCAACCCCAATACAGCCCAGGACCAGTCTCAACACTACTCCAATACAGCCCAGGACCTGCCTCAGCCCCTACCCCATTACACCCAAGGACCACACCCCACACCCTACCCCAATAGTGCCCAGGACCAGCCACATCCGCTACCCAATACAGCTCAGCACCAACCTCACCCCCTACCCTAATACAGCCCAGGAACAGCCCCCGCACCCTAACCAGCACAGTTCAGCACCAGCTACACACCCTACCCCAATAAAGCCCAGGACCACTCCCCACATCATACCCAATACAGCTCAGCACCAACCTCACTTCCTCCCCAATACAGCCCAGGAGCAGCCACATCCCCAATCGAAATACAACTTAGCACCACCCACACCCCCTAGCCCAATGCAGACCAGGACCAGCTTCATTCCCTACCCCAATACAGACCAGCACCAACCTTAAACCAGACCCCAATACAGCCAGGGCCAGCCCCATCCCCTAACCCAATAGAGCTCAGCACCACCCCCACCCCCTACCCCAATACAGCCAAGGACCGGCCTCATCCCCCACCCCAGTACAGCCCAGCACCAACCTCAGCCCTACTCCAATACTGCCCGGGACCAGCCTCATCCACTACCCTAATACTGCCCAGGACCAGCCTCATCCCATACCGAAATACAGCGCAGCACCATGCTCAACCCCACCCCCAATACAGCCCAGGACCAGCCTCATCCCCTAGACCAATACATCCCAGGACCAGCCTCACCCTCTACCCCAATACAGCTCAGGACCACCTCCATCCCCTACCCCAATACAGACCAGGACCAGCCTCATCCCCTGCTCAATACAAATTAGTACCAACCTCACTCCCTACCCAAATACAGCCCAGGACCAGCCTCATCCACTACCCCAATACAGACCAGGACCAGCCTCATTCCCTACCCCAATACAGCCCAGCACCAACCTCACCCTCTACCCCAATATAGCTCAGAGGCAACCTCACCCCCTACCCCAATACAGCCCAGGACCACTCCCACCCCCTACCCAATACAGCTCACCACCAGCCTCACCCCCTACCCCAATACAGACCAGGACCCCACCACTCCAGCTCCTACTGAGCACTGCTCAGCACCAGCCTCACTACCTGATCCACTACAGCTCAGCACCAACCTCACACCCTACTCCAATTCAGCCCAGGACCACTCCCTCTCCCTACCCCAATTCGGCCCAGGACTATCCCTCAGCCCCTACCCAATACAGCTTAGCGCCAGCCTCACCCACCTGCCCCGAAACAGCTCAGAACCTGCCTCATCCCCTACCCCAATACAGCCCAGGACCAGCCTCATCCCCTACCCCAATACAGCCCAGGACCAGCCCCATCCCCTACCCCAATAGAGCTCAGCACCACCCCCACCCTCTACCCCAATACAGCCAAGGACCGGCCTCATCCCCTACCCCAATACAGACCAGCACCAACCTCAGCCCTACTCCAATACTGCCCAGGACCAGCCACATCCACTACCCCAATACAACCCAGGACCAGCCTCATCCGATACCCAAATACAGCCCAGCACCAAGCTCAACCCCTACCCCAATACAGCCCAGGAGCAGCCTCATCCCCTACCCCAATACATCCCAGGATCAGCCTCAACCCTATCCCAATACAGCCCAGGACCAGCCTCATCCACTACCCCAATACAGCCCAGGACCACCTCCATCCCCTACCCCAATACAGCCCAGGACCAGCCTCATCCCATACCCAAATACAGCCCAGGACCAAGCTCACCCCCCACCCAAATACTACCCAGGACCAGCCTCATCCCTTACCCCAATACATCCCAGGACCAGCCTCAACCCTACCCCAAAGCAGCCCAGGACCAGCCTCAACCCTACCCCAAAGCAGCCCAGAACCAGCCTCACCCACTACCCCAATACAGCTTAGTACCAACCTCACTCCCTACCCCAATACAGCCCAGGACCAGCCTCATCCACTACACCAATACAGACCAGGACCAACCTCATCCAATACCCCAATACAGCCCAGCACCAACCTCACCACCTCCCTCAATATAGCTCAGCACCAACCTCACCCCCTACCTCATACAGCCCAGCACCACTCCCCACCCCTACCCAATACAGCTCAGCACCAACCTCACCCCCTACCCTAATACAGCCCAGGAACAGCCCCCGCACCCTAACCAGCACAGCTCAGCACCAGCTACACACCCTACCCCAATAAAGCCCAGGACCACTCCCCACACCATACCCAATACAGCTCACCACCAGCCTCACCCCCTACCCCAATACAGACCAGGACCCCACCACTCCAGCTCCTACTGAGTACTGCTCAGCACCAGCCTCACTACCTGACTCACTACAGCTCAGCACCAACCTGACACCCTACTCCAATTCAGCCCAGGACCACTCCCACCCCCTACCCCAATACAGCCCAGGACTATCCCTCAGCCCCTACCCAATACAGCTCAGCACCAGCCTCACCCACCTGCCCCGAAACAGCTCAGAACCTGCCTCATCCCCTACCCCAATACAGCCCAGGACCAGCCTCATCCCCTACCCCAATTCAGCCCAGGACCATCCCCATCCCCTACCCCAATACAGCTCAGCATCCCCCTTCCCCCTACCCCAATACAGCCAAGGACCGGCCTCATCCCCTACCCCAATACAGCCCAGCACCAACCTCAGCCCTAATCCAGTAGTGCCCAGGACCAGCCTCACCCACTATCCCAATACAGCCCAGAACCAGCCTCATCCCCTACCCCAATACATCCCAGGACCAGCCTCAACCCTATCCCAATACAGCCCAAGACCAGCCTCAACCCCTACCCCAATACAGCCCTGTTCCACCTCCATCCCCTACCCCAATACAGCCCAGGACCAGCCTCATCTCCTACACCAATACAGCCCAGGACTATCCTCATTCCCTACTCAATACAGCTTAATACCAACCTCATTCCCTACCCCAATACAGCCCAGGACCAGCCTCATCCACTACCCCAATACAGACCAGGACCAGCCTCATCCCCTACCCAATACAGCCCAGCTCCAACCTCACCCCCTACCCCAATTTAGCTCAGCACCAGCCTCACCCACCTGCCCCAATACAGCTCAGAACCTGCCTCAGCCTCTACCCCAGTACTGCCCAGGATCACCCCCATCCGCTACCCCAATACAGCTCAGCACCACCCCCACCCCATACCCCAATACTGCCCAGGACCAGCCTCATCCAATACCCAAATACAGCCCAGCACCAACCTCACCCCCTACCCCAATATAGCTCAGCACCAGCCTCACCCCCTACCCCAACACAGCCCAGGACCCCACCACCCCAGCTCCTACCCAATACAGCTCAGCACCAGCCTCACTACCTGACCCAATACAGCTCAGCACCAACCTCACCCCCTACCCCAATACAGCCCAGGACTACCCCTCAGCCCCGACCCAATATAGCTGAGCACCAGCCTCACCCACCTGCCCCAATACAGCTCAAAACCTGCCTCAGCCCCTACCCCAATACTGCCCATGACCACCCACATACGCTACCCCAATACAGCTCATCACCACCCCCACCCCATACACCAATACAGCCCAGGACCAGCCTCATCCCCTACCCCAATACAGAACAGCACCAACCTCACCCTCTGCCCCAATACAGCCCTGGACCACATCCATGCCCTACCCCAATAAAGCCCAGGACCAGCCTCATCCCCTACTCAATACAGATTAGTACCAACCTCACTCCCTACCCCAATACAGCCCAGGACCAGCCTCATCCACTACCCCAATACAGACCAGGACCAGCCTCATTCCCTACCCCAATACAGCCCAGCACCAACCTCACACTCTACCCCAATATAGCTCAGAAGCAACCTCACCCCCTACTCCAATACAGCCCAGGACCACTCCCACCCCCTGCCCAATACAGCTCACCACCAGCCTCACCCCCTACCCCAATACAGAACAGCACCAACCTCACCCTCTACCCCAATGCAGCCCTGGACCATCTCCATGCCCTACCCCAATAAAGCCCAAGACCAGCCTCATCCCCTACTCAATACAGATTAGTACCAACCTCACTCCCTACCCCAATACAGCCCAGGACCAGCCTCATCCACTACCCCAATACAGACCAGGACCAGCCTCATCCAATAACCCAATACAGCCCAGCACCAACCTCACACTCTACCCCAATATAGCTCAGAAGCAACCTCACCCCCTACTCCAATACAGCCCAGGACCGCTCCCACCCCCTGCCCAATACAGCTCACCACCAGCCTCACCCCCTACCCCAATACAGACCAGGACCCCACCAATCCAGCTCCTACTGAGTACTGCTCAGCACCAGCCTCACTACCTGACCCAATACAGCTCAGCACCAACCTCACACCCTACCCCAATTCAGCCCAGGAGCACTCCCACCCCCTACCCCAATACAGCCCAGGACTATCCCTCAGCCCCTACCCAGTACAGCTCAGCAACAGCCTTACCCACCTACCCCAATACAGCTCAGAACCTGCCTCAGCCCCTACCCCAATACAGCCCAGGACCAGCCTCATCTGCTAACCGAATACAGCCCAGGACCTGCCCCATCCCAGACCCCAATAGAGCTCAGCACCACCCCCACCCTCTACCCCAATACAGCCAAGGACCGGCCTCATCCCCTACCCCAATACAACCCAGGACCAGCCTTATCCCATACCCAAATACAGCCCAGCACCAAGCTCAACCCTTACCCCAATACAGCCCAGGACCAGCCTCATCCACTACCCCAATACAGCCCAGGACCACCTCCATCCCCTACCCCAATACAGCCCAGGACCAGCTTCATCCCTTACCCAAATACAGCCCAGCACCCTGCTCACCCCCTACCCCAATACTGCCCAGGACCAGCCTCATCCACTACCCCAATACAGCACAGGACCACCTCCATCCCCATACCCCAATACAGCCCAGGACCAGCCTCATCCCCTACCCCAATACAGAACAGTACCAACCTCACCCTCTACCCCAATACAGCCCAGGACCAAGCCCATCCATTACCCCAGTACAGCACAGGACCAGCCTAATCCTCTACGCCAATACAGCCCAGTACCAGACTCAGCCCCTACCCCAATACAGCCCAGGACCACACCCCACACCCTACCCAATACAGCTCAGCACCAACCTCACCCCCTACCCCAATACCGCCCAGGGCCAACCACATCCCCTACCCAATACAGCTCAGCACCAACCTCACCTCTTACCCCAATACAGACCAGGACCACCCCCCGCACACTAACCAGTACAGCTCAGCACCAGCTACACACCCTACCCCAATAAAGCCCAGGACAACTCCCCACCCCATACCCAATACAGCTCAGCACCAGCCTCACCACCTCCCCAGTACAGGCCAGGAGCAGCCCCATCCACTATTCAAATACAGCTTAGCATCACCCCCACCCCTTAGCTCAATACAGACCAGGACCAGCCTCATCCCCTACCCCAATACAGACCAGCATCAACCTCACCACAGACCCCATTACAGACAGGACCAGCGTCATCCCCTGCCCCAATACAGCCCAGGACCAGCCCCATCCCCTACCCCAATAGAGCTCAGCACCACCCCCACCCTCTACCCCAATACAGCCAAGGACTGGCCTCATCCCCTACCTCAATACAGCACAGCACCAACCACTGCCCTACTCCAATATTGCCCAGGACCAGCCTCATCCACTACACTAATACAGCCCAGGACCAGCCTCATCCCATACCCAAATACAGCCTAGCACCAAGCTCACCCCCTACCCCAATACAGCCAAGGACCAGCCACATCCCCAACCCCAATACAACCAAGGACCAGCCTCAACCCTACCCCAATACTGCCCAGGACCAGCCTTACCCCCTACCTCAATACAGCGCAGAACCACCTCCATCCCCTACCCCAATACAGCCCAGGACCTGCCTCATCTCCTACCCCAATACAGCCCAGGACCAGCCTCAGCCCCTACTCAATTCAGCTTAGTACCAACCTCACTCCTGACCCCAAGACAGCCCAGGACCAGCCTCATCCACTACCCCAATACAGACCAGGACCAGCCTCATCCCCTACCCCAATACAGCCCAGCACCAACCTCACCCCTACCCAATACATCTCAGCACCAACCTCACCCCCTACCCCAATACAGCCCTGTACCCCACCACCCCAGCTCCCACCCAATACAGCTCAGCACCAGCCTCACTACCTGACCCAATACAGCTCAGAACCAGCCCCACTCAATACCCCAATACAGCCCAGGACCACCCCCACCCCCTACCCCAAAACAGCCCCGGACCACCCCCACCCCCTACCCAATACAACTCAGCACCAGCCTCACCCCCTGCCCCAATACAGCCCAGGAACACCCCCCATCCCCTACCCAATACAGCTCAGAACCAGCCTCACCACCTGTCCTAATACAGCTCAGGATCCGCCTCACCCTCTACACCCACAAAAAACCAAGACCAAATGCACCCCCTACCCCAATACAGCCCAGGACCAGCCTCAGCCCCTACCCCAATACAGCCCAGGACCAGCCCCATCCCCTTTCCCAATAGAGCTCAGCACCACCCCCACCCTCTACCCCAATACAGCCCAGGACCAGCCTCAGCCCCTACCCCAATACAGCCCAGGACTAGCCCCATCCCCTTCCCCAATAGAGCTCAGCACCACCCCCACCCTCTACCCCAATACAGCCAAGGACCGGCCTCACCCCCTACCCCAATACAGTGCAGCACCAACCTCAGCCCTACCCCAATACTGCCCAGGACCAGCCACATCCACTACCCCAATACAACTCAGGACCAGCCTCATCCCATACCCAAATACAGCCTAGCACCAAGCTCACCCCCTACGCCAATACAGCCCAGAACCAGCCTCATCCCCTACCCCAATACAGCCCAGGACCACACCCCACTCGCTACCCAATACAGCTGAGCACCAACCTCAACCCCTACCCCAATACCGCCCAGGACCAGACTCATCCCTTACCCCAATAGAGCCCAGGACCAGCCTCATCCCCTACCACAATACAGACCAGCATCAACCTCACCACAGACCCCAATACAGCCAGGACCAGCCTCAACCCCTACACCAGTGCAGCCCAGGACCAGCCCCATCCCCTACCCAATAAAGCTTAGTTCCAACCTCACTCCCTTCCCCAATACAGGCCAGAATCGGCCTCATCCACTACCTCAATTCAGCCCAGGACCATCCTCATCCCCTATCACAATACAACCCAGCAGCAAGCTCACCCCCTACTTCAACCAGCTCAGTACCAACCTCACCCCCTAACCCAATACAGCCCAGGACCGCCCCCCACCCCCTACCCAATATAGCTCAGCACCAGCCTCACCACCTGTCCCAATACAGCTCAGAATCCGCCTCACCATCTACACCCACAAAAAACCAGGACCCACCGCACCCCCTACCCCAATACAGCCCAGGACCAGCCTCAGCCCCTACCCCAATACAGCCCAGGACCAGCCCCATCCCCTACCCCAATAGAGCTCAGCACCACCCCCACCCTCTACCCCAATACAGCCAAGGACCGGCCTCATCCCCTAGCCCAATACAGCGCAGCACCCACCACAGCCCTACTCCAATACTGGCCAGGACCAGCCACATCCACTACCCCAATACAGCCCAGGACCAGCCTCATCCCCTACCCCAATACAACCAAGGACCAGCCTCAACCCTACCCCAATACTGCCCAGTACCAGCCTCACCACCTACCCCAATACAGCCCAGGACAACCTCCATCCCCTACCCTAATACAGCCCAGGACCTGCCTCATCTCCTACCCCAATACAGCCCAGGACCAACCTCTGCCCCTACTCAATTCAGCTTAGTACCAACCTCACTCCCTACCCCAATACAGCCCAGGACCAGCCTCATCCACTACCCCAATACAGACCAGGACCAGCCTCATCCCCTACCCCAATACAGCCCAGCACCAACCTCACCCCCTACCCAATACATCTCAGCACCAGCCTCACCCCCTACCCCAATACAGCCCTGGACCCCACCACCCCAGCTCCTACCCAATACAGCTCAGCACCAGCCTCACTACCTGACCCAATACAGTTCAGAACCAGCCTCACTCACTACCCCAATAGAGCCCAGGACCACCCGCACCCCCTACCCCAATACAGCCCCGGACCACCCCCACCCCCTACCCAATACAACTCAGCATCAGCCTCACCCCCTGCCCAAATACAGCCCAGGACCACCCACCAACCCCTACCCAATACAGCTTAGCACCAGCCTCACCACCTGTCCCAATACAGCTCAGAATCCGCCTCACCCTCTACACCCACAAAAAACCAAGACCAACCGCACCCCTTACCACAATACAGCCCAGGACCAGCCAAAGCACCTACCCCAATACAGCCCAGGACCAGACCCATCCCCTACCCCAATTGATCTCAGCACCACTCCCACGCTCTACCCCATGACAGCCAAGGACCGGCCTCATGCCTTACCCCAATACAGCCCAGCACCAACCTCAGCCCTAATCCAATACTGCCCAAGACCAGCCACATCCACTACCCCAATACAGCCCAGGACCAGCCTCATCCCATACCCAAATACAGCCTAGCACCAAGCTCAACCCCTACCCCAATACAGCCCAGGACCAGCCTCAGCCCCTACTCAATTCAGCTTAGTACCAACCTCACTCCCTACCCCAATACAGTCCAGGACCAGCCTCATCCACTACCCCAATACACACCAGGACCAGCCTCATCCCCTACCCCAATACAGGCCAGCACCAACCTCACCCCCTACCAAATACGTCTCAGCACCAGCCTCACCCCCTACCCCAATACAGCCCTGGATCCCACCACCCCAGCTCCTACCCAATACAGCTCAGCACCAGCCTCACTACCTGACCCAATACAGCTCAGAACCAGCCTCACTCACTACCCCAATACAGCCTAGGACCACACCCACCCCCTACCCCAATACAGCCCAGGACCAGCCTTGTCCCCTACCCCAATACAGCTCAGAACCAACCTCACCCCCTACCCCACTACAGCCCAGGACCACTCCTACCCCCTACCCCAATACAGCCCAGGACCACCCTCCACCCCTTACCCAATACATCTCAACACCAGCCTCAGCCCTACCCCAATACAGCCCAGGACTACCTCTCAACCCCTACCCAATACAGCTCATCGCCAGCCTCACCCACCTGCCCCAATACAGCTCAGAACCTGCCTCAGCGCCTAACCCAATACTGCCCAGGATCACCCCCATCCGCTACCCCAATACATCTCAGCACCACCCCCACCCCCTACCCCAGTACAGCTCAGGACCAGCCTCATCCCCTACACCAATACAGACCAGTGCCAACCTCTCCCCCTACCCCAATACTGCCCAGGACCAGCCCCATCCCCTACCAAAAGGCAGCCCAGGGCCAGCCTCATCCCCTACCCCAATACAGCCCAGGACCAACCTCATCCCCTACCCCAATATAGCTCAGCACCAAACTCAACCCCTACCCCAATACAGCCCAGGACCAGCCCCCACCCCCTACCCAATACAGCTCAGCACCAGCCTCACCCCCTACCCCAATACAGCCCAGGACCCCAACCCCCCCAGCCCCTACCCAATACAGCTCAGCACCAGTCTCACCACCTCCCCAATACAGCCCATGACCAGCCCTATCCCATACCCAAATACAACTTAACACCATCCCCACCCCCTAGCTCAATACAGCCCAGACCAGCCTCATCCCCTACTCAATACAGCTTAGTACCAACCTCACTACCTACCCCAATATAGCCCAGGACCAGCCTCAAACATTACCCCAATACAGCCCAGGACCAGCCTCATCCCCTATCCCAATACAGCCCAGCACGAACCTCACCCCCTACCCCAATATACTCAGCACCAACCTCACCCCCTACCCCAATACAGCCCAGGACCAGCCCCTACCCCCTACCCAACACAGCTCAGCACCAGCCTCACCCCCTACCCCAATACAGCCCAGGACCCCACCACCCCAGGCCCTACTCAATACAGCTCAGCACCAACCTCACCCCCTACCCCAATATAGCTCAGCACCAACCTCACTCCCTACCCCAATACAGCCCAGGACTAGCCCCCACCACGTACCCAATACAGCTCAGCAACCGCCTCATCTCCTGCCCCAATACAGCCCAGGATCACAACCTACCCCCTACCCAATACAGCTCAGCACCAGCCTCATCACCTGCCCGAATACAGTTCAGAATCAGCCGCAACCCTACCCCAACACAGACCAGGACCAGCCTCACCCCTACCCCAATACAGCCCAGGACAAATCTCATTCCCTACCCCAATACAGCCCAGGACCAGCCTCATCCCCCACCCCAATACAGCCCAGGACCAGCCTCAGCCCCTAGCCCAATACAGCCCAGGACCACCACCCACCCCCTACCCATTACCGCTCAGTAACAGCCTCATCCTCTACCCCAATACAGCATGGCACCAACCTCACCCACTACCCCAATACAGCTCAGCACCAACCTCACCCCCTACACCAATACAGCCCAGGACCAGCCCCATCCCCTACCCAATAAAGGTTAGTACCAACCTCACTCCCTACCCCAATACAGCCCAGGACTAGCGTCATCTCCTCCCCCCATACAGCCCAGGACCAGCCCCATCCCCTACCCCTATACAGCTCAGCACCAACCTCACCCCCTACACCAATACAGCCCAGGACCAGCCCCATCCCCTACCCAATAAAGGTTAGTACCAACCTCACTCCCTACCCCAATACAGCCCAGGACTAGCGTCATCTCCTGCCCCCATACAGCCCAGGACCAGCCCCATCCCCGACCCCTATACAGCTCAGCACCACTGCCACCCCCTACTGGAATACAGCCCAGGACCAGACTCATCCCCTACCCCAACACAGCCCAGCACCAACCTCACCCACTACCCCAATACAGCTCAGCACCAGCCTCACCCCCTACTCCAATACAGCCCAGGACCACGTCCCACCCCCTACCCAATACAGCTCAGCACCAGCCTCACCACCTGACCCAATACAGCTCAGAACCAGTCTCACCTTCTACCCCAATACAGCCCAGGACCACCCTCCACACCCTACCCAGTACAGCCCAGAACCACCCCCACACCCTTCCCCAATACAGCCCAGTACCAGCCTCATCCCCTACCCCAATAGAGCCCAGGAACAGCCACATCGCCTACACAATGCCGCTCAGCACCAACCTCATCCCCTACCCCAATACAGCCCAGGACCAGCCAATACCCTACCCAGTACAGCTCAGCACCAGCTACACACCCTACCCCAAAACAGCCCAGGACCACACCCCGTACCCAATACAGCTCAGCACCAGCCTCACCACCTCCCCAATACAGCCCATGACCAGCCCTATCCCATACCCAAATACAGCTTAACACCATCCCCACCCCCTAGCTCAATACAGCCCAGACCAGCCTCTTCTCCTACCCCAATACAGCCCAGCACCAACCTCACCCCCGACCCCAATACAGTCAGGACCAGCCTGATCCCCTACACCAATACAGCCCAGAACCAGCCTCACCCCTACCCCAATGCAGCCCAGGACCAACCTTACTCTCTATCCCAATACAGCCCAGGACCAGCCTCATCCCCCTGCCCAGGACCAGGCCCATCCCCTACTCCAACACAGCCCAGGGCGAGCCTCATCCCCTACCTAATTAAGCTTAGTACCAACCTCACTCCCTACCCCAATATAGCCCAGGACCAGCCTCATCCACTACCCAAATACAGCCCAGGACCAGCCTCATCCCCTACCCCAATACAGCCCAGCACCAACCGCACCCCCTACCCCAATATAGCTCAGCACCAAACTCACCCCCTACCCCAATACAACCCATGACCAGCCCTATCCCATACCCAAATACAGCTTAACACCATCCCCACCCCCTAGCTCAATACAGCCCAGACCAGACTCATCTCCTACCCCAATACAGCCCAGCAACAACCTCACCCCCGACCCCAATACAGCCAGGACCAGCCTGATCCCGTACACCAATACAGCCCAGGACCAGCCTCATCCCCTATCCAAATACAGCCCAGAACCAAGCTCACCCCCTACCCCAATAGAGCCAAGGACCAGCCTCAACCCCTATCCAATATATCCAAGGACCAGTCTCAACCCTACCCTAATGCAGCCCAGGACCAGCCTCACCCCCTACCCCAATACAGCCCATGACCACCTCCGTCCACTACCCCAATACAGCCCAGAATCAGCCTCATCTCCTACCCCAATACAGTCCCGGACCAGCCTCATCCCCTACTCAATACAGCTTAGTACCAACCTCACTCCCTACCCCAATATAGCCCAGGATCAGCCTCATCCACTACCCCAATACAGCCCAGGACTATCCTCATCCCCTATCACAATAATGCCCAGCACCAACTCACCCACTACGCCAACCAGCTCAGCACCAACCTCACTCCCTACCCCAATACAGCCCCGGACCACCCCCACCCACTACCCAATACAACTCAGCACCAGCCTCACCCCCTGCCCCAATACAGCCCAGGAGCACCCCCTACCCTCTGCCCAATACAGCTCAGCACCAGCCTCACCATATGTCCCAATACAGCTCAGAATCCGCCTCACCCTCTACAACCACAAAAAACCAGGACCAACCGCACCCCCTACCCCAATACAGCCCAGGACCAGCCTCAGCCCTGACCCCAATACAGCCCAGGACCAGCTCCATCCCCTACCCCAATACAGCCCAGGACCAGCCTCATCCCCTACCGAAATACAGCCAAGCACCAAGCTCACCGCCTATGCCAATTCAGCCCAGGGCCAGCCTCATTCCCTACCCCAATACAGCCCAGGACTAGCGTCATCTCCTCCCCACATACAGGCCAGGACCTGCCCCATCCCCTACCCCAATACAGCTCAGCACCACCGCCAGCCCCTACCGGAATACAGCCCAGGACCAGACTCATCCCCTACCCCAACACAGCCCAGCACCAACCTCACCCACTACCCCAATACAGCTCAGCACCAGCCTCACCCCCTACTCCAATACAGCCCAGGACCACCTCCCACCCCCTACCCAATACAGCTCAGAACCAGCCTCACCTTCTACCTCAATACAGCCCAGGACCACCCTCCACACCCTACCCAGTACAGCCCAGAACCACCCCACACCCTACCCCAATACAGCCCAGTACCAGCCTCATCCCCTACCCCAATAGAGCCCAGGAACAGCCACATCGCCTACACAATACCGCTCAGCACCAACCTCACCCCATACCCCAATACAGCGCAGGACCAGCCAATACCCTACCCAGTACAGCCCAGCACCAGCTATACACCCTACCCCAATACAGCCCAGGACCACACCCCCACCCCGTACCCAATACAGCTCATCGCCAGCCTCACCCACCTGCCCCAATACAGCTCAGAACCTGCCTCACCCCTACCGCAATACTGCCCAGGACCAGCCCCATCCGCTACACCCATACAGCTCAGAACCACCCCCACCCCCTACCCCAGTACAGCCCAGGACCAGCCTCATCCCCTACCCCAATACAGACCAGCGCCAACCTCACCCCCTACCCCAATACTGCCCAGGACCAGCCCCATCCCCTACCAAAAGGCAGCCCAGGGCCAGCCTCATCCCCTACCACAATACAGTCCAGGACCAACCTCACCCACAACCCAATACAGCCCAGGACCAGCCTCATCCCCTACCCCAATACAGCCCAGCCTCAACCTCACCCCCTACCCCAATACGGCCCAGGACGAGCCCCCACCACCTACCCAATGCAGCTCAGCAACAGCCTCATCTCCTGCCCCAATACAGCCCAGGATCACCCCCCACCCCCTACCCAATACTGCTCAGCACCATCCTCATCACCTGCCCGAATACAGTTCAGAATCAGCCGCATCCCCTACCCCAACACAGACCAGGACCAGCCTCACCCCCGACCCCAATACAGCCCAGGACCAATCTCATTCCCTACCCCAATACAGCCCAGGACCAATATCATCCCCTACCCCAACACAGCCCAGCACCAACCTCACCCACTACCCCAATACAGCTCAGCACCAGCCTCACCCCCCAACCCCAATACAGCCCAGGACCACCTCCCAACCCCTACCCAATACAGCTCAGCACCAGCCTCACCACCTGACCCAATACAGCTCAGAACCAGCCTCACCTTCTACCCCAATACAGCCCAGGACCACCCTCCACACCCTACCCAGTACAGCCCAGAACCACCCCCACACCCTTCCCCAATACAGCCCAGTACCAGCCTCATCCCCTACCCCAATAGAGCCCAGGAAGAGCCACATCGCCTATACAATACCGCTCAGCACCAACCTCACCCCCTACCCCAATACAGCCCAGGACCAGC
The DNA here is from genome assembly GCF_017639515.1 of Carcharodon carcharias. Lineage (NCBI taxonomy): Eukaryota > Metazoa > Chordata > Chondrichthyes > Lamniformes > Lamnidae > Carcharodon > Carcharodon carcharias. The sequence goes on from NC_054470.1 coordinate 39,923,228, forward strand.
CAATACCCTACCCAATACAGCCCAGCACCAGCTACACACCCTACCCCAATACAGCCCAGGACCACACCCCCACCCCGTACCCAATACAGCTCAGCACCAGCCTCACCACCTCCCCAATACAGCCCATGACCAGCCCTATCCCATACCCAAATACAGCTTAACACCATTCCCACCCCCTAGCTCAATACAGCCCAGACCAGCCTCATCTCCTACCCCAATACAGCCCAGCAGCAACCTCACCCCCCACCCCAATACAGCCAGGACCAGCCTGATCCCCTACACCAATACAACCCAGGACCAGCCTCACCCCTACCCCAATGCAGCCCAGGACCAACATTACCCTCTACTCCAATACAGCCCAGGACCAGCGTCATCCCCCTGCCCAGGACCAGGCCCAACCCCTACTCCAACACAGTCCAGGACGAGCCTCATCCCCTACCTAATTAAGCTTAGTACCAACCTCACTCCCTACCCCAATACAGCCCAGAAACAGCCTCATCCACTACCCCAATAGAGCCCAGGACCATCCTCATCCCCTACCACAATACAGCCCAGCACCAACCTCACCCCCTACTCCAATCTTGCTCAGCACCAACGTCACCCTCTACCCCAATACAGCCTAAGACCACACCCACCCCCTACCCAATACAACTCAGCACCAGCCTCACCCCCTGCCCCAATACAGCTCAGCACCACCCCCACCCCGTACCCCAATACAGCCCAGGACCAGCCTCATCCCTTACCCCAATACAGCCCAGCATCAAGCTCAGCCCTACTCCAATACTGCCCAGCACTAACCTCATCAACTACTCCAATACAGCCCAGGACCAGCCTCATCCCCTATCCAAATACAGCCCAGCACCAAGCTCACCCCCTACCCCAATACAGCCAAGGACCAGCCTCAACCCCTACCCAATACATCCCAGGACCAGCCTCAACCCTACCCCAATGCAGCCCAGGACCAGCCTCACCCCCTACCCCAATGCAGCCCACGATCACCTCCGTCCCCTACCCCAATACAGCCCAGGACCAGCCTCATTTCCTACCCCAATACAGTCCAGGACCAGCCTCATCCCCTACTCAATGCAGCTTAATACCAACCTCACTCCCTACCCCAATATAGCCCAGGACCAGCCTCATCCACTACCCAAATACAGCCCAGGACCAGCCTCATCCCCTACTCCAATACAGCCCAGCACCAACCTCATCCCCTACCCCAATATAGCTCAGCACCAACCTCACCCCCTACCCCAATACAGCTCAGGACCAGCCCCCACCCCCTATCCAATACAGCTCAGCACCAGCCTCACCCCCTACCCCAATACAGCCCAGGACCCCAACACCCCCAGCCCCTACCCAATACAGCTCAGCACCAGCCTCACCACCTCCCCAATACAGCTCATGACCAGCCCTATCCCATACCCAAATACAGCTTAACATCATCCCCACCCCCTAGCTCAATACAGCCCAGATCAGCCTCATCTCCTACCCCAATACAGCCCAGCACCAACCTCACCCCCGACCCCAATACAACCAGGACCAGCCTGATCCCCTACACCAATGCAGCCCAGGACCAGCCTCATCCCCTATCCAAATACAGCCCAGCACCAAGCTCACCCCCTACCCCAATACAGCCAAGGACCAGCCTCAACCCCTACCCAATACATCCTAGGACCAGCCTCAACCCTACCCCAATGCAGCCCAGGACCAGCCTCACCCCCTACCCCAATACAGCCCAGGACCATCTCCGTCCCCTACCCCAATACAGCCCAGGACCAGCCTCATCTCCTACCCCAATACAGTCCAGGACCAGCCTCATCCCCTACTCAATACAGCTTAGTACCAACCTCACCCCCTACCCCAATACAGCCCAGGACCAGCCCCCACCCACTACCCAATACAGCTCAGCACCAGCCTCACCCGCTATCCCAATACAGCCCAGGACCCCACCACCGCCCCCCCCACCCCCCCAGCCCCTACCCAATACAGCTCAGCACCAGCCTTACCACCTCCCTAATACAGCCCATGACCAGCCCTATCCCATACCCAAATACAGCTTAACACCATCCCCACACCCTAGCTCAATACAGCCCAGACCAGCCTCATCTCCTACCCCAGTACAGCCCAGCACCAACCTCACCCCCGACCCCAATACAGCCAGGACCAGTCTGATCCCCTACACCAAAACAGCCCAGGACCAGCCTCACCCCTACCCCAATGCAGCCCAGGACCAACCTCGCTCTCTACCCCAATACAGCCCAGCACCAGCCTCATCCCCTACCCCAATACAGCCCAGGACCATCCTCATCCCCTACCACAATACAGCCCAGCACCAACCTCACCCCCTACTCCAATCTTGCTCAGCACCAACGTCACCCTCTACCCCAATACAGCCCAAGACCACCCCCACGCCCTACCCAATACAGCTCAGCACCAGGCTCACCACCTGACCCAATACAGCTCAGAATGAGCCTCACCCCTTGCCCCAATACCGCTCAGGACCAGCCTCACCCCTACCCCACTACAGCCCAGGACCAGCCCCATCCCCTACCTCAATAGAGCTCAGCACCACCCCCACCCCGTACCCCAATACAGCCCAGGACCAGCCTCATCCCCTACCCCAATACAGCCCAGGACCATCCTCATCCCCTACCACAATACAGCCCAGCACCAACCTCACCCCCTACTCCAATCTTGCTCAGCACCAACGTCACCCTCTACCCCAATACAGCCCAAGACCACCCCCACGCCCTACCCAATACAGCTCAGCACCAGGCTCACCACCTGACCCAATACAGCTCAGAATGAGCCTCACCCCTTGCCCCAATACCGCTCAGGACCAGCCTCACCCCTACCCCAATACAGCCCAGGACCAGCCCCATCCCCTACCTCAATAGAGCTCAGCACCACCCCCACCCCGTACCCCAATACAGCCCAGGACCAGCCTCATCCCCTACCCCAATACAGCCCAGGACCATCCTCATCCCCTACCACAATACAGCCCAGCACCAACCTCACCCCCTACACCAATCTTGCTCAGCACCAACGTCACCCTCTACCCCAATACAGCCCAAGACCACCCCCACGCCCTACCCAATACAGCTCAGCACCAGGCTCACCACCTGACCCAATACAGCTCAGAATGAGCCTCACCCCTTGCCCCAATACCGCTCAGGACCAGCCTCACCCCTACCCCAATACAGCCCAGGACCAGCCCCATCCCCTACCTCAATAGAGCTCAGCACCACCCCCACCCCTTACCCCAATACAGCCCAGGACCAGCCTCATCCCCTACCCTAATACAGCCCAGCATCAACCTCAGCCCTACTCCATTACTGCCCAGCACTAGCCTCATCAACTACTCCAGTACAGCTCAGGACCAGCCTCATCACCTATCCAAATACAGCCCAGCACCAAGCTCACCCCTTACCCCAATACAGCCAAGGACCAGCCTCAACCCCTACCCCAATACATCCCAGGACCAGGCTCAACCCTACCCCAATGCAGCCCAGGACCAGTCTCATCTCCTACCCCAATACAGTCCAGGACCAGCCTCATCTCCTACTCAATACAGCTTTGTACCAACCTCACTCCCTACCCCAATATAGCCCAGGACCAGCCTCATCCACTACCCCAATACAGACCAGGACCAGCCTCATCCCCTACCCCAATACAGCCCAGCACCAACCTCACCCCCTGCCCCAATATAGCTCAGCACCAATCTCACCCCCTACCCCAATACAGCCCAGGACCACCCCCCACCCCCTACCCAATACAGCTCAGCACCAACCTCACCCCCTACCCCAATATAGCTCAGCACCAATCTCACCTCCTACCCCAATACAGCCCAGGAACCCCCCCCCCCCCACCCCAGCCCCTACCCAATACAGCTCAGCACCAGCCTCACCACCTGACCCAATATAGCTCAGAACCAGCCTCACCCACAACCCCAATACAGCCCAGGACCACCCTCACCCCCTAACCAATACAGCTCAACACCAATCTCACACCCTACCCCAATACAGCTCAGGACCACCAACACCCCTTACCCAATACAGCTCAACACCAGCCTCAACCTTACCCCAATACAGCCCAGGACTACCCCTCACCCCCTACCCAATACAGCTCAGCGCCAGCCTCACCACCTGCCCCAATACAGCTCAGAACCTGCCTCACCCTCCTACCCCAATACTGCCCAGGACCACGCCCATCCCCCTACCCCAATACAGACCAGCCCCAACCTCACCCCCTACCCCAATACTGCCCAGGACCAGCCCCATCCCCTACCCCAATACAACCCAGGACCAGCCTTATCTCCTACCCAATACAGCTTAGTACCAACCTCACTCCCTACCCCAATACAGCACTGGACCAGGCTCATCCACTACCCCAATACAGCCCAGGACCAGCCTCATTCCCTGCCCCAATACAGACCAGCCCCAACCTCACCCCCTACCCCAATACAGCCCAGGGCCACCCTCCACCACCTACCCCAATACAGCTCAGCATCCCCCGATACGGCTCAACCCCCCCAATACAGCTCAGCATCCCCCAATCCAGCTCAGCACCCCCCCGCCCGATACAGCTCAGCAGTCCCAAATACAGCTCAGCAACCCCCCCGAATCCATCTCAGCACACCCCAATACAGATCAGCCCCCCCGATACAGTTCAGCACCCCGGATACAGCTCAGCACCACCCCCCAACCCCGATACAACTCAGCTCCCCTGTTACAGCTCAGCAGCCCCCTCCCCCGATACAGCTCAGCACCCCCCAATACACCTCAGCACCCCCCGATACAGCTCAGCACACCCAGTTACAGCTCAGCAACCCCCCCACCCCCGATACAGCTCAGCACCCTCCAATACAGCTCAGTAGCCCCCAATACAGCTCAGCACCCCGATACAGATCAGCACCCCCTTGATACAGCTCAACACTCCCCGATACAGCTCATCACCACCTCCCACCCTCTACCCCGACACAGCTTTGTACCCCCCGCCCTGATATAGCTCAGCGCACACACCCAACACATCTTGGCATACCCTGCCCTGATACAGCTGAGCACACACCCCCGATACATCTTGGCACCCCCCATTACAGCTCAGCACACACCCCAATACAGCTAAGCAGCCCTGATACAGCTCAGCACTTCCAATGCATCTCAGCACCCTCTGACCTGGTATAGCTCAGCACACACCCCCCATTACAGCTCAGCACCCCCAATACATCTCAGTACCCCCCTACCCTGATATAGCTCCACATCTCCCCATTACAGCTCAGCACACCTGCGATACAACTCAGCATCCCCCGATACAGCTCAGCATAGCCCCCCGAAAAAGCTTAACCGTGCTCCCCAATACAACTCAGCACTCCAGATACAGCTTCAGCACTCCCAATACAGCTCAGCTACCTGTGCCTCCCCCCAATACTGCTCACCCACAGCGCTGTTAGGAAGGGAGTTCTAGGATTTTGACCCAGTGACAGTGAAGGAACAATGATATAGTTTCAAGTCTTGATAGTGTGTGGCTTAGAGGGGAACTTGCGGGTGGTGTTCCCATGCTGCCTTGTCCTTCTAGGGAGTAGAGGTCATGGGTTTGGAAGGAACCTTGGTGAGTTGTGGCATTACATCTTGTAGATGGTACACACTGCTGCCACTGTGTGTTGGTAGCAGAGGGAGTGAACGTTAAAGATGGTTGATGAGGCGCCAATCAAGTGGGCTGCTTTATCCTGGATAGTGCTGAGCTTCTTGAGTGTTGTTGGATCTGCACTCACCTCGGCAAGTGGAGTGTATTCCATCACACTCCTGACTTGAATCTTCTAGGTGGTAGATAGACTTTGGGGAGACAAGAGGCGAGTTAGTTGCCACATAATTCTCAGCCTCTGATCCGCACTTGTAGCCACAGTATTTATATAGTTAGTCCAGTTGATTTTCTGGTCAATGGTTACTAGAGAGTGAGCTAGGATGGGGAGTGAATGTCAGGGTTGGGGTTGGAGGGTGGAGGTGCATGGAGTTTGTGCAGTGTTGTGGGTGACATTTAAAAATTCTGCAGGTCAATGAACTGAAGACAGATCTTAAGAGATGTGTCATCAGTTCATGGTGAAAAAGAGATGATGACTCCATTGTAGTTACACTTCATCACTAGGCTTCCCCAATTTGCTTATCACTGAATTCAAACTAGAGCCGGGGCTAGAAAGTCCTAAGGCTCTAGTGTAAAATGATAAGTGGACAGTTTAAATTACAGTCAGTGACAGACGCTCCGACTCCACCACTGACCAAAAGGTCTGGCCCATTAGAATAGGTGACCCAAAGCTTGTCAAGAAGTTAGCCTTGATGGAGGATTCTGAAGGAGAGGAAATGGAGGCAGAGAGGCGGTAGCATTTGGCATGGCTAACTATCATTTGAGAAAATTATGAGAATTTAAAATTTGTGCCATTGCTGGGCCAGGAACCAACGTAGCTTTGCAAGTATAGAGGTGATGGGTTAATGGGATTTGGTGTGAGTTTGGATAAGACTGCTCTTTATTGCCTTCCATTAATGAAGGGTAATAAGCATGTACAGCATTTACACATGAAGGCGATTGTGACATAGTGGTAATGTCTGGACTGGTAATCCAGAGGTCCAGGCTAATGCTTTGGTGATATGGGTACATGGCACCAAGTAGAATAATAAAATTTGCAATAATCAGCAATGGGATCATGAACTACTTTTGATAGTTGTACAATCCCATCTGGTTCACCAGTGCTCTTCAGGGAAGGAAATCTGTTGTCCTTACTTGGTCAGGCCTACATGTGACTCCAGACCCACAGCAAAATGGTTCATTTTTAATTGCCCTCTGAAATGCCACTCAGTTCAAGAGCAATTAGGAATGGGCAAAAAATGCTAGCCTTGTCAGTGACAGTGGTGAAAACAATTGGTTTGTTTGGATTGATGGGAGCTAGGCAAGATGGTCTATATAAGGACTTTTCCAGAGGGTTATTGACCTCTCACTGCCATACCCAAGTGTCTTTTCCTTCACAAAGTGAGATGATTTCTTCTTTTTCTTCCACTCCACAGGCACTTTCACCAATTCCATTTTAGTTACAGCAAAAAGCAAATGAATGTCTTGATCTGTGAAGTTCTGGGAGATTTTCTGATAGAAAAATGAATTATAAATTCATCTCACCCATGGGTAGAATCAGACTGATGGTGTAATTTACAAACAGCTTGACTTTTTGTTTTTGAACCACTGAAGTTCACCAATACATTCAGTTCTGAACATTCCCATTTCCAGCTGTGAAAACAACCACTGGCTCAAACTCCACTGTTATGTGGCCCCTGTGCCCTGTCTATGAAATAAACCTCTGAGAAAATACAAAGCAAGCTTTTTTCCCCCCTAAAACATGGTCTGATACAATTTCAAGCTTATGTCTGAGTTGGATTCAAATTTTTTTGAAAACTCCTGTTTAATCTTTCAGGAATATATATTACTGAACTCTATTGGGGAATAACTGCAATGACTATGGATGCCCTTGAAAAATATAATACCGTTATGATAACAGAACATTATTTGAATAATTTTATATGTAGGTTAAATAAAACACAGGTTAGAACAAGCTAATGTTTTATGTTATAATATTGAGGTTACATTTATCCTTGTAGCAGTGTGAAGATAAACAGACCCTAAGCCTGATGGTGAAGTATGAAACCAGACAAAAATCCTTTTCTTGATGGTTCCTTTATTTACAGGATGCAACATTACATAGTTCTGAATCTCACCTACACATCGAGTGTCCCAGCAGTCTCTATCTATATTCTTCTGGAAATAGAACAAATTAATCAAAGGAGAACCTAATTTAATTAAAGTGATTGCCCCTTAAAGTGGCACTGTAACAGAAAGAAATCTCCAAGGAAAACTTATCTAATTAAATTAAAATGCTTTGGGGGTTAATGAAGAACTGTAGCCACTACAGGGGGACCAGTGGCGGAAGGTCTCAAGCATACCAATGGATGCCACATGCTCCCACCCAGGCACAAACGCAGCCATAGAAGAGGAGCAGACGGTTGGGCTGGACAACACCCTCAGCTGCCTGCTACCCAGATCTGTTGATACATGGGCGGGTGGGTGGACAGGCGGGCTTAGGTTTGGCTGGGAAAGGAAGGTGCACCTGGGGGGATGGGAGATGGGGGAGAGGGGGAGGTTGGGAGAGGGGGGAACAAAAATGTCAGGATGGGGTGAGGTAGGGAGGGGGGAACGAAGGTGTTGGGGGGCTGAAGTTGGATGGAGTATGGAAGGAGGAGGTTGTAATAGGGGAGAAGGCAGCAACTGGGGAGATAGGTGTAAGGAAAGGATTTCGGAGCAGGAAAGAAATTCAGAGGGCTGAAGGAGTCCAGAGGGAAGGAAGGAGCTCGGAGGGGGGAAGGAATCGAGGGGGCGGGGAGGAGTCCACAGGGGAGAAGGAGACCTGGGGTAGGAAGAAACCCAGGCAGAGGAATGAGTCCGGGGGGGACAAAGGAGTAAGGGTGGAGGAGGGAGGTAGGGGGGTGGAAATATCCAAGTAAATGTGCAACAGAGGGGCCTGTGGAGTTGATGGTTGCCTCCTGGGTGCGAATTGAGAGTGGGTGTGGAGGTCGGGAATTGTGAAAATGAGAGAAAGCAGAGTGAGGCAGTAGGGCGGGAGGCTGAGAGTGCGGTGGTAGTGATAGAAGGGATGGCGAGGGTGGTTGGTGGGGAATCAGTGGAGACACGGACCCTGGGATTGGAAAGGAGGAGGTTGGGGAGGTTAACATGGATGGGGGTGGGATTTTTGGGAAGATAGGGAATGTGCATGTTCACCTAGACAACCTGGAAAGAAAAGGGCTCAGGCTGGTAGATGATGGTGGGGAGGTGGAAGGTGATGCTAACAGTGTCAACAATGATGGGGAAAGGACATGGGTGACTGGGGAGGGGAAAGGACAGGGGAGCTGAAAACAAACCTTACAACCACCATGCTTCTGAAATCGAAAGTGAGCGGAGCCTCGTGTTGGACAGACACAGGTGCTACATGGGAATGCGATCAATAGGCAGATGGAGATGCAGATCGGCTCAGATAGACAACTGAAGGACAACCCAGCAGGCAGCATTGAAAATGCTCAGGACATTGAGATGAGTGTGATGCGGAAGGATCTGTATGTATGGGAGAGTGCTTGCACGACGCTCTGAAAGGCCCTGCCACGCACACACCTCTCCCTCCAAAATCACTTGTGGTCCAGCTGTGTGCAGCTGAACAGCTAGTGTGGCGGGGGAGGGGGGGGATGCAGGGGGAGGACTCCCGAAGCCTGTAAATGAAATTGAAAGACACCATCACACTCTACTCAGTGCAAATGAATATATTTTCAGATTATAAAGTGACAAAATGTGTTCACCTGTGCAACCACTTATGATCAGAAATTCTTAACTTTTCTAGGCCTGCCACTTCTTTGAGGTGCTGCCCTTATATCTGTAGCAGGGGTTCAATGGTTAGCCTTGTTGCCTCTGATGACTTCAGCATGGATCCTCTGGAGAGCCAAGGCCTTGAGTGCCTCGGCTTGTTTTGGCTGAAACTGCCTCTTCCGGCTGCGGACACATGTCTGTGCGGTGACCGCCAGATTGTGAACCCGAGCCTGCTCTAGATCTTGGTCCCACCAAGGTGTGTGTCTCTGCGCTGGTGGGGGTGTGGGGGTGTGAGCACTGTGATGGGTCTTCCAGGCTGCTTAGTTCCAGCTCTTCAATGGAGGAGGCGTCCTCTTGGCTGGAGGTGAGGACCTGGATAGTGCTGAGGGACCGGCTGGCTGAGGGTGTCAGTGACGTAGCAGAGTTCCCTATGAATCAAAGTAGAGATAATTAAAGACTGGCAGCACAGTCAAAAGGAGAGAGAGCACTCACACGTTCATTGAGAGGGATAACGTGGTGCAGAATCCTTACATGGGCGTTCGCCACCGACCTCACTGTCGCCGTAGGCATGGTCCATGTTCTCACCAGTTAGTCTGATGGCACGGTCCTCAAAGTGAGTGAGGGGCTTAATGTGGGCCACTCCACCCTTGGTCTAGGACCTCTCCCTGCTGATGTGACCGAGCTTCTCCTGCATGAAAACAGATGGAGAGAATGTGAGCAGGACGTATGGCACTGAATGGAATGTTTGTGTGGTGAGTGGAGCCATGGACAGGATGAGGATGTGAGCTCCAGAGGATATGAGCCTGATGGAGATGTGAGGGTGTGTGTGAGAGTTAGTGGTGTTGTCACTTGAGGTGTGAGATCACTGTGGATGTGGGATGGGTTTGTGAGTGTGTGAGTTGAGAGTGATGAGAAGAGTGAGCTATCCTGGCAGAATGGATGAGAACATTCATCCTCCTCCTGCATTGGATGGCCATCTTCTTTTGCAGGGCGTTGGCGCTGACCACCACAGGCACTGTTGCCTATGCTGGATTGGTGACCTTGTTTGCTGGTCCTTGTCCAGAGTGGGGGTAGAGGACATTGCGGAGGGCCTCCACTGTGTCCGGTAGGTGCTCGAGGGAGGCATCGCTAAACTTGGGAGCTGCATGTGTCCTCACTTTGGCAGCTTAAGTTCCTAGCAGCTTCCTATCCTTTGAAGAGTGGTAGCTCTGTGCAGCGGCGGCCTTTAAATATGGCGCCGAGTTTACTGAAGGCCTGAGGTGAAGGCAGGGTGGGCAAATCAGAGGCTGCCCTGCCAATAACCCAGCATGTTTCCTGGGAATGAATTATCAATGAGGCGGGATGCACCGGGAATGGGACAATACAGCGTGAAATACCGCCATTGTGGCTGGCGGGTAAAACATTCTTTTTCTTGCCTGCTACTGCACTTAGTGCAAATCTGGGACAATTCTGCCTCTATCTGTACTCTTTTTTTTGGATAGAACTTGAAACAAATGAGCAAATTAACAAATTAACAAATCAAGTTAAAGTAACAGCCTCTTAAAGGACCCTGTAACAGCAACAAACACTAAAGGAAACTTTATCTAACTAAATCAAAATGTCATTTTGTGGGGTGAGGAAACACTCCAGCCCCTGAGTTGCTATACTTTATTGAGTGCTTCAATTAACAACTGGACAAATTAACAAATAAATTAAAGTGATAGCCCCTTAAAGGGGTACTATAACAGAACCAAAACTCCAAAAAACCTATCTAACTAAAACAAAATGCTGTTTTGGGGACCGATGATGTACTCCAGCCCCTGAGTCTCTTATCTATAATGCTCTAACTATTAATTAAACAATGCCCTTCCTCTATGTATCTTAACAATATAATTAACAAACTATTAACATGCAACTGTGGCATAAAGATTCCAGTAACAATTCACAAACCTAGCGATTTGACTGTACACAGAAATGGGCATGCAGGGGCTGACACGCCTGCTGTATGGACCTCTTCACATGGTCATAGGGATCAAGTGAAATTGACGCCGGCAGCTCATTAACATGAGTCAGGTGCAGAGCCAGCGCTCCAACATCATGCACTGGCTGCATCTTTGTTTGGCAGAAGTGAGAAATCAGGGTTGATTGATGCCACTTAAAGGCAAGCAGCATATCTGATATGGGTGGTGCACTTTGACAGTAGACAGGTGGGAAACTTTGGGAGTGGAGAATTGGCTGCTAGAGGTCTAGAGTAGGCATGCAGGTTCTCTGATTCAACATTAGAGACCTTGGTCCAAGCAGTGGAAATTTAATTTTTCTGTGCCCATTTTGACCACTGATTAGGCCACCAGATGACGTTAAAAATAGGGAGAGGGCACACAGCATATACTCTGTCCACTTGTATCTCAAATTTCAACTGTGATCCTAAATACGTCATAAGACACCAATTTGCATATTATGTTTGAGGGGACGTGATGGTCTATTGGTATTGTCACTGGACTAGTAATCCAGAGGCCCAGGCTAATGTTCTGGGGACACAGGTTCAAATTCCACCACAGCAGCTGGTGGAATTTAAATTCAATTAATAAAATCTGGAATTAAGAGCTAGTCTCATTAGTAGTCAATTGTCGTAAAAGCCCATCTGGTATACTATTGCCCTTTAGGGAAGGAAATCTGCCGTCCTTACGCCTGGCCTGCATGTGACTCCAATCCATCAACAATGTGGTTGACACTTAAATGCTCCCTGAAATAACCTAGCAAGCCACTCAGTTGTAGTCAAAAAGGAATGAAACTGCATGGATCACCTGACATCGCCCTAGGCACCGGAAATGACAATGGCGCATCCAGCTGTGTCAACCCTGCAGAATCCTCCTTACTAATATCTGGGGGCTTATGCCAAAATTGGGAGAGCTGACCCATAGACTAGTCAAGCAGCAGCCTGGCATAGTCATATGTGAAAGAATAAAAAAAATAACTTGCTACCCACCAGAAACAGGAAGCTGGTCCAGATTCCCTTCTAAAGCCCCGCTCAAGTTGACAGTTGCTGAAGCATCAGCATAAATAAATCAGTAGGTCACTCAGCCATTTTCAGGTCATTATTTCCAGGCAGTCATCTAACATTGGCCTCTCTGTTGCAATTGACCCTCTCAGGTTTTGACTCTGTCTCCTCTGTTTTCTGACGACCTAGATCTCAATCCCAGGCCCATTTCAGGCTTTCCACAGTGTCAGCTGATAATGAAGATAAATGGTAATAAACAGAAACGTCTTTGACCCTTATGAAATCCAGCTCGATTGACACATTTATATTACTGCTGGGAATGCAGAAAAATGACCCAAATAGAGACATATGAGCTCTGACCTCTTTTTATTGCAGTTGTGTGCCATTCATCCGATCGAAGGCTGGCAGAAAGAGGATGCTGTTTTCCACATTTCCAAATTCCATTCTTAGGATTCAGGAAATCTTGCAGAATCTTCCCATGTTTCAAATTTTCCTGTCATGTGGACTAAAAGTAGATCTCCTCCCCTCTGGCGTCGGCTGGCTGCTCATCAGTATCACGATCTTAGAGGGGGCAGTTAATTAAGAGACCGTCTCTGCATTCGCCATCTCAATTATTCTGGGTGCAGCATCGGAGAATGGACTTTCCTTGTTTATAGAATAAAGTACAGCTAGTGACAGGAATGACATGGACTGGCACCAATGGTGCACAAAATGGTAAACGTGTCTCAAATTGTGCCTAAGTTTCCAGAGCCTTATTGCATCTAGGAGCAAACACTTGAATTGCAAGGTGCAGTCAACTTTGTTTAATTCAAAATCACTTAATTTGAACTATGAATTTGATTCTTTTATGACACAGAAAATGTAAATGCTATTTTAATAAAGCCATTTCATTCAAATTAGTATATTTTTGTGTAAGAAACAACTTTATCTTAATAAGATGAGACAATTGGAACTAGATGCATTATGTTTTATCATAAAAGTTTAAATGCTTGATTCTAATGAAAGTTATTATTAAAATAATTTATTATTTTGTTTTGTTACTTAGTAAATACATATTTATACAACTTGTAGATTACATTTTAACTCGGCTCCTTAAAGAAAAAAAGATCAGGATGGCCAAGTCTCATGGGCCCACTATGTCTGCCAGTCTTTAAATACTCATAATGAAACAAAAGTTCAGTCCACTCTGCTCTAGATTACCATATGCCAGGCTAAATAAACAGGAAAACCACAGTTGGCACAAGAGATGCTATTACAAAGTCTTTAGGGATTAAATTTAATTTACTTCAATATATTCAATGAAATGTTTAAATTACAAGCAAATAATAAAAGGGTTCATTTTAAAGGAAGGGCACAAAGTGTAATATGTCCAAATGGCTTGATTATACTAAGTTAGGTGGGAAAGTAAGCTGTGAGGTGAATGCAAAAATGTTCCAAAGGGATATGGACCAGTTAAATGATTGGACCAGAAGTTGACAAGAGTATAATGTGAGAAAACGTGAAATTAATTCAACAAGCAGCCTCTCTGTAGTGACCCTCACACATGATCAGACCAGGAACTTTTACTATAAATGTTGTTTTCTACCATACGCCACAGAACTGAAATTCAATGCTGGATGAATTCTTGCTGACTGGTGTCCAGATTAAAAAAAGGCTTATTGCAAGCAATCATGATTAACAGAATTAAGTCATGCTTCTACTTTTGATGCTATTATAAAAAGTTTCATAAAATGAAGCTCATAAAAAAATTACAGACGGTGAAGAATACAACCTTAGAAGATAAGACAGCTTTATTCTAAACCATGTTCCAAAATCAGCACAAAGTCATATTTATAGTTAATAAAGTACAATGTTTTATATTTGGATACACAATTTATCACTGTGACTTAGAGACTATAAGCTCATCACAATGGGCAGAATTTTATGACAGCGGGATTTTACATTCCCACCAACGTCCATGAGGTTTATACCAGCTCGCCACATTATACGGCCCTGTTCCCGCTGAAACGAGGCCATAAAATTCTGCCCAGTATGTTATGCTTTTTCTCCAGGATTTCCACTGTAATTCTTTCAAAGTTGCAGAGGATGATTGTGAGGGTCCTCATGGAAATTTCTGGAAAAAAATGTTTAAATATATGGATGGATAATTCATTTGATATCAGACAATTTTTATTGTAAGGACATTTCAAATTGTCAATTTTTGGAAAAAAAAAATTAGATATCCATCCTTCTCTTGCAAAGTGGGCTTGAGTCCTCTCCAGGTTTTATAATTTGATTGGCATAATTATCTCCTAATAATATCAGTACAACTGTCAAAGGCTGAAATAATTAATGTACAGTTTGAGTACAGGAGTCCTGAAAGATTAATTATTTTAGGCTTGGAGCCAAATAAAATAGCCCCAGAACAACTGAAGATTACAGCTGTCCTGTTTCAAATCAGTTCTTCTCAAACAGAAATCCTCACACTGGTTTCCTGTGCCAGTTCTTGGATCACTGGGAATTAATTTGTTACATTTTCAGGAGGGTTCAATTTCCCAGCTAAGGAAGTTATAAAGAAACAATGTGGAAAAAACATCTTTCTTCCAGTTTTAAACAGTTTTTAAAGTAGTGGATAAAAAATACAGCTCATGGCATTGTGAGCGAGGAACACAATAATGATTGTGATAGTATTAAAATAATTGTCAGAAAACCATGATAACAAAAAGGAAAACAATGACTGCAAACTTACTGAGAAAGCAGAAGGTGCCCCAAGTGGATTGAAAATGCAATGAATACAAATTTTGCAGGAACAGGAAGCTATTTATAACGTGCATGCAATGAATGAAAAGCTATAATTTTGTATTGTTTCAAGTGGCTGTAGTGCACAAAGTATTGCTATAAAGGAATTGCTTTATGTAGGTAAACATGACCTGTTTTCTCTTTTTGTTTCTAACTTCAGTTTGACATTGTTTTATAGCTATAAATAGGGTTTTAAATACAAAAGGGTAGACCTTGGCTGTGTCTTATAGCGCAATATGAGTCATAGCGACTCGGCAACTTGTTTTACATCTTAGAAATAAAAATCCAGACTGATGTAAAATGGGCTACTGACTCACTATCATCCATTTTACACTTACATTTACAAAGTCAAGACTTCCCCCAAAAGGTTTGATATGTTACAAAGCTAATCGTTAAACCAGTGAAACCCATTGCTGAGCTGATGATTTGTCCACTCATTTAGTATTGTTCACCTAACGGTTTGGTAAATTTTTCTTTAAGTCCACTTGGCAGCTATTACTGAGGCTCAGAAGATAGTGCAAATGTTAAAATATTTACCCCACACCCACATATCACCATTTTTTCTGCACAAGCACAAAAATAAATATAAACCTAAAAGCACTAGAGCAATAACCTAGGTGATGAGCAGCATAAAATGGGAGCATGAATTATTTAAAACATTATCTGGCCCTTTTGGAAGCCATTTTGTGATATTTGTTGGGAAGAAATGACTGAAAGAGCATCACAGTTTATGAGTTTTAAGGAGTCCTTTTGGAGAATAAATGTTCTCTAGTCGCTGAAAAGAAATGAGAGTCTATATTATGCAATGGCTTATGTACCTTATTTGCGTCACTAGAACAATGATCCTATAGGTGAAATGTTTCACCATTAGCCTGGAAGTGAAAACAAGGGATTGCAATGGAAATAAAAATTGGGACAAACAGGAAATGAGCAAAAAGATAAAAATAAAAAACTGCGGATGCTGGAAATCCAAAACAACAACAGAATTACCTGGAAAAACTCAGCAGGTCTGGCAGCATTGGCGGAGAAGAAAAGAGTTGACGTTTCGAGTCCTCATGACCCTTCAACAGAACACAGTTCTGCATGGATTGCCACCTTGACAATCAGATTATGAGATTTAGCACCAAATAACGTCAGCAATCAGGCATTTCTGCACTAAATAAGACCTCATTAAATATAAAAAACCTATCTCAATAAAATTAATGTTATGGACTTGATTTCCCAGACAGGTTTCTCATTGGAAACATCGAAATTTATTTGTGCAGCAGCAGTTGCATGCTTCCATCAAGCTCCACAACTCGAAGAACTCCCACTCTAAGGTTTCCTGTGCTTACAGCTGATTTGTTTATACTGTCGCTGATACTATACAATACAATAAGTCTTAAAATGTAGTCACTACATTCCTTAAAGTTACAATTACTACAAGTATTTATGATTGATGTATACTAACCAAATGTCCTGTCACTTTTAAAGGTGTAATCCTATGCCTAGCATTCCAGGATTATGAGTAGAGTTTTGGATTAATACCCAAAAAGAGTGTTTAATTCAAACAACTTCAGCTGCCAAGTACAGTCTTGTGAACATGGGGAAGATTTTATATTTTGGAAATGACTAAATACAAGTTATATAGAATACTGAACTGTAACCATAAACTGATTTGTCAGAAATTTATAGGGCAGAATTTTTAAGTCAGTGGGTGGGTGTGATCGGTGGGCCCAGGAGTGGCCGGGGAATGGATCACCGACCGCAATCGATCACTGACCACGATTTCACGGTATCTGGCCAATTAGCGGCCAGTCTGTGTGAAGTGTTGAGAAGCTCAGTGTTGCCGGGCTGTGGGCAGGAAGAGGATGGGTGCTGATGTCAATGTGGGCACGGGCCAGCACTGACAGAAAGCTCCCTGAAAGCAGAGGGCTTCCTCAGGGAGCTGAAGACTTGAAAAAATAAAACTAAGGCTTTGAAAAGCAGAAGAAAATGTGCAAGCATCCCAATCGGGCACCTGAAAATGTAAATGATGAAAATGTTGTCCAACGGTTTTTATTTCTATTTTATTTCATCATGGAAACCTCATCCCACCCTTGGATGAGATTTCACGAGAAATGCAAAGGCTGCCTGGCCGATTTGCCTGTCTGCCGACTGTAAGGTTGGACAGGCAATGTAAAACTAAAGACAATTGCACCATTAATTACCTTAATTGGCCTCTTAATTGTGCGGGGCAGGCCCACTCGAGCAGCATAAAATTATGCCCATACATTGGCTAAACCACACTTGGACCTCCTGTGACTTTATTTAGAGAATTTTTAAGAATGACGTGTGACTGAAAGGCAGAGGTGTGTCTGGCAGAGGGGCTAGGAGGACGCTGGACTTCAAGAAGCTGGGGCCGGTGAAGAATCGGGAGAAGCTGCTGCTACCACACGCTCCACAATACAACTCAGTTACTCCTTTTTGCTCCTTTTCCTCCTCTCTCTATTTTCACCTCTTGGTCTTCCTCCATGTTGTTGCTATTTCTTCTTTCATGCTCTCTTTCTTTTGCAGAGCCAGTTGGATATGGAGAGGAGGATCTTCCAAAGAGCCCAGGAAGCGGACTGCAAAATTGCCTACTACCCACTTTCGGGGCAAGCATTGGTGTTTTGCCCTTCTGTTTGCTCTTCTTGTCCAGTGCACTTGAGGCTTATCTATTTTGGAACTTCAAAATTTGCCCAACGGTACTTTGTGGGATTTCTGCTGCA
This sequence comes from Carcharodon carcharias, assembly GCF_017639515.1. Classification (NCBI taxonomy): domain Eukaryota; kingdom Metazoa; phylum Chordata; class Chondrichthyes; order Lamniformes; family Lamnidae; genus Carcharodon; species Carcharodon carcharias. The sequence continues at coordinate 39,941,099 of NC_054470.1, forward strand.
CATGTCCAAGACAAGACAAGGTATTTTAAAGAAGTAAAAATTGAAGGTGTAAACAAGTGGCCTTGTTTCCAAAACTCTTTAGGCATAATGCTGATCAGCTACCATAATGTTCATCCACCCTTACCAGGCAAATGGCAGCCAGTAGGAAGAGCTTAGGAAGAGGGATCCCTATATAAACCAGGAGTTCCCACTCCTGAGGACGTTTCTTTGGCCGTTGATATCTGGATAGAATGGAGGCAAGTGTCCTGAGCCCCAAGAGATTGTCAATTTTGGTTTTTAAATTTTGTCAGATTGCATTTCTTGCTCAGGAGGTTCAGAAGGATGTGAGGCTGTGGTCAGAGGGGGCCTGGACAAAAAGTCTATCAAAAAGTAGATGCAGAATTTCTGCTGTCACAGAGCTGGAAGGCACTAGAGATGTACTTGATATGGAGTTTCTTCCATGTGTCCAATTCTAATGAGGTGCCCTCCCTGTGGTCTCACAAAGTTATCACATAGACAACACTAGCAGCCATCGACAAGCACACTGGCTTGTCAGGATTGTTCGCTGCAGATTTTTGAAATAAAAACAGAAAATTCTGGAAATACTCAACAGGTCAGGCAGCATCTGGGGAGAGAAACAGAGTAAATGTTTCAGGGTGATGACCCATGGATTTTTGTGCCTCTTCCCTCCAACAGCACTTCAAAGTCAGAAAATTAGTAAATAGGCAAGAAGAATTGCATTTTGGAATTGATCATTAGACACTCTTCGACATACCTCTATCAGCGAAGCTTCATCTCCAGTCTCCAGTGGAATACTTAGTACCAATTTTGTTTAGTTTCTGGCCCCTCCCTAAGAATGTTCTTTTGATGAAAAGAAAACTTGTATTGACATTAACACCAAGCACCGGAAATCTCAAAGTGCTTTACAGATTAAATACTTTAGAAGTGTAGCCACTGTTGTAATGTAGGAAATGTAGCAACCACTTTGCACATGGCAATCTCACACAACCAGCAATGTGATAATGACTAGGTAAAGTGTTTTTTTGTGATGTTGATTGAAGAAGAAATATTAGCCAGGACACCAGGGATAACTACCCTGCTCATCTCCAAAATAGTGCCATTGGATCTTTTAAGTTTACTTAAGAGGGCAGATACAGCCTCCTCAGTGTAACATCTCAGCCATAAGATAGCACCGCCAACCGTACAGTGCTGCCTCAGATCTGCACTGATCTTGATTCTTGTACTCAAGTGGAATTTGACTACATTTCTAAAGTACTTCATTGTCTGTAAAGCACTTTGAAATGTTCGGTGCTTGGTGTTGTGTCAATACAAGTTTTATTTTCATCTAAAGAACATTTTTAGGGAGGGAGGCCAGAAGCTAAATAAAATTGGCACTAAGTATTTCACTTGATTGGGACTTGAATCAACACCCTTCTGACGCAGAGCTAAGAATGCTACCAGCTGAGTCCTAGTTGACACTTTATCAAACAAAGAGCTGAAAGAATTAAACATTTTTACAAAATTTAGCTGTAGGAGGCAGAATGGTCTGCTAAATTTGTCCTTCACTTGGAGAAACGTTTTCTCTCTTACACATAAGGCGTACGTTTCCTGTATAAATTAAGACCAGATGTTTGTAAGTTGTTTGCAATCTCGGATGCAAACCCTGTTGTTGGATATTTGATTACAACATCTAATCTTATTGCTGCTGTGAGAAACACTCTGTACGTTAGATGAATGTAGGGCTTTTTATTGTGAAACCAGTGATAAGTTATTATTGTAGCAGAAGGCAATTAAAAATTTTTGGACAACAGTGATAGGTATGAACATTAAATGATATTCTGAATGAGTTCAGGCAACACCTGTAACCAACTTGAGTTTTATGCTCATTATTATATCAATGTAGCTCCTTCAATAAGTTACTTCCTTGTAGAGGTTTTGATTATCCTATAAATTATTTTGAACCATAACTTGTCTCATCATTCGCATAGTACAAAAGGTGGTGGTGTGGCTGAACTCTTAAGTGCTGTTGAACAGATTTCAAATATTTTGTAATACATTCTGATGACTGTGGTCTGGTTAAGTGTCATTTCATTCCTTGCAATGGATAGTGCCAACTTTAATTGTGAAGATATATCAAAAGAGCAAATTGGCAAAAGAACTTGAGGTGGCATGAGGAAACAATTTTTACACATAACTAATTCTGATCTGGAACACACTCCCTGAAAGGGTGGTGGAAGCAGATTTAGGACTATATTTCAAAAGGGGATTGGATAAAAACTTTAAGGGAAAAGAATACAGAGCTATGGGGAAAGTGAGGGAGTAGGTCTAGTTGGATAGCTCTACTAAAGAGCCAGCACAGGCATGATGGGCTGCATGGTCTTCTGTGCTGTATCATTATATGATTCTATGATCAGTTACTGATTAGCGTTTATATTTTAGTATATGCTGATGCAGCAACTAATTATTGCAAACTCTTGCTTCTCTTGATTTCAATCCTGTAGGTGTAAACCAACTCCTCTGGAATGCTTGCAGAAGTACACAGAAGACACACAGTTACTGAGACCAGAAACTTTGTGAAAAGACTGTCATGTCACAAATCATGATTCTTTTTTCACCAGGGCTTTTAATTGCTGCAGATTTGCTGCCACTGAATTCCAATCCGTTTAAGTGATACATTGTTTAGATTCCAGAAGGGCATACAGCTCTAAGTCCAAGAACATGATGATATGCAGCCGAGAGTCCTGAATTATGGGTCATTAAGAGGAGAATTTAACTTCAATAAGTGGATGAGTTTGGGTTAGTTGGTTGGGGGTGGAGGGCGTTAAAGTATTAAAAGTCTGAATCATAATCCCAAGTCACCTCCAACTCACCCACTTCTTGTTTTAATGGAGATGGGGATGAGCAGCCAACCTGCTCCTAGGAGGCGAATTGAAAATGTGGCTATTACAATGAGTCTACATACCTCATTTTTATTCACCATTTGCCTGCCTGGCCAATCCCCCATGATCAAACACACCCTTCCAGCCCCTTTGGATCTGCCACCAACCTCCCGCCATGAGGTCTTCAACCTCCTTCCAACACCTGGGCATCCAATTTCCCATGTGGCCTCCGTTCTCTACCCCTGAAACTTCTACCACCCTCCGCACCCCGGACTGGCTTCTGACCTCCATTAACTCCTAACCCCTGGCCCCTGATCTCCTTCCTAAACCCTGCCTCTGATTTCCCAAGCCTTGAATCATTGACTGCCACATCGCCAACTTGCATCGGACCATTACCCATACTTCCAGATGCCTCTGCCCCCCTCTGACCTATCATTGTTGGATCTGTGTGGACATCAGGGACCCCCTCGCCCCCATCCTTGTGATGGTGTGGACCCAGCTCATCCTGAAACCTCTTCCAGACTGCTCTCTGACAACAGTCTAGTTTCCAGGTGAGGAACTTGTCAGTGACATCATTTGCATGCTGTGGAGTTAAAATTCCATTCGCAATGCTGAATGAGAGCATACACACAGCAGTCTATCAATATGCATGTCACATATAGGATAGGATTTTCCGTGCCCGCCAGCGTTGGGTGTGTTCAGTCATGTGAGCGGACAATATGATGCGATTGGTTTCACGACAGTGTCCATGATATGTCCATGGCATGCTAGGTGGATTGTCATAGACATGGCTCTGCTGCGAAGCAGCTCATGGAAGTTGGAAAGTCACTGTTGATGCTCACAACAGATCATGGTCGAAGGGTGGGAGAGGAAGGTCTAGGATCAGCTGAGAGAGGAAGAGGTGTCAGGATGGGGGGAGGTTGGGAGGAGGGAAGGAAGGTGTCAGGATGGGAGGAGCTTCAGAGGGAATGAAGGTGTCAGGGGGAGGAGATTGGGCGGAGGGCGAACAGGGGCAGGAGGGGTTAACAGGGGAGAAGACAGCAATTGGGGAGGTAGGTGTAAGGGGGGTGGAAGGTGCAAGGGAAGGAGTGCAGAGAGGGGAGTGCATCCGGGAGGGGGAGGAAGGGGTGCAGGGAGCGGAGGGAATAAGAGTTGAGGAAGAAGTAAGAGTGGAGGAAGGAGTCAAGAAGGGGGTAAGCGTAAAGCTGGAGGAAGAAGTGAGGCTGGAGGAAAGGGTAGCTGGAGAGAGATCGAGTTGCCCAGCACCCCTCCCGCATACTCTGTTGTTGGGCAACTATGGCATCAATGATGGAGTTAAGCCCGTGCAGCAGTGCAGGAGTTACATCCTGGATCAAGATCTCGATGGCAACTGCCATCCTGCCAGTGTTGACATTGGTGCGTTGCAATGCTGGCGCTATCACCTCAGCCTGAAGCCGGGTGGACTCCTCCATTGTGCCTTACAATCTGAGGAGTGCAGCGGACATTCCTTCCTGATGTTCCCGAGCTTGCCTTTGCAGCTCCAGCAACTGTGACATGACTGAGTCGAGAGGCTGGTTATCTGACCTGGACTCAGCAACCTTCTGGCCTCCAGTAGTCCTCCGAGTGCTGGGGACCTGGGAAGTCCCTGCCTCTGCCTGTTGCAGATTAGAAAGTGCGATGTGCTCTCCAGATTGTGATCCCGAGGCTACTCTAAAGCTAGGTCTTACTGAGGTGTGTGTCTCTGTGCTTGTGGTGGGTGTAGGTGAATGCTGTGATGGGACTTTAGGGAGGGTGCCTTCAAAGGTTTCTTCAGAGCTTGATTGGAGGCCCTGGATCATGGACTCTGTCAGCTGTTTGGCAGATGTGCCTGCGAAAGCAAGGGGAGACAATTAGTGCATGGCAGGGCCTGTGGAAGAAGACACATCACTCACGGCATGGTTGTCTGAAATGTGTTGCACTGCTGGATCTTCACTTGTTGGAGCAGCACCGATCTCACCGTCAGCACAGGACCGGTCCTGGTCATCACCGGCCAACTGGATGGCTGTTTTTGAATTCTGTCAAAACATTGATTTCCGGCATCCCTCCATCTGTCTGCGACCTTTCCCTCCTGTTGTGAGCCAGTTTGTTCTGCATGGATAGAGAAGGGGAGAGTGTATCAGGATGCTGCCAGGCCAGATGATAAGTATGCCTGGCCTGTGTGGGTGGTGAGTGGTCCCATGGATGGAATGAGGACAATGAAGGTGTGTATGAGAGAGTGAATGGTGATGTCCCTTGCCCTGGCCGTGAGTGAGGGCCTTTTGGATGTGTGCTGGGTTTGTTAGTGTATGAGTTGAGAATGATGAAAAGAGTGACTTACCCTGGCAGAACGGAGGAGATCATTAACTCTTTTGCAGCACTGCATGGCTGTCCTCCTCTGCAGGGCCTTTGCGCTGACCACTGCTGCCACCACCTCCCAAGCTGTGTTGGTGACTTTGCTGCCCATCTTGCCTCCAGAGCTGGGGCAGAGCATTTCCTGGTTGCCTCCACGGCACCCAGCAGTCGCTCGAGGGACCCATTGCTGAAATGGGGAGCTGCAGTCTTTCTTCCTTTGCTGGCCATGTCTCCCAGGCAACGGTGGTGATCTGGTGGCAATAAACGCTTTGCTGGTGGCTGCCTTTCAAAGATGGTGGTCGGAGTAATGCAAAGCGGCATGATGGTGAGTGGGCAAATGAGAGCCTGCCCACCATGAAAACAGAGTGTTTCGCAGGAATGAATAAATAATGAGGTGGGTTCGGGATGATACGGCGTGAAAATCCTTCATTTTCGTCACTGGGTATGACTATTTTACCTGCCCACTACCACAATTAGTGCAATTCTGGGAAAATTCTACTCGATGTGTTTGCTACATTTGAATCTACAGCTGCAGGTAAGAATTTCCTCACACACCTTAATGTGCTCCAGATATAAAACAAAATATTGCCGACGCTGCAAATCCAAAATAAAATGAGAAAATGCTGGAAAAACTCAGCAGGTCTGCCAGCATCTGTGGAGAGAGAAGCACAGTTAATGTTTCAAGCCCTTATGACTCTTCTTCAGAGCTAAAGATGGGTAGAAAATGAAATTTATACTGTTTAACGAGGGGGGGGGGGGCAGGGGGGGTTACGGTGGTGGAGCAGGTGAAGCTGATTAGAAGGCCAGTGATAGGTGGGGTTAAGGAGAGATTGACAAAGAAAGATGTCATGGACAAAAAGACAAAGGGAGAGTTAACAGTATTGGTAAGGGCTAAAGAAGCTGCTTTTAGTGGCATAAAGGTAAAACAGCAGAATGTCTTAATATCAGGACAAGGGTCAGCATTCTGGGAAAGAACAACATGGAACAAGTAACAAAAACAAAAACAGAATTACCTGGAAAAACTCAGCAGGTCTGGCAGCATCGGCGGAGAAGAAAAGAGTTGATGTTTCGAGTCCTCATGACCCTTCGACAGAACTTGCGTTCGAGTCCAAGAAAGAGTTGAAATATTTCAACTCTTTCTTGGACTCGAACGCAAGTTCTGTCGAAGGGTCATGAGGACTCGAAACATCAACTCTTTTCTTCTCCGCCGATGCTGCCAGACCTGCTGAGTTTTTCCAGTTAATCTGTTTTTGTTTTGGATTTCCAGCATCCGCAGTTTTTTTGTTTTTATGGAACAAGTAACAAATGGCCCTTTAGGGGGTGGAGTGGGGGAAGGGGGCAGTGGTTGGTTAAAATGGATCAAAAATGGGATAAAAAAGAGGATAAAACAATGAATAATTGAATAAAAGTAAAAATAAACAGATTAAAAAATAAAATTTAAGAAGGGGTGAAGATAGATGACAGAGTTCATGGTCTGAAGTTGTTGAACTCAATATTAAGTCCAGAAGGCTGTAAAGTGCCTAATTGGAAGATGAGGTGCTATTCCTCCAATTTGCGTTGGGCTTCACTGGAACATTGCAGCAGGCCAAGGACAGACATGGGGCCTGAGAGCAGGTGGTGTGTTGAAATGGCAAACGACAAGAAGGTCTGGGTCATTCTTGCGGACAGACCGAAGGTGTCCTGCAAAGCGGTCACCCAGTCTGCGTTTGGTCTCTCCAGTGTAGAGGAGATTGTATTGAGAGCAGTGAATGCAGTAGACCAAATTGAAGGAGGTTAAGTGAAGCACTGTTTCACCTGAAAGGAGTGTTTGGGCCCTTGGACGATGAGGACGGAGGAGATAAAGGGGCAGGTGTTGCACCTTCTGCGATTGCATGGGAAGGTGCCTTGGGAAGGGAATGAGGTGTTGGGGGTGATGGAAGAGGAGACCAGGGTGTCCCAGAGGGAACGGTCCTTACAGAATGCTGACAGGCATTGTCAATCTCTCCTTAGTCCCCTATCATTGACCTTCTATCCAGCTTTGCCTGCTTCACCCTCCCTTAAACAGTATAAATTTCATACATTTCTACTTATCTTTAGCTCTGAAGAAGAGTCATATGAACTTGAAATTTTAACTCTGTCTCTCTCTCCACAGATGCTGTCAGACCTGCTGAGTTTTTCCAGCATTTTCTGTTTTTATTTATTATTATTAATGTGCTCCAGCTCGTGCTCAAATTCACCTTTGAAATGTAGCAGAGTAACATGCTCCCTTTCCTTGATGTGTTAGTAGAGAACTCTGCTAAGTGGTTTTCTACAACTGTCTACTGCAAGTCTATCTTCATTGGTCAATATACTCGTTGGGATACCTAAAGCTCCATGAGCTATACGATTGGTCTTATCAGCAATCTCTTAAATAGAGCCTGAGCCATTTGCTCACTCTGCAGGCTTGATGTCAAAATAAGGCACATCAAAGTTGTTCTGCAGGTGGCTACTCTGATTGGATCATTGCTCGCTGTGTATCTCATATACACAAGAATGAGTCTAAGGCTATTACATTTGGAACTGAAAATTGCCCAGTCTACCTCAGATTACCCTGGAAGAGCAAGGCATCTCAAAATTTGAGCAACAGGTGAGGCTAGCTGCTTCACACAGCTACTATGCAATAGCAACACGCATGGTATTTTTAACTAACATGATGCTGCTGCAAAGCTGAAAAGATGTTCTGCCCACCACACAAACGAGTAATGTGATACATGAATTCCAGTGCTGGTGCAATGCCAGGTAGTCAGGCCCAATGACTGGCCGGAACTTATCAAACAAGATGTCCTTTTGGTTATTTGCAATAGGCAGAGCACTGATCATACTCAACCAGTCCATGCTTGCAAAACTCAGAACATAATTTCTAGTGTTAGATGTGATTTGGCAATTAGACAGCACTTGATGAACAACCTTAAGTATGCTAAGAATGACATTAACAACTAATTTAAGATTATCAGTCAAGCTCGTAATGTGGCTCACTTACGTCTGCTAGAAGATATATTGATACACAGGAACCGATCCTCTTCAGGGAAAAGGAACATGTCTAGACATTGATCCTTTGTTGAATGAAACAAAAGGCATGGTTCCCTGATGCATTCTCCATAGCAACACCTTAACCAATCAGAGTTTACTTGCCAACCAATCAGCATCTTTTTCTCATGTAGTATAAGTTGTTGTTCCCTTTGAAATTTGACATTTTTGCATCTGTCCTGATGAGTACAGGATGAAAAGCTTCAACAGCATGTCTTTTTTTTCAGCAATGCTAAAGTTGATACTGCTACGTGGAACTGATGGAGTATTGGGTATATATATAGCTAAAGTCAGGACAATGCAAACTCCACCACATTCCCACTACTTACTTTCAGATCACATCCATGAAGCCCATTTTCACAGAAAAAAAATGTTAATTGTGATTCCAAAATACTAATAAAAATGCTAAAATCCAATATAATAAAGAGTAATTTAATATATTCCATCAGCTTAAGGGTTGACGTTTGATTATAAGACTTGTTCAGGACTTTTTTCAGTTGTAAATTGTTTTGACAGTTGTCTGCTTTTTTGAAACAATTCATCCACTTTTCAGATTTGTAGGGTGACATGTACGGAGCTGAAGGTTGAAATAGAAATTTATATAGTTTTTGACAGGTGGCAGTTTCTCCCTTATTGTCTTCGCTGCCTATTGGAGGAGGGAGTGGGTCTAAAAGGCCAATTCTGGAGTAGCAGCTGCTATGCTGAACTTCTGGTGCAGTCCTATCAGGGGAACATCTCTAAATTCCTTGAATTCATTGCCTCCTCTCTCGCTGTTCCAATCCCTTCAGTTGTGTTTCTGCCATGTTCACAACACCAAGACCATCCTAGTCAAAACTGCAAATTCCGAGCTCTGTCATCTCATTGACTGCATTTCACTAAGCTCTCCTACTTTTTCTTATCTTCATCTCCACCATTCCCCCCAAAGTACCTACCTGCATGGGACTGCCCTTACAAGGTTCTCCTCTTACCTGTCCTAATGAAGCCTGTGTAAGTACAACAGTGGTTTGACCTTTTGACACTGCATGGGTAGCTCCAGGATTTAGCAAAGAATCACTCTTCCTCATTATCTTCTGTAGCTGGTGACATCATTTGCAGACATGCTGTCAGTTTCTCTCTGACTAGCCACATCCAGACTTCCTTTGACCACATGGTCAATCAGACAGTTTGACGCATTAAGGTATAGTTTAGCCACAACTTCCTCCAATGGTGCATCAAGATGAACGATGTCAAAGTTTGTTGTCTTACATAAAAAATGTTGTATCCTTGCCACCAACTGTATTCCCCTTTCAGACTGCTGGCTCAAGCTGAAGCAGGGTCTAACATTAATGCTTTACCCAAGACTGAGCAACATTGCCCTACACTGCTGCTGCAAAAATCCCTATTCAGAATGCTGAGGTCCTTAACCTCCTGACCTTTACCTCTATATATTCTAAAATATCCAAACCACAGCTGTTCACATCCTGTCCAACATTTGTCATCATCTCCAACCTCATTGATGAACACTGATCCCTAGTAGATCAAATTAAGATACTCTCATACTGTATGACTTTGCTCACTCCACATTAACTGCCTTCTGCAGCATTACATCACCTCCACCACACTCTGCTTCTTTGACTCTGGCTTCCAGTGCACCTCTCCCCTGCCTCTCCACAATTGTTAACAATGCCTTCTTAATAGTCTTAACTCTCTGGAACTTCCTCCCTGAAATCCCTCCTCCAGTTAAAAGCCTTCTGAAAATCCATCTCTCTGCCAAGCTTTCAGTCACCTTTCCGAACTCACAAAGAGTTGACACTTACTTTTCTTCCTCCGTTAGGTACCCATATGTTTCCTTATATTAAAGGTTCTTTATAACAACAAGCTATTGTTGTCTGCAGATTGACGCAGTGGGAAAGGAAGTTGAGCACGGAAAGAAGGTAGTTAGACTGATTACTTGGGGAAGCTGAGGAGTACTTAAGTATTGGGGAAAAAGCATAGAGCACTCAGAGAAGATTTTGAAGCAGCCCAAACCAGGGAAGTACAGAGCAGAATGGGGAAGATTTGCAGAAGACTGTGATTAAGCTGATTTGGGATATGGATTTCTGCACCCACATTCTTCATATTGGACCTCAACATCAGGCAGTGGAGCTTAGGAACTCTGTTTATCTGGTGCTTCCTGATTGCAGTGACTGAGTGTACCAGCTCTGAAGGCCCAGTAGCAAGTACCTGGATGTGCCTGGGACAGCGATAGCTATTGGGGATTATTAGAAAACGAGACTGGTAAGTTTAAGGATATGTTTGTGGTTATTTTTCTTTGTTTATTATATTAGTGGTGAATTGACCTGCATATGTCCACTGTTGATTAATGAAGATAAGGTTTTTATTTTAAATTTAGGATGGCAATGGAGTTGGGAGAGCGACTTCAAAATCCTCTTTGCATGGAGCCATTGTAGCTGGAGCTTAAAGCTACAAGTTGCCATAACAAAATTGATTGAGGGATCTTGCCAAATATGTGCCCAGAAATATGATAAAAGGAAGTAAACTATGTACACAAAGTGTAGGTTTTAATAATATTAGGAAATCAGAGTGAAAACCGATAGGCTGCCCAGCTGGTGTAAAAAGCTGGGACACAGCTGCTGGTGACCTCTGTCATGGACTCTGTTGGAATTTGCAGGCTCAGTGGAAGACACCTCATTTGGAAGTCCTGGGTAGCTGCCAGTATCACTGGTGATCTATTTGTGGCACCTTGCTTCCTGTGAAGCTGCATACTACATCAGAAATGGTTGGATCTGGGGGGAGGTTGCTGGAATTCACTCAAGATAAACAGCCTTTGGACATTAATGGTCCCTTTTGTAAGGGGTGCAATAATTACATTTTAAAAAGACCTTTTAATCTTTTAGGATCCAAGCCATGAGCTAGCCCAGACCCCTAAGAAGGCCTTATTTAATACTGCGGGGTCAGCCAAGATTCCTATCCTTGCCAGATGTCCGGCCATCAAGGATACATTAGATATCTTTGAGGGCCAAGTTTGCGGGGATTCCCAGCATGGGAATCTCCAACCTCGCCCCCAGTCCTGCCCTGTCTGGAACTATTTTTCTTATAAAGGGTGGACGGAAATGTTCAGGTCCCAGTTTAATCCTTCTAGTGTACTACTCTTAGAGTTATGTTGGGAACATGCCTGAAGGACTGAGGAATTTTGGTTCCATTTTACTTTTTAGAGATGAATCATGTTAAGAGACTGTTCATGCAAGATTGTGTGGTACAGAAATAGTTTTTAGCAAAATTTGTTTGATGCTTTTATGACTGAAATGACATTGAGATGGTCTGCGATCTAATTGTTGCCTCGTTATGGTTTTTGGAAACTGATTAATTTCTCTTTGGGAATATTAGTTGTTGAAGTTGAATGATGTATGTTTGATGATATGATTGGTTAAAGGGATAGTGGCCTATGGTTCTGACGTCTGATTGGTAAATGCTGACTACTGCACTACATTATGCAGACTTTCAAGACATAATGATATTATGTAAACTGATAAACTAAATCAATTTGGGAGGTAATGGCATTGTGGTATTGTCACTGGGCTAATATTTCAAAGACCCAGGGCAATGCTCTGGGGACCTGGGTTCAAATCCCACCATGGCAGATTATTGAATATAATAAAAATCTAATGGAACCATTGCTGATTGTCTTAAAAACCCATCTGGTTCCCTAATGTCCTTTAGGGAAGGAGATCTGCTGTCCTTACCTGGAAACCCACTTTTAAATGCCCTCGGAGATGGGCAATAAATGCTGGTATTGCCCACATCTCATGAAAGAATAAAAAAAGTTCAGATAAATGATATGAATCCTTATTGAAACATTTAATTTGATTGGGATGCAAATGTGGTACTGTTACTCTGGGAGTTTGAACTAAATTCATATTTGAGGAATTGTTCCAATCAGAGGAAGATCCATGGAAACCACAACACAGAGCTTCAATGTGTTTTCCGCATTCTTCTGCTGAACTTATGATGGACGATGAGTGCAACCTCAGTCTGGGACAGTTTATTTTATCTATTAGTTTGTTGCAGCTAAAGCAGTGTTTCAAAGCCACAAAACCTATATTAACACACAGTAAACGTTACATGGAACACAGTTGATTTTCAAGTTTAAAACCTGTTTTCTGTAAAACACAAGGATAATTATTGTTCATTAGACTAACTGGCGAGGGAAAGTAAGAAATATTTTGTTTAACCACACTAACATTAATGTTGCAGAGATCACATTCCACTTTTTTTGCTTCTGGGAATGACATTAGGCTCTCGCTGTGGCCAGCTTGGGGGCAGGGAGGGCTTTACTTAGGCTTTACTTAGGTGGTGACACACCTGAACTCCACCTCCACCAGAATTAAGTCCTTGGATGGAAGGCCAATGGTTGACCTTCCCACCTTGGCCAATTAATGATCACTTTAAAGGCCTTATCCTGCCGCTGCTGGTATTAACCCAGTGGTTGGCTGGCCTGCTGACATGTGATGTGCACAACAGGTGAACCTTTGTGGGCCGCTTGTCACCTAGGGTGGGCAATTAGTGCATGATTGAGGGACTGAAGATTGGGGAGGGAGGGTGCCACCCCTCTGTCTTTGCTTCTGACCTGCCTGTCCCCCTCCCTGTGATCCCCACCCAATGAACCCCACCCCCACATTACTTACTTGTAGCCAAGGTGCTTGGCAATCTTGGAACTCTGAGGAGGGGGTTGGGGGGGGGTGCTGGGTGGCTGGGTGTGAGGTTGACCTTTTGGCAGCAGCCACTGCCTCTTAAGTGACACTGCCGAGCTCAAGAGCTGCCAGCCTCTGATTGGCCGGCAGCTCTTGCTAAGTGGGAATTCGGTCCCCGGGGTCTCGGTTTCAACAGAAGGCCTGCACATGGCCTCACCGCTGCCAGATTGGCATGTGGTCTGGTGGGCCTTCCCAAAAAGAGGCACCGTGGGTTAAATTGGGCATAAGTGGGAGCTCTCTGCCAATTTTTCATCCCATACAAGCTTCTGCTAGTAGTATTTTAGTCACCTGCTTGGCGGTTTCAGACTTTCATAAGTAGGTCTGGTAGGAGTGTGTTGGAAGGCCCGGGGATTACGATGCAACCTGGATTTGCTGTGCCCCAGCCTTCTCTGCATGTTTCCCTGGGGCCTTTTCTGTGACCAAACTGATTAGAAAACTGAAGCGATGGAAACTGTTGCACACATAACTGAAATCAGTCGCTTTAGGTTGTCGTTTCCTATGGTGATGAAAACCACTGCAGCTTTGAACTTCTACACCACTGGCTTTCCAACTGGCAAGTGAGACCTCCGGCACCACAAGAATACTACGTCGTATGCCTCTGTTATGTGCTATCAAAGTCTGCACATGAGTTTGGCATTGACAAGCCATTTCAAGTTTGTTCAATTTTATAACTTTTTATTTCACTTAATTTTTCAATCAAGCAAAACTTGTTTCTGTCAGATCTGTAATTCTGGATGATGCCCACAACCCCAAAAGCACCATTTGTGATGGAGTTGTCAGTGCCTTGGCCCTACTTCTGGGACTCCCTCCATTAAACCTCACCTTTCCCCTTTCCTCTCAGTGCCTTTAAAAACCTACTTAAAACCCATCTTCTCAACCAAGGGTTCAGTCACTCTTATCTCTTCCGCCATTGCTTATATATGTTCCCCCATTTTCTACTTTGAAGTGCTTTGGGCTATTTTCATCATGACCTCAGATACAAATTAAAGTTGGCGCTCTTTCTATTGTGGTGATACTAGTGATTTTTTGATGTGGCAAAATTGTTTTGTTATCTTTGTTCTCAGACCCTGGTTGAGTGCGCCTTTGAAATAGCCTGTGGACATCTTTGGGAAAATGGAAGGATTTCTTGAAGTTCTTGCAGCAGGATGTATGGGAAAAGAGGATTGTCTTTTCAGGAGCAGAAGGGAAAAACAGAATTGTAAACTGCCTGACTGAAGGTAGAGCAGAGAGTAAGTTCAGATTCCCAGGTCTATCAGCCAAAGGGCAAGACATTTTCTGGTATCAGAAGGGGTGTCAAGACATCCACATTTGCAGATCTTGGAGGGTAGGAAGTCCTGGATTCCCTAGACCGGTTCTTGTCCTGCCGCAGAAAAGGCCCCAGGAAAACTTGCAGTGAAGGTTGGGACACAGCTAATCCAGGTTGCATTGTAATTCATGGGCCTTCTGATACACTCCTACCAAGCCTACTTATGAAAGTCTGAAACTACCAAACTGGTGCCTGAAAAAGTACTGACAGAAGCTTGTATAGGATGAAAAATTGGCTGAGAACTCCCAGTTATGCCCAATTTAAATTATTTTTTTGGATGAAAGAGATTAGAAAACTGAAGCAATGCAATCGGTTGCACACATAACTGAAATCAGTCTCTTTAAATTGTCGTTTCCTGTGGCAGTAAAGATCACAGCAGCCCTGAACTTTTACAACACTGAATCTTTCCAGGCTCCAGAAAGTAATTATAAAAGAATCCTGAGTTCCATGTGATGCAATTAAATCCATACCATAGATGCACTGCTCATGAGGTCATCAGATTCATTAGCGTCTGTAACAATAAAAAGGGATTAAAGTGGAATTTATTAAGAAGGGGTACTTTCCCTCTACTCTGCCCTGCATAACAACTGATCTCATCCCATAAGATTTAGTGATGTTAAGTTACATGGGGACTGTGCAACTTGAGGGGGTCGGAGGTTTGCTTAATATTTAAATCAATTATAGGGTCTGTGATTTATGGATGTTTGCTTTACCTCCAGAAGTGATACAAATTCAGAGGATCTCACAATCATATGTACACACATAAAAAACACACAGCTTTCTCTGTTGTCTGCAAAATGTAAATATTCAAGCTTGGTAAATGATTTAAAATAAAAACCTAAAGTCTGAATACACAAAAAATTTGATATCCTCTATTGTTTTAAGAAGGAAACAACTGAAACTTTTCTTAAGATCTATGAACAAAGTTAGTTGTACAGGCAAAGTGAAAAGGAGAGTCTATGGGTGAAATTTTCTGAGCCCGCTGGTGGCGGGTGTGACGGGTGACATGCGGGGAAAATATGGCGTGACCTGCTTCACGACTGTGTGAAGGCAGGCCGCGATCGTCCACTCAGCGCACCGGCGACAGGCCGGGTTTCCCACCATCGGTCAGTGGGGAGCAAATTGTAATACATTAGCATGTAATTAAAGGGCCATCCCACCAGGCTCACACCCACCCACATCAGCGGGAAAGCACGCTGACGTGTTTCACAGCAGCACGCAGGTGTTGTGCACTTGGCGGCCTTCACTTTGGGGAACTGAGGTGAGTGAGCAGCAGCGTTCTCCACAGCTCGCCCATTGTTTACAGGCCTCATGGGCGCTGGGGGGGGCAGGGGCAACTGATGCCTGGCCCCAGGAGGAGGGTGTCCTGGCTCAAATGCTGGCCAGCGAGTGCTGAGGGGGAGGGGGAGGTGTCTCGGGACAAGTGCTGGCCACCTCGGAGGCGACTGTTGTCAAGTGCTGCTCTGGCACTGCATCCTGTGCACAGGCAATCGAGCTGGGGGGAAGGGTAAGCGAGGGGAGTGGCCATGCATTAGGGAAACCTGTATAAGCTGACCAAGCCTCTGCAACTGAGACAGATCAGGCACAGCCACATTGAAATGATTGGGGTCAGGCTCCTAGCCTGACCACCCATGCAAGCAACGTGAAAGCACCAAAGGGCCACCAAGAGTTCTATACATTTCCCCTCCCCCCCCCTTCGCCTGGCTCCTCACCGCCCCCGGCACAAACTTCAAGTCCACCACCACTTTATTGGACTGTGGAACAGTAAGGATGCATAAGTTGTGCAATCTCATCACCAATGCTGGCCATGTAGCAGTCACTGCTGGACATTCTCACAGCCCCTTGCAATCTCAGCATCCTGGTTTGGACTAGTGTCCCCCATGTCGCAGGTTGACAGAGCAGCCATGCAGCGCACTCATCTCTGGCCATCCAAGGGGTGACCAGCACTCTCTGGGAAGCATTAAGGGGCGGTCACACAGGAAACCACGTCTCTCTCTCTTTCATGCTGCAGGAGAACAACATCAGGATCATGGATCCTGGCGGCCTATCTGTATGTCTGATGGTCTGCAGAGACAGTAGAAGATGGAGAAGAGAGTGACTGAGGCACCTGGCCGCAAAAAGGCAGGAGCAGCAACCTCATGAAGAAGGGGCAGCAGGGGGTCCCGCACACGCTGCCCAGGAACGACAGCGAGCCATGGCTGGTCAGCGCCTAGCGACACCCAGGGTCTATAGAGGCCGCCTGCCATTCCTGCAGATGACTGAGAACTAGTGTCGCTGACGACTGCGCATGTCTAGGGACCTGGTGGCTCACATCTGCCACTTACTGCAGGACTTGGCATCAAGGAGCCATGGAGGGCATCCATTGCCAGCGGCTGTGAAATTGACTGCGGTGTTCAATTTCTACACCAGTGGCTCCTTTCAGGGCCCCCCAGGTGACCTCTGTGGGATTTCACAATCCACTACCTACAAATGCATCTATGAGGTCACGGATGCCATCTTCTCCATGGCACACAACTTTGTGCATTTCGCCCGGGACTGGGAGAGCCAGGATGCGAAGGCCAATGGATATGCCCAAACCTCGGGATTCCCATATGTGCAGGGTACAATTAACTGCACTCATGTGGTGCTCAGGTCTCTGTTGCTACACTCAGTGGTCTACATCAAACACAAGGGCTTCCACTCACTGAACGTGCAGCTGGTGTGCGACCACCAGAAACGCATCCTGCAGGTATGCTCACGGTTACCAGGGAGTGTGCATGACGCCTACATCCTGAGTCACTCACAGATCCCTGCAGCATTCCAGGGTCCACAGAGGCTGCAGGGCTGGCTCCTCGGGTACAAGGGCTACCCACAGAGGCTGTGGCTGATGACACCCGTGTGGCAGCCTCAGACTGCAGCAGAGAGATGCTATAATGACGCTCATGCAGTAGCTCACAACCTGATGGAGCAGACCATCGGGATGCTGAAGATGAGGTTCCAGTCCCATTAAGGTTTTTTTGGCAATTCTTAGAGTATTTGCATCACTTCTTTTATGGAGTTTCCATAGAAAAAAAATGCTTCTTCAAAGAGAATGCTTGCAATGCAGGACTCTCCAGTGAGATCACGTAACTCTTCCTTGTAAAAATGCCTGTACAGCTCATAGATATTTATATCCTTAAGCTCGTCACAAAACTTCTCATGTTAATATCTGTAAGTAGTTTATAACATTTAAAAACTAAATGAATGCCAGTTCGCTGACATCATGAGCTCATAAAATGTCTTGCTGCATTAGAGAGGAGCCAGCAAGCTGGGGAGTTGCCACTCTCTGCCTGTTCCATCTTCTTCCACATGGTCCTCTCTGCTATGGTGATATGGCTTTTGCCATCCTCCTCCAGTATGATATTCCTCCTGTACCTAATATCAGTCAGAAGAATCTTTCTATCACTCTCTGAAAAGTCTGTTGCTCTCTTCTAAATTCTTCCTGCAGGAGACATTTCTTCATCTTGTTGCACACCTGTTCTGCTTTAAGAGCAGTTCAGCTTTGAATATAGCTATTGCGCCCTTACTAGTTGCCTCCTCCCTCCACCATGTATTTCATGCTCTTCAAAGCCCATTGCGCCAATTGTTCATGGGACTCACACCTTTGTCTTGCCAAATGCTTTAAAATTTCTGGTGGGGCCAGCATGGGGAGTTCAACCCCTCCACACTTCCTGTGGCAGTTCATGGCTTCTCAGCTTTTGGGGCCTTACTGCATTCATTACTTGTGGACCATGTGGTTTTTATTAAAGCAGCCTAACCTTACATTTTATATTTCCCTCCAGGGTAAGTTCAACTAAATTGCGTGAAATGTTTTTGCATGTCAGATAAGGCCAGTCTCTTGTTACTTAATGCAATATGTAGATCTGTGCTCAAATGTTTTGCAAGTTTAAGAAATTTTAAAAACCTTTGTTTATCATGTTAAGAAGCAATTCAATTAATTATTGGCTATAATAAATTAATTTTGGAAATAACAGAACATGGCTTGCAGTTTTAGGCATTTTGTACTCAAATGGATTGCAGCACATTTCAATTGTGATTTTACAGCAAAAAATTCTTGCTCAAAAGTCCCTTCTTATTTTATTTTTGAAATCACTTAAACAATTACTTTGGGTACAATTTTATTCTCTTTCCAGAGGTGGGCTGGGAGGCGGGGGGTGGCAGTTTAATCAGGTGGGAAGGTGCAGGGTGGAGAACCCGTTGCCTTCCTGAAGCCCCCTGACTAAGTCCAGGATAGAAAGGCTCAAGCATAACCTCCCCCGCCCCACCACCCCCCCAGAAACCAATTAAGGCTTTTAAGAAGCCACTTAAGGGCTTAATTCTGCTGCTGTTGGCAGGGCCACGGCATGTGGGCAACCCGCCAGGTAAACCCTGGCAGGCATGTCTTTGGCCTGGTGGAGGTGTCCCTTTCACTTGGGTGCAGAGGCGAAGGTCCCACCTGCCCTAAATTTTCACACCACTCCCCCTTACTGCAGCTTCCTGGACTAGCCCTGCCGTTTGACCTTGGCCAGCCTGCCTTCACTCCAGGCTCCAGCGATGGTCCTGCAGCCTGGGCCTCCTGCAGTGCCGGCAGTGGCCACCGTTCCCACCCACTAATTGGCTGGCGGTTCTCAGAGGCAGAAACTTCCTCCTGAAGGTGACCAGGCAAGTGGCTGATTGGCACTAAATCAGGCCGGGGGTGCTGGGAAGGACTGTGGCAGAGTTGCTACCAGCTCCCTAGCCAGTGTACAGGCCTACCACAGCAAACATTAAATTCTGCCCTTTATTTATAATCTGCCTATTTTAGATTCTCTAAACTGGGATAATAATATTGCAAGGAAATTTTACCAACAGTAAGTATGCACTTACTCCAGCTTCAACACCCAGAGTGTGCACAGTCAGCAGACCCAGAAGGGGTCAGCTAAAAATGTAAAATTCCTGGACAACACAAGTCCTGAAAATTGTATCTATATTTTCAATTCAAAGCTGTGGAGTAAATTTTAATTTAATGCCCTGGGCATGGAGCCTTACTTGACGGAAAAATAGACCAGGAGTACAGTGAATCGTTGCCAAATCAAAATCACCCAAGTTCAGATGGCATGCATCCTAGAATACTGCTCTTTTGGAACCAATATCTCCCACCACATTTTTCTGTGAGCTTTTAACTCTAAAGATAAAACCAAAAAGATGCATTTTCATAATTGTTAATTATATGAGGGTTTATCTAAGGATGGTGTTTCCACAGAATAATTGCTCATGCTTCAGAAGTCTACCTTATTGGATCAAATGAGTATATCCAAATATCCCTTTTATGGTGCACTAATTTCAGTGAATCGCAAACATTTCAAATGTTTGAAAGCTGCACACAGCGTGCAGTGTCCCATTACACTTCTTAATTTTAGACAATCCTATATATTGGTGGCATGCCAGAAGGGATTCAGGACTGCTTGCTCGTAATAAAAGGCTCTGCTGGAATTCTCTGTGTTGGCGTTTAGAAAGTTGATTCTTAAAGATACAGCTGGGTGTTTAATATTGTGCTTAAATTCTGAGGAGAATTTTTATCCCTGATTCTCCCACAAAATCGGAATGTTACCACTGAGATATCTGGAAAAGGAGGCTCGCAATGCCAAAATGCAGTTACAAACACCAGAGTATAGTACAGCAAAAATAATGCAAATACAACTTACATGAAAAATGCAAGCTAAAATGGGTACGTTCTCAGCACTGCCAGTTCAGAGCTTTTTGTGCCAGCTTTGCAAATTGGGAATTTTCCAACCATTAGTTTAATAAACCAGAAAATAATGCACAGTACATCTCTAAATTTCTGACACTTCCTCTTGTGAGAGGCAAAATCGGAAACGTTGAGTTATCTCCAACTATTATCAGTGGTTCAGGAAGGAGACTCTCTTAGGACAACAAAGGATAAGCAACTAATGGCAGGGTTGCCTGTGATACTTGCATCCCAAAAATGAATTTTAAAATTGTCTCCGTTACTTCTTTGCTCATCAAACAGTTCATCTAGGCAAAGTTCACTCATTGATGACTCGTTAACAAATGTAACAATAAAGTGCACTAAGAAAATGGAGGAGAGGCAGGCAGCATAACAGTCTTTCCTGGACCTGTTGAGTAGCTTGTTGCTCGGTCTCCCTCTGGGAACAACATCCCATCTGGCCAAGATGTCCCATCTGCAGTGTGTGATGAATTTATTTTGTATATAATTCTAATATCCTGAAATCAATAAAACATCGAATTGTTTAAAATAAGTGCATTTGTAAACAAAGTAACCATTTCATACCAACATACAAACAAAACATCTGGTAATCCATGTAAAAATGCACTAATCACCCTTGAGCATTCCCTTGGAGTGCCTGTCTAGCATGTGTCTTTCCCTGGTCAAGTGTGTAGTATAATGGTCTGGTGCCTAAAGTGTTAATGTGGGTTTGGGTACAGGTCTAACATACAGTGATATAAGAGAACACATGACCCGACCTAGGGGTCAATGTAATATAGCCAATGGAACAACCCAAAATCTCGCAGAGACTGCAGGAGAAAACTAAAACCCTGGAAAACTGAAGGAAAAAATCAAAGAAGCATTCTGACCTGAAAAAAAAAGTCCAAGGAGTAATGGTGCAGAAGGAAATTGCCAGAGAAAAGCTCCAAAGAAAGGCTTGGAAGCTGAAGATAGAAATTAAATTCCTCACCGAAGCAATTGCATTGAATCTTGTGGAAGTCCAGCTTCAATACGCAGAGAATGCAGAGTCAGCAGACCTAGCAGGGGTGAGCTAAAAATTTAAAATTTTTGGACAACACAAGTCCTGAAAAAAGTTACATGCTGCAGTAGTCAGAAATTGTTGTTCAAATCACAGTCCAAGAAACCCGATTCCTGAGCCAGTGCCTGAACACATGGTGGTGGAGCTCGATCCAAACAAAGGAAAAAATAGTAATTAATTAAAATTTAATCATGACTGAGTACGCAGCTTTAAAAACACAGCAAAAGCCAGCATTCAACTTTTCCAAGAGCCGAAAACATTGTGCTAAAGCAGGAAAAACCTCTAACCAGGCGATCCCAGCAGCTATTGTTGAAAAAATTTAAACGCTGAGATTGCAAACACTATTACTAAGGGAGCCTGCAAAAACCAGCAAGCATGGGAAAAACCTTTGTACAGAAGAGTATGGTGGCACCATCTTGAATTTTCAGAAACCTCTTAAAGCTGAACCTGCAATTTAAAAAATTTAACCATGGATCAGAAATCCATTCTTCCAGATCAATTTGGACTTATCCAAGCCCCAGATCAATTACAAAATTGGGGATTATGGAGAGAGAGATGCCTTAGACACATGAATGCTCCAGGTCTGGATAAAAAGACAGAAGCTGAACAAGTTAACACACTACTTTATCCGGTACGCCCGATAGCAGACAATATAATAGCTAGACAAGGAATCAAAGAATCCTTTGCAAAATTTGATGAAGTTTTAAAATCATTTGACACTTATTTTAACCCCAAAAGTAACAAAATCCTTGAAAGGGCTAAATTTAATAAATGTGTCCATCAGCTAGGAAAACCTGTCTTATTCTTCACTAACAAGCTGTACAGATGGCTGAAGGCTGTGATTATGGAATCCTGAAATCTGAGCTAATCAGGGTTTGAATAGTTGTAGGAGTGGGGGATGATGCACTCTCAGGCATGCTTCAAGTGAAAGAAGATCTAACCCTTGAAAAAACCATCCAGATTGTCAGGCAATCTGAGATCCGTTTGTAACACAGGAGAGAAAGGAAACCAAGGTACAAAGTAAAATCCAGTGCCCAGTCCGTGAAACAACACAGAAACACGGGGTGGAATCATCCCAGATTTGCACTAAGGGCAGCAGCGGATGGGTACCCATCAACCGCAATAGAGGGTTTTCATGCTGTATCACCCCAAAGTCACCACATTATTCATGTATTTCCAGGAAACTTGCCATTTCCATGGCTGACGGGCTCTCAGTCACCTGCCTGCCATCACCTCGTTGCTTTCTCATGCCAGGTCCATATATAAAGTCCAGGTGCACGCACACATCTCAGTGCTTCCAGGCCATGACTACTGCAGGGAAGATGTCCATGAAAGACAAAAAGACTGCAGCTCCCAGGTTTAGCAACCTGTCTCTGGAACAGTTTTTGGAGGCCTGCTGCGATGTCCTCTACCACAACTCTGGCTGCAGGATGAACTGCGGCGTTACCAACCAGGCTTGGGAGGTGGAGACAGCGGTGGTCAGCGCCAATGCCCTG
Source organism: Carcharodon carcharias (assembly GCF_017639515.1). Lineage (NCBI taxonomy): Eukaryota > Metazoa > Chordata > Chondrichthyes > Lamniformes > Lamnidae > Carcharodon > Carcharodon carcharias. Next base: position 39,963,647 of record NC_054470.1, read on the forward strand.
CAAAAGAGAGCAGCCACCCAGGGCCATTACAGGATGAATGATCTCATCCATTTCACCAGGGTAAGTCGCTCTTCTCATCACTCTCAACTCACACACTCACAAACCATCACACACCCACAGGGATCTCACAGCTCAAGGGACAACACCACGAACTCTCACACACACCCTCAAGTCTCAATCAGGCTCATATCCTCTGGAGCTCACATTTTCATTCCTGTCCATGGCTCCACTCACTACACAAGCATTCCGTGTCCTGCTCATACTCTCTCCATCTGTTTCCATGCAGGAGAAGCCTGTTCACATCAGCAGGGAGAGGTCCCAGGCCACCATTAGGCCCCTCACTCACACTGAGGAGCGTGCCAACATGCTGACTGGTGGGGTGTGGATCCTGCCTGCGGCAATGGTGATGTCAGCGGTTAACACCCACCTGAGGACTCTGCATCACATCGTCCCTCCCTCAACACAACTGAGTGCTCCCTCTCCTACTTTTGACTCTGCTGCTATGCACTACTTATCTCTACTTTAGCTCACAGGGAGCTCTGCCAAGCAACTGATGCCCTCAGCCAGCCAATCCCTCAGCTCCTTCTATTTCCTCATCTGCAGCCAAGACGTCTCCTCCTCTAGCAAAGAGGCGGAAATAAGCAGCCCGGAAGACCCGTCACTGCAGAGGGAGCAGCCGGCCCACGAGTCATTCTGGCAAGAACCTGGTGTGTGTGGTAAGGCCTTTTGGAGCCTCGTGCAAGTACTCTCCCATGCATGCGGATCCTTCACGTTTCACATTCATCTTAATGTCCTGAGCATTTTGAATGCTGCCTGCTGGGGTTCGCTTTCAGTTGCCCACCTGAGCTGACCTGCAACTCTGTCCAACCAATGATCACACTCCCATGAAGCACCTCATCTCGCCCAGCATAACTTTTGTTTTACTTTTGATTTGGAGAACCTGATGCTAATTTCGTTCTACTTTCACTCCCCCATCCTTTACCCTCCCCCAGTCACCTATTTCCTCTCCCCCACTACAATTGACCCCCTTGGCATCATCTTCCATCTCCCCCCCTTAACCTACCAGCCATAATCCTTTTCCTTCGGGGATGTGAAGGTGCATGTTCCCTTCCTTCCTGAAAATCCCACCCCCATCCATATTCACCTCCCCGACCTCCTCCTTCCCACCTCCTGGGTCCGCATTTGCCTCTGAGTCCCCACCAACCACTGTTGCCTCCCTTCTATTACTATTGTTGAACCCTCACCCTCCCACTCTACTGCCTCACTCTGCCCTCAGTCATTCTCACGTGTCCTTCATACCACGCACACTCTTAGTTCACTCCCTGGAAGCACACATGGACCCATCAGACCCCTCATGTGCATGTTCACCTACACATCCAGCCCTCTGCACCCCTTCCCTCTTTCACACCCTTCCCCCCTTCACACCCCTTCCTCCCACAGAACCCCTTTCCCCCAGTTCTCACACCCCACCCCCTCAGCCTCCCCCCTTAGTCCCTCCCCCTTCCAGAAACCTTCCTCCATCCTTACCCTTTCTGCCACACTTAGCCTGTCACCCCTCCCAACTCCTTCCTCTAGCTTTACTTCTTCCTGCAGCCTTAGTCTTACCCCCTTCCTGATTCCCTCCTCCACTCTTGCTTCTTGCTCCACCCTCACTCCCTCCCTCTCTGCACCCCTTCCTCCCCTAAGCACCCTCCACTCTCTGCACCTCTTCCTCCCCCTGGACACACTCCCCTCTCTGCACTCCTTCTCTTGCACCTTCCACCCCCCTTTGCACTTAACCTCCCCAGTAGCCATCTTCTCTCCTGTTACCCTCTCCCCTGTTGTCCCTCCCTCCCAGACTCCCTCCCGACACTTTCATTCCCCTGTCCCAACCTCACCCCTCCCCCCACTGACGCCTCTTCCTCTCCCAGGTGATCATAGCCCTTCCTCTCCCACCCCATCGACCATCATCCATTGTGAGCATCAACGGTGACTTTCCAACTTCCGTGAGCTGTTTCGCAGCAGAGCCATGTCCATGAGAATCCACCCAGCATGCCATGGACATTCCTCCAGTGTGCTGTTGGTGTTGGGCTCCAGCATCTTCTGCTCCTCAGATGTCTGCAATGTGAGCAAGGCCCTGGCAGTAAGTCCCGCCTTCTGCACATCACACTTGTCAAGATGTGTTCTGCACCGACTGCTTGCCTGCTGACATGGGCGGATGATCCAGCGGTGTTGGGTAGGCGATTCCAGTGGACAGACCTAATAACGATATGCTGATGTATTACAATGAGCTTCCCAACATCCAATAGTGGAGAATGTGGCCCACCATCAGTGGGCTGAGCACATGATCGTGAACTGGTTTCATGCTGTCGTGAAACCGATCACGCCATTTTGTCCACTCATACCACTGAACACACCCAATGTTGGTAAGCATGGAAAATCCTGGCCAGGGACACCCCAGCCCACGGGGAGCAATACCCTAACTGACCAGTAGAGCAACCATGCCAGCGATGTGGAACAAAGCACCCCCACAGACATGATCAATGTCTGGCAATTCCGGCCCAGTGCTTTCAATGTAACTGAATAGGACATTTTGGCAAGCTGTGCAAAGCCAAACATCAAAACGCAACGAAGATCCTAAGAGGATTCATGAGGTCGGGACATCACAACTGGAGAACACACAGGCATGATTCTTGGGTGAGGTCAAAGGGCCTGCATTTTCAATCTGGAACGTGATCATCTCAGTTAATGACCATCTCACAAACATTAAGTTGAACATGGGAGCTAGTGTCACGATCCTGTCAGCTAAAGAACTATGGATGAGAGGCCTCTGGCCATGAACAGTGAGCACACCACTTTATGGGCCCAGAAGAATCTGACTTCTGTTCAGAGGCATGATTCTGGAATCATTAAAGTATGGCGGCAAACAAATCTTCGAGCTGATGTATGTAATCTGTTACCAGTCTTTTTCTCTCTTGATCAGAGATGCCTGTGTAGCCCTGAATCTCCTCAAAACAGCAGAAGACAACCAATGTCATAAATTTTACAAAACTACAAGTTTCCAAGAGCTCCAACAAGAAATATTTTTGTCGACTGGGACTTCAGCTCTTTATTGTCGTCTTTCTTTGCAGAGCAGGTTTGTCCACTTTCTTTCCTGGTGGCAGAAGCCTCTCATTGGTCAGACTAGCCAACCACTCAAATGGTTACCACAACACCTTAAGTAGATGACAGTCAAGAGAGGAACTAGCAACAAGAAGAGCCTCAACCTCCGGCTCCAACGCCAGTTGGAGAGATAAACCCTGAGACCACAGAGCAGATGCTGCAATCCCCAGGCAGAATGACAGTGCAACAAATGATGCTGGAACTGAGTAGCAGCCACCCATTGATGGCAACACACTACAAAGCCAAACGCAAAGGTGAGCTTACTACCAAGTCACACCCTGACAACAGGAAGAATTCTCTTCCATCCCAGCATGTGTCACAGTGAGCCGCACAAAGGGAGAAGAGAAAAAAATACTATGGAGATGAGCCTAGAATTCTTCTGCCCTGTAAAGAGTGGGACAAACCAACTGCCATCTGTCACTACCACTGGGGAATTGACAAAGAGCCATTCAATGCCAAATAAAGGAAAAAGAGGATGAAAAGGCATCCAGATGCCAGAACAACCTCAAACTCAACAAAGTTTGCCTGCAGCGACAGAGCCTCTGACAGTAGTGAGAACAAGATATGGAAGGATTAACAGGCCTCCAGAACCTACAAACTCAGAGGTCATTCATTCATGGGGTGTGGGCATCACTGGCTAGGCCAGCATTTATTGCCCATCCCACATAGCTGTGGATCTGGAGTCACATGTAGGCCAGATGCTAAGGACAGCATATTTCCCTCCCTAAAGGACATTGGTGCACCAGGTGGGTTTTTACAGCAATCAACAATGGTTTCATGGTCATCATTAGATTTTTAATTTCAGATTCTTATTGAATTCAAATTTCACCATCTGCTGTGGCAGGATTTGACCCTGGGTCCCCAGAGCATTACCCGGGTCTTTGGATTACTAGTCCAGCAATAATACCAAAACGCCATTGCCTACACGAATGATGTACATACATGGGGTAAATTGAGCTAACTTGTAATTGTGTTGGATAAAGACTTGTTGGGGGAGGGGTATAGTATAAGGGTCTGACACATAAAGGGTTGATATGGGACTGACACATCAGTGGGTGTGTACCACCCACACAGTGAACTCATGACCCGTACCTACAGGCCAATGTAATGTTGGACAGATCCTTGTGTAGAAGCAAGCTTGGAGACAGCTGCTAGCTTAGAACTTTACTGCACCTTTGTATATAGTTTCTGATAGTTAATAAGTACTTACTGTTGAACTATCTAAGAGCACAAATACCTTAATGAGACAAAAACAAAAATTGCTGGAAAAACTCAGCAAGTCTGACAGCATCTGTGAAGAGAAAGACAGAGTTAACGTTTCGAGTCTGTATCTTTTATGATACCTTAATGAGACCTACCATACGGACTCGAAACATTAACTCTGTCTTTCTCTCCACAGATGCTGTCAGACCTGCTGGGTTTTTCCAGCAATTTTTGTTTTGTTCCAGATTTCCAGAATCCGCAGTATTTTGCTTTTATAATACCTTAATGAGACCTACCTAACCACGCCCAACATTTTACAACAGAGTGCTCCAAACAATGTTACCCTAGTGATTGAAACAAGACTGATGGAAGGGTGCTAATGTTCGAAGGGTTGGGGGGAGAATGTCGATGACTTTGCAGGACACCCTTGAGCTGTTCTAGGCCTATAAGGTCCGGCTTCAGGCTGCAGTACTTTGGAATGGGCTCCAGCAGTCTGGACTGGCTGCCTGACAAGAAAGCGCAAGGATGCTGATGGGGTGGAAGTGCAGGGAGCATGAACGCAGTTATCCAAGAAAGAACAACAGATTCAAGCTCCATAGATTCACTGCCACTCCTCCCAGGGAGATGCCTCAGCAATCCTAGAAATCTTCTGGAGGACAGATTGCTGGACTTCTGTGAGACTGTAAAAACCCCTTTGAGCACTGGCATCCACAGTGGCTGCAGGCTGACCCTACATGGCAACAAGCAGAGGTTTCATGACCTCAGCCTGAGCTTCAATGCAGCACTCAGGCATTGGTTCTGCTTGTGCAATGAAAGCTGAAAAATCCGTCATTAAGATACTGAATCATGGTCGGCTGTGCAAGTGTTCTCATGGAGTTGGCTACAACCTCCACCCTGGAAAGGCTGGGGACCAGCTCTGTGCAAAGCCCTGTGCCGAGTTGGAATCAGACTCCTCCATGCTCCTTGACAGTGACATCAGGCTTTCTGGTAGGCTAGTCAATGCGCCAAGCATTTCTGTGTGTGATTCCCATTAACCTTATCCTGTACACCTCTGTCATCTGAGACCTCGGCAGTAGAACTTGTGTGTGACCTCTTCATCTGGGGACAGGGCACATGCGCTATTCTTTCCTTCTGAAAATCCACTTCTATGCTACCCTCTAATCTCACGCAGTGTCAGTATCTGAGCTGCTGGTTGTGATGGTGCTCCTCCTTCATCAGTCTCCTCTTCCTCTAGATTTTCAGCCTCTTGGATCATGGCCTGGATGCATGGCAGCCATTGTGTATCTGAAAGCACAGTCTCAAGGGCAGGGTTAGGTTGAAGGAAGAAGAGGAAAGCTAAAAGTGCATAGTTACACTATCTGCAGCTTGTAAATCATAACCGATTGCAACTTGGGAACGTTGAAGAAGAGCCATTTGACTTGAATCGTTAACTCTGTTTCTCTCTCCATGGATGCTGCCAGACCTGCTGAGCTTTTCCAGCACTTTCTGCTTTTATTTCAGATCTCTGACCTTTCAAAGAGACCGAAGCTCATTTAATGACATGAAGATACCTAACAAGACATTGGGCGGAATTTAACCCAGGCGATGGGAGTCTCACCCGCTGGCTGGGGAACTGGCAAGAGCCCCCCATCACCTCCTTTGGCGAAGGCTCGCCATATTTTACGTGGCCAGCGGCAGGCCTGCCCTGGGATCAAGGGCCACGGGGCGGAAGAGGGATCCAATGGAGGACAGAGGGTGGGGTCAGGGGCATGGAGGATTGAAGTGAGAAAGGCCAGGCTTCCTCAGTGTGGGGTGGGGTGGGGTGGGCCGGGGTGCAGGAATGGTGGTTGGGAACAGTCAGTCTAGGTAAGAAAATGAGGGACCTAAAAGGCAGTGTCAGTACTGTTCAAATGGGTATCCTTCACAAGGTGCTGGCTGACAGACTCCTTACATGGCTTTGAATTCACTAGAATGTTTCAATTACCCCCACTGAGGATGACCTCAGATAACATCCATTACAATGCATAGAAGGGAGGGCCAGCTGAACCTGCAAGTGGTGGCTATAACACTGGACACTAAAATGAAAATTCAATGAAGAGTAAACAAAAAAAGACATATCATTGTTTCTCCCACAATAAAGGAGATGTCCCTAACTCACCCGCAACCATTCTTGTGTGCTAACCATGAGGCAGCCCAGCACATTTAGCTCTCTGGCTAAGCTAATCTCAACAAATAACAATGATGCGCACATGTATAAAATGAAACCAATGTAATGTGAAATATTTACAAGTGAAATTTAATTTTGAAAATCACCGATGCCACCTTTATGCTTTCAATGAGTTTTATGTTAATGGCAGTGGAGTTGGGCAAGAAAGTTTTGCCCATGATGCAGGCCCCCCCCACCCTCCCAAAACCCCGTTTGATCAAGAGGCTTTTTTACAGATAAAAGCAAAATACTGCAGATGCTGGAAATCTGAAACCAAATCAGAAAGTTCTGGAAAAACCCAGCAGGTCTGACAGTATCTGTGGGAAAAAAAGCAGAGTTGACGTTTCAAGCCTGTATGACCCTTCTTCAGAGCTTCTTCTCTTTTACAGCCTACCCATAACTGCAGCATTGTCAGCTGATGGCGGGTTTCTCCACTGTAAAGCAAACCCCACAACGTGATCGCCTGCGTCTCCCGTGCATGTGCCAGCATTTAAATTTTAGTTGTGAGAGTGTGGGAAATGGGAAGAAGCAAAAGTGCAGAAGTGGCGTGCACTTCTGGTTATGTTGTGAGGAATGGCACACTGTTGACAAAATCCCCCCTGCGTTTCCATTTCAGTAGCCATGGGTCTGAACATCAAAAACTATGCCATTTCAAACGACCATGATCATTTGTGTCACATCTACATCCGCCTGAGGTGAACCACTGAAATAAACTCTTCAATTTGTTAATTATAGACATGCAACAGAAAGTCAATTATTTGCTGTGAGTATGATTAACAGAATAATTATTATTTAATTAATGGCAGCTGTGCTTCCACAGGCACATGAGAACAATTCCCAAATGATGATATTTATAAACCGTTCATTTTTAGTTACTTGTCAGCCATCCAAAAATAAAGTGAATTATTCCTCAAGCTGATTGATATGAGGGTCCTGAAGAAGTGTCACGTTGGGCATGAAACGTTAACTCTGTTTCCATCTCCACAGATGCTGCCAGACCTGCTGTTTTTTAGCACTTTCTGTTTTTATTTCAGATCTCCAGCATCTGCAGTATTTTGCTTTTTTTGATATAACATGGGCCTTGTTTTTGAAGTCTGATTGTCTTTTCATCACTCTCATATATCAGTTATCATCTAATATGAAAAAGTAAAATACTGGAAATACTCAATAAGTCTGGCAGTGTCTGTGCAGAGAGAAACAAAGTTAAGGGCTGGAATTTTCGGTGGAGGCCCAGGTTTGTTTTATGTCGGGATGGGAAGCAGGTGCCGCTGGCATTTGCAACTTGATCCTCAAAAGGAAAGTAATCCCTTGTCGGCTGGGTAATTAACAACTGGCCCCAGGGAGGCCAACCAGGATAGTGTCAGGTGACACCACTGGAGGAGCTGGCACCATTTTCAAAGGGTTGCCGGCACTCTCTGAGTATAGCTGAAGCCTGTAGATAAGTCAAAGGCCAGAACTTTACATGTTAGTTTCAGATACACATCTGATGTCATCGCGCACCTGTGTGATATTATGCGCAGGTGAGTGTGCAGCGTGCCTGCCGACAACTATTAGCCACTTAAAGCAATTAAAAGGGACATTGGCTGGAATTTTACATGGCCTGGACGATTTTTCGGTTGGCTCACAGGCAACACCGGTAGGCAGCCACTCCTTATTTTTCACTTTTCTCACCCAAGGGCAGGATAAAAGGGGGCATTGGCTGTGTGAGTTGTTAGGAGCTCAGGTGAGAGTCTGCTGTTGCTTTATTGTTGAGTTTTCAGACCCTTTCCTCTGGCTTCTTCTGAAGCATTTGCCTTGTTATCCTTGTTCTGAGGACTCTTTTGTTGCTTCAACTCTGTTGGAGCATTTCCACCCAGTACAGCCTTCAGTGCACGGGGCAGTGCCATCTGCATCGCAGCAGATGAGGATTGTGTAACTCTGATGTGGGGGAACTCCTCTGAGGAGGAAGAGAAGGGAAGAAGGGAGAGGAGGCCAAGTGTCTGCAGGCAGCATTGCAGTGACAGACCGGAGGGAGGAGAGGCGCAGGCATAGGGGGTGCAGGGCCAACAGGGAGAGCAAGGCCAAAGGGACTGCAGAAGCTGCCACTATCCTGCTGCCGGACTGTATAGGCAGCGATCCAGCTACCTCAACATGTCCGAGGTCCAGTGCCACAGGAGGCTCCACCTCTCCAGGGTCACCGTGACATCAGTATACCAGATGATTAGGCCAGAGATCATCTCTAAATGTGTAGGTGGGCACCCAATACTAGTGATTTTGAAGGTCACAGTAGCCCTCAACTTTATGCATCCAGATCTTTCCAGGGGTCAGTGGGGGATCTGTGTGAAGTGTTCAAATCAGCTGTCCATAGCTGTGTCAGTCTCATCACTGATGCTCTGTTTAGACAGGTCCTCACATTCATTCATTGCCGAATGGACCAAGTCAGCCAGGTTGAGCGAGTCAAAGGCTTCGTAGCTATTGCTGGGCTCTGCCGCATACAGGGTGCTATAGACTGCATTCATGTGGCCATCAAGGTGCCAGTGGGTCAGCTAGGTGCCTGTGTGAATAGAGAGGGCTGCCACTCAATGAACATGCAGATAATATGCGGCCACAAGACCCAGATTCTGAAAGTCTGTACAAGGTACACTGGCAGCTGCCATGATGCATGCATTCTGCAACACTCCCAGGTACAAACTCTGTTTGTGGCTCCAGCTCAGCTGGATGGTTCGTTTCTGGGTGACAAAGGGTGTCCATTGAAAATGTTGCTCATGACGCCACCTCAGCACCCAAGGACAGAGGTGGAAGTGAGGTACAACAGGAATCTCCTCCACAAGGGTGGTGGTTGAAAGGACCATTGGTCTGCTGAAGATGAGGTTATGCTTCCTGGACTGTTCCAAGGGTTCCCTGCAATATCCTCCAGAACGTCACTTATCTTGGTGTCCCCACCCCCACTGTCACTGGCAGTGGCATTGGAGGCAGATTGCTGGCTCTGCTGTTGTGTCAGCCCTAGTGACCTTGGCGGTCTATCCTCTGGCCAGTAGGGCCTGAGCTAGCTCCGCCTGGGAGGCTTTGGCTAGCAACATGACTGGACACTCATCAGTCGATGTGACCTTAAAAAGTCACTGGCAGAGGAGTGGACGAGCTGCTACTCTTGTCCGTGGGCATTTCATTGGCGATACCACAACCTTGCCCTACTTGCACTCTCCCCCAGCTTTTCATTTGCCCACTGCACTCTTATCATCCTCCAAGACCTCTGCATCTCTGAGACCCGTGTACTTTGCTCCTCACTCACATTCCATGTCCAGGGCATCTGTCACAAACTTGGACAGGATTCATAGTGCAAAAACCAAAGGGATCAAGCACAAGAATGAAATAGATAGCAATGAAGGTGAACAAGGTAGATAAGACAAATAAAAATCTTGCAGAAGCAGAACTTTGTTAAGATTGATATTCCTGGAAGAGAAATGGCAGTGAATTAAACACCAATACAAAAGTCTGATCAATGCCTGATATTCTGGTGATAGTCATGATTCCCTCATTCTTCAGCAGTGCTCTGTGCTACATGTGTTTGAGCCACCACTAAAACTCGAATGCTGACTGCTTGGAAACAGGGTATGGTATGGGAAGGGAAGGAGGTGGTGTCCAGATGGGAAGGGGTGGGTGGGAACAGCATTGGGTTTGCACAGCATTGGAGTGATGGAATTGGAGGTGGGGATTGTGTAGGAAGAAGGGGTGGGATTGGGTGTGGGGTGGGGATGATATGAAAGGGATGACATGGGAAAAATGGAATGGCAAGGAATGGGGATTTATAGAGGTACCATTGTAATAAAGATACTGATTTCACCACAAATGTTTTATGGATCTCCACTGAACTCTTCTGATATACAATCTGAAGATGGTGTAACTATGCACATTGTTTCCCCACACTTAACCATCCGAAACCTGCCCTTCTGCAATTATGCTTTCAGACACCTGAGAACTGCTGTCTAGTCAGGCAATGCTTTTCAATATTAGGGCTACCGTTTCAGCAGGTCACGCCTGGTTTAGCAAATACTACCCATATAAATGTTGATGGAATACAGATACTAGCGTGTGATGCTGACACAACTAAAGCAGAAGCAGAAGTGTTGCAGGAAGCTAAAGACCTGGTGAACAAGAGACTGGTGAAGAAAAAACACTGACACTCACAGCTACCAGCTCAGATACAGGCACTGTGCATACTATACAGGGTAACATAGAGGCAAACACCTGTACTTAGTTCTGACTGCCTCTCACAGGGTCAGATGACCAGAAAATTGTTGGTTGTCTCAACGCTACATCGCTACCTACAGTGGAGACAACTCGGAGTGGGTATGGCATTCCCCATGGAAATACCTGTAGGCAACATCTTTATGAAAGACATGGAGGAACAGCACAGGTTACAGGAAAGAAGAGTCAGAAAACACTTAAGGAGGATGCAGCTTACAGATATTATGCCTGCATCCTAACCATAGAATAAACAGATGGGACAAGTCATCTGAGGAGTTATACATGAAAATAATGTGTTTTACCTAAGGGACAATAGCTCTGTCACCTGCTGCAGAAGGACCTCCAGCCATTGTCAACTGCCTGTGACAATCACCCTTGATTTTTATGGCATAGGATGATTTCGGACAGTCATGGACAATTTGTGCAATAACAATCGGCCATCCATCTGGTCACAGATGCCCTTAACAAGGGAGCAATGAGTTCACCACCTTCAGCATCACAGCAAGGCAGGCAGGAACGCAACTTCTCAGTATCTATCCTGTCAAGCTGCTTCAGAATCTTGAATATTTCAATGAAATTACCTCCTATTCTTCTAAACTCCAGAGGGTATTTACTCAGCCTCTCATCATAGGACAACCCTCTCATCCCAGGGACCAATCTAGTGAACCTTTCCTGTATTGCCTTCAGTACAAGTATATCCTCCTTTAAATATGGAGACCAAAACTGCACAGAGTATTCCAGGTGTAGTCTCACCAAAGCCCTACACAATTGTAGCAAGACTTTCTTATTCTTGTACTCCAATCCGCTTGTAATAAGGGCCAGTACCCCATTTGTCTTCCTAAGTGCTTATAGTGTCCCGTGTACAAGTACACCTAAGTCTTTCTGAGCACAACATTTAGAAGTTTTACACCTTTTAAATAATGTTCTGCTTTTCTATTATTATGGCCAAGGTGAATATCCTCATATTTCTCACGTTATACTCCATCTGCCATGTTGTTGCCCACTCGCTTAATCTATCTATATCCCTCTGCAATAAAAGCAAAATACCGTGGATGCTGGAAATCTGAAACAAAAACAGAAAATGCTGGAAGAACTCAGCAGGTCTAACAGCATCTGTGGTGAGAGAAACAGAGTTAACGTTTCAAGTCTGTGCATCTCTGAAGAAGGGTCATTTGGACTCGAAACGTTAACTCTGTCTCTCTCTCTACAGATGCTGCTAGACCTGCTGAACATTTTCTGTTTTTATGCCTCTCTTCAGCCTCTTTGTGCCATCCTCACAGCTTACATTTCTACTAGTTTTAAACATGGATACATTATGCTCAGTCTTTTCATCTGAGTCATCATTATAGATTGTAAATAACTGAAGCCCCAGAACTGATCGTTGTGGAATTCCACTAGTTACAGCCCACCATCTTGAAAATGTTTATCACTAATCTCTGCTTCCTGTCCATTAATCAGTCCTCCATCTACACTAATATGTTACCTCCAACTCCATGAGCTCTTATCTTGCATATTAACCTTTTGTGTGGTATCTTATCAAGTGCCTTCTGAAACTGATTTACTCAATCGGGAGCAAAAATACAGCATCCAAAGTAAGATTGACAATTGGGGCTTGATCTCACAATTGAGCTTTCTATTTTTAGGTTTAATTGCATAGGCTGTGGTTTAAAGTAATTGGAAAAGTCTGCTGATAACTACAAGAGAAACCTAATGAGAAAACATGTTAGAAATTGATATCCAATGAAAGGACAAATTTGTAAATAGGAAAGGATTTGGGAGATTTGTGGGAAGAAACAATGAAACACAGTTCTAAACTATGTCAACAAATTCCAACGAGTACTTTACTCAGGCTGCCTGCAATTTGACTTTTCAATAATTACCAACCAAAAAAATGCTGCTGCTTATTGCTACTGGTGCTGACATGGAGTCCAATCTGTAATTGGGAAAATGCTACATCACCATGCACCAGAGCTAGCCTAGAACCTCTTCAAGTTGAGACAGTTCTGTATTATACATGCAACAGGCATCAGGAAATGAGAATGTCCCTAAACGCTTCACAGGAGCATTATCAAACAAAATTCGACAGTGAGCAATATTAGGATGTGTTGGGAAAATCATACCTTCATGAACTGGATTTATCTTTTAAAATATGGAAAGACATTGCATTATCTGGACATTTGGATGCTGAATTAGGCCAGAATTTTTAGCTTGTCGAGCAGGTGCTCACCTGACCCGACCAAATGTAAAATAACGCGCAATGTCGTTGGGCAAGCATCCCGATGTCATTGCGCACTGACACAATATTTTAGTTGGTGGGCACGTGCCGGAGTTGGCAGCCCTCTGACAATTAAAAGGCCTATTAAGGCCATTAAAGTTATAATTGAAATAAACTTTTCGTCGCCTATCCAACCTTACAGTTGACCTCATGAGGTTTCCATCAGCAAATAGAAATAAAATAAAAATTTTAACATTTCATTTATAACATGTCCCTGCTCATGGGACAGAGTCACATGAGGAGACATGCTTTATAACATTTTTAACAACTTTATTTTTAATGTTTTAAACTCTTCATCTCCCTGAGGCAGCTCTGTGGGGCCATTTATTGCACCCGCCACCAGCGGGCTCATAAAATTCTGGCCCACGTCTCTTTCTCTTTCATGCTGCAGGAGGACCACATCAGGATGATGGATCCTGGTGACCTAGCTGTATGCCTACTAGTCTACAGAAGGTGAAGGAGACGGAGGAGGAGGGAGCAACTTCGGCTCCTGACCATGCAAAGGCAGCTAGGGGAGCTGGAGGTCTCCTCGGATGAGGAGGATGATAGTGGGGATGAAGGTGAGGGAGTCCTCTGTGATGACGATGACGGGGATGAGGCTCTTGCGCTGGGCAGATAAGGCAGACGTGATCGGGAGATCCTCATAGCTGCCAGATTTGTGGAGGATGATGATGACATGCATTGAGATGACCCCACAGATCCTCACATCGCACCTGTGAATGTTTGACTCCAGTCTGGCTTATGGCAGCACGAATACCCTCTGTGAGAATGCTCCTGTCATGGAGATGCAGTGGAGGCCCAAATAGTTGCTCGCCACAGAAGGATGATGACAACATGAAGTGAGGGCACTCCATGAATCTTCATGAATCTTGAGAATGTCTAACTCCTGTCTGGCCAATGGCAGCTCACTTGCACTCCATGATCAGGGCCATCTCATAGAGACGCAGCCATGAAACTTTAAATGCATCCAATGCTGTGTCTGCCTTCACTACCTGAGCCCTTCAGGAGCTGGTGCACAGCATCACTGGTCGCAGACGCTGGTGTGATGGGGGCCAGTACCACTTTAAATGTCCTGAGAGCACACAGAGAAAATAAGAGAACTTTGTGGCGCCTGCCCACTACATTCTGGCAGCAATAACCTGCACTGCCGAGGGGCAGGGATCAGTAATGTCTCCAGGGAGTGTGAGGCTGGACCATCACTTTGGTCTGAAGGTCACACAGAGCACAGGGAAGAGGCTCTGGGCTGAGACAACTGCCTTTTATTTTGTGCAGAAAGGTTTCACATCTGAGTGACAAGAACACTGCTCATCAGAACAAGGAGCAATAGGCAGGGAGATATTCTTAGGAGTTTATTGGCAATAGTGAACAGTATGTACAAGTGACCAACACCCGAGCCCAGGCTGTACAACTACTTTTCCTTAACTGCCCTGGGCCTGCCGCTATGTCTTGGTGCTCCCTGGACATCCACAGTGGAGGTGGAGGCAGCCTGCTGACTGCGATGCCATGTCTGTGATGACTTTGGCAGGCATCCTCTGAAGGGCCGAGACTTGGAAGTCTCCTGCTTTCGGGATCCTGCTGTGTGTCAGTGGCACCCTCCTCGGCCTGTGAAGCTGGAGCTGTTGAGGTCACAGGAAGAGAGGATTTGGATGGGTTGGACACACCCAGCATCACCTGGATGAATGACCCTGGGGTGCACCTGCTGATCCTCTTCCCTATGGATGCACGAGGGCCCCTGGCTGACTCCATAAGGGAAAGGGGTAACTGAAGTGAGATCGAGCGGCCTGGCACCCCTCTTGCACACACACTGTTGGAGGCTAACTATGGCGCCAGCGATGGAGTTAAGCCCGGGCAGCAGTGCAGAAGTGACATCCTGGAGCAAGATCTCGATGGTGTCCGCTATCTTGCCAGTGTTGACCTCAGTGTGTTGCAATGCTGGCGCTATCACCTCAGCCTGAAGGCAGATAGACTCCTCCATTGTGCCTTGCAATCTGAGGAGTGTAGTGGACATCCCTTCCTGATGTTCCCGAGCTTGACTTTGCAGCTCCAGCAACTGTGACATGACCTGAGTCCAGAGGTTCATCATCTGACTTGGACTCAGCAAACTTCTGGCCTCCAGCAGTCATCTGAGTGCCAGAGACCTGGGAATCCCTGTTGCTTCCTGCTGTGGATCAGACAGTGCGAAGTGCTCACCAGTATGTGATCCCATACCTATTCTAGAGCTAGGTCCCACCAAGGTGTGTATCTCTACATTGGTGGAGGGTGTGTGGGTGAACACTGTGATGGAGCTTCGAGGATGGTGCCTTCAGACTCCTCTTCAGGGGTTTCTTCGGCATTTGTTTGGAAGCTTGGGTCATGGTGTCTGTCAGCTGTTTGTCAGATGTGCCTGCGAAAACAAGGGGAGATAATTAGTGCATTGCAGAGGCCTGTGAAACAGGACACATCACTCACAGCATGGTTCTACTGCTGGATCCTCATTTGGTAGCACCGACCTCACTGCCAGCACAGGAACAGTCCAGATTCTCGACGGCCAGCTGGATGGCTCTGTTTTTAAAGTCCGTGATGAGTTTGATTTTGGGCATTCCTTCACTGGTCTGCAACCTCTCCCTCTTGTTGAATGCCAATTTGTCCTGCATGAATAGAGATGGAGAAGGTGTAAGCTGGGTGCCTGCTGGGCCAGATGATAAGTATGCCCGGCCTGTGCAGGTGGTGAGTGGTCCCATGGACAGGCTGAGGACAATGCAGGCGTGTGTGTGAGAGTGAATGGTGATGTCCCTTGCACTGGCAGTGTGAAGGCCCTGTAGATGTGTGATGGGTTTGTGAGTGCGTGAGTTGAGAGTGATGAAAAGAGCGACTTACCCTGGTTGAACAGAGGAGACCATTCATCGTCTTGCAGCGTTGGGCGGCTGTCCTCTTCTGAAGGGCTTTGGCACTGACCAATCCTGCCACCACCTCCCAAGCCAGATTAGTCATGTTACTGCCCATCCTGCAGCTACAGCGTGGGTACAGGACATCCCGGCGGGCCTCCACAGCATCCAGTAGTCGCTTGAGGTGCCCGCCATTAAACTGGGGAGCTGCAATCTTTTTTCCTTTGTTGGCCATGTCTCCTAGGCAGCCACGGTGAGCTAGTAGCGATGAGCAGTGTGCTGGCTGCTGCCTCTTAAACATGGCAGCCAGTGTGATGCAACTGCAGGGTGATGGCGGGGGGTTGAATGAGAACCCGCCCACCATGGAAACGGTGTGTTTCCCAGGAACGCCTAGATAATGACGCGGGTTTGGGCAATATAGCATGACAACCCGCCATCGTGGCTGACAGGCAAAACATCGTTTTACCCATCTGCTACTGCAATTAGTGCAAATCTGGGAAAATTCCACCCAAAATCCCTAAACATTCCTGCAAACTGCTCCTCAGAATTCTCTTGGGTAAATTGTGAACACATTCCCACTTCTTTACATATTATTGCTTCTTCCTGTTTTATCTGTACACAAACTATTGGGTTCTCCTGTGCCTGAAACTCAGAACCCACTGTACTCTTACTTCTAGTATTTTTCTGCACTCCAATAATTCCAATATATTTTAGCTGCAATTCCCAGCACACTGACATTGTATATCTAACTTTATTGCAGTGAAAACACCCCAATTTTCAAATGTCACTTCTACCCTCAGCATCTTCCTTTTTATTCTAAGAAAAAACTTACTGAGAATTTCCACCTAATCTTTCCTTCCCAGACTAGCCACCTTCCTTTCACCTTCCCACTTTGTATCCTTTTCCGATTTGAAATGATGACAAAAAAAGGTTTAACTCTATGAACCAACTCATAATCATCAGCTATCTCTGCAGCTTGTCTTATTGTTTGAACCCTCTGTTCTTCTACATGAGTTCTCAGTACCGAAAGAATTGAATCATTAAGTTCTTCCAGAAGAATTGCTTCTCTAAGAGCTGCATATGTCATCTCTATCTTTAATGCGCATATCCATCGGTCAAAATTATTTTATTTTACTCTTTCAAACTCAATATAAGTTTGCCCAGGCTGTTTTCTCATATTCCTAAATTTCTGCCTGAATGCTTCAGGAACCAACTCATATGCACTCAAAATAGCCTTTTTCACCACATCATAATTCGTCGATATTTCTTCTAACAGCCAAGCATAAACCTCATGTGCTCTTCTCACCAACCTGGATTGTAACAACAATGTCCAGTTTTCCTATCACCATTTCATCTGTTTAGCTATCTTTTCAAATGAAATAAAGAATGCTTCAACATCTTTTCCCTCAAACTTTGGAAGAGCTCGTACAAATTTAAACATCCCCCCACTGGGTTTTAGGTTCAAGGTTTTTTCATCATCAGAACTTTCCTCAGAATCTGAGATCTCTTTTTTAACTTCCAGCCTTTTAAGCCAGTATTCCCTTTCTCTTTCCTTCTCTCTTTCCCTTGCCTCTCTTTCTTTATCCTTCTCTCTTGCTTAGAATTCCAGTTCCAGCTTCCTTTCTTCCTCCTGCCTTTCTGCTTGTTCCCTTTGAAATTCCATTACTTTTTCTGCTGCTCCTGGCTCAAGTTTTTTTCAGTTCCTTTGCTTGCTCAAGTTCAAGCTTCTTCATTTCTAACTGAAGTCTCACTGCCACCAGCTGTGACTCACTAGTGTCAGGTATCACTTCCAACTTCAAATGGTGTGCTATCCGTTCAGTTATATCTGCTTTCCTAGACCCCACAGGTAACCCCCCAATTGTAATTTATCCACCAACTCAGTTAACTTATTTTGGATACTTTCTATAACACAATCAATGTTATATCTTCTACTTCCAAAAAAGGTTTAGCCATGGATACAGCCATCTTTGCAGTCTCACCACTTCAAAAATACTGCACATCAATCCCTGAATTCAAAGTGCTTCTCATACCAGTAACCTTAATATTCACCAATTCCACAAAACCAAGGAATTTCAAATATATCCCATGAAGAGCCCCCAATTATTATGACACAGCGGATGGTAAATGCTGAGTTGTTCAAATCCCAGAGAGAAACTCAAAACAAGTGTCATAATCAATTTTTGCAATTTGTATGTTTCAATATGCAGGCTTTGAGTTCAGTTATAATAAGGCCACTCAAGAGGTTTTTATAAAACTAAATTAAATATTTATTAATTAAAAGATTTTAAGCACATGTATATGTCTACAAATTACTACGATAATAACTTCTACAAAGTCCTCTAATTAATATGACTCTCAGTTAAGGTAACCCCTGTTAAGGTAACAGTAAAGCACATAGATTTAAACAGACTCCTGGCAAAGCACACTATAGACAGTCAAATTCAAAATAAGTTTCTTTTAGCTCTGGGTCCTTGCAGACAGCGACTTGAGGCTTACAGGCTGGAGGTCTTAGATCTCAGAATCCCTCCTCTTTTACCAACAGCCTTAGACCATAAGACCATAAGACATAGTATATTGTAAAGAATTTTGGCCCCAGCACTGATCTTCTCTTTCTTTATACATATTTTATACATATTTTCCTCTATGCATGCAAATTCTCATTGTATCATTAGATTTTTTGAACTTTACCTCTTGTAACATTAAAATCCGTTTATAACACCAATTTTGTTAGTAAGCTTTGGGAAAAGTAAACACATTGTTTGGCTTCTTCTGGTTAGCTGTAACATTTCACCCATTCTTTTGAGTGGTTTATTTAAAAATGCAAATTTCCCCCTTTATACTTCACCTTGTAACTTCCCTATGTTTACCTAATTAACATTTCAAACCTACTTCTCTTCTATACATCAAAGCCTCTAGACCAGCTGCACAAGCTGTTATCGGATCATTCATAAAATGCAGAATATCCAATTCAATTGATGGAGAGGAAGATGGTTTGTTGTGGAAGAATGATTTTGGATCTAAAAGTGCCAAATCTCATCTAGAATAGGAACCTTATGATGATGCCATAGCCAAAGTGGCTCAGAATGAACGTGATGAACTCTTTGCTTCGGAAGCCGAAGACATGAATTTGACAATTTTTAAAATGTTTTGGCTGTGGTTAAAGGTATCCTTATAGAATTAATTCATTCAATAAAATGCGTCACATTGATTCAATTTGCATGTCACCAATTTTTTTTCACATTTCAAAATGGCGACCACCAACACCAATACTGGTGATCTACGTAGAGTCATAGGACAGAATTTTTCCCTTGATGGGTGGGCAGGCCCCACTGGCTTGGCAGCAGGCAGGCAGCCAGTTGCCGCTGCCAAAACGGGCCCCTCCACCATTTTGAGTGGGCGGGCCACCCGACAGGAAGTGCATGCGTGCGAAAGAGTGCACTGTTCCCTGAGACTAAGTGCTGTCTCAGAGAGAGCACTGAAAGTGTTTTAAACTTAAAAAATAGAAAAATAAAAATATTATTAACAAGTACCCCTCATGTGACAATGTCACACAAGATGGGACATGTTAATAAATATCACAAAGTTTATTAAAGTTTTTTAAAACAGACATGAAACTTCATCCCGCCAGTGGATGAGGTTTCATGTTTTTTCAGGAGCTCGCTGGGGCTTCTGGCCTGCCCGCCAGCCTTAAGGTTGGACGGGCAGGACCTTTAATTGGCTTAATTATCCTGCCAATGGCCTCAATTGGCCATTGACAGGTCGGCGGGCAGACAGATGGTTTCGCTGTCCACCCCGCCTTCCTGAATATTTAAGTGGGGCGGGATAACGTTGGGGGTTCCTCCCGACATCATCTCGTGTCATTTTCGTGTCAGTGAGGGGGCCGCGTCCCCAAATCACGGACGGAAAAGATAGGGTTATACAGCACAGAAACATCCCATCATGTCCACCCAACTATTCTGATCCCAATTTCCAGCATTTGCCTGTAGTCCTGTATGCTATGGTGTTTCAGTCGCTCATCTAAATACTTCTTAAATGTTGTGAGGAATTTTATAGTCACCATATAAGTTGATTCCCATCATTGAAAGAATTTTTCAAGGCTTCAAAGGTCGATGTATACGCCATGATTTATGGTATCTGAAACCTGGTATTCTGCTTTGAACAGACTGGCAGCCCTTTCTTGCAACATAGAATCATAGAAAATTTAAGGCATGGAAGGAGGCCACTTGGCCCGTCATGTCTGCGCCAGCTGAAAAAACAAGCCGCCCAGCCTAATCCCACTTTCCAGCATTTGATTCGTAGCCCTGCAGGTTATGGTACTTCAGGTTCACATCCAGGCACCTTTTAAATGAGATGAGGCTTTCTGCCTCTACCACCTTTTCAGGAAGTGAGTTCCAGACTCATACCACCCTCTGGGTGAAGGAAGTTTTCCTCATCTCCCTTCTAAACCTTCTATTAATCACTTTAGATCTATAGCCCCCAGTCAATGACCTCCCTGCTAAGGTAAATAGGCCCTTCCCAACCACTCTCTCCAGCCCCCTCACAATTTTGTACATCTCAATCAAATTTCAAATCCCCTCAGCCTCCTCTGTTCCAAGGAGAACAGCCCCAGCCTTTCTAATTTTTCCTCATAACTGCAATTTTCCAGTCCTGGTGACACCATCGTAAATCTCCTTTGTACCCTCTCTAGAGTAATTACATCCTTTCTGTAATGAGGTGACCAGAACTGCACACAATACTCAAGCTGTGGGCTAACCAATGTTTTATACAGTTCCAGCATGACCTCCCTGCTCTTATATTTTATACCTCAACTAATAATGGAAAGGATTCCATATGCCTTCTTAACCACCTTATAGACTTGTCCTGCTATTTCAGGGATTTTTGGACATTCACTTCAAGGTTCCTCACTTCCTCTACACCTCTCAGTAATCTCCAATTAATTGTTTATCCCTTTGCCTTGTTTTACCTCCCCAAACACATCACCTCACACTTCTCTGGGTTGAATGCAATTTGCCACTTTTCTGCCCACTTTCCTGCAGTCTACAGCTCTCCACCTCACTATTAACCACATGGCCAATTATGGTGTCATCTGCAAACTTCTCGATCATTCTCCCTACATTTACATTCAAATCATTAATATGCGCCACAAATAGCAGGAGACCTAGTACTGAGCCCTGTGGAATCCCACTGGAAACAACCTTCCAGTCACAAAAACACCTGTCTATAATTACCCTTTTTTCCTAAACTGAGCCAATTTTGTATTCAGCTTGCTACATTCCCCTAGATCCCATGGGCTTTTAATTTTTTACCCAGTCTGCCATGTGAGATCTTGTTAAAAGCCTTGCTAAAATCTATGTAAGCCACATCAACTACACTACCCCCCATCAATCCTTCTTGTTACTTCCTCAAAAAATTCAGTTACGTTAGTCAGACTTGACCTTCCCTTAACAAATCCATGCTGACTATCCTTGATTAATCTGTACCCTTCTAAGTGACAGTTTATCCTGTCTCTCAGAATTGCTTCCAATAATTTACCCATTACCAAGCTGAGACTGACTGGCCTGTAACTATTCAGTCTATCCCTCGGTCCCTTTTAAAACAAAGGTACAATGTTAGCAGGCCTCCTATCCTCTGGAAACACACCTGCATCCAGTGAGGATTGGATAATGATGGTCAGGCCTTTCGCTATTTCCTCCCTGGCTTCTTTTAACAGCCTGGGGTACATTTCGTCCGAACTTGGTGATTAAACCACTTTCAAGGATGCTAATCCCCTTAATACTTCCTCTCCTTAACTACAATCTCAGCATTATCGCCCTCTTTTGTGAAGACAGTAAACAAGTACCCACATCTTCCACCTCCACACATAGGTTACCTTCTTGGTCTTTTATGGGCCCTACTCTTTCCTTAGGTATCCTTAATCCTACTCTTTCCTTAGTTAGCATATGCACAAATATTTTTTTGGCCATTCTGTGCTTTCTCACTGTCACATTACTGTTGGAATAATGCATTTTAACATTAAGTAGCATCAATGTAGCTGCTAGAATTTGCAGTCTAGCTGCTCACCATACACCAAGTAGAGAGTGTTTTGTTGGGCTCTATTTTGAGAGGGTTGCATGCTATCTGTCGGAAGATAAAAGTGCGATGAGTTCAATACTCCTGAAGTCTGGACTAATAGATATAAGCCACACAATGGGATAGCCTAACACTCCCATTCTATTTAGCGTGTGAAAAATGAGCCTCCTGCTACATGAGTCAGTCTGGAGTATAATGGCCCAGAGCTATGGGTGAGCCATATGGCAGTGCCTTGCTTTTTCAGCTGCTAGTTGTTGTGTTTTCTACCTTACACGAACATACCAACCACGCAAAAAGGATTGGTAACTCAATTAGGTGGGTTATTTTATTTGGAGAAATGAAACTATATACAACAGTATCTGGGAGGTTAGTTAACATATTTGGTCTGTAGGACTGCTACTATGTTCTACACAATGCCCACATGAGTATATACACCACATCCAGTCTGGTGATTTAGGTACATCCTCTTAAAGGTAAACACAACATCACTTTTTTTCTCACTTAAAGCTGTATTCCTGATTCTGTCCCTGGAGCTGCCTCTCCATGAGAGTCACCACTCTCTCCATGGAGGAGGCAGTGCACTCGGCTATGAGGGGGAATGCAGTGCTCATGCTCTGCGTGGGCTCCTCCACAACAAAGACCATAGCAGACATACCCTCACGGATCTCCGCCAGATCCTCCCGCACATCCTGCTGGATGTCCAGCAATTGCCATCTAACTGACTCCATAAGCTCATTATCTGCCTTCGACCCAGCATCGACATGGTCTGCAGCAGTCCTATGGCTGCTGGTGCCCTGGGCGCTCTCTGCCTCTGCCTGCACCTCAAGTCATTTTGAAGTGCCCTGACCCCTGTGCACCGATATTCTAGTCAAAGACCTAATGCCCACCTAGGTGCTGGTATCTGCCTGGTCCAGAGAGCGGGTGTGACGCAGGAGCAGCTGAAGCCAGGTGGCCTCTGGCATCAGGGGTGTCTCTTCAAGGTCCTGCAATTGAATGCCTGCTGAAGAATCTAAGGCAGAACAAGGACATGTCATTAGTTTAAGTCAACACACTATCCCTGTGCATGCTAGGCACCCTGTTGAGACAATGGAGATCTGCATCATGGCGCCGTCGTCTTCCAATGATCAATGGGGACTTCAGTTTTGAGGTTCCCATCAGTGAAGAGACTACACAAGAATGTTTGCACAATCCGGCACTCTCACCTCTGTGCACTGCACTCTTACCTTCATTAGACACCCCAGCCTCTCCACGAATGGCTGAATGAGGAGCGTGGTGCCTCTCCAGCCTCAAGTCGTCCTGCTCAAATATGCTCAGGCTGAGGAGGTTTGGGGGGCCTCCGCCTGTCCATGACCTCTCAATGTTGTTATGGCTCATCTTCTCCTGAAAAGACAGAGGAGCATTGATTATTCCACTCTCTACCTGCAGCGCCATTGCAGCCTGGCCAACCCCACCTGAGGAACACCTTGCAGGGCAGATCAGAGTCATGGCCCACAAGCCATAAGACACTCAGTCCAAGTAGCCACGTCTCACCCCCTTGGCCAGCTCCGGCGTCATTGACAGTTGCATTCAGACTCTAACACCCTGAGCTCCTTAGTGGGGACGGCCCTTAACAATTCACCACACAGATCCATGCCAACACAGTACTCACCCTTCTAGAGTGGAGTAGGTCATTGAACCTTTTGCACACTGTGCACAACTTTGTGGCTGCTGACCATGTTCCTCCGAAGCTTTTTTGACAGGTGTGGTGGCCTCCTCCTACCTTCTCTGGGGATGAGGGTATCTCTCCGGCAGCCAGCTCCTCCAAGAACACTGCAGGGCATTCGTCCACAAACCTGTGGACCGAGTGCCCTCCCATCTGGCGTCTCCAGCCACTGTTGAGGCCATAGCTTCAGCCTCCAGAGCACAGAAGACATGTTCTTCCCTGGCAGCCTTCAAGGGGCTGCCCGTGCCACTTTTAAACCAGCCGCTAGGCCCCCATTGGACCCAGCGCCCGACAGGCCCCCGTCCCCACCCAGCCCTTCCCGACCATTGGGAAGATGCGTTTCACGCTGGGTGGGCCTTAATTGGCTAGCCAGCATAAAGTCGCAGTTGGGGGCCGATTGCTATTGGGGGCCTGTTTCCCAACCGATCCCGGGCCCACCAATCGCAGACACCTGCCAAGGGTAAAATTCAGGCCAATATCTGGGATGTGTTAATATGTCTGGTCTGTGAGTCTGCTACTATCTTCTACCCGATGATCATGTGAGCATATACAACACATCCTGTCGGTTATGTAGTTTTAGATACACCCCTTAAACACAACATAAATCGTATATTGGATGTAAACAGGGGAAATGACAGTAACAAAGAACATGATACCTGTAAAGTGTCTCCCTTCCAGGTCCTATTTTCTAAACTCTCAAATGCCAATGTTCTAGGGGAAGACAAAGAAAACTATTTAAAAACACTCTGAAGCTCTCCTTGAAGCACGACGGCATTGACACTAATTACTGGGAGGAGCTTCCTACCATTCATTCAAAGTGGTGACAACACGCCCGTCAAACTGCATCATATTTTGAGTTACGATTCAATGATGAGACAGAGCAGCAGCAGAGAGGGAAAGGAAAGGAAACAAATCCTGCACTCCAAATCCCACTTGTGGGATGTCCTTCCCCGTGTCCCCAAAGATCAGCAGGCCAAGAATCAGCCTGTTCAGTCACATAAAGGCCCATAGCAAAAACTCGAGTAAATTTCACCCTCGAATCGAGGGACAACTGCCACCATCACTGCCAGTCATATATCGGATGGAAACAGGGAAAATACCAGGCACAAAAACTGTTGTTATCAGGTGCAAAAAGTAATTTTAGTCTAAGTGGGGCCAAATTCTCACTGGAAACCTTTTGAAAACAGAATCTGGACTTGCACTGAAACACTACTGCCCAATGGTTGCACATCCAACTCTGTCCCACATATCAAAATATCAAGAGTATTTGCCGGCTCAGGTGGGAAGGTATACCATTAATGGTGCAACAGGGGCACTGAGCCAGGTGGGGGCAGAAACTTGCAGTGCAGTCCAGCTGCTATATTATGGTGCCAGCCAGAATATTGACCAGTTTTCATGGTGCAATTGCTTGCTTCCAATCCATTGTGTTAAGGAAATCCCGGCTTCTTCAGTTTTAGATGCCTCTGATGACCTTCAAACAAAAGACACCTGGAATGCACAGGCACCCAAGCACCAAGTGCCACTAAGAGGTGCAAGTGTGGAAGTGGCACTGCCCATTATGGTGGAGGCATTTATTACAAATTATTAAATTTTCAAAAAAAAGAATTTCGAACTTTATGCATGAAGCATTTGTATCTTTATATCCTAGAGGATAACTTCAGAGTCTATCTTTTCTTCTATTATTGGGATTGTTCACTGAATCATCTGCTTTTCTAAAGTCAAATTGATATTGATCGTTCAGCTGATAGGGATGATTTTCTGAGACCCTACTGCTGGCACATAAAATGAGCACACAGCTGGCAGCACAAAAAGAAAATGCTGGAAATACCCAACAGCATCTGTGGAGAGGAACAGAGTTTTAACATTTCAGGCTGATGACCTTTCTATCAGAACTGGAAAAAAATACAACCTGGCAAATCTAATTCTCCATACGGCATATTTTGTGGGGCAGGAAGAAGGCTGTGCTGATGGGCTTCAGTAGGAGCTGCTGCATTGCTATGCCGTCTCCCGGAGGTCAATTTAGACCAGGGCATGGATTTTCTCATGCAATAAATTATTACATCACCAAGACCATCCTGGTGCTGTGCACAGGGGCAGAATTTTTACCTTGGCGTGTGGGCGCGGGCCCAACGTGCTCAAGCATAAAATACCATGTGATGATGTCGGGTGAGCGCCCCAACGTCATCCCGTGCTTCTGTGATATTTCAGTCGGCAGGCGAATGCGAAAGTCGGAAGCGTGCCCGCCGACAATTAAGAGGGCAATTAAGCCCACTAAAGTTCCAATTGTTTCCGATTTTTCGTGGTCCGTCCAACCTTACGGTTGCTGGATGGGTGAATCTGCCAGGCGGACTTTGCATTTTTGATGAAACCTCAGCCAAGGGTGGGATGAGATTTCGGTTATTAAATAAAAAATAAATAAAAACGCATGGACACAATTTTCCTCATATATGAGTTCAGGTGGCTGATTCTGATGCGTGGGCATTTCTTTCTGGATTTTAAAATCTTTCTTTATTGCTTTTAAATTCTTTAGCTCCCTGAGGCAGCTCTCTGCCTTCAGGGAGCTTTCATTCCGTGCTCCTCTGTGCCCGCGCTTACGTCAGCACCTTTCAGCCTGCATTTCACGCTAGCTGGCCGCTTATTGGCCAGCCAGCATGATATCACAGTCGGGGGCTGATCGCAGTTGGTGGTCCATTCCCCGGTCGATCCCGGACCCACCGACCGTGCCCGCCCACCCAATTGAAAGTTCTGCCCCAGATCAGTCAGTCAGTTGTTCACTGATAGATCAAGTTAAGTCTTTGCAAGGGACAATATGTTCAGCACTTCTCATGGAAAAAAAAAACTCAACAGGGCGCAGAAGATTTCTCAGGTTTGAGAGTTCTTACAGTCACAGGGCAGTATGGATGGCAACTGTGCTGTCTATCCTTGACCCATTCACTTCCTGACTGCTGTTCTCTGGGGAGGGTACCGTGAAGCGGCAAACAGAGAAATTCTCTTTGCACTCACTTCTGGAGGTTGCATTGACTACTCCATCGCTTCCCTTTAGAATAAGTTTCGTGCTTCCACATTGGCTTTCCCATGACTTCATTTTTGCAGACACTCCTTGCCAACCAGTTTCAGCAAAGATTGACAAATGTATAAAGTTGATTTTTTTTTTAGCTTTAAAAATGCTGAGACAACCATGTTCTCCCTTATGCAGTCGTTTATCTTTAAATCTGCACACCATTTTTTAATCTGAGCAGCTGGCCAGGATTTGCACCACCCCCCATTAGGCTAGATGTAGGCACAAGGCCAAAACTGAGTTGAGAGATCATGTTACTCATTGAACTGAGCTGACTGCATAAAATTGGCACAGTCACTTCAGGATGCTATGGGCTAGCTTTGGACAAACAGACAGTTATTCCCAGCACAGATCTTGCTGACCTTGCAAAATTAATGCTTGGCAAAATATACTACAGTGGTAAAAACTCTCAGTACAAAAAGATGGAAAATATCAGATGTAAATCAGAAATTCTACTGCTGCAAACATGCTTAATCTGACTGACAAACTGATCCTAAATTGCCTATGCCTCTGGCAAATGATTTGTTGCAGAAGTAAATTATTGTCACTCAGATCTATCTTGTGCGTCAATTGCTTACAGCAAGAATAAGGTGAAAAACATAGAAAACAGAACATTTATGGCATAGCAGGAGGCCATTCATCCCATCGTGTCTATGCCAGCCATAGTCTAGCCTAATCCCATTTTCCAACTCTTGGTCTATACCCCTTTAGTTTACCAAACTCGCAGTGCATACCCATATAGTTTTTAAATATGATGAGGGTTTCTGCCTCTGCCACCCTTACAGGCAGTGAGTTGCAGACCCTACTACATTCTGGTTGTACAAGTTGCTCCTTAATCCCCCTCTAATTCTTCTACCAATTACTTTGCCCACAGTTTATAGCGGGATAGATCTTCATATCCGCTCTATTGGGGCAGCTCATATTTTTATGCACCTTAATTCAATTTCCCCTAGGCCTCCTCTGTCCAAAGAAAACAACTCCAGCCTATCAAATCTTTCCTCAATGGGATAATTCTCTATTCCTGGCAAATTCCTCATAAAACTCCTCTGTACTCTCCCCAGTGTGATCACATCCTTCCTATAATGTGATGACGAGAACTGTACACAATACTCTAGCTGAGGTCTCACTAGTATTTTATACAGTTCTACCATAATCTATACATGTATTCTATTCATGGCCAATAAAGGAAAGTATCCAGGAGAGTTGATGGAGGACTGCGTCAAAGAAGTCTATCCCAAGAACTAGCTGGGCCATATCAAAATTAAATCATTCCAGAGCTGGCTAAGCCTCTTCTAACTTCCACTTTCTGAAGGGGAGGAGGGAGCTTCTGAGTGTAGATGCTTTTCCTATAATCGTGTTCAGAATCCATGGAAGGCCTGCTAGTATGGTGCAAATTTCCTGTTGTCTTTTGTTTTGATCAATGGCCCTGGAGACAGTATCTGTGCCCAGTCGAGCAGAGCTTGGAGAAGGTTGTGCGCTCTGACAAGGATTCTCCACTGTCATCACTGTCTGTTCTGACTCACTCGTGAAGTGTGAGTCACCAGGCGAAAATCCAGCTAAGTGTCTAACTGGATCAAGTCGGGTATTAGGCTGATCAAAGTGCAAGAATCTTCACTGATGTATGGGAAGCATGGATCGTGTGAATTCATCCTCAGAAGGAATCACTAACATCTGCGTGGAGAGAAAAGATATGAATCAGCAAGATAAGAATGTTACAACTCAGCCTTAGAAAGATGATCATATTTCACTTGCTGTTGAAATCAAGTCAATTCCACTGAGTGTTATATGACATGTGGATCAATGCTATTTAATTCTGCCACCAGGTAGCTGGGTGGTCCCAAACACTCCACCTTGGCTGGCCAGTGGCCACAATGCCACTGATCTCCATCGCTTCCTTTCCTGCAGCTGTCAATGAGGGAATCTGTGAAGCACCACCTCTAGATTCCCTTGTGCTCTTGCTCTCCTCTTCTGAAATGTGGGGAAAGAGGGGATGTATGAGTGATTGTAATGGTATCTGTTCACCTGATGATACAGTACATTTGGTGAGTGTGGCTATCAGGCAGAGGGATGAAACTGTATAGGATGAGAATGAGTAACAGTGATGAGTGAAGGAAGCTTGACAAGAACATACTGATAAGCACAGCAGGACGTACACTGTACTCACCTTTCCTGAACTGGTTTGATCATTAAAATACTTCCTGCATTGAATCCAGAAGTTTAACACAATGCTTCTGCTGTTGACTTCCTGGACCACCTCCAACTGTTCCTTTAGCAGCAGGTTTTTTCCTCCTGTTGCTGGAAAGAGTGTCTCTCCTTGACCCTCTTCACTGTACAGTACATCGAATGACTAAATTGAGGTGCAACCTTTCTCTGTTAACACTTCTCCGTCTTTGTTCAAACTCCTAACTCATTCAAATTCTAGCTTTGGATTGGTCTTTTGAATACTCCAGCTGAAAACATGCCATGTGGGTGTGCATCATGCCTGCTGCCATACGATCAACTCCAAACCCTGAAGTAATATAATTAGATAACTGCATTAAAATGGCACTGACTGACAGGCTGGAAGTTCTTCCAGGTTTCCCACCCCATATCAAAAAATCATGTTTTCATGTTTTCTTACATTGCTGACCAGTTCATGGAAGATTTTACAGTTATGATTATGTAAATAAGTTTGAGTGTAAAATTGAACCATAGCTTCACTTTGGAAAAGCAGCATAATTTCAAGCTCAATTTGCACCCAGATTGCTACTTGCACCCAAAGTGGGAACACTGCCCCATTTTGTTTAGTAATCTTTCATCTGTAATTGCTGATCGTGCATCAGAGCTATTAATTTACTTTAAAACATCTAAGGGCTTGTATTTTGAATCTGCACAATGGATGGGACCTTGCCTAACAGGAGAATGGATTTGCTTACCCCCTTCAATTCAATAAGAACAACATAGCTACTAAGAGCTTGTCATACCCTTCAGAAATCTAGCTCATATTTCTGCATGACTTAATAACTAAAGGGCTATGATCTCCACTATTCTTGAACAAGTGGTTTACATGTTATTAAAAAATTGCTCTGTGGCTGTAAACAAGTAAACGCCGATATTAAAATAGTACAGGGGTGGCCTTAATCTAAATATATTAACTGTTTGAATGAGAACATTGTTAATCATAATTTCCACCTTTAAATAGTAATTTATTTTCTCCCATGGACTACTCCATTACAGTTTCCTTTACTAGCCTTTAACAAGCGATATTTTCTCCTCACTGTTTTTCATAAGCCACGATGACATGGGAGCAAGGTTGAAGAGTAGCAGGAAAAGCTAATGAAAATCTGCTACTGCTTTTCAGATGCTTTGTTCACCATTTTACTTACACTGACTTATTCATACTGAGCCACATTATACAATTGGCCTTTCTGTTGTGGAGGAAACTTGACCTCAGCTGGAGCCAAGCAGTTGATAATTCTTGCTCACAAATTGATTAGAAGACAATCACTTTTACCCTCTTGGCTCTGAAGTATTTTGCTATGGATAGTTCATCCTCTCAACGTCAGAACAATGGAACTTGATTGATATCGGAAAGCTAAAAGCAATTGATTATTTACAGTATTGGTCCCAGAACTCCATTTGTTGCTTACTTGGCAAAAGAAAGGAATGGTTATGTTACAAAGATCACCATGAGCCAAAACTAAAAAGCAGCTCGATTACAGAAAATGTATGTTATTGGAGCTAGTTCAGCAATCACTGCTTTGACATCTGCAGCTAATTTGAGTCAGAAACAGCTCTGGTGTTTTATAAGTGCATTTGAGCTTATTTAATTTTGGATCAGCAACACCAGTGTGAAGCAATAAGAACTTTGTCTAAGGGCCATTATCAGCATCATCCACTCTTGTGTGATCCTGTGTTGCACTGAAAAAGGTTGTATTTTTAAAAGGACTTTCACTTGAAAATAACATTTGGGATTCTGAATAATTTGCAGAGATAAATTTTAAAAATAAATAACAATGGAGAACATGCAGCATCCTCAAAACATCACGTGTGACTTTTCTGATGGTGACTGTATTACAAATAAATGATAATAGTAACAAATGCAGAGAAATAGTCAAATGCACTGTAATTCACTCCCCAACAGAAGGCTCTTGTGATATTTTCTTAGTCTTGGATACATGTTACAAATATTTAATTCTTTAATTATTGCTTCCACCTTTTAATATCAGGGTGATTCCAGCAACTTGGAATCTAATTATCTAGCTTCCAGTGCCAGCAAAGATGCTCGATTGTAAAATTACCTGTACAGCCTGCATTTATATTAGTATCAAGGTAGAAATCACAAACTGTACAAGCACATGGGCCCCAGTTATGCCTGTCTCTTTATGGAGTATGTGGAACATTCCTTGTTCCATTCCTATTCAGGCCCCCTCCCACAGTTCTTTCTCCGGTACATTGATGATTGCTTCGGTGCCGCTTCATGCTCTCATCTGGATCTGGAAAAATTTATTAATTTTGCTTCCAATTTCCACCCCTCCATCAATTTCACGTGGTCCATCTCTGACATTTCCCTTCCCTTCCTTGACCTCTCAGTCTCAATTTCTGGTGATAGACTGTCCACCAATATTCATTACAAGCCTACCGACTCCCACAGCTACCTCAACTACAGCTCCTCATACCCCACTTCCTGTAAGGACTCCATCCCATTCTCTCAGTTACTTCGCCTCCATAGCATCTGTTCTGATTATGCCATTTTCCAAAACAGTTCCTCTGATATGTCTTCTTCCTTAACCAAGATTTTCCACTCACGGTCGTTGACAGGGCCCGCAACCGTGTCCGGCGCATCTCCTGCGCAGCAGACCTCACACCTTCCTTTCCCTCCCAGAACCATGATAGGGTCCCCCTTGTCCTCACTTATCACCCCACCATCCTCTGCATTCAAAGGATCATCCTCCACCATTTCCGCCAACTCCAGCATGATGCCACCACCAAACACATCTTCCCATCACCACCCCAAGTGGCTTTCCACAGGGATCATTCCCTCCGGGACACCCTGGTCCACTCCTCCATCACCCCCTACACTTCAACCCCCTCCCACAGCACCTTCCCATGCAACTGCAGAAGGTGCAATATCTGCCCCTTTGCTTCCCCCTCCTCACCATTCAAGGGCCCAAACACTCCTTTCAAGTGAAGCAGCGCTTCACTTGCACTTCCCTCAATTTAGTCTACTGCATTCGCTGCTCCCAAAGTGGTCTCCTCTAACTTGGAGAGACCAAACGCAGACTGGGTGACCACTTTGCGGAACACCTTCAGTCTGGCCACAAGCATTACCCAGACCTCCCTGTCGCTTGCCATTTCAACACACCACCCTGCTGTCATGCCCACATGTCCATCCTTGGCCTGCTGCAATGTTCCAGTGAAGCTGAACGCAAACTGGAGGAACAGCACCTCATCTTCTGACTAGGCACTTTACAGCCTTCTGGACTTAACATTGAGTTCAACAATTTCAGATCATGAATTCTCTCTTCCACCCCCACCACCTTTCTGATCCCCCTTTTTCCAATAATTTATAATTTTTAAAAAATATATGTTTCTTTTCCCACCTATTTTTAAATTTATTTTGATTTATTGTTTTATCTCCACCTTTTAGCCCATTTTGATCCCTTACCCCCACCCCACCCCCACTAGGGCCATCTGCCACTAGCTTGTCCTGCTTGCTACCCTTAACGCCCCCATTAGCACATTCCTTAGATAATATCACCACCATCAACACCCCTTTGTCCTTTTGTCTATGACATCTTTGGCAATCTCTTCTTTGCCTCCACCTATCACTGGCCCCCTATCCAGCCCTACCTGTCCCACCCCCCTCTACCAGTATATATTTCTCCTCATTTCTCTATTTCCTTAGTTCTGATGAAGAGTCTTACGGACTCGAAATGTCAACTGTATTCCTCTCCGCAGCTGCTGTCAGACCTGCTGAGCTTTTCCAGGTATTTTTGTTTTTGTTTAAGCACATAATGCATTTGTGTTGATTTATTTTCTGCATTATTTGATGGGTCAAAGCCTGTGTTTTAGATACACAGAATAGAATTTGCTATAAGCACATGTGAAAAACACTTTGCCATTGTAGTGTTCAATGGTTTAACTGATTTATGTTCCTTCCACTTGATTGATTAAGTCTGGATGTATCTTTTGAGAGCTAAAGTAAACAGAAGCTCCCAGAAAGAGTTGAGAAGCCTTAGCTGTGAACTTATGTGTAGAAATCCTGTGATTGCTGAGATATTTTAAAGCACCAAATATAAACCTGTCGTAAGCTTCAAACTAGTGTCATCTCTGCGTTGCATGAAGTAAATCAGATATATAAAATATACAACAAACTGGCGAATATACAACAGTGATTTCTACCAATTAGGTCAAAGAAGGAAGCTGCACAGTAGTGTGCTGCACAAAGTTGCACAGCAGTGTGCTGCCCATGGAGTGGCAAGCTTTATATGTTCAGAATATTTGTAGACTGAGCTGTTGCAATTAGATTAACAATGGGGTAGGCACTGAGTGGACAGCCAAGCACTTTGCCATTGGGAAGAAAGTAAAAGTAGAGGGGCATTAATCCAAGGCACACTTATATTTATCGATCAGAGGTGAAACTGCTGTCACCATTAAATATAATGAACATATTAGCATTTATGTTTGACATTCTTCTGCATTCTTTTTTAATAAATTAGTTCATCTATTTAATTGAGTGCCCAGGTCAGAATCCAGGACTGAACTGAATAGAGCCAATATATGTCTGTTGGTCTCACCAGATGCACCTGCACCAACCAGGTGCTGGGTCTCAATGAAGGCCCAAGGTTTGTGGTTCCCACCTGGCCTCACTCCTAATAGCAGTGCTCCGTGTTACTTATACCTGCACAGGACAGGTATCAAGCATTGCCATGAAGTGTGTAACATATTAAACATAATGGCCACAGCAACAAATGAAATGAAAAACAATAGCAGCAAATTTTCAGATATTTATTGCAGTCATTCTGGGAGGCTGCTCGGCTCTTCAAGCTGTTGCAGCCATCGAACTCCGAGGCTATCATTTCCCACTTTGATATTAGAATCAATAATGCCCCTGCAGCCTGTTGAAAATATTTTAAAAAGGTTAAACTTGGAAAATTAAGGTCATTAGGGCAGGCATCAGTCCCACTTCCACCAGTGATTGTAACTTATTTTATTCTTTCATGGGATGTGAGTGTCACTGGCAAGGCCAACATTTGTGTCCATTGCTAATTGCCCTTGAGCTAAACTGCCTTCTTGAACCGCTGCAGTCCCTGTGGTGTAGGAACATCCACAGTGCACTTAGGGAGGGCGTTCCAAGATTTTGACCCAGCGCCAATGAAGGAACGGCTTTATAATTCCAAATCAGGATGGCATGTGGGTAGGAGAGGAACTTGCAGGTGGTGGTGTTCCCATGTATCTGCTGTCCTTGTCCTTCTTGGTGGCAAGGGTCACAAGTTTGGAAGGTACTGCCGAAGGAGCCTTGGTGAGTTGCTGCAGTGCATCTTGTATAGCGTATACACTGCTGCCACTGTACATCAGTGGTGGAGGAACTCGCTTGAGAATTTCCTACCCCTGAACTGCTCTTGTAGCCACAGTATTTATATGTTTGGTGCAGTTCAGCTTCTAGTCGATGGTAACCCCCAGGGTGTTGATAGTGGGGGATTCAGTGATGGTAATGCCATAGGCTGTCAAGGGGAGATGGTTAGGTTCCCTCTTGTTGGAGATGACCATTGCCTGGCACTTGTGTGGCTTGAATATTACTTGTCACTTATCAGTCTAAGCCTCAATGTCATCCAGGTCTTGCTGCATACTGACACAAATGGGGAGGAAATTCTTTTCTTATGTTGCATTTGTTGAGAAGATCACAAGGCACAGTTTATCATGCATGGATCACTTTCCCCAGCCTCCATGTAAGTAGGTTAAAGATATTTACTTTTTTTACTTCATTGTTAGGTTGAGTGTTTATTGACCATTCCCAATTGTACTGAGAAGGTAGTGTTTCTTCTTGAATCACTGCAGAGCAGTTTATTATACCTGAGTGGTGTCATAGGCCACTGAAGTGTGACATTCTGGAGTCATATAAGCCAGACAAAGTAAGGACTGCAGGTTTTATTCCCAAAAGGACAGTTATAAATTAGTTGGGTTTTTACAACAATCTGACAGCTTCATGATTCCTTTTACTGATATCACCTTCCAGTTTTTTTTTCCAATTTAAAAAAAAACTGAATCAAAATTCTCAAACTAAAGGATGGGATTTGAACTTAGATTATTTGCCTGGCAATATTTAACCAAATTCAAAAAGAACTGAAAAGAGCCAATAACCAATACCAAGTATAATCTGCACTTTTAAGATTAATGGAGTTAAATTTCTGTAAGGGTGCTTCTAATTGTCTACTATAATTTACACTGCTTGTCTGGAGCTTTTGCTGAACTTCCCCCAAAATTACAGCAGAAGTTTGGGAGATCTCCATGGAAATCCACACAGATGTTTTTTGTCCAACAGAAAATGCTGGGGCGGCAGTTCGGTGGGGGAGAATATGTGAGTAGATTGGAAAACAGGCCAGTAGATTCTTTTAAGCAATGCAGACAACACACAAACTTCCTGCTGTTAATTTAAATTCTAGTGCCTAGCAGCCCAGCGCTGAGCATACTGCTGAGTGCATGCACACCCATCAGCAGGCAGCCCATGTTCATGATAGGCTAGCACCACAAAGTAGCATGCACTCCTTCAGGGCAAGGTGCATTCTGGCTGCAGCAGGTGCTGGAACCAGTTATAGAAGAGATTCTGAGCAGTAAGAAGAGTGGAAATTGCACAACAATCAGTAAGAGTGCCCCTAGATTCTCAGACAGCATTGAAGGCTTTGGTGCCAGATTTGGATAAGGGGAGAGAGGTCCTTTTCCCTCAGAGGGCCAGGGAGTCCTCCAGACAAACACCAAGAACACAGTGGGAGCAGATAGTCTTCATGGTCACTGCCAGCATTCTAGCCCCAAAGATTTGGATGCGCTGAAGGAAGAAGTTTGATGACCTCACCCGAGTGGCCAAGGTCTGAGGATGCACCTTTTAATGCCATATCCTTACAAATAAGCCATTAGCTCACACATAGCTCCATTCACCACATCCTCTTCAGTCAGCTACCAGAATCTCTGTCAAGCATAATTCTGATCTAACCGTTGGAGCCTCACTCATTCTTATACACTTGGCACAGCTACAAACCTCATACTGTCACAGCTTATACACACTTCCAGCTATTCAACTATGATAGGCACATCACCCAAACACATTGCACCACACTCACTGCCACAGTTCCCTCTCCAAAGAAGGACAAGGTGGCACATAACTTAGTCAGCAGCACTTAACTGACAGGGGTCAGGCACAGCTGAATGCTCTCACCAAATGGAGGAGAAGGTACTGGCCATTGCTGGAGTGACCACAACTGAGGCCATGGCCAGCGGTAGGGCAGAAATCATAGAGTAAGTTCCACCTAATCCACCTTCTCATATCCTACTTTCCATGCATTCCACAATCTCTGCTTACACCATCTTCCGATGGTGTCAGTATCCTTCTCTTGCTTTCTCCCCTCCCTTCATCACAACCCCACCTAGTTAAACATTGGTGGTGGAGCAAGAGGAGCAAGGCACTTAATGAAAAAGAAACACCATTACTCACTCTGACAGTCACAACGTGGCACAGGGTTTTACACAGAGCTTGAAGTCCATCTTTTCCAGGTCTGCTCATCAGACAGTGCCTAATGGTTGGTGTTTCAGCTTCCATTGCAGCACCAACGTCTGGGTTTTGCAGAGGAAGCTTAGACTGACGTCATGAAGTCTCAATTTGGTGCCATACAGACTTAGATACCTGCCTTCATGCTACAGATCTCAGTACTCAAAGTGGTTTGCAGGATCTCACAGCTGTCCAGCAATCTGTGCTCCAGCAGATTATGAAAATTGCTAAGGCGCTATCCCATGTAAGTGGCAATGAGTCAATGGAGCTGAACCTGCTGCCCACTCTTAGGGTGACAACATTCATTCTTCCACCAGTGACAGTAGCTGCCTGTCAGCCAGGCCAAATTGCTGCCTCCCATGCCTAAGTGATGCAGTCAGAAGCCAGGCTTTCTACGTTCAAAGTGCTTGAGGTTGTCCTGCAAGGCCACCTGAAGTCTTCACTCAGTGAAAGGCAGCAGCCTTCCACCAGCCACGCTGCAGCCACTGAGATGGCAATACATAAGAGCACTAGGACACGCAAAGGCATCTGCGAGACAGGCACTAATGGAATGCTTAAAGGTGATTAGTTGACGTTTATACAGAATATTTGGTAGTTTGTTTGATAAAGTTGATTTGAAATGGTTTTTTTGTGGCTTTTATTTCAGCATTGTGGCCAAGAGGACTCTGTGATGGTCCATAACAGAGAGATGATAAGGGGCATAACTGTTGAAAATTGGGTTCAGTAGAACTGGAGTCAAATGAGATGATCACAGACAGCACGACAAGGAAGAGAATGGTCTTGGTTACCAAGACTTTCCTCCCTTCTGTTCCTGCTCCAGAGACAATTACCATATCCCTGGTGGCAAAAGTTGTGCCCTATGATGACCAAGTTGTGGAAGACACAGCAGGTCACCATGAGTTGGGACACAAGCTTCAGCAAGTATTGAAGGGCTCCTCCAGGCAGGTCCAGGCGGTGGAACTGTTGCGTTAGCATGCCAACTGTCTGCTTTCAGCAGCAGGATGCTTCAGTCAGCCTGCAGGGGCGGGCCTGACACGCCGATGTGTAAAATGACGCGCAATGATGCTTCCCGACGCCATTGCGCTGAGTTGCAATGTTTCTTTCAGCAGGTGTACGCCGGAGTCAGCTGCGTGCCCGCCAATATGTAAACAGCCTATTAAGGCCATTAAGGAACTAATTAATGTAATTGTAAACGCTGCCCGTCCAACCTTAAGTTTGGCGGGCAGGCAAAAAGGCCAAGGAGGCTTTGCATTTTTTAGGAAACCTCACCCATGAGCGAGATGAGGTTACCTAAAGCTTTTATTAATTACATTTTTAAAAATTCATAAATATAAACACATGTCCCATCTCATGTGGCACAGTCACATGAGAGGACATGTTTAAATAAACTTTTCAACCATTTATTTAATTATTTCAACATCGATTCAATCTCCCAGCGGCAGCTCCATGCCTCAGGGGGATTGAAGCACTCTTTCACATCCATGCACGAAAGAGTGCTGGCCCCGATTCTCCCTCCTCCCCCCACACAGGTAGTGCTGAGCCCCCACCTGCTCCCACCGAGCCAGCTGCCACCTGAAAAATCCAGGCCCCAGTGCTTTGTGAGGCAGCATGGCTCCCATTGTACTCATGCTGGCCACATGTGTTTGAGTTTTGGAGTGGAGTCATGAGCCAGGTGTTAAGCAGATGTCCCTCATCACCCAGAAGCCACCCGCGGTTTGGCATGATGGCTCAAATACTGAGGGAACAGAGGGCTGAGACCAAATAATGGCTCCATAACTGCTGCCAATATAATGGGCACTCACTAGCATGATGTGCTGAATGTGGTCAGACACCAACTGCACATTCAGCGAGTGGTTATCTTTGAAGCTTCTGTACATCCCAACATTGTAATACAGCATAATAAAGCCACATGCACACTCTTCCTGCTTCTTTCTGGTCAGCGAGAACATAATGAAGTCCCCTGTCTTGACATGAAGAGCATCTGTCATCTTTCTCAATCGGCAGTGAATGGCAAACTGGGAGGTGTTAGATATGTCGTTTTCTCCACCTCAGAAGGGTTTCGATGTGAAGAAATTCATGGGCATGGTAACCTTTACAGCTACTGGCAGAGCAGTCCTTGCCTTGCTCTGAGCTGCAGGTCTGGTTCCAAATAGTGTCAGAGTAATATGATCACCTCCTTTGTAAAACGCAGTCCATTCACACACTTCTTGGATTATGTGGCGGTAAGAAAACTGCTCCTGGAAAGCCCTAGGTGGATAAAGTCTCCTGCTGAGAAGCTTTCTCCTGCTCTGAGCAGCTTATGAGCTCTTTGCTGCCTCTGCTCCATCTCCCCCTCATACTGCAGGCCAGGGGACATGTTAAGTACAGCACCCGTGACTAGGAGCAAGCTGGCCTGATCAGAACCTTTGCAGTCAGAACAAAAGCCTTCTCCATGTGCACCACAACTCCCTGCAGACTTCACTAACTTTAAACAACCCTGCAAACCATCAAATTTTTCTACAAACCCAAACAGTAGAAATTAGTCATCAACTAACCTGAGGGTATTTGATGGTCCTTTGTGGAGGGTTCTTCCTGTTGTTTAATGCATGTTCAGTTCTGCATGTATAAGAGAGGGTGTTAGCTGCAGTGGTGAGATTGAAAATGGCATCACTGCTGTCAGGTCAGTGTTACATGCTGACTGATGTCATGATCTGCTGACTCTGCCTGCTTCTGATGCATCTATCTAATACATGCGCTATCACCCTCACCAAGATGGCATTTGGTGTGGGCCGTGCTGGAATTGTGTGCATACGGTGGGACATCATTTTGGTACCTAACATCGCCTGTAGCACTGAAATTATAGGCGTTTCCAAACCCAATTTTGTGGCCTAGATCTTGATTTAATAGCCCATTTGAAGACTTACACTTTTGATCACTGCACATTAAACCAGAGAAATGGAGCAATTTCATTTAAACTGTTTTCCCTCTCCCTTTCCTTATAAATGTGGATAAAGGTCAAGTATGCAAATAGATCTTCAAAGTAAACTCAAACAGTTGTCGTGATAAACAGCAATTTGTTATTGTATTTGATGTCTCAGTTAGCCCAACAACTCCTGGGGAAACAATAACATTGCTATACAAGGAAGAAGTGCATTTCCTTTGATACCAAACTTGCTGCATAATTTTAGCCAAGCTAGGGAAATCTAAATTTTCCAACCTAAGTGATTGATTCAATCATCCAAAATACATCTATTTTCATTCAATGCTCTCACCTCCTCTCCAAAAGGTACAATCTTGAGCTGGGATGTGATTCTATAGGCGTTGTCAGCCCTCCAACACAGACTGAGTATTCGGGCACTGACTGTCCAGGATTTTCCAACTGGATTGCTGGGAGGCGAGGCGATTGTATTGTTGGGGTCATGAGTGTCAGTTGTGACATGACTATCTGGAACAGATTCGAAGGATCTCGCTAATCTTTTCCTGACTTTTTGTATATTTGCAAAGCCTTCTTTCTGCCTGCAGTATAGACATGTTTAGTTTTCCATATTTGACAATATTCAAGTACACAGCATTATACATCTTTTGGCCTTATTCAATGTTTGGCCTTATCTATCATTTGGTCATATTCATTATTTGGCAAACACTGCAGAAGCATAGCATTCCCCTCTGCCATAATGGGAAACCCCCAATGCAGAGCAGAGTCCTGAATAATTCATTGTCCCCAAACCAGAAAAATACATTAAAGCTCAAAATGGATTTTAAATCTGTGTCAGACTTCACTGGGGATATCGGAAACAATTGAAAAAAAGAAATTATAAAGAAAAATGGTTGCATTAAGGTTTCAAAGTGGGAAAAATTAAATGCAGAAGGCACCATCATGTCCAGGGAATGAGCCATCCTTTTTCTTTTGTATTGTTTCATGGGATGTGACATCGCTAGCAGGGCAAGAATTTGTTGCCTATTGCTAATCCCTTTAGTATAACATGTCTGCATGTCAGCCTCAGGAAATCACTTAGCTATATGGCAACCTTTCCTGCATGACAGGTCACCTCTCAGAGGCCCAAGAAAACTGTCCGGCCAAGACTTGCAGGGCCTGTGGTAACAACAAAGCATGCACAATCCATAATAAGTGATTTCCCGAGGCTGCCTTACAAATATGTTATAACGAAAGGGTGGCTATTTTGTGATTTTTAAGTGAATAAAAACTAGTGAAAATAATCAATGTAAATAAGTTTCTGGAAATGAGCTCATGGGCAGAATTTTATGCCTCTTGGGTGGGCACGTGCCCGACCTGGTCGGACATGAAACTGCGCAAGATGATGTCAGGCAAGTGTCCCAAAGTCATCCTGCATGTGAGCAATCTTCAGGTCAGCAGGCGCGCAGGGGCTTCAGAGCCGTGCCGGACGTCAATTAAAAGGCCACTTAAGGCCACTAAAAAGGCAATTGATCTCGATTTTACATTGCCTGTGCGATTTCAAGCTTGTCACATGGGCAAAACAGGCAGGCAGGCAGCCCACTTTGTGCAAACCTTCATCCAAGGACGGGATAAAAAGGGTCAGCAGTATTGGCGGTGTGAGTAGTCAGGAGTTTAGGAGATAGTTTGCTTATTTGAATTGGACAGCTTCATCTTTGTCCTGAGCTTCTTTCTTAGCATTTCCAGGCTTCATTCCAGGACTCATTGGTGTCTCCAAGGCCCCTGGAGAATTTTGACCATGTGGGCCCTTTCAGGCATCAGGCAGCCTTCTGAACCCTGGTAATGGGGATTGCGCTCTCTGCTGGAGGCACCCCCCTCCCCCCGAGGGGGGTGAGAGGAGCAGAAGGGAGGGGAGGCAGATGTCCCAATGCAGTTTCCAGGGGAATGACCTGTGAGAGGAGAGGCGCAGGCACAAGGATTGCAGGGCCAGCAGGTAGTCCAAGGCATGAGGAGCTGCAGGAGATGCCACTATCCTGCTGTCAGTTTTTACAGGCAGTGATGCTGCTACCTCATTATGTCCGAGGTAAAATATCAAAGGAGGTTCCACCTCTCTAGGGAGACAGTGATCTACATTTGTCATATGCATGGGCCTGAGATCAGTTCCAACTATGTGGGTGGGCACCCCATGCCAATGGCTCTGAAGGTCACAGTGGTCCTCAACTTCTGTGCCTCCGGCTCTTTTCAGGGCTCTGTGGGGGATCAGTTTGGAGTCTCCCAATCAGCTGTCCACAGCTGTGTCAAGCTGGTGACAGAAGTTCTGGTCAGGCGGGTTCTGACATTTATTCATTTCCGTATGGATGAGGCCAGCCAGGCTGAGTGGGCCAGAGGTTTTGCAGTGACTGCTGGGTTCCCCTGCATCCAGGGTGCAATTGACTGCACACATGTGGCCATCAAGGTGCCAGTGGGTCAGCCGGGTGCCTTCGTCAACAGGAAGGGATTCCACTCTATAAATGTGCAGATACTGTGTGATCACAGAATGTAGATTCTGCAAGTCTGTGCAAGGTATCCTGACAGCTTCCATGAAGCGTACATCCTGAGACACTCCCAGGTGCCGAGGCTCTTCAGTGCTCCAGCCCGACTGGATGAATGGCTGCTGGGTGACAAAGGCTATCCATTAAAAAGGTGGCTTATGATGTCTCTCTGCCATCCATGAACAGAGGCAGAGCAGTGTTATAATAGGAGTTATGCTTCCACAAGGGCAGTGATGGAGAGGACCATAGGCCTTCTGAAGATGCGCTTCTGATGCCTGAACCATTCATGGGGAG
Organism: Carcharodon carcharias; assembly: GCF_017639515.1. Lineage (NCBI taxonomy): Eukaryota > Metazoa > Chordata > Chondrichthyes > Lamniformes > Lamnidae > Carcharodon > Carcharodon carcharias. The sequence goes on from NC_054470.1 coordinate 40,005,828, forward strand.
CACTACAATACTGCCCCCAGAGCAGGCGTCATTGATAGTGGTTGCATGCTGCGCTCTCCACAATCTGGCACTGACAAGGGGAAACCCACTGGAGGAAGAGGATCTTGAGGCACATGCCACAGAGGATGAATCCAGGAGTGAGCCAGAAGAGCAGCACAGTGAGGAGAACAGTGAGAGCGTGGGGGCAGCCTTCTGTATCCTTCAGGGAGGCAGGGACATCGGGGATGCCTTGATCCAACGCTCCTTTACCTAGGATGTCAAAGATCTACTTCCACCTCATGACAGGGCTGCTGCCTCCATTCCGAATGTCTGAAATGACCCTTTCCTTTGAACCCAAAGTCCACTCAGTGCCTGTGCAATAAAGTTAAGAGCCACTCACATCCAGCGTTACATACTGGCGTACCCTGCACCAAAGACAAAGGGGGAGTATACTCAAGCAATTACGACAAAAGCAAAATTGATAAAATTTTTACATTCAAAACAAAATGAACATTACCATATCTGGTGTTAATGCCCACACCAGTAAACATATAAACAAAACATGGTAGAACAGAAGATCACCTGTGAACAGTCCCTCTTGTGCTTACGGTGCCTTAAATTTATGCTTCCAAGTGCTACGGCTTAGTGCCCCCATCGATAGCATCAGCATTGGAGACAGCCTGCTGGCTCTGCTGTCCTGTTGTCCCTGATGACCTTGACAGTCGTCCTCTGGCAAGTGGAGCCTGTGCTAGCCTCGCCTGGAAGGAAGCGGCCAGTGCCACAGCTGGCATCTCTCCAGTCACCGCAGCCTCATCAGATGCCACGGTCACTGGCAGAGAGGCGGAGGAGCTGCTACTGTCATCCGGAGTGCCCTGAGAGGAGCCTGCAGAGATGACACGCAGGTTGGGCATCAATGTGAGGTCACTCTGGACCTCCCTGTTTACCATTGATGGACAGGCACTTAGCTGGAATACTGGTTGCCTCATCCATCTCCCACACTGACACTGATCACCTGAGCTCAGTGCCTGTGTAAAGGCTTGCAGGTCCAAGCACAACCCCAGGGACCCCTGATTTTTTACTCTCTCATTGGAGGAGGCAGTGTGCTTGGCCATGAGTGTCAATGCAGTGCTACTGCTCTGCATGGACTCCTCCACAACAGAAACCATGGCACGCATATCCTCATGGATCTCTGTCAGATCCTCCCGCACATCCCGCTGGACATGCAGCATCTACCGCCCAATGGAAGATTCCAGAGACTCATCATCTGCCTTCGGCTTGGCTACGTCCTGGCCTCCGGCATTCCTCCAACTGCCGGCACCCTGGGCACTCTCTGCCTCTGCCTGCTCCTCAAGCAAGTGTGAAGTGCCCTCACTGCTGTGTACCAACATTCTAGCTACCTCCAACTCACCGAGGTGCTGGTATCTGCATTGGCGCCTGGTTCAGAGAGCAGGTGTGATGCAGGTGCATCTGAAGCCCGGTGGTCCTCTGGTGTCAAGGGCGGCTCTTTGGGGTCCTGCACACGAGTGTGAGCTGGTGAACCTAAGGGAGAACAACGGCATGCCATTAGTTTAAGTCATCACACTGTCACTGCATGCCAGGTGCCCTGGTGAGACAATGGAGATCTGCATCATGGTCCCATCGTCTTTCAATGATCAATGGGGGCTCTGGGTTTGAGGCTCATTTATGATGAGACTACACTGCACAACCCAACACTCTCACCTCTGTGCACTGCACTTTTACTTTTTTCAGAGACATCTGCCTCTCCATGGCTGTTTGAACGAGGTGCTTGGTGGCTCTCCAGTTCAAACCTGGTCATGATTAAGAGGTTTGGGGGGCCTCAGCCTGTCCTTGACCTCTCAATGGTGTTAAGGTTCGTCATCTCCTGAAAGGACAGAAGAGCACTGATTAGCCCACTCTCTACCTGCAGCGCCATTGCAGCCTGGCCAACCCTACCTGAGGAAAACCTTGCAAAGCAGATCCGAGTCATGGTCCTCGAGCCACAAGGCACTCAGGCCAAGCAGCCAAGGCTCACCCTCTTGGCCAGTTCCATCGTCATTGACAGTTGGCATTCAGATACCAACATCCCTGAGCTCCACAAGGGGATGGCCAGACCTTAACACTTCTCCAAATTGATCCATGCCAACACGGTACTCAGGCTTGCCAAGCGCAGCAGGTCATTGAATCTTTTGTGGCACTGCACCATGTATGCCTCACGATGTCATGGCTGCTGACCTGGGCTGCCATCTCCTCCCAAGCTCTTTTTATCTGATGAGTGGCCTCCTCCTAACATCCCTGGGAACAAAATTGTCCCACCTGACACCCACATCCTCCACGAGGACTGTAAGGCACTTGTCCGAGAAATAGGGCGGGGAGGTAGGGGGATGGCCAGTGCCCACCTGACCTGCCCTCCTGCCTGATGTCTCCAGCTGCTGTTGAGTCCATTGCTCCAGTCTCCAGACCACAGAATGATTCTCTCCTGGCAGCCTTTAGGGAGCTCCTCAGCTGATTTTAAACCACCTGCCAAGTTGCCATTGGACTTGGTGCCTGACAGGCTGCGTGTGCCCGCCATCAATCAAGAGGGCAATTAAACCTATTAAGGAAGCAATTGAAATCGATATTATGTGGCCCGTCTACTTTTACGGTTGGCGGATGGGCCAATCAGCCAGGCGGCTTTTACACTTTCACTGAAACTCGATCCAGGGTGAGATGAAAGGTCTGATGAAATGGGGTGAAATATAATGAAAAACAGATATCTGGGGACTGATATTTTTTGAGTTTTGCTATCAGGTGCTTGAATGTGCCACATAGACACAGTTTGGTGCATTTTTTTCTTGTAATTTTAATCTGTCCAGGTCTGCAGCTCCCTGAGGCAGCTCTGCAACAGCTGTCTGCCTTCAGGGGCCTTGCTAGAAGCGACCACCTGCACCGTCAATTTTGTCAGCACCCACCATCTTCCCACCTACCTCGGCAGTGCTGAAGCTTTCTCAGCGCGCATTTCACGGTGACTGGCCAATAATTGGCCTTCCTGCTTGAAACTGCGTTCGGCGGCTGATCACAGGCAGAAATGCATTTTGCGTCCACTTACGGCCCCGCCTGTCGTGCATGCCTGATGAACGTAAGATTCAGGTCATGAAGTAAACTAATGTACCTCCATATACATTGGATAGAGATTTGCGGGGGGAAGGAGTAGTATAAGGGTCTGGCACATACGGGGTTAATGTGGGACTGAATGCAGTACAGCCCACACAGTGATGTAAGAAGGTACATGACCCAGAGCCAGGGATCAGTGAGGTGTTGAACAGAGGTGGGAAAAGACTTAAGCATGAAGATAGTTCCTAGCCTGTACCCTTTACTATACATGTAAACATAATTTATGGGCTGATGGTAGCACAGTGGTAATGTCACTTGACTAGCAATCCAGAGGCCTAGGCTAATGCTCTGGAGACATGGGTTCAAATCCCACCATGGCAGCCAGTAGAATTTAACTGTCAGTCACCATCACTGGTGCATTCTCCATGGTATTGCTTCTATCAGTCAGAGTCTAATTGCCAACAAATCAGCACTCCCTGTATATATGGTATAAGTTGTTGTTTTACCCTTATATGGGTATTCTTGCAAAGTGTCCTGATGAGTGCAAGATGAAAAATTTTGGCATGTCTCTTTTATCAATAAGACTCAATTTAAATTCAAATAATATACCTAGAATAAAAAGCTAGTCTCAGTAATGGTGATGATCAAACTATTAACGATTGTCATAAAAAAAACACCCAGCTGGTTCACTAGTATCCTTTAGGGAACGAAATCTGCCATCCTTAACTGGTCTGGCCTACTTGTGACTCCAGACCCACAGTAATGTCATTGACTCTTACCAGCCCTAGCTAGTAAGCCACCCTGTTCAAGGACAATTAGGGATAAGCAACGAATGCTGGTCTTGTCAGCGATGCCCCCATCCCATGGAAGAATAGAGGAATAAAAGTTCCACTTATTAATAAAGATTGACAGTTAACCTACTGAAGACCACAAAGACTTCTTTATGAGACACTGTTCTATAATCAACATCCTCCCAACAAAATCTGCCTCCACAAAACCCTCAGGTAGTGCATTTCGGATACGAAAAATAAAAAAAATCTAATATGTAAATTTCCATGTTTATAGTTTTTTGTCATTATTGACCTTCTTATTATTTTAGTAGCATCCATCTAGTAGAGATTTTAATATGAATTGATTGCTTTAGCGAAGTGAATAAGACAAATTAGTTTTATACGAAAGCAATAAGATGGAAAGATCAGTTGTCAGATTAGACAGATATACACAATATTATACCTGTCGGGTCATCAAAGGCTCTTTTCTTTATCAATCAACCAATGATAATTGGCTGTTGACATCTTTCTGGACAACATCAGACTGAACCTCAAATATTCAGTCAATTTGACTTAACATTAGAGACCTCTTGGGTCTCATTACACTGATAGCAGTTGGCCAACATTTGCAAAAGAGAACTTGGAATCTGCTACTTGCTTGGCAAAACTTTGTAAGGAGACTTGAGATAATGTAAAATAAACGTCATGGATTCTGAGAGGGTGTTTGTGTTGGCATCATTGAACAACTAGAAAATAACAATTCTTCTCATTATGTCAATAGGCCATTAACTCTTCCCCACATAAAACAACTAAATACTTGTGAATTATAATGCAAGGGAACAAGCTGGCAAATTTATTTTCCTACTTGTTTGGACCTGTGTTCCCTTGCCTTAATCTCATAATTTAACTGAAGATATCTTTTGGAGAAACAATGCTGATACAGAAATGGAGCAAGAACCTGCTGATCCCCATTATCAACAATTTAAACTTTGGTAAAGCAGCAGTTTTGTGACACTGGGCAGCCAAGTTATGCTCTAGTTGCTAGTCAGTAGGAAGAGATGAAACAGCTGGCTATATCTTCTCATTCGCACATGGGATGCAAGCATTGATGTGAGACTGCATTTATTGTCCATCCCTAATTGCCCTTGAACAAGAAGGCCACCTACAACTGAGTGACTTGCTAGGCCATTCAGAGGGCAGTTAAGGGTCAACCACATTGGTGTGAGACTGGAGTCACATGTAGGCCAGACCAGGTAAGGATGGCAGATATTCTCCCCTGAATGACTTTAGTAAACCAGGTAGGTTTTTACGAGAATCCAGTAGTTTTATGAACACTATGAATGAAACTAACATTTTATTCCAGATTTATTAATTAATTGAATTTAATTTCCTCCAGATGCCATGATGAGATTTAAGCTCATGTCTCTAGTGCATTAGTCCAGGCCTCTGAATTACTAACCCAGTATGCTACTGGCTCCTTTGATGTATCTGTGGATAATGCATTTGTTGATTTAGATTTGTACTTGGAGGATTTGGGGTACAAGCATTTGATTCTGTTGCTAATCTTGTTTCCTCTGACAGTGTCGAGCCTTTGACATTAGTTGGCTGCATGTATCCTTGCAGCAGGAGGGAAAGCTTCACAAAAGGCTCCCTGCTCACCTGCAGTCCATGAAACCAATCCCCCATTGCTAGGTAGGGGTGCCAAGGCCCCTAGGTATGGTTGGTTGATAGCTACAGCCAAGCCAGCTGTGGAATCTTCTCTCTTAACTTGTACCACTTAGAGCATGTATTTGTATTGGAGGCGCTTTTAAATTTGTTCTCAGTAATTAATGCAGTAAGTGTAACTTGCCAACAGTATTCTATTGGCCTAGCTTCCTGTTAGATGCAATGGTGCAACATGAGGTTGTAAGAATGTTGATTTTGTTGGGTTTCTCCTTAAAGCATCTTTCTGAGCTCTTGGGACTCTTGGGAAGAGTTTCTGTATAGACAGTTTCCCTGTGATATTGGTAACAGGGACTCAGCCCCTTCACAATTACATTCATTTCATGTTTTATTCAGTAAAACACAGGAAAGAAATATAAAACAGAAGCTGAATATTTTCAGAAATGATTACTCTAAACAGTAGATAAAATATTTTTTAAAATAAAAAAAAACTTTTGCAATCCTTTCCTTCAGTATTTTTAAATTGAGATTTTAACCAGCTTCTCTCTTTAAAAGCAGATCCACACCTGAAATCTTAAGCAGCCTGCTTCTGACCTCACTGGCATATTGGGAGCAGGCAGAATTAGGCTCCCATTCAAAAGGAGAAGGAATAATATTGTGATGCAAGTAAGGTCAAGACTAAGGGGATGAGTAGGCACCCGATTTCTAAGTCTTCTACGCTTGTCCAAAGCCCACTGGTTGGAAGAATTCTGGTGGTTGGAAAATTCACCTTAGTGAATTTAAATGTCCCTTCTTTATAATGTTACAAATAATATCTGTGTGTGAATGTATCTTGCCAAATAAAATATTTATGACAAAATGAGGAATGTGAATTCTTAATAATTACAGTGATGGATATAAGTGCTGAAGATGTTTCTTTTTCATACCCAGTGACATAATAAAACATCTTAGATCATGTATCTTCCATTTTGTGACCAATATAGAAAGAGCAGAATACATGGCCGTACCCCAACAATTTGATCTAATCATGACTGTTAATATGTCAGTCTTGATAAGGAGTAATTGTGAGCTGTATAATTTCTCCACTGGGATTTGGACCAAGTCCACCAAACCCATTTCAAATAGTTGCTTGGTAGTACAGATCTTGAGCATTGCTGAAAAAAAAGAGACATGCTGTCAAACTTTTAATCTTGTGCTCATCAGGGCAGATGCAAGAATACCAAATTTCAAAGGGACCAACAAATTATACTGCCTAAAAAGTATGCTGATTAGTTGGCAAGTCGGACTCTGATTGGTCAAGGTCTTGCTATGGAGAATGCACCAAGGAACAGTTATCGCCCAAGCTTTTGTTTAAATTCAAAAAAGGCAAGTCAACCTGATTGGTTGAAGCATTGCCATGGGGAATGCACCAGGGAACAGTTGTCTCCATGCTTTTGTTTGATTGAAAAAGACACAATGCCTATACATGTTTTTTTCTGCTTGCAGGGGATAGGACCCTACATATGAATATATGTAGCTTCTAGCAAGTGTAGGTGAGCCACATTGTGAGCTGTATATCGGTTGTTAGTGTAATTCTCAGGGCACTCAGGATTGTTCAAATGTAATATCACATCTAATTATGGATACTAGGTTCTGAGTTTTGCAATCACAGGTAGCTTGAGTACAGTCAGCACTTTGCCTACTGCGAACAGTCAAAAGGACATGTTATTTGATATAATCACCAGTCATTGGGACCTACAGCTACATACCTGGCATCACATCAGCACTGAAATTCATATGCCACATTACTTATTTGAGTGGTAGGTAGAATATTGTTTTTGAGGTAAGAGGTCTCAAGTTTTTGAGACACTTTACCCTTCCAGGGTAATTTGAGGTAGACTGGATACTTTTCAAGACTGAAAGCCTTAGGCTTATTCATGGGTTTGTGCGATATGCAGCAAGTAATGATCTGATTAGGGTGGTCATTAACTCCACAGGATAGCTTTGATGCATCCCAACAGGTGAAGCTAACTGGTTTATGCTGCTACTATGCAGGAGCAACACAAGTAGTATTTTCCACGTACAGGATACTGCTGTCAAGCCAAGAAGACCTTCTAACAGTCTATCCTCCTGCCTTGTCTTCCCAAACCAAGTGGAAAGCAAACAGATTCTATTATACAATCGGATTAATCTTAACTGTCACTCAAAGAGCCTATTTTTTCCATCTCCAATATGTTTGTGACTAACAAATGAAAATGTTCAAAGAAGGTGAAAATAAATACATGTTTAAATGTCCTTATTATTTTCTCCTGGGTTTCTTGCAGTAATGTTCTGAAGATTAGTCTTCAATTCTTCATGATGCTAGGACAATCCTGGAGGGCTGATAACCCTAACCATCATAATAACTCTGGATCTCTGGAAATGTGCAAGGCCAGGGCATGAGTGACAGGAAAAACATCAAATGACATATTCCATCATTTCCATGTGTTACAATACAGAAAACTATTTCTGGGGAGGTATGTGTTCCCTAGTCACTGCTTATTGACTGTTTGGGAAACTAGAGGACAGCGAGGAGTAATTGAAACAGTCCCCCAAAGAATTTCTTGCTGCATTTAGTACGAGATGCTTCAGGGAACTGGTGTAATTTTAACAAAGAAAAATGAAATTCTTCCTCTAATCCAAAGATTATTTTCATGTAATGTTCATTATTTAGGATGCATTGTTATTGAAAAATTACGCAAAGCTACATTTCCAGGTTTGTCACCTGGTTTAATGTTAAATGTTACAATTGTTTCCCAGATTTTGGAGCTATTTGCATCCAATGTATCTCTTGTGATCTGGCTTCTTTCCAGAAATGGCAGCAGAAAAATCAATCATCATGTAACAAGGCTTTCAGCAATGTAAAACAGCCAAGACCAAGCCATTTATAAATTATGCGTATTGATTTTCTTAAAAGTATCATTTGAAGATGGATTCACTAGGTTTGATAACTATATAGATAATTACTTGAAGTAGAATAAATGCTTTGTTCTAAATTCTTCTTTGGATTGGTGCCCTCACTGATGCACCATTCTTTAGACAGGAATAATGGTAAAATACTGCTATAATTGCATGGCATAGAGGTTAACTTGGACCATGTTATACTGTAAACACAAATGATGTGTGGAGTGGATATTATATAGTATCAGGCAATTTACAATCATAAACTGCAATATACAGTAATTGGGTATTGCTGAGCACTTAATTGAATTCTCTCTTCTCTCTTCTCAGGAAGGCATGTGTTATCTTCAGTCTGATAACGTGGCATTAACAAATGCAAACCACTCGCACTTCCCCCCGCACCAGAAGGGTCACAGCACTAATGAAAACCATGTTGCCTGCCTGATGGTGAATTGAAGTGAGAATTTAGAAATTTGATTCAATAAAACACTCAAAGTCCTATGCTACCATTAATTGTGGAAGTCTTCATGGAAGAAGGGAGATACATCATATAGTTATACTCAAAGATCACCCAGGCTAGCACAAAAATACCCAAGATGGGCATATAGTCAAAGAGACTTCAGTAAGTGTCAATATTTTGCACTGTATGAATACACAGTTCAGGCATTCCTTTAAAAATCTGTGTTTAACAATGTGCCAACTAGGCAGAAGATTAAATCTGAATTGCACAATCAGAGGTCTGGAGGATGGAAGTATTTAGTGAACAATCTTTAGATGATCATGTCTGGATTCTCTATTCTTAGCCCATTCTTTTCCTGGTTGGAACTTCATGCTTGGTTTCCTAATTAACACATTGATTTTTGGTCCTTCTTGTAGATATACAGGACATAGTGGGAGCCACATTCTTTATCAGCTGCCTGTTTCTCAGTTGAGAAGCAGGTGTGCTGCACTTGAAAATTGGAGGGCAAACCATGGCACCCTACAGACGATTGACACAGCCTGGCGCAAGTTTCAATTAGGCTACAAATAAGCAAGCAAACCAAATGCAAACACAGGTTAAGCTCACTCTGTTATACCTTTCCTCATTCTTTTTGTTATTCTTTTTAGGGTAGATTCCAGTGTCCTCTGCACCAGGAGAGTAGTGTTCAACCAGCGCAGAATTAAGGAGCAGGCTTTGTGCCAGTTTTTTTATTGACCTCAGTTCAGTAGTTTACTTTTGCATTTAGTAAGCTAAAATGCTTGTACGCATATTCTTTGCAGGCCTCAGTATGACTTCAAATTTGATGCAGAAGTATGTAAGAGTACCTGACAGGATATTTGTGCAGGATTTACAGTTTTACAACTGAACATAACACAACACAACATGGCTCCGGTTCCAGTTATATTGCAGTGCTCAAGGACATATTAATTTTACCACGGAGCTCACGTGAAAATGTCGAATGTCCGTCTGGTATTAACTATAGATTCCCCGTCACACGTTTTGAACACCCCAATCTGTATTGCTGTAAACAATACTCTAAACTGGTCTTGGCAAGAAAACAATCATGTTTGATGTCACTGTTGATTGCCTTGATCCATTACTCAGGGCCATGATACCAAAATCTAGTTGGTGAACAATGTTCAAAAATCTGCCAATGTTTCCAAACAATAGAGGAACCCTCCCACCTTGCATCACGAATCATAGAAATCAAATGTCTTCGCCTTGTTCACAAAATACACATAAAAATACTCTTTAAACTTTTCCTAGATTTGGCAAGTTCAGAAAATCATGTTGGATGTTCCACAACCAATCCAAAAGCAACATTGACTTTCAGGGTGATTTCATTTCTGCTGGTTGTTCATTCATTCACCAGAATATGATCCAACCCTGAACTTTACTTGCTATTAATAGAAGTAAAATTCCCCAGTAACTATTGTGGCATAAGCAAACACCTTTCTGCTTGAATAAATGCAGAATTGAAATCTTTGAAACACTGTGGTGTGGTTTCATTCTTCTTCTTAAACTTGAACCCCACTGCACAACTCCGCTTCACCCCCACCCCCTGGCTGCTTATAGACCTCTTCAGTGATGTCATTTTTCTACCACCCAACAGTTGCTCTATTATAAAATGGATTCCTGCTATGTCAGGTGGAAGACAAGCTGATCATGCACAGGGAGTTCTGAGTATTGTCTAACACATTAGCTGACACTGCAGGGGAGCAAATATGCTGTTTTGATAGCATCATCTGAGTATACTGGGAGAAATTCCCTATTCTTCTTCAAAATTGCAAATCAAACGTTTATATACATCTGAACAACCAGGTGGAGCCTCCGCTTAAAGCCTCATCCAAAAGGCCACACCCTTGACAATGCATCATTCCCTTGGTGCTGCACTGAAGTCTTCAGCCAGATCGTGTTCTCAGATGCTGAAATGAGGGGCAGAATTTTTCCAGAATTGCAATAAGTGCGGTAGCGGGTGGGTAAAATGGAGTCCGACCTGCCGACGGAAATGGCGGATTTTCACTCTGTATCATCCTAAGCCCACCTCATTATTTATTCACTTCTGTGAAACACACCTTTTCCATGGTGAGCGGGCTCTCTTTGGCCCAGCAGCCATCACCCTTCTGTTGCATCACGCTGACCGCTTTTAACAGGCAGCCGCCAGCAACGTGCTCATCGCCACCAGCTCATCACCATTTCCCGGGAGGCATGGCCAGCGAAGGGAAAAAGGCTGCAGCCCCCCTGCTTCATCGACAGGTCCCTCAAGCGACTGCTGGATGCCATGGAGGCCCACTGGGATGTACTCTACCCCAACTCTGGCCGCAGAAGGGGCAGCAAAGTCACCAACCTGGCTTGGGAGGTGGTAGCAGCATAAGCACCCTGCAGAGGAGAACAGCCAGCCAGGCCGCAAAAGGATGAATGATCTCCTCCATTCCACCAGGATAAGTCACTCGTTTCATTACTCTCAACTCACACGCACAAACCCATCACACATCCACAGGTCTTTCACTCACTGCCAGTTCAAGGGACATCACCATTCACTCCCTCACACACACCTTCATTATCCTCACCCCATCCATGGGGCCACTCACCACTCACAGGCCAGGCGTACTTATCATCTGGCCAGCAGGCATCCTGATACAATCTCCCCATTTCTATTCATTCAGAACTAACTGGCTCACAACAGGAGGGAGAGGTCACAGACGGGTGGAGGAATGCCAGAAATCAAAGCTCTGACAGAATTTGAAAACAGAGCCATCCAGCTGGCCGGCGATGACCGGGACTGGTCCTGTGCTGACAGTGAGGTAGGCGCTGCTCTACCAAGTGAGGATCCAGCAGTGCAACATCCATCAGACAACCATACTGTGACTGATGTGTCCTCTTTCACAGGCCACTGCCAGGCACTAATTATCTCCTCTTGCTTTCGCAGGCACATCTGGGAAGCAGCTGACAGAGTCCATGACCCAGGGCCTCCAATCAAGCCCTGAAGAAACCTCTGAAGAGGAATCTGGAGGCACCCTCCTTGAAGCCCCGTCACAGCGCTCACCCACATCCTCCACCAATGCAGAGACACACACTTCGGTGGGACCTAGCTTTAGGGTAGCCTCGGGATCACAATCTGGAGAGCACATCACACTTTTTGATCCACAGCTGGCGGAGGCTGGGGCTTCCCAGGTCCCTGGCACTCAGAGGACTGCTGGAGGCCAGAATGTTGCTGAGTCAGAGTCAGATGACAAGCCTCTGGACTTGGTCATGTCACAGTTGCTGGAGCTGCAAAGGCAAGTTCGGGAGCATCAGGAAGTGATGTCCGCTGAACTCCTCAGATTGCAAGATAGAGGAGTCCATCTGTCTTCAGGCTGAAGTGATAGTGCCAGCATTGCAATGCACTGAGGTCAACACTGGCAGAATGGCGGCCACCAAGGAGATCTTGGCCCAGGACATCACTCCTGCCCTGCAGTGCAGGCTTAACTCCATTGCTGATGCCATAGTTGGCCTCCAATAGTGTGTACACACGATCTCACTCCATCTCCCCCTTCCGCTCACGGAGTCAGCCAGGGGCCCTCGGGCACCCATAAGGAGGAGGATCAGCAGGTCCACATTCCAGTTCACCAACCCAGGTGACTCTCGGAGTGACTGGCCCATCCAAATCCCATCTTCCGGTGACCTCCCCAGCTCCAGCTTCACAGGCCGAGGAGGGTGCTACTGCCACACAGCAGGACCCTGAAAGCAGGCCAGAGGCCTCCAAGTCTCGGCCCTCCAGTGGACACCAGCCAAAGTCATCATAGACAGGGCATCACAGACAGCAGGCTGCCTCTACTTCTGCTGTGTATGTCCAGGGAGCACCAAGCCACAGCGGCAGGGTTAGGAAAGTTAGGTAAAAGTAGTTGCACAGTCTGGGCATGGGTGTTGATCACTTGTACGTACTGCTTACTGTTGTCAGTAAAACCCTAAGAATGTCTCGCTGTCTGTTGCTCCATGTTCTGATGAGCAGTGTTCATGTCACTCAGATGTGAAACCTTTTTGCACAAGATAAAGGCAGTTGTCTCAGTCCAAGACCCCTCCCTTGTGCTCTGTGCGGCCTTCAGACCACCGTGATGGTCCAGCCTCACACTCCCTGGAAACATTACTGATGGCTGCACCTCTGCAGTGCTGGTTATTACTCCCAGAATGTAGTGGGCAGGCACCACAGAGTTCTCTCAGTGTGCTCTCAGCACCTTTAAGATGGGGCTGGCCCCCATCACATTATCATCTGTGACCAGTGATGCTGTGCACCAGCTCCTGAAGGGCTGAGGTGCTGAAGGCAGACACAACATCAGATGTGTCTAAAGTTTCATGGCTGCGTCTCTGAGATGTCCCTGACCATGGAGCATAAGCGAGCAGCCCTCAGCCAGACAGGAGTCAGACATTCTCAGAGGCTATGTGAAGATCTATGGAGTGTCCTCACTGCATGTTGTCATCATCCTCTTGCAATTGAGCTACTATTAGATCCCCCACTGCATCTCCATGACAGGAGCATTCTCACAGAGGGTATTGGTGCTGCCATAAGCCAGATTGAAGTCAAGCGTTCACAACTGCAATGTGAGGATTAATGGGGACACATTACTGCATGTCGTCATCATCCTCCACAAATCTGGCAGCTATGAAGGCCTACCAAGCATGTCTGCCTCGTCTAGCCAGTGCGAGAGCCTCATCTCCATCATCGTACCACTGAGGACCCCCTTCTCTCATCCCCATCTGCATCCTCCTCCTCTGAGGAGACTTCCAGCTCTGCCATCTCCTCCTCAGCCAGCTCCTCCCCCCGTTGGAGTGCCAGGTTGTAAAGAGCGCAGCAGACGACGACGATTTGTGATACCCTCTGCGGACTCTATTGCAGGTCTCCACCAGACTGGTCCAGGCACCGGAACCACATCGTCAGCATCCCGATGGTCTGCTCCACCAAGTTGTGAGCTGCAGCATGAGCCTCATTATAGCGTCGCTCTGCTGCAGTCTGAGGCTGCCACACGGGTGTCATCAGCCACGGCCTCTGTGAGTAGCCATTATCCCTGAGGAGCCACTCCTGCAGCCTCTGTGGACCTTAGAATGCTACAGGGATCTGCAAGTGACTCAGGATGTAGGCGTCGTGCACACTCCCTGGAACCATGCGCACACCTGCAGGATGTGTTTCTGGTGGTCTCACCAGCTGCACATTCAGTGAGCGGAAGCCCTTGCGGTTGAGGAAGTCTACCGAGTATAGCAATGGAGACCTGAGCACCACATGGGTGCAGTCAATCGCACCCTGCACCTGTGGGAATCCAGAGATCAGGGCGAATCCAAAGGCCTTTTCTCCTGGCTGTCCCGCTCCCGGGCAAAATGCACAAAGTTGTTTACCATGGAGAAGATGGCATCCGTGACCTCATGGATGCATTTGTGGGTGGCGGATTGTGAAATCCCACAGAGGTCACCTGTGGAGCCCTGAAAGGAGCCACTGGTGTAGAAATTGATGGCCACGGTCACTTTCACAGCCACTGGCAGTGGATGCCCTCCATGTCCCCTTGGTGCCAAGCCCTGCGTTAAGTTGCAGATGTGAGCCACCAGGTCCCTAGACACGCGCAGTGGTCAGCGACACTGGTTCTCAGTCACCTGCAGGAATGGCAGGCGGCCTCTATAGACCCTGGGTGTTGCTAGGCGCCGACCAGCCACGCCTCTCTGTCACTCCTGGGCAGTTTGTGCGGGACCCCCTGCTGCCCCTTCTTCATGAGGTTGCTGCTGCTGCCTTTACGCAGCCAGGTGCCTCAGTCACTCTTTCCTCCGTCATCTACGTTCTCTGCAGACCATCAGACATACAGATAGGCCACCAGGATCCATGATCCTGAAGTGATTCTCCTGCAGCATGGAAGACAGAGAGACGTGGTTAGCATGGCTGTACTAAGCACCTTTCCTGGCCCTGTGTGACCGCCCCTTAATGCCTCCCGGAGAGTGCTGGTCATCCCTTGGATGGCCAGAGATGAGTGCGCTGCATGGCTGCTCTGTCAACCTGCAACATTGGGGACACTAGTCCAAACCGGGATGCTGAGATTGCATCCAGCAGCGACTGCTACATGGCCAGTGTTGGTGAGGAGATTGTACAACATGTGCAGCCCAACTGCTCCGTGGTCCAATAAAATGGTGGAGGACTTGAAGTCTGTACTGGGGGGTGTGGGAGGTTGGGGAGGGGGTAAGGTATGGAGCGCTCAGTGGCCCTTTGGTGCCTCCGTGTTGCTTGCATGGGCGGGTGGGCTAGGTGCCCAACCCCAATCACATCACTGTGGCTGCGCCTGATGTGCCTCAGGTCCAGAGACATGGTCAGTTTATACAGCCGTCCCTAATGCGTGGCCACTCCCCTCGCTTACCCTGACCCCACCTCGATTGTCTGTGCGCGGGATGCAGCACCAGGGCAGCACTTGATCCCCCCCCCCCCACCCCCACCCTGCTCAGCCGTCACTTTCTAGGCTGGTCAGCACTTGTCCCTGGACACCCCTGCACTTCGCATTTGCCTTCAATGCCAGGCATAATATTCCCCTGGACACCCCCCTGGCCCCTCAGCAGTTGCCTCCGGGGCCAGGCATCAGTTGCCCCCACTCCCTGGCGCCCCTGAGGCCTGTAAACAATGGGCGACCTGTGGAGAACGCTGCTGCTCACTCACCTCAGTTCCCCCAAAGTGAAGGCCGCCAAGTGCACGTCACCTGCATGCTGTTGTGAAACACGTCACCGTGCTTTCCCATTTACACGGACATTCAGGGTCCCAAGAGCCTGGCGGGATGGCCTTTTGATTATATGTTGATGTGTTACAATTAGCTCCCCGCCGACCGATGGCGGGAAACATGACCGCATATCACCAGCCAGGAATCTCATGACCCCCACTTGAACTTCCATTGCTGCACTGAAGCATCAGTATAGGCCATTATTTGTGATACAATGGAAGCTCAGACAGCAGCCAGCAGACACTCCATCACGGGTCAGTCTGAAATAAAAACGTGCTGGGAAAAATCAGCAGCTTTGGCAGCATCTGTGGAGAGAGAAACAGAGTTAACGGCCAGGATTTTCTGGCGTGTCTGTTGGCGTGAGTGGGCAATAAAGCAAGAAGGCCAAAAATTGTTTTCACAACGTCATGAAAAAAGTTTGTGAACATCCGCTCAGCCCACCGAAGGCAGGCTGCATTCCCCACTATCAGACATCAGGGAGCTATTTGTAATATGCCATCACATCATTATAAGGCCAGCTCGCCAGACTCATTGCCACCTACCCCCCCACAACCCCACCCCCCCCCCACCCCCCCCCCACTCCACCCCACCGCGCTGGATCACCCTCCCACGTTGGTGGGGAAACACATCGGTGTGTTTCACAGCAACTTATATAAGGCGTGCACCCAGCAGGCTGCACTTTGCTCAGGACTTCAAGGTTTGTTTGCCTACCTTGCTTCAGTCAGCACTCGCACTCATCAGCACCAGGCTTCACCGACAGCACCACATCACTTTTAGGGGAGCTCATGGGTAGGTCTCTACCTACCAGATCAGGCATATGTGGGTGGCGTTTCAAGGGGCAAGGTCTTGCTTGAGGAAGGGGGAGAAGAGGCCTCAGGCAAGGGAAGAAGCTGCAGGATAAGGGTTGTACTGTGGAAGGGGGTATCCCAGGGTGTATGTGGGGGCACAAGTTGATCTGTGCAAGTGGCCCCAAGATGGTGAGGGCTGAAGTGGCAGTTTCCAGAGGAGATGAGGCCAGATGGAGATGTGAGGGTGTGTGTGAGAATGAGTGGTGATGTCCCTTGAGCTGGCAGTGAGTGAGATGCCAGTGAATGTGTGATGGGCTTGAGTGCATGAGTTTAGAGTGATGAGATGGTTGTCTTACCCTGGCTGCACGGATGAGATCATTCATCCTCTATCAACATTGGATGGCCAACCTCTTCTGTGCAACAACAGCATTGATCACCACTGATCACTAAGCCAGAGTGGTAATGTAGCTACCCCTCCAGTGGCCAGAGTGGGGGTAGATGATATCACAGCGGGGCAGCGACAGCATCCAAAAGGCGCTCGAGGACTGCAGTCTTCTTGCCTTTCGGGGCCATGTCTTCTTTGCTGCAGTCCTGGGCTGGAAGCACTGAGTGAGGCTGTACTTTAAATATGGTGCTTGGTGTGATGAAGCAGCGAGGTGATGGCGTGGCAGATGAATCAGTCCCCGCCTGCCATCGAAATGGCATGCATTCCAGGAATGCATAATTAATGCAGCGGGTTTGGTACGATATAGCATGAAAAGCTGCCCGCTACTGCGCTTAGTGAAAAGGGACGATTTCACCCAATGTTTTGATTCCAATGTGACTCTTCGGAACTCAAGAGAATTCATGTGGACTCAAAACGTTAACTCGTTTTCCCTTTCCACAGATGCTGCCAGGCCTGCTGAGTTTTTCCAGCACTTTCTGTTTTTATTTCAGATTTCCAGCACCAGCAGTATTTTGCTTCTATTATATAGGCCAGTCTCTCATTGCTACCACAGAGGTGCCCACCACTTCCACAGTGGAAAGGATGGCCTCCAAGCTCTGCGTGATTCCCCGCACAATGGTGGAGCCAGACACTTTCTTGTTCCTAACCAATGATTGGAGGTTCTGTGGTAGACCTGCCAATGCACCTAGCAACTGGATGTGTATTGTCATCAGTGTTTTCTTGGTCTCTGCTCCAATGCTATTCCCCTGCAGCGGAATTAGTCTGCAATCTTGCCCCTGGAGAGCTCACATGTGAGCTGACGTCTCCCCCTGGCCTGGCTGCAGCCCACTCATGCCCAGTGGCTCACCACATGCTGATTCTGAGTCTGCTCTAAAGTACATGCAGTGCCAGTATCTGACTGGCGATTGAGAGTGTAAGGTCAAATGATGGTGTTTCATCCTCAGAGGTCTGCTCTTGTTCTTGCCCTTTCTGATGAGACTGCAGAAACTGAGCAGGCAGCAGGCATTGACTGACTGAAAGCACAAAAGCATAAGGGGGAGGGTGGGCATGAAGGAACGTGGGGGTGGGGAGGAGAGCAGAAACTTTATGGTCACTGCTATTCCATTTCATTGCACCTTTCAGGATGAAGGTGAGGAGTAAGTGAAGAAGGTGCATAAAACAGGCACTAAATGGGTCAGTGACTTGCCTGTGATGCTAAACCAGTCATCTGCAGGTTTAGCACTCAAGTGTTGATTAGACACAATAATAACAGAGCAGTATATGTGGGCTCCTCACACCCTGCTCCATTTAAGGTTTGGAGTGCACTGGTTGACACACAGTGGCACCATGCTGGATGGTTCAGGGACCAAGGGACCAATATTAGTTTACTGGGGAGCTCTGGCAGGCTGACTTATTCATCGAATGTAAATTCTTACACAAAGTAGTTATTCTGTATGTTTTCTATTTCCTTACTTTGTTTGACAATATCATCATTATCAGTTTTCAAGTAATCACATTGCAACTAACCACCCTCTTTTTCATAATATAACTGTCAAATTTTTTGTATTGATGTTGATATCCTTTGCAATTTTCTTTTCATACATCCTTTTTGTAGTTCTTGCCATTTGTTCCCCTTTGCTGCTCTTTGTATTTTTTTTGAGATCTGTTTCCTTTTGCATATTTTCATGCTTTTTCTTTTAATTTTATATTGTGTCTTCCATCTTTAGTTGCCCACCGCTGCCTCTTTTGGCAAGTAGAGCTTTTGCTGCATCAGGGTATAACTGGTTCTGTTTCACATTAAATTATTTTATAAACACCTCCTGCTGATCTTCTGTCATTTTGCCCATTAATAGATTTGCCCAGTTTACAGTGGACTGTTCCTTCTCATTCCACTGAAGTTAAGCTTAGCTAAATCGAGAATCTTTGTAGCTGCTTTGCATTTCTCCCTTTCAAGCACAACACTGAACCCGCTACTAGATTAACACAGTTAGGCTGTTGACTAAATCTGGCTCATTACTTATTACTAAATCTAATCTGGCATGGCCCTTGCTGGTTCTGGGTCATTTGCTGCAGAAAACTATCACAGGCGTGCTCAAGAAATTCGCTACTTGTCTTACATGTGCTTCTCTGATTATCCCAACCTGTGTAAAAGTTAAAATGTTTCATGAATCCTTTCTACTTTTACTACATGCTTGTCTAATCTCTGAATTTATAAACCCTACCACTTCACATATGCTACCAGGATGCCTAAACACAACTTCTACTACAGTCTTAAACCAGTTCTACTTCTTACTTCTACCCATAAAGTCTCCACTGCTTGCTTACCTCTCGTTACATGCTCTCTTGCCATTGATGTGATTTAATCCTTAATTACTAAGGCTATTCCTTCCCCTCTACCATTTGGCCTATCTTTTTCTGTAGACCTTATATAACCTGGTATATTTGGTTCCCAGTATGACTGCCTTGCAGCCATGTCTCAGTGATGCTTGTAAGTTATATTTTCACCTGCCTTTCATTCATTTTGTGCTTTATACTTTATGCTTGTATAAAGAATGCTTATTGGCCACAAATCCTAAGCATTTCAATTTCCTCTCATGGTTTAATTACTTTACATTTTGAGTATTGCTGAAAAAATAGACATGCTGTCAAAGCTTTTTGTTTTTCACTCAACAGGACGGACCCAAGAATGCCACATTTCAAAGGGAGCAACAATTTATACTGCATGAGAAAATTGTGCTGATTGGTTGGCAAGTTGGATTTGATTGGTTGAGGTGTTGCCATGGAGGTTGCACAAGGGTACCATTGCCCCTCATGCTTTTGCTTAATTCAATAAAGACGTAATGTCTGGAAATCTTTCTTTAGCCTGCAGAGGACAGGTCACTGCATATGCATATATGTTGTTTCTAGCAAGCGTGAGTTAATGAGCTACATTGCAAGCCTGATTGATTATGTTAAATTGGTTGTTAGTGTCACCATTAGGGCACTCTGGATTGTTCAGCAATTGCTGCCCATATCTAACGTTAGACATAAGGTTCTGAATTTTGCAAGCATGGGCTGGTTGATCATACTCTGCCTATTGCAAACAGCTTAAGGGATGTGCTATTTGATATGATCTGCCAGTCATTGCGTTGTACGGCCCTCGTGACTGGCATTACACCAGCTCTGAAATTCATATACCACATTACTGATTTGTGTGATAGGCAGGATGTCTTTTTGGCTGACAGCAGCATCCAGTTAGTGGAAAATACCACTCGTGTTGATGTTGTACAGTAGCACGGTGAATTGGCTAGCCTCAGCTGTTGCTCAATCTTTTGAGTTACCTTACCCTTCTAGGGTAATTTCAGGTAGAATGGATACTTTTTGGCTCCAAAATTGATGGTCTTAGGCCCATTCGTGAGTACGCACGATGCACAGCCTCCCTTTTGGACTCTTTGAAATTTGGTATTCTTGTATATGTCCTCATGAGTGCAAGTCAAAAAGCTTCAACAGCATGTCTCTTTTTCGATGTATTACTTAAACTATGTATTACCAAGTGATTACTTTACATCTTTTAATTTTCCCTTTACCTGTGATACCTAAAGCACAATTTCTGACTGTTATCCTACTCTCCACACTTTCATTTGTTTTTGAACTATTATTTATACTACTTTTTCCACCTGAACCCTCACATATTAAAGTCCTTGTAACCATCCTTATTTATCCTATCCTCAGGGACCTGGACCCAGCCTAAGTT
This sequence comes from Carcharodon carcharias, assembly GCF_017639515.1. NCBI lineage: Eukaryota > Metazoa > Chordata > Chondrichthyes > Lamniformes > Lamnidae > Carcharodon > Carcharodon carcharias. Next base: position 40,026,393 of record NC_054470.1, read on the forward strand.
CAGATGGACTCTGTTCCAAACATACAGTCCCTCCCTGTTCCAATACTATGCCAGTGTCCCATGAAATGGAATCTTTCTTTTCCACACCATTGCATTCAGTAACCAAGATTGGAAAACATGGGAAATTGGTCAAAAAAAACGTAATATTTACGCCCTTAAACTATACAGCAGGATCCTGACAGGCCAGCAAAGAAGAAGTGTAGAATTATCAGACTGTCCTAGTGGAGGATGGAGGTGTAGAAAGATTGGATATCCATGGTGAAGAGGAGACAGCTAGGGCCAGGAAACTGGAAACTGTTAAAGTGATGGAGTAGTCATGGATATAGATAGGGAGAGACTGGACAAAGGGAGAAAAAATAGAGTTGAGATAGAAAAAAATTAGTTGAGTGGGGCAGGAATAGGCTGGGATGTTGGACCTACCAGAGCAGTACAGTTCATGGCTTTTGGGAAGGAGGTAGAAACAGGCTGTACGGGGTTGGGGGATAATGAGGTTGGATGCCCTGGAGGGAAGATCTCCAGAGGAGGTGAGGTCATTGATAGTCTAGAGAGAATGGACGGAATTTTCCGCGCTCGCTAGCATCAGGTTTGATTGGCGGTGTGAGCGGGCAATATGACGAGCAGGCCAAAAATTGGATTCACAATGCCGTGATACCAGTTTGCAATCGTCTGCTCTGCCTGTTAATGGCGGGCTGCATTTCCCGCTATTGGACATCAGGGACTTCACCCTAATACATCCCCATATCTTTATAAACCTAGCTTGCTAGAATTATCCCCCAATGCTGGATCATTTGAACACGTCGGCATGATTACATGCTGATGTGTTTCACAACTGTATATAAGCAACATGCACGTGGCGAACTGCACTTCACTTAGGACTTCAAAATTTGTTTGCCTACCTTGCTTCAAACAGCAGCTGCGGTCACCTGGCAGCATCACATCGCTGTTAGAGGAGCTCACGGGCAGGTCTCTATTTATGAGACCAGGCACAAATTGGGGGTGGCTTTTCAATGGCTACAAAGCTAGGATTGCTTGGGGAAGGGGGAGAAGTGGCCTCAGGCAAGGGAAGCAGCTGCAGGGCAATGGCTGCACTGGGGAAGGGGTATCCCAGGGAATGTGTGGGGCAAAAGTTGATCTGTGCAAGTGGCCTCAAGATGGTGAGGGCTGAAGAGGCAGTTTGCAGAGGAGTTGAGGCCAGATGGACATTTCAGGGTGTGCATGAGAGAGTGAGTGGTGATGTCCACTCACTGGCAGTGAGTGAGATGCTAATGAATGTGCCATGGGCTTGAGTGTGTGAATTTAGAGTGATGAGATGGTTGCCATACCCTGGCTGCATGGATGAGGTCATTCATCCTCCATCTGCATTGGATGGTCAAACTCTTCTGTGCAGCATTGGCGCTGATCACTGCCATCATGTACCATGCCAGAGTGGTGCGATTGCTGAACCTCCTGTGGCCAGAGCAGGGGTAGAGGGCATCACAGCAGGCCTCCATGGTGTCCAAGGAATTCCAGGGATGTGTCACTGATTTGGGGGGCTGCAGTCTTCTTGCCTTTCAGAACCATGTCTTCTGGGTTGGAAGCGCTGAGTGGTGTACACACAGTAGCAGCAGTTATTGCCCATCCCTAGTTGCTCTTGAGATGGTGGTGGTGAGCTGCTTTCTTGATCTGTTGCAGTCCATGTGGTGTAGGTTCACCCACAGTGCTGTTAGGAAGGTAATTCCAGGATTTTGACCCAGAGACATTGAAGGAACGGCGATATATTTCCAATTAGTGTGGTTAGTGGCTTGAGGGGGATCTTCCAGGTGGTGGTGTTCCCATCTATCTGTTGCTCTTGCCCTTCTGGTGGTAGTGGTCATGGATTTGGAAGATGCTGTCGAAGGAGTCTTGGTGAATTCCTGCAGTGCATCTTGTAGATGGTACACACTGCTGCTGATCCACTCAGCACTTCTGGCTGAAGTTTGTGGCAAATGCTTCAACCTTATCTTTTGCACTGATGTGCTGGGCTCCTCCACTATTGAAGATGGGGATATTTGTGGAACATCCTCCTCCAGTAAGTTGTTTAACTGTCCACCACCATTCACTACTGGATGTGGCAGGACTGCAGAGGTTAGATCTGATCCTTTGGCTGTGGGATCACTTAGCCCTGTCTATCACTTGCTGCTTATGCTGCTTGGCACGCAAGTAGTCCTGTGTTATAGCTTCACCAGACTGACACCTCATTTTTAGGTATGCCTGGTGCTGCTCCTGGCATGCCCTCCTGCACTCTTCATTGAACCAGGTTGATCCCCTGGCTTGATGGTCATGGCAGAGTGAGGGATATGCCAGGCCATGAGGTTACAGATTGTGCTCAAGTACAATTCTGCTGCTGCTGATGGCCCACAGTGCCTCATGGATGCTCAGTCTTGTGTTGCTAGATCTGTTTGAAATCCATCCCATTTAGCATGGTGGTGGTGCCACACAACACGATGGATGGTATCCTCGATGTGAAGGCGGGACTTTGTCTCCGCAATGACTGTGCGGTGTCACTCCCACCGATAATGTCATGGACAGATGCATCTGTGGCAGGCAGGTTGGTGAGGATGAGATCAAGTATGTTTTTCCCTCTTGTTGGTTCCCTCACCACCTGCTGCAGACCCTGTATAGCAGCTATGTCCTTTAGGACTCGACCAGCTCGGTCAGTAGTGGTGCTACCCAGTCACTCTTAGTGGTGGACACTGAAGTCCCCACCCAGGGTACATTCTGCACCCTTACCACCCTCAGTGCTTCCTCCAAGTGGTTTTCAACATGGAGGAGCACTGATTCATCAGCTGAGGGAGGATGGTACAATGTAATCAGCAGGAGCTCGCCTTGCCCATGTTTGACCTGATGCCATGAGACTTCCTGGGGTCCAGAGTCAATGTTGAGGACTCCAAGGATAACTCCCTCCTGTCGGTATACCACTGTGTTGCCACCTCTGCTGTGTCTGTCCTGCCAGTGGGGCAGGACATATCCAGGGATGGTGAGGGTGGTGTCTGGGACATTACCTGTAACATCGGATTCTGTGAGGATGACTATGTCAAGTTGATGCAAGCCTGCGGGACAGCTCACCCAATTTTGGCACTAGTCCCCAGATGTTAGTGAGGAGGACTTTGCAGGTAACGGTGCCTACATCAATGCCAGGTGGCCCATCCGGTTTTATTCCTTTTTTGAGGCTTTGTAGCAGTTTACTAAGCCATTTCAGAGTCATTTAAGAGTCAACCACATTATCTGGGTTAACAGACTCTGATACACAATACCCTGGGATACCAGACTCTGGTACACAATATCCCAGGATATTAGAGTGTGATACATAAATTCCCGGGTTACCAGACTATGATACACAATATGCCGGGTTATCAAACCGTGATACACGTTATCTTGGGTTATCAAACAGTGATACACAATATCCCGGGTTATTAGACTCTGATACACAATATTCTGGGTTATCAGGCCATGATATACAATATCCCGTTTTATCAGACTGTGATGGACAATATCTCGGGTTAATCAACTGTGATACACAATATCCTGGTTTATCAGACCGTGATATGCAACATCCCAGGTTACCAGACTGTGATACACAATATCCTGGGTTATTCAACTGTCATACACAATATCCTGCATTATCAGATTGATACAAATACCTCGGGTTATCAGACTGTGATACACAATATCCCGGGTTATTCAACTGTCATACACAATATCCTGTGTTATCAGATTGATACAAAATATCCCAGGTTAACAGTCTGTGATACACAATATCCTGGGTTAACAGACCATGATATATATTATCCCGGGTTATTAGACTCTGATACACAATATTCTGGGTTATCAGGCTATGATACTCAACATCACAGGTTATCCTGAGTTATCAGACAGATGCAAAATATCCTGGGTTATCAGACTGTGATACACAATATCCTGGGTTATCCAACTGTCATACATAATATCCTGGGTTATCAGACGGTGATACAAAATATCCCAGGCTATAAGACTCTGATACAAAGTATCCTGGGTTAACGACTGTGATACACAATATCCTGGCTTATCAGACTGATACAAAATATCCCGGGCTATCAGACTGATACAAAATATCCTGGGTTGTCAGATGATAATATCAAATACCCCGGCTTATAAGACTCTGATACACAATATCCCGGGTTAACGACTGTGCTATACAATATCTTGGATTGCCAGACTGATACAAAATATCCCGGGTTATCAGACTGTGATACACAATATCACGGGTTATCATATGGTGATACAAAAGATCCCTGGCTATAAAACTCTGATACACAATATTCCAGGTTATCAGGCTGTGATACTCAATATCCTGGGTTACAAGATTGTGATACATAATATCCTGGCTTATCTGGACATGATACACAATATCTTGGTTTATCAGACCGTGAAGCACAACATCCCCGATTACCAGACTGTGATACACAATATCCTGTGTTATCAAATTGATGCAAAATATCTCGGGTTTACAGACTATGATACACAATATCCTGGGTTAACAGACTGTGATATACATTTTCCCTGGCCATTAGGCTCTGATACACAATATTCTGGGTTATCAGACTGTGATACATAATATCCTAGGTTATCAGACTGTGATACACATTATCTTGGGTTATCAGACTCTAATACACAATATCCTGGGCTATCAGGCTGTGATACACAATATCCCAGGTTATCAGACTGTGACATTCAATATCCCATGTTATCAGGCCTTAATACACAATATCCCAGGTTATCCGACTGTGATACACAATATCCCGGGCTATCAGGCTGTGATACTCAATTTCCTGTGATATCAGACCTTGATACACAATATCCCAGGTTATCTGACTGCGATACGCAAAATCCCAAGTTATCAAGCTGTGATAAGCATTGTCCTGTGTTATCAGAATGTGATACACATTATCCTGGATTATCAGACTGTGATACACAATATCCTGGGTTATCAGACCATGATACATAATATCCTGGGTTATCAAAGCGTGATATGCAATATTCTGGGTTTTCTGACTCTGGTACAATGTATCCCGTGTTATCAGATGCTGATACACAATACCTGGGCTATCAGTCTGTGATACACATTATCCTGGGTTATCAGACTGTGTTTCACAATATCCCAGGTTATCAGACCGTGATGCACTATATCCCGGGTTACCAGACTGTGATATACATTATCCTGGGTTATCAGACTGTGATTCACAATATCCTGGGTTGTTGGAGTGTAATACACAATATCTTGGGATACCACACCTTGGTACACAATATCCCAAGGTACTAGACTCTGGTGCACACTATCCTGGGATATCTGAGCATGATACATAATATCCTGGGTTACCAGAATGTGATATACAATATCCTAGGTTATCAGACTGTGATACACAATATCTAGTGTCATCAGACTGTGATACACAATATCCTGGGTTATCAAACGGCGATACACAATATCCCAGATTATCAGATGGTGATACACAATGTCCCAGGTTATCAGGCTCTGATATAGAATATCATTTGTTATCCAACCGTGATACACAATATCCCAGGTCATTAGGCTCTGGCACATAACATCGTGGGTTATCAGACCGTGATACATAATATCCTGGGTTATTAGACTCTGGTACGCAATATCATAAGAAGATAAGAACATAAGAAATAGTAACAGGAGTAGACCATTCAGCCCTTCTAGCCTGTTCCACCATTCATTAAGATCATGGCTGATCTTCTTGTGTTTCGATTTCCACATTCTCATCCACCCCCAATAACCTTTGATTTCCTTATCTAACAAGAATCTATATATCACTGCCTTAAAAACATTCAATGACCCAGCCTCCACTGGCTTCTGAGGCAGAGAGTTTCAAAGGCGCACAACGAACTGAGAGAAAAAATTTCTTCTCATCTCTGTCCTAAAAGGGTGACCCCTAATTTTAAAACAGTGCCCCCTAGTTCTGGACTTGCCCACAAGAGGAAACATCCTTTCGACATTTGCCTAGTCAAGGCCATTCAGGATCTTGTCTACTTCAATCAAATCACACCTCACTTTTCTAAACTCCAGTTTAAACAAGCTCAGTCTATCCAACCTTTCCTCATAAGACAACTCACTTCTTCCAGGGTTACCTGGAAAAACTCAGCAGGTCTGGCAGCATCGGCGGAGAAGAAAAGAGTTGACGTTTCGAGTCCTCATGACCCTTCGACAGAACTTGAGTGAGTCACTCAAGTTCTGTCGAAGGGTCATGAGGACTCGAAACGTCAACTCTTTTCTTCTCCGCCGATGCTGCCAGACCTGCTGAGTTTTTCCAGGTAATTCTGTTTTTGTTTTGGATTTCCAGCATCCGAAGTTTTTTTGTTTTTATCACTTCTTCCAGGTATCATTCTGAACTGCCTCCAACACATTTACATCCTTCTTTAAATAAGGAGACCAAAACTACACACAAGGTGCGGTCTCACCAGTGCCCTGTATAACTGAAGCATAACATCCTTATTTTTATGTTCAATCCCTCTTGTAATAAAGGATAGCATTCCATTCGCCTTCTTAATTACTTGCTCTACCTGCAAACTAACCTTTTGTGACTCATGTACTGGGACATCTAGATCCCTCTGCATCTCAGAATTATGCAGCCATTCTCCATTTAAGTAATATTTTGCTTTGTTGTTCTTTCAGCCAAAGTGAACAACTTCACATTTTCCCATATTAAGTTTCATTTTCCAGATCTTTGCCCACTCACTCAACCTATCTATATCCATTTGCAACCTCCTCATGTCCTCTTCACAACATACTTTTCTACCCATCTTTGTATAATCTGCAAATTTAGCTACCATGTCTTCTCTCCCCTCAGCTAAGTCATTGATGTAAATCATAAAATGTTGAGGCCCCAGAACAGAATCCCGTGGGACTCCACTTGTTACATCCTGCCAATCCGAAAAAGACCCATTTATGTATACTCTTTGCTTTCTGCCTGCCAGCCAGCCAATCTCCTATCCATGCTAATATGTTACCCCCCTACATCATGCACTTTTATTTTCTGTAGTAAACTTTAATGTGGCACCTTAAAAAATGCCTTCTGGAAATCCAAGTGCAGTATGTCTACAGGCTCCCCTTCATCCACCGCATATGTTGCTCCTTCAAAAAACTCCAATATATTGGTTAAACATGGTTTTCCTTTCACAAAAACATATTGACCCTTCCCGATTTCCTTGAGCTCTTCTAAGTGCCCAGCTATAACCTCCTTAATGATTGATTCTAACATCAAGCTAACTGGTCTATAGTTTCCTATTTTCTGCCTCCCTCCATTCTTGAATAGAGGGGTTATATTTGCTACTTTCCAGTCTGATGGAACCTTTCCAGAATCTACCAAATTTTGGAAAATTAACACCAGAGCATCGACTACCTCATTAGCTACGTCTTTTAAGGCCCTAGGATGGATGTAGTCCATCAGGACCTGGAGACTTGCCAGCCCACAGCTTCATTAATTTGCTCAGTCCTGTTTCCCTAGTGGTTTCAATTTCACCAAGTTCCTCTCTCCCTTTCACTTCCTGATTTGCAGCTATTACTGGAATGTTTTTTGTATCCTCTATAGTGAACACAGAAGCAAAATATTTATTTATTTCTTCTGCCATTTCCTTATTAACTACTATTAACTCCCCACTGTCACTCCCTAGAGGACCACACTCACTTTCTTACTCTTATCCTTTTTAAATGCCCGTGGAAACTCTTCTTATCCATTTTTACATTTCTAGCTAGCTTCCTCTCATACTCTAATTTCTTTCTCCTCATTAACCTTTTAGTCATTCTCTGCCATTCTTTATATTCTGACCAATCATCTGTCCTACTACTCATCTCTGAGGAGTTGTATGCTTTTTCCTTAAGTATGATGCTTTCCTTAACTTCTTTAGTTAACCACGGTTGGTGGGTCATCCCCTTAGAATTTTTCTTAATAATAGGAATATACTTATCCTAAATACATTGAAATATCCCCTTAAATGTCTGCCACTGCTTCTCTACTGAGCTATCCTTTAGCCTAATTTCCCAGTTCAGCTTTCATCCCCACATAGTTGTCCTTATTTACGTTTAAGTTACTAGTCTTAGACCCACTCTTCTCCTTTTCAAACTGGATGTAAAATTCAATCATATTGTGGTCGCTGCTACATAGGGTGCCTTTACTCTGAGTTCATTAATTAATCCTGTCACATAACACAATACCAAGTCCAATATAATCTGCTCTCTGGTTGGTTCAAGAACATGCTGCTCCAAGAAAACTATCTCAAAAACATTCTAAGAACTCCTCATTCAGGCTACTATTGCCAATCTGATTTTTCCAGTTTATATATAGATTAAAGTCACCCATGATCACTGTCATCACTTTATCACAAGCACACAATATTTTCTCTTGAATACTTTGTCCTACACTGTGGCTACGGTTAAGGGGCCTGTAGACCACTCCCACTAATGTTTTTCTTCCCCTACTATTCCTCATCTCTACCCAAACCAATCCTACATCCAGATCTCCTGAACCAAGGTGATCTTTAACTATTGCACCAATGCCCTCATTGATTAACAGTGCTATCTCTCCACCTTTACCTATTCTTCTCAAATATCAATATTCAGGAGCCAATCATTGTCATCTTGCAGGCACATCTCCGTAATTGCTATCATTTCATATTTATTTACTTCAATGTGGGCCATCAATTCATTTACTTTGTTATGAATGCTATGTGCATTCAGATAGAGAGCCTTCAGTTTTGACTTTTCGTTATCTTTGTAACATCTAGTCTTGATTGTGGATGTATTCTTAGATTTTTTCTCTCTGTCCCTTCCTGCCATTCTCTGACCCTCATTTCTCATATTACTATTTTGCTCTCCTGTTTTGACTCTGCGTCTTGAATTGCTACCTCTACCCAAGCTTGATCCTGCACCCCGGGTTAATAGACCCTGATACACAATATCCTGCGTTATTGGACTGTGATACACAACATCCCAATTTATCAGAGTGTGATACACAATATCCCATGTTAACAGACTGTGATACGTAATTTCCCAAGTAATCAGACTCTGATACAAAATATCTGTGTCATTAGTCCGTGTTACGCAATATCACCGTGTTATCAGAATGTGATACTTTATGTCATGGGTAATCAGGCCATGATAACAATATCCCGGCTTATCAGACCATGATACATAATATCCCAGATTATCAGACCACAATATACAATAGCCTGGGTCATCAGACTCTGATACATGGGCAGAATTTTCCTGTCGGTGAGTTGGAGGTGGGGCCCGCTCGCTGACATGAAATTGATGTGAGATGATGTCGGGGGGAACCCCTGACATCATCCTGCCCCATTTAAATATTCAGGGAGGCGGGTGGACAGCGCAATCAGTACAATTGAGGCCATTGACAGGATAATTAAGCCAATTAAAGGCCCTGCCCGTCTAACCTTAAGGCTGGTGGGCAGGCCAGGAGCCCAGCAGGCTTCTGATAATACATGAAACCTCATCCACTGGCAGGTTGAGGTTTCGTGTCCATTTTTAAAAAATGTAATAAAGTTTATGTCATTTTTATTGACATGTCCCATCTCGTGTGACATTGTCACATGAGGGGGACATGTTAATAATTTTTTACTTTTCTATTTTTGAAGTTTATAAAAGTTTCAGTGCTCTCCCTGAGATAGCACTTAGTCTCAGGGAGATGTGCGCTCTTTCAGTGCATGCACAAAAGAACGCACTCTGACAGTTGGGGAATTCCCCCCCGCCCCCCCCAGCACAGGAAGTGCATAGCGCTTCCTGTCGGGTGGCCCGCCCATTCAAAATGGCAGCAGGGCCCGTTTCGGTGGCGGCAATCGGCTGCCCACCCACCACCGAACCGGTGGGGCCTGCCCGCCAATCAAGGGCAAAATTCTGCCCATGATATCCCAAGTTATCAGATTCTGTAACACAATATCCTGGGTTATCAGACTGTGGTACACAGTATCCTGGGCTCTCAGGCACTGAATATAAAAGCAAAAGACTGCGGATGCTGGAAATCCAAAACAAAATTAAAAATACCTGGAAAAACTCAGCAGGTCTCGCAGTATCTGCGGAGACGAACACAATTAACGTTTTGAGTCTGTATGACTCTTCAATAGAACTAAGTAAAAATAGAAGAGAGGTGAAATATAAGCTGGTTTAAGAGGGTCGGGGGGGGGGGGGGGTGCGTGGGACAGGTAGAGCTGGATAGAGGGCCAGTGATAGGTGGAGATAACCAAAAGATGTCACAGACAAAAGGGCAAAATTTATGTAGATTTTTCTTTTCCTACCTATTTCCATTAATTTTAATTGTATTTCCATCCATTATTTTATATCTGCCTTTTAGTCTATTTCAATTCCTTCACCCCATTCCCACCCTCACTAGGGCTATCTGTACCTTGCTTGTCCTGCTTTCTACCCTTATTAGCACATTCCTTAGATAATATCACCACCTTCAACACCTCTGTCCTTTTGTCTGTGACATCTTTTGGTTATCTCCACCTATCACTGGCCCTCTATCCAGCTTTACCTGTCCCACCACACCCTACCCCCCCCCCCCGCCCCCTTAAGCCAGCTTATATTTCACCTCTCTTCTATTTTTACTTAGTTCTGTTGAAGAGTCATATGGACTTGAAACGTTAACTGTGTTCCTCTCCACTGAAACAATATATCCTAGGTTATCAGACTATGATACACATTGTCCTGGGTTATCAGGCCATGAAACGCAAAGGTTACCAGACTGTGATGAACATATCCTGGGTTATCACACTGATACACAAAATCCCAGGTTATCAGACTGTGATAAACTATATCCCAGGTTATCAGACAGTGATACACAATATTCTGGGTTCTTATACTGTGACACAAAATATTTTGGGTTATCAGACTGTAATGGACAATATCCTGGGTTATCAGGTTGTGATGGACAATATCCTGGGTTATCAGATTGTGATACACAATATCTAATGTTTTCAGGCCGTGATACAAAATATCACAGGTTATCCCACTGTGATACAAAATATCCTTGTTATGAGTCCATGTTACACAAGATCCCAGGTTATCAGACTGTGATACACAATATCCTGGGCTATCCCACTGTGGTACAAAATATCCATGCTATTAGTCCATGATACACAATATCCCAGGTTATTAGACTGTAATACATAATATCCCGGGTTATCAGACTCTGATACAAAATATCCTGGGTTATCAGACTGTGATACACAATATCCTGGATTATCAGACAGTGATACAAAATATCCCAGGTTACAAGACACTAATACACAAAGTCCCAGGTTATTGAGTCGATAGTTAGGAAGGCAAATGCAATGTTGGCATTTATTTCGAGAGGACTAGAATATAAAAGCAAGGATGTGCTGCTGAGGCTTTATAAGGCTCTGGTCAGACCACATTTAGAATATTGTGAGGAATTTTGGGCCTCGTATCTCAGAAAGGATGTTCTGGCCCTGGAGAGGGTCCAGAGGAGGTTCACGAGAATGATCCCATGAATGAAAGGCTTAACATATGAGGAACGTTTGAGGACTCTGGGTCTATACTCGATGGAGTTTAGAAGGATGAGGGGGGAATCTGATTGAAACTTACAGAATACTGAAAGGCCTGGATAGAGTGGACGTGAGGAAGATGTTTCCATTAGTAGGAGAGACTAGGACCTGAGGGCACAACCTCAGAGTAAAGGGAAGACCTTTTAGAACAGAGATGGGGAGAAACTTCTTTAGCCAGAGGGTGGTGAATCTATGGAATTCATTGCCACAGAAGGCTGTGGAGGACAGGTCATTGAACGTATTTAAGACCGAGATAGATAGGTTCTTGATTAGTAAGGGGATCAAAGGTTACGGGGAGAAGGCGGGAGAATGGGGTTGAGAAACCTATCAGCCATGATTGAATGGTGGAGCAGACTCAATGGGCCAAATGGCCTAATTTCTGCTCCTATGTCTTATGGTCTTATGGTCTTATTAGACTCTGATACACAATATCTCGGCTTAATGACCGTGATGCACAATTTCCGGGTTATCAGGCCATGATACTCAACAACCCAGGTTATCAGACCGTGATACATAATATCCCAGGTTATCAGATCATGATACATAATATCCTGGGTTATCACACTGTCACACACAATATCCGTGGTTATCAGACCATGATAACACAATACTCCAGGTTATCAGACTCAGTTACACAATATCCCAGTTTATTAGACTGTGATACACAATATCCCAGGTTATCAGACTGTCGTACACAATATCCCAGGTTATCAGACTGTGAACACACATTTGGGTTGTCGGACTGTGATAAATGTCTCTACAACATAATTGTTATGTGTTAGAATTTTACCAGTTATGATGTAAACCTCATGGGACATCAAACTGTGAAATATGATCTTATGGGACTTCATGAATACATTGTCCTTTACTGCAAACATAAGTGTTAGTCTGTGTGCACTGTGATCTATTTAATTAAAATTTTCTTTATGGAGTGTCCTATTTCTCATTAGGTGGACATAAGGCATTTCCACTTTCAGTGATGTTATCTAGAAGGAGAAGATTCACAATTTCAAATCTTTTCGTTTTTTTGTTTTCAATATCCTTGTGAGTTTGTAAATTGTTATATTTCAGAACAATAATTCAATAAGTGTAGTTAATTTTGTAAAAGTTTCAGATATATTACAATAACTGACATTTTACAGTAATCTTGTTCCTCTTCCCGAGCCTCCTCATGGCAGGCGCCATTGGCCAAGAGGGCATGTTGGAACAGAGCTTCACAATTTCACTGATGTTCTCCTTCTGTCAGCATTGCTTTGTATGAATGTAATCTGGGTTGATCAGCCTCCTGATTTTCTCTTCTTTCCTCAGAAGAATTAGCTGGTAAAATTGTATAATTACATTCAAACATTTGCAAGAACGTTTTAATCAACTTGGTTAAACTCTGTAGAGCTGTGCTCTTGTATTTTATGCATCCTGTGTCCTGCTAAACAGCACTGTACTGTTCTGTGTCATGCTTCACATCAGAATTCTGTACTATTCTATACTTTTTTGCAGTTAGCAGCCAAGTGACAGTATTCACCACTGACCTTGAAGAAGCTGCCCACAAAGAATTAGTGATCTCTGTGATCCCCATTTTAATTTTGTGGGTCTAGACAAAGTTGATAGGGAGAAACTATTCCCATTGTTGGAAGGATCCATGACCAGAGGGCACTGATTTAAGGTGTTTGGCAAAAGGAGCAATGGTAACATGAGGAAAAATATTTTTACGCAGTGAATGGCTACAATCTGGAATGTACTGCCCGAGAGTGTGGTGGAGACAGATTCAATCAAGGCTGTCAAAAGAAAATTGGTTAATTGGATAATTATCTGAACAAGAAATATTTGCAAGGCTATGGTGGAAAGGTGGGAGCATGGGACAAGTTGAATTGCTCTTTCAAAGAGCTGGCACAGACACAACAGGCTGAATGGCCTCCTTCTGTGCTATAGCCATTCTATGATTCTATATGTAAATTTAAATCTGATGCGAAATTAAATGGATCTCCAGGATCAAGCAAGGTGATCAGTATTGAAGAATTTTCTCCAGGAAGGAAAATGTACTCATTAAAGTGTGCTTTCTATCAATTTTCAGAATGCGAAATAAGGATTGGGGCACAAACAGGGGAAATATCAGCAACAAATGTTTTTTTAAAAAATAACTTTTATTAAAATAATTTTTTATCATAATTATAAAATTATGTAAAAATTATATGTTACCAAAATATAAAATTATGGTTTCAGGATCAGAGAGGCACTTCAACAAAAGTTATGACATAGTATGCTGATAAAAAAAAGTTACACCTCTTTAATGAAGTGTAACTTTTTCAGGGTTTTTAACTGGAATATTACAGCATGAAAGGGGAAATTCTCATCAGTTCATTGATTTCTAGAAAATTGCCATCAACAGTGGCAGGGAACCAGCAACAGCAGCTTCTGGATTTCCATGTTTTACTGTGCTTGTCTGAACACCAGAAAATGCTAGTAGTTTCAGAATTGTAAATGGTGGTGAATGCTGACAGTTTTGCTGTTATTATGATCACAAAATCTGGGCCATTACTGTGTGTTGCATTGCATCCTTGTACTATTACATTTTGTGCATAACTGCATAATACTGTGTAATGCTAATCTGTGTTGTTTTGTACTAGGCTGTACTATATTAAGCTGCATGTGTGGGTGACGGATGGGGGCTGAGCCAGTGTTGCAGCTGGGGGTTTAGCAGCACTGGGGAGACATGAGGGTAAAGATACTCTGAATTTTATGGGCTACTTCTGCCAGCTCCAAGCCTACTAGGAACAGTGCTAAATACATCAGGGTAAAAGATAATTAAGCACCAGGCAAACAGCCGAAGTTTACATGCTGAGAAGTTTTGGCATGGTGGTGGTGGTGTGGATTTTGGCATAGGGGTCTATCATCAGGGCTCTTGTGGAACCATTTCTCGCAAACCAGAAGTTCAGGGTTCTAGTGTAAGTTGGCTCCCTGGAACTTCCAGTTCCATTGCAGCCCTCAATAGCAGCGAATGTCTAAGTGTTCTTCGCTAATGACACTGGAAGAACTGGGCCATTGTCTTTGAACCCCATCACAATCACCCTTCCTTCACCACCGGCTCCACCACTCTACCTAGCAATTGTCCGAGGCTGAACCACATTGCCTTGGTGTTATGCTTAACCCTGTGTTGAGCTTCCAGCCTTAATGTGCACAATCAACAAGACCACCGTTTCCACCTCTGTAACTGGATCAGCCATCTAAACACTGGCTGCAAAAGGAGGTCAGTGGCTGGGAATTCTGCGGCAAGTAACTCATCCTCTGACTCCCCAAACCCTGTCCACCAAGACACAAGACAGGAATGTAATGGAATACTCTCCACCTGCCAGGGTGAATGCAGTTCCAACAACACTCAAGAAGCTCAACGCCATCCAGGACAAAACAGCTGCTTGATTGGCACCCCATCCACCACCTTAAACATTCATTCTCTCCACCACTGATTCACAGTGGTGGCAGTATGTATACCATATATAAGATGCACCGCAGTAACCTGTCAAGTTTTTTTAACAGCATTATCTAAATCCACAACCCCTACCACCTAGAAGGACAAGGGCAGCATATACATGGGAACACCACAAGTTCCCCTCTGAGTCATGCATCACCCTGACTTGGAATTAAATCACTGTTCCTTCACTGTTGCTGGGTCAAAATCCTGGAATTCCCTCCCTTCCTCAGAGCACTGTGGGTGTTCTTACAACACAAGGACTGCAGTAATTCAAGGAAATGGCTCACCACCACCTCCTTGTTAGGGATGGGCAATAAATGCTAGCCTTACCAGTGACACCCACGCCCCATGAAAGACTAAAATAAAACCACATGGCTTTGACTTTGCTTCACCTTATCTGCTACAGTAACCCTCCTTCGTGCCTTTGTCACTTCTAGATTTGATTATAACAATGCACTCCTGCTGGTCTTGCATTTTGCAAACATGAGGTCATTCAAAACCCTGCCACCCATGTCCTAACTCACACCAAATGCCGCTCATCTATTTCCCCTGTGCTCACTGACTTGCATTGGCTCCTGGTCAAGCAATGCCTTGATTTTAAAAATCTCATCCTTGTTTTCAAATATAGTTTTCAACACCTTCAACACCTCTTTGTTCTTTTGTCTGTGACATCTTTTGGTTTTCTGCTCCTATCACAGCTTGCTTGTCCCTACAAACACACCACCGCCACCGCCCCCCACCCACCCCCCCTCCCAACCACCTTAAACCAGCTTATATTTCACCTCTCTCCTATTTTTACTTAGTTCTGTTGAAGGGTCATGAGGACTCGAAACGTCAACTTTGTAGTTCTCCGCCGATGCTGCCGGACCTGCTGAGTTTTTCCAGGTATTTCTGTTTTTGTTTTGTGACAAGTTTATCTTGTTTACATAATGACAGACGTAACACCATCGCTGCTGGGTAATCATCTACAGAGCGGATCTCATGCTCACTATAGAACCTGTCTAACTTTAAATCCATTGAAATCCATCAATTGACATTGGGCAAATTCTATAACAAGTGAATGATTTGATCCAATAGATTGCTGCTCAGGCACTGAGAACAAAAATGCATCCTCTTACCTTTTAAGAGTTTTCTATTTAATCTTCATTCCCCTTTCACCTGGGGTTAATGTATTATTATTTTGGGCCTCCCCTCCCCCTATAGATCCTCTCCAATGACACAGGTATGGATGTAACTTTATTTTTGGTAGGCCAGCTGCCTGATGTGAGCAGAATCACTATACTTAAGAACTTGGAAATAGAGATAAGTGGAGTTTCCATCGCCAGGTATGGAATGCACACTTATTCTCCACACAAAGGCATATCGAATTAACTTAGGCCTAGAGAATTTAGCATTAAGTTGGCAAAGGAAACGTTTGAGAGGGCATTTGATCTAGGTGTTCAAATCATGAGGGGTCTGGACAGAGTAGATACGGAGAAAGTGTTCTCATTGGCAGAAGGGTGAAGAACTAGAGGACACCTATTTTAAGTGATTAGCAAAAGAATCAGGGATGAGAGGAGGAAAAACAGTGAGAGGTTAGGATCCAGAAGGCACTGCCTGAGAGTGTGGTGGAGGCTGATTCAATCAAGGAATTGGGTAATTATGTGAAGAGAAAAGACTTACAAAGCTACAAGGAAAAGGCAGGGGAATGGGACCAGCTGAGTTGCTCTTGCAAAGGGCCAGCCTGAAACAAAGGGCCTAATGGCCACCTTTTGTGCTGCAGTCACTCTGTGATTCTTGATTAGGGTTCTCAGGTATATGTAATGGTACTGCTGGACATAATCAGCTAAATTAATGCAGCCTACCAGCAAAGATACTAGTACACATTCCATTGCTTATCCAGCTAGGACCACGGTACCAATTAGATGATAACACGATAGTCAAATCCATCAAAAAGGATCTGCTTGGTTCTAATCTCTTCTCATTCAGGATATCATCTTGGAATTCAAAAGGGGCTTCACGCAAAGAGAAACTCCATAAAATAACCAGACTTTTACCTTAAACCACAAGTGTAAAAACTGATAAACTGAAACCAGCTGAGTACTTAGAAAGCCTAGCTGATTCTAACACTCTCTGGCAAATGTACCTCCGGAAATGGTGGCTTCCTGCAGGGTAGAAGTCCATGTCCAAATGGAGCAAGACCTGGCCAATATCCAGGTTGGACTGACAAGTGGCAAGTAACATTCACGTCACACAAATGCCTGGCAATGACCAGCTCCAAGAAGAGAGAATCTAACCGTTGCCCCTTGACATTCAATGGCATTACCATCGCTGAATCCCCCACTATCAACGTCCTGGAGTTACCATTGACCAGAACTGGATTAGCCATATAAATACTATAGCTACAAGAGCAGGTTGGAGCCTAGGAATCCTGCAGTGAGCAACTCATCTCCTGACTCCCAAAGCCTGTCCACCATCTACAATGCACAAGTCAGGAGTGTGATGGAATACTACCAACTTACCTGGATGAGTGCAGCTCCAACAACACTCAAGGAGCTTGACACCATCCAGGACACAGCAGCCCACTTGATTGGCACCTCTTCCACAAACATTCATTCCCTCCACCACCGATGAACAGTAGCAGCAGTGTGTACCATCTATAAGGTGCACTGCAGAAGCTCACCAAGGCTCCTTAGGCAGCACCTTCCAAACCCACGACTGCTACCATCTAGAAGGACAAGGGCAGCAGATAGATAGGAACAGCACCACCTGGAAGTTCCCCTCCAGGCCACTCACCATCCTGACTTGGAAATATATCGCCGTTCCTTCACTGTCGCTGTGTCAAAATCCTTGAACTCCCTCTCTAACAGCACTGTGGGTGTCCCTACACCAAGGGATTGCAGCAGTTCAAAAAGGCAGCTCAACACCACCTTCTCAAGGGCGATTAGGGATGGGCAATAAATGTTAACCTAGCCAGCAACACTCATATCCCATAAATGAATTATATAGCAGGATAAACCAACTGGTAACATTAATTACAGCATTTCTTACAAGAATAAATCTTTTGTTTGGCATTATACACATTGCATAAATACTTTATGTCATAAATACACTCTTGGAAAATGCAGGAGTCATTGAATTAGAATGTTACATTTATAAACAATGTGACTGACTTCTCTCTTCAACAGTCAAAGACATCCACATAATTATAATGGTTCCCATGTGCTGTACACTCATTCAATTTCCTGAACCAGCACCAATGGTCAATATTTGATCCCAATCCACTAACATAACTGCAATACAAACACAAAGGGCAGTATTTTCCAGCCAAGCCCACTGCCGGGATTGTCCGGTCCCGCCTAAAGTCAATGGACATTTGGTTGGGCCGTCGAAGCTCCTGCGGTGGGTTCCGCCATGATGAAGCCAGAAAATCCTGGCTAACGTCTCCAAATAGCATTTTGTTCATTTGGTGAGCTGTTCGGTTATTGTCCCTATCTTATCACAACCTCTGTAATATGGTACGTTGTCTCTTGTTGCTAGGGCCAAGGATGATCCTGAGTGGCTGCAGAACATTCTGAAGGGGGAGGATGATCAGCCAGAGGTCGTGGTCCATATCGATATCAATGATTTAGGTAGAAAGAGAAATAAGGTCCTACAGGCAGAATTTAGAAACAGGGTGAGAAATTAATAAGCAGGACCTCAAAAGTAATAGTCTCTGGATTACTCACCTCACCACATGCTCGTGAGTACAGAATTAGGAGGATAGTGCAGATTAATGCATGACAGGAGATATGGTCCAGGAGGGAGGGGTTTTGATTCCTGGGGCGACTGGGGCTGGTTCTGGGACAGGCAAGATAGGCTTCATCTAAACAGGACTGGGACCAATGTGGTTGTGGGGAAGGGAGGTTCTAATGCTGTCGGAGGGGTTTTAAGATAGCTTGGCAAGGGAATGAGAACCTGAGATTTAGAAGGGGAGGAAGCAAAGCTGGAAATGCGGAAGAATAGTAACAGAATGTGAAAGGCGGAGAAAACAAAGGCTAGAAAATAGACGCCAAAGGCGTTTGGCAGTACATAATGGTTTATACAGATATGCAAGGAGTCCAATGAATGAGGCAGAAGAACTGAGGGCACAGGTAGACTCTTAGGATTATGAGATCATAGCTATTACTGAAGCAAGGCTGAAAGAAAGGCAGGGTTAGCAGTTCAACACGCCTGGGGCAGAATTTTATATACCGTGGGCGGGTATCTGCCCAACCCGATCAGGCGTAAAATAGTGCACGATGATGTAGGGCGATCATCTCGATGCCATTGAGCACTCGAGCGATATTTCGGTCAGCGGGCATGCACAAGAGTCGGCAGTGAGCCTGCCGACAATTAGGAGGCCTATTAAGGCCATTAATGTATTAATTAAGAGAGATTTTTCACTGCCCGTCCAACCTTACGGTTGGCAGGTGGGCGAATCAGCCAGGTGGCCTTTGCATTTTTGAAGAAACCTCATCCACTGGCAGGATGAGGTTTCCAACATGAATTTTTAAAAAATGTTTTGATATAGTTTTTTTATGTCTATATTCATGTGAGTGAGTCCTATTGGGTACATTTTTGTCAGATTTTCTAAATCTTTATTTTTGATTTTAAAATTCTTCAGCTCCCTGAGGCAACTCTCTGCCTTCAGGAAGCTTTCATTGTGCGCTGCCCCGGGCCTGCCCAGACCTCAGCGATCGCCCTCCTCCCACCCCCACCCCAGCAGCACTGAGCCTTTCAGTGCGCATTTCACACTGGCTGGCTGTTAATTGGCTAGCCAGCATGAAATTGCGGTCAGGGGTCGTTCGTGGACAGTGGACTGTTTCCCGTCTGCTCCCAGGGGTACCCATACCCACTCGACGACCGAAAAATCCTGCCGCTGCTTACATAGTTTGCAGATGAGATAAAGAGGGAGATAAAAAGGAGGGAACATGATATTAGTTAAACAATTACAGCTATGAGAAGGGATGATGTGCAAGAAGGGTAATCAAATGAGGTCTGTCACGACTCACTGGGGATAGTGCGCTGTAATGTCAAGCCTCACTGTGCCCTGAACCGTGCCAAATGTGAGAAAGTTTAATCAGACCACCAGATTGCCCCAATTTTACCTAACTGTGTAATTTAATTTAACTTAGATTAACAGAAGACGAGCACCAGTTTTGTAAACTTAACACATAAATAACTATTTATTAAACAAATTGTTTTTAACCAATGACAAAAGAAAAAAATATGCACTGCTAACTCTTAATTCTATAATTTACTCTACCCATTTTTAACCCCTATTCACAAACACACACACATAAGACACACAGAACAAGGATTTTAAGGTGAGATGAAAAAAGTTCGATAGCACCAATCTGGAGTACAGGGTTATGTGAGTTGATTTTGTTTGAAGTTTTCCAAGTTCCTTGCAGACTTGTACTGCTGACATGATGTGATCTTTCAGCACTTCCAGTCTGCAGTTTACGAGTTGAAAACCTGCTTTTAATGTCTCTACTAGTGATTTCTCCCCTTTTCTCTTGACAGTGGTTTCTCAGAAGAAAACAGGACATGGAGATGTGAGGAATAGCCAGCTAATTACCATGGCAGAATTATTGGTATTTTACCAAAAACACAGGAGAGATTTTTATGTCTTTCCTCTTGGCAGGTTAGAATCCTTCTCCTGGCTCCTGCTATCACAAAACCCTGGTCACCTGGTCAGCAGCCAATCAAACCCCATTGCTAGGCAGTTCTTTCTTAAACCACGTCCTTTCCGGCACCATCGTCCAACCTGGCGCACGCTGTTCAAAGAAGTAGCAACATTGTAGAGTTTCTGTTCCTGCTTCAGGGAACATGTTTTTTTAAAATTGCAGCCACTGTATGTTTTTAAAGTCACAGTCCAACCTTAAAGTTACAGTCCAAGAAAAATTTTAAAAAATTGTTCTTTATGGGTCACATGTGTTGAATGGCCCCAAATCAGTGAGGGAATTAGAAGAGCAATTATGTAGGCAAACGATTGAGAAGTGCAGAAACAATAGGGCAGTATGGGTCAGGGATTTCAACTACCTTGTTACTAACTGGATAAAGCCAGTGTAAACAACATAGAGGGCACAGGATTCTTAAAATGTATTCAGGGAACACTTTTAGCCAATATGTAGCAAGACTAACAAGAGAAGCAGCAATTCTGGACTTAGTTTTAGGGAATATATCTGAACAGGTGGAAGGGATATTAGTGGGTGAACATTTTAATGGTAGTGATCAAAATTCAGTTCGATTTAGTACAGTTATGGAAAAATACAAAGGTAGACCAGGAGTAAAAGTTTTCAACTGGGAAAAGGACAATTTTACTAAGCTCAGATGTGATTTAGCAAAAGTGGACCGGAAACAGTTTTTGAAGAAAAATCAGTATCAGAGCAGTGGGAGGCATTTAAGGGGGAAATAGTGAGGGTTCAAAACAAATCTGTTCCCATAAAGAACAAGGTTGGGTTCTCAAATCTAGAGCCTCTTGGATTTAAAGGATCACACAACGTAAGGTTGCTCCAGGAGTGAATATTTTTTTTCATTCTTTCATGGGGTGTGAGCTTCATGGGGTGTGAGCCAACATTTGCTGTCCATTCCTTGAACCACTGCAGTCCATGTGGTGCAGGCACACCCTCAGTGTTAGGAAGGGAGTTCCAACATGTTGACCCAATGGCAGAACGGCAATATAGTTCCAAGTTAGTATGGTGTGATGCTTGGAAGGGAACTTGCAGGTGGCGATATTCCATACATCTGCTGCCCTTGTTCTTCTAGGTGGTAGACATTGCAGGTTTGGAAGATGCTGTTGAAGGAGGCTTGGCGAGATGCTGCACTTTTCATATTCAACATTCCTTAAAATGTTTTACAGCCATTGCATGCAATCAGTGTTCAAAGCGGTCCAAATGAGACAGGTACTCCTCATTCAGCTTTTCCCCTTGAGACTTGCCGAATGGCCCATCTGAAAACAGAAGGATAAAATGCAGAATTTTGTAAATAGTTGCCTAGCTGTTGTTTTTTGACGTGATTTAATGCTGTTTTCTCCATAACATATATCGAACATATTTTGCATTGAATTTACATAAATACTAATACCTACAAGGTTTACGGCTTTGAACATTTGCTGTCATATAAGAGATCTGGCGTGCTTTGTGTTTAACATAACAAAAAAATATCTTAGTTAAATGTCAGCATATTTTTGTCTTTAAGATTCTTAACATGATAAACTACTTAAATAAATATACTGAATTGCCTGCAGTAGCAAAACGTTCCACATTTTTAATGAGTTCAGTTTATTCTTTGGGTATCTATGAGGGGAGGCGATGGCCTAGTGGTTTTGTCATTGGATAATGCTCTAGGGAGCCGGGCTTGAATTCCGCCACAGCAGATGAAAAGAAATCTGCAATTAAAAGTCTAATGACCATGAAACCATTGATGATTGTTGTAAAAACCCATCTGGTTCACTAATGTCCTTTAGGGAAGGAAATCTACCATCCTTACCTGGTCTGGCCTACATGAGACTCCAGATCCACAGCAATGTGGTTGGTTCTTAAATGCCCTTTGAAATGGCCAAGTAAGCACTCAGTTGTATCAAACTGCTACAAAGCCTTAAAAAGGGAATGAAACTGGATGAACCACCCTGCGTCGACCTAGGCACCGGAAACGATGACAACAAACTCAGCCCTGTCGACCCTGCAAAGTCCTCCTTCCTAACATCTGGCGGGAGAGCTGACTCATGGACTAGTCAAGCAACAGCCTGCCACAGCCATTCTCACAGAATCATATCTTAGAGATAATGTCTCTGACAGCACCATCACCATCCCTGGGTATGCCCTGTCCCACTGGTGGTGGCACATGGTATATGGGAGGGAGTTGCACTCAACATTGACTCTGGACCCCATGAAGCCTCATGGCATGAGGTCAAACATAGGCAAGGAAGCCTTCTGCTGATTACTACATACTGCCCTCCCTCAGCTGATGAATCAGTGCTCCTCCATGTTGAGCACCACTTGGAGGAAGCACTGAGGGTTCAAGGTGCAGAATGTACTCTGGGTGGGGGGACTTCAATGTCCATCACCAAGAGTGGCTCGGTAGCACCACTACTGACTGTGGTGAGGGAACCAACAAGAGGGAAAAACATACTTTACCTCATCCTAACCAACCTGCCTGTTGCAGATGCATCTGTCCATGATAGTATCTGTAGGAGTGACCACCACACAGCCCTTCTGGAGGCGAAGTCCCATCTTCACTTTGAAGATACCCTCCATTGTGTTGTGTGGCACTACCAGCATGCTAAATGGGATAGATTTTGAACAATCTAGCAACTCAAGACTGGGCCATCATGAGGTGCTGTGGGCCATTAGCAGCAGCAGAATTGTACTCGAACACAATCTGTGACCTCATGGCCCGGCATATCCCCCACTCTACCATTACCACCAAGCCAGAGGATCAATCCTGGTTCAATGAAGAGTGCAGGAGGCATACCTAAAAATGAGGTGTCAACCTGGTGAAGCTATAACACAGGAATACTTTCATGCCAAACAGCATAAGCAGCAAGTGATAGGCACAGCTAAGCAAACCCGCAACCAACAGGTCAGATCTAAGCTCTACATTCTTGCCATATCCAGTCATGAATGGAGGTGGACAATTAAACAACTCACTGGAGGAGGAGGTTCCACAAATATCTCCATCCTCAATGATGGAGAAGCCCAGTACATCAGTGCAAAAAGTAAGGCTGAAGCATTTGCTACAAACTTCAGCCAGGAATGTGGAGTGAATGATCCACCTCGGCCTCCTCCAGAGGTCCCCAGCATCACAGATACCGGTCTTCAGCCAATTCGACTCACTCCACATGATATCAAGGAATGGCTGAAGGTGCTGGATACTGCAAAGACTATGGGCCCTGACAATATTCTGGCAATAGTACTGAAGACTTGTGCTCCAGAACTTGCTGTGCCCCTAGCCAAGCTACTCCAGTACAGCTACAACACTGGTATCTACCTGGCTATATGGAAAATTCCCAGGTATGTCCTGTACACAAAAAGCAGGACAAATCCAACCCAGCCAATTACCGCCCCATCAGTCTACTCTCAATCATCAGTAAAGTAATGGAAGGGGTTATCAACAGTGCTATCAAGCAGCACTTGCTTAGCAATAACCTGAGCACTGACACCCAGTTTGGGTTCCGCCGGAGCCACTCAGCTCTGACCTCATTACAACCTTAGTTCAAACATGGACAAAAGAACTGGACTCCCAAGGTGAGGTGGAGTGACTGCCCTTGACATCAAGGCTGCATTTGACTGAGTGCGGCATCAAGGAGCCCTAGCAAAACTGGAGTTAATGGGAATCAGGGAGAAAACGCTCCACTGATTGGAGTCATACTTAGCACAAAGGAAGATGGTTGTGGGTTGTTGGAGATCAGTCATCTCAGCTCCAGGACATCACTGCTGGAGTTCCTCAGGGTAGTGTCCTTGGCCCAACCATCTTCAGCTGCTTCATCAATGACCTTCCTTCCATCATAAGGTTAGAAGTGGGGATGTTCGCTGATGATTGCACAATGTTTAGCACCATTCATGACTCATCAGATACTGAAGCAGTCCATGTCCAAATGCAGCAAGACCTGGACAATATCCAGGCTTGGGCTGACAAGTGGCAAGTAGCATTTGTGCTACACAAGTGCCAGGCAATGACCATCTCCAACAAGAGAGAATCTAACCATTGCCCCTTGACATTCAATGGCATTACCATCACTGAATCCTCCACTATAAACATCCTGGAAGTTACCATTGACCAGAGATTGAACTGGACTAGCCAAAAATATACTGTGGCTACAAGTGCAGGTCAGAGGCTAGAAATCTTGCAATGAGTAACTCACCTCCTGACTCCCCAAAGCCTGTCCACCATTTACAAGGCACAAGTCAGGGGTGTGATGGAATATTCCCCACTTGACTGGATGAGTGTACCTCCCACAACACTCAAGGAGCTTCACACCATCCAGAACAAAGCCATCTGCTTGATTGGCATCACATCCACAAACATTCACTCCCTCCACCACCGATGCACAGTAGCAGCAGTGTGTATCTTCTACAAGATGCACTGCAGGAATTCACCAAGGTTCCTTCCACTGCACCTTCCAAACCCACGACCACTACCATCTAGTTGGACGCGGGCCGCAGACAGATGGGAACACCGCCACCTGGAAGTTCCCCTCCAAGTCACTCACCATCCTGACTTGGAAATATATCGTCATTCCTTCACTTTCGCTGGTCAAAATCGTGGAAGTCCCTTCCTAACAGCACTGTAGGTGTACCTACATATCATGGACTGCAGCAGTTCAAGAAGGCAGCTCACACCCACCTTCTCAAAGTCAATTAGGAATAGGCAACAAATGCTGGCCCAGCCAGCAAAGCCCCCATCCTGTGAATGTCTTTTTTTTAAAGTGGATTTTTTTCTCTCCCTTTAACTGACGTTTGCTCTTATAACCTTTCATTTTTCTTTCTCTTTGCTGTTTGAATCCGTACATGTATCTGACACACAGGCGTCTGGGGATGTCTCTTCCAGCTTTTCGAGAATCTCGAGCCTCAGCATGTCACACATGAGAGAAGTGTGAGGAACTGCCCCACCCCCGAGGGCGGGACTTGGCGTCAACTCAGAGATAGGACAACACGAAAGACCAGGCTGACACGAATATATTGCATGGGGAACTTCATACTGTCCAGTCAACGTGAGAGTCAGTGAGAGCACCGCAGCAAACTGCAGGAGTGAAACGACAGGGACTCTTGCAAGGGCTAGTTCAAGAAGAATACGGCCATAAACTTGCAAACATAACACGGTCAGTAAAACTACAACAGGCTGCTTAAAGGAATGAGCAGCAAGTGATATAAACAAAGATTCGGTAACAATGAAACTGGAAAAGAATTAAAACACAAGTCCTTTAATATAATAGTCTGAGGAATGAGCAATCAAGATTCAGAAAACTATATGACACCTCAAGTGTAGTAAAATTAAATTGATGCAACAATTACAGTCTCGATTGAAAGATTGGGAGGTCGAACTGACATAGCCTGGGCAATGTTTTAAGGAAAGCCTTGGAATTGACGAGGATTTGCGAAGAAGTATATTTGAAAGGAAAAAATGAGGAGACGTTGTGTTAACACATGAAGAAAATAAAGACATCGAATCTGAGAAAACAGAGAGATTTTAACTCAAAACGCCACCATTAAAAGCAAATCTAATCAGGACAAACTCGGAGATATGCAGCGAGTCACCCGTCTCGAAACTTGAACACTAACTTGTTAAGTACTGCATTAGCTGAAAATAATGTGCAAGGTGAGTTTTCATTCTGCAAAGATCACTTACATTTTTTTCTAGCTATGATTTGTCTAATTTTTTTCTAGTCTAGGTTACTGTCATGCTATTGAAGTTTTAGAAAAAAACTTAAAAGTTTCTTTCATATACATGTGTGAAGCATGCCATCCAACTAATTTAAATAAGTTTTAAATAGTTTAAATAAGTTAAACATTGGGACTTTACAGTATTAAGAACATCTGTGACTAATAGATTTAACTAGTATCCCAATGCCTTATGAACATTCTTCCAAAGGCTTCTAATGTCTTGATTCCAAGAATTTGCACATGGGAATCTGACAGAACAAACTTACTGAATGTGATTTTCATTTTCCTCCTCAGCCTAACTGGAAGATTTGAATGTTAAATCCCAATTCTGGATATAAAACATTCCCTAATTATTTTATTTT
Source organism: Carcharodon carcharias (assembly GCF_017639515.1). Classification (NCBI taxonomy): domain Eukaryota; kingdom Metazoa; phylum Chordata; class Chondrichthyes; order Lamniformes; family Lamnidae; genus Carcharodon; species Carcharodon carcharias. Next base: position 40,053,203 of record NC_054470.1, read on the forward strand.
TAATACATATTGTAAGAAATTCAATGAACCGACTGCAAAATGACCCACAATAAAGCAGCATATTTTATAAATCTGTTCTTTTCTGAATTTACTAAGTTTTTTCCCTCTGATTTTACTTAGATTGCCAACTGAATAAATGGTCAAATGTCTAAAACAAATCATCTTAATTCACAATTTATAGAATGACCTATTCAAGCAAAATCTGTATTGTACCATAATATTTTCACAAATTGATTAGATATTTACCAGGATGGAACTATGATACAGACAAAGTGTATCATAATTAGTGCTATAACCAAATGATAAAGATTCTCTTTCTTTTCTTTACTGTAAGTATTTCTTTCTAGCCATCAGATGTGATCAGCTAGTTTTAAGATATGTGACTATTGTCCAAGTAAAAGGAATGGTAATTCCAAGGACTAATATCCCTTCATTTCCAAGATTTCATGCATTAATCATTCATTCTCTGCATAGTTTTACCCATCCATGGGGAGTTTTCTGCACATAGATTCAGACAATCATTGCCAAAACTGGACTGTCATATTGAAATGCATTAGGCATTTAGAAAGCTCCTAATACTCTAAAAGCACATTTCAAATGCATCTTGTGTATTGTTTCAAGGGAGATTGATTAGAAGTCTTTAGTGCTCTAGCCTAGATCAACAGGAATCATTTCTGTATATAAACACCATTTCCTGAACATTGACAGCATGTTGATAAAAAATGTTATGTTCATTTTTACAGATTTTATAATTTGAAGTCTATTGCCCAATGTTTGCTCACAACATTGAGAAAATGGTTTACAGGCTTCCTTCAGGCATACGATATTGATAATGGGGCAAAGGCTCCATCTAGTGAGCAAGATCTAACACTACAAGAACACTTCAGCACCAATATGCCTTTAACCGCTCTTCCAGCTGAAATGATCATCGGTAATGGGTGTGTCAAAACAGAGCTCCTTGAGCGTCACTATAATTACACAGGGAAATTCAACAAAAAGGCAAAAACCACTGATGGCATGGACCTAACTACTGTGGCCTTTCTGATCATCTGCAGCTTCATAGTGCTTGAAAACCTCATGGTCCTCCTAGCCATTTGGAAAAACAACAAATTCCATAATCGCATGTACTATTTCATTGGCAATTTAGCCCTGTCCGACCTGCTGGCAGGAATAGCTTACAAAGTAAACATCCTCATGTCCGGAAGGAAGACTTTTGGCCTCACACCAACTGTATGGTTCATCAGGGAAGGGAGCATGTTTGTAGCATTGGGAGCCTCCACCTTTAGTTTGCTAGCAATAGCAATCGAGAGGCACATGACTATGATAAAAATGAGACCCTACGATGTTAGTAAAAAGTACAGAGTTTTCCTTCTCATTGGCGCCTGTTGGCTGATATCCATTTTACTTGGTGCTTTGCCTATCCTTGGTTGGAACTGTATCTGCAACTTCTCAGAGTGTTCCACAGTCCTGCCCCTCTACTCCAAAACCTACGTTGTATTCTGTATCAGCATCTTCAGTGCAATTTTGCTGGCCATTGTAATACTTTATGCTCGTATTTATATATTGGTTAAGAGAAGTAGCCGCAAAGTTTCAAACAGAAAATTCACAAAGAACAATTCTGAGAGATCCATGGCTCTGCTAAAGACAGTGGTGATCGTTGTAGGGATTTTCATTGCATGTTGGTCCCCACTTTTCATTTTCTTGCTCCTTGATGTGGCCTGTAAACCAAACAAGTGTAGTATACTCTATCAAGAAGATTGGTTTATTGCAATTGCAGTCCTCAATTCTGGCATGAATCCCATTATCTACACTGTGGCCAGCAAGGAGATGCGTCGGGCTTTCTTCCGTCTCCTCTGTGGCTGCCTAACCAGTACGAGAGTCTCCAAGGCCCTGCCAATTCAGTCAGCTGCAGATAACAGCAAAAGCAAGTCCAGTGGCAGTAATCCACAAAAACCGAAAGAGGGAGAGCTCCCAGAAATTAATACTCCTTCAGATGTAATCAAGGCAGTGGACTTAACAACGCCCACTGGAGAATATTGACCTTTAATGGCTAAACTGCCTTAATATACAGTATTACCTTCCCAAGTTAACAACTCTTAAAACAGTATTTTTTTTATAAACTCTTAAATCCCTTTTAAACAGATCTGTTTTTATAGCATCTGTGGAGAGAGAAACAGAGTTAACTCTGAAGAAGTCACACAGACTCGAAATGTTAACTTATTTCTCTCTCCACAGATGCTGCCAGACCTGCTGAGTTTTTTCTGCATTTTCTGTTTTTATTTCAGATTTCCTGCATCCACAGTATTTTGCTTTTATTTGTTTTTATAGCTCCAGACTTTGAAAAGCATTGGTTTTTACAGACTTCTGATGTCTTTAACACTAAAATCACATGCAACTTCATGTTAAATGTTCATGCATTACATATTGTACAAAGGCTTTTACCCAACTTTCCCATAAAATCCCATAAACTCACAACTATTCAGTTGCCCTGAAGTTATCTGTGGTATACTAATGGAGAATGTTAATTGGAAATTCCTCTCCCTGCTATCTTAATTTAAAATAAATGGATACAACCTCTAATGAAAGTTGATCTAGAAATTTCTGTCAAATGTGTTGATATTTGTCCTCTAGATTCCCATGCCATAATTTCAGGAGCAGCAATATTCAGTATCCCTGGGGATTCTTGTGAACTCAATCCTACCTAACGTTTGGCAGCAGCTTTTAATCACTTTGACGATGATCTATACTGCCAGACCTCATTTCCACTGCAAAACTGTATGTTATTACAATTAGCAGCATGAGATTGCCTCTGCCCATAAAATAGCAGGGTTAGATAATTCCACCCTTTGCAGAATATCAACGTTGAAGTATCAGGGCCACTGCTCAGGAACTTATTTCCTGGCGGTGCACTGTTCATATATGAATGTCTAACATCCTCATTCTAACTTCCTCTGTACATCTTTGTACTCAAAATTACCTTCATTAAAACACACACAGGAGAATTTACTGTGTTAAATATTCATATGGAACACCAGGCAATCAGAAAATATACCTCCTCATTGTTCAACAAAGTGGTGCAGATCTTGAATATGTGTGAGCATAAAACAGGTCACATCTCTCCCAATTTTTATTTCCATTGAAGACCTTAAAGAGTCTGCAGTGGAGATTTACTGGAAAGGCACCACGGATAAGGGATTTGGTTATGTGGAGCGACTAGAGAAGCTGGGATTGTTCTCTTTCAAGCAGAAAAGTTTAAGGGGAGGTTTAATGGAAGTGTTCAAAATTATAAAGAGTTTTGGTAGAGTATAAGGGAGAAACTATTTCTAATAGCAGGAAGTTTGATAACGAGAGAACATGGATTTAAGATAATCGACAAAAGAACTAGATGGAAAATAAGGAGAACTTGTTTATGCAGCAGATTGTTATTATCTGGAATAAGCTGCCTGAAAGGGTGGTGGAAGAAGATTCAATAGTAATTTTTAAAAGGGACTTGGATAGATACTTGAAGGGAAAACGTTTGCAGGGCTTTAGGGAAAGAATTGTTGGGAATGAGATCAATTGGATAGCTCTTTCAGAAAGTCAGTTGAAGAAATGGTTTAACAGCTGAATTAAGTGGTATAATGGTAAGTGCTGTAATAGCTTCTACGATCCTACGTAAAATAGGCTGCCAACTTGCTATCAGCTGTTTTTCACTATTGTTAAAAGTCAAAATCTATCCCAGTACTTTTTGAAAATACAGGATTGGACATTTATGAATTGCATGACAGTCTATATATGTTCTTCTACTAGAGCTGATGTGGCCCTTTTCTGGAATCCTAGTAATTTCCTACTTGTAAATATTTGATCTTATGTAACTACTGTTATTTTTTTTAAATTATCTGATTGTTTGACACATTTAACATGTGAGAAAACATTTAGAAGAAGGGAATCGTTTTGAGAAGACAGTTATTAAATGTCATACAGCTATAGCTTTGCTGCTACCTAATTTAAAGAAATAAATGAGATACTTATCATACCTTAGGATGACAGTTCTATAACAGAAACTGTGGACACACTGATCCCCAGTCAGATGGTCATGATCTTTTAGATCAGCATTTGAAGGAAGACCATGAAATTAAACTCTCCTTATTTTCATCTGATTGGTTTGGTTTATTTGTTATTTCTTAAAGACTGTCTCTTGGAGATCTGTCTTTATTTAATCATCTGTTTTGTTTTTACAATTGTTTGTAAAAATGCACTGTTGCGATTACAATTATGTTACCTCTGCAGAAGTAAGCCACTTACTTAGACATATTTGACTGCAGATAGATTAATCTTTCAAAATAAGCATGTGCATCCAAATCATTTGTAAACAACTAATATATTCCTCATCTAGCATACACAACAGTAAAACTCTGATATTGCACTCACATCTGAAGTCATATGAATTATGAATGTTCTGTGTCAAATTTTGTAAGTGTGCACAGTCAACTAATTAGGTTGCTTGCCCACTTGTTAGAGAAGGTACTATTTGTCACACTAAGTTGCTGATGAAGTCAGTATTAATCTATGTCCAACATATAGATATGGAAAGCCATTCTGTATATCTTAAATGATCCATCCAGAAAAATTCTACAGCACTCCCCTCCACACATACACATGTCATCCAATTCAATTGTTTCTTAAATAATCACAAGCTTTTTCCACCATTATTCCATCTGGAAAGCCATTTCATCCTTTAATCACTATTTTTGCAAAGAAGAACCTCCTAAGATTAATCGTCAGTTTGCCTGTTATTAGCTTGAACTGCGCCCTCTTTTACATTCTATGTTGTACTTTCCAGATTTTTTTTTTAGTTTGAACAAATAAGCATATTTTTTCTATGCCATTTACTATCTTACATGTTTTTATAAAGTCACCTTAAAGCCCAAGCTTCTCCAAGTTTTCTTTCTCTACCATTCCTTTGATCCAACAGCCTTATAATTCTACTCTGAACAGTTCTTCAGGATTTGCATATCTCACTGACTTATCAAACCAGAACTAAAGACACATTGAAATTGGCTGACTGGCTAACTTTATCTATTTGAGCTTCACTTTCTCTGAATTGCACCCCATCAGTTTTGCTATATGCTTCTATATGTTTTGTTAATTGTTGTTCTGCAGTGACAGGTCAATCAAGTTTGTCAATCTCTTTCAATTTCATTCTTGGCTATTTTCACACCAATCGTGGGGCCGCTCATTTATGAGCAGTACTTTATGCTTACCTGTATTAACTTTCATTGATCTACTAATTTATTTTGTCCCACTCAATTTGTAACATCGAACTCCCTCTTCAGATTCAACTGCCTCTTCTAGTTTAGTATCATCTGTAAATCTGATCATGTTGCATTAGGTTTCTGAATTAATTTGTTGCTATATATTAGAGATGTTTAGGATTTCATGAACATCAATTCCTGGGTCATCTTGCTTAATACTATTCCCTCACAAACCCCCTCAGTCCATTTGTAACATAGTTTCTCCAATATAAATGGCACATATATCCTAAATGATAAGTGTACCTGTATCAGCTTCAATACTGTGTGTGCAATATACTTCTACTATTGGCAATTACTATGTACATGTTATTGCAACTTTTTATGCAAAATGGCTTTCAGTATTTAAGGGATACTCTTAGCTGTGCACAGTGTAAAGTAGTTGTCAAGGAAATACACAATAGTATGTAATTTACTGTGGTATAGACGAGTCATGCTTGTATTTGTGTATAAAAATGCTAGTGTACAAATTATGTGCTCTGGCTTTAAAAATAAAGGTGTATTACTGTAGGATCTTGTGTTGTTAATTGGAAATCAAGTATTCACAATGAGGCTAAATTAATCTTTTATATATATATATATATCTATATATATATATATTTGATTTGTACAGTATGCCAGGACTAATAAAGGCAAATAAAATATCTACTATTGTAGGGCACACTTCCATAAAAAAATACAATATATGTTAAACATCTTGGGTGAGATTTTAACTTTTCCTAAAACGCACTCACTTGCACAGTCAAAATCAGGTCCCTTGATGTCTACTCATTTCCTGAATGTAATATCTTACCTATATGCTTTATTTGTAATGGAGACACTGTCTTTCTCAGAAAGTGAACTTCTGGTATCTTTACAAAACATCTAATGCAACAAATTATATGCAATAATTATTTTATGTTACATAGTTAACTTCAGGGATCATGAATGAGTGTAACTCAGACAACAACTGCATGCTATTTAGCTATTCTTATACTTTCCTTGGCATAAGGTAAATCAGCCTCTATATGAACAGAGTGAAGAAATAAGGATCCAATTTTAAATATGTGTGGCATGTACTGGCACACTCTATTAAGTTAATGTGCTGGATAAGGGGGCACCCTGAATTGCAATGACCATTACATCTGTATCTTAATTTGAAATGGTAACTTGTCTTCCAGTAGCAAGGGAAAATGACCTGGATTTAGAAATCATGAGCAAAAAATCATTTAATAAAGCAAAACTAAGGTAAGGTAATTAGTCCACAAAGGACCATAAGCATCTCCCTTCATTAGAGAGAGAGACTGAGAATTAGCTATATATAGTTGAGGAGTACCACTCAGCAAGCATAGAACAAAGTGAAGAAGCAAGCCTCCGTGAACTATTACAGCTGGTACAGGGATTGAAACTACACCGTTGACATCACACTCTAGCCATCTAACCAATGGAGCTAACGACCACCAGAGCAGAACAACTTATATTGAATTTCTACACAGTAAAAAAAATGCTGATGAGGGTGCATTCACATAAGGTCACAAAAAATGTTGTTTTTATTCTTTCATAGAACACAGGTTTCACTAGCAAGGCCAGCATTTTTTGCACACCCCAAACTGCCCTTGAACTGAGTGGCTTACTGGGCCATTTCAGAGGGCAGTTAAGAGTCAACCACACTGCTGTGGGTCTGGAGTCACATGTAGGCCATACCAGGTAAGATGGCAGATTTCCTTCCCTAAAGGACATTAGTGAACCAAATGGATTTTTAAACAATCACTTCATGATCAAGCTTACAATTGAATTAATTGAACTTAAATTCCACCACCTGCCTTAAGAACAAGAGGAGTAGGCAATTCAGCCCCTCGAGCCTGCCCAGCCATTCAATATGGTCATGGCTGACCTAATTTCGGCCTCAACTCCAATTTCCCGCCCTCTCCCCATAACCTTTCAACCTGTTACTAATTAAAAATCTGCCTATCTCCTCCTTAAATATACCCAGCGCCCAATGCAATCTGAGGTAGTGAATTCCACAGATTCATGACCCTTTGAGAAAAATAATTCTCCCTCATCTCTGATTTAAATTTGCCACCCCTTAGCCTAAAACTATGGCCTCTCATTCTAGAATTTCCCAAAAGGGGAAACATGTGCTCCACATCTACTTTGTCTCTCCCCTTTAGCATCTTAAACACCTCAATTAGATCTCCTCTCATCCTTCTAAACTCTAGTGAGCATAAGCCTAAGCTGCTCAATCTCTCCTCATAAGACAAGTCCCACATCTCTGGAATCAATCTAGTGAACCTCCTCTGAACCACCTCCAATGCAACTACATCCTTCCTCAGGTAAGGGGACCAAAACTGTGCACAGTATTCCAGGTCTCACCAATGCCTTGTACAGTTACAACAACACTTCCCTATTTTTATACTTTATTCCTTTAACAATAAATGCCAAAATTCCATTTGCCTTCCTTATTACCTGCTGTACCTGCATACCAGCTTTCAGCGATTCATGCACGAGGACACCCAGAACCCTCTGCACTGAAGCATTCTGAAGTTTCTTTCCATTTAAATAAGTCGCCTTCTTATTCTTCCGACCAAAATGGATAACCTCACACTTATTCACGTTAAACTCCATCTGACAAATTTTGACCCATTCACGTAACCTGTCCATATCCAGTTGTAAATTTCTTATTTCTTCATTGCAACTTACTTTCCGATCTATTTAGTTGTCAACTGCAAATGTAGCTATTGTACCTTCTATCTCTGAATCCAAGTCATTAATATAGATTGTAAATAGTTGAGGCCCAAGGGCCGAACCCTGTGGCCCCCCAACTAGTTACAGCTTGCCATCCAGAAAAAGACCCATTTATCCCAAGTCTCTGCTTTGTGTTGGTTAGCCAATCCTCTATCCAAGCTAATGTATTACCCCTAATTCCATGTGATCTTATCTTGTATATTAATCTTCTGTGCGGCACCTTATCAAAGGCCTTCTGGAAGTCCAGATATACTACATCTACAGGATCCCTATTATCCACTTTGCTTGTCACATCTTCAAAGAACTCTAGCAAATTATGTCAAACACGATTTACTCTTTATAAAACCATGCTGACTCTGATTGCATTTTGACTTTCCAAATGCCCCATTACTATTTCCTAAATAATGGATTCCAACAATTTCCTAATGATAGACATTAAACTAACTGGTCTAATAGTTACCTACTTTCTGCCTCCCCCTCTCCCCCCTTTTTGAATAAATGTGTTATATTAGCATTTTCCCAATCCACTGGAACCTTTCCAGAATCCAGGGAGTTTTGGAATATTATAGCCAATGTATCCACTGTCTCTGCTGCCACTTCCTTTAAGATCCTGGATTGTAGGCCATTAAATCCTGGGGACTTGTCACCCTTTAATCCCAATAGTTTGTTCAGTACTTTTTCTCTAGTGATGGTGATTGTTCTAAGTTCCTCCTTCTCTATACCCTCTGCACTACCTGCTACTATTGGGGTGGTACTAGTGTCCTCCACCGTGAAAACTGAGGCAAAATATTAGTTAAGCGTTCCTGCCATTTCTGCGTTCCCCACTATTAACTCCCCAGTCTCATCCTCCGAGGGACTAATGTTTACTTTAGCTACTCTCTTTCCTTTTATGTACTTGTAGAAACTTTTGCTATCAGTTTTTACATTTTGCACTAGTTTTCTTTCATAATTTACCTTTGCTCTTTTTATTTTTTTTAGTAACCCTTTGTTGATCTTTAAAAGGTCCCCAATCTTCCAGCCTGCCACTGACCTTTGCAATTTGGTATGCCTCAGTTTTTGCCTTTATGTTATCTTTAACTCCCTTGCTTAGTTGTGGATACTTTTTCCCCCTTTTACAATACATTTTACTTGAGAGGAATTGAATATCTCCTTAAATAAAGCCTTGGTAGGATTTGAACTTATGCCCCCAGAGGATCACCCTGGGTCTCTAAATTACTAGGCTAACAACATTACCACTACACCACCATCTCCCCACTATCTACACTATAACCCAGAGGTTAGGATATAATATTATGATCATGTGAGGCAGGGTTTAATGTTTCCCCTCTTTTGCTTTCTTCATTTGACTGCAACAGTTATTTTTTAAAACAGATATTCTTGCCAATTCTGTGATTATTTAAATGTTTATGTGCTGTGACCCTAAAATACACCATCAGACAAGTTTTCTTGAGTTTTTAAAAAGAAAAGAGGATAGCTTTTATAGTACTTAACCCGGTCTAAGGAAAATAAGAAAAAAGCTCAGACTTTCATACACACACTTGAAGTTCACACACACAAAGAAAGATTACAGAGGGGGAAATAGATAAAGTAATTTATAGTCCAGTAAAAGTAAAGGGGTATACAGCTATTGAAGGTTGGCGACTTGGCTGGTTTCAGGCTGAACTTGGTGGTCCTGTTGCTTTCAGCGTGAGGCGGTTTAAAGATGTAGCTAGATGATTTTTCTGTTCTTCTGGAGATAACAGCGCTGTTATTGCTGTCACAGCGCTGTAGAGTTCTTTTTAAAATCTCTGTGGCACCTAGATAGTCAGAACCAGCAGACAAGAAGCAATTTGAAAGTTGGATGGAGAGAGAGAGAGAGAGAGGGGAGGACCCATTCAGGGTCTTGTTCCTTCAATGTCTCAGTTACTTGTCCTGTTCCAAAGAGAAAACTAGTGCTTAAAACAAAGAGTTGGCTTATCACGTGACCCTTTCTCTCCAACTGCCCGGTGACCCAAATATGGTTGTAGCTAATGTGTTCCAGTTACTTTGATTAGATCATGGCTGAGAATTCCTCTCTCAGCCAGTGTCCCAATATGCAATGATTATGTCTAATGGTTTATCTCCACGCAGTTGAGTACCCATGTGATTATCTGGATATTTTGCCAATAGTCCCTATTCATCTCTTCCAAAGCAACTGTTCCTGGTGCAGCTTTGCAGACTGGCTGTCTCTATTGCAATTGTTTTGGAATGCAGAAGGTACAGTTGCAAATGTGTAGCCATGTTTGACTGTGATCCCAAGTCACTGGAATGTGGCTTTAGTTTTAAAAAAAATTCAGTCAGGGATTTCCAGCCAGTAAATTCAAAAATCATTTTTGATATGAAACATGGTTTCACAACATTAAGCAGAGACTGATGCTAGCGATCTCGGAGTAGATCACATTGGAGCTGGAGGTTTCACACTTGAATTGCAGAATCCAGACTGTAAAACAACATGAACACAATTTTGATTATTTGGGTAGGCTTAATTTGTCGTGCAAATAAATGCCATGCATAAAAGCAGAAAATAGCATGCTAATGGTTTGGTAGCAGTTGTAGAAAATTAGCACAGAGGTAACATCACAATAACTTTAATACTTTCAGAAAGGATGCTTGTGTACACATGATATTAGATTTCCAGCTGACATTACTATTTCATGGCTGACTTCACAATAAAGCTAAATAGAAAAACATTTTATTTTAAATCAAGTTATCTCATATTGGGGTAATTTGGACTTTTTGCGATGGTGTAAAATGGGTGATAGCGAATTGTGTGCATGTTTTATTCCCAATTTTGATCTCTATAGAAGTCAATGAAAAATAAAACTGAGAGAGATGTAAAACAGATTGCTGATTTACTATCATTTGTGTTGCACAATTGCATCAAGCCCAAACTGTCCCACTCCCTTTTAAAAGAAAGGCTTGCATGTATATCCATCTTTCATTACCTTCGAACATCTTGAAATCTTTACAACCACGGAAGTACTTTTGAAATGTAATCACTGATGTAATGTAATCAAAATTGAATATATAAACATTAATTGCAAATTTAAAACAGAGATGGAAGCCAAATGTACAGAAACTTCCTCCATTATTAGTGACAAACCCATTTATAATTGAGCCAAGGGGCTAAGGAATTTTAACCTACTAATTTATCTTCCAGAGGTTCAATTATCAATATTAATGATGAAAATACTGAAGGAAAACACTTGTGTTGAAGAAAAATGCTGGCCATCAAATTGGGATCCTAAGAAATATGTTTTCACGATGCAATATAAGATCACAGTTTACCACTAAAGAAGTAGCTTCCCTTTTAAAGAACAATTCTCTGCATTCTGCCTATTAGATGCAACACTCATTGGGAGCTGGGGCATACGAGATTGCACGGGAAACCTGGAAGTAAGTTCAGCCTTAGTGTCAGTGCCTTTTTAACACAGTCACCTCATTATAATTTTCTTCCTGGGGTTGCTGTCCAACCAGCAGCAGCAGCAGACATGATGTGGATCCATATGTTGTGACATCAACTCCAGTATTTAAAGAACCAATTCAAAGATGACTTTGGTAGAGTTGGAGTTGAGAAGAGGAGGTTAAAGGCTGGAGTTGAGACATTCCAAGGCTGTGCCCTGGTTATCTCCTTTGAAATGCTGCTGGAGGCTGAGAGGAGCAAGTTGGGACATATAGGGCTGAATTTTGCCAGCCCATTGATGATGAGCTGGGAGGTGCAAAGGCTAGGAAAATTGCCCTGAAAGGTGTAGGGTGGCATGTTGGATGTCTTCCTGTCACCATACCATTTTGTCAGCAGCAAGAAAGGTAGCAGATGGCCTCCTTGCCCAGAGCCCAACTGAATCATTAAGTGGCCAATTAAGGGCCTCTTCACGCACCGCACTAGCATTTTACCCACAGCTGGGCCCCCTCCGCTGCATGGGGAGATCGCCAGGTAAACCTCGGCAGCCTCTCAGTTACTCTATTGAGGAGTTGGAGGGGGGGTGGCTTCTCCATTTTGAGAGCTCTTTGACTTATGGAGGGGGCCCCAGCGGCAATGGCCATCCCTGCTGCAACAGTGTCACCTCGCCTCAGTGACCGCTGAATTTCCTGACTTACAGGATGCATGGCCATCAATGCACCCTCACCCTCCAGGCGGCCACTGCTGCTGAGTTTGCTGAGTAGCACAGCCACTCAGCAACAAGAGCATTGTGCCATGCTCCTGGATGCAGTGCAGGAAGTACTTTAATGACTTAACCAGGTCAGGAAAGGTGAGTGAAGTTGCACATTCACTTACATCCTGCAGTGCACATCATGCCACCTCCTCACTCTGCCTTCTCAAGTCTATTCGATTACATCCTTGCTCACACCTATCCTCTCCGTCTTTGCCGTACTTCACATCCCAATCTATCTATCACCCTCGATCTTATGCAATTTCAAGCCTTTCCCTGATTCTCAACTCACCAAATTAACTCCACGCAATGGGTGAACACGTGCCATGAAGCCCACTCTTGGGATTCTTTTTTACTTGTTCCAGAAGAGAGCACAGAACACAAGGGTGAAGAAGAGAACTGCTTTCTCCAGTGCAGGACAGAAAGCACTGGAGATGAGGGGAGTTTCACTGTGCCTTACTGCTAGTGATGAGGCGATGGAGAACTCTGCTACCTGGGAACACAATTAAATATCAACCAACAACATGTTATAAGGGCATTCAGTCATGTTGATGCAATTTCAACAGTGAGAAAATGATGATCATGTTCCCAATGAGAAACCTACCTTGCCATTACTAATTCATATCTTTTATCTCCCATAGGGCCTGCACACATGCAGCAGGAGTTGCTGGAGGTCACACCCAATGATTCCTCAGGGGAGCTGGGAGCAAAGTACTTCTGAGGGTGCACTGTCACAGGCCCACACATCAGATGCTTGCTCTTTAGTAGGACCTCGGAGATAGTTGGGTTTTCAACTGGTGACTCAGCACTTCCCAAGTGAACAAGAGCAGGTGTGGTGGCAGGGATAGCAGTGGACAGTATACATCGGAGAATGCAGCCTTTTCCAAGTTCTCAGCTGGGCACAGATACTGTCCCCCAAAGGCTGTCCAATCTTCCACCCTATCACAGGCCTTCATTTTTGTTTTTCGTCCCTCCTCCCCACTTCACTTGCTAAAAACCTATACCATTTCTAACTCCCTCAGTTCTGATGAAGGGTCAGCATCAACCTGAAACGTTAACTCTGTTTCTTTCCAGACCTGTGAGTATTTCCAGCATCTTTATGGTCTGGGGCAATGTTAACTCTTAACTGTTCAGCTGCACAGCAACCCAGAACTTCCCGCACAGCCCAGGACGAGTCATCCTCTTTATGTTCCCATGCAAGTCTTGTGTTGTAAAAAAATAAAGCTCCTGTGCACTTAAATGGCTAGGGCATGCTAAAAAAAAAAATCAGAGGGGACATTGACCTGCGGGTATCTGAATTGTCACATGTGTGTAGTTAATGATGCCCTGCACCTATGGGAACCAGCAAGAAATATAAACCTAAATGCCCTAGAGCATATCTGCCAGGTCCAGGTAGCAGCAGGTTTTCTTCTAAGAGACTATAGATGTCTGTCACCACCTAATGCAACAACCTGGTCCACCTGAAGCACTATTGTTCAGTCATGTGAAGGGAACTGAGCCATTGCCTGGAGATCCTGTTTCATGGGTAATACATCCTATGAACTGGAACCCTCTGCCACTGTCTTCTCTCCTGCTCCCCTCTTGATCAGCTGCTGTTGGTGCTGCTGTTTTGACACCTCCCCATTTCCCTGTTCCCCTCTCTCCCTGCTGCTCCCTCTCTCCCTGCTGCTCCCCATTTCTCTGTCGCTCCTTCTCTCTGTGCTGCTCCCCCTCTCTCTGCTGCTCCCTCTCTTTCCCTGATGCTCCCCCTCCCTCTCTGTTGCTCCCTCTCTCGCTGCTGCTCCCTCTCTATTTCTCCCCTCTCACTCTGCTGCTCCCCATCTCCCTGCTTTCCCTCTCCCTCTGCTGATCTCTCTCTCTGCTGCTCTCTCTCTCTCTCTCTGCTGCTCCCTCTCTCTGCTGCCCCCTCTCACTCACTCTCTGCTCCCTCGCTCTCTGCTGCTCCCTCTCCCTCTCCGCTGCTCCCCTTCTCTCTCTGCTGCCCCCTCTCTACCTGCTGCTCCCTCTCTCTCTGTCTCTCCCTCTCTCTCAGCTGCTCCCTCTCTCTCTTTGCTGCTCCTTCCCTCTCCTGCTGCTCCCCTTTTTCTCTGCCACTCCCTCTCTTTGCTGCCCGCTCTCCCTCTCTGCTGCTCTGTCTCTGACGCTCCCTCTGTCTATCTGCTGCAACCCCTCACCCTGCTCCCTCTTTCCCTGCTGCTCCACTTCTCTCTCTGCTGCACCCCTCTCTCTGCTGCTCCCCCTTCTCTCTATCTGCTGCTCTCTCTCTCTCTCTGTCGCTCCCTATCTCTCTGCTTCTCCCTCTTTCGTGCTCTCCCTCTCTCTCTGCTTCTATTTTTCTCTCTGCTGCTCCCCATCTTTCTGTTGCTCCCTCTCACTCTGCTGCTCCCCCTCTCTCTGTCAATTCCTCTCACTCTATTGCCCCCCATTCTCATGCTCACCCTCTTTTGCTGCTGCTGACTCTCTCTCTGCTACTCCCATTCTTTCTGCTACTCCCTCCACTGCTCCCCATCTTTCTGCCACGCCCAATCTCTGGCTGCTCCATGCTCCCTCTGCTGCTCCCTCTCCGTTGGCTCCTCCCCCTCTCTCCCTGCTGCTCTCTCTTTCTCTGCTGCTCCCCCTCTCCCTGCTCCCAGTCTCTCTCTGGTGCTCCCCTTCTCTCTGCCACTCCCTCTGCTGCTCCCTCTCTCTCTGCTGCACCTCTTCACCCTGCTGCACCCCTCAACCTGCTCCCTCTCTCCCTGCTATACCCCCTACCTCTCTGCTGCTCCCTCTGTCTCCGCCACTCCCTCTCTATCTCTGTTGCTCTGTCTCCTTCAGCCAGTTCCTCTCCTCTCTGCTGCTCCCTGCCTCTCTTTTGCTCCCTCTCTCACTGTTGCTCTCCCTCTCCCAACTCCCCGTCTCCCTCTGCTACTACCTCTCTGTTCCTCCCCCCTCTGCTGCTGCTCCTCTCTGCTGCTCCCTCTCTCTCCAATATTCCTCCTTTCGCTCTGCTGCCCTCTCTCTCTGCTACTCCCGCTCTCTTTCTGCTGCCCCCTCTCTAGCTGCTGCTCCCTCATTCTCTCTGCTATGCCCACGCTCTATGTGCTGCTCTCTCTCACTCTGTTGCTCCTCCTCTCTCTCTGCTGCTCCCCTTCTCTCTGCCATTTCCCCTTTCTCTGTTGCTCCCTCTTTATCTACTGTTCCCTTGCTCTCTGCTGCTCCCCTTCTCTCTCTGCTGTCTTCTCTCTCTCTCTCTCCTGCTCTGTCTCTTTCCGGTGCTCCATCTCTCTCTTCTCCTTTCTCTCTCTATGCTGGTCTCTCTCTCTGATGCTCCCTCTCTCTTTCTGCTGCTCCCTCTCTCTCTCTGCTGCCCCTTTCCCTCTCTCCGTTGCTCTCTCTCTCTCCGCTGCTCTCTCTTTCTCTGTTGCTCCCTCTCTCTCCCTGCTGTTCCCCCCTTTCTCTGCTGCCCCTTTCCCTCTTTCTGCTGCTATCCCTCTGCTGCTCTCTCTCTCTGCGGCTCCATCTCTCTCTCTGCTGCTCCTTCTCTTTCTCTGCTGCCCTCTCTCTATCTGCTGCTCGTCCCTCTCTCTGTTGCTCCATCTCTCTCTGCTGCTCCCCCTCTCCCTGCTGCCTGTCGCTGTGTAGCTGCCTCGTTCTCTGCTGTTCCCTCTCTCTCTGCTGTTCCCTCTTTCTCTGCTGCCCTCCCATCTTTCTCTCTGCTGCTTTCTTTCTCTCTGCTGCTCCCTCTGTCTCTCTGCTTCCCCCCCTCTCTGTCTGCTGAGTTCTCTCTATCTGCTTCTCCCCATCTCTGTGTTCCTCCTGCTCTCTCTGCTGCTCCCCTTCTCTCTGCCATTTTCTCTTTCTCTGTTGCTCCCTCTTTATCTACTGTTCCCTTGCTCTCTGCTGCTCCCCTTCTCTCTCTGCTGTCCTCTCTCTATCTGCTGCTCACTCCTCTCTCTGTTGCTCTCTCTCACTCTGCTTCCCCCTTCTCCCTGCTCCCAGTCACTCTGCTGCTCCCCCTCTCTCTGCTGCTCCTCCTCTCTCTCTGCCGCTCCCCTACTCTGCTGCTCTGTCTCTCTCTCTCTCTCATGATAACCCTTCTCTGCCGCTGTCCTTTGTGCTGCTCCCCGATCTGCTACAGGCCCATGACCAGAAGACTGATGGTACTGCTTTAGCTATTGATCATGTTACTTCTCATCTCAGGTGCAATCTAAGTCAGCCGAAGTGCCTCCCTTCGTGATACAAAAGAACAGACGTCTGGAAAGTAGCAAGTAAACACATCAAAATCACAGTGAACACCCTTTTGCACTAACAGGTGAGAAAGCAGCTGTGAGAATGTATTCCTTTATTTCCCTTAGATGGAGTGACCCCTAAATTTCCACTGATAAGTTTCAACCAGCCCTCTTCCCTTTGGAGGTTCTATTGCTCCCCACAATAAGATGTTATTCTGGCTGGTTATTTCATGTCTTCTGTTGAAGTACGGTTTCATTTCATCAGATATAAGCTCTTGTGACCAACCATGAAGTACTTGTTCTCGTACTTGAGATAGGACTTAGTCCCGATTTGTTCAGTTTCTGATCTATCAGGGGCATACTGGCAAGGATTCTAAGAAATTTAATAATAAAACAAGTTCTTGTGGAACTGGGACGTCCTCACCATTTTCTTGTAAAGGCAAATGACAAAGTGCATCAGCGTTTGCAATTTGATTGCAAGGCCTATGTACGAAAGAATAGTCGTTTGCTGCCAGGATTAATGCCTTATTTCTGTTTCTTTCCAGCCTTTTTCTTTCCAGCACAGACTTTAATCTTGGCCTTATTTTCGTTTTCAATATTGGCCAGACTAAACTCAAATGTAAGCTCGACTTGAGTGAACTCAGTGGTTGAGACTCCCAAAATTTCATCATCTGTCTGCTTCTCAGAAAATTCTGCAACTCTCGCTTCCAAAGCCTCAGTGATCTTCCTTAACAAGTATTAAAGTATATTACGCACTAATTAAAACTATAATAACTACAGTAACCCAATTGAAACCATCTGAAGTTTGTGTTCTAAATTGATTTTTCAGATGGTTCCCATTGCAGGGCAATTGCCCAGAGGAAGTTTGCACTTCTGGGCAATTGCGGTGCAAACCCTACCTGTGAATTTCTGAAAGGGATTCCCCAGCGCATCTTGGAGTACCCCCCAGTACGACATTACGGAACTTGGTAGTTATGGCTCATGGTCCAGATCTTGGAACAGGAATGGGGATTGAGTCTTGGCAATTGGCGTTATTTTGCACTGCACCCCAGCCAACTAACCAACTGAGCTAACTGACCCCCCACTAGCCATTAGGAAGGGTCATCAAAATGAATTTATGAATTGTTAACTCTCTCTCCAAAGATGCTGCCTGCAACTGCTGAGCATTTTCCAGCAGTTTCTGTTTTTGTGTCTGGTAGGTAGGTTTAGCCCTAGTAACATATTAATATATGAGAAATTTGGTAGCTTATATTGCCATCTAGTGGGCTATTGGTAGCAGTAGCTTTTTGTGATATTATTGGGAACAAAATAGGATGTAGGAAATAGAAATGTTTTGTTGTATGTTCAGTGTTGCTGCTTAGACATTTTTGAAAAATTAACCGCTATTCTATCAGTATATTACTTTTCAGAAGCAGAGCAACTTGAGAGAAATGAGGGAGAAATGACGACATGAGGAAATGAGGAGATGAGTGCAGCTCCAACAACACTCAAGAAGCTTGACACCATCCAGGACAAAGCAGCCCACTTGATTGGCAACCCACCCACAAACATTTACTCCCACCACCATTGACGCACAGTAGCAGCAGTCTGTGCCATCTACAAGCTGCACTGCAACAACTCACCAAGGCTCTTTAGACAGCACCTTCCAAACTCATGGACACTACCATCTGGAAGGACAAGGGCAGCAGATAGAAGGGAACGCCATCACCTGGAAGTTCCCCTTCAAGTCACTCACCATTCTGAGTTGGAAATATATCGATGTTCCTTCACTGTCGCTGGGTCAAAATCCTGGAACTCCCTTCCTCATTGCATTGTGGGTGAACCTACCTCCTGCAGCGATTCAAGAAGGCAGCTCACCATCACCTTCTCGAGGGCAACTATGGATGGGGAATAAATGCTGACCCAGCCAGCGAAGCCCACATCCTGTGAATGAATAAAAGAAAAAAAAATCTCTGCTCTTTATTGGAGGGCAAGGCCTAACCTTGAACGATAACATCAGCACGTTACACCTTCCCCATTGTCATGCAAAAGAACAAAATACCAAACAACTCTTCAATCAAATATTCCATTGATTTGTTACAAATACTTACCAAGCCATTTGGGGTTTCATCCCACTCCACTGAGTTGGAATGGGGCGCATGCATAGTTAAAATTACCTCTGAATTCCTTGTGCAGGCAGAGCGGGGTGTCCACTCTGCAAAGCCCATCACTGAGGAAGTGGAGAGCCTCATAGATCAGGTTTAAACCAATTGATGTTGGGGTCAGGAGATACAGATAACTCTGAGCCTCTGATACTCTCCACTATAGGCCTCCCCTATTTTCTCACTTGCCAATAATCCCCGGGTCATTGGAAGATAAATTAAATAATGTTACGATCCAGTTAGGGTCCAGTAACCTTTTCCGTGGACCATGTATATATAGGGTGTGGTAGGCTGCACTCCCTTTTTAGTTATTTGAAAAACCTTTTATTAATGTTTTGTTTGCACTTCAGCCCCACGCTCCTGATCTACGGACACCCAGTGCGGAAGGGGGTCGGGAAGGAGGAGGACCTCCTCGTGAACCTGCTCCTGGGCCTGGCCAAGTTGGCCATTAACAGGTCTAGGCAGCGGGCGATCGACGGGGAAGCCCCGCCCGATTGTTTGTCCCTCTACCGCGGCTACGTTCGCTGCCGAGTGTCTTTGGAGAGGGAGCACGCGGTGTCTGCCGGCACACTCGAGGCCTTCCGTGCCCGGTGGGCACTGCAGGGACTGGGGTGCTTTATTGACCCCCTTAATCACATTTTGGTTTAAAGTTGTAAGTTTCCTTTAAATTTTGTCTTTAGTTTTACAGCTGACCTGAATTAGGGGCTGTGCTTGATTTGTCCTCATTTTGTTGATTTGGTTTGATTGGTTTAACTTAAAAGACTCCAGTAACCATTTTAACGTAGACTAAGTTTGAAATCCTGGTTAACAGCAGCACCTGTTCTGCTGCAGAATACTCAAATAAATTGAAACCAAAGAACCACCCATCTTCACGATGATACAACCTTTCAGGGTTGAAAGAGAACAAAGAACAAAGAAAAGTACAGCACAGGAACAGACCCTTTGGCCCTCCAAGCCTGCGCCGATCATATTGCCTATCAAACTAAAACATTTTGCACTTCCGGGATCCATATCCCTCTATTCCCATCCTATTCATGTACTTGTCAAGCTGCCTCTTAAACACCACTATCGTACCTGCTTCCACCAACTCCTCAGGCAGCAAATTCCAGACACTCACTACCCTCTGCATAAAATACTTGCCCTGCCCATCTCTAAAGTTTTCTCCTCTCACCTTAAATCTATGTCCCCTAGTAATTGACTCTTCCACCCTGGGAAAAAGCTTCTGACTATCTACTCTGTCCATGCCACTCATAATTTTGTAAACTTCTATCAAGTCGCCCCTCAATCTCCGTCGTTCTAGTGAGAACAATCCGAGTTTCTCCAACCTCTCCTCATAGCTAATAACCTCCAGACCAGGCAGCATCCTGGTAAACCTCCTCTGCAACCTCTCCAATGCCTACATATCCTTCTGGTAATGTGGTGACCAGAATTGCACACAATATTCCAAGTGTAGCCTAACCAAGGTTCTATACAGCTGCAGCATGACTTCCCAGCTTTTATACTCAATATCCCTGCCGATGAAGGCAAGTATGCCATATGCCTTCCTGACTACCTTATCTGCCTGCGTTGCCATTTTCAGTGACCTGTGGACCAGTACACCCAAATCCCTCTGCCCGTCAATGCACTTAAGGGTTCTGTTATTTACTGTACAATTCCTACCTGTATTAGACCTTCCAAACTGCATTACCTCACATTTTTCCAGATTAAACTCCATCTGCCACTTTTCCGCCCAAGTCTCCAACCGATCTATATCCCATTGTATCTTTTGACAATCCTCTTCACTGTCTGCAACTCCTCCAATCTTAGTGTCATCTGCAAACTTACTAATTAACCCAGTTAAATTTTCCTCCAAATCATTTATGTATGCTACAAACAGCAAAGGTCCCAGCACTGATCCCTGCGGAACACCACTAGGCACAGCTCTCTATTCAGAAAAACACCCTTCCGCTGCTACCTTCTGTCTTCTATGACCAAGCCAATTCTGTATCCATCTTGCCAGCTCACCTCTGATCCCGTGCGACTTTACTTTCTGTACCAGTCTGCCATGAGAGACCTTGTCAAAGGCCTTACTGAAATCCATGTAGATAACATCCACTGCCCTTCTATCATCGAGCATCTTTGTCACTTCCTTGAAAAACTCGATCAAGTTAGTGAGACACAACCTCCCCTTTACAAAACCATTCTGCCTCTCACTAATATGCCCATTTGCTTCCAAATGGTATTAAATCCTGTCACGAAGAATCTTCTCCAATAATTTCCCTACCACTGACGTAAGGCTCACCTGTAATTTCCTGGATTTACGGAATGCTTTAAAACTAATTTAGTTTTAACTCCCAAAACAAAACATTTCTCTTTGCTACATTTCTTTTCAAGCAGTGTAGACATCATGTCTCCAGTTCTCCAGCTAAGTAAGCACACCTGCTGTTTTATGGTTCCTTCTCTCCTATTCTGATTCTATTAAACAAACATGGGTAACTTTCTGAACTGCCATTTTCTTTTAGGTGTTCTGGCAATCTCCTAAAGCCCAGCATTTTAGTTACCTCAAATACAAACATGAGCCATAAACTAGATATTGATCAGAGCACAGAAGTTAAACATTCAAAGTTACTGTAGTGTTCAGTTGTTCAGTGCTTGATTACCTGAATCTGTTGGCATTGGTGTTCACTGTTCTTGATTGGTTAAGCCTGGGTGGGGACCAGAGAAAAGTAAACAATGAAGCATGAGTTGACATTTTAAAGCATGTGAATAAAACATGTTACACACAGAAACTAATGTTACCTCTGCATAGGTCCAAGATACAAAATATACAACAGCCACCTCATATTAATACCACACAGGGGTAGGCAGCTGGATTTTGATACTTACCCTGTCTCCTATCTGCCTGAAACCTGCTCCATGTTTTAATCTGCCCTATTTGTTTTTTTTTAACCATGTACACTCCTTGTAACTGTGGATGCTTTCTCTGCCCCATTCTAACACTTCAACCAGGGGGGTGGGGTTAGCAACATCTGGGACACACACACCAGCTTTGTCACTGTGATCAGTGGAAAATGGACTTTACTAAATCAGAAAGATCCTTAAATCCAAGACAGAAAGTGAACCAAATAAAAATATAGAACTCTTCTTCGATATTGGCAATAGAGGACTCTTTTTCTATGCCAGACATTTGCCACACATCTTGGCAAAGATCACACAGGACCTCCATTTGCTCTACAGCCAGGGGCTAACAATTCTTTCATCTCCACTCAATGACATCAAACTCACTGCCACATTTACAAGATTTGACCTCATTCCTATTGTTTGACTTTCCCTGTTAACCATCAGTGGCTCAGCAGGAGAGCAAACTGTATGATGTCTATAATCTGATTTAAGGCCCAGTTTGTTCAACCTCCCAGCCTGAGAAAGGTGGAGTAGGTGGTGAACTCAGAGCTGACATGCCCCAGCACGAGCATCCCTGAGAAATGCTATTGTTGGTGTCATAGACTCCAGTAGGGAGGGTTCAGCTGTGGAATCTATTGAAATTAACACTGAGTACTACTGATCTGTATGGGGTGGTGGTAGCATAGTGGTATTGTCACTGGACTAGTATCCCAGGGTAATGCTCTGGGGATGCATGTTTGAATCCCACTTCAGCTGATGGTGAAATTTGAATTCAATAAAAATCTGGAATTAATAGTTTAATGGCATCCCTGAGATTTGCTATTAATAGTCTAATGGTAGCCAGTAAACCATTGCTGATTGTTGTAAAACCCATCTGGTTCACTAATGCCCTTTACAGAAAGAAACCTGGCCTATGTGTGACTCCAGGCCCACAGCAATGTGATTGACTCTTAGGTACCCTCTGAATGAGGGCAATTAGGAATGGGCAATAAATGAATGCTGGCCTAGCCAGTGATGCCTGCATGAATGAATAAAAAAAAGAACCTAGAAAAAGGGGAAAGGCAACAATTATATTCACTGGGTTGTCATGCTGAGTATGTAATTGTGGTAAGTGTGTCACTGAGAAAGAAAAAAGAAACTCAGGTTGCTCAAACACCCTACTATCTCCAAACTCACCGTCTTCAACGCTTTTAGCCCTTGACAGACAATAACATCAAATTAGCCTTTTCCAGACGTAGGGACTGTCTCTTCAGCTCCAAGATTCTGGGGAACAGTGTTGCCAGAAACTAATGTCGCCCACATCACTTTGATTTTGCTTTTTATTCATTCATGGGATTTGGGCTTCACTGATTGGGCCCGTCCTTGTTCATTCTAGGACTACCAATACTGTGTGGTCCATATAGTAGCACACCCTTTTGTGGCCACTTTCTGTGATCCCTGCTCCCATTCCTAACATAACTGCTTGTTACAAGGCTCACAGAAGCCCATTTGCAGTGCTGGCATACCCTGGAAACCCCAGTGAACTACAGCCACCCTTTAACACACTATTGCCAGACCCAAGGAATCACACTGCAAGTCAAACCACAGCTCTGGAGTCTTGTCACATCCAGTCATTAATGGTAGCGGACAATTAAATAATTAACAGAAGGAGAAGACTCCTCAAACATCTTCACTCTCAATGATGGCAGAGCCATCAATGCAAATGACAAGGCTGAAGCATTCGTTACTATCTTCAGCCAGAAGTGCCAAGTAGCTGATCCATTTTGGTCTCCTCCTGAGGCCACTAACATCACAAATGTCAGTTTTTAGACAAATTGATTCACTATACATGATATGAAGAAATGGCTGAAGGCACTGGATGCAGCAAAGGCTATGGGCCCTGACAACATCCCAGCAGTAGTACTGAAGACTTGTACTGCAGGGATAGCTATACCATAGCCAAGCTGTTACAATACTGGCATCTGTCTGACAATGTGCAAAATTGACCAGGTATGTTCTGTCCACAAAAGGCAGGACAAATCCAATTCAACCAATTACTGGCCCATCAGTCTACTCTCAAACATCAGCAGAGTGATGGAAGGGGTTGTCTACAATACTATCAAGCAGTATTTATACAGCATTAACCAGCTCACCCTCACCGATGCTTAGCTTGGGTTCTGCCAGGGCTAGTTGTCACCTGACCCCATTACAGCCTTGGTCAAAACATGGACTAAAGAACTGAACCCATGACATGATGCAAGAGTGACTACACTAGAGGCCAAGACAGCATTTAACCAAATACAGCATCAAAGAGCCCTAGCAAAATTGAAATCCATGGGGGTCAGGGGGAAAGCTCACCATTGGTTGGAGTCAAACCTAGCACAAAGGAAGATGGTTGTGATTGTTGGAGGCCAATCATCTCAGCCCCAGGACATCATTGCAGGAGTCCAAGGCCCAACCATCTTCAGCTGCTTCATAAATGGCCTTCTTTCCATCATAAGGCCAGAAATGGGGATGTTTGCTGATGGTTGCACAATGTTTGAAACCATTCATGACTCCTCAAAGACTGAACCAGTAAATGTCCAAATACAGCAAGATCTGGAAAACAGTCAGGGTTGGGCTGCTATGTGGGAAGTAACATGTGTCCCAAACAAGTGCCGTGCAATGATCTCCAACATGTGAGAATCTAACCATCTTCACATGATATTCAATGGCATTACTATCGCTGAATCCCCCACCATTAACATCCTAGGGGTTACCATTGATCAGAAGCATAACTGGATCAGCCATGTAAATACTGTGGCTACAAAGGCACATCAGAGGCTGAGAATTCTGCAGAGAGTAACTCACCTCCTGATTTCCCAAAGCCTGTCCACCAACTACAAGGCACAAGCCAGGAGTGTGATGGAATTCTTTCCACTTGCCTGAGTGAGAGCAGCTCCAACAACACTCAAGAAGTTCGATACCATCCAGGACAAAGCAGCCTGCTTAATTGACACCCATCCACTGCCTTTAACATTCACTTGCTCTACCAATGGCACACATTGGCAACAGTGTGTACCATCCACAAGATGACAGCAGCAATTCATCAAGCCTCCTTTGACAGCTCTTTCCAAACCCATGACCACTACCACTAGAAGGATAAGGGGAAAAGATGCATTGGAACACCACCACCTGCAGTACCGCTCCAAGCCACACACAATCCTGATTTGGAGCTATCTTGCTATTCTTTCACTGCTGCTATGTCAACCTCCTAGAACTTTCTTCCTAACAGAACTGTGGTAAACCTATGCCTGATGGACTATAGTAATTTAAGGAATCGGCTCACCATCACCCTCTCAAGGACAGTTAGGGATGTGAGCAAGTCACTTTTTCCTGGCTGGCCGAGAGTGTGGTGCCGGGGCAAGGGCTGGTGAGGCGACTTGGTGGGGGTGCGAGGGCTGCATCGCGGTTGATGGTAGTGCACAAGCCTGGGCAAGTGAGGGAAGTGGCTACACATTAGGGAAACTTTGTATAAAGTGACCATTCCTCCGCAGCTGAGACAGTTCAGACACAGCCACATTGACATGCTTGGGTTCCTGCCTCTAGCTTCTCTGCTCACTCAAGCAGAGGCATGAAAGTGCCACCAGACACTCCAGAGCTTTTCACCCCTCAGGCACAGACTGCAAACTAATGAGCATTTTAGTGGACTGCAGAACAATTGGACGACTAGGCAAGTTGTACAACCTCCTTACTAAAGCTGGCCGTGGAGCTGTCACTGGTGGAGACTCTCACAGCCTCTTGCAATGTCATCATCCCAGTTTGGACCAGTCTCCCCCATGGTTCAAGCTAACAGCGCAGCCTTGCAGTGTGGGCTAGCAGAATGCCTGTGCCTGAACTGAGAGCACAGCCTGCAGTCCAGTGGGCAAAGCTTCTGCCAATTGGTCAGGTGGAGTGGGGCGGACGTGGGTGGGGTTTTGGGCAGCCAATCAGCACATTAAACTCTGGCCATTCAGGTGGTAGCCAGCACTCTCCAGGATGCATTAGAGGGCTTTCAGATTTAACCAAGAGAGATTCTTAGAAACCCCAAGCTAACCAACGCGTCTCTCTCTTCCATCCTGCACAAGGATTGCATCAGGACCGTGGAGCCTGGTGATCTAGTTGTTTGCCTTGTGGCAAACAGAGAGTGGAGGCGAAGGAAAAGAGAGCGTCAGAGGTGTCTGGCTGGGCAGAGGGAGGAGCAGCACCCTCTTGAAGAAAGGGCATCTTGGGGCTCCAGCACATGTTGCTGAAGAGCCACAGCGAGCCAACACTTTGTGGTGACTAATAGACCCAGGGTCTATAGACACCGTCTTTCATTTCTGCAGAGGACCGAAAAGAAGTGTTGGTGAAGACAGCGCATGTCTAGGGAACTGGTTGGTCACATCTGCCACCTGTTGCAGGATTTGGCGTCACGGGGACATGGAGGGCATCCACTGCCCGTGGCTGTGAAAGTGACCACAGTGTTCAATCTTTACGCCAGTGGTTCCTTTCAGTGCTCCACAGGTGACCTTTGTGGGATATTGCAAGCCTCCACCCACAATTGCATCCATGAGGTCACGGATGCCATCTTTGCGAGGGCACACAACTGTATATTTGGCCCTAGACCAGGACAGCCAGGATACAAAATCACTGGGAGTTGCCCAGATCTCAGGTTTCCCACAGGTGCAGGAAGCCATCAGCTGCACTCAAGTGGTGCTCAGATCTCCGTGGCAACAAGCGGCCAACTATGTCAACTGCAAGGTCTTCCACTCGCGGAATGTTCAGCTGGTGTGCGATGACCACAAACACATCCTACAGGTCTGCACATGGTTCCTAGGGAGTGTCCACAACTCCTACATTCTTAGTCAGTCATAGATCCCTGTCATCTTCCAGGGTCTACAAAAGCCGCAGGGATGGCTCCTCAGGGACAAGGGCTACCCACAGAGGCCGTGGCTGATGACACCCTTGCGGCAGCCTCAGACTGCAGCAGAGCAATGGTATAATGAGGGTCATGCTGCAACTCCCAACTTGGTGGAACCAGATCATCGGGATGCTGAAAGTGAAGTTCTGGCACCTGGACCGGTCCGGTGGAGCCCTGCAATACAGTCCACAGAGGGTGTCACACATTGTCATTGACTGCTGCGCCCTTCACAACCTGGTGCTGAACATGGAGAGGAGCTGGCTGAGGAGAAGATGGAGGTGCTGGATGTCTCCTCCGATGAGGAGGACATTGACGGGGATGAGGGTGAGGAGGTCCTCGAAGGCAACAATGCCACCAATGAGGCCATCGCACTGGCCAGAAGAGGCAGGCATGCGCAGGAGGGCCTCATAGCTGCTAGATTTGTGGAGGATGATGATGACATGTAATTAGGAGACACCATAAATCCTCACGTTGCATGTGTGAATGTTTGACTCCAGTCTGGCTGGTGGCAGCTCTCATAGCCTCTGTGAGAATGCTCCTGTCATGGAGATGGAGCAGAGGCCCTAATAGTCACTTGATTCCAGGAGGATGATGACGACATGCAGTGAGGACACTCCATAGATCTTCACATAGCCCCTGTGAATGTCTGAGTGCTGTCTGACAGAGGGCAGCTCGCTTGTGCTATGTGTTCAGGGTCATATCATGGAGACGCAACCGTGAAACTTTAAGTGCGCCTGATCCTTTGTTCGCCTTCAGCACTTGACCCCTTCAGGAGCACATCGTCACTGGTCAGTGATGCTGTCAAGATAGGGGCCAGTCCCAACTTAAAAGTGCTGAGAGCACACAAGAGAGAATGATGGAAATCTGTGGTGCCTGCCCACTACATTCTGGCAGCAATGACCAGCACCACCGAGGTGCAGGCATCAGTAATGTGTCCAGGGAGTGTGAGGCTGGACAATCACTTTGGCCTGAAGGCTGCACAAAGCACATGGAAGAGACTCTAAACTGAGACAGCTGTCTTTATCTTGTGCAGGAACCAAGGTTTCAAATCTGAGTGACACAAACACTGTTCATCAGAACAAGGAGCCATAGACTGGAGACATTCTTGGGAATTTAATTACAATAGTGAACATTTTTTAAAAAATCATTCAGGGGATGTGGGCTTTGCTGGCTGTGCCAGCATTTATTGCCCATCCCTAGTTGCCCTTGAGAAGGTGGTGGTGAGCTGCCTTCCTGAACCACTGCAGTCCATGTAGTGTAGGTACACCCACAGTGCTGTTAGGAAGGGAGTTCCAGGATTTTGACCCTATGACAGTGAAGGGAGGGCGATATATTTCCAAGTCAGGATGGTGAGTGACTTGGAGGGGAACTTTCAGGTGGGGGTGTTCCCATCTATCTGCTGCCCTTGTTCTTCTAGTTGGTAGCAGTCATGGGCTTGGAAGGTGCTGTCAAAGGAGCCTTGGTGAATTCCTGCAGTGCATCTTGTAGACAGTACACACTGATGCTTCTGTGCATCGATGGTGGAAGGAGTGAATGATGGTGGATATGATGCCAATCAAGCGGGCTGCTTTGTCCATAAGACCATAAGACCATAAGACATAGGAGCAGAAATTAGGCCAGTCGGCCCATCGAGTCTGCTCCGCCATTCAATCATGGCTGATAAGTTTCTCAACCCCATTCTCCCGCCTTCTCCCCGTAACATTTGATCCCTTTACCAATCAAGAATCTATCTATCTCGGTCTTAAATACACTCAATGACCTGGCCTCCACAGCCTTCAGTGGTAATGAATTCCATAGATTCACCACTCTCTGGCTAAAGAAGTTTCTCCTCATCTCTGTTCTAAAAGGTCTTCCCTTTACTCTGAGGCTGTGCTCTCGGCTCCTACTCTCTCCTACTAATGGAAACATCTTCCCCATGTCCACTCTATCTAGGCCTTTCAATATTCTGTAAGTTTCAATCAGATCCTCCCTCATCCTTCTAAACTCCATCGAGTATAGACTCAGAGTCCTCAAATGATCCTCATATGTTAAACTTTTCATTCCTGGGATCATTCTCGAGAACCTCCTCTGGATCCTCTCCAGGGTCAGCACATCCTTCCTGAGATATGGGGCCCAAAATTGCTCACAATATTCTAAATGTGGTCTGACCAGAGCCTTATAAAGCCTCAGAAGCACAGCCCTGCTTTTATATTCTAGTCCTCTCAAAATAAATGCCAACATTGCATTTGCCTTCCTAACTACCGATTCAACCTGCAAGTTAACCTTAAGAGAATCCTGGACTAGGACTCCCAAGTCCCTTTGCACTCCAGATTTCTGAATTCTCTCCCCATTTAGAAAATAGTCTATGCCTCTATTCTTCCTACCAAAGTGCATGACCTCACACTTGCCCACGTTGTATTCCATCTGCCACTTCTTTGCCCATTCTCCTAACCTGTCCAAATCCTTCTGCAGCCTCCCCGCCTCCTCAATACTACCTGTCCCTCCACCTATCTTTGTATCACCTGCAAACTTAGCCAGGATGCCCTCAGTTCCTTCATCTAGATCATTAATGTATAAAGTGAAAAGTTGTGGTCCCAACACTGACCCCTGTGGAACTCCACTAGTCACCGGCCGCCATCCTGAGAAGGACCCCCTTATCCCCACTCTCTGAACCAGTGAATGTACTAAGAACATAAGAACATAAGAACTAGGAGCAGGAGTAGGCAATTCAGCCCCTTGAGCCTGCCCCGCCATTCATTACAATCAAGGCTGATCTCATTTCGGCCTCAGCTCCAATTTCCCACCATCTCCCCATAACTTTTCAACCCATTACTAATTAAAAATCTGTCTATCACCTCCTTAAATTTATTCAGCGGCCCGGCATCTACTGCACTCCGAGGTAGTGAATTCCACAGATTCACGACCCTTTGAGAAAAGTATTTCCTCCTCATCTCTGATTTAAATCTACTACCCCTTAGCCTAAAACTATGGCCTCTCGTTCTAGAATGCCCCAGAAGGAGAAACTTCCGCTCCACGTCTACTTTGTCTATCCCCTTTAGCATCTCATATACGTCAATTAGATCTCCTCTCATCCTTCTAAACTCTAGCGCATATAGGCCTAAACTGCTCAATCTCTCCTCATAAGACAAGCCCCGCATCTCTGGAACTGTGTTTAGATTCCCAGAAGGCATTTGATAAAGTGCCACATTAAAAGTTATTGCAGAAAATAAAAGCTCATGGTATTGCAGGTAACATATTGGCATAGATAGAAGATTGGCTGGCTAACAGGAAGCAGAGAGTAGGCATAAATGGGTCTTTTTCAGGTTGGCAAGATATAACAAATGGTGTGCCACAGGGATTAGTGCTGGGACTTCAACTGTTCACAATTTATATAAATGACTTGAAAGAATGGATGGGATGGTTGCCAAATTTGCTGATGACACAAAGATAGGTGAGAAGGTAAGTTGTGAAGAGGGCAAAAGGAGGCTACAACAACATATAGATGAGTTAAGTGAGTGGGCAAAGATCTGGCAAATGGACTATAATGTGGGAAAATGTGAAATTGTCCATTTTGGCAGGAAGAATAAAAGAGAAGCATATTATCTAAATCGTGAGAGATAGCAGAGCTCTGAAATGTAGAGATGTAGGGATCTGGGTGTCTTAGTGCATGAATCACAAAAGGTTAGTATGCAGGAACAGCAAGTAACTAGGAAAGCTAATAGAATGTTATAATTTATTGTGGGGGGAATAGGATACAAAAGTAGGAGGTTATGCTTCAGTTATACGTTGCACTAGTGAGACCACATTTGGAGTACTGTGTACAGTATTGATCACCATATTTAAGGAAGGGATGTAAATGCATTGGAAGCAGTTCGGAGAAGGTTTACCAGGCTAGTACCTGGAATGTGCGGGTTGTCTTATAGGGAAAGGTTGGACAGGCTAGGCTTGTGTCTACTGGAGATCAGAATACCAAAAGGTGACTTGATTGAAATATATAAGATCCTGAGGGGTCTTGACAGGGTGAATGTGGAGAGGATGTTTCTTCTTGTGGAAGAACCTACAACTAGGGGTCACTATTTAAAAATAAGGGGCTGTACATTTAAAACAGAGATGAGGTGAAATTTCTTCTCTCAGAGGGTTGTGAGTCTTTGGAACTCTCTTCCTGAAAAGGTGGTAGAAGCAGCGTCTTTGAATATTTTTAAGGCAGAAGTGGATAGATTCTTAGTAAGCAAGGGGGTGATAGTTTATTGGGAATAGGCGGGATGCAGATTTGAGGTTACTATTAGATAAGCCATGATCTTATTAAATGGCAAAGCAGGCTCGAGTGGCTGAATGGCCTACTCCTGCTCCTTGTTCTCATGTTTGTATGCATAAATACAGATGGAGAGAGTGTAAGCCAGATGCCCGCTAGGCCAGAGGATAAATATGCCTGATGTGAGTGGATGGTGAGTGATCCCATGGACAGGATGAGGACAATGAAAGTGTGTGTGAAAGAATGAATGGCGATGTCCCTTGAATTGGCAGTGAGTGAGATCCCTGTGGATGTGCGATGAGTTTCTAATGTGTGAGTTGAGAGTGATGAAGAGAGTGATTTACCTTGGCGGAATGGAGATTGTTCATCCTTTTTTGGCACTGAATGGCTGTCTTCTTTTGCAGGGCGTTGACACTGACCACCACTACCACCGCCTTCCATGCTGGATTAGTGATGTTGCTGCCCCTCCTATGGCCAGAGTGAGGTAGTGGACATTACAGACGTCCTCCACTGTGTCCAAAAGGTGCTTGAGGGACACATCATTAAACCAGGGTGGCTGCAGCCTTCTTGCCTTTTGGGGCTGTGATGACTTGATGGAACAGGCAGGTTTCATCAGAAACAGTTAACTTTATTACAGACAGATTTACAGGCACTTACTCCTCAACCAGGACTCTTGTCAGGAAGCTCCACCGCCCATTCTTGATTTCATACATATCCATCCATTTGGAATGTGCACCTACAATTAACAAGAACATGGTACCCAAGAAATGTCCTACATAAACGATATGTAATCCAACCTAGAGTTGACCAAGCCACTCCCACGGATGCAGGGGAGTGGGAACAGGCAACTTCTGTTGTTGCTGACAGTGGAGACAATGTTTGACCAAGTTTTCAATGGGCAGAAATTTTTGCTCGGTGAGCGGTCATGCACCTGACCCGCTCAAGTGTGAAATGACGCACGTTGATGTCGACCAAGCGTGCAGACATCAATGCGCAGTCATGCGATAGTTCAGTCAGCAGGTGCACACCGGAGCCGGCAGTGTGCCCGCCAACAATTAAAAGGCCCGTTAAGGCCATTAAGTAATCAATTAACCTAAATTTTTTGCTGCCCAACCAACTTAATGGTTGGCGGGCAGGTGAAAAGGCTTTTTGGAAACTTCATCCACAGGCGGAATGAGGTTTCCAAAAGCAAATACAAATAAAATAAAAAATTTAATTTTTCATTAATAACATGTCCCTGCTTATGTGACAGAGTCACATGAGGGGACATGTTTTATTATGTTTTTATTTTCTTTATTTTGTTTATATCTTGTCAGCTCCCTGAGGCACGGAGCTGCCTCAGGGAGATTATGAAGCGCTCATTCGCACGCATGTATGATGTTCATGCATGGCTGACTCGCACTCCACCCCCCACCCCCCCCCCCCCCCGCCCCGCCGCTCGCATTTCACACTGGCCGGGCCTTAATTGGCTTGCCAGCGTGAAATGGTGGTGCGGTGCTGATTGCGGGCGGCAATCGGCTTCCCGATCACCCCCGCCTGCCCCTTCCAAGTCCGCCTGCCAAGGGCAAAATTCTGCCCAATATCTCATCAATACCTGGCCACCATACATAGCTTGGTGCAAGCATTTTCCTTAATGATATGTCCAGATGGGCACT
Source organism: Carcharodon carcharias (assembly GCF_017639515.1). NCBI lineage: Eukaryota > Metazoa > Chordata > Chondrichthyes > Lamniformes > Lamnidae > Carcharodon > Carcharodon carcharias. The sequence continues at coordinate 40,085,405 of NC_054470.1, forward strand.
ATAGAGTTCTGTCAAGAGTGGCTCTCTGCCTTCTGATGGGACCACCTCTCTTGGCCCCCACAACAATATTCACTTTGGCAGTTCAGTTCCATCTGTCTGACATGGAATGGTTTCAATTCTTCAGATACAGGCAAGTTTGGCCATCCTTTTAAGACAAAGTCTCTGACTTTCGATAATGCTGGATCTCTGTTCAGTCAATTTCTAATTTGTTTCGCACACACAGGTGAAGAATCTAAGAAGTTCAATAATAGCAGTAATTCATGTGGAAGCGGAGTATGCACAATGCTGTCTGGCAACGGGAGACGACTGAGTGCATCTGCATTTGCTATGTGTAGATCAGGACGGTACATAAAAGTATGCTCGTACGCAGATAATGTTGGAGCCTCTCATTGTATCCTTGCTGATGGGATGGCCTTGCCCTCTCTGAATAAACCCATTAATGGTTTATGGTCTGACACAATGGTGAAATGGAGACCACGCAGGTGCTGGTAGAATTTTTCACCTTGAGCACCACGGATAAACCTTCCTTTTCTAGCTGGGAATAGCCCCTCTTGGCTGTGCAGAGGGTTCTCGATACACAGCCAATGGGCCTTTCAAACCCATTTTCCATTTTATGGAACAACACAGCTCCCACCCCGTAGGGAGAGGCATCACATGTTAATACCAGCTCTTTCGACGGGTGGTAGTGTACCAATAGACACGACAAATGCAATAATTCCTTTGCTTTCATGAAGGCTTCTTCCTGACCGATGGTGGCTCTTTTTTACTAATGAGTGTGACGGTGCCAACACAGTTGATAGGTTTGGTAAGAAGCGGCTAAAGTAGCTGATCATGCCCAGGAAGGACTTGAGTTCTGTTATATTGGATGGTGATGGTGCACCTTTTATTGTCTGAACTTTATCTTCTATTAGGTGCAGTCCCATGGCATCCACCCTGTGGCCTAGATAAGTCACTTCTGGTGCCTGAAATGCTCACTTTTCCTTCTTGAACCATACACCGGCTTCCATGAATCTCCTTAGCACCTCCTCCAGATTGGTCAAGTGTTCTGTCTCAGTTAACCCAATGACGAGGACATCATCTAGATATACAATTACTCGTTGGAGTCTTTGCAAAAGGCCCTCCATTGTTCTCTGGAAGATAGTGCACACCAACGAGACCTCAAAGGTAGATGGGTGTACTGATAGAGAACCTTGTGTATGTTAATGGTTAGGTCCTCCCTTGATATGTGTTCCAGATCCAGTTGCTAGCAAGCATGGCTCATACCCAGTTTTGTAGAGGACTTGCCTCCAGCCAGTTTGGCATAAAAGTCATCTATCTTTGGGATAGGGTACTTGTCTAGTTTGGCTGTCTTATTTACGGTCAGTTTATAGTCTCCACAGATATATATGGTGTGGCTGGGCTTAACCACTGGAACCAAGGGCACAGCCGATTCCAAGAATTAAATGCCCAACTTTTCTAACCAGCACAGCTCTGTGTCAATCTTTTCTTTTAATGCATAAGGCCACAGATCTTGCTTTAAAGATGCGATGTGTTGCCTGTGGCTCCACGTGTATCTTGGCCTGCATGCCTTTTAACTCCCCTATTTCATCCCAAAAAACCACGTGGGTGGTCTTGGAGCCGTTCGCCACCCACGATTGGCTGCACACCGCCATTTTACATGGGTGGGCAAATTAAGGCCCTCCCAGCATGGTAGGTGCCCGGTAATGCTCAGTGCTACCTGTGCAGGCGGGGGATGGAGAGTTGGGGCCTTTTGCGCACGCGTGCGAAAGAGCACAAAAATCTCCCTGAGACACGGAGCTGCCTCGGAGATTGATTTCATTATGAGAATTTTAAATAAAGAAGCTAAAAATCATTTACACATGTCCCCTCATGTGACAGCACCACATGAGCTGGGACATGTTTTTGAAATGTTTGCAAAATATTTATTAATGTAATAAACCCTTCATGAAGCCTCATACCGCCCATGGATGAGGTTTCATGGAAAATTCGCAGGCCGCTTGGGCTCTTCGCCTGTCCGCCAACCTTAAGGCAGTTCTGTCAATATCTTTAATTGGTTTATTAATGGCCTTAATGGGTCTTTGACAGGTCGGCGGGTGTGCAGCCAACTCCAGTGCACACCCGCCAAATGGAAGGTTGGAATGACATGCGGTGTGGTGACGTCAGGACGCATGCCTGACGTCACCGTGTGTCATTTCACACGTCGGCGAGCAGGGGCCGCCCCAGCACGCCAAACAGAAAATTCTACCCATTGTATTTTCTTAGAAGTTCTCGAACTCCATCTCATTTTAGATGAAACATCTCAGACCAGTTGAATTTGACCTTCTGTAGCCAGTCTCGGCCTAAAAGACTGGGTCCTTCTCCTTTCACTATTATTACAGGCAGCTGGACTGTCTGTTGCTTGTAAGAGACTGGGACTGTGTCGATGCCCTCTAAATGAATAGATTCTCCTGTGTATGTTATTAGTTAGTGGTTGTCCGATCCAGGTTTATTGGCTGTCTACCTTCACTAAAATACCTGAAGGTGTGCTGTCCCACCACCATGGTTGAGGCACCCGTGTCCACTTCCAATTCGGTGGCTTCTCATTAACCAGTAGTATTATAGTAATAGGTTCAGTTTTCACAGCAGTCACATTATATAAAGAGTAAACGTCAGGAGCAGCAGCTTCAGCTGTTGTTGTACCCGTTACTTCTATACTGTTTGTTTGCTGTTTTGCAGACTGCTTCAATTTGGTCTGGGATTACCTAACCACGTGACCCTTCTATGGCAGTAATGGCATTCTGCCTCTTTGAACTTACAGGTATCTGCTCCATGGTCACCCCCACATCTTTGTAACAACTTTGTCTTGAAGTCACTGCTGAAGCGTTCCTGCTAGGCTTTTTAATGTTTCTCACCTTAAATCGAACTTCAGTTCTGCAAGCCTGGCTATTGCACCATGCTTGGCAGCAGATTCCTGTCCCACATGAAGTGCAGTGCCATTTTCCATGTGTTGCAAAGCCTGCAAGTCTCTCGCAGCATGGTGAGGGAAATTCCTACCTTGAAGTTGATGTTGACCTTGGCAAGTAAACAGTACTGTCTGGCGTCGCCCTGAACTCCACAACCTAATGTGTCCCTGAAGTCACAGTGTTCTGTTAACTGCTTTAGTTTCACTACATAGGTTGCGATGGATTCCCCAGGGTCCTAACTCTGGAATTAAATTTAAAACGCTGCATTATTCCAGATGGCTTCGGCTGGAAGTGCGTTTTCACGAGGTTCACTAATTCATCATAGGACAAGGAATTGGGTGCGTTCCGGGCCGTCAGGTTGCACATGCGGTTGTACGTTTTACTGCCACATACACTTTAGAGGATCGCTTTCTGCTTTTCTTCCACGGTAATCTTGTTTGCTACGAAGTAAAATCCGAGACGCTGTACATATTGGCTCCAGTCTTCCATAGTCACATCATAAGGATCAATTCTGCTAAAGAGTGACATGATTGGTGAGTGTTTTTTTTTTAAATTCGATGTACTCACAGTAACAGGGCGAGGCGCAGAGTTGGAGCTGATTTTACCCTTGTCACCAATTATGATGACTCGACAGAGCAGACAGGTTTCATCAAGAAACAGTTAAACTTTACTACAGATAGATTTACAAATGCTTTCACCTGAAACAGGACTCTCGTCAGGAAGCTCCGTCCCTAGATAGCCCATGCTAAAATCTCATTGGTTGGAGCCCTGATTGACAGAAGGGAGAGACTTTACCGCAGTTACCACAGGGATGGTGTCTTCTTTGCAGCAGTCCTGGGCTGGAAGCACTGAGAGTTGTTCACACAGCTGCATTTTAAATATGGCGCCTAGCTTGATGAAGAGGCAAAGTAAAGGTGTGGCAGGCAAATGAGAGCCTGCCCGTCATCAAAGTGGCCAGTTTCCTGGGAATGTATGATTAATGAGGTGTGATTGGGACGATAGGGGTGGAAAGTCGCCATTGCATCCAGCGGGTAAATTGTTCTTTTCCCCACCCGGTACCGCACTTAGTACAGATCTGGGATGATTCTGGCCAAAGTATCAGATTATACTTCACAACATATGGCAGTATAATTCTGTGTGAATAACCTGTGGAATAAACTCCCAGCGTGAACTAATATGACTGTGTGTAAACAGTCTGTGGAGAAAGATGCAAGTATGGACTAAAGATGTCTCCTTTTGTGGTAATCTGAGGTGCAATACACCTTTAAGAGAAGGTGAGCAGGTTGACCATGTGACTGTATGACCCAATAGTTGTGTAGCGCGGTCTACAATGTGAAGTTATTCTAGAGTAGGATGTGGTTGGAGAAGCACACATCATGTTAGTGTAAATAAATAGCAATAGCATATGCTTCACCTCATATTGATCTCTGCATCTGCAGTTTTTGTTATTGACTCATCTGCTGACAAATAAGTGTGCAACCGGTTCACGAGCAGAGCGACCCCACAGTAGAACCTAATACCCTTGATGCACTCAACCATATCCTGGACTGTGGGAGAAGACTGATCACTCACTGAGTGTGTGATAGTTTGTGTTTACAAGTCAACTCCTTCTCACCTGGCCAGCGATGGCAAGAGAATTGCTGAATAATGACAGCAATGGAAGGCAGAGTTAATACTTTAAAGTTAATTTGTTTTTTTTTTCAGAGCTCTTTTCGTGAGAACAGAGAAAGCTAAGAACTGACCTAATGGTTGGTTAGGTAAGTAGCGTAAAAAAGTTCAGTTGGTCTGTGAGTTAAGTACGGAGGGTTCAAATTTAAGAGCATTACCAAACAAATGAAGGAAGAGGATAGAGGGTTACTACTTCATGAAGGACCTATCAGGAACAACAGTGAAAGCTGAATCCATAATAGGTTTTAAGGAAAGTGGCTATGTATTTGAAAATAAAAGGTAAAAAGGTATGAGGAAAGAACAGGGAAATTTGAATAAATTGATAGCTTTTTAGAGAATTGGCACAGATGCAAAGGGCTATTAGCCTCCTCCTAGGTTCAAATAAAGAAAAGCATATATGTTTCAACTTATTCTGAGATAACTACATTCAAGGTTTGTTATTTATGTAGCTACAGCTATTACATGCACAGATTTATTTATTAGGGTGACTACTGACAATGAGGCTGGCCTACACTGCGTTTAGGATTAATATTTAGGGGTAGTAGTTAGTGAATAGGATTGAGGTTAGTGTTACTGGTTAGAATTAGGAGTTAGGGTTTAGGTTGCGGTTAGGGTGTTAAAGTAAATAGTTTAGGGGTTGGATTAGGGCATTAATGTTAGGGTTAAAATTAACAGTTAAGAGTTAGGATTAAGGTAGTAGATAGGATGAAGGTTCAGGGGTGGTGATTAGGGTTAGAAACCACAATTGCTGGTACATTCACAACAACTATTGCGATTGTGTCACTGATGTGTTGCTGTTGCTAATGTCACTGTCACTAGACACATCTTTTATTTATTTGCCTGGAATATGTATTGTCTACTTGCAATGGATGAGGAAAATACTATTTATTTTGCAAGAACCAATCAAAACTTCTTTCTGAAAATTTTCAATTGTGATGTATGTCCCTCCCCCACTGAGCAACACAGTGGGAGATTTGCTAATGCATATATAAAACTGTTGTGTCTATCATTTATTCATTGCACATCATTTTTCATACATCTGCCTCAAAAAATTGGTTCCTTATGCGTTTGAACCAATCAAAAATCACTTAATTTTACTCTTCCTATGCATCTATCTCACAAACTTATTTCTAAATCTTGCCATCAACCATGCACACACCTGTTCTCAAACACATCACCTTGCAACAGCAAAACCTCCAACTCAATTTTAATAATGCCAGGCATAGGAGATCCACTAGTGTGGGTATATATCCCAACAAAGCAATGATTTTAAGCTTCCTATGTACATAAAAACAGAATTTTCTTATTTCTATAGAAAACAGAATATTCTAATTAGATACAACTTTTAGGTTGATTTTACATAGATAAGTCAAGAGTTCTATCACTTTAATACTAATCACAATATGTGTTTTTAAAAATTTATTAAAAAGACCATTTTTAAAATTAAATATTAAAAGTAATGTTTTGTTAATGTTTTAATAAACAAGTATAATTACAATTTACAGTATAGGTAAATGTCATTCAAGGTTAGGATACCAATTTATTAACCTCTTGGGAAAATCCAAAGGCTCTAAAAGACAGAGGACAAAATACTTGCTCTGAGCTTGCAGCAACTTTTGCTCTTATTTCAGTTCCTACCATTCCTGTTTCTCTCCTTATCATTAGAACTACTCGGCAATTGCTGAGTATCAATGGTTTCTGATTTTTTTCTCATGGCTAAAGTATTTTTAATGTAAGTTCCATAAGGAAAAACACAACATGCCACATAATTGTTGTTTTATTGCCAACAGTCATACAATTCTTTTTTAATAATCAACAAATACAAATGTAAACATAGTTTATGAAAAAATGTTGCAATTAATTTATATTCAAAACAGCAGCCTCTGAGATACGCACTACTATCCGATCAAAAGGCACGTTTTTTGTAGCAGAGCTAAAGATTCAGTGTTGCCTGGCAGAACCTGTAAATTTAATTCTCTTATCTTCAGCAACTGTTTTGTGAGTTTTAAAATTGTTTCATCGGCCTTCACTTCACTGAATAATGATGAACCCTATGCTGTTAGCAAAACACTAGCATTTTAAAAGTTAAATATGAAGACAACAGTATGATTTGCCAGAAACTGGGCAATAATTTCACATTTGTGCTAAGCTTGATGGTAGTTTTCAATGAAATTGAGTATAGTAGTAAAAAATAGTCAATAATTTCTTGACTTCTATTAGACTTGTCAAAGTGACAATGATTGGTAGCCATGGATTTGGTACCATAATATCATGAGGAAAGCCATCCCAACCAACAACAACCGCTAGTTTTAAGCATTTTTTTTTTACATTTTAAGCCTTCCAATTGATTTCAATAAAGAACTAATCTATTGCAGGCTTTGTGCGTATTTTATGTAAGCTTTTAATAAGCTAATATGACTTGCTGCTAAGCAAATATCTTGAAAATTGCTTGGCATGTTTATTACATCAAAATGCTCTGTTACCTACAATTTACAATCATGAGAAAAACTGTAACATTCATTCAATTCACAGAATAAAATAATTATACAAATTCAAGAATTGTTTTAAATAACTTAATTATACTGTGGTAGATTCTGGTTGATTTAAATCTCTGAGTAATAAGCAAGTTCTTTGCATCCAACCACACAAGAAGCCAGATAAACCACCTCATCAATAAAATGTTTAATATGGTGGCATTTTTCATCAGCTGTATTTAAAATGTAGATTGTGTTCAATTCACACCAATATCAATTATATGTCTGTATGCAAAAGCACATCATACTCAAAAGAGTTAAAATGGTCTGCAAGTAAATGAAAAGCATTCAAAGTGAAAATCCTGTGTAATAATCGTATATCAATGGCAGACACTGTCATTACAGTTCTCATGTGTTCTTAATTTTTCAGATAAAAACAACACAGTCATAAAACACATTCACATGAACACATTGTTAGTAAGATTTCATTTACAATCTTCAAAGACAAAGTAAGCTACACCATCAATTTCAGTTTTATCACCAAATAGCTATTTGAAGATTTTGACTTTTTTTTTCTCTAAAAGACTATAGTTCCTTAAAATAGTAGCTGCAATTAAAGTCATTTCAGTTAAACATCTTCCTTTAAACGTTTTAAATATTGTGCTTCTGTAGTAAAACGTTCCATGTGAAGACACCAAGAAAAAAATCATAAAATATAATTTCTGCATCATGTGTGCTAGATATCAGCATTTCATCTATACAATAGTAAATGATTCAATATCTCTTAGAAATATAATGATTCAAGTTGAAACACAGAGCATAAAACATCTTCACAACCCTTTTTTCCAACCCAACCTTTTGCATTAAGTATTCAAGTAAAACTCCTGCTTCTTTTGAGCCACACAATATCAATTCACATAAATCACACAGTTATCTCAAAATTCAGAGATCTCTCCTCCTTGCTTCCACTAAATAATAGACCAGGGAATAAGAATTTCCACCAAGTTATTACAATCACATGACTAGCTCTGGCAATCATTGCTTTCTCTCAACTGATTGCTTCAGGCACAGTTCGCTTCCAGCTGAGACTATAGGCAAATTGCTGTCACGGTGATGGCAGATAAGGTGGCTAATGCTTTCAAATATATGATCTTTAGTCCGAACCTTTAAAAATAAACAATAAAAGAATATGAAAAGTTTAGTGCCAGAAAATGCCATACAGACATTTTATATTTTCCACACATGACTATGGTGCTTTTTCATTGTACCTGAACACACTGTAACCTCTCCAGTCTGGAATGCTTAGGACCAAATCTGGACTTCAGAATTTTCTGAACTAGAGAATGATATTAGAATGTGCAACCACAAGTGTGTGACCTGGAAAACACCATGGGCAGAATTTTCTGGGTGATGTGCAGGGGGGTGGGCCCCGCACGTAAAATGACGCACGGTGACGTCGAGCGAGCATCCCGGGGTCACTGCGCGCCATCGCGATATTTCACTGGGCGGGCGCGTGATGAAGTCCAACGTGCGCCCGCCATTAATTAACGGGCCAGTTAAGGCCTTTTGGTCTTCAATCGACGCCGATTTTTAGGCACCCGTGTGATCTTCAGGTTGGCACACGGGCGCAACGGGCAGGCGGGTAAGAGACTTTTCTATGAACCTCATCCATGGGTGAGATAAGAGGACTCAGTGGGGTCATCAATCTGCTTTGTGGAGTATTTATTGGAGAAAGTATTTTAAACTTGCCTGCAGCAGTTCAGAATGCATTCCAGCAGCTTTCTGTGTACTTTTAACCTTCAGGTCAGCACTCTGCAATCAGGAATCTTTTGCAGGCCTGTAGCTTTCAGGAAGCCTCCCCTTAGCCTGGTTATGGGATCTGACCTGACATGTCCACTGAAGGCAGCTCCTCTGAGGAGGAAGGGAGGGCTAGAAGGAGGAGGAGGCCAGGAGTGCACATTCAGCATCCAGGGGAGCCACCTTTGGGAGTACAGGCGCAGGCACAAGGGGCGCAGGGCCAAGAGGTAGTCCAAGGTGGAAAGGGCCGCCTGCTGCCAGGGTTTACAGGCGGCGAAGCGGCTACCTCAATATGTCTGAGGTGCAGTGCCGAAGAAGGCTCCATCTCTCAAGGGAGACAGTCAACTATATCTGTCAGATGATAGGACCTGAGATCTCCCCTAACTGTGTGGGTGGACACTCCGTGCCAGTGGCTCTGAAGGTCACAGCTGCCCTTAAACTCTATGCCTCTGGCTCCTTCCTAGGCTCAGTGGGTGATCTTTGAGGTGTCTCCCAATCAGCTGTCAGCTGTCCATACTAGTATCAAGCAGGTGACAGACGCTCTGTTCAGATGGGCATTGACCTCCATCCACTTCCGCTGCGACCAGGCAAGTCAGGCACAGCGAGCCAGAGGCTTCGTGGCCATTGCTGGCTTCCCCCGTGTCCAGGGTGCAATAGACTGTACACATGTGTCCATCAAGGCGCCAGCAGGTGAGCCCGGTGCCTTCGTCAACAGGAAGGGCTTCCACTCCATGAACGTGCAGATAGCGTGTGCAGGATGCTGATTCTACAAGTCTGTGCAAGGTACCCAGGCAGCTCCCACGCCGCCTACATCCTCAGACACTCCCAGGTGCCGGGGCTCTTCAGTGCTCCATCTGGCTTGATGGATGGCTGCTGGGTGACAAGGGCTGTTCCCTCAGAAGGTGGCTCATGGCGCAGCTCTGCCATCCAAGATCAAAAGCTGAGCAGCGGTACAATAGGAGCCACACTTCCACAAGGGCTGTGGTGGAGAGAACCATCGGTCTTCTCAAGATGTGCTTCGGATGCCTGGACCGCTCAGGGGGTGGACTCCAATATCCCCCAGATCGTGTCTTATTGATAGTGGTTGCGTGCTCTGCTCTCCACAATCTTGCGCTGGAAAGGGGGAACGTTGTGGATGATGAAGACATCCTGAAGGATTTTCCCCTCGGTGTTTTGGGGGGCGGGGCCCACTCGCTGAGGGGAAAATGATGCGGGATGACGTCGGGAGGAACCCCTGATGTCATACTGTTCCATTTAAATCTTCAGGAAGGCGGGCGGACAGCGAAATCAGCTGTCCGCCCGCCGACCTGTCAATGGCCAATTAAAGCCATTGGCAGGCTAATTAACCTTGTTAAAGACCCTACCCGTCCAACCTTAAGGCTGGCGGGTAGGCCAGGAGCCCCAGCGAGCTTCTGATTATTCATGAAACTTCATCCACTGGTGGGATGAAGTTTCATGTCTGTTTTTAAAAAATTTAATAAACTTTATGTGTTTCTTATTAACATGTCCCATCTCGTGTGACATTGTCACATGAGGGGGACACATTAATAATTTTAATATTTCTCTATTTTTTAACTTTTCTTACCTGTCAGTAAACTCCCTGAGACAGGACTTCGCCTCAGGAAGCAGTGCGCTCTTTTGTGCGCATGCGTGAAAGAGCGCATTTTGACAGTTGGGGAATCCCTCCACCCCCCCGCACAGGAATAGCATGGCGCTTCCTGTCGGGCAGGCCGCTGGGCGGGCCTTAATTGGCCCGCCCACTCAAAATGGCAGCGGGCCCCATTTCGGCGGTGGGGGTCGGCTGCCTGCCTGCCGCCGAGCCGATGGGGCCCGCTCGCCAATCGAGTGCTAAATTCTGTCCATCGACGCAATGTCTGCGGCTACACACGATGAGTCCAGCAGTGATTCCCGAGCATGCACAGGGAAAAGCTGACCCGGGACTACACCAAGAAGGCCGGGACACGTGGGAGGCTTTAATCCAATGAACCTTCATCTAGCACAACACAAATGCATCAGCAGGACCTGCCTTGCCTGGCATATCCATATTCGACACCTAAGTGCAAAATCTGCCAGGTTATCAGCAGGAACTAAGGACCTTGTACGTAAATTTGAATGCCCAAACAAACACTCATGGCAGTTTTCTTAAACATACACGTGTAGAACAAATGAGCCACCCTCAGCCATGGTCACACATTAGAATTTTAATTTTCAAATCAGAAATTCTCCCAATTATTAAACAATACTGTAATCAAGAAAAAGAAATCCTAAGGACCTAATCACGGGCGAACACAAAAGCACCAGTGAGAAACCCATGGTCTGCCTAATGTGCCTTATGTTTCCATTTCCGGGTGCTACGTCTTAGTGCTGCCCTGTCGCTCGGAGTGGCATCTGAGACAGCCTGCTGACTCTGCTGCCCTGTTGGCCTCGATAACCTTGGCAGTTGTCCTCTGGCCTGTGGAGCCAGTGCTGGCCCGGCCTGGGAGGGAGTGGCCAGTTCTACAGCTGCCATCTCCCCGGTCGTCGCAGCCTCACCAGATGATATGGTCACTGGGAGAGGGGCGGAGGAGCTGCTGCCTTCATCCGGAGCACCCTGAGAGGTGGCCGAAAGAGGCCAGGCAGCTGCTGCGCTGACATGAGGTCGACTCGGACCTCCCTGCTCACCGTGGATGGATGGGCACTGAGCTGGGAAGCTAATTGCCCACACCATCTCCCACACTGGCAGTGAGCAGCTGAGTTCATTGCCAATGTGAAGGCTTCTTGGTTTGAGCGCATCCCCAGGAAGCCCTGACAGGTCTCCTGGAGGAGCCTCTCCACGGGAGTCACCACTCTCTCCATGGAGGACGCATGGTGCACGGATATGTGGCTCATTGCTTCGGCAATCGTCCATGTGGCCTCTTGCACCATGGACACCAAGTGAATCATAGCCTCATGTATCATACCCAGATGCTCCCGCACACTCGGCCACAATTCCTGCAACTGCTGCGTTGCGGATGACTCCAGAGGCACATCGTCAACTACCAACTGAGCAAGTGCCTGGTCTCCTGCAGTCCTCTAACTGCTGGCACCATCGGTACTCTCTGTTTCTGCTAGCTCCTCCAGCGAATGTGAAGTGCCCTCTCCACTGTGCCCCGGGACACTAGCCGATGTTCCAATGCCCACCAAGGTGCTAGTATTTGCGCTGGTGCCTGCTTTGCAGAAATGGTGTGATGCTGGTGAGACTTGAGGGCCCTCAGGTATGAGAGGGGGCATCTGCTGCTCCTCCTGCCAGCCGTGCTCTGATGATGCTGAAAGGAACAACAAGGACAGTGGTTCAGTTAGTGTGAACACAGTGACACACTTCATCCCTTTCCCCTTGGCACATTAAGCGCTCAACCTTCCAGAACCAATTGACACAAACATTGGTGGGGTGGCAAATAGTGAGGAGGATAGGACATTATAGGAGGATATAGACGGGCTGACCAGATGGGATGATGAATGCCAAATGGAATGTTATGTGGATAAGTGTGAGGTGATGCACTTGGGCAGGATAAACAAGGCACAGGAATACATGATGGACGGTAGGACCCTGGGAAGTAACGAGGATCAGAGGGACCTTGGTGTGCATGTCGACTGGTCCCTTAAGGTAGTGGGACAGATACATAAGATGATACGTATACATAAGAAGGCATATGGCATACTTGACTTTATTAGCTGAGGCATAGAATATAGGAGCAGAGAGGTAATGTTCGAACTGTAGAAAACGCTGCTTAGGCCACAGCTACAATCCTGTGTGCAGTTCTGGAATGTGCATTATGGGAGGGGTGTGAATGCAGTGGAGAGAGTGCAGAGGAGATTTACCAGGATGTTGCCTGGGCTGGAGAGTTTCAGTTTTGAGGAGAGATTGCATAGGCTGGGGTTATTTCCCCTGGGGCAGAGGGGATTGAGGGGGGACATGATTGAAGTGTATAAAATTATGAGGGGCTTAGATAGGGTAGACAGAAAGGAACTTTTCCCCTTGGTGGAGGGATCAATAACCAGGGGGCATAGATTTAAGGTAAGGAGCAGAAGGTTTACAGGGGATGTGATGAGCAACTTTTGCCCACAGAGGGTGTTGGGAATCTGGAACGCACTGCCTGAAAGGATGGTAGATGCAGAAACCCTCATAACATGTAATAAGTATTTGGATGTGCACTTGCGATGCCATGGTATACAAGGCTATGGGCTGGAAAAGTGCTGGAAAATGGGATTAGAATAGTTAGGTAAGTGTTTGAGCTGTGCATCCTCGATGGGCTGAAGGGCCTTTTTCTGTGCTGCACACCTCTGACTCTATCACTCTGTGACCGAGCAATGTTGCAACAATAACTAATTTAACAATCATCAGTGCTATGGATGTTGGGGGGACATTGCGGATCTCACTGTTGGCCTCAAATACCTGGCCGTGCTACCCCAGCCTCACCGACACCAATTGACCTGGGTGCATGCCACCTCTCCAGCTCAAGGGCCTCCTGCTTGAATCTGCTTAAGATGATGAGGTGTGCCTGGCCGCCTCCAGTCCTCACACACTCCGAGGCAGTATGAGCATTCTTCTCCTGAGAAAGAGAGAACACCATTCATTGCAGCAAATTGCACATGGGCTCTGCATACGCATGCCGCACCCTAACCACAGTGGCCCATATCAGGCCTCCAGTGCCTCATCTCCCCACTACTGCTAATCACTCACACAAAGATAGCCTGCTCCCAACACCCCCCCAACACATGCTGCGTCATCACTTTAGGAACGACACGGTATTTGCTCCCATAGCAAAGATGTGTAACCATGTGTAACGTAGAGGACAGCAGATGGCTCTTGGCCATGACACATTGAGGCTCCCCTTCCACCATCTCATCACCGTGAATAGGACATGTGCTGAGCCTAGCTGCATCTCCTGCAGGTTGCCCCCAGACTAGTCATGTGCGTCCTAAGAGCAACACATGGTGCAGGGGAGAACTCATCTCCACACAGGCTGATCTAAGCATGGGCACTATCTGCTTGCCCACCCAACTAAGGAAAAATACCCAACATGATCCAATGCAGTCACGACAGTAAGACTTGGCGGGGGTGAGGGGGGGCCTCAAAGACTAAGGCTATCTGCTGGGTTAAATGCCCAATGCCAACATGTTACTCACCCTGCCAGAGCACAGCAAATCATTGATACGCTTAAGGCATTGGATCCAGATATGCCGCACCACATCGCGGGAGCTCACCACCTCCGCTGCTTCCTCCCAGGCACGTTTGGTCATGTCGGGGGGGCCTCCTCCTCCCTTCCTGGGGGGACCAACACCTCCCGCCATGCTGCCACCTCCTCGAGAATGGCAGCAAGGTATTCATTTGAAAAATGAGGGGTGCATTGGCACACTCGCTGGCCTACCCTGAAGCCTGGCTTGCTCCTCTGCCCCTCCCTCCAGCCTAGCCCACTCACCTGACCCCCTCTGGTGCGCCCTCGAACTGGCCATTGTCAGCAGCCTACAAAAGGCCTTCTTTTAAACAGAATGCCGGGTCGCCATTGGACCCGGCAGTCTGTGCGCGCCTGCCACCATCCGCACACTCCCGCTATCCATGGGAGCTGGCAAATATGCTGGACAGGCCTCAATTGGCCCGCCTGCATAAAATGGCAGGGTAGACCCCAACACAGGCAGCGATCGGATCCCCGCCCGCCTGCGCCCGCACCTGCTCTCCACCCCCATAATGGAAAATTCTGCCCATATAATTGTTTACTTCAAACATAAAACAGCGATAAAACATTATAAAGCAGTAATAAAATTGTTTTACTGATCCAAATAGTGTATCTTCCTTGCTTCAGCTCCCAAAGTACTGTACTAAAATGATGCCGATAACGTCGAAGGTCAACTCAAATAATTTCTGGACAACTGGTGCTTCTGAATAATAAATTCCAGACTCGAGGGGTCACATTGTATTTTCAAATATTTTAAAAATTCTGTTTCAGCATTTCGAGTAGGTGCAAATCAAAGCAAAATTTTAGCTATATGATTAGTACAAGCATTCATGCTACATTCAGTAACCTGGGTGATACAGTTTATAGAACAGTCTTTTACAGGACAGAAAGGCAGCATCAGCATTGTGAGGCTTGCTGGTTTAATTGCTGCATTTTTGTACCTAAAGCAGTTAGAGTAATTTTTTTTTTTACAAAAATACAGTCTTAAAATTGCAGTAAGGGAAAATTCTGGGTTCATTAATATATGAAGGATTGTAGAGAATAGATTTTTTCTTCCACTTCTTATATGTATTGTCAGCATCAGGTATCTCCAGCTCGAGAATAGTGCAGCCAAATGCAGAACAACAGTCCTGCTATACTGTCCTAACAAAGTATTATTAGTTTCAACTCAGGAAACAATCTCTTCTTGCTCCAGAGTGATAGTTCAATTTTCCATTTCAACTGCATAGCCCCTCACAACCTACCTCCAGTCTCCAATCTTTTTGAGGGAGCACCTAAATATGGGTAATTCTGCATATGAATGCATATGTATGAGGAACTGGGTTGAGAACAGTCAAATTTATTTTATGTATTACAACCAAACAGAGGACACGTTTATCCTCTCATTCTGGAGTGATTTTGAGAGAAAGGTTCTAAATATGAAAGGGTCTAATCGATCACTTATTGAGCAACTTTAGCAGTACTGTTGAAGACGTCTGGCACGTTTCTGCCCTCTTCCACTTCAGAACGACATATGGAAGTGATAAGAAGATTAAAAATCCCATCAACATGAAACAGGTAAATTATTCTGTTTATGTGTACTATGAATGTGTTAAACCCTCTTTAAGATAATGGCTTAAGATGCATCCATCTGTTGGAACTTTCAACTTCAGGAAAATTTGCAATGGACGCTATTGGCGTTTCCACTTGTTGTGCACCCTGCCTGACTGTCACTTTCACTGAAGTTAGTAGAAAGAAAAATCAGGTGAGGAATATAATGGTATCCAATTCAGTCGCATCTATTTTATGTCCCACTGAAGTTGAAAGTTCAGCTTGTGTTGCGTATGAATTATGATTTTTGTCAGGGGACTAAGACCTCACACTGGATGGGCAGAATTTTGCCCTTGGCGTGCGGGCTTGGCGGGGTCGGGTGGGGGCGGTTGGGAAGCCGACCATCGCCTGACATTGGGCTCGAAGGGCAATTCACACTGGCGGGCCAATTAAAGCCCACCTAACGTGGAACACAAGCGGCAGCGCTCAGTGCCGCCTGTGCAGGTGGGGTGAGGAGTATGAGCCAGGCAAGAGTGACCTTCAGGCATGCATGCGAGTGCACGCTACATAATTTCCCTGAGGCAGGGAGATGAACTGATTTCGGATAAAAAATTAAAGTTCTTATAAATGCTATGAAACATGTCCCCTCGTGTGACTCTGACACATGAGCAGGGACATGTTTTTAATCAAGTGTAAAATTTTTATGTGATTATTATTTGCTTTAGGAAACCTCATCCCGCCTGTTGATGAGGTTTCTTAAAAAATATAAAGGCCACTTGGCCTTTTTGCCTGCCTGCCAACCGTTAGGTTGGGCAGGCAGTGTAAATTTGAATTTAATTAACTTTAATTGTGCATCATTTTATGCTC
Organism: Carcharodon carcharias; assembly: GCF_017639515.1. Classification (NCBI taxonomy): domain Eukaryota; kingdom Metazoa; phylum Chordata; class Chondrichthyes; order Lamniformes; family Lamnidae; genus Carcharodon; species Carcharodon carcharias. Next base: position 40,101,875 of record NC_054470.1, read on the forward strand.
AGCCAGGTTGTGTGCATGCACACCTGCCGAGTGTAATTTTCTTCCCGATATTTTTATAAAATATATATAGATATCCTCATGGCTAATTTCTAAAATTTTGAAAGCTGGAAAAAGACTTTTTTAAATGGCTGAAGCTATGTCTGTCTGTGACCCTTAAAGAAAAAGAGCTACCATGGCAGTATCGCAGAAACATGTGCCTCATTATCTCTGAATGGATACTAACAGCCCCTGTAGGCTGTAGACACAAAATTCAAAGAGAATTGTACAAAGGTCATCTGCATTTCATAAATCAGGCCTGGCCAACCGGAGCCTATTCATCTGCTAGGACAAAGGACCCCAGAACTTTCCTTATAAGGTTCTGCTTAAAGACTGGAACATTTACCAATTTCAGGGACTCAGAAAAAGGGATACACGCACTTTTTCAAAGGTGCTGTGAAGAGGTGGGAGTCACGTGACATGAACTTCAAACTGGTGGAACCAGTTTTATTGCCTTGTTGTACTGAAAACCCAGTCTGCCATTTTAACATCTACAAGCAGAAGCACAGAAAAGGGGCTCTAGCTAAATTGAATACCTTGCCCCATCTATACTAGAATTTCTATACCATCGCCTACAAGACTGATACATCTCTGTATGCCTATTTCTTCATGTGACGACAACTCTACTAGAAAAGTGAATTATACAGCATTAGGTTTTCAGCCTGTGGATCTCCATTCATGAACACATGATTGGATTTTGATTCTAGACTCTGAACACACATGAAACAATAGTTCTTTTCGCTGTGGTCTTCGTCCTGTAAATCTTTCTTTTTCTATCCCTCTTTTACTGTGTGAGTGAAAAGGAGGCAATGTTGCTACCCTCCTCCCGCATTTGAGTATGTGCAAAAAAAACTCACCCTTTGAGTTCATCCTATCTTGAGTTTGCATTGGGGTTATTACTAAAAATTGGATCACACCAAAACTGACGGGTTGGGAAATACGCCACTACTTGCAAAGGAGGAAGCAAATAGAAATCAAAAACCACATTTCTGTTTACGGATGGGTGGTGAAAGGAAAGGTCAGGGCTGTTTAAATTAAACTCTGTCCTGTGTGTAACTTTTTCATAACATAGGTGTTCGTTGCTGGCATTTAACTACTACGTTGAGAGAAATGTGATGGTGCTATTGATGGAGTAAAAGACAAAACTATGTCAGTACTCCAAGACAGCCAACAACAATGACCTACATTTAGATCTATAAGAAAACCTATAAGAAAATAAAACAAAGCCGTGGAGAGAGAGTGGGGAAAAGTATCCAAACACCTGGGCCGGAATTTTATGGGCTCCCGAGGGTGGGATAAGGAAGTGGAGGGGCACGTATAATTCGGTGCCATGGCAATGGTGTCATTCCCACCCCCCACTACAACTTTACCGGCAGCAGGAGAGGTGCTTGCTCATGGCCCAATTAAGGCCCCTAAGTGGCCAATTAATAACCACTTAAGGGCCTCTTGCATACGCTGCTGAGATTCTACCCATAGTGGAAGAGGCCACACCAAGTGTCCAGCCCATCTGAAACCTGGCAAACAGGTGGCCTGACAAGAGGAGTTGTCTCCTTCTTGGGCCCCTGTGCTAATCAGAGGCCCCACGCTGCCTGGTAGTTCTCCTTTGTGGATTTCACCTTCCTCACATACTGATGATCTCCAACCCCGGGGCTTGCCAGCCTTGCCCCTGCCTAGATTTGGACTCACCTTTCACCTGGGCTGTATCGCAGCATCCCTTCCTTGGGGTCTGTTGCAGTCCAGGCTTTGGGCACTGTTCCCAGTAGTGGGATTAGAGCTGTCAACCATTTGATGGTCGAGAGCTCTTAGAAACAGGACTTCCTCCAAGATGGGAACACAAGACCAACCTTAAGCCAATTAATGGCCTGACTGTGGTGTTCAATTGTTCAACTGGTTGTCGTTTGATTTTGTGTGTCTGCTAACTGCTCACTGTGGATGATTGGTTAAGTCTGGGAGTGGTCACTGGACTGAGGTTGGCTGCTGTAAGCATGAGAGCAGACATTTTAAAAGCATTGTAAATAAAGCTCCTGTATACATGACTTTTATCCTTGGCAGATGCACACAATCAGCAGGCCTGCAACCGGTCAGGAAACGGGCTGCCATCTGCGATTGGCTCCCGAGTGCGATTTCATGCTGGCTGGCCAATTAAGGCCTGCCCAGCGCGAAATGCGTCTTCCCAATGGTCGGGAAGGGCTGGGCAGGGGCGGAAGCCTGTCGGCCACCAGGTCTAATGGTGACCCGAGGGCGGTTTCAAAACAGCACATGCAGCTCCTTGAAGGCTGCCAGGGAAGAACATCTCTTCTGCCTTGCAAAGGGCGAAGCCATGGTCTCAAATGTGCTGGAGACCCCAGGTGGGAGGGCAGGTCGGGTGGGCACTCAGACCCCGGGTTTTCGGACGAGGGTTTCGCAGTCCTCCTGGAGGAGGTGGCTGCCAGGAAGGACACCCTCATCCCCAGAGATGGAAGGAGGAGGCCCCTGCACCTGACAAAATGAGTTTGGGAGGAGGTGGCAGCCCAGGTCAGCAGCCACGACGTTGTGCAGCATCCATAGTGCAGTGCCACAAAAGGTTTAACCACCTGCTGCGCTCAGCAAGGGTGAGTACTGAGTTGTCATGGATCAGTATGTTGAAGTGTTAAGGTCTGGCTGTCACCCCGTGGAGTTCAGGAGTGTTAGAGTCTGAGTGCCAACTGTCAATAATGCCAAAGGTGTTGGGGGTGAGCCCTGGCTTCTTGTTCTGAGTGCCTTGCGGTTTGAGGGCTACAACTCGAATGTGCCCTGTTGATTGGGTGGGATTGGCCAGGCTACAATGACGTTGCAGGTAGAGGGTGGACTAATCAATGCTCCCCTGCCTTTTCAGGAGAGGACAAGCCATAACAATATTCAGATGTGGACAGGCAGAGGCCCCCCAAACATCATATCCTAATCAGATTTGAGCAGGATGCCTTGGTGCTGGAGAGGCACCACGCTCCTCGGTCAGCCGGTCGCAGAGAGGCTGGGGTGTCAGATGAAGGTAAGGGTGCAATGCACAGAGGTGAAAGTTTCGGATGGTGCAAATATTCTAGTGTAGTTTCATCATCGATGGAAGACTCAAAACTGGAGTCCCCATTGATCAATAAAAGACAATGGCACCATGATACAGATCTCCGTTGTCTCACCAGGGCACCTGGCATGCACAGTGATAGTGTGATGACTTAAACCAATGACATGTCATTGTTCCTTTAAACTTGCCAGCACACACTCAAATGCAGGACCCCAAAGAGTCACACCTGACACCAGAGGACTGTCAGGTGTTGCACGCGCATGTGTCACACCCACTTTCTGAACCAGGCAGCAGCACAGATACCAGCACCTCAGTGGGCGTTAGATCATTAGCTAGAATGTCGGAGCACAGCGATGAGAGGATTTCACTATTACTTGAGGAGCAGGCAGAGGCAGAGAGTGCCTGGGGTGCCAGCTGTTGGTGGATTACTGGAAACCAGGACGATGCTAAGTCAAAGGCAGCTGATGAGTCTCTGAAGTCAGCCATTAGTCGGCAGATGCTGGATTTCTAGTGTGATGTGCAGGAGGATCTGGCGGAGATTCATGATAGTATGCGTGACATGGTCTCTGTTGTGGAGGATTGTGTTAATCCTCATGTCCGAGCACACTGCCTCCTCCATTGAGAGAGTCGTGACTTTCCTGGAGAGGCAGCTCCAGGGACAGAATCAGGGGCTCCTGGGGTTGCGCTCAGACCTGCAAGCCCTCACACAGGTAATGACCTTAGGTGGTCAGTGCCAGTGTGGGAGATGGATGAGGCACCCAGTATCCCAGCTAGGTGCCCGTCCATCAATGGCGAGCAGGGAAGTCCACAGTGACCTCACGTTGGTGCACAAGCTGCTTGTCGTCTCTGTGGGCTCCTCTCAGGGCACTCAGGATGATGGCAACAGCTCCCCCTCTGCTAGTGACATGGCATCTGATGAAGCTGCGATGACTGGGAAGATGCCCGCCAAGGCATTGGCTGCTTCTCCCAGGTGGGGCCAGCACAGGCTCCACTGACCAGAGGATGACCGCCAAAATCATCAAGGCCAACAGGACAGCAGAGTCAACAAGCTGCCTCCAATGCTGCTGCCAGTGAAGGGGGTGGGGCACGAAGACGTAGCACTTGGAAAAGTAAGTTTAAGGCACCATGAGAACTGGAGGGATTGATCGCTAGTGATCTTCTGTTCTATAATGTTTTGTTTATGTTTACTGGTCTGGGAATGAAGACCAGAGAAGGTTATTTTAATTTGATTGGATTGTGAAAATGAGATAAATTTTGTTTTGTCCTGATGGCCTGAGTATGCTTCAACTTTTTTAGGAGCAGGGTATGTCAGTATGTAATTCTGGACGTGAGTGGCACGGACCTTTATTGCACAGACACTGAGTGGACTTTGGGTTCAAAGGAAAGGGTCATTTCAGACATCCGGGATGGAGGAGGCAGACCTGGCATGAGGTGGAAGTAGATTTTTGGCAGCCTAGCTAGAGGAGCATTGGATACAGAAGCCTGCCTCCATGCCTTCAGCATCTTCCTCACCGTGCTCCTCTTCTGATTCACTACTGGATTCATCCTCTATGGCCTGTGGAGCTGCGACAAGATCCTCTTACTCCAGTGGGTCCCCCCTTGCCAGTGCCAGATTGTGGAGAGCACAGCATGCAACCACTATCAGTGACACCCGCTCTGGGGAGTATTATAATGCTCCCCCTGGAAGGTCCAGGCATTGGAAGCGCATCTTCAGAAGACCTATAGATCTATGGTCCTCTCAACCATCACCCTTGTGGAGGCGTGGCTCCTATTGTATCACTGTTCTGCCTCTGCTCTTGGGTGGTGGAGAGGCATCATAAGCCACCTCTTCAATGGATAGCCTGTCACCCAGCAGCCATCCATCCAGTCGGACTGGAACACTGAATAGCCTGAATGGGGAATGTCTGATGATATAAGCGTCATGGGAGCTGCCTGGGTACCTTGCACAGACTTGCAGAATCAGCATCCTGTGATCACACACTATCTGCATGTTCATGGAGTGGAAGCCCTTCCTGCTGACGAAGGCACCGGGCTCACCTGCTGGCGCCTTGATGGCCACATGTGTACAGTCTACAGCACCCTGGATGCGGGGGAAGCCAGCAATCGCTGCAAAGCCTCTGGCTCACTCAGCCAGGCTGGCCTTGTCTGTACGGAAATGAATAAATGTCATTACCCACTTCAACAGAGCTTCTGTCACCAGTTTAATGCAACTGTGGACAGCTGATTGGGATGTTCCATAAAGATACCTCACTGAACCCTGGAAAGAGCCAGAGGCATAGGAGTTGAGGGCCACTGTGACCTTCAGAGCCACTGGCATGGGGTTTCCACCCACACAGTTGGAGGTGATCTCAGGCCCAACCATCTGACAAATGGAGGTCATGGTCCCCCTGGAGAGGCGGAGCCTCCTTCGGCATTGCACCTTGGACATATTGAAGTAGCTGCATCACTAACAGTAAACCCTGGCAGCAGGATAGTGGTTTATTCTGCGGTCCCTTCTGCCCCTTCCTGCTGGCCCTGCACCTCTTGTGCCTGTGCCTCTCCTCCCACAGGTCACTCCCCTGGAAGCTGCATTGGGACACCTGGCCTGCTCTCCCTTCTGCCCCTCTTTTCCTCCTCAGAGGAGATGCCTCCAGTGGAGACCACAATCCCCATTGCCAGGGTAACAAAAAGCTGTCTGATACCTGGAAGGGTCCACACATTAACAATCCTCCGGGGGCCTTGGAGACAGCAATGAGCCCTGGAATGAAGCTTAGAAATGCTAAGAAAGAAGCTCAGAACAGAGATGAAGCTGTCAAGTTCAAATAAGCAAACTATCTCCTAAATGCCTCACTACTCACACTAGCAATGCTGCTGACTCTTTTTATCCCGGATGAGGTTTTGCAAAATGTGGGCTGCCTGCCTGCCCATTTTGCCTGTGCGATTAGCACGAAATCGCAAGGGCAAGGAAAAAGTGGGTTCAATCGGGTTTTTAATGGCCTTAAGTGGCCTTTTAATTGATGGTGGGTGCAGCTCTGACACCCACATGCGCCCACCATCCAGAAGATTGCACGCGTGCAGGATGACGTCACAACGTTCGCCCAACGTCTTCTCGTACTATTTTATGCCTAATCGGGTTGGGCGAGCGCCCGCCCACAAGGTGTAAGATTCTGCCTACAGAATCTAATCTATCACCTCTGCACCTCTCCAAAGCATAAAATACAACATCAACAGCTGTTAATGACTGCCTAGCAAGCCGGCTGAGCCTGGGTGGGCTTGTACCAGAATAAAAAGGAAGGTGCTGAGGATAGAAGTGACATTCGAAAATTGAGGTGTTTTCATTGTAATAAAGTTGGACACACAAAGTCAGCGTGCTAGAAATTGCAGGGAAAATCTGTTGGAATTATAGGGGCGCAGAAAAATATTGGAAGTAAAAGTACTGTGGGTTCTGAAGTTCAGGCACAGGGAAAACCAGTGGTTTGTGTACAGGTAAAACAGGGAGAATCAATGATAGGTAAAGAAGTGGCAATGTGTTTACAATTTACCTAGGAGAATTCTGAGGAGCAGGTTGCAGGAATGTTTGAAGATTTTGTGTGTGAAAGGGAAGTCTTTCCATGTGTACAGGGTGGAGTAGGTAAAGATGTTAAAATGTTAAGTGACACAGGGACTTGTCAATCCTTGATATTGTGGGATAGTGACATTTGTTGTTCAGAGGGAGTATTGCAGGAACAGGTGATAATAAGTGGGGTTTATGGAGATGCTAGACCTATTCCATTAAAGAGTAAGTGGAAAACAGGTGAGGTGATGTTGGAGTAATGGAAAAATTGCCCATTTCAGGGGTTCTATTAATTTTGGGTAATGATATAGCTGGGTACCAGTCGTGAGTGGTGCCTATGGTAGTTGAGCAGCCTGTAGAAGCATTTTCAACAGAAATGTTGCACAGGGAGCATCCTGGATTGTTTCCAGGTTGTGTGATAACAAGATCACAGCCTCATAGGCTGAAACAAGAAGAACAGGAAGTTCAAAGGCAGAGAGAAGATGTGGTAGTCCAATTAGCTGGCACTGTGTTTGATAACATTGTTCAGGAAATGATGGGATAAGAATTAGTTTCGTCCTGTTTTTGGATCTGCCATGCCTGGTCCTATTGAGATAGACAGCACACAGAAGTTATGCTGCCTCTATTTGCCTGACTGGAAGAATGCTCAACAAATGGTCCAGCATTGTGCATAGCTAGTGCCTGTTTAAACTAGCCTGCAGCTCTTTGAAACAGCCGTCCCTTCAGTGACTGTCAACACTGCAATTGGCTGCAAAGAAAAGCTGAATAAATGGAGCACAAGGGAAGAGAGATGTGATGTTGGATGCCTTAGTAATGGAGGTAGACAGGAGAAGCAAGGCCATGTTTCTGCAGGGCACCCGAAGATCCTGAAGAAATACCCACTGAATGGAATGGAACAGGTGACAAGGGAGGTGAACTCCCAGAGCTTGGTCCCAAGGACATGGTAACATCTCAATAATCCAGACAGGTGTTCAAGGTCAGTGAAGGAATCTTCAAAGGACATCTCATACCCAGCGCACCGCTAACCTCTCTCATTTCTCAATGCACTACACCCCTATCACTCACCCATCAGCAGTCCTATCCAGCAATCTGTCCTCTAATAGATTACGAGAATTGCTGAGGTGCCAACTGGGGTATGATGGGGGTGGAGGGTGAGGTGAGGGAGAATTGGGGGGGCCGTGGTGTTGGGAAAGTGGAGTAGCAGTGGCAGTATGGAACACATACCCCTTCTCACTTTCAGGATATTAGCAATTGTGCTCTCACCACAGCCACATCAACAGTGCTCTTGCTGGTGCTCCTCAGCTAGCCAACCCAGACTGCTAAGGTGGTGCATTCTGAAACCAGACTCTCAAGGCTCTCAGCTGCTCAAGGATATCCAGAAAGGCCGTCTGCAGCTTCCCCCACTGAAAACCAGCAGCCTTCCACCAGCCATGCTGCAGCCACAGTCGTAACACTGCATAGAAGCATTAGATCAGACAAAGCAAGCGACAGGACAAGCACTAAGGAAAAAATAGTTCATTTATATTTGTTTAATTGAATGTGTATTTGGATATAGATGTTATGCAATGGTTTTTTGTTGGTGTTTTTCATTGTTGTCCTACCAGTCTATGTGCCAAAGCCCAAAGAACCATTATGGTGCAGGGTCTCATAGTGAGGGTGGGAGGGTAGGCCCGGGCATTGAGGGGAGAGGTGGGCTGGGCGGTTGTGATGGCAAAGTCAGGCAGGGAGGGTGCACCCAGTGGGGTGGGGGGAGAACAGACCTTGAGGTGGTGGGGGGGGGGTGTCGGTGGAGGGGAACAACAGGTCTGGAGAAGGGGCCACTGATGGAGGTGCTCCGTCCCACCCCTTTCCTGCCCAGGGTGATCTGCCAGGCTGCCCCTCCATCCCTGAACTCTTTCTGACAGCTGTAAAATTGCGGTTGAATGGGAAGCCGCCCTTAAGGGGCCAATAATCGGCCACCTAAGGGCCTACTTGGGGTGAGGGTAGGCAGACGTTTCAGATGTGGGTGGGAGGTCAGCGGGAAGGCCACTCAGGGAATTATACAGCCTCCCCACTTGCAAACCCACTGGCAGGGTCTGTAAAATTCAACCCCATAATATCTGACCTGTATGTGCCTGTGGCATGAGACACCTTTCTCCAATTCTGGCAATGTTGGTACTACATTAACTACGATGCACCTAGCATGCCTCCCCAGCATGTGAATGAGGAGGCAGTGCAACAAATATTCACTGAACTGATTCCTGGAAAGAGGAGATTGTTCTGTGAGGGAAGATTCAGTAGACTGGGCCTATATTTCCTAGAGTTTAGAAGAATATGAGGTTTTCTTAAAAAACATATAAAATACTTAAGGGACTTGGAAGGATAGATGTTGGGGGGATGTTTCTTTTGGCTGGGGAGCCAAGAACTAGGGGTCACAGTCTCAGAATAAGGGGTAAGTTATGGCTAGGATGGGGTGAAACATTTTTACTCAAAGGGTTGTGAATTCTTGGAGATCTCTATGTCAGAAAGTTGGATGTTCAGTTGTTGAGTATATTCTAGACAAAGATTGATAGACTTCTGGATACCAACAAATAAAGGGAGAATAAGGGAAGGTGTATTTGAGGTAGAAGATCAGCCATGATTTTATTGAATGTCAGTTGGTTCAAAGGACCAAAAGGCCTATTCCGGAGCTCATATTTTTTACCATCGCAGCATCACTCACTTTGCACACTTGACCATTAAACACAGGTCTGCTGTTGTAATGTGCACTTATGTTAACATCGAGCAAATAACTTTCAAAATCTCTGCTGTGTGTTTTATAATACAGATCCTCCAGGAGAACATTCTATATAACTGGATGTAGTTATTTATCCCAGAATCTTAAAAAACAGCAGTATTAACATTATGTGTCTTGAGTATGATTACTTACAATTCCTTCAGGGTCGACCAGGAGAAGATGTTTAGCCTGGCCATTATGCATGCCTGTTAATACATAGGATCCAGGGTTGGTCGTACTTTTTCTAACCAGAAAGTCACCATCAGTTGTCAGGAGCTGCTCTGCATCCTTTCTGCTCATTTCCCCATGATACCATGGTTCCTCCTTGAGACATTCCTTCACTGTATCTGTGGTTGTCTTACATAAATGAGGGCTGTCACATGGAAGAGACGAAGTTTTGTTTGAAAATTGCCCACCTGTCTGATGCTTTAAGGCATCTTCAAAGGGTTCTGGTTACAGTGTAAACAAGAAACAAATATGAAATAGGTTAGTTTTGTTCCATCAGTCTGTTCTTCCTCATTTTGCTCTCCCACGTTGTCTAGCAATGAATCGAAACAAAATAATTTTATGAAAATAACTTCAATAAGATAGAATGGTTTCAACATTTCTGTATTGGGAGCTAAAACATGGTATAATAAAGGATATATTCTAGAGGTATTTCATATAGATTCTCATACAGTAAAAAATCCACAGGCAATATGTAAAAATTCATCTGGTTGGTACATGTAACAACATTGTAACTTTTTTTATTTGTTCATGGGTATGGGTGTCGGTGTCACTGGCAAGGCCAACATTTATTGTCCATTCCCAATTTCCCTTGAGAAGGTGGCTATGAGCTGCCTCCCTGAACTGCTGCAGTCCATGTGGTGTAGATACACTCACAGTGCTGTTAGAGAGGGAATTCCAGGAGTTTAACACTGTGATAATGAAGGAAAGGTGATATATTTCCAAGTCAGGATAGCATGTAACTTCGAGGGGAACTTGCAGGTATGTGTTGTTGGGAGTTTCATTCATCCAGGCAATTGGAGAGCATTTCATTCACACTACTGATATGAACCTAGTAGAGGGTGGACAGGGTTTGGGAAATTACTCACCACACAATTCCCAGCCTCTGACCTGCTCTTCTAGCCACAGTATTTGTGTGGCCGGTTCATTTAAGATTCTGATCAATAGTGACCCCTAGGATGTTGATAGGGGGTGGGGGAGGTGGTAGAGTGGGGGGACAAGTTGGGTTTCAGTGATGGTAATGCCATTGAATGTTGAGGGAAAGTGGTTAGAATCTCTCTTGTAGGAGATGGTCATTGCATGTGTGGCATGCATGTTACTTGCTACGTTATTGGCCCAAGACTAAAGTTGTTTAGGTCTTGTTGCATTTGGGCATTAAGTGCCTCATTATCTGAGGAGTTGCAAATGGAACTAAACAATGTGCAATCATCAGTGAACATCCCCACTTCTGATATATGCTGAAGGGAAGGTCATTGATGAAGCAGTTGAAGATGGTTGGACCTAGGACACTGCCCTGAGAAACTCCTGCAATGATGTCTTGAGACTGAGATGATTGGCCTGCAACAACCACAACCATCTTTCTTTGTGCTAGTTATGGCTCCAACCACCATCTTGATTCCCATTTAATTCAATTCTACCAGGGCTGCTTGATGACACAGTCGGTCAGGTGGCAATAACCTTCACTTCAGCTCTGGATCAGCTCTTTTGTCCATGTTTGGACCAAGGCTGCAATGAAGTCTGGAGCCAAGTAGCTCTGGTAGAACCCATTTGTGAGCAGGTTATTGATGGGTAAGTATTACTTGAAAGCACTATTGATGACACCTGCCATCACTTTGCCGGTGATTGAAAATAGACTGATGGGATGCCAATTGATTGGATTTGGTCTTTTTATTGTTGACATACTTGACAATTTTCCACTTTGCCATGTAGATGCCAGTGTTGTAGCTGTTCTGCATTCATGGAACTTTCCTCTGGTTGGTATTTCAACTGATCAGACAAAATTTTAATGAATGTAGGTACAACATTGTTGCATACAGTGGCTAGAGGAATTCTAACAACCATGGCCAGGATTTTGCAGATGGTGGGGTTTCCTGTTCCAAAATTCGAATAGTTGGCAGGGAACCCATCCCCGCTGACATTGTCTGAATCGCAGCGATTTCACGCTGCAAGTGATAATTGGCTGCAGGCAGGACTGCTGCCCCTCACTTAGGAGGAAGTTCTACCTTACAGAACTGCCGGCCAATCAGGTTGGCTGGCAATTGTCTAGTCCCTCCAGTGCCAGAAGCATGCAGTCCTCCGAGCCTCAGTCCCCGGAGTGCAGGCAAAGGCAAGTTTTGGGAGTCTCTGATCGGGAAGGGTAGGGGAGGCCGGGGTGAGTCGATAATGGGGGATTGGGGTTTCGGGGGAGAGGTGGGGGCTGGGGGAAGGTGGTCCAGCAGCCACTGGACCTAAAGTGGGAGGTGGGTGCCCCCAGGTTCTTTTTTTTATTCATTCGTAGGATGTGGGCTTCAATGGCTAAACCAGCATTTATTGCCCATTCCTAGTTACCCTTGAGAAGGTGGTGGTGTGTTGCCTTCTTGAACCGCTGCAGTCCGTGTGGTGTAGGTACACCACAGTGCTGTTAGGAAGGGAGTTCCAGGTTTGTGACTCAGTAACAGTGAAGGAACAGTGATATATTTCCAAGTCAGGTGACTTGGAGGAGAACTTCCAGGTGGTGGTGTTCCCATCTACCTGTTGCCCTTGTCCTTCCAGGTGGTAGTGGCCAAGGGTTTGGAAGGTGCTGTTTAAGGAGCCTTGGTGAATTCCTGCAGTGCATCTTGTAGATGGTATACATTGCTGCTACTGTGCTTTGGTGATGGAGGGAGTGAATGTTTGTGGATGTGGTGCCAATCAAGCGGACTGCTTTGTCCTGGATAGGTCAAACTTCTTGAGTGTTGTGGGAACTGCAAGTATGGAGTATTCCGTCACTCTCCTGACTTGTGCCTTGTAGATGGTGAACAGGCTTTGGAGAGTCAGGAGGTGAGTTACTTGCCACAGGATTTCTAGCATCTGACCTGCCCTTGTAGCCACAGTTTATATGGCTACTCCAGTTCAGTTTCTGGTCAATGGTAACCCCCAGGATGTTGATAGTGGGGGATTCAGTGATGGTAATGTCATTGAACATCCAGGGGCGATGGTTAGATTCTCTCTTGGAGATGGCCATTGCCTGACACTTGTGTGGCAGGAATGTTACTTGCCACTTGTCAGCCCAAGCCTGGATATTGTCCAGGTCTTGCTGCATTTGGACATGGACTACTTCAGAATCTGAGGAGTCGCAAACGGTGCTGAACATTGTGCAATCATCAGTGAACATCCCCACTTCTGGCCCTATGATGAAAGGAAGGTCATTGATGAAGTAGCTGAAGATGGTCGGTCCTAGGACACTACCCAGGGGAACTCCTGCTTAATGTCCTGGAGCTGAGATGACAGGCCTCCAACAACCACAACCATCTTCCTTTATGCTACGTATGACTCCAACCAATGGAGAGTTTTCCCCTGATTCCCATTGACTCGAGATTTGCTAGGGCTCCTTGATGCTACACTCAGTCAAATGCGGCCTTGATGTCAAGGGCAGTCAATCTCACCTCACCTCAGGAGTTCAGCTCTTTTGTTCATGTTTGAACCAAGGCTGTAATGAGGTCTGGGGATGAGTGGCCCTGTCGGAATCCAAACTGGGTGCCAGTGAGCAGGTTATTACTAAGCAAGTGCCGCTTGATAGCACTGTTGATGCCCCCTTCCATTACTTTACTGATGATCAAGAGTAGACTGATGGGGCGGTCACTGACTGGGTTGAATCTGTCCTGCTTTTTGTGTATAAGACATACCTGGGCAATTTTCCACATAGGTGGGTAGATGCCAATATCGTAGCTGTACTGGCACAGCTTAGCTAAGGTCGTGGCAAGTTCTGGAGCACAAGTCTTCGGTACAGCTAGAATATTGTCAGGGCCCATAGCCTTTGCAGTATCCAGTGCCTTCAGCCATTTCTTGATATCACATGGAGTGAATTGAATTGGCTGAAGACTGACATCTGTGATGTTGGGGACCTCAGGAGGACTCCAAGATAGATCATCCACTCAGTACTTCTGGCCAAAGATTATAGCAAATGCTTCAGCCTTATCTTTTGCACTGCTGTGCTGGCCTCCCACCTCATTGGGGATGGGGATATTTGCGGAGCCTCCTCCTCCAGTGAGTTGTTTAATTGTCCACCACCATTCATGACTGGATGTGCCAAGACTGCAGAATTTAGATCTGACCCGTTGGTTGTGGGATTGCTTAGCTCTGCCTATCACTTGCTGCTTATGCTATTTGGCACACAAGTAGTCCTGTGTTATAGCTTCACCAGGTTGGCACCTCAATTTTAGATATGCCTGATGCTGCTCCTGGCATGCCCTCCTGCACGCTTCATTGAACCAGAGTTGATCCCCTGGCTTGATGGTTATGGAGAGTGGGGGATATGCCGAGCCATGAGATTGCAGATTGTGTTTGAGTACAATTCTGCTGCTGCTGATGGCCCACCATGCCTCATGGATGCCCAGCCTTGATTTGCTAGATCTGCTCGAAATCTATCCCATTTAGCACAGTGGTCGTGCCACACAACACGATGGAGGGCATCCTCAACATGAAGGTGGGACTTCGTCTCCACAATGACTGTGCGGTGGTCACTCCTACTGATACCGTCATGGACAGATACATCTGCGGCAGGCAGGTTGGTGAGGATGATGTCTAGTATGTTTTTCCCTCACCGCCTGCCACAGGCCCCGTCTGGCAGCTATGTCCTTTAGGACTTGGCTAGCTCGATCAGTAGTAGTGCTACCGAGCCACTCTTGGTGGTGGACATTGAAGTCCCACACCCAGAGTATATTCTGCATCCTTGCCACCCTCAGTGCTTCCTCCATGTGGTATTCAACATGGAGGAACACTGATTCATCAACTGAGGGAGGGCGGTACGTGGTAATCAGCAGGAGGTTTCCTTGCCCATGTTTGACCTGATGTCATGAGACTTCATGGGGTCCAGAGTTAATGTTGAGGACTCCCGGGGCAATTCCCCCCTGATTTTATAATACTGTGCTGCCACCGCTGCTGGGTCTGTATTGTTGGTTGGACAGGACATGCCCAGGAACGGTGATGGTGGTGTCTGGGACATTATCTTTAAGGTATGATTTTGTGAGGATGATTAACAGGCTGTTGCTTGACTAGTCTGTGAGACAACTCTCCTAATTTTGGCACTAGCCTCCTGATGTTAGTAAGAAGCACTTTGCAGTGTCGACAGGGCTGAGAATGCCATTGTCGCTTTCGGTGTCTAGGTCGATGCCGGGTGGTCTGTCTGGTTTTGTTCGTTTTTTGTGACTTTGTAGTGGTTAAATACAACTGAGTGGCTTGCTAGGCCATTTCAGAGGTCATTTAAGGGTCAACCACATTGCTGTGGGTCTGGAGTCATGTAGGTCAGACCAGGCAAGGACGGCAGATTTCCTTCCCAAAAGGACATTAGTGAACCAGATGGTTTTTACAACAATCGACAATGGTTTCATGGTCACCAGATTTTTTTATTGAATTCAAATTCCGCCCTCTGCCGTGACAATTACCCTGGGTCTCTGGATTACTAGTCCAGCGACAATACCACTACGCCATCATCTCCTCCCTGATGGAGGCACCCCACCCAAGGCCTAAACCCGAATATTTTCAGGCTCCCCCCATACCTGGGAAATCCTACCGCCTGCCTAACAATTGAGGCAAGGGCGGGCTGAGGCCTTGCCCAACCCAGCGTAAATTTTCTGAGAGGTCGGGATCAGTGGGAACTCAGCGGGAAGTTCATTCGTGCTATTTCACGCTCAGCTCCGCCTATAAATCCGCCTTCAGGGGAGGGTGAAATTCAGGCCCATGTGTTTTACACAGACCGTGCTGTATCAACAACTATTACAATGAGAATTAATTAGAGATTTATGAATAATTATGCTCACACCTGGCTGCAAATGAGTTGCTCGCCAGATTTCTTTCAATCCAGGTACCCTAAGTGAGGAGAGTAAAACTCAAGGGATTTGCATCATTAGAATCCCAGAGACGTGTAAATATTTTTGCTCCAAATTTCTGGAGGCAAGGAAAGTGTACCATGTCCTTTCATGTGACCACCTGATTTAAGCTTTGTCTCAAATTTCAGCCGGAGGGAGTGGGATAGTCTGCATTCCCCTAAGTTTTGGAGTCTTTTCTAGGAGAACTCTTGAGGTGCTCCAAAAACAGAGGATAACCCCTCTGAAAAACTCTCATAAAGTTAATGTACACATTAATTCTGGTGGAAATATAATTGCAATCTAAAATCATATTATGGGCGGAAGATTGTTGAAGCGACAGAGGGGTCTCACCTGATAGCCAGAAAGCTGGTAAGAGACCTGTGCTGCCTCTTTTCAGGAAGGCCCACTGAACCACAAGCCAAGCAGGCAAAGGTGAGCTTTCCCTGGAATCAAGACCCTCGAGAGAGCCGGGCAGGGTGGGGGGACAATGTCTGGAGGAATTGCCTCCCCTCCACTTTACACCTCCAGCGTCAGCCATTTTACAGTCTCCCAAAAACATTGAGCTGCAATATGGAGCTCTTGCCTGTCTCCTGCAGTTCACCATCTGCAGGCTAATGAAGCCTCAACTTCAAAATGGCTTGGGCTTCATGTCAGCTAAAACACAACCCCTCTGCCAATTTCATGCCTGATCCAGATGTTATTTTAAAATCACCCACATGAAAAAATGCTGTAGGTAGAAATAAGACAATGCTCACTGTGCTGAGACTAAGATTGTAAAAGGACAAATTAAAAGGCCTAGGAAAAGAGAGACTGAGAAAAACAGAGACAGAAACAAAACATGTCAGCAAAAAATGATTTCAGTACTAAAATAGAAAGAGGACTGTGAAAGAAGTGGTAAGAACATCAAAGAACCCAAAAAGGTTTAAAACTGACAAGCAAAATTTGTGAATATTCTGAGTGATTTTTTCCTCAAAGAAATTATAAGGAAGACACAAACAACATCTTCCTCAAAAAATGGACCATCAAAGCTAAATTCATGATTTGGACACAAATCAAAGAGAAGTCCTCTCCATGATGAAAGAGGTCAAAACAAACAAAGCCCCAAGGTTAGGGGTAAATTGCATTTATGTTCAAACACACACAAGAAGTGGAATTTTACATCCCCATTGCTGCAGGGGAAGGGTCATAAAATCCGGTGAACCGTTCGAAAGTCTATTGACTTCGGCGGGACCAGAAAATTCTGCTGGCGGGAGGGGCCATAAAATTCCACCCAAGGAGATTCATGAAGCACTGACAACTATTATGAGGGAGTCAATGGACACTGAGGAGGTACCATTATGTTGGGACAGGGTGATAGTCATATTCAAAAAGGGTGACATAAAGGACACAGGGGAATGCCCATGCATTAGTTTTACTTCATGTAAAATAATGGAATTACTTATCAGGGTTTGTGGATGATCCGGAGAAGAACAACCATTGGTAATTGACATGCAACACATCTTTAGATTGCAAAGGCCAATATTTGACTAAGCTTGGTTTAGTGAGGAAGTAACAATCTATGAAAGTTGGCAAATCCTATTTCATGATATACATAAAGTTTCAGTAGGTATTTAATAAAGTTCCATATGAAAGGTGATTAATTGAAGGCTATAGTAGCCCAGTGGTTATATGACTGGTCTGACAATGCTGAGGTTATAAATCGAAATACGAGGACCAGTGTTGAAGAATGAGGTTAGAGAAACATAAAGGATTCTGAGGGGGCTTCACAAGGTGGATGCTGAGGATGTTTCCTCTTGTAGGAGAATCTAGAACTAGGAGGCACAGATTAAAAGAAAGGGGTCTCCCATTTAAGACAGGTGGTTAGGAATTTCTTCTTTTAAAGGGTCATTAATCCTTGGACTTCTCTTTCACGCAGAACAGTGGAGGCTGGGTCATAGAATACATTCAAGGCTGTGATAGACAGATTTTTGATCTGCATGGGTGTCAAGGGTTATGGGGGACAGGTAGGAAAGTGGAGTTAATGCCACAATTGGATCAGCATATTCTTACTGTATGGTCGGGCAGGCTCCATGGACCAAATGGCCTCCTCCTGCTCCTATTTCTTATGATCTTATAGTCTCATCATCCTAACTGTGCTGTATACTTTATTCATCTACATAGGGTAGTGCACTGTGGCTAGCCTTACCTTGGCTGAATTCCTGAGGCCATGAGCCTATTTTCTCATGATCCCTTTATCCTCTGGATGCATGAAACTACATTAACTCTGGTAATCACTTCCTGTCAAACAGACTTCTATGATGTGATTTTGCTATATGCATCACTAAAACTGCCCAAGAAAATAATAACTTGCATTTATACAGCGCCTTTATCATAATAAAATGTCCCAAGGTGCTTTATGATCAACAGTGATCATAACTCCATTAGATTCAAGATTGTTATGGAAAAGGACAAGATTGGGCCAGAAATCAGAGTTCAAAATTGGGGGAAGGTCGATTTTAATAAAATCGGATATGATTTGGCCAGAGTGGACTGGGAGCAGTTACTTTTAGGTAAATCTGCGTCAGAGCAGTGGGACTCATTCTAGAAGGAAATAGGGAGAGTACAGGACCAACACATTCCATTAAAGATAAAGGGTGGGACCAACAAATCCAGAGAACTCTGGATGTCGAGGGATTATACAGGATTGGATAAAGAGAAAAAGGGAGGCTTGTGGCAGATACCGAGGGCTCAAAACAGCGGAAGCCCAGGAGAAGTATAGAATGTGTAGGGGGGGGACTTAAAAAGGAAATTAGGAGAGCAAAAAGGGGGCATGAGAAAACATTGGCAGGTAAAATAAAGGAAAATCCAAAGTTATTTTACAAGTATGTTAAGGGTAAGGGGATAACTAGGGAAAGAGTAGGGCCCATTAAGGACCATAGTGCTAATTTGTGTGTGGAACCGGAATATGTAGGTAGGGTTCTAAATGAATGCTTTGTGTGGTGTTCACAAGTGAAAGGGATGATGTGGGTATGGAAATCAGGCAGAAGGACTGTGATATAATTAAAGAAATTAGCATTGAAAGGGAGGAGGTTCTAAGTGGTCTGGCAGGCTTAAAAGTAGACAAATCTCCAGGCCTGGATGAAATGTATCCCAGGCTGTTGAATGAGACAAGGAAGGAAACATAGAAACATAGAAAATAGGAGCAGGAGTATGCCATTCAGCCCTTCAAGCCTGCTCCGCTATTCATTATGATCATGGCTGATCATCCAACTCAATAGCCTGCTCCTGCTTTCTCCCCATATCCTTTGATCCCTTTCACCCCAAGAGCTATATCTAACTCCTTTTTGAAAAAAATAGGAGATAGCAAGGGCACTAGCAATTTTCAATACCTCTCTGTCCACAGGAGAGGTGCCAGAGGACTGGAGGACAGCCAATGTGGTACCGTTATTCAAGAAGGGAGGAATGGATAAACCAGGGAACTACAGGTCAGTCAGTCTAACCTCAGTGGTGGGGAAATTATTGGAAGCAATTCTGAAGGACAGAATTAATCAACACCTGGAGAGGCAGGGATTAATCAAGGGCAGTCAGCATGGTTCTGTCAAGGGGATGTCACGTCTGACCAATTTGTTTGAATTTTTCGAAGAGGTGACCAGGTGCGTAGATGAGGGCAATGCATTTGACATAGTCTACTTGGACTTCAGCAAGGCTTTTGATAAGGTCCTGCATGGGAGACTGATAACAAAGACAAGAGCCCATGGCATCCAAGGCAATTTGGCAAATTGGATCCAGAATTGGCTGAGTGGCAGGAAGCAGAGGGTGATGGTCGAGGGGCATTTTTGTGACTGGATGCCTGTGTCCAGTGGGGTTCCACAGGGTTCAGTGTTGGGTCCCTTGCTGTTTGTTGTATATATAAATGATTTAGACTTGAATGTAGGAGGGTTGATCAGCAAGCTCGTAGATGACACAAAAATTGGTGGGGTGGTAAATAGTGAGGAGGATAGCCTTAGATTAACAGGAGGATATAGAAGGGCTGGTCAGATGGGTTGATCAGTGGCAAATGGGGTGTAATCCGGATAAGTGTGAGGTGATGCAATTGGGCAGGACAAACGAGGCATGGGAAAACATGATGAACGGTAGGGCCCTGGGAAGTACCGAGGATCAGAGGGACCTTGGTGTGCATGTCCACAGGTCCCTTAAGGTAGCGGGACAGGTAGATAAGGTGGTTAAGAATGCATATGGGATACTTGCCTTTAGTAGCCGAGGTATAGAATACAAGAGCAGGGAGGTTATGTTGAAACTATAAAACGCTGGTTAGGTCACAGCTAGAGTATTGCGTACAGTTCTGGAATCTGCATTATAAGAAGAATGTGATTGCACTAGAGAGAGTGCAGGGGAGATTTACCAGGATGTTGCCTGGACTCCAGAGTTTTAGTTATGAGGAGAGATTGGATAGACTGGGGTTATTTTCCCTGCAGCAGAGGAGATTGAGGCGGGACATGATTGAGGTGTATAAAATTATGAGGGGCATAGATAGGGTAGACAGGAAGGAACTTTTCCCCTTGGTGGAGGGATCAATAACCAGGGGGCATAGATGTAAGGTAAGGGGCAGGAGCTTTAGAGGGGATGTAAGGAAGAATTTTTTCACCCAGAGGGTGGTCGGAATCTGGAACTCACTGCCTGAAAGGGTGGTGGAGGCAGAAACCCTCATAACAATTAAGATGTATTTGGACGCACACTTGCAATGCCATGGCATACAAGGCTATGGGCCTAGTGTTGGAAAATGAGGTTAGAATAGTTAGGTACTCAGACTTGATGGACGGAAGGGTCTTTTTCCATGCTGTAGACCTCTATGATGTTACAGGAGTTATGGAAAAAAAATTAACACTGAGCTATATAAGGAGATATTGAGCCTGATGACCAAATTTAACATAGTAAGCATAATCTCACTACTTAAGAAAGGATGAAGAGTGAAAATTGGCAACTATAGACCACTTAACATGCAAAATATTAAAATCTATTATTAGGGATGTGGTAACAGGGCACTTTGAAAATCACAATATGAGTATTGCTGGAAAAAAGTGGCATGTTTAAGCTTTCTATCTTGCACTCATCAGGACACTTCACAATATAAGGGGAAAACAACAATTTATACTGTATGTGAAGAGACTGCTGATTGGTTGGCAAGTAGTATGGCCATGGAAAATGCACCAGTGATGATGGCTGCAGTTAACTGCGAAGCATTGTTTGAAATTAACCAAGCAGCTTGACCCTGCTTGATCAAGGTGCCCTGAGGAATGAGTCAATGAATGGCTGACACTTATTTTATTTAGCTGAAACAGATGCAATTTGTGTACATGTTCTTTCTGTCTGTAAAGAACAGGGCCCTGTGTATTAATATATGTAGCTTCCAGTACACGCAAATGCACCACACTGTGAGGCTGACTGACAATGTTAAATTGGTTGTCAGCGTAATTCTTAGTGTGCTGAGGATTATTTAGCAAATGTTGTCCAATCATGGAATCACATCTAATGTTGGACACTGTGTTTTGAGTTTTGCAAGCACAGACTGGTTGGGTGTGGTCTGTACCATGCCCATTGTGAACAGTGGCTGGGACATGCTGTTTCATATGATCCACCAGTCTTTGGGTCATATGGCCTACACACCTAGCATCACACTGGCACCAAAATTCATATACCACCTCATTTACTTGTGTGATAGGCAGAATGTCTTTTTGGCTTGACGACAGCATTCTGTTAGTGGCGAATACCACTCGCGTTGCTACTGCATAGTAGCAGTGTGAAACAGCTAGCTTCACTTGTTGCTCAGGACATTTCACGCTGTATATCATGCAAACTCATGAATGAACCAAAGACCATCACACAGATTTAAAGTGATTTGCAAATGAAGCAAATATGATGTGAGAAAAATTTTTTTCACACAGCGAGTGGTTTGAATGCACTGCCTGGAAGTGTGGTGGAGGCAGGTTCAATAGAAGCATTCAAGAGGGCATTAGATGATTATTTGAATAGAAACAATGCACAAGGTTACGGGGAAAAGCCAGGAGAATGGCGCTAAGTCATAATGCTCATTCGGAGAGCTGCTGCAGACATGATGGGCCAAATGGCCTCCTTCGGCGCCATAACATTCTGTGATTCTTTCAGACCTGAAAAGTTCCCAGTCTACCTCAGATTATGGTGGAAGGGCAAGGCACCTCAAAAGTTTGAGCAACAGGTGAAGCTAGCTGTTTCACGCTGCTATTATGTAGTAGCAACACAAGCTGCCATCAAGCCAAAAAGACATTCTGCCTATCACACAAATAAGTAACGTGGTATATGAATTTCAGTGCCAGTGTGATGCTAGGTATGTAGACCGTACATCCCAAAGACTGGCGGATCATATCAAACAGCATGTCCCAACTGCTGTTCACAATGGGCAGGGTACAACCGTACCCAAGCAGCCCATGTGTGCAAAACTCAAAACACAGTGTCCAACATTAGATGTGATTTTGCGATTGGACAACATAAATAATCCTCAATGTGCTAAGAATTGCGCTGACAACCAATTTAAAATTGTCAGTCAAGGTCGCAGTGTGGCGCATTTGCGTGTACTGGAAGCTACATATATTAATACACAAGGCGCTGTGGAAGCTACATATATTAATACACAGGGCACTATTCTTTGCAGACTGAAAGAACATATACATACATTGCACCTATTTCACCTAAGCAAAATAAATGACAGCTATTTGCTGACTCATTGCTCAGGACAATGTCTTGACCAATCAGGGTCAAGCTGCCTGGTTTAAATTTCAACAATGCTTGGCAATTAACTATCAGTCACCATCATTGGTGCATTCTCCATGTCAATGCCACTTGCTAACCAATTAGCACTCTATTCAAAAAGGGAGGGAGACAAAAAACAGGTAACTACAGGCCAGTTAGCTTAACATCTGTCATTGGGAAAATGTTAAGAGTCTATTATAAAGAATGTAATAGAGCATTTAGAAATGCATAATATAATCAAGCAGAGTCAGCATGGCTTCATGAAGGGGAAATCATGCCTGACAAATTTATTAGAATTCTTTGAGGTGGTAACAAGCAGGATAGATAAAGGGGAACCACTAGATGTAATATATTTGGATTTCCAAAAGGCATTCAATA
The DNA here is from genome assembly GCF_017639515.1 of Carcharodon carcharias. Lineage (NCBI taxonomy): Eukaryota > Metazoa > Chordata > Chondrichthyes > Lamniformes > Lamnidae > Carcharodon > Carcharodon carcharias. The sequence goes on from NC_054470.1 coordinate 40,124,425, forward strand.
AGGTACTGCACGTAAGGTTACTTAATAAGATAAAAGCCCACGGTGTTGGGGGTAGTATATTAGCATGAATAGAGGACTGGCTAACTAATAGAAGACAGAGAGTTGGGATAAGGGGGGCATTTTCAGCATGGCGCAGCCTGTAAGTAATGGAGTGCCAAAGAAATCAGTGCTGGGACCACAATTATTTACAATATATATTAATGACTTGGATGAGGAAAATGAATGTACTATCGTCAAGTTTGCAGGTGACACAAAAATAGGAGGGAAGGCAAGTGGTAAGGATGACACAAAGCGTCTACAGAGGGATATAGACAAGTTAAGCGAGTGGGTAAAAACTTGGCAGATGGAATATAATGTGGGAAAATGTGAGGTTATGCACTTTGGCAGGAAGAATAGAAGAGCTGAATATTAATTAAATGGAGGAAGACTGCAGAAAGCTGCAGCAGAGAGGGATTTGGGGGTCCTCATGCATGAATCCCAAAAAGCTAACATAGAAGTTCATCGGTTAATAGGGAAGGAAAATGGAATGTTGGCTTTATTTCAAAGGGAATGAAGCATAAAAATAGAGGAGTCTTGCTAAAACTACACAAGACACAAGTTAGACCACACCTAGAATACTATGAACAGTTTTGGTCCGCTTATCTAAGGAAAGATGTACTGACATTGGAGGCAGTCCAGAGAAGGTTCACTAGGTTGAACCTGTGTATGGAGGGATTTTCTTGAGGAGAGGTTGAGTAGGTTGGACCTGTACTCATTAGAGTATAGAAAATGAGAGGCAGTCATATTGAAACATATAAGATTATTTGGGAACTTGACAGGGTAGATGCTGAGAGGTTGTTTTCCCTTGTGGGAGAGTCTAGGGCCAGACGGCATAATCTCAGAGTAAGAGGTCATCCATTTAAGACAGAGATGAGGAGGAATTTCTTCTGAGAGTAGTTAATCTGTGGAATTCTTTACCACAGAGGGCTGTAAAGGCTGGGTCATTAAATATATTCAAGGCTGAGATAGACAGATTTTTAATCAGTGCGGGAATGAAAGATTATGAGGAATAGGCAGGAAAGTGGAGTTCAGGATTGTCAGGTCAGCCATGGTCTCATTGAATGACGAGCAGACTCGATGGGCCGAATGGCCTACTTCTGCTCCTACATTTTATGGTCTCTTCACTTACAGCATAAATTGTTGTGGACGGCTCCTTTTCCATTTGCTCGATGCAAATGGTCTTGGTCTTGGAGAATTTCCCTTTAGTCCATCTATTTACTGTCACTTTCTAAGGTCATGTGAAAAGCATTGGTATGCCCCAAGAAGTAGCAGCTAAAGGCTTTGCCATCATCACTCACTCCCACCTCCACTCACCCTCTATTCGGCAAATGAGTCTTGAATTGACCTCCACACTGTCCAGTTAGCAAAAATTATTTACCCACTGAATGCCCTAGTCTTGGCCAAGGTCTTCAGTAAGAGCATTGATCTGATCTTTAGGTTATTTCAGCCTCCTTAAGATGATTTATCATTTCATCTATTATAGCAGCAGTATCTCTGTTCTATCTGTTGTATCTCTTGCTTGTCTTGGATGATGTCGAACTTTTTCAGTGTTGGAGCTGCGCTCACCCAGGCAAATGGAGAGTATTCCATCACATTCCTGAATTGTGCTTTATAGATGGTGGACAGGCTTTGGGGAGTCAGGAGGTGAGTTCTCACTGCAGAATTCCCAGCCTCTGACTTGTTTTTATTGCCACAGTGTTTATATGCCTGGTTCAGTTCGGTTTCTGGTCAAAGGTAACCCCAATTAGTTGATAGTGGGAACTTCAGTGATGGTAATGCCATTGAATGTCAAGGGGAGATGGTTAGATTCTCTCTTGTTGGAAATGGTCATTGTCTGGCACTTGTGTGGCATGAATGTTATTTGCCACTTATCAGCCCAAGCTTGAATGTTGTCCAGGTGTTGCTGCATGTGGATATGAGCTGCTTTAATATCTGAGAAGTCCCGAATGGTGCTGAACATTGTGCAATCATCCCCATTTCTGACCTTATGATGGAGGGAAGGTCATTGATGGAGCAGCTGAAGATGTTTGGGTGAGGAAACATGGGCTAGGAACTCCTGCAGTGATGTCCTGGGACTCAGATGATTGGCCTCCAACAATCACAACCATCACTCTTTATGCTAGGTATGACGCCAACCAGAAAGGCTCTCAGCAGGAGACAAAATTCACCCTATCTCAAGCTGTGTGCACTGTCTCCATTTCACTAAGGAGATGCTCACTGAAATCTGTCAACTTTTGCAGGCAAACTTGCAGCTTCAAACCAGGGCAAAGGTGGCATTGCCAATAGCTGCAAAGGTGACTGGAGCCTTTGACATTTTTGCATCAGGTTAGAGCAAATGCCATCTCCAATATCTCACAGTTCATCATCCAATGCTTTTGCTCTTTCTGCAAAGACAGGGACATATATTGCATTTTGTCTTTAGAGAAAAGTAGGCAGAGTGAGTACATGGTTTTGGTAGGACAGCAGGCTTCCTGATGGTACAGGCTGCCATTAACTGCACACACGTTGCTTTGAAAACACTGCATGTAAATTCAGAGATGTACTTTTAAAACCTGGTGTGTGGCCATAATCATTGTATAATGTAGGTCAATTCCTGTTATCCTGACAACAGTAGGATGCCTTTATTCTATTGTATCATCAGCATTTGAGCTATAATTACAAACCAAAGGGTGACTACCTGGGAGACAAGAACTATCTGCTGATCACCTGGGCTGTGACTCCTGTGCATAACACATGCACACATGGTCTGCATTCATATGAGAGCCATGCTGCCATAAGCAAATCAAGTAGACTATTGGAGTGCTTAAGCAATGTTTTCACTGCCTGGAAAGCTCTTGAGCCAGCAAAACTCTCTAGAAAACGTCTCATGATTTGTTGTGGTCTGCTGAGTACTGCACGACTTCACCATCATGAGGGCTCAGTTTAATTTCCACCAGATATACGGCAAGCAGCTGAGGAGGAGAAGGAGGCAACCAGCACAACCCCTTTCCAGCTTGGCTGCCTGTGATCAACTCAACTGACTGCAGTTTCAGTGAACACAACCCCAAATCCCTATTCAACAACAGTCCCAATCCTTACCTTCCCTCTCTTACTGATCATCAAGCATCCTCTTTGCCCCAATGCTGAAATAAAAGCCACCACAAAACAAACATTCCAAATCAACTTTGGCAAATGAACCATCTAATTTTCCATACAAAAGTCAATTAATCACCCTTGTGCATACACCTAGTGCCTATCTTGTGTACGTTTGGCTCTCTTAGTGTTCCTATGCAGTGCTACCCCAGTGGCTGCAGCTTGGCTGTTGGAAGGCTGCTGACTTTCATGTAAGAGACCATAGATGGCCTGGCAAGACGACCTTAAGTAGCTCTGACTCTAGAAGGTCCGGTTTGGACAGCACCACTTCAGCATGAGAGGCAGCAGTCTGAGTTAACTGGCTGGCTGCCAGGCAGTAGCAAAGACACAGAGAATAGCAGATTTGTACTGCATCACGCCACCGCCATTTCCCCCAGGGTTGTACCTCAGCAGTCCTAAATATCTGAAGGAGGAATGATTGCTGGACTTCTGTGAGACACTGCAAGCTCTTTTGAATACTGGTATGCACAGCCATGAAGGCAGCAAGCTGAGCTTGCATAACTTCAGTCTGGATTTCCATTGCAGCATTTAGATGATAATGGTTTCTGCTCATGCTGCAATGGGAGCTGAGTTATCAGCAATCAGATACTGAACTGTGGTGGGTTCACAAGGGTGGTGTGTGAGGAAAATTAGATGACCATACTGTTATCTGTGAAGCTTTCAGTCATGTTGTTATCCAGAGCCTTAGTCCTGATGATGAAACTGTCTCGTCCATCAGAATGCAGACGTGCAGCTGTGCCTGTCCCCCACCAGTTATGTGATGCTCACTACAGTTGTGCATGCACCAGCTTAATATGCAAGAGAAGAGTTTTGTGCAATTTGGGTAATGTGCTTGTCAGGGTTGTATAGCTGACAGTGTGTAAAAGCTGTGAGATATGGGTGTGAGGCTTGCAGTACTGCAAAGTGGAGCCGAGGAGCAGAAGCTATGAATGTGAATTATGAGTTGTGTTTGATAGAGATAGTTGGTGGGTAAGTAAAGGGGCTGGTGGTGGTGATTTGAGCAGTGTTGAGACTAGTAGTACAGTTGTAAGGATGTGGCATTAGAAGATGTGTTCACTGACCTTGACATGAAAGATCATTGAACTTCTGCGGTCCTGCATCCAAGTCCTCAGGGTTGACTACTGGCATTGACCATGCCAGCTACTATTCCAATTATCTTCACAGTGCCTATCTGGAGGACTGCCAAGTCCTCCATGGATCAAGGAGCTCTCTCCTCTTGTCCATCTCCCACATAAGACCTATGGTCCTATTTGCAACCTGTACTCTGCCATCTTGTGCCATTCTGGTCTTTTTCTCACGGAAAACCCACTACTAGAATGACTTTCAGCACCTGCTCTAATCACAATGCATTTCTCCTTTGAGATGCAGACTGATTTTAAACAGTTCAAGCTAGCTTGAACTCATGCTAGCCTCTCAGATTTTGTACTCCCTGCATGCAGCCACTCAACAGTATATTGAAGGCTGAAATCAAGTAAATGAGCAGGCCACATGAAGTTTATGTGCTGCCTGAATTGGAAGAAACGAGTACGAGTTAATCACAACCCCCACACCCATTTTTGGGCTTCATCAAATTTCATGGCCATTATGTCACTGAAGCCAAAGGCTTAACTATTCCATTAAAGTATCCCTAGGATAATGTAAAAGTTTTTAAAAATCTTAAGTATGTGAAAGCTGGGTGGTCCTAGTCCTCATTATCTGTAAAGACTGAAACTCTACCATTTCCACATCAGTGCTTTTTAAAAAGATCAGGGTTAAAAATCTAGAATTTGCCGGGTGTGTGTGTGTGTGTGTGTGTGTGTGTGCGCGCGCGCGAGGAGGGGTGGTATACCGGCATGGATACAGGGATGTGCTCACCTGGGGCCTCCGCCATTGATCCTCCCGCCCCTCCTACCTTTTCTGGTAAGAGCACTGGGGCCTTTCATTACCATGTGCACACCAGACTATCTGTGTTTTCATGGCCACATCTAGGGTCCCTGACATAGGCGGATTGAAATGCCTTGGAGTCTCAGGCACCAAAAACATTTGGGGCTCATCCATACCACCACCACTGCCCCTGCCCCCACTCCACTGCCCCTGGCCACCACCTCCACACATTCCCCTTGGTCATGAAAACACTAGGTAGTAAAATGTATTAAGCAAGAGCATGAAAGCTCAAGGTTTTTCTGACCTATGAGGAATTATTCGTCAACGCCTTGAAATCATAATTATACACCTGCAGCTGGTGGTTTCTATTTACTCCTTTCTCTGTGATACAAAGTGGGCGGATGACAAACTTGAAATGATATGCATTTACTTCTAAAACATAACAGGGGATAATTAGAACATCTAATAACCCAGGAATTCAGTAGCAGAATATTTTTTGTGCTCATTAAGATTGAATTTAGAGTCAGCAAATGCAGGTGGTGGCACACTACCACCTTTTCGAGAGCAAATAGGGATGGGCAATAAATGTTGGCCCAGCCAGCAACGCCCACATCCTGTGAAAAAGAAAATCCTGTTTCTGTATTCTGATTGCAGTAGCAATCAATACTCAACTCCACTTAATTCCCATTAAGATTCATATGAATGTTTGTCTCTGAACATTGGCCTTTAATTGTCTTTTACAGCTTTTAGTGTGATATGGAACAGAATAGCACAACATAATTTCCTTACATTCACCAAAACTACTGTTGAAATGAGAAATGACCAAATGATCACTTATCTTTGCCCATTCCTCTTTCTTTTCTGTTACCTTGTTAACTCAATCCATCGAATTTGAATATATTAAAATTATTCTTCTAATATATTTGTTATAATTTGAAGTGCGACACCTGACTTTTCTCTGAATTACCACTCATTTAGGGGCAGGTTTACAGCAACTAATAAAGCAAAATGGCTGTAACATGACTAGTACAAACTTAACGAACTAGAAATTTGCTGTCACTACAGAAGCTGGAGGCCCTCAGAATGGTGCACACAGTGTTTCTGGCTGCATCTATCATGGCCCACAAGGCAATCCATGTTGGAAAGAGCACTAAAGCAAATGTGTGCCGGAAACTTTCCAACTGGCCATGTTTGTGACGTCAAATAGCCATGTTTGCTGATTCAACGCATATTTTTGAAAATTAGACTACGGATGTTGACTGAATGCATCCATTTTCCACTCAAGTAAGAATGTTCATTCAGCTGCAGGAGGGATCCATCTCGCACTAGTTCTGTTTAAAAGGACAACCATTCAACTTGCAGGTAAGATGATTTAGACTGACTTCTGTTATTGCAGACTTACTGCTCAAATTCTGTCTGTTCCAATTTTCAGGCAGACTTTGATTCAGGCAGGCAGTCCCCCACTCATAAACTGGCAGGACACAAGTAAGCTAGCTAGATGGCAACACCGTGAAATGTTTTTGCATGTGTCGTGGCAAGTTGTTGCATTTGGCAGTGAGTGTTGCTGCTGCCTCACAAGAAGGACAGGAGATTTGATGACCTGTTCACATACAGGCTACAACAAGCATGGGGATTGTGGTTGTAGTTGTACCTCTGATCCTGCAATACAACAGGGAGATAGAGTAGGGTCTGCAGAAAGGAAAAGCTGTTTACTGGAGGAGGAGGAGAATGTGACAAGGAGGCAGCATCGGGGATACTTTCGCTTGGGATGGGTTGCCCATGAGCATGTACTTAAACTCCAGTTTTCTTCAGGTGGCATCTCTTAAGCATCATTTCTCAACTTTCCAATTCATCTGCGATGTCCCATCACAGCATCCTTTTAATCAAAGCCTTGCAATAAAAGCCCCCAACAATAGCCTTACCGTAACATCTTCATCAAAACAACAGATCCAATTATACAAGTAAAAATGAACTATTCACCCTTGTGCATCCTCTTAGTCCTTGTCCTGATTTTGTGGCTGCTGACTTTAAGTGTGCAGGACAACCTTGAGCAGCTTTGGGCCTTGAAGGCCCAGCTACAGGATGCACCACCTTGGTATGGATGCCAACAGTCTGGGCTGGTTGACTGAGAGGTAATAGCAAGAGCACTGGCAAAGTGACAGTGGTGGGAGCACGAATGCTATTATCCTTAGAGGACAACAGATTCATGTTCCATGGTGCTGCTGCTCCTCCAGGGAGGCACCTCAGCAATTTTAATAATCTGCTGGAGGGCAGATTGCTGGACTGCCATGTGAATCTGCATGCTGCTTTGAATGATGAAATCCACAGCCATGACGGCAGCAGTCTGAGCCTGCATGGCAGCAAGCATGGATCTCATGGCCTTGGTCTGAGCTTCCTATGCAGCACTGAAACGTTGGGTGGCTCTGCCTGTGCTGCAATGAAAACTGACCCACCAGATGCTCCATAAAGGCTGGGTCCACAAATGTTGCCATGGAGTTGGCCATCACTTACACGCTGGAAAAAATGGGCTCCAAGTCTGTGCGATGCCCTGTGTCATGATGCAGCCGGGCTTCTTCATGCTCTTTGATAGTGACAGGCGGCTGGCTGGCAGGACTGCCAATGCACCAAGCATCTTGGTGTGCATAACAAAAACAGAATTACCTGGAAAAACTCAGCAGGTCTGGCAGCATCAGCGGAGAAGAAAAGAGTTGACTCTGCTGAGTTTTTCCAGGTAATTCTGTTTTTGTTTTGGATTTCCAGCATCCGCAGTTTTTTGTTTTTATCTTGGTGTGCATGTTCATCACCAATTTTCATGTGCCACTTGTCAAAGTCCTCATCTGAGTCTCCTGCAGCAGAACTCCAGTGAACTGTTACATGAGCTATCCTTTCCCCCAGGCTTGACTGCAGTCCAATCATGCCCAGTGATCCACCACATAGAGATCTGACTCTATACTAGCCTCTAAAGTTTGCACAGTGTCTGGTGGCTGAAAGTGTCAGATAGATTGGTGCTTTTCCTTGGAGACATGGTGCAGTTCTCTCTCTTTCTCCTGGGGCTGCAGTGGCTGGGCACATGGGGACTTTTAGGATATTAGAAAGCAGCAAATAAGGTTGGAGTAAGGTGTGGGGACAAGTTATGGGTTGCAAAGAACAAGGCCCCTGGCCATGTGCAGCTTGTATATCATGTCAGATTGCAGAACGAGAGTAAGGTGGAAGTTGAGAAGTGGCATAGGCAGTAACACACCACCATTTTGAAAGTTCTTGGCAATGGCAGACGTTATAGACTCTTTTTTATATTCTTGAGATGTGGGCATCACTGGCTAGGCCTGCATTTATTGCCCTTGAGAAGATGGTAGTGAGCTGCCTTCTTGAACTGCTGCAGTCCATGTGGTGTAGGTACCCTGCAGTGCTGTTAGGGAGGGAGTTGCCTCATGATGCACACTACTAGCTCCTCCATGGGGTTCAAGGGATGAGGGTGTGCCTATCTCTGCCAATTTGTCTTTGCTCCCTTCTATTGTGGGCAGCCTGGTCCTGCGAGAGAGTAGCAGAATGTCAGTGATTGTGTTGCACTGTGTTTGGGTGATGTGTCTGCTACAACTGAATAGCTGGATTGTGAATCATGGCCCTGCCCAAAAGTGAGCCTTAATGAATTTTTAGCCCACTGTCCTTTGCACCAGACAGCTAAACAGAGCATCAGTCTTATCACAGACATCTGTTTTAAGTCTACAATCATAGTAAATTCACAGAGAATTCAATCTTTCTGTCACTGTCTATTGTATTAAATGTGCTGCAGCATTCAGAATATTATAGATTTGTCAAATATTTTCAAATTGCTTGATATATTTGCAAATCTTAATATGATCCAATATGTTGATTTTCTAATTTTGTGCATAATATTGCTGTCTTCTCTTATATCTTCCAATGTTGAATCCCATGGAAGGCCTGATCAAGCAATCAGATTTAATTTTATATGTATAAATTGTCATTTGTTACTAAGAGAACATTTGGAAAGGATAAGAGTCTAGCGACCTTGTTAAAGGATTTGGATGGTATACTGTGATGGAAGTTTATAATCATTACCTGAATTACCTGGTTACACCTTTCGATTCACATGCCGATATCTGGATATATCCAGACTAATTTTATAGACACGTAGGTAGAATTTTCCAGCCCTGCCCTCTGCCGTGGATTTCCCTGGGGTGGGGCCAGCAAGCCATTGGAATCTCTGTTCACGTTGTGGGAGGCTGGAAAATTCCAGCTGTAATAGCAGAGTGCCTTATACAATGGCTACACAAATTCGGTATTACAGGAACACTGTGTATACAAGTGACATTTGAAGCTCTCTGCCAGTAGCACGTACTTCTAAATTTAATCTTATGTACAATACATATATTGTTCCTCTCTCGTAACAAATAGCTTTCTGCTTGTTCAAATTGACCAATAGCTTGTGAGGTTGATATATTGCACAAATTGCAATGTATCACAAGTTGCTAGTTAATATGCCCACTCCAATGCTAGCTTTGCAAAAATGCCATTTCATGCCTAACCTCCTTGTAATTTTTATGAAGCTGCTGCATTTGTACATAAATTTTCCATTAACCTATCCATTTTTAGTAATTAACAGCATAAGTACTTTTTTATTGATATAATAATTGTTAATGACTACCAAACTACCTCCCTTACCCAGAAAGTGTACAATTATAAATGTGGATTTTCATTCCTTCAGGTTGTTAATTGTTTTAGGAGATTTAAAAATGTTAAATTTTACATATTTTTTTCCTACTTATCATTTCTGTGTCTCTTTCTACTCTATGGGCAAAATTTTCCAGTCGGCGTGCAGGGGCGGGCCAGACGTGCCGACGCGTAAAATGACATGCAATATTTCGTTCGGCAGGCGTGCGCCAGAGTTGGCTGTGCGCCCACCAATATGTAAACGGCCTATTGAGGCCATTAAGAAATCAACTGAGCCACTTGAGAACATTGCCGGTCCAACCTTAACATTGGTGGCAGGCAGAAAGCCAAGAGGCCTTTGCGTTTTTACAGGAAACCTCATCCACGAGCAAGATAAGGTTTCCTGAAGCTGCTATTCAATAAATAAATTTTCATAAATATAAAAACATGTCCCCACTCATGTGACACATACATGAGGGGATATGTTTAAATAAATTTTTAACTCCATTCTTTAATTAATTTAATATTCATTCAATTTCCCTGAGGCATACTGCACTCTTTCGCGCGCATGTGTGAAAGAGCGCTGGCCTTGACTGTCCCCCCTACCCCCGCCTGCACAGGTAGTGCTGAGCGCTACTGGCTTTAATTGGCCCGCCCACGTAAAATGACGGCGTGGTGATCGGCTCCATGTCTGCTGCCGCCCAGCCTGTCCACCACAGGAAAAACTCTGGCCTATCTTAATCCAGTATTTTTTTGCCCTGGTTACTTCTCTTGATTTGCCATTGAAATCACCCATTCTGATCCACTTTTCTTACTCCTTCCTCTGTTTATTTCACAGTTGTCTATCTAATTGTAAGGTGATACACTGTCTCATTATTCAGCAGGTCCCAAGTTGCCTGTTGCTCTCTCCCACCGTGTCATTACTGGCTCGTACTTTCAGCAACTTTGCAGGCAAAACATTTAAAACTTAAACATGGAGGAACAAGTCTAACAGGGCACACTATGAGATGCCCCACTGCAGCAAAATTTGGGACAAAATTTACATTAAAGGAATGATATAATGACAGAAACATAAAAAGTTTATTGAGCGGTCATCTATAGTTGACTATCACAAATTAACGACACGATGTATAAGACTGAGTGCCAATGGTTCTAAAATAGTTGAAACTTTGGGAGAAAAGACGATAAAATCTGTACTTACTCATATCAAAGACATCTGTTTTTGAACTGTTTTCATTATTGTTTGCTGATTCACTGGTTCCTGTGCTGGTGCTGGGGTCTACTTGCAATGTTGCTAGAGCCTGGAGATCTAAATGTTGAGTGTTGACATATGTTGGAGCTTCTCCACCTTTGGATAATGAAGGTCTCACCTCTGGCTGAACATATAAATCACTGGAGGACCCTGCAGATTTCAAATAAGGAATGTAAGGGAGGTATAATCACTTCTAAACAAAGGGTTAGAAATTCCGTGAGTTGGAGGATTTGAAAATATAGTTAATTCTGGAGAAGAAGCTAGATCCAATGCATTTCTAGCCCATATGACCTTCATTAAGGAAATGGGCACTTCTTGGGCCGATCATCAGAGAAATATTAATAGAGTCTGGGGGCACTCTAGGGCTAATTTACGAATTTCACCCAGTTTGATCCCTTATCGACCAGTGTCTGCAAACAGCAAATGTAGATTCCATTGTGGATTTACTGAAGAAGGAAAATAAATCTGAGAAAAAAAAAGATCTGAGGACTCAAGAAACCTATAATAAAGTTGCCATTCTTTTCCTCAAGGGGAATGCTAAAAATTATGTTGACAATTTTCTTCAACCTGATTCAGGCCTCAGGTGTCCCATCTTGAAATGTCATCTTGAAGTTCCACCTCCCACCTCTTCAGTGCCTCTGCTGGGCTGTTACAGATGCCCACTCTCAGCACTATAATGACTCTGTCTCTGGAAATTGGAACTGGATCAGCAGCAGAGCAAAGTGGTGACAGAAATCCTGCACCAGTGCATTCCCTACACCTCCAACAACTGCACAATTCCTACCCCTTCATCGTTTTCATAATTTTTAAGCTGTTACACTTTTTCCTCTTTAAATGCCTTTCCATTTCATCATCATTACAGAGCTAATATTGGATCACTTCTATCTTCATGCATATATACAACACACGGGAACACACGCTGAAAGAAAAGGTTGCTTTATTTCTCAGTTTTTATTGTCCTTGCTACATCTCAAGGGTCTATGAAAAATGTAAAGATGATGCGGTTCAGAGTTTATATTGAAAATATATTGGTTAATGATTTGAAACTAACATTGTATATCAGGAACAAATTATGATAATCATTAAAGATGTACTAGTAATGGGCAGATAGGTTGCTTCATAATCCACAATTCAGTGCTCAAGACCTGATACATGAATCATGTTGAATTTTGCCAGTTTGGAAATCATCTGTAGTGATAAGTACAAAACATTACACATATACCAAAAGTCAATAAAATTTATGATAGGGCTTTAAATGATCAGATTGTATTTGGGACAGTTTGCTCAGTTCTGGGCACTATGCCACGAAAGGTTTAGGAAGTGACACTGGGCTTGGTAGTACCTGTTTTTTGGGCGCTATTAGACCTCAAGATTCTAAACAGGTGTTCAACATGTGCAAAATTCCGTCAGAAGTACGATGGTCTGCGCATTGGTAAAGGAGTTAGTGTGCATGCACCAAACATCGCCTGAAGTATGCAGAGCAGATAGATCATAAGGAAAATCAGCTTGTAACATTTACTCTGTGCCCGCACTGCCATTTTGAGACTGCATGCTCCAGCCTACACTCTTTCTTAACCTCCTATAGTTAACCTGTGTTCACCAGCAGAAAGGGCCCTCAACCTATTTAAAGGGTTCATCAACCATTTGAAGATTAGTTGCTAGATTATTTCTTCTGGCCATATCTGCAATTCTACTCATTTTGGGTGTTGCTTGTTCAAAGTTTCAAGAGTGCACAGGGAGTGGTCTGGCTAGTGCTGAAGTACTTTTTTGGTAACTTAAAGGCTTGTGCAAAAACCAGTTCCTTCCAGACATGGATGGACTGGTAAGCCTTCCTCTTAGGATTGAGCATGATTGGAAGAATGAAGAGCATGAAGAGCAGGATAAGCTGCTAGAAGAGGAAGAAGGAGAGGGGTTCTCAGCAGGAGAATATCATAACTGCCCCAAATATTCAGCGAGCAATTCTCCTACCTACACTTCAGTGACAATCAATGTTGATATGTTGTTTGAGCTTTCACTAAGGAGGTTGTCATTGAAATTTGCCAACTGCCACAGTCACAACTCTAATCTCAGAACAGGGCAAGAACTGCAGTGCAAATGGCTATGAAGGTGTGGCTATAAATTTCTATGCATTCGGTTCCTTTCAGGCTGCTGCTGGAGATATTAGCAGTATCTCAGCATTGCTGTATAAGGCACTGATACTTTTTATTTAAAGAGAGAGAACTTCATTTCATTCCCTCCTGGCAGAGAGAAGCAAATGGAGTCAGCACGAGGATTTGCAAGGATTGCTGGCGTCCCCTTGGTGCAGGGTGCCAATGGCAGCCCACACATTGCTTTGCGTGCACCTCATGTCAACTCTGCCATGTATCTGAATGAAAGGGTTTCCACTTCAACATGCAACTGTTGTGTGATCATAGGCAATGCATCATGCAGATGAATGCTCAGTATCCTGGCAGCACTCACAATGCAATTCATTCTGTGAAAGTCCTCTACTTCAGCTGTTTTCAACCCCCATGGCAAACCAAAATGTAACTACTGGGCATCAAGGTCTAGCCACTGAAAGATGGCCATGATTCCGGTTCGAAACCTATGCATATGTGAACAAGCACACAACAAGGGCCATACCATCATAAGAAACTTGATAGAGTAGACCATTGGTGCACTGACGCAATGATTCCATTACCTGGACTGCTGTGGAGAGGCTCTACAATACTTGGCTGAGTGAGTATCAAGATTTGCCATGGCACAGTGCATGCTGCACAACTTTACCATCGTAAGAAAACAGCTGCTACTACCACCTATCAGGTGAGAAGCTGAGGAGCAGGAGAACAAGGAGGAGGAGGCAGAGGAAGAGAAGTGGCAGAAGAGTAGATGGAATTGGATGAAGAGGGAAGGAGGCTGCAACCTAGACAGCTCTTTCTGTCTAGTTTGTAGTTGAACAAATAATTCAACAGCAATACCAGTAACCGCCACCTCAATTCTCCATTCACCAACAGTCCTACCATTCTTATCTTCCCTCTGACACTGACCATCACAGTCCCATCCATGTCTCAGTGCTGTGACACCCTGGCAGAACCTCTGAACCCTGGTATAGAGAGCATGATGGCAGCAGTCTGAGCTTCCACTGCAGCACTTGGGCAGTGAGTGTCTGCCACATGTGCTGTAATGGAAGCTAAGACATCAGTCATCAGATATTGCATCATGGTTGGTTCCATAACTGTGATGGAATTGGCCACCCATTTCAAGCTGGAAAGAAAAGGCTCCAACCTCTGCACAAAGCTTTGTGTCAAGTTGGTGCTGACTTACTGCAACTAATGAACAGTGCTGGGAGTACTGGCAGCATGCAGCATTTTTTACAATTAGTAGGCAGCACAAAATTTGCCCAATGTCTGCAGTCCACTCATTTGGCATGAATTAATTTTGCAACGTTACTCCCCATGCCCATTTTCAGGGGCTAACAAATTTATAGCCCATTTACTTGCATTAGAGAAGGCACATTTTGGACTGAGTGACTGATCACATGGATCAAGAAGATCAACCATGAGGTTAGGTTAAAAAAAATTACCATCTAGAAAGACAGCAGTTAAAAGGGAATCTCTGAAATCACATAAAAAGGTGAGTTTTCCATACTGAAAGATTTTAGCTAAAATTTTAAATGGCATAGATAAAGTAAATCTAGATTACTACTCAAAGTATAGGAAAGTACAATCAGGAAATATAAGTGGAAATTAGTGAAAAAAAATCAAATACTGCATTAAATTGGAAAAATATTGGTGAGTTGTTGCAGTGCATCTTGTAGATGGTACACACTGTTGCTACTGGGTCATGGGCTTACCAGTAGTTTTGAATTGTTCTAGCAAAGAGCTAGCACATGCATACTAGACTGAATGACCTTCTAACACAACTTGCATCATTGAGTTAAATATTTTCAAATATTTAGAACTCTTCCACAGAAATCTATAGGTAATCCATTTACTCTGAAAAACAGATGTGCTCTAAAGACATCATACATCGGGATCCACTAGAATCTCATTCACTTTACTCAGTTTCTCCTGTGAGTGTATACATTGACTCAGTAACACCTATTTCCTGAAAGGTTATTTATTTACCATAACTGCCGAGCGCATGTCTCCAGTCTTCACTGTGGTCCTCGCCCAGGTGCGGCCCTTGATAGTAGCTTTGGTCTTGTCCTATGGCTAACACTGGCTACAGTAACAAAGTAAAATTGTTCAACACTAAGGGTTCCATGCCTAAAATAACATAGAGCAAGAAAGATTAAAAGAATACAAACATTTCTTTCTTTGGAATGATACCTGTTCTATTTTCTTTCCCAGCTTGAATCTCATGCAGCTGTTGTTTCTTATTTATGTATTCATTTATTTTTCAATCAATGGCAATAAAAAGACAAAAAGGACTCTGCAGCTATTGGATGAACTCTATCAGTATTTTATGCTAACTGATTGGCATAAATAGCAGAATCAGATTGATGTCAATCATTTGGAAGTATTACTGAGCATTGTTTTGGTAAGAAGCCATTGTTCATAAGCCTGTTCAGTAACCTGCTTGCTCATGTTCACTCTGGGCTCTGCCAGGACCATTCAACTTCAGACCTCATTACAGCCTTGGTCCAAATATAGACAAAAAAGCTTAATTCCAAAGATAACGTAATAGTGATTGCTTTTGAAATATCTTTGATCAAATGTGGTATCAAGGATCCCTAGTAAAATTGAAGTCAACTTTCCACTGGCAGAAATCATAACTAGCATAAAGGAAGTAGTTGTGGTTGTTAGAGGTCAATTATTGCAGCCACAGAACATCCCTACAGGAGTTCCTCAGGGTATATTTTGGCCCAACCACCTTCAGATGCTTCATCAATTACCTTTACTCCATCATAAGGTTAAAATTGGGGATGTTTGCTGATGATTACAACGTGTTCAATTGCATTTACAACTCCTCAGATAATGAGGCAGTTCATGCCCGCATGCAGCAAAACTGGAACAACATTCAGATTTGGGATGATAAGCAGCTAATAACATTCATGTCACATAAGTGCCAGGTAATGAGCATCTCCAGCAAGAGAACATCTAACCATCCCCCCCTTGAGGTTCAATGGCATTACAACCACTGAATTCTCCACTATCAATATTCTGGAGTTTATCATTGACCAGAAACTGAACTGGACCAGCTTGTGGCTGTAAGAGCAGGTCAGAGGCTAGGAATTCTATCTCCTTCTGTCTCCCCAAAGCCTGTCCACCATCTATAAGACACAAGCCTGGAATATGATGGAATACTACCCACTTGCCTGGATGAGTTCAGTTCCAACAACACTCAAGAAGCTAGACACCATCGAAAACAAAGTTGCCTGCTTGATTGGCACCCTATCCATCACCTTAAGCATTCATTACCTCCATCACCAGCACAACATGCACTGCAGCAACTTACCAAGATTATTTCAATCACCCCTCCCAAACCCACAACCATCTTGAGAGGACAAGAGCAGAAAGCATATGGGAACACTACCACTTCCAAATTTCCCTTCAAGCCACACATCATCCTGACTTGGAAATATATCATCACTGCTCCATTGTCATTGCACCAAAATCCTAGAACTCCCTACCCAATAGCACTTGGTTGCACCTGCACCACATGACTTCATTGTTCAAGATGACTACTCACCACCATTTTTTCAAGGCAATTAGGAATAATTAAATGATTCAAGAAATAATAATCCTCTATAAATCTCCCCCCATCCCCCCCCCCCACGTAAGCTCCCCAACCTGTATTCATGGCTACCCACTTGACCTTGTCATCGCACATCACTTCCACAGTTTCATTCACAGATAAGGCCATCTCTGATCACTTCCTTGCATCACTCACCATCAACATCCGCCTTCTATGCTCCAACCCTACCTCCTTCTGTATCTGTCCCTGGAAAAAGCTATTCACAAATTAATTTACAACTGCGCTTTCAAAATCCTAACTGTCGAGCCTTTGGCCTTCTGTTTGCCACATTTCTGCAGCTACTGATTTATTCAACCATGCCCTCACCTTCACTTTTGATGTTCTAGTCCTCAGTGAAACTATCACTCTCTCTCATACTGGCTGTTCCCCAGTACAGCCTTCTTCTCTGCTCACTTAAGTCTAAGGGATGCAGACTTGAAAGGATATGGCACACAACTGGTTTAGCCTTCCACCGCCAGAGCTGGTTGGACCACTTAAAATGCTATAGGGTCCAATTCTCTCAACTGCTAAAACTGCTCACTAATCCAGGATCATCCTGGAATGTAAAGGTACTCCAATTAGGAGAGCAAAGAGGGGATATGAGAAAGCCCTGGTTGGTAAAAGTAGGGAAAATCCCAAGATATTCTATAAGTATATTAATGGGAAGTGGATAACTAGGGAAAGAGTAGAGCCCATAAGGGATCAAGGGGGCAGTTTATGGGTGGAGCCAGAGGACATCGCTAGAGTGTTGAGCGAATATTTCACATCCGTCTTCACCCAGGAGAGTGAGGATGAAGGTATCAAACTCAGGGAGGGAGACTGCTAGGCTCTTGAGCAAATTGATATAGGAAGTGACAAGGTATTGGAGGTGTTAGCAAGCTTAAAAGTGGACAAATCTCCAGGTCCTGATGATTTGAATCCCAGTCTGCTGAGGGAGGCAAGGGAGGAGATTGCAGGGGCTCTGACCCAAATTTTTAATTCCCCTCTGGCCACGGGAGAGGTGCCAGAGGACTGGAGAACAGCTAATGTGGTTCCACTATTTAAGAAGGGTTGTAGAGATAAGCCAGGGAACTACAGGCCAGTGAGTCTCACGTCAGTGGTAGGGAAACTACTGGAGAAAACTCTGAAGGATAGGATCTATCTCCACTTGGAGACGCAAGGTTTGATTAGGGATAGTCAGCATGGCTTTGTCAGAGGGAGGTCATGCCTAACAAATTTGATTGAATTTTTTGAGGAGGTGACCAGGTGTGTAGATGAGCGTAGTGCAGTTGATGTAGTTTATATAGATTTCAGCAAAGCCTTTGACAAGGTCCCACTTGGGAGACTTATAAAGAAGGCAAATGCAAATGGGATGCAGGGTAATTTGATAATGTGGATTCAAAATTGGCTTAGTTGTAGGAGACAGAGGGTGATGACAGAAAGATGCTTTAGTGACTGGAAGCCAGCATCCAGTGGCGTACCACAGGGATCTGTGCTGGGTCTCCTATTATTTGTCATTTACATAAACAACATAGATGACTATGTGGGGATAGGATTAGTAAGTTTGCGGATGACACAAAGATTGGCCAGGTGGTTAACAGTGAGGTTGAGTGTCTTGGGCTACAGGAAGATATAGACGGGATGGTCAAATGGGCAGATAAGTGGCAGATGGAATTTAACCCTGAAAAGTGTGAGGTGATACACTTTGGAAGGAGTAATTTGACAAGTATTCAATGAATGGCATGAAATTTGGAAGTTCTGAGGAACAAAGGGATCTTGGCATGTGTGTCCATAGATCTCTGAAGGCAGAGGGGCATGTTGGTGGGGTGGTGAAAAAGGCATATGGGACATTTGCCTTTATCAATCGAGGCATAGATTACAAAAGTAGGGAGGTCATGTTGGAGTTGTATAGAACCTTGGTGAGGCCATAGCTGGAGTACTGTGTGCAGCTCTGGTTGCCACATTATAGGAAGGATGTGATTGCACTGGAGGGGGTGCAGAGGAGATTCACCAGGATGTTGCCTGGGATTAAACATTTAAGTTATGAAGAGAGGTTGGATAGACTTGGGTTGTTTTCGTCGGAGCAGTGAAGACTGAGGGGTGACCTGATCGAGGTATACAAGATTATGAGGGGCATGGACAGGGTGGATAGGGAACAGCTGTTCCCCTTAGTTGAAGGGTCAGGCAAGAGGGGACATAAGTTCAAGGTGAGGGGCAGGAGGTTTAGGGGGGCTGGGAGAAATAGCTTTTTTACCCAGAGGGTGGTGACAGTCTGGAATGCGCTGCCTGGGAGGGTGGTGGAGGCAGATTGCCTCACATCCTTTAAAAAGTACCTGGATGAGCACTTGGCACATCATAACATTCAAGGCTATGGGCCAATTGCTGGTAAATGGGATTAGGTAGGTAGGTCAGGTGTTTCTCACGTGTCGGTACAGACTCAATGGGCCGAAGGGCCTCTTCTGCACTGTGATTCTGTGTGATTCTCTCCTATCTCCCATCATGCCCTCTTTGAGCTCATCTTGTCCATGAGACTCACCTCCTTTTCCGTAGTTCTTATTCCCATTAAACTGCTGATCACCCACCTTCCTCTCCTGGTTTCCATGTTAACTGATATTGTAAATGGTTCTCTCTCTTCAGGTGTAATTCCTCTTTCCTTCAAATCTGCTGTCATCTGCCACCCCCCACCCACCCACCCACCCCCCCACCCCCCCACCCCCCCAACACCATTTCCTCCAAAAATCCAATGCTTCATGCCTCTGTCATCTCATTTCCAACTCCATTTCCTCTCCAAAGTCCTTTAATATGTTGTTGCTTCCAAAGTCCATTCCCATCTTTCCTAGAACTCCATTTTTGAATCCCTCCAATCAGGTTTCTGTCTGTGCCACAGTACCAAAACGGCCCTTCTCAAAGGCACAAAAAGCGTCCTATGTGACTGTGACAAGGTAAACTATCCCTCGTTGCATGTTTGCAGCCTTTGACATGAGTGCCAACACCATCCTCCTCCGATGTCTCTCCACAGTTGTCCAGCTGGGTGGGACTGCTCTCACCTGGTTCCATTCTTGTCTATCAAGAATGGCCAAAGAATCACTTGCAATGACTTTTCTTCCTGTTCCTGCAGTATTACTTCTGGTGTCCCCCAAGGATTGATCCTTGGCCTCCTCCTATTTCTCATCCATATGCTGCCCCTTGGCAACATCATCTGAAGGTACTGTGTTAGTTTTCACTTGTACACTGATGACACCCAGCTGTAGCTCGCCACCAGCTCCCTCGACTCATTCACTGGTGCTAAATTATCAGACCGCTTATCTGACATCCAGCACTGGATAAGCAGAAATTTCCTCCAATTAAATATTGGAAAGACTGAAGCCATTGTTTTCAGTTCCCACACCAAACTCTGTTCCCTAACTACCAACTCCATTCATCTCCCCGCAGCAGTTTGTGATTAAGCCAGTCTGCTCGCAACCTTGGTGTCACACTTTCAATCTCATATTCATGCCATCACTAAGATTGCCTATTTCTATCTCAGTAACATCATTCAACTTTGCCCCTGTCTCAGCTCATCTGCTGCTGAAACCTTCATCCATGCCTTCATTAGCTCGAGATTCGATAATTCCAATGCATTTCTGGATGGTCTCCCACATTCTACTTTATGTAAACTGAGGTCATCCAAAACTCTGGTGCACATGCCTTAGTTCACACCAAGGCCCGTTCACCCATCACCCCTGTGCTCACGGACCTATATTGGCTCCCATACAAGCAATGTCTTGATTTTAAAATGCTTATGCTTGTTTTCAAATCCCTCCATAGCTTTGGCCCTCCCTATCTCTGTAATCTCCCCCAACCAATGACCAGCCTGCAGTGAAATGTATGGTACTTGCATATTTTTAGCTGAATAATAGCTGGCCTCCATCCCCCACCCCTGGCCCCATGCGGAGGCAGCCCCTCGAGCCAACCCTGATCCCCAGACACCGAGCGACACCGGCTCAGGGAGAAAAACATCCACCAGTCCCGGCGGCGTGTCTGCGCGTGCTCCTGGGCCCGTGTGCTCCTCAGCGCCATGCGCCAGGCCCGGCCTCATTCATCTGCGCGATCCTGAGTGGTGGTTGTCCTAAAAAGAATAGACCAGCCAAAACCCCAGAGGGTGGAGGGGCTGGACGAGGCGGCAGTGTCCTCGCATATGGAGGTCTCCCCAGCCCCCAGCCTACCCCATGGAGGGGTAGGACTTTGCGACTTCTAAGGTTGGATGTGTCCACTCCCTCAATGAAAAGATGGTGGCGTCTCAGCGCTGTAAGTCCTCACTCTGGCCTCTGTGGGGAGCCCAAATCTATGACCCCTTGCTGCAGTCCTCTGAGCAGGGCCCCTTGGGGGTCGGTGAAGATACTGCCCTTGCGGTGGTGCCCCACCTTGTACCCCCGAGATGCCATCTGGCCCGCCAGGGGACTGCAGCAGTCCCTTCATGGCCCTGACTGCTGGGTCATCGGGCAGCGGTAGCAAGGAAGGCCTAACCACTCCTTCCCAACCTTTAGCGTTGGGCGCCTCCGTCCTAGGTCCAGAGCTTTATCGGGACTCGCAGGGCGACCCGGTACCTGAGGGGGAGCGGGGCTCTGAGCCGCCGCCACCCTTTGGCCCTTGTCCCCAAGAGGAGACCAGAGAGGACCCCTTTGCCCTTGATCCTGGGGGTGGGATTGAGTTGGAGGTAGAGCCGACTGGCAGCTCTGAACCAGTCCCTGTACTCAATATGGGGGAGGAGCTAGAAGCTGGAAGTGACAACCTGGGGCAGGGTGGGGTTTCGGTGGTGAGCATCGGGGATGACTTAGAGTCGTCGGGTGAGGTGGTAGATCCCCTGTGCCCCCCGGTGATTCTTCCCTCATCCCTTTACGGGAGCTCCAGGATTTTTTAGCAAGCAATTGTGGTCGCCGAGACAGGGTCCAGTTGGCCTTGGACTGGTGAAATTCTTTCCCTCTTGCGTTCTGGTCCACCTGCAAGGCCTTCAAGGCCACTGGGCTGAACCAGAACACTAAGAGGGGGGTCCACACGTTTCTCGCTGGGCTCCTGAAGGAGAGGGAGGATTAAAATAGTCCTCTCCTTACATTAGGCATGGTGATGGTAGCACATACTTCTGACAACGAAGACTACCAAATTATCCTCAACATCAACGGCAGCAGGGACAAGTACAACACAGCTTCCAGAACTTCTTGGTCATCAGGGATGGGAAGTATGTGCTGTGCTTCCTGCAGGAAACTCATATCGTGCCAGGAGACAAAGCTACGTGGCTCCTGGAGTGCCGAGGGGGCGTCTACATGAGTCACCTAGCCTCCAATTCTGGCAGGGTGTCTATCTTGTTGGCCCCACATTTTCAGCCGGAGATCTTGGGGGTCGAGGAGCCGGTGCCAGGCCTGTTGCTGCACCTTACAGTGCGCCTAGGGGGCGCAGTTCTTCACCTTGTGAATATGTACGTTCTCCTGGGCACACAGCAGCAAGCGGGATTCTTTGATGCGGGCAGGCACATCGCCCTTGGGGGGATTTCAACTGTACCCTCGGAGCCAGGGACTGTCAAGGTGCCCAGCACCACTTGCTAGGTGTGAGAAAGTTGAGGGGCCTGGTCGGGTCCTTCGGCTTAGTGGACGTCTGGCAACATCTCCATCCTGACTCCAGTAATTTTACTTTTGTGTCACCTGGAGTTGGAGCATCCAGACTCGACCGCATTTACATTTCAAAGGTGTTCGTGTCCTGCGTTCCGTCGGCTTCTGTGCAGCAGGTGCTGTGCAAGGACCACCGTCTGGTGTGGGCAGAACTTGTTCCGATCTGCGCTCAGGCAGGGTCCACGTACTGGCACTTTAACAACCTGCTGCTGGAGGACAAGCGGTTCCTGGACTCGTTCCGTCATTTCTGGGCCAGCTGGAGAAGGAAGCGGAGAGGCTTCCCCTCCTTGAGGCTATGGTAGGATATGGGCAAGGCTCATATCCGTGTCTTCTGTCAGGAGTACACAAGGGGGTCGACAAAGAGGTGGAAATCCAGGGTCGAGGAGTTGGAGAAGGAGGTGTTTGACCTGGAGGCACATCTGC
Source organism: Carcharodon carcharias (assembly GCF_017639515.1). Classification (NCBI taxonomy): domain Eukaryota; kingdom Metazoa; phylum Chordata; class Chondrichthyes; order Lamniformes; family Lamnidae; genus Carcharodon; species Carcharodon carcharias. The sequence goes on from NC_054470.1 coordinate 40,147,141, forward strand.
GTCAGCCTGATGCGGACCTGGCCCTGTGGCTGGTGTACGAAGAGAAGAAGGGTACGCTGCGGGACCTGCAACTCTTCGGGTCCTGGGGCGCGTTTGTGAGGTTGCGGATCCGATTCCTCCAGAACCTGGACCGCCGCTCCCCCTTCTACTCGCTGGAAAAAAGGCACAGGGTCCATCAGCAGCTCCTTACGCTGCTGGTTGATGACAGAACCCTGGTCTCGGATCCAGAGGGTATCAGGGCCATTGCTAAATCCTACTATACAGCCCTGTCCTCTCCAGATCCATCCAGCGAGGATGCTTGCAGAGTTTTGTGGGAGGATCTGCCGCAGGTCGGCCTGGAGGGCACCGGAAAGCTTGACTCCCCTGTAAGTCTTGGGGAGCTGACCAGCGCCCTCAACAGCCTGTCCAGGGGCAAATCCTCGGGGCTGGACGAGCTGACCGTGGAGCTCTTCAGGGCATCCTGGGATGTCCTGGGGAGCGACTACGTGGGGGTCCTGGGGGAGAGTATCGCAACTGGGGAGATGCCCCTTTTGTGCCTATGGCCGTGATTGTGGGGATCTCCGTCACCTTAAAAACTGGTGCCTGGTCTCCCTCCTCAGCACGGATTATAAGATCTTTGCCAGGGCCATGTCTTCTCACCTTGGCATTGTGCTCGACCACATGATCCACCCTGACCAGCCCTACACGCTTCTGGGCCATACCATCCTCGACTATATCCATCTGATCCAAGACATCGTCCATTTTTCCAAAAGGACTGGTCTGTTGAGCGCCCTCCTGTCTCTTGACCAGGAGAAGGCATTCGACACAGTGGATCACAAATATTTATTCAGGGCTCTGTGGGCATTCAGGTTCGGGACGCATTTCATCGCCTGGATCCGGCTTCTGTGTGCTGCTGCAGAGTGTCTAGCTAAGGTTAACAGGTCCCCGACTGTGCCCCTTCACTTTGGGAGAGGAGTGCATCAGGGCTGCCCCCTGTTTGGCCAGTTGTATTCTATTTGCGTGGAGCCTTTCCAGTGCCTCTTGCGCAGGAGGTTGTCAGGATTGGTTCTGTGCGTGCCAGGCATCGCGATGGTCCTCTTGGCTTACGCCGATGATGTACTCCTCATGTTCGCCGACCTGGCTGACCTGCGGAGGATATGTGAGTGCCAGGGGGTGTACTCCTGTGTGTCCACTGCCAAGATCAACTCGGGCAAGTGTTCTCCTCTACCTGGGGGTCCACCTCTGCCCTGCTGAGGGATCCTGGCTGGCGAACTGGCAGGAGCTGAAAGCCAAAGTCACCACTCGCCTGCGGCGCTGGACACGATTGCTCCGAGTGCTGTCTTATCAGGGTCAAGTGCTGATCATAAACCAGCTGATTGCCGCCATGTTGTGGTACTAGCTGGTCACTTTGACCCCTCCCCCAGGCTTTGTCACAAAAATCCAGAGAATGCTTGTCGACTTCTCCTGGGACAAGAGGCTGCACTGGGTTGCTGCTGAGCTTCTGAGTCTCCCGCTTAGGGCGGGCGGTCAGGCGCTAGTGTGCCTATGCAACCAGGTGGCAACTTTCCATCTTCAGGCCCTGCAACAATACCTTTACCGAGCCCCCTCCGAGATGATGTGCCCTGATGACCTATTTCTCCTGCCAGGTGCACAGCCTGAACTATAACATGCAAATCCTGTTTGTTGACTGGAGGGGCCTTCGTGACTCCTTGCAGACATTTCCTGTCTTTTACCAGGACCAGATCAAAGTCTGGAACATGGTTGCCTTGCGACGCAGCTCTCTGCCGTCAGGAGTAGCGGCTATTATCAGAGAGCCGCTGCTCAGGAATCTGCCCCTCTGCCCTTTTTGGTGGCTGGAGTATAGGAGGGCTGTGGCTGCCAGGGTGACCAGGATCGGGGACGTGCTGGGTGGCGGAGGAGTGGGCTGGATGCTACCAAAGGAGTTGGCACATCGCGTGTCCGTGGACATCCAGCTTGCGGCCAATGCCATTTAAGGCCTTAGAACGGTTGTGCTCGGCCCTGATGTCATTCTGGGTCTCGAGGTGGTGCAGGTGTGCGGTGGTCTTCCTGTTCAAATGGAATTCCACATTGGCCCCAAAGCCCTGAACCCTCCCTTAGGAGCAGGTGCCCTGCAACCTGAGTCGCCTCGTGGAAATGCCCTCCGTGGTCTTTAGTATGGTACAGAGAGGTTTCCTGTATGGGTTGCTGCTGCACACCTTCACTTCCTTGCCCTTGCCCGCCACCCAGACATGCGCTGGCATGCCTTGTTGCTGTCCGGCGTGCAGAGGTCCCCAGTGGAGGCCTCTCTCTACGGAGGTGGCCTCCTACTTTCCATCAGAGACCTGGGGTGGAGGGTGTTGCATGCAGCAGTCCCATACAACCGTAGGTTGTGTCAGTTCACGGACTCCCAAGATACCTGCATATTTTGTGGCCTTGTGGAGCCCGTGGACCATGCTTATGTTAATTGTTGTAGGCTACACCCCCTTTTCAGTTATTTAAAAAACATTTTATTGATTTTTTTTTTGCACTTCAGTCCCATGCTCCTGATCTATGAGCAGCTGGTGTGGAGGGGGCCAGGAAGGAGGAGGACCTCTTCATGAACCTGCTCCTGGGCCTGGCCAAGGCTGTCTGCCTCTCTTCCGCGGCTATGTTCGCGGCTGGGTGTCCCTGGAGAGGGAGCACGCGGTGTCTGCCGGCACTGTTGAAGCCTTCTGTGTTCGGTCAGCACCGTGGGGACTGGGGTGTTTTATTGACCCAGTTAATCACATTTTGGTTTAATGTTTGCAGGTTTTTTTAAAATTTTGTCTTTGTTTTTTGCAGTTTCCCTTTAAGGAGCTGCTTTTTACATTGTCCCTAACTTTGTTAATTTAGTTTACTTGGTTGACTCAAAAAAAAGAGTTACTTCTTCTTAACTTTCCTGACCCTGCTGCTACGTCTTGGTGCTCCCTGGCCATTCATAGCAGAGATGGAGGCAACCTGCTGACTGCTATGCCATGTCTGTGTGACCTTGGTGGGTGTCGCCTGAAGGGCCGAGACCTGAAGGTCCCTTGCCAGCTTTTGGGGTCCTGCTGTATGGCAGTGGCATCCTCCTCTGCCTATGGAGCTGGAGCTGCTGAGGTCACAGGAAGTTGGCACTTGGATGGGTCGGACACTCCCGGGATCACTTGGGTGGATGGCTCCGGGGGTACACTTGTTGATCCTGCTCCCTATGGATGCCCAAGGGCCCTTGGCTGACTCCTTGAGGAGAAGGGGTAGCTGGAATGAGATCGAGCTGCCCCACAACCCTTTTGCAATCAAGGCCAACTACTGAGTCAGCGATAGAGTTAAGCCCACACAGCAGTGCAGGAATGATGTCCTGGACCAGGGTCTCCATGGCAGCTGTCATCCTACCAGTGTTGAGCTCGGTGCGTTGGCATGCCGGCGCTATCACCTCAACCTGAAGACAGACAGACTCATCCATCATTCCTTTCAATCTGAGGAGCGCACGGACGTCCCTTTCTCATGTTTCCGAGCTTGTCTTTGCAGCTCCAGCAACTGAGACAAGAACAAGTCCAGTGGCTCATCATCTGACTCAGACTCGGCAAACTTCTAGCCTCCAGCAGTCCTCGGAGTGCCAGAGGCCTGGGAAGTCCCTGTTGCCACCTGCTGCGGATCAGGCAGTGTGTTGTGGTCACCAGATTGTGATCCCGAGGCTACTGTAAAGCTAGGTCCCACCAAGGCGTGTGTCTCTGTGCTGGTTGAGGGTATGGGTGAGTGCTGTGATGGGACTTCAAGGAATGTGCCTCCAGGTTCCTCTTCAGAGGTTTCTTCGGGGCTTGATTGGAGGTCTTGGGTCGTGGGCTCCGTCGACAAAGCAAGGGGGGGTAATTAGTGCATGGCAGTGGCCTGTGAAACAGGATACATCACTCACAGCTGGTTGTCTGATGGATGTTGCACTGCTGGATCCTCGCTTTGTACAGCTGCGCCGACCTCACTGTCAGCACAGGAAGGGTCCAGATCCTTGCCAACCAGCTGCAGGACTCTGTTTTCAAAGTCTGTCAAGACTTCCAGATTGATTTCCACCGGTCTGCGATCTTTCTGCTGTGTGCCAGTTTGTCCTGCATGAATAGAGATGGAGATCACCTGCCAGGCCAAATGATAAGTATGCCTGGCATGTGTGGTCCCATGGACGGGATGAGGACAATCAAGGTGTGTGTGAGAGAGCGAATGGTGATGTCCCTTGAACTGGCAGTGAATGAGGGCCCTGTGTGATGGGTTTGTGAGTGTGAGTTGAGAGTGATGAGAAGAGCCCACCTGCCATGGAAATGGCATGTTTCCCAGGAAAGTATAATTAATGCAGCTGGTTTGGGATGATATGGCTTGAAAAGCCGCCATTTCAGCCAGTGGGTGAAACATCGTTTTACCCACCCACTACCGCACTTAGTACAAATCTGAGATGCTTAGTTTTGGGGACAAAGGAGGCTGAACTGGTAGATTTTTGGTGGCATCATCCCACCTGTCCCAATTTGATCAACTCTTTTATGCTCAAGCCTAGTCTATACAGGCTGTCCTTGTGGTTTAACCATTGAGAACCAATATCATTGTATTGAACCTGTGCTATACCTCTTAGACACTAATTTTTCCTTCCTGAGATGCAATGCCAAGAACTGAATGCAGCACTCTGGGGTCTAACCAGAGCTTTATAGAACTGTAAAATAACTTCCACCCCTATGTATTTCAATCAAATTGGCATAAAAATGGCATTAAATTAGTTTTTAAAATTATTTTTTGTACCTGCCCTCTTGCTTTTAGTGTATGGACCCCTAAATTTTCCCCACATCTATCATATCAATAATGTTAAAGACTTCTTTCAGATCACCCCTTAGCCTTCTACATTTTGGAGAAATGAGTATAAACTCTCAATTCTGGTAACGCTCTTGTAATTCTTTTCTCCAGTACTTCAATGTCACTCTTTATAATATGGAAAACAAAACTGTGCCCAGAATCTAAATGTGGTTTAACCAAGGTTCCGTACAAGTTTAACAAATCATCTTTGCTTTCTTATTCTATTATTTACTTTTTTGTGCATTGATTAGCCATGATTGTTGCGTTTTTTGTGATTTGTGTTTCTTCCCCATATAAACTCTAATTTTCCAAGGACTATGTGGTTTCTTTATTCCTCCTACCAAAATACACCAACTCACACTTTCTATATTGAAATTCATTTTCCAATTACATCCCCATTCTGCAAGTTTATTAATGTCTACTTGTATTTTGTCCATCTTTCTCAGTAATAACTACATCCCCAATTTGACATCACTGAGCAAATTTTGAAATGATTCTAGAGGTTTTTCTATTACTTCTTTGATTCCATGTTCTTTCCTATTTCAATAGTAAACTAAAGCTAGGATGAGCCCTCTGATGAAATGTAAGAAAAAGTGAGAGAGGATGCTACAATTGAACTTAGCTTAGTTCCATAGAAAGCATTTCCTATTCCTGATACCCACTCAGTAATCCTTGATTCTGTGGACATCAGATGTGATGCCCATTGCTCAGAATGCACAGTAGTTGCTTGGACCAATCCCACCATGATTAAAATTGATAAAATGCATAAAATCATGAGGCAGTAGTCTTTCCTTAAGATCTGATGGAAGCGATTGATCATCAGTTTAAAAATACTTAAGTTAAAACGAATACATTGAAAAATATGACTCTCAAAATTTACCAACCTGGTTAGCATCAACAGAATGTACAGGTAGATTCTGACTCAACCCTAGCTGATGAGTTTCTCTAAGTCGGACATCAATAAACCCGCCAGGAGGAGGGATTTTCCCTGGAATACTGTTGTAGTAAGGATGTTCTGTTATCTCTTCATCTTCTCCAACCCAACGTGAATCTTCTAAGTTTGGCATTCTATATGAAATAGGAAAAATTTCTTTGAAGTTAATGGAGTATAGACAAAATATATTCAATTATGAAATTTAAAGTTTTATACTGTATGTATTCCCCTATGTTTTCTGGAAATTATATTCTTGAACATGCATACTGTAATACACCGTACATCAGAAATATCAGAATGATATCAAGTAACTTTTGGAAATTGTTATGTCACCTCTATTCATTGACAATAATTTTTCTTGATGAACTTAATAGCTGTGCATATTGCATACACCAGAGTGAAAACCAGATCCTGATGCAACTGTTTTTCGGTTTGTCATTGCCTTCCCCACACTTTTTATCTTTGAGTACCTCCTTCTAGGTGGGTTACAACCAAGGCTAAAGAGACCTGCTTACCCTTGGAATGGGGTGTTGCCGCACTCAATCCAAATGCCACTACTGAACATCAACCTAGTATTCAGAATCACGTTCTGGTCTCTGCTTGCTGGGACTGCGTGGAATAGGGTCTGAACCTAACCTTACTAACTGAGAAGTGGGAATACTATCACTGAACCAATGATCCCTCCTATCTTCCCACATAACTGATAATCATACAGTTTAAATATAGATTTATGCAAGAGATTAAATACCTAGTAGCACTGATTTTTATTTACCTCCAACAGAAAAAAATATTTCAGATGCTCTTAGCACTGAGCAACTTCACGTTAAAAAGATATAAATTTACACGTGGTTCATCTGTTGAGGATGATTTCAAGATGATTGAGAGTTAAATATATCATTATAAGAATCATTTCCTGAATCTATGCTCCCATCTGGGAGCCTCATCTGCCAGGAGCACACATTGGAGATTTAATTTAAATGGTTGCAAGATTATGCACCTCGTGACTGAATTTCCAAAATATGCTCCTGGAAAGCAAGGCTCCCCAATAAGAGCACAAAGGATCAGCTTGGCTTAGTTCATGGTATTTCACTCTTTAAGTCAGATGGATATCGCACCAAGTTCCTCTTCAGGAATTCTGCATATAATCTAAGCTAACACTTTAAGGAGAGAATGCTGTGTTATCTGAGCTGCCAACTTTCAGGTGACATATTAAACTGACACTCATCTGTCTGTTCAAGTGGACATAAAGGATCCTACAGCATGTTTTAAGACAGGGAGTTCCTTCAATTGGTTTTGCATCCTTCAAACAAAACCAAAAAACAAATAACAAATTAATTAATCAATTACCCAGAGCCAGACCTTTCAGGAGTGAATTTAGGAAACGCTTCTATGCACAAAGGGTGGTAGAAGTTTGGAACTCTCTTCAGCAAATAGCAATTGATGCTAGATCAAATGTTAATTTTAATTGTGAGATTGCTAGATTTTTTTTGTTAACCAAAGGTAAGAGATATGGGGCAAAAGTAGTTACATGAAGTCAGGTAGCAGATTAGTTTGAAGGGTTAAATGGCCTATTCCTATCCCTATGTTTCTGTCCCATTTTCTATTTTTGGGTCCTTGGTGTGCACAAAACTGGCTGCCACATTTGCCTACACCATAAAATGACTGCACTTCTAAAGTAATTAATTGACTGGAAACCATTTTTGGACATCTTAAGAGCATGAAAAGAAATATATAAATACAAATTCTTCACTTCCATGTTTTAGGAAAATGCTAAACTGACAGCTATGATGAATGAGATGCAAACTATAGCAAATTGCACCTAATCATATGCTGTGGCGAAAGAGTTGACACAGGTATCTTTCCCTTCTTGCACCTAATTCAATTATTTCAATATTATTACAAAACAAAAGTGGGTCAAGATTTGTTCAACTCTGGATCCTGAAGGATATTGAATTAACATCAAATTCCTGTATGAGCTACACAGCTCACAATTTCCTCAAAATGTGAAGTAATCATTAATATTGTTACTATTTTCTGTTCAATAAAGATATTTAAAATAAATACCAAAATGGAAACAAGCACTGAAATAACATACATACACAAAGACAGTGCAGAGATGCTTCTTTAAGTAGAAATGTTGTCAGGTTAATATCTGCAATTCTACATATCTAGCCACAACAATTCTGCAGATATCAACTATGTTACATATGTCTTATTATCCAGTTATTATCCCAGCAATCCATTCACCAGGCTGTAACAGAGAGACAATAGTTTAAAGATAAAATATGACTGAGGAAGAGTTTGATGCTAATCCATTGTCTCCATTATGACCAGCAATACTGAAGAGTGAAATCCAATAATATCCACTGATGTCACACTAACTGATTGAGCAAATGAATCATGATTCTTTGCAATTGATTTTTTAAAGAACTGATGTTGGCACTGACTTTTCAAGCCCACACAATGTTCTTGTAAGTGAAATAAATTATACTCATCATCTCAGAATTTCTACTTTTCTTTAAAGGTTTGAACCTTTCCAAACCTCAGCAATTTTTATTTAAAAAGACATAGATTAAGATCCGAGCATGTAATTTGTGGAGCTTGGTAAATCAGACCATAGTTTAGGTTAGATGATTTAGTGCAATCACACTGACAATGATTTTCTTTTTAATATAATGGCATAATAGAAAATAAACACAATGTCACAAAAATCTACTTCCGCCTCTATAACAGTACCTCACTCCAATCCCACCACAATCCATCTACTTGTCAAGACCAACATCCATGCCTTTGTCACCTCCGGAATCAAATATTCCAATGCTCGTGTGGCCAACTTCCCATCCTCCACCCTGTAAACTTCAGCTAATCCAAAATTATATCCTGACCTGCATTAAGTCCCACTGACCTACACTGGTTTCCAGTCCACTAATGTCTCCAATTTAAAATTCTTATCCTCGTGTTCAAAATCATTATTTTCCTACCTCTGTAACATTCTCCAGCCCTACCAATTTGCAAGACCTCTATATTCCTTGAACTCTGGCCTTTGAACATCATCCATCTCCTTTGCCACACCACTGGCTGTGCCTTCACCCGACTGGACCCTAAACACTAAAAATGGTTCTCCAAGCCTCCCTCTCTTTCTGTTAGACCCACCCCCCCACCCCGCCTTAAAACAAACCTCTTTGACAAAACCATTTGTCACCCTTCCTAATTGCTTCATTTTTGACAATGTCAATTTTTGTCTGTTTATGCCTTGGGACCTATTCTATGTTAAAAATGCTGGTTGTAAAACATGGCTGTATAGTATCCCTTTTGCCAATGCTAAAGGTGCTGTTTTGGTGCATTAGTAACTGCTATCCTGGCAGGAGCAATGATTTCTTCATTCTGCAGCAGTCCATAACACCAGCTGCATTTGAGCCACCATGACAGACCAGAGGATAGCTACTTGGCAACAATAGCTATCCAGGGACCACCTGGCTCATGACTCCACACAATCCACACACACATGGTCAGCATGCATATAATGAAAGCCATAGTGCCACATGAAATATGATTGAGCACGCTATTTGGAACATTCTGGAGGAGCCCCGCAGCGCTTGCCAGAGTGAGTTTCAAGATGTGTCATGGGCTGCTGCATACTGCACAACCTTGTTATTGTGAGGGCGCATTCCTTGCACCAAGTAGACAGTGAACATTTGAGGCAAAGGATGAGTAAGAGGAGGAGCAGGAGGAATGGAGCAACCAGCGCAGCCCCTTTCTAGCCAGGCTGTCCATGATTGATTCTTCCGATGGCAGTTCCAGTAAATGCAACCCCAATTCCCTAGTCACGATAACTTTCCTTCCCTCTGTTATTGACCTTCATTGTGGCTCTTAGCCACAATGCTGAAATAAAGGCCACCACAAAACAACCTTTTCAAACCAACTTTATGAATAAAACCTTCCAATATTCTGTGCAAAAGTCAACTAACCATCCTTTGTGTCTATCTTCCATGTGTTTTTGCCTTACTTATTGCTCCTATACAGTTCTAGCCCAGTGGCTGCAGCAGGGCTGGAGAAAGGCTGCTGACTGTCAGTCGGTGACACTGCAGACAGCCTTGGAGGACAGCCTCAAGTAGTTCTAGACCTAGAAGGCCCAACATTAAACTGCACCACTTTGGCATGAAAGGCAGCCATGAGTGACAGTGGTGGGAGGATAAATACTGGCCTGGCCAGCAATGCCCACATCCTATGAATGTACTGATTCATCAGCTGAGGGAGGGCAGTAGCTGACAATCAGCAGGTGGGTTCCCTGCCTAAAGTTTGATCTAATGAGACTTAACGGGGTCCAGAGCTAATGTTGAGAATTCCCAGGATCATTCTTTCTTCATAAAAACAAAAAAACTGCGGATGCTGGAAAACCAAAACAAAAACAGAATCACCTGGAAAAACTCAGCAGGTCTGGCAGCATCGGCGGAGAAGAAAAGAGTTGACATTTCGAGTCCTCATGGCCCTTCGACAGAACTTGAGTTCGAGTCCAAGAAAGAGTTGAAATATAAGCTGGTTTAAGGTGTGTGTGGCGGGGGGGGGCCGGTGGAGAGAGAGAGAGAGAGAGAGAAATGGTGGGGGTTGGTGTGGTTGTAGGGACAAATGTATACCAATGTGCAGCCACCTCTGGTGGGTCTGTCCTACTAGTGGGCCAAGGCATATCCAGGGATGATTTTTTTTTTGTTCATTTACGGGATCTAATGTCGCTGGCTAGGAAAGCATTTATTGCACATCCCTAACTAACCTTGAAAAGGTGGTGGTTAAGTGCCTTCGTGAACCGCAGCAGTCCCTGTGCTGTTAGAGAGGGAGTTCCAGGATTTTGACCGAGCGACAATAAAAGAAAGGCAATATATTTCCAAGTCAGAATGGTGAGTGGCTTGGAGGGAAACTTCCAGATGGTGGTGTTCCCATCTATCTGCTGCCCTTGCCCTTCTAGAAAGTAGTGGTCATGGGTTTGGAAGGTGTTGCCTAAGGAGCGTTGGTGAGTTTCTGCAGTGTGTCTTGTAGATGGTACACACTGTTTCCACTGTGCGCCGGTGGTGGAAGGAATGAATGTTTGTGGATGTGGTGCCAATCAAGCGAACTGCTTTGTCCTGGATGGTGTCAAGCTTCTTGAGTGTTGTGGGAGCTGCACTCATTCAGGCAAGTGGAAAGTATTCCATCACACTCCTAACTTGTGCCTCGTAGATTGTGGACAGGCTTTGGGGAGTCAGGAGGTGAGTTACTCGTTGCATGATTTCTAGCCTCTGATCTGCTCCTGTAGCCACAGTATTTATATGGCTAGTCCAGTTCAGTTTCTGGTCAACAGTAACCCCCAGGATGTTGATAGTGGGGGATTAAGCAATGGTAATGCCATTGAGTGTTAAGGGGCAATGGTTAGATTCTCTCTTGTTGGAGATGGTCATTGCCTGGCACTTGTGTGGCGTGAATGTTATTTGCCACTTGTCAGCCCAAGCCTGGATACTGACCAGAACAAAAACAAAAATACCTGGAAAAACTCAGCAGGTCTGACAGCATCTGCGGAGAGGGATACAGTTGACGTTTCGAGTCCGTATGACCCTTCATCAGAACTAAGACATATAGAAATGAGATGAAATATAAGCTGGTAGAGGGGGGTGGGTGGGACAGCTAGAGCTCGATAGGGGGCCAATGATAGGTGGAGGCCAAGAAGAGACTGCCAAAGATGTCATAGACAAAAGGACAAAGGGGTGTTGACGGTGGTGATATTATCTAAAGGATGTGCTAATGGGGACATTAAGGGTAGAAAGCAGGACAAGCAAGTGATAGATGGCCCTAGTGGGGTTGGGGAGAAAGGATCGAAATGGGCTAAAAGGTGGAGATGAAACAATAGATCGAAATAAATTTAAGAATAGGAGGGAAACAAAAAATATATTTGTAGAAAAAAAATATTGGAAAAAGGGGGATTGGAAAGGGGATGGGGATGGAGGAGAGATTTCATGATCTGAAATTGTTAAACTCCATATTAAGTCCGGAAGGCTGTAAAGTGCCTAATCGGAAGATGAGATGCTGTTCCTCCAGTTTGCGTTGAGCTTCACTGGAACATTGCAGCAGGCCAAGGACGGACATGTGGGCATGAGAGCAGGGTGGTGTGTTGAAATGACAAGCAACAGGGAGGTCTGGGTCATGCTTGCGGACAGACCAAAGGTGTTCCAGGTCTTGCTGCATTTGGACGTGGACTGCCTCAGTATCTGAGGAGTCGTGAATGGTGCTGAACATTGTGCAATCATCAGTGAACATACCCATTTCTGACTTTATGATGGAAGGAAGGTCATTGATGATGCAGCTGAAGATGGTTGGGCTGAGGACACTACCCTGGGGAACTCCTGCAGTGATGTCCTGGAGCTGAGATGACTGACCTCCAACAACCACAACCATCTTCCTTTGTGTTGGGTGATGGAAGTGTCTGGGTAATTTTTTTTATCCATTCACGGGATGTGGGTGTCACTGGCTCGGCCAGCATTTATTGCCCATCCCTAATTGGCCTTGAGAAGGTGGTAGTGAGCTGTCCCCTTGAACTGCTGCAGTCCATATGGCGAAGGTACACCCGCAGTGCTGTTAGGGAAGGAGTTCCAGGATTTTGTGACAATGACAGTGAAGGAATGCAATATATTTCCAAGTCAGGATCATATGTGGCTTGGAGGGGAACTTCCAAGTGGTGGTGTTCCAATGTATCTGCTGCCCTTGTCCTTCTAGGGGTGGAATCATCCCAGGCTTGCACTAAGTGCAGCAACAGATGGGAAAAAGGACATTTTACTCGTCGGCCTTAATGGTGGCTTTTGACGCCATTTCATTCCCTTCCCAGTGCGTCCAGCCTCATAAGTTATGCATTCCCTGGAAACACGCTGGGTTGCTGATGGTGGCTTCTGATTCGCCCGTCCTGCCATCACCTCAGGCCTTCAATAAATCGGGCGCCATATTTAAAGGCTGCCCCTGCACAGAGCTAGCACTCTTCAAGGGATAGGAAACTGCTGGGAATTGATGGCTGCCAAAGGGGGGAAACATGTTGCCTGCAAATTTAGCAACGCCTCCCTCCAGTACCTATTGGATGCAGTGGAGGCCCACCACAAAGCCCTCTACCCCAGCTCTGATGAAGACCAGCAAGCAAGGTCATTAATCCAGCATGAGAGATGGTGGCAGCGGTGGTCAGCACCAATGCCCTGCAAAAGAGGAAGCCACCCAGTGCCGAAAGAGGATAAATGATCTCTGCTCTGACAGGGTAAGTCACTCTTCTCATCACTCAATTCACACGCTCACAAGCCCATCATACATCCACAGGGATCTGTCACTGCCAGTTAAAGAGACATCACCATTCACTCTGTCACACATACATTCATCTGCCTGCGGATCCTATCCTTATCCCATCCATGACACCAATCACCTCCCACACATGCCAAGAATCCTTCTCATCTGACCCAGTTCTGAAGAAGAGACATTCGGACTCAAAACATTAACTCTGTCTTTTTCTCCACAGATGCTGTCAGACCTGTTGAGTTTTTCCAGCAATTTTTGTTTGTTTCAGATTTCCAGCATCCACAGTATTTTGCTTTTATCCTTCTAATCTGGCCTGGCAGGCATCCTGTTAATACTGTCTCCATCTGTCTTCATGCAGGACAAGTGGGCACACAACAAAAGGGAGAGGCTGCAGACTGGTGGAGGAATGTCTGACATCAAGGTCCTCACAGATTTTGAAAATAGAGCAATCCAGCTGGCTGACAATCAACAGTGAGGTCAGTGGTGCTCAACCAAGTGAGGATCCAGCAGTGAAATATCCATCAGACAACCATGCTGTGAGACAGTTCCCCTGCTCCGCAGTCCCCTGCCATGCAGTAATTACCTCTCCTTGTTTTTGAGGGCGCATCTGGGAAGCAGCCAAGGGGGTCCATGACCCAAGTCCTTGACTCAAGACCTGAAGACATCTCAGAAGAAGAATCTGATGATTCCCTAATTCAAGACCCATCACAGCTAAGCGCTGAGCACCCACAACTTCCACCAGCGCAGAGACACACACTTCAGTGTGACCTAGGTTTAGAGTAGTCTCGGGGTCACAATCTAGTGAGCACATTGCAATGTCTGATCTACAGCAGGCAGCAGCAGAGATTCACAGGTTTGCAGCATCCGAAGGACTGTTGGAGACCAGAAATCTGCTGAGCCCAAGTCAGATGAGGAGCCTCTGGACTCGATCATACCTCAGTTGCTGGAGCGGCAAAGGCAAACTCAGGAACATCAGGAAGAGATGCCTGCTGCCGTCCTCAGATTGCAAGGCATGATGGAGGAGTCCATCCACCTTCATACCACCAGCTCTATGGCATGCCAACGCACCGAGATCAACGCTGGTAGGATAGTGGCCATCATGGAGACCTTGGTCCAGGACATCGGTCCTGCACTACTGCATGGACTGATCTCCATCGCTGACACCACAGTTGGCCTCCAACAGGGTCAACGCAAGAGGGGAATGACGCAGTTTGATTTCACTCCAGCTTCCCCTTCCCTCAAAGAGTGAGCCTGGGGCTCTCAGGCACCCATAGAGAGGAGGGTCAGCAGGTGCACACTCTGGGGCCATCCACCCAAGTGACTCTGGGAATGTCAAGCCCATCCAAATCCCCTCTTCTTGTGACCCCAGCAGCTCCAGCTCCACAGGCCGAGGAGGGTGACACTGCCACTAAGCAGTACCCCGAAAGCAGGCCGGGGTCCTCCAGGTCTTGGCCCTTGAGTGGACACCCTTCAAGGTCATCACAGACAAGGGCGTAGCAGTCAGCCGGCTGCCTCCACCTCTGCTGTGAATGTTGGGGGAGCACTAAGACATGGAGGCAGGGTTAGGAAGGTTAAGAAAATATAGTTTCACCACAAGGGCACGGGTGTTAATCACTTGGACATAATGTTGACAATTGTAAATAAACTCACCCTGTCTATGGCTCTTTGTTATGGTGAGCAGTATTCGTGTCAGTCTGAAGTGAAAACTTGGTTCCTACACAAGATAAAGGCAGGTGTCTCAATCCAGGGCCTCTTCCCTGTGCTTTGTGCAACCTTCCCAGCACATTGATCATGCACCTTCACAGTCACTGGTCACATCAGTCATGTCTGCACCTTGATGGGGCTCATCATTCCTGCCAGAATGTCCTGGGCCAGTGGCACAGTGTTCCGTCATTTTCTCTGTGTGCTCCCAGCACCTTTAAGGTCCGGCTGGTCACCCATCTCATCAGCATCTGTGTCCGGTGACAGTGTGGTCATGAAGGGTTGAGCTCACGAAGGATGCCATAGGATCAGGAGAAATTTAAAGTTTCCCCTCTGCATTTCCATGATATGACCCTGTTCAGAGAGCGCAAGCGAGGTGCCATCAGCCATGAGTCAGACATTTACATAAGCCATGAGAGGATTTATGGAGTGTCCCTGCATGTCATCATCATCCCCCTGGAATGTAGAGACTATGGGAATCTGCTGCATCTCCATGACAGGAGCCTCATCACAGAGGGTGGGTGCGCTGCCATCAGCCAAACTGGAATCAAACGTTCACAGATGCAATGTGAGGATCTGTAGTGTCTCCACACTGCATGTTGTCATCATCCTCCACAAATCTAGCAGCTATGAGGGCATCCTGAGCACACCTGCCTCGTCTGGACAACACGATGGCCTCAGCGAAGTCACCCTCACCTTCGAGGACCTCATCACCCTCATCCCAGTCAACCTCCTCCTCATTGGAGGAGACATGCAGCTCCTCTATATCCTCCTCAGGTAGCTCTTCCCCTCATTGCAGCGCCAGGTTGTGAAGGCAGCAACAACAATGATGCATATCACCCTCTGTAGACGATTTTGCAGGGCTCCATCAGACTGGTCCAGGCACCAGAATCTCATTTTCAGCACTCCGATGGTTTGCTCTACCAAAGTGCGAGTTGCGGCATGAGCATCATTATACCTTCACTCTGCTGCATTCTGAGGCTGTCGCACGGACATTATCAGCCATGTCCTCTGTGGGTAGCCCTTGTCCCCGAGGAGCCAACCCTGCAGCCTCTGTGGACTCTGAAAGATGTCAGGAATCTGAGACCTACTGAGAATGTAGGTGTCGTGGACACTCCCTGGGAACCATGCGCAGACCTGCAGGATGCATTTGCTGAACATTCAGTGAGTCGACGCCCTTGCAGTTGACGTAGTTGACTGCTTGTTGCCACAGAGATCTAAGTGCCACATAAGTGTAGTCGATGACACCCTGCACCTGTGGAAAACCAGAGATCTCCGAAAATCTCAGCGCTTTTGCTTCCTGGCTTGCCTGATCCCGCGTGAAATGCACAAAGTTGTGACCTCCTGGATGCACTTGTGTATGGAGGCTTGTGAGATCCCACATATGTCACCTGTGGTGCCCTGGAAGGAGTCACTGGTGTAAAAAATGAGCACCACAGTCACTTTCACTGCCACTGACAGTGGATGCCCTCCATGTTCCCGTGGCACCAAATCCTGCAGCAGCTGCCAGATGTGACCAACCAATTCCCTGGACATGCGCAGTCTTTGGCGACACTGGTTATCGCTCATCTGCAGGAATGACAAGCGCTGTCTGTAGACCCTGGGTCTAGCTCAGCATCAACCAGCGATGGCTTGCTATGGCTCTTCAGCGGCATGTGCAGGAGCCCCAGCCGTTCCTTCTTCTTGAAGGTGCTGCTCCTCCTTCTGCCCTAGCCAGGTGCCTCTGTTGCTCTCTTCTCCTTCATTTCCGCTCCCTGTAAGCCATGAGGCAAACAGCCAGGTCACCAGGCTCCTTGCTGCTGATGTGCTTCTGCTCCTGCAGGGTGAATGAGAGAGATATCTGGGTTAGCATGGGTGTACTAAGAACCTCTCTTGGTTAAGGCTGCTTAACGCATCGCGGAGAGTGCTGGCCACCACTTGGATGGCCAGAATTTAGTGTGCTGCATGGCTGCCCGAAACCCCACCCACCCCCGCCCCACTTCACCTGACCAGTTAGCGACAGCTTCACATTCTGGGCTGCATGCTGTGCTCTCAGCTCAGGCTCAGGCATTAGCCTAACCCACGCTGCAAGGCTACCCTGGTAGCTTGAACTATCAGGGAAACTGGTCCAAACCGGGATGATGACATTGCAAGGGGCTGCGAGCGCCTTCCCCAGTGACTACTCCATGGCCAGCTTTCACAAGCAGATTATACAATGTGCTCAGTCATCCAATTATTCTGCAGCCCCCTAAAACACTCATTAATTTGCAATCTATGCCTGAGGGGTGGAAAGTTCAGGAGCATTTGGTGGGATTTTGATGCCTCTGTGTTGCTTGAAGGGGCAGATAAGCTAGAGCCCCAACTCCACGCATGCAATTTGGCTGCACCTGAACTGTCTCAGCTGTGGAAGAATGTTCATTTAATACAAGGTTTCCCTCATGTGTGGCTGCTTCCCATCTCCCCCACTCCATGTGCTTGTCCACTACTACCAGACCAGGCTGCCTTGCACACCCCTCTTGCCCCACGCCTCGTGCCAACTGCAATGCAGCCCTTGCCTGAGCACCGCAATGTCAGCCAAGTGGGAAAAACAACTTGCCTGTGCCCTTGCCTGAATATGCAGCACCTCTTCCTTGAAGTTGAATGGGTGACCCTCGCGAGCACTACGCAACGTTAGTATGCACTCATCTTCGAATTCCCCTCAAAGTTCAGCTCACCAGGTGCATGCCTTTTAAATGTTGTTGGAAACACGTCAGTGAGCAATATTGTCAACGTGTCTGGAAGATCCAACATTGGGGCATGATTCCAGCAAGCAGGCGAGATGATGAGATGTAAATGCAATAAAATTAGGTCCCCAATGTTAGACGGTGGGAAAGACGGCCTGCCATTGACGAGCGGAGCAGATGATTGCAAACTGGTTTCATGACGGCGTAAAACCGATTTTGGCCTTCTCGCCATATTGTCTGCTCACACCCACCATGATGCCCGCTGCCAACAGGGACAGTAAATTCCAGCCTAGGTGGTCGTGGTCATGGTTTGGAAGATGCTGACTAAGGAAGCTTGGTGAGTTGCTGCAGTGCGTCTTGTAGATGATACACACTGTTGCCACTGTGCGTCGGGGTGGAGGCAGTGAATGTTTGTGGATGGGATGCCAATCAAGCGGGTTGCTTTGTCCTGGGTGGTGTCAGGCTTCTTGAGTGTTGTTGGAGCTGCACTCATCCACACAGGTGGGAGTATTCCATCACTTTTGACTTGTGCCTTGTATGGGGTGGACAGGCTATGGGGAGTCTGGAATTGAGTTACTCGCTGCAAGATTCCTAGCCTCTGACCTGCTCTTGTAGCCACAGTATTTATATGGTTAGTCCAGTGCTGTTTCTGGTCAATGATAACCTCCAGGATGTTGATATTGGGTAGTTCATTGATGGTAATGCCGTCGAATATCAAGGAGCGGTGATTAGATTCTCTCTTGTTGGAGATGGTCATTGCTTGGCATTTGTGTGGCATGAAAGTTACTTGCCACTTGTCGTACATGGACTGTTTCAGTATCTGAGAAGACGTGAATGGTGCTGAACATTGTGCAATCATCACCGAACAACCCCACCTCTGACATTATGATGGAAGGAAGGTCATTGATGAAGCAGCTGAAGATGGTTGGGCCGAGAAAACTACCCTGAAGAACTCCTGCAGTGATGTCCTGGAACTGAGATGATTGATCTCCAACAACCATAACCATCTTCCTTTGTGCTTGGTATGGCTTCAACCAGCAGAAAGATTTCCTCCTGATTCCCACTGACCTCAGTTTTGTTAGGGCTCCTTGATGCCAACTCAGTCAAATGCTGCCTTGATGTCAAGGGTAGTCACTCTCACCTCACCTTGGGAATTCAGCTCTTTTCTCCATGTTTGAACCAAGGCTGTAATGAGGTAAGGAGCTGAATGACCTTGGCGGAACCCAAACTGAGCATCAGTGAGCAGGTTATTGCTAAGTAAGTGCCGCTTGTTAGCACTGTTGATGACACCTTTCATCACTTTACTGTTGACCGAGAGTAGGATGATGGGGTGGTAATTGGCCATGTTGGATTTGCCCTGCTTTTTGTATACAGGACATACCTGGGCAATTTTCCACATTGCCGGGTAGATGCCAATGTTATAGCTGTGCTGGAACAGCTTGGCTAGGGGCACAGCAAGTTCTGGAGCACAAGTCTTCAGTACTGTTGCTGGAATATTGTCAGGGCCGCCCATAGCCTTTGCAGTATCCAGTGCCTTCAGCCTTTTCTTGCTATCAAGTGGAGTGAATTGAATTAGTTGAAAATTGGCACCTGTGATGCTGGTGACCTCTGGAGGAGGCCGAGATCAATCGTCCACTCGGCACTTCTGGCTAAACATTATAGCAAGTGCTTCAGCTTTATCTTTTGCATTGATGTGCTGGGCTCCCCATCATTGAGGATGGGGATATTTGTGGAGCCTCCTCCTCCAGTGAGTTGTTTAATTGTCCACCACCACTCATGAGTGGATGTAGCAGGACTGAAGAGCTTAGATCTGATCCATTGGTTATGGAATCGCTTAGCTCTGTCTATCACTGGTAATTGATTTCATGGTATGATTTGGTGAGAATGGCTATGTCAAACTACTACTTGACCAGCCTGTGGGACAGTTTTCAAAATTCTGATCCAAGTTCCCAGATGTTAGTGAGGCTGATTGGGCACGGTGTGTTTGTCATTTCTGGTGCCTAGGGTGATGCCAGGTGATCCATTTGGTTTATTCTTTATTATCTTTTCAGTAGTGGTTTGATACAACTGAGTGGTATGCTAGGCCTTTCAGAGTCAACAAAATTACTGTGGATCTAGAGTCACATGTAGACCAGACCAGGCAAGGATGGCAAATTTCCTTCCCTAAAGAACATTGGTGAACTTGATGGTATTTTATGACAATTCAATAGTTTCATGGTCAGCACTGCTGTAATTAGCTTTTAACTTCATATTTACTAATTCATTCAATTTAAATTTCACCAGTGTGGAGCATTAGCCTAGGCCTCTAGATTTCTGCTCCAGTAACATTACAGCTACTCTACAATTCTACAATTTAAACGTCACGTGTCACTCAACAAAGAACAAACATTCAGCTGCACTGAGGGCCCAGCACAAGCATTTCTTAAAAGACCAGGCACCCAATTTTCAGGTAAGATTTTGAAGCATCTCCACAATTGCAAAGTCTCTGGTGGGTACCATGGATTTTGGAGATGCTGCAGTAAGTTCCTGGATTTGGCAAGGAGCACTTCTGCATCCTCAGAGGGAGAACCTAAGAATACATGACTGGCCCAAACAAAGGCTGTGGAGGTGGGAAGCTCTGCAAGGTCCTGTCTGCCAAGTTGGAGTTGGACTCCTCCATGTTTCTTGACTATGACAGGAGGCTGTCTGGCAGGCCAGCCAATGCACCCAGCATCTTGTTCTGCATGCTCATCAGCATTCTCTTTTATGTTACCCCTTGAAGGTCCTAAACTGAGTCCTGTGGATAGCACTCATCTGCAATCTCTCTGATGAGCTGACAAAAGAATTTTTTTTCCCCTGGTCTGGCTGTAGCCCACTCATGCTGGAAACTCACCATGTGCAAATCCCAACTCTATACCAGTCTCTAAGCCATGTACATTGCCAGTTTCTGAGCTGGTGCCTGTAAGTAACAGATCAAGCCATAGGGCCTCTTCATCAGTGCTCAGTTGTTGCTCTCTCTCCTCTTACTGGGGGTGGGCAACAGGCTGTTCTTGGCGTCTGAATGCAGAAAATCAGAAGGGTAAGATTCATACGATGAAATTGGGTTAGGATGGAAAGCAAGGCGTCCAGGGTCACACCATTAGCAATTTGCTCATCATACCAGGTAATAGGTTGAGGGCAAGCTGGAAGCTGAGATGAGGCATAAGGCGGAACCATACTGTCATCATCAATGTGATGCCAGATGCCATGGGTAGTCCCATGATAGGGAGAATCATGTCCTCTGTAGGGCTCGGGGATGCAGGATTCCTGGTCTCCGTCCGGTTCTGCTCTGCTCCCCTATATTGTGCCACCTTGTCCTTCCGGTGAGAGGGGAGAATGTTAGTAACTGTGTTTGTATTAAGTGCCTGCCAATCCTGAATATCTGGAGGTATACTGAGGCAGTGTTGAGGAATAATTGGAGGTGTGAGACTGACAGCATTGGTAGGTGTGTAAGGGTGAGGTGGAGTATCTGGATGCTCACTGTGAGTCTTGAGTGCCAGAGACTGATTCTAGTTGAGTGAAGGGGCGTGTGGTGCATTCAGCAGCAGATATCATGTGAAGATACATCCATTGACCTTGAATACCCGCATTAGACTTTTATGGTGCTGCTATCAGGTCTTCGGGGCCAGACTACGAAAATTGACCACCAATTGATGAGATCACAGCTGCAGTACTTTGCATAATTTTGGTATCTTTACCTTGAGGGAGTTCAACAAGTGTACTAGACTAGTTTGTGGGATCAGAGATGTAATATATTCATAAGCTATGAGCATGCACAGTGCATATAGATGTCATTAAACACACAAACTGGCCATCTAGGTGCCTGTGTTCCTTTGAGAGTGCCTGCTAATATATAACAAATTTTGGCGATGAGATGAAATGAAAGTACAAAAATCTTGGCAACACAAGGCAGTTGGGACTGTGAAGAACAAAACCAGTTGATGACCTTCATAGGCACAGAGAAGGAAATGTGAGCCATTGAATGGGGATGTAGGCCTCTTGAATAGGTGACAGTTTCACTGTTGCCTCATTGGGCAAATGTATTCTTTTTATCCATAATTCCTCAGTCAGGTTCTTATGTAACCTGTGCTATCTGTATATTCTACTGAGGGTGATCTCCTTAAATGCTGCCTGAGTTTTCTTTGCCCTATCAGAAGCAAGTCCAGCTGTCTGCAGAATAACAATGAAAAATCACTGCAAAAAATAATTCCCAGCTGCAGAAATCAGTAAAACTCTCCAGGCTCTAGCTCAGAAGCTCCTCATTTCCACCTGTATCAACTGATGATGGCAGGAACTGGTACCTTAGTCTACAGTGCCCAAAGTGCCTCACTATTGAAGAAGCCGGAAATGTGGAACTGCAGTGCCATTGCTCTGCATTACAATATTATTAATGAGGGCATTCAGGAGCGGGTAGCCAGAGCAAAAAGGCATGAAATATGTGCAAGTGGCTTCAGCCCAACTTTCTTCCCAGAAAAATATCCTGCCTTCTTCCTATCTCACTTATGCACCAAAAACAACTTGGAAAGTTGCCCCCAGATGATAAAGAAATAGAAAACTTGAAATTTTTAACTTTAGAAAAGAGTACACTTTGGAAAGATTTAATACAACTCTAAAACAACAAAAGGATTAGTCCCTGCACGTGTGGCTAGATTATTTTGAATTAGATAGGTTAGAAAAAGCCTTATGGCGTGCA
Organism: Carcharodon carcharias; assembly: GCF_017639515.1. Classification (NCBI taxonomy): domain Eukaryota; kingdom Metazoa; phylum Chordata; class Chondrichthyes; order Lamniformes; family Lamnidae; genus Carcharodon; species Carcharodon carcharias. The sequence continues at coordinate 40,169,288 of NC_054470.1, forward strand.
TGTAAGATACAAACACATAGAACTAGGTTAACTGTCAGGATGTTTTTGTATTTACAGAGGGTCATTGACCTTGGGAATAAGTTGCCAGTTTAAGCAGTGAACTCATGGCAAATGTTCAAAAGGAAGCTCAATGAGTTCCTGGCCTTGGTTGATATCACAGCATATTAAACGATAGGCGGGTTATTGGATAATATATTCCATGGCCACTGTAGTTTCCCGGTACTCATTTTGATCATCTTCAGAGGACAGAGAAAAATTCCCAGATCTTTCTTCAGACTTTGCCTAGATTATCTGACTGCTGGTGAATGGGGTCACTTACACCATGACCGTATGGGACAGGCTTGATGGACTGGTTCTTCCTGCGTGAAATTTTTATATGTTTCTATGTAAATTTAGAACAGGTAAAAAGGAGTAAAATCAAAGTTAAAATATAATTTTAAAAAGAACAGAGACTGAGAAAACGAGTAAGAACAGGGTTTTGCATTTTGTATCAGGACCTCAAAATCCATCCAACGAAAGGTCATTGATCTGAAACGTTAACTCTGTTTCTCTCCCCAGCAAATGCTGCCTGGTCTGCTGAGTATTTCCAGCATTTTCTATTTTTATTTCATATTTCCAGCATCTGCAGAATTTTGCTTTTCTTGAAAAAACTGCCACATTTACATCCTCAGGTGTCAGGCGAATGGCAGGCAGGAAAATATTTAAATATTGAAATTTATGCTTTGTCTAAACTTGGAGAAAATTCCCTCTTAGTCTACTGGTGGATTTTCTACAAACATCTCCTAGCAAATCCATTTCCATCACCATGAGGAATATTGTGCTTGTAACTATCTGAAATGATTATCAAGCATCCAGTTGATAGATAAGCAGCAAACCCATATAATCTCTCTCTCTCTGTCTACAGTTCAATGAAACAAAGGAGATTAACAAGTAAGTAACACAACATTGTCATTTATTTTCTTGGAAAGTACTTATCAATGAGTGGAACAGGATTGTCTGGGATATTATTGAGCAACTCTAAATAATGAGTTCCTTAGATTTGACCCTTAACATTTCTTACACAAAAGCATATTTTTCAAAACGCTTAACATAGTCAGTCTTGATTTTCAATCTTCAATCAGGAACAAAGCAGCCTTTATTAACCATTGAAAATTGGCTGAAATTTAAAATTAACATACAATCTAGAGCACTATCGCTGATTAAATATTCCTTATATATTTATAATCATTATGTGTAGAGTTACCATATGAAAGCAATAAGTAATAGAACTTTTAATGCTGTGTGCAGCTTTAGAGCAATGCAACTCTTTAAATTAACATCACATTGCTATCACAGGGCCACAGAAAGGATCGGGGAACCAGATGGTGCTCTGGTGCAGTGGGCTCGACACTGCACTTTCATCTTTGGAACCTGGGTTGCAATTCAACTCTCACTGATAAATTGAATCATTTTATTTGCTGCTAGCTTTTCTATGTAAAATGTGGTTGGGCAATCTCATTCCAATTCTTAGTTACCACGTGCCTTTAGAACCAAATTGCACTGTCACTCAGAGAGGCCAACAGATGGCTGCTGTGAGAAATAGAAAAATGTCAACGGAGTTGTTCTCTGAGGTTGGAGTTAAGGAACGTTGTTAGGATAGAGTAAAGGAAACTTTACACCACATCTGGCTGTGCTATACCTGACCTTGGAGTGATTGGTGCTGACAATAGAGGGATAATTTTCAATTTGGTGGTAATCAAAAGCCAGCGTTATTGAATAAGTTGCTCATAGACCCCATCTGATCTGATAGCTTCATCTAAGTTAAAAATGATCTCCTTACTGCCTCAAATGGGAAGAGTTCCATTGCCTAGGGTTTGAATCATCCAGATTCAATTTCCCATAGTGTGACTTTAATGTTTATTCTCCCAACTTGCTTTTATTGCTCTTCACTAACCATATTAATGCAGTCTTGTGACCTTCCATGCAAAATATCGATCATTGCTTCTGTTCTACAACCTAGACACTTTTTAATGGTGATAAAAATACAATTGCTTTTAAAATATCTTGCATGAATGGATAATAAAATAATTGGCAATGTTATCAGTACTCACCTGTTATGAATACTAGATATCTTAGTAGGGCACTGTAGATATTGCTTGAATCGAAGTTCAAAAGCTTGGCCTATGGTACTGATAACATCTTGAGCCAACCCGTCACAGCATTCCAATATATGGCATGCTTTAAAAACATTAAATAACAGCTGTCATTTTTCAGCCTATTTGACTTTTGTCGAAACAACTTTAGCAGTCAGATCAAATATAACGTTCATCCCTCTGTTACAATTATGGACTGCTGCAGGTAATGTTCCCGAGTGTCAAATTCACAGAAGCAGATTCACCATGATTCATTGCACACCAATGCAATGTTGGCATTGCACAATTGCATAATTCATTATAGGATACATATGTAACAGACCAGACTGCATTTTTGGTGCAGATAGCTCCACGCGGGTACAGTGTCAAATTAACACATTAAATGATTTTGTTTTGTTCTAGTGAATGCAACAGTAAGACAACAATTATTACTGAAATTTGACAAATATTGGCATAGTATTCTCAAAAGAATAGTATAACAAGGGAAAGCTAGTTAAAAACTCAGGTATCATGTTTCAGTCTAGGCTCTGTAAGACACAAAGGCTTTTTATGCTGGTACTAATGCACCATCGAGTTCCCTTCATTATACTTCCAAGTTAACATGAAATTAATTATTTCTGAACACCATAATTCCAGTGACCCCATGCAGTAAAAAACTGTAATACAATTCCACCTGTCACTTATACCAACATTGGGTGTTTGGGGCCATTACTACAATAGGAGCAGACACAGGTGCTAATAGTGGCATAAAAGGGAATGTTGACATAGCACAACCATTAGAATCTCAGAGCAGCACTTTTCAAGAGAGGGTGCCACAGGCCATTTGGGACAAATGAATAAAGTGTTAACAGGTTCATTGGAGAAACACCAATGCTGGTCAGCCCCAAGTTGAACCATTTGTTCCTTTTGGAGCCTGCTTTTGGCCAGAATGATATCTTTGTTTGCTTTTTCCTTACAGCAATGTGCCTGGCAGTTTTCCTCGGGGAACCTAGAACATTCTCAGTCACAACTGCAGCTGGGCATGTGGAAGTAGTGAGAATCCGCCACGGCTGGATCAATGGGGCAGAAAGCTGATGGAAACTGTTTCTGACCCAGCTAGTCCTTTCACTGCCCCTCATCGGAATTGCACTCCAAGAAGGACTGAAATTCTGTTTTTGGTCCAAAATGCGTTCAGAAGTATAAAATTTTAAAGAGGCACTATATCTTCACAAAAATAAAATTCTTTTAGTTCAGGGATGTGAAGTGGGCTAGTACCAGAAAAGTCAATTTGCAGGTTGGTATATTTTAATATGATGTATGCAATCAAAATGTTTTCATGAATGGAGTGCCCTCCGAATTTGTAGAATGGTTACTTGCTTAGAGCCTTTGGTTGATGATTGACGAGTGCTCATGTTGATGCAGATATTTGGAGGCATGAATGCCTCAATTTTCTCTGTAGTGCCCTTGGCTATGCACCTCCTATGGGCAACATGATGAGCTCCTGGTCATTATTGACAGCTTTAATCTGTGGGAGATGGGAGGCTGACCATGAAAACCCAGGAATAGTTGGCAATACATGAATGAGAGTTTTGGCTAGATGGGCCAAGGTAGATGGATAAGCAAGCTTAGTTTTGAAGAAATTAAGTGGTCTGTGGAGTCAGAGGCTCAGCTCAGGCTCAGGTAGGTTGTGAACATGTTGGTTCAGGTTAAAACAGTGGCTGGAGAGGAAGATAGAGTCAGTGGCAAAAGAACAGAGTTTGTGCCTGGTGCCAAATATAATGGCTACTGCATCCCCAATATTCAATTCAATGTCCCACTCTCAAACCTGAGACCACAATCATGGTTTACTGGTCAGCAGTGAACCCCTGCTCCTATATGCTTCAGTAGTCCAACTGCATCATCCTCACAAAGCCAACATGCCCAGCATCAAGGTGCTAATCACTCAAAACCAACTCTGCCAGGCAGGACATGCTGTTCATGACATCAGATTCCTGCACCAATTGCTGTACTAGGAACTCTGTCGAGGCTGGTGACTGCCAGGAGGCAGCAAAAATGCTTTAGGGATGCCCTCAAAGATTCCCTAAGAAGATCAAATATCCCTGGAGGTCCCTGGCCTGTGACCGACCAAAATGGAGAAGGTTTATTTGGAAAGCTCCAGTTCAATGGGAATCACCAGCCACGCATCAAGAGACTCCATTGGGAACGTGCAGAGAAGTCAAGGCATTGGAGATGGCGCACAAATCTCCAAAAAACTTATTGACCCTACCCTTCAAGTGCCACCTGCCCCACATGTGGCAGAATCTGCAGATTGCACATTGGACTTGTCAGTCATCTCAGATGCCATCGAACAGAAGCGAAGGCAAACCATTCTCGATCCCGAGGGACTGCCTAGTAAGCAGATTCCCAATGTTCAGTTGGGGCATGTTATAGCTCATTCAAGACTTGGGATCACAATTTTAAATGAGCAGATTTTGGGCATGTGGTTAGCAGTGTGAATTAGAAACTCACTCACTGCTCCAGAAATGGGATATTTTAACTCTCAAACCTCATTTAAATGCCACAGGCTGACATCCAACCTCATCCAGCAGGCAGTTGGTGGGAAGTGGTGAAATCTTGTCTCTGCCCCTTTACATTGCTTTCCAAAAGGGACTAGGTCAGATTTGGAATGGGAGGGTCCACTGTTTCCATGGAAATAAAGCAGGAGGAAGTGGTACAGATCTTCCAACTTACAGTCCTCCCTAATTCAAATCAGGTTAGACGCAAGGACTCCAAAGAAGCTGATGATTGGCATTTTTCCCAGGAGCCCCTCAGATTGGAAGAGTCCAAAGGAGACAGGTAGCAAGAAAACGGAGCACTGAAAGGAAGGTAATTCTTCCACCAGTAGAATTTTTGGGCTTATAGGTAGTTCTTTAGGAGCAGCAAGAAGTCTGTAATTTGGTGATCAGTTCTGTAGCTGCAGCTATTAGAGGCCTTCCACTGAACATCTTTTCCCAGCCCATTTCCCGATGTACCACATGCCATTGACCGGAAACGACAACGGCAATCTCAGCCCTGTCAACCCTACAAAGTCCTCCTTACTAACATCTGGGGGCCAAAATTGGGAGACCTGTCTCACAGACTAGTCAAGCAACAGCCCGACATAGTCATCCTCAGGGATCATGTCTTACAGATAATGTCCCAGACACTACCATCACCATCCCTGGGTATGTCCTGTCCCATTGGCAGGACAGGCCCAGCAGAGCTGGTGGCACAGTGGTATACAGTTACCCTGGGAGTCCTCAACATTGACTCCAGACCCCATGAAGTCTCATGGCATCATGGACAATGAAACCTCCTGCTGATTACCATGTGCTGCCCTCCCCCAGCTGATGAATCAGTGTTCCTCCATGTTGAACACCACTTGGAGGAAGCACTGAGGGTGGCAAGGGCACATAATGTACTCTGGGTGGGAGACTTCAATGTCCATCACCAAGAATGACTGGGTAGCACCATTACTGACGAGCTGGCCAAGTCCTAAAGGACATAGCTGCTTAGACAGGGTCTGTGCCAGGTGGTGAGGAAACCAACAAGAGGAAGAAAGACAAGTGACCTCATCCTCACAAACTACCTGCCGCAGATGCATCTGTCCATAACATTATCGGTAGGAGTGCCACCACACAGTTGCTGTGGAGACAAAATCCCGGCTTCACATTGAGGATACCCTCCATTGTGTTGTGTGGCACTACCAACGTGCTAAATGGGATTGATTTCAAATTGATCCAGCAACTCAAGACTGAACATCCATGACGCACTGTGGGCCATCCGCAGCAGCAGGATTGTACTCCAGCACAATCTGTAACCTCATGGCCTGGCATATCCCCCACTCTACCATTACCTTCAAGCCAGGGTATTAACCCTAGTTCAATGAGGTGTGCAGGAGGGCATGCCAGGAGCAGCACCAGACATACCTAAAAATGAGGTGTCATCTGGTGAAGCTATAACAGGACTATTTGCGTGCCAAACAACATAAGCAGCAAGTGATAAATAGGGATAAGCGATCCTACAACCGACAGATCAGATCTAAGCTCTGCAGTCCTGCCACGTCCAGTCGTGAATGGTGGTGGACAATTAACCAGCTCACTGGAGGAAGAGGCTCCACAAATATCCCCATCCTCAATGAGGGAGGAGCCCAGCACATCAATGCAAAAGATAAGGCTGAAGCACTTGCTACAATCTTCAGTCAGAAGTGCCGAGTAGATGATCCATCTCGGCCTCCTCCAGAGGTCCCCAGCATCACAGATGCCAGATTTTAGCCAATTAGATTCACTCCATGTGATAGCAAGAAATGGCTAAAGGCACAGGATACTGGAAAGGCTATGGGCCTTGATAATATTCCGGCAGTAGTACCGAAGACCTGTGCTCCAGAACTTCCCACGCCCCTAGCCAAGCTGTTCCAGTACAGCTACAACACTGGCATCTACCCGGCTATGTGGAAGATTACCCAGGTGTATCCTGTACACAAAAAGCAGGACAAATCCAATTGGCCAATTACCGCCCCATTACATCATCAGTAAAGTGATGGAAGGGGTCATCAGCAGTGCTATCAAGCAGCACTTGCTTAGCAATAACCTGCTCACTGATGCTCAGTTTGGGTCTATAAGACCATAAGACATAGGAGCAGAAATTAGGCCATTCCGCCAATCAAGTCTGCTCTGCCATTCAATCTTGGCTAAGTTTCTCAACCCTATTCTCCTGCCTTCTCCCTGTAACCTTTGATCCCTTTACCAATCAAGAATCTATCTATCTCGGTCTTAAATACACTCAATGACCTGGCCTCCACAGCCTTCTGTGGCAATGAATTCCATAGATTCACCACTCTCTGGCTAAAAAAGATTCTCCTCATTCTAAAAGGTCTTCCCTTTACTCTGAGGCTGTGCCCTTGGGTCCTAGTCTCTCCTACTAATGGAAACATCTTCCCCACGTCCACTCTATCCAGGCCTTTCAGTACTCTGTAAGTTTCAATCAGATCCCCCCCCTCATCCTTCTAAACTCCATCAAGTATAGACCCAGAGTTTTCAAACGTTCCTTATATGTTAAGTCTTTCATTCCTGGGATCGTTCTCGTGAACCTCCTCTGGACCCTTTCCAGTGCCAGCACATCCTTCCTGAGATGCTCACAATATTCTAAATGTGGTCTGACCAGAGCTTTATAAAGCCTCAGCAGCACATCCCTGCTTTTATATTCTAGTCCTCGCGAAATAAATGCCAACATTGCATTTGCCTTCCTAACTACCGACTCAACCTGCAAGTTAACCTTAAGAAAATCCTGGACTAGGACTCCCAAGTCCCTTTGCACTCCAGATTTCTGAATTCTCTCCCCATTTAGAAAATAGTCTATGCCTCTATTTTTCCTACCAAAGTGCATGACCTCACACTTCCCCACATTGTATTCCATCTGCCACTTCTTTGCCCATTCTCCTAACCTGTCCAAATCCTTTTGCAGCCTCCCCGCCTCCTCAATACTCTCTGTCCCTCCACCTATCTTTGTATCATCTGCAAACTTAGCCAGGATGCCCTCAGTTCCTTCATCTAGATTATTAATGTATAAAGTGAAAAGTTGTGGTCCCAACACTGACCCCTGTGGACTCCGCTAGTCACCGGCCGCCATCCTGAGAAGGACCCCCTTATCCCCACTCTCTGCCTCTTGCCAGACAGCCAATCTTCTATCCATGCTAGTACCTTGCCTCTAACACCTTGGGCTCTTATCTTACTGAGCAGCCTCCTGTGCGGCACCTTGTCAAAGGCCTTCTGGAAGTCCAAGTAGATAATATCCATTGGCTCTCCTTTGTCTAACCTACTCATTACCTCCTCAAAGGTCCTGCCAGGATCGCTCAGCTCTTGACCTCATTACAGCCTTGGTTCAAGCATGGATAAAAGAGCTAAGCTCCCGAGGTGAGGTGAGAGTGACTGCCCTTGACATCAAGGCAGCATATGACCAAGTGTGGCATCAAGGAGCCCTAGCAAAACTGGAGACAATGGGAATCAGGGGGAAAATACTCCGCTGGTTGGAGTCATACCTAGCACAAAGGAAGATGGTTGTGGTGATGGAAGTCAGTCATCTCAGCTCCAGGACATCACTGCAGGAGTTCCTCAGGATAGTGTCCTAGGCTCAACCATCTTCAGCTGCTTCATCAATGGCCTTCCTTCCATCATAAAGTCAGAAGTGGATGTGTTCGCTGATGATTGCATAATGTTTAGCACCATTTGCGATTCCTCAGATACTGAAGCAGTCCATGTCCAAATGTAGCAAGACCTGGACAATATCCAGGCTTGGGCTGACAAGTGGCAAGTAACATTCGCACCACACAAGTGTCAGGCAATGACCATCCCCAGGAAGAGAGAATCTAACCATCACTCCTTGATGTTCAATAGCATTACCATCACTGAATCCCCCACTATCAACATCCTGAGGGTTACCATTGACCAGAAACTGAACTGGACTAGCCATATAAATACTGTGGCTGCAAGAGCAGGTCAGAGGCTAGGAATCGTGTGATGAGTAACCTACCTCCTGAGTCCCCAAAGCCTGTCCACCACCTACAAGGCACAAATCAGGAGTGTGGTGGAATACTCCCCAGTTGGACGAGTGCAGCTCCCACAACACTCAGGACAAAGCAGCCCACTTGATTGGCACCACATCCACAAACATTCACTCCCTCCACCACCGACGCATAGTAGCAGCAGTGTGTACCATCTACAAGATGCACTGCAGGAATTCACTAAGGCTTCTTCGACAGCACCTTCCAAATCCACGACCACTACCGTCTAGAAGGATAAGGGCAGCAGAAAGATGGGAACACCACCACTTAGAAGTTCCCCTCCAAGTCACTCACCATCCTGACTTGGAAATATATTGCTGTTCCTTCACTGCTGCTGGGTAAAAATCCTAGAACTCCATTCCTAACAGCACTGTGGGTGTACCTACACCACATGGACTGCAGCAGTTCAAGAAGGCAGCTCACCAGTACCTTCTCAAGGGCAACTAAGGATGGGCAATTAACGCTGGCCCAGCCAGCGAAGCCCACATCCCACGAATGAATAAAAAAATATTCCCAGCAGAAAGCCTTGTCAAGGGATAGTCCTGGGACTGGGCTCTTACAGCCATGCTAATGAGCTGGACAATGAAATTTAAGCATTCTGAGGCCAGGGCAGGCATATCATATTTCAGGCGTGCTAGCACCAGGCGAGGAGAAATATTAGGGTCTCTGGACACTAAATGCAGCTCCATTATACTCTAACTTTGGTACTACAGAACTGAGAAACAAAAAAATAATGGGGCTCCAATCCCAATGATCCTCACAGACCACCCTGTTTGAAAGGACATTAACGTGGACGTCATGGGGCAGAAGCATACAGAGTGGGCAGATCGTGTGTTCAGCTTCACAAGGTACCCACCACCCCCTCCATTTGCACTATTTAAGAGGATCACCTTGCAACTTTCAGATGAGGTGCTTTTGACTTTCTTTTCCTGCTTCATAATTAGCGCAAGTTCTGTGGGCTATGTTACTGGAAGTTCTTTCAGTCAGATGAGAGTGGTATTGGAGCTTTGTAGGGAATGATGCAGATTACAAAAGCCTCTGAGCAGAAAACCTGCTGTCAGTCATGGGAGTTATGGTTGTTGTTCCTCTAGGACTGCAGTATGAAAGGGAAATAGAATAGGGGCAGTAAAGTGGAGAAGTTGTGTGCAGAGTGAAGAGGAGAAGGGGTATTACCAGGAGGCCTTTCATACCTAAAGTCTTCAGAGAACATTTCTCCTACCTCCACCTCAACCAGCAGTGTTTGAGGCAGCTATAATTCAACAAGGAGATGGTCACAGAACTCTGCCACCTACTCCAACTGGACCTGTAGTTGTACAGCAGGACAAGGACGGCACTGCCAGTGGACATCAAGGTCACTGTGGCCCTCAATTTCCAGGTTGGTGACATGAATGCTGTCATCCTGAGGGAGAACAGCAGGTTCATACACCATGGAGCCACTGCTACTCCCCCAGGTCGGCACCTCAACAATCCTAGTAATCTGTTTGAACACAGGTTGCTTGGGTGCTGGGAGAATTTACAAGCCCGTTTGAGTACTGACATCTGCAGCAGTCTGAGCCAGCGTGGCAACAAGCTGGACTTGCATGGCAACAAGCAGTGATCTCAAGACTTCATTCTAAGCTTTCACTGCAGCACTCCAATGTTGGGGGGCATTTGCCCTATGCTGTAATGGAAGCTGAGAAATTGGCCATCAGGCCCAGTGTCATGTTCAGGTTCAAAAGTGCTGCCATGGAGTTGGCCACCACTTTGTTCCAAGATCTGAGTGAAGTTCTTTTCCAAGTTGGAGCCGTATTCCTCCATGTACATGATAGTGACAACAGGCTCTCTGAAAAGCCTGACAAGGCACCAAGCATTTTGTTGTGCATGCCCATCAGCCTTCTTGTGCATGCATGGGATACATCAACGTCCTCATCTGAGTCATCTGCAGCTGAACTTGTCTGTGGCTCACTCTCCAGGGAGCTCACACATATCCTTTTCCCTGGCCTGGCTATAGCCCACTCATGTCTGATGACTCACTATGTACTGATTCCGACTCTATACTAACCTCTGAAGCACACGGTGCTTATATCTGAGCTGATGGCTACAAGTATTAGATCAAGAAAAAATGCTTCTTCATCAGATGTCTGCTGTTGCTCACACCCTTCATAGGGCAGCTACACAGGCTGGCCAGGTGGCAGTTCTTGGGTATCTGAAAGCATTAAAGCAGAAGTGGAGGGTTGGAGTGAGCAAAGGGGAGCAGGATGCAAAGCAAGAGGTCCATGGTCACAGCATCTGTAGCTTGATCTTTATGCCAGATAGCAGGATGAGGGTGAAGTGGGATTTGTGAAGGAGCGTAGCTCAGGAGCATACCATCATCCTGGTTGTCTTGGAGATGCTGGATGCAATGGGCTGTCACTGCCAGCCCCATAATGTGGAGCACTATCTCTTCAAAAAGTCTCAGGAGATGCAGGTGTGCCTGTCCCCCACTGGATCACCCTGTGTTTGTGTGTGACCTTATTCTGAAAGAGAGGAGAGAGTGTCAGTAAGTGTATTGCAATCTGTTTGGGTAATGTGCTTGCTACAGCTGAATACTGGAAGTATATAGAAGCTACGAGAAGTGGGTGGTGAGGCTGGCAGCACTGGTAAGTATGTGAGGGTCAGGTGGAGCATAAGAATGTTAGGCATGAGTCCTGATTGCTGATGGGTGGGTGATGGAGGTGTGGTGCATTGAGTAGCGCGAGAGCTTCATGGTGCAGTGGATAGAAGATATCATTTGAAGATGGATTCACTGACTTTGACAATTCATGTTAGATCATTGCACTTTTACTGGCACTATTACCAAGTCCTCAGGACCAGACTCTGGGAATTGACTTCTGTGGCTACCTGCTCCCATTTCTTTTGGAAAGCACGCCTTGAAGGCCTCTATTCCAACTGTGGAAACATCACCTCTCTCATCTTCTTGACCTCCCTCATTAAGAGTTACATCAGAGAACCTAGCATCCCTCTCTTTGGCCTGTTGTTCCACCTGCAGTCTCCTTTATTCCCTCAAAGATTTTCTGAGACTGTTCCACCAGCTGCTGTAGCCTGAATGCACTTCCCCTTTAAGAGGGGCACGTTCCCTTTAAGAAGTGTAGGCTAGCTGAATGCTGTGTCAGTCAAGCATATACCTGGGCATGTTGAACATGCAGCAATCAGTACCATGTTTCGTGCTGGGCAGCAAGTTGCAATTATGCTGATGAGTAGACAGCACAAGGTTTGTGTGCTGCCTCAACTTGACTGAGTGTGGGGTAATTGTGCATCATGATCACCCAACCCAAAACAGGCCTAATTCAAGTTTTAGCTTATTTTTCAAAGTACTAAGAAAACAGCACTGTTGGTATTAGCTGTTTAACTTATTGTTTCAACCGAATGGGATTAAATGTTGATATTTTTTGGTTAAAAAAATATCCTCATGAGTACAAAACAGAATTTGTGGTACGTATTCCAGCTGAATCAATGTTAGCAGGAAAAAAATGGTGATAAATAAATAAATGTCCTGACAGTGGCAACTGTCAATACCTCATCTACGTAGTCATTCTTTGTGCATAAGTTTGAGAGTGAACGTTGGCACACCATTCACCTAGGGCATTAGTTTATTTTGTCCTTGTTTCATGCACACACATTTTATCTGTGTGGAGAAGAGATCCTGGCTTACTTTTCCCATTCTTAGTCTAGGGTCATGAGGATGTGCATAAATTACCGTACCGACTGAGTTCAGCTAATTGAACATAGATCAGGGTTTGATTCTAGGACCTTCCAGTTTTTGTAAACATAGAGAAAGAGGAATAGATTTTTATTTTGTGCATTAGTGTAAAACAGGTGGTAGTGAGTTGGCAGTCCATTTTGCACCTCTCCCAATTTTTATTTCCATTGAAATCTCTGAAAATAAAATCAGGAAAGTTGTAAAATGAGCAGCCAATTTGCTTTCACCCATTTTACACAATCACACAAAGTCAAAATCTATCCAGAAAATTATATGAGGAATGTGCAATCATTAAACACAGATGCAGGTGAGACTATCACGCATCATAAGGAAATGACAGATTTGTTAAATGAATACTTTGTATCCATTTTCACAGTAGAAGACTACAATATACCAGCAGTATAAGGGAAACTAAAGGTAATTAAAGCAAGGAACTTACTGGATTGAATAGCTGGGAAAAATAGTAATTAAAAAAACAATTGAATTTAAGGTAGACAAATCTCTTGGTCCTGATGGTTTCCAGCCTAGAGTATTAGAAGATACAGTTGGAAAAATTGCATATGTGGTTGTCATAATTTTCCAAAGTTCTCTACATTCGAGAATTATGCCCTCATGTTGGGAAATTGCAAGGTCACTCCTTTTTTTTAAGACATGAGGGAGGCAGTAACACAGACACTACGATGTTGTCAATTTAACCTCAGTTGTGGGTAAGTTACTGGAATCTATCATCAGGGACAGTGACTGAGCATTTAAACAAGGATGATCTGATCAACAAGTCAGCATGGATTTATGAAGGGGAGATCATATCTGACTAAACAAGTTGAATCTTTTGAAGGGATCACTACAAGGGGAGTATCTATGAATGTTGCCTATAAGAACTTCCAGAAAGCATTTGATATGGTGCTGCATAAAAGATTATTATAAAACTAAACATGGAATTGTAGGTAACCTTAGGACATGAGTTGATAATTAGTTGGGAGGTAGCAGGCAGAGAGTAGAGAATAAAGGGAATGTACTCTAACAATCAGAATGCAATAAGCAGTGTTCTCCACTCAGCTACACCATGCAAAACATTACAGTGAGACTGCACTGAAAGTGTGCTGCTATCTCCACATTAACTCTTTGTTTCTCTTTCAGATGCTGGACTGGATTATGTTGAATGTTGCATTACATTTTCAAGAATTAGGGTTTTTGTAACTCCACCACTTGCACCACCTGAGCATGTGGTGAGGCAGATTTAATCATGGTTTTCAAAAGGAAATTGGATAATTATAATAAACTTGGTGCATTGGACAGGTTTCTTACTTGAAACAGTTAACTTTATTTACAGAAATCCTGAAGAAGCCACATGCTTGAACCAAGTCCGCGACTAAAAAGCTCTGCCCCTAAGATTACCCGCACTTAGGGCTGATTCGTTAATACAATCATGTGATCCCTAAAACTTACAATCACTACATTCCTCCCCCTTTAATTTTTTTACATTTCTTATTTACAAGAATATCTTAATTCATAACATATATACACAGGTCATGCAATTATAGGTTAAGTCTCTGACATGGTTTTCTAACTCAGGGAGGGGGGGTGATGTGGGGAGTAACATAGCTCTATGGCTTGAGATTTTCCCACTGGATTGACATGATCAAGAACTGCAGCATCAGGGACATGCTTAAACAATGTCAGTTCAGAATTATTTAATTCAACAGAGACATCAGGTATGTCTATTCTTGGTCAATCTGCCACCTCAGGGATTAAATTTTCGACATCAATTTCAGGTGGAATAACTAGTTGTTGGAGTGTCTCTCTACTCCTCAGATGATCCACATGTTTTTGAACAATCTGGTTTTCCACTTCCACTTGGTATGACAAAGGGTCCAGTTTCAAAGACAATTGGACCAGGAACCCAACTAGGTCCAGTTCCAAAATTTCACATGAAAACTGTCTCTCCCACAGTAAATTTTTAAGCTTTGCTGTGAATACCATGATTCACTTTTAGACTATTCTGGTTCTTCTCTACCTTCCCCTCTAAATTTAGAAACACCAGACTCAACCTTGTACAAAGGCAGTGTTCCATCAGTAATTCAGATGGTGGTGAACCCATAGTTGCATGAGGAGTCATGTGATAGTTGAGAAGAAAATGTGAAATTTGTGTTTCTATCGTTCATTTGGATAACTTCCTCATTGCTGTTTTGAAGATTTGCACTGCTCTTTCTGCTAACCCATTGGATGAGGGAAGATATGGTCCTGTTTTAATATGTTTAATCCCATTTAAACTCATGAATCTCTGGAATTCCGCACTGGTGAAAGCAGTACCATTATCCTAAAAGATGACTTCTGGTAGGCCTGTACACTAAAACATTGGTGCAGCTTTTCAATAGTTGCACACAATGTCGGTGATCTAACATCATACATATTCATCCATTTAGAATGCGCATTGATGATCAATAAAAACATGGTGGGCGGAATCGTCCGTGCCCGCTGGCATCGGGCATATTCTGTGGCGTGAATGGACAATATAGTGAGAAGGCCAAAAAGTGCTTGATGGCGGGCCATGTTTCCCACCATCGGACGTCAGGAACCTCATTGTAATACATTTGCCTATCACTATAAGCCCAGCCCACCGGAATTGCTCCCCCCTGCTGTATCATCTGCCCACATTGGCATGATTGCACACCGATGTGTTGCACAGCAGCGTATAAAAGGTGTGCACTTGGAGGGCTGCACCTTGAGGGGAATTTGGAGGTGAGCACACAGCTACAATGGGGACCGCTCGCCCAGGTTGCCTGTTGGACTTAAAGGTTGAAGCCTGTTGGGGTAGAGGGTGCAAAGGGCTGACCTGCAGTTGAGGTGTGTTGGGAGGGGGGGAGTGGGGGCGGGTGTGCAAGGGCTGCCCTGTAGTTGATGCAGCACAAGCATGTGAGGGGTGGGGGTGTGGGCGAGGGAGGCGGTCACGTGTTAGGGAAACCTTGTATAAAGTGACTATTCCTCTGCAGCTGAGACAATTCAGGCACAGTCACATTGATAAGTTGGATTTGGGCCCCTAGCTTCTCTGCCCACTCAAGCAATGCAGAGGCATCGAAGTGCCACCAAGTGCTCGAGAGCTTTTCACCCCTCAGACACAGATTGCAAATTAATAAGCATTTTGGTGAACTGCAGAACAGTTGGACGACTGGGCATGTTGTACAATCTCCTTGCTAAAGCGGGCCACGGAGCAGTCACTGGTGGACCCTCTCACAGCCCCTTGCAATGTCATCATCCCAGTTTGGACCAGTCTCTCCCATGGTTCAAGCTAACAGTGCAGCCTTGCAGTGCGGGTTAGGAGAATGCCTGCGCATGAGCTGAGAGCACAGCATGCAGTCCAATGGGCAAAGCTGCTGCCAACTGGTCAGGTGGAGTGGGGCAGAGGTGCGTGGGGTTTCGGGCAGCCATACAGCACACTCTCTGGACACCCAAATGGTGGGCAGCACTCTCCGGGAAGCATTAAGTGGCCTTCAGACTTAACCAAGATAGGCTTTTAGTACACCCATGCTAACCCACGCATCCCTCTCTTTCATCCTGCAGGAGGAATACATCAGGATCATGGAGCCTGGTGAACTAGCTGTATGCCTCGTGGCTTACAGAGAGCAAAGACAACTGAGGAGAGAGTGGTTGAGGCGCCTGGCTGCGCAGAGGGAGAAGCAGCACTCTCTGGAAGAAGGGGCGGCTGGAGCTCCCACACATGCTGTCAAATAGCCACAGCGAGCCGTCGCTGGTCGGTGCCTAGTTAGACCCAGGGTCTATAGACACCGCCTTTCATTCCTTCAGATGACTGAGAACCAGTGTCACTGAAGACTGTGCATGTCTAGGGAACTAGGCGGTCACATCTGCCAGCTCCTGCAGGATTTGGTGCCACAGGGAAATGGAGGACATCCACTGCCAGTGGCTGTGAAAGTGACCGTGTCACTCAATTTCTATGCCAGTGGCTCCTTTCAGGGCTCCACAGGTGAACTCTGTGGGATATCACAAGCCTCCACCCACAAATCCATCCATGAGGTCACGGATGCCACCTTTGCAGGGGCACACAACTTTGTGCATTTTGCCCAGGACCAGGAGAGCCAGGATGCAACAGCGTTTTGATTTGTCCAGATCTTGAGTTTGCCACAGGTGCAGGGTGCCATCAACTACCTTCAAGTGGCGCTCAGATCTCTATCGCAACAAGCGGTCAACTATGTCAGCCACAAGGGATTCCACTCGCTGAATGTGCAACTTGTGTGCAACCACCACAAACGCATCCTGCAGGTTTGCGCATGGTTTCCAAGTAGTGTGACCCTCTCGGTTTTGGCCCTCCAGAGGATGCCCACCAAAGTCAACACAGACAGGGTGTAGCGGTCAGCAGGCTGCCTCCACCTCCACTGCGGATAGCCAGGGAGCACCAAGACACATTCACTGTTGGTCACAGATCCCTGAAGTCTTCCAGGGTCCACAGAGGCTGCAGGGATGGCTCTTTGGGAACAAGGGCTACCAGAGGCCGTGGTTGATGACACCTGTGCGGCGGCCTCAGACTGCAGCAGAGCGAAGGTATATCGAGGCTCATGCTGCAACTCGCAACTTGGTGGAGCAGACCATCGGGATGTTGAAAATGAGGTTCCAGTGCCTGGACCGGTCTGATGGAGCCCTGCAGTATAGTCTACAGAGGGTATTACACCTCGTTGTTGTCTGCTGCGCCCATTACAACCTGGCACTGCAACAGGGAGAGGAGCTGGCTGAGGAGGAGTTGGAGAAGCTGGAGATTTCCTCCGACGAGGACGACGCCAACGGGATTGAAGGTAAGGAGGCTCTCGAAGGTGACGATGACGGGGATGAGGCCTTCGCACTGGCCAGACAAGGCAGGTGCACTTGGGACGCCCTCATAGCTGCTAGATTTGTGGAGGATGATGATGACATGCAGCGAGGAGACACCATAGATCCTCACATAGTATCAATGAACGTTTGACTCCAGTCTGGCTTATGCCAGCGCACATACACTCTGTGATAATTCTCCTGTCATGGGCTGCATTGGAGGCCTCCAGATTCCCTTCAGAGGTTTCTTCGGGGCTTGATTGGAGGCCCTGGGTCATGAACTCTGTTGGCCGTTTGGCAGATGTGCCTGCGGAAGCAAGGGGAGATAATTAGTGCATGGCAATGGCCTGTGAAACAGGACACATCATTCACAGCATGGTTGTCTGATGGATGTTAGACTGCTGGACCCTCACTTGGTAGAGCAGCACCGACCTCAGCATCGGCACAGGAATGGTCCAGACCCTTGCTGGCCAGCTGAATGGCTCTGTTTTCGAAGTCCGTGAGGACCTTGATTCCAGGCATTCCTCCACCGGTCTGCGACCCCTCCCTCTTGTTGTGTGTCATCTTGTCCTGCATGAATAGAGATGGAGAGAGTGTAAGCAGGATGCCTGCCAGGCCAGGTGATAAGTATGCCTAGCATGTGTGGGTGGTGAGTGCACCCACGGATGGGATGAGGACAATGAAGGTGTGTGTGAGAGTGAATCATGATGGCCCTTGAACCGGCAGTGAGTGAGGGCTCTGTGGATGTGTGATGGGTTTGTGAGTGTGTGAGTAGAGAGTGATGAGAAGAGTGGCTTACCCTGGTGGAACAGAGGACATTGCTCATCCTCTTGTAGCACCAGGTGGCTGTCCTCTTCTGAAGGGGGTTGGAGCTGCCACCGTTTCCCAAGCTAGATTTGTGAGGTTGCTGCCCATCCTGTGGTCAAAGTGGGGGTAAAGGACTTCACAGCGAGCCTCCACTGTGTCCAAAAGGCGCTCGAGGGATGTGTCATTGAACCTGGGAGCTGCAGTGTTTTTGCCTTTCAGGGCCATATCGTCTTTGCAGCAGTCGTGCATTGAGATGTGTGTGTGGACTTTAAAAATGGCACCCGGCGTGAGGAAGTGGCGAGGTGATGGTGTGGCGGGCAAGTCAGCCCGCCCATCATGGAAATGGCATGTTTCCCAGAAATGCATAATTAATGTGGTGGGTTTGGGACAATATGCGTGAATAGCCACCATTACGGCTGGCGGGTAAAACGTCCCGATACCTAAAAGTGAATCTACATAGTCTATATGTAATCTAACCCAGGGTCGACCAGACCAGTCCCACGAATGCAGTGGAGCTTAAATGAGCAACCTCATTTTTTCTATATCACTGTCTGTACCTGGCCACCAGTAATAGTTCCGCACAAGCATCTTCATTTTCAAAATGCCTCGATGCGCACTATGAAGGTCTGTCAAGAGTGGTTTTCTTCCTTGCAAAGGGACAATGACTCTAGATCCCCACAAAAAGATTCCATCTTGACAACTTAATTCAGTTTTACGGGCATAGAATGGTTTTATCTCTTCAGATACTGGTGCATTCAACCATCCTTGCAATACCTGGTCTTGGACCTTTGATAAAATTTGATCCCAGTTTGTCCAATTCTTTATTTGCTTTGCACAGACCGTCAAGGAGTCTGGGAAATTCAACACAAGTATGACTTCTTGTGGCCCTGGAGCATGTACGATGCTATCTGACAATGGAAGATAACTGAAGGCACCTGCATTTCCTATATGCGCACCTGGACGGTGCATAAAGGTGCACTCATATGCCAACAAAATCAAAGCCCATTGCTGAATTTTGGCAGAGGCTATCAGTTGAATTGCTTTACCTTCACTAAATAAACCCATTAGTGGCTTGTCATCTGATACTATCATGAAATGATGACCATTCAGATATTGGTGGAATTTCTTTACTCTAAATATTACGGATAAACCTTCTATTTCAAGTTGTGAATAACCCTTCTCAGCTGCAGAGAGGGTTCTGGAGACATAGCCTGTTGGCCTTTCAGAACCATCTTCCATCTTGTGTGACAACACAGCTCCCACCCCATAGGGAGATGCATCACGGGTTAATATCAATTATTTTAATGGATCATAATGTACTAGTAGACATGATGGGTATAAAAGCTTGACTTTTATGAAGGCTTCTTCTTGTTGCACATTCCATGACCAATGATGGCCCTTTTTCAATAACAAGTGTAAAGAGGCTAACACTGTTGACAAATTTGGCAAGATATGACCATGATAATTCATCATGCTCAAAAAAGACTTGAGTTCAGTGACATTGGTAGGAGAGGGCTCCACCTTGATTGCCCTGGCTTTCTCTTCTACTGAATGCAACCCTTGGACATCTAATCGTTGACCAAATAAGTGACTTCAGTCACTTGGAAAATACACATCTCTTTCTTCAATCGTACACCAGCTTCCAAAAATCTCTGTAAACCTTTTCTAGGTTGGCCAAATGTTCAGTTTCCATTGATCCTGTGATCAGTTCGTCATCCAGGTACACTACTACTCAGGGAAATCCTTGTGAAGGCTTTTCATGGCTCTTTGGAAAATCACACAGGCAGCTGATACACCAAAGGGTAGGTGTGTATATTGGTAAAGGCCTTTGTGTGTGTTGATGGTTACATACCCTCTAGATGTGCTGTCCAGCTCTAGCTGTTGCTATGCATGTCTCTGGTACAAAAGTAAAACAGGAAAGGCGGCCAAATCATGACTTACAAGGGAAATTAGAGATAGTATTAGATCCAAGGAAGAGGGGTACAAATTGGCTAAAAAAAACAGACCTGAGGATTGGGAGCAGTTTAGAATTCAGCAAAGGAGGACCAAGGGATTGATTAAGAAGGGGAAAATAGAGTACGAGTGTAAGCTTGCGGGGAACATAAAAACTGACTGTAGAAGTTTCTATAATGTATGTGAAGAGAAAAAGATTGGTGAAGACAAATGTAGGCCCCTTACAGTCAGAAACAGGGGAATTTATAATGGGGAACAAATAAATGGCTGACCAACTAAATACATACTTTGGTTCTGTCTTCACAAAGAAGAACACAAATAACATACCAGAAATGTTTTGGGAACACAGGGTTTAGTGAGAGGGAGGAACTGAAAGAAATCAGTATTAGTAGGGAAATGGTGTTGGAGAAATTGATGGGATTGAAGGCCGATAAATCCCCAGGGCCTGATAATCTACATCCCAGAGTACTTAAGGAAGTGGCCCTAGAAATAGTGGATGCATTGGTGGTCACCTTCCAAGATTCTATAGACTCTGGAACAGTTCCTACAGATCGGAGGGTAGCTAATGTAACCCCATTATTTAAAAAAGGAGGGTAGAGAGAAAACAGGGAATTTTAGACCAGTCAGCCTGACGTCAGTAGTGGGGAAATTTCAAGAGTCCATTATAAAAGATTTAATAACTGAGCACTTGGAAAACACTGGCAGAATCGGACAGAGTCAGTATGGATTTACGAAAGGGATATCATGCTTGACAAATCTCCTGGAATTTTTTGAGGATGTAACTAGTACAGTTATTGAGGGGGAGCCAGTGGATGTGGTTTATTTGGACTTTCAGAAGGCTTTCGACAAAGTCCCACATAAGAGATTAGTGTGTAAAATTAAAGCACGTGGGATTGGGGGTTGTGTATTGAGATGGATAGAAAACTAGTTGACAGCCAGGCAACAAAGAGTAGGAATAAACGGGTCTTTTTCCAAATGGCAGGCAATGACTAGTGTGGTACCGCAGGGCTCGGTGCTGGGACCCCAGCTATTCACAATATATATTAATCATTTAGATGAGGGAACTAAATGCAATATCTCCAAATTTGAAGATGACACAAAGCTGGGTTGGAGGGTGAGCTGTGGAGGATGCAGAGATGCTTCAGTGTGATTTGGACAAGCTGAGTGAGTGCGCAAATGCATGACAGATGCAGTATAATGTGGATAAATGTGAGGTTATCCACTTTGGTAGCAAGAACAGGAAGGCAGATTATTATCTGAATGGCTATAAATTGAGAGAGGGGAATGTGCAACGAGACCTAGGAGTCCTCGTGCACCAGCCGCTGAAGGTAAGCATTCAGGTGCAGCAGGTGGTAAAGAAGGCAAATGGTATGTTTGCCTTCATAGCAAGAGGATTCCAGTATAGGAGCAGGGATGTCTTGCTGCAATTATACAGGACCTTGGTGAGACCACACCTGGAATATTGTGCGCAGTTTTTGTCTCCTTATCTGAGGAAGATGTTCTTGCTATAGAGGGAGTGCAGCGAAGGTTTACCAGACTGATTCCTGGGATGGCGGGACTGACATATGAGGAGAGATTGAATTGGTTAGGATTATATTTGCTGGAGTTCAGAAGAATGAGAGAGGATCTCATAGAAACCTATAAAATTCTAACAGGACTAGACAGATAGATGCAGGAAGGATGTTCCCAATGGTGGGGGAGTCCAGAACCAGGAGTGACAGTGTGAGGATACGGGATAGACCATTTAGAACTGAGATGAGGAGAAATTTCTTCACCCAGAGAGTGGTGAGCTTGCGGAATTCGTTACCACAGAAAATAGTTGAGGCCAAAACATTGTATGTTTTCAAGAGGAAGTTAGATATAGCTCTTGGGGCAAAAGGGATCAAAGGATATGGGGAGAAAGTGAGAGCAGGCTATTGAGTTAGATGATCAGCCATGACCATGATGAATGGCGAAGCAGGCTCGAAGTGCCGAATGGCCTACTCCTCCTATTTTCTATGTTTCTCATGTCCAGTTTGATGTTGAATTTTCCTCCAGCAAGCTTAGCATACAGATCTTCAACCTTGGGATAGGAAATTTATCTAATATAGAAGCTTTTTTCATTGTTAATTTATGGTCTTTGCAACTGCAAATAGTTTAATCTGGTTTCATCACAGGGACTATGAGCGCTGTCCATTTTGAAAATTGGACTGGCTGGATTATGCTAACTTCTCTAAGCGGCACAATTCTGCATCCACCTTCTTCTTCAGGGCATAAGGCACAGGTCTGGCCTTAAAGAACCGGGGTGTTGCCTCCGAACCTACACATATTTTTGCTTGTAGGACTTTTATCTTTCCCAATTCATCACGAAACATGCTGTTGTACTTCTTAAACTGATCAGGAATTCCTCCTGTTCTAATTTGAAGAGTTTCTGACCAGTTGAGTTTAATTTAGTTTAACCAATCACGGCCCAGAAGACTAGGTCCTTCACCTGTTACAACAATCTCTGGGCCGTCTGTTTCCTGTAGGATACGGGTACAGAGGTGATGCCTTTTATCCGGAATTGCCTCTCCAGTGTATGTCTTCAGCTGAGCCGTGGTTTGCTCCAGATTCAGTGGCTAGGTACCTTCATTTAGATATTTAAATGTGTGTTCTCCCATCACTGTGGTCTATGCTCCTGTGTCAAACTTCAGGATTAGAGGCTTCCCATTCACTTGAAGGGTGACGGTGATTCGTTCAGTTTTTACTGCTTTAACATTGTATAGGGAATAGGTATCAGTATCAGCAGCTTCTGGTTCAGTTATATTGTGCACTTCAATCATCTTGGTCTGCTGTCTGACTGGCTGTCTTAATTTAGCCCTGCACTGATTTATCACATGCCCTTTTTTGTGACAGTAGTGGCATTCTGCCTCATTAAATCTGCAGGTTTCCAGTCGATGGTTACCCCGCATCAGTAACAAATTAATTTCTGAATCGCTGGTGAGATGCTTCCGATATGCCTTTTCGTTTTTTGAACATTGGAGACTGTCTCCCGCTTCACAGCTATCTCCCTGGATTTTGCGCCATGGCAGGCGGTAGGTTCCCATCCCAACTGAAGAATGGTGCCATGTTGCACACTCTGTAAAGCCTGCGAGTCCCTCTCAGCACTCTACATTGCTAGCACTATTTCCATGGTGCGCTTCAGATCAGTATTAACTTCCGCAGGTAATCGGCACTGAGTGGTGTCATTGTCTACACCGCAAACTGAACGATCTCGCAACATGTCATTGACTGTATCTCCAAAGTGCAGTGCTCAGTCAACTGTTTCAACTTCACATTATAAGTTGCGATTGATTCACCCAGGGCCCTTACTCTAGAGTTGAACTTAAATCTCTGCATAATCACCGAAGGTTTCAGCTGAAAATGCGCCTTCACAAGGTCTACCAGCTCATGAAAAGATTTAGAACTGGACACATTTGGGGCCATCAGACTATGGATGAGGTTATATTTCTTGCTCCCACAGATACTTAGAACAATTGTTTCCTGCTTCTCTGCTGTTATTTTAATTGCCACCAAATAAAAACTTAGGCGCTGTATGTACTGGCTCCAGTCTTCCAAGGACAAGTCATAAGGGTTGATTCTGCAGAAGAGTGGCATGACTGGTGAATATTCTTTTCTTTCTTTGCTTAAGAATTGATGTGCTCACATTCACGTGGCGAGTTGCAGCATCGGAGCTGTTTATCTTCATCGCCATTGGAATTTGCTTGATGTACTGGACAGGCTTCTTACTTGAAATGGTTAACCTTATTTGAAGAAGCTACATGCCTGAACCAGGTCCATGACTAGAAAGCTCCACCCCTAAGATTACCCAAGTTTAGGGCTGATTTGTTAATACAATCAGGTGATCCCTAAAACAGTAGGAAAGCAGGGCTATGAGTAAAGGGCAGGGAAATGGGACTAGCTGAGCTGATCTTACAGAGCCAGCATGGACATGACAGATTGAGTGGCTTCCTTCTGTGATGTAACTATTCTATGATACTATGTTTCTATGTACTGGGCAGCAGCTTTTCGCAGCATATATTATTTGGATGAAGGAAAGTTGTATGTCCACAGTTGCAGATAATTAAGTTAGGAGGAACAGTAAGTGGTGTAGATGGGGACAAGAAGTTATAAAATGACAAAACTGTGCCGAAGGAATTCAATGCGTGAAAATATGAGACCATCCAATACGAATCCAAGAAAGGCAAATTGGATTTTTTTTTAATATCAAGACATTACAAAATGTGGAAGAGCAAAGGGATTTGGGAGTCCAGGTAAAACTATTGCACTGGTACAAAAAATTAATCAAAAAAGACTCATGCAATGTTAACCTTTATCTCATGAGGGTTAGAATACAAAGGAAATTGTGATTCCTTTGTACAAATCCTTGCTCACATCTCATTTGAAGTACAGAGTTCAGTTCTGGGTACTGAATTTTACAAAGGATATATTAGCCTTGGAGGAAATGTAGCAGAAATTCATCCGAATGATAGGTCCCAGGGCTAGAAGAATTCAATTCTGAGAACAGTATGCATAAGCATAAAAACTGATTGTATTCTCTTGAATTTAGAAGGTTGAGGGTTAATCTATTTGAGGTATTTGAATTGTTGAAAAATTCAGCAGTAAAGATGCGGAGAAGATACTCAGGTGGGGGAATCCAGAACAAGGGGACACAACCTTAAAAACTGAAAGAGCACAAAAGTTCTCTCTTATTGCCTTAGAGAGCCTGGTGCAGGCAGTGGACAGGAGGAGGGACATCCTCTTTAACTAGGGGCAGGAAACCTTCCAGGTATCTACTACTGTGCTGGGGCATTTGAAAATTGAAAATAGATCCTGCAAGAAGCACAGGAACATAATTTAAATAAATTATATTTCAGTTTAAATAATTCCATTGTGTGCTATGACACCAACACGCTCACCTGCACCAATATGGTGGGTGATGCACCTCCGGCCAGAAATGTGCAGGTATTTCTAGCCCACTATGCTGGGGTCTTTAGTAAACTGGTTAGTGTCCATGAGATAAAATTTCATCGGCATAATATCAATGCAAGGGGTAAAATCTGAGGATACAAATAGATGTTATAACTCTGTTACTATCGTGTGAAACATCTATGGGCTGTTGAGGTTAACTTAAGTAAGTAATGGCTGCATAAGAGTGACTAATTTCAGCATATAGTGCTGTTACATTGCAAGCAGATCTTATGTAATTTTCTAAACATTGTAATACAATCAAGCCTGGAAATTACTGTTGAAAATATTAGCACAAGTCCATAATACACACATATATTACTCCACCATCCACTAGCTTTATTCAGGCATTAACCTGTTTATTTTAAAGGGTCAACTTTCCTTAAAATCAGCCCCTAATCAACATACTTCCATGCGTTATTTTTAAGTGCAATTTGGTGCAGGTATCATATTGTATACTTTGTGTCCATATTTATGCAGGAATAAGTTCCTCTGTATGCCATATATTGCAAAATCTTTAAATCACCAACACAATAACAACATCAACACGTTAACATTGGTACTAAATTCGGAAAATCCCTTTTGCAATCTACCCAATTTCAGAACTCGACAAAATTCAACCCTGTAAGATGCAAAATGGAAAAGTATTGATGTAACTCTATTCCTTAAATGCTTCGGATCTTTAATTAATTGTAATTTTAATATAATTCTAATCCAATTTTACTCTTCATTTAATTCAACACTTCCCTGTTATCTGTTAAATTTGTTTGTCTATTTTTGTTACTACATGATTGTGGCATGTTTGCACAATTTTAACCTGATTACTTAGTCTTTATTTGAATTTTTTGATGTCAAGTTAAAGTGCAATTCAGTTTTCAGGACTGTGAACGTGTTTCTTGAATAAAATACCATCATTATTATTAACTTATATTTACAAAGCACCTTTAACAAAATGAAATGTTCCAAAGCGCTTCTTCACAGGAGCATTATAAAGAGTATGACACCAAGCCACATAAGGAGATATTAGGTCAGATGACAAAAAAAAGGTGGATTTTAAGGAGTATCTTAACAGAAGAAAGTGGAATAAAGAGGTGGAGAGGTATAGGGAGGGAATTCCATAACTTAAGGCCTAGGCAACTGAAGGCACAGCCATGGAGAAATTAAAATTGGGGGTGCACAAGAGGCTAGGATTATAGGAGTGCAGATATCTTGCAGGGCTGGAGGAGATTACAAAGATAGGGGGCAGCGAGGCCGTGGAAGGATTTGAAATCCACTCATAAATGTTTTTATAAATTTGGTGTGAATAGTGTATTGAGGAAATCTTTTCTCATA
The DNA here is from genome assembly GCF_017639515.1 of Carcharodon carcharias. NCBI lineage: Eukaryota > Metazoa > Chordata > Chondrichthyes > Lamniformes > Lamnidae > Carcharodon > Carcharodon carcharias. The sequence goes on from NC_054470.1 coordinate 40,195,566, forward strand.
TTCACTTTAGAATAATTCTATAAAAGTATAAACGTAATGAGTGACAATCTAAAATTATATAAAAGCATTCACTACCTCGGCGATTCACTGGGTCCTTTGCCACATATGCAACATAGTCTGTAGTGTCCTGTTATTTATAAAGGAGAAAAATAGTTCAATAGAATGATGGAAGATTTAGAACAACGTACTTCATTTCATTCTCCACCGAGAAGCATTTAAATAGGAGGACAAAAATGCAAAATATTAAACATTTATTTTTTCTCATTATTTTCTACATGCACTCAACTTGTGTAAAGTCTGGCGCCTTCATGAAGGATACTGATCAGAGTAAAAGATCAGTGAAACTTTTCTTACAAACGTTTAGTTTCGATATGAATAATGGCATGCTGGACCATAAGCTGCAGCATCAGACAGATTTTCAGCTTGCACAAAACTAAATATAATATAACATACTAAATATAAAACCAAAACTAATATTGTGGATCAGCCAGGCCTTTACAAAAACTACCTGACTGAAAATCCTGTAAAAAGAAAGGAGAGAAAACTGGAGTTTATGTCATCCAAAGCTTCTCACAGGAATCTCCAGGAACTAAGTGGCATTGACATAGAAAGGCTGCCTGTTCTAGGATTGAGGCAATAATAGATGGTGTAAGAGGATCAAATTAAGAGAGGTAAAATGTAAATAAATACGGGGAAAAAATTTAATAGAAGGTAATTTAGAACAGATAAAGACAATTTCTAGCTAAAGCTGGAAAAGCTAGTTTGACCACACCTGTCTTAATGTGAGCAGTGCTGGGAACCACATTTTAGAAAGGATATCTTGGCCTTGGACAGAGTTCAGCATAGATTGACTAGAATGATACCTGAACTCCAAAGATTAAGCTATGACGACAGAGTAAACAAACTAAGGTTGTATTCCCTGGAATTTAAAAAGCTAATGGGTGATTTGATCAAAGTGTTCAAGATATTATGAGAAACAGATAGGGTCGATTGTGAGAAGCTATTTCCACCGGTTGGGGAGTCATTGACTGAGGGTATGGTCTGAAAACTAGAGCCAGAGTTTTCAGGAGTGAAATTATTAAACACTTCTTCATGCAAAGGATGACTGGAATTTGAACTCTCTTCCACAAACAGCAATTGATGCTAGATTGATAATTGATCATTTTAAAACTGGGATTGATAGATTTTTGTTAGCCAAAGGTAACAGATGTGGGGCAAAGGCAGGCATATGGAGTTAGGTTGCAGATTAGCCATGATCTCCTTGAAAGGCACAACAGGCTCAAGGAACTGAATGGCCACTCCTGTTCCTATATTCCTAGCTAGTCTTATCTCTGCTGAGATAATTGAACTAGTATTAGAGAAAAATAACCTGCAGATCACTCCCACAGTCGATTTGCTCTATTGGCACCCCACTTTTTTTGGTAACTTCCTCCTTCCTTGTTACTCACTTAGGGATCTCTTGGGGAGCACACCCCCTCCCTTCTGAACCACATTAGTAGCTTCTTGCCTTCACTACTGGAAGCAGAGATAAAGTAAATATGATTGGAATTGGTACATATTCTGCACTATTAGAAGGCAGAAAAAAACATTCTAATGAATGCAAAAACACTGGACTAATTGCACAGTGGTCAAACCTTTCCACATATGTGAATCACATTGTATCTGTAGATTAATAAATTTCCTGTGAAGACTGAACACATCAATAGATGAATACTGAGGAAAAATGCTAAATTATATGTTAAGTAATGTCCTACATTATAAAAACAAAAAAATTCTGGAAATAATCAGCAGATTAGGCGGCATCAGGAGAGAGAAACAGACAGGAGACGGTGGTGTAGTGGTAACGTTACTGGACTTAATAATCCAGCGATCCAGGTTGACATTCTGGTAGTACGAGTTCAAATCCTGCCATAGCAGCTGGTGGAATTTAAATTCAATTAATAAAATCTGGATTGAAATTAAAAAGTAGTTTCAGTATTGGTGACCATGGAACAATCACTGATTGTCATCAAAACTCATCTGATTCACTAATGCCATTTAGGGAAGGAAATCTGCTATCCTTATGCACTGTGGGCTACATGTGACTCCAGATCCACAGCATTGTGGCTGACTCTTAACTACCCCCTGAAATAGCCCTAGGAGGCCTCTCAGTTCAAGGGAAATTAGGGATGGGCAACAAATTGCCTCACGAGTGGTGCCCACAACCCTTGAAAGAATTTTAAAAAGTAATGGAGAGGGTTTTCCCATTCTGATGTGGGGGCAAAGTGTGTTTGCAGGCTTTAAAAATGATGGGTGGGACCTGGACCTAAATTCCCGCTCCCATGTTTACTGGATAGGGAGCATGCATCTCCTGACATTGCCAGCACTATTTCAGAAGTGGGCATTTTAGACCTTCCACAATTTTGATGGAGTCGGCCAGTTTTGGAAAGTGATGTGAAACACATCATCACAGAGGTGTTGTGAACCATACGGGAATCATGTTTGGAGGCTGGGCCCATATGAAAGGTAACTACAAAAGGTGTTGCCTACTTCACATGTTTGAGCTATATATATTTTTACTACAGTAAGTGATCATAGTGCTTAGTTTTGAAAAGTTGTTTCCATTAAAAATGTGGTTGCTTATTTGTTACTTCAGATAACTGGCAAGCTGTCAAAGGAAAGAATAATAGTGTGGAAGTGAAAATGTCTTCAGATGCATTAGAGTACATCATCCATTAAATAAAGTGGTATGCTGCATTGTGCAATAATGAAATCTAGATCTGATGGTGTGAAAAACCCCAACTGCTTTGATTTTTTTTCTTGAAATTCAGCTCTGCCATCTAGTTTGCTGATTTAAATCTGTGATCTTACTCAATTTTTGAAGTTCAACTCGACCATGGCTGTTGAGAGATGGCTCAGCTTCTGTCTGTGTTACAATGTTTTAATGGATTCTGCTCAGGAGGGTTTGTTTACACGGTTGTTCAAGGGAACCTCATTATGAATGCTTGGTTAACTTCCAATCCATGAATGGATTCTGCTCAGCAGGGGCTGTTTACACAGTTGTCAAGGGGAATCTCATTATAATTGTTTGGCTGACTTTGAACCCGCAAGTGGATTCTGCTCAGCAGGGTTTGATAACACAGCAATCAAGGGGAATGTGAGCTTGTTTGTTTTGAGAGGTTTATGAGCTTTACAAAGAGGATAATATTTGTTCAGTATCTTTCAAGTGATATTTGTTTATTTTGATAGATGTATAAGCTTTTCAAAAAGGATAATATTTTTTAAGTGGTTATTGAAGTAATTTTTTTTACTTTTTAAAGATTTATGAGCTTTTTCAAAGACTCCCAAATGTTATTAAAGGCCTCAAAAGTTCTGTTTATAGTAGATACTGAGTGAGTGAGTTGGGGATATGGGGTGGTAAAGGTAGTTCAGGATATTAGAAGGTGAGGTGGGTATGGGGTGGTATGCAGGGTTGGAGTGGTATGGAGGTGAAGTTAGGGGACCTCACTATCAACTCCAGAACTGGGCCGAAGTTTCATCAAGAGGAGGTGGGCCTTTTAACTTTGACGCCTCCACACTAACCCACCTCCATCTCCACTCTGTTGTTGTGTCCTCTTGGAAGATGTTGGGTGTCTTATTCTTAGCAAGAGATCTGGCTGGAGGGAAAAATCCTTTTTCAAAGTAACCTTCATTTACATACTCAACTATGTGCAATATTACAAAGCATTAGGACAGAGTCAATGCTCATCTCTCACATTCTCCTCATTCCCTTCTGTGTGACATCATTATTACATAGCACCTTATGCACATGCTCGGTAGGAAGGGTAGTGTTAGAGTTAACCCTTTACTCTACATCTCCCCCAATTCTTTATCTCTACATGCTGTACACATCCTCCTACACATCCCCCTAAAGTCTCTGTTTTTACAGGGATAATCTTTGTGGTGGTTTGTTGAGGATCTGTTCACTCCAAATTCATTCTCTGAGGGTTGTCATTTCTTGTTTCCATTGTTATTGTTCTGTAGTTGTAGTTTCCTCCTGAGGATCAGGGTATGCAGCCTATCGGCTAATGGCTTCTTGGTCATTAAAAACAAGGCACTCCTAGTTTGTTGGATCTTACTAGTTTCTGTCCAGACAAGAATGGTCTTTGTTGTTGCCACCTCTTCCTTATGGTACCTGTTGGTCCCTAATCCACACCATCTCTTGCCTTTTGAGTGTGGGCAGGTCATGAGCCCTGTGCCATTGGTTGAAAGTGCAGGCTTGGCCTGCTCTATACCTTTCCTCCTTCTGTTGGGCACAGTTGTGGTCCTCTGCTGTGACGCTTGGCTTTAAAGTGTGAGGAAGGGAAGGAATTTGTGTTCTTAGCCTGTGGCTCAACAAAAGCTCACATGGGGCGAAACCATTCTGCAATGATGTAGAGTGTCAGCTGAGCAGACCTAACTCACAATCTTTGTTTTTTCTGAGGTGGCCCTTAATGCTATGTACCCCACTCTTGATCTGTCTGTTGGCCTGAGGATGCTTTGGTGAGCTCAAGATGTGGACAAATTCATATGATGCTGCAAAGGATTGGAAACAATCACGAATGGACGAATTGTGGCCCATTGTCATAGATGTCAGAGCTCAGGAGGTGAGCTCATGTAACTTTTGCACCTTTATCCATTGGGAATAATAATCCACAACAAATACTTTCCCTTTGAAGTCAAATAGGTCCATACCAAAGTATTCCTATGGCCTGGAGGGCAGAAGTAGTTCTTTCTGCTCCTGTCTGTGAATGTTTTTGAGACAGAGTGAGATACCTGACCACCATACGGATTGTTGGATCCTGTTCTAACACTTGTTAATACCAAGATGTCCTTGGTAAAACTTCTGGACGACTTCCAGACAGAGAGCTTGTGGGATCACCAACCATTCATCATAGGCCAAAAGGGCATCAATGATGCTGATGTAGTGATATTGTTTAAAGTACCGCCTCAGGACAGGGTTACTGGGAACATACTTTGGTCATCTATCAAGGCAGCATGTGCAAATCTGCACACCTTCCTCATCTTGCATTATTGCAACCTCTGTGCTGTTGCTGGCAAATATTGAGTGGTTAACGTCATGAAGGCCTCAACTTGCCCGACGGAATTTTTAACTTGTTCTTGCTCATTACCTTTTCCAAATTTAAGGGATTGGTTCAGACCAATACAGGCTTTTCTGCTTAACAATGAGCATTCCTGGTTCTGATTGATATATTGTGTCTCAGAGATTTTTCTGCCTTTGTGCCTTAATGTTGCATCAAACTGATCTTTGATTTTTAGCTTGATCCATTTTAGCTTGAAACCTTGAAGTTTGATTGATGAAGATTGTAAAGTAACTTTTTGCAGCCACTTAACTTCATCAGCCAACTGAGACTCTAGCTCCTGTATCCAATTTAAATTCCGTATGTCCATTGACTTCAATGGCTCCAGTATTCACTTTTATTCTTTTTGATTTCACCAAGTCTGGTTCCTGTACCTCTTGTATAGAGCTTCTTTTAAAAGATTTTACTTGTTGCTTTGCAAACAGGTTTTTTTGAATGACACAATGTTTTAAAAAGATCGACTTTGCCGCATCTGTGGCAGTCTGTGGTTCAGGTGGGATATTCTTTGTACATGTGGACCTTCTTCCCGCCACAGAAGGGACATTGCAAAATGGCAGTTTTTTTTAAATTTGCTGACGGGATGTGGGTGTCGTTGGCTCGGCCAGCATTTATTGCCCATCCCTAATTTGCTCTTGAGAAGGTGGTGGAGAGCTGCCTTCTTGAACTGTTGCAGTCCATGTGGTGTAGGTATACCCACAGTGTTGTTAGGGAGGGAGTTCCAGGATTTTGACCCAGTAACAGTGAAGGAACAGTGATATATTTCTAAGTCAGGATGGTGAGTGGCTTGGGAGGGAACTTCCACGTGGTGGTGTTCCCATGTATCTGCTACCCTTGTCCAACTAGATGCTAGCGGTCGCAGGTTTGTTAGGTGCTGCCTAAGGAACCTTGAATGTACTTCTCTGGTTGCTGCTGCAATGCACTTTGACCTTTGCATCCAATAAACCGAATTGCTTTGAATGGCTTTTTCCATGGAATTTCTTACTCACCCCTTATAATCACTTAGTTTTGCTTTCGCACTTCGGCCTGCCTAGCCAGTTGTACTGCTTTACTAAGCGTCAAATCTTCTCTGGATTGTAGATAGTCTGACAGGGTTTCCTAGTAAATAATCTTTTACCGTTCCGTGGTCACAATTGCCGGCCAAACAATAGAGCTCGTTTGTAAATGAATCAATTCCTTCACCTGATTTTTGATTTTGATGGTTGAATTTTGCTCTCTCTATGATGATGTTTCAACAAAGGCTGAAATATGAGTCTAAGACTCCGATGACATGCTCCGCTTGCCTGCCTGGCAAGCATGTCGTCTGCGATGCTCCTGATAGTATGTTACAAGGTACTAACCTGATCCTTGTTAGTCTTACTCATGAGATCCAAAGCATCTCGATAACGAGTGAAATGCTTTCTCCAGTTTTGCAATTGTTCAGCCTATCTGGGACCCTTTATGTTCTGGAAAGATTCTGGGAGAGGTAGGGTGGAAGTAATTGGTCACCCTGGGTCAAAGTTCCCATTTCCTGCATTGCTTTCCGTGTTAATCGCTGGGCTGTTCTTGTGGTTTCCCTCTCTGGTCCAATTACTGGGTAGGCCTCAACATGCTTCACCGGTGCTCTCTGCTGCTGCTGGGCTTCTTCTGAGGTTGTTTTCTGCCATTTTACAATGCTTTTCTGTGGGTCTAGTCACAGAATCACAAAATTGTTATGGTGTAGAAGGAGGCCATTTGGCCCATCGTGTCTGCACTCGCTGCCTGAGCAATTTAACTTAGTGTCAATCTCCTGCCTTTTCCCTGTAACCCTGCACATTGTTTCTATTTAGATAATCATCCAATGCTCTCTTGAATACCTCAATTGAACCTGCCTCAACCACACTTCCAGGTAGTGCATTCCAAACCCTAACTACTTGTGTGAAAAAGTTTTTTCTCACCTCACATTTGTTACTTTTGCAAAATACCTTAAAACTCTGCCCTCTGGTTCTCAACCCATTTATGAATGGGAACAGTTTCTCCCTATCTACTGTGTCCAGGCCCCTTATTATTTTGAAAACTTTTATCAAGTCTCCTCTCAGCCTTCTCCTCTCCAAGGGAAACAGTCCCAACTTCTCCAATCTTTCCTCATAACTGAAGTGTCTCATTCCTGGAACCATTCTTGCAAACCTCTTCTGCACACGGTCCAATGCGTTCACATCTTTCCTATTGTGTGGCACCCAGAACTGTACACAATACTCCAGCTGAGGTCTAACCAGTGTCTTACATGAGTTCATCATAACCTCCCTGCTCTTATACTCTATGCCTCTATTGATGAAGCCTAGAATACTGTATGCCTTAGAAACAGCTCTCTCTACCTGTCCTGCCACCTTTAATGACTTATGTACATTCACACACAGGTCTCTCTGCTCCTGCACACCCTTTAGAATAGCATCCTTTATTTGATACTGTCTCTCCATGTTCTTTATACCAAAGTGCATCACCTCACACTTCTCCACATTGAACTTCATCTGCCACCCATCTGCCCACTCCACCTATGTGTCAATGTCCTTTTGAAGATCTACACTGTCCTCCTCACAGTTTACAATTCTCCCAAGTTTTGTGTCATCCGCAAACTTTGAAATTGTCCACTGCACGCCAGGATCCAGATCATTTATATATATCAGGAAGAGCAAGGGTCCCAATACCGACCCCTGGGGAACTCCACTACAAACCTTCTTCCAGCCTGAAGAATACCCATTAACCATTACCCTCCATTTCCTATCTCTCAGCCAATTTTGTATCCACATTGCTACTGTCCCTTTTATTCCATGACCTATAACTTTCCTCACAAGTCTGTTGTGTGGTACTGTAAAAACCTTTTGGAAATCCATATACACTACATCAATGGCCTTGCCCTCATCAACCATCTCTGTTACCTCTTCAAAAAACTCCAAATTTTCCTTTAACAAATCCGTGCTGACTTTTCTAAATCAATCCAAATTTTTCCATGTGACTATTAATTCTATCCAGAATAATTGTTTCTAGAAGTTTCCCCACCACCGAAGTTAAACTGACTGGTCTGTAATTGCAGGGCAGATTTTTACAACCTAATTTGAACAAGGGTGTAATGTTTGCAATGCTCCAGTCCTCAAGCACCTCCTCCGAATCCAGGGAACATTGAAAGATTATTGCCAGTGCTATTGTAATGTGATTACAATAGCAAGTGGCAAATTTGGTAATATACTGACATTTCTTTGATCTTTGTGTGTTTTGAGTAAAGCCTTATGACTTATTCACAAGTTTTTCAAATTTTCATGAGCTTGCTACATAACTGACAGAGGCCATTTGAGATAGACTTCTGGGTTGTAGTCTTGGAAATATTTAAAATTACCCACTTTAGAGGACTTCAAATCTAGATTTAGCTCTGATAGCAAAAACCAGTTGCAGGAGCTCATGCATACATGGGCAAAATATTTGTCTGCAATAGAAACTGCTAATTTCCATGTCCCATGACTCCCATCACTATCAAATACATAATCAGGAACATTTTCACCCACTGCACACAAAACATTTCTCTGTGTTACAGCGGCCCAACTTATTGGTAACATGGGGCTGGATTTTACAGCCCACCACCAGCATATTTGAAGGTGGGGGGCTTCATAAAATAAAGCAGGTGGCCTTCCCACTGCCTTCCCACCCACCCACAACCTTACCCCCATGGGCAGAATATTGTCATCGGCATGCGGGGGTGGGCCTGAAATGCCGACATGTAAACTGACATGCAATGAAATCAGGCATGTGTCCCGACATCATCGTGCGTCATTTTGATATTTCGTTCAGTGGGCGTGCGCCGGAGACAGCTGCGTGCCCGTCAAACTGTCAACAGCCTATTAAGGCCACTAAAAAAGCAATTAAGGTTGTTAACAACGCTGCCCGTCCAACCTTAAGGTTGGCGGGCAGACGAAGAGCCCAAGCGGCCTTTGCGTTTTTCAAGAAACCTCATCCACGGGCGGGATGAGGTTTCCTGAAGCTTGTGTAAAGTAAATAAAATTTCTTGACTTCACAAGCATGTCCATACTCATGTGATACTGTCTCATGAGGGGGCATGTTTAAATAATTTTTGACTTTATCATTTAAAAAATTTTATTATCTGCTTAATATCCTTGAGGCAGCTCCATGCCTCAGGGAGATTGCTGTGCCATTCGCGTGCATGCACGCTAAAGCACAGGCCCCAAATCTCCCTCCTCTACCCGCCAGCGTAGCGCTGAGCACTAAGGATCGCATATTACGTAAAGCCTGCCCACGTAAAGTGGTGGCGCGCAGTCAATCGCAGGCGGCGATCAGCTCTGTGCCCACTCCCAAACTGCCCGCCCGACATAGGTAAGATTCAGCCCCATATTACAGTGGGTAGGGAAGGCATCAGGCAGCCACCTGTCCTTAGGCCTATTTTAATGGCCAATTAACGGCCACTTAAGGGCCTCATTCATCTCTGCTGCTATTTTACGTACGGCAGAGCAAGGTGGGGGCAAGGCAAGTAGCCTGGCAGCTTACATTTCGGGAGTTGTTGTCAGGCAGGAAAGGGAGTATTTCTTTTGGGGGGTGCCCTGTGCCCATCAGAGGCACCCCATCCAAGATCATACCCCTCACCTTAACACTCTCTCCACTCCCAAATGGACCCCCAACCCTTCCTCCCCCCCTCGCTGAGGTCTGGCAGCCAGGCCTGTCCAAAATCCAATACTGATTTTTAAATCTGGGGTCCATCAGTCATCTTCCTCAAGGACTGGCTGTAGCCCCAGCAGTGGCCGCCGCTCGATTCTGGTTTTGCTGAAACTATATAGCTGCCAGCCTATCAGATTGGCCAGACTCTCTCTGAGGTGGGGACATCCTCCCAAATGGGGGTAGAAGTCTCACTCCTAAACAGTTAAGGCTGCTTCCATTTTTGGTCGGGGTGACCGCCTGTAAAATTCAGCCCATGGTAACTGACAAGCAGCTGGCTGTTTTTTTGTCTTAAAAAATTCAGTCCTGTTCATCTAGTAGATGAGGACCCAATTTCAAGAAATCTAAAAGGGACAGCCAACCCCTCACAACCTAATGGGGAAAACATCCAATTGCTATTAATATCCTGGAGGAAGATCCAATTCCTGATTAACTATTAAGGAATGGCATTCAATTCCTGGTTGGGGGGAATGCCTGACAGTTTTGTGGTCATTTCGTGGTGGTGTGTTATTTTTAATGGCAACTTAATGGAGTGGGGATGATGCATCAATTTTCTTTGTTAGTGTTAATTGGCTGTTTTGTTTGATGGCCTCTCTGAAGCCAACAGTTATAGTACAGATCAACTCACATATATACTATAGTAATATTGTACATGTGTGCGTGTGTTGTATGTGTTCCCAGAAGATCTGGGGAGAATTATGGGGAGGTGGTGGGGCTTGTATGACACTGTAATGCATTTATATCAGATTTTTGACTGCAGCTTTGCAAACACCCATATTATACAGCCTCAAAAATGATTATCAACATTCCCTCTACCCCCAAAATATAGATGACATATCCCTAAAGGAAACTTGTGCCATACAAAGCATTTAAAAATCACTCTATTCAGCATATTATTGAATTTTAGGCAAAGTTAGCATAGTACTCAATTACTGCCAATTGATGTCTTTCATTCACTAATATTCTGTCATGGTACTTTTATAATGTACAAATGACATTTTGCAATCAGTGCCAGTTATGTCTTTTACTTTTCTTAGTAACCCTAAACCAAACCTGAGCCAGACAGACACTGATGATTGATTAAATGTTTTTTTTCTCATTCTCTGAGCTTGCCCACTTTTAACCAACTATGGAAACAATACTAAAGCAAAAGTCCCCAACTGCAGCTAATTTAATCTAGTTGATATGTAAAAGGTGATTAAGAGAATTTTTTGCCTGTTCTTTTAAAAGAACAAACTTTCGTATTGAACTATCTAATCAAATTAATTTGGTATAAAGCTATGATAGCTGCATGTCATTGTGCGTTTCAATCATTTCAAAAGGAAAGGGTTTACTTCTGCCAGTCGGGTGATTATGAAGAGAGAGCCCAGTGCCAAAGAAAACATTGAAAGCTTCCTGAATGAAAAATAAGGGCTGTCATGCTTATCATTTCTTCTTAATATGATAAAATATAAATCCTGGCTTACACTGTCACTGAAATCAAGTAATGCCTTACCGGGTCACCACCAGATGCGAAGGAAATGGACTGCATATGATGATTTGCTATAATCTGTTGGATCAGAACCAAAAACATAAAACATTAATCAGAGGGCTTCTCCCTTGAGATACCTTATAAACTAGGATATAATAAATAATGTCTAAATGATAAAGTTTGTGAATCAGGAGCTGGTGGAGGCACACACAAAGGGATAGCAATATGATCAAATAAGATCATCAATCATACTGAACCTATCTCTCCTGCCACTTTCTAGCATTGCTGATGTTAGTGGAAGAAATAGTTACCTGGCAGTGAATGAGATCCTTGTGAATGTGTGATGAGTTTATGAGTGTGAGAGTTGAGAGTGATGAGATGAGTGACTTACCCTGGCGGAACAGAGGAAATAATTCGTCCTCTTGCGGCACTGGATGGCTGTCCTCTTTTCAAAGGCATTGGTGCTGAACACAGCTGCCACCGCCTCCCAAGCCTGGTTGGTCACGCAACTGCCCAAACTGTGGCCAGAGTGCGGGTAGAGGACATCGCGGAGGGCCTCCATGGCATCCAAAAGTTGTTCCAGTGATGTGTTGCTAAACGTGGGGGCTGCAGTCTTCTTGCCTTTCATGTACATCGTCCCTGCAGTAGTCGTGGGCTAGAAGTGCTGAGATGTGTGCGTGTGGCCGGACTTTAAATATGGCACCCGGTGTGATGAAGTGGCAAAGTGATGGCCAGTGGGCGAATGAGAGCCCCTCCGCCTTGGAAACATTGTGCTTCCCAGGAATACATAAATAATGTGTCAGGTTTGGGACGATATGGCATTGTTTTACCCGCCCGCCACTGCACCTGGTGCAAATCTGGGACTATTCCGCCCAGAGTCTTTCACATCACCACCATCCCAACTGTCACGTTGCTCACATTCCATCCTCTGGCTCTTCTGGGGAGGGCTCGCCACGCGCAGGGGACGTGCATCTCACCCAACTCTGCTCCATCCCTTCTCTCACATGCTTTTCTTTCTTCTTCGTATAGGCCAAGCTGGCACACAACAGGCGCAAAAGATTGCAGACCAGGGAAGGAACAGACAACATTATTACACTCACTGAGTTTGAGGAGCCTGCAGCTGATCTGGCTGGGGAGGACAGAGATCGCTCCTGTGGGGAAGGGGAGATCAGATTCGCCCATCACCCCAATGCGGATCACAGCTCCATCACTTCATCAAATACTGACATTCACAGTGAGTCACATACAGTCTTATCTAGCTCATGCTCATTAGCTGAAACTCTATTTCCTATTTTCTAGGCACCAGCAGATCGAAGCCCCCTAGGCAGTCGAGCACCAGTCTGAGCTCCCAGACCATGTCCGAAGAGGAAGCTCTGAAAGAACCGTCACAGCATTCACACGTACTCTCCACCAGCTCAGAGACACACATGTCGGTGGGACACAGCTATAGATTAGGCTTAGCCTCACTTTCTGGGGAACACCTCACTGACACATCCCCGCAGCAGTCAGAGGCAGACAGCCCAAGTCTCTGGCACTCAGAAGGCTACTGGAGGCCAAGCACCGCTCAGTCCGACAGGTGGCAGAACATCAGGCAGAGATTTGACAGTCACTCAGCAGACTAGAGTGAACGATGGAGGAGTCTGTCCGCGTTCTGTCTGATGTCATGTCTCCGACATGTGAGTGGCTTGAGGTCACCATGGGAAGACTGGCGACCACCATGGAGACTTTGGTCCATTAGGTGCTGCCAGATTTGCGCTCGGCCCTGCAGTCCATGGCCACGCACCCTGGCGGGCACCATCAAGATGTAGGCGATATGGGTACGAGGCACTTTGAGCTCCCTCCAGATGCACTATCTCCTGCAGGAGTCAGGGCGGGGCCCTCGGACACCCACAGGGAAGATGAGGGGGCCTCCCCTCAGGACAATCCAAGGGTGTGCAGCCATTCACAGCCCCCTCTGCCTATGACCCCATCCACATCAGCTTCTCAGGCCGCAGAGGGCGCTTCTGCCCCTGAGCAGGAGACTCTTATCAAGTCCGGATCCTCCAGGCCAAGGACATCCACCAAGGACATCACAGACATCAGGACATAACAGTCAGAAGGCCACCTCCACCTCTGCTGCGGATGTTGGGGCTGCACCAAGGCATAGCTGTAAGGTTAAGAAAATTAAGACATTTTGATGTCACTTTTGGTCACAGGTGTGCTATAACTATAAAGAAGTTACATTTTTGTGAATACGTTTGATGGTTATGTGAATGTTTTGGTCAACTGAAGGAGTTGTGATTTTGTACTTAGGAATCCTCTTATGTCAAGGTTTAGCCATCCGCCCACTCAGTGATAATGTCCCACTGTGAGATTCACATTCATGTGATGTCAACCTGAGCTCAACTAGTATCTCCACCCCACTGTGTGATGTCAGGGAGATGTGTTTAAATCTTTATTTGAACACTCACAGGGCCCCACGGACCAAAGCAAAGGTTGCAGCCTGGCAATTCATGAGGCCAGAATGACCCGCAAGTGTGAATGCAGGACTCGTTCTTGCTGCAAGTGGCTGGACATCCCCTGAGGTGAAAGAAGATGGCATTGAAGGCTAGGAGAGAATGGCCATATTCCTTCCCTTAGCTTTACTCTTCCTGGAACCTGTCAGCAATTAAAGTGTTGGGGTATGTCTCTCACATCTTCCTTCCTCCATGGCGTGATCGCACTCATACTGACCCTCAGCAGCCTCCTAAGGTTCTTGGGCCTCCAGATCTTCGTCCTCTGAAGAGCTCTCATCCTCCTCCAGGTCATCCTCTGGGCAGGGGATCACCTCTTTGCATTGCCAAATTGTGAAGGCAACACACTGCGATGACGCGGGAAACCCTGTTGGGAGTGTATTGGAGTGAGCCACCTGAGTGATCCAAGCATCTGAAACACATCTTCAGAAGCCCTATGGTCTGCCCTACAAGGGAGTGTGTGGACCTGCAAGCTGCATTGTATTTCTCCCGGAATGACTCTGAGGGCGACTCACCGGTGTCATCAGCCAGCACTTCACTGGTTAACCCTTATCCCCAAGCAGCCATCCCTGTAGATGTAATGGCCCCTCGAAAATCTTAGACACCTGGGGGTGACTCAGGATGTAGGATTCATGGTAACTCCCAGGGTACAGTGCATGAACGTGCAATATGTGCTCCTGGGGATCACACACCAGTTGTGCAATGAAGGAATGATAGCCCTTGTGGTTTATAAACATTAGGGCCTGCTGCCATAGAGCCTGTATAGCCACATGGGTGCAGTCTATTGCACCCTGCACTCCTGGGAAGCCTGGTGGCGAAGCTAGTGAATCTCTCAGCCTGGCTATCTTCGTCCAGAGCAAACCTGACATAATGATGGGTCTTCCTGTAGGGCATCCGTGACATCCTTTATGCATCAATGTGTTGCAGACTGAGAGATGCTGCACAGGTCCCTGGTGATCCCTTCCAGACCCAGAGGCAAAGAAATTGAGTGCTGTGGTCACCTTCAAAACCATTCGTAGGGGATACCCTCCAACTCCACGTGGCATCAGGTCTTCACGAAGAATGTGCCATATGTGATGTACCAGAACTTGGGAAAAGCGCAGACATGCACGGCATTGCCTCTGACTCTTCTACAATAAACTCTAGGTCTGGCGATTCGCTTCCGTTGTCTGGGTCTCTCCTCTTGACCATCCTGTTCATGTTCTGGCTCTGCTTGACCATGTCCCTCAGGTGTGGCTTCCTACTGGAGCTGTGCGTGATATCACCTCTCCCTCTTCCGCCTCTTACATTGCATTAGGACCCTGTCAAAGGCAGAATTGAGCCCTGGATCCATATATGCTTTTTCCTCCTTTCTGGAAGGAAACATTGAAGACATTAATGATTCAAGGGGCAAGAAAGTGAAGCTCAGAAGATGACACGTTTGGAAACTGTAAGGGTCCATAGTTCTTCCTGCCCTACTTGCAAAGTGGCTGATGTCACCTTGTCCCTGAGACACTAGCACACACATCGAGGTGACCAAGATGGTATTGCAGATATGTAACATCTTGAGCCCTGCGTGGGATGCTAAACTTTCAGTGAGATGAGTGACCCAGCCTAGCTCTGTGCTCCAATCTCTGATGTGGCATATTAATGACCAATCAGTTGCTCATGGTCAATGAGTGGATGCCCTGTGGCCCATTAGGAATGTCAAATCTGGTGAACAGGCCCTCATTGATGGAATGTCATGTATGGTACAGCTGTGCCTCCTTCACTATTGCCTGCATTCCCAAATTCTACATTCCTATGTGTTACTCTTGAGATGCAACGACTGTGATGTGTAGCCAGAGTTCTGAGTAGCCCTTTAACAGTGCTAATGAAACTATTGGATTTCAGTGGCTTTCATTAAAAGGTCTTCCTCCTTTTTTATAAACAGACTGCTGTTCACTCTTGCAGCAACAACAAGTTAGAGGGGGACCCCAGAAAGGGGTTTGTCCTTCCCCCTCATTGCCATTCCACAGCCTTCCTTCCCCATCACCCCACTGGTGTTGGTCATACCCACTCACTCACTGTGACCCACCCCTAGTCACAATGTTAGTTTCTGAAAATGGAGTTCTGCCTGACTACCACTGCACAGTGATGTCCTTGTTGACAACGGTCTCAGGCACCAGGAGTAGAAGACCCATGCAGTCCCCAACCCCGGCTACAGTACTGGTCACTGTCTGAAAGTGGAGGCCTTCCATCACAGTGGTGTCCTTCGGGAGAATGTAGACAAAGAGCAGGAGCAGGCCAACCCTATAGCCCCAGCAGTGTGGCATCCATTTCAGCAAGACCAGCACAGTGCTATAGCAGATAGACTATGTATGTTGCACTCACTTCGAATTTAGGAGTGAACTGACGTCCGACTTGTACACCCCACTCCTTTTCAAACGGGTTTGAGGCTGATGTAATTTCCCGCTAATGTGACACAAGATTGGAAGGCGTGACAAGATTCTGGCGAGCAGCTGTTTTAATGAGCATTCATGAGATATTAACAAATGCAAATGGTGTTCATGCCACTAGTCAGCAGGATAACAGACCTGCTATCAACCCGCCGTCAGGAGAATTGGAAACTGTTTTTACACCAGCGGATTTCCGACTTTTTGCTGCTGAATTCTCCGCTCCTGCCCGCTATGAAACCCGCATTGCGCGGGCGGGCTGGGAAAATTCCACTGCATAAGTATATTCACCGATTGACTTCCTTTATATTTGATCCACTTTAAGTCTTCATAGGAGTTGAAGAACAAATAGAGTCCAGACTCTCCACAGAACCTTCAAGCAGCGGCTTATCAAGTACCTAGGACTTGGTATGTAGCCACTGTGTTGCACCCGCTCAGAGGAATATGCATAGAGAGTGCCAAGTTAGAACTGAGGTAGTTTCATTAAGCACTGGAGATCAGCAATAGGAAGAGGAAGAAGAGGAGGGTGCTTTCCAAAGGAAGGGAGTATCACTGATCTCTGTGACCCTCCATTCAAAAGGAGAGTATTATCACTACATGACAACTTGCTGCAGTCGTTGGGTGATGTGCCGACAAGAATCCATTGCATGGTAGCAACGTGAAGAACTCCCCATTGCTGATGTGAGAGATGGGGACATGGAGGACTGAATTTTCACTGCTTTGGGATGACTTAGGGGCCCTTTAAAAATGGCGGGCAGATCCTGTTTCCAGGATTCCTGACCCCATTCCCGGGCTGTATGATTTTTGGGAGTGCCTAGCTTTAAAGGGTGCAGGCTAGTTCCTGTCAAAAGCCTGCATCTGGCAATCCCGACCTGGCTGGCTCCATTGTGGAGATAGGCATGTCCTACTCCTCCACAATTTTCATGGGGTCAGGCCTGGGTTTTAAAGAGTTGTGGTTCACAGCCCCTCAGGGGCATCATGCATGAGGGGACCTTTTAAAAGGTAAGTTCAAAAGGTCCTCCTCATGGCCCCTATGCCAGGTCTGCCCTTCCACCCACGACCTATGGCCCCTCATGTCCCCTGTGCCAAACTACGGCACTTCTACACACATTGACACACTATACGCTGTCTAGAACCAATGAACCCTGTAGTGACAGTAGGATATGGAAAAAAAAAGAGCTTGGCATGGGGATAGGGCATGAGGGGCCATAGTGGGTGGGTAGAAAATGGCCTGAGGGCAGGATATTGCTGGCAGTGTTTAAACGTGCCCTCCTGGTCTTTTTGTCCATTAATTTAAATGTTCTGACATTTAGGCAGGTTCCCTTACAGGCACGCAATTCTCCCTGCTCAAACTTGCTTTATGTGCCCAGGTGATCCAGTGTACCCAGGCATAGGAACATCCAAATGCTCTGCAAGCATCCATGCCTCACTCCCCTACTCTGCACCCCACACCACCCTCCCACCCGCCCATATCTAGAAAATCTGGATACCCTTTTTATAACAACATCATTATCACTGAGGGAAAATGATAGCGAGCAGACTAGAAGGGCCAAAAGCTACTCCTGCTTCTATTTCTTATGTTATTATGATGCTAAAATGGCAAAAGCTGAGATGGATGAGATCATTAAGTTACACCAAAAGTATTTGTGCGCTTCTGGTATGCACTCCCTGGAAAAGAAAGATTAAAATTGGAAATCAGGTGTAACTCCACAGAAAATCAGCCCCTTTATATGTTGACACCAAAAGCACACCTTCACCAGGAAATTCCAGTGCTAAATGGCCTCCTAAGCATCCAATATGGCAAGCAAGAAGTTTATGCTCAATCCAGGCTGGAAGTGCATCACCCATTATATTGATGAGGGCAAAAAAGCTTGGCCTTAAGGGCCCATTTTTGAAACAGACATTTGATTTTTTGCATATTTAAGTAAAAGACCTAATACTAGTTTGAGGCTAACTGTGCAATACTGGGTTGCCCAAAATGGAGCCAGCACTGGGTCGGCTGTTCAGGAGAGCCAAGTCTATGTACAGCCAAACAGGCAGTTCTTAAAGGGCCACAACCAGCAAGGTAATTGTTTAAAATATACTTAGCTGAATGTAGAGCTGAGAGGAACAGGAGTGGGGAACTATTTCCTGTGCGCCCATTTCTGGGCACACCTGAATTTCTAGGCCCTGGCTATTAAGTTGTGACTTACAGATCTTAGACCTTTAAATCCTGCAACAGCATCAAATTTTCTCTCTGCTCTTCCCACCCAGCATTCTTCACACTGAGAGCTCACTAACAATTCAAAAATTAGGCTGACTGCAAAAGTTTTGGCGGGATCTGTAGAATGTTGCAAGATCTGAGTATTTTGCTATAATGGCCTCTCTGCTGCCTTAACTGTTGGGGAGGTGTAAATAAAGTTAGTTCAATGATGGCTGCCTGCAGCTGAGCATTGATTAGCATTGCTCAGTGCAGTACACAACAGAAAGATGGAGGCGAGGCTGGGATGGAATTTTCTTTTACATTTCATTTGAGAAATTAAGGGCTGAAGAACATTGTGACACAATTTTAGAACTCCTAAAGTTGATTTTGAGGAAATTTTAAAGATTGCTCTGTGTGCACATCGTGTTCAGGTACACAGTAAGTCAGCACAGTACCTAATTGAAAAAAATGGCACTGAAGACACATCAGGGGACAATGGGGGAATTCAATCCTAACAAGGAGGACTGATGTAATTATGAATGAAGGATAAAGTAGATGAGGATAAAGTACTATATGTTTTCCTCAGCATGATGGGATTAGGTGCTTTTGAGGTGGTGTCTAACCAATGTTGCTTGCCCACGAGACCCTAGTACTATGGACTGTTCAAAATTAATAAGATTCTGGATTCATATTATGGCATGACTAAGAACGAGATTGCACTGAGAGTTGCATTCTGTCAAACAAAGCAGTTGGCAAGTGAGACTTGCAGATTACATTCTCAAATTAAAGAAACTGTCTTGTCACTATGGTTATGGTGCGAACTTATAAATCGACCTTAGAGACACATTCATTAGAGGCCTAAAGAACAATAAAATTCAGGCCAAGTACAAAGACAATAAGTTGATATGGAAGGAGGCCTGCAATAAGACCACAGTAATGGAAATGGCAAAGATATAGTCACAAATTGCAAAGAAGTTCTTTGCCTAAGCTGGCAGAGGAGGTCCATTAGATTTCACAGAAATCCAGGCTACAACAACCAAATTCATTCTCAGAGTCAGAAATTTAGATGCTACCATTGCCATTGTAGCCACAAACCATTTAAATGCCCCCATTTCCAGTCAAAGTACTATGCCTGTGGGAAAGTCAACCATATCCTAATGACATGCAGGAGTAGTGGAAACAGTAATGCTCCAGGTCACAGCCGTGTACCAGGCCAAGGCTGTGATAGATCCAAATCTAGTTCAGGAATATGGGAATCTTTGAAAATGCATATGATAAATATTGAAACAGAAGTTTGTGTTATCAGGCAGGAAGATCAAGAGTTATACCCAGTTAAAGAGCAAGAAAAACAGCACATGGAAGATGAGAGAAAATGGGAAAATAAAATTCCAATGCGCACAGACAAAATGAAAGTTGGAGTTTTACAACTTACTTTCTTTGTTGATACAGTTATAGCTATGTCTGTTATCTCAGAAGAGTACAAGAAGTCCTTACGTCACATTCCCTTATGCAAAACTGGTGTGAAATTGACTAGTTATTCCAATAATGGCATTTCAGTGTTAGGGTGAAGTTAGTATCAGGGTGGAATACAATAATGCATCTTACTACTTGCCATTGGCAGTAGTAGAAGGGAACAAGGTTTCCCTAATGGTAAGGAACTGGCTTAAGAAAATACAGTTAAACTGGATTGAATTATTTACAATGGGGTTCAGTAAGAGTATATCTGACATTTGAGCAAGTGCTAAGAGAACACAAAGTTGTCTTTGAGCAAGGAGAACCAAATGATAAAATTAACAGTACGATATTAAATACTGTAAGTCAGCAGATCATACTAATGAGGATGTTCTTTTGAGATTTCCCATGAAGACTGATTCATTTTTAACCACTGAGTTACCTGTGAATTACTTTGCATACACAAATGACATGCCAGCGTCTGCCAGAGAAATTAGTGAAGAAACTCGGAACGAAGTGCTGCTCAGTAAAGTGTTCGATTATGTCATGAATGGAATGTGATGATGAGAAAGTGCAGGAGTATTTCACAGGTAGAAACAAACTGCATGTAGATAAGGCTGTTTCCTATCAGGTTTAAGAGTTGAGTCATTATTCTGTCAAGATTTAGAGAGAAATTGTTAGGGGAACTTCTTTAAAAACACACAGGGATAGTCTATATGAAAGCAGTAGCAAGAAGCTATTTTTGGTACACAAAGGTAGATAGAGATATTGAAGAGTTGGTGAAAAGTTGTGAAATATGTCTCAGAATGAGAAATAATCCAGCCAAGATTCCTTTCATTCCATGGTCAAACACAAGAAAACCAAGGGAATGAGTCCATGTTGATTTCTTTGTAGTGGAAGGAAAAGAGTACGTTATTTAGGTCAATTGATATAACAAGTGGATAAATGTTGCGTTTATGCCAAATACCACAAAACTATTGAAGTTTTGAGAAGTTGGTCTGCAATTTAATGGTTTGCAAGAGGAGTTGGTGTCAGACAATGGTCCACAGTTTGCATCAGAGGAATTTGAAATATTTCTAAGGATGGAATCAAACACACCTTAATACCACCATATCACCCAGCATTAAATGGCGCTGCAGAAAGAAGTGTACAGAATGTGAAGAAGTCTTTGCAGAAGTATTCACTAGGTGAAGGGGCAGAGATTTAATTTTAGGGAATGAAGCCAGGCAAGTGTTAGAGGTATCAGTGGGGAGCATTTTGCAGATAGGGATCACAACTCCATTAGATTCAAGGTTGTTATGGAAAAGGACAACATTGGGCCAGAAATCAGAGTTCGAAATTGGGGGAAGGCCGATTTTAATAAGATCAGATATGATTTGGCCAAAGTGGACTGGGAGCAGCTATTTTTAAGTAAATCTGCGTCAAAGCAGTGGGACTCATTCAAGAAGGAAACAGGGAGAGAACAGGATGAACATATTCCAGGAAAGATAAAGGATGGGACCAACAAATCCAAGTAACCCTGGATGTCGAGGGATGTACAGGATTGGATAAAGAGAAAAAGGGATGCTGATGGCAGATACCGAGGCTCAAAACAGCAGAAGCCCTAGAGGAATATAGAATGCGTAGGGGGGAACTTAAAAAGGAAATTAGGAGAGCAAAAAAGGGGCATGAAAAAACATTGGCAGGTAAAATAAAAGAAAATCCAAAGCTATTTTACATGTACATTAAGAGTAAGAGGATAACTAGGGAAAGAGTAGGGCCCATTAAGAACCATTGTGGTAATTTGTGTGTGGTGCTAGAAGACTTAGGTAGGGTTCTAAATTAATACTTCATGTCGGTGTTCACAAGTGAGAAGGACGACATGGGTATGGAAATGAGGCAGAAGGACTGTGATATAATTAAAGAAATTAGCATAAAAAGGGAGGAGGTGCTAAGTGGTCTGGCAGGTTAAAAGCAGATAAATCTCCAGGCCCGGATGAAATGTATCCCAGGCTGTTGAGTGAGGCAAAGGAGGAGATAGCAGGGACGCTGGCAATAATTTTCAATACCTCTCTGGCCACAAGAGAGGTACCGGAGGACTAGAGGACAGCCAATGTGGGTACCATTATTCAAGAATGGAGGAAGGGATAAACCAGCGAGCTACAGGCCAGTCAGTCTAAACTCAGTGGTGGGAAAACTAATGGAAGCAATTCTGAGGGATAGAATTAATCTACATTTGGAGAGGCAGGGATTAAACAAGGACAGTCAGCATGGTTTTGTTAAGCGGAGGTCATACCTGACAAATTCTATTGAATTTCTCGAACAGGTGACTAGGTGTGTAGATGAGGGCAATGCATTTGACATCATCTATTTGGACTTCAGCAAGGCTTTTGATAAGGTCCTGCATGGGAGACTGATAATGAAGGTAAGAGCCCATGGGATCCAAGGCAATTTGGCAAATTGGATCCAGAATTGGCTGAGTGGCAGGAAGCAGAGGGTGATGGTCGAGGGGTGTTTTTGTGACTGGATGCCTGTGTCCAGTGGGGTTCCACAGGGATCGGTGTTGGGTCCCTTGCTGTGCGTGGTATATATAAATGATTTAGACTTGAATGTAGGAGGGTTGATCAGTAAGTTCATCGATGACACGAAAATTGGTTGGGCGGTAAATAGTGAGAAGGATAGCCTTAGATTACAGGGGGATATAGACAGGCTAATCAGATGGGCTGATCAGTGGCAAATGGAATTTAATCTGGATAAGTGTGAGGTGATGCACTTGGGCAGGACAAACGAGGCATGGGAATACACGATGGACGGTAGGAACCTGGGAAGTTCCGAGGATCAGAGGGACATTAACGTGCATGTCCACCGGACCTTAAGGTAGCAGGACAGGTAGATAAGATGGTGAAGAAGGCATATGGGATACTTGCCTTTATTAGCCAAGGCATAGAATATAAGAGCAGGGAGGTTATGCTGGAACTTTATAAAATGCTGGTTTGGCCACAGCTAGAGTATTGCGTACAGTTCTGGAATCCACATTATAGGAAGGATGTGATTGCACTGGATAGAGTGTAGGGGAGATTTACCAGGATGTTGCCTGGGCTGGAGAGTTTTAGTTATAAGGAGAGATTGGATAGACTAGGGTTATTTTCCCTGGAGCAGAGGAGATTGAGGGGTGACATGATTGAGATGTATAAAATTATGAGGGGCATAGATAGGGTAGTCAGGGAGGAACTTTTCCCCTTGGTGGAGGGATCAATAACCAGGGGGCATAGATTTAAGGTAAGGGGCAGGAGGTTTAGAAGGGATGTGAGGAAGATTGTTTTCACCCAGAGGGTGGTGGGAATCTGGAACTCACTGCCTGAAAGGGTGGTAGAGGCAGAAGCCCTCATAACATGTAATCTAACCCTCCTACATTCAAGTCTAAATCATTTATATATACCACATACAGCAAGGGACCCAACACCGATCCCTTTGGATGTGCACTTGCAATACCATGGCACACAAGGCTATGGGCCTAGTGCTAGAATAGTTAGGTACTTGTTTGACCGGCACAGACTCAATGGGCTGAAGGGCTTTTTTCTGTGCCGTAGACCTCTACGACTCTATGACTTTATGTGACATGCTGGGCAGTACTTTCCATGTTTCTCTTAAAGTTTTCTGTTTTCTTACAGAATAACTCCCATTTTCTACAATAGTTTGTTCACCTTTGGGGTTAGTGTTTAAACATGCTCCTAGGACAAGTTTTAATTTACTTAAGCCTGACGTCAGTAGCAAAGAGAAAAGAAAGACAAAGTGAAGATGAGACTTGATGCACCTGGCATTAAAGTCAGAGAGTTCACTGCTGGTCAGAAGGTCAAAGTGAAAGACCATATAAGGACAAGTATGTGATTAGAATTGTTGTTAAGAGATATGTGCATTCACATATCTAGTGAAGATTGGAAAGCAACTCCATCATTGTCATGTAGATCATTTGTTTAAAGAGGAACATTTTTTTATTTGTTCATGCACTGTGAGCGTCACTGGCTCAGCCAGCATTTATTGCCCATCCCTAATTGCCTTTGTTCAGAGGGTATTTAAGAGTCAACCACATTGCTGTGGGTCTGGAGTCACATGTAGACCAGCAGATTTCTTTCCCTACAGGGCATTAGTGAACCAGATGGCTTTTTACAACAATTAGCAATGGTTTCATGGTCATCATCAGGCTTTTAATTCCAGATTTTTATTTAATTCAAATTTCATCATCCACCATGGTGGGATTCAAACCCAGGTCCCCAGAGCATTTCCCTTGGTCTCTGGAGTATTAGTCCAGTGACAGTACAACTATGCCACTGCCTCCTCATAATCTGCCAAAAGGAGAGCGTGATAAACCTCCTATAGTGCAAATTCCTCTTACAGCCCAAAGTAAAAGTCAGAAAGAAAGTGAAAGTCAAAAATAAACTGAAAGCTTGCTGGTATTACAGAATCTACTGATATAGCAAAGTTAGTCAGGGGTCTTTGATCAAGGCAAAATCAATCAATATCACAGTGCCAACCACTGAGTGGATTTGGCAGTCAAAATCAATCAATATCACAGTGCCAACCATTGAGTGGATTTGGCAGTCAAAATCAAAGTTCAGGTTTGACAATCAGAGATGTAGAGAGAGCAGAGTCAAACAAATGGAAATGGAAGGAGATATCCAGACATAAAAAGAAGCCAGATAGGTTAATTAGGAGTATGTAGGAAGGAAGAAGAAAAAAGGTGTTATTATTTCACGTCAAATGTTGATATTTTTGGTAAACACATATTGATATTAAGGAAAAACAATTGTTTTTTCTACATGTCAATCACTATGGAAATAGCAGTCATGTACGTTTTGCTAGTGATTACAGTAAAAACAAATATATAACCTAGCTCGCCAAAGTTTCAGGTATTGTTGCTGTTAGTTTACTTATATTGTATTCTGGGTGCATATATCATTTTATATTTTAATCTAGAAGTTGTTTTTTAAGTGTGGAGGGAGTCTAGCATATTGTAAGATCTGAGCATTTTATATTGCCTTCACTGCTGCCCTCTCTGTTGAGGAGTTTTAAATAAAGTTAGTTCAAAAATGGCTGCCTGCAGTTGAGCATGTGTTATTTTTACTCAGTGCAATACTCAATAGGATCTGTTCTCTCTAATCAGGCAGGGGCAAAATCCACTGCACCTGCCTGCCAACCGATATATACAAGAAGTTGAAAATCAGCACCAGTGGGTCTGAAATATTAGAAAATACCTTTTCTTTTTGAACTCATTCAATCAAATAATTGTAATCCAATGCAATAACAAATACAAATAACAGGAATATATTAATTCTGAGAAAATCCTTTCTTACAAGAAATATATCAGCTATGCTAGGGCTCACAGGCAATTAGAGAGAGCAAGAAATGGAAGACAACTCCTCTACTGCAATTAGTGTCATGGGTTTTAGAGCAAGCCAAGTGAACTCAAGCCAAGTATGAAAAAGAATGGTTTAATATGATTTTTTTCATTGCACTTAGTTCACAGGAACATGCGTAGCTTTTTTGACTGCCAACAATTTGTCATTTTATTCCCCCAGAGAACAGGGGCTTCACTATCCTAACAATGCCGTTATTTATTTCTACATATCATTAAATTATTTGGGTGAGGGATTAACAATTTGTTGAGCATGAAACTCATTTACTAGAAGGTTGAACTTCCAGTGGAGAAATACAATAACATTGGTTTGTGATTTAGCATTTCCTGCAAGATGTAGACACACATCTAACCTCACAAGAATATGCTTCAGATGGTCTTTATTCTCTCTTTTCTGGTACAGCACTGACAATGACTCTGATATTTCTGGGGAGGTGGGAAGAGCCCAAGTGAGACCAAAAATAGCCAAAGAACCCATTAAGGGTAGGGGCACATTGGTCCTGCTGATTTTTAATGACAAGGACTCATTTTCATTTTGTATCTCCGTCCCCTGCCTGGCATCCAGCATATTAGATACGGGCCAGAGAGGGTAATCCCTGCAATCGAGAGGCAGGAAGATTGGTAATTGGTATGGGATAGATCAGCAATCCGGAGGGTTGGAGGGAGATCGGAAAAGCGCAAAGGACAAGGTGAAATTTCTTCGGGAGACATGGGAAGGTTGGTAATGGGGAGGGGTAGTAAGTGAGGTTGGCATTCAGCAGAGGGGAAGCCAGAAATATAGAGGGTTGGAAGGAAGGTAATGCTGGAGATCATGGCTGTGTGATTGAGAGGTAAAGGCTTCCTTGAGGAGGCAGGTGGAAGCACACAAAGAGCACTGAAAGAACTACTTACCTTGGGGAGCCAGCAGGGCCTGCCTCCCTTTCGCTGCCAAGATTCCCAATCTCTGGGAAACCCATACAGCAATAGTTAATTCCAAACTGTGTTCCAATTATACTGTAGGAGGCAATTTAAATATGTTACTGAGATGCCTCGTTATTTGCCATTGCAAAAATGGCAGTAGGTAATGGCAGTGGGATCAGGTTTCACAGATTTCATTTTTTAATCCTTGCCTCCAACTCCCAACCCTCTCCGGTTCGTCATAGGGGGGTTAATACTGAGACCAATGTCTCAGAATTGTCCTAGAAAATTTATTGAAAATTCAAAATAGATCAAAAAGGTCTTAAAAGGTTTTTTTTTTAGTCCTGGCCATCCCCAATAAATATCAGTCCAGGCAATGATTCTGCAATTTCAATTACATACCACAAAATTTGGTTGTGTAGCACATGCAATTTCAGCATTATAAGTAATATTTTGGGTCCAAAATATGTCTGCACCCTGCACTCACTTCTGGTGCTAGCCATTCCATTTTGGTAAGAATGTCAGCACATGCATTAATCAGATCATGAGATCAGCGTAGTGCTAATTTGACACCAGAGATGTCAGTTTGGACCTTAATGTTCCAAATGACTATCCTTGCACTGCTGAAATGCGTTAAGCAGCAGGAAGGACCCCCACCACTCTCAGATCAGTTGCTGATTGATTTCTCTGGCTGCTGCTGACTTAGAAGTGTTTAGTAGTTTGTACTGTCATTTAAAGTTACATATGTCTACAGGGAGCGCTGTGGCACATGTTAACAGCCTCGGTTCTCCCTTCATGGGGTCTGCTTGGACCACTTGCTCTCAGTCATGGTTAATGTAGCTACCAACCCCCTTAGCCTGCAGTATGACAGGGAGATTGTGCAGAGGTGACACAGAACAGGACAAGTTTCTCAAAGAGGAAAGGAGGGGAAGCAGGAGGCCATATCCAGCCAGGGTGTTCAGGAATAAACTCTCCAGACTCAACATCAGCAAATAACAGTGCATTAGATGCCTCCACCTCTCCGAAGAGGTGATCATTGAAATCTGCCAACTGTTACAGGCTGAACTGCAGCCTCTGAGCAGAGCAGAGACCACATTGCCAGTAGCTGTGAAGGTGACCATGGCAATGAATTTTCATCCTTCAGTCAGCTTCCAGGCTGGAGCAGGTAATACTTGCAATGTGGTCCAGTTTGCTGTGCATTGCTGTATAAGGGAGGTCACTGACATTCTGTACACAAAGGGAGCTGAATGCATTTCATTCCCTCTTGCCAGAGAGCAGAAGGCGAAGTCAGCATGTGACTTCATTAGGATTGTGGACTTCCCTATAGTGCAGGGTGCTATTACCTGCATGCACTTTACTTTGTAGTTGCCACATATCAACTCTGTAATCTACCCTAACGGGAATGGGATTCCACTCCCTCAATGTCTACCTAGTGTACAACAATACTCATTGCAAGTCAATATCCTGACAGCAGATGTGATGCCTTCATTGTGTGGCAGTCCACTGTATCATCTGTATTTGAGCCATGAGGACAAACCAGAGGGTGGCTACTGTGGTGACAAGGGCTATCTGCTGACCATCTGGCTCAAAACTCTGGTACACTACCTGCACACATGTTGACCAATACGTATTATAAAAGCCCTTCTACCTGATGAAATGTCATTGAGCAAACGTTACTTAAGGTAAGGTGCAGAAGGATACTTAAACAACGCTTTCACTGCCTGGATTGTCCTGGAGGAGTCCAGCAGTACTTGCTGGAGCATGTGTCATGATTTGTCTTTGCCTATTGCATCCTGCACAACCTCAACACCATGAAGACACAGTCATTGTTACTTGGCCCAGAATTCTATGTGCTAGAACTGGGCGCACGCCTGACCCAGAAGTGTGTTAAACCTCGCGATAAGACGTTGGGTGCACATCCCAACATCATTGCACACTCGTGTGATATTTCAGTCGGAGGGCATGCTTGGGACTCAGAAGTGCACCCGCCGACAATTAGTCAGTCACTTAAAATTACAATTAAAAGTGTAATTGAAGGCAATTTTACGTTGCTCGTGTGATTTTGCAATTGTTGCCCGGGCAACACAGGCGGTCGGCCAATTCGTTTTTTCACTTTTCTCATCCAAGGGTGGAATAAAAGGGGAATAGAGCATTGCCTGAGTGAGTTGTTAAAGTTCAGGTGAGAGTTTGTTGCTGCTTATGTGCTGAGATTTCATACCTTTTCCTGTGGTTTCTGCTGAAGTATTTGCTCATTTAGCTTTGTTTTGAGGTCTCTTTTGTTTTCTCAATTCTCTTGGAGCATTTCTGTGCACAGGCCAGTGCCATCTGGATTTCAGCAGATGGGGATTGTGTATTCCGCTGGGGAGACCTCCTATGAGGAGGAAGAGAGGGGCAGAAGGGAGAGGAGGCCAGGTGTCCAGAGGCAGCTTTGCAGGGACAGACCGGTGGGAGGAAAGGCGCAGACACAGGGGATGCAGGGCCAGCAGGGAAAGCAAGGCCAAAGGGACTTCAGAAGCTGCCACTATCCGACTGCCAGACTGTACAGGCAGCGATCCAGCTACTTCAACATGCCTGAGGTCCAGTGCCACAGGAGGCTCCACCTCTCTAGGAACACCGTGACATCAGTATACCAGACGATTGATCTAGCGATCACCTCCAAATATGTGGGTGGGCACCCAATGCCAGCAGCTCTGAAGGTCACAGTAGCCCTCAATTTTTTGCATCCGGATCTTTCCAGGGGTCAGTGGGGAGTTTTCCAATCAGCTGTCCACAGCTGTGTCAGGCTCATCACTGACGCTCTGTTCAGACAGGTCCTCACATTCATTCACTACCGGACGGACCAAGCCAGCCAGGTTGAACAAGCCAAAGGCTTTGCAGCTATTATAAAAGCAAAATACTGTGGATGCTGGAAATCTGAAACAAAAACAGAAAATGCTGGAAAAACTCAGTAGGTCTAACAGCATCTGTGGAGAGAAAAAAGAGTTAATGTTTCTTCAGCTTCTTCAGAGTTTTTTTTTCTCTCCACAGATGCTATTAGACCTGGCACTCACTGCCTCCACAAGAGTGTACAGGCACTCATCCAAGAAGCAGGGATTAGAATGCCCACCTGCTTTGCCCTCCCGCCTGGCGTGTTGAGCAGGTGCTGATGCCATAACTTCAGCTTAGACCTGGATGGCTCCCTGTGCCCCCTATGGAACTTCTGGCAGCCTTTAAGATGCTGCCACAGCTGATTTAAAACCTCCTGCCAGGTCCCCATTGGACCCAGCACCCACCACAGTCCTGCCACTGCCAGCAGCACTTCTCCAATGTGGGTGCATGTTTCACGCTCGTGAAATTGTGTTGTATTGACTTTCGCGGGCAGAAGTGGCAATCGCGGCCACTTCTGGGTCCACCAATTGCGCTCGCACAATATGTGCAAAATCCAAGCCCAGGTAGTTGGCGAGCAGCTGAGGAAAAAGAGCAGGAAAAGGAAAAGGGGGAGGAAGGAGAAGAGGAAGGGAGGCAACCTACACAGTCCCTTTCCGGCCAGGCTGCCCATGATCAGTTCATTCAACTGCGAGCACAATCTCAAATCCTCATTCACCATCAGTTTTATACCTTACCTTCCTCTGATACTGAACATCAAAGCATCATCTTGGTCACAATGCTGAAATAAAAGCAACCATAAAGCAAACATTCCAACCAAATTTATAAATCAAATCATGCCAATTTGCATTTAAATGTCAACTAATTATCCTTGTCCAGTCCCTTAGTTACTTTCTTCCATATGCCTTTGCCTGTCCTAGTGCTCTTACACTCTGATACCCCAATGGCTGCACCATGGCTGGTGGAAGGCTGTTGGCTTTCAGTAAGCGACACTGCAGATGGTCTTGGAGGATGCTTTCAAACAGCTTTGACCCCAGAGTGTCCCGCTTCTGACTGCACCACCTCAGCTTGGGTGTCAATGTCTATGCTGACAGGCAACTGCAAGGGTGTTGGTAGAGTGGCAGGAGTGGGAGTAAGAATGCAGTCATCCTAAGGGAGGACAGCAAACTTGTATTCCACAAAGTCACTGCCATTCCAACAGGGCAGTTTCCCAGCAATCCTAGCATGTGTTGGAGGATAGATTGCTCGCTGCTGTGATATCCTGCAAAGTGCACACAATGTCGGTATTTGAGCTGGTGGCTATGAGTGTGAGAGTGAGTGATGCTGTTTCTTCCTCATCAGCGTCTTCCTGCTCTTCTACCTCCTTCTCTTCCTCCACTGTCTGGTCAGTTTGCAGTTCTTCTGTATTTGAAAGGGGAAAGGCAGAAGAGTAAGGTTGTGTGAGGGGAGGTGGGGGAAAGCAAGGGGTTTACGTTTACACCATCAGCAGCTTGTAATTTAGAAGAAATTGTTGAATGTGGGGGATGCGAGGTGTGAGAAGGAGGGTTAGATATGAGCATACAGCCACCTTCGATGATTTCAGTGCCAGTCTCAGTCATGACTGTCTAACAATGGTAAGCACCATCTCCTCCGCTGGTGTAAGGAAAGTCAGGCATGTCTGTCCCCCACCTCTCCCTCCCTCCCTCTCCAGTTTGTGTTGCTTTCTCTCGCTCTCCCCAGTTTGCGGTTCTTCCTCCCTTCATCCCCCAGTTTGTGTTACTCTCTTGAGAACTCGGAAATTTCTAGGTGATTTTTGTTGGCCCCAATGTCAGCATCCTTGTGACCAGTAAAGATGTGGTGAGTTCTGAATAGAGACTGACCAACAGGGTCTAGACAAACCGCACATGTTCCACTTCATGACATGAGCACATATTCTAAGCTGACAGGTCAGTGCCATGCTAAGGCAGTGCTTCATTATCAGCAATGCTATCTTGCAAGCAAAATATTATTCCAAGGTGCTGATTGCTAGGTCAGATAGATATAAAAAAAATCCCATGGCACTTTTTGAAGAAGAACAGGGAGTTCTGATGGAATTCTGGCCAACATTCCCTCTCAACCAGTACCAACAAAACAGATTAACTGGTGAGTTTTCTCACCTTCTGTTTCTGGTACCTTCTTGTGTATAAACTGGCTTCCAAATTTGTCTAAATACATCAATGGCCTCATTTCAACTTTCAGGCTCCATTGGTAGCTGATAGCCATCTGGAGTTAGATTCTTTACTCTTCTTGTTGTAGTGTACATGGTTAAATAGCTTGACAAACCTTACTGCCTGGGCTAATACATGAGTTACCAGAGAACTGCAAATAGCCACAGAGCTATGCCATCAACATTACATCAAAAATGCACTTTGCAAAGTGTACTTCCAAAAATTTATGATCTCTTAATGTAAATTTTTAAGAGATGGCTACAGGGACAAATCATTCTGTGACATTCTTCAATAACAATAACATTTTCAGATTTATGGTGAGCCTATGTGCAACCTTTATATTAAATGTGAATGAAAATCATCATGGCTGGACAAAAGACACAGGAGTTAGAAGCTATTTATTTCAAAAAGCAACACAAAATAATAGATATGGATCATAAACTTATTGAAAATAAAACAAAGGTCTTAAACTTGAAACATGGAAATATTACCAAAAAACCTGAATACAAAATTAATATTAGTTTATTAAAGTACCATTAATTAAAGTAGTATAGCATGAAAGCTGAAATATTAACTCTAGACATGTAAATTGCTTAAAATGAAGGTAGTCAGATTGCAAGAAATTTATGCAAATTAGAGGCTTTAGATATCACTGTTTGTGGGCTACAGGTCACTCTCAGGAGGGAAGTCACCTGATGAGGCCCCTACGTAACTCTCAATGTGGCCTTTAACTGCCCCTACTGAGGTGTGAAATGACATCTCCATGCAATGGGTGGGAGATGCAGTCTTACAAATATTCATGTCAAATCAACTGGAGAGATAATATTTCAACAACCGAATTATATGACATTGCAAAACATATTGTCACACACTTATGAATCTAAGTTGCAAAAATTTTAATTAATTCTTTCACCATATGTGGTTGTTGCAGGCTAAGCCAGCATTTATTGCCCATCCCTAATTTCCCTTAAGAAGAAGGTGGTGAGCTGACTTCTTGAACTGCTGAATGTACATCCACAGTGCTGTTAGGCAGGGAGTTCCATAATTTTGACACAGCGACAGTGACAGAATGGTGATAGAGTTCCAAGTCAGGTTGGTATGTGACTTGGGAGGAACTTGCAGGTGGTGGTGTTCCCATGCATTGCTGCCTTTGTCCTTCTAGGCGGTAGAGGTCGTGGGTTTGGAAGGTGCTGTCTAAGGAGCCTTGGTGAGTTGCTGCAGTGCATCTTGTAGATGTTATACCCTGCTGCGACTGTGCATCAGTGGTGGAGGGAGTGAATATTTAAGGTAGTGGATGGGGTGCTGATCAAGTGGGCTGCTTTGTCCTGGATGGTGTCAAGTTTCTTGAGTGTTGTTGGAGCTGCACTCGTCCAGGAAGTGAGGAATATTCCATCAGACTCCTGACTTGTACCTTGTAGATGTGCACAGGCTTTGGAGAGTCAGGAGGTGAGTTACTCATTGCTGAATTCACAGCCTTACAAATATATGCTATGATGATATTTTCCATAGGACAGCGCATGTAAAGAAGAATGCATCAGCTACAGTCCACAAATTATGTAATGAATCAGTTCAAAGAACATTGTGTGTGGGCTCTGGCTGATCGATTCTTCTTTACAAGTCTCATGCAATGGAAAGTTTCATCAGATGAGTGAAAGCCACTGGCCATCTGACTACATGCTCCATGATGTTCTTCCATGGCCTCTATTGCACCTCTTTAGTTCCATGCCTCATCAGCTACATCACGTTGTCCCAGCTGGGTGGCCGTGTCCTGCTCTTCAGAAATCTGGAGGCTTGCTGCTATTCTGATCCCAAGCATTTTGATATGGATGAACTTCTGAGGAGATGTAAGAAGAGTTTTGCTTTATTAATTGGCAGAGGGTTCAACATGCACAAATCATAGGACTTCACAAGAATTCTTAACTCCATAAAGCTGACTGTTGAATTTGTACAAAAGCAACTGCTTATGATCCAAAAGATTTAAATGTGCTTGAAAAGAATTTGTGCATTATTAAAATGAGTATTTTACCAATGTTGATTATAATAGCTGACACTGTAGTATCTAAAGCAACATGGGTTTGTGAAAACAATATAGACTCACCGAATCACTTTAGCCATCGAAAGTTAGCAGGCCACAAGGCGAAATATTGTAATCGTCTAAGACTTTCTCCTTTGATGCATCATTTTGTTGTAGATCTTATTTCCATTAACAGCTTTTTTCCTTGTTAAGTACTACACTGTGGATCATGTGAAATCAAACATGATTCGTGGGCCACACTTGCTTCCCGCCCTCTGGAATCTGGCCGTCAATGTCAAAGCATTTCAATCCTACTTACATTTAAGCTTATTATTCAATGATTCGTCCTGTTTCAATTTTGTGGGTCAGGAGGTTTGGAAGGGGCTGTTCTTAACATTAATGCCACATAGATGGATAGCCTCTAAAGCGAAATAACAAAATCTGTTAGTATCAGTAACTTGATATAGATGGAAAATAATGGGATTTTAAACTTCATAGCAGCCATCAAAGGCAAAAAAAGGACACCTCTGTAGGAAATCAGTGATGTGGTTTCAACAATCCTTGGGTGTTCTAGAAATTTTGCTGACTTTTGTGATAATAATGTCCAACTATGTTGATGAGCTCAACAACTTTTTGATTTTTATCCTGGAAATACACATTGCAATTTTTTTAAAAATTGTTTTATAAGTATGCAAGTAGAAAATTTACATTTCATTTGAAGCCACCACTTCATTCCTTGCAGTTGGTGCACAGTGGAGTAAAAACTAATTTGCATGAGTCAAGAAGCTTATTTCTGGAAGTTAAGCTGGGACTGATTTCCTTGGAGCAGTAAAGGATAAGGGGAGGTTTACTAGGGGTGATCAAAATGATGAGGAGAAAAGGAGAACATTCACAGGAAGAAAATGGAGTACTACTCCAAAAACACAGATAGGGATATCCATATCGATATCAACCAGAGGCCTGCAGTGTTTTGTGTGGAGTATGCAGTGTTGGCCAAAACCTGCTGAGAGTGAGAAGAGGCCAAGCAGATGAGTTTAAAAATTATTTTTCAGGTTTTCCTGTGGGTCAGGATAGGCAAGAATAATCATCATGGCATCACAAGGAAGCCTTAGGCCTCTCTGGAACTGATCATTTCCCTCAGCTTAGAGTAAGACACCTCTCCTGCCACAGGGAGGTGCTGGTGTGGTGGTAATGTCACTGGACTAGTGATCCAGTAAATGTACCAATGGAATGCAGTAGTTTAAGAAGGCGGCTCACTGGCACATTCTCAAGAGTAATTAGGAATGGGCAACAACTGCTGGCCCTGCCAGCAATGCCAACTCCCATGAAAGTAAAAAAACTCACTGCTTAAAGCCTCTGCCTCTGCTCCCCTTACCCAAACCCAATCTCCAGCTTTCCACTGATCTAGATCTCCAGCCTTCCCGCTTCGCCCTCACCTCCTGATCATGGTCCTGGAGCTGATAATTCCTTCCAAACTCCAGGGACTGTCCCCATGGGTCCAGGCTGTGACTTCCTGATTTAAGATAAATGGCAAAAGTCCCAAGGGGAGGTGAGGAAAAAAAAAATTACACAGCGAGTTATTATCTGGAATGCAAGGCTTGAAAGGGTGTTGAAGCAGATTCAGCAGTAACTTTCAAAAGAGGATTGGGTATATACAAGGGAAACATTCACGGGGCTATGGGGAAAGGTCAAGAATATAGGATTAATTGGATAACTCTTTCAAAGTGCGAATATGGGCACAATGGCTTCTTTCTGTAACGTACGATTCATATTTTACAGCGGCAATTGCCAATGATTACAGTTTAATTTTACTTGGATACCTCAATTTTCCAATGTCAATATAGCTTTTCTGCCATCAGAAATTATTGTTTTATATTGACTGGTTCTGTGGAAAATTCAGGGTGAATTTCTCTTCAGCCAAAGTTGAAAGTCCAACAAAAATATCATTTCACTGATTGGAAAATAAATCCCAGTAGGTTTGCAAATGCATGGTGCAATCTAGTGCTGGGCCTTAGCATACCTTTTTTAAAAGGAACGCAGAAGGTAATGGAATGAAGTTGTTACTCAAGTCCTAGTAAAACCAAAAGCATGTTGAATTGTATGATACATCTATGCTTCTAAACAAGCAAACAGGACATGAGTGTTTTCCACTATTCACTTTCAAAAGGAAACCAATGCCTGATGAAAGCATATACTAAAGAATTTTGATTATTTTATACTGAAGCATTTTTATTTATCCAGGTATTAAAAATAACATTTAAAATTGGATTCTTCCGTCGCTTTGATGGTTCAGCAAAAAAAATCAGTTCATTGTTTACTTTGATGTTGCTTATGTGTGATGTTAGGCCAAGGCGGAATTTTCCGTACCCACCGGTGTCCGGCGTGATCTTTGGCATGAGTGGGCTGTATCGGTTTTACGACAGCAGGAAGCCAATTCGCGATTGTCCGCTCAGCCCACCAATGGCAGGCCACGTTTCCCGCCATCAGATGTCGGGAACCTCATTGTAATACATCAGCATTTCATTATCAGGCCAGCCCACCGGAATCGTCCCCCACCGCTGGATTATCCATCCACGTCGGCGGGAAAGCATGCCGACGTGTTTTACAGCAACACATAAAAGGGGTGCATTGGCGGCCTGCACTTCAAGGGGAACCTGGAAATGAGTACATAGTAACATTGTGCAGCGCTCACCAGGGTCGCTTTTTGGACTTCAAGCTTCAGGGTCATTGGGGATTGGGGTTAAGGGCAGTCCTGCAGGTGAGGCAACTTGTGAGGGGGAGGGGAGGTTAAGGGCAACCCTACCGTTCAGGCGACTGATAGCGGACAGATAAGGCAAGGGCAGCCCTGCCATTGAGACGACTGGTGGCGGGGGGAGGCGGAGGGGGGCGCGGTTGGCGGCAACAGCAGCCCTGATGATCAATATAGTGCACAAGCATTCGGGGTGGGGGTAGGATGGGCGAGGGAAGTGGCCACGCATTAGGCAAATCTGTAAAAAGTGACCATTCCTCTGCAACTGAAACAGTTCAGGCGCAGCCATATTGATATGATTGGAGTTGGACCTCTAGCTTCTCTGCCCACTCAAGCAACGCAGAGGCATGAAAGAGTCACCAAGTGCTCCAAAGATTTTCACCCCCGCCCCCTCCACCCGACATAAACTGCAAATTCAAGAGCATTTTCGTGGACTGCAGAACAGTTGGATGACTGCACACATTGTACAATCTCCTTGTTAAAGCTGGCCTTGGAGCAGTCCCTGTTGGAGGCTCTCACCACCCCTTACAAGGTCAGTATCCCAGATTGGACCAGCCTCCCTCATGGTTCAAGCTAATAGGGCAGCTTTGCAGCACACTAATCTGTGGCCATCAAAGTGGTGGCCAGCACTCTCCGGGAAGTGTTAAGGGGCTGTTACACTCAACCAGGTCAGGTTCTTATTACACCCATGTTAACCATGTGTCTCTCTCTTTCATCCTGCAGGAGGAGTACATCAGAATCATACAGCCTAGTGAACTAGCTGTATGCCTGATGGCCTACAGAGCACAAAGACGACAGAGGAGAGCGTGACTGAGGCTCCTGGCTGCGCAGAGGAAGGTGCAGCAATGTCAGGAAGAAGGTGTGGCTGGGGCTCCCACGCATGTCACCGAAGAGCCACAGCAAGCCATCGCTGGTCAGCACCCAGCGACACCCAGGGTATATGGACGCTGCCTTTTATTCCTGCAGATGAGCGAGAACCAGTGTCACCAAAGACTGCACATGTCTAGAGAAATGGGCAGTCACATCTGCCACCTGCTGCAGGATTTGGCACCAAGGGGACGTGGAGGGCATCCACTGCTAGTGGCCGTGAAAGTGACCACAGCGCTCAATTTCTATGCCAGTGCTCCTTTCAGGGTTCCACAAGTAACACCTATGGGATCTCTCAAGCCTCCACCCACAAATGCATCCATGAGATCACAGATGCCGTCTTCGCGAGGACACACAACTTTGTGCATTTCACCTGGAAACAGAACAGCAGGGTGCAACAGCGATTGAGTTTGCCCAGATCTCAGGTTTCCCACAGGTGCAGGATGTAACCGACTGCACTCATGTGGCACTCAGGTTTCTGTTGCAAC
Source organism: Carcharodon carcharias (assembly GCF_017639515.1). Classification (NCBI taxonomy): domain Eukaryota; kingdom Metazoa; phylum Chordata; class Chondrichthyes; order Lamniformes; family Lamnidae; genus Carcharodon; species Carcharodon carcharias. The sequence goes on from NC_054470.1 coordinate 40,232,805, forward strand.
ACAGGGTGAACTACACCAACTGCAAGGGATTCCATTCACTGAATATGCAACTGGTGTGTGACCACCAGAAATGCATCGTGCAAGTGTGCGCACGGTTTCCAGGGAGTGTGCATAACGCCTACATCCTCAGTCGATCACAGATCCTAGAGATCTTCCAGAGTCCACAGAAGCTGCAGGGTTGGTTCTTCAGGGATGAGGGCTACCCGCAGAGGCCATGGCTGATGACACCCATGCGGCGGCCTCAGACTGCAGCAGAACGACGCTATAATGAGGCTCATGCTGCAACATGCAACTTGGTAGAGCAAACCATCAGGATCCTGAAAATGAGATTCTGGTGCCTGCACCAGTCAGATGGAGCCCTGCAATACAGACCGCAGAGGGTGTCATGCATCATCGTCATCATCTGCTGCACCCTTTACAACCTGGCACTCCAATGGGAGATGAGCTGGCTGAGGAGGAGATGGGGGAGCTGCATGTCTCCTCCAAAGAGGAGGATGCTGATAGGGATGAGCGTGAGGAGGTCCTCGGAGGCAACGAGGACAGGGATGAGGGCCTCACACTGGCTAGACGAGGCAAGCACACTTAGGAGGCCCTCGTAGCTGCTAGATTAATGAAAGATGATGATGACATGCAGTGAGGTGACCCCATAGATCCTCACATAGCATTTGTGAATGTTTGACTCCAGTCTAGCTTTTGGCAGTATGAATACCCTCTATGAGAATGCTCCTGTCACGGAGATGCAGTGGAGACCCTAATAGTCGTTCGATTGCAGGAGGATGAAGACAACATGCAGTGAGGACACTCCATAGATCTTCACACAGCCTCTGAGAATGCCTGACTCCTGTCCAGCCGAGGGCAGCTCGCTTGCACTCTGTGATCAGGATCATATCATAGAGACGCGGCCATGAAACTTTGGAAGCATCTGATGCTTTGTCTGCCTTCAACAGCCGAGCCCTTCAGGAGCACAGTGTTAGGGGGAAATTAAAAATGCTAAAAGAGAATACAGTAAGAATTTACTGAAAAACCCTTAAAATCTCTAGGCAGACATGACTGCTAAATATATTAGAAGTTGAAGATTACCAGATGAACATTGCACAGCCTTGAGAGTCAGACTGGAGACAAAATGTATGACATAAAGTAGATTAAGTGCACTCCCCTCTCACATAGGGAAGAGGCAGATGGCTTTAGCTTAGATATGGGAAGACATACAATGAACAAAGAGGGGGCTTTGATGAAACACAAACAGTCTTGAGTTGTGAGAACCAAGGTCTTTGCATACGCGTTTTAATTTTGTTTGGATAATATAATTATATAGACAGCCTTTAGAATAATTGGTTAGCAAAATCACATGTTTATGTACTCAATAGGATTGAGTTAGCAAGGACCAGTGTGTCGGTTACCGATTGGATGTATTCAAATGTACTCAAATGTATTATGATAAGAAAAAGTACAAAAGCAATGAAATGTAATCAATCTGGGAGTTGGGTCTTCATTCTTAGGAATGATTGCAGCTCCCTTGCATATGCTTGAATAAAACCGGTTAAAGGAAGCCTGAGACCCTGTGGTCGCTGTGTGATCGGGGATTGTAACTTCTCTTCTTCAACTGGCCTATGTGGTAGTTGCAGGATTGGAGGGGGGACCTTCTTCAGTTGGTGTAGTCAGCAGGATTTGCCCGGACCTCTGTGAAGGCGGAACAATGATCTGGTGAGTATTTTCTTTTTGAAAGATACTCTCCGGTTGTTCGTGTCAGATTAGAACAGAGGTCGAATAGAGCGAATTCAAATGTTTCGGCCAGGGAGACTCAGGTGGACAGGTGTGGGGCGGTTGAGTCCTGTTTGTCATGGGGCTGAGTCCCAGGAGCTCGGGGGAACTGTGGGTCCCTGTTTTAGTGTGGGTGTATGTGTGTGGATATGGCCGAGAAGATTGAACTGGAGTTCGTTGCGGAATGGGGAGGTGAAGGAACCATGTCCCTTCACCTCGCCAGGAAGCATAAAAGCTGATCAGCAAAATGAAACAACAAGGGTGGCAGTCGAGCGACCCACCGTTATGGTCCGAGGAGTGGTGGAAGCTCAATCTAACAATAAAACTGACAAAGCTACAGTACTCATTTTGAGTCTGTATCTGCAACAAACTAAACTAATACAGAAATATCTCGGTCGAGTTGTGCCATTCGCAGCAGCAGGGGACCTGAAATGTCCCCTACTGAATTCTAGTAACTTAAAAGAAAGGAATTCTAAGTTTCAAGAGCTGTTTGTGCTGAGAAGAGAGAAAGGGGGTAGCCCTAGGGGCGTTAGTGAGCAGTGACAGGCAGCAGCAGAGAAAATGTGAGCTTCATTGTCCCTATAGGTGGAGCCTCCAAGATCCCTTTATTCCCCCCACTGCTACTTGAAGCTTCGTTTAGACTTAAGTCCAATATTATAGGAATATAAATACATACCTTTATATATGTGTTTGTTTGTGTGCAAGGAAGCGTTTGTATGTGGGCTTTAATGTGTTTTCTTCCCTAAATTGTCTTTTGTGTGTGTAGTTGAGCACTTTAGAGTCGAAAGCCCCATATTAGATTAAAGGAAAAGTATACTCAAACATTCCAAAGTTGAGTATAAGGTTTGAGTTAAGATTTCTGGCAAAAATCGCAATTTGAAGATATTGTAAAGATAAAACAGGGCTTGCCTTTGTTTGAGACAACCCTTGTACCACCCCCTTGCAGACTAGTAGGGAATAACCCTCATCATCAGCTTCCAAGCTGATTGAGATTGATACATACGAGTTGGTATTCTACAATTCTGAGGAAAAAAAAATTACCTGAAATTCAAAAGAATTTGGGAAAACCAAAAGACATAAACACACGGTCTAGGTGTTTCCAATGGATAAGAAGGGGTTTCTTTTGAAGAGATGAATTAAATATTAAAGGAAATCTGCATTCCAAAAGGACTGTAATTTGAACTTGGGACAATCTTGAGAGGTAAAGTGCAGTGTAATTTAACAGATTACTTTGAATAACGAGGATGCTATCCAAAGATAAAGAATGTCGATAAACATGTGGGACTTCTAATCTGGATACAAATCATTACACATGAAAAAGAGGTTGTTTTAATTTTGATAGTGTAAATTACAGTTCTTACAAAGTTTAAAATTTTGAAGTTTGGTTCTTGATAAAGTTCTCAAAAGAGAATTTTTATTTTAAAAGGTTTTTGACAACAATTGGCACTAATTCAAATGCTGCAAGGTTTTGTAATTGTAAGTCTACTCCCAAAATGTGAAGTTAAGCTCAAGACCTTGACAAAGTTTGGCAGAAATCAAATTTTTGACCCAGTTAATGAATCTGGGATAATGCAAAAAACAAGTCAGACATAATTTATTGGGTTACCTTTGAGACAATAAGATGTTGTTTGAGAAGAAGGTAAGGAAGCAAAACATGTCAATGCTTGATTTCTGTTTTAAAACTGCTATGAGAATATTGGGCTGTAAAGTCTCTCCAGACAACCTGAACAAGATAAGATGGTAGCTATTGCATGTGTAAAATGGTATGAAGAAAGTAGGGAAAGAGGACATAATGTACAAACTGCTTTCAGGGAAATTAATTTGATAATCTGGCCATCAACTGAGACATTGGAACTGCACAGGGGGAGATAAGCAAAGATCTAGAGACAGAGATCCCCGTTGACATGGAATAGCTAATATGGCCTAAAGAGTAAAGAAACGTTTTAAACAATCAAGACAATAGAGAAGCTGACCTCAAGAGAATCTTAGGATGATCGTGGTCAGGGAAAAAAAAAACCTTAGAGGTAAAACTATTCGGAATCTGTAGTCGAGACAATTGAAGGGTAAAGAGAAATAATACTTAACAACAATTTACCACAAGATGGGTACAAGTAAAGGGAAAGCTGGGAAAAGGCTAAATAGATGTATTATTGACTATATTAATGCGCCTGTGAGCTACAAAGAGTAAGACCTCAGGATTAACATCTTGATGACAGGCAGTGTTAAGTGACTCCCAGAGAGACCTGCCACTGGAAGTGAAGGTAGTGAGCTGTTGAAAGATAGGATAAGAAGGTGCAATATAGAGTTGTGTAGACAGCTTAAGGAATTGAGATCTGACATGAGACAGCAGCAGGAGATAGTAAACTGGAAGGAATAGGGTGCCTACCCAGATGGATTCAGATCAGGAAACTCATTTCACAGGGAGAGTCATTAAAGAAATGTGTAAAGTTATGGAGATTAATCAGAAATTCCGTATTCCTTAGCACCTCCAGAGTTCAGGGTGGTGGAAAGGATGAACTGAACTTTAAAAACATCTATAGCCAAGGCAATTCAGGAGACGGGGAACAGCTAGGCCCACCATATTGCCCAGCATTCTGATGCGCCTTAGGGCTACACCAAATAGGACTACCAGGTTCACCCCATTGAATTGAATTTCAGGAAGGGCCATGCAATTACCTGAAGGCATTATAGTAGGAGGAGGAGGTGTAGGGCCACTGAAAGGAAGAATATGGGACAATGTAAGAGAATTAAGTAAGCAATTACATGAGTTGTGAGAGGAAGTTAGAGACTGACAGATGATTAAGGATATGGAAACAGGCAAATCCAAAGAGCAACAACGGACCACTCCACCAAGTAAGGAATAAGGTGATGGTCAGGGTGAGCCCTGAGCGAACTGGGTTTGCCCCAGGTTGCATGGACCATAGAGGTAATTATGACAGGTGATACGTGCGCACTTGCAGATATGAAAATGGAAAATAAATGGAGGCATTACACACAGTTAAAGAAAAATGATGAATCACCAAACGGTAACCCGGACAACGGGAGCCAATGTTAATGTTTCCACAGGTCCGTGATCCTGGCTATGGGCGTGTCAGCGCTGGCATGGGAAGCACCAACAGTCAAAGTCAATAATGACACCTGCCTTCACCCTGGGCAATACGTACTACTTCCCCAACGAATAAGTGGGGAATTGATAAGAAAGCCCAACACCTGGATTACAGATCAAGTCACTACACGGACACATCAAATGACCAATTAGGAACAGGACCTCCATGTGTGATCACACAAAGAGTTGTAAGAGTATTTTACATTTAACAGCACCAGGGCAGCCAGTCCAGCTGACACCACTCGCGCGTAACAATGGGAACTTCACGGGATGGTGGTACTTACCCAAGGGTAAGGACAATGTAGAACATACGTGCCCCCTACCAGTTTTTCATCAACAAGCATTTGGATGTATCAAGAGATTAATGTGACTGCCAGAGGGACAGACCTACCTCCCTTTCTTTGGGAACCGGATCTTGAGGGACAATATTGTCAAGAAACATGTAAATACGTAATAGATAGGCATGATTGTTATGATACATGATGTTTCACTTTGACGACTTGTGGATATCAAAGACCCACTCAATGTCCAGATGCAGTAAGTCCCCCCACAGATGGGATAGACAGGATAGGAAAGTCAAAACCACTACTATATGTAGTAACTATGATCTCTCTGGAATGACATACAATGTCTCAGGACTCCTATCAATATTACATACCACTTGTCACAGCCACCAGAATTTCATAAAATGGGCTAGAAGCCAACTGAAGATGATAGCCAATGATTATAAATTTTGAATGTTCCGGGAATTAGAGCAAAAGCACAGGTTAGGTTAAAAAGAAGTATATTAGGAGACGTCGGAGGGCTATTTGGGACTGCCAATTCCATACCTAACTCAGGTCAGATCTATGACTGAAATGATTATGCCTCCTGGGTGACTGCTGAGAGTGCCCGAGGGTTGCACTACAGCACGCATGGGACAGGATATGCCCTGACAGCCGTGGAGCTACAAGGAGAAGGTCTGCTGCGGATCCTTAGGCAGACTGCAGACAGGATAATAGACACAGCCGAATCACAAGCCACCGGGAGGGTATGCAATATGCTAGCACGAGATCTAATTGATGGTGTAAAATCGGACATTGAAGATATCAGGTTCGGAACAATTCCCGAACACATGTTCGAGTCAGTTTACCAATTAATCCTCATAAATTTACGCAAGGAGCGGCAGGAATTGGTAATTATGCAACCTCAACGTGGAGGAGAGGATGGAGTTATGAAACTTATCATGGCCATTCCCCAAGAACATCATCCAAATGGGGCCTACCTGAACAGCTATAGGTTCTAGTCTCTACGAGTAGATAAAGGGGGGATGGTATTCCGCGTAAGGCTACATGGATATATATCCTATGTAAAAGAGATGGTACTGCTGAGTACTAGAGATTGTTGTTCAGAATCACAAATTACATTGTGTGCTCATGTCAAACGCTGGAGGTTTTTACAAACACAAGCAAAGTTACATTCACCGCTTTACCGATTCTGGAAGCATTTAAGACAATGGTGCTTCCTCAACTCAATGGCTGAGTTCCTTTAGGGGACTTACTTTGTGCTACCAACATAAAACCTGGAAAGGGAGTCTCCTGGCACAGACAGCAACAAACCAAAGGTGCGCATCAATTCCCCGACCTATGCATACTCCAAGGGAGAAGACAGGAGAAGGGAAAATTAGGTTATACAACCAGGTGGTTTGGATTCCTCTGGCGGTCTGGACAACTGGCCACCCGAAGGACCAGAGGAGGAATTCTCAACTTAAGGTGTGGCCAGCTTGGGCCTTGCCAAGGGCCAAAAGAGGCACAGTGTTAGGGCGAAATTAAAAATGCTAAAAGAGAATACAGTAAGAATTTACTGAAAAACCCTTAAAATCTCCAGGCAGATATGGCTGTTAAATATATTAGGAGTTGAAGATTACCAGATGAACATTGCACAGCCTTGAGAGTCAGACTGGAGACAAAATGTATGACATAAAGTAGATTAAGTGCACTCCCCTCTCACATAGGGAAGGGGCAGATGGCTTTAGCTTAGATATGAGAAGACATACAATGGACAAAGAGGGGGCTTTGATAAAACACAGTCTTGAGTTGTGAGAACCAAGGTCTTTGCATACGCGTTTTAATTTTGATTGGATAATATAATTATGTATCCAGCCTTTAGAATAATTGGTTAGCAAAATCACACGTTTATGTAATCAATAGGATAGAGTTAGCAAGGACCAGTGTGTCGGTTACTGATTGGATGTATTCAAATGTACTCAAATGTATTATGATAAGAAAAAGTACAAAAGTAATGAAATGTAATCAACCTGGGAGCTGGGTCTTCATTCTTAGGAATGATTGCGGCTCCCTTGCATACGCTTGAATAAGACCGGTTAAAGGAAGCCTGTGTCTCTGTGGTCGCTGTGTGATCGGAGATTGTAACTTCTCCTTTTCAACTGGCCTATGTGGTAGTTGCAGGATTGGAGGGGGGACCTTCTTCAACAGCATAAGTGGTCACAGATGTTGAAGAGATGAGGGCCAGCCCCTCCTTAAAGGTGCTGAAAGCACACCAAGAGAATGACGGAACTCTGTGGCGCCTGCCTATTACATTCTGGCAGCAATGACCAGCACTGCCAAGGTGCAGGCATCAGTAATGTTTCCAGGGAGTGTGAGGCCGGACCATCAATTTGGTCTGAAGGCTGCACAAAGCACAGGGAAGAGGCCCTAGACTGAGATACCTGCATTATCTTGTGCAGAAAGGTTTCACATCTGAGTGACATGAACACTGCTCATCAGGATAAGGACTCATAGGGAGACATTCTTGGAAGTTCATTGACAATAGTAAACATTATGTACAAGTGATTAACACCCATGCCCAGGCTGTGCAACTAACTTATCTTAACTTTCCTAACCCTGCCGCTATGTCTTGGTGCTCCCAGGACATCCACAGCAGAGGTGGAGGCAGCCTACTGATTGCAATGTCCTGTCTGCGATGACCTTGGCAGGTGTCCTTTGGAGGGCCGAGACTTGGAGGGCCTTGGCCTGCTTTTGGGGTACTGCTGTGTGGCAGTAGCACTCTCCTCAGCTTGTGAAGCTAGAGCTGCTGAGATCACAGGAACAGGGGAGTCAGATGAATCGGGTACTCCTGGAGTTACCTGGATGGATGGGCCCGGAGTGTGCACCTGCTGATCCTCCTCCCTATGGGTGCCCGTGGGCCCCAGGCTGACCCCTTGAGGAGCAAGGGTAGCTAGAGTGAGATCAAGCACCCATCTCATGTACAAACTGTTGTAGGGCAAATATGGTATCAGCAATAGAGTTGAGCCCATGCAGCAGAGCAGGAACAAAGTCCTGGACCAAGATCTCCATGGCGGCCGCCATCCAACTAATGTTGACCTCAGTGCGTTGGCATGTCTGCGCTATCACCTCAAACTGAAGGCAGACGTACTCTTCCATCATGCCTTGCAATCTGAGGAGTGCAGTGGACACCCCTTCCTGATGTTCCCGAGCTTGCCTTCACATCTTCAGCAACTGTAACATGACCCAGTCCAGAGGATCGTCAACTGACTCAGACTCAGCAATGTTCTGGCCACCAGCAGTCCTCTGAGTACCTGAAAACTGGGAAGTTCCTGCTTCCACCTGCTCTGGATCGGACTGTGCAATGTGCTCACCAGATTGTGATACTGGGGCTATTCTAAAGCTAGGTCCCACCGAGGTATGTGTCTCTGCGCTGGTGGAGGAGGTGGGTGAGCACTGTGATGGGACTTCAGGGAGGGTGCCTCCAGATTCTTCTTCAGAGGTTTCTTTGGGGCTTGATTGGAGGCCCTGGGTCATGAACTCCGTTGGCTGTTTCCCAGATGTGCCTATGGAAGCAAGGGGAGATAATTAGTACATGGCAGTGGCCTGTGAAACAGGACGCATCACTCACAGCATGGCTGTCTGATGGATGTTGCACTGCTAGACCCTCACTTGGTAGAGCACTGCCGACCTCACTGTCAGCACAGGACCAGCCCAGGTTGTCACCGGTCAGCTGGATGGCTGTTTTCAAAGTCCTTGAGGACCTTGATTTCGGGCATTCCACCGTCGATCTGTGACCTCTCCGTGTTGTTGTGTACCAGCTTGTCCTGCATGAGTACAGATGGAAAAAGTGTAAGCAGAATGCCTGCCAGGCGAGATGATAAGTATGCCTGGTCTGTGTGGGTGGTGTGTGGTCCCATGGACAGGCTGAGGACAATGAAGGTGAATGTAAGAGAGTGAATGGTGATGTCCCTTAAACCGGCAGTAAATGAGATCCCTGTGGATGTGTGCTGGATTTATGAGTGTGTGAGTTCAGAGTGATGAGAAGAGTGAATTACCTTGGTGGAACGGAGGAGATCATTCATTCTCTTGCGGCAGTGGGTGGTTGTCATCTTTTGAAGGTGCTGACCACCGCTGCCACCGCCTCCCAAGTCAGGCTAGCACTGTTGCTGCCCACCCCGCGGCCAGAGCAGGGGGATAGAGGACATCCCAGCGGGCCTCCGCAGCATCCAAAAGGATGGCATCGCTGAACCTGGATGCTGCAGCCTTCTTCGGTTTCAGGGCCGTGACTTCCATGCAGCAGTGGTGGTCTGGAAGCACTGAGATGTGTGCTTGCGGCTGGACTTTAAATATGGTGCCCGCCGTGATGAAGCGGCGAGGTGATGGCAGGCAGATGAATGAGAACTCACCTGCCATCGAAATAGGTTCCTGGGAATGCATAAATAATGTGGCGGCTTTGGGACATTACAGCGTAAAAATCCATCATTGCAGCTGGTGGGTAAAACATCATTTTACCTGTCCGCTACCACATTTAGTGCAAATTTAGGACAATTCCACCCCAAGGATCGATTTGCATAACTGATTGCAAAACCTGCATAAGGGGTGAATCTTCCGAGTGGCAATGACTTTCGGATTACCATCCACTCCTATTTTCTTACCTTGGACCAGAGCTCCACAATTCCCAGGTGGTCAGGGCAGTAGTCAGGGGGTCAGGGTGTGGTCGGATGTTCAGTGAGGAAGTCGGGTGGTTGGGAGGGTAGCCGGGAGTTGAGGGAGGATAATCGGGTGGGTGGGGCAGTAGTCGGGGGTCAATGGTGTAGTTAACCACAAGTTAGAACTGGTTTTAATCCTTCTAACTTTTCCTGGGTAACTATTCTGATAAGTGAGTCGTAACCATCCGAAGTCTCCGACTCAAAATAAGAGTTTTGGAGGGTTCCAGATGCAGGAGAATTGGTCATCAGAAGTCCAAACTTCCTCGGCAATTCCCACATCATCAGCACATCGAGACTTCTGAGGGACTCCCCAGCACATCTTGGGGGCTAGCTCTGGGGTACAACCATCTGGAGATCTGAAGTCAGTGTTGGAGGGATGGATGGTCCTGCAGACACTTGACTCTGTTCTCCTCAAATGTCGAAATCACTCGATTACTGAGACTTCTCCATTTGGGTTTGTCAAAGGTTGTTCTTTTCTCATGTATCAGGATCCAGTTTGCAGGCTCTGAGATTGGTTTTCAGCTTGTCTTTATATCTAAGTTTGGGACATCCTGTGGTGCGGGTTCCCATACTTAGCTGGCCGTAGAGTACTGCCTATAGTATGTGGGAATCCTCCATGCAGACCATCTGACCAACCAGCGAAGCTGAGCCCTGATGAACATGCCCTCGATGTCAGGTATGCAGCACTTTACTAGAACCTTGGTGTTGGGGATTTTGTCCTGCCACCTGATGTTGCAAATAGATCTGAGTCAGCAAAGGTGGAATGCCTCCAGTTGCTTTATGTGAAGCTGTAAGGTTGTTCAAGTCTCTCACCCATAAAGAAGTGATATAAGAACCTGGTAGACTTTGATCTTTGTTCGGAGACAAACTCCATGGTCTTTCCAAAGTCTGTGATAGAGCCTGCCAAACACTGGGCTTGCTGTTGCCAGGCGATAGTTGATTTTGTCATCTACCGTAGTGTTATTGGAGAGGGTACTCCCAAGTTAGCAAAACTTCTGTACCGAACAGAGGGGTATATGTTGTTCATAGTGACTGTGGGGTCTTGGAGCACATGGTCAGGGGTGGGCTGATACAAGATCTCTGTCCTCTTCAGACTTATTGTCAGGCCAAAGTATTCTGAGGCTAAGGTAAAGCGATTATCAAGCTATTGAATGTCCTCCAGAGTACATGCTGTGAGAGCTCAGTCGTTCACAAACAAGAGTTCACTGAGCAGCTGTTCAGTAATCTTCATGCAAGGCTTCAGCCTTTGCAAGTTGAAGAGTTTGCTGTCTGTCCTGAATTAAATGTGAACTCCTGCATCAAGATCTTTGAATGCACACTGGAGCATGGCCAAGAAGTATATGGAAACAGCGCTGGAGCCAATACACAGACTTGCTTTGTGCCATTGGCACAGAAAATACAGGCAATTAGATATACATGGGGAACAGTTTCCAGCATGATTATTTGCATAAGGAATTCAGGATCTAATTATGGAGAACATTAAAGAATATTAGATAATAGCTAGTGAAGCACTTCTGCATTATTGTTCCTTACAGACACACAAATGGTACTGAGCATGGTGAACTATCATATGGGCAGACAGATATGACCATGACGCAAGTCACATAAATCCCATGAAAAATTCATTTTAATTAAACCATAGAACCTCAGTAATAAGCAACTGATTATCCACAATTAAATTACTAAAAATCAGATGACACAAATTCAATACAAACTGAGTTCTAATGAAGCATTCACGTGTGAAATGTCACATTGTCAGTTATCTCTATGTATCTTATCTTAACCTGCTGAGTGTTTTCAGTATTTTCTGTTGTGTTCTTCCTCCCACTAAACTATATTGGACAAAAATATTCTCATCTCAGGCTGCAAACCCTCCTTCCAACTGACTACTACAGATTGCAGATTAGACGATATCCATCCCAAGATTATTCCTCACTGGATTATTAGGTCGACAGGAACATCCCTTCGACTGCTTATCTGCCACCTGCTCCCACCAGGTATTTTGTGACATAGGTTGTACATGCATTCATATTATATCCTTAAATATGGAAGCCAAATTCAAATTGAGCCAATTCTCCACAATGTCCTGAGGCATGTCCATATTTAATCCATTTCAAATCTAACACTCATCCCAACTGTGCATTTTCCCACACATCTTAAAATTATCTTCCAGCTTTCAATGTAACTGACACTGCATGCATATTACATCTGAGATGTGCGGTTAAAGCAGTATTGTGTAAATATAATTTGGGCTATTACATAGCTATATCTCATTGTGTTGCTTTACCTTCTTAGCAGATTAGCTCATATCTTTAACAAGATGCCTACCTGTTTAGTGTCAGGCGTCATTAGATTGAGGCTGCTGGTTGAAATATTCAGAGTGATGTTCATTCCAGCAAACTGCAGGTTGCTCTTACCAAGTACACTAGACAGTGCTTTACTTGGTGGCTGTAGAGGCAAGTTACACAAAAACTATTACCCAAACTGTTACCTGCAGGAAGACACTAACAAAGATATCTGAGACCCATGTACCTCATCTCGTTCTTCATCTTCAGTTCTCCAACCAAAGAGATGTCCTTGATGGCTGAACCACAGCAAAGTGTCATGATTTTTTACTATGGGTAGGGTGCAGAGGCAGTCCCCAAGTTTGTCCCAGTTGGAACAGGGATCAAACCCTGTGCAGTTGGTGTTAGTCTGACCCACACAACATCCATCTAGCCAACTAAGCTAACCGGCCCTGCATGTACCTCATAAATTATCTGAAATTGCAGAGATTTCTTCAGATTTAAGCATTGGATTGTAATTTGCTTTTCAGATATATTGAACAAGTACATTTTCACTTCTTAATTCTCATAATTACAAAACAAAACAGACAAAATGAACAGCATTTTTAATTCATTCTCGGGATGTGGGCATGACCTACAAGGCAGGCATTTATTGCTCTTTCCTAAGTACACTTTAGAGTGTGATGGTGGGCTTTCTTCTTGAACCACTGCAGTCCATAAAGATTTTCTTATGCTGCTGTAAAGCTGGAAGTTCCAGGGATTTTTATCCAGCAATGATGAAAAAACAGCAATATATGTCTAAACTTGGATAAATGCATGACTTGGAAAGGACATGTGGAGGTGATGGTGTTCCCATGCACCTGCTATCTTTGTCCTAGGAAACTATGGCTTCAGGCTGCTAAAGTACCCTGGCGAGTTGCTGCAGGGCATCCTGTAGCTAATACACACTGCAGCCACAGTATGGTGGAAGGGGTATATAAAACATGACATGCATTGCTTTAGACTGTTTGATTCTTCATTTAATGAAGCTCCTTCTTACAGAGAACAAAAACATTCCAGCAGAAGAGTGAAGGGAATTGTAAATCATTTCCACTTTGTTATGTAATAGCTGTTGTGAAGCATGTGGGAGGAGGAGGGGGAAGACTCATTAGGAACAAGCAATGCACCATTAACTGAAACAAAGTAAAAACATTATTAATATGCCGTTCTTCAAAACATTTTATTAAATGGGTAAACCAGGATTTCCAACTTCAATAATTTGTGTGAGAATCAAAAATTATTACAGTGCTAATTCCATTATTCTGTGCTTCTAGCAGTGAGTGTGATTAAGAGAATAAGAACTACAATGTTGTCGCCCTAACTCTGGCCTATGCTGTCTATGAGCTCAACTCCCCTGTTGGGAACACAGGATCATAAAATTAACCCTTCTCAGGTTGATTATTAGGTCTTATCAAGAAGACTGAAAAATTAGGTCTGCTGCTAGTAATTCAACTTTAAAAATAAAGAATCGTGCGGATACCTTTCTCTTTCGAAAAGCCCCTTTAGTGCCTGGTACAGCTTCACACACTCGACTGATAGCTTCTCTGAAAAAGAAATGTATTATATTAAGGACAGCTTCTTTGAACAAAATAAACCCACATACACTGTGCCACAGGCAACACAAATATATTAACTAAGGTACTTTGTGAGATATTGTATTTATATTTAATTATACCCTAAAATTAAAGCAAAACATCATGCAAGAGGGGAAGATATTGGGCTGGATTTTAACTTACCTGACCCATCAGGGGTTTGGGGATCTGGAGAGCGAGGGGAACCCAGAAATCAGAGTTGCACACATTATCATGTGTGATATCACCAACTGGTTTGCTGCCTGAAAGTCAGTCTGATTGACACGTTTAGCCTCCAGTCAGGATGCACCAGGAGGAGGACAGGGGGAATGGAGAGCAGTCCAGAGGAGGCCACATGACAAGGTAAGCCCATGCCCCAGGATGATGACGGCAGGCAGGGGGAGGGGCATACCGATCCCGAATAGGGTTGTTCCCAGTTTATGATGGTGGTGGTCGATTCCAGGGGTTCATCAGACCTGGGGTCCTGCAGTGGTCAACCTTGGGCGACTAATCACGAAACCTAGAGGGAGGCCCCATCCCAGAAGTCTTGAGGGGGAATTGGAGGCTTTAGGGGTGTAGGTACTGGAAGACTAAAGCAGGGGCATGGTATCAGAGGCCTGCAAGGGGAGAATCAGAGGTCTCAGGAATGAGGTGGAGGTTGGAGGCCTGGGAGAACAATTGAAACTTGGATGGGGATTGAGAGAGTAGAGGCCTCAGGGAAAGGTCAGGGGAAGATTGGAAGTGTCAGACTGATGTCCAATCATGGGAGGTCTTCCAGGCAGGCACACTTGATCCAGCAAGTAGGTGGAAAGATGATCACCTCTTGAGTCCAAAAGTCCTCACCTAGTTTTATCAGCAGGTCCCCCAAGGCTTGTCTGTCCAAAGTTAAATTCAAAACGGTGAAGCAAATGAGGCTTCCAGCCTCATTAAAATACTTAAATTGCAAACACATCTCCTTGAAAGACATCAGTCACTCATGTCTCCCCACTCCTCTCCTGCTTCTAGTAAAACTAGAAGGAGATAGGTTGGAGACAGATCAAGGTCAGGACATGAGGAAGACATGAAATCCAAGTAAAACGAGGAAGAAAAGGGATTAGAGATAGTGCCTGCAAAGGAAAAAGGTGCTTTGTGAAAGTGTCATATGAGTCAAACAATGATCTGGAACTAAGGAGGACAGCCCCAAAGTAAAGTGAATTGGTGTTGCTGAAGAGAGGAATTGGAAGCATGCATATGGTGGTGTATAATAATGGAGACAGTGGAATTTATGGAGCAATGAAAACAGAAATTAGATGAACATTGAATATCACAGAAATATCAATGACCATGAATCGATCCAAGACAGGTTGAATGAAATTTGATCCAGGTTCATCTGCAAGAGTTGGATAAGCAAATAGACGCTGACAAAAATATGTTGTTATAAAAACCTGTGACAATTATGTAGTTTATGGTGTTATTACCGGGACAGGAGGAGCGTGCAAGTTATCAAGCCCCACTACTCCGCAGGCCGAACCATTAATTTAAATGTTTAATTTTCTTATCAGAATGGCCAATCGTTTATCTATACTTCTAATACCAAGAAGAAAACAGAGTCTGACCAGGCTTCTTTCAAAAATCTCAGAACAATTAATTCATTATAAAACATAACTCCTTTTAAATGAGTTTCAAGAACTGGTTGACACACGATTATAATCAGGAACTGTAACTAACTAACTCTCTTAAACTTCCTCCGCATACACGCACAGATACATATACACAGACAAACAAATGACGCACAGATATTCTCTGCAGTCGGGCGAATGAGAAAAAAAATACACTGCTTTAGAAAGGAAGAAAAATTAAAGTTCACCGAGGTTCGATGCTGTTGGTCTGAAGTTCCCTCAGGTGAAGAAGGAATGGTCCCAGTAGATGTCGGGAAGTTCACCAATGATGCCTCAGCGTGGAGGAAAGCATAGCTGGACCAATTTTCCCTGTCTCAGCTAGCAAGTCCAAAAGTATGCAGACAAACTACACTCAGATGAGGATTATCTGGCTATAGATCGAGAACCACAGTTTCACAAAGCAGAGAAGGAGTGAACTAGTCAGGCTAGCCTTCTGTTCTCAGCCTTTTTCCAACAAGACTGCCTTCAAAACCAGCAGTTTCACAACTTAAGTTTTATTTTCCTCTCTTGCATGTGATTTCCAGCAAGTTACCAACCTTCCTTTTCAGTACTTTTCTCCATCAACTAAAGTAACTGCAGTTCAAAACAAACAACCAAATCTTCCACAGGTACCATAAAGGTCAGGTGATTCCTTGGAAAAGGTGAACTTATGACCCTTTCAAAAAAAATCCCAGGTTAGCATCTAAATGTACAGATCATGTCATATCCTTCCATTTTGTAAATGAAAAACTCAGTCTTAAGAAATATGATTCTAAAATGCCTCCGCCCTTGAGAGATGAAACACCATGTCCAAATGTGTTTCATCACAAAGTGTACAGAAAAAGGTATGTACAACATATAAAACAAAATTCAAATATGCACTCATTCAGCCATTCATTCCGTATAGAGTTTGTACAGTTTTTTCTGACTTCCTTGCTTTTCAGATAATTTTACAAAATTTACATTCTTGATGATGAATCAGCAGTTATATTATAATTCCCAGCAATATGAACAATCTTCAAGTTATAAGGTTGTATTAGCAAGTTTCATTGGAATAGTTTGTCATTCTGAGTCTTAATTTTTTCATCAAAGACCAAAGGGTTATGGTCAGTATATGCTAATGTTTCTTTACAGCCATGATGGATACATACTTCAAAATGCTTAAGAACAAGTAACAATCCCAGTGTTTCCTGTTCTACTATAGAGTATGTCACGAAACTATAATATTTTTCATAGTATTATTGTTGTTTATTGTAAAGTAGGTTTATGGGTGTGAGTGTAGATGGTTCTGTCCATGTGATTTAATTAAATTAGAGTCAAGTAGACTGCAAATTTGAAATTATCAAAAGAGATAAAAGACATTTGAAATGCTAATGAGTAAACATGATGAGGTCTTAGCATGTAGGGTGTGAAGGAAATTTGCATTTTTAGAAAAGTGAAGGGGTTTCAAAGTGATAGTAGGATGTTTACAGCTAACAAAATAAATATGGCAAGGTTATTATGTTTATTTAGTGACTGGAAGCCAGTGTCTAGTGGCGTACCACAGGGATCTGTGCTCGGTCCCCTATTATTTGTCATTTATATAAACGACGTAGATGACTATGTGGGGAGTAGGATTAGTAAATTTGCAGATGACACAAAGATTGACCAGGTGGTTAATAGTGAGTTTGAGTGGCTTGGGCTATGGGAAGATATAGATGGGATGGTCAAATAGGCAGCTAAGTGGCAGATGGAATTTAACCCTGAAAAGTGTGAGGTGATACACTTTGGAAGGAGTAATTTGACAAGGAAGTATTCAATGAACGGCATGACACTAGGAAGTTCTGAGGAACAAAGGGACCTTGGCTTGTGTGTCCATAGATCTCTGAAGGCAGAGGGCACGTTAGTGAGGTGGTGAAAAAGGCATATGGGACATTTGCCTTTATCAATCGAGGCATAGATTACAAAAGTAGGGAGGTCATATTGGAGTTGTATAGAACCTTGGTGAGGCCACAGCTGGTGTACTGTGTGCAGTTCTGGTCGCCACATTATAGGAAGGATGTGATTGCACTGGAGGGGTGCAGAGGAGATTCACCAGGTTGTTGCCTGGGATGAAACATTTAAGTTATGAAGAGAGGTTTGATAGACTTGGGTTGTTTTTGTTGGAGCAGAGGAGACTGAGGGGCGACCTGATCGAGGTGTACAAGATTATGAGGGGCATGGACAGGATGGATAGGGAGCAGCTGTTCCCCTTAATTGAAGGGTCAGTCACAAAGGGACATAAGTCCAAGGTGAGGGGCAGGAGGTTTAGAGGGGGATGTGAGGAAAAACTTTTTTACCCAGAGGGAGGTGACGGTCTGGAATGCGCTTCCTGGGAGGGTGATGGAGGCAGGTTGCCTCACATCCTTTAAAAACTACCTGGATGAGCACTTGGCACATCATAACATTCAAGGCTATGGGTCAAGTGCTGGTAAATATGATTAGGTAGGTAGGTCAGGTGTTTCTCACATGTCGGTGCAGACTTGATGGGCCGAAGGGCCTCTTCTGCACTGTGTAAATCTACAATTTTTCTCAAAAGGTAGTGACCATATTGGCTACATGAAAGATATTTATATTATGGGAAAAGTAGATTTCAAAAGACATTTAGAGCAATGGAATTTACAGATTAAAGAGAGAGAAACATGTATAAAGAAGGAAGGAAGGTGATGTTGTGGGGCCATATAAGAACTAAAAGGAGTGTGTAAAACAGCCTCTGGGAAGCCTCCAGCCATGTTTGCAAAAGTCTGCTGTGTCCAGTAACTAAAGTTGCCTTTGGAATTCTACTGTCAAGTGTGTGTTGTGGTAAATTTTCTGACTGGCTAAAATCTATTCACCCCCTTAAAGGGGATGTGTAGTTGAGAATTAGTTTAATTAGAAATTTTGGTTTTTGTTATAACATTAAGTAATTGTAATCATATGCGTGTGTTTGAAATCTTTTCTTTTGTTAATAGCATTGTTAAAACCATGCTTTAATTTAGTTTTTAAAATCTGTAAAGGTATTAGTGGACTCATTACTTCTGAATTCAGTGTACAGGTCTTCTTGTAATAAATACAAATTGCAAAACCATTGTGATAGCATGGCCAAGTTTCTCTTGTGGATTTGGTCGGCCTGGCACACATCACCTGCCACGACATAACAAGTATCTCTTTTGATGCCAGTTTAATTTTTAGAAAAGTGCCCCGTTGGCTTCTCAATGCCCAATATATCTTCTTGCAATAAAACTGCACCAACCCCAAGTCACCAGCATCGATTGCCAGCTTGAAGGATTTACCAACATTTGGGGTGGCTAATATTGTTTCATTAGTTAGAGTCGCCTTTGTCAAGAAAATAAGAATTTGTAATATTTTTCTTCTGGTAATAACTGGCATATTTTCTTATGTATTGGACATCAGGCTGTAATTGAATTAAGAGCAAGGGTCTAAAGGCAATAGTGGTTTTGATATGTTAATGAACCAAGAGGAACTTCAGAGTTTTACATAAAGCAATAACAAGAATAATTTGAATTGAGTTGTTTTAGTTCAAAGGGGGATATATGCATGTTATAAAAAGGTGTAAGGAATTGAGGTAAAAATAGGGTAAGTTTGCTTTTACAAGTCTAAGAGCTAAAGTAAAGATTGATTTAATCAATTCTGGGAAGAAAGCATTTCTGAAGAGACTAGTTGAGATAATAGAGAGATCAAAGTGAAGGAATGCATTTAAGGAAATATTGAAGCCTATGTGAGAGGGTAGCTGGTCAGATCTCCCAGAAGACAGTAGGGTAGCTGGGCAGAACTCCAAGAAGACAGTGTGAACAAGGCCAGACCTGAAGACCCAGTTGCTGTCAGCCTCAGAGGATGCCCCAAGGAAAAAAAGGCACTGTGTGGTAAATATTACCGGAATTCTATGGATTTTAAAATCTATAAGGATAGTTGCTGAACAGAAAAGAGTAAGATTTGTGGAACTGTTTTAAAGTAGTGTTTACTATGTAAAGTCATTCTTGTGCTTAAGTGTACTTGTGTCTCTTTTCTTTATTCTTTTAATAAATGTTTACTATAAAATCATCACAAGTAGTCAGGGACATCATTTCATGACTTCAGAACTTCTCCTCGTACTGTACAAATGGCAAAAAATGTTTTGGCCGTTATTTCAAGTTTCCCTCTGGGACCTGGGCAGCTCGGCTTTTACCAACAGCCGTGCTATAACACCTTCAAATTCTCAAAAGCGGTCTGGCACTCTCTTGACCGTACCATCTTTGCTTTCTTTTGCAATAAATCTGTTAGTAGAGCCACTATTATGCTGAAGTTTGACACAAATTTATGATAGGAACCACACATCCCTAAAAATTTCATGATTTCCCATTTAGTTTTAGAAACATGGAATTTCATCTAAGCCTGTACCTTCGCTGTTCTTGGCAAAACTTGTCCCTATCCTGATATGCCCTAAATGAGTTACTTGCGTTTTTTGCAAACTCACTTTTTGCAAGGTTTATTACTACATCTGCCTTCTGTAATTGTTTAAATAGGGCTTCCAACTGTTTTAGGTGATCTTTCCACATGTTGCTGTGAATCAATACGTCATCCAAGTAAACTACACAGTTGGGAGCATTAGTGACCACTTGATACATTAGTCTTTGGAAAATGACTAGAGCACTTTTAGTCCAAGTGGCATTACTCGGCATTGGTACAGCCTATTTGATATGACTCAAGCCGATATCACCTTAGCTTACGATGTTAAAGGTACTTGCCAGTATCCTTTCACCAAGTCTATCTTAGTGAGGAACATAGCACTGCCAACACTGTCAATATAACCTTCTAGACGAGGGATTGGGTAGGAATCCATTTTTGTTATCGTACTAACCTTTCTACAGTCTATGTAGAATCTGGTTGACCCTTCAGATTTAGGCACTAACACAAGGCTCAATTACGTGGTTTTCTAATATATATTGAATTTCTGCTGTCACTTCTGCTTGCTTCTCTGGACTTAAACAATAAGGATGTTGCTTTATAGGAGAAGATTCCTCTACATCCACATAATGCATGGCTAAAGTTGTAAACCCTAGTTTATCCCTACAGATCCCTTTAAGTTCTATGAGTAACTTCACTAGATCCTCTTTTTGTCCTGCCTCTAGGTATGAAAATTTGGTATCTAACTGTCCTAATATTTCAGTGTTAGCTAATGGGATGGTAGGAGGTTCAATTTGTGAACTGTCTAAATCTCCTTCTACTTAATCCTCGCTGTCTCTTTTGTCCTCAACTATACTTACAACCTTACAGACCTGCTCTTTCCTATCTTCCTTCCTGGGATGGTATCATTTTAACATATTGATATGACATGACTGATTATTTTTCCTACAATCTGCTGTGTCAAATAATTTACTTTACCAACCCTCTTGATTACCTTGTATGACTGAAATGTGTTTTCAGAGGTTCCCCCTGTAAAGGCAATAACACTAACACCTCATTCCCTGGTTGTAATGTTCGGGTTCCAGCTTGCTTATCTGGCTGATCTTTCAACTTTGTTTGAGAAACTTTAAGATGCTCTTGAGCCACTTTGCAGGCTCCCGTGACCTGTTCTGGAACATGGACACACAATTTAACACAGAGGATTTGTCCTAGCTTCCTGAAATTTTTTCTTTGATTAATTTCAGAGGATCTCTTATCTCATGTCCATAAATTAATTCAAAAGGGCTAAAACCAGTAGGTTCATTTGGTGAATTTCAGGTAGCAAATAAAAGAAAACCCAGTCCTTTGCCCCATTCATGGGGATATTCATGACAATATTCTTTAATCATTGTTTTGAGAGTTAGAGTTAAATCTCTCTGTGTTTGTGGATGATATTCTGTGGACTTTAACTGTTTTATACCCAAACTACTCATTATATTCTGAAAAATTTTAGCCATAAAATTGGAACCTTGATCCGACTAGATTTCTACCAGTAATCCATTTGAGTAAAAAATTGCATTAACTTCTCCACCATTATTTTAGCTGTAATTGTCTTTAAAAGGATGGCCTCTGGAAATCGAGTTGCCACATCCATGATAGTAAGGATATACTGGTGTCCTGCTTTCATTTTTAGCAATGGCCTCACAGATTCTATTAACACCCTACTGAATAGTCCCTCAAAACCTGGTATGGGAATTAAGGATACCGGTTTGACTGCATGTTGTGGTCTTCCCATCTGGAATGTCTGGCATGTTTTACAAAACTACACCATGTCCTTATGAAGACCTGGCCAGATAAACTGCCAGTTTATCTGTGCTTGAGTTTTCCATATCCCTACATGTCCTGCCATAGGAATTTCATGTGCTATCCATAATATTTCTTTATGGTATTTGGGCAGTACCACTATCTGATGAACAACCATCCATTCTTTGTCTGCAGCTCATTAGAATTCCATTTTTAATAAAATAACATTCCGGAACTTCCTTAGCCTCAGTTTCAGTTTGGGCTGATTGTGCTCTCTTACTTAACCCTGGATCAGTTTGTTGAGCTTCAACTAAAGAAGATTTGTTAAACATCTCTTTCACATTATCTAAGTTGATGATGGACTTTGCTTAGCCATTGCTCGGGTCATCACACACAAAGGAAAAATTCCTGGAACCTTTTCCTGTAACTGCTCCATCTCTTTAACCTCACTTGGGCTTTCTGTAATTATGAGAGAAGCTACTACCTTCGCTCCAGCTAAATCATTTCCCTGGAGTAAATCAACTCCATCTATGGGTAACTTCTGAACAACCCCTACCATTGCTGTTGCAGATATTAGGTCACACTCCAAGTGTACCCGGTATAAAGGTACAGATATATACACCCCACCAATATCACTGATTAAATGTTTGGCTCCTAATGCACTCTCTGGTGGAAAAGTTATGCCTTTCCCCATCAAGAGTGTTTAGGTGGCTTCCGTATCTCTAAGTATGATTATAGGTTTAGCTTTCTAATTTGAGAGATAAGGGGTTACTTTTCCTCTCAACAAAAATTCTTTCTAACTCTCATGTATCTCATTCATCTCCCCTGAACTCACAACAGTGTTCACACTCGGTTTCACAGCTGCAGTTAGCGCTACAACTTGATCTGTTGTACTTTCAGTCAGGGTTCCTTTTCCTGAATCACCCTTATGTACCCCAATAGGTTCCATTGATTTCCCACGCAACTTCCAGCACTCTGCACGAACATGTTTCACCTTGTTACAAGGGAAACATTTAGGCCATCGAATAACACTTCCATCCCCAGTGGCCTGGGGAGGAGTTTCCAGGGTATTCCTAGCTGTCCCTTCTCCTTCCTGGCTACTTGCCTTTCTTTCACCTTCCCACCTTCTATCTTTCTTGGGTTTGCAGGGATAAAGGAAAAAGATTTAGAGTTATGGGCCAGCTGATAATCGTCAGCCATCTCCGTTGTCTGTCTAGCTATTGCAACCCTCTGGTCTTCAACATGGGTTCTAACAACTGGAGGAAGTGAATTTTTAAACTCTTCCAAGAGAATTATTTCCCTAAGAGCTTCATACATTGTCTCTACCTTTAATATTCATATCCAACCGTCAAAGTTACTCTGCTTTACCCTCTCAAATTCAATATAGATCTGCCCAGGCCATCTCCTTATGTTTCAAAATTTCTGTCTGTATGCCTTAGGGACCAACCCATATGCACTAAAAATAGCCTTTTCACTGCATCACAATCCACAGAAATCTCTTCTGAAGGTGAAGCATAAACTTCATGAACTCTACCCATCAACCTACTCTGTTTTGGCTATTTAATTTGCTTAGCTACCTTTTCAAACGAAATAAAGAATGTCTCTACATCCCTTTCCTCACAATTTTGAAGGGCTTGCACAAATTCAAATATCTCCCCACTATGCTTTGGGTTGGAAGTTTTTTCATCATCAGAACCTTCCTCAGAGTCTGAGGCCTCTTTTTTAAAGTCGAGCCTTTTAAGCTAGTATTTTCTTTCTCTTTCCTTCTCTCTTCCCTCCATTGCCAACTTTTCTCTCTGGAGATCAAGTTATCTTATCTCATCTCGCTCCTTTTATCTCTCCTTCCTTTCTGCTTGCTGCCTTTGAAATGCTCTCTCTCTTTCCTTTTCTTTTCGTTCAAGTTTATGCATTAACTGTCCATGTTCAAGTTGCTTCATTCGCAACTGAATCTTAGCTAACTCAACTGACTCATCCCCTAGAAAACGTGGTTTCTCTGTTATCCCCTCCAATTGCAAATGCTGCGCTTTTATCCCAACAATGTCTGCTTTCCTTGCCCCTAAAGGTAATTCTAACTCCAGCTAATCTGCCAATTCTGTTAACTTAGTCTTGGTTAATTTTTGTAAGCCAATCAGGGTTACATCTTCCATCTGTAGGAAAGTGTCAGCAACCCCCAAAGCCATTTTAGTTTGCCAATGTCTAAGAAACCAGGGGCAGAATTTTTCATCCTGCAGGCGGGTGCGCGCCCAACCCGAACGGGAGTGAAATAGTGCGCGATGACGTCGGGCGAGTGTTTCAACATCATCGCACACTCTTGCGATATTTCGCTCAGCGGTGCGTGTGAGAGGTGGCAGCGCACCAATTAAGGCCCTTAATCAATTAATTAAATTGAATTTTTCGCTGCCCGTCCAACCATTCGGTTGGCAGGCAGGCAAACAGGCCAGGCGGCCTTTGCATTTTTAACGAAATCTCATCCACGGGAGGGATGAGGTTTTGGACAGCAAATAAAAAACCAATAAAAATTTTTGAAACTCGTTTTCCACATATCCCTGTTCATGTGACAGAGTCATATGTGGGAACATGATTTCCTTATTTCTGAATTCTTTATTTCTCAGGTTAAAAATCTTCAGCTTCCTAAGGCAGTTCTCTGCCTTCAGGGAGCTTTCACTGAACGCACCCCCGCACATGTACACACTTCAGCGCTCGTGCTCCCCCCGCCTCCACCCTGGCAGTGCTGAGACTCTTAGCTCGTCTTTCACACTGACTGGCCATTAAATGGCCAGCCAGTGTGAAATCATGGTCAGGGCCCGATCACGGGCAGCGGACTGTTGCACGGCCACTCCTGGGCCCGTCCGCTGGGCCCACCCCACAAGGGGAAAATCCTCTCCGTGGTCTCCATCCTTTTATCCCTTACCAATTATTATTCCACATTCATTCACCCGCTGTCCATGTTTCAAATCTCGCAAGAGCCCCCAACTTATGTTATGACCAGGATGGGAGGATCGTGCGAATTATCAAGCCCCACTACTCCACAGGCCGTACCATTAATTTAAATGTTTAACTTTCTTACCAAATGGCCAATTGTTTACCTATACTTCTGATACCCAGAAGAAAAGAGAGTCCAACCAGGTTTCTTTCAAAAATCTCAGAACGATTAATTCATTGTAAAACAAAACTCCTTTTAAACAAGTTTCAAGAATTGGCCTTTATGGTACTTATGGAAGATCTAGTTGTTTGTTTTGAACTGCAATTGCTTTAATTGATGAGAAAAGTAACCCAGAAGTGTGACTAACTAACCCTTTTAAACTTCCCCAGCACACACACACACGGACACACATACACATAAACAAACAAAAGACAGACAGATAGTCTCCGCAGTGTTGGGCAAATGGGGAAATAAAACTCCCTTAGAAAGAAAGAAAAATTAAAGCTCACTGAGTTTCGATGCTGTTAGTCTGAAGTTCCCTCGGGTGAAGAGGGAATGGGCCCAGTGGATGTCAGGAAGTTCACCAATGATGCCTCAGTGCGGAAGAGAGTATAGCTGGACCAATTTTTCCTGTCTCAGCTAGCAAGTCCAACAGTATGCAGACAAACTATACTCAGGTGAGGATTATATGGCTACAGGTCGAAAACCACACACAGTTTCACAAAGCAGAGAGGGGGAGAGAGAGCTAGTCAGGGTAGCCTTCTGTTCTCAGCCTTTTTCCAACAAGACTGAAAGCAAAACCAGCAGGTTCACAAACAGGACTGGTGGTTTTGGGTACTGAAACTTGAATAGAATTTTGAAAATTTGAGAGAGCTAATGATAATGGAAGAGTTTTGAAACAGCATCCCAATTGCTATCAGGTCAAACCTGGAAGACCACAAAGTCACGTAGGCAGCTGAGGGCAGATCTCCATCTATAAACACATTGAGGAGCTGGAGGAATAGAAAAGAGTCTGGCTTTTATTTTCCTCTCTCCCATGTGATTTCCAGCAAGTTACCGACCTTCCGCTTCAGTACTTTACTCCATCTATTAAAGTGATTTCAGTTCAAAACAAACAACCAGATCTTCCACAAGTACCCATAAAGGTCAGGTGATTTCTTGGAAAAGGAAAAATCCAGCTTAGCATATAAATGTCCAGATCATGCCATGCCATTCCATTTTGTAAAAGAAAAATTCTGTCTTGAGAGATATGATTCTAACAACGGTTCATGTTAATATTTTAGAGGTAATGGTTAGTTCTGGGAAGATTATTGTTAAGAAGATAAGGTAACTAAAGTGCTGGGCTTTAGAGGTTGCCTGAACACTTAAAAGAAAATGGCAGTCCAGAGATTAGCCAGGTTTGCTTAATAGAGTCAGAATAAAAAAGATGGAGACATAAAACAGCAGGTGGGCTTACTTAGAGAACTGGAGAACTAGAGACATGGGCTGGGATTTTCCGGCCCCATCGTGGTGGGACCTACTGTGGGAGATTCAGTGGCCCAGCCAAAAGTCCATTGAATTTCGGCGGGACCGGATGATCCCGGCGGTGGGCGAGGCTGGAAAATTCCATCCATAATGTCTACACTGCTTGCAAAGAAGTGCAGTCCAGAGATTCTTTTTGGAGAGTTAGAGCTAAATTCGTTTAAAAGCATTAAAGGCTACATCATCATGGAGATGAGTGCAGCTTAAGAAGATTCTCTGGTTTCAATTTATGAGTGTTTTGCAGCAGGGTAAGAAGCTATATCCAACAGGTGCTATTGTTAGCAGAATCTAGGCAGTCAGGGTTCCAAAAAGCCCTGGGAGCCATTTGTTTCAGCTAAGAGTTGCAGTTTCATTGAGAACTGTCTGCGTGACATCAGCCGTCTCAATTTCTCTGCTCCTCTCACCCACTCCAACCTGTCTCCTTCTGAACTTGCCGCACTCCATTCTCTCAGGTCCAACCCTGACTTTGTTATCAAACCTGCTGACAAGGGTGCTGCTGTTGTTGTCTGGCATACTGACATCTACCTCACAGAGACTGAGCGCCAACTCTCAGACACTTCCCCCTACCTCCCCCTGGACCATGACCCCATCACCGAACATCAAGCCATTGTTTCCAGGACTGTCACTGACCTCATCTCCTCTGGAGATCTTCCCTCCACAGCTTCCAACCTCATAGTCTCCCAATCTAGGACAGCCCGCTTCTACCTCCTCCCCAAAATCCACAAACAGGACTGGTGGTTTCAGGTACTGAAACTTGAACAGAATTTTGAAAATTTGAGAGAGCTAATGATAATAGAAGAGTTTTGAAACAGCATCCCAATTGCTATCAGGTCACACCTGGAAGACCACAAAGTCACGTAGGCAGCTGAGGGCAGATCTCCATCTATAAACCCATTGAGGAGCTGGAGGAATAGAAAAGAGTCTAGCTTTGGGGAGAAGGCAGAGGTTGGTCTTCTCAATGAAAATGATGGGCGGAATCATCCATGCCTCCTGGCGTCGGGTGTGTTCGGTGGCATGAATGGACAATATGGTGAGAAGGCCAGAAATCGGTTTCACGATGTTGTGAAACCAGTTTGCAATTACCTGCTCCGCCCGCTGATGGCAGGCCGTGTTTCCCGCAATCAGACATTGGGAACTTCGTTATAATACATCTGCATATCATTATAAATCCTGCTCGCCCGAATTGTCCTTCCCCCACCGGTATCATCCCCCCACCACTGGAATCATCCCCCCCCACTGGATCTTCCGCCCACCTCAGTGTGATTGCATGTTGATGCGTTTCACAACAGCTTTTAAAGGTATGCACTTGGTGGGTTGGACTTTGAGGGGCACTCGAGATGAGTACGCTGTATCATTGCGGATCGCTCGTCCGAGTCGCCTGTTGGACTCAAGGTTGAAGTGGGTTGCGGGGGGAAGCAAGGGCTGCCCTGAGGTTGAGGCACGTTGGGAGGGTGGGGGGCAGGGGTGGGGACAAGGGTTGCCTTGGGGTTGAAGGTAGCGCACAAGCACGTGCAGGGCGGGCGAATGGGCGAGGGAAGTGGCTATGCATTAGGGAATACTGCACAAAGTGACCATTCCTCTGCAGCCGAGACAGATTAGGCACAGCCATTGATATGACTGCAGTCGGGCCTCTAGCTTATCTGCCCACTCAAGCAATGCAGAGGCATCAAAGTGCTCCAGAGCTTTTCACTCCTTGGGCACAGACTGCAAACTAATGAGCGTTTTAGTGAACTTCAGAACAATTGGTTGATTGGGCAAGTTGTACCATCTCCTTGCTAAAGTTGGTCATGGAGCAGTCATTGGTGGACCCTCTCACAGCCCCTTGCAATGTTATCATCCCGATTTGGATCAGTCTCCCTCATGGTTCAAGCTAACAGTGCAGCCTTGCAGCGCAGGTTAGGGGAATGCCTGTGCCTGAGTTAAGAGCACAGCATGCATCCAGTGGGCAAAGCTGTCACCAATCAGCCAGATGGGTGTGGAGGTGGGCGGGGTCTCGGGCAGCAATGCAGTGAATAAATCCTGGCCATCCACATTGGTGGCCAGCACTCTCCAGGATGCATAAGGAGCCTTCAGACTTAACCAAGACAGATTCTTAGTACACCCATGCTAACCCACACTTCATAGAGCCTGGTAATCTAGCTGTATGCCTGATGGTTTGCAGAGAACAAAAAGAACTGAGAATAGAGTGATTGAGGTGCCTGGCTGTGCAGAGGGAGGAGCAACATGCTCTGGAACAGAGGGTGGCTGGAGCTTCCACACACACCACAGAAGAGCCACAGTGAGCCATCGCTGATAGGTGCCTAGCTAGATCCAGGATCTATAGAGGCCGCATTTCATTCCTGAAGGTGAACGAGTACCAATGTCACCAAAGACTGCGCGTATCCAGGGAACTGGGCAGTCACATCTGCCGCCTGCTGCGGGATTTGGCACCATGGGGACAGGGAGGGCAGCCGTATCCAGTGGCTGCGAAAGTAACCGTGGTGCTCAATTTCTACACCAGTAGCTCTTTTCAGGGCTCCACAGGTGACCTCTGTGTGATA
Organism: Carcharodon carcharias; assembly: GCF_017639515.1. Classification (NCBI taxonomy): domain Eukaryota; kingdom Metazoa; phylum Chordata; class Chondrichthyes; order Lamniformes; family Lamnidae; genus Carcharodon; species Carcharodon carcharias. Next base: position 40,261,346 of record NC_054470.1, read on the forward strand.
TCAGAAGCCTCCACCCACAAATACATCCATGAGCTCACAGATGCCACCTTCGCGAGGGCACACAACTTTGTGCATTTCGCCCAGGACCAGAAGAGCCAGGATGCAACAGCGATTGGATTTGCCCAGATCTCAGGTTTTCCACAGTTGCAGGGTGCAATTGAATACACTCACTTGGCACCCAGATCTCTGTCACAACATGTGGTCAACTATGTAAACCACAAGGGCTTCCATTTACTGAATGTGCAGCTGGTGTGTGACCACCACAAATGCAGCCTGCAGGTCTGCACACCATTTCCTGGCAGTGTCCACGACTCCTACATTCTCAGTGGGTCACAGATCCCTGATGTCTTCCACAGAAGCTGCAGGGATGCCTCCTCGGGGACAAACGCCACCCGCAGAGGATGTGGCTGATGACACCCATGCAGCAGAACGAAGGTATAAAGAGGCTCATGCTGCAACTTGCACCTTGGTGGAGCAAATCATCGCGATACTGAGGATAAGGTTCCGGTGCCTGGACGAGTCTGGTGGAGCCCTGTAATACAGTCCACAGAGGGTGCCATGCATCGTTATCATCTGCTGCACCCTTTACAACCTGGCACTGCAACGGGAAGAGGAGCTGGCGGAGGAGGAGATGGAGGAGCTGGAGGTCTCCTCCGATGGGGAGGACACTGACAGGGATGAGGGTCAGGAGGCGGCGATGACAGGAATGAGGCCCTCGCACTGGCCAGACAAGGCAGGCGTGCTCAGGAGGCCCTTATTGCTGTTAGATTTGTGGAAAATAATGATGACATGCAGTGAGGAGATACCATAGACCCTCACATTGCATCAGTGAATGTTTGACTCCAGTCAGGCTTATGGCAGCACAAATACCCTCTGTGGGAATGCTCCTGTCATGGAGACGCAGTGGAAGCCCTAATAGTCACTCAATTACAGGAGGATGATGACAACATGCAGTGAGAACACTCCATATATCTTCACATAGGCTCTGACCATGTCCGACTCTGTCTGGCTAAGGGCATCTCGCGCTCTGTGCTCAGGTCATATCAGAGAAACACAGCCATGAAACAGCCATGTCCGCCTTCAGCACGTGACACCTTCAGCAGCATAGTGTCACCGGTCACAGATGCTGAAGTGATGGCGACCAGCTGAGAGCACACAGACAGAATGACGGAACTCTGAGACGCCTGTGCACAACATTCTGGCAGCAACGACAAGCACCATCGAGGCACAGGCATCAGTAATGTGTCCAGGGAGTGAGAAATTGGACCATCTCTTTGGTCTGAAGGCTGGCAAAAGTACAGGCAAGAGGCACTGGACTGAGACACCTGCCTTTATTTTGTGCAGAAAGGATTCATATGTGACTGACACAAACACTGCTCATCAGAACAAGGAGACATTCTTTGGAGTTTATTGACAATAGTGAACAGTATGTACAAGTGATTAACACCTGTGCCCAGGCTGTGCAAAGGGGGCTCGGAAGGAGGAGGACCTCCTCATGAACCTGCTCCTGGGCCAGGCCAGGTCCAGGCAGCGGGCGATTGAGGGGGTTGTCCAACCTGAATGTCTGACCCTCTTCCGTGGCTATGTCCGTGGCCGGGTGTCTCTGGAGCGAGAGCACACGGTGTCTGCCAGCACCTTTGAGGCCTTCCATGCTCGGTGGGCATCGCAGGACCTGGGATGCTTTATAGATCTTTTGATCACATTTTGAATTAACATTGATAAATTTCCTTTAAATGTTGTCTTTGTTTTTACAGTTTCCCTTTAAGGGGTTGCTTTTTACATTGTTCCTGATTTTGTTAATTTAGTTTAAATGTTTGACTCAAAAGAGTTACATCGTCCTGATTGGCCTTAGCAACAGCTTGTTGCTGCTGCTGCAGTTGGGAGTGGTGTTGCTTGTTGCTCCTGTGGTTTTTGCCTCTAGATTGTTGCTGCTATTTGGGATTCTCTTTTTGGCCTTCACCTGGAGGAAGAGGTCTGCTGCTTACTGGGAGGAATAAAGGAGTTTGGGGTGTTGGACTTTTTTCTTTTTGGAGACTCCTGCAACATACTGCTACAAGGTGGGGCCTAAGAAGGCCTGAAGAGCCAGGGAGTGGGAGTTTGCAGAGAGCTGGAGGAGAGAGGACACAACTCCAGTTGGAGGGGGAGGACTTTTTGCTGCAAGAGGTGGGTGCCTGGTGGAGAAAAGGTGGAGCTACTTTTTGTCTGTTTGGTTGTCTGCAGGGGGAGGAATAGAACACCTGAGCAGGGAGGGCTGTGAGAGACTGAACTTTGAGGGGAAGACCTGCACCCCACTGTGCCTTCCCTTGCCTCGCCTGGGTTAGCTAACACTGCCCACAGCCAGCTGCATCCACAGACATTTACCATCGCACCTGAGTTGTGCCTGGACAGTGCTAGCTGCCCAGGTATAACTCCTCCTTCTGCAGCGCAACATTGGAACCCCCCCCACACCACTGTTGTCCTTTCTGTCTCCACCTCCCCCTCCCCCTCGCTCTCCCCTACTCCCGCTCCCCTTTTCTCTGTTTGTTGTGTATATTTTACCTGTATTGGGGTGGGTGTAGCACTCCCCGATGGCGGTGACAACATCTTTGCCGGTGGCAGGGCCCAATTGGGCCACCTACGTGGAAGCGGTAGCCTCTTCAGCTCCTACTTCCCCTGTGGCCTGGTCATCCTTTAGGCTACTGACCCGCAAGTTCGGGGTGAAGTGCTACACCTACCCCGCCATGAAGATTTAGGCATGCATGCAGACTCTGGCCGGGGTTGTCGGCCCCTTGGCCATAGTGCAGCTTCCAAGATGTACAGCAAGGCCGTATTCTTTTTGAAGGCTGAGTGGGCGGTGCACCCCACCCTCAAAAAGGGGCTCACAGTGGGCACAACGCTTTTGGCAGTGGACCCTCTGGAGCCAACGCCCAGAGGCTGATTCTTTCGAACCATCATCCATCATCCCTGATGAGCTCCTCCTCACCCACCCCTGTCATCTGGTGGAAGTGAGGTGCTGATCCTGCTCAGCCTGAAGGAGGCCAGCCTCCATTGTGTGTACTCCTTCTGGCACCTTCTGTATGCTTGGCCCGGGAGGAGTGCACCAAGGTGGGTTTTGATGCCGTATTTGAGGTAGCCACCTATCGCATTTCTTGGTCAGCGGATGGCGAGCGGTGCGGTGCCTGCATAGAGGTGGGGCATGTGAAGAAGGACTGCCCCACCTCCAAGGCCACCAATACCATCCAGGCGGCCACGGCTGGCTCTTATGCTCCTCCCCCCACCACCACTCCATCTTCCTTCCTGCAAGGGGAGGTGCCGCCGGCAGCCACTCGCTGTGCCAGAAGAAGGCACAGAGGAAGAGCCGGCATTTGGAGGTGGCCCCCAAACTCCCCCAAATGAATCCTGATCCTCAGACATCCAGGGACACTGGCTCGGGAGAAAATCATCATCCGGCCCTGGCATCGTTCATGTGTGAGCTCCCGGATCCGGTGGCGATTTCTAAAGCCCATCCCCACGTAACATGAATCACATTGGCCTCGTACCCATGCAGAAATGCTATTTAGCTATCCTTGCGACACCCCCAACTCCAATCTATCTTGGAATTAAATAGAAATTTAAACTGTTTACAAAACTTGTCACTCTTCACACCTCCCAGTGAGACTTGGAGACTAACAGTCTACCCACAGTCATCACAGATGCTCTTGCTATTGTCTACAGCTGTAAACATCTTGCACCTTCTTCCCAGTAAAACAACCTGGGTCCCCTTTTAACCTTTAAAATTGAGGCCACCCAAGTTTGTTATAAGGCAGAATTCAGAATGGGTCACATGAATCCCTTCATTCTTTCATCATACCCCAAATTAAAGAGACAGCCCCAAGACATTTCAATCTGATAAACTTTGTTTTTGTAACAAAGCTCTAGGCAAAGCCTTGTGCCAAGTTGGTGCTGGGCTCCTCCATGTGAAGTCAGTAAACTTCTTATTACACAGCATTCAAATGTCTCAGGGTTTTACTCCTGGCATTGACCTCGATGGATATTTGCTTCCACTGCCTTATGAATGTGTGGCAGGAAGGCCTCCTGGTTCCTATGGATGCAGGACATCTCCCTTTAGAACCATAGAACATAGAAAAGTTACAGCACAGAAGGAGGCCATTTGGCCCAGCTTGTCCATGCCAGCCCGAGGACATCCAGGTGCCCTTTCTAATCCCACTTTCCTGCACCCGGCCCATAGCCCTGCAACTTTCAGCACTTAAGGTGCAGATCCAGGTACTTTTTAAAAGAGTTTAGAGTTTCTGCCTCTACTACCAACTTGGGCAGTGAATTCCAGACACTCACTACCCTCTGCGTAAAAAGTTCTTCCTCATGTCTCCCCTACGCCTTCTGCCACTTATCTTGAATCTATGTCCCCTGGTTCTAGAATTCTCCACCAAGGGAAACAATTTTATCCTATCCACTCTATCTATTCCCCTCATAATTTTGTACACCTCAATCAAGTCACCTCTCAGCCTTCTTTGTTCTAAGGAAAATAATCCCAATCTATCCAATCTCTCCTCGTAGCTACACTTTTTAACCCTGGCAACATTCTTGGAAACGTCCTCTGCACTCCGTCCAGAGCTATTACGTCATTCATGTAATGTGGTGACCAGAACTGCACACAATACTCCAGTTGTGCACTCGCCAGTGTTTTATACAATTCCAACATTATATCCTTACTTTTATATTCTATGCCTCTGCCAATGAAAGAGAGCATTCCATATGCCTTCTTTACAACCTTGTCTACTTGAACTGCTGCCTTCAGGGACCTGTGTACGTGTATGCCAAGATCTCTCACTTCATCTACCCCTCTTAGTATATTCCCATTTATTGTGTAATCCCTGTAACTGTTTGACCTCCCTAAATGTATGACCTCACACTTCTCTGTTAAAATCCATCTGCCACTTTACCGCCCACTCCACAAACCCCTCTATATCGTTTTAGAGATTATGGCTATCCTCTATACTATCCACTACTCGGCCAATCTTTGTGTCATCTGCAAATTTCCCAACCATGCCCCCCACATTCACCTCCAAATCATTAATATATAACACAAATAGCAAGGGTCCCAATACCGAGCCCTGTGGAACACCACTTGAGACAACTTTCCATTTGCAAGGGCATCCATCGACCATTACCCTTTGTTTCCTGTTACAAAGCCAACCTTTTATCCAGTTTACCCTGAATCCCATGGGCTTTTACTTTCCTGACCAATTTGCCATGTGGGACCTTGTCAAATGTCTTGCTAAAATCCATGTACACAACATCCACTGCACTACCTTCATCAACCCTTCTTGTCACTTCCTCAAAGAATTCAATCAAATTTGTGAAGAAAGGCCTTCCTTTAACAAATCTATGTTGACCATCCCTGACTAGTCCATGCCTTTCTACATGACAGTTAATCCTATCTCTCAGGATTGATTCTACTAATTTGCTCACCACCGATGTAAGACTAACTGGCCTAAAATTGTTTGGCATTTCCTTTGATCCCTTTTTAAACAATGGAACTACATTTGCATTCCTCCAGTCCACTAGTACCTCCCCTGTATCTAGTAAAGATTTGAAAATCATCCTCAGAGCTTCTGCTATCCCCTCCCTGACTTCCTTCAGCAGCCTCGGAAACAATCCATCTGGCCCTGGTGACTTATCAACTTTCAAGGATTTCAACCCTTCAAGTACTTCCTTTCTCTTTATGACTATCCCATCTAATATCTCGCAGTGTTCCTCCTGGACTACTATATCTACATTCTCCCTTTCCTTTGCAAACACGGAGACAAAATATTCATTCAAACCCTTCCCACAGCCTCTGCATCTACACACAAGTTTCCATCTTCATCTCTGATAGGTCCCACTTTTTCCTTAACTAACCTTTTAGCATTAATGTATTGGTAAAACATCTTTGGGTTATCTTTAACTTTACTTGCTAATCTTTTTTCATGCCCTCTCTTTGATTTCCTTATTTCCTTTTTTACTTCGTCCCTGCACTTCCTATAGTCGCCTAGGCTATCTGCACTGCTTAGTTCTTTGTGCCTATCGCACACTTTCATTTTCGGTTTTATCTTCCCCTGTATTCCTCTAGACAACCAGGGGGGTCTAGATTTGGCAGTACCACTCTTATTTTTGTAAGGGACATGTCTACTTTGTGCAATTAGGATCTTGCTTTTTAGTGCTTCCCACTGGTTTTCCACTGTTTTATCCTCCAGCAGTGCTGCCCAGTCCACCTCAACCCTTCTCATTTCTGCAAAATTTGCCTTCCCCCAGTCCAAGACTTTTACTCCCGCCTTATCTCTGTCCTTTTCCATGGTAATGCTAAATCTAACTGAATTGTGATCACTGTTCCCGATATGGTCACCAACTGTCACTTCACCCACTTGTCCTTCTTCATTCCCCAAGACTGGGTCTAAAATTGCATCTCCTCTCGTTGGGTTTGTCACTAATTGGTTGAAAAAATTTTCCTGGACACACTGCATGAATTTTTCTCCCTCAGTGCCCCTTATATTGTTTGAATCCCAGTTGATATTAGGATAGTTGAAGTCTCCTACTATTTATTGCCCTCTTGTTCTTACAAGCAGAAATTTGCCTACATATTTGTTCTTCTACCTCCCTTTCACTATTTGGGAGTCTGTAGTATACTCCCAGTAGTGTTACTGCCCCTTTTTTATTTCTAAGCTCAATCCATAAAGCCTCATTTGTTGACCCATTTAGTATATCATCCCTTCTCAGAACTGATTCTTTAACCATTAGTGCTACCACCCCCCACCCACCCCCCACCCCCCCTCCTTTTTATCTCCTACTCTATCATGTCTGAAGACTCTATAACCAGGGATAGTTAGCTGCCAGTTTTGTCCCTCCTTTAGCCTGGTCTCCATTATAGCAATGAGATCCTGCTGCCATGTGCCTACCTGTGCCCTTAACTCATCTACCTTATTTGTAATACTCCTTGCATTGAAGTATAAACAGTTTAACCCCATCAATGTCCCTTCCTGGACACTTTTTAAACTTTGTTTCTCCTGTAACTCCATGTCTATCACAACCTCCCGAGCTAATGTTCTACCTCCATTTTTTTGATCTGAATCTGACCTATCTGATCCTACTCCAGGAATCCCATCCCCCTGCCACACTAGTTTAAATACTCCCCAACAGAACTAGCAAAAGCCCCCACAAGGACACTGGTCCCAGCTCTGCCTGGTGCAGCTCGTCCGGTTTGTACAGGTCCCACCTTCCCCAGAACCAGTCCCAGTGCCTCAAGAATCTGAATCCCTCCCGGCTACACCATCTCTCCAGCCACGTGTTCATTTGGTCTATTCTTTTATTCCTGCTCTCGCTAGCACGTGGAACTGGGAGTAATCCTGAGATAACTACATTTGAGGTCCTGCGTTTTAATTTATCTCCTAACTTCCTGTACTGAGCTTGCAGGTCCTCATCCCTTAGTTTACCTATGTTGTTGGTACCAACGTGTACCACGACCGCTGGCTGTTTACCATCCCTCCCCAGAATGTCCTGCAGCCATTCCGTGACATCCTGGACCCTGGCACCAGGGAGGCAACATACCATCCTTGATTCACGTTTGCGGCCACAAAAGCATCTGTCTGTGCCCCTAACTATTGAATCCCCTATCACTATAGCCCTGCCGCTTGTTTTCCTCCTGCCCCTTTGAGCAGCAGAGCCACCCACAGTGCCGTGAACTTGGCTGTTGCTGCTTTCCCCTGAGAGGCCATCCCCCCCCAACAGTATCCAAAGCAGTATATCTCTTAGAGAGAGATGACCATAGGGGACTCATGCACTACCTTCCTGAGTCTTTTACTGTTCCTGATGGTCACCCATTCTGCCTGTGTAATCTTCACCTGCGGTGTGACCACCTCACTAAATGTGCCATCCACGACTTGCTCAGCAACGCGGATGCTCCACAATGAGTCCACCCACAGCTCCAGCTCCGAAATCCGGTTAGCTAGAAGCTGCATTTGGACACACCTTCCGCACACATGGTCACCAGGGACACTTGAAGCATCCCTCATTTCCCACATCCTGCAGGAGGAGCATATTACAGGTCTGAGTTCTCCTGCCATGACGTCCCTCTCGATTAAGCTAGTTACTCCCTTAAAAAATACACTAGCTCGGGGCCTTATTTATGTTAACTAGAAACTTTGTTTGTTGACTAATTATACTTGTACAGTACTACTCTATACTTTTTTAGCTTCTACCTCAGTATTAAGCAATGAATCACTTTAATAGATTGAAAAAACAACTCACCAGAATTTACTCACCAATCAACTGCTTTTTTTTAAATCCACTTTCAGAAGAATGTCCTTCGCCGGTCTGGTGCACTTCTGAAGATATTGCCCCTTCCTCCCTCTGTCTCTCTCTCTCTCTTTGTTTGGTTTGAGGAGGAGGGAGGAATGGAAACACTACAGCAATGTAATGTTTGGGGCTATTCCGTTCTTTGACAGTGGGTCCTCCTCAATTCCCTTCTGAGTTGCGGTGACTGCGCTGAATTTTCCCAGAATGCTTCTTAGTCACTTCTCACTACTGCCCTCTGTTGGATGTTCTTCCTCCTGTTGAGTGCAAGGGTCCTTCTCCTCAATCCCCTTTTGAGTTGCAGTGGCTGCACTGACTTCTCCCAGAATGCTTCTCAGTCACTTCTCACTACCGCCCTTTCTTTCCAGCTCCTCCATCAAGGCCACCAGTATAGCATCCAAAACTTTGCAGCTCCTTCATTACCCATGTTCTGCCATTCTTTAGTGTTTTCCAGGCCAGGGTCACTTCCTGCACGACTGCCAGCTCCTGCTCCAGCCATAATGCACCTCCCCTTTAAGAGATGCAGGTCAGCTTTGATCAGTGCAGGATAGCTTTAATTCATGTTAGCCACTTGTGATATTGGTCCCTGCAGATTAATCTAGCCAATCAACAGCATCGTTAGTGCTGGCTGGACATTGAAATCATTGAACTGAGCAGACAGCATGGAGTTGATATACTGCCTGCATTGCAATCAATGGGTATGGGCTAATTGCACACCATTTACCTGATTTCAAGGCTATCATATTTAGCCCCTGTAATCACAAACAAGAAGGGAACAGGATAGCAAAGAAGAATGAGCATTAATTTATTTATGCTGCAAAATAACATGCAGATCTCAAAGTTCATGTTAGTAATGCACAGTTGAGTTGCTGCCAGCTACTCAATCATATCAGCCACATCACCCAAACACATTGCACCGGACTCACTGACATACTTCCCTCTCTCTTATACTGGTGGTGCACAGCCAGAAGCAGAAACAGCTAACAGACATGGGACAAAGACAGTTGCATGTCCTTACTCCCATTGAAGAGATAGCACTCGTCATCATTAGAACTGCCACGGTCAAATGCAGGGCTGAAACCATAAAAATGTTGGTTGCTCATTCAAAATTGGCCTTCTCATGTCTGACTTCCCCCGATCCACAATCTTTTCTGGAACACAAGCTGCAGATGATGCAAACATGCATCCCTTGGTTTCAACCACAAACCTACCCCTTTGCTGTTCTCCTTTCAGATACCCACGTACTGCTGCCTGGACAGGCGGTGATGGAAGAGAAAGAGGTGGTATAACAGGAAAACAGTGATGAAGAAGAAACAACCATCAGCTTAGATAATGACACTAGACACATTTTCAAGGGTAGCTTGGAAGCTTGATCTTCATGTAGTGAGACACCAAGCACGAGTAGCTTGTAGACAGAAAAAGTAGAGCAGGTTACAGATAGCTGGAGGGTGAGGTCACACATGAGTTCTGTGCAAAGTACTAATGAGGATCTCTATGGGACACCTACAGAAAAAGGTTGTTGGGTGTGCATAGAAATTCTTGGTGGGTTGGCAGGCCTGCCAGAAAGCCTGCAGTCAATATCAAGGAACATTGAGGAGTCCAGCATCAACCTTGCACATGGCTTTATGCAGAGCTTGGAATTGCTGGTTAGCCTGGAATTGCTGGTCAGCACCATTACCACCCTTGAGGACCCAACTATGATGCAGCATCTGAAGTCACCCAAAGTCTGAGTGCTGTAATGGAAACTCAAACTGAAGTGTTGCAAGCTTAGCTTTCTACTATGAATGGCTGTTGTCATTATGGCTGTGGATACCAGTGTCCAAAGGGGCTTTCAGAGTCTCATAGTGGTCCAACAATTTCTTCTTCAGCGCATTGCTTGGATTGCTGATGAGCCACCCCAGGCATGTGGAAATAGTACTGTGGAGCACGATCTCTCAGGATGACAGCATTCATTCTCCACTACTGCCACTCCACCTGTGCCTGTGCTATTATCTATCAACCAGCCAGCCCAGTTCAAAGGTGGGGCCAATCCTGCATGAGGTCATCTTCCAAGGCCATCTGTAGTCTCCCCCACTGAAAGGCAGCAGCTTCCCTGCAACCATGCTGCAGTCACTGAAGTAGTACTGCATAGAAGCAGTGGAACTTGCATCGAAGACAAACACCAAGGGGTTGCACTTTATGGACTTCTATATGGAATATTGGATAGTTTGATTGATAAAGTTGGTTTGGGATGTTTGCTTTGAGTGGCTTTTATTTCAGCATTGTGGTCAAAAGGCCAATATGATGGTCCATAACAGAGAGAAGGTAAGGTGTGAACTGTTGTTGAATGGGGAATTGGGGTTGAGTTCACTGAAACTGCAGTTGGATGAGCTAATCATGGACCGCCCAGCTGGAAAGGTGTTCATTTTCTCCCTTCGTCCTGTTCTCACCTTCCCCTCCTCCCCCTCTTCCTCTTCCATTTCTTCCTGTTCAGTTGCGCAGCATATACCTGGTGGCAAGGTACTGCAAGATGCAGCAGGCCACAAATACTTCTGAGATGCATTTTGGAGATATTGCAGGGATTCTCCAGAGTGATCCAGGCAGCAGAAGCGTTGCTTAAATTCTATGATATTTTGTGTTGCAGTATAGGTATAGGCATGCTGCATGTTGCACACATACATGAGCCAGATGATCAGTAGATGGTCCTTTTTGCCCTCTAGTTTATTATGGTTTATTATGGTGGCTCAATTGCTGATAGCACAGTTGACTGGCACAGAATAAAGGTATCATGACTGCTGCAGTATTGTGGGCATTGACCTGCATGACGCACAGAGTATGGCCACACACTAGGTGGACATTGAAGGAGTGGAACCCTTTGCGAGTACAGTAAATCTCTGTGCCAGCTGCAACACGAGATATGTTCAATCAATGGCACCATGCACCATCAAGAAGTCTTTTATCCTGGTGAAGCTGCATGCTTACTCTGTCTGCTTTGAGCTGGAAGGAGAGAGAGAGAGATTTATTCCCCTCTCCTTGCATTTAGAGCCTCAGTGACCTCCGTTATACAACAATGGATGGAAAACTGTGAGATTTCACCTGACACAAGAGAATTGCTGAAGACACTGGGTGGAAGTTGTCTCTTGCTCAGAGCCTTCTCCCCTTCCTCCTCCCTCTCCAAACAGCTTGCCCTCCTCTGTGTTGCCTCTGCTCATTCTGTTTATCATTCTGCAGGCCAAGGGAAAGCAAAACTACAGCACTCATGACTGAGACCAAGTAGTCTGAGCAGAATCCTTAAAGTAAAAGCCAATAACTTCACCATGGGCCACAACATTCACTGTAGACTTCAGCAACTTTAAGTAGTAGTACAAACTATCAAACACTTCTACTAACTCAATAACAACTAAGTTGAAAGTGGTTGATAATCCCTTTAAGTAGCACTGGTGGGCCAGGGGTGGGCTCCTTCCTGCTGCTGAACATGTATTTTGGTCAGTTTAGGGAGGGGAGTGGTGGGGTTAGGCGGGGTGGGGAGGAGATGGTGGATGGGAAGTGAGGAGGTGTATTTTCTTAGGGGACTTCCCCCCAGTGCATAAAGGGCACCCCTCAATAATACCCACCTTCCTTCCTGCGCTTTTAAAAACTTTTCAACAAAAATGACCTGCCCACTCCTACCCGTCTGCCACGCCAACTGTATTATGGCATGGGCAGCGTATTATCAGGGTCAACTGGCTTAGTAACAAGCTCAATTGACACTTGATTATTTACTTAAATATGGCGGGTGGGCTGCTAATTTCGGTACCCACCCATCTACCTGTTGTAGGGTGAGCTCGTGTCAGGTGTGAAGGTGCTGGGCCGGGCACCCACCCTATTTTACGCGCACTTCTGCTAAAAACACTCCCGGCAGGGACATGTGAAAGCCAGCCCAGGGGTTCCAATGCTGACTGAAAGACTTGAGCCAATGTTTAATTTGTACAAGAGTTAAATTGGGCTATAATTGATGTATTGTCTACTGCAGTTGGGTCATATGGAGAAAAAAACCTGTTCAAACTTGATGAGCCAAATACCATGATGTCACATTCCATCAATACAACATTTTGTATTAATTTACAAGATGCACAGATTTTGACTTGTCTACGCTATTTTTGTACTTATGTTTTGTTTTAAACTGATAGCAAACATACTTGGGGAAACAGAGGATGTAATTTTAATCCCCAAAATAAATGGGTTTGGTTTGGGTGGAAGATTAAAAAGCTATCAGTTACTGCTATCAGTAGTTTGTGAAGGTTTCATTCGCTTTTAGGTCTCTCCATGTAACACACTGTTGTCTGGCTCAAACCTTTTCCCAGATTTCTAGCAATACCACTGTTGAATTAATCATACAAGGAAGAATCACAGAATCACAGAGCAGAAGAGGCCCTTCGGCCCATCGAGTCTGTACCGACACGTGAGAAGCCTCTCTAAGTCCCCCCAAGAAAGAGGACAGAGGAATTGCTGATACTTTCAATTTCCATGTCCACCCTCCCCATGCAGCGTAGGGTCAACTCTGCGCTTCGTGAGATTACATAACAAGTTGATAAACTTGTCATAAGGAAAATTATGAGCATAGGATCCGAGTGAACCCAATTCCCATCGCTCACATAGGTGGCTAATTTGTCCATTTTTTTGGGAGGATTCGACTCAGTTTTGGAGAAGTCAGAAAGCTTGTGAAATCATCTATAGAAAAGAATTCTGAAATAAGTTTTATTCCTCCATTTCTTTATTAATTTTGTTAATGTTTGTGAGAACTATTACCTTTATCTAAATACTATCAAGTATTGTAGACAAATATTCTTTTGCATTTTCAGTGGGCAACCAAAAAAAAAATCAATCCTGGATTTTCTGTAATGCAGCTTAGCTTCCCTTTCTCTGACAGAGAAGTCACCTCATAAACTTACTGACAGTCTAAACACTAAACAACTGTTGGTGAGCAACCTTTTTCTGAAGCACTTGATCATGTTTCATTTTAAGCAACGTATTGTAAATAAATCAGAGGTTCTCTGAGGATGTAATGTGCAAGGTCATTGAGCTATCTGAAAGACTGACATACAACTTGGCATTTCAAGGAAGCTTTCAATTAGTATTTGTACAGTCCATCTAGGTTCCAGCATGACTTTGCTTAGTTGTACTATAATCACTTAAAGTTAATATTAATGTGACCAGGATCAAGATTTAAAACAATTTGAAATAACTCAGGACGATAAATTTGAAAATGGCATCTTACCTTGTAATCTGTGTCCTTGTGTTAAAATCAAGGGAACGCATTGACCGCAACACTTCTATACAGCCCAGATACTGTAAAAAATTAAAATGTCAGAATTTCATAGTTTTCAATAAACATTTTTGGCTATTTTCTATAAACACTAGCTTAGCCTTGAATATTAATAACTTCTCTCCATAAGTTTTTCAAATGTTAAACTGTTTACTTTTAAATAATTAGTCTCTTTCAACATTTGAAAGCTTCTAACAAAGGGCCATCCTCTATCAACAGATGCTGCCTGACTTGTTGAGTACTTCCAATATTTTCTGTTTTTATTTAATAACAACTCGCATTTAGCACACACAAATGGAAGCCTTTATTTTCTTTCTTTCTCTCTTTTGGCTGTAGACAGCCAAACGCCCCCACCTCTGCTGCGTCTTACCTATCAATGGTGGATGGTGATGGAGGAGTCCAGATGATTGGCTCATAGCTATACTGACAGAAACATGCCCTTTTCAGGCTGTTACTTGATTGATCAGTGGGACAGCTCTCCTCTCTTTGGCACAATACAGAGAAACACATGCTCAAAATAATTGTTTGATCCTGATGAATATCATTGGCCCTGAACTGGGACTCAGATATGTCAGGTCCCAGTCTTGCACCAACCTTTCCAGGAATGACTCAGCAGGTGTACTTGCTTGATCTCAGAGGAATTGGGTTGCATCGGGAGATCACAACCCAGGTAGGGACCTGGACATTCAAAAATTAGGGACTAAAATTATTTTATGGTGGTTTGAAGCTGTCCACCTTTGAAAAGTGGTCATGGGGACCTAGATTCGTTTTCCAAAGGATGCATGACTTGGAAACCACACGTCCCCACAAGCTAGCAGGTTCCCTCTGATGTTTCCAGGGTCTTCAGTTGAAGGTGGGGTGAACCACTGCTGTGTCCCCAAGCCACTGAAGGGACACTCTTTCAGGCCTCTCTCTCCAATCCTGTGAACTTCAGCAAACCTTTGACTGTTTTAAAGGCCTCAGATTGATATTGTATGACTCATAGGTGGAAAGCAAGTCTGAAGCTAGAGTCTGGCTGAAAGCAGCTTGTTCATACTAACACAGCAGGGTTCCATGGTGGACATGATGCAATCATAACAACCAGCTTCAAACCCCTGTGGTTTTTCTAGGCCACATTTTTAGTATGTTTTCTAGGATACAGTGATGACATGTGTTACATGTCTATAAAACAGATTTTGTTAGCAGTAAAACATTTAAATAGATAGATAGATTGGCTTAAACTTAAATAAAAATATTGATACTCACTTGCTAACTGTGTTCCAAATGTGTACAATTTCACAACAGTTAGTGAATAGAGAAAAATTTCACAAAAGTATTTGCAATATCACTATGCATAACAACCAGAAGAACCGTTACTCATTGTTGATATAAAAATATCTTCAAAGAGAGAGAATGAGACCACTAGCGTCAACATTTTTTGGAGATAGAAGTGTCAAAAGTACAGGTCAGTAGTTGACTCACTAATGCTCAGCTTGTATTCAGAGAAATCAATATCAGATGCTGTTTAGGATATTGTTAATGGTTTGTGTTGGTAGCATGTGCCAGCAGATCTGATATAAAAGGTTGAGATAAATAGGATACTTTTGTAAATTAAAATGGATGGATTGAAAACCATACAGGGCCTGTTGATCTCTGCAATCAAATTTCTGATAAACAGCTTAGAGGGCTACAATCTGGGCTGAAAGCACAAATTTATTAAATTCATCTTTATACCATTTGCCACTAAGAAAAACAGACAATGGTTGGAAAGACTGACATCTTGGCCTTTGCAGTGTTCAGCACTCACTCATTCATTTTAGATAAATTCAAAACTTAATATAGGTGCATTGCAAGGCTTAATTCAGAGATGTAGCTTGTTTTTACAGCCCCAGTAAGTAATTGCTATGGTTTAACTTCATTATCTAACAATAGTTAAAGATAAAAACAAAAAAACTGCGGATGCTGGAAATCCAAAACAAAAACAGAATTACCTGGAAAAACTCAGCAGGTCTGGCAGCATCGGCGGAGAAGAAAAGAGTTGACGTTTCGAGTCCTCATGACCCTTCGACAGAACTAGATAGCCTGCATCACTTAGCTGCATTGTGGCTGGAGCAAGTGCTGGCAGTCATGCAGGAAGTGACTCTGACCTGGGGAACACTGATTAAATGGCACGATATTAGAGAGAGCATGCTCCCAGGTTTTTGGATGCTGCACTGGAGGCCTTGGTGGAGGAGGCGGAAAGGAGGGGAAACATACTCAGAAGGCAGTGGAAGAAGATAGCCAAGGAGGTCAATGCCAGGAGTCAAACCGTAAGAGACCAGGATGCGGTGCAACAAGAAGTTCAATGACTTTACACGAGTGGTCCAGGTCAGTGAATACATCTTCAAATGCCATATCCTGCCAACTGCACTGCTAGTCTCAGGCACCGCTCAATTCACCACAGCCCCATCATGCACATACCAACAGATGTTGTAAGCACATGTGTTTTAATTTCCACCCCACCCCCTGCTCCCTACACCGCAACCTTATCCTTGTACCTTTCTCCTGTCAGACACCCAGAAAGTGCATCCTGGCTGGGCAGTGGTGGTTCAACAAGAAGACAATGATGATGAAGATATGGTATAAGAGTCTGATACATACAGGGTTAATATTGAACTGAATACAGTACCACCCACACAGTGATGTAAGAGAGCACATGACCTACACCCACAGTCAGTTGAGTATTGGACAGAGCTTATCAGCAAACATGGAGACAGCTCCTAACTTGTACCCTTTACCGTATATTCATAAATAGTTCTTAGAGTCAATAAAAACTTACAGTTAACCTAAGTATGACTTTGTCAGACCTACCAAACTGTAACTAACATTATACAACATGGTGGCCGCTTATGGAAAAACCGCAAACTTCCCAGAAAATGCAGAGAAAGACTAAAATGCTGGAAGACTGAGAAAAAATTCGGTAAAGCAGTCTAACCTGAAAAGAAGCTCCAGAAGAACAGGCGCAGAGGAAAATCACCAAGAAAATCTCAAAAAAAGGCTTGGAAGCTGAAGGTAAAATTCCTTACTATTGCAGAAGACTCATTGTTTTTGCTTTGAAAGTCCAGATTCATATCCTAAAGCACAAAGTCAGCAGACCTAGCAAGGGTGAGATTTTCTTTTAAATTCCAGGCTACATCAAGCCCCGAGAAATCTTTAAAAATTTCAGAGTCCGAAGTGCAGTTTGAAAAAAGCCATTGTTAAAAAGCCAATCCCTGAGTCCTTGCCTTTCGGAACTCGATCCGAAAGAATGTATCAATAATTAATTAAATACTTCAGGAGAATCATGACCTTTTAAACCCAGAGAAAGGCAAGCAAACACCAGGGTTCAACGAATTTGTGACTTTAAACATAAGCACTGAGCAAGAGAATTGTGCAGGCAGCCGTTCCAGGCGGCCATTGTTGAGAAAAAAGTCTTTTCAAGCTGAGCATGGTTGCCATTGTAGCAGAGCTCACCAAAAGCAGCAAAGGCAGGAAATCCCTTTATCTCCAAGTGAACGGGGCTGCCATCTTGAAATTCAGGAAATTCTTAATGTAGAGCCTATCCTTATAAAAATTTAACCATAGATCTGAATTCCACACTTCCAAATCAATTCAAACTAATCCAAGGCCCAGATCAATCATGTAATTGGGACTTTAGAGGAAAAGATACAGCATAGCTTTAGATTTAGACAAAAAGTCAGAAGCAAAGCAGGTTAACACACTGCTTTACTTGGTAAACCCAATTACGGATAACATTAATGCAAGACAGGGAAGCAATGAATCAACTGCTACCTTTGAAGAAGTACTAAAACCTTCTGGTGTTTACTTTAATCTGAGAAGCAGATTAAAATACTTGAAAGAGCTAAATTTAACAAGCGAGACCAACAGCCAGGAGAAACTGTCCATTCGTTCTTCAATGATCTGTGCAGGATGGCAGAAGATTGTGGATACGGAGGCTTAAAATATGAACTCATCAGCGACAGAATAGTGGTAAGAGTAGCGGACAGTGCACTCTGATCTCACACAAGCAAAGGAAGATCTATCCCTGGAAAGGCAATCCAGATAGTTAGGTAGTCAGAACTCCATGATCAGCGCAGAACGACTTTAAGGGGAGAAAATAAATCATGGTACAGAGACAAACCCACAGTTCAGCTAGTTAAGCAACAAAAACACAGGGACACTCCAGGACAGGGAAAGCAATACCCAAACTGGCCAGCAGTACGACTATGCCAACACTTTGGAGTAAAACACAATGTCCTGCATTTTCAGCCAATGTTTTTAATGCAATAGGATTGGATACTAATGCAAACTGTGCAGGGAGAAAGCCCTGAAAATCTCAGAAGGCCCAAAGATCATCCACAAGGTCGAGACTGCAAGTCCGGAAGACACACAGCCATGCTTCTTGGGTGAGGTTAAAGATCTTGGTCTCTCATTTTAGAATGTGGACATTTCAGTCAATGGCCACTTGACAATTTTAAATTAGACACACACACCAGTGTAACAGGCCTGTCAGGCAAAGAAATGTGACTAAAAGACCTCTGGCTTTGAACAACAGACACACTACTGTATGGGCTCAAAGGAATCTGACTTCCAGTCATAGGCATGATTTTAGAACCGCTAAATGCTAGCGGCAAACAAATCTTCACTCTGATGTATGTCATCCGTAACTAGCCTTTCTCTTTCTTGAGCAGACATGCTGTGTAGCCTTGGACCTCCTCAATATGTCAGACAATGTCAAAAAAACACTGTCGTTAATCATACAGAACTGCAAGTTCCCGAGTACTCAAACAAAAAAGAATATTCCTGCTGGGACTTCAGCTCTGAACTGTCTTCTCTCTTTGTGGAGCAGGATTATCCGTTCTTGTTCCAGGTGCCAGAACACCTACAATGTTCAGACAAGCCAACCACCCAAGAGCTACCCACGACACCTCCAGTGGAGGATGTAAAAGAGAGCGACCAGCAGTCTGATGAGGCTCAACCTCCAGCTCCAACGATGGTACAGCAGGTAAATGCTGCAACTACCAAACATACGCTGCAACTCCAGTCAGAATGCCAAAGTCACAAAAGACGCTGGAACCAGGTGACAGCCATCCATTGCTGAAAGCGAAATGCAGAGTTGAGCGTACCACTACAACTCGTTCTAGTGACAGGAATGCTCATCCTCCACCACTACCCACATAACGATGTAAGAAGCAAAAGAAATGACAAGGAGATAAGTACAATGTTCATCCGCCCCACAACAAAGGAGTTAGGGAGCAACCACTGACCAGTGCAACGACCGAACTGACCAAGTATAGTTCAACAGGAAAGAATGAAAGAAAAGGATTAAAACTCACCCAGATGCCAGAACGACCTCCAAACCTGCAGGAAGGACCAGCAGAGACAGAGCCTACTACTCCTCCAACAGCAGTGCAAACTAGATATGGAAGGGTTATAAGGCCTTCAGACCACCTGAACTTTTGAATTCAAGGTCTTGAAGTGGGAGAGATAGAGTAGTAACAATGTAGTAATGACAATGTAAAGGTATGATAGTAATAACAATGTGAGACATAAGGTAAACTATAATCACAAAATATATTGAATAAAGACTTGGGGGAGGTGTAGTATAAGGGTCTGGCACATATATGGTGAACATGGAACTGAGTACAGTACTGTCCACACAATGATTTAAGAGAGCACATGACCTGCACCCAGGGTCAGTTGAGTATGGGACAGAGCCATGCATATCAGCAACCATGGAGAGAGCTCCTAGATTGTACCCTTTACTGCATATTTGTAAATAGTTCTAAGAGTCAATAAAGACTTGCAAGTTAACCTACATATGACTATGAAGATTTCTTCAGATCTACCAAACTGTAACTAATGCCATACAACAATACGATCACTTGATTTCACACTCGCAACCCCAAGCTCAGATACTGAAACTACATGTAATTTACAAGACAGCAAAGATGCAGGATCTGTAGGTAGTGAGATACCAGGCATGAGAGGCCTGCAGTCAGGGTAAGGGGCAGGGATAGTACAGCTGTCAGCTCGCAGGACAACAAGATGACACACATGTCCTATTGTATAGGAATCAAATGAACACTTTGGTGGGGCAGTATACAGTAAAATACTGATGGGTATGCACAACCAAAAGCTTGGTGTATTGACAGGCCTGTCAAAAAGGCTGTGGTTGCTGTCAAGGGACATGGAGTGCCAACTTGCCAGAAGGCTTTGTGCAGAGCTTGGATCCCTTCTTTTCCAGCATGGGGTGGTGGCCAATGCCATTATTACGTTTGTGAATGATGCAGCATCCACTGGCTGATGTCACAACTTCCATTGCAGTACAAGCACCAGCCACTCAACATCTAAGTGATGCCATACAAGCTCAGATTGCTCAGTCATAACTGTGAATTACAGTGTGCAAAAGTGGTTGCAGGCTACCACAGCAGTCTGATAAACTGACCCCAACACATTACAAGGATTGTTTGAGGTGCTGTCGCAGAGAAGAGGAAGTGGCTCCATATGGATCAGGAACCTGCTGTCCTCTCTCAGGAAGATAGCATTCACCTTCTCACTCCTGTCACTTCACTCATGATCTTACTGTTGCCGGTCAGCCAGCCAGCCCAGACTGTTGCACCCCGGAAAGATTGTGCAGCTTACTGCCAGGCCCTGAAGGCCCACAGTTGCATAAGGCTGTCCTACAAGTGAAAGTCAATAGCTTTCCACCAGCCATGCTGTAGCCGCTGGGAGAGCACCAGTTAGAGCACTGGCACAGGCCAAGGCACATGAAAGACAGGCACTAAGGGAATGCACAAGGGCGTTTATTTAGCTTTTGTATGTAGGTGGAGGAATAGTGGTATTGTCGCTGGGCTAGTAATCTAGAGACTGGGGGTGGTGCAATGGGGACCAGGGTACGAAAACCACCATGGCAGATGGTGAAATTTGAATTCAATAAAAATCTGAAATTAAAGGTCTAATAATGGCCTTGAAACTATTGTCGAAAAAACCCATTGGTTCACTGATGCCTTTAGGGAAGGAAATCTGCCATCCTTATCTGGTCTGGCCTACATGTGACTCCAGACCCTCAGGAATATGGTTGACTCTTAAATGCCCTCTGAAATGGCTTAGCAAGTCACTTAGTTGCATCAAACCACTAAAAGGAATGAAACCGGATGGATCACCCAACATCGACCTAGGCATCGGAAATGACACTGCAAACCGAGCCTTGTCAGCCCTGCAAAGTCCTCCTTACTAAGATCTGGGGGCTAGTGCCAAAACTGGGAGAGCTGTCTCATAGACTAGTCAAGCAACAGCCTGACTTGGTCATACTCAAGGAATCCTACCTTACAGATAATGTCCAAGACACCACCATTACCATCCATGAGTATGTCCTATCCCACCAGCAGGACAGACCCAGCAGAGGTGACAGCACAGTAGTATACACTTGGGGGGGATTTGCCCTGGGAGTCCTCAGCATCGACTCCAGACCCCATGAAGTCTCATAGCATCAGGTCAAACATGGGCAAGGAAACCTCCTGCTGATTTCCATGTACTGCCCTCCCCCTGCTGATGAATCAGTACTCCTCCACGTTGAACACCATTTGGAGGAAGCACTGAGGGTGGCAAGGGCACCAAATGTACTCTGGATGAGAGACTTCAATGTCCATCACCAAGGGCAGCTCAGTAACACCATTACAGACCGAGCTGGCTGAGTCCAAAAGGACGTAGCTGCTAAACTGGGTCTGTGGCAGGTGGTAAGGGAAGCAATAAGAGGGAAAAATATACATGACCTCATCCTCACCAACCTGCCTGCTGCAGGTGCATCTGTCCATGACAGTATCGGTAGGAGTGACCACCCCACAGTCCTTGAGGAGACGACGTCCGTCTTCACATTGGGGATACCCTCCATCATGTTGTGTGGCACTGCCACCTTGCTAAGTGGGATAAATTATGAACAGATCTAGCAACTCAAGACTGGGCATCCATGAGGCGCTGTGGGCCATCTGTACCAGAATTGTACTCAACCACAATCTGTAACCTCATGGCCCGGCATATTCCCCCCATTACCATCAAAACAGGGGATCAACCCTGGTTCAATGAGGAGTGCAGGAGCAGTACCAGGCATACCTAAAAATGAGGTGTCAACCCTCAGGTGAAGCTACAACACAGGGCTACTTGCATGCCAAACAGCATAAGCAGCAAGCAATGGACGTATCTAAGCGATTCCACAACCAATGGATCAGATTCAAGATCTGCAGTCCTGCCACGTCCAGTCATGAATGGTGGTGGACAATTAAACAATTCACTGGAGGAGGAGGCTCCACAAATATCCCCATCCTCAATGATGGGGGAGCCCAGCACATCGGTTCAAAAGGCTGAAGCGTTTGCAACAATCATCAGCCAGAAGTGCCGTGTGGATGATTCATGTCAGCCTCCTCCGGATGTCTGCAGCGTCACGGATGCCAGCCTTCATCCAATTTGATTCATTCCATGTGATATCAAGAAACGGCTGAAAGCATTGAATACTGCAAACGCGATGGGCTCTGACAATGTTCTGACTATACTGCTGAATACTTGTGCTCCAGAACCTGCTGTACCGCTAGGAAAGCTGTTCCAGTACAGCTATAACACTGGCATCTACCCGGCAATGTGGAAAATTGCCCAGGTATGTCCTGCACACAAAAAGCAGGATAAATCCAACCCGGCCAATTACCACCCCATCAGTCTACTCTCCATCATCAATAAAGCGATGGAAGGAATCATCAACAGTGCTATCAAGTGGCACTTGCTTAGCAATAACCTGTTGACTGACGCTCAGCTTGGGTTCTGCCAGGGCCACTTAGCTCCTGACTTCATTACAACCTTGGTTCAAACATGGACAAAAGAGCTGAGTTCCAGGGGTAACATGAGAGTGACTGCCCTTGACATCAAGTAAGCATTTGACCGAGTGTGGCATCAAAGAGCCCTAGCAAAACTTGAGTCAATGGGAAGCAGGGAGAAAACTCTCTGGTGGTTGGTGTCGTACCTAGCACAAAGGAAGATGGTTGCGGTTGTTGGAGGTCAATCATCTAGTTCCAGGATATTACTGCAGGAGTTCTGCAGGGTAGTGTAGATAATGGTAGGCACAACCATCTTCAGCTGCTTCATCAGCAACCTTCCTTCCATCCATCCTAAGGTCAGAAGTGGGGATGTTCGCTGATAATTGCACAATGTTCAGCACCATTCGCGTCTCCGCAGATACTGAAGCAGTCACATTCAAATGCAGCAAGACCTGGACAATGTCCAGGCTTGGGCTGACAAGCGGCAATTAACATTTGTGCCACACAACTGCCAGGCAATGGCCATCTCCAACAAGAGAGAATCTAAGCATCGCCCTTTGACATTCAATGGCATTACCATCGCTGAATCCCCCACTATCAACATCCTGGGAGTTACCATTGACCAGAAACTGAACTGGCCCAGCCATATAAGTACTGTGGCTACAAGAGCAGGTCAGAGGTTAGGGATCCTGCAGCGAGTAACCCACCACCTGACTTCCCAAAGCCATCTACAAGACACAATTCAGGAGTGTGATGGAATACTCTCCACTTGCCTGGATGAGTGTCACTCCAACAACACTCAAGAAGCCTGACACCATCCAGGACAAAGCGGCCGCTTGATTGGCACCCCATCCACAAACATTCACTCTGTCCACCACCAACACAGCAGTGTTACCATCTCAGGAATGCACCAAGCCTCATTGGATAGCACCTTCCAAACCCATGACCGCTATCATCTAGAAGGACAAGGGCAGCAGACACCATGAGAACACCACCATCTGGAAGTTCCTCTCCAAGCCTCTCACTATGCTGACTTGGAAATATATCGCTGTTCCTTCACCCTTGCTGGGTCATAATCCTGGAACTCCTGCCCTAACTGCACTGTGGGTGTACCTACACCACTGCAGCAGGTCAAGAAGGCAGCTCACCATCACCTTCTCAAGGACAATTAGGGATGGGCAATAAATGCTGGCCTAGGCAATGATGCCCACATCCCATGAATTTATTTTTAAAAATAGCATATTTTCACATAAAATGTTTAATTTGTCTTGGCTTTTATTTTCGCATTGTGGCCAAGCAGATGCTGTGATAATCAGAGACAGGGAAGGTGTGGGATTTTGATGACTGGGAAATTGGAGATGTAGTTACTAGTACTACACTCAGATGAGTTCTTCACAGAAAACCTGCCTAAGGTGCCACCTGCCACTCAACTATGCACTGTATAGCTGGTAGAAAGAATTGTGCCTTCATGACAGGGAGGGTCCACAGCATGCAGGAGACCATCAGCTTGACACCCACTCTATTGAGTTCTTTAGTGCTCCTTCATAGAGGTCTAGGCAGCAGAAGCATTGGTACTGCATGTCAATGGTCTGCTCTATAACACTTCATGAGGCAGCATGGATTTCATTAGTTGCATGCTGCTCTTGTATGTGTAGGTTAAGCGACAGATTCATCAGTCATGTCATCAGTGGTAGCCCTTGTTGCCTAATAGCTACTCTTTTATGGTGGCTCAAATGGAGATGGCACAGCAGATTGTCACAGAATGAAGGCATCATGACTGCTGCTAGATTACCAGGCATTGACCTGCATAACGTGCTGCCTATGGTCACACAGCAACTGGGCATTGAGAAAGTGGAATCCTTTTTGGTTCTAGGTTAGGGGAGAGTTGACATGCGATGCCTTTAAAGCAATGTACATGCAGTCAATGGTATCCTGCATCATGGGGAAGCCATGTATTCACTCTGTCTGCTTTTCTGTGGCAAGAGAAAATGAAATGTAGTTGGCTGTCAATGAGTAGACAGAGCTTCAGTGACTTCCCTTATCCAGCATTGAAAGGCAAGCTATAAGATGTTGCAAATGGAAGAAGCCATGATTACCTTCCTAGCTATTGGCAATGCCAACCTTGCCTTGTTTTGAGGTTGCAGCTGTGGCAGATATCAGTGAGGGCTGTCCTCACTGAAGCAAAGACATTTCATGCATTGCTGCTCACTGACATTCAGGTAGGAGAATTGCTTCTTGACTGTGGGCTCTTGATGAGAGTCTTCTCCACTTCCTCCTACCAACTTGTTCTCCTCTCAATGCCATCTGCTTACCCTCCCTATTATGTTGTATTCCAAGGATAATATATACTAATACACCCAGGTCTGAGGGCAACTGGTTTGTTCAGAAGCCTCGAAGTCAGCAACTTGTCCTTCGGCACCTGCCATACCACTCCCGCTAGGCGTTGCAACTTTGAACAACTATAGAAAGCACCAACTACTTCTGGAATTGAAGTAAAAGCCAGAAATAATCAACCAGTAACTTGCCTATAAGTAGTTGATGATGATCCCCTTTGATAGCAATGGCTGAGTGTCCTTCCTACTGTAGAACACATGTGTGAGACTAAGAAAGGGCATTACTGGGGAGTTGAACTCAAAAATGACATCACTGGCATCAAATCAGCATTGCATGCATGACACCATGATTTGCCCGCTCTGAATAATTCCAGCAGACATTCACTGCATGCATGCTAGCGCCTTGACAAATATAGTGTCTGGCGCTTTTCTCCCCCACAAATGTCCACGTGTGTTTGCCTTTTTGGTGCTTAAGGGCCATTCATACAAATAACGTTGAAAACTATCCTGGTTTCCCACCTCAAAGTATTGCAGTAGCTTTACTCAAAGGAGACATTATTAGAGGAGAATTTCTTGCTAGTATTAGCGAATGAGTTGGGTGGTTTAATGACCCTAAGTGGTGAGCTTTGAGTAGAAAATATTAATATGATATAGAACAGAAAATGCTGGAAATACTAAGCAGGCTGAATCTTATGTGCCCATGTGGGGTGTGTTTTCGATGCAGAGCCACTTAAAATATGTCGGGTGGCACCCAACCCAGAGTTGACCCCCATAATACACTCAGTAATGTTCCTGCCCGGTTGGTGGGTGCCGAAATCAGCAGCTGTTCACCATATGTAAATAAATGATTCAAGGTCAACTAGGTTTGTTAGCAAACCTATTGACCAGGATAATGCGCTGCCCACACCATAATATTGTTGCCATGGACAGGTAGGCGTGAGTGGGCAGGCAGGAGTGGGCAGATGAGAAAACTTAGGAAGGTAGGGGGCACCTCATTCAGGTGGGCGGGGGGGTGCCCTGCCCTGTGTGCATCAGGTGCAACACTCCAAGATGTCACCCCGCTCCCCCGCCCCCTCCTCACCCCCTTCCACCCTCACCACCTGCCCTCCAAATCTCGGCATCCCCCCCTCCAGTCCCTCACCCCATTCCCTGGGCTTTCAGATCCCACCCTGCCTAAAACCCCAGGACTTACCCGGTTCCAGCATGCTCCTTCTTGTAGTTCCGGCAGTGCTCACTACTGCGCCCTGGCACTGCCAGGACTGCAAGAGCTGTTGGCCAATCAGATTGGCTGGCAACTCTTGAGGCCAGGACTTCCTCCCACTGAGGGGCAAAAGTCCCACTCTTACCTTTAGGCAGCCCCGAGCATTTTATGGCTGCCGGGTGTGTTTCTTTCTGACCTGTCAGCTATTGGCTGACTTTCCTTCCATGGGGTTGGGGAGGGAGGCAAGGAGCAGTCCACACCTCCACCCCGTAAAATCCAGCCCAGCAGGTCAGCAACATCTGTGGAAAGAAAAACAGAGTCAATGGGCATAATTTTAACTGCCAAGAGGAGGCAGATACTGGTGTGGGCAGCAGGTTCAAGCCCCGAAAAGTGATGGTGGGTCCAGAACCCAACATGATCCTGCCCACTTCTGGGTTTAACCTGGAGGGGTCTGTAGGCAAGCAGACAATCCTCCGTGGGGCTCCGGGGAAGTAATTTCAATATGTTAACCCCCCAATTAACTGAAGATTTAACACAGAATTCTGGCTTTAACAGCCAGCTCATGGATTTCCTGAGCTGTGTGGAACTCATCAGGGTCAATGAGATGAGACCCCAGTGGGGAATGCCTAGGAAGTGAAACTGACAGGCTGGGAAGCCTGAAACTGAAGAGCTGCAGCCAGGCCAAGGTGAGGGGATACAATTCACAGCATTTCTGCTGAGAGTCCTGTCACAGCTTGACAGATGACTTCCAACTTCTTGGAAGTCAGTTCACCTGTCTTGTACTTCACTCGCCTTAAACTGCACTTCCCTGCTATCAGCCCTCCCTGCAGCATGAGAACAGTTAATGCAGCTCAACCTTAGACCTCTGATAAACAAGAGGAGCAGTACTAGCATCACCAGTAGCAGTAACAGCTTCCTTCTCCTCAGCCACATGCCACTTCACAGGACAGAGTGGGTAGACACAGAGAACCAGCTGGGAGGAAGCAAGACCTCCAACACAAGTTCTACAGGCATTTGATCAGCACTATCGGCAGGGGTGTGCATCAGACCCCTCATGAGGCTCAGACTTTCACAGCAGGTTGTTGCTGATGTCTGCAGCCTTCGGGAACAGGACCACTTTCCCAGTGGGCCATCAAAGCACCTGTCATTGGAGGGCCAACCCCACCCCCTTCCATCCCAGGTCCCTCCATCCCACCAATGTTGTGCGCTCTCTTCTCCCGCAAGGAGGAAAAAGAGCAAGATATGAGTGTAAGAAATGGATTGTCTGGAGAGGACAGAAGAACATCTGTGGAGGATGACTATGAGGCAGGGGTGTGACAGAGCGAGTTTTGGTTGTTCAGATGGGGTTGTGAGAAGGTGCCTGGAGAGAGAGGAATGAGTGCAGCTGCAAGGTGTGTTGTTCTGAGGAGCGCTGTGCAGGAGAATGCTGTGAAGCCAGAGTGTGGGGGTTGGCACCTGTAAGTGTTACGTCTCTCACCTTTCCTTCCCTCCTGAGGTCCTTGAATCTATTGGTGCACTGTATCCAGGTCTGAGGAACCACACTTCTGCTGCTCACTTCCTTAGCCACTTCCATCCAACATCTGCTTGGCTTGAGAAGCTGGCCTCTTCTGTCCATGTAAACTTTAACTCGCTTCAGTCTCAGATCCTGCAGGAGAACATCTGGATAAGAGTCAAAGACCCAGTGAGCAGTCTTTCCAGGTCTTCTTTCCAGTCCTGTGTTTGCTGAAGCCTCAAACCATTGGACAGTCCAGCCATTCTGACGATTGTCAGGACCCCTTTAATTAGAAATCCTTCCTTTGACAGATTTGTTGTGTCATCCCAACCAGCCTCTCTGACTGACCAGGAAACCCAGATGTGAGTTGGTAATGCTGCAGCTGAGTTAAAGAGTCATGTCAAAGTCTGTTTCAATTACAAACAGGTTCCTGATCCACTACCAGCTTCCCCTTACATACAGGTCTGGTAAGGTAATATTCTGCCCAACGTTTCAGGTTGACAGCACACTTCATCAGTTTCTCTCTCCACAGCAGCCTGATGTGCTGAGTTCCATGATATTCTATTTTTATTTCAGCTTTCTAGAATACACAATATTTTGCTTTTGTATGCATATGCTATACTTCATCTATTTTCAGTTACTACAGATGATCGTAAACTGTAAACATTAAAATGTTTTGTGAGAACTCGTAACACCTGAAGTAAAAAAAGATCAGTGGCAGAAAAAGAGACCTTCAGCCGAGCAGAAAAATGTAAGCAACTTGCGAAAAGAAACTTGTAAGTACAAGTCTCACTCTAGGATTTGAATACAGCATCCAGGCTGACAGTCCTATGCAATATGCTGTATTATCAGAAGTGCTAATCTTTGGTTGAAGTGTCAAAGTGATGCCCTGTTTGCTTATGTCAGCAGTTCAGATGAATGTTAAAGATCCCAAAGCATTATCCTGGCATCACAGACATTACTTCCTCAACCAAAGCTACTAAAAATATTAAGTGATCGTTCATCTCATTTTGTAATCTTGCTGTGCACAACATGGCTGCCATGTTTGTCTATATTACAGTTGTCACTGACATAACAGTCATGGCACTTCAAAATATTTCATTACATGTAAAACATTTTGGGATAAGTTACTATATAAATGAAAGGTTTGTCATTATACTCTAGCTTGCCCAGCAGAGAACTGACAAGATAGGACTACTTGTCCATTTTACACCTCACCTGATTTTCAATAGAAACTAAAATTAGCCAGGGTGTCACATGGGTGGCTGATCAATCCCATAAGATTTTCGATGGACAATTTAGGTTAAATTTACCCTCAAGTCTTTCTTGATCGAAAATGAATGTCACAACGACAGTTCTGCTGATCCAAGATACATATGATATCATCATGTCCAGCTGGTTATACCATCCATACAGGTACACTAGGTGCTACCATGTACCTTTCTATCCCATGTGTGGTTCTCAACCATCTTTTAAAAAGTAAGTCAATCCTGTTTGTGCATTATGCTCCCTAACTGTCTGTATTTACTTGGGAGTGCTGTGTGACCTGTATATTAAAAATATAAATATATGGAAGATTGTACAACTTTATGTGGACTATGATTGATTCATCTATGCATGCCCTTTATATACGAGTGCTTTGTGACCCCATATGTATCGTGAACACAGATCTGGATATCTTGCAGTGCTAATGCCTTTTTTCAAATAAATGACTGGCTGGATTTTCAAAAAAATACAATGACATTGTAAAATTACTTTCCTTTCACAAGGTTATGATAAATGTTTCTTACTTAATGAATGGTGGGGGCCCTATTGGTTTATTGCCCACATTTGCAAAAACCATAGAAATATTTAATGAAATGCATGATTTAGTATTTATGCTGAACATTGCAAAAGGCCCATGGTACTGTAACAGACAGGAGGGGGTTTAATTTAGAACAGCCCTGATTTCTCCAATCACTACGCAAGCGTAAACAGAAAAGGTGTTTTTGATTTTTGATTTCCCCCTTTATAAGTTGTGGCATATTTTCCTCAAATCTTCAGTTTTGAAGCGATCCAATCCTTTATTAATAACCCCCACAGCAAATTCAAGGTAAGGTAAAATAAGAAGGGTAGTTTATTTTACACACACACAAAACGTGGGAAGAGGTTTTGCAATGTCCACCCCTTTTTGCATTCATACAATTAAAAGAGGGAGAAAAGAAAGAATGGGATTCGGGGCAAAGACCACAATAAAAATAAGAATTATGTTTTCACATGAATTCAGAGTCCAGAATCAAATTCCAATGAGGAATTATTTTGCAGATGTTGGCTGGCTGAAGACTGATGGTGTAAGACTCGCTTTTCCTGTGGTATTGAGGTCCCAAGATGAAATCGGCATGCAGAGATTAAACAATCACCAGTAGGTGATAATACAAAATCTTCCCAGCAGGGTCAAGTTAGATGGGGGCCATTTGTCCAACCTGGCCAGAGCTTGCTTCTGTGTGGCTTGCCAATTAGATGTTAAACAGCAGACTGAAGATAAAATCCAAGAGCTGTACAATTAAAGTAATTCAAACAGCTCAAGTCTCAGTCACGTGACAGGGTCAAGTTTTCAGCTAATGAGGCCCTTTGGTAAAACCCATTGTGTTTTGAGCAGGTAACTGTAGAACCATTAGCACAATGTTGGAGATGAGGTGTCACAAATAGCTCTGCCTTTGTCCATGGCTAGCTGGCGCAGACATCTCATCTACTATCCTTGTTGTTGATTTGGCTGGAATGTTTGTGCAATGTAAAGAGTTACATTCCAGGGGTTTGAGGTATTAGCCTTTATCCATTTTTAAACTGCTCAGAAACTTCCTGAACTACCACCACGTGGTCAGTAGTGGTCATTTTACCAGTCCAGCCATTTGTCCATTTAAACTAACAGAATTTAAACCAGAAAATATGGAACAGAAACAAATTTATTTTAGATTTTTTTTTCGTGCCATCTTGGCAAGACAGTACTCATACAGTTAATGTACATAAATTTTTATTTTCCCACATAGACTGAAAATGTCTTTGGCTTTACCCATATGGAACATAGTCATGTTGATTTACAGGTAATAACTGAGGCCATTAGGATGATGACCTGGAGGGGGCTGATGCAGGCTCAAAGCTCTTATAATAATGATGACTATCTCCATGACTGATAAATACCTATACTGACTCCAATTAACTAGATTTTAAACAGAAGGCAAGGAAGAATATCCTATTTTCACTGGACAGGATTTCATATTCTTGCCTACTTGATATACATTACATGGTAACATAAAAACGTAAGAAATAGGAGCAGCAGTAGCCCATACAACCCTTCAAGCCTGCACTATCATTCAATAGGATCATGGCCAAGCTTTTACATTAAATCCACTTTCCCATCCCATCCCCATATCCCTTGATTCCTTGAGTGCCCAAGAATCTACAATCTTAGTCTTGAATATTTACAATGACTCAGCATTCACAGTCTTCTGGGTAGAGAATTCCAAAGATTCACTAGCTTCTAAGTGACAGAATTTCTCTTTATTTCAGTCCTAGACGACCAAACCCTTATCATGAGATAATGACCCCAGGCTCTAGATGCTCCTGTCAGGGGGAAACAGCTTTTCTGCACCCACCATGTCAAGCCCTCTAAGAATTTTATTCATTAAGAACGCCTCCCAAGCTTCCAAAATCCAGAGGCTATCAGCCCATTCTACTCAATCTCCATCTATAGGTCAGCCCTCTCATTCCAGGAATCAGTCTAGTGAACCTTCTTTGCACCTGTTTTACGGCTCCCTTAGGTAAGACGACCAAAACTGTACACAGTATCTCCGGTGCAGCAAGACTTGCTTACTCTTATACTACAACTCCATAGCAAAAAAGCTAATGTACCATTTGCCTTCCTAATTGTTTGCTGTACCTGCATTTTAACTTCTTGTGATACGGTACAAGTACTCCCAAATCTCTCTGAATGCAAACTCTTACAAGTCTCTCAACTTTCAAAAAATATTCTGGTTCTCCACTCTTCCTACCAAAGTAACTAATTCCACACTTCCCTACATCATGCTCCATATTCAGCTTCTTTTCCAATCACATAACCGGTCTAAGTCCTTTTGCAGCCTCTCACAGCTCTTTCCCACCTAGCTTTGTATCGTCAGCAAACTTGGGGGAGGGTTTTTCCCTTATTGGGCAGGCTCAGCGGGGATGGGTGGGGGCAGTCGGGGAGCTGACCACTGCCCACAATCGGGGCTGGACCACGATTTCAAGCTGGTGGGCCAATGAAGGCCTACTTGGCTGCCTGTGGAGGGGGGAGGTGGGGTGGGGGGGAGGGCAATAGTGCAAGTTTGTGCACACACATGGGTGCACGCTGGAAAAGCTCATCGAGGCACAGACTGCCTCAGGGAGCTGACAAGTTTAAAACACTAAAAAGAAAGATTTTTAAAATGACTCTGTTACATGAGCAGAGACATGTTATTAATGGAATGTTTTAACTTTTATTTAATTTTTAATTGCTGTTGGAAACCTCACCCGCCCATGGATGAGGTTTCCTAAAAAGTGCAAAGGCCACTTGGCCATTTCACCTGCCCGCCAACTGTAAGGTTGGATGGGCAGCAGAAAATTTCATTCAATTACCTTTTTAATGGCCTTAATAGGCCTTTTAATTGTTGGCGGGCGTGCTGCTGATTCCCGTGCATGCCTGCCTACTGAAATATCATACAAGTGCGTGATGACGTCAGGATGCTCACCCGATGTCATCACGCATCATTTTACGCTCAGTCAGGTCAGGCGCGCATCTGCCCAACGAGCGTTATATTCTGGCCTTGGATATGTTGCACTCAGTCTCCTTATCTAAGTCACTGATACAGATTGGAAATAGTTTTTAGTCCCATTAATTTCTCCAGGACTTTCCCTTTCTAATATTAATTACCTTAAGTTTCTCACTCTCCCCTGACCCTTGTTTCTCTACACATCCTGATATGTTCTTTGTGGTTCCAATGCAAAGTCAGGCACAACATATTTTTTTATTACTTCTCCATCCCTCTCCATTGCATGATATTTAGCCAGTCTGTTCACAACCTTGGTGTCATAGTTAATCCCAAGATGAGCTTCCAACCTCATATTTGTGCCATCACTAAGATCACCTACTTCTATCTTCATAATATCACCCCACTTTGCCCAAGTCTAGGCTCATCTACTGGTGAAGATTTCATTCATGCCTTTATTACCTCTAGATTCAGCTATTCCAATGCACTCCTTGTTGGTTTCTAACATTCTACCGTTTGTAAACTTGAGGTCATTTAAAACTCTGCTGCCCCGTTCCCCTGTCACCCCTGTGCTTGCTGATCTACGTTGGCTGCCAATCAAGCAATGCTTTGATTTTAAGATTCTTGTCCTAGGTTTTAAACCCCTAGCCTCGCCCTTCCCTATCTCTGTAATCTCCACCACTCCCATGAGATATCTGCTTCTCTTATTCTGGCCTCTTGTGCATCTCCAATTGTAATTGCTCCACCATCTGGTGGCTACACCTTCGTTTGCTTAGCCCTCAAGTTCTGGAATACCCTCCCTACATCTCTCTGCCTCTCTATCTCACTTTCCTCCTCTAAGACATTCCTTAAAACCATTCTCTTTGACCAAGCTTTGGATCATCTGACTTAATATTTCCTTATGTGGCTCCATCATACTTTGTTTTATAATATTCCTGTGAAGAGCTTTGAGACGTTTCACTACTTTAAAGGCACTATATAAATAGAAGTTTTTGCTGTTGTTTAATTTCCATATTTCCTTATTCCCCATTATTATTTCTCTTGTCTCTACCTCTAATTTCTTCCTTTTTACATACATGTAAAAGCACTTCCAATTTGTTGTTATATTTCTTACTAGTTTACTTAGTGTATTTTCTCCCACCGTTTCATTTTATTGGTCATCCTTTATTGTTTTTTTTTAATTCTCCCATTCCTCAGGCGTGCTATTCTACTTGGCAACATGTAAGCCTCTTACTTTAATCTAATGTTATCCTTAACATCTCTAGTTAGCCACAGTTGGGCCGCCTTTCCAGTGAAGTTTCTTTTGATCAAAGGAATGTATATTCTATGGAATTTACAAATTACATTTTTAAATGTGTGCGATTGCTTATCTACCATTGTATCTTTTAATGTAATTTCTCAATCTATCTCAACCAACTCACTTTTCATACCTCTGTAAATGGCTTTGTTTAAATTTAAGACTAATTTGGACTTAACTGCATCACTCTCAAACTTAGTAAGAAAGTCTTTCATACGATGATCACTCTTCCCCAGAGGATCTTGGTGATTACTAATAAATCCTATCTAATTACACAATACTGGATTTAAAATATTCTGTTCCCTCATTGGTTTCTCAATATACTGTTCTAGAAAACTGTCTAAAATGCATTGTATTAACTTGTCCTCCTAGCGATTTCTGCCAATTTGGCTTGCCCGGACTATATGAAGATTAAAATCCTCCAAGATCGTTACAATACTCTTATTACATAGAGCTATAATTTGCTAATATTTTTACGAAAGCAAGCTTTTAAAAAAAAATGTCACAGGCTAAAAGAATGGCCCGAATATTTATGAGAGGTTGGGCGAGTGTGGGAGAGTTCGAAAACAGCCATAAAATCCATTGAGGCCAGTACACAAAGGGCCTACCGAGCTTAATCCATTATTATTTTTCATTAGAACTTTTAAAATTTGTTTACCACCTGGCTGACACCCAATTTGATAGTTTGGCCAGCTGCCAGAGGAAGGAAAGCGACAGCAGAAAGCTGCAGGTAAGCCCTTTGAGGTCAGTCCCCTGCAATTGCAAGGGGGCAGGCT
This sequence comes from Carcharodon carcharias, assembly GCF_017639515.1. NCBI lineage: Eukaryota > Metazoa > Chordata > Chondrichthyes > Lamniformes > Lamnidae > Carcharodon > Carcharodon carcharias. The sequence continues at coordinate 40,295,594 of NC_054470.1, forward strand.
GCAGGTCAGGGCTTAGGATGGCAGTATTTGAGTGTGATAGCAGAGTGGAGCAAGAGAGAGAGGCCATAGAGGATTGGTAATGGGAGCTCAACAATCGCAACAAAGGCTATAGAGAAACTGCAATCAGCAGAAAGGAGGCCAAAGGCTTCCAAGGAAAGCACTACTGCACCTCCTGGTCCACAAGGAATGCTCCTGTCTCCAATTTGTTGCCTCATTTCCTGAGCCTTGGGAAACCCATCTGGCAGCAGCTAAGTTCATATCAGACTCCCACCTTATGGAGGAATTTTGTGGAACACACGAGAGCAGGAAACATGGCGTGTGGAGTGACTTAAATAGGTGTGATGTGAAGTTTCAATTTTCCGACAGTGGGTTGAGAGGCAGAGATAACATCAGCGGCATATTTGCGGTGTGCTGAGGATTTCGCTGCCCTGTGGCGGGCTCATACCTGCTATACCTTTGCATGCCATGAATACTAATTAGCGTGAAACAGTTTTCAATAAAGTCCTACCCTTGGGATAAAGTTAGTGGCACACGATAATGTAGTGGCACTCGGTTCACAAACCTTTAAAGGTGGCATGCACCAGTCAGTTTTGTGCAGTTGTACCTAAGCTAAGCAGTTGTCCATGTTGAACTCTGTGGCACAGGCAGTGGATGTTGTTAGGTTGGTGTTCAGATGCAGGGAAGTTTTTTTTAATTCCTTCATGGGACGTGGGCTTCGCTGGCTAGACCAGCATTTATTGCTCATCCCTAGTTGCCCTTGAGAAGGTGATGGTGAGCTACCTTCTTGAACTGCTGCTGTCCCTGTGATATAGGTACACCCACAGTGCTGTTAGGGAGGGAATTCCAGATTTTGACCCAGCAACAGTGAAGGTACAGCAATATATTTTCAAGTCAGGATGGTGAGTGGCTTGGAAGGGAACTTCCAGGTGGTTTCTGCTGCCTTTGTCCTTCTAGATGGAAGAGGTTGTGGGTTTGGAAGGTGCTGTCTAAGGAGCCTTGGTGAATTCCTGCAGTGCATCTTATAGATGGTACACACTGCTGCTACTGTGTGTCAGTGGTGGTGGGAGTGAATGTTTGTGGATGTGGTGCCAATCAAGTGCACTGGAGGGGTGGGAGGGTGAACAGGCGGTATGCAGGGAGGTGCAGTGTGGGAAGGGTATAATGTCTTGGGTTTGGTAGTCTTGTAAAGGTGGGGCCGTGGGGGTGGGGGTAGGGAGAGGCAGTGGTTCTAAGAAGGGACCAAAAGGTTGATGATAGGCCTAAAGGGCAGAGGCAGTGTTATCAATGTAGGGGTCCTGAGGGTCTAATTGAGGGTGCTGGATGGCGGAGGGAAAAGTCACAGTCACAGCACTGGCACCCCGTCCACCGCCTTAAAGATTCACTCCCAACACCACTGATGCATCATGGCAGCAATGTACACCATCTAGAAGATGTAATGCAGCAACTCACCAAAACTTCTTCAACAGCACCTTCTGAACCCATGCCCTGTACCATCTAGAAGGAGAAGGGCAGCAGATGCATGGGAACACCACCCCCTGCAACTTGCCCTCCAACCCACACACCATCCTGACTTGGAACTGTAGCGCCATTCCTTCACAGCTGCTGGGTCTAAATCCTGGAACTCTCTTCCTACATCACAAAGACTGCAGCAGTTCAAGATGGCAGCTCACAGCCACTTTTCAAGGGTAATTAGGGATGGACAGTAAATGCCGGACTTACCAGCGACATCCACATCCTGTGAATGCATAAAAATAAAGTCAATGGGAGAGAGTTATATTCGCTTTGGGGGCAGGTCCAGAGTCAGGGTCAGCTATTCGAAAGTCTCATGGGGTGGATCATGAAAGTGGACAAAGACATGAAAGAGGAGGAGAATGGGAGAGTTCAGGGTCAGTGTGAGCATTTGGATGGTCGTGGGTGTAGGCACAGTGAGGAGGGATGAAATATACAGGGAAATGGTGATAGGGCCCAAGGTAACTGAGGTGAGAGGAAAGGTTATGCTGTGTAGATCAAGGGCGATGGAGGCAAGCATGAGGGTGACAGGAGGAGGATGGAAAGTACAGGAACGGGTTTGGAAGGTTACAAGCAACGTCTTTTCTTGTTCACTTCAAACGCACATAGGGATGCCAAGATTGCAAATCAAAGAGAGAGGAAGATCATTTTGGGTGGGTGGAGTTAAGGGTGTGCAAAATTGGCTGATTAAAGGGACTCCCTAATAATTAGTTAAATGGATGAGTACCGTGGGCAAGCATGTATGTCTGCCCCCTTCACACAGTGCAATTATTGCCATAACTATGGGTCTCATTCACCCGATATTCCTGCAACCTCGGGAGCAGAAGGGGAGAATAAGAAGATGGAGAATTCTTGCTATCCAACAACAGAGGCCACAAGGCCAACAAAACAGGCAGCAGCAGAGGAGGAGGCTGGTCTGAATGATGCAGACATCAAGGGAAGGCATTGGCGAAGGTGGGCACTGGCACATCAACACATCCAAAGGAAAAGAACAAACTACCTCCAGGCATCAGCGAGGTGATACTACAGACATTTGAGAAAGTCCTGGAAAATGGTCAGCCAAATATGTCAAGTTGTTCATCAAGACATGTAGCCATGTGGATTTGATGGAAATTCCACACCAGTGTCCCCAGTGTTACAGCAGTACTCAACTTCTACTCCAGAGGTGGCTTCCAGGGTGCAATGAGGGACATACGTGGCATCTCACAGGCTGGCACAGATAGGTGTATAAAGGAGGTGATTGATGTCCTCGGTAGTTGGGCCAACAATTTTATCCACTTCACCACCAATATAGACTGCCAGGCAGCAAGGTCAGCCACGTTCAGTGTCATTGCTCGAGTGCAAGGTGTCATTGGCTGCACTCACGTGGCCATAAAAGCTCCAGGGAATAGCCAGCTGCATTTGTAAGTCATAAAGGGTTTCACTCCATGAACGTACAACTGGTGTGCAACCACAGGAGAAGAATAATTCAGGTCTGTCTCGTTTCCTGGTCAGCTGTCACAAGGCATAAAGCTTGTGCTACTCACAGCTTCCAGAGCTTTTTGAAGCCCCAGCCCAAGTTGATGGATGGACCCTTGGTGACAATGGCTATTCCCGGAAAACATGGCTGATGATGCCAGTGAGGCATCCCCAGAGTGAAGCAGAGGAGCACTACAATCAAGCTCACACATCCACCAGCATCATCATTGAGCACACTTTTGGGCTGCTCAAAATGCTTTTCTGCTACCTTGACTGATCTAGAGGAGCTCTGCAATACACACCCCAGAGGATGTCAAGAATAATAGTGGTCTGCTGTGCATTGCAAAACCTGATGTTGCAACATGGACATATGTTGCAAGGGGGAGAACGCAAGGAATATCAGCCATCCTCAGAATTCTTGGAGAATGAGGAGGAGGCCATAAATCAAAATGAGCTTTTCATGGATGCTAGGGCCATGGAGAGATGCTCAAGAGATGTCAGGGACAAGCTGATCCACACAAGGTTTGCACAACAGTAACGTATCTGCAAGACCATCGCTCCATCGCTAAATCTCCATCACCTTCATGGAGCGTAGACCTAGCCCTGCCATTCTCCCTTGTTGAGTTAATTATAAACCTGCATCCTATACTACCTAGAATAGAACAGGGAGCAAAGCTTTGTCACACCCACCACATACACACTGAGTGCTGGTATCAAGTACATCTTAAGGGTATGTGGAATCCACATAATAGTCTGCCTTGCCCAATTATTTTGATCCAACACCATCATTAAAGTGTTTTGATTGAAACTGCACCCATCTCATTTCCACCAGCTGAAAGTAAATTGGGTCAATATCCTCTAGCATGCTTAGATGTGCCTACATTTTAAGCCATTTTAAGACAGAATAATTATCAGGGAAGTAACAATTCACATGAACATTCAACAAAGAATGCACAAAAAATGCAACGCATCTTTCAGGAATAGTGTCCATGTCCCTATCTCCTCTCTAGCCATTGCATTGTGAGAAACACAGAAACATAGAAAATAGGAGCAGGAGTAGATCATTCAGCCCTTACAGCCCACTCCGTCATTCAATATGATCATAGCTGATCCTGTATCTCAATGCCAGACTCCTGCTCTCTCCCCATATTCCTTGATGCCCTTAGGGTCTAGAAATCTATCTATTTCCTTCTTAAATATATTCAATGACTTGGCCTCCACAACACTCTGTGGTAGAGAATTCCACAGGTTCACCTCCCTCTAAGTAAAGAAGTTTCTCCTCATCTCAGTCCTAAATGGCCTACCCTGTATCCGGAGACTGTGACACCTTGTTCTAGACACCCCACCCAGTGGAAACATCAGCCCTGCGTCCAGTCTGTCCAGCCCTGTCAGAATTTTATACATTTCAATCAGATCCCCTCTCATTCTTCTAAACTCCACTGAATACAGACCTAGTCGACCCAATCTCTCCTCACATGACAATCCTACCATCCCAGCACCCCCTCTATGGCAAGTATATCCTTACTTAGGTAGTGAGACCAAAACTGCACATAATACTCCAAGTGTGGTCTCACCAAGGCCCTGTACAGCTGTGGTAAGACATCCTTGCTCCTGTACTCAAGTCCTCCCTCAATAAAGGCCAGCATGCCATTTGCCTTCTTAACTGCTTGCTGCACCAACATGCTTGCTTTCAGTGATTGGTGTACAAGGACACCCAGGCCCCTTTGTACATCAACATTTCCCAATCTATCATCATTTAAATAATACTCTACCATCCTGTTTTTCCTACCAAAGTGGATAACTTAACACTTATCCACATTATACTGCATCTGTCATGTCTTTGCCCACTCACTCAACCTGTTTAACTCACCTTGAAGTCTCATAACACCCTCCTCAGCACTTACATTCCCACCAAGTGTTGCCAGCAAACCTGGAAACATTACATTTTGTTCCCTCATCCAAATCATTGATATATTTGTGAATAGCTGGGGTCCAAGCACTGATCTCTGTCACCGCCTGCCATTCCGTTTATTCCTGCTCTCCGTTCCCTATCTACTAACCGATTCTCAATCTATGCCGATATATTACCCCCAATTCCATGTGCTTTAATTTTGCACACTAACCTTTTATGTGCGATGTTATCAAAGGCTTTCTGAAAATCTGTACACCACATCCACTGATGCTCCCTTATCTATTCTGCTAGTTACTTCCTCAAAAAACTCCAATAGGTTTGTCAAACATAATTTACCTTTCATAAATCCATGTTGACTTTGTCTAATCCCGCTGATTTTTTCGAAGTGTCCTGTTATCACATTCTTTATAATACTCTAGCATTTTCCCTACTACTGATGTCAGACTAACTGGCCTGTAATCCTCTGTTTTCTCCCTCCCTCCTTTTTTAAAGAGTGGGGTTACATTTGCCACCCTCCAATCTGCAGGGACTCTTTCAGAATCTACAGAATTTTGGAAGATGACAACCAACACATCCATTATTTCCATGGCCACCTCATTTAGTACCCTGGGATATAGATTATCAGGCCCTGGGGATTTATTGGCTTTCAGTCTCAATGATTTCTCCAGCACAGTTTTTTTTTTAGTAATATTAATGTCCTTCAATTCCTCCTCACTAGACCCTTGTTCCCTTAGCATTTCTGGAAAGTTATTTGTGTCTTCCTCTGTGAAGACAGAACTAAAGTAGTTGTTTAATTGCTCTGTCATTTCCTTGTTCTCCATTATAAATTCTCCTGGACTACAAGGGACCTACATTTGTCTTCACTAATCTTCCTCTTTTTACATATTTTGCAGTCCGCTTTTAAGTTCCTTGCAAGTTTACTCTCATACTTTATTTCAGGCTTGCTACTTTTTCCAGCAACTTTATATGGTTCTTCTTTGGATCTAACACTATCCTTAATTGCTTTTGTTAGCCATGGTTGGGCTGCTTTTCCTATTGTGTTTTTGTACCGGAAAGGAATGTCTAACTGTTGCAATGCTTAGATTAATTCCTTAAATATTTGCCTATCCACAGTCATGCCTTTTAATGAAGTTCCCTAAAATATCTTAGCCAACTCATGCCTCATACTTTTGTAGTTTCCTTTGTTTTGATTTAGGACGCTAGTTTCAAATCATTCTACTTCACTTTCCATCCTAATGAAGAGTTCTATCATTTTATGATCACTGTTCCAAAATGACTCTGCACACCAAGATTATTAATTAACTTCCTCTCATTGCACAATGTCAAATCTAGGATAGCCTGTACCCTAGTTGGTCCCTTGACATACTGGTCTACAAAACATGGGACAGTCCCCGACACTTCTCAATAATTACAAAGATTGCAGAAAAGAAATTACATTGTGCACATTTCAACAGATCATAAAGACACGGATAAATCGCCCATGCTACCTTAATGCTCATGTTTTTTTTTCAATTTTCTTTATCTACCACTATGTCCAGGTGCAACCCTGACATCAGCAGCTGAGGTGGAGGCAGCCTGCTCAGTTTCATGCTTGTTTCCTTGGATGACTGTAGTGGGTGTCCTCTGGAGGCATGGAGCTTTGAAAACTCCATCAGAGATTGGCATTAAGTCAAAATGCTCAGAGAACTGATGCAGACATGATGGGCCAAATGGCCTCCTTCTATACCATAACAATTCTGTGATTCTGTGATTCTGCGATTCAATTTGAGCACTTTGCACTTCATCACATCCATCCTGTGTGCCCATTTGCCACCAGGATGGTTGCCTCTTTTTCCCTACATCTGGTCGGTCCAGCCTCGCTGTCTGTGACAGATCGTGCTTCCTCTTCCCTAGCAATCTCTGTTGCCTCCTCCTTGGCAGCTGTAAGGGTTTGAGGTCATGAACTCCTCCTCCTCTCATGGGAATTATGGGTCTGCTTGTCCTCAGTACCACATTGTATCCAAGCACACACAAAAGGCAAACTTCCCACACACTTTGGCTTAAATTACCGTTGGCTCTAAGGCTGATCACACATTCACTCTTCTGGCATAGCTGCCCACTTGCATATATACATTATTGATGATCACGTAAGAGATGCCTGTTGAGGATGTGACACTCTATTTACCTTGGTAACCAGAGCAGATTGTTGATCCATTTCCTGCACTGGACCCAGGTTTGGCGCATGACGCCAATGTTGCTCACCTCCTCTGTCACCCCCGTCCAGGCCGCCTTGGTCTGTTTTGAGGGCCTTCTGATAACATCTTCAGGAAAGAGCACCTCCCACCTTTTCTTTATGCCTTGGAGGAGAACATGCAGGGAGGCAACGTTGAACTGTGAGGCTGGTCTGCAGTGTTAGTCTGACATGGAGTCTGATGGGGTGTTTGAATGAATCTCTGACAGATATGGCATTCTCCAGCACCTGTGTGTTTTGCCGTGATGCACATCCTACCTGTTTGACCAGGAGGCTCTTTAACAGGCTACCCGTCAATGCAGCATTGTCAACTGATGGTGGGTTTCACTAATAAAAAGTTTCCATCACCGCTAAATCGCAAATGTTTTCCAAGTGCATTGCTGGCACTCGCATAGGAAACGACAAAAATTCAGAGAACGGAAGTGACACACAGCTCCGATTACCGGCACGCTGTTGACAAAATCCTGGTCATGCTGTGGGAATCTGATTTGCAAATGACACCAAAGTGCCCTGCCACTCCAAAACAAGACCCTCACATGCCTTGCTACCCAACACCGTAAAAATGGCAGATGCTTGGATAACATCTTCCTATCACAAAAACGGAAGGTGGCAGAGTGTCTGGCAGGCACTGGACATATGCCTGAAATGACCTCCTTGTCCCATGTAAATGAGGTGTCTTACCATTTACCCGGAAAATTCCAGTGCTGGTGGGCACCTCCTGTCACAATCCTAGCATAAGTGCCAAGATAATAATCCACATAATTTTGGGGCTGCACTGACTATGACTGCTTCATTAGTCTATGTAGAACACAGTACTGTAGGTTAAAAATTTCACTCTCAGAATTAGCCAGTGATTCACCTAACACTATTACAATTAAGGAAAGAAAATAAAGAAACTGTAAATGCTGGAAATATGAAATAAAAACATAAAATATAGGAAATGCCCAGCAGGTCAATTTTTGTATTGGATACAGATGAAAGTTTGCATCTGAAATGTTAATTTATCTTTCTCTTTCAAATGCTGATGGATCTGCTAGGCATTCCCAACATTTTCTGTTATTATTTAATTTTTCATTTGCATCTTCACAGTCTGCAGTTCTGGATATATTTTAATCATAGAGGAGGGTTATATAACTCGTGTAGGTATCTTCTGGAACTACAAGAGCTAAATAAAGAGCCGTCTACTGTGAAATTTACAATATGTTCTTTTGAAACGCAGAAACAAGAGATTACTAAATTGCAGAATTACTGAGTGACTCATGAATGATTCACCAGGGAATCGTGGCAATTTAACTTTCGACTTGTTTATGATGCTTTTTGCATTGCTAAAGTGTATCACCAACAACAACAACAGCTTGCTGCTTTATAGCACCTTTAATGTAGGAAACCAATCCAAGATGCTACACAGAGGTGTAATCAGACAAAAATGGATGCTCTGGTGAACAAGAATATATCTGTGAGGGGACTAAAGGTTTGTCAAAGAGATGGGTTTTAAGGAGGTTCTTAAGGAAGAGTGAGAGATAGAAAATTTGAAGGAGGAATTTTAGAGCTTAAGGTCTAAAATACTAAAAGTACTACTGCTAAAGATGGGATGAAGGCATTGAGAAATGCATGAGATGCCAGAGTCAGAGAAACAGAAAGTTTTAGAAGGGGTTCCGAAAGTTCCGAACAAGAGTCAAATTGGACTCGAAACATTGGGTTCAATATTACGGGGGGAGTGGAACGGATGGCTCACTCGCCCCAACCGCTCAATGCAAGGTTGGCTTGGAGCCGGGCTGCCTAAACAAACTCACCGGGGAGGAAGTCCTGCCCTCGGGAGCTGCCAGCCAATCTGATTAAGGCTGTGGTCAGCTAGGATGCAAGGCGGCGTTCTATCTTAGGCAGAGCTGCCCCCTGATGGGCAAAGGGCAGCCCCCGAAGATGGAGCCACGTTCCTTCTCGTCCTTTGAAGAGATGCTTTTAAAAATCGGGCTGCCCACTCCCATCCAATTGCCCATGCCAAACATTTTATAACGTTTGGCAACAAGCCTGGATTATCTAGTTAAATATGGCAGGCAGGCTTCCGATTTTGGTGCCTGCCCTTCCCTGTATTATGTGGGTGAGCTTGGGAGTGGGTGGGAAGGAGGTGGGCTAGGCACCAGTCCTATTTTACTTGGCTCCCTTCTGGAAACACACCCGGTGGGGGCACGTAAAATGCAGCCTGTTAAATCTGTTTCTTTTTCCACAAAGCTGCCAAACCTGCTGAGATTTTCTAGCCTTTCCTGTTTTTAGCTCTGGAAAGGGTGTTGGGCTGAAAAAGGTTACATAGACCACAAGACGCAACGCCATGAAGGAATTTAATCACAAGGATAAGAATTTTAACTTGGAGGCTGAGGAATTGCGGGCCAATGTAGGTCAGCAGAGACAACAGAGTTTTGAATGAGCTAAGGTTTATAGGATGGCAGCATGGAGAACATTGGACTCATCAAGTCTAGAGGTGGCAAAGACACAGGTGAGGTTCTCAGCAGCTGATGGTTAAGATGGGGACAGAGTAGATAATGGTGTGGATGTGGAAGTGGATATTCTTTGTGATGAAGGAGGTACAGGGTCAAAAGCTGAGCTCAGGGCTAAATGTGACCAACCCTGTGAAAAGTCTGGATGGTTTGGGACAGTTTCCATGGAGATGCATGGAGTTAGTGACCAAGGCTAGTGCTCGTAGCAAGGACCAAAGGCAATGGCCTGAACCTTAAGCCCCAAAAATAGATGGGTTGAGGTTGAGTAAAATACTAAAACTTTAAAAATCTCAAACCCCCACCCAACACCCCCCTAAGCCAGCGACTTCCATGCTTAACAGAGTGGGGGACAAAGGCTGGGCAGGTAAGCCATTCCCTGAAGGTGGGAATTAGCCAATTAAATATTTTAATGAGGCTAGCAGCATCTGATTTAACCTGCAGGTTTAACCCTGGCTGGCTGGGGTTCCAAGGTCTCGGGAAAATTGAGGGAGGTGAGGACAATTTCAGGGAGAACATAAGTCTTGCCCTCTGGCTTCCCTAAGCTTATCCCAATTCAGCTCCCAAACCCTCATCCAGGGGCCAAGGATCACCCCCTCCCCCCACAGGTCAGGGATTGGATCCCCCCTAGGTTCACAACCACCACCCTCAGGGTCAGGGATCAACTACCCCCCCCCATCCCCCACCACCCCCCAACCATGTTCCCATGCTCCTACTGGAAGCAGCAGTGTCTACAGCTGCAGCCTGCTCTGGAGTGCTCTCCACTCATTGTAAGTTAAGTTTGCCAATCAGGCTGACATCTGGGTGGGAAACTTATTAAAGAAAAACTATGCACACTGCAGTTTCAAAACTCTACATTATGTGGGAAAACTCAACCTTCCAGTTTTCCCAACAGTAATTCCACTCCCCCCACATAGGCTGCTCACCCCTATCAAGATCAGGGTCAATGTTTTTGGTCTTCCGAATGTTTAACTTGGGGAAACTATGGCTCGGAGTTGAGCAAGTAGTATTACAGCAGAGAGGCTTAGAGGGTTGGTGAGGGGTGGACCTCAATGTAATCAGTGTACTATGGAAGCTAATCCAACTTCTTCAGATGATGTTGCCAAGGGGTAGTAAAAAGAATAATTAGCTGAGGAATAAGAGGAGGGAAAGGATAGATCCTTGTGGGACTTTAGAAGGGGAACCTGTGGGACTGAATTCTAACTTTTAAACACACTCACAGCGAGAAAGGCCAGCAGCAGCTCAGGATCCTAGAAGATTGTGCAGCAGGTTTTGCCATGACTGTTTAACTGAATCATAGCATTAACTACCCATTTCCGATTTCCTGACCAATCAGGGCGGATGAACATGCTGCCAACTCGCACTGATGTTCAGGCATCAGTATGGAAAAGGATCCCAGCGAGAGACAGAATGGATTTATTTTACAATTGTCAGACAAGAGACTGCTACTGTATTGATGGAATCTCAACATGGGAAGGCTCTCCCTCAGTTCCCTGAGGCATCCCTGAAGATCATGGTTTGGGTCATAAGGACCTGTGGAGAAGTACTGTTCATCATTGGCAGGAGGAAGAAGCCTACTCTGAAGCCTAGCAGGCATGGCTGGAAGCTACTGAGGAGTTGGGGAGCGGTTCACTGACCTCATCAGGATGGGAAAGGTGAGCGGCATGTCACATTCAAGTGCCAAGCTCTCACTCAAATTTGCCCAGTCTTCTCCTCACAGCACTCCTCAGGGCAACACACCTTGCAGCTTCACTCATTCCTATCTCTCAGGGTACCTCACATCCCCATCTGAACAGTCAACACTGACACTCATCCTCATCTTATTACCATCTCACATCCACCTCTCACATTTACCATCCATAAATGTTGTTATTTCCTCCTCTCAACCCATTCCATTTTTCACACATAGATTTCTTTTTCCTTGCAGAAGACAGCACAGAACACCAGACAACTGCATAGAACAGGGGTAGCCCTCCAGTCATTGCCACTCTGACCACAGCAAATTATGACACACTGGAGATTGGCAGAGTGTCAAGATACATGGCCATTATAGGTGAAGAAATGGGAGTTTCCCACATACCTGGTGACAGAATTAACTATCAGATAGCCACTTGACACACCTTACTCACTCATGTTGCCATGATGTTACCAGCCACTAAAACCAAAGGATATCAGCCAAGAGAATCTGAGCAGTTAGAGGAGTGGAATGAGCAGCTTGCCTCTCGCTCTGCTTCAGCCACAGAGATAGATAGTATTCCATAGAAGTAACAGGAAGTGGATGAGAAAGGCTTTGTAGTTTCACAAAGAAAATCATTTGGGTGTTTGAAAGTGTGATAGATTGATACTTTTATTTTCAATGTCTATGCATCATAAACTTTATTTAAAGCCTTATTGTCCATTCATCTCCATAGCTGCTTCTCACCTGCCAAGTGGCCAAGTAGCCATTGGTCTTGAGGTAAATTATGTGACAAGAGTAAAAAACAAGCAGTGGATGTTAATGGGATAGAAGCATTATCAATTGGTATGGATGCCTTATGTTGGAAGGGGTGGGGGGGGTGGCAGTGAGATGGTATTGGTGCTCCATATGGCTGTATAGCTTTGGGTTAGCTGAATTGTACTGGTATAAGTCTATCCCAAGCATCTCTGGCAGCAAGATGAATGGCTGCAGAGGCCCTGTCCACATCAGGCTCCTCCTCCTCCTTTTCCTCCTGTTGCTCCTCCTCTTCCTCCTTTGAAGGTCATTACCTTACTCCTCCAGTTGCTCTCCAGTCTTTTCTGCACCATTATGTTTTGCAAGGTGCAGCAGACCACTACCTTTCAGGACAGACCTGCTGGTGCATATTGAAAGGATCTCTGTCGAGGCACCTGAATCGCATCTTCAGCAACCCAATGGCCTGCTTAATGACCACTCTTCTGCTCTTTGGTTGTATCTTTTCCATTCATCAGTGGTATACCCCCTCATGGGTGTCAGCTATATCCTAAGAGGGTAGCCTTTGATTCCAAAGAGCCATCCATTGGCTCTGCTTGGAGGTGCAAAGATCTGTGGTGGACCTGACTGGCACAGAATGAAGACATTATGACAGCTTCCTGCATATCTTGCACAGGCATGCATTATAATCTTCCATTAGTCACACACCAGCTGAATATTAATGGAGCGGTATCCCTTTCGATTGACAAATCCTGCCGGTTGATCTGAGGGTACCTTGATTGCCACACTTATGCAGTTGATGACTGCCTGTTGGAATCCAGCCAGAACAGCAAATTCAAGGACCTTCTCACACTGACTGGCCTTATCAATAGTAAAGTGGCCTAATTCATGGCCTTGGCAAACATGAAATCTGTACCTAGATGATGCAGTTATGCACAGCAGATCGTGAAATCCTGTAGATCCACAGAGAATGTTATTTGTGAATTGGATTTGAGCCGTATCAGTGCTGTGGCTGGAGCAGAAACTTGATTAGAGAGATACAAACAATGGTCCAGAATTTTATGTCCTGCTAGCGGGTGCGCGCCCAACCCAAATGGACTTGAAATAGCACAAGATGATGTAGGCTGAGGACACTAAAGGGGGAACTCCTGCAATGATGTCCTGATGCTCTTTTCTTTAGCTTTATGGACTATAGCTAATTTGTTAAGTAGTGATCTTGCTCCTTAGGTATTAAGCAGAATTATTTTTTGAACACCTCCCACTGTTTATCTGCCCAATAACAGTTTTGACCTAATCATTGCTCAGTTTCTATCTCACCACATTAAAGATAGTGTTACCAAAATCTAGAATTTCCTTACTGTGCTAATAATTTCTTCTTTTCAAATGGAACAGTGAATTTGATTGCATTATGATCACGATTAGTTAATAATCCAATGGTAAGTGAAGATATATCTAAGTTTGGATCATTACCACTTATTAAACCATGTGTGGCCTGCTCCTTTGTCAGCTCTGGAAAATATTACACCCAAAAACCACCTCGCATTTTGAAAAAATGCTGTGAGAGGCATGATTTGGATTTAACCTTCAGTCCACTGACAGTTACAGGGAATTCTTTATTTCTTGTGGAAGCCAGTCCCAGTTTTTTTTTTAATTTTCATTCAAAGGAATTCCCAAATAAAACTCATTCAAATGTTGGAAATAACTGTTTCTGAAGTATTAATGTCCCATGACTAAATAATGCACTTATTTAAAATGTGCATAAGACTTTTGAAAATGTTACTTCTACTCTTTTCCCCTCAGTTGCCACACCTTCCTCTAATCTCATTTTTATATTTTGACTGTTACTTCAATAATTTTTGAAGTGCACATTTACTTCATTCCATAGAAAAATTTTTTATCCCTAAACTGGAATTAAATGAATTAAAATTTGTCCTCTAGTTGACAGGGAACCACTAGGTGTTTATAGCCAAGCAAGGTTCACAACTTTAAACATTGACATATTCCCACTATTGAAATGACAGGCTAATTCATCAATGCTGTTTTTAGGTCAACAGTAGAACTAATGGAGCTGAAATTAGTTATCATGCCAACTGCGCCCTGGGGGTTCAGCAAACAGAGCACGGCAACAACACGCTTGGTAATAACAATGTGAGTATACTATGTAAGAAAGCAGAACGAAAGAACTTGCATTTGTATAAATCCTTATCATATCTTAGAATGTCCTGAAATTCTTTTGGAAGTGCAATCACTGTTGTGATGTGGTCAAACAGTTTTATTTTAATAATACTGGTAAATCAGAGAATTATTCTATTTGATGAATTTGTGTTGCTATTTCTCACAGTCTTTCTGCTTCTCCTCTTTATCTTTTATTACTTCTTGCTCTCCTTTTCTACGTATCTCTTTTATTTTCTTCGTCTTATCTCTTTCAGGTGAGAGATAACGGTGTTGTGCTGTGAAATTTTTATTTCTTTAAACACTTTTTGGATATTAGAAATTTTAGTTACCGGGAAAAATTGTTAAATCAAAAAAGAATTGGACTGCATTTTGAGCAGATGCAAGTGCTCGCAGTTCTAACAGTCAACAAAATACTGGAGAAACAATTAGTTGGCTTCAAAATTCAACTGATGTTTTTATTTGAAAATTGAACTAACATTAAAGGGAAAAAACGTCTCCTTCCCTCTCTCTCTGTACTTAAAACACTTTCTGAAGTCATGGAACAAAAGCAACCACTATGTAATTATTATGTTGTCATTTTTCTCATTATTAAACCATCATTTATATTCTTGTTTTTCAAAGTAGTTGAAAAATATAGCTACCAAGCAAAGTTAGGGACACTACACATGCCCAGGCTGTATAATCTAAATTCAGCACACAGAGTTACAGATCTCGACAAAAATATTACGTCCAAGCCCAGGCTTTTGGGAGAGATTGAGGCCTTAATCGATAAAGACACAAAAGGCAATTGGATAAATGTAATCATTTGGTGAAATCTGGAATTTCTTTGATTGTTAAATTTTATTTAAACCTTTATGTTGAACATTATAATTTTTAGTTACTGAAAACATTACAGATTTTTTTTTAAATCAGAAAGCATTTTGAGAAATTTTTGGAAATACTGGTGGATAGATCACATGAATCAGAGTGATGACTTTGCATAGGCACTATAAATGTGGATATAAGAATTTTGAATAGGAAAAAAAAACACAAAAATGTAATAAAAACATTGCAATATCAAGACAAATAGAGCAATGTAAAGCATTTGCAGATGTAGATTTAAATAAAATATGGCTAAGTATATAAACTTTACCAGTTACATCCTGTCTTATAGTTCCAAGGATTTGAACTGGTGACTGCTTTGAAGCAGTTTGCCTGCCTGTTCCCTCAGTCAAGGGAAAGTCAACCAATGAGTAAAGAAGAAAAATGCCGACATGAACAACAGAAAGGTAATCCTATAAAAATACAGTGTACAGTGTACAGTTGTGGCCATTAATCCCTGGGACCTGGATTTTTTTTTTCTTTTGTGGCATGTGGACATCGCTGGCACGGCCAGCATTTATTTCCCATCCCTAATTGTCCTTGAGAAGGTGGTGGTGAGCCACCTTCTTGAATCACAATAGTCCATGTGGTATAGGTACACCCATAATGCTGTTAGGGAGTTCCAGGATTTTGACCCAGTGATAGTGAAGGGATGGCAATATATTTCCAAGTCAGGATTGTGTGCAGCTTGGGGGGAGCTTGCAAGCGGTGGCGTTCCCATGCATCTGCTGCCCTTGCCCTTCTTGGTGGTAGAGGTCGTGGGTTTGGAAGGTACTGGCGAAGGAACCTTTGTGAATTGCTGCAAGTGCATCTTGTGGATTGTATACACTGCTGCCACTGTACGTCAGTGGTGGAGGGAGTGAATGCTTATTGTGGTGGATGGGGTGCCACTTAAGCGGGCTGCTTTGTCCTGGGTGATGGCAAGCTTCTTGAGTATTGTTGCAGTTGTACTCATCCAAACAGGTGGAGATGGGAAGAAATGCAGCTATAAATACAGAATTATAAAAGAATCCAGCTATAAACAAGAATTATAAGAGAATCTAGCCTCTAAATATGGAGTAATAAGATTAAAAAGAGTGATTGTTCTGTAAAGTAGATATTAAAAATTAAAAGCAGAGTTCATCTGCTAGACAAAGGTTTAGAAGTTCATAAACATGCCTGGGCGTAATTGTGTGCTCGAGGTCACTAACATCCTGCGACATATGATATGGTATGTCCTTTAACAGAAGGGAGTTCTGAAAAAACAGGAATTGGACTCTACATCACCGCAGCAAGGCATTGATAAATTGTAAGATGCTGCAATCTAACAAGAGATACCCTTAAGAATGCCCCTAAATAACTTGTCAACTAAATCCTGGAAACTGAGTGTAGTGATCATTATCTGCATCTCTCAGTATCCCATTTGCTTGAAGGATATTCCCTAAAGTAAAGGGTGGTGACTAAGACAAAGGATGTTGTCCAGCATGAGTGCTCAACATGCTTCCTGCTGGTTCAGTTCTTTTATGGTATGAAAATTGCAAGCACACAGTAGGATTTTTAGATTCATTGGATTCATTCCAGCATCTCTCAACGTGTAGGTATGGCTGCTGGAGTGTAGCAATGATAGTTCTCCCCTTAATTGGGGTGGAGGTATCTCAGTAGATGTGATAGCTTTCTACTTGAGGATTTAAGGTAAACACTACTGTAAATATTGATGGATATATTAAAGATCTCTCTGTAACATTATAAAAATCTGGATTCTCTAACTGAAACAAGATTATACTTACCTTTCCTGGAACTATCAATATTGTGATTACCAACAAAAATGAATTGCATGTTTGGTTCTTTAATAACTTG
This sequence comes from Carcharodon carcharias, assembly GCF_017639515.1. Taxonomy (NCBI): domain Eukaryota; kingdom Metazoa; phylum Chordata; class Chondrichthyes; order Lamniformes; family Lamnidae; genus Carcharodon; species Carcharodon carcharias. The sequence goes on from NC_054470.1 coordinate 40,312,492, forward strand.
CATATAATTTAGAAAATATATTGTTTCATATAGTCTTCTGTATCCAAACCCGACAACTCATTTCATACACTTTTCAGTGGAGAAGTACATTGTAATATCCGGGTTGTTATAATCTAGTTAAAACTTGTTAAACAGGCTATCTGGAGGACAATATGCTCTGGTGGTTCTTTTCCTTCAGGGAGAGTTAGATCAGTTCCTCAGACCCATTTAGGTGCCTGAGAGACCTGTCTTTCTCAACCTCAAGTGAAAGTGATCCTCAAAGAGTACACCTGATCCAGAATAGTCCCAAAAAGGGGCTAGAATTACAATCCACTTTGGAGGGTATTCCATCACACTCCTGACTTGCATCTTGTAGATGTGGACAGACTTTGGGGAGCCAGGAAGTGAGTTACTTGCCACAGATTTCTCAGCCTCTGACCTGCTCCTGTAGCCATAGTATTTATACAGCTGGTCCAGTTCAGTTTCTGGTCAATGGTAACCCACCAGAATGTTGATAGTGGAAGATTCAGCAATGGTAATGCCATTGAGTGTCAAGGAGACTCTCCCTTGTTGGAAATGGTCATTGCCTGACACTTGTGTGGCACAAATATTACTTTCAACTTGTGAGCCTAAACATGAATGTTGTCCAGGTCTTGCTGCTTATGGACATAGACTGCTCCAGTATCTGAGAAGTAGCAAATGGTGCTGAACATTGTGCAATCATCAGTGAACATCCCCACTTCTGACCTCATTATGGAAGGAAAATCATGAATGAAGCAGCTGAAGATGGTTTGACCTAGGACACTACCTTGAGGAACTCCTACAGTGATATCCTGGAGCTGAGATGACTGGCCTCCAACAACCACAACCATCTTCCTTTGTGCTAGGTATGACTCCAAACAGTGGAGAGTTTTCCCCCAATTCCCATCGACTCCCGTTTTGCTAGGGCTCCTTGATGCCACACTCGGCCTTGATGTCAAGGACAGTCACTGTCACCTCACCTCTCAAGTTCAGCTCTTTTGTCCATGTTTGAACCAAGGCTGTAATGAGGTCAGGAACTGATTGGTCCTGGCAGAACCTAAACGGAGAATCAGTGAGCGGGTTATTTCTGAGTAAGTGCTGCTTGATAGCATTGTTGATGATCCCTGCCATCTCTTTGTTGATGATCGAGAGTAGACTGATGGGGCGGTAATTGGCCGGGTTGGATTTGTCCTGTTTTTTGTGCATAGGACATATCTGGGCAATTTTCCACATTGCTGGGTAGATGCCAGTGTTGTAGTTTGGCTAGGGGCATGGCTAGTTCTGGAGCACAAGTCTTCAGTATTATTATTGCAATGTTTTCAGGGGACCAAAGTCTTTGCAGTATCCAGTGTCTTCAGCCATTTCTAGACATCACATGGAGTGAATCAAATTAGCTGAAGACAAGCATCTGTGATACTAGGGACCTCCGGAAGAGGCCAAGATGGATCAACCACTCGTCACTTCTGGATGAAGGTGGTTGCAAATGCTACAGCCTTATATTTTGTACTGATGTGCTGAGCTTTCCCATCATTGAGGATGAGGATATTTGTGGAGCCTCCTCCTCCTCCTGTTAGTTGTTTAATTGTCCACCACCATTCACGACTGGATGTGGCAGGACTGCAGAGCTTAGATCTGATCCATTGGTTGTGGAATCATTTTGCTCTGTCTTTTGCATGCTGCTTACATTGTTTGGTATGTAAGCAGCCCTGTGTTGTAGCTTCACCAGGTTGACAGCCCATTTTTATGTATGCCTGGTGCTGCTCCTGGCACTCTTCATTGAAGCAGGGTTGATCCCCCAGCTTGGTGGTAATGGTAGAGTGGGAGATAAGCCAGGTCATGAGGTTATAGATTGTGGTTGTATCCAATAGATTGATGTTGTATCCAATTCTGCTGCTGCTTATGGCCCCTAGCACTTCATTGATGCCCAGTTTTTTGTTGCTAGATCTGTTCGTAATCAATCCCATTTAGTATGGTGGTAGTGCCACACAACACAATCGAGGGTATCCTCAATGTGAAGAAGGGACCTTGTTTTCACAAGGACTGTGTAGTGGTCACTCCTACTAATGTTGTTATGGACAGATGCATCTGCAACAGACAGATTGATGAAGCTGAGGTCATATCGGTTTTTCTGTCTTATTGGTTCCCTCACCACCTGCCAAAGACCCAATCTAGCAGCTATATCCTTTAGGAATTGGCCAGCTCAGGGTCGGTATTGATGCTACCTAGCCACTTTGAAGTCCCCCACCCAGAGTAAATTCTGTGCCCTTGCCACCCTCAATGGTGTTTAAATTGACAGCTAATGATGCATCAGTTGAGGGAAGTGTGTTAGGTGGTAACCATCAGATGGTTTTCTTGCCCACATTTGACCTGATGCCATGAGACTTCATAGGGTCCAAAGACAATGTTGAGGACTTACAGGACAACTCCCTCCTGAATGTGCACCACTGTGCTACCACCTCTGGTGAGTTTATCCTGTCGGTAGGACAGGGCATACCCAGGGTTATGTCTGGGCCATTGTACGGTAAGGTATGATTCCATGAGCATGACTATGTCAGGCTTTTGTTTGGCTAGTCTGTGGGACATGTCTCCCAATTTTGGCACAATCCCGTAGATGTTAGTAAGGGCTTTGCAGGGTTAATTAGGCTCGATGTGCCATTGTCATTTCTGGGGCATAGGTAGATGCCTGGTGGTCCATCTGGTCTCATTCCTTTTTTTTAGGCTTTGCAGTGGTTTGATACAATTCACCCTTGAGGCTTTTTCCTGCCTGGTTGATGCCCTGTAACTACAAAGCTGAAAAAAGAAATATTTTTATTAAGATCTTCCATCTCACTGAGGAGGCTTCAGGCCAATCCACAACCAACAACCTGCCCTGAAAACTCTGCTCACATTTTGATGCTGTGACAAATTCAATCACCACAGCTGAGACAATCCACGACATTCTAAAACATTCTAAATAAAACAACCCACAACATTCTAAAAAAAGGAAAATCAATTTTCCCTATCTCCCAATGTTAACGGTTCCTTCAAAAAATTCCATAATCCAGATCCAAATCAAGATCTGCATCTTCACCAAAAACGAATCAGTTCTTCTTTGGGCCATACCCTATCTGGATACCAAGTTTCATTCAAATCTGTCCATTAGTTTTTAAGATATATTGTTTACAAACAGCCTCACATGGACAAAAAGATTACCACCTTCAGTGGCAGAAGCTACAAGGAAAATAAGAGTAAAAGTCTTGAATGAAAACTCTCAAAATTATCCCATCTGCTTCTATCCTGTGCTGAAAACTTGTCGAGAATAATACATTAACTTCCAAATCTAAATGAGTCTGTATGTTATTTCACAGCTGCTACAGCTAAATGGATTAAAAGCACAGTACATGACAGCTCATGCCATGTTACCTTCATTGATGAATATCTGAGAAGCTAGCTCCAAATCGATTCTCATTGCTGCAGCCAATAGCCAATATCTAAGTTCAGTTATTTGAGGGGGAGGTCTTTAGATGTGTTTGTGTCAAAAAGCCATGGGTGGTGTGTGTCTGAATTTCATAACTAGATATGAAACTGAGAAATATGCTATTGCCTGACAGGGAATCCTAAAGAGGCAGTCATCAATTAACAGATACATATGGAGGTGTTCTATCCTAAGGTGGCAAGTAGAAATCAAAGTATTTTATATTGGTAGTTTGTCCTTTGAAATTGAATTAGAGGAACTCACAGTGACAAAGCAAAAAGGCAATAAGGAATTATGCATCCTTGGGCCTACAGCACCCTGAATAATTTTAGGTACTATCTTAAATATTTCCCATTCTAGGAACTGAGTTAGTGCCTTACCTTCAATATTGTATGAAGTATCCCAGTCTTTTTCAGCATGAAAGAGCAGCATTGGGCACAGCACTATGACTGTGCAACTCATGCAATTGCATGGCACTCCAAGCCATGCAGGGCTCCCCAAGCAGATAATGGGGGGAATTTTATGGAGCCTGCAGGGGTGGGATGACTGAATTAGGCAAGAGCCGAAATTTCAATTTCCGGACAGCAGGTTGAAATGCAGAGATTTAGTCAGCAGTGTGTTTGTGGCATCCCAGACCTCACGCTGTCCTGTGGCAGGTTCCTACTTGTAAAATATTTGCATGCCTGAATACTTATTAGTGAAAAATTTTCCCTAATTACATCCCACATTCAAGATAAAGTCAGTGGTGCATGAGAATCTTGTGGCAGCTGGTTCACCCTCACTCAGAAGCGGCATGCGACTTTTCCTTGTCGAACTCTGCGGCACAAGGGAGGAGAGCAGGAGAATGGCAGCTTATATGGAGACTCAGGACTGGCAACGGTGAATCAGGGATTGCCAATGGGGAGTGGGGGTGGATAGTGAGAAGTTGGGGTTCAGGTACAGGGAGGGGCAGAGGAGGGATGCAAGGAAGGACAGAGGTTGGGATTCAGATAGCAGGAAGGGTTAGCATCCTGGGTGTGGTGGTACTGAGTGGAGAGGGTGGCACGGTTAAAGGTAGGGATGGCAAGGTGAATAAGGGCCTAAAGGGTGGGGTTGGTGCTGTCAACATTTGCGTCCTGTGGGTTGAATTGAGAGTGCTGGTTAGTGGAGGGAACAATCACAGTCACGGCGGAGTCGGATTCAGTAGGGAGGCAGGTTCAGTGTCATGCTGGAGTATTCAGATGTCTCTGGGGCAGATGAAAACGGTAAGGATGATGACAGGAGGGTTAAGGGTCAGAGCGGGCATCTTGACGGGGATGGACGTAAGCACACTGGGGAGAGATGACATGTCCAGGTCAATAGTAATAGAGTCCAAGGTAATGGGGGGAGGTTCAAGGGTTATAGAGGGAAGGCACAAGTTTATGTTGGGCGGGTCAAAAGTGAGGGGGGAAAGCATGAAGGTAACAGGAGGAAGGTGGAAGCTACAGTTATGGGTTTCAGAGCTAACACATACCATTTTGTAGAGTTCACTTCAAACACATTTTCACATGCAACTAATGCAAATTCGAAGTGGAAAGAGGTCGGTGTTGGGTGGGTGGATTTCTGGGGATGGAAAACTTGGGGATGAAAAGTACTTGCTCACTCATTAGTTCAATGGAGGAAAACTATGGACAAGCATATTCTCATCTCATTGTCTGCTCTCTTAACCCAGTAAAATTGCTGCCATACCCATGGGCCTCATTCACCTGATAATCCTGCAACCTTGAGAGCAGAAGGAGAGGATGCGATGAAGTAGAGACCTTGCCAGCCAACAATAGAGGCCGCAACACCAACAGCAGGCAGCACCAGAGGGGGAGGCTCATCAGGATGCAGCCATCCAGGGAAGGCATCGACAAAGACAGGCACTGGCACGTCAACATGTCTTCAGGACAAAAACTAGCTACCTGAAAATGTCTGAGAAGCAATGCCAGAGACAACTGAGGATGTCCCAGGAAATGATAACTGAGATATGTTGGATTGTTCATCAAGATGTGCAGCATGGGGGCCCCATGCCAGTGGCCCTCTAGTCACTGCAGCACTCAATTTCTGGTGGATTCCAGGGCACAACAAGCCAGATATATGCTATCTCACAGGCTGCCACACACAGATGCATAAAGGAGGTGACCAATGCCCTCTTTCATTGTGCCAATGATTTGATCCACTTCTCCACCAGTGTCCTTCCCTAAAGAACATTAGTGAACCAGATGGGTTTTTACGACAATCGCGGATCATTGTCATGGTCACCATTACTGAGACCAGCTTTATATTCCAGATTTATTAACTGAATTTAAATTCCATCAGGTTCCATGATAGGTTTGAATCTGTGTTGCCAGAACATTAGTACAGTGACATCATCACTATGCCAACATCTTTCCCAGCTTTGTCATACACAGTCACTAATGAGTACCGGTACCAAGGACATCTTCAGCACACTTAGAAATACATGTATCAGCCTACCATGACCAATTATTCTGATCAATCTCCGTCTTTAAAGTGCTTTGAATGCAACAGCACCTACCCCAGTTATACATGTTGAGAGTAATCTGGGCCAATCTCCTTTAGAGTGGGGGAGGGCAGCTGACCCTGCAATTTAAATCATGTCCCAAAGACCAATCAAAACAAAAGTGGAAACTCATATGAATATTTCATAAAGCACAGCACATCTTCTTTGACAATAAAGCTACATCCCTATCTCCTCTAGAACCATCAAAGCATGCCAACTATGAGGTGGGCTAATAACTTTAACTCTCATACTACAAAAGTTACCCAAAAGTATGATTAAGTACACATGGATATAGCAAAAACAATATAGTATGAGCCTACATACAAGTGGTAAATATACATAAAAATCACTTGTGTCATCTTTGTGCTCTCATTAAATTTTCAGCTTTCACTTGCAGCCATTACGTCTAAGTGCAACCCCAACATCAGCACCTGAGGTGGAGGCAGTCTGCTCACTGTGATGGCACATTATCTTGGATGGCTGTGGCAGGTATCCTCTGGTGGTCTGAGGCCTTGAGAGCTCCAGCCTACTGGAGGTCTCCCGCATTGTGCAGGGTCACCCCCCTTGCTTCGCCTGCTAGAGCTATTGGGGTCAATGGCGAAGGGGAGTTAGGAGAAGCCACTAACCCTAGGGGTGTCCTGAGAGGAAGCCCCCAGATCAACTGGCACACACCCCTGCTCTATCTCAGTGCACACAAAGGCACCTCCGTGTCTCCCTGAGGGGAAGAGGCTCCTGGAGGGAGGTCCAGGTGCCTCTTCACCCTCTCGTCTAGCCACAGCTGCACTGAGCCCATGGCTAGAGCAATGGAATGCAGGTCCAAGTACATATGGATCAAATGTTCCAACTTGCTCCCCATGGTTGTTGCCATCCTCCCCACGGTGGAAACCATGCGTTCAAATGCCTGGAACACGGCAGAATTCATGGCATGCATGGTCACTTAAATTCCCCAGGCAAAGCTGCGCATAATCCTTGGCATCTCTGTCATATTTTCCCCGAAACTTTTTTGCATGTCCAGCAGGCTTCTTGTAGCCACAACCAGAGGCTGTCATCAGCATTGGGCTCGGCAAGAGCTTGGTCCCCGGCAATCCTCCATTGGTCAGGGGATCCTGCTATCATAGCCACCCTCAACTGCTGAAACTTGTCTGTGCTGTGCTCACCAGACTGTGCTCCCAAATTTAAACACAACCCCCACCGTAGATGTGTGAGTGTAACTGTGCTGGCGGAGGCTGATGAGGAACGTGACAGTGCATCCTCCGGGGTATTAGTTTTGTAATCTCCAGAGGTGGAGTCTTCTTGCTCCAGGATGTTGGACGTGACCTGTAATGGAGAACAAATAGATAATTCATCACAGTATGAGCTCTTCCTATTACACCGCACGCATCCTATATGCCCATATGTCACCCCCAGGATGGTTGCCTCTTCCTCCTTACACCTGGCTGGTCTAGCCTCACCATCTGTGATGGATCTACCCCCCACTCTTCCCCAGCGATCTCCATCCCATCTTATTCAGCTGCAGTGAGGAGTCTGAGGTCGATCAGTCCACCTCCTGTCCATCTCCTCTCCCTGGTATTATGGGTTGGCTTGATCTGCATGACAAAATGCAGAGTTAGTGACATGTCAAGTAACACCAAACCCCCTTGTCTGCATGCATCCCCATCTAATATACTGGCCTGTCATTCACACATTGCACCCAAGCGCAAAGAATAGGCAAGCTTCTGCTTGCTTTGGCCTCAATTGCCATGTGGCACTAGGGCTGATCACACATTCACTCTTATGGCATAGCCGCATGCCCACAGATATAGATTATTGATGCCTCCATGAGACACTATTTGTTAAGATGCAGCTCTGGCACTTAGCATGACAGATCGGAGCAGGTTGCTCACCCATTTCCTGCACTGCACTCACATTCTATTATGGACCCCTCTGGACTCTACTGCCACCTCTGTCAAGGCTAACTTGGTCAAGCAGGCAGGTCTCCTGTTGCCATCAGCATGAAAGAGTACTTCTCGACTTTCCCTAAAGACCTGGAGGAGAACCTGAAGGGATGCACTTGAGAATGAATTCTTTCAGTTGATTCTGATGTTAATAATTTGTTAATTCTGTGAAAAATGGAGGATCTGGCCTCATTGCTCTGTGAAACATTGGGAGAGGTTCCAATGTTGGAGATTAAAGTTCAATGTCAAATTACTTGTACTTGTGGACCAACCATAGTGTTAGCACTTCACTGAATTTACTTTAATAGTTATCTGTACATTAGACACTAACAATGTCATTAGCTAAACATATGTTCTAGCTTCAAGGTAGAAAGTATCTTTTTGGGGGGGAAAAGGTGCTCAAAAAACAGAATGGGCAGAGCTTTCATCATAACCAGATTAGCTTCTGGACTCTACTATACCCCAACCTCAGAACATAACCTCCTACTGTACCGGTGTAACAGTCACATTTCCCAGATCTATCATTGTTTGGAGCCTCTTGAGCACTAATGCCAATTAATACAGATTTACAGGGCAATTTTGTGTTATGTCCAAGCGGAATTATTTGAAATCGTAGAAATTCATTTTCATTTAGGACCCCTGCAGCTGACAGACTAAGAAAACTTTACTCCATCAATCTGGGCTATATTTGAATTCAGGCTCCTTAAACAGAATAACAGTTTGTTAACCATACTTTAATTCCTGTTCCCCCATTTCTTGAGCTACAACTGTATGGGGAGAGGCTGCAACAGATATTATGGGGCAGGGTTACCATGGTGGTGCCCCAATCTCCTGCGATAGTTTTGGCAGAAGGCCTAGAAATTATGTAAATAGCTATTTACTCTGTTTTCTGGGCTCCAGGTGACGTTGCACTGGGTGATCAGGAAAGACGCCATTAAATTTACTGCAGCATAACTCAGGAAACAATGTTGTTAGAAATTTAAATTATTCAATCTTTGCAATTGTTCTGAAGGCCTATTTTGGTCCTGTGCTACTAAGTTCCACTGAAAATAATAAAATATCAGAACCTTGTGTTTGGAAGCCAATGAAATAATATGACAAATATAAGCTTTGTAATAACTGACATGATTTATAGAGTACACATAGGTGTGACACACAGTTTTAACTACTTTCTGATATCTAATTGACTTTGTCCACTTGCAATATTGTTCAACAAGAGTTTCATTCTTCACTATGAAATTCATTTTATACAATTTGATACATCTGTGGTTCAGATTTTGTACTTGTGGACATAACCATAGTGTTAGCACTTCATTGACTTTACTTTAATAGTTAAAATTGGGTGTAATAATTGACAGCAATGTTCCCTCTAAGACGCGTCAATGCGCAGCCACACAGCTATCTGGAAATTCCCACGCATTGTAATAAACAGGCGACACACAACAGCGAGTTTGAGCAGGGGGTAAGGCTGAGTATCAAACCCCAATGGTAATAATATAAGCAGTTAGAAAAATTGCAGCGGTGATTGGAGAAGCTTCAGATTGAAGGAGTGCAGGATGGAGGGAATCTATGATTTCGGGAACAGTGAGCTTCAGCAAAGGAGAGGCTTAGGTGTGTCCAGTAGTGAGCTGTGTACTGCAAGAAGGGTGGAAGTTGAAGAGTTGGAGAAGGCCTCAGAATCTGAGGGTTTGTCCAGAGAGACAGAGAGTGGAACAGTCCCAAATTTGCACTAGGTGTGGTAGCGAGCGTGAAAAACGGCATTTTACCTGCTGGCCACATTAGCGGGTTTTCGCGCCGCATCATCCCCTTCCCATCGCGTCCCATCTCATTAATAATGCATTCACAGGAAACACAACAGATCACTGGTGGGTGGGCTCAGGTTTGCCCAGCACGCCATGATCTCAGCACTTCCACACTCTGGGCACCATAGTGCAGCCTACTTCGTGTCTACAGACCAGGGTTACCCCAGGCGACAGGTGGCCCAAAAGCAGAGAAGATGGCACCCCCAAATTTAGTGACGCCTCTCTGGAGCGCCAGCAGGACATAGTGGAAGGCCACCGCGATGTCCTCTACCCCCGCTTTGGCCGTAGGGGTCCACCAGAGTCACCAATCCAGCATGGGAGGCAGTGGCAGCAGTGGTCAGCAGTGGCACAGAGAAGGTCAGCCATCCAGTGTTGAAAAAGGATGAATAATCTCATCTGTTCTACCAGGGTAAGTCACTCTTCTCATCACTCTCAACTCTCATACTCATCACACATTCACTGGGATCTCACATCTCAAGGAACAACATCACTAACTCTCACACACACCCTCACATCTCCATCAGGCTCATATCCTCTCAAGCTTCTGTCCTCATTCCATCCATGGCTCCACTCACCACACAAATGTTCCATGCAGTGCCATGCATCCTGCTCACACTCTGTTTTCATGCAGGTGAAGCTGGCTTACAGCAACAGGGAGAGGTCCCAGACCAGGGGTGGATTGGCCCACATCAAGCCCTTCACTCTCTTTGAGAAGCGTGCCATGAGACAAACTGGTGAGGATATGGACTCTGCCTTCGGCAACGTGAGGTCAGTGGTGAACACCCACGTGAGAATCCTGCACCCCATCATCCCTCTCTCAAAGCAACTGTGAGTGCTCTCTCTCCTGCTTTTGACCCTGCTGCCATGCACTGAGTATCTCTACTTTGGTTCAAAGGGAGCTCTGCCGGCATGTTTTCCCGCTGGCGTAACGGTAAATCGGGTGTGGGAGGACGATTCTAGTTGTGCCTTATTTGCATCCCATTACCAGGTTGCAAATCAGGTTCATGCCAGCTTCTGGCGGGATTCACGATGGTGGACACCATTGGATGATCCCACTGTGATTTCACACTGGTGTGAAACCAATGTCTGCCCCTCCCGTTGAATTGTTCCCCTCCCCCACCTTCTGCCATGATGCCTATTGCAGATCGGACTGGATGATTCTGCCCTGAGCATCAGAAGATGAGAGCGCTCCGGAGTCATCAACCAAGACTGTGGAGAGGGGGAGAGACTAGGGAAAGTTTCTCCATCGCTAGTCAGCCTGAGGGGAGGGGAGGGGGTGAGCCAGATGAAAATGATGGGGCTTGTGTAACATATGGTTGCCAGCCCTGCATTACAGAAATTGCTGGAAAAACTCAGCCTGTATGACAGTACCTGTGGAAAGAGATATAGAGTTCACATTTCAAGTCCAATATGACTCTTCCAAAGGTCATCCTGCAAAGGCCACTTCTTACAGTGAAAATGTAAATGTGCCACATTAATGATTGACACTAGTGGGAGGAGAGCCATGTTCCCTCTAAGGTGTGAGCGTCCACAGCCATGCAGCAATCTGAAATCTACTGCTCGTTAAAATAAAAAGATGGCTCACTACTAGCAAAAGCCAGTGATTTTTAAAATGAAAACCATCCTTGGGCAAAAAAGTAGAATTGATGTGATTATAGCCAGGAATAACAAAGAAAATTTAGAGGGAACATTCATTCAATATTATTTATTTTAGTAATAAATAAATGTTATTCCCATAATGTACTTGTATGGCTCCAAAATGGCTCTTCCATAAGACTTTTAGAAGAAGCATCAGCATTGATGTAATGTCTGGCAGCACCACACACCCACGCAGAAGTAGTCATGCTGTTTGATAACAGGCGTGAAATTACTGCAACTTCCTGCACCAGACTAAATCTAATCTACTGGAAGGTGCAGAACACAGGCTTGCAGATAGAATCTCAAACTCAGTAATCGTTGCTAGAATTTTCTATCTGTTGCAATTGACAAAGAGCATATTAATGAGATGTTATCCCTTTGATTCCAGGCTTTGCGAAACCGTGCTTTAAATTGGCTGGTTTATCAATATCAAATTGGCTATTTACCAATATCAAATTGGCTATATTACTAATATCAAATTGCTCCCATGAGCAATATTCATCCCAGAGCTTAGATTAATTATCTTCAGGGCTCAAGAGAAATTTCAGACAGCATTATTTTTCTAGAGGTTTACCTGACACTCAGGAGTACTGGATTGAAGAATGTGCTATTTATTGGATGAGGCATGAATCCAATACCTTGTCTGCCTGTTTATATGGGTCTAAAGATCCTATCCTACATGAAGAATTCATACTCTTGTGTATCGCGGTGTCCTGTCAACATTTGTCTCCCAGTTAAAACCTCTAAAAACATTGTTTATTGCATTTATCTCATTGGTATCTCTGGGGCCTTGCTATGCTCAAATTAGTTGCTGCATATGCCTACCTAAAAACTATAACTTCAAAAGTAATTCAGTGGCACTGAGGCAGTCCTGAGAAGGTGAATTATGCCAAATAGTTATTTCTATCTTAATGTTAGAACTGAAAAGAAGTCGAGGGGGAATTTATTGTGTTCAAAGAAATTCTTAAATGTCTATTGGATTATATTGCAAGATTTCGACATTTTATTTCATACTGTAATGAAATAGCTGAAGTTAAAATGGAAACTATCTTTATCCAATTTTAAAATTGAAACCTGGAATTCAATGATCTACAGCAAAAGACTAAAACTTTTTGTTCTCCTCCCATATTAAAAAAGTTCCGTGGACTCCTGTAACTCAACAAAAGACTTTTTACTGTATAAAAATAAGTTATACAATTAAACATATATAAATGTTAAAAACAAAAAAACTGTGGATGCTGGAAATCCAAAACAAAAACAGAATTACCTGGAAAAACTCAGCAGGTCTGGCAGCATCGGCGGAGAAGAAAAGAGTTGACGTTTCGACAGAACTCGAAGGGTCATGAGGACTCGAAACGTCAACTCTTTTCTTCCCAGCCGATGCTGCCAGACCTGCTGAGTTTTTCCAGGTAATTCTGTTTTTGTGTTATATATAAATGTTATCTTTGTTTACTTACATAATGTGAAACATATGGAGGTATCTTCAACAAGCGCATTCATATGTTATGCTCAATGTTAATCCTTGCTTGTTTATACTTAAGTTAGTAGACTGTTGCCTAGTTAGTAAGCAATCACATTGAGTCATAGAGCCATAGAGTCATAGAGATCTACAGCACAGAAAAAGGCCCTTCGGCCCATTGAGTCTGCACCAGTCAAACAAGTACCTAACTATTCTAATCCCATTTTCCAGCACTAGGCCCATAGCCTTGAATGCCGCCGCATCGCAATTGCACATCCAAATACTTCTTAAATGTTATGAGGGCTTCTGCCTCTTCCATCCTTTCAGGCAGTGAGTTCCAGATTCCTACCACCCTCTGGGTGAAAAGATTCTTCCCCTCATCCCCTCTAAATCTCCTGCCCCTTACCATACATCTCTGCCATCTGGTTATTGATCCCTCCACCAAGGGGAAAAATTCCTTTCTGTCTACCCTATCTACGCCACTCATAATTTTATACAACTCAATCATGTCCCCCCTCAATCTCCTCTGCCCCAGGGAAAATAACCCCAGTCTATCCAATCTCTCCTCATAATTAAAACTCTCCAGCCCAGGCAACATCCTGGTAAATCTCCTCTGCACTCTCTCTAGTGCAATCACATCCTTCCTATAATGCGGATTCCAGAACTGCATGCAATACTCCAGCTGTGGCCTAACCAGTGTTTTATACAGTTCCAGCATAACCTCCCTGCTCTTACATTCTATGCCTCGGCTAATAAAGGCAAATATCCCATATATCTTCTTAACCACCTTATCTACCTGTCCCGCTACCTTAAGGGACCTGTGGACTTGCACACCAAGGTCCCTTTGATCCTCGGTACTTCCCAGGGTCCTACCATTCATTGTGTATTCCCGTGCCTTGTTTGTCCTGCCAAGTTCATTACCTCACACTTGTCTGGATTAAATTCCATTTGCCACTGATCAGCCCATCTGACTAGCCCGTCTATATCCTCCTGTAATCTAAAGCTTTCCTCCTCACTATTTACCGCCCCACCAATTTTCATGTCATCTGCGAACTTACTGATCAACCCTCCTACATACAAGTCCAAATCGTTTATATATACCACAAACAGCAAGGGACCCAACACCGATCCCTGTGGAACCCCACTGGATACAGGCATCCAGTCACAAAAACTCTCCTCAACCATCACCCTCTGCTTCCTGCCACTCTGCCAATTCTGGATCCAATTTGCCAAATTGCCTTGGATCCTATGGGCTCTTACCTTTGTTATCAGTCTCCCATGCGGGACCTTATCAAAAGCCTTGCTGAAGTCCAAGCAAACTACGTCAAATGCATTGTTCTCATCTACACACCTGGTCACCGATTCGAAAAAGCAAATCAAGTTGCACAGACATGACCTCCCCTTAACAAAACCATGCTGACTGTCCTTGATTAATCCCTGCCTCTCCAAGTGTTGATTAATTCTGTCCCTCAGAATTTTTTCCAATTGTTTCTTCACCATTGAGGTTAGACTGACTGGCCTGTAGCTCCCTGGTTTATCCCTTCGTCCCTTCTTGAATAATGGTACCACGTTGGCTGTCCTCCAGTCCTCTGGCACCTCTCCTGTGGCCAGAGAGGTATTGAAAATTATTACCAGCGCACCTGCTATCTCCCTCCTTGCCTCACTCAACAACCTGGGATACATTTCATCCGGGCCTGGAAGTTTATCTACTTTTGATCCTGCCAAACCACTTAGAACCTCCTTCCTTTTTATGCTAATTTCTTCAATTATAACAGTCCTTCTGCCTGATTTCCATACCCACATCGTCCCTTTCACTTGTGAACACTGACACAAGGTATTCATTTAGAACCCTATCTACATCTTCCGGCTCCACACACAAATTACCACTATGGTCCTTAATCTTTCCCTAGTTATCCTCTTACTTTTAATGTACTTGTAAAATAACTTTGGATTTTCCTTTATTTTACCTGCCAATATTTTTTCATGCCCCCTTTTTGCTTTTGTAATTTCCTTTTTAAGTTCCCCCCTACGCATTCTATACTCCTCTAGGGCTTCAGCTGTTTTGAGCCTTTGGTATCTGCCATAAGCCTCCCTTTTTCTCTTTATCCAATCCTGTATATCCCTCGACATCCAGGGTTCCCTGGATTTGTTGGTCACACCCTTTGTCTTTACTGGAATATGTTGGCCCTGTACTCTCCCTATTTCCTTCTTGAATGAGTCTCATTGCTCTGACGCAGATTTACCTAAAAGTAGCTGCTCCCAGTCCATTCTGGCCAAATCATATCTGATCTTATTAAAATCGGCCATCCCCCAATTTAGAACTCTGATTTCTGGCCCATCCTTGTCCTTTTCCATAACAACCTTGAATCTAACAGGATTATGGCCACTATCTACAAAATGCTCCCCCGCTGACCTCTACCACTTGCCCGGCTCCATTCCCTAAAATTAAGTCCCGGACCGCTTCCTCTCTTGTAGGACCTTCTATGTGCTGCATTTTAAGAATTACTCTCCCTATAAATCTATCACACTATGACCAACCCAGTTAATGTTGGGGAAGCTGAAATCCCCCACTATTACTGCCTATTATTTTTACACTTTTCTGAAATGTGCCTATATATCTGCTCTTCTATTTATCTCTGACTGTTTGGGGGCCTATAGTACACTCCCAGCAATGTGTTTGCTCCTTTCTTGTTTTTCAGTTCTACCCATATGGCTTCATTTGAGGAGCCTTCTAAGATGTCATCCCTCCTTACTGCTGTAATTGATTCCTTGATCAATATTGCGATACCCCTCCTCTTTTACCTCCTTCCCCGTCTTGCCTAAAGACTTTATATCCTGGAATATTGAGCTGCCAATCCTGCTCCTCTCTCAACCATATCTCTGTGACAGCAATGGCATCATACTTCCATGTGTTAATTTGTGCCCTCAACTCATCTGCCTTATTCCTCAGACTCCTTGCATTAAAATAAATACCATCCAATCTTGCCAAACTCCCTTGTGCCTTAACTGACCTATAATTTCCATGCCTTCCAGACTCACTTGCTCTCTCTTCTAATTTTGGCTGTGCATCTCCCCTTGCTGAACCACCTCTCAGGATTCCAACCCCCTGCCAAGTTAGTTTAAATCCTCCCCAACAGCACTAGCAAACCTCCCCACAAGGATGTTGGTCCCATTCTAGTTCAGATGCAACCCATCCCCCTTGTACAGATCCCACCGCCCCCAGAAACAGTCCTAATGTCTCAGAAATCTAAAGCCCTTCCTCCTGCACCATCTCTCCAGCCACATATTTATCTGGACTAAACTTCTATTTCTATACTCACTGGCACGTGGCACCATAAGTTATCCAGAGATTACTACCTTTGAGGTCCTGTTTTTTAATTTGTTTCCTAGCTCCCTAAATTCTGTTTGCAGGACCTCATCCCTCTTTCTACCTATGTCGCTGGTACCAATATGTACCATGATCTCTGTCTGTTTGCCCTCCCTCTTTAGGATGCCCTGCAGTTGTTCAGTGACATCCTTGACCCTGGCACCAGGGAAGCAACATAACATCCTGGAGACACGTTTACGGCCGCAGAAATGCCTGTCTGTTCCCTTTACTATCGAGTCTGCTACCACTATTGCTCTTCCCCTCTTTTTCCTCCCCCTCTGTGCAGCTGAGCCACTCACAGTGCCATGAGCATGGCTACACTGCCCAGAGAAACCATCATTCTCACCGTTTTCCAACACAGAAAAACGGTTCTTGAGCGACACGCACCCTGGGGATTTCTTGACTACCTGCCTGGCACCTTTCTCCTGACCGATGGTCAGCCATTCCCTCTCTGTCTGCACTTCCGTAAGCTGTGGGGTGACCACATCTAAAAATGTGCTATCCACGAAACTCTCAGCCTTGCGGATGCACCTCAGTGCCTCCAGCTGCTGCTCAGGCTCCGAAACTCAGAGCTCAAGTAGCTGCAGCTGATGGCACTTCCTGCACATCTGGTCGGTCAGAGCGTAAGCAGCGTCTAGGACTTCCCACATGTTGCAGGCGTTACATAACATTGTGGTGGATAGACTATCACACTGAAGTGGGTGGACAGTCACTGTGAGACTGGTACACTGTCCTTGGAGCTGGTAGAGTACTGATGAGATCATTGGTGTTCATGCCTCTACCAGCTTTCACCTCTCCTCTTGTCTGTTACGAACAAGCCAAGCAGAATGCGCCTGCTGAGACTGGATGCCATCTTCTTGACAACATGGTGTGGACCAATGACCATTGGCTTCTGGGGCCAAACGGCAGTGTCCAGTTCCTCACGTCCTGTGTGGAGTTGAGGATGTGGACTAAAATGACACTGTGCTAGTCTCAGTTGGTGACTCAGATCTATAAGGCACAACCATGTGTCCAGGTTACTGTAAAATTCAAGGATTTACAATAAATGTAATAAATTTAATTTGGCTATGTGGTGGAAAGAGGAAGCCTCTGGAAGACCTCTTGAAATCTTTATGTGGACCTCCATGTGAGAAGCACTGATCTACAGAACCAGGCTAGTTTGATTGATATATAAATCAGTCAGGGTATGGAGCTATATTCAAGGTGTTAATTAAATTGTGCATGATCGAGGCATTAACAATTCTCTGAAATCAAATGATATATGAGTGCCTGTGCAGTATGCTGTGTAATAAATCATATCATCTGTCTTTAATCATGGATGATTGACAGGCCTGAATTCAGATGTTTTTGGACTGATTAAACAGGAATATTCTCCATAGGTTTTAGTTCTAGCAAAAAATCCAAATTCTGTGAATTAACTGAATTTTTCATCAGCCATGTACATCACTACATCTGAAAGATCTACCAAATAAATTCCATATCATCCATAAATCTTATCTTATTTATAACGACTATGTTCTGTAAAAGGTATAAAATCCCCTTGTAGAATCATAGGAAGATGCCATTTGCTCCACTGTGCATGTGCCAATTTTAGAGCTTCACTTGCATAATCTGTTCTAATCTGATTTCCCCACCCTTTCCTGATACTTCCTGATTCTATCCCTATAATGGAAGCAGAGGTCTGCCAGCTGTACCAGTAAAATCTCTCTATTTTGTTTTTCATGTTATCTTAACTAGGAGTATATTGTTATTTTAATTTGATCTTCAGTTTGCTATATCCTTGCAAAAAGTCCTTTGGCTGTGGGAAAAAGGAAAATATGTAAATACTATCTGGAGGTATCTATTTTTCCCTGTGGGCCTTGTGGTTCAGTTGGTTTTCTTCAAGGAAGTCATTACCGGTACATATATACACAAAATAATTGCATAGGATATTCCTTCATGTTTTTTTAAGGTTAAGACACAGGAGCTTGCAAATTTATCTCAGAACCAAGTTGACTACAATGAGAGCACACAATAGGCAGAAGAACTGGAGGTGAGAAGGCCCAAACATTTGCCTCAGAGAGCAATGTGCCAGTATGCCCCTGTCTCCGGGCTATTTTCATTCCAGCCAGAGAGGTTGAGTGAGGAATTTTCCAGTCAGCTTGCAGACCTCGCTTTGAGGTCAAAATACAGCCATGGGATGGAGACAGCCTGCAACAGCAGACAGGGGGTGGGGCGCAGGTGTCAACGCTCCACTTCACTAGAGACCTCCCCCCTTTACCCGACATGGCCATCAGGTCACAGCTGTGGCCACTGCCATCAAGTGGAGGAGTTGTCCCTCCACAATGACAGTCTGGCAGCCGTGGCCTTTTTACATCAGAGGGAGCCTCCATCATGAGGCAACCCCTCTCTCTCTCTCTCTATGCACATTGCCAGCTCGCACCTCTCAGCCTGTCACTCTCTCAGTATTGGAGAGCCTCCTCTTGGCGTTCCAGTCTAGCCCACCGACACAAATTAGACAGCGAGCACACTGCCCGGTCAGAAAATGGCCATTCCTAACAAAAATGCATCGGGGTCCCGACCCCAAAACAAAAAGCCCGACCAATATTGTTTGACCTGGAAGGAAAGGAAAGAAAGTCACTGGAATAGCTGGAAGCCTGCTGTTTACATCTTGTGTATTTTAATATTAAAATTATGGAATCACATTTAGCCCACTGTGCTTCTGTTGGCTCTCTAAAAGAGCTACCAATTAGTACCACTCCCCTGCTCTTTCCCACATCCCTGCCAATTTTTCTTTTTTAAGCTATGATCCAATTCTCATTTGAAAATTACTATCAAATCTGCTACCACCACTCTTTTACATCATAACAATTTGGTGAGTAAAGAAAATTCTCATCAGCCCCTTGGCATTTTAAATCTGTGTTCTCTTGTTACTGACCAGCCTTCCAATAGAATAAAAACAGAAGATGCTGCAAAAACTCAGCAGGTCTGGCAGCATCTGTGGAGAGAGAAACAGAACTAACGTTTCAAGTCCGTATGACTCTACTTCAGAGCTAAAGGAGTCATATGGACTCGAAACGTTAACTTTGTTTCTCTCCCCACAGGTGCTGACAGACATGCTGAGTTTTTCCAGCATTTTCTGTTTTTATTTCAGATTTCTAGCATCGCAGTATTTTGCTTTTATCTTCGTCTTCCAGTGGAAACAGTTTCTCCTTATACACTCTAAAAAAAACCCTCACAATTTTGAACACTCCTATTCAATCTTCCCTTACCTTTTCTGCCCTAAAAAAGAACAATCCCAGCTTCACTAGTCCCTCCAGACAACTGATTGGGCAGAATCTTCTGGTCGGTATGCAGGGCCAGGCCTCGTATGCCGACGGGTAACATGATGCATGATGACATCGGACATGTGCCCCAACGTCACTGCACGTCATTCCGATTTTCAGTTCGATGGACGCACATCGGAGTCGGCTGCGTGCCCGCCAAACTGTCAAAGGCCTGTTAAGGCCATTAATCAACTAATTAAAGTACTTGTCAGGGCTGCCCGTCCAACCTTAAGGTTGGCGGGCAGGTGAAGAGCCCAGGCAGCCTTCGCATTTTTCATGGAACTTCATCCACGGGTGATATGAGATTTCATGAAGGGTTTATCAATTTAATAAGATGTTTCATGAAAACAGTGGTGTGCAGCCGATCATGGACAGCGATCGGCTGCGGCACGCAGCCTGTGCCCACTCCCGCCCAGCCCATTCAACGGGGAGAAAATTCTCCTCATTATGGGCCCCCTCATATCCTTGATGCTACTCCAGTAAATCTCTTCTGCACCCTCTCCAAGGCCTTCCTGTTCTATCTAAAATACGGTGGCCAGAATCTAGTGCATAGCTCTAGCTGAGGTCTAGTCAGTGATTTATAAAGATTTGGCATAACTTCCTTGTTTTTGTACTCTATTTCTCTATTTATAAAACTGAGGATCCTGTATGGCTTTTCAAAAGCTTTATTAACTTGTCCTGCCAAATTCCAAGATTTCTGTATGTGAATCACCGGCTCTCACTGTTCATACACCCCCTTCAAAACTGTACCATTTAATTTGTACAGCCTCTCATCAAATTTTCTTCCAAAATGCAGCACTTCACACTTCTCTTGAATTAAATTTCACCCACTGTGTGTTTGCCCATTTCACCAGTCTGTCTAGGTAAAGGGGATGCTTTTGATGAGGGGGTGGTGGTGATGATAGTTTTGAAAGGGAAGAGAATCATAACTGAGGAAAGAGAACCACTTACAACGTCAGCTTGGGTCTGAAAGGGAAGTTGGATGGTCAGCATTTCAGTGAAAATGGGGTCAAGGGAGCATGAGATGCACCTCATCTCATGGGCAAAATCAGCTCTGAGGGCATGGGTGGAGTTAAGGGAGAAACTATAGGCTGATCAGGCCTAACGCAGTGGGGTGGGGAGATAAGGTCCCATTTGGGTACATTTGGCTCGGTAGATAGAGAAAGGGGACAAAGGCAACAAAGGCAGTTAAACAGATGGCCTCAACCTTAGCGACAAAAAGCCCATAAGTTCCTCCCACTTGTTGTTGGTGGCAAAATTGGAAGCACCTGGAAAGAGGAGATTAAGAGTTATAATTTCAATGCCCCTGAAATGGTGATGTAGGAAAATATCCAGCTTGAGGCTCCATGATCATAAACTTCAGCACCAGTTTTATCACTGTACACTTGTCGGCCTAAACATGATTCCAACTAACTAGTTAAAAAAATCAATTTTAATTTCACTGCTATTGCCTGTACCTTGGACGTATTAATTATGCAAAGTCAAAGATTTATATTTGTATCTGCAAACCATAGGTTCAATTTTTGAGTTGGAGAATTTTTTGCCAATTAAAATGAACAGCTAATAACATTTCCCAGCCTGGAAGGCAATCAAGAGACCCCTATGCCCCCAGCCAGTTCTGTAAAACTCTCTAACAGCGAAACTCTCTAACATGCCATAGAAGTACTAATACCTTTCTGGGACCGGGTACCTCTGGATTAGCCCACAAACTCCAATGTGAACTACCCTGCGATGGAGATGGCCTTTCCTGTCACTATTTATTGGATCTGGAAAGATACCACAATTCTGTCAATGTCATATATTGCTTACCTTCAGCCTTCTCACCCAGTCCCTCCACCCACCACCCCAATCCCCACCACCCCTTTCTTCTCTTGCTTAAGATCCCTTAGTCCTGACAGTGGATACAGTTTGACTGAATCTATAAGTTTGATGTGCAAGTTAAAGTTACCTGCACACAGCACATTCCCTATCCCCTGACCTTATGTGTTCTGTGTTTTTACCTCTGCTTACCTATAATTTCCTGAACTCCAGGACTACTGTGCCATGCACAAGAATAAGCAGCCCTGTAACTGTATTCCTGCTAACCCTTAACTTCAAGAAGCAATGCTTCTGCCATAAAAACATACTTTATGCTAAATAGTGATTTTTAATCAAATGACTGGAAAACCAAATTGAACTTTTAAAAAGAGACTTCTTAAAACACAGATTAAAGATATGACTTGAGCCCACAACAAAGATGGCTATCCAAATTGCATTACTGTACTCTCCTCATTGCAACTCACTGAGATGGAAGCACCACATTTGCAAAGACCCATCAAGGACAATGGCCCCATGAGAATATGAGTAAGCCACATTTCCTACATGAATTAGATCCGCTCAGGTATAATAACCTAACTTCTTTCTTTGTTAAACTTAAGAAAACCTGTCTGATTGGTTCTTTATGATCACAGTGTGTAAATAGTTAAACACTCACTGAATTGGCAAGTACATCGTTTTCAAAAAATTCCTGTTGTGGTCAACTGATGAGAGCGAAAAGAAGAGAGCCATTCGATCCCACCTCACCTGATTGTAACAATTCTCAGATATTGTAAGGCATTTGTGTCTACTTCTTTAATGGTTTAGGGACAAGTCAAATCAGTACAAAAACTGACATCTTTGGTAGCTGTTCTCTAATCTTGTTCATCCTATTCCACTCAGTCAAACACCAAGAGAGTATGAAAATCAACACCCATTGAAAATAAGTACTTTTTGTCACTAGAAAGGCATTAATATTGCAGTTTACTTAAGAATCCAATCAGACAAGAATCCAGCTCAACTGAAATGCTTGTTCTCTTAAGCATCAATTATCAATGAATCACTAAGCACAACAAAACTAAGGTATAGATTAGGTGCAATATAGTGTAGTGTCCTCAACATTCATGTAAGAATCTTAGGCCAAGAAGAAACTGGGTAAAAGTTGTTTAACCTAATGGACTCCTGACACTGTTGACCTATCTTGCTTAATTGCCACTTTGTAATACTTTACACCGTCAGTAATTTCTTATATTTCTTGGCAGCATAATCAATGGTACATTTTAAAGTAGCCACTAATGAAATAGCTGTTTCAGAAACAAGTTGCTTAGCTGCTGGAAATATTCATATGGGATTGTGCTGTTTTTATCTTCACCAGAAATGTTGTTGTGTCTTTCATCATATTTTATTTTTGCAGTGATGTTTCATAGACCAGGTTATTTGACGTTGACATTGTCTTGCACAAAGTAAATCATTTCAGTTCTAAAAAATTCTGGTTGGTGTCCAGAAGATATGGATGATCAAAAATTTAAAATGAGGATATAACATGTGGGCAATAAGAAAAAGCAAGTTGACTCATTAATCCCACTCCTTCCACAAACCATGTACAATACTTAGTCTTAGACTTTACAACCGGAATTTTCCGGTCCCGTTGGCATTGGAGATCATGGCGGGTAGTGGGACAATATCACAAGAAGGCCAAAAATCGCTCTTATGCCGTCGTAAGACCAGTTTTCAATTGCCTGCTCCACCCATCAGTGGCGGGCCATATTTCCCGCTATGCATATCAACAAGGTCATTTTATTACATTTGCATTTAATTATAAGCCTTGCTCGCCAGAATCATTCCCTCACATCAAATTTACTGTTCACACAGGCGTGACTTCAGAACGGTGTCCTTCACAACTACCTTCAAAAGATGTGCACCCAGCGATCTGAACTTAAAAGGGAACTCAGAGGTCAGTACATACAGCCTTGTGAGCATTGCCCATAGGCCATCAAGGAAGAGGCACTATCCGTTTGCGGGGGGCACAGGCAAGTCGCTTTTTCCTGGCTGGCTTTCAGTGTGGTGCCAGGGCAAGGGCTCCAGTGCAGATCATGCTGGGGGTGGGGGGTGGTGGGCGGGCAAGGTAGTCCAGACTGAAGGAAATACTCAAGCACATGTCAGGGGGTGTGGTGGAAGGGGGAAACGGTTGCAAACTTGTAAAAGCTTGTCAAAAGTGAACATTCTTCTGCAGCTGAGACCGTTCAGCAGCAGCTCAATTGACATGCTTGGAGTTGGGTCTCTGAAGCTTCTCTACCCACTCAAGAAATGCAAAAGCATGAAAGTGTCACCAAATGCTGCAGAACCTTTCACCCCTTGGGAGCAGGCTGCAAATTAACGTGTATTTTAGGGGAAGCAGAGAAATTGGCTGACTGGGCAAGTTTTACAATCCCCTTGCAAAGGGTGGTCATGGAGCAGTCACTGGTGAAGACGCTCACAGCCCCTTGCAATGTCTTTATTAATGTTTGGACCGGTATCCATCATGGTTCTAACTAACAGCGCAGCCTTGCAGTGTGAGTTAGGAGAATGTCTGTGCCTGGGCTGAGAGCACAGCATTCAGTCCAGTGGCCGAAGCTGCTGCCAACCGGCCAAGTGGAGTGGGGAGAGGTGGGTGGGGCTTCGGACAGCTACAAGTGCACTAAACTCTGGCCATCCAAGTGGCCAGCACTCTCCTGCATGCAAAAGGGGCCTTCAGACTTAACCAAGAGAGTTCTTAGTATACCTAAGCTAACCCATGCATCTCTCTTTGATCCTGCTGGAGGAGAACATCAAGATCATGGAGCCTGGTGATTTAGCAGTATGCCTCATGACTTACAGGGAACAGAGAAGAAGAAGAGAGCGGCTGAGGCACCTGGCTCAACAAAGGGAGGAGTACCTCCCTCAAGATGAAGGGGCAGAATGCTGCATGCAGAGCTGAAGATCCACAGAGAGCTGTCTCTTGTAGGCACCTCGCTAGATCCAGAGTCTATAATGGCGCCTGCCATTCCTGCAGACGACTGAGAACCAGAGTCACCGAAAACTGCACATGTCTAAAGAACTGGTCAGTCACATATGCCACCAGCTGAGGGATTTGGTACCATAGGGACATGGAGGGCATCCACTGCCAGTGGCCGTGAAAGTGACCGCAACGCTCAAATTTTATGTCAGTAGCTCCTTCCAGGGCTCCACAGGCGACCTGTGCAGGGTCTCTCGAACCTCCACACACAAGTGTATCCAGAAGGTCACAGATGCCATCTTCGTGAAGGCACAGAACTTTGTGCATTTCACCCATGATCAGGAAAGCCGGGAAGCAAGAGCGCTGGGCTTTGCGCTGATCTCTGGTTTTCCGCAGGTGCAGGGTGCCATCAACTGCACTCACGTGGCACTTAGATGGCAACAAGCAGTCAACTACGTCAACAGCAAGGGCTTCCACTCACTGAACGTTCAGCTGGTGTGCGACCAACACAAACGCATCCTACAGGCCTGCACATAATTCCCATGGAGCATCCACAGCTCCTAAATCCTTAGCAGGTCACAGATCCCTGACATCTTCCAAGGTCCAGAGAGACTGCAGGGTGGCTCCTCAGGACAAGGGATACCCACAGAGGATGTGGCTGATGACGCCCATGCGGTGGCATCAGACTGCAGCAGAGCGACAGTATAATGAGGCTCATGCCACAACCTGGACTTTCAGGCATTCCTCCACCAGCCTGCAACCTCTCTCTTTTGTTGTGTGCCAGTTTGTCCTGCATGAAGACATATGGAGAGTGTAAGCAGGATGCCTGCCAGGCCAGATGCGAAGGATGCCTGGCATGTGTGGGTGGTGAGTGGTGCCATGGACGATCCACTGGGCAGAGGAAGGTGTGTGTGAGAGAGTATATGGTGATGTCTCTTGAACTGACAGTGAGTGAGGTCCCTGTGGATGTGTGAAAGTTTGTGAGCGTGAGTTGAGAAGAGTGACTTACCCTGGCAGAACGGAAGAGGTCATTCATCCTTTTTCAACACTGGGTGGCTGTCTTCTTTTGCATGGTGTTGGTGTTGACCACTGCTGCCACTGCCTCCCAAGCTGGATTTGTCAACTTGCTTGCTAGTCTTCGCCCAGAGCAGGGGTAGAGGACTTCACAGCGGGCCTCTAGGCGTCCAGTAGGTGCCCAAGGGAAATGTTGCTAATTTGGGGGCAACATGTTTCCTCCTTTTGGCAGGCATGACTTTGTAGCTACCTCCAATCCCTTAGAGATTACTGGTTCTGTGTGCAGGCACTCTTTAAATATGGCACTCAGATTACTGACGGCCTGAGGTGACAGCATGGCAGGCGAATCAGAGGCCACCCCGCCAACGATCCGGCGAGTTTACCGCATATGAATGATCAATTACGCGCTGCGAATGGGATGAAACAGCGCATAAAGCCACCAATGCAGCCAACGGGTAAAATGTCCTTTATCCCGCCTGCTACTGCACTTTGTGCAAATATGGGACTATTTCGCCCTATATCTTTTTATGTCCTGGAGAAAAGCATCAAATGAGTATTGACTGAGCCCAAAGTGCTGGAAATAGTCAGCAGGTCTGGCAGCATTTGTGGGGAAAGAAACAGAGTTTTGAGTCAAATATGACTTCTTCTGAAGAGTTACATTTGACTCAAAATATTAACTCTGTTTCCCTCTCTACAGATGCTACCAGACCTGCTGAGTATTTCTAGCACTTTCTGTTTTTATTAAAGCTGTAGAATATTCATCCATCTCCTATCCCCATAATTGGACCCTGCCCTGCTACCCTTCATACACAACAACATTACTTGTAAGCTTGGCTTCCTAATAACGGGATATATTTATTATATGATATATTTATTAACTTTGTCAGTAATACTGTCTCACAGCGGCAGGATTTTCAGCTATGTTAGGCCTTAGAAATCCAGACTTCCAAGCTGCCAATGGAGATCTTGGGGTGGAAGAAATCAATGGGAAAAATTCAATTATGCCCTTTTTCATGCATAGGAGTTTCGATTCATTACTCTGCACCCCTTTCCAATGCAGTAGGCAACCTGTATACTTTGTGCTGCCGTCTCATTTTGGTGATTTCAGTGTACAGCCCAGCATGCAACTTGTTGCTAGCTGGCTGCATACTCAACAGGGATCAAGCAATGCCTGTGGCTAGCATGTATTTTAGCTAGCTTAAAGGCAACCTGCCCCTCTTAAAGCAGAGCTGCATTCATTATGCAGAAATTATTGTTGACCCTGTGGAGGATGTGGCTACAAGCAGAAGCATAACAAATGGAACAATAGGAAAGAGAGAGGGCTTCCTGGTTTTCCAATGTGATACTGGATGCATTGGTACAGGAGGTGAAAAGCAATGTTTCGACAGGGAGTCAGGAGGCCCTTATGGCACAATCTTAGAAGGGAATGGGAATTTGTGAAGTCTGGCCCCAAGTTCCTGGCAGTAGTGCCGGAAGACGTTCAATGACCTCACACACACAGCCAATCTCTCACGTTGCTCAATACACAATTCTGTCATCAATCATTCCCCAGCAATCTTTAACGATAAGGATTCAGGTCTAACATTGAAATAGTCCGCTCACCCTCATATACCTTCCAATGCTGCCAGCTTTACATGCACCTCTCACTGCTCCCACATGCATCTAGCTATTCACACATGGCAAGCACATCACCCAAACACCCAATCACTGACACTCCACCTATCTCTGCATTTAACCTGTAACATTTGGAAACAAGGCAGAGCTGGAACAGGAGCAGCACATCATCTCTGGAGGACAGGATTCTCCATATGATGGGGCCGGCTGTGACGGAGGCCATTGCATTTGGTGTTGCTGAGAACATTCAGGATGATGGTATTTTCCTGCTTTATGCACCTTCTAAACTACCACCTCATCTCATCTTGCTAACTGGCCTGAAGTACAAGCTGTAGATGGTGTGACCATGGACCTCTTGCCTTCCACCTCAACACTACCCTCCTCTTTTGCATTTATGCATTCAGATATCCGAGGTCTGCTGTCTGGCCAATTCGTGCAGCCTCATAAGGAAGGGCAAGAGCAGGACCAGCCCACTGGTAAAGAACCATTATGTGATCTGACACTTGCAGCCACCAGTTCGGATACTCACATACCTTAGAGAGAAGTGTAGAGTTGGGATCTACAAATTGTCAGTCATCAGGTATGAGTGGACTGCAGTCAGGCCAGGGGGAAAGAACTGTTCATATGACAACTCCCTGGAGTGCTAGGTCACAGACAAATTCCACAGGTGAGGAGTGAGATGAACTTTGATGAGACATACAGAAGAACATTGATGAGCATGCACTCAAAGATTCTTGGTGCATTGGCAATGTACTTATTCTACAACCAGGCTCTGGGTGTCTTTTTTAATTTGTTCATGGGATGTGGGCATTGCTGGCCAGGGCAGCACATATTACCTATCTCCAATTGCCTTTGTTCAGAAGGCATTTAAGAGCCAACCACATTGCTGTGGGTCTGAAGTCACATGTAGGCCAGACCAGGTAAGGATGGCAGATTTCCTTCCCTAAAGGGGATTAATGAACTAGATGGGTTTTTACGACAACCGGCAATGGTTTAATGGTCATCATCAGACTTTTAATTCCAGATTTTACTGAATTCAAATTTCATCATCTACCTTGGTGGGATTCAAACCCTGGTCCCCAGAGCATTACCCTGGGACTCTGGAATACTAGTCCAATGATAATACTACTACGCTGCTGGTTCAACAGAGGAGTGCTGGAAACCATGCTGTTACAAACTAGTGTACATTTATTGGCTATTAATACTATACATGGAGACAGATTTTAGCAGGACTCCATTGGAACCTTCTTCCCACAGGCTCCAGTTACATGTGTTCTGGCATCATCTGTCATCACTGATGATGAACTCTAACTATTAGCATAATAGCCATTAACCCTTTATACTACAGGCAGAGCTGCCACAGAGCCTGTTGTCTGACCCCAACTTGGCACTGGGCTTCACACAGAGCATGGAACCCCTCCTGTTCAATGTGGAAGTGGTAGCCAATGCCATGACAGCACTTGTGGGCCCAGCTGAGATGTATCATCTAATGCCTGATGTCTCAGCTTTCACTGCAGCACAGGCAAAAGCCACCAGATTTATGAGTGCTGTAGTGGAAGGTCAGACTGAGAAATGAGATCCATACTTGCTGCCATGCAGGCTCACACTGCGCCATCATAGCTATGGATATCAATGCTCAAATGGGCATGCAGGTGTTCATGGCAGTCCAGCATCATGTGCTCCAAGAAATTTCTTGGATTAATGAGGCACCTCTCCTGCGGAATGGCAGTAGCTCCATGGAACACAACCCAGCTGTCCTCCCTCAGTGTGACAGAAAACTAGTGCTCCCCCAACTGTGCCAGTGCTCTTGCTGTTGTCTGTCAGTTGCCGCCAAAGCTGAAACGGTGCGGTCCAAAACCAGGCCCACAAGTCCCAGAGCTGCTCATGGTCATCCTGATGGACTGGTAGCTCTTGCTACCAATTTTACCAATAAAATAGTGCTAGTGGGGTGGGGGGGAGGTGCCCTCCTGCAGCTGAGTGCACCTTCAGATGGAAATTAGTATGAGAGGGTGTTAGCTAGGCCTGTGTAGTCCAAAATGGCAGAACATGCACCAAGTTAGCCCCAAAGGCTGTTTGACATCACAATCTTGTCACTCTACATACTTTCAGCACACACATAGCGCACACATGCTATTGGCTTTACAAGAATGGGGTATTGCGAGGGCCATGCTGGAAGTGGTGAATCCTCCATTTTTAGCTGTACCAGCTTCAGCAGCAACCCAGAGGTGAATTTTGAGGCCAAATTATTTTTCCATCCACTTTTCACCTAAAATCTTCAGACTGCTCCTTGGACCTCTGCACGTCCTTCAGTCAGTGAGGTGTGTGGGCAGAGACCTCAATGTCGTTGCTGTTAGGTTCATTGGAATGCCAAACCAGTCAGTGATCCTGGAATTGTGGAAAGAGGCCAAGAATGCTACTTCACTTCTTTAGTATGCCTCCAACTGGTCTGTGCCTACTGCAAACACAGGCAAAGATCTGCCATCGCTACCTCGCTACCCATGCCAGGAAAACCTTAGGGAAAGAAGGACAGAGACCTGCTAGTATTGCTCTCACCTCCTTTTCCTGACCTTTATGCCATAAAGTTCCTACAATTCCACACTGATGATGCCAAAACTAGGCATTGAGTAATGTCTAAGGGGCCAAACTTCTTGGCTGGACCAAGGCATTTCTGGAGTGTAAATCCAGCAAGGGGACCAGAAAATAAGGTAGAACCACAGTGTGCCAGGATTCCACAATAGTTTCGATCCCCACGCCACCCCCGGCAGATTCTAAGGCGGGGGGATCGTGAAACTGCATGGGCGGGACTCCCTCTGTCTAAGTTCAATCTTGGGTGGGAAGGAGAGGGGGGTGCGGGGTGCCTCCATCAGATGCCGTCTTCTCACTGGGGGCGCCCTCTCCCCTCTCATTAAGGCCTGATGACCTCCAGACTTCCCTACCCCCCACCTCCCATCCCGGCCTGTCCCCTAAGATCACAATTGCCCCCCTCGCAACCCCCCCAGGCTTTCCCTACAGCCACTTACCTGTCCTCTGGTTCCCAGGGCTTAGTACCAGGCAGCTCCCTGCAGTGCCTCTTCCAGCCACTGCAGAACTCTGCCTGGAGAGACTGGAGAGCTGCCGGCCAATCAGCTGCCGGCCGGCAGCTCTCTAAGGCAGGGCTTCCTCCCAAGTGAGGGACACAAGTCTCGCCTTATGCCAATCAATGCTTCTTAGAGCATAATATGGTATCCGGCCTTCTGGAGTAGGCAGGGATGGAGCTGAGCCCCCACCATCCTGAAAATTCAGCCCTATATGTAAGATAAGCAAGTTGGGTAAGAGAGAAGTATGAAATGTTGAGGTTGTTATAGGCTGGTTGATCCCCCGCACAGGGTAAATCCCTGATATGGGGCCTCAGGCCTCATGGTCATGAAGCTGGTGTTGCAGCAGGCGATCTCCAGAGAAGATGGACAAAGATCGAGCTGCTGCAAATGCTGCAGCAACCCTCAGGTAATCGGAGGCTGGGCAGGGGTGGCGGAAGAAAATGAATTATAAGGATCAGTGACCTGGTCGTGGCGGGTTGGGGTGGGGGGGGGGGGGGGGAGGGGGGGGGGGGGGGGGGGGGGGGGGGGGTTGGCGGCGAGGTGAAGTGTTATCACACAGGGGTTAGGGGGATGGCTTGGATCCAGTGGATAGTATTACAGGGGCTGGAGGGGTGAAATTGGAGGATGGAGACATTCAATAGTTTGTGGGAGATGGGGAATAACAGCAGCCGGCAATGACCTGCAGGATCAGAACCTGGATCAAGCATTAGTGAGCCTGGAATTAGGGACGACAGGGAATCTGGAGTTGTAGGGAAGGGAGAGAAGGAGTTGGGATCTTGGTAAAGGGAGAATGAGATCAGGGATCAGACATCCCAAGGCTGTGGATGGGAGTGTGCGCGACTGGGAGGGTTCTTTCATATGGGGTCAGGAAGAACTCCTGCTCCTCCCAACTGCACATTCAAGTAAGTGTTATAATCCCCATAGAGATCAATAACTTTAAAAAAAGAGATTTGAATTCCCAGTGACCAACTTAAAAGGAATCACACAAGATTTCAATTTTTAAAACTTTTACTGTAACAAACAAACTAAAACTAACAATAACTAAACATTACTTAATAGGAACTAACACTCTAAATGACAGAAAAGATATCCCTTATTAGTGTCTTAACACGACTGATAACGCCATGCCGCATTTATATATTATGCCGCACTCTTCACAGAATTCTGATCTTTACAAGAATCAGTCCAAAGCTGCTCACAGCTTCCAATGGACTCACTTCTCCCCATTTCATTGAGTTGTAAGTCAAAAGTAATTTCCCTCAGTCTTTTGTCAGTCTTTGAACTAACTTCCAGCAGCAATGTTCACTCTGGTGATTCTTTCTCCCAGCTACATCAGAGCGAATCTTCCAGTGTGCTTAAATCTCTGCAGGTTCCATCTTTTTGACCAGAGGACAAGCACCCACCAGCATTCTGCCTGGTAGCTAACAGGAAACACCCTTTTCCCTGCTGTCCACAGCAGCTGCTCTTTTTCATTCCCACAATTCCCTCCACCCCCCACTTTCTCTTTTCATGCCCAGGGTTTGTGAGTCAGACTGTTTGAGAGTCTATAATTCTGCCCATGGCAAAACCAGCTGCTCTGTCTTTTGTGTTCAGGTGTTAAACCTGGCACCTCACTTTCAATAAAGCTTGATCTGCGCCCCTCCCCCAACCCCCCCAACTCTCCCAGTGGTAACCAGGCCACACAGGCTTATTATCAGACGGAACCAGTAGCAGTTCATGTTTTTCTTCATTACTCCATTTTACACTGAATTAAAGAGACAGTTTAAAACATAGCTATCGTATAATGTCGAACGGTCATAAGTTATTTGCCATAGACCGTGACATGTAGCTCAGCACAGCATATAAGGTTACCCCACCTTTTTGGCATAAAATCTCATGGTTTTGCATATACTTGGCTTACAAGTCATCCCCTCTTTTGAGCTATGAAATGCTATCCTCGTATTAGTAGTCGGCCTCAATTTTTCACCAGAGATAGGCATGTTTTACTTACCTTATACTGTCAGTTGGTGCATGGGATCTAGCAGACAATTCAGGCTGTGTTGCGAAGAAGATGCTTGGGAATTTAAGACACGCCCACACAGAGGAGACCACGCATGGCATGGCAAGCGACAAACAGAAATGGGTCCTTCAGCAAAATAAATGAAGCACAAAGCTGCTTCCAAGCTAAAGATTATAACATTTGCTAACAAATCAATTAACTATGCTGCAGCGAGGCAATTCGGAGTTCATGAAATATGATGCCAGAATGAAAGAAGGAGAAATCCACCCTGAAGAAGGTGCCCAAGATTGAAGGCAACATCAGAACAGGTCTCAGCCACTGGCCTGATCTTGAGAAACATGTATCAGAATGAGTCCCTGAGAATCGTCAGAATGGTTATATCATCACCAGAAAGGCAATGGATATATCCACACTTAATTGGGCCAAATCAAATCCTACGTCCAGCAAAGACTTCAGACCAAATGTTAATTGGCGTAGCCACTTTATGGAACGCAACAGTCTAGTGTTGCAGGAGAAGACCAAGGGCTGTACTTACCGTGCCCACTCGTGTCGGGCGTGTTTGGTGGCATGAGCGGACAATATGGCGAGAAAGCCAAAAATCAGTTTCACGACATTGTGAAACCAGTTTGTGATCATCCACTCAACGCATCATTGTCAGGCCATGTTTCCCGCCATCAGTCATCTGGAAGCTCATTGTAATGAGGATCTGCATATCATTATAAGGCCAACCCGCCTGAATCATCCCCCACGCTGGATCTTCCGAGCATGTCGGCATGATTGCACGCTGACATGTTTCACAACAGCACGTATAAGACGTGCACTTGGTGGGTTGCACTTCGAGGGGAAATCAGAGGTGAGTGCACAGTAACGTTGTGCAGCGCTCGCAAGGGACGCCTGTTGGACTTCAAGGTTGAGGTGCATTGGGGCGGGGAGGGGGGTTGGTTGCAAGGGCTGCAAAGGCTGCCCAGCGGTTGAAGGTAGTGCACAAGCACACGTAGGGTTGGAGGGGGGAGGGAAATGGCCACGCATTAGAAAAACCTTCCATAAAAAGTGACCATTCTCTGCAGCTGAGGCAGTTCAGACTCAGCCACATTGACATGCGTGGAGTCAGGCCTCTAGCTTCTCTGCCCACTCAAGCAACACAGAGGCATGGAAGAGTCACCAAACACTCCAGAGCTTTTCACTCCTTGGGCACAGGCTGCAAGTTAATGAGCATTTTAGTGGCCTGCAGAACAGTTAAACGACTGGGCACATTGTACAATCTCCTTGCTAAAGGTGGCCATGGAGCAGTTACTGCTGGAGGTGCTCAGAGCTCCTTGCAATGTCATTATCCTGGTTTGGACTAGTCTCCCCCATAGTTCAAGCTAACAGTGCAGCCTTGCAGTGTGGGTTAGGAGAATGCCAGCACCTGAGCTGAGAGCACAGCGTGCAATCCAGTGAGCAAAGTTGTCGCCAATCAGTCAGGTGGAGTGGGGCGGAGGTGGGTAGGGTTTCGGGCAGACATCCAGCGCACTAAGCTCTGGCCATCCAAGAGGTGGCCAGCACTCTCCGGCATGTGTTAAGGAGCCTTCAGACTTAACCAAGAGAGGTTCTTAGAACACCCAAGCTAACCTACGTGTCTCTCCCTTTCATCCTGCAGGAGTACAACATCAGGAGCATGGGGCCTGGTGAACTAGCTGGTTGCCTCGTGGCTTACAGAAAGCAAAGCTGATGGAGAAGAGAGAGGCTGCAGGGATGGCTCCTCTCAACACAAGGGCTAGCCATAGAGGATGGGGCTGATGACACCCGTACGGCTGCCTCAGACTGCAGCAGAGCAAAGGTACAACGAGGCTCATGCTGCAACTCACAACTTGGTGGGGCAAACCATTGGGGTGCTGAAAATGAAGTTCCGGTGCCTGGACCAGTCTGGTGGAGCCCTGCAACACAGTCAACAGAGGGTGTCACGCATCGTCATTGTCTGCTGTGTTCTTCACAACCTGGCACTGCAATGGGGAGAGGAGCTGGCTGAGGAGGAGATGGAGGAGTTGGAAGCCTCCTCCAATGAGGAAGACGTCAATGGGGATTGGGGTGAGGGGGTCCTCAAAGATGATGATGATGGCAATGAGGACCTTGCACTGGCCAGACGATGCAGGAGCACTTGACATACCCTCATAGCTGCTAGATTTGTGGAAGATGATGTTGACATGCAGTTAGAAGACACCATCAATCCCCACATTGCATCTGCGAAAGTTTGACTCCACTCTGGCTTATGGTAGCACACATACCCTCTGCTGCGTCTCCATGACAGGGGCCTTTTCACAGAGGCACTTCTAGTCGCTCGATTGCAGGAGGATGATGACAACATGCAGTGAGGACACTCCACAGATCTTCACATAGCCTCTGAGAATGCTTGATCCCTGTCTGGCCGAGGGCAGCTCACTTGCGCTCTTTGATCAGGGTCATAACATAGAGATGCATCCATGAAACTTTAAAAGCGCCTGATCCTTTGTTAGCTTTCAGCACCTGTACCCTTCAGGAGCACAGCATCACTGGTCACAGATGCTGAAGAGATGGGGGCCGGCCCCACCTTAGAGGTGCTGAGAGCACATAGAGAGAATGACGGAACTCGGGGACACCTGCCCACAACATTCTGGCAGCGATGACAAGCACTGTCGAGGTGCAGGAGGTAGTAATGTGTCCAGGGAGTGTGAAGCCGACCATCACTTTGGTCTGAAGGCTGCAAAAAGAACAGGGAAGAGGACCGAGACACCTGTCTTTATCTTGTACAGGAAGGTTTCACATCTGAGTGACATGAACACTGCTCATCAGAACAAGGAGCCATAGGCAGGGAGACATTGTTGAGAGTTTATTTACAGTGAACAGTATGTACAAATGATTAACACCCATGCCCAGGCTGTGCAACTATATCTTCTTAATGCTTGGCCTAAATAGCCAAGTGGTTATGGTACTGGGTTTGTAACCCCCAGATCAAGAGTTCAAATCTCACAATAGCAAACTATGAAACAATGTCACTTCATCTGAAACAGATGGAAATGGGTTTGTACTCAAAAAAAAAAGTTACCAGCTAATGGCAGGAATTTAATCCCGCTTAGGGAGGGTGGTCAGGCGCTAGTGTGCCTACGCACACAGGTGGTGACTTTCTGCCTTCAGACCCTGCAGCGATACCTCTACGTTGAGCCTCCTCCTAGATGGTGTGCCCTGATGACGTATTTCTTCCGTCAGGTGCATGGCCTGAATTATGACGTGCAGCTCCTGTTTATAGAACAGCTAGGCCTCGGTGGCTCCTTGCAGGTGTTGCCCGTCTTTTACCAGGACCTGATCAAAGTCTGGAAAATAGCCGCCTCGCGACGCAGCTCTCCCCCGTCAGGAGTAACGGCTATCGTCAGAGAGCCGCTGCTCAGGAATCCGCCCCTCCGTCCTTTTCAGTGGTTGGCGGAGAGGAGGGCTGTGGCCGCAGGGGTGACCAGGATCGGGGACGTGCTGGGTGGTGGAGGACTGGGCTGGATGCTCCCGCAGGAGTTGGCGCGACACGCGTCTGTGAGTGTCCAGGTCGCAGCTGATGCCATCCAAGACCTGAGAACGGTCGTGCTCGGACCCGACGTTATTTTGGGTCTTGAGGTGGCCCAGGTGCGCGGTGGTCTTCTGTCTGAGCGTTCCCCTGTTCGGACGGAATTCCACATTGGCCCCAAGCCCCGAACCCTCCCTCGGGTGCTGGTGCCCCGCAATATGAGCCGCCTCGGGGACATACCCTCTGTGCCTTTTGGCACGGCAAAGAGGGGCTTTTTGTACGGACTGCTGCTGCACACCTTCCATTTTCTCGCCCTTGTCTGTCGACCGGACACGCCCTGGCGTGCCTTGTTGCTGTCCGGCGGCGGAGGCCCCCGATGGGAGGCCCTCTACGGAGGTGTCCTCCCCCTTTCTATCGGGGACCTGGGTTGGAGGGTGTTGCATGCAGCAGTCCCTTATAATAAGGGGATGCATAGGTTCATGGACTCTCAGGACACATGCCCTTTTTGCGGTCTTGTGGAGTCCGTGGACCATGTATACATAGGGTGTTGTAGGCTGCACTCCCTTTTTAGTTATTTGAAAAACCTTTTATTGATGTTTTGTTTGCACTTCAGCCCCATGCTCCTGATCTATGGGCACCCGGTGCGGAAGGGGGTCGGGAAGGAGGAGGACCTCCTCGTGAACCTGCTCCTGGGCCTGGCCAAGTTGGCCATTAACAGGTCCAGGCAGCGGGCGATCGACAGGGGAGTCCCGCCCGATTGTTTGTCCCTCTTCCGTGGCTACGTTCGCTGCCGGATGTCCCTGGAGAAGGAGCACGCGGTGTCTGCTGGCACTCTCGAGGCCTTCCGTGCTCGGTGGGCACCGCGGGGACTGGGGTGTTTTGTTGACCCCTTTAATCACATTTTGATTTAAAGTTTGTAAGTTTCCTTTAAACTTTGTTCTTGGTTTTACAGCTGACCTGAATTAGGGGCTGTGCCTGATTTATCCCAATTTTGTTGATTTGGTTTTCATTTAAAAGATTATCAAGAGTTCATTTTCTTAACAATCTCGTTGAGGCAATTGTGAATTCAGTTTGTTGCTTGACACTGAGGAGAGAAGGTGTGTTTTGTTGGTGCTCCTCAGTGTTTCTGTGACTGATACTACTGCTGCTTTGGGGTTGTTGCTGCTCCAGTCTTGCCCCTGTTTGAGCCAAGGGAGAGAGAGGGAGAGAAGAACAACTGCTGCTGCTTTGGGGTTGTTGCTTCTGCTGCTATTGCTGCTTCTGCTGCTGCTCCTCCAGTGCTGCTGCTGCCTTGCCCCTGTGGTGCCAAAGGAGAGAGAGGGAGAGAAGAGAACAGTTGCTGCTGTTGCTACAGGACAGGAAGGCCAGGAGGCCAGGACTGAGTTGAAAAACAACATCCTAGGTGGGTGTCTGAACTGTGTATTTTTGTTTAAGGTGGGGGCAATTAAGGACTGTGTTTTGTAGGGGGAGGCAAGAAGACTGC
Source organism: Carcharodon carcharias (assembly GCF_017639515.1). NCBI lineage: Eukaryota > Metazoa > Chordata > Chondrichthyes > Lamniformes > Lamnidae > Carcharodon > Carcharodon carcharias. Next base: position 40,349,435 of record NC_054470.1, read on the forward strand.
CAGAGGGGTTGGGGAAGGAAGAGAGGCAGGGTGTGTGTGTGTGCTGAAACCATCTTTCTGCCACCCCTCCCCCCAACCCAGCCCTTTTCCCCAGTAAGGCCAGCAGTAGCTGGTGAAGACATCACCTCCTCCTGCCTGAAGAACATCAGGCCCCCACCCACCGTCCATCCACCATCGAGGACACCCACCTGGACATTTACCTCTTTCCCTCCTGTGCCTCCCTGTCTTTTACTCCTCTCCATCCTCTCCTCTCCTGCCTAAAAGAGGGGAGGTTGTTTCTACCTCTCTCCCCCACCCCCTTTCCTCCCTAGGGAGGAACACTACGTATATCTTTTTTTAAAAAAAAAATATATATATTAAAAATTAAAAAAAAAACAAAATGGCCAATCCTTCCCAGGGTGGGCGTGGCTCTGGCCCTAAGGCCAATTCACCATCGCCTGTGGCCGGGCCCTCGAGGGCTAATGTTGAGGCGGTTTTGTCACCGGTGGCAGGGCCTCAAAAAAAGAAAACCTATGCGGGGGTGGCTGCTTCTGCAGCTCCAGCTGCTCCTGCTGCCCTGTCACCTTTCCGCCTCCTCACCAGGGCCCTTGGGGTAAAGAGCTATGCTCACCCTGAAATGACAATAGAGGCCTGCGTAAAGGCTATGGCTGGGGTCGTCGGCCCCTCAGCCATTGTCGCGGCCTCTAAAATGTATGGGAAGGCCATATTCTTCTTGAGGTCCGAGCGGGCGGTGCACCTCGCCCTGCAAAAAGGACTCACTGTGGGCGGGACTTTTCTGGCGGTGGACCCCCTTGAGGCCACCGCCCAGAGAATTATTATTTCGAACGTCCCGCCTTTTCTATCCAGTGAGCTCCTCCTCCCCCACCTTAATAAATTGGGGGAGGTCAGGTCGGGGGTTGCACCAATCCCGCTCGGCCTCAAGGACTCGGCCCTCCGCCATGTGTACTCCTTCCGGCGCCAGGTATTTGTCCGCTTGGCCCGGGAGGAGTGCCTGGAGGGGGCCTTCATTATCAATTTTGAGGGGACCGCCTATCGGGTCTTCTGGACCGTGGAGGGCGTGCGGTGCCATGCTTGTAAGGAGGCGGGGCACGTGAGGAAGAACTGCCCCGCCTCCAAGGCCACAAGACCCACCCAAGCGGCCATGGCTGGCACCGCCCCTCCTCCCCCCGCCACCACTCCATCTCCCTCCCCGCAAGGGGAAGCGACGCCGGCGGCCACTGCCATCTCGGCTGCCGGTGAGGCGGGGGGAGAGCCCCCGCGCCGTAAGAAGGCGCGGAGGAAGACCCGCAACCTGGAGGCGGCCCCTGAAACGCCCCAAAACCCTCAAACACCTGCAAGCACCGGCTCGGGGGAAAAGACATCATCCGGCCCCGGCGTCGTGTCCGCGTGTGCTCCCGGGCCCGTGGGTGCTAAGGCGCCGAGTGCTGGGCCCGGCGTCGTCCCTGCGCGTGCTCCCGGGGCCGGCGGGGAAAAGACGCGGGACCCCGAGCCGGGGAATCTAAAGCCCAAAACCCAGAGGGTGGAGTGTCCAGGAGGGCTGGACAAGGAGGAGGGGGCCTCGAAAATGGAGGTCTCCCTAGCCCCCAGCCTGACCCGGAAGAGACGTCACGCTTCGGAGGAGGAGGTGGGTGATGCCCAAACTGAAGAAGTTGGGTGTGTCCCTTCCCCCGATGAAGAGGTGGTGGCGTCTCCACCAAGTAAAATCTCGCCCTATCCTCTGGGGGAACTCAAAACCCCTGCACCGACTCCCACCACTGTTACCCCCGTCAACCTGCTGCAGTCCCCTGAACAGGGCCCCTCGGGGGTCACTGAAGGCACCTCCCTTGAGGTGGTGCCCGACTCGGGAACCCTCGATACCCCCGAGGTACCTTCTGGCTCGTCGGGGGACTGTAGCTTTCAAAATTTAAAAAATGTTAACGGGTCATTGGGTGGCGGCGAAAAGGAGGGCCTTCCCGCTCCCTCCCAAACCTTAGCACCGGGCGTCCTAGTTTTGGGTCAGGAGCTTGTCCTGAGCTCCCGGACGACCCGGTGCCGGGAGGAGAGCGGGCATCAGAACTGCCGCTGCCCTCTGACCCAAAACCTTTAGAGGAGACCAGAGAGGACCCCTCTGGCCTTGATCCTGGGGGTGGGATCGAGGTACAGGTGGGGCCAGCTGGCAGCTCCGAATCAGCCCCCGTACTCAATGCGGGGGAGGGGTTGGAAGCTGGAGGCGACGACCTGGAGGAGGACAGGGTGTCCGTGGTGAGCGCTGGAGATTACGCTGAGTCGCTCTCAAGCGAGGCGGTGGATCCCCTGGTGCCCGCCACTGACTCCCCCCTCATCCCCCCAAGGGAACTCCGGGACTTTTTGGCGAGTCATCGCGGTCGCCGAGACAGGGTTCAGTTGGCCTTGGACCGGTGGCATTCTTTTCCGCTGGTGTTCTGGTCCACTCGCGAGGCTCTCAAGTCTCCCTGAGTTGGATAGGAACGCGCGGCGGAGGGTCCAAACGTTTCTCGCTGGGCTCCTGAAGGAGAGGAAGGACTAAAAAGTCCTCTTCTTCTTTTTAATTACTTAAGGTGAAGGTTTGATATACCTTTGACAATGAAGACAACTATAGCAAGCCTCAACATTCGCAGCAGCAGGGACGCACAGCGCAGGTTCCAGAACTTCTCGGTCCTCAGGGACGGGAAGTATGCGTTGTGCTTCCTGCAAGAAACCCATACCGTTCCGGGAGACAAAGCCACGTGGCTCCTGGAGTGGCGAGGGGGGGGTCTACATGAGTCACCTAGCCTCCAATTCTGGCGGGGTGGCTATCTTGTTGGCCCCGCATTTTCAGCCGGAGATCTTGGGGGTCAAGGAGCCGGTGCCAGGCCGGTTGCTGCACCTGACTGTGCGTCTGGGGGAGCGGTGCTTCACTTTGTGAATGTGTACGCTCCCCTGGGCACGCAGCAGCAAGCGAGCTTCTTTGAAGAAGTGTCCACTCATCTCGGCTCCATCGACGCTGGCGAGTGCATCGTCCTCGGGGGGGATTTCAATTGCACCCTCGGGGTCCGGGACCGTCACGGTATCCCGCACTGCACGCGAGGTGTGAGTAAGTTGCGGGACCTGGTCAGGTCCTTCAACTTAGTGGACGTCTGGCGAAATCTCCATCCTGACTCCAGCGTGTTCACCTTTGTGTCACCTGGAGTCGGAGCGTCCAGACTCGACCGCCTTTACGTTTCGAAGGCGTACGTGTCCTGCGTTCGGCTGCTTCTATACAGCAGGTTCCGTGCATGGACCACCGTCTGGTGTGGGCGGAGCTCACTTCGTTCTGCGCTCGGACGGGGTCCACGTACTGGCATTTTAATAACCTGTTGTTGGAAGACCAGCGGTTCCTGGACTCATTCCGTCGCTTCTGGGCCGGCTGGAGAAGGAAGCGGGGAGGCTTCCCCTCCTTGAGGCTATGGTGGGACGTGGGCAAGACTCACGTCCGAGTTTTCTGTCAAGAGTACGCGAAGGGGTCGACAAAGAGACGCAAATCCAGAGTCGAGGAGTTGGAGAAGGAGGTGCTCGACCTGGAGGCACGTCTCCGTCAGCCCGACGTGGACCCGGCCCTGCGGTCGGTGTACGATGAGAAGAAGGGCGCGCTGCAGGACCTGCAACTGGTCGGGTCTCGGGGCGTGTTCGTGAGGTCGCGGATCTGTTTCCTTAAGGAGATGGACCGTGGCTCTCCCTTCTTCTACTCACTGGAAAAAAGGCACGGGGTCCGTAAGCAGCTCTTTACGCTGCTGGCCGACGACGGATCCCTTGTCTCGGATCCGGAGGGCATCAGGGCTATTGCCCGAGATTACTACACTGCCCTTTTCTCTCCGGATCCGTCCAGTGAGGAAACTTGCAGAGTTTTGTGGGAGGACCTGCCGCAGGTCGGCCCGGAGTGCGCCGGAAAGCTCGACTCCCCTATAAGTCTGGGGGAGCTGACCGGCGCACTCGACGGTCTTTCTAGGGGCAAAACCCCGGGACTAGACGGGCTGACCGTGGAGTTCTTCAGGGCGTTCTGGGACGTCTTGGGGAGCGACTTCGCGGGGGTCCTGGGGGAGAGCATTGCTACCGGGGAGATGCCCCTTTCGTGGCGCAGGGCCGTGATTGCCCTGCTGCCGAAGAAGGGGGATCTCCGCCTTCTTAAAAACTGACGCCCAGTCTCCCTCCTCAGCACGGACTACAAAATCTTCGCCCGAGCCATGTCTTCTCGGCTCGGCACCGTGCTGGACTACGTGATCCACCCTGACCAGTCCTACACCGTCCCGGACCGAACCGTTTACGATAACATCCATCTGGTCCAGGACATCATCCACCATTCCCAGAGGGCTGGTCTGTCGAGCGCCTTCCTGTCTCTCGATCAGGAGAAGGCGTTTGACAGGGTGGATCACGGATACTTACTCGGAACTCTGCGAGCTTTCGGGTTCGGGACGCATTTTGTCGCCCGGATCCGACTTCTGTACACCGCCGCGGAGTGTCTAGTGAAGGTTAACGGGTCCCTGACGGCGCCCCTACGCTTTGGGAGAGGGGTACATCAGGGCTGCCCCCTGTCTGGCCAGTTGTATTCTATTTGCGTGGAGCCTTTCCTGCGCCTCTTGCGGAGAAGGTTGTCGGGATTGGTTCTACACGGGCCGGGCATCGGGGTGGTCCTTTCAGCTTACGCCGATGACGTGCTCCTTATGTTTAGTGACCCGGCTGACCTGCGGAGGATGCGCGAGTGCCAGGAGGTCTACTCTGCCGCTTCTTCTGCCAGGATCAACTGGGGTAAATGTTCTGGACTCCTGGTCGGTCAGTGGCAGATGGATCCCCTACCCGAGGAGCTCAGGCCTTTCACCTGGAGCAGGACCAGCCTCCTCTACCTCGGGGTCCATCTCTGCCCCGCTGAGGAATCCTGGCCGGCAAACTGGCAGGAACTGGAGACGAAAGTCACCGCTCGCCTGCAGCGCTGGACAGGACTGCTCCGAGTGCTATCTTACCGTCGTCGAGTTCTGGTCATAAACCAGCTGATCGCCGCCATGTTGTGGTATCGGCTGGTCACTTTGACCCCTCCCCCGGACTTTGTCACAAGAATCCAGAGATTGTTAGTCGACTTCTTCTGGGACAAAAGATTGCACTGGGTCGCTGCCGAGGTTCTGAGTCTCCCGCTTAGTGGTCAGGCGCTAGTGTGCCTACGCACACAGGTGGCGACTTTCCGCCTTCAGACCCTGCAGCGATACCTCTACGTTGAGCCTCCTCCTAGATGGTGTGCCCTGACGACGTATTTCTTCCGTCAGGTGCACGGCCTGAATTATGACGTGCAGCTCCTGTTTATAGAACAGCTGGGCCTCGGTCGATCCTTGCAGGCGTTGCCCGTCTTTTACCAGGACCTGATCAAAGTCTGGAAAGTGGTCGCCTCGCGACGCAGCTCTCCCCCGTCAGGAGTAGCGGCTATTGTCAGAGAGCCGCTGCTCAGGAATCCGCCCCTCCGTCCTTTTCAGTGGTTGGCGGAGAGGAGGGCTGTGGCCGCAGGGGTGACCAGGATCGGGGACGTGCTGGGTGGTGGAGGACTGGGCTGGATGCTCCCGCAGGAGTTGGCGCGATGCGCGTGTGTGTCCAGCTCGCAGCCGATGCCATCCAAGACCTGAGAACGGCCGTGCTTGGACCCGACGTTATTTTGGGTCTTGAGGTGGCCCAGGTGCGCGGTGGTCTTCCGTCTGAACATTCCCCTGTTCGGACGGAATTCCACATTGGCCCCAAGCCCCGAACCCTCCCTCGGGTGCTGGTGCCCCGCAATATGAGTCGCCTCGGGGACATGCCCTCCGTGCCTATTGGCACAAAGAGGGGCTTTTTGTATGGACTGCTGCTGCACACCTTCCATTTTCTCGCCCTTGTCCGTCGACCGGACACGCCCTGGCGTGTCTTGTTGCCGTCCGGCGGCGGGGGCCCCCGATGGGAGGCCCTCTACGGAGGTGTCCTCCCCCTTTCTATCGGGGACCTGGGTTGGAGGGTGTTGCATGCAGCTGTCCCCTATAATAAGAGGATGCATAGGTTCACGGACTCTCAGGACCCGTGCCCTTTTTGCGGTCTTGTGGAGTCCGTGGACCATGTATACATAGGGTGTTGTAGGCTGCACTCCCTTTTTAGTTATTTGAAAAACCTTTTATTGATGTTTTGTTTGCACTTCAGCCCCACGCTCCTGATCTATGGGCACCCGGTGCGGAGGGGGGTCGGGACGGAGGAGGACCTCCTCGTGAACCTGCTCCTGGGCCTGGCCAAGTTGGCCATTAACAGGTCCAGGCAGCGGGTGATCGACGGGGGAGTCCCGCCCGATTGTTTGTCCCTCTTCCACGGCTACGTTCGCTGCCGGATGTCCCTGGAGAGGGAGCACGCGGTGTCTGCTGGCACTCTCGAGGCCTTCCGTGCCCGGTGGGCACCGCGGGGACTGGGGTGTTTTGTTGACCCCTTTAATCACATTTTGATTTAAAGTTTGTAAGGTTCCTTTAAATTTTTGTCCTTGGTTTTACAGCTGACCTGAATTAGGGGCTGTGCCTGATTTATCCCAATTTTGTTGATTTGGTTTTCATTTAAAAGATTATCAAGAGTTCATTTTCTTAACGAGCTTGTTGAGGCAACTGTGGATTCAGTTTGTTCCCTGATACTGAGGAGAGAAGGTGTGTGGTGTTGCTGCTCCTCAGTGTTTCAACTGTTTCTGCTGCTGCTTTTGGGGTTGCTTCTGCTGTGTGCTGCTGCTGCCCCTGCCCCTGCGGAGCAAAAGGAGAGAGAGGGAGAGAAGAAGAACAGCTTCTCTTGCTGCTTCAGGACAGGAAGGCCAGGAGGCCAGGACTGTGTCTAAAAACAACATCCTAGGTGGGTGTCCAACATTATTGTTTGTGTAAGGTGGGGGCAATAAAGGACTGTGTTTTGTAGGGGGAGGAAAGAAGACTGCAGGAAGGTTTGGGGAAGGAAGAGAGGGGAGTGTGTGTGTGTGTGTGTGTGGTTAAAACCAGCTTTCTGCTACCCCCCCACCCGTCACCCAGCCCTTTCCCAGTAAGGCCAGCGGTGGCTGGTGAAGACATCGCCTCCCCCTGCAAGAGGATCATCAGGCCCCCACCCAACTTTCCACCTTTCACTGAAGACACCCACCTGGACTTTTGACTTTTCCCTTTTCCCTCCTGTGCCTCCCTGTCCTTCACTCCTCTCCCTCCTCTCCTCTCCTGTACAAAAGGGGGAGGTTATTACTACCTCTCTCCCTAGGGAGGAACATTATATATTTAAAAAAATATATATATATTAAAAAAAATATATAATTTAAAAAAAAAATGGCCAATCCTTCCTGGGGTGGGCGTGGCTCTGGCCCTAAGGCCAATTCACCATCGCCTGTGGCCGGGCCCTCGAGGGCTAATGTGGAGGCGGCTTTGTCACCGGTGGCAGGGCCTACAAAAAAACCTATGCGGGGGTGGCTGCTTCTGCGGCTCCAGCTGCTCCCGCTGCCCTGTCACCATTCCGTCTCCTCACCAGGGCCCTCGGGGTAAAGACCTATGCTCACCCTGAAATGACAATAGAGGTCTGCGTAAAGGCTATGGCTGGGGTCGTCGGCCCCTCAGCCATTGTCGTGGCCTCTAAAATGTATGGGAAGGCCATATTCTTCTTGAGGTCCGAGCGGGCGGTGCAACTCGCCCTGCAAAAAGGACTCACTGTGGGCGGGACTTTTCTGTCGGTGGACCCCCTTGAGGCCACGGCCCAGAGGATTGTTATTTCAAATGTCCCGCCCTTTTTACCATGTGAGCTCCTCCTCCCCCACCTTAATAAGCTGGGGGAGGTCAGGTCGGGGGTTGCGCCAGACCCGCTCGGCCTCAAAGACTCGGCCCCCCGCCACGTGTACTCCTTCCGGAGCCACGTTTTCGTCCGCTTGGCCCGGGAGGAGTGCCTGGAGGGGGCCTTCTCGGTTAATTTTGAGGAGACCGCCTATCGGGTCTTCTGGACCGCGGAGGGCGTGCGGTGCCATGCCTGTAAGGAGGCGGGGCACGTAAGAAAGAACTGCCCCGCCTCCAAGACCACGAGCCCCACCCAAGCGGCCGCGGCTGGCACCGCCCCTCCTCCCCCCGCCACCACTCCATCTCCCTCCCCGCAAGGGGAAGCGACCCCGGCAGCAGCTGCCATCTCGGCTGCCGGTGAGGCGGGGGGAGAGCCCCCGCGCCGTAAGAAGGCGCGGAGGAAGACCCGAAATTTGGAGGCAGCCCGTGAAACGCCCCAAACCCCCCAAACACCTGGAAAAACCGGCTCGGGGTAAAAAAACATCATCCGGCCCCGGCGTCGTGTCCGCGTGTGCTCCCAGGTCTGTGGGCGCTAAGGCGCCGAGTGCTGGGCCCGACGTCGTCCCTGCGTGTGCTCCCGGGGCCGGCGGGGAAAAGATGCGGGACCCCGAGCCGGGGAAACAAACATCAAAAACCCAGAGGGTGGAGTGTCCGGGAGGGCTGGACAAGGAGGAGGGGGCCTCGGAAATGGAGGTCTCCCTAGCCCCCAGCCTGACCCGGAAGAGACGTCACGCTTCGGAGGAGGAAGTGGGCGACGCCCAAACTGAAGAAGTTGGGTGTGTCCCTTCCCCTGATGAAGAGGTGGTGGCGTCTCCAACCAGTAAAACCTCGCCCTGCCCTCTGGGGGAACCCGAAACCCCTACCCCTACCACTGTTTCCCCCTACCAGTCTGCTGCAGTCCCCTGAACAGGGCCCCTCGGTGGTCGCTGGGGGCACCTCCCTTGTGGTGGTGTCCGACTCCAGTGCACTTAATACCCCTGAGGTACCTTCTGGCTCGTCGGGGGACTGCAGCTTTGAAATTTTAAAAAATATAAATGGGTCATTGGGTGGCGGCGAAAAGGAGGGCCTCCCCGCTCCCTCACAAACCTTGACACCGGGCGTCCTATGTTTAGGTCAGGAGCTTGTCCTGAGCTCCCCGGACGACCCGGTGCCGGGAGGAGAGCGGGCATCAGAACTGCCGCTGCCCTCTGGCCCAAAAAGTTTAGAGGAGACCAGAGAGGACTCCTCTGGCCTTGATCCTGGGGGTGGGATCGAGGCACAGATAGAGCCAGCTGGCAGCTGCGAATCAGCCCCCGTACTCAATGCGGGGGAGGGGTCGGAAGCTGGAGGCGACGACCCGGAGGAGGACGGGGTGTCGGTGGTGAGCGTTGGGGATTACGCGGAGTCGCTCTCAAGCGAGGCGGTGGATCCCCCTGGTGCCCTCCACTGACTCCCCCCTCATCCCCCCAAGGGAACTCCGGGACTTTTTGTCGGGGCACCGCGGTCGCCGAGACAGGGCTCAGTTGGCCTTGGACCGGTGGCATTCGTTTCCGCTGGTGTTCTGGTCCACTCACGAAGCTCTCAGGTCTCCCGAGTTGGATAGGAACGCGCGGCGGAGGGTCCAAACATTTCTCGCTGGGCTCCTGAAGGAGAGGAAGGACTAAAAAGTCCTTTTTTAATTACTTACGGTGAAGGTTTGATGTACCTTTGACAATGAAGACGACTATAGCCAGCCTCAACATCCGCGGCAGCAGGGACGCACAGCGCAGGTTCCAGAACTTCACGGTCCTCAGGGACGGGAAGTATGCGTGGTGCTTCCTGCAAGAAACCCATACTGTTCCGGGAGACGAAGCCATGTGGCTCCTGGAGTGGCGAGGGGGGGTCTACATGAGTCACCTAGCCTCCAATTCGGGCGGGGTGGCTATCTTGTTGGCCCTGCATTTTCAGCCGGAGATCTTGGGAGTCAAGGAGCCGGTGCCAGGCCGGTTGTTGCACCTGACTGTGCGTCTGGGAGGGGCGGTGCTTCACTTTGTGAATGTGTACGCTCCCCTGGGCACGCAGCAGCAAGCGAGCTTCTTTGAAGAAGTGTCCACTCATCTCGGCTCCGTTGACACTGGCGAGTGCGTCATCCTCTGGGGGGATTTCAATTGCATCCTCGGGGTCCGGGACCATCACGGTACCCCGCACTGCACGCGAGGTGTGAGTAAGTTGCGGGACCTGGTCAGGTCCTTCGACTTGGTGGACGTCTGGCGAAATCTCCATCCTGACTCCAGCGTGTTCACCTTTATGTCACCTGGAGTCGGAGCGTCCAGACTCGACCACCTTTACGTTTCAAAGGCGTACGTGTCCTGCATTCCGGCTGCTTCTATACAGCAGGTTCAGTGCACGGACCACTGTCTGGTGTGGGCGGAGCTCACTTCGTTCTGCGCTCGGACGGGGTCCGCATACTGGCATTTTAATAACCTGTTGTTGGAAGACCAGCGGTTCCTGGACTCGTTCTGTCGCTTCTGGGCTGGCTGGAGAAGGAAGCGGGGAGGCTTCCCCTCCTTGAGGCTATGGTGGGATGTGGGCAAGACTCACGTCCGAGTTTTCTGTCAAGAGTACACGAAGGGGTCGACAAAGAGACGCAAATCCATGGTCGAGGAGTTGGAGAAGGAGGTGCTCGACCTGGAGGCACGTCTCCGTCAGCCTGATGCGGACCCGGCCCTGCGGTCAGTGTACGATGAGAAGGGTGCGCTGCGGGACCTGCAACTGGTCGGGTCTCGGGGCGCGTTCGTGAGGTCGCGGATCCGGTTCCTCAAGGAGATGGACCGTGGCTCCCCCTTCTACTCGCTGGAAAAAAGGCACGGGGTCTGTCAGCAGCTCTTTACGCTGCTGGCCGACAACGGATCCCTTGTCTCAGATCCGGAGGGCATCAGGGCCATCGCCCGAGATTACTACACTGCCCTGTTCTCTCCGGATCCGTCCAGCGGAGACGCTTGCAGAGTTTTGTGGGAGCACCTGCCGCAGGTCGGCCCGGAGTGCGCCGGAAAGCTCGACTCCCCTATAAGTCTGGGAGAGCTGACCTGCGCACTCGACGGTCTTTCTAGGGGCAAATCCCCGGGACTAGACGGGCTGACCGTGGAGTTCTTCAGGGCGTTCTGGGACGTCTTGGGGAGCGACTTCGCGGGGGTCCTGGGGGAGAGCATTGCTACCGGGGAGATGCCGCTTTCGTGGCGCAGGGCCGTGATTGCCCTGCTGGCGAAGAAGGGGGATCTCCGCCTTCTTAAGAACTGGCGCCCGGTCTCCCTCCTCAGCACGGACTACAAAATCTTCGCCCGAGCCATGTCTTCTCGGCTCGGCACCGTGCTGGACCACATGATCCACCCTGACCAGTCCTACACCGTCCCGGACCGAACCATTTATGATAACATCCATCTGGTCCGGGACATCATCCACCATTCCCAGAGGGCTGGTCTGTCGAGCGCCTTCCTGTCTCTTGATCAGGAGAAGGCGTTCGACAGGGTGGATCACGGATACTTACTCGGAACTCTGCGAGCGTTCGGGTTCGGGACGCAATTTGTCGCCCGGATCCGACTTCTGTACACCGCCGCGAAGTGTCTAGTGAAGGTTAACGGGTCCCTGACGGCACCCCTTCGCTTTGGGAGAGGGGTACGTTAGGGCTGCCCTCTGTCTGGCCAGTTGTATTCTATTTGCATGTAGCCTTTCCTGCGCCTCTTGCGGAGGAGGTTGTCGGGATTGGTTCTGCGCGGGCCAGGCATCGGGGTGGTCCTTTCGGCTTACGCCGATGACGTGCTCCTTATGTTTAGTGACCCAGCTGACCTGCGGAGGATGCGCGAGTGCCAGGAGGTCTAATCTGCCACTTCTGCCAGGATCAACTGGGGTAAATGTTCTGGACTCCTGGTCGGTCAGTGGCAGATGGATCCCCTACCCGAGGAGCTCAGGCCTTTCACCTGGAGCAGGACCAGCCTCCTCTACCTGGGGGTCCATCTCTGCCCCGCTGAGGAATCCTGGCCGGCAAACTGGCAGAAACTGGAGACGAAAGTCACCGCTCGCCTGCGGCGCTGGACAGGACTGCTCCGAGTGCTATCTTACCGAGGTCGAGTTCTGGTCATAAACAAGCTGATCGCCACCATGTTGTGGTATCGGCTGGTCACTTTGACCCCTCCCCCGGACTTTGTCACAAGAATCCAGAGATTGTTAGTCGACTTCTTCTGGGACAAAAGATTGCACTGGGTCGCTGCCGAGGTTCTGAGTCTCCCGCTTAGGGAGGGTGGTCAGGCGCTAGTGTGCCAAGCACACAGGTGGTGACTTTCCGCCTTCAGACCCTGCAGCGATACCTCTACGTCGAGCCTCCTCCTAGATGGTGTGCCCTGACGACGTATTTCTTCCATCAGGTGCACGGCCTGAATTATGACGTGCAGCTCCTGTTTATAGAACAGATGGGCCTCGGTGGCTCCTTGCAGGCGTTGCCCGTCTTTTACCAGGACCTGATCAAGGTCTGGAAAGTGGTCGCCTCGCGACGCAGCTCTCCCCCGTCAGGAGTAGCGGCTATCGTCAGAGTCGCTGCTCAGGAATCCGCCCCTCCGTCCTTTTCAGTGGTTGGCGGAGAGGAGGGCTGTGGCCGCAGGGGTGACCAGGATCGGGGACGTGCTGGGTGGTGGAGGACTGGGCTGGATGCTCCCACAGGAGTTGGCGCGACGCGTGTCTGTGAGTGTCCAGGTCGCAGCCGATGCCATCCAGGACCTGAGAACGGCCGTGCTCGGACCCGACGTTATTTTGGGTCTTGAGGTGGCCCAGCTGCGCGGTGGTCTTCCGTCTGAACGTTCCCCTGTTCGGACAGAATTCCACATTGGCCCCAAGCCCCGAACCCTCCCTCGGGTGCTGGTGCCCCGCAATATGAGCTGCCTCGGGGACATGCCCTCCGTGCCTTTTGGCACGGCAAAGAGGGGCTTTTTGTATGGACTGCTGCTGCACACCTTCCATTTCCTCGCCCTTGTCCGTCGACCGGACACGCCCTGGCGTGCCTTGTTGCCGTCCGGCGGCGGATGCCCCGATGGGAGGCCCTCTACAGAGGTGTCCTCCCCTTTCTATCGGGGACCTGGGTTGGAGGGTGTTGCATGCAGCAGTCCCCTATAATAAGAGGATGCATAGGTTCACGGACTCTCAGGACATGTGCCCTTTTTGCGGTCATGTGGAGTCCGTGGACCATGTATACATAGGGTGTTGTAGGCTGCACTCCCTTTTTAGTTATTTGAAAAACCTTTTATTGATGTTTTGTTTGCAATTCAGCCCCACGCTCCTGATCTATGGGCACCCGGTGCGGAAGGGGGTCGGGAAGGAGGAGAACCTCCTCGTGAACCTGTTCCTGGGCCTGGCCAAGTTGGCCATTAACAGGTCCAGGCAGTGGGCGATCGACGGGGGAGTCCCGCCCGATTGTTTGTCCCTCTTCCGCGGCTACGTTCGCTGCCGGATGTCCCTGGAGAGGGAGCACGCGGTGTCTGCTGACACGCTCGAGGCCTTCCGTGCTCGGTGGGCACCGCGGGGACTGGGGTGTTTTGTTGTCCCCTTTAATCACATTTTGATTTAAAGTTTGTAAGGTTCCTTTAAACTTTGTCCTTGGTTTTACAGCTGACCTGAATTAGGGGCTGTGCCTGATTTATCCCAATTTTGTTGATTTAGTTTAATTGTTTTAAAAGATTATCAAGAGTTCAAATCTCACAATGGCAAACTATGAAACAATGTAACTTCATCTGAAACAGATGGAAACGGGTTTGTACTCGAAAGAGTTACATCTTCTTAATCTTCCGAATCCTGCCGCTACGTCTTGGTGCTCCCGGACATCCACAGCAGAGGTGGAGGCAGCCTGCTGACTGCTACGCCCTGTTTGTGATGACCTTGATGGGCGTCCTCTGGAGGACCAAGACCTGGAGGGCCTCGGCCTCCTTTCAGGAAGTGCAGTGTGCCGCAGGAAGAGTAGATTCGGATGGGCCAGACTCTCCTGGATGGATGGCCCTGCAATGTGCACCTGCTGATCCTCCTCCCTATGGGTGCCCGATGGCCCCTGGCTGACTCCATGAGGAGATGGGGTAGCTAGAGTGAGATCAATCCACTTCGCACCCCTCTCGTGTACACACTGCTGGAGGCCAACTATGGCATCAGCAATGGAGTTTACCCTGCACAGCAGTGCAGAAGCGACGTCCTGGACCAAGGTCTCCATGGAGGCCACCATCCTACAGGTGTTGACCTCAGTGCATTGGTATTCCGGCACTATTACTTCAGCCTGAAGGCAGACAGATTGTACCTTGGGGCAGGACTTTTCTGTTGTCAGGTAGGCACATGCTCTTGCGATATTTCACTCGGCGGCACATGCTGACAATTAAGAAGCCTATTAAGGCCCTTAATGAATTAATTAAATCTGCTCAGTTGGCGGGCGAGCGAGAAGGCCAAGCGGCTTTTGGATTTTTTATAAAACCTCATCCACGAGTGGAATGAGGTTTCCAACAGGAATTAAAAATCAAATTAAAATGTTGAAATCTCATTTATAACATGTTCCTGCTCATGTGACAGAGTCATATGAGGGGACATGTTTTTAACATTTTTCAAGTCTTTATTTGTTTTAAAAACCTTCAGCTCCCTGAGGCAGCTCTGTGCCTTCAGGGTGCTTTTAGTGCGTGCACCCACTTGTATGCACAAACGTCCGCTCTCGCCCTCCTCCCCCCCACTCAAGTAGTGCTGAGGCTTCCAGAGCACGATTGGACAACCAGCATGAAAATGCAGTCAGGGCTCAGTCACAGGCAGCCATCGGTTTTGCAATCACTCCCGGGTCCACCTGCCACTCCCACCCAATGAGGTAAAAATCCTGCCCTTGCAATCTGAGGAGTGCAGCGGACATCCTTTCCTAATGTTTCCAAGCTTGTCTTTGCAGCTCCAGCAGCTGAGGTATGATCAAGTCCAGAGGCTCCTCATCTGACTCGGACTCAGCAAATTTCTGGCCTCCAGCAGTCCTCCAAGTGCTGGAGACCTGAGAAGTCCATGCCGTCGCCTGCTGTGGATCAGACAGTGTGATGTGCTCACCAGATTGTGATCCCGAGGTTACTCTAATGCTAGGTCCCACAGAGGTGTGTGTCTCTGCGCTGGTAGAGGGTGTAGGTGAGTGATGTGAAGAGTCTTCAATGAGAGTGCCTTTAGATTCCTCTTCATAAGTTTCTTCAGGGCTTGCTTGGAGTCATGGACTTTGTCGGCTGTTTCCCACATGTGCCTGCAAAAACAAGGAGAAATAGTTGATGCATGGCAGTGGCCTGTGAACAGGATACATCTCTCACACCATGGTTGTCTGATGGACATTGCAGTACTGGATCCTCACTTGGATGAGCACCATCAGCCTCGCCATCAGCACAGGATGGTTCTGGTCATCGCCAGCCAGCTGGATGGCTCTGTTTTCAAAGTCTGTGAGGACCTTGATTTCAGACATCCCTCCACCTGTCTATGACCTCACCCTGTTGTTGTGTGTCACCTTGTCCTGCATGAATAGAGATGGAGAGAGTGTAAGCAGGACGCCTGCCAGGCCAGATCTTAAGTTTGCCTGGCATGTGTGGATGGTGAGTGGGATGAAGACAATGAAGGCATGTGTGAGAGAGGGTGAATGGTGATGTCCCTTGAACTGGCAGTGAGTGAGGGCCCTGTGGATGTGCGATGGGTTTGTGAGTGTGAGAGTTGAGAGCGAAGTGGTGGATACCTTGGCGGAACAGAGGAGATAATTCATCCTTTTTCAGCACTGGGCGTCTGTCCTCTTTTGCAGGGCATTGTGACTGACCACCACTGCCACCTTCTCCCAAGCCGGATTGATGATGTTGCTGCCCATCCTGCAGCCAGAGTGGGGGAACGGGACATCTTGGCGGGCCTCCACGGCATCCAAAAGGCGCTCAAGGTAGGCATCATTAAACTGCAGTCTTCTTGCCTTTTGGGGCATGCCTTCCGTGCAGCAGTCCTGGGCTGGAAGCACTGAGGTGATGGCATGGAGGGTGAATGGAAATGGCCTGTTTCCTGGAAATGCATAATTGATGCGGCAGGATTGGGATGATACAGTTTGATAAGCCGCTATTGCAGCCAGTGGGTAAAACGTCATTTTTCCTGCCCACTACCACACTTTGTGCAAATCTGGGATGATTCCGCCCCAAGATTGCTCAGTGACTACCAAAATGCCCCAATGCCTGAATTACCAGTTTTCAGTGATTCACCATCAAACAGTGACAAAAACACGTACCCATTAAGTCACATCACATGAATGAAATGCCCGTGAATTTCGATATGATTAGCAGGCAAACCGTGGAGTGGACATGTTTGTAAACAGTTCTAGTGAAAACAACAAGTGGAAGTTACTTGCCTTAGTCATATATATTATTCAAGTGTACATCCTCGATTTGAAAATCAGTTAGTAACTGTATACTGTGCTTGCAGCTTTAACTTAACAGTATCAGTGCTTTGGAGTAAATTGAATGAACACCAATCATGTAAACATACATGCAGAAAGATCATAAATTGTATTTTTAATTCTGGATGTACACTAAGTCAAATGGGTCGAAGCTGTGGGTGTGGGGAAAACGCTGTTCGATTATATTTAGACGGTAAGATTAAAAATACCGAGGGGAAAAAAAAGCAGCAGTTGAAACACAAGGAATGGCATGATTCAAAAAAGATATATATACATACATACATACATACATACACATATATATTGAAAATACTTGATTGATTAGAAGGAGCTTTTGGGTGTCCTGAGATGTGAAAGGCACTACGTAAATACAAATCCTCCTTTTTAAAAAAACACTGGGTGGGACCATTGCTTTGTGCAATAGCATAAAATGGGTGATAACAAGTCGACAACCCATTTTAATTTACTCAGTTATTACTTCCAATGAAGTTAACGAAATAAAAGTTGTGAGATGTAAAGCAGGCTGTTGACTCATTGCACTGCCACTCAAAGTCAAGATCTACCCCACAAAATATATGAAGTGAAAGTTCAAAGATTGAGAGAGTAACTTTCAATTTTAATGGAGGTGCAAAACTGGCAATGGATCGGAAAATCTGGACCGGTGTGAACAGGCAACTGATTCAATGTAACAAGTGTTATGCACTTGCTGAGACTGAAAGTTACACCTAAGGAAGAAAGAAAAGGAATAATTATATGAAGATTTTGTTTTGCTTCCCAGAGAAATAAATTGAGTAAATAGGATCCTAAAGTTTGCCATCAATCTAATTTGATTCTTATTTATTGTCCAGCATCAATTTGCTCAGCAGGACTATCAGTGAATAGATTTCTTCACTTGTTTTATTGCTGTTGCTATTCAGGTGCTTTAAAAAATAGGAAACATTGATCCCATGCCATTACATTATTCCATTCCATAACAAATATGGACATCCCAACAAGTTTCAAAACCAAATTTCGGATTTCACTAAGACTTTTGTGAAATGCTATCCATGGATCCATAAATGTTCACAGCACAGAAGGAGGTCATTCAGCCCAGTGTGCCTGTGTTGGCTCTTTGCTGGAGCAATCCAGAACAAATATGTATTTCATAGTGAACAAACTGGACAAATACTAGACCATGGTGTAGCCTATGATGTTCACCTGTCTGAAAATATTGACACCAAAATTACTGCGTAGCTTTCAGAATTTTAACTGAGCACAGCAAAAACTTTTTGGTACCATAATTAAAAGTATATATTTAAATCAAAAAGCATTGTTAATTAATATGAGTTATGCATTAAGTAAGAGAGTGCCCTGCCCATAGATACAAATGAATGTGAGTATGGTGCTTTTTGCTTCCTTGTTCTCTCTAAAGCATTCAATATCTATCAACCTCAACATCTTGCTCCATTAGCTTCCTTCCAAGGTACAGTTCCATAAGCTGATGCCCTTACAAATTTCCCTTCCTACCTATCCTACCACAGAAAGTACATCTTCAGCATAGCTCAATTTCCCATCTCCATACCCTGTTTCCTCTGAATTCCCCCAAGAATATATTATTGCTTTCATTCTACCTTTCAGCTCTATCTAGCTCTATCCTTCTACCAATTCACTATATCTCATCACCACTTGCCTCTGTTACACTATCTGTCCAGAATTAAGTTATGAATTAGTCAAGATTTTGACCACTGAACATCAGGAAGACCAAAATCTATTGCTTTCAGCCATATCTAAAAATCAAACCTCGCATCCTATTCATCACCAAGACCATTTAACTGCATTTCTACAACGTCAGCCTTTATCCACACCCCCCTCCCCCAAGCCCCTCTACTGCTGAAATCCACAATAATGCTTTTACCACCTCTAAACTTGATTTCTCCAATTTCTTCCTGGCAGCCTTTTGTCCTTCACCTTCACCTTCCATAAACTGCAATTTGTTCACAACTCAGTTACATATAGTTTTTTTTCCAATTTAACCATTACTCTCATTATTGTTGACTTACACTGGTTCTCTGTCCCAAGCACATTAAATTTAAAATTTACATTTTTATCTTCAATTCCTTACATAGCTTGCTCCATTCAATCTCTGCAATCTCCTCCAGCACCCTCCAGCCTTCATACTCTGGCTTCTTGCATATAATACTGGTCAGCACAAAAGATCATATTGTTGTTGATGGCACAACTCCTGTCTCTTGAGTGGAAGTGGGGATGTGGATTTGCTTCAGCTTATTCTAACGCAGTCACATCTGTTATTAGCTAATTATTGAGTTCCACTAATCTAGAATCATAGAATCTTACACCACAGAAGACCAATGGTGCCTGTGCTTGCTGTTTGAAAGAGCTATCCAATTTAGTCTCATATCCCATCTTCTTTCTTGTGACCCTACAAATGACTCCTCCTCAAGTACATGCCCAATTGCCTTTTGAAAGTTCCTATGGAATCTGCTTCCACCACTCTTTCAGGTAGTGAATTCCAAATCTTAATAAGCCTCTGTGAAAAAAGATTAATCAGGAGAAAGAGTATGAAAGGAAGCTAGCTAGAAATGTAAAAACCGATAGCAAGAGTTCCTACAGGTATTTAAACAGGAAAAGAGTGGTTAAAGTGAATGTTGGTCGTCTAGAGAGTGAGAATGGGGAGTCACTAATAGATAATAAGGAAATGGCAGATGAAATGGACAAATATTTTGCTTCTGTCTTCACTATAGAGGATATAAAAAAACATTCCAGTAATAGCTGTAAATCAGGAGGTGGAGAGGAGAGAGAAACTTTTTTTATTTATTTTACGGGATGCTAGTTTCATCTGAAAAGTGCCCAGTCTCCCTCAGATTACCCTGGAAGGGCAAGGTATTTCGAAAACTTGAGCAACAGGTGAAGCTAGCTGTTTCATGCTGCTACTATGCAGTAGCAACACGAGTGCTATTCGCCACTAACAGAATGCTGCCATCAAGCCAAAAAGACGTTGTCCTATCACACAAATGAGTAATATGGTATATAACAGCTAGTGTGATGCGAGGTATGTAGGCCATACGTCCCAAAGACTGACGAATTATATCAAACAGCATGTCCCAGCCACTGTTCGCAACAGGCAGGGTACAGACCGTACCCAACCTAGCTCGTGCTTGCAAAACTCAAAACACAGCTTCCAATATCAGATGTGATTCCACAATGGGATGACATTTGCTAAGTAATCCTCAATGTGCTAAGAATTATGCTGACAACCAATTTAAAATTGTCAGTCGGGCTCTCAGTGTGGCATGTTTACATGTACTGGAAGCTACATATATTAATACACAGCCCCCTATTCTATACAGACAGAAAGAACATGTACGTACACGCGCCTGTTTCAGCTAAACAAAATGAATGACAGCCATTCACTGACTCATTCCTCAGGGCAATGCCTTGACCAATTAGGGTCAAGCTGCCTGGTTTAAATTTCAAACAAAGCTTCACAGTTAACTGTCAGTCACCATCAGTGGTGCATTCTCCATGGCAATGCCACTTGCCAACCAATCAGCACTCTCTTCATATACATTATAAATTGTTGTTTTCCCCTTATATTGGTATTCTTCCGAGTGTCCTGATGGGTGCAAGACAACAAGCTTAGACATGTCTCTTTTTTCAGCAATACTCAAGTTCTGTACAATGAAATGACTATTTAATCAATTTATTAGAGTTCTTTGAAGGAGTAACATGTGCAGTGGATAGAGGGGGAGCCTGTAGACGTACTGTACTTAGATTTCCAGAAAGCATTTGATAAGGTGCTACATCAAAGGTTATTGAAGAAAATAAAAGCTCATAGTGCAGGAGGTAACATATTAGCCTGAATAAAAATCGATTGCCTGGCAGAAAACAGAGACTATATATAAATGAGTCTTTGTCTGATTGGCAAGATGTGACAAGTGGAGTCCTGCAGGGGTCTGAGCTGGAGCCTTAACTTATTACAATTTACATCAATGACTTAGATGAGGGGAGTGAAGACATGCTGGCTAAATTTGCAGATGACACAAGGATAGGTAGGAAAGTATATTATGAAGGAGTTTGCAGACAGATATAGATAAGTTGAGTAAGTGGATAAAAATCTGGCAGATGGAATACAATGTGGGAAAATGTGAAGTTGTTCACTTTGGCAGGAAGAATAAAAAAGCAGAGTATTACATAAATGGAGAACGACTGCAGAATTCTGAGGTGCAGAGAGATCTAGGTGTTCTCGTACATGAGTCACAAAAAGTTAGTATGCAGGTACAGCAAGTCATTAAGAAGGCTAATGGAATGCTATCCTTTATTATGAGAGGAATTGAACATAAAAGTAAGGATGTTATGCTTCAGTTACACAGGGCATTAGTGAGACCACATCCAGAACACTGTGTGCAGTTTTGGTCTCCTTATTTAAGGAAGGATGTAAATGTGTGGAAGGCGGTTCAGTGGGGGTTTATTAGATGGATACCTGGAATGAGCGGGTTGTCTTATGAGGATAGGTTGGATAGGCTGGGCTTGTTTTCACTGGAGTTTAGAAGAGCGAGGGGTATATAAGATCCTGATGGTCTTGACAGCGTGAACGTGGATTGGATGCTTCCTCTTGAGGGTGAGTCCAGAGCTAGTGGGTCCCTATTTTAAAAGTAGAAGTCGCTCTTATAGGACAGAGATGGGGAGAAATGTTTTCTCTCAGGGTTGTGTGGAGGCAGGGTCACTGAATATTTTTAAGGCAGTGGTAGATTGATTCCCTTGCCTAACATGAATCTCAGGTTATCCGGGGTAGATGGGAATGTGGAATTCGAAACACAAACAGATCAACCATGATCTGATTGAATGATGGAGCAGGCTCAAGGGGCCAGATGGCCTACTTCTGCTCCTATTTTGGATGTTCGTATGTTTATATGTATTTTTCCTCATTTCTCTCTGGTTCATTTGCCAACTATTTTGGTTACTGACCCCCTTGCCAGAGGAAACATTTTCACCCTGTTTGCTCTTTCAAACACCCTCATAATCTTGAATACCTCTATCAGGTCTCCCCGAACATTCTCTGCTCTAAGGAGAACTATCTCGGCTTCTCCAGCCTCTCCACATAACTATATCCCCCAATCTTGACATAATCCTGGTAACTCTATTCTGTACATTCAACAAATGTCATCTACTTAAAACTGCCCAGAATAGTACATAACACTCTCGCTGAAGCCTAGCCATGATTTGTAAATGCTTAGCATGACTCCTTTATTTTCAGATTTTTTTTGTTCACAAAACCAAGTATTCCATACTCATTATTTCAACTGTCTTATTAACTCGTCCTGCCCCTTTTAAAGATTTGTGAATACGAACTCCCAGGTCCTTCTGCTCTTGCAACACATCTAAACAGCACCATTTAGAGATAGTGAGCTGAATTTTCACAGAGTTGGGACGACACCAGAGGCCTTTTAAAATGACAAGCGGGACCCGGATGCAGAAGTGCCACCCTCAGTTCTGGCAGATCCTATTTTTGCTGGTGGCGGAAGAGGGCAGGGAGTGAATCTCATATGTAGGAAATCCAAATTCAGTAGCACCATTTAAAATTAGTGCCAAGTTCAAAGACCCCATTTCGCTGTCCAAAGAGCCTTAAGCCACAGTGTGGGAGCCATGAATTTATGGGAGAGACATATATGCTCTTGAATGACAGATAAGGCCTATTTAAGTGTGATGGTCTGAAGTTATTTAAATGCCCTGCCTTGTAAACATGAAAACAAACAGGCTGCAGCTATCAAAATAAAAAAAATACTGGCTGCTGGACTACTTCAGTTGACAGGTCATAGAGTCATAGAGGTCTACAGCATGGAAGAAGGCCCTTCAGCCCATCAAGTCTGTGCTGGTCAAACAAATACCTAACTATTCTAATCCCATTTTCCAGCACTAGGCCCATGGCCTTGTATGCCATGGCATCGCAAGTGCACATCCAAATACTTCTTAAATGTTATGAGGGTTTCTGCCACTACCGCCCTTTCAGGCAGTGAGTTCCAGTGAGTTTCCACTACCCACTGGGTGAAAAGATTCTTCCTCACATCCCCTCTAAACCTCCTGCCCCTTACCTTACATCTATGCTGCTTGGTTATTGATCCCTCCACTAAGAGGAAAAGTTCCTTCCTGTCTACCCTATCGATGCCCCTCATAGTTTTATACACCTCAATCATGTCAGCCCTCAATCTCTTCTGCTCCAAGGAAAATAACCCCAGTCTATCCAATCTCTCCTCATAATTAAAACTCTCCAGTCCAGGCAACATCCTGGTAAATCTCCTCTGCACTCTCTCTAGTGCAATCACATCCTTCCTATAATGCAGATTCCAGAACTCTGCTGTGGTCATCTAGTGTGTTTAGAAAAAAAATTACCATCAGTTGCTGCAGTTTCAATAGAGTGCATTGTTTACATTTTCCAGGATTGTTATTACATCTGAGCCCATTATAAAATCTTGGCTGAGTTTTGAAAAGTCCAAAAACACTTATCTCAGCAAGGGGTTTGAGCTTACATTTTGATTGAAAGTTTTTGAGGCTGTTAATGGATTAACTGTCTTTGATGTGGTTACCAAATAGAAGTTTGTTTGCTTTTATAAAAGATTAACTACTTGAGAAGGTTTAATGAATGAGGTCTTTTTTTTTTACCGTACCAAGTGTGCATGAGTGAGAGACCTACTAGATTGTTAGAAGTTTATCTTTTTCATCTCCACATTGCTCCTGAGGTCTGTCCATTGCAGATACTGGGTGAGTGGATATGGACGATATATGGGGGTATGAGATGGCATGAAAGTGATATGGAGGGATATGAAGCATCATATGGAGTAGGTGAGGGGTGAGGTAGTGTCAGGGGTGAGAGCTAAGGGGCCCAACAGCTTTTAAAATAACTCTGACAAAGTTCCAGAGAACTGAGGTTGGCCTTCTAACCAGCCTACCTTGGGACTTTTCCACCCCCATGGCCACCTCTGATCTGCTCCTGGGGCTGGCAGGACCAATTCAATCCCACCTCCACCTTCTCAGAGTGAAAACTGAGTGTGACAGGGCATTTTATATCGAGGTGGGTCTGCTAAGTTAGGGCATTTCCCAACTCGAGCTACCCGCCTCAAACACGAAAATCTTGCCCACTGGCCATGTTGTTTCTCCCAAAGTACACCACTTCACACTTATCCCCATTAAATTGCATCTGTCATGTGTCCGTAATATTTCACCAGTCTGTCTCTGTCCTCTTGCGGTCGGATTTTGCATTCCTGTTTCGGGACTGCGCAGTGTCCGGAATTAGAAAAAATGGCCGCAGAGTGGTGAAGGCAATGGTACCGCCTCAATTTCCGTCTCCAGTTATTTTCAGCAGAGCGGGACAGCAAACAGGTGCAGAATCCCACACGCTGCTGTTTGGAAATTGTCGACACTATGGTCATTTTAGAACTTCTGCAATTTTCAGAGTGGCGGCTGCATTTTAGAAGCCTTCCTCTATCACACCTGCTGAGTGGAGGTGTGAACCATGGATTGGAGGTGGAAGATTATATAAAAGGTGAATGCAGTAGCCTGAGTTACATTTGTGTTTACTAAAGTGAGCGATGATAGTGCTGTAATTGGAAAAGATAAGTGACCTTAAATAATGTGGTTGCCAATTTGTTACTTCTGACAACTGGCAAGCTGTGAAATGAAAGAACAATATTGGGAAAAGTCTTCAGATGCATTAGAATACATTATCCACAGGATAAAGTACTATTCTGCATTGTACAATATTGAAAAACCACCCCAAAGATCCAGAGCTAATTGTTCAATCACTCCCCATTGCTGTCATTCATTATTTGCAGAACAGCTCAGCCATCTGTTTGGTTGTTTGAAAGCTCTGACAGATACATTGGCTTTTAGCTACTTTTAAAGACACTAATGGACTCTTCACTGCAGAGTTTGCTTACACAGCATTCTTGGGAAATGTGAGTTTCTTTATTTTGGATTTAGGAGCTTCTGAAAAGGATGCTTTTTTAAATGCCTCCTGAAGTGACTTTTGTTGATTTTGACAGAGTTATGAGGTTTTCAATGACTTCCTAGTCTTATTACAGGACTTCTGAGTTCTTCTCATAAAGTGGATACTCGGTGACTGGGTTAGGAGGAGTAGGGTATGAAGGGGGTGAGGGGGATTGTGCGAGGGGGTAAAGGGAGTTGAAGAGGCTGAAGTAGATTGGGGGGGATGAGGGGTTGAGGTGGGGGGAAGGGCAATGTGGGATGTCAAGGGGGTGAGGGTGAGGGGAGCTTTACACTGATCTGAAAAATTGGGCTGATGTCTATAGGAACAGAGGCAAGCCTTTTAACCTGACCACCGAAGCATTGACCTGCTTCCATCTCTGCCTTGGGCCCAATTCCAAGCTGTCCCACCCTCCAGGTGATAAAAAAAATCCCGCCTGTTAGCACTGCCAGGATGGAAGCGGCACCACGACATCAGGAAAATTGCCCACTCCCAATTGTCACCTCCATGATGAAAATCCAGTCCCTGGAGTCAGCTACTATCCTGCTCACTAGTTACTACGTCACCAAGTTTTTATTGTCCACAACTTCAAAATATTACTCCCCCTATACTGAGGTCCAGGTCATTCAGATATAACAAGAAAAGCAATGGTCCTAATATCGACTCCTGATACAACACAGAAAGAGGACATGCAATCCATCATGCCTGTGTGGTTCTTTGGTAAAGCTATCCAATTAATTCCATTTACCTCTTCTTTCCCATGAGCCCTGTAATTTATTTTCCATTCAAGTATTTATCCAATCTCTTTTGAATGTCACAACTGAATTTGCTTTCATCGCGCTTTGAGGCAATACATTCCAAAACACGTTCTGTTAAAAACTATTTCTTCATGTTACCTCTAGTTCTTTTGCCAATCACCGTATATCAGTGTTCTCTGGTACTAATACTTCTGCCAAGGAAAACAACTTCTTCTTACTTTATCAAAATTGTTCATGATTTTGAACACCTCTATCAAATCTCCTCAAAACCTTCTCTGCTCTAAGAAAAACAAGCCCAGCTACTTCAATCTCTCTCCTTAACCCGCTCATCCCTAGTAAATCTCATTGTAGTAAATCTCTCCAAGGCCTTGACATCCTACATAAAATGTGGTGCTAATTGAAGACAATACTTCAGCTGAGGCCTAACCATTATTTTATAAAGGTTTACCATAACTCCTTGATAACTTCTCTGTGCATCTATTAAAAAAAACAAATTCCATATGCTTTTTTAACAATCTTCCTTACTTGTCTTGCATCTACGCTGATTTGTGTATTCCTACTTCCAGATTTCTCTGTTCCCACAACCAGGTTTAATATCATATCTTTCAGTTCATACTGCCGCTCCTCATTCTTTCCAATGAAATCTAATTTCTCACAATTCTCTGCATTAATCTGCCACTTGCCTGCCAATTTCAACAGCCTATCTATGTTCTCATTGTTTACTACATAAATTGGAATGAAAGATTAGCAGACTGAAGAATGAACTGGCTTTAAAGAAGAGATAGTTCAAGTACAGCCAAGGGCGGGTATTTTACATGCCTGTTCGCAGTGGGGATTGTGGCGGGCGGGAGTGTAAAATATGGCAAGGCAGCCAGAAATCAGTTTTAACGTTATTGTGAAACTAGTTTGCAATTGTCCACCTAACCCATTAATGGCAGGCCAAATATCCTGCCAGAGCACGTTGGGAACGTCATTTTAATACATTTGTATCTTATTGTAAGTCCTATTCACTGGAATCATCCATCCACGCTGGATCATCCAGGCACGTTGGCGTACAATTAGAACAACATGTTTCAGAACAGGATATAAGTGGCGACCTGCACTTCGCTCATCATTTTGAGGTTACTTTGCCTACCTTGCATCGTGCAGCACTCACAGGAATCAGCGCCAGGCTCCGCAGGCAGGACCACATTGCTTTTCGTGGGGTGTCACATGTCATGAAACTATCATATTTTTCATAATATTGTGGTTTGTTGTCAAGTAGATTTATGAGTATGAGTGTGTATAGTTCTGTCTGTGTCATTTAATTGAATTGGAGTCAGGTAGACTGCAAGGTTGAAATTATCAAAAGAAGTTGGGTGTAAAAGACATTTGAAATGCTCATGAGTAAACATGGATGAGGGCTTAGCATCTAGGGTGTAAAGGAAATTTGCATTTTTAGATAAGTGAAGGAGTTGTTTGGGTTTCAAAGGGGTGGTAGGATGTTTATAACTAACAGGATAAATAGGGCAAGGTTATTATGTTTATTTTTCCCAAAGGTACTGACCATATTGTCAACATGAAAGATTTTTATATTATTGGAAAAGTAAATTTTCAATGACATATAGAACAATGGAATTTACAGATTTAATTGAGGGAAACATATATAAAGAGAGATAGAAGACGGTGTGGGCATGTAAAATCCTGAAAGGTACACCGTGTGAAACTTGGAGGAAGCCTCTAGCCACTTTTGCAGGGGTCTGCTCTGAATTGCCTATCTAAATTTAAAATCTATTCTGGACTGTTGCCTTAAAGAAGGTATGTAGCTGGGAGTCAGGTTAATTAGGAATTTTGGGGTTTGTTGTAGAATTAAGTAATTGTAATCTTATATATGTGCTTGAAATATTTTCTTTTGCTAATAAATATTTTAATTTAATTTGTAAAATCTCTAAAGGTGTTAGTGGGCTCATTACTTCTGAATTCAGTGCACTAATCTTCTCATAATAAACACCAATTACAAAATGGTTGTGGTAGCGTGGCCAAGTTTCCTTTGTGGATTTGGTCCACCTGGTACACATCACCTGCCATTTCATAACAACAAGCAAAGTCTCTATCTACCAGACCAGCGGTATAACAAGGATACCTTTTAATGGGCTACAGGGTTAAGGCTACACTGGGGAAATGGGGGATCTGGCCTGAGGCATGGGAAGTGGCTGTAGGGTCAGGCCGTGCAAGGGAAGAGGGGGAACTGGCCTGAAGCATGGGTAGAGGCTGCAGACCTAGACCTGTACTAGGGAAGGAGGGGTGGGAACTTGTTGAGACACGGGAAGGGGCTGCAGGGCTGGGCTTGTATTAGGGAAGTGGGGGGAGTTGGGCCAGAGGCATGGGAACGGGCTACATGACTAGGGTGTCACTGGTGGTTCCAAGTAAGGAAGATTGCATTTAGACACATGAGTGGGGGGAGGGTGGGGGTGGGGGGAGGTGTATGTTGAATACTGTAAGTGGCCTCAAGATGGGGATGGGTGAGGCTGACATGGGCCATAGGCACATCCAGGAGCAGCACCAGGCATCCCTAAAGTGTGAACTTGGTGAAGCTACAACACAGGACTACTTGCATGCCAAACAGCTTAAGCAACAAGTGATAGACAGAGTTAAACGATTCCACAACCAACAGATCAGGTCTAAGCTCTGCAGTCCTGCCACATCCAATCGTGAATGGTGGATGACAATTAAACAACTCACTGGAGGAGGAGGCTCCACAAATATCCCCACCCTCAATGATGGAGGAACCCGGCACATCAGTGCAAAAGGTAAGGCTGAAGCATTTGCAACAATCCTTAGCCAGAAGTGCTAAGTGAATGATCCATCTCAGCCTCCTCCTGAGGTCCCCAACATCACTGATGCCAGTTGTGAGATTTGAACTCTTGATAATTTAAAAGATTATCACTGATGCCAGTTTTCAGCTAATTCGATTCACTCCACGTGATATCAAGAAAGGCTGAAGGCACTGGATACTGCAAAGTCTATGGGTCTTGACAATATTCTGGCAATAGTACTGAAGACTTGTGCTCCAGAACTTGCTGTGTCCTTGTCAAGCTGTTCCAGTACAGCTACAACACTGGTATCCACCTGGCAATGTGGAAAGCTGACCAGGTATGTCCTGTATACAAAAAGCAAGACAAATCCAACCCGGCCAATTACTGCCCCATCAATCTACTCCCCATCATCAGTGAAGTAATGGAAGGGATCTTCAAAAGTGCTATGAAGCAGCACTTGTTTAGCAATAATCTGCTCACCGATGTTCACTTTAGTTCCACCAGGGCCACTCAGCTCCTGACTGCATTACAACCTTGGTTCAAACATGCACAAAAGAGCTGAACTCCAGAGATGAGGTGAGAGTGACTGCCCTTGACATCAAGGCAGCATTTGACCAAGGGTGGCATCAAAGAACCCTAGCAAAACTGCAGTCAGTGGGAATCAGGGGGGAAATTCTCCACTTGTTGAAATCATACCTAGTACAAAGGAAGATGGTGGTGGATGTTAGAAGCCAAACATCTCAGTTCCAGGGCATCACTGCAGGAGTTCCTCAGGGTAGTGTCCTAAGCCCAACCATCTGGACAATACCCAGGTTTGGGCTGACAAACTGAAGTAACATTCGTGCCACACAAGTGCCAAGCAATGACCATCTCCAACAAGAGAGAATATGGCCATTGCCCCTCA
The DNA here is from genome assembly GCF_017639515.1 of Carcharodon carcharias. Taxonomy (NCBI): domain Eukaryota; kingdom Metazoa; phylum Chordata; class Chondrichthyes; order Lamniformes; family Lamnidae; genus Carcharodon; species Carcharodon carcharias. The sequence goes on from NC_054470.1 coordinate 40,378,070, forward strand.
TCATTCAATGGCATTACCATCACTGAATCCCCACTATCAACATCCCTAGGGCTTTCCACTGACCAGAAACTGAACTGGAATCGTCATTTAAATACTGTGGCTACAAGAGCAGGTCAGAGGCTAGGAATCCTGCAGTGAGTAACTCACCTTCCACTTGCCTGGATAAGTGCCACTCGAACAACACTCAAGAAGCTTGACACTGTCCAGGAGAAAGCAGCCTTCTTGATTGGCACCCCTTCCACAAACATTCACTCTCTCCACCACCGACGCACAGCAGCATCAGTGTGTACCATGTACAAGTGGCACTGCAGAAACTCACCAAGCCACCTTAGCACAATCCAAACCCACAACCACTACCATATAGAAGGACAAGGGCAGCAGACACATGGAACACCACTATCTGGAAGTTCCCCTCCAAGCCACGCACCGACCTGACTTGGAAATATATTGCTTCACTGTCACTGGGTCAAAATCCTGGAACTCCCTCCCTAACAGCACTGTGGGTGTACCTACATCACATGGACTGCAGCAGTTCAAGGAGGCAGTTCACTGCCACCTTCTCAAAGGCAATTAGGGATGAGCAATAAATGCTGGCCTAGCCAGTGAAGCCCACATCCAGTAAATGATTTTTTAAAAATTCACTTCAAACTGTTCAGGGGCTAACAAACAGACATGCAGCAGAAGCGCAATACAGTCGAGGAATAAAGGGGCTGGATGGGGAGGTCTGTAAGGGAGGAAAACCTGAACATGAAGCTCCTCCAGGATGATGGGAGGGGTTTCCATGCTCACACAGGGAGGGTCCAAGCTGTCAAGTAGTGAGGGTTCTGCACCACCATCTTCCAATCTGCAGCGATGGTACAGTGCAAAATTAAAATGAGGAGAAGCTCTGCTGGCGAGGGCTCTGCAGGCAGATTGGAGGGCAGCTGCATGAACTGCAGGGGTGGGGGTGTGCTGATTACATTGGTATGAGGAGAGACACAGCTGAGACTTGTTTGGAACCTTTCAATAACAGTGCAGGGAATCAGGGAAGTGAAACAATGACACCCATTCAAGCAGGACTAATCCCGTAAAATGGCACTAATCGAGCTCCATGTTTTAACCCCTTGTTCGCAGTGTATATCATGAACTCCGTAGCAATTGGGCGAATGGACAAGCTCCAGAAGCCTGTTAGAAAGTTGGTGCTAGACGGTTCATGAAGTGAACCCTCAAGCGCACTCCCAAGCCCCCGCTGCCTCAAATAATCTAATTTCCTGAATGAACATTTACCCTCATGTTTATTCCCAAGAGTGCAGTGTTAGAGTGCAGTGGATGAGGCTCCCAGCACCTTGGCTGAAAGCAGCACATCCAAGTGCCTGGCCAAAGCAATGTCATAGCAGTCGGTCATGTTGCGGGGGAAACCTTGATACTCATCCCGCACTGGCATCATCTCTGGGGTGAGTACTCTTGACACAAGGACAAAGCCCTTGAACCTACATTCACTGACAAGTCATTGAAAGAAAGGGGATCCTTGGAGACTAATGCTGACACTTGTCTATCCCTCATTGATACTGTGGAGAGGAGACGGAGGCTGGATTTAATGCTGCCTATATTATCGCTTGCAGGCAGGAGGGAAGAAGGAGAAGACTGCAACAGAGCCTCCTGGATTGCCAAAGGATGGAGCAAGACCCTCAAAACCAAGGGCCAGCAGGGCTTCCTCCAGACGCAGAGAATGAGGCTCACAGAGACGTCCTACGTAAATGACTCACAAGACCTAGGGTCTACAGAACTTGTATGTTTTATCTGCAGATGAGCGAGGATCACTGTCGCCGATGGCTCCACATGTCCAGGGATCTGGTCACTCACATTTCTGGCCTGCTCTTGTAGCCACAGTATTTATATGGCTAGTCCAGTTCAGTTTCTGGTCAATGGTAACCCCTAGGATGTTGATAGTGACCGATTCAGTGATGGTAATGCCATTGAACATCAAGGGGTGAAGGCTGGATTCTCTGTTGGAGATGCTGATTGCATTACACTTGTATGGTGCGAATGTTTTTGCCACTTGTCAGCCCAAGCCTGGATATTGTCCAGGTCTTGCTGCATTTGGACATAGACTGCTTCAGTAACTGAGGAGTCGTGAATGGCGCTGAACAATGTGCAATCACTAGCAAACATTCCCACATCTGACCTTATGATGGAAGGAAAATCATTGGTGAAGAAGCTGAAGATGGTAGGGCTGAGGATACTACCCTGAGGAGCTCCTGGAGCTGAGATGACTGACCTCCAACAACCACCATCATCTTCTTTTGTGCTAGGTATGGCTCCAACCAGCAGAGAGTTTTCCCCCTGATTCCCATTGTCTCCAGTTTTGCTGGGGCTCCTTGATGCCACACTTTGTCAAATGCTGCCTTGATGTCAAGGGCAGTCACTCTCACCTCACCTCAGGAGTTCAGCTCTTTTGTCCATGTTTGAACCAAGGTTGTAATGAGGTCAGGAGCCGAGTGGCCCTGGCAGAACCCAAACTATGTGTCATTGAGCAGGTTGATGCTAAGCAAGTGCTGCTTGATAGCACATTGATGATCCCTTCCATTACTTCACTGATGATGGAGAGTAGACTAGTGGGGCGGTAATTGGCCAGGTTGGATTTGTGTACAGAACATACCTGAGCATTTTTCCACTTTGCTGGGTAGATGCCAGTGTGGTAGCTGTACTGGAACATCTGACTAGGGGTGTGGCAAGTTCTGGAGCACAGGTCTTCAGTACTATAGCCAGAATATTGTCAGGGCCCATAGCCTTTGCAGTATCCATTGCCTTCAGCCTTTTCTTTATCGCACGTGGAGTGAATCGAATTGGCTGAAGACTGGCATCTCTGATGCTGGGGACCTCCGGAGGAGGCTAAGGTGAATCAACCAATCAGCATTTCTGGCTGAAGATTTGGCTGTATCTTTTGCACTGATGTGCTGGGCTCCTCCATCATTGAAGATGGAGATATTTGTGGATCCTTCTCCTCCAGTGAATTGTTTAATTGTCCACCACCATTCACGACTGGATGTGGCAGGACTGCAGAGCCTAGATCTGATCCGTTGGTTGTGGGATCGCCTAGACCTGTCTATCACTTGCTGCTTATGTTGTTTGGCATGCAAGTAGTCCTGTGTTATAGCTTCACCAGGTTTTTTTTAGGCATGCCTGGTGCTCCTAGCATGCCCTCCTGCCATCGTCATTGAACCGGGGTTGATCCCCTGGCTTGATGGTAATGGTAGAGTGGGGGATATGCCGAGCCATGAGGTTACAGATTATGTTCAAGTACATTCTGCTGCTGCTGAAGGCCCACAGCGCCTCATGGATGCCCACTCTTCAGCTGCTAGATTTGTTCAAAATCTATCCCATTTAGCACAATGGTAGTGCCACACAACATGATGGAAGGTATCCTCAATGTGAAGCCAGGACTTCGTCTCCACAACAACTGTGCAGTGGTCATTCCTACTGATACTGTCATGGACAGATGTATCTGCGGCAGGTAGGTTGGTGAGGATGAGGTCAAGTATGTTTTTCCCTCTTGTTGGTTCCCTCACCACTTGCTGCAGACCCAGTCTAGCAGCTATGTCCTTTAGGACTCGGCCAGCTCGGTCAGTAGTGGTGCTACCGAGCCTCATGGTAACATGAGGAAAAACCTTTCCACACACTAGTGGTTAGGATCTGGAATACACTGCCTGAGAGTGTGATGGAGGAAGGACCATTTGAGTCATTCAAAAGGGAATTGGATTATCCAAAAAGGAAAAATTTGTAGGGCTACAGTGAAGAGGCAGGGATGTGACACTCGGTGAATGGCTCCTTCAGAGGCCCAGCACAGACAGACCGAATGGCCTCCTTCTATGCTGTAATCACTCAATGATTCTATGATTTTGAGTTTTGTACAATTTGCAAACTTTGAAATTATACCCTTTATACCCAAGTACAGGCCATTAATATATATCAAAGAGAGCAGTGGTTCTAATGCCAACCTGGGGAAAAAAGCAGCTCTTTACCGCTACTCTCTGCCTCTTAGTCCTTTTTTTTTTATTTGTTCATGGGAAGTCCCTGGCTGGGCCAGCATTTATTGCCCATCCCTAATTGCACTTGAGAGTCAACCACATTGCTGTGGGTTTGGAGTCACATGCAGATCAGACCAGGTAAAGATGGCAGATTTCCTTTCCTAAAGGACATTAATGAACTAGATGGATTTTTACGACAATCAGCAATAGTCATCTTCAGACCTTTAATTTCATGTTTTTATTGGATTCAAATTCCACCATCTGCCATGGTGGGATTCAAACCCTGGTCCCCAGAACATTACCTCTGGTCTACCAGTGCAGTGATAATACCACTATGCTACCAACTCCCTTTAGTAAAATTGTACCCAAGTAACCACTGCCCCTTTAATACCATGTGCTTCTATTTTCCAAATAAGTCTGTTACGTCAAAAAAAAACAGAATTACCTGGAAAAACTCAGCAGGTCTGGCAGCATCGGCGGAGAAGAAAAGAGTTGACGTTTCGAGTCCTCATGACCCTTCGACAGAACTAAGATCTGTCGAAGGGTCATGAGGACTCGAAACGTCAACTCTTTTCTTCTCCGCCGATGCTGCCAGACCTGCTGAGTTTTTCCAGGTAATTCTGTTTTTGTTTTGGATTTCCAGCATCCGCAGTTTTTTTGTTTTTAAGTCTGTTACGTCGTTCTTTATCAAGGACATTTTGAATGTTCATATATAAATATACCTCACTACCTTCATCGCCCTTTCCATTACTTCAGCAAAGAATTTAATCAGGTCAGTTGGACATGATTTTCCAGTAATAAATCTGTGTTGGCTGTTCCTTTTTAACCCGTATTAAACAAAGTGAGCGAGAAGTCTATGTCCTTCCTTCTTAGATAAATGCCATTGTGTGGCTTTAAAGTATACTAATCCTCAAAAAATTAACCAATCTGAATCAGCCGCATTACAAACACTTAAGAGGAAGAGTAGGATTCTTATCCTTTTTTTGCAGGGAAGCATCTAACCCACCCCCTGCACCAGTGTCTCCATAACATCCCACAATACCATTGAAATTTTTAATTGAAACCTGAGGTAAAGACTTGTAATGTACACGTTCTAGATAATTAAGATTATTAGGTTTATTCAAATACAATAAGATATATTTCTTTTGGAAAATAATATTTTGGGATACAGTGTATATGCAATTTGATGCATGACACGTGGTAATTGTAGTATGTTTGGGAGAAACAGGTGGCTTTGGGCCTATAGCTTCCCAAGCTTTCAACCACCAACCACCACTTGTCTCATGTCTGGTTCTGTGTCGTGAACTAATAGGGATTGATGGCTATTGCTAGTCAACTACTCTATTATCATTGTATCATGCAATAAACAGAATGGTAGAAGGCAAACTGGTCTAGCCTAGTCATTCCTGTGTTCTTAATAGTTCCAAAAGTACCAAAGTGTCAAGAAAGAAGATCAAGCACACACATCATAGACTACCAAGAGATTAATTGCACCTATCCTACCCAGCCAACATAGATGTAATTTCTGTGAGACATTCAATACACACATATCCTTAAGATCAATAGGGAAATCAAAATTGCACATCCCATTAGAATAGCAAGGCGAGTAAAACATATCCAGCAGACCACCAGGGAAATCAGTAGACAGTGCATATTAGGCCAGCAGGGAGCAGGATCATGTTCATTTTGCCAGGGCAAGGTTGGTAATGAACATACTTAAACATATACTCACTAGATAACTAGGACATCACAATGCATATAACTCAAGAGCAGGTGCAGACCCCAAAGCACTGAACCACCAAGGAACTCAAGTGCACACAGAAAAGCAGAGAGTTTTGTTTTTTTTTAAAAACTGCCTTTGCTTCCAGCAGCCATTACTACAAGAATCTTACATAATGAATCAACTACTAACAGTAGTCAGATTGAAACAATATGTTGGCATATCTGAGCAGATCAGACAAAACAAAGCATTAGAAAATAGCATTGTGCATCCACAATAAGACTAAATTAGCAAAGTGACAGTGAACCCAAATCTGACTCAGATAAATACATACTTAGTTGGGGAAACATCCAAAGTAACAAACTGGTGATGTGAGAAGTGATTTTTTTTATTACAAACTTTAAATCAGTTTGAAGTGTTTTGTTTTTGCTTAATTATAACTGGCTATTTACTTTTTAACATATCAATTACAAATTATCTGCATTTGTCTTTATTTATACATTTGTAATTTAGTTAACTAAATGAACCAACTGATTTACCCATCTGCAGTTGTCCTTCAGAGTAAATTGGTAAGATTGGTAAGTTAGGGCTACAGAATCTGACCATTGTAATAGCAAAACTCCTTATTTAAATGTCTCGTAATACTAGTGAGGACAATGGCATTGGGAATTTAATAACTGTGTAGCAGAGAAGTTTGAAGTGCCATAGTCATGAAATTTAATCACCAGAGTCCTGTGAGTGAAAAAAGTACTTAAAGACTCTCAATTTTTTGATGCATGAATTCTTAAAAACTATTTTCACAAACTACTGTTCAGAACAACACAATTTGTAAAATAACAGCAAGTGTCACTGTAAACTATTAAAAACATAAAACCATTAGATCGGACATAAGATTAAAGCTGCTAGTATTTATCTGTCACAGATAAAGATGCAATGTTGACACATGGAAGAAACAGGTCAGCTTTGTCCATCTTTCTTGATTAAAACTCTCTCCCATAACCACTGAGTACTGTAAACAATGTTATTTAAGCATTTGAAGCTTTACCAATACAGTCCACACTGTAACAGTAGCTGCCGTGAACACCGTCTATTCATTCCAATAAAGCTTCCCCTGTTTCATTCATTGTCCATCTCTCAGGAGACAAACTGAAACTCTGAGATACCAATAAATTAACTTAAAATGCAAGATATTCCTGTATTAAAACATAGTTAATTGTGCAATATTTTAAATCTCACTAGTTTCTGCAGCAAATTATAAATTTTAAACATGCTCGCACTGCAACAGCAGAATTGCACTTTCATTCCTCTTTGCAATGTTTCTCCAAACTGATATTTCTAGTGCCTTTTAGGCGATTTTAACAGCATGCAAGTGTCTGTCTGATTCTTTTTTTGTTAATAATGGAAAAATATTATGAATGGAAAATGAATGTGTCCTTTGCACTGTGATGAATTTAGAAGTATAAGTGCAGCTGTGTATACTGTAACATGTCTATCTTTAGGGAGAGTCAGGGGTGATGTGCAGAGCAATCTGAATGATCCAGGTCTGCCTGCTGGTCCACATTTTTTCATTCAAAAGATGTTATACCATTGTGCTAGCATGTCCATGCCACAGACATATGAGAAATAGCACACAAGGACCCTTGTGGGATTGATACACAGTTAAAACAAATATGAAATCGGGCTTCTGCATCTGAAGTATTCCTCAGTAGCAACGTGACCAATGATTCATAAAAAAAAAACAGAGGGCAGAATTCTGAGAACAGAATAGTATAGAAAAGCATGTTTTTCGGTTTACTCCTGTTTCTTCTTTTCCAAAAAAGGCACTTGGGTCTCTGTTTTTCAAATTTACTACCTATCTACATAGCAAATCTGCTGTAATTTAAAAGTACAATGCTGGATATGATGAGATCAAACATATCAAGAAAATGGTGGAAAGACTTTTATTCATATGTGCCAATAAAGGTTGTTTATTTCATTGGTGCATGAAGTGAAGAGTGAACATGAGACACTAATTAAAAATTGCTCCAAGCAACAAACAGATTTGTTCGATACACAGCCATTAAGAATAGCAGTAATGTTTCATCACTGTGCTTGCATTGTATGTACATTCATTGCCTCTTTCACATAAACAACAGCCGATAGCTTTTAATGATAAACGAATGTGAGTCCTGTCATTGACTCCTTCACTTTTTCATGGTTCAAATTTAAGAATTTAGGGGTTGGGGGGCTTGGCAGCGATCGAAGTTGTAGTCCTCACAAGAACATTTAAATTTGTAAATAGTGCTTAAATATTTAATTCACAACAGCATAATTGTCAATGTATTGTACATTCTTGTTCTTAAATGCTCTAATGTGGTCCAATAAAATGTAGTTAAAGCCACATTGTGACACTCATAACGTTCTTTCACACATTGAAATTTAGGTTCAAAGTGCAGGGGTAGTCCTGGAATTGACCAAACTGTAACCAGGTTTATAGTATTTTTAAAAATAATTGAATGTTCTACTCAGCAGCGCAAACAACAGATTTAATTGCGTACAAATGCGTCTTTCGGCATTATCTAATTTTGGAACCACCATTTTGAACACAGAACCAGAAGGAAATAAGACAGATCTCCATCAGTTAATGGATGGGCCTTTCCCCTAGTTTACAAATGAGAAGGATGGAGAATTTTCAAATGTTCATGAAAGAGGATAATGTAAGCACATTGACCGTTTGCAATGCCCTTATCCATATTGGATGAGCATTTTTTTTATCAAGATAAGCTTATCTTATACAATAAGGATAGGTAAGCAACAACATATTTAAAGCTTTAGCAAAAATAATTTTCCTTCTAATTTAGTTTATATTTTTATTGAGTATTCTTGAGAATTTGTATGGTCAGTCCTAAAAATATACACTGTTTTTAACAGTTTTTAACAGTCACAAACATCTTCTGAGCCAGGTGCAAAAAAAACTGCTTAGCAATTGTACGCCTGATTCTTTTAAAATAGGTATTGATTTATATAACTCTAATTAATGCTTTATATGTAGATATATATGTCAGTTTTCAAGTTCCTCAAAGATGTTGCTTTACTTGAAAATCTACCACCTTATACAAGCAGGTTCCTGTAAGTTTCTAATATAAGCTCATTTAACCCATGTCCCAGGATGTTTCTGTCACTCGGCTGGTAACGGTACAGCCATTCCTATCATATCAAATTCTGGTTACAAGCAATATTCTGTTTGTCGCACCTATCACATATTACAGGATTCCACTACATACAAAATATTTTGCATTTGCAATAATCCCTTTTACATTCAATTACACTGGCAGTCACCCATTTCACCAGAGTTGGTATATGGCATTGAATTGGGTTTAGTTTGACCTTTCTTAGATTATTTTGTTTTTAATATTTCATTTCCTTTCTATTTCGTGGATTGTTAATTCATGTAATGATGTGCAGAATGGAAAATTGTTCAATTCATAAACATAACATTAATATAATCTGAACTAAATGCAGGTTACAGCATTTTTGCTAGCAAGAAACATAACGTACTGGGCTAAATACAGGTCTGTAGCAACAAAATGCTTTTGAGCTAAATAAATAGATTAATACTTAAGACTGAAAAAAAAAATCTTAAGTGCTGCAGCATTTTGTAAGAATCTTACAGGTATGATAAACAGCTCCAAAATATATTTTAAATCATTCACCATTACACATTACATTGAAAGAAGATTACATGTAAATATTAGATATTAAAATTATATATATATACCATCTTTTTCAAGGAAATGAATTATAACTAGCAGAATCTATGTAATATGTATAGCAAATTAGCAAGTGTGAAAGATTTTTTAAACAAAATTAGAAATATTTATTGAGGTTGGATCAACTGAATATGATGTATAATTTAATATATATTTCTTATGAAGGTCAGGTTAAAGCATTTATCCTGAGGAGATGCTAAACGGGCTATATTCTAATACTTATGGATAATGTCTGGGTTTTTGGATAAGACATTTTTAAGAAAAAAAGCAACCAACCTTTACAACGTACGTCACACCAGGACCCAGGATCTTCTCATTAGAGTGCAGCCACCCTCGTGAGGGTTTATTGACAAAACTGCCACTGTGATTCCAGTCCTCTCCACCCAGGTGAATGTCTTCTACCTTGGCCCTCTTGTCTGTGCTCATCTTGTTCACGTCCTGCTGGGAACATGGAGTGGTAGAGACAGGGTTACATGTATCTACAGCTGCTGTAACTGAACTAGGAGTGCCTTGCAGTTTAGAAGCTGCAAGGTCTTTCACTGCAGAGGACAGATTTTTGATGCCCAACAGGCTGCCTGTGTTAGCAAATTTCAAATGGGACATCTTTTGGATGAAGGTACAGAGTGTGGTGGGTCCATCTTCCTGGTCCTTGCGAAGCACCTCCGCTGAGGTTGGGTACGAAGGTGCATCAGATGTCGTTGTTGTTGTAACAGTCGAGCCCTTGCCGTTCATTGATAAGTTGTGTATAAGCTCATCGAATGATGTCACTGAATCATTCCTAAAACGGTTATACTTTGTACGGTGAAGCATGCCCTTCTATCTGCTTTTCTGCATATGTACATCCAGGTCTGACGCAAACTTAGAAAGCATTTGTTCTACCATAGCAGATCTCTCACAGAACCAAAAGTAACCTGATAAACTCAGGCATATGAATACCCACAGAAATAAATGCGACCTTAAGTGCAGAAGTAAGGGCCTGGCGTAGTAGTACTTTGCTAAGACAGAGATCACCGTCCTGCTTAGAGCTGCCAAGCTGCTCGCAGCAAAAGCATGACTCACACAAATGAGAAGACCCTTTTCAACAAAAGGCTCACTGAACACTGCAAATCACTTCCTGTTGCAAAACCATCCACCCACTTACAGCACACTAGAACCAATCAATTTTCAAATTTCCCCTTCCGATCTTGATAGAAGGGCATTTTCACTCAAAGACGGGGAATTTTTCTTTTCCAGAAAGTAAACAGTTCTAATCACCAGGAATTTCATCTTCAGCAAAATTACTTCTACTTATGTCTGTTTACTGTATTACACCATCCTATCATTCAAACCCAACAAGCTGTACAGTCTTTACAGTGCTGCATACAGCTGTAATATACCCTTTCGAAAATCCCTGCATATGGCTACGTGGATTAGGCAATATATTAAACCAAAGAAAGCATCAAAACTTAGCCACGATGAGCAAATCATAATCCTGAATTCGAATAGTACAGTAACTGAGAAAAACAGCTTAACTTTCTGTAATAATGTAGATATGTGTTATGAAAAGCATAAATTTAAAAGCATCTGTTTCAAATTAGATCCCATTTCATCTACTTCAAATTTCAAACTGAGCATAGGGAGCTAAGATAAACTATATCTGCTGAGCATTTTCATTCTTTCTCCATCTAATTTTGCTTTTAGAAATTAAGGTTCTTGAAATACTGTAATACCAGACACAGTGGCAGCAGCCTCAGCATTTTTCAGGTAATATGGTTTACCCTATTAAAATGAACTGAACGCCTCTGGTATCAGATCCATAATCAGCACTGAATAAAGCTTTTCTTTCCCCACCATTTTAGGAACAAGTTCCTTCTCTCCTGCAGAGAAACACAATTAATAAAAGACACAGTGTAAATCTCATTCATAATATGCACTGCATTAATTTCTCAGCGTATTAATTCAACTCCCAAGCATTCCATTCAGAAAATCGTTAGCTTTTGATATAATATAGATTCATACCAGCACATACAAAAAAGAAGCATTTTTTATCCTATGGGAAAGTGATGTTTCAAATCATTTATATTTATTTGAATGAAATGGTAAGGGCGCATACCAATAATTCTGTGAATGAAATAGGGCCTTGCTGCATCTGCCAAACGATCCCTTGGGTGCTAATGGCTTTATCCAATAAGAAAGAACCTGGATGACTCATTCAGGATAGGATTTCTGAATAGTGGATTCTTCCATTTTCCTTACAGGTATGTTTCTTTCAAATGTAGAAGCTAAGCTAATTGCAACAATTTAATAGCAAAGGCTTGGATTTTTGGCAAAAAATTAATAAATTAAAAACGCAAATTATAATAAATCAATATTGTAGTTGAGTTCAGGTGCTAATTCAATTAGAACAATTTCTTTCAAATGCATGTTTCTCTGACATCCCTCAGAAGGTGCATCCAACTGGTCCATTCACATCAGCAAAGTGGATACATACATACTGTTCGATTTTTCTGTGATTTGAATGTTAATTATTTTATTCAAAATATCAGATTGCATTACAGATTATTATGGGGAAAAGGGGAGTGCTTGCATTTCTCAGTAAATGTGTGTGAGATGCAAAGTCAAATTCACAAAAGGTGTTCAGCTTGCTAACATCTATATCATTTATAAATCATGGAGTTAAATGTAAGAAGGATATCATATTTATTTATATCACATTAGCTATGCAAAAAACCCTGAGTGGGACTATTTTGCCACTATTTAAAAATGACAAATTAAATATTTAAATTTGTATAAATAAAAATGAGCAAAAATATCATTGTATGGGATACACAGAGTATAAATTGGCAGGCATCAAAAAACGGATTTTATTTTTACAAACAGGAGCATTTACACAGTGACTGTTCTAAAAGCTTTAAAAATAATTAAACAAATTGTTGATAAAGGCAATTGCAATGGAAGAAAATGTAAACATTATACACAAAAGCAGAAATATATTATGTGTGTTATTGTATCCATCAACCACAAATTTCTGAAGCCTGATTGAATGATTGAATAATAATCTGCAATGCAATTTGATATTTTGAATAAAATAATTAACATTCAAGTCACAAAAATATCAAACAGTATGTATGTATCCACTTTGCTGATGCGAATGGACCAGTTGGATGCACCATCTGAGGGATGTCAGAGAAGCATGTATTTGAATGTCTCTGAATGCAACATTTGCTGCTTACATAATGTGTGGTACATTGGTCGATATTTTCCATTCTGGACACTAAGGTGGCAGGCAGGAAAGTGGCTTGATTCCCGCTGGGTGGCGGGGCAGATTTTGGTGCCCAATTTTCCACTTTTCAGCTCATTAGTTATGCATCAGCAAGGAACTCATCAAATCTTGTCATGGAGTTGGTAGTGATTTATATGCCCAGCCGTTACCTCATGGAGTTGAAGGTCCTGGTGTCCTGTAAAAATGGATGTTTGGGAGAAAGATTGTGTTATTCTGTAAAGAAGGCTGGGTGTCTGGGTGTGATTTAATTAAGAGTTTGATAGGAGTCAGGTTGTCTGGGGATTTGGAAACATGAAAAGGATAGAGGTGTTAAACTGAGGTACAAGTAAGTAGGTTAGATCTAACATTTGCATTTTTAGATAAGTTGACAGCTTGTTTGAATATCAAAGGGGAGCCAGAGGTGACAAGAAAATGATTGCATCTTGCAGGATTCCATAAATAGTAATGGGGATATGATATTTTATTGACCCAAAAGCAAAGATAAGATGGAAACATGAAATATCTTATATTTGGAAGGGTTTAAGTTTCAAAGAGGTGTGTGAGAACAATGGAATGAAAATGAAAGGGGAAAAAAGGTATATTGGAGTCACTATGGATAGCTGTTTCTTTTTTATTCGCACATTGGATGCAGGCTTTGCTGTCTGGGCCAGCATTTATTGCCCATCCCTAGTTGCCCTTGAGAAGATGATGGTGAGCTGCCTTCTTGAACCGCTGCAGTCCGTGTGGTGTAGCTGGACAGAAAGCTAGAGATGGCTGGGGATAGCTATAGCTGTTTGAGCTGTTGAAATATCAGGAGGACTGGGCTGGAAGGGAACATAGTTTGAATCACCCACCCAGTCAAGCCAGAAAAGTCTTGGGCTGCAGCAAGAAGTTTCATTCTGAAGTGAATTCCACCACAGAGTAGAAGAGGGCAGAAGTAATGTCATACACCTTTACTGAAGCTACAGCAGTTTGCTTTGTGTAATATTCCAGGATTTCATATTTAAACATTTATAAAGGAGTGTTGCCTGGAAGGTGTTTATTTGTGGGTTTGACCAAGTACAGAGCTTTGGGGGAATGTTTTGCAAGACTAACCTTAATTGTGCAACTGCAATCTTGTGTGTTTAAGTTTTCTTTTTTTTGTTAATAAAACTTTTACCCTTAATTTTAAAAAACCCAGGAGTGTTACTGGACCTCTTACTGAGATTTGTACATCTTATTCTCATTATCAGAATGCCCCGTAAGCCAAGTTTCCCTCTGGGATTTGGTTTGTGCAGCAATTAACACCGTCTGTAGTCATAACAGCCCTGTATATATGGCACCTGCACAGACATTCACTCACTGCAGGCCAGGTGTGTGCTGAAGATCTAAATCAGCATGCCGGCCAAACATTCCAAACAGTTTGCTCCACGGTTCTGCAAGGCCTCCCTGGGGATTCTCCTCAAGTCTTCCAATAAAGGTAGAAGGTCCTTTTCCAAGGGATGGGAGCAGTAGGTCCTCCAACCTGATCACACCCACCTAGGGGGATGTCGCAAGGGAGGTCAATGCCCGTGGCATCCAAAAAAGGAGCACCCTGTATGATCTGATGCGCTTCATCAGGTTAAGTGAACCTCCTACTTACTTCAAACTCACACTCTTATAAGGGTATCAGGCAGCCTAAAGGTTAGAGTCCACAGGGATGTCACACAGGACCAGCAGATGGGACATCAGCACTGAATGTCTGCCTGCCACTTGAAGATTAATAACTCATGTGAAATCTTATAAAAATGGCATCTTCAGTCCTTACTTGGGAGAGCTCAGCACACAGCGGGCATGTATGCTTCTGAAATGTTCTTTCATCATAGTGCTCATAGTCAATCCATCTGTCTTTATACAGGACAAGATCACCCATAATCAACGGCAGAGAGCAACAACCAGAGAGGGTACCCCTGAGCTGAGGACACTCTGCTCCAATGAAGAGCAGGCTGCAGAACTGGCTAGCGAGGACAGAGATCATTCCTGTGCAGAAGGTGAGATTGGCCTCCCCCAGCAAGCCTGTGAGTGTCTATACAGTATGCATCGGCCACATGCAGACAATGACCGTAAGTGATCTATAGTGTAGGAGCCTGCCTAGTCAATCACTAATGATCACGTTACTCTATTTCAGCCACCACAAAGAAAATGCAGAGGAAAAGCTCAAGCAAGCACCTCAGCCCCAGGCCACTACAAATGAGGGTGCCAAGGAGCCATTGGATGAAGACCAATCACTGCATTCATCTGCACCCTCTACCAGCGCAGATACATGCACTTAGGTAGATCCTAGTGTACACTCAGGGTCACTATCTGGTGATCACCTCACAGACATGGGTCCACAGGGGCAAGTGACAACTGAATTCTCTGACACTCAGGGGACTGCTAGAGACCATGTCCCAGTTGAAACAGTCTGATGATTGAGCTTCTGGAATCAACCCTTAGAGAAATGTTGGAGATACAAAGACAGAGAGGGGAACATCAAGCAGAGTTGTCAGAGGCCAACACCAGACTGGAACAAAGGATGGAAGTATTAGTCCACGTTCTGCCTGATTTCATGGCTCTGGCATACGAGCACATCGAAATCTCCATGGGAAGAGTGTCTTGGAGACCCAGGTCCAGCAGTTTCTGTTGGATTTGCACTCGAGCCTGCGCACTTCACTCCAGCCGATGTTGCATTCCAGCATTGGCTAGGTGAAGGGGGACGGGGCACCTCCACCTCCCTCCAGGTGCCTCCTCTCCTCAAAGAGTTAGGGAGGGGCACCCAAAGGGAGGAGGAACGCCAGCCAGACACCCTGGGGACATCAACCTGGCGCACTCCAATGATGTCCTACCTCTCCAAATTCCCTCTGCCTATGACCCCTTCTGCCCCAGCAAGTCAGGCCAAGGAGGGTGCACCTGCGACAGAGCAGGAGACCCTTAGCAGACTGGGACCATCCAGGCTTTGGGCCTCCACAGGATGCTCACTAAAGTCATCTCAGACAACAGGGCATAGCAGTCAGCAGCTGCCTCTACCTCTGCTGCAGATGTTGGGGCTGCACCTAGATGTAGTGGTAGAGTTTGGGAAATTAAGCAGTTTTGAATGAACAATGGTGGCACGGTGTTGGTTCACTGTACATAATCTGCAACTTTGTAAATATCTTCCACTGTTATCACTCTTCAAGTCTCAGATGTTAAATGGATAATCGATGTGATGCAAGGTTCCATGCTCATTCAAGTGTACAAAATGATCCCTCCGCAACAATTATCTCATCTTGTTCCTCCATTTCATTCAGTCTAACTCGATCTCATGACAGTGATTCACTTCAGTTCCACATCAGCAATATAAACAAAGGCAATTTCTATATGAAAATGATGGCTGGACAAGACACATGTAATCTCTGCATTTTGGGCAGACATTGTGTGACCTCCTGAGAATTGGTCATCAAGAGTAGTGATTATCCTGATGCTGTTACACTGAAGTCTCCAGTATGTGGATGTGATAAATATTTGTCGTGACCAATGTTGGAGTCTTTTCACCAAAATGCACTTTGCAATGGCATTTACATTATTACTGTGAGGATATGGTCATAGTAGTACTAATTGTTCACCACCACACCCTTTCATGTCTCCGTGCAGCCTAATTTCTTCTCAGCGTTTAAGGCTGAATGTTATTCCTTTATTAGGCCCCACTCTCACCATGTATGACGCTGAGCAATGGAAGTTGGCTGCACTTGGTAATGTTTAAAACGTCTGCCAGAGGGGAATGAGTGTGTGATGTCAGAGGCATGAACTCATTCCTGATGAACCCGTCCACCTAGCTGTCAGGATCATTGTTTGCTCCTAAACAGCTGCCTAGCAGGGCCTTACAGAATTCCTCTGAGGTCACAGAATGCAAATAAATATGTAAATCATGGCATGTGCACTCATTGACTTAGGGTTCTCAGAAGTGATTAGCCTTTGTGAGATGGACAATGTTGAGGACCGTCATGGTATGCAAGCGATGCTCCAGCACATCTCCTTATGAGTGCTCAGCAGTAACTATGAAGGGAATAAGTTATAAGTGTTTGCTGTGTCAAAGCTGTCTGGGCCACATCTCTCCCAAATGCCAAGGCCATGCAGGATGTAAACTTGGCACGCTTCCAACGAATTTAGGGTTATGAGTGTTTGTCAATAATCACATGATGATGCTACTGAACCACTCTCTGCAAGAACAATGCTAACCTAACTTCCAGCTTTGGGTGCATGCTGTCATGTTACTGATCACTGCATCCTGATGTCCAAAGGCATTTTGGGCACACTATCAAGATGTGACCTCTGCATTAATCATGCTGGAGAGCTGGTATTTGGAAAAATGGTGCTGCCCAGATGTTGGTCCCTCTTGAGATGGTCTAGCACTAACCACTGACAAATGTTTTTCCTCTTAGAGCCGCTATGCTACGCTGTTGTAATGCATGCATTGAGTGCATCTATGTGTGAAATTGCATTTCAGCCTCTTGAAGGATGCCATGGCCACTGATTTGTTGGCACCATGGTTGAAAGGACTGCAGTATGTGTAGTTGTTTGAGGATGTGCGCTTAAGTAGTGCAAAGCACATTCCGCAGCAGCCACATGGTCCCTAGACTACTGTGCCTTCTGAGGATGACCCCTTTCATTAGGGTTGAAGTTGATTTATGCTTCCTCAATGATCTTTGTGAGGTAGTTGACCTTCGTTGATAATGAAGATGTTGTACTGTCCCCGGCATCGAAGCGTGAAGATAACTATGCTTGGAACAAGTTGCCTACATCTTATTCCTCCTGGAATCTTGTAGCTATGAGGTTGTCACGTCCTCTGTGTTGTACCCGTGAAATGGCCTCCACATGTTGACTCATCTGAATCCTTGACCTCTTCAGATTCATTCCCTTCAATATCCTCCTTGTCTGAGAAGACGTGTAGCTTCTCCATGTCTTCCTGTGACAAAACGTTCCTGCCTTTGCAGCACAGCAAACAACGATGATGTGGGACACTCTCTGTGGTGAATATTGGAAAGCCCAGCCTGATTGGTCCAAATATCTGAAACACAGATACTTAAGAGACCAATTGTCTGCTCTATTAAGGACCTTGTGGCTGAATGTGCAGCATTGTATCTCTCCTCATATGCATCTGAATGACGAATGGACATCATTAACCATGTCTTTAGGGGTAGCCCTTATTACTGAGGAGCCAACCCTCTAAGCTCCAAGCTCCCTCGAATATCTCTGGCACCTGGAAATGACTCAAAATGTACAAGCTCTCTGGGTACCTAGCACAAACATGCATGATCTTCTTTCTGTGATCACAAATTAGCTGGATGTTCAGAGAGTGAAATCCTTTTCTTTTAATGAATCTCATAGGCTTTCAAGGCCACGAATGCAGTTGATAGTGCCTTGCACTTGCGGAAAGCCTGAGATCGCAACGACTCTACAGCTATGGCTGCCTGACTTGTTTCATCCATGCGGAACTGCATGTAATGATGAGCTTTACTGAAAAGGGCCTCTGTCACCTCCCTTATGCACTTGTGTATCACCAATTGTGAGATTCTGCAAAGGTCCCCAGTGGAACCCTGGAAGGATCCATAGGTTCAGTGCGGCAGTAACCTTCAGAGCAACTGGCATTGGATACCCTCCAAGTCTGTGCAGTGTCAGTTCCTCATGGAGAATGTAGCAAATACGGTGAATATCCCTATACAAGCAAAGGCTTTGCCATTACTGTCTAACACTCAGCTCCATGTATGAGCTATGTCTTCTGTAGACCTTTGGTCATACCAAATGTCTTTGTGGACTTGGCCCCTTCTCATCAGCACCTGGGTCTTCCTGGGGCCCCACTGGCTCTTATACCTCAGGGCAATGGTCTTCCCCAAGCTATGCCAATTGGGGATATGCTGTTAGTTTCCTCATTTTAATCAAAGCTATCAAGAAGACAGCGTTGCCTGCAGCCTGCATTCTTCACTCCTCTTTGTATCATCCCACAGGCCCTGAGACTGCTCCCCAACTGATTTTTTTCTAGCTTGTTTTTTGAACTGCATAATTGAACTGCATAAGGTGAGCTCGAAAATGGTACTGCTGACCTTCATCTGGAAGACCAGCTTCCAAACTCCCCCATCACCCAGCAAGTTCCTCTCATCCTCCTTCATCCTCACCACCTCCTAATTCCTCCTCATCCTAACACTTCTCTATTACTCTTGAACCCATCATTGTCCATGTTGATATCCCTGTCCTCCTCCCTGAAGCCTTTACTGTTGACGTCCCAATGACCTTCGTCGACCTGACCCCTCCCCTTCTCAAGGTCACATGCATGCTGATTTTCTGGGACCCCACCTATGAGACCATCCAATTCCCCCCAGTGACCTTTCAGCTACTGACCTACTTGGATGCAGTTGCCTCGCATGACCATGACTATGCCATCTTTCTCACAGTACCATGACTCTAACCTCAGGGCCAAATTCCTTAGATGACTGATCATGCCATGCCCACCATGATGTGCATGACTGTCACTGCCTAGGCAGGCTTTCCCATGCCCAAGACCAGGACCAAGACATGTACAGCCTCTTCAATGTGTCTCCTACAGCCTGGCCACAGCCCCAGGACAGTCCATTCAATATGCCCCCAATTGTCCTGGGGCTGAGGCCTTGCTGTCTGTTCAATATGCCTCCAATAGTGTGGCCTCAGCCCCAGATTAGTTTTGGACTCTTCCTTGGACAGTCTTAAATTGCTTGCCCCAGGACAGTCTTTCACTTGCTCCACTCTGTTTATTTACCACCTCTTAGTCCTGCCTCCATCTTCCCCCTCCCCTCCTGTGTTCCACACACCCACCCCAGTCCTGCCTCAGTCTTCCCCCTTCCTTCCCATATTTCCCTCCCCTATACCCGGCAAAGTCCTGCCTCCGTCACCCCGGCACCTCCATTGCTATTGCCTCCTGTACCCAGCATTGGTGCAGCTTGTGGCACAAGCACCCGAAATCTTACAGCTACGCTCTTAAATGTAGGCAAAAGCAGCATCTATGTAATTCAAAATTGTTGTTGAACTGAAGTTCGCCATATGCATGCCATTTATATACAGTTGGGAAGCATATTGTTCTTATTATCTTTTGGCGGGGAACTCAATTCGGAGGGGGAACGTGAATCCGCTGAGTTGATCTTTTAATGAGCATTCATGAGATGCAAATGTAGTTCGCAACATAGATCAACGGGGATCTCGACCTGCCTTTAACTCGCCATCAAAGTCAGGAGAACAAAATTCCAAACTAATTTCCAGCAAGCAGGAAACTGACTTTATCCATTAAGCCAAATTTAGTGCCACCCGGATACAACGATTCCCGCCACTGATAGATGGAATTTTCGGTGCCTATTACCTCTGTTTTGTTACCACGCTAATTTTTTATTGTCTAGATAGAACTAATGCCAGTGGCATATCAAAATATTGAATTCAAATTTTTTCATGTTGAAAATATTTGGATGTGCTCCATTTTTTATAATACCTTCATAAATTCCATATACAGTTATTCATGTTCATTCATAAAAAATTGGTCTGCATGCTGCAAAGTGCATAGGTAATTTCGTGCTCAAAGAGTTAATCAGAACTATCACAAATTCCTGTTGCTGCATAAATTATCTCCAGAGATAAATAAGTAAAGCTACATAGAGTAAGTGCATAGGAAGAGGCATAGATTGGCTGCATGTAGGTGTTAAGGGCATTCATTTTCATCCAACCAGCAAACAAAGAGAATCCTGCAATCTCACTCATTCACTGCTGCGTGACTTGCACCACAATGTAGACTGCAGCATACAGATCTGAATGCAGCAGAGAAAATTGCTCTCATCACCATTAAAGCAATATTTTTCTTTAACAAAAATACATGAGTAAATTTCTAAAACTTAGAAAAAATACTTTTTTATGCAGTCAAGATTTATCACCTTCCTGAAAATTCTGTTGACTATTGCTGTAACAATCATATAGCTTCTGTTGCCTACTGGTTTACAGCTTGTTATTTCAGTCTCTGGCTAGCTACAAAATCAGAAACATTTTCTTTCTGCTCTAAGAACCTCTTTGCCTACTTTATTGAAAAGCCTGAGCAGGAAATCTAAGTGAAACAACTTAGCCATGTCAAAGCTCCACATATTCATTAGTTTTATAATCTGTTGCATAGCTACTGCAAATGGTTATATAAGTGACTAAACTGTACTTCAAATATTTACAAGTGCTAGCGGATCATCTGTGGCATTGCTCATGGTGGATGGAATCATCCCAGATTTGCATTAAGTGCGGTAGTGGGCGAGTAAAATGACGGGCCGGCAGGTTTTCACACCGTATCGTCCCAAACTGGCCACATTATTTATGCACTACCGGGAAACATTCTGTTTCCATAGCGGGCAGGCTCTCCTTTGCCCGCCCACCATCACCCAGCCACTGCATCATGCCAGGCACCATATTTAAAGTCCAGCTGCAGTGCTTCCAGACCACTACTGATGCATGGAAGACATGGCCCTGAAACGGAAGAAGACTGCAGCCCTCATGTTCAGCGATGCATCCCTTGAGCACCTTTTGGATACCATGGAGGCCCACTGGGATGTCCTTTACCCCTGTTTTGGCCGCAGGTAGGGCAACAATATCACTAACCAGACTTGGGAGGCAGTGGCAGTGATGGTCAGTGCCAACCCCCTTCAAAAGAAGAAGACAGCCATCCAGTGCCACAAGAGGATGAATGATCTCCTCCGTTCAACAAGGTAAGTCACTCTTCTCATCACTCTCAACTCACACACTCACAAACCTATTACACATCCACAGGGCCCCCACTCACTGCCAGTGCAAGGGATATCACCGTTCACTTCCTCACACTCACCATCATTGTCTTCATCCCATCCATGGGACCACTCACCACCCACAAAGGCCTGGCAGTCATCGTGCTTACACGCACTTCATCTCTAGGACAAGCTGGAACACAACAAGGGAGAGAGGTCGCAGACTGGTGGCGGAATGCCTGAAATCAAAGTCCTCATGGACTTTGAAAACAGCTGGCTGGTGAGGATCTGGACCATTCCTGTGCTGACGGTGGAGGTCGGCGGTGCTCAACCAAGTGAGGATCCAGTAGTGCAACGTCCATCAGACCACCATGCCATGAGTGTTGTGTCCTGTTTCACAGACCACTGCCATGTTATGTCTCCTTGCTTTCGCAGGCACATCTGCTAAACAGCCAACGAAGTCCACAAACCAGGGCCTCCAATCAAACCACGAAATAACCTCTGAAGAGGAATCTAGAGGCACCCTCTCTGAAGTCCCATCACACCTCTCCCCCACACCTTCCACCAGCGCAGAGGCATACATATCAGTGGGACCTGGCTTTAGAATAACCCCGGGACCACAATCTGGTGAGCACATCGCAATTTCTGATCCACAGCAGGTGGAGGCAGGGACTTCCACGGCATTCGGAGGATTGCTAGAGGCCAGAAGTATGCAGAGTCCGAGTCAGATGACGAGCCTCTGGACTCGGTCACATTACAGGTGCTAGAGCTGCAAAGGCAGCTCAGGGACATCAGGAAGGGATGTCTGCTGCACCCCTCAGATTGCAAGGCACGATGGAGGAGTCCGTCCACTTTCACACTAAGGTGATAACGCCGGCATGCCAATGCACCAAGGACAACACTGGCAGGGTGCAGCCGCCATGGAAACTTTGGTCCAGCACATCCCTCCAATGCTGCTGCGCAGGCTCAACTCCATCGCTGATGCCATAGTTGGCCTCCAACAGTGTGCACCTGAGAGCAGTGCCAGGTAGCTCAATCTCACTCCAGCTTCCCCTGCTCCTCAAGGAGTCAGCCTGGGGCCACCAGGCACCCATAGCGAGGAGAATCAGCAGGTGCACACTCCAGGCCCATCCATCCAGGTGAATCCGAGAGTGTCCGACCCATCTAACTCCCATCTCCCAGTGACCTCAGCAGCTCCAACTCCACAGGCCTAGGAGTGTACCACTGTCACACAGCAAGACCCCAAAAGCACGCCAGGACCTCCAAGGTCATCACAGACAAGGCATCGCAGTCAGCAGGCTGCCTCCACCTCTGCTGTTGAAGTCCGGAGAGCACCAAGACGTAGTGGCAGGGTTAGGAAAGTTAAGGAGATTTTGTTGCACAGCCTGGGCATGGGGGTTAATCACTTGTACATACTTGAATGTACCATTCACTTTTCTCAATAAACTCCCAAGAATGTCTCCCCGCCTGTGGCTCCTTGTTCTGATGAGCAGTGTCCTTGTCACTCAGATGTGAAACGTTCTGCACAAGATAAAGGCAGGTGTACCAGTCCAGGGCTTCCCTGTTCTCTGTGCAGCCTTCAGATCAAAGTGATCGTCTGGTCTCACACTCCCTGGAAACATTACTAATGTCTGCACCTCAGCTTGTCACTGCTGCCAGAATGTAGTGGGCAGGCCCCACAGAGTTCTCTCATTTTCTCTGTGTGCTCTCAGCATCTTTAAGGAGGTCTGGCCCCCATCTCTTCAGCATCTGTGACCACCGATGCTGTGCTCTGGCTCCTGAAGGGCTCAGGTGCTGAAAGTGGACAAAGCATCAAGTGCTTCTAAAGTTTCATGGCTGCGTCTCTATGTTATGACCCTGATCACGGAGCGCAAGCGAGCTGCCCTTGGCCAGACAGGAGTCAGACATTCTCAGAGGCTATGTGATGATTTATGGAGTGTCCTCACTATATGTCGTCATCATCCTACTGCAATCAAACGACTATTAGGGCTTCTACTGTGTCTCCATGACAGGAGCATTCTCACAGAGGGTATTTGCGCTGCCATAAGCCAGACTGGAGTCAAACATTTACAGAAGCAATGCGAGGATCTATGGGGACACCTCACTGCATGTCATCATCATCCTCAACAAATCTGGCAGCTATGAGGGCCTCCTGAACACACCTACCATCTAGCCAGTGAGAGGGCCTCATCCCCGTTATCATCAAGGACCTCCTCACCCTCATCACCGTCGGCATCTTCCTCATCCGAGGAGACATGCAGCTCCTCCATCTCTTCCTCAGCTAGCTCGTCTCCCTGTTGGAGTGCCAGGTTGTAAAGGGCACAGCAGATGACGATGATGTGTGACACCCTCTGCGGACTCTATTGCAGGGCTCCATCAGACTGGTCCAGGCACCAAAACCGCATCTTCAGCATCCCAATGGTCTGCTCCACCAAGTTGTGAGTTGCAGCATGAGCTTCATTATAGCGTCACTCTGCTGCAGTCTGAGGCTGCCACACGGGTGTCATCAGCCACAGCCTCGGCGGATAGCTCTTGTCCCCGAGGAGCCACCCCTGCAGCCTTTGTGAACCCTGAAAGACTCCAGGCATCTGTGACCGACTCAGGAGAGGTGTCATGCACATTCCCTGGAAACTGTGCATACACCTGCAGGATGTGTTTCTGGTGGTCGCACACCAGCTGCACATGTGAGTGGAACCTCTTGCGGTTGATGTAGTCTACCGAGTGTAGCAATGGAGACCTGAACGCCACATGAGTGCAGTCAATCGCACCCTGCACCTGTGGGAAACCCAAGGTAAGGGCGATTGCAATTGATATTGCACCCTGGCTCTCCTGGTCCCAGGCGAAATGCACAAAGTTGTGTGCCCTCACGAAGATGGCATCCATAACCTCATTTGTGGGTGGAGGCTTATGAAATCCCATAGAGGTCACCTCTGGAGCCCTGAAAGGAGCCATTGGCATAGAACTTGAGTGCCACAGTCACTTTCACAGCCACTGGCAGTGGATGCCCTCCATGACCCCGTGGCGCGAAATTCTGCAGTAGTTGACAGATGTGACCGACCAATTAGACTCATAGATTAATAGACATTTACAGCACAAGGAGGCCATTTGGCCCTGTGTGTCCACCAGTCAACAAAGATCTGACTACACTAATCCCATTCTCCAGCACTTGACTCATAGCCCTGGAGGTTATGGCAACGCAAGTCAATATCTAAATACATCTTAAATGTTACAAGAGTTTCCGACTCAACCACCCTTTCAGGCAGTGAGTTCCAGACTCCCACCATCCTCTGGGTGAAAAAAATTCTCCTCAACTCCCATCTTAGCCTTCTACTGCTTACTTAAATCTATGCCCCCTGGTTATTGACCCCTCTACTAATGGAAAAAGTGCCTTCCTATTCACCCTATCTATGCCCCTCATAATCTTATGCACCTCTATCAGGTCCCCTCTCAACCTTCGTTGCTCTAAAGAAAACAACCCCAGCCTATCCAATCTTTCCTCATAGTTCAGACCCTCCATCCCAGGCAGCATCTTGGTAAATCTCCAATGCACCCCCTCCAGTGCAATCACATCCTTCCAATAATGTGGTGACCAGGACTGCACGCAGTGCTCCAGTTGTGATCTAACCAGCATTTTATACAGTTCCAGCATAACCCCCTGCTCTTGTATTCTATACCTTGGCTAATAAAGGCAAGTATCACATATGCCTTCTTAGCCACCTTATCTACCTGCCCTGCTACCTTCAGGGACTTATGGATTTGCACACCAAGGTCTCTCTGATTGTCAGTACTTTCCAGGTTCCTACCATTTATAGTGTAATCCCTTGCCTTGTTAGCCTTCCCCGAGTGCATTATCTCACCTTTACATGTTGAATTCCATTTGCCACTGCTCTGCCCACCTGATCAGTCCATTAATACCCTCCTATAGTTTATGGCTATCCTCCTCACTATTTACCACTCTACAAATTTTCATGTCATCCGCGAACTTTTTGATTATACCCCTTACATTTAAGTCCAAATCATTTATGTATATCACAAACAGCAAGGACCCCACCACCGAGTCCTGTGGAACCCCACTGGAAACAGACTTCCAGTCAGAGAAACATCCCTCTGCCATCACTCTCTGCTTTCTGCCTCTCAGCCAATTTTGGATCCCACTTTGCCTTGGATCCCCTGGGCTCTTACTTTCTTGACCAGTCTGCCATGAGGGATCTTGTCAAAAGCCTTACTAAAGTCCATATAGACCACATCAAATGCATTACCTTTATCAACACTCCTGATTACCTCCTCAAAACTTCAATCAAATTTGTCAAACACGACCTTCCCTAGACATGTGCAGTCTTCGGCGACATTGGTTCTCGGTCATCTGCATGAATGAAAGGTGGCGTCTATAGACCCTGGGTGTTGCTAACCACCGGCCTGTGATGGCTCACTGTCACTCCTGGGCAGCGCATGCGGGAGCCCCAGCCGCCCCTTCTTCCTGAGGTTGCTGCTCCTGCCCCTGAGCAGACAGGAGCCTCAGTCACTGTCTCCTCTATCGTATTCATGCTCTATAGGCCATCAGGCATACAGTTAGTTCCCCAGGCTCCATGATCCTGATGTATTCCTCCTGCAGGATGAAAGAGAGACATGTGGTTAGCATGGGTGTACCAAGAACCTGCCCTGGTTAAGTGTGATGGCCCCTTAACACTTCCCGGAGAGTGCTGGCCACCACTTGGATGGTCAGAGATTAGTGCGCTGCATGACTGTCCTGTTAGCTTGAACCATGGGGTGACTGGTCCAATCCGGGATGCTGACATTGCAAGTGGTTGTGAGTGCCTCCAGCCGTGACTGCTCCGTGGCCAGTTTTAGCGAGGAGATTGTACAACGTGTCACCCAACACTTCATCAGTCCACTCAAATGCTCATGAATTTGCAGTCTGTGCCAGGGTTGGGGAAGCTTGGTGCACTTTGATGTCTCTGAGTTACTTGACTGGGCAGGTAAGCTAGGAGCCCGACCCCAATCATATCAATGTGGCTGTGCCTGAACTGTCTCAGCTGCAGAGGAATGGTCACTTTTTACATGTTTCCCTAATGCCTGGCTGCTTCCCCCACCCTGAATGCTTGTGCACTATATTCAAAGGCAGCTCTGCCCCTGCCTCACCCCCATCACCAGACGCCTCAACGGCAGGGCTGCCTTTAACCCCCTCCTCCCCCCACCACCAGTCGCTTCAATGGCAAGGCTGCCTTTAATCCCAGCCCCCCCGATGCCTCTGAAGTCCAACAGGCAACCCTGGCGAGTGCTGCACAGTGTTACAGTATACTCACCTCAGATTTCCCCTCAAAGTGCAGGCTGCCAAGTACATGCCTTTTATGTGCTGTTGTGAAACACGTCGGAGTGCTTCCCTGCCGATGTGAACGGACAATCCAGCATTGGGAGACAATTCCAGCGGGCTGGCCTAATAATGAAATGCTGATGTATTACAATTCAGTTCCTGGCTTCCAATGGCAGGAAACGTGGACTGCCACCGACGAGCCGAGCGGACGATCGTGAACTGGTTTCCCATCGTTGTAAAACCAATAGCGCCATATTGTCCGCTCACACCACCGATCATGCCCGACGCCAGCAGGCATGGAAAATTCTGCCCAGTGAGTCATAATACAATACGGTTTATATCATGTAATTGTATAATATATGATTGGGGCATTGATTTTCAGTGATTAAATCAGTCAACTTATATTTTTATTGCATGTTATTATTTTGAAATTATTGGAACTGTTTGGGGTTTAAATTGAAAAATTTTGTCTACACTATTGTGGAAAGTATAAATCAATAATCTTGATTAATGGACCAGATTTTCAGATAAAATAACAATTACATCATCAGTGATCAACGTTATCAAATCAAACAGCAATTTTGAGCCATAGCACATGCAGCTAATCACAAAAGTCAGGAAGTTGCTCTGCAAGTTTCCATACTCCTCCAGAAGGTGCACTATAACAATATCTCCTCAAGAAACTCGAGATTGAAACACAAGCAATGCTGAGAAATTGCAGTACTTATGTTAAAGATATTCAATAAACATGCTAGAAAAATTTAGGTCTGGTGCATTCACTGCCAGTGAATTGTTAATCATGTAATAAGTTTTGATTAATGCCAAACAATCTCACTGACACTGACTATTGACTTTTACAAGAGTGTAGTCTCATTCTTTCAGAGTTGAACTATTGTTGGAGTTTCAAAAACATTAAAAAATTTATTTTACTTTTTATTTCTGTTTCTAATACCTCTCTTTCTGTTAATCACGCATTTCTTTCCCTCTCTATATTTTGCTTTGTGGACATGACTTGGCATTGAATCTGCTATTCTAACTTACATTCCTCATACAGATTCTGAGCTGAATGTTAACTTGCAAGAGTCCATGGGTTGGAAGAATGTGTTGGGGGAGGGGGGTGCGGGAGGTGGGTGTGGGTCTGGCGAAGGGGTTTAAATGTGTTGAAATTGGGAAGGTGTTGGGAAATCGGCTCCTACATGCCAACTTATGCATTTAGCTGGAACATATTAGGATGTGTGGCTGTGGGAACCATGAGAAAATACCAGGAGAAAACCAAGAAAGGAACCAGGCTGCACAACATACTGGGAGAGACTGATAACACTAAAATAGAGAATAGTAAGTCAATAGGTGGGGTCAGAGTAAGGAGAAAGTAATAGTGTCTAAATCAGGGTTACAATCTATGTATGTGGATGAATGGAGTGTGGTAAATAAGATTGGTGGGTTACAGGTGCATATGCCATATGGAATTACCATAGTTCGGTAATAACACATACATAGCTCAAGGAAAGGCAGGACTGGGTATTAAATATTCCTGGATACAAGGTGTTCAAGAAATTTAGGAAAGGAAGAAAAGGGGGAGCGATGGCAATATTGATGAAGGAAAGCATGGTAGTACTGGAGAAAGAGGATGTCCAAGAGGGGTAAAAGACAGAATTGATTTGGTTAGAACTAAGGAATAAAAAAGATACAATTGCATTGCTGAGTGTTGTCTATAGGCCACTAACTAGTGGGAAGGAAGCAGAGGGACAAATCTGCAAGGAAATTACAGAGAGGTGCAAAAATTATAGACTGGTTATAATGGAGGACATTAATCATCCAAATATAGACTGGCATAGTGGTAGTGCAAAGGGCAGAGAAGAGTAAGAGTTCCTAGTGTGTTCAGGAGAATTTCCTGCAGCAGTATATGTCCAATACAATGAGAAATGAGGCACTGATAGATCTCGTTCTCGGGAATGAGGCGGGCCAAATAAATCAAATGACAGTAGCAGAACATTTAGGGGACAGTGATCATTGTATCATAAGGTTGAGGATGACAATGGAAAAAGACAATGAGCAATCCAGAGTAAGAATAATTAACTGGGGGAACCCAACTTCAATGGGGTAAGAACTTATTTGCGCCAAATAAGCGAAAGGTTGGCAGGAAAAGTGGAAGCTGAACAATGGGCTACCTTCAAAGAAGAGATGGTTAGGGCACAGTCAAGTTATATTCCCTCAAAATGGAAAAGTAGGGCAAACAAATCCAGAGCTCTCTAGACGACAAAGGAGATTAAAGTTATGATAAAGAAGAAAAAGTGTGCTTATGACAGGTGTTAGGTAGAAAATACAATTGAGAACAAGGTTGAATACAGAAGGCTCAGAGAGGAGGTGAAAAAGCAAATAAGAGAAGTAAAAGGGAATATGTAAAGAGACTTCTACCTAACATAAAAAGAAATACCAAAGTCTCCTATAGGCATATAAATATTAAAAGGGTGGTAAAAGGAGGAGTAGGGCCAATTAGAGACCAAAAAGGGGGTTTACACATGGAAGCAGGGGGCATGGCTGAGATATTAAATGAATACTATGCATCTGTCTTTATCAAGGAAGAAGGTGCCACCCAGGCCATGGTGAAAGGGGAGGAAATTCAGCCACTAGAAGGGTTTTAAATTGTTAAAGAAGTAGTATTGGATAGGCTGTCTCTATTTAAAGTTGGCAAGGCACCAGGACTGGATGAGATACATTCAAGGATAATGAAGGAAGTGGGAGCAGAAATTGCAGAGGCACTAGCCATAATTTTTCAGTCTTCCTAAGACTCAGGGACAATGCCAGAGGACTGGAAAATTGCAAACATTACAAAATTACAATGCCTTATTCACAAAATTGGGTAAGGATAAGTCCAGCAACTATAGACCAGTCAGTTTAACTTCTGTGGTGGGGAAACTTCTAGAAACTATAATTTGACACTGAATTAATAGTGACATGGACAAATGTGTGTTAATTAAGGAGAGCCAGCATTGATTTGTTAAGAAAAATCATGTTTAACTAACTTGCTAGAATTTTTCAAAGAGGGAAGGTGAACTTTGGACTTCCAAAGGCATTTGATACACTGCCACACAACAAACTTGTGAGAATAGTTATAGCTCATGGAGTAAGAGGAACAGCAGCAACACGAGCCAGGATTTTGAGTTCAGCAGGTGGGCATGGTCCGCGGGCCCGGGAGCAGGTGGGAAACGGCCCGCCGCCTGCGATTAGCCCCAACAGCGATTTCATGCCCACGGGCCGATTAAGGCATGCCAAACGTGAACAGCTGATCCCCTATGGTCGGGAAGGGGCAGGCGGGGGCCTGTTGGTCATCGGGTCCAATGGCGACACGGCAGCCGGTTTAAAACTGGAACAATCAGGCCCTAGGAGGCTGCCGGTGAGGAAGGTATCTTCGGAGTTGTCAGCAGAAGATTAAAAGTTATGAATTCCAATGCGGCTGCAGACGCCAGGTGGGAGGGCAAGTCGGGTGGGCACTCCGCCCCCCCAGTTTTCTAATGAGTATCTCGCAATCCTCCTGGAGCAGATGGCTGCCAGAAGGGACAATCTTGTCCCCAGGGATAGAAGGAGGAGGCCACCGCATCTTACAAAAAGACTTTGGGGGAAGATGGCAGCGCTGGTCAGCAGCCACGATGTTGTGCGGCCCACCTGGGTCCAGTGCCACAAGTGGTGCACTCAGGAATGGGGAATACTATGTTGAAGTGTTAAGGGCTGGCCGTCCCAGAGAGCTCAGGGGTGTTAGAGTCTGTGCCAATTATCAATGACGCCGGAGCTGGCCAAGGGGGTGAGTCCTGGCTGTTTGGACTGAGTGCCTTGCAGCTCAATGACCACCACTCAGATGTGTCTCCTGAGGTATTCCTCAGGTGGGGTTGGCCAGGTTGCAATGGCGCTGCAGGTAGAGAGTGACTAATCAATGCTCTTCTGTCCTTTTAGGAGAAGACGGCCCATAACAACTTTGAAAGGTCATGTACTCGTGGAGGCCCCGCTAACCTCCTCATCCTAACCAGATACGTGCAGGATGCCTTGGAGCTGGAGAGGTGCCACACACCTCAGTCAACCAGCCGCGGAGATGCTGGGGTGCAAGATGAAGATAAGGGTGCAGTGCACAGTGGTGAAGGTTTTAGATGGTGCAAACATTCTTGTGTAATCTCATCATTGATGAGAGCCTCAAAACTGGATTCCCCATTGATCATTGACAGATGATGGCACCATGATGCAGATCTCCATTGTCTCACCAGGGTGCCTGGCATGCATAGTGACAGTGTGATGTCTTAAACTAATGACATGTCATTGTTTGCCCTTAAGTTTTCCACCATGCACCCCAACTGCAGGACCCCAAGGAGCCACCCCTTACGCCAGAGGGCCGCCAGGATCAAGATGCACCTGCGTCACACCCACTCTCCGAACCAGGTACCAGCACAGAAACCAGCACCTTGGTGGGTGTTAGATCAGCGGCTAGAATGTCGATGTACAGTGGTGAGGGCCTTCTTTCTTGCTTGAGATGTAGGTGGAGGCAGAGAGTGCCCAGGGCGCCGGCAGTTGGAGGACTGCTGGAGACCAGGATGATGCTGAGTCAAAGGCGGATGATGAGCCTCCAGAGTCGTCCATTAGGCGACAGATGCTGGATGTCCAGCGAGATATGTGGGAGGATCTGGCGGAGAACCATGAGGATATGCATGCCATTGGCTCCGCTATGGAAGAGTCCATGCGGAGCATCAGCATGCGGTGATCCTCATGGCCAAGCACACTGCCTTCTCCATTGAGAGAGTGGCGACTCTCATGGAAAGGCAGCTCCTGGGACGGAATCAAAGGTTCCTGGGGTTGCACTTGGACCTGCAAGCCCTCACACAGGCAACGACTTCAGATGGTCAGTGTCTGTTTGGGAGATGGATGAGGCACCCAGTATCCCAGCTACGTGCACGTCTATCATTGGTGAGCAGGGAGGTCCAGAGTGACCTCAAATTGGTGCATGAGCTGCCTGTCATCTCTGCGGGCTCCTCCCAGGGCACTCTGAATGACAGCAGCAGCTCCTCCACCCCTCTGCCAGTGACTGTGGCATCTGATAAGGCTGCAGCGACGATGGAGATGGCAGCCATAGAACTGGCTGCTCCCTCCCAGGCAGGGCCAGCGTAGGCTCCACTGGCCAGAGGACAACCTCCAAGGTCATCAAGGCCAACAGGCCAGCAGAGTCAACAGCCTGCTTCCAGTGCTGGTGCCAGCGAGCTGGGGGAGCACCAAGACATAGCACTCACAAATGTAAGTTTAAGGCACCATGAGCCCAAGAGGGACTGATCATGGGTGGTCTTCTGTTGTGCAATGTTTTGTTTATGTTTACTGATCTGGGGATGAAGACCAGAGAAGATTCTGTTAATTTGTTTTGACTGTCAACATGAGATAAATTTTCTTTTGTTGTAATGGCCTGAGTATGCTTCACCTTTTTTATTTAATGTGGTGCAGGGTATGCCAGTATGTAATGCTGGATGTGGATGGCTCGAAACTATATTGCACAGACACTGATTGGACTTTGGGGTCAAAGGAAAGGGTCATTTCAGACATACAGGATGGAGGTGGCAGCTCTGGCATGAGGCAGTAGCACTTATTTGGCAGCCTAGCTGAAGGAGCATTGGATCAAGGTCTCCCTGGTGTCCCTGCCTCCCTGGATGTTACAGAGGTCTGCCTCCACACCCTCAGTGTTCTCCTCACCGTGTTCCTCTTCTGACTCACTACTGGATTCATTATCTGTGGCCTGTGCAGCTGCGTCAAGATCCTCTTCCTCTATTGGGTCCCCCCTTGTCAGTGCCAGATTGCGGAGGGCGCAGCATGCAACCACTATCAGTGACACCCACTCTGGGGGACATTGTTATGCTCCCCCTAAACGGTCCAGGCATTGGAAGTGAGTTTTCAGAAGACCTATGGTCCTTTCTATCACTGCCCTTGAAGTGGCATGGCTCCTGTTATACCAATGCTCTGCCTCTATTCTTGGGTGGTGGAGTGGCATCATGAGCCACCTTTTCAAGGAGTAGCCCTTGTCACCCAGCAGCCATCCATCCAGTTGAGCACTGAAGAGCCTAGGCACCTGGGAGTATCTCAGGGTGTACGGCTCAAGGGAGCTGCCAAGGTACCTTGTACAGACTTGCAGAATCTGCGTCCTGTGGTCACACACTATCTGCACATTCACGGAGTGGAAGCCCTTCCTGTTAATGAAGGTGCCCAGCTGACCCACTGGCGTCCTGATGGCCACATGTGTGCAGTTGATTGCACCCTGGACGTAGGGGAACCCAGCAATTGCTGCAAAACTTCTGGCTCGCTCAGCCTAACTGGCTTCGTCTGTATGATAATGAATGAAAGTCACTGCACGCCTGAACAGAGATCTGTCACCAGCTTGACACAGCTATGGACAACTGATTGGGAGACTCAACACAGATCCCCACTGATCCCTGGAAAGAGACAGAGGCATAGAATTTGAGGGCCGCTATGACCTTCAGAGCCACTGGCATGGAGTGTCCACCCAAACAGTCGGAGTTGATCTCAAGCCCGATCATTTGACAAGTGGAGGTCACTGTCTCCCTTGAGAGGCAGAGCCTCCTTCAGCATTGCACCTCAGGCATATTGAGGTAGTTGCACCGCTGCATGAAAACCCTGGCAGCAGGATAGTGGCATCTTCTGCAGCCCCTTCCACCTTGGATTGCCAGCTGGGCCCCTTGTGCCTGCACTTCTCCTCCCACAGGTCGCTCCCCTGGAAGCTGCATAGGGACACCTGGCCTCCTGCCCCTCTCTTCCTCCTCAGAGGAGGTGCCTCCAGTGGAGGCCACAATCCCCATTACCAGGGTAACGGAAGCCTGTCTGATACCTGGAAGGGTCCACACAGTCTGAATTCTCTAGGGTCCTTGGAGACACCAAGGAGTCCTGAAATGAAGACTGGAAATGTTAACAATAAAGCCTCGAACTGAGATGAAGCTGCCGTATACCAATATGTCGCCAGCAGCAAACTATATACCAAACTCCTCACTACTCACACTGACAATGCTGCTGACCCTTTTTATCCCACCCTTGGATGAAATTTTTGAAATTGACAGCTGGCTGCCTGCCCGTTTTCGGCGTGCATTGGGCATGTCAGGCGTACAACAATATTAACTTGGCTGTGGGTCCACTGGCTTACCTGTGCTACCTGAAATTTGCCAAAGAAAGCAAGGTAAGAACACAGTGGCAATTGAGATGGCTGAAGACATGACAGGGAAATATGTCAATAAGAAGTGGAACCTCACAGCTAAAATCTTGTCTGATTGTGTGAAAGGTTTTGTTCACAGTACTTGTGCAGAGAGATTACTTTTCACACTTTGGAGGCTACTTTGACAATTTTTGAGATTATTTTGACAACTTTGGGGATTTGTACATAGATCACGGCTCCAAAGAAGAAATGCAATCAGATCAGCATTGATGCCACTTATGCTGTTTTACTTTGGACCTCAGATGAGGACAAGATGACAGCAGCATCAACAAGAACTTCAGCAGCAGCTGGAGCAGCTGGAGAAGCAAGGACAGCAACAGCCTGCTCCTCACAGACCTGTGGCTTCTCAGGAAAAAGGGAATGAACAGTGAAGTTCAGGATACCATAATCAAAACACAGGGTATACAAGCAGAAGGTAAACACTTCAGAATAGCAGTGTTTCAGGAGGCTTAGGGTCTCATGTCAAATGGTGGCAGACATTTGCAACCTGCTGGAACAAGATCGCTACCATCTGGACCTGGTGGCCATGCTTTACCAATAGCTGTCAAAGTCATCACCACCACCCTCAACTTCTTTGGGCGGAATTTTCCATGCCCATTGGTGTCAGGCATCATGGTGGGCTTAAGCGGACAATATGATGGGAAGGCCAAAAATCGGTTTCATGATGTTGTGAAACCAGTTTGCAATCATTCACTGCACTCATCAGTGGCGGGCCGCATTTCCTGCCACCGCACATCAGGAACTTCATTTTAATACATCTGCATATCATTATTAGCCCTGCTCACTGGAATCATCCCCCCACGCTGGATCACCCGAGTAGCGTGATTGCACACCAATGTGTTTCACAACTGAATATAAGCAACGTGCACTTGGTGAGCTGCACTTCACTCGGGACTTTGAGGCTTGTTTGCCTATCTTTCTTCAGGCAGAACTCGCAGTCATCAGCGGCAGGTTTCACAGGCAGTACCGTATCACTTTTATGGGGGCTCACGGGCAGGTCTCTAATTACAAAACCAGCTGTGAGGCAGGGGTGGCTTTTCAACAGCTGCAGGACCACGGGCAAGGGAAGAGGCTGCAGGGCTTAGGGCATTACTGGGGAAGGAGGGTATCCCAGGTTGTGTGTGGGGACACATGTTGATCTGTGCAGGTGGCCTCAAGAGGGCAAGGGCTGAGGAAGCAGTCTCCAGAGGAGATGAGGCCAGATGGAGATGTGAGGGTGCATGTGAGAGAGTGAGTGATGATGTCCCTTGAGCTGGCAGTGAGTGAGATGCCAGTGAATGTGTGATGACCTTATGATTGTGTGAGTTTAGAGTGATGAGATGGTTGCCTTACCCTGGCAGCACGGATCAGATCATTCATCCTCTTTCTGCACTGGATGACGAATCTCTTCTGTGCAGTGTTGGCACTATCCACCTCTGGCACTGCCTCCCAAGCCAGAGTGGTGACACTGATGGGTCTCCTGCGGCCAGAGTGGGGGTAGAGGACATTGCGGCGGGCTCCAACAGTGTCCAGAAGGCATGCCAGGGATATTTCACTGAACTGGGGGGGCTGCAGTCTTCTTGCCTTTCAGGGACATGCCTTCTGTGCTGCAGTCCTGGGCTGGAAGCACTGAGTGGTGTGTATGGCTGCATTTTAAATCTGGCGCCTGGTGTGAGGAAGCTGCGAGGTGACAGTGTGGCAGGTGAATCAGAGGCCACCCGCCAGCGAAACGGCGTGTTTCCTAGGAATGCATGAATAATGAGATGGGATTGGGACAACACAGCGTAAAGAGTCGCCATTGCAGCTAGCAGGTAAAACGTTCATTTTCTCACCCACTACCACACTTAGTGCAAATCTGCAACAATTCCGCCCTTTATCTCTAGATCCTTCCAGGGTTCTGACCGAGATTTTTGCAGGATCCTACATTCGGTGGTCCACAAATGCATAAGACAGGTGACTGATTGTTGGCTTGTCGGAGTGGGAAGACGCTTCGATTTTAGGCTGTAGCTGGCTGCCCACAGGTGCAGGGTGTCATCGATTTCGAGTATCCATCAACCACAAGGGTTTCTACTGCATCAATGTGAAGCTGGTATGAATGATTTTTGAAGGAAACAGCACCATGACTTGAGATTGCTCCCCAGGTAGATCTTTCTTGTGCATGTTTCTCTCAGTCTGTGGTGGAAATGCCATATCTCCTGAGGTTCGTCTTCAAGTACTTCTTTAACCTTATTTTCGGCCTACCTCACAGGCGGTTTAAGTTGTGAAAACATGACCACCTTGGGATTTTATCCTCAGTCATATGTACTGTTATATATTTTATATCTTGGATCTATGCAAAGGTGACACTAATTGCTATGTGCACAACAGATTTTATTCATGGTGCTTCAAAATGTCTACTCCATGCCTCCAGCTCTTTCTACAGCATTGTTTATACTTTTCTCTGAGTCTACACCCAGGCTTGACTAATCAAACACAATGAGCATCAATTGTAAACAGACTCACATAATCAAACAGAACAACTGAACCATTGAACACTTCATCTTTCCCCCTTGTAAAACTAAAGACATTATTTTAAATTAAATCATCCTAAACAACAGATATATGTACATCGAGTCATTTCTTAGTGTTCGGCTTAATTGTTTCCTCTAAGTATAGAAATAGTCATTCAGATACAAAGATCTCTGATGACTCCATTGTGATCTATGAATTTGAGGTTGTGGTTCTGCATGTTCAACTTGATGAGGTGAATGATCAGCGTCATAGTCGCTCAT
Organism: Carcharodon carcharias; assembly: GCF_017639515.1. Taxonomy (NCBI): domain Eukaryota; kingdom Metazoa; phylum Chordata; class Chondrichthyes; order Lamniformes; family Lamnidae; genus Carcharodon; species Carcharodon carcharias. Next base: position 40,414,835 of record NC_054470.1, read on the forward strand.
CAGGAAACAAAATGTATCCTTATAGTCACTGTCCTCAAAATATTCTGTTCTAGGCTATTAGGCAGTTGGCATTCCACTTAGTGTTGCCATCCAACAGATAAGCATTGATACTACGCAACCACTTGATGTGCTTTGATCCAAATAGAGATGTTGGAATTGTGACCACAAACTTCCGTCGCTGTCAGTTAACGAGAATGTCAGCCACAAGGGAAGTTTGTGGTCACAACCTGACTGTCCATTTGCTAAAGTATGATTTAGTTTTACCTTGTTGCTTTGCGATTTCTTCTGCTTTCATTCTGACATTCTCGTTGACTGACAGTGACTGCTTAAAAATGGTCAGTGGTATGTGAAAGTTATGGCCTATCATAAGTTCAGCTGGTGTCTTTCTGGGGAGTGTGGGATGAGTAGTATAAGGGTCTGGCACACACAGGGTTATTGTGGGACTGACTACAGTACCACCAACACCGTAGTATAAGAAGGTACATGACCCAGACCCAGTGATGTTAAGCAGACGTAAGCATGGAGATGGCTCTTAGACTGTACCCTTTACTGTACATGTGTAAATAGTTCTAGTTGTTAATAAAGACTTACAGTTAACCTACTGAAGACTACGAAGACTTCTTTAAGAGACACCATTCTGTAATCAACATCCTCCCAACATGGTGGCAGCTGTGGATCAAAAATCCTCAACCTCACTAAAATGCTGAAACAAGCCAACATGCTGGAAGACCAAGAAAAAACTTCAACCAAAATTCCAACTTGAGAGAAGTTCTCAACAGAAGCTGAAGGTGCAGAGAACATTAGTCTGAAAACACTCCAGAGAAAAGGTCTGGAAGCTGAAGGCAGAGATTTTTACTGCAGCAGAACACTCCATTAAATTTTGGGTCAAACTCCTGGAAATCCCTCCTAACAGCACTGTGGGTGTACCTACACCACTGGGACTGCAGTGGTTCAAGAAGGCAACTCACTACCACCATCTCAAGGGCAATTAGGAATGGGCAATAAATGCTGGCATAGCCAGCAAAGCCCACATCCCGTAAATGTATAAAAAAAATCTTCCTTGGAAGCAAGGATGAGCTAAATCTTGTAAGGTTCCAGGCTGCAGCTAGTCCTGAGAACCCTTTCCCTAATTCAGTGTTGGAAGTGCTGAAGGAAAACCTATCACTAAAATCTGACTCCCCAGTCACAGCCCCTACACATGCCCTCCGAATTTGCAAGATAAGAAATAAGAATTAATTATTTAAAGCTCTCGGGAACATCATGATTGTCCAACTTGAAAACAGTAGGCATAACAACATTCGAACATCTCGTTACTCATCATAGCAAACCGCAGAACAAAAGAAGTCGGCACACAGCCGATCCAGGCAGCCATTATTAAGTGTGCCGTTGCCATTTTGTGGAGCCCACCAAAACTGGCAAGTGCAAGAAATCCCCTTGTCTCAGAGTCAATGACAACAGCATGTTGACAGCCTGTAAGGTCTTAAAGCTGCACATATATTTTAAAAATATTTTAACATGGATCACAATTCAACATTTTCAACTCAATTTGGACTAACCCAAGGCCCATCCTAGTCACAAAATTGGGAACTTTGTTTGAAAAGCTTTCTGACGTATAGCATTCAGACTTAAACAAAAAGGTTTGCAGACCCACAAGTTAAAGAAGATCTAACCCTGGACAAGGCAATCCAGATAGTTAAACTGACTGAACTTGGTGCGCAGCATAGGACAATCTTCAGGGGAGAGAAAAATATATGGTGCCGAGCTCAACTCTCAGTCCAGCTTATCAGGCCACAAAGACACAGGGACAATCCATGGAAAGCAACTACCGAACCAGTCAGCAAAGCAACCTTGCCTGTGCTGTGGTGCGAAGTCCCCGCATGGGAGAGATCAATGTCCTGCAAGTACAGCCCAATGCTTTCACTGCAACAGACAGGGACACTATGGCAAACTGTGCAAGTCAAAGCCCCAAAAAACACACAGAAGGCCGAAAAGTAATCCACGAGGTTGAGACCGAGAACCCAGAAGGTACACAGACATGCTGCTTGGTTAGGATCAAGGATTGTGGTTTCTCATTCTGGAATGCAGACATATTTATCAATGACTATCTAACAAATTTTAAATTAGATTCAGGTGCTGGCATAACTGTCCTGTCAGATGAAGAGCCATGGCTGGCAACCCAATGGCTGATGCCACCCACAGCGCCCCTGTACGCAGAAGGAGGAATGAGACTTTCAGCCAAGGGCACCCTGCAGGTGACAGAGTATAAGGATAAAACAATCCAAGCAACCTTGTTCTTCGTCCACAACCAGGACTACTCCTTATTAAGTCACAAAGCCAGTGCCAAACTGAACTTCCTGCAAAAGATTGATGAGGTCAACCAACAAGGGCCTGGCTCCAAATACAAAAGTGAATTCCCGAAGATCTTTACAGGACTTGGTCATCTGAAAAATGCATACAGGATCACGCTGAGAAATGATGCTAAACCAGTATGCCTTTTCACTCCATGAAAAGTCCCCCACCCCCTCATGAAGAAAGTACAGCAACTGCTGGATGAGATGATGAACATGTGAGACATCTCCCCAGTCACACAAGCTACAGCATGGTGTTCCGGGATGGTTCCAGTCCAAAAACCGAAGGGGTCCCTTCGCATTTGCATCAATCTGGCACAGCTTAACAAGGTTGTAGCCAAAAAAATGCACACAGGATCACGCTGAGAAATGATGCTAAACCAGCGTGCCTTTTCACTCCATGAAAAGTCCCCCACCCCCTCATGAAGAAAGTACAGCAACTGCTGGGTGAGATGGTGAACATGTGAGACATCTCCCCAGTCACACAAGCTACAAGAATGACAAGGTTCATCCCATGTTTTCAGTGGATGAAAGCCTGACTAAACTCTCAAAGAGCACCGTGTTTTCAAAACTAAACAGTGGACTCTGGCAGCTTCCCCTCGATGAGGATTCCCAGCCCCTAACCACATTTATTACCCACTTCAGCAGATTTTGCTTCAACCGCCTGTCCTTTGGCATCATGTCAGCACCAGAGATATTCCAACGCACAATATCAAACATTTTGTTGGGCCTTCAGGGGGTCTTTCACCACACGGATGATGTCTTGGTTCTTGGGCAAGAGTGGGAGAGCACGACAAAAGGCTTGTGGCAGTCTTGGAGCGACTGAAGGGAGCAGAGTTGATGCTGAATGACAAATGCAAATTTTCCAAAATATCCATTTGGTTCCTGGGCTACATTGCCAGCAAAGGCATCATAGTGGCCCCATAAAAAACCAAGGCAATCAGTGATTTCCTCACCCCTCCCTGAGTCCCTGATCTCCAGCATCTCCTGGGGATGGCAACCCAGCTGGCAAAGTTCTTAGCAAATTTGGTACAGGTCACAGAGCCCTTGAAACACCTGCTCAAGATAGACCAAACATGGTGCTGGGATTCCCAACAAAAGCAAGCGTTTGCTCTCATCAAGGCAATGCCGTTTTCCACTAACATCCTGGCTGACTATGACCCAGTCATGTCCATCACCATAATAGCAGATGCTTCATCCACAGGCCTTGGGGTGCTCCTCTTTCAGAAGCAACTGGATGGAAATCGCCAATCAATGTACTTCGCTCACAGAGCACTGTCAGACACAGAGACAAGATATGCCATCATAGAAAAGAAAGCCCTCATGGTGACATGAGCATGCGAGAAGTTTTCTGACCACATAAATCAGGCTCAAGGTCACAATCGAGATGGACCATAAACCACTAGTCTCTCTATTGGATGCGAAGGAGCTTACACAGATGCCTCCCAGGATCTAGAGGTTTCACCTAGGCCTCATACAATTCTCCTATGAGACTGTCAATGCCCAAGGGAAAAAAAAAAGAGACAAGAGCAGACACACTTTTAAGGGTCACAGTGGGCCTGACAAAACAGGATGTCAAATTTTTTGCAAAACTGAAGGCCTATTCCCAAGCAACAATCAGACACTGCATGCAGCCACAACCAGACTCCAACAGATCTGCCAGGAGAAGCTGCATGATGAAGAGCGTGTCCACATTTCCAGATACTGCCAACAAGGATGGCCTCAATGGAGATCCAACAGAGATGCTGCAAAAACATGGTTTAAGCAGCAAAACCACTTTACAGTTATAGATGATCTCTTGGTTTATGACGGACGGCTGGTCATCCCAGCCTCTCTACAGCCAGGTGTCCTTCAAAAATACATCAGGGTCACCAAGTGCAGGGCATAGGCCCAATCCGCTCTCTGGTGGCCAGGCATCTCCTAGCAGATAGAAGAGACCATCATCAACTACCAGGTTTGTGCATTGCACCAGCAGGATCAAAGGGAACCACTCATCCCCACACAATTCCCCAACAGGCCTTGGGAGAGGCTTGGTGTAGACCTGTTTATCTAGAAAAGCAAATCCTTCCCGATAGTGGTGGACTACTCCAGATGCGTGGAGGTAAAACAATTTTAACAAGTAGCACAGGGACAGCCATCAAAGTGCTAAAAAAGACGTTTGCAAGGCACAGGATCCTGGACAAGATCATGTCCGATAATGGCTTACAGTTCTCCAACAAATACTTTGCACATTTCACAGGCACAGCCAGCTTCCATCACCACAACAGCTCCCCAAGATACTTGCAGTCAAACATAGAAGCAGAATGAAAGATCTGCATGGTGAAAGCCCTCCTGAAAAAGAATGAGGACTTTCCCACCGTACTGCTCACACACTAGTCTACCCCCTTTCAATGTGGCCTGCCCCCATCCAAGTTCCTGATGGGCAGGAAACTTCGCACACAATTTCCGATCCTTTTGAAAAAGCTAATGCCATGGTAGGTAACCAAGCATTACCTGAACATTCAAACAAAAGAACAGTCGCACAGAAGCAAGCTTCCACCTACAACAGAAGGCACCGCACCAGACACCTGCCATGGGTGCAAAAGGATGACAAGTTCAGGATCATAGACCTTGAGAGAGAAGGTACGGTCATCAGATGGAACAAGGATGAACCTCGGTCCTACGAGATTGGCATGGCAGAGGGCATGATCAAATGAAACAGGAGTTGTCTCCAACCTATCCCTAGATCAGCTGCTCCCATTGCACAGTGGAGAAATATCGAGGAAGGCACCCAAATGCCAATCCAAACTCCAAGCCAACAGGAAGAACCAGAAACAACAGAGCCTACCACTCCTACAACAGAATGGTGAACGAGATATGGAAGGGTTATAAGCCTCCAGATCACCTGAACCTGTAAATTCAAGGACTTGAAGGGGGGAGATAGGGTAGTGAGAATGTTGTTATAATGCTAATATAATAATATCAATAATGTTGTAATAACAATAACGTGATAACAACGATGTAAAATGTAAGGCTGATAACAATGTAAAACAAAAAACAGACTAGTGTAGATATAGGATAAAGACTTGGAGGGGGGTGTAGAATAAGGGTCTGGCACATACAGGTTAATGTGGGACTGAGTACAGTACTGCCCACTCAGTAATGTAAGAAGGCCCATGACCTAGACCAAGGGGTCAGTGTGATGTTGAGCAGAGATGTAAGCATGGAGATGGCTCATACCCTGTACCCTTTACTTTACATGTGTAAATAGTTCTAGTTGTTAATGAAGACTTACAGTTAACCTACTGAAGACTTTGAAGACTTCTTTAAGAGACACCATTCTGTAACTAAAACTAAAACTAAAGTAGAGTGAATTGATATGTACGAAGTAGGACGTAAATGGATTGTTCAAATTTTTTCCCCTCTGACAAAGTAGCTTTCAAACTGTCCTTTTATCACCTAGTTGAATCATACAATTCAAGCCATTCAATTGTGGGTTGTATTGCAACGTCAAATGGTGATGAAATCCGTAGCTTGCTAGAAACTCTGAACTGCGATTCATTGTCTGTAGTGATAGTCTCGGCAAACCCTATTTTATAAACAACTTATCTAGAATGTCAATGACCGAAGTGGTGGTTATGACATTCGTTGCAGCAATTTCCAGCCATTTACTTTGTAGATCATGAACAACAAGCAAAAAACATTGATTCCTAGGGACTGCTTGCAGTTCTCCAAAAATATCTACTTGGAGTTGTTGTTCATGGGGCCAATTGTAGAGAAGCAGAACACAGTTTAACTGATTTCTCACTGAATGTACAAGCTACGCACTTTCTAATCAACCCTTCAATACAGCGATCTATTGCCAGCCATCAGAATGCTTCACAAGAGTGTTATCTCATCTTAACAACACCCAAATGTCCTTCATGAGCAAGTTGCAATACACATTGCTACTGTACTTTTGGGATAACTACTCAAGTTCTGTTTGCGAAACACCAAACAATGCAAGTTCATTGCATCCTTTGTCGTACAGGATCATTCTTTCCCTATTTCACGAGGTTACTCAGTTTTTAGGTACTGGCTTATCTTCTGCATTATGCTGCCTGTCACAAATTCTCACTCCAGTTCCTCTCATGTAACAAGTTTAGTGGTTAGATGTGAAATCATTGTGATCACATATCTTAAAATTCGCAAATTGCTTTGCTACCACTAACGCTGTCTGTGATAGTAGTACAGCTCAGCAGGTCAGCTACTTGGTTGCATGAATCTGCAAGATACTTGAACTCAAAGTTGTAGTGAAGAAGACAATCTAACCATCTTTAGATGCGTAGATGTCCATGACCAGATCCTGACATGGCTATGTAGTCAGCGCTTGGAGATCAGTGCAGAGGATTATTACAACCGGAATGGGAGGGGAGCATAGTTTATCTAGCCTCATTACTCCACAGGCCATACCATTAGTGTGTTTAATTCACTTACCAAATGGCCAAATATTTACCTTTGCTGCTGTTAGACCCAGAATAAAAGAAACTTTATCTAGGTTTCTTGCAATAAATTCAAAATTATTGATTTATTATAAAACAAAACTTATTTTTTAAAACAAATTAATACAAAATTTGTAATCTGGAAGAATAACTATCTATTCCCTTTAAAATTCACTGGCATACATACAAACAGACATACAAACACGTAAAAGCAAAGGACAAATAAATAGAGACTCTGCAGAGATTGGCGGTGGAAGAAAAAGATTTATTAAAAAGATAAAGTTTGCAGGGTTTTGATGCTGTTGATCTGGTGCTCCCTCGTGCAAGGATGGATCGCTAGTCCAAGTAGATGCCTGGAGGTTCTCACCAATGGAGCTTCAGCATGGAGGAGAATAGAGCTGGATCAACCCTTAGGATCGCTCTCTTGTTTCAGCCTCTTGGATTTCCAAATACAGCCAAGTTCCACTGAGATGAGGATTCCTAGCTGGATACTGAAAACCTCACTGTATTTCAAGAAAGGCAAGGCGTGCATGAGCTGGGCAGCGTTCCCTCTCATGGTTTATTCCCAACTAAATTTTAAAAATAGTTCAAAAGCTTATCTCTGTCTGGTGGGGCTGAATTTTTCCGTCGGCAAGCTGGGGGCAGGGCCCGCTCGCCAACACAAAAATGACGCAGGATGACGTCGGGCGGAACCCCCGACATCATCCCGCCCCATTTAAATATTCAGGAAGGTAGGGGACAGCACGATCAGCTGTCCACCCGCCGACCTGTCAATGGCCAATTGAGGCCATTGACAGGATAGTTAAAACAATTAAAGGCCCTGCCCATCCAACCTTAAAGTTGGTGGGCAGGCCAGGACCCCCAGCAGGCTTCTGAAAAAACATGAAACCTCATCCACCGGCGGGATGATGTTTCATGTTGGTTTTAAAAAAGTTTAATAAAGTTTTTGTGCACTTTACTAACATGTCCCACCTCGTGTGACATTGTCACATCTGGGGATATGTTAATGATTTTTTTGTTTTTCTATATTTAAACTTTGAACTCCTTTCAGCGATCTCCCTGAGGCAGCACTTAGCCTCAGGGAGATATGCGCTCTTTTGCGCGCATGCGCGAAAGAGCACACTTTCGCATTTGGGGAATCCCCCCCTCCGCCCGCACAGGAAGTGCATAGCGCTTCCCATTGGGCATCACACTGGGTGGGCCTTAATTGGCCCGCCCACATAAACTGGCAGCGGGACTCATTTTGGCGGCGGTGATCAGCTGCCCACCCATCGCCGAATCAGTAGGGCCCACCCACCCATCAAGGGCAAAATTCAGTCCGTGATTTCCAGTAAATCACTAGGGCCTTTGCCTTTAAAATAGTTTTTTTCCAGAAATTAAAGTGATTGCAGTTCAAATAAACAAATAGCTCTCCTCCATAATTGCTGTGCTGATCATTTAGCTGAGGTCATGTGATTTCTCAGAAAAGGCATGCTTGCTCACAGTCCAAGGTGAACTTATGACCCTTTCGAAAAAAGGATCCTAGTCAGCTCCCAAGTGTCCAAATAATGCAATTCCCTTCCAAGTTTTAAAAGAAAATATAGTTCTTGCAGATTCTTGCAGAAATTAAATTCCATTTCCAAATGTGTTTCATTACGAAGAGATGTATACAATATATAAAACAAAATTCAAACACGCACTCAATCAATCATTCACTCTTTAGACAGAATCTCTGTAGTTTTCTCTGATTTTCTTGATTTCCAGATAATTCTACAAAAATTACATTCTTGACAACGTATCAGCAATTATATTATCCTTCCCAGCAAAATGAATAATCTTTAAGTTATAAGGCTGTATTTGCAAGCTCCATCGGAACATTCTGTCATTCTGAGTCATAGATTTTTCCACAAAGGCCAGGGAATTATGGTCAGTACATACTAGTGTTTCTTTACAGCCTTGATGAATATATAACTCAAAACGTTTAAGAGCCAGTAACAATCCCAGAATTTCCTTTTCAATCATAGAATATATCTTTTGATGTCAATTTAATTTTTTAGAAAAGTACCCCACTATTTTTTCTATTCCCAAGTCATCTTCTTGCAATAAGACCGCACCCACCCCAAGTCACTAGCATTGATTGTCACCTTGAAAAGTTTCACGAAATTAGGGGCGGCTAACACTGGTTCGTTAGTGAGGATCACTTTCAGCTTCTCAAAAAGCTGTCTGGCACTCTCTTGACCTACTATCTTTGCTTTCTTTTACAACAAATCCATTAGTGGAGCAGCTATTGTGCTGATGTTTGGCACAGACTTACAATAGAGTTGTACATCCCTAAAAATCTAATGATTTTCTGTTTAGTTTTAGGAATAGGAAATTCAATCGAAGCTTATACCTTCACTGTTCTTGGCAGCACCTGTCCTTGCCCTAGGTAAGTTAATCGAGCTTTTACAAACTCATTCTTGGCAAGGTTTACTACTAGATCTGCCAACTGTAATTGTTTCAATAGGGCTTCCAATTATTTTAAATTATCTTTCCAAGTGTTGCTGCAAATCAATACATCATCCAAGTAAACTACACAGTTCAGAATTAGTTACAACTTCATTCATCAGTCTTTGGAAAGTGGCTAGAGCAGTTTTTTAACCCAAATAGCATTACTCAGCATTGGTGTGACAAAAGCCAAAATCTCCTTAGCTCATGACATTAAAGGTACTTGCCAGTATCCCTTCAATAAATCTATCTTGGTAAGGAGCTTGGCACTGCCAACCCTGCCAATATAATCTTCTAAACAAGGGATTGGGTAGGAATCCGTTTTTGTTACCGCATTAACCCTTCTATAATCGATCCAGAATCTGGTTGACCTGTCAGGCTTTGGTACTAACAAAAGGGGAGAACTCCAACTGCTTTGACTAGCTTTAATTGGATGATTTTCTAACGTATACTGAATTTCTGCTGTCACTTGAGCTTGTTTCTCTGGTTTAAATGATAAGGATGTTGCTTTATAGGAGAAAATTCCCCTACATCCACATCATGCATGGCTAAAATTATAAACTGGTTTATCCCGACAAACTCCTTTAAATTCTGTAAGTAACCTCACTTGATCCTCTCATTGTCCTGCCTCTAAGTATGAAAATATGGTATCGAACTGTCCTAATATTTTAGTGCTAGCTATCGGGATGGTAGGAGGTTCAATTTGTGAACTGCCTAAGTCTCCTTCTACTTCGCCCTCATGGTCTCTTGTCCTCCACTATGCTTACAATCTTATATATCTGCTCTTTCCTATCTTCCTTCCTGGGGTGGTATCGTTTTAACATATTGATATGACACAGCCGGTTATTTTTCCTACGATCTGGAGTGTCTATCAAATAATTTACTTTACCAACTCTCTTAATTACTTTGTATGGACCACTGAACCATGCTTTCAGAGGTTTCTGCTGTAAAGGCAATAACACTAACACCTTATCGCCTGGTTGTATGGTTCAGATTGCAGCTTGCTTGTCTGCCCATTCCTTCATCTTTATTTGAAACTTTAAGATGTTCTCGAGCCACTTTGCAGAATCCTTTGAGCCGTTCCTGAAACACGGACACAGAATCTAACATAGAGGATTCATCCCTCTGTCCTGAAAGCTTTTCTTTGATTAATTTCAGAGGATCCCTTATCTCATGTCCATAAATTAATTAAAAAGGACTAAAACCGGTAGATTCATTTGGTGAGTCTCAGCTAGCTTTGTCCCAATCATAGGGATATTCATGACAATATGTTTTAATCATTGTTTTGAGAGTTTGATGGTATCTCGCTAAAGTTCCCTGTGTCTGTGGATGACATGCTGTGGATTTTAATTGTTTTATACCCAAACTACTCATTATGTTTTGAAAAATTTTTGACATAAAATTGGAATGTTGATCCAACTGGATCTCTACCAGTAATGACATCGAGCAAAAAAATTGAGTTGACTTCTCTGCCTTTACTTTAGCTGTTATTGTTCGTAAAGGGGTGGCCTCTGGAAATCGAGATGTCATATCCATAATAGTAAGCATAAACTGGTGTCCTATTTTCATTTTTGTTAATGGTCCCAGACAGTTTACTAACACCTTACTGATCGATTTAAAAAACTGGAATGCAAATTAAGATTTGATTGTAGGTTGTGGTTTTCCCACCACCTGGCACGTATGGCACGTTTTACGAAACTGCACCACTTCCTTGAACACCAGACCTGGTAAAACTGTCAGTTTATCCATGCTTGAGTTTTCCGTATCCCTACTTGCCCTGCCATTGGAATTTCATGCACTATCCATAATATCTCTTTACGATATTTGTGCGATACAACTATTTGATGAACAACTGTCCACTCTCCATCTGCAGTCTGTGAGGAGGTCTCCACTTCCTTATTAGTATCCAATTTTTAATATAACAACATTCTGGAACTTCCTCAGCTTCAGTTTGGGTGGATTGTGCTATCTTACCTAACTCTGGATCCCCTTGTTGAACCTCAACTGGAAGGAATTTACTAAACAGCTCTTTTGAATTATCTAAGTCTTTAAAGAAAGTTTCAGCTAACCAAATATCTGTCCGTGGTATCACTTTGTCCTTTGATGATGGACTTTGCTTGACCATTGCTCAGGTCATCACACACGAAGGAAAACTCCTTGAATCTTTTTCTGTAACTGTTCTGTCTCTTTAACCTCACTTGGGCTTTCTGTAATTATGGGAGAAGCTACTACCTTCGTTCCAGCTAAATCATTTCCCAGGGGTAAATCAACTCTCTCTATGGGTAACTGCTGAACAACCCCTACCATCACTGTCCCAGACAATAGGTCACATTCCAATTGCACCTGGTCCAAATATACTCCCCGTCAATATCATTGGCTGAAACCTCGGCTTTTAGTGCGCTCTCTGGGGGAAAGGTTATGCCTTTCCCCAGCAAAAGTGTTTGAATGGCTCCCGTATCTCTTAATCTAATTGTAGGTTTAGCTGTCTCATTTGAAGGATAAGGGTTATTTTTCTTCTCAACAAAAATTCAATATAACTCTCGTGTATCCCATGCCATTCACCTCTCCAGTGTTCACACTCAGTTTCACAGCTGTAGTTAATACTACCACTTGACCTGTTGTCTATTCAGTCAGGGCTCCTTTTCCTGAATCACCCTTACCTACCCCAATAAGTCCCATTGAATTGTGGCGAACTTACAGTAGCCTTCATGAATGTTTCCCACCTTGCTACAATGGAAACACTTAAGCCTTCAAATATCACTTCCATTTTCACCACCTTCCTTACTGGTCTGAGGAGTTTCTGGGACATTGTCCTCAGCCCAACCATATTCAGCAGCTTCATCAATGACCTTTCTTCCATCATAAAGTCAGAAGTGGGTATGTTTGCTCATGATTGCACAATGTTCAGCACCATTCATGGCTCCTCAGATACTGAAGCAGTCCATGTCCAGATGCAGCAAGACCTGGGCAACATCCAGGCTTGGGCTCACAAGTGACAAGTAACATTCATGCCACACAAGTACCAAGCAATGACCCATCTACAACAAGCAAAAATCTAACCATCGCCCCTTGACATTCAATGGCATTACCATCACTGAATCCCTCATTATCAACATCCTGGGGGTTACCATTGACCAGAAACTAAACTGGACTAGCCATATAAATACTGTGGCTACCAAATTGCAGAGGCTGCGAATCATGTGGCGAGTAATTCACTTCCTGACTCCCCGAAGTTTGTCCACCATCTACAAGGCACAAGTCAGGAGTGTGATGGAATATTCTCCACTTGCCTGGGTGAGTGCAGCTCCAACAACACAAGAAGCTTGATACCATCCAGGACGAGGCAGCCTGCTTGATTGGCACCACATCCGCAAACATTCACTCCCTCCATTGCAGACAAACAGTGGCTGCAGTGTGTACCATCTACAAGATGCATTGCAGAAACTCACCAAGACTCCTTAGGCAGCACCTTCCAAATCCATGACCACTACCATCTAGAAGGACAAGAGCAGCAGATATATGGGAACACTGCCACACGGATGCTCCCTTCCAAACCAGTTAGCATCCTGACTTGGAAATATATTGCCATTCCTTCACTGTTGCTGGGTCAAAATCCTGGAACTCCCTCCCTAACAGCACTGTAGGTGAAAAAAAGGTTTGGATTTATGGACCAGCTCATAATCGTCAGCCATCTCCACTGCCTGCCCAGCTGTTACAACCCTTTGGTCTTCAACATGGGTTTTAACAACTGGAGGAATTGAGTTTTTTAATTCTTCCAGGAGAATTATTCCCTAAAGCTTCATACTTTGCATCTACCTTTAATACCCATATCCAATGGTCAAAATTACTTTGCCTTGCTCTTTCAAATTCAATATAGATCTGCCCAGGCTGTTTCCTTACATTTCAAAATTTCTGCCTGCACGCCTCAGGGACTAATTCGTATGCACTAAGAATAGCCTTTTTTACTGCATCATAATCCACAGAAACATCTCCACAGTTGCTATTCTGGGCATTTAGCTAAGGTTATGTGATTTCTTGGAAAAGGCCTGCTCGCTTACAGTCCAAGGTAAACTTATGACCCTTTTCAATAAGAAAATCAAGGTCAACTCCCAAGTTTCCAAATTTTAAAAGAAAATATAGTTCCTGAAAATATGGTTCTAACAGAGTGAATTTTCCACCGAAGAGATACATGTGCCAATGTTCACAAGTGCAAATGCAGGCTAGTGCTTCCCGCTCACCAGTAGAGCATTTGTGTTCAGCTTTCGACAACGGACATGATGCATAAGTGATTGGTTGTTTGCTTCCTTTAATGTATTGGAGGAATACAGTCCAAATGGATTTCTTGATGCATCTGTTCTGACAGACGTTTCCACATGTGGGTTCAAATGTGCAGAGGCTGACGGAGATGCCACCTTCAACGTATCAAACCCTATTTGCTATGTGATTGTCCATTCCCAATGTTCAGCTTTGCACAGTAGCTTCTGAGGAGGCTCCGTGATCTTTGCATATTTAGAAACAGATTTGTGATGAAGGTTGGTAGTACCGAGGAACCACGCTAACTCTCACATTAGACGGCGTCAGAAATGGCTTTGACATTGTTGCATTTAAGCATTACTCCAGCTACTGTTTCTCTATTCCCTAGAAATTTAATCTCAGATGCCTTGAATGTGCATTTGTCCTTGTTAAGCATCAAATTGTGTTGTGCGAGTCAAGTGAACACCGCTGAAAACTGCTGATCATGTTCTGCTTTGCCCCTTCCATGGACAACGTCATCGAGCAGGTTGAGCATCCCCTCACCATCTGACAAGATTGAAGAAATGGTATTCTGGAATGCGCTCGGTGCTGAACTTAGTTCATAGGACATTCTGCAGTACTTAAGCACACCTTCATGAGTAACAAAAGCCGTAAGATATCAGCTTTATCTGCTGATAGTTTCTAAAGATAACTAGCATGTTGAACTTCATAAAAACTGTGGAGTCATGAAATGATGCTGATAGTTCTTGGATTGTAGGAAGAGGACACTTGGCTGGAATTATAACTGTTGACTAAGGGCATTGTCAATTAGATATGTTTTAAGGATCATTTTAGGAGATGGAGAGATTAAGGAGTTCCAAAGTTTAGGGCCTAGATGATTGAAGGCATGACTGCCAATGGTGAAAGGAATAATGGATGCACAAGAAACCAGAGTTGGAGAAAAGCAGAGGATTGTAGGGCTCGAAGAAGATGCAGAGGTGGAAAAGGCAAGGAAGGGTATGAGGGGAGGATGAGCACACGAGGATGTGAATTTTAAATAATAAGGTTTTGAAGGACTGGGAACCAATGTAAGTCAGCGTGCACAGGGTGATGGGTTAGGATATGGACAGCAGAGTTTTGGATGAACTGGCATTGTGATATTGTGCAATGTAAAAGCAAATTCATTCTTGTGTGCATTTAAATGGGTTTTAATGGCTATTCACTGTCTCATCCTTTATACCTGAATTATGTTCAAAGGTTACAACCATAGGGTACAAAATATATCCACTGAATTCCTAAAAGATTAAGTATGCCGCAGTGGCTTAATGAGATTATCCATTGAAAACCTGATCCATGTTAATCAGAACTGAGTTTGATCTGTTCTAACCTCAGCTGGAGCAGGGCCTTGCTATTTCCATTTCCCTTCTTTAGAGATGGTAAAGCCAAATAGGATTGCTCCTAATCACTGATGGGGGTGCTCTGCGTTGAAACAGTCCATCCATTACTGTGTGGAAAAAGTACATTCTTTACTCCATGTGGAATAAGCATACCCTGGGTTTTGTGTGAAAACAGCAATTTCCATGCCCTGTGTGATACCAGTGTATCCTTTACTTGTTTTGATAGAGACAATCTCTTGTTCTATGTGTTAAATTACTTTGGCTTCATCTGCTGTTTACACATGTCCTTTCTATCTGACGTTGGTGATTAGTAATCAGTAACAAGAATCTTGGGTGTTTTTTCTTCCTAGCTTGTGACATTAAAACTAGTTGTAACCACCTCAGCTAACTTGGGGATGAAGCCTCAGAACATTCTGGTATGCATAGCCTCAATAATAATATGAAGACAGCTACTGAGCAGGGACTGGGGAAGAGAATGGACACACATTAGAGAAAAACTAGGAAGTCAAATGAGGTCAGATTTTGCAATTGCAACTGAATTGTACCATGTAAGATTTAGCTCATACTTTTTGGATCCACTTAGATAGTTAGGTGGACACACACTGTGGAACTGCTCCCCTGTTTGGAAAGAGGGACTCCAGTTGGAAAATCCTTCTAAATGTCAACTTGAATAACACATTTGTTGGAAGTGTCTCTAACTGAAGTGATTTGAACGCAAGATTTCAAAGCTTGTGGTGGAGCTGGAGACAACACAACACACCAGGGAATGAGAGATTTCTGTAGCAAGAGTTTCAGAGTGTAGATACCAAGTTGAGAGATAGGGAGCTAGCATTGAAGAAAAGAAGGGATGCCTAGGGCAGGAACAGTTAAAGCAAATTATCCTCTTCAAACAAGTTTGTTGTACTGGCTGCCTGTGTAGAAAACTTTGGGCAGGACCCTCAGGTGAATACAACAGCATCAAAATATCAAATTACTCAAGGAAATGAATTTTGCAATTCAACCAGGAATGCATTATTTATAAAAGAATCGATGGAGGAGTGGAAACTATATCTTGTTCTGAATCTATGTCTAGATCTGGACTTAGTTTTCGGAAATGAAGTTGGGTAGGTGAAAGGAATGGCAGTGGGAGAGCATTTTGGCCGGAGTGATCATAATTCAGTTAGTTTTAATATAATTATGGAAAAGGACAAAGATAGAACAGGAGTTAGAGCTCTAAATTGGGGCAAGGCAAATTTTATTAAGCTGAGGAGTGATTAGCAATTGTGGACTGGAAACAGCTACTTGAAGGTAAATCAGTGTCAGAGCAGTGGGAAGCATTCAAAGGGGAGATTCAAGGGGTTCAGAGTAAACTTGTTCTCACAAAGAAAAAGCATGGGATGGCCAAATCTAGAGCCCCCTTGAAGTCAAAGAGCTTACAGGGCAAGATAGGGCAGAAAAGGAAAGCTTATCTCAGACACCAAGAACTCAATACGACAGAAAGCAAAGAGGAATATAGAAAATGGAGGGATGAAACAAAATTAGGAAAGCAAAGGGTGGGCATGAAAGAATATTGGCAAGTTAAATCAAGGTGAACCCAAAGATGTTTTATTAATACATTAAGAGTAAGAGGATAACTAAGGAAAGAATAGGGCCCATAAAAGACCAAAAAGGTAACCCATGTGTATAGACGGAAGATGGCGGAATGATTCATAATGAATACTTTGTGTCTGTCTTCACAAAGAGGGGATGGGAAGATGCAGATATTGTAGTTAAGGAGGGGGAGTGTGAAGTATTGAATGCAGTAAACATTGGGAGAGAGGAAGCAATAATCGGATTAGCATCTGTGAATGTGGAAAAATCACCAGGACCAGATGAAATACACCCCAGGCTGTTAAAAAAAAAAGCCAGGGAAGAATTAATGGAATGTCTGACCATCATTTTCCAATCCTCACTGGATACAGGTATGGTGCAGAGGATTGGAGGACTGATAATGTAAAAAAAAATACTTTTGTTTAAAAAGGGAGCAAGGGATAGACCGAATAATTACAGGCCAATCAGTCTAACCTCAGTAATGGAAAGATTATTGGAATCAATCCTAAAACAGGATAAACTGGTCACTTAGAAAGGCACGGATTAATTAAGGATGGTCAGCATGGGTTTGTTAAGGGAGGATTGTGTCCAACTAACTTGATTGAATTTTTTGAGGAAGTAACAAGGAGGATTGATGAGGGGAATGCAGTTGATGTGGTCTACATGGATTTTAGCAAGACTTTTGACAAGGTCTCAGAGTGGGTAAAAAACTAAAACCCCATGGGATCCAGGGGAATGTAGCAAACTGGGTACAAAATTGGCTCAGTGGTAGGAAACAAAGTGTATTTGTTGACGGGTGTTTTTGTGACTTGAAGGCTGTTTCCAGTGGGGTTCTGCAGGGATCAGTTCTAGGTCCCCCACTTTTTATGTTATATATTAATGATTTGGACATAAATGTAGGGGGAAATTATCAAGATGTTTGCGAACAACGCAAAAATTGGCCACATGGTTGATAGCGAGGGGATAGCAGTAGACTTCAAGAAGATATCAATGGGCTGGTCAGGTGGGCAGATAAGTGGCAAATGGAATTCAAGCCCGAGAAGTGTGAGGTGATGCATTTGGCGAGGTCAAACAAGGCAAAGGAATACACAATTAATAGGAGAATATTGAGAGGTGCAGAGAAGTGAGGGACCTTGGAGTGAATGTCCACAGACCCCTGAGGGTAACAGGACAGGTTGATAAGATGTTTAACAAGGCAAATGGAATCCTTTCCATTATTAGCTGGGGTGTAAAATATAAGAGCAATAAGGTCATGCTGGAACTGTACAAATCATTAGTTAAGCCACAACTTGAATACTGTGTGCAATTCTAGTCATCTCATTACAGAAAGGATGCAATTGCACACAGGGTGCAGAGGAGATTTACGAGGATGGTGCCAAGACTGGAAAAAAGCAGCTGTAAAGAAAACTTAGACAGTCTGCAGTTATTCTCCTTGGAACAAAGGAGACTGAGGGGAGATTTGATTGAGATGTACAAAATTGTGAGGGGCTTTGATACAGTGGATGGGAAGGGCCTACTTACCTTAGCAGGGAGGTCAGTGACTAGGGGGCATAGGTTTAAAGTGATTGGTAGAAAGATTAGAGGGGAAATGAGGAAAAAAAAAATTCACCCAGAGAGTAGTAGGGATCGGGATCTCATTGCCTTGAAAGAGTAGTAGAGGTAGAAACCCTCATTCATTTAAAAGGTGTCTGAATATGCACCTCAAGTGCCGAAACCTGCAGGGCTATGAACCAAATGCTAGAAAGTGATATTAGGCTGGGTGGCTCGTTTTTTGGCCGGCTAGGTTGGGTGGCTCGTTTAACAGCCATCATGAACATGGTGGGCCAAGTGGCCTCTTTCTGTGTCATAAACTTTCCATGATTCTGTGAAGCATACTAACTGTTCCTGATCTTTGGGTGCCTCCCAGGCGTTATGGAAAGGCACGTTTTGGGAAGACTGGTAAGGGTTATGAAAGGGGAAGAAAATCAGCCATTCATCATGATTGCTTTTTTTTAAAAAATGGGAGCCAATTATATTGGAAAGAATAGATTGGAAGTACTGATAAAAAAAATTGAGATTAAGAATCACGTTTAGGAGCAGGGCTTCAAGGGTGGCAACCTCTAGATTACTTCCCTAACTGCATGTGAGAATTGGAAAGGGAAAAAAAAGTTTAATGAGCTCAACATGTAACTATACTCGCTTAGTTCCATTCTTATTTATCTACTCATAGCCAAAGAATTACCTGAAATAGCTTCTTTTTCTACACGCACACTATTACCTCTGATGTCCCCCAAGGAAACGTCCTTAGTCCCCTTATATTTCTTGTTCACATGCTGCCCTTCGGTGATATCATTTGAAAACAGCATCAGTTTTCACATATACCGACAACACCCAGCTCTACCTCACCACCTTCTCTCTCGATTCAGTCACTATTTCTGATTTGTCAGACTGTTAGGTTGACATCTAGTGCTAGATGAGCAGAAATTTCGAAGATATTGTCTTCGGCTCCCGCTACAAATTCTGTTGCCTAGCTACCGATACCATCCCTCTCCCTGGCAACTCCCTGAGGCTGAGTCAGACTGTTCACAACCTGGGTTTCATATTTGACACCGAGATGAGCTTCTGACTACATATCTGCCCCATCACTAAACTGCCTATTTCCACCTTTATAACCTCACCCAACTTCAGCTCATCTGCTGTTGAAGCCCCCGTGCATGACTTAATTACCTCTAGGCTTGACGATTTCAATGCACTCCTGGTCAACGTCTTGCATTCTACCATTGATAAATTTGGGGTCATCCAAAATGCTGCTATCCATGTTCTTACTTGCATGAAGTCCCGTTAACCCCCGTGCTAACCGACTGAGATTGGTTTTTGGTTACACAGTGCCACAATTTTTAGATTGATAGGTGGGTGAGAACCAGAACGTAGCATTAGAAAGAAGGAACAAGGTGCACAAAGAATTGGTAGCGGCAGATAGCAGTAAAGAAATATGTGAGGGTCAAACGGAATGCAATAGGTCTAAATTAGGTTCACAGTGCCTGTGTATAAGTGCAAAAAGTGTGGTAAAGAAGATTGGTGAGCTGCAGGCAAAGATATCCAAATGGGAGTATAATGTCTTGGCAATAAAAGAGACCTGGCTCAAAAAAGGGCAGGACTGGTACTAAACATCCCTAGAAAGTGTTCAGGAAAGAAAGGGAAGAAAAGAGAGGAGAAGGGGTGGCAGAATTGATCAAGGAGAATATTGCAGCATTGGAAAGAGAGGATATCATGGAGGGGTTAAGAACAGAATCTATTTTAAAGTTAAGTGGCTAGAAAAGTACCATTACATTACTAAGTGTATTATTTAGGTTACTGACGACTGGGAAAGATCTAGGAGAGCAACTTTTCAAGGATGTGACAGAGATGCAAAAGCTATATGTAGTAATTATGGGACCTTAATTATCCTAATAAAGACTAAGATGGTAATAGTGTAAAGGGTTGAATGGAGAAAGAGTTTCTGAAGTGTATCAGGAGAACTTTCTACATCAAAATGTTTTCGGCTCAACAAGAAAGGAGGCATTGCTGGATCTTGTTCTGGGGAATGACATGGGTCAAGTGGATCAAGCGTCAGTAGTGGAACATTTAGCAAACTGTGATCATAGTATCATAAGGTTTAGGTTAGCTGCGAAAAATGTCAACAAGCAATCTCAAGCAAAAGTATTTTACTGGAGAAGGGCCAATTTCAGTGGAGAGAGCGCGGATCTGTCCCATATAAATTGGAATCAAAGAATGGCAGGCAATACTGTAACAGAAGAATGGACTGTCTTTAAAGAAAAAATAGCTTGGGTACAGTCAATATACATTCCCACGAGGAGGAAAGGGTAGGACAAAGTCAAAGCTCCCTGGATGATGAAAAAGAGTGTGTGTGACAGATATTAAATTATTAATACAAGTGAGAACAAAAACAGAATTACCTGGAAAAACTCAGCAGATCTGGCAGCATCGGTGGAGAAGAAAAAAGTTGACGTTCCAAGTCCTCATGACCCTTCAACAGAACTGAGTAAAATTAGGAGAGGGGTGAAATATAAGCTGGTTTAAGGTGGGGAGGGGGGGTGGGGGGAGAGAAGTGGGGGGGGTGGTGGGTGTGGTTGTAGGGACAAGCAAGCAGTGAAAGGAGCAGATAATCAAAAGATGTCACAGACAAAAGAACAAAGAGGTGTTGAAGGTGGTGATATTATTTAAACGAATGTGCTAATTACGAATGGATGGCAGGACACACAAGGTACAGCTCTAGTGGGGGTGGGGTGGAATAAGACTAACAGGGCATAAAAGGTATAGATTTAAAAATAATGGAAATAGGTCGGAAAAGAAAAATCTATATAAATTATTGGAAAAAACAAAAGGAAGGGGGAAGAAACGGAAAGGGGGTGGGGATGGAGGAGGGAGTTCAAGATCTAAAGTTGTTGAATTCAATATTCAGTCCAAAAGGCTGTAAAGTACCTAGTCGGAATATGAGGTGCTGTTCCTCCAGTTTGTGTTGAGCTTCACTGGAACAATGCAGCAAGCCAAGGACAGACATGTGAGCAAGAGAACAGGGTGGAGTGTTAAAATGGCAAGCGACAGGGAGGTTTGGGTCATTCTTGTGGACAGACTGCAGGTGTTCTGCAAAGCAGTCGCCCAGTTTATGTTTGGTCTCCAATGTAGAGGAGACCGCATTGGGAGCAATGAATGCAGTAGACTAAGTTGGGGGAAATGCAAGTGAAAGGCTGCTTCACTTGAAAGGAGTGTTTGGGCCCTCGGACAGTGAGGAGAGAGGAAGTGAAGGGGCAGGTGTTGCATCTTTTGCGTATGCATGGGGAGGTGCCGTAGGTGGGGGTCGAGGAGTAGGGGGTGATGGAGGAGTGGACCATGGTGTCCCGGAGGGACAGGCTGGGGTGGAGGGTCCTAGATGGGTGTTAGTGTCGATGAGTTAGGCTGGCTGAACTTGTTCTCACACTGAACAATTTCTGAATGGGAAGACTGAAGAAATTTAATGCAGATGCGTGAACTGATGCATTTGGGGAGCAAAAATGAGGAGAGGCAATTTAAAGGGTGCAATTCTAAAGGGGGTGCAGGGGACAGAAAGACCTCAGAGTATATGTGCACAAATGGAAGGTGGCAAAGCAAGTTGAAAAAGTGGATATAAAGGCATGTGGGATCCTGGGCTTTATAAATAAAATACAAAAGCAAGGAAATTTTGCTAAACCTTTATAAACACTGGTTGGCTTCAACTGGAGTATTTTGTTTCCAATTCTGAACACTGCATTTTAAGGAAGGTGTGAAAGCTTTCAAAAGAGACCACAAGAGGGTGTTTTTACAACCTGCTTGGTTCTGTTAGGCAGGCAGCACACAAACATCGTGCTTCCTCCTCATTTCAATGATTGCAACATGCAGCCCAATGAGAAACACA
Source organism: Carcharodon carcharias (assembly GCF_017639515.1). Classification (NCBI taxonomy): domain Eukaryota; kingdom Metazoa; phylum Chordata; class Chondrichthyes; order Lamniformes; family Lamnidae; genus Carcharodon; species Carcharodon carcharias. Next base: position 40,436,718 of record NC_054470.1, read on the forward strand.
CTGCCAAATGGCTGCATGCTCAACAGGGCATGGTCAACATGTGTTTCAGCTAGTCCACTCCTCTTCAAGCGTAGTTTGCCTTATTGTGCAGAAGCTGCTACATACTCTCTGTAGAGGAAATGGTTACAAGGTGAAGCATAGCAAGTGGGACAACAGGAAAGAGAAATGGGGCTCCCAGACGTGGCACTGGATGCATTAGAACTGGAAGTGCAAAAGAGGAGAAAAGCAATGTTTCCACAGGGGGCTGGGAAGCCCACAAGGCACAACAGGAGAACAGAATGGGAGCAGGTGGTCAATTCTCAGACTTTGGCCCCAAGGACCTGGCCATAGTGCCTCAAGACATTCAATGACCTCAGAGTTAGTGAATCTATCTTCAAATGACATCTAACTACCATACCAACCTCGGCCCCCAAACTCTTACACTGCTCAGGGCACCACACACCTATGTAACTCCCCATCTGCAATCTCTAGCAATCAGGATTCGGGCCTAACATTCAAATGCTCCACCTCACCCATCTTTCAATGCTTCCAACCTCTCACCCACCTCTTGCTAATCCCACATATTTCAGCTATTCATCCATAGAAGGTGCATCACCTAAACATTGAAACACAATCACTGACACTCTTCCCTCGTTCCTGCAGGTGTCTCATAATATGAGGAAGCAGGGCAGAACCTGAGGGGAACAGGCACTCCTGCATCACCAAGTCCCCTGGAGGAGACAGTGCTCCAAATCATGAGGTGGACTGTGACTAAGTCCCCTAAAAGCAGGGACAGCAGAGAGGTGTGAGTGTTTGTAATGGATTATGTAGAAAGGCAGGGAGGACACCATTTGTGGTTCGAGTCATGGTTGCAAGAGGATAATAGGACGAGAGTGAGTGTTGGCTGTTCAGATTGGGATGTGAGATGCCTGGAAAGAGGGGAATGAGAGGCCTCCAAATATAAATGGCTTTTTTGATCCCTAATCAGTCCCACTCCTCCTCTTACCACCCTTCTACTATTTGTATTCCTTCTAGTCGACTTTTGGATTCCCTTTTATGTTAGCTGTCTGTCTCTTCTCATAATCTCTCAGTTTCTCTTACTGCTTTTTCAATTCTCCTCTGAACCTTCTATATTCAGCCAGGTACTCAGTTAGAGTTTCCACCTAACACTTGTAATAAGCACACTTTTTCATCTTCAACTTAATCTCCATCTCATTTGTCATCCAGAACTCTGGATTTGTTTGCCCTATCTTTTCCCTTTGTGGGAATATACCTTGACTATGTTTGAACCATTTTTTTAAAGGCAGCCTGTTGTTCAGTTGACATTTTGCTTGCCACCTTTTGATTCTAATTTATTTGTGTCAGATCCATTCTTACCCCATTGAAGTTGACTTTTCCCCAATTAATTATTCTCGCTCTGGATTGTTCCTCTATCTCTTTCCTTCCTTCGCTATCTTTTCTGAAGGTCTTGTATCCAGGAATATTTAATCCCTAGTCCTATCCTTCTTTGAGCCAGGTCTCCATTATCACCACAACATCATATTTCCACATGGCTATCTGCGCTTGCAACTCACCAATCTTATTTACCATACTCTGTGCATTCACATACATGGACAGTAACCCTATTTTAGGCTTTATAACTTTCTCTCTTACTCTGAACCCACTCAATGCCCACCTATTTAGCCCCATAACCATAGCATCCTGGATTCACGTCTGTGCTACAGAAATGCCTGTCTGTTCCCCCAACAATCAAATCTCCTATCAGTATTGGTCTTCCAGCCTTCTTTGTGCCCCCCTGTACAGCAGAGCCATCTGTGGTGTCATGGACTTGCCAATGGCTGCAGTCCCCATATGAACCATCATTTTAATCAGTATTCAGAACTGAATACTGATTGGAGAATGAGATGCACTCTGGGGACTCCTTCACTACCTGCCTACTTCTTCTTGACTGTTTGTTGGTCACCCATTTTCTCCCTCCCTTACCCTTACTCCTTACTCTCTTACTCTTAAGCTGTGGGGTGACCACATCTATGTATGTGCTATCCATGAAGATTTTAACCTCATGGATGTGCTGCAGTGATGCCAGCTGCTGCTCAAGCTCAAACATACAGCTGATGACATTTCCTGCACATATGGTTACCCAGGGCACGGGAAGCATCCTGAAGTTACCGCATGGCACTGGATGTGCACTCAAGAGGTCAGAGCTGCCCTGTCATTCCTTAATCTATTAGATGATAAACTTACTTCTTTAAAAAGATTCACCAGTTACTTATTTCCCTTCTGTTGATATTACTTAAATATAGGGAAGTTAACTGAATGTTCTACTTAACCCTTATTATCTAAAAAAAATAGAATTTTTTAATTTCCCAGCTCCTTATACTAACTCCCTAACTTTAGAGACAACGAAACAAAGTTGCAATACTCACCAGCTAATCAACTCATGGTCTTGCTGCAATGTCACAGTTTGATTTTTTTCTCACTTTTTAAAAACTCAAGCATGACCAGTCCGCTCCTGCTGTCTCCAATCAGGTCTGCACTCTTCTCCTGCTCTCTCTCTCTCTTTTATCCTCTGACACTGCTGCTATCGTCAATCAGGTCTACATTCTTCAACTCTCAATTCAGGCAAGTGATAGACCCCGATTCCTTTCAGGTCCTCTACTGTTCCTGACTATCTTTCCAGACAAGCTAAGGGCAATAATCACCTTGACGGCTACTGGCAGTGCTGTCGATGGAGATGGCACGGTTCAATGACCACCTCCTAGATGAATTGTTGGTACCTCGAACATTGCTTCTGGCTGAGGTGGAGGTAGGAGAAGTGATCGCTGAAAACCCTTGATTGATAGGACCTTCTGTTGAGAGCCCCATTCCTTCTCCCTCTGTGTACAGTTTCCCCTCTCTGCAATTGTACTTCATGTTCCTGTCATGTTGCAACCCAAGATGGGCTGGAACTTTAGTCCCATAAGCTTAGCATTCTTTCTGTACACAGGGCAGAAAACTGCTTAAACTCCCAATCAGGATACAGGAATGCTCCCTTCAAAATCCAGCAAGTCATCAAAGATCTTCCAAGAAGACAATGCAATACTTTCACAAACTTTGCAACAGCAAAACTAAGTCAAAAGCATCTCACCAGCAAATTGAATGGTTAAACCTTTAATTAATGCTAGTCCTTCCTGTGGCTGAATACGTGTTCACCAGGGAGTGATTATGAGGGGAGATCAGCTGGAGATGCACAGCCCAAACTGGCAGTACATGCATTAATTCACTCTCAGAGGCTGTTTGATGCCACAATATCCTGCACACACCAGTGTTACCTGTCAATCAGGGCAGGCTGCAAGAGAAGTCACCAGAAGCATACTGAACAACATTTTTGCAATTCAAGGTTTCTGTAGCATGGCCAGCAGAGCCTGCTTTTACAGCCAAAGCAATTGGCACTTCAATGGGATTTTATTACACTTCACAAATTGCAGAAGGGAAATTGAAAAGGAATGCTTTGGTACAGATTGGGGGAATACGTAGGAATGACAAAATTATTGTTCCAGGAGACTTTAATTATGCAGTCAACGATTAAGACAGGGAGAAAATAAATGATGGAAAGGGAATGGAATTAGAACAAATAAACATATGAAATTGGAGCAGAAGTAGGTCATTAGGCCTCTCGACCCTGATCCATCATTCAATAAGTTCATGGCTGATCCAATTGTGGCCTTAACTCTACTTTCCTGCTGGCTGCACCTCCCACCCCAAAACCCAAAAATCTAACTCAGCCAAACATTCAATGGCCCAGCCTTCACTGTTCTCTGGGATGAAAATTCCATGGTTAATAACCTTCTGAAAAGAAATTCCTCCTCATCTATGGAGACCCCTTACTTTGAAACTGCGCTCCCTGGTTCTAGATTGTGACCCAAGGGAAAACATCATCTCAGCACCTACCCTGTCAAGCCCCCTCAGAATCTTATGTTTCAACAAGATCATCTCTCATTCTTCTAAATACCAATGAGCCAAACATGTTCAAGCATTCTTCATAAAACAATGCCTTCATTCCAGGAATCAACATAGTGAACTTTTCCTGAGCTAGGAACCTAGGAGCACGAGCAGGTCATTCGGCCCCTTGAGCCTGCTGCACCATTTAACTAGGTCTTAGCTGATCTTCTACCTCTGTGCCATCTTCCTACACTATCCCTGAATCCCTTGATGTCATTTGTATCTAGAAGTTTATTGACCTCCGCTTTGAACATACTCAATGCCTGAGCCTCCAGAATCCTCTGGGCTAGAGAATTCCAAAGATTCACCTACCTCTGACGAAAGTTCCTCATCGCGGTCCTAAATGGCCTACCCCATATTCTGAGACTGTGGCCCTTGGTTCTAGACCCCCAGCAGGAGAAACATGCTTCCTACATCTACCCGTTGACCCCCGTTAAGAATTTTGCACACTTAACTAAACTGCCTCCATTGCAAGTTTAACTTCTTAACCCATATACAGAACCTTCCAAAAACTGTATATTTGTGTAGCTGCAAGGGGGGGATGAGTTACTACATCTAGACCAGAAGCTTCTGTTCTAGAGTCTAAGTTCAATGGCAGCTTAGCAGTGGGAGTGATTTCCACAGGGGGATTGGGGGGCAAAGGGCAGGATGGCTGACCATTCATGATCTTGCGCTGTTTAGCTCATTAAATATGCGTCCACAAAGAGCTCGCCAATTCTCACGGCGGGGGCAGGTAGAAAGTCACCATCCCCACCTTTACCTCATGGGGTCAAAGGTCTGGGTGCCATATTTAAAGGCACCCCAAACAGCCTGCATTATCCCTTCCACCTTTGCTCAGCCACTTCTCCACACTTGCCTGCTAATCCTTCCTTGGGCATTATCCTCCACACAACTCAAGCATAGGCTAGCATTTACAGATGCAACCCAAAGAGGTCAATGCAGCAGCAACTCACTGTTAATCATGGAAGAAGTCTACCTCACCAGGTGTATGCAGTCATAAATGTGAATGTTCTAATTTCTCACTGATGGGGAGCTTAATTTGGAGGGGGAACTTAATTCTGACAAGGCGACCTTTAATGAGCATGCATGGCTTGCCAATGTATGCAAAATGACTTCCTGACATTGTTTACCTTTAGTCCACCTTTAAAGTCCAGAGAAAATAATCCCTAAAGTTCATCCCACTGCCGGGAAACTGATTTTTGGCCTCACACCATATTAAGTTCTCTGCCTGCTTATGCAGTAACCATAGTACAATAAGGTATAAGATTTAAAAAGACATGGAAAATATTACTCCAAAAACAAGGACACCAGATTGAAATAGGGAAGAGTTCTGTTGAAGGGTCATGAGGACTCGAAACGTCAACTCTTTTCTTCTCCACCGATGCTGCCAGACCTGCTGAGTTTTTCCAGGTAATTCTGTTTTTGTTTTGGATTTCCAGCATCCGCAGTTTTTTTGTTTTTATCTCATGGAATAGGGAAGAATTTGGAAGTATGTGGAGTGAGGTGGGAAGCAAAATTAACACAGGTCAACAATGTGATTTTTTAAAAAATATTTCAAGGTTACAATTACTGGAGGGAGTTACGTAAATAATTGAGAATCAAAGGAAACTACAATGAAAAGAGCAAAATATATAATTCAATGTCATAAATGTGAGGTGATATATTTTGATTAAAATACAAGTAATAATATTACTTTGGGGAAAGCTGAGTGATGTGGAAAAACAAATGGATTTGAACCTTCAGATTTATATAACACTAAAAGCAGAACCCTAAATGCTTAAGGAAGAATTCTGAGTTTCATGGCATGAGTTATAGAATATGACAGTTGAAATTGTGCTGAATTAGTATAAAAGCACAGATGAAACACACTGTTTGCAGAAGTGCTCTCCATACTATAGGAAGGATGTTCAAAAGTACAGAGTTTTAATAAAAGGTCATCAATCTGGAAAGTTAACTATTTCTCTTTCCACAGATACTGCAAGACTTGTTGACCATATCCAGCAATTTCTGTTTTTATTTCAGATTTCCAACATCAAAAGTATTTTGCTTTTGTAATAGAGAATATAGCAGTATAACTAGAACATTGCCTGTTATGAGGAAATACAAAGAAAGATTTGAAAAGTTGGGGCTTTTTTCAATAAAACAGTTCCTGTGAGGAGGTGATTTGACAGACAGTTAAAATAAGAACAAATAGGACAAACTGAATTGGTCCTGTGCTGCAGTGGATCACATCCCTGCCTCTGAGCTGGGAGCTCTGTGTTCATGTGCTAAATGGAATGGATTTCGAACAGATCTAGCAACTCATGAGGCACTGTGGGGCATCAGCAGGAGCAGAATTGTACTCAACCACAATCTGTAACCTCACAACCCAGCATATCCCCCACTCTACCATTACCATCAAACCAGGGGATCAACCATGATTCAATGAAGAGTGCAAGAGGGCATGACAAGAGCAGCAGCAGGCAGAACTAAAAAAGAGGTGTCAACCTGGTGAAGCTACAACACAGGACTACTTGCTTGCCAAACAGCATAAGCAGCAAGTGATAGAGAGAGCTAAGCAATTCCACAACCAACGGATCAGATCAAAGCTCTGCAATCCTGCCACATCCAGAACACCCAGTCATGAATGATGGAGGACAATCAACTTACTGGAGGAGGTGGCTCCATAAAATATCCCCATCCTCAATGATGGAGAAGCCCAGCACATCAGTGCAAAAGATGGGGCTGAAGCATTCACAACAATCTTTAGCCAGAAGTGGCGAGTGGGCGATCCATCTCAGCCTCCTCCGGAGATCCGCAGCATCACAGATGCCAGTCTTCAGTTAATTTAATTCACTCCACATGATATCAAGAAACGGTTGAAGGCACTGGATACTGCAAAGACTATAGGCCCTGAAAATATTCTGGCAATAGTACTGAAGACTTATACTCCAGAGCATGCAGTGCCCCTAGCAAAGCTGTTCCAGTACAGCTACAACACTGGCATCTACCCGGTCATATGGAAAATTGCTCAGGTATGTCCTATACACAAAAAGCAGGATAAATCCAACCCTGCCAATTACCACCCTATCAGTCTACTCTTGACCATCAGTAAAGTGATGGAAGGGGTCATCAACAGTGCTATCAAGCAGCACTTGCTTAGCAATAACTTGCTCACTGATGCCCAGTTTGGGTTCTGCCAGGGTCACTGATCCTCTGACCTCATTACAGCCTTGGTAAAACATGGACAAAAGAGCTGAACTCCAGAGGTGAGATGGGAGTGACTGCCCTTGACATCAAGGCAGCATTCGACTAAGTGTGGCATCAAGGAGCCCCAGCAAAACTGGAGTCAATGGGAATCGGGGGAAAACTCTCCACTGGTTGGAGTCATAACTAGCACAAAGGAAGATGGTTGTGGTTGTTGGAGGTCAATCATCTCAGTTCCAGGATATCACTGCAGGAGCCCCTCAGGGTAGTGTCCTAGGCCCAACCATCTTCAGCTGCTTCATCAATTACCTTCCTTCCATCATAAGGTTAGAAGTGGGGGTGTTCTCTGATGATTGCCCAATGTTCAGCACCATTCATGACTCCTCAGATACTGAAGCGGTCCATGTCCAAATGTAGCAAGACCTGGACAATATCCAAGCTTGGGCTGACAAATGGCAAGTTACATTCATGCCACAGAAGTGCCAGGCTATGACTATCCACAAGACTGAATCTAACCATCCCCCATTGAATCCCCCACTATCAACATCCTGGGAGTTACCATTGAACAGAAACAGAACTGTACTAGCCATATAAATACTGTGGCTACAAAAGGTCAGAGGCTGGGAATCCTGTGGCAAGTAAGTAACTCACCTCCTGACTTCCCAAAGCCTGTCTACCATCTCCAAGGCACATGTCAGGAATGTGATGGAATATTTTCCACTTGTCTGGATGAGTGCAGCTCCCACAACACTCAAGAAGCTTGACACCATCCAGGGCAAAGCTGCCCGCTTGATTAGCACCGCTTTCACAAACATTTGCTCCCTCACCACCGACAAACAGTGGCAGCAATGTGTACCACCTACAAGATGCAATGCAGAAATTCACCAAGGCTCCTTAGACAGCATCTTCCAAACCCACGACCACTACCATTTAGAAGGGCAAGAGCAGCAGATACATGGGAACACCACCACCTGGAAGTTCCCCTCCAAGGCACTCACCATCCTGACTTGGAAATATATCACTGTTCCTTCACTGTAGTTGGGTCAAAATCCTGGAACTCCCTCCCTAACAGCATTGTAGGTGTGCCTACACAATATGGACTGCAGCGGTTCAAGTCAGCAGCTCACCACCACCTTCTCAAGGGCAATTAGGGATGGCCAAAAAATACTGGCCTAGCCAGTGATGCCCACATCCCGCCCAAGTCCCACTCCAGGACTTGATGGCCAAGGAAGGTGCATTCATAATGCAGACAAACAGGTTGAGTATCAACTCATAAATTCTCCCAACATACGCCAACAGCCAGCAGTAAGAGCAGGAGAAATTCCTGGTCAGCCATGTGATGGAAAGAAAATTGTAGGCTCTACCAACACTACTGATAGATCTAGACGACAACATGTAAAAGTGTATGTTGCCACAGCAACTTGGACTTGTTTGGAGGGCTGATGCCTCAGTTGGCTGGATGGCCGGTGTGGATCGGATTGATGACAACAGCAGGGGATTTGATCCCCATTCCAGCTGTTGTGGATTTGGGGCCTGCTTCCTTCCCCCATGTGGAGGTCACGGCACTGTGGGTCAGACTGGCCTTCAGGCAGAGGGATTGAAGAAGGAGGACAGAGTGAATAGGAAAAAGGAGCAGAAATTAGTATGCATTGTTTCTGTTTATTGGGTATAAAATGGGCACAGAGTGTACAAATTTAGAGGGGGAATGGTTTGTATTCAAACTGCACAGGCATTAGTCAAAACACAAGGCCCTTTATTATTGTGTTGCAGTTTGTGGGAATTTGCGCTATGCATATTTGTTGCTTAATTTCTTGCGTTACATCAATGACTACACTTCAAAGTACATTCGCTGTAAAGTCATTTGGGATATCCCAAGGTCATGATAGGTACTATAGAAACACAAAACTGAGAGAGAACATCATGGGTTCAAGCTGCCCTCCAAAGATTTGAGCACAAATAACCAGGCTGACATTCTGATGCTGTACTGATGAAGTGCTGCACTGTCAGGGATGCCATCTTCCCTCAGCAGGTCTGACAGCATCTGTGGAGCGAAAGAGTTAACGGTCCAAGTCCAGGTGACTCTTCTTCAGAACTAAAGAGAAGTAGAAATGTGGTGAAATATATACTGTATAAGGGGAGTGGGTCAGATGAAGCTGGATAGAAGGCCAGTGATAGGTGGAGGCAAAGGAGATATTGCAAAAGATGTCATAAACAAAAGGTCAAAGGGGTGTTGATGGTGCTGATACTGGCTAAAGGGGGTGCTAATGATGACATTAAGAGTAGAAAGCAGGATGAGCCAATGACAGATGGTCCTAGTTGGGGTGTGGTGGGGGAAGGGGACAGTGTGGAAGCAAGGATCAAAATAGGCTAAAAGGTGGCAGTAAAACAATGAATGGAAATAAATTTTAAAAATAAGAGAAATAGGTGGGAAAAATGTATACATAAAAATGAAAAAATAAATATTTGAAAAAAGGGGATCAAAAAGGGGCGAGGATGGAGGAGAGAGTTCATGATCTGAAGTTGTTGAACTTAATGTTAAGTCCGGAAGACTGTAAAGTCCTTAATCTGAAGATGAGGCGCTGTTCCTCCAGTTTGCCTGAGCTTTACGGGAACATTGAAGCAGGCCAAGGACGGGCATGTGGGCATGAGAGCAGGGTGGTGTGTTGAAATGGCAAGTGACAGGAAGGTCTGGGTCATGCTTGTGGACTCAAAACATTAACTCTTTCTCTCCACAGATGCTGTCAGACCTGCTGAGTTTTTCCAGCAATTTTTGTTTTTGTTTCAGATTTCCAGCATCTGCAGTATTTTGCTTTTATGCCATCTTCCCTATGAGGCATTAAACCAAGGCCTTGTCTGGCTTCTCAGGTGGACATAAAAGAGACAATGACACTATTTCAAAGAAGAACGGAGGAATTCTCTCTAGTGTCCTGGCTGATATTTAACTCCTCATCAATATAACTAAAAAAAAATTCACTTATCTCATTGCTGTTTGTGAAAACTTAATGTATGCAAATTAGCTGCAGGGTTTCCATAGTTTACGACAGTGACTACATTTAAACACTACTTCATTGGCTGTAAAGTACTTTGGGAAATCCTGAAGTCATGAAAGGTGCTATATAAATTTCAGTCCCTTTTTCAAATTTTTCTGCAATATTTGCTTTCTTGCCATTACAAACTGCTTGATCCTAAGCAACCAGTATGTGTCTCTTCTCACAATGGTAACTTACATATATTAACACTTCACATCAGTTACAGCCAGATGAGGGACAGTTATAGACAAAAACATGAACAAAACTGAACACTTCGGTGTCAAATCCAGATAGGCAGACTGTATTTACTCACCCCAGTCATATGACAAAGGACAGAGCACTCTAATGAAAAACAGGAGCCAAGACTTCCATTTTATACGTCCTGGTTCCCATTTGTAGCTACTGTGCTATTCAAATAGCACATTTAGATACAATATAGAAATGATTTTTAGTTATAGGCTGCAACACCATTTCTTCTATATCCATTACTCAGAAAAGCTGCCAATGGATCAGTTGTGCAGTTGATTATACATTGCACAGCGAAATATTTTAGTTTCAGGAGTTAACTCCAGTCACACTTCAAATGAACAGATCTATCAAATAAAGCTAAAGCAGGGCTTTTCAACACTTCAACTCTTGCTACCAGTGTGTAGACTGAAACCATTAATATCCTTTCTGCTGATTGAAACATGATACACTACTGACTCAATCAATTAACAACTGCCCATAAATATTGGACTAACATCATGTTTAAAAATATAACTTTTCTGAAGATAGAATCCACAGACTGAAACTTTCAGGAGCAGCTTCTTTCAGTTACTAGTCTGATATGATGGATTATAGGCCTATGAAGTTTCAAATTATATTTAAAAAGCCTGAATTTTCTGATAGGGAGCACATGCTTAGCAAGCATAAAGTGGATATTCTTGGACAAATGTTTGGGTGGAAATTGGATTTCCAACCATTTTCCCTATTTCAATTCTCCAGTCAGAATTTAAATTGATACAGGAAGCAGCTGCCAGTTCATGGGAAGATGTATGTAAATTAATACGTAATAGCATAACTATTTTCTACACCTATTCCCTGTGATTTCCATTCACTTCACTCTCATTCCTTTGGCTGCCCATATAAAATAACAATCAGAATTGCTAGGTTCTGTCCTCCGTACAGAAATCAGTACTGAGACTGACATTGTTCAGCCATTACTGTTGCCTTTTTCTTGCACCTGCTATGTTTAAATACCTTTGCACTGCACTTCTCTTAATAGTGAGGCTAAAGCATCACAATGTTGTTCTTTCTGGTTCTCTGTTCCCTGTTTCCCTGCTTTTTGAAGGAAGATGATCAGGAATAAGAGCCAGGCAGGTTAGGCTGCACCTGAGGTTCTAGGCACCTATCCACCAGCACCCTCACACCAAATACGCCACACGACATAGGAGCAGAAGTAGGCCATTCAGCCCATCAAGTCTGCTCTGCCATTCAATGAGATCATGGCTGATTCGATATTCACAACTCCACTTTCCTGCCTTTTCCCCATAACCCTAAAGTCCCTTACTGATTAAAAATCTGTCTATCTCAGCCTTGAATACACTTAATGACCCAGCCTCTACAGCCCTGTAGTAAAGAATTCCACAGATTGACCACCCTCAGAAGAAATTCCTCCTCATCTCATCTTAAATGGGTAATGCTTACTCTGGGATTATGCCCTCTGGTCCTAGACTCTCCCACAAGGGGAAACAACCTCTCAGCATCTACCCTGTCAAGCCCCCTAAGGATCTTAAGTGTTTCCGTAAGGTCACCTCTCATTCTTCTAAACTCCAATGAGTACAGGCCCAACCTACTCAACCTCTCCCCACAAGAAAATTCCTCCATACCCAGGATCAACCTAGTAAACCTTCTCTGGGCTGCCTCCAATGTCAGTATAACGTTCCTTAGATAAGGGGACCAAAACTGTTCACAATATTCTAGGTGTGGTCTAACTAGTGCCTTGTATAGTTTTAGCAACACTTCCTTATTTCTATATTCCATTCCCTTTGAAATAAAGGCCAACATCCCATTTGCCTCCCCTATAACCTGCTGAACTTGTATGTTAGCTTTTTGGGATTCATGCACGAGGATTCCCAAATCCCTCTCTGCAGTCTTTCCACATGTAAATAATATTCAGCTCCTCTATTCTTCCTGTCAAAATGCATGACCTCACACCTTCCAACAATATATTCCATCTGCCAAGTTTTTGTCCACTCACTTAACCTTTCTATATCCCTCTGTAGACTCTTTGTGTCATCCTCACCACTTGCCTATTTTTATGTCATCCACAAACATGGCGATAGTACATTCACTACCCTTATCTAAGTCATTAATATATATTGCAAATAATTATGGCCCCAGCACTGATCCCTGTTGTGCTCCACGAGTTACAGGTTGCCATCCTGACAATGCCCCCCCTTATCCCAACTCTGTCTTCTATTAGTTAGCCAATCCTCTATCCATGCTAATATACTACCCCTAACACCATGGGCTCTTATCTCATTAAGTAGCCTTATGTCCGGTACCTTATTGAACACCTTCTGGAAATCCAAATATATTACATCTACTGGTTCCCCTTTATCTATCCTATTTATTAGCTCCTCAAAGAGTTCTAATAAATTTGTCAGGCATGATTTCCCCTTCATGAAGCCATGCTGACTCTGCTTGATTATATTATGCATTTCCAAATGCTCTGCTTTTACATCCTTTATAATAAATAACTTTCCCAATTACAAATGTTAAGCTAACTGGCCTGTATGTTACCTGTTTTATGTCTCCCTCCCCTTTGTGAATAAGGGCATTGACAGTTTTCCAATCATCTGGGACGTTTCCAGAATCTAAGGATTCTTGGACGGTTACTACTGGTGCATCCACTAATTATGTAGCTACTTCCTTTACTATCCTAGGATGCAACCAATCAGGTCCAGGGGACTTATTGGCCTTTAGCCTCATTAGTTTCCCTAGTACTTTTTCTCTAGTAATAGTTATTGTATTTATTTCCTCTCTGCCTTTTGCCCTTTGATTATTCAGTATTTTTGGAATGCTATTTGTGTCTTCTACAGTGAAGGCTGGTGCAAAGTATTTATTCAACTCTTCTGCCATTTCCTGGTTCCCCATTATTATTTCCCCAGTCTCCTTCTCTAAGGGGCCTATGTTCACTCTGGCCTCTCACTTCCTTTTTATATATTTAAAGAACCTCTTACTGTCCATTTTTATATTACTTGCTAGTTTACTCTCAAAGTTTATTTTCTCCCTCTTCATTATTTTTTGGTCATCTTTTGTTGGTTTTTTTTTAAACTTTCCCTTTCCTCTGTCTTACCACTAAACTTTGCCACATTGTATGTTTTTTCTTTTGATACTATCTTTAATTCCCTTGGTTAACCATGGAAGGTTTATCCCCTTCCTCGAATCCTCCTTCGTCACTGGGACACATCTTTGTTGTGAGCCATGACCTATTTCTTAAATGTCTGCCATTGTTCATCAACTGTCTTTTCTGTTAAACTCCTTTCCCAGTCCACTTCAGCCAGCTCTGCCCTCATTCCTTTGTAATTACCTTATTTAAGGTTAGCAAAGTTGTTTTTGACCCATGTTTCTCACTCTCAAACTGAATGTTAAATTCTACCATGGCCAGAATATTTCCCTCATTGGGTGGACTCAGCAGGAGCAGGTGGGGACCATCGGGAAGCTGACCACAACTGGATCCACTCCGCGATTTCACACGGGTGGGCCATTTAAGGCTTGCCTTGCGTGGATCGCGAGCAGCAGCGCTCAGCGCTACCTGTGCAAGTGGGGGGAGGGGGGGCAAAGGAGAGAGAGCGGGCCTGGTGCGCAGTTCACACATGTGCGTGAAAGAGCGCTTCAATCCCCCTGAGGCACGGAGCCACCTCAAGGAGATTGAAGCACTTTTTAAAAAAAGTTAATGAAAACAGTAAAAATTTTAAAAAGCATGTCCCCTCATGTGACTCTGTCACATGAGCTGGGGCATGTTTTTAATTCAAAAATAAAGTTTTTAGTTAATGTTAATTTGCTTTAGGAAACCTCATCCCGCTCGTGGATAAGATTTGCTGAAAAAATGTAGAGGCCGCTTGGTCTTTTCACTCAATTTTGTTAATTTGATTTTAATTGGCTTGTTAATGGCCTTAATAGGCCTTTCAATTATCAGCAGGCATGCAGCCAATTCTGGAGCATGCCCACCAAATAAAATATCGCGCGAGTGCGTGGTGACGTCGGGGCGCACACCCAACATCATCATGCATCATCTTATGCTGGGGCATGTCGGGCATGCACCCGCATGCCGAATGTAAAATTCTGCCCAATGTTATGGGCACTGTTTCCTCGGGGACCTTTTACTCTGAGGTCATTTATTAAACTTGCCTCATTACACTTTAGCAGATCCAAAATAGCCTGATCGCTGCTTGGATCCACAACATATTGTTGTAGGAAATTGTCCCGAATATGCACTATGAATTCTTGCTCGTGACTACCTCTGCCAATTGATTTTCCCAATCCATATGAAGATTAAAATCACTAATGATTAATGTACTGTCTTTTTTTACATAACCTCATTATCTCTTGATTTATTCTCTGTCCTACAGTATAGCTACTGTTAGGGGGCCTATATACTACTCCCACCAGTGTTTTCTTCCCCTTGTTATTTCTTACCTCCACCCATATGGATTCTACATCTTCTGATCCAAGATCATTCCTTGCTATCGTACTTATTCTGTCTTGTAGTAACAAAGCTACCCCGCCACCCTTTCCTTCCAGCCTGTCCTTTTGAAAAGTCACATATGCCCGAATATTTAGTTCCCAACTTTGATCTCCTTATAGCCATAATGGAGACATGGTTACAGGTTCATACCCATTAATCTCTATTTGTGCTGTTAATTCATTTATTTTGTTGCAAATACTATGTGCATTTAAGTAAAGAGCCATTAATTTTGCCTTTCTACCATTTTTTTCCCCCTTTGACCTTCCTGTCACACACTGAGTATCAATACCTAAATAGCTGCCCTGCAATGCTGCCATATCCTTTTGCTTCTTTAACCTATGTACCCCCTCTCCAGAACCCTCCCCCACCCCCTATTTAGCTTAAAGCCCTCTCTACAATCCTAGTTATTTGATTCGCCAGGACACTGGTCCCAGCACGGTTCAAGTGAAGCCCATTCCACCGGAACAGCCCCCTTCTACTCCAGTGCTGGTGCCAGTGCCCCATGAACTGAAACCCATTCTATACAACAATCTTTGAGCCATACATTTAACTCCTTGACTTTATTCACCCTATGCCAGTTTGCCTGTGGCTCAGGTAGTAATCTCGAGATTATTACCTTGGAGGTTCTGCTTTTTAATTTAACTCCTAACCATTCAAATTCTTTCAATAGAACATCCTTTCTAGTCCTATCAATGTCGTTGGTACCAACATGGATGACAACAACTGGATCTCTCCCCAGCCCTGAGGAGATGTCCTTAATCCTGGCACTGGGCAGGCAACACAGCCTTCGGGACTCTCACTCAGCATCTATCCCTCTAATTATACTGTCCCTTACCACTACCACATTCCTATTTCCTCCCCCCACTTGAATGGCTCCCTGTATCATGGTCAGCTCACTCATCCTCTCTGCAGTCCCCACTCTCGTCCACACAGCTTGTAAGAATCTCGTAACTGTTGGACAATTGCAGGGGTCGAGGTTCCTCGATCACTACCCCCTGGGTCCTCATACCTCCTTCACCTGCAGTCACACCCTCCTGTCTCTGATCACAGATCAAATTTTAATTACCTAATCTGAGGGGTGTGACCGCCTCCTGGAGCAAATTGGCCAGATAACTTTCCCCTTCCTTGATGTGGCGCAATGTCTGCAACTCAGACTCCAGCTCCTTAATGCTGATCCGAAGTTCCTCAAGCTGCAAACATTTACTATAGATGCATTCACTCTGGATCACCTTGGTTTCCAGCAGAACCCACATGCCGCAGCAGCAACACATCACCTGTCCTGCCATCGCTATCGTCTTTTATTTAATTAGTTAATTAATTACGCTGGTATTCCTGCTCTTTACACTTTGGTTTGTTTTTTTTACAAACTGGTATCAATCTTATACATAACAAGCTATTTTTAAGGAGAAAAAAAGAAAAAAGAAAAAAAAACTGGAGGCCAACACACAAACTAAAGACCTTACTTTTACTTTTAAAGACTAGAAATACTCAGCAATCAGTTGCTCTCCGCACTCTTTAATGGTCTCTCACCTCTCTCCGCGCTCTTTAATGGTGTCTCTCTTCTCTTGCTCTCACTGCTTCTCGAGTTCTCTCACTGTTAACGGCCACGCTGCGCCTCTCAGAGAAAGACGTGCATATTTTTATTTGTCCAAGAAGTGGAGGCATTGATTCACAAGGGAATTCATGATGGAATTATATCACATGCTGTTTGCAGCTAAACTCCAGCACAGGTAGCGTTTGTGGCTTTGAAAATCACAATAACACTTATACCTCAGGGTATTTCTAGATATCAACAGGGATCTTGTGAATGTCAGCCAACCAGCTGTGTGTGGAGGTGTGAAGCAAATTACAGGCACATTATATGCTTGAGTATCACATGGATAACTCACAGCAGCATGAGAGAGTTCTGCAATTTTATAGAGCAGCAGGATTTCCAAAAGTGCAGTGAGTTATTAATTGTCCCCACAAAACCCTACTACCAACTGGATTCAAAGGATTTCATTCTCTTCACATTCAGCCGGTTTCGAGACCAGTTCTGGGGCAGAAGGTATCTATACAAGAGTGTCAGGTTGTACCTCAGCTGGGCTGCTATCAATGTCCTTTCAAGAAGGTTACTTGAAAAATAAGTAATTAATTGGGGTAGAAAAGAAAGGGATCTGAGAGTGCAAATACACAAATAAGTAAAAGTCGCAATGTAGTTTATAAGCCAATAAAGCATTCAGATTAATTTCATTTCTAAAAAGAGAAAATTAAAAAGTAGAGAAGTTATGCTAAACTTCCTGAAGTCTCCAACAACACAGATGCCTGCCTTCAACCAAATCAATTCACTCCACATAATATCAAGAAATAGCTGAATGCAGTGGATACAGCAAAAGCTATGGGTCTCAACAACTTTCTTTTTGCTGTGCTGAAGACTGGTGCTCCAGAATTAGCCTTGCCTCTCGCCAAGCTATTCCAGTACAGCTACAACACTGGCATTAACAAAAGAAGTGGAAAATTGCCCAGGAATGTCTATCCACAAAAAGCAGGATGCATCCAATTCAGCCAATCATCTCTGCCCCAGAAAGGAGTTCCTCAGGGTGGCATCCTAGGCCCAACATCTTCAGCTGTTTCATCAATGACCTTCCTTTCATCATAAGCTTAGAAGTGGGTATGTGCCCTGACAATTGGAACTGGACAGTTCCATTCACAACTCCCGAGACAGTGAAGCACTCGACGTCTGCATGTAGCAAGACCTGGACAACATTCAGACTTGGGCTGATAAATAGCAAGTAACAGTCACACCACACAAGTGCCAGGCAATGACCATCTCCAACAAGAGGAAGTCTAACCACCTCCCCTTAACATTTAATGGCAATACTATCATCAAATCTCCCACCATGAACATCTCAGGGGGTCACTATTTACTAGAAACATAAATGGACCTGTCAAATAAATATTGCGGCTACAAGTGCAGGTCAGAAGCTGGATATTCTGTGGTGAGTGTGTAAGGAACATATCTTTTTATTTCTGTTGGACTGTTGTAAAGGACATATATTTTTATTTTCTGTTGGACTGTGTATTAGAATTATAATGGCTGCAAGTTGAAAGACATGTCTACTGGGACAGGATGAAGGATATATACAATGTTGCAGTCCTGGGAACAGAATGTGCCATGAAAGACAGGATGATGCCAGAAAGGAGTTCTGGACCAAGGGAACTGCCTGACAACTGCATTTTAATTGGCTCCTGACCAGGTTTTGTGTGAGAAGCATTGCAGCAGAATAGCTCATCGCCTGATAGGAACAAGACCTAAAACAGGAGAAATTAGCAGTTCATATTCCTTTCTTTTGCCACTGGTTAATGGCAGTTTGTTCAATAAACAGTTATTAATTATTAAGTTTACAAACTTGGTGCTCGTATTCTGTTACCCTAAATTAGGTAGAATTGGGCAACCTGGTGGTTTGATCAAACATTTTCACATATGTCATGGCTCGGGAACAGTGAAGCTTGATATCACAGTGCACTATCCCCAGTGAGTCGTGACAAGTGACTCTCCTCCTGACTCCCCAAAGCTTTTCCACCATCTACAAGGCATAAGTTAGGTATGTGAAGGAATTCTCTTCACTTACCTGGAAGTGCTGCTCCAACAACACGAGAAGTTTGACACAATCCAGGTTAAAGCAGCCTGCATCATTGGCACCCCTTAAATATTCACCATCTCCACCATTGGCACAGTGGCAGCAATGTGTACCATCTACAAGATTCACTGCAGCAATTCACCAAGACTTCTTTAATAGCATCTACCAAACCCACAACCTCCACCACCTAGAAGGACAAGAGCAGCTGGCACACCAACACAAAGTTTCCTCCAAGTCATGTATCATTCTGATTTGGAAATTTATAGTCATTCCTGGGTCAAAATTCTAGAACTACTTCTGCAATAACAGCACTGTGGGTGTACTTTCACCACATGGACTGCAGCAATTCAAGGCGGCAGCTCACCACCACTTTAAGGGCAATTAAGGATGGGCAATAAATGCCAGCCTTGACAGCAATGCCCACATCCTGTGAATGCATTAAAAAAAAGTCTTGTTAGACCACACGGAATACTGTGCACAATTTTGGTTGCCACACAATAAAAAGGATGGAGAGGCACAGGGAGAATGCAAAAAAGATTTACAAGGATGATACCAGAACTTTGATATAACTATCTGGGAGTGTTTTCACTTATAGGGAAGAGCAAAACCAGACGCCATCAATATAAACAATCACCAAGAAATTAAAAGGGAATTTGGAAGAAACATTTTTACCCAGGGAACAGTAAGAATGTAGAACTTACTACCACAGGGAGCAGTTGATATAAATAGTATAGATGCATGTGAAGGAAAACTAGATAAGCATTTGAGAGATCATTAGGTTGGCCGAGTTAGAAGAGGTAGGATTGGAGGAGGCTCGAGTACAGCATAAATGCTCTGATTGGGTCGAATGGCCTGTTTCTGTGCTGTATATTCTATACAATTCTAGTGCTGTGGGGGAGTGTTTAAACTAATTTGGCAGGACTAGCAGCACCCAATTGAAGCATTAGAGAGGAGAAGCCAGCAGAAGGTTAGAAGAGACAACAACAGTAGAATAAAGAGTAGCTACGAAATAGGAGGGAACAGATGGGGGAATGCAAGGTACACTGGGATGAGTTTGGAAGACAAGTGCATAATTACCTGGATTGCAGTAAATAAAGTTTGTGAGCTGGAGAGACAAATTGTCACATAGGATTATGATAGGAACAATAATATAGACATGGCTCAAACAAGGGAAACTGCTATCTTAATGTTATGGGCTACAAAATATTCAGGAAATATGGAGAAGGATGAAAAGGGGTAGTTGAGACACTGGCAGTATTGATCAAAGATACACACTAGAATTAACAGCAACAGTAGCCCCTTGAGCCTGCTTCACCATTCAATAAGATCATGGTTGATCTGATTGTGGCCTCAACTCCATTTTCCTGTCTTCCCTACATTACCCTTGACTCCCTTGTCAATCAGAAATATATCCAACTCAGCCTTGAATATATTCAATGAGCCAGCCTCTACTCTGCTTGGGGAAAAAAATTCCACAGACTTCATGACACTCAGAGAGAAAAAAAACTTTTCCTCATCTTAGTCTTAATGGGAGCCCCCTAATTTTTAAACTGTGTCCCTTACTTCTAGCCTCTCCCACAAGGGGAAATATCCTCAGCATCCACCTTGTCAAGTCCCCTCAGGATCTTTTATCTTTCAATAAGATCACCTCTCATTCTTCTGGACTCCAACCTGCTCAGCTTTTCCTCATAAGGTAACTGCTTCATCCCAGAAACCAGTCAAGTGAACCTTCTTTGAACTGCTTCTAATTCAATTATCTCCTTCTCAAGTAACTGGACCAAAACTACACAGTACCCCAGATGTGGTCTAACTCTGGCCCTATACAGCTGTAGTGACATTTACTTATATTATATTCAATTCCCCTTGTAAGAAATGCCAACATTCCATTTGCCTTCCTAATCACTTGCTGTATCTTTGTGATTCAAGTACCAGGACACCCAGATCCCTCTGAACATTAGA
Organism: Carcharodon carcharias; assembly: GCF_017639515.1. NCBI lineage: Eukaryota > Metazoa > Chordata > Chondrichthyes > Lamniformes > Lamnidae > Carcharodon > Carcharodon carcharias. The sequence continues at coordinate 40,457,207 of NC_054470.1, forward strand.
GATCTGCAGTCTCTTTCCATTCAAATAACATACTGCATTTGTACTCTTCCTACCAAAGTGCACAAGTTCACATTTTCCCACATTATACTCCAACTGCCAAATTTTTTGCCCACTCACTTAACCTGTTCCTATCCCTCCGTAGACGCATTATGTCCTCTTAACAACTAACTTTCCTACTTTATGGTATTAACAAATTTAGCTACCGTACATTCAGTTCCATCATCCAATTCATTAATATAGATTGTAAATAGTTGAGGTCCCAGCACTGATCTCAGTAGCATTCCACTAGTAACAGCATGTCAGCCCGAAAATGATTCATTTATCCCTACTCTCTAATTCCTGTTAACTAATCAATTCTCTATCCATGCTAATGTGTAATACCCTATGCCATGAGCTCTTATTTTGTGAAATAACCTTTGATGCGGTACCTTATTGAATACCTTTTGGATATATAAGTACACCACATTTACAGGTTCCTCTTTCTCCACTTTGATTGTTACTTCCTCAAAGAACTCTAATAAAGTAGTCAAACATGATTCCTCCTTCAACAACATGTTGACTCTGTCTGACAGTGTTAGGATTTGCTAATTGCCCTGCTATTACCTTCTTAGTAATGGATTTGAGCATTTTCCCTATGACAGATGTTAGACTAACTAGTCAATGGTTTCTTGCTTTCTGGGTGGGCCTGTCCAGTCCCACCAGCAGCGGGCATTAGGAGGGCGGGACCAGAAGATTTGCAGTGCAGCCAGAAGTCAATTTACCGTTTGTGGAGAAACAAGTTGCAATTTTTCCCTCTCATATCCATGGCAGGTTGGGTTGCCCACTATGCCATGTCTGGAAGCACATCTGCATGCCTTTGAATCTCATGAATGTTCATTAAAAGCCCAGCTTGCAGGAATCATGTTCACACTCCCAATCCAATCACCCCGTCAGCAGATAATTAGACCAGTGTGTTTCACAACCGGATTTACCTGACATGTACCTGGCAAAATGCACTTCACTCGTGACCTTGAGGTATGTGAATGTATGGTTCACCTACCTTTCATTGACACTGCTCTCATTGCTGCTCCAACCCTGTACCAAGGCTGCTCAGGCAAGGCAGGTGGGAAAGGAAGTTGGGGGGTGGGGGGGGAATGGAAGGCACAGGTTTGACTGCCCAGAAGGAGGCAAACAATTCAAACCAGTACTCTTATTTCCCAGTTTTACTGGTATTCCATTTTAAAGTGTACAAAGCCATTTTGGACCAGTACTCTTCTTTCCCAGTTTTTACTGTTTTTCCCTTCTGGGTGGGTGGAGGGGTGCAGTGGGAATGACTGACAGAGACAAGGGGAGGGGTGGTCAGAGACACATGCCTGGGGGTGGTTATAAGAAAGAGCGGGAGTATGGGGAATAAGTCTAAGCCAGTGCACACCATGTAGTCGAGCCAGAAAATAAAGGCAGTGCTGGGACAGTACATACCATGTAGTCGGGGCTATGCCTTGCACACATATCTTGGTCCCAGTTCAGGGAGGGGGAGAGCATGTCAGTGCTGTGTCGGTCATGCACAGCATGGTGTGCAGGGTATGGTTGGTCCCTCAAACGTTTTGATTCTCGGGGTTGGTGTCTTGGTACTGGTCCACAGATGGCAGAGTAACAGTCAGGGGAGGCGTCTGCAACCTGTAAAAGGGGGAACTGTAAGTAAGAGGGGGGAACTTCATGATCTCATTGGGGGGGGGGCGGGGGCGGTGGGGGGGTCTTGATAGGTTACTGTACATTGGGCCTCAAGATGGGGAAGGGCAAGGTGGACATGGGGCATGGGGACATCCACAGAAAAAAACAGCTCAGGGGGCTGGACAAGGATATCTACTAAAATAACGAAGGGCTCCAGGGTTAAAGGGAGAGGCAAGAGAGTGATCGAAGGGAGGGAATCTTACACATGATGCTCTTCCAGGATGATAAGGAGGGACTTGGATGGTGACAGGGTGGGTGGTGGAATTGCTAGGGCAGGGGTCTGAGGGCTTGTGGGAGCAGTCGACTACTGCACTTTTGGGTTGATCGAAGGGGCACCCTAATAATTTCTACTTCAGGACATGGAGAGCAAGGCTCAGCTGAGACATGTTAGGAAGACTCAAATGCCAGTTGAAGCGTGTGGGCACCTTAACTCATGCTGAACATTCTTGCGAGAATCCATTACAGTTTTGGGCCAAATGTAGATTGAGAGCTCTTATCCACACTTCAGCACACCGCTCTCATCCATACAAGCTACAAGAAACTTGAACCTGTTGGACAATTGTGAGGCTTGAGGAGCTCCACTTTCACATTTTTGATCCCCCTACCTGTCTCACTCACAGTCACACCCTCCTGTCACTGACTATAGACTAATCAGAAGACCCCAACCTAAGAGGCATGATTTTCTTCTAGAACAAAGTGTCAAGGCAATTTTGCCCCTCCCTGATGCATTGCAGTGTCTGAAGCTCAGCCTCCTGCTCATTAACTCTGAGCCAAAGTTCCTCAAGCCACTGACACTTACTGCAGATGTGGCTGCCATGGATAACCCTGGTATCCACCAGTACCCACATACTACAGCTGTAACACATTACCTGCCCTCATTGTGTTTTAATTAAATAATTATTTTCTTAATTAAATTTTAATTAATGCCTATAATTCTGTTTATGCTTATATTCTTATTTCAATTAATGTTATACTTAGCCTGATTAAAATTCCCTAGTTTATTTAAGAGAAAAAGAGAATACAGTCACCAATCAATCATTAACTTTCTTTTGTGACATTTCACTTTTCTTTAGAATGCTCTGAACCCACAAACCCACCCTGCTAGCTCTTCTAACACTCATGACTGTTTCTAGGCTACCCTCTATTTCTGGTATGCAACTTGTCTTCTACAGCTACTGGAGGCTGGAAAAAGGAGCACCTTTGCATCAAATTCCCAGCTTCATGCTCAAGAATAATCTCCTCTATGTGCATCCTCTTACTTCATGCAGTTTGCAAATCCATCTGCTTTTATAGAGCACTGATAGCTTACCCCCCCAAGTTGCAATGCTAGCTCAGCTTCCGGATACAATAATTAACACCTGTTCAAGGCAACAACTACCAGCTGAATGACAGATAACCTGCCACTGCTAAGCAGCTCATATTTAACTAGGCTCTTAACTAGCTTAAAAACAAAAAAACTGCGGATGCTGGAAATCCAAAACAAAAACAGAATTACCTGGAAAAACTCAGCAGGTCTGGCAGCATCGGCGGAGAAGAAAAGAGTTGACGTTTCGAGTCCTCAAGTTCTGTCGAAGGGTCATGAGGACTCGAAACGTCAACTCTTTTCTTCTCCGCCGATGCTGCCAGACCTGCTGAGTTTTTCCAGGTAATTCTGTTTTTGTTCTTAACTAGCTTGCAGTTTGAAAATCCTATGTCAGAGTCTGACTCTTAATCTAAATTTAAACTCGAGAAAAACTTAACAGAACTCACTCCATGAACCAAATTCCTGACTTCACATGGGTAAACATCGCACTCAGGTGTAGTCTCCTCTCCATGCGCCCCTTACTCCCAGGGCTGGATTTTATAGGGTGCCAAATTCCCCAACCACCCCCTCCCCAACCAAATAAAAAAGTCAGTGGGGAGCCCATCCATGTAAACTCAGCCATTTTATGCTTGGCAGGGCATTAATTTGCTCAGGGCAAGACTTCTGTTCACATCTGGAAGGAAGTCCCACCTTAGAGAGCTGCCAGCCAATTCGATTACAGTCCCAGCAATGCCAGGTTTGAGTGGTGGCCACTGCTGGGATGACGGGCAGAGCCTAAAAAACAGGAGGTTTTGGAGTCTGGACTCCAAACCCAGGCTATTGGCGGGGCCTGGCTGGCAAGGTGGGGGTGGGGTTCCGGGTTTGAAAGGCCAAGAGAAAGGTCATATTGGGTATGACCTTTGGCATAATATATGCTGTAAAAATGGCAAAGAGTGAGAGCAATTCCTGAAGTGTATGGAAGAGTACTTTTTTGACCACTATATTTCCTAGCAAGGAACGAAGCAGTGCTGGATTGGGTTCTGAGGAGAGATATGGGGTAAATGAAGCATAGTTCATTGGTGGGTGTATTTGAGAAATAGTGATCTCAATAACGTGTTTAGAGCAACTATGGAGAAATACAAGGAACAATATGAAAATACTTATCTAAAAGAAGACTAATTTCAGTGAGTTGAAAGGGGACCTAATCCAAATGGGTGGAGTGGAATCAAGGATGGGCAGGTAAAATATTAAGAACCTGTATTTGTATAATGTCTTTTATGTGATAAAACATCCCAAGGTGCTTCACTGGAACATTATAAAACAAAGTATGCCACCAAGGCAATTACAAAGATACTAGGACAGATAACCAACATTTTGGTCGTAATGCCAAGGGAAAATGGTTTGATTCCCTCTTTTTGGAGATGGTCATTGACTGGCACTTGTGGTGTGAATGTTACTTATCAGCCCAAGCCTGAATATTGTCCAGATCTTGCTGCATATGGACACAGCCTGCCTCAGTATCTGAGGAGTCGTGAATTGTGCTGAACATTGTGCAATCATCAGCCAACATCCCCACTTCTGACCTTATGAAGCAGCTGAAGTTGGGCTTAGGACACCTACCCTGAGGAACTCCTGCAGCGATGTCCCAGGACAGAAATCATTGGCCAACAACCACAACTATCGTCCTTTGTGTGAGGTATGACTCCAACCAGTGGAGAGTTTTCCCCCTGATTCCCATTGACTCCAATTTTGCTAGGGCTCCTTGATGCCACACTCGGTCAAATGCTGCCTTGATAAAAACGATGGGGAAAAATTGGATAAGGCCTGAATACAGGCACAGGGATTGCAATGTGAGATTCACCTGTGACTATTCATTGTGATGCAGGCAGCCCGCAACCTTCTTGCTAATTTAACTGATAGCAGCATGCAGCCAGACACCAAACCTGTTCCTAAGTGATTGCACGGCTCAGTAGGGGCCAATTTGTGCAAGGCCAGCAGAACTTAAAGCTATTTTGTACTACTGAAGGTCAGATGCAGCCTGTCCGCTGAAGGTGCTGGAAGTGTTTGTGGAAGAGACTCTGAGCAGGAGAAAAAGTGAAAATGGCACAACAAAACAGAGTGCGCTTCAATGTTCTCTGTTGCAGCACTGGAGGACTTGGTGCAGGAAGTGAACAGGAGGAGCAAGGTCCTTTACCTATAAGGGTCCAAGAGACCCTCCAGAAAGACATTGAGAAGGCAGTGATCAGGTCACAGATCTGAAACGTTAACTGTTTCTCTCTCCACAGCTGCCAGACCTGCTGAGTGTTTCCCACATTTTCTGTTTTTATTTATGCTGCTGGCTTCCATTGAGATAAGAGGAACAATCCTGGATGATACTGGGTGGAAAAGGCCTTCTTCAAAGAGCATTTCTCCTCCGCTGCCTCCTTCCTCCATGAGCAGCTTATTCTCTTCTATGTTGCCTTTGTTTAACCTCCCTTAGGAGCACATGGTCTGACCAGAACTTGTGAACTCACAACCAAGGTCATCTCCATGTGCAGCAATTCCTTGTCAACTGCACAAACTTTAAATAACTCTGGAAACCACCAAGCACTTTTACAAACTCAGCCAGAGCCAGTAGAAATTAACCAGCAACTAATCTGAAAGTGGTGATGATCCCTTTAAATAACACCACTGGTGTGGGGGCAGGGGTTTTCTGCTGCTGAGTACATGGTTAGCTGTGGGTGTTTTAAGAAAGACTATGAGCTGGAGCAGCTTTGTCGAAAGTGGCAGCGCTGACATCAAATCTCTGCTCCACACTGACTGACATCGCAATTTGCCTACTGTTCCAGTGTATGCATTTGGTGTCCAGACTACTGAACTTTCCAAAACAGCAATTGGTTCATGCCAGAAGTGTGCACACACAGCACCAATATCATTTTGGAACAAAAACTGCATCTATAACCCCAAATTTTGCAGCCAATGTGTCTCAAACAGACTTTTATCTAAAACGAGAATTTTCTGCATCTCTCCAGTACAGTACCTAAATGGTCAATATTCATGCATGAGCCTCAACACTGGTGAGTTATTCAACCTCAGGGAGCATCACAAATAAATTGGATCCTGTTCTCATTTGTTCAGACACATAACATTTTAGCTGAGAACATGAGGTAACCAAAATAAAAGCAAAAAACTGCGGATGATGGAAATCCGAAACAAAAACAAAAATACCTGGAAAAACTCAGCAGGTCTGACAGCATCTGCAGAGAGGTATACAGTTAACGTTTCGAGTCCGTATGACTCTTCACCAGAAAGATTCTGGTGAAGCGTCATACGGACTCAAAATGTTAACTGTATTCCTCTCTGCAGATGCTGTCAAACCTGATGAGGTAACCAAATGTTGGTTATTGCAGATGTGAAAATTCTGACTGATTTTTATTTCCCCTTCTCAACTTCAGAATTAATTGAGGTGGCCTTATCAGCCAGCTGGGATCAGGTAACTGGGCAGATACCAACAATCAAACCCAAGACACATCTGTTAGCTATGCCTCAGTGTCACATCGCATTATATTTATTCGTTTATTATTGGGAGTTCAGTCAAGATGTTTATGAAAACAAACCAGTGTGTCAGAATTTATTTTAGAGACAAGCAGAATAGGCAATTGTACACACAAATCTGTGGACATTGAATAGTTAGACAATAATGGCTAACTGGATTGTGAAATGAGACAAATATTTTTACTGATGATGGAAGATGATCTTACTAATTACATTTCCTGCAACATTGTCTGGGCACAATTCAGCAAAAACATCAATTATACTCAGGAAATGATAAGGTTGTTCAATTTATTGCACCTTTATCAGGCAAATACCAGGCCTACGTATTTGTTAAAATGACAGTTAATTCCAATAATTTCCCTTTACAAACATTGTAACATTAAATTAAATACTGTAAAAGCAAACACTTGAGGCAATTTCCTACAAAACTTCTAATCTGTAGCAAAAAAGTTAATATAACTGCAATCACTGCAAATGATCAGAAATAAATTACAAACATTTTAAAAACTGCAATATGCTTGAATTTTCATTGTTGTATTTGGAATTTGCATGTATTATTAATTCTGTGCAAACTTCTGTCCACATAGAAGTATACCAAACACACACAAAATTATTTATATTCAAGGGCTTGAAAATTGGATTGCTTATCATTTTCTTTCCTGAAAGAATGTAAAACGGCATATGGCATTTTACACGATATTTAAAGCATAGAAGTAGACAATTCAACACAATAGTCCTATGCCGCTGTGTCTGCTGCACACCACCTTCTTCCCACCTTACTCTATTTTATCCTAGCTGCATATTCTTCTAATCCTTTCTTATCTGGTTTTCCCTTAAACATATCCACACTATTCGCCTCAACTACTCCATGTGATAGAAAGTTCTACATTCTAACCACTCTCTGAATGGAGAAGTTTCTCCTGAATTCCTTATTGGATTTATTAGTGACTATTTTATATTTATGTTTCCTATATTTTGACTCCCCGACAAGTAGAAACATTGTTTTGAATTTTATGGGCATATTGGCAATGGGTTGGGAGGTAGGAAGTGCTGGCCAAATGGCATGGGAAGGTGTGTTCTAATTTTTTTTGTTGCCACGTCATTTTGCCAGTGGCAGGAAAGGTGGCAAATGAACCACCTACCGGGAGACCAGTTAAGCCATTTATATGGTGCTCTTCCTGCCTCCGGTGATACTTTGCCAGCAGCAGGGCTGGGGTGGACCTCTGCCACTTGGGAAGACCACCACATAAATCCTGGTTGCCTCCCAATGGCCTCTGGAGTGTATGGGGCTTCCCTTATGGGCACTCTTTGGCAATCCCTGTAGCAATAGTGGAGCCTTTCGTTAGGGACACCCACCTCCTCTCCCCCTCCCCACCCCCCTGCTACCACCCCCCCCCACCCCTACCCCCCCACCACACACACACACACACACACCACCCCCCCCCCCCCCACCCCACCACCCCCCCAATGACACCCCACCCAGCCAGGGCTTGACTGATTAGCCCCTGGCAACCCTAACCACACGCCTGACTTTGAGGGAGCGTAGACATCGATGCACACTCATCCTTCAGGCACAGCCCCAGCAATGGGCACCACTAGCAATGGCACTGCTGAGGCTGCTAAGCTGCAGGTCCTCTGATTGGGGCATCAATGTGATGCATCTAGTGTGTGGGTTATGTGCTAGTTTGTTTCCGATTTTCAGCCTACACTGTTGGCTAGCAGCAAAGCATAAAGGAGAGCCAAATGAATATATCCCTTGCTGTCAGTACACAGCATCTCCATGGGCAAGTCCTCTGATGCCTCTCCTTGTGGCAACACAAATAAAATTCGAAGAACACTGAGGATGTTTTGACCCCACTCATTCAGTGTTCAGGCCCACCAGCATGTGGATATGCCGTGGTGCTCATTAATCAAACTCTCAGCCACAGGCAAATGGCTCCATTGCCGTTTGGATACCTTGGGAGAATTGAAGACTAAGAGAATAAACCCTGACAAAAAATCTGAAGTGCAGTCCAAAGGCTGAATTGATGTCTAAATATGTAAACTTTCTGGCAACACCTGCAATCAAGCCTGGACCAAATGTAGTGCTTTGCATTCCTTTGGATGCAGCCAGAGAGGTTAAGAGGGGGCCCTGGTGTTTGGGCAGCCCAGGGTCTCCATAAATTTTGCCTAATCTTGTGCCTGGCAAGAACACTACAGTTTTGCTGCAGAGAATTAACACAACACCTGAGACATGAGTTATGAAGCCAACTTGATTATCATTGAGAACGGGTGCTACGAGCTGTCTCCAACAGTGGAGGGGCCATTCTGTCCTACTGGTCAGCCATCACCACCTCACATTGAGCAGCCCTAACTGGTAATGTGCTAACCATTGTTACAATCCCTGTGGGGGCCCAAAAACCAAAATAACCAAATTTACAAAGAAGAAATTGCCAACAAGATTTCACTTTTTGTAACATACTTTAACATGAATCAGCATCAACATAAATTAACCAAGAATTATGAGGTGAATGATACTTGAAATGAAAAGATAAACCTTACTTTAGTCAATACAACAAAGACACATATTACAGGACCATAAGTCCCACAAAAATGTGGCACTCTGTAGCTGCACATTTCCACAATATGTTGCTCTTTATTCACAAAAGGTGGGTCAGAAGTCCCATCCAACAACAGCTTTCACCCTTGACTTTCAAAGATACAATTGTCATCAGGGAGGCACATTTCTAAGGAACCCTCTTTAACTTGGGTGACGACAGTCCTGATAGTATAACTTTCCAAATTTCCTTTTCATCTATTCAACTGATGATTTATGATTTAGCCACTTTAGAGAAAACATTCAGCTCTTTAGCGTCTCCACAATACTCGCACATCTTTCCATGTTTTAGACTTTTTTAGCCAGTACTTCCAAAGCTCCTGTCTCCTTTTCTGATAAACAGAAATCCTGGGCTCTTCCTGAGAGTTATTTACTTCTTCTACTCACAAGAATTATTTGTGTTCCTTTTTCTTTGCTTTCTCTTTCTACCTACAGCTGTGCGCAAATCGCCTTTACCCTTTAGCTACTCTACTTGTAGCTCTTCTTTTTGTCTGCAGCTCTTCTTTGTGTCTATCAGTCACCTGGCTTTGTTTTTAATTTCCTTCCTGTTTTTACTGCTTCCAGTAAAGCAGTAAACTGCTTTTCATCAGGTCAGATGGACCTGTATTTCTTATTATCCAAGAAATTTACAATTGATCCCTTTAGAATTGATGCAAATTCTTTTGAGCCCTTTTCAAATATTCTTAAAAGCAATTACAGGGGAGCAATTACCAGGGAGGCAATGGCGTAGTGGTATTGTTGCTAGACTAAAACTCCAGAGACCTGGGGTAATTCTCTGGGGACCTGGGTTCAAATCCTGCTATGGCAGATGGTGAAATTTGAATTCAATAAAATATCTGGAAATAAAAGTCAAATGACTATGAAATCACTGTTGATTGTTGTAGAAACCCATCTGGTTCACTGATGCCCTTTAGGGAAGGAAATCTGCTGTCCTTACCTGGTCTGGCCTACATGTGACTCCAGACCCACAGCAATGTGGTTGACTCTCAAGTGCTGCTTGAACAAGGGCAATTAGGGATGAGTAATAAATACTGGCCTAGCCAGTGATGCCCACATCCAATGAATAATTAAAAAAAATTACAGATTGTACAGATCTCTTAAAGAAATTACAAATTTTCCTTAAGGTCTTTACACCCACCATGATCCATCTGCTTCAATGGGAGCTTTGAATCTCTGCTAAAAAGTGGTTGAATCCAATGATCCAAATGGCAAACAGACAAAATAAACAAAAAGAAAAAAGATGCCACAATTCTTCAACTGGCAAACTGGAATGTCAGGACCATGTGCATAGGACTGAAAGACCACTTGCAGGCAGCCAGTCGATAACACGTGCAAGACAACCGCGATCAACATGGAATTTTATAATAGACAGAACATTGACATAGCTTCCCTACAAGAGACAAGGCTCTCCAAGAGTGGATCACTAAAAGAAAAACATTACACGTTTATGTGCCAAGGTAGGTATTCAGAGGAAACACATGAGAAGGTGTAGGCTTCTGTGTAAGGAACTTGCTGCTCTCAATGATAGAACTCCCCACAAATGGTTCAGAACATGTTCTCTCCAACCACTCCTCAACTCAAACATAGCTAGTTAACTTATGTGTCATTGCTGAGCTCCATGACAGATGGAAGATCAGTTCTACAACGTGCTTGACACTACTATCATCAGGATCCTTAAGACAGAACATCTTTACCTACTGGGGGATTTCAATGCAAGAGTGCACGCATACTATGAGGCTTGGTCCTCCTGCCTTGGACATCACGGCATGGGAAAGATAAATGCAAATGGACAGAGACTACTTGAGCTTTTCTGCTACCACAAGCTTCATATAGCTAACATTTATTTTCAGAACAAGTCATGCCACAAGGTGCCCTGAAGACATCCAAGATCAGGACATTGGCACCAGCTGGACTGGATCATCGCTGGTCATGACTCTCTCAACAGTATTCTCAATACACACAGCTACCACAGTGCTGACTGTGATACAGATCATGCCCTGGCCTACGCAGGTCAGGACCAACAGTCCCTCAACTCAATTGAACAGGCGCTCTCCAGCATTCCCAGAGTGCAGGAGTGAAATGAAACATATTTCAAGACACCGTATACGATACTACACTCTCAACATGTGGGAAGCAAGAGCGGGAAAAACGCTGACTAGTTTGATCCTAACATCATTGTAATGAAATCTATCATTGAAGCCAAGCAATGCACTCTCAATAATTGCAAGAGAGATCTGAGCTAAAAAAAAACTCTGAATGCACTAAGAGCTGCTCGAAGTAAAGTCCAACAGACTGCTAGGCAGTGTTGGCATTGACTATGGCTACAACTTTGCCAGAATATCCAGCTGTTCTTCAACACAGGGAATGCTAGGGGCATATATGATGGGATCAAAAAGGCAACAGCTCCATCTGCAAAGGAAACAGCCCCATTGAGAACAAAAGCATGGGAAGTCATCACAAACTGCAATAAACAGTTGGAGAGATGGGTAGAACACTATCTTGAGTTGTACTCTAAGGAGAATGTGGTCACTGAGTAAGCTGTAAACTCCATAAAGAGCCCACCTGAGGTGAAAGGACTGGATGTCAAACCCACAGTGGAGGATCTGAGCAAAGCTGTTGACTTGGTGGCCATTGGCAAAGCTCCAGGAGATGACACTATACTGCCTAAACTCATCAGGCATGGGAAACCAGCACTTATGCAGCATTTGCATGAGCTTCTCTGCTCTGCTGGAGGGAAGGTCATCAACCAGAAATGGTATCGCTGTTTCTCTCCACAGGTGCTGCCAGACCTGCTAAGTTATTTCCAACATTTTCTGTTTTTATTTCAGATTTCCAGCTCGGCGGTGTTTCACTTGTGTGTCAGCTGAAAGTAGTTGCCTGAATAAGTGTTAATTACTGTAGCAGAATCTAACTTAGCATTTGTAACTTGCATGTGAGTCATTAACTCTCCACATAAGTAGACAGCGTTTGCCACCACATGATGTGATCAATGTACAGGGTGCTTTGTTTAACTGAGTGCTAAAGATGGGAATTCAGTACCGAAGGGGAAGGAGTTGCTGCTTTTTCTTCTTTTTATTTTATCTGCATTAGCTGGTGTGTGTTCTTTTGTCTCCAAACTGAGAGGTTATAACTTGCAATTTCTTTACTAAATTAGTAACTAGTTAACAAATTTAAATTAATAAACAAGATTAGGCTGTGCCATGACTGCAACATATGGGAGATTGTGGCGCACATTGCAGACACAGGAAACCATATCTAACTGCAGCTTGAACAAGTTTGGTTCAGAGTTCTTGAGCTGGAGTATGAACTATAGGAATTGCAGGACATCAGGAAGGAGAAGAGTTACCTGGACACTTTGTTTCAAGAAGCAGTCACTCCTCTTAGATCAGGCTTGTCTTACATCCAGCCTGCGGGCCAGATGCGGCCCATGAAGCCTCCAGTGTGGTCCCCAAAGGTAGTTTTCAAAATGCTGGTGAGTGCAGTGGGAGATTCTCACACGTGAGCCTATCAGCAGCAAATGCGGGACAGAAGCAGTCCGTTAGTTGTTTTTATTCATTCACGGGATGTGGGCTTCGCTGGTTGGACCAGCATTTATTGCCCATCCCTGGTTGCCCTTGAGAAGGTGGTGGTGTGCTGCCTTCTTGAACCGCTGCAGTCCATGTGGTGTTAGGGAGGGAGTTTCAGGATTTTGACCCAGCAATGGTGAAGGAACGTCAATATATTTCCAAGTCAGGATGGTGAATGGTTTGGAGGGGAACTTCCTGGTGGTGGTGTTCCCATCTATCTGCTGCCCTTGTCCTTCTAAATGGTAATGGTTGTGGGTTTGGAAGGTGCTGTCTAAGGAGGCTTGGTGAATTCCTGCAGTGCAGCTTGTAGATGGTACACACTGCTGCTACTATTCGTCAGTGGTGGAGGGAGTGAATATTTGTGGACGTGGTGCCAATCAAACAAAGCTGCTTTATCCTGGGCAGTGTCAAGCTTCTTGGGTGTTGCGGGAGCTGGACTCATCCAGACAAACTGCCAAGTGTTCCATCACACTCCTGACTTGTGTATTGTAGATGGTGGACAGGCTTTGGGAGTCAGATGAGTTACTTGCCGTGGGATTCCTAGCCTCTGACTGGCTCTTGTAGCCACAGTACTTATATGGCTAGTCCAGTTCAGTTTCTGGTGATAGTAGCGGATTCAGTGATGGTAATGTCATTGAACGTCAAGGCGTGGTGGTTAGATTCCCTCTTTTTGGAGATGGTCATTGCCTGGCACTTGTGTGGCATGAATATTACTTGCCACTTGTCAGCCCAAGCCTAGATATTGTCCAGGTCTTGCTGCATTTGGACATGGACTACTTCAGTATCTGAGGAGTCGCAAATGGTGCTGAACATAGTGCAATCATCAGCGAACATCCTCACTTCTGACATTATGGAAGGAACATCATTGATGAAGCACCTAAAGATGCTTGGACCTAGGATACTGCCCTGAGGAACTCCTGCAGTGATGTCCTGGAGCTAAGATGACTGACCTCCAACAACCACAACCATGTTCCTTTGTGCGAGGTATGACTACAACCAGTGGAGAGTTTTCTCCCTGATTTCCATTGACTCCAGTTTTACTAGGGCTCCTTGATGCCATGCTCGGTCAAATGCAGCCTTGATGTCAAGGGCTGTCACGCTCATCTCACCTCGGGAGTTCAGCCCTTTTGTCCATGTTTGAACCAAGGCTGTAATGAGGTCAAGAGCTGAGTGGCCCTGGCAGAACCCAAACTGGCATCAGTGAGCAGGCTATTGCTAAGCAAGTGCCTCTTGTTAACACTGTTGATGACCCCTTCCCTTACTTTACTGATGATCATGAGTAGACTGATGGGGTGGTAATTGGCCGGGTTGGATTTGTCCTGCTTTTTGCGTACAGGACATACCTGGGCAATTTTCTACATAGCCAGGTAGATGCCAGTGTTGTAGTTGTACTGGGACAGCTTGGCTAGGGGCACGGCAAGTTCTGGAGCACAAGTCGTCAGTACTATTACCAGAACATTGTCAGGGCCCATAGCCTTTGCGGTACCCGGTGCCTTCAGCTCTTTCTTGATATCACGTGGAGTGAATCGAATTGGCTGAAGACTGGCATCTGTGAAGCTGGGGACATCCAGAGGAGGCTGAGGTGGATCATCCACTTGGCACTTTTGGCTGAAGACTGTAGCAAATGCTTCAGCCTTATCTTTTGCACTGCTGTGCTGGGCTCCCCCATCATTGAGGATGGGGATATTTGTGGAGCCTCCTCCTCCAGTGAGTTGTTTAATTGCCCACCACCATTCATAACTGGATGCGGCAGGACTACAGAGCTTAGATCTGATCCATTGGTTGTGAATCACTTAGCTCTGTCTATCGCTTGCTGCATATGCTGTTGAGGGCATGCAAGTAGTTCTGTGTTATAGCTTCACAAGGTTGACACCTCATTTTTAGGTATGTCTGGTGCTCCTCCTGGTATGCCCTCCTGCACTCTTCGTTGAACCAGCTTTGATCCCTTTGATGATAATGGTAGAATGGGGGATATGCCGGGCCATGAGGTTACTGGGCATCATGGATGCCCAGTCTTGAGTTGCTAGATCTGTTTGAAATCTATCCCATTTAGCATGGTGGTAGTGCCACACAACACAATGGAGAGTATCCTCAATGTGAAGACAGGACTTTGTCTCCACAACCACTGTGTGGTGGTCACTCCTACCGATACTGTAATCGACAGATGCATCTGCAGCAGGCAGGTTGGTGAGGATGAGGTCTAGTATGTTTGGAGGAACAGCAACACTGGAGGCAACAAATGAACTCTGGAAACAGAGGAATTGGGGACAGAGACAGAGAAACTGCTGTATGGGGGAAGGAGAGATTCACTCCAGGCCAGGTAGGAGAAGGAGAGACTTGTCTGGGCCAGGTGGGGAAGGGGCAGACCTACTCTGGGCCTGGCCAGGTGGGAGGAGAGACTTGTTCGGGCTGGGTGGGGGAAGGGGAGACTGGCTGCTGGAACAGACTGGATGCAATGGTGTGGATGGGGATGTGGATGAAAAGACTCACTGCCCAGGATTGTGGGAGAGAGAGAGAGATTGTGATTGAGTAAATGTGTGGGGGAGTGTGTGCATGTGGGAGTGGGTGCATGTGTGTGTGGGAGAGAGTGAACGTGTGTGTGTGAGGGAGAGAGAGTGTGTGTGTGTATGTGTGTGTGTAAGAGGGTTATGTGTGCGCGTTGAAGATGGTGAGTGTGTGTTTGTGTGTCTTTGTATGCCAGTGTGTGGGGAAAATAGTGAGCGTTTGTGTGTGGGGGAGAGAGAGTGTGTGTGTGTGTGTGTGTGTGTATGTGTGTAAGAGGGTGTATGTGTGTGCGTTGAAGAGGGTGAGTGCGTGTTTGTGTGTCTGTGTATGCCAGTGTGTGGGGAATATAATGAGTGTTTGTGTGTGGAGGGAGAGAGTGTGTGTGTGTATGTGTGGAGGAGGTGGAAAAAGAGTGTGTGTGTGTGTGTTGGGGAGTGTGTGTGTGTGTGTGTGTGGCGGAGGGAGTGAGTGTGTGTGTGTAGGGGGAGAGAGTGAGTGTGTGTGTGTGTTGGGTAGAAAGTGAGTGTGTGTGTAGGGGGAGTGAGTGTGTCTGTGGGGGAGAGAGTGAGTGAGTGTTTGTGTATGTAGGGGAAGAGTGCGTTTGTGTGTGTGTGTTGAAGAAAGTGAGTCTGGGGGTTTGAAGGATGGAGTGAGTGCACTGTACAGCCAAGCAGCTCAATGTCCAGCAGCCTCAGCAGTGTTTCAATTGTAACCGCTTTGGACACTTTCGAAAGCTATGCAAAGCTAACACAACTAGATGCACAGGTGATCCCAAGATGATCCGCGAGGTCAAGGTAATACACCAAGAGGAAACACAGCCATGCGTTTAGATGAGGTCAAATATCAGGGATTTTTATTTTGGAAAGCGGACATCACGGATAATGATCGTCCCACAAACTTTAAATTGGACACGAAAGCCAGTGTTACGGTCCTCTCAGACAAGGAACCATGGCTGGTGATACAACTGCTGATGCCACTCACAACACATCTGTATGGAGCCAGCAGCATCAAACTCTCAATGAAAGGTACTCTGCAGGCAACATCCAGGTACAAAGACAAAGGAATACGAGAGACCTTGTTCATTGTCCACAACCAAGAATGTTGCCTTTAAAGCCGAAAAGCCTGTTGACCTCAACCTCCTACAGAAAATTGATGAGGTCAACCAGTAAGGGCCTGGTTCCAAACTTAAAAAGGAGTTCCGGAAACTCTTTACTGGATTGGCACAACTGAGGACCACATACCGTATTGCACTGAGGGAGGATGCTAAACCCGTGTGCCTGTTCACACCATTAAAAATGCCCCACCCAATCATGAAGCAAGTGCAGCAACAGCTGGACAAAATGACAAAAATGACTTTCATCTCCCCCATCACTCAGCCAACTGAATAGTGTTCCAGGATGATCCCAGTCCCAAAACCAAATGGGTCCATCCGTATCTGCATCGACTTGACACAGCTCAATAAAGCCATGATGAGAGAAGTCCACCCAGTGTCCTTGGAGACAAAAACAGAAATACCTGGAAAAACTCAACAGGTTTGGCAGCATCGGCAGAGAAGAGTAAAGTTGACGTTTTGAGTCCTCATGACCCTTCAACAGAACTAAGTAGAAATAGGAAAGGGGTGAAATATAAGCTGGTTTAAGGGGGTGGGGGGAAGAAGGAGGCGGGGGGTTGTTGGGACAAGCAAGCAGTGATAGGAGCAGATAACCAAAAGATGTCACAGACAAAAGAACAAAGAGGTGTTGAAGGTGGTGATATTATCTAAAAGAATGTGTTAATTAAGAATAGAGAGCAGGACAAGCAAGGTAGCTCTAGGGGGGGTGGGGTGAAATAAACCATGGGTGGAATACATTTAAAACATCAACGTTGCTCTTCTCCGCCGATGCTGCCAGACCTGCTGAGTTTTTCCAGGTATTTCTGTTTTTGATTTGGATTTCCAGCATCTGCAGATTTTTGTTTTTATCTCAGTGTCCTTGGAGGATGGCAGCCTGACCAAGCTCTCGAAAAGCACAGTGCTTTCAAAGCTCGATGTGAACAGCAGTTTTTGGCAACTTTCACTAGACAAAAAGTCCAGATTGCTGACCACATTCATCAACCCCTCTGGCAAATTCTGCTTCAGCTGCTTACCATTCAGAATCACGTAAATCTTTCAACGCATGAAGTCGGCCATTTTGCAAGCCTTGATGATGTTATCTGCCCACCGCACAACAGTGGCAGAACATGACAAAATACTCACAGTGGTCCTAGAACATTTGCAGGAAGCAGGGCTGACACTGAATGAGAAATACAAATTCTCAAAGATCACTCTTTGGTTCTTGGGGCACATCATCAACACCAAAGGCATCACGGTAGACTCACAAATAACAAAAGCTATCAGCAAGCTCCCAACCCCATCCTTGAATCCGGACCTCTAGAGATTCCTGGCTTGGTGAAATAGTTGGCAAAATTTTAACCCAATCTGGCACAGGTCACAGAACCCCTCCAGCACCTTCTCAAGAAAGACCAGGCATGGTGCTGGGGCACGAACCAATAGCAAGCATTTGGTTGCAACAATGCTATACTGCTCTCTACCAATATCCTGGCCCATTATGACCCATTCCTGCCCACCACCATAATGCGGAGGCCTTGGAGCAGTCTTATTTCAGGAACAACTAGATGGATGTGGCCACCCAGTGTATTATGCTTCCAGAGGACTGTCAGACACAGAGACAGGATATGCTGTGAGCAAAAAAGAAACTCTCACAGTCACATGGGCATACGAGAAGTTTTTGGGCTACGTTATTGGCCTAAAGGTCACCATTGAAATAGACCATAAGCTACTGGTCTCACTGCTAGATCAGTAAGAGCTGGCAAAGATACCCCCCAGAATCCAGAGATTCTGTCTGCACATTATGAGGTGCACATATGAGATGGTATATGTTGAGGGAAAAAAACCAAAACAATGGCGGATACACTTTCCAGTGTCACAGCGGACCTTCCAACAAAACTGATGTCAATCTGATCGAGCAGCTTGAATCATTCTTCCAATTGGTGTGGAGACACCTCTAGCTACCACAGGAAAACTCCATCAAATCCACCAGGAACAAATGTGAGATGAGGAGTGTGCCTACATCTGCTGTTACTGTCAACAAGGGTGGCCATAGCAGAGACCAAGTGGTACTACCATGGAGACTTGGTTTGAACTACAGAAGCACGTTAACATCATCAATGATGTGCTGGTGTACAACAAGCGGCTGGTCATTCCAGCCTCACTTTAGCCGGAGATCCTCCAAAAAATACACTAGGGACACTGGGCATTACCAAATGCAGGGCACGTGCCTGATCCTCAGTGGTGGCCAGCCATTTTCAAGGGCAATTGAGGACATGATAGTGAGTTTCCAGGTGTGTGCACTACACAAGCACGACCAGAGGGAGCCCCTTATTCTCCCACAGTTCCCAACCAGGATGTGAGCGGTTGGGCATCAATTTATTCATCTTCAATGGCAGATCCCTTCTTATTTTGGTGGACTACTTCTCCCTTTTCCCTATGGATTAAGGTGAAGCAATTGTACATGACAACCACAGAGGCAGTGGTGTGAGTGTTGAAGGAGATGTTCATGAGTCGTGAGTCATTGCATCCCGAACTGACAGTATCGGATAACAGTCCACAATTTGCAAAGGAATACGTCACCCAATTTGCCATCATTTACAGCTTTCAGCACCATACCAGCTCCCCAAGATACCCACAGTCAAACAGTGAGGCAGAAAGAGGGGTGTGCACTATAAAAGCTTTCCTGAGGAAGAACAACAATTTACCAACAGCACTACTAACTTACAGGTCCAACCCACTACAATGCGACTTAGCACCATCTGAACACCTGATGGGCAGAAAACTGCGCACACAACTCCCAATCCTGCTAAAGAAACTAATACCAGGGTTGGCAGCCAAAGATTACCAAAACATCCAGGACAGAGAGCAGTCCTAAGGCAGAAGCAGGCTTCAGCCCATGACAAAAGGTAATGCACCAGACACTTGCCGCATTTACACAAGATGACAGGGTCTAGATTCAGGACCTTGATAGAGATTATTGTCTGAACAGCCACGGTCATAGCTTGTCAGTACTCCAGAAGATACAGTCAGGAGGAACAAGAGGAGCCTTCTCCTCATCTCTCGAAGTGATCCTCCCACTATACATTGGAGAGAAGTTGAAGACAACTAAATGCCAGAACGACCACATTCAAAGCAACCTCCTATTCAACAAGATTTGCCCAGTACAACTGAGTCAACCACTCCACCAACTGTTACAAAGACAAGATCTGGAAGAATTATAAAGCCTCCTGACCACTTGAAACTGTAAATAAAGAGATTGTGGGGGGGAGGGGGGCGTGGAGGGGGTGGGTTGGAAAAGGGGTGGTAGAAGTAATGTAAATGTGTTGGATGAACAGGAATGCATTGTAACTATGTCAGATAAAGAGTCAGGGGAGGTGTAATACAAGAGTCTGGCGTAGAAAGTGTTAACCTGGGACTGGTTACGTTGTTGCTCACATGGTGATGTAAAGAAACACATGACCCCAGTCTAGAGAGCAGTCTCGGACTGGACAGAGACGTGTAGAGGCAAGGAGCTTCGGCTTATACGTTTATACGTACATAGTTTTGAGTAGTTAATAAACACTTACTGTTAAACTATACAATACTCAGAACTTATCAGAAATATTAGGGAATCAAGGGGCTAGTGAGAAGGAGGAATTGAAGGAAATTGGTATTACTGAAAAAACAGAAATTAATGGGACTAAAAGCCAATAAATCCCCAGGGCCTGATAATCTACATCCCAGGGTACTAAAGAAGGTAGCCATGGAAATAGTGAATGCATTGGTTGTCATTTTTCAAATTCTGTAATTCTGGAACAGTCCCAGCAGATTGGAGGGTGGCAAATGTAACCCCACTATTTTAAAAAGGAGGGTGAAAACAGTGACTTACAGACTGGTTAGCCTAACATCAGTAGTTGGGAAAATACTAGTCTATTATGAAGGATATGATAACAGGACACTCAGAAAATATCAGTGGGATTAGACAAAGTCAACATGGATTTATGAAAGGGAAATCATGTTTGACAAACTTACTGGGGTTTTTTGAGGACATAACTAGCAGAATAGGTAAGGAAGAACCAGTGGATGTGGTGTATTTGTATTTTCCTAAAGCTTTTGATAAAATCCCACATAAGAAGTTAGTGTGTAAAATTAAAGCACATGGGATTGGGGATAATATATTGGCATGGATTGAGAATTGGTTAGCAGATAGGAAACAGAGAGTAGGAATAAATGGATCTTTTTCAGAATGGCAGCCGGTGACTAGTGGGGTACTGTAGGGATCAGCGCTTAGGCCCCAGCTATTCACAAAATAAATCAATGATTTGGATGAGGGAACCAAATGTAATATTTCCAAGTTTGCTGATGACAAAAAACTAAATGGGAATGTGAGTGGTGAGGCAGATGTTAAGAGGCTTCAGGCAATTTAATCAAGTTGAGTAAGTGGGCAAATACATGGCAGATGCAATATAGTGTGGATAAGTGTGAAGTTATCTACTTTGGTAAAATAAAAACAGAATGGCAGAGTATTATTTAAATGATGATAGATTGGAAAATGTTGACATGCAAAGGGACCTGGGTGTCCTTGAACACCAATCACCAAAAGCAAGCATGCAGGTCCAGCAAGCAGATAAGATGGCAAATGGTATGTTGGCCTTCATTGCAAGAGGACTCGAGTGCAGGAGTGAGGATAAGTTACTGCAGATATACAGGACCTTGGTGAGACAACACCTGGAGTATTATGTGCAGTTTTGGTCTCCTTATCTAAGAAAGGATATACTTGCCATTGAGGGCTCACCAGACTGATTCCTGGGATAGCAGAATTGTCGTATGAGGAGAGATTGGGTCAACTAGGCCTGTATTCACTGGAGTTTAGAAGAATGAGAGAGGATCTCATTGAAAGGTATAAAATTCTGACAGAGCTGGACAGACTGAATGCAGGGATGATGTTTCCTCTGGCTGGGGGGATCCAGAACAAGGGGTCATAATCTCAGGATACAGGGTAGGCCATTTAGAACTGAGGTGAGGAGAAACTTCTTCACTCAGGATAGTGAAACTGTGGAATTCTCTACCGCAGAGGGTTATGGAGGCCAAGTCTCAGAATATATTTAAGAAGGAAATAGATTTCTAGACTCTAAAGGCATCAAGAGGTATGGGGAGAGAGCGGGAGTATGGCATTTAGATAGAGGATCAGCCATGATCATATTGAATGGTGCATCAGGCTCAAAGGGCCGAATGACCTACTCCTGCTCCTTTTTTCTATGTTTCGAAGTTTGTTCATGAGACCATTGAACTACACACAACATTTTACAACAGGAGATAATATAGTCAAAGAAATAGACTCTGTTCCATATGGCTGCAACCGGGACTTTCGAATACTGTGTTGCCTGCCCAATACTAGGGGTAAAGACATCTGGTAACAGTTGGAGATGAACTTGGAATAGGCAGGGCTGTATCCAATTGATGTGGTCTACATAGGAAGCAATGACATCGTTAAAACTAGGAATGATGCTCTACTAAGAGAGTTTGAGGAGTTAGGGTGAAAAATTAAATGGCAATTTCAAAGTAATAATCTGTGGATGGTCACCTGAGCAAAGTACCAATTGGCATAGGATCAACAGATTAGAGAACATCCGCCCTCACGCCTTCTCCTCCCTCCCAGAAACATGATAGGGTCCCCCTTGTCCTCACTTATCATCCCACCAGCCTCTGCATTCAAAGGATCATCCTCCGCCATTTCCGCCAACTCCAGCATGATGTCACCACCAAACACATCTTCCCTTCACCCCCACTGTCGGCATTCGGTAGGGATTGTTCCCTCCGGGACACCCTGGTCCACTCCTCCATCACCCCCTACTCCCCAACCCCCACCGATGGCACCACTCCATGCCCACACAAAAGATGTAACACCTGCCCCTTCACTTCCACTCTCCTCACCGTCCAAGGGCCCAAACACTCCTTTCAAGTAAAGCAACATTTCACTTGCATTTCCCCCAACTTAGTCTACTGCATTCATTGCTCCCAATGCGGTCTCCTCTACATTGGAGAGACCAAACGTAAACTGGGCGACCGCTTTGCAGAACACCTTCAGTCTGTCCGCAAGAATGACCCAAACCTCCCTGTCGCTTGCCATTTCAACACTCCACCCTGCTCTCTTGCCCACATGTCTGTCCTTGGCTTGCTGCATTGTTCCAGTGAAGCCCAACGCAAACTGGAGGAACAACACCTCATCTTCCGACTAGGCACTTTACAGCCTTCCGGACTGAATACTGAATTCAACAACTTTAGGTCTTGACCTCCCCCCTCCATCCCCACCCCCCTTTCTGTTTCTTCCCCCTTCCTTTTGTTTTTTTCCAATAAATTATATAGATTTTTCTTTTTCCCACCTATTTCCATTATTTTAAAATATTTTTAAATCTTTTATGCTCCCCCCACCCCCACTAGAGCTATACCTTGAGTGCCCTACCATCCATTCGTAATTAGCACATTCGTTTAGATAATATCACCAACTTCGACACCTAGTTGTTCTTTTGTTCTGCTCTCTGTGACATCTTTTGATGATCTGCTTCTATCACTGCTTTTGCCTACAACCACACCACCCCCCTCCACTTCTCTCCCCCCACCCAACCCCACCCCCCCAACCACTTTAAACCAGCTTATATTGCACCCCTTCCTGGGATTCGCCTAGTTCTGTCGAAGGGTCATGAGGACTCAAAACGTCAACTCTTTTCTTCTCCGCCGATGCTGCCAGACCTGCTGAGTTTTTCCAGGTAATTCTGTTTTTTTTTTGAAATTAGAGAACAAAGCGCGTAGCTCAAAGAGTGGTGTGCAAAGGAGAGGTTTTGATTCATGGAGAACTGGCTCCCGTACTGGGGAAAAAGGGAGCTGTTCCATTAGGGTGGGTTCCACTTAAACCGAACTGGGATCACTGGCCTTGCAAATCATATGTCCAGGGCTGTAGACAGGACTTTAAACTAAAAGAGGTGGGGGAAGGGGCCAAGTGAAGGGAGATTTAGAAATCTAAAGATAAAAGTCAAGGTATAAAGCAGTGTAACAATTTAAGTAAAGGGAAGCCACATGGGAAGGGACAGTGAGTTTAAAAGTAATAACGCATCAGTAAACAACGTCCATGTAAAGATTAATAGTTAGAAAATAAAAATAAAGACTCTTTATCTGAATGCACTAAGCATTCGCAATAAGATAGATAAACTTGTGACACAAATGGAGATATCTGGTTTAAATCTAATCGCTATTACAGAGACATGGAGCTGAATTATACAGGGTGCCAGGTTCCTCACCCCTTGGCTATGTTGTCAGGATGGGGAGCCCATCAAAACAAACACCAGCTGCTCTGCAGCAATTTAACGGCCAATTGGCTGTTGATATTCTGGAGGTGGGACTTGAGCCCTCCTGGATAAGGAAGGCTTGCTTCAAAGAGCTGTTGGCCAATCAGAGGCTGGCAGCTCTCCAGCACTTAGGAACAAATGCACTGGACCCAGGATTTGGGTAACTGAGGATCTCCTGGTGTTGTGATACACTTTTAAGTGGATGTGGTTATATTTTCTGTATACATTTCTAGAGTGGAAATGATGTTATGTATCATGTGGCTCTGGCTCAGACTCAGCCTCAGTTGGCTGTAAAGGAGCAGCTGGATCAGACATGTGTACAAGTCCTCCTACATTGTAATGCTGCTACCAACTCCACAACTCCTTAATAAATGAACCTACATAATTATGTGTTAACTAATCCCGTACGTGTGGTTGGTGCCTTGATGTTTATTTGTTAGTTAGCACAAGGAGAAGAGAGCACAACTGTCAGGGCCAAGCTGGCAGGCCCCTGCGAGGATGGGGCGAGGGGGATAGGGGACTGGGGTTTGAGATCCTCTGGGAAAAATTGAAAATAATACGATTGAGTTCTATATTAAGTTGACGAAAGCTGTGAGGAGGACACATAGAGGCTTATGAGAGAGATATATATAGGTTAAGTGAATGGGCAATAAGGTGGCAGTTGCAGTATAATGTGGGGAAGTGTGAAGTAACTTACTATGGTAGTCAGAGAAGAAAAGCAGAATATTTTTTAAAAACCATGACACTTCTAAATGTTGATGTTTAGAGAGACTTGAGCGTACTCATACAATGAATACAAAAAGTTAACATGCAGGTACAACAATAAATTAGGAAGAGAAGGTTGGCCTTTATTGCCAAGAATAAGGAAGTATTGCTACCATTTAACAGGGCTTTGTGAGACTACACATGGAATACTCAGTGCAGTTTTGCTCTCCATATTTAAGGAAAGATATTCTTGCGTTGGAGGCAGTGCAATGGAGGTTCACTGGATTAGTCCCTGGGTGACAGGATTGTCCTATGGTGAGGCTGAGCAAATTGGGCCTATACTTTCTGGAGATTAGAAGAATGAGAGGTGATCTAATTGAAATATACAAGAACCTGAAGGGGATTGATGAGATAGACACTGAGAGATTGCTTCCCCTGGCTGGGAAATTTAGAACACAAGTTCAGGATCAGGACTTAGATGAGGAAAATTCCTTACTTCAGAACTGTGAATCTTTAGAATTCTCTACCTCAAAGGGTTGAATATAATTAAGATTTTTGATCTCTCGGGGAATCGAGGAATATGGGAACAGGCAAGAAAGTGGAATTGAGGCAAAAGATCAACTATGATTATATTGAATGGCCGAAGAGGCTCAAGGGTCTGTATAGTCCTGCTCTAATTTCCCATATTGTTATATATGAAATCCTCCAATCAGGTTTCCATCCATGCCACAGTACTAAAATGTCACCTACCAAAGTCACAAATAATATCTTTAGTGACTATGACAAAGGTAAACTATCCTCCTTGTCTATCTCGATCTGTCTTCAACCATTGACACTGTTGATCATACCATTGTTGTCCAACCAGCATCATCCAGCTGGGAAGGAATGCAATCACCTGCCTCCATTGTTACAATCCTTGTAGAGACCTTCTATTTCTCATCTACATGCTGCCTCTTGGTGACATCATCCAAAAACACATTGTCAGTTCCATGGATATGCTGACAATAGCCTCACCATCACCTTTCTCAATCCCACCTCTGTCTCTTGTTACAACCATACCTGATGTTATTTGCTGAACAAGCCAAATGCCAGAGGGAAACTTACCTTACTGATCATGACTTTTTTTGTATTTTGAAAACGAGGGAACAAACTACTGATCCCAGAAGCATAGAATCCTAGTAACACTTTTAAGATTTTAAAATATGACCACAAGACCATAAGATGTAGTAGCAGATGTAGGACATTCAGCCCATTCAGTCTGTTCTGCCATGTAATGAGATCATGGCTGATCTGGTAATCCTCAACTCCACTTTCCTGCTTTTTCCACATAACCCTTGATTCCCTTACTGATTAAAAATCTGTCTATCTCCACCTTGAATATACTTAGCGAATCAGCCTCTACAGCCTTCTGGGGTAAAGAATTCCACAGATTAACTACCCTCTGAGAGAAGAAATTCCTCCTCATCTCTGTTTTAAATGGGTGCCCCCTTACTCTGAGATTATGCCCTCTGGTCCTAGGCTCTCACACAAGGTGAGACAACCTCTCAGCAACTACCCTGTCAAGCCCCCATAAGAATCATATATGTTTCAAATAAGGTCACCTCTCATTCTTCTAAACTCTAATGAGTACAGGTCCAACATACTTAATCTCTCCTCATAAGAAAATCCCTCTATACCTGGAATCAATCTAGTGAACCTTCTCTGGACTGCCTCCAATGCCAGTATATCTTTCCTCAGATAAGGGGACCAGAACTGTTCACAGTATTCTAGGTGTGGTCTAACTAGCGCCCTGTATAGTTTTAGCAAGACTTCCCTGTTTTTATAAAAACAAAAAAACTGCGGATGCTGGAAATCCAAAACAAAAACAGAATTACCTGGAAAAACTCAGCAGGTCTGGCAGCATCGGCGGAGAAGAACAAAGTTGACGTTTCGAGTCCTCGTGACCCTTCAACAGGACTAAGTAAAAATAGGAAAGGGGTGAAATATAAGCTGGTTTAAGGTGGGGGGGGGGTGGTGGGGGGAGATAAGTGAGGGGGTGGGGTGTGGTTGTAGGGACAAGCAAACAGTGATAGGAGCAGATAATCAAAAGATGTCACAAACAAAAGAACGAAGAGGTGTTGAAGGTGGTGATAGTTTCTAAAAGAATGTGCTAATTAAGAATGGATAGCAGGACACGCAAGGTACAGCTCTAGTGGGGGTGGGGTGAAATAAGACTAAAAGGGCATAAAAGGTATAGATTTAAAAATAATGGAAATAGGTTGGAAAAGAAAAATCTATATAAATTATTGGAAAAAACAAAAGGGAGGGGGAAGAAATGGAAAGGGGGTGGGGATGGAGGAGGGAGTTCAAGATCCAAAGTTGTTGAATTCAAAATTCAGCCCAGAAGGCTGTAAAGTGCCTAGTCGGAAGATGAGGTGCTGTTCCTCCAGTTTGCGTTGAGCTTCACTGGAAAATTGCAGCAAGCCAAGGACAGAAAAGTGAGCAAGAGAGCAGGGTGGAGTGTTGAAATAGCAAGCGACAGGGAGGTCTGGGTCATTCTTGCGGACAGACCGAAGGTGTTCTGCAAAGTGGTCGCCCAGTCTGCGTTTGGTCTCTCCAATGTAGAGGAGACTGCATTGGGAGCAACGAATGCAGTAGACTAAGTTGGGGGAAATGCAAGTGAAATGCTGTTTCACTTGAAAGGAGTGTTTGGGCCCTTGGACGGTGAGGAGAGAGGAAGTGAAGGGGCAGGTGTTGCATCTTTTGCGTATGCATGGGGAGGTGCCATAGGTGGGGGTTGAGGAGTAGGGGGTGATGGAGTGGACCAGGGTGTCCCGGAGGGAACGATCCCTACCGAATGCCACCGGGGGCGGGTGGTGAAGGGAAGATGTGTTTGGTGGTGGCATCATGCTGGAGTTGGTGGAAATGATGGAGGATGATCCTTCTCTTTGAAATAAAGGCCAACATTCCATTTGCCTTCCCTATTACCTGTTGAACTTGTATGTTAGCTTTTTGGGATTCATGCACGAGGACTCCCAAATCCCGCTGTGCTGCAATCTTTCTTCATTTACATAATATTCAGCTCCTCTATTTTTCCTGCCAAAGTGCATAATCTCACATTTTCCCACATTATATTCCATCTGCCACTTTTTTGCCTACTCACTTAACCTGTCTATATCCCTCTGTAGACTCCTTGTGTCATCCTCACCACTTGCCTTCTCACCTATTTTTGTATCATCCGCAAATTTGGCAATAGTACATTCAATTCCCTCATCTAAATCATTAATAGATACTGTAAATAATTGAGGCCCCAGCACTGATCCCTGTGGCACACCATTAGTTACAGGTTGCCACCCTGAAACTGTCCCCCTTATCCCAACTCTCTCCATTAGTTAGCCAATCCTCTATTCATGCTAATATGCTACCCTCAACGCCCTGGGCTCTTATCTTATTAAGTAGCCTTACATGCAGTACCTTCTTGAACGCCTTTTGGAAATCCAAATATATTACATCTGCTGGTTCCCCTTTATTTATCCTGCTAGTTACTTCCTCAAACAATTCTAATAAATTTGTCAGGTCAGGCATGATTTCCCCTTCATGAAGCCATGCTGACTCTGCTTTAATTAAATTATGTTGTTCTAAATGCTCTGCTATTACATCCTTTATAATAGACTCTAACATTTTCCCAATGACAGATGTTAAACTAACTGGGCTATAGTTACCTTTTTTTGTCTCCCTCCCTTTGTGAATAAGGCTGTTACATTAGCAGTTTTCCAATCCTCTGGGACTTTTCCAGCATCTAAGGATTCTTGGAAGATTACTACCAGTGCATCCACTATCTCAGTAGCTACTTCCTTTAATATCCTAGGATGCAACCCATCTGGTCCAGGGGACTTATTGGCCTTTAGCCCCATTAATTTTCCTAGTACTTTTTCTCTAGTAATAGTTATTGTATTTACTTCCTCCCTCTCTTTTGCCCCTTGATTATTTAGTATTAGAATGCTATTAGTATCTTCTACCATGAAGACTGATACAAAGCATTTTTTCAATTCCTCTGCCATTTCCAGGTTCCCCACTATTATTTCCCCAGCCTCATTCTGTCAGGGGCCAAAGTTCACTTTGGTCTCTCTCTTCCTTTTTATATATTTAAAGAGGCTCTTACTGTCCATTTTTATATTACTTACTAGTTTACACTCAAAGTTTATTTTCTCCCTCTTTATTATTTTTTGGTCATCTTTTGTTGGTTTTTAAAACTTTCCCAATCTTCTGGCTTACCACTAATCTTTGCCACATTATATATTTTTTCTTTCAATTTCATACCATCCTTAAGTTCTGTGGTTAAACGTGGTTGATTTATCCCTTTTCTTGAATCCTTCTTCCTCACTGGGATACATCTTTGTTGTGAGACATGATCTATTTTCTTAAATGTCTGCCATTGTTCACCAACCGTTTTTTCTGCTAAAATTCTATCCCAGTCCACTCCAGCCAACTCTGCCCGCATTCCTTTGCAATTACCCTTATTTAAGTTTAGCACAGTTGCTTCTGACCCAGGTGTCTCACCCTCAAACTAAATGCTAAATTCTACCATATTATAGTCACCGTTTCCTCAGGCATCTTTTACTCTAAGATAATTCATTAAACCTGCCTCATTACACATGACCAAATCCAAAATAGCCTGATCCCTAGTTGGATCCACAACATATTGTTCTAGGAAACTGTCCTAAATACACTCTATGAATTCTTGCTCGTGACTACCTCTGCCAATTTAATTTTCCCAATCTACATGAAGATTAAAGTCACCTGTGATGAATGTACTGCCTTTTTTACATGCCCTCATTATCTCCTGATTTATTCTCTGTCCTACAATATAGCTACAGTTAGGGGGCCTATAGACCACTCCCACCAGTGTCTTCTTTTCCTTGTTATTTCTTACCTCCACCCATATGGATTCTACATCTTCCAATCCAAGATCTTTTCTTGCTATCGTACTTATTCCATCTCGTCCTAACAGAGCTACCCCACCACCCTTTCCTTCCTGCCTGTCCTTTTGCAAAGTCACATACCCCTGAATATTTAGTTCACAGCTTTTGATCTCCTTATAACTACATCTCTGTAATGGGTATAAGATCATACCCATTAATCTCTATTTGTGCCATTAATTCATTTATTTTGTTCCGAATACTGTGTGCATTTAAGTAAAGAGCCATTAATTTTGCCTTTTTACCATTTGTTTCTCCTTTGGCCCTACTTGCTGCTGATTTATTATGTTTGCACACTCTGGTATCATTACCTAAATAGCTGCCCTGCAATGCTGCCATGTCCTTTTGCTTTATAAGCCTACGTGGTCCCTTTCCAGAACCCTCCCCCATCTGATCCGTTGGTTGTGGGATCGCTTTGCTCTGTCTATCACAAGCTACTTATGCTGTTTGGCGTGCAAGTAATCCTGAGTTGTAGCTTAAACAGGTTGACACCTTATTTTTAGGTATTCCCAGTGTTGCTTCTGGCATGCACCTCTGCACTCTTCATTGAAGCAGATTTGATCCCCGGCTTGGGAATGTAATGGTAGAATGAGGGACATGCCAGGCCATGAGGTTACAGATTGTGTTTTGTATACAATTCTGTTACTGCTGAAGGTTCACAGTGCCTCATAAATGCCTAGTTTTGAATTGCTAGATCTGTTTGAAATCTGTGGCATTTAGCATAGTGATAGTGCCACTAATGCGATGGACAGTATCCTCAATGTGAAGATGCAACTTCGTCTCCACATGGACTGTGTGATGGTCATGCCTACCAATAATGTCATACTATCAACTATCAATACTGTTAATACAACACCGAGATCTCCTTATTTTCTAATGAGTATATGATCTCCTTATTCTTCCTACCAAAATGTACCATTTATACACACATACCTATGTTGAAATTAATTTGCCATTTAAATACACAGAATGGGTGGCAAGTTATTAATGGCTTCTTGTATTTTGTTGCATTATTCCTCAACATTAACTTAATCCCTTATTTGGTTTATTCCATGATTTTTGATACTCCTACTTCTGATTCTCAAATCTATTTAAATAATGGTGGTCCCAGCAGTAATCCTATGGATCACCACTCCCCAACTTCCCCCAGTCTGAGTCACTACAATCATCCCTGCTCTCTATAAGGGTTAAAGGATGTGTGTACACTTATTTGGCATCAGGTATGGACTGTATGCCATTTTGGCTAATGATGCCACACCAGTGTCCATTAACTCCCTCAGAATAATAATTAGTGGCTCATAAATATCCTCCCTGATCTCTCTCAGCAATCTTGGATAAAGATTATATCCTGGGGATTCTTTCATGTATATTTTCCTAGACTCCTTCAACACGACTGCCCCATCCCAGCACCTCGCCCCTAGCCACCCTACACCCCCCTCACTAAGGTTAAATGATTCTCGATTGTTGCCTCAATGTTCTTCACAAAGTTTTGTGGTTTCTACTTGCTTTGGGTGCAGTCCAGCTTCCTTCCCATTATTTGTAATGAAGGAAAATGCTTGATCACTCGCACACAATTCTGCTGTGCATCTTTATGTGTTTTGTATAACAATGGCTCTTGAAGCAGACGACAGCAGGAGCTGCAACAGAATGCAATTTCTCATCTAATAGATGTAGAGTAAAGGGCTAATAGTTATGTTAATTAGACAGTGATGTTAATGATGATGTAAGCATGACATAGAGATAACTTAGAGACACCAAAGGAGCAAGACACAGAACATCTTGTGTCTAGAGAATAATGTACTTACCATGACATCTTGGATGTAAGTAGTGTGAATAAACAGTTTTAAGAAAAACTAAGTACTGACTATCTACAAGTCAATCCTAGAGTAAGAGAAACGTCATCGAGCTAGAAGACAACGCAAGTAAAGGGCACAAGCCAAACCAATAGATGATCTGCCAATCCAAAGCATGCCTCATTCCTGCAGCTTGCTCACCTAGGCTGAACCAGAAACTCAGCTGGTTTTAGTAATCGTGAACTCAGGTAGGTGTTATTCCTATCATGTTCACCTTCTGTTGGTTCCAACACCAAATCACTCCATGTCTCACATTAAGTTTGTATGTATAGCATATTTCTTAATGGACTACAAGATTGAGGGAAGGTAATATTTGGTTAGGATCAAACTCGCTGAGACAAGGAAATTAAGGATAGTATCAAATTAAAAGAAGACATATAATGTGGCAACATTAGTGGTAAGGCAGTTTTGAAGTTTTAAAAACCAAAAGAAATGACCAAAAAAAATAAAGATGGAGGAAATAAACCTTGAGGATAAACTAGGAAGTAATATAAAACTGAACAGTAAGAGCTTCTTTAAATATATAAAAAGAAAGAGAGAGACCAAAGTGAACATAGGCCCCTTACAGAATGAGGCTGGAGAAATAATAATCAGGAACCAGGAAGTGAGAGGAGTTGAATAAATACTTTGCTTCAGTCTTCACTGTGGAAGTCATTAATAGCATTCCAATACTAAATAATCAAGGGGCAAAAGAGGGGGAGAAAATAAATACAATAGCTATCACTAGAGAAAAAGTACTCAGGAAACTAATGGGGCTAAAAGCCGATAAGTTCCCTGGACCTGATAGATTGCATCCTAGGATATTAAAGTAAGTAGCTACTGAGAGAGTGGATGCACTGGTAGTAATTTTCCAAGAATCCTTAGATTCTGGAAAAGTTCCAGAGGATTGGAAAACTGCTAATGTAACACCCTTATTCACAAAGAAAGGGAGACAATAAAACAGGTAACTATAAGCCAGTTAGCTTAACATTTGTCATTAGAAAAATGTTAGAGTCTACTGTAAAGCATGTAAAAGCAGAGCATTTAGAATTACATAATCTAATTAAAGCAGAGTCAGCATGGCTTCATGAAGAGGAAATCATGCCTGACCTGACAAATTTATTAGAATCCTTTAAGCAGGTAACAAGCAGGATAGATAAAGGGGAACCAGTAGATGTAATATATTTGGATTTCCAAAAGACGTTCGATAAGGTACCGCATGTAAGGCAACTTAATAAGATAAGAAGCCATGGTGTTGGGGGTAGTATATTAGCATGAATAAAGGATTGGCTAACTAATAGAAGACAGAGAGTTGGGATAAGGGGACATTTCCAGGGTGGCAACCTGTAACTAGTGGTATGCCACAGGGATCAGTGCTGGGGCCTCAATTATTTACAATATCTATTAATGACTTAGATGAGGGAAGTGAATGTACTATTGCCAAATTTACGGATGATACAAAAATAAGTGAGAAGGCAAGTGGTGAGGATGACACAAGGAGTCTACAGAGGGATATAGACAGGTTAAGTGAATAGGCAAAATAGTGGCAGATGGAATATAATGTGGGAAAATGTGAGGTCTTGCACTTTGGCAGGAAGTATAGAGGAGCTGAATATTATTTAAATGGAGCAAGACTGCAGTAGACTGCAGTACAGGGGGATTTGGGAGTCCTCGTGCATGAATCCCAAAATGCTAACATACAAGTTCAACAGGTAATAGGGAAGGCAAATTGAAAGTTGGCCTTTATTTCAACAGGAATTCAGTATAAAAATAGGGAAGTCTTGCTAAAACTATACAGGGCACTAGTTAGACCACAGCTAGAATACTGTGAACAGTGAAACATATAAGATTCTCAGGGAGCTTGACAGGGTAGATGCTGAGAGGCTGTTTCCCCTTGTGGGAGAATCTAGGACCAGAGAGTATAATCTCAGAGTAAGGGGTCGCCTATTTAAAACAGAGGTGAGGAGAAATTTCTTCTCTCAGACTGTAGTTAATCTGTGGAATTCTTTACTGCAGAGGGCTGTAGAAGCTGAGTCGTTAAATCAAGGCGAAGATAGACAGATTTTTAATCAGTAATGAAATCAAGTGTTATGGGGAAAAGGCAGGAAAGTGGAGTTGAGGGTTATTCGATCAGACATGATCTCATTGAATGGCAGAGCAGACTCGATGGGCCAAATGGCCTATTTCTGCTCCTATGTCTTACATTGTTAAATTATGGACAAGTTTGCAGGCCTGGAGTATTTGGGGACAATCCCAAATGCCAAATTTTGTTGTCAATCGGTACCTCAAGCGCATTTGCAGACAAAACACGGAATGTAATCATGGAATGATTACAATACAGAAGGCAGCCATTCAGCCCATCATGTCCATGCTGGAACTTTGCAAGAGCAACCTAGCTAGTCCCGCCACCACGTGACCCGCGCACCTCCCCCCACCCCCCCCCCCGCCCCCCCCCACCTTTTCCCTGTAGCCCTGCAAAACTTTTCTCTTCAGGTGATTATCCAACTTCCTTTTGAAAGCTATGATTGAATCTGCCTCCAGCACACTCTAATGCAGTACATTCTAAATAAGTCCTAAACATTCACTGCATAAACATGTTTTTCCTCATGTCACCTCCTTTTGTTCTGCCAATACTTTAAATCTATGGCCTCTGGTTCTCGACACTTCTGCCAATGGGAACATTTGTGTTCTATTTACTCTGTCTGGACCCTTCATGATTTTGAATACCTGTATCAAATCTCCTCTCAACCATTCTCTTCTTTAAGAAGGACAACTCCAGCTTTTCCGGTCTATCCATGTAACTGACATTGCTCCTTCCTGGGAACATTTGCATAAATAATTTTTGCAGCCTCTGTAGAATCTTCACATCCTTCCTAAAGTGCAGAGTCCAAAATGGACACAATAATCCAGTTCTATGAAAATTCACCATAACTGCCCCGCATGTAAGAAAGTTATTCCAGGATCATCCTGGAATGTAGAGATAACCACAGGATTCTTTTCTCCACTGCAAACTGTCATCTTAAACCACCCGCTTGTCTCCTCCACCCTCACATCCAACAACAAGCGTAAGGAGCTCATGGACTTCCTTGTTATTAAGATTAAGACCATCAGGTTAGCTGCCTCTGCTTGTTCCTCCCTGTCACCAGCCCACCAGGACAACTTTTTCTGAAATGTTCCCATGCTGTAGCCCTGAACTCACATTTTGTTTCCCTCCTATCTCCCATTACACCCACTCCAAACTCGTCTGGTCGATGAGACCCACCTCCTGCTCCCTTAACCCTATTCACATTAAACTGCTGACCGCTCAATGTCCCCCAGTTGATCCCCATGTTAGCCAATAGTGTTAATGGTTCTGTCTCTTCAGACGTTGTCCCTCTCTCCCTCTCACCTTTAAATTTGCTCTCATCACCTCTCCCCTCAAAAAGCCTGATGCCACATGGGCTTGCAAAGAGCTTCTGACTACATCATCAACCTGAAAGTCACCATTGCAATAGATCATAAACCACTGGTCTCACTGCTAGACAAGAAGGAACTTGCAAAGATGTCCTCCCGAATTCCATTTGCATCTCATGAGATTCACATATGAGACAGTGTATATTCAAAGGAAACATCATATGACTGCAGACACAGTATCCAGGGCCACAGTCAACCTTCCTGTGACACATGATGTCAACCTGGCTGCGGAACTCAAATCGTACTGCCAATTGGTGAGGAGAGAACCACCAGTTACCACAGGGAAACTTCAGCAAATCTGCCAGGAGCAGATACAAGATGAGGGGTGCATCCAAAACTACCGAAACATTCAAGACTGAGAACTGTCCTCCATGCAATGGCAGCCGTCTGCCTACAATAGAAAGCGTCACACCAGAAACCTGCCACAGTTAGACAAAAGGTACAGGGTGTGAATCGGGGACCTTGAAAGAGAGGGTGTCATCGTCTTCAGAAACGATGACCAGCTAAGGTTATACCTCATCCATATACCAAAAGGTATAATCAGCAAGAACAGGAGGAGACTTCTCCTCATCCCTCGAGGCAAACCCCCTACTATATACTTGAGCATATTAGAAGGAGACAATCAAGTGCCTGAGACACAGATTACAACTCAAATTTCAAATCAACAAAGGTTGTTCAAATCAATGGAGCCTTCTACTCCGAATGTGACCAGAATGAGATCTGAAAGAATTGTCAAGCATCCAGACCATCTAAATTTATCAAGTCAGAGACTTGAGGGGGCAGAAGGGGTAGCACAACTGTAATGTAAAAATATTAGGTAAAGACTTGGGGGGTTGTAGTATAAGGATATCTGGCATAGCAAGGGTTTACGTGAAACTGGAAAACAGTACCGCCCACAGCGCAATGTAAAGAGACACATAATTTGATCTAGAGTCAGTTGTGGACTAGACAGAGACATGTGCAGAAGCAAGCATGGAATTAGCTCACAGCGTGGTCTATACCCTGTATATATGTACATACTTATGTATCTTCAATAAACAGTTAATGTTCAACCACAAGACTCAGAATGCCCTCGTGAGACCTACTGAACATACAACAGCTTCTGAAACCCTTATCATGTCTTTGTTACCTGTGGACTTAACTATTATAAAGCACTCCTGGCTGGTCTCTCACATTATACTCTTCACAAGCTTGAGGTCATCCAAAGCTCTGCTGCCTTTCTAAGTTGTACTAAGCCCTGCTTCTCTATCAGCCCTGTGCTCACTGACTCCCGTTTAAGCAAGGCCTTGATTTTAAGATTCTCATCTTTGTTTACAAATCCATCCATGGCCTCATCCCTCACTATCTCTGTAATTTCATCCAGCTCCACAACCCTCCAAGGTATCTGTACTTGTCTAATTCAGGTCCTTTGAGAAATCCCGATTTTAATTGCTTGATCATTGGGCACTATGCCTTCAAATGCCTAGGCTCTAAGCTCTGGAATTCCCACCCTACAGCTCTCTATCTCTCTATCCTGCCTTAAGACAATCCTTAAAATCTACCTCTTTGTCCAAGCTGCTATTCTACTATCTTCTTATGGGCTCAGTGTCACGTTTTGTTTAATAATACTCCTGTGAAGCACCGTGTTTTATTATGTTTTACTATGTTAAAGGCACTATATGAATATAAGTTGGTGTTACTGTTGTGGAACAGATTGGATTGGGGCCCATGACAAAGAAACCTGTACATGGTCAATGGGAAAAGATGCCTTGATGAACTGAGCTGTGTAATCTTTTTAGATCTAGTTTCTTGTGTTATTATCCTTTTAGTTCTGATGCTGCATTTTCTCAGGGTGGATACTGTATCGATCAACTGACCACCTCCTTATCATGTAATGTTGGGGAAGCTAGGCCTTGATTCTAACCTAACCTCTCCAATGGAACAGGGCGGTTTAGGTCTGATGACCATTTTAAACCCATTTATTTTACACTCTACTGAATAGGAAATAAAACTTTGCACAGTAAGGAGTGGGCATCTGATTGGAACCTGCTCCATTACCCCCAAGTGCGTTAAGTTAGAATTGAGGCTGATATGCGTAAAAAAAAAATTAAATTGACAAGAGGAATATGTTTTTAAAATGACATTTTTAAAAATAATTTGATGAATAAATTAAGGTTTCTCATAACTTTATTTGTATTTTTCTCCATGTTTCCTAGTTGTCCGGAAGATCTTTTTTTAAGGAGGAAAGAGCAGATCAAGAAGAACAAAGTTCATAATTAATCATAATACAAGTGCACATAGGACAGAAAGATGAGGATAGCAAATGTAGAATTAGAGTTAAAACAGTACAACAGAAATCTTCAAAAAGCAGATAGTCATTTTCTTTGTTATATGACAGATAAACCTAGTTATTAATAGCATGTAAGGACAAATGTATGTTATTAAGCTTTATTTTAAGTTGGAACACAGCATCTTGTAGGTGTTGTTGTGACTTTGCATGTGCCGGCTTAGTATGGCTGAAACCTTAATTAAACTCCTCTGATTGACGTTTATTGTTATTTACCTCAGGGCAGTTCTTTCCATTTATTACATTTTTTAATGATCCTCTTATAGAGGGACCTACTAACAGCCTGGTCATGTCTGGATGTGAACTTCAAAGCAAACCACATAACCAAGCACACTCAGGTCCTTTTGAATGAACAGAAGCAAATCTCAATCTTTCACCGGCTTTGTTCAAATTCATTTTTTGCCACTTGCTCTCCTTCCAAAATATCTTGCACATTCGCAAATACGCAAATCTACATAACTTGTATTCTTAAAGAAAGGGTATAATCTTTTTCAGCTGGTTCCCTTTCATGGGCTGGGATTTTACACAAGCTGGCAGGGAGGGGAAGGCAAGACTGGAAGCAGGTGGTGAAAGCCCCCCTCTTCTGACTTCCATTTCATGAATGATCTTATGTGGCCCGCTGGCAGGGTGGGCAACCATTCATCAGGTGAAGGTGGGAATATGGTGGCAGCCACATCGCCAGTTTACATGGGCAAATGTGTTTGCGCCATGTTGCAAGGGCTGCCAGCACCAGCACTAGCACTGTACCTCAAGCCATCTTCACTGCAACATTCAGCTTAGCAATCAACCTGTGAATGGTCAGTCCATCAGCCTGTTACCCTTCAGCCCACCAACCTGTGAACCTTCAGTCCATCAGCTTGTGGCCCTTCAGCCCATCAGCCAGTGACTCTTCAGCCCATCAATCAGCCTTTGACCTTTCAACCCAGCAGTAAGCCTGTGACCCTTTAGCCCACCAACCTGTGACCCTTGAGTCCATCAGCATGTGGCTCTTCAGCCCATCAGCCAGCCTTTGACCCTTCAGCCCAGCAGCCTGTGACCCCTCAGCCCAGCAGTCAGCCTTTGACCCTTCAGCCCATAAGCCTGTGACACTTCAGCCCAAACAGTCAGCCTGTTTCCCTTCAGTCTATCAGCCTCTGAAGAACCCCTGAGGAGACACACACATGTCGGCATGGCAGAAGGAAACTCCTGGGTGGTCCCATGATTCAGCGCTGACCCCCATCAGGTTCTCCAGTAGGCTACACGGGAAAGGGAGAGGTCATCTTCCCAGAGACAGGAGGAGACATTCCGCCTAACCAAGCAAGCCTGGATGGAGATTGCAGAGGAGATCAAAAGCTGTGGGGTCATCTGGATAACCTGACTACAGTCCCACAATCGTGTCAGTGACCTTACTGTTTTGCAACAGTGAGTAACAACCTTCAGTTCTCTTAGGGGGTCAGGAACTGGATATGTGTGAGGGTGCGGTTGCTGGGAAGGGACAGCCCACCATGTAATTAGAAATTGGTTGAGGTTGCAGCCTTCCCTTGGAAGTTCTGTCAAGGGGTACGAGCCTGGCACTGCCAACGCTCGCAAGGTGGTTCCAGAGTGGACCAAGGCCACAGAGGCAGCAGCCACAGTGCTTGCCAAGCAGGCATTGTGGTTGCTCACTGGGGCAACTAACATTGTTCTTTTGTGTTCCTGCAGGAGCACTATACTCAAAGCGCCAAGAAAAAGCCTGGACCAGTGGCAGATCCCAATTCTCACCATCCTGATGCCCATGGAGGAGGAGGCTCTAGAACTAGCAAGGCATCATGGCTTCCCTCACAGACTGTGAAGCCTGAGCGCAGTCACAGGACAGTAAGTAGCCTCATGCCTGGGTTCGAGAAAGCCTCAGGTAAGTACAAGGGTGTTACAGTTTTCCACCCCCCCCCCACCCCCGTACTGTTTTGCAGATCAAGCAAAGGGCTAGAGAAATGCCATCTCCAGGGTGCAGTCATCCACCTCTGAGGAGGAGGTGGGGACCTCAAAGGGTGCTATGTCATATCATTCCCTGCAACCTTCACCAGCATAGATCCTTTCACCTTGGTGGATATGCATTCATGATTAGATTTGGGATCAAAACCTGATGAAAACATCACTCACACGCCTGACCAGCTGACAGAGATTATGACAGCCAAGGTCACTGACAGTCGAAATAGTGTGCAAGGCTAGGTGCGTGTTGAGCTGCAGGCTGATGTCTCTGGAGTCATCAATAAAACAGCAGATGCTGGAAGTTCAGCAAGAAGTGCTTGAAGATCTGGTGGAGCTCCCTGAGGATATCCACACCCTGGTTCAGACATTGGAGAAGTCCATCCAGGCCATGAGTGCTGCCATTTCCCTCTCATCTGTATGCGTGGCCTCCTTCATCATGAGATTGGTGACACTCACGAAGAGCCAGATTTGGTAGATCAGTCAATGGCTGCAGGAGATGAACACAGACCTGCACAACACCTTGTGCTTGAGCTAAAATGAGCAATGGAAAGGTGAGAGGAGTGTGAGGCACCTGGATTTTCAACTAGGTCTTCATCCTTCAAATCAACAGGGAGGTACAGGTCTGCCTCACAAGGGAGGAGAAGCACCCGTCTTCAGAATCTGCAGAATCCTCTCAGGGTGTTACAAGCATTCACAGTGGCTCCTCAGTCCCTCTGCCTGTGCCACCATGGCCTCAAGTTACCATGGATGACAAAGGAGGCTCCTGCACCTGTGCAGGAATCCCTCAGCAAGCTGGGCATATCCATGCCTCAGGCAGCCAGAGGAAGGCTGCCTCCACGATCATACCAAGCCCCTGGCAGTAAGGCCAACAGCCTGGTCCCACCATAGCTGGCAGCAAAGGGGGAGCAGCACATAGGAGTACTTGTCAAAGCATTGAGAAACAACACTGGGGCCTCACAGGTTTTTCTGCTTGTGTCTGATGAGGTATGTAATAAGGGTCTTATTTGTTTCCTGCAAGTTTCCATCTATTGCTGGTGGCCCTCTGACAGTGCGGAGTGCCACGGGTTACCCCAATGTCTGACTGGGAGCAATTATAGCATGTGTGGTCACCTTTCACATATTGCAGAAGCAGCAGGTGGGAGTGGGCAAGAGGGCCTGGGCTTAGAGCAGACATTAATGGCAATAGTATAGATTGAATATGAACCTTTATTTGCTTGGATGGCTGCATTGGAAATGGTCATTCGAATCGAGTATATATGTGTGCCTCCCTTGCATCTATATCTTAGCACCCTCCATGTAGCCCCTCATGTAGATCAGGATAATGTGGTTGCTCATCAACTTCCTTGTTCTCATCCTCATCCTCATTTCATGATGCCTCGTGCTCCACTAATTCCTCATTGGCCAGGGCCTCCCCCTCTGCAGTGCCAGTTTGTGATATGCACAGCAAACCACCACAATCTGGGGGATGCTTGCTGGGGTGTATTCAATGCCCACTCAAACAATCTAGGCATCTGAATTTTATCTCCAGGAGACTATGGCCTGTTGAATGATGGCTCAGGTTGCCATGTGTCTCACGTTGTATCGCTACTCTGCCTCCGCCCTAGCGTTCCTCAATGGCGTCAGTAGCCATCTATTCAGTGAGTATCCTTTGTCAGCAAGAATCCAACCTTGAAGGCCTGAGGGAGGAGTTGAAAATCTGTGGCACCTGTGAATGCCTAAGTATGTCGGCATTGTGGCTGTTCCCAGAGTAAAGTGCATACACCTGTATATAGCTGCTGGTGGCGGTTGCAGACCAGTTGCACATTGATGGAATGGAATCCCTTCCTGCTAATGAAAGCCACTGGCTGGCCTGTGGGTAGTCTTGGTGGCCACATGTGTGCATTCTTTCAAATCTTACACTTGGCAGAATCCAGCAATGGCACTGGATCCTCTAGCTGTCTTGTTCTGATTGTCGATATCAGTTTGATAGTGGATATAAGAGGGCATTGGTCACTACCTTTATGCAGTGATGTATGGCTGATTGAGAGTTGCACCTCTGTCTCCAGTGGGTCCCTCTCCATATTTTGCAAGTGCTCGCTTTAATTTTATGGATTTGGTGCCTCCAGATGTTGGGCAGGGCAATGGTGAGGTTTTCAAAGGCAGATTGCCTCCATGCTTCGTGGCAGCCATACCATTGCTAGGTACATTAGTTATGCCTCGTCCGTAAAGTGTGCTTACAAAAGGAAGCTTGTTTTCTCACTTTGATGGGTTACATAATGATAGATCTTGGCTGTGTAAGATTGAGGCTGAGGTGTTCAGCTGTCTCCTCAGCATTATTAAAAGGTAAAGGTTTGGTGTGCAAGGAAAGATGCTGAAATATATTGACAAGATTCGTACATACTGGAACTCTATGTTCTCACTGTCATCCAGTAGGGTTTTCGCTCAATGAGCCAAAAATCACAGCCTTGTGCGCTCTATCTATCTTGAGTGTTGCCCAATCACCGAGTGTCCATCTGATAATCTCACCCATAAGTGTGACCACCTTCCCAGCTCAATGTGCTGGTGTTCTGCACCTCACAGCAATATTATTGTCTTGGTGCTCGACACTGTAATGTTAAGCTTTTCCCACCTTGTCGTTGTCTGCCTAGTGCCCACAAGGCTCTTGTTACCATGTAGGGAAACAGTGCTGTGCCAGACATTGTGCATAGTGTCCCCTCACCTAAACAGTCACCAAGGACAGTGATGATAACTCTAAATGATGATGTGTTGCAGTCAATGGAGGGTTTAAGCACGCTTTCGATGTGCTTATGTGACCTTGATGGGAAGGCAATATTGAGGACAGCAATGGCCTAGGAGCCGGGATATAATGAAGCTGAAGTGTACTCTTTAATGTGAATGAAGGCTTACCTTAGGGTCTCAATAGTATTGTTGCTGTATGGAGGTCTCAAGGGCCAGGCCTGACCGTTAGGAGACTGTGTTCAAAAGGAGGCATTTTAATGTGTGGCAAGCAAGTGTAATCCTCAAGTGGTCAATTTATATGGAAAGGTCAGGCTACATGTAGAACGCCAGAGTGCCGGATGTCAAAGTTATGGAAATGAAGGTGACACACAGCACTGAATCATCTCAAAATGCATGAGGACCTGCATAACATCCTCGGCTGCTGTTGCCCAAGTTTCACCTCTTAGCATGAACATTGAGGTGAGTCATAAAGTGTTGGCCTGTTGCTGGAAATGGCTCTCCTTGAGAAGCTTTGTCAGACTGAATGCATACAGCTATGGGCATACTAAGGATTGCACAGCAGCTCTTGCCTCAACTAGGCTGCCGTAGCAAGTGGGATGCTGGAGAGACACTTGAAGAGGCAGCATCTTCTGATGTCTGATGCTGGGATGTCT
This sequence comes from Carcharodon carcharias, assembly GCF_017639515.1. NCBI lineage: Eukaryota > Metazoa > Chordata > Chondrichthyes > Lamniformes > Lamnidae > Carcharodon > Carcharodon carcharias. The sequence goes on from NC_054470.1 coordinate 40,499,401, forward strand.
TCTTCCAGTTAGGACCTTATCTCAGCAAGGACCCATGCTCCCAAGGCCTCATAAGCATCAGGACAATGTGAGCCTGATGTTTACATGCTCACTCTCCAATTGAAGTGGGTGGTTGAATTGAGAGGGAGAGCTACACTGATTTTCATTTGGGCCCATGATGGAGGGTACTTGTCCAAGAGGAGACATACCTACTTGACATCCTCCTGGTGAAATGTGGTGGCTGTGAGAGCCTCACATGCATGCCTGCCTCGTCTGACCCATGCAATGGCATCTTCCCTTGCAGCTTTGATTTCCTCAATCTCATTGCCCTCAACCCTTTCAATGTCCTCATCATCGGAGGAGACGGGCAGCTTCTCCATGTTTGCATCTGGCAAGTCCTCCCCGCTTTGCAGTGCCAGGTTGTGCAATGCAAAGCAAGCCATGATGATCCGTGAGAGTCACTGGGGAGTGCACTGGAGTGCTCCACCACATCTGTCAAGGCATCAGAATTGCATCTTTAACATGCCAATGCTTCGTTGTACCTTCTCTCAAATAGATTTTGTGGCCGCCAAATGGATGTCATCAGCCAGGTCCTTTGCAGGTACCCTTTGTCACCGAGGAGCCAACCCTGTGTGGTCCCTTGGATATGTCCGGGATTTGTGATCTACTCAAGATATTGGAATTGTCGCAGCTTCCTGGGTATCTGGTACAAACCTGCAGGATTTGTTCCTTGTGGTCGCAGACCAGCTGGACATTGATCGAGTGGTAGCCTTTCCTGTTTACGTATCGGAGTGCCTGTTGCCAGGGAACTTTTATAGCCACATCAGTACAGTCAATGGCACCCTGCACTTGTGGGAAACTCAAAATCGCAGCAAAGCCCAGTGCTCTGGAGTCCTGGCTGGCTTGATCTCTATCGATGTTAACGTAATTGTGAATCTTGCCAAAAAGGACATCTGTTATCACCTGTATACACCTGTGCGTGGAAGCTTGAGAGATCCCACAGAGGTCCCAGGTGGAGCCCTGGAAAGAGCCAGTCGCGTAGAAGTTAAGAGCGACGGTGACTCTCACAGCAACTGGCAATGGATGTCCTCCCAGTTCCCATAGCGTCAATCCTGCAGAATGTGGCAGATTCCTGGACATGCGGAGGTGTATGTGATACCGGAGGAGTGGGTGATACTGCCTGTTGCTCATCTGCAGAAAAAACATGCATCTTCAGTACACCTTTGATCTTGAGAGCCACCTATGCATGATGTTTCTGTGAGCCTCACTCCCTGCGTCCAGAGGGGACGTTGCTGCCCCTTCCTCATAATGGTGAAGCTCCTCCCTTTGGTGAGCCTGTATTCTGAGCTCCTGTGTTTAAGATGCAGTTCCAGCTTGTCCAGTTGCCCAATAGCCCCGCACTTTGTTATGGCGTTAGGGAATTTCAGCACTTGTACAAGGAAATTGATTGGTGCCAGGAATAGGGATTCATCTCATATGACTGCGCTTTAGTACTTAACTCTTCGGTTTCCCTGCTTTGCCACTGAAAGGCTCCTAACATGTCTCAGGTGTACATCCCCCCTTATTTGGTGAAACACAATTCAGTTGAGTACCCCTTCAATTGACCTCACAATACAAGGCACCAGTCCTTCAATCGGCCCTCAGAGCCCTCACCATTAGAGTCTCACCTCATTTTAATTTTGTGCTGTGCTATCGCTTCAGGTTGGAAGGTGGTGTTGCTGAGGTCTCACTCCCAGACCAGCTTGAATCCTCCCTGTGTTGCTGTGCAAAACCCTCCCATCAGCCTGAAGGAGCTCAATTTCCAGGTTTTCCTACTTTCAATCCTCCCCCTCCAATCCTTGGACCCTTTGTGCTTTTGGTGGAAATCTGTGTGTTGCCCCCTAAATCTTTGGAGATGGACACCCCATGTCAACCTTACCCCTCCCCATCTTGAGGCCTCCTGACCAGTGAGACATATTGCACACCCTTCCTCAGAACCTTCCAATGCCCCGACAATACTTTTCACCATCTATAGGCTGCAGATGCCTCCCCTGATTATGAGTGTGCCATCTACAGCCCAATATAATGCCAGAAACCCTCTTGGACCGAGGTGCATGGTGTTACAACTACTCCCTGTACACAACATTATGTGCACCACTGACCCTGGACTGACATGCCCTCACCCTCCCTGGACTGAGACAGGGACAAGTCTTTGCAAGGTCAGCCATGGAAATTGAAGTGCTTATTCACACCTGAATCCTCCCATTCTCACCCCAAATTGCTTATGTCCCTCTAAAACAGACTCTTCCTCGTTCTGGCCCAGAGAACGCCACCATCTCACACCTACCACTAACCCCCCCCCGCCCCCCCCCACCCCCACCACCTCCAAATCCCCCATGTCATGTTTCTGACTCAAACTTCTGTCCACTCTTCTCCCTCCCCAGTAGAGGCCTTGCCCTGCGGCCCTTTCCACAACACTTCCAACTTACTGCCAGTCTGGTTGGTAGAGCCTTGCCTGTGATATCCCCCGACAGTGATATGGTGCTTCCTGTGAAGCCTGGCATGGAGTCGAGGTGCCGCAAGTGCTGCGTGATGTAAGGAAGGAGAACAAACTTCAAAGTCATGAGCAAAGAGATAGTCGCCAGGTGCACGTCACTTATATGCCGTTATGAAACACGCTGGCCTAATTAAACGCCAATGTTATCTTTTGACCTAGCATGGGGGATGATAAGACCATAAGACCATAAGACATAGGAGCAGAAATTAAGCCATTCGGCCCATCGAGTCTGCTCCGCCATTCATTCATGGCTGATAAGTTTCTCAACCCTATTCTCCTGCCTTCTTCCCGTAACTTTTGATCCCCTTATCAATCAAGAACCTATCTGTCTCGGTCTTAAATACACTCAATGACCTAACCTCCACATCCTTCTGTGGCAATGAATTCCATTGATTCACCACTCTCTGGCTAAAGAAGTTTCTCCTCATCTCTGTTCTAAAAGGTCTTCCCTTTACTCTGAGGCTATGCCCTCGGGTCCTATTCTCTCCTACTAACGGAAACATCTTCCCCACGTCCACTCTATCCAGGCCTTTCAGTGTTCTGTAAGTTTCAATCAGATCCCCTCTCATCCTTCTAAATTCCATCGAGTATAGACCCAGAGTCCTCAAACATTCCTCATATGTTAAGCCTTTCATTCCTGGGATCATTCTCATGAACCTCCTTTGGACCTCTCCAGAGCCAGAACATCCTTCCTGAGATACAGGGCCCAAAATTGCTCACAATATTCTAAATGTGGTCTGACCAGAGCCTTATAAAGCCTCAGCAGCACATCCCTGCTTTTATATTCTAGTCCTCTCGAAATAAATGCCAACATTGTATTTGCCTTCCTAACTACTGTCTCAACCTGCAAGTTAACCTTAAGAGAATCCTGGACTAGGACTCCCAAGTCCCTTTGCATTCCAGATTTCTGAATTCTCTCCCCATTTAGAAATTGGTCTACGCCTCTATTCTTCCTACCAAAGTGCATGACCTCACACTTCCCCACGTTGTATTCCATCTGCCACTTCTTTGCCCATTCTCCTAACCTGTCCAAATCCTTCTGCAGCCTCCCCGCCTCCTCAATACTACCTGTCCCTCCACCTATCTTTGTATCATCTGCAAACTTAGCCAGAATGCCCTCAGTTCCTTCATCTAGATTATTAATGTATAAAGTGAAAAGTTGTGGTACCAACACTGACCCCTGTGGAACTCCACTATTCACCGGTCACCATCCTGAGAAGGACCCCCTTATCCCCACTCTCTGCCTCCTGCCAGACAGCCAATCTTCTATCCATGCTAGTACCTTGCCTCTAACACCATGGGCTCTTATCTTACTGAGCAGCCTCCTGTGCAGCACCTTGTCAAAGGCCTTCTGGAAGTCCAAGTAGATAACATCCATTGGCTCTCCTTTGTCTAACCTACTCGTTACATCCTCAGAGAATTCTACAGATTTGTCAGTCATGACCTCCCCTTGATGAAACCATGCTGATTTTGCCCTATTTTACCATGCACTTCCAAGTATTCTGAAATTTCATCCTTAATAATAGACTCTAAAATCTTACCAACGACCAAGGCCAGGCTAATCGGCCTGTAATTTCCCGTCTTTTGCCTCACTCCCTTCTTAAACAGGGGGGTTACATTAGTGATTTTCCAGTCCTCTAAGACCCTCCCTGACTCCAGTGATTCCTGAAAGGTCACCACTAACACCTCCACTATCTCTTCAGCTATCTCCTTCAGAACTCTGGGGTGCAATCCATCTGGTCCGGGTGATTTATCCACCTTCAGACCTTTCAGTTTTCCTATGATACTGGTAAGCAGGCTTATTAAGTATTCATAACATTTAAATGTATTCAAATGGCCTTCCCAACATAGCGCATTTCCCAATGCGCGCCGCCATTGAAGTCTCAAGTGGATGACAGGAACCTTTCTTCCCGCTGATATAAAACGGATTTTTTTTCTTCTCATGATATTTTCCACTCCTGCCCACCATGACATGGGCTGTTCATCTGGATGATGTTCCCTATTCTGGGAATTCCAGGGCATTTGTTGTTGCCATGATAACCGTTGCTGTTGTTCCATTTCCATTGTTGGGGAACAGTGAACCTCTGGAAGTGGTGGTCATTCTATACTCTTTGCAGCTGGTGAGTTTGCATCTTCCTGATCAGCCGCCTGCACTGAAGGAACAGCTTCTCTAGTTGTTTATATATGCCTGCAGTAGCACCGGTATCTTTGGTCATTCACTTCCACTGCATATGATTGAGGTAACAGCTGCTCTATGTATGTCGCAAGTTATCACATGGGCTGACTCCTGTTGAGAGCATTGAAGGTTTGCATCCTGATTGGCTCTCCAGTGCTCAACTCTGGTAATGGTTTGGCAGTCTTGTCAAAATGAAATTTTTGGCTTTCTGCCATCTCATCTTGATTTTTTTCACTCATGCCTCTTACTATTTCTGGTTTCAGTAGCTTTTTTGCTACTGGAATAGTAGTTTGGGTGCAGTGTGGCATTAGTTTTTGGACTAGACTTCTTTCCATGCCTTCAGTCTGTGGTGTTTCTGGACTCAAGGATTGCCTTATATACATCTGTGCTAGGTTTACTCGATTTCTTGATGGTTCCTTTGTCAATTTTCACTGTTGTCTCAGCCTTTCCATTCAATTGGGGACAGTGTAGAGATGATGTGTAGTTTTGAAGAAGTAGCTGAATTCTTCACTCGTGAACTGTGGGCCATTGTCATTCATCATAATGTCTAGAATGTTGTAATGATTGAAGTGTGCTTTCAAGCATTCTACTATCTCTCATGTCGTCATTGAAGTCAGCTGGTCTACTTCCCAGTAATCAGAATAGTGGTCTAAATCATCCATTATGGCTTTCACTCTGGGAAGATCATTGACTATCTTATGCTGTCTACATTGATGCTCTTCAGGAGCCATGGAAATGCAAAACAGCATGTGAAGCCATCTGTATCTCCCAAGCGCTGTCCAGAATGTAGTTAGAAAGCTACTGTTTTCATCCAGCTTCACTTGCCAGTAACCATCCTTCACATCTATGATAGTAAAAATCTTTGCCTTGGCAAGTTGTAGCAAAATTTCTTCAATGGTTGGCACAGGGTAGTGAGATCTCTTCAGCACTTTATTTAGATCCTTTGGGTCTAAGTATACTCTCAGCCTTCCAGGTTATTTCACTGCTATCATGCTGCTAATCCAGCCTGTAGGAGTTGTCACTTTCTTGATTACTCCCATCTTTTCCTGCTCTTCTATCTTGTTTTTTCGGCTTCACTTGAGGGCAGCTGGAACTCTTCTCAACAGATGCTGAGTTGGCCTTACACTCGCATCTATTTCGAGATGATATTCTCCAGGTAGACACCCAAACCCTGCAAACACATCTTTGTACTCCTTTAGGATCTGTTCAGCAGTCAATGGTTTTGTGTGCTCTGACAATCTGTAAATCTCTGTTCGCACATTTAGGGTTACCTGTCCAAGCTTTAGACTTGCTACAGTTGTTGCGTACCATCTGTGATCTGGAACTCCAGATCTTCATTCTTGCCATTGCATTGGGCTTTCAGACTAATTTGTCCTCTTGGTGTGAGTATCGTGCCTTCATATCTACTCTCGATCATCAGTAAAGGGATGGAAGGGAGGTCATCAACAGTGCTATCAAGCAGCACTTGCTCAGCAATAACCTGCTCACTGCTGCTCAGTTTGGATTCCACCAGGGTCACTCAGCTCCTGACTGCATTAAACCTTGGTTCAAACATGGACAGAAAAGCTGAACTTCAGAGGTGAGATGAGAATGACTGCCCTTGACATCAAGGCAGCATTTGACAGAGTTCAGTATCAAGGAGCCCTGGTAAAACTGGAGCCAATGGGAATCAGGGGGTAATCTCACTGCTGGTTGAAGTCATACCTAGCACAAAGGAAGATGGTTTTGGTTGCTGGAAGTCAATCATCTCAGTTCTAGGAGATCACTGCAGGAGTTCCTCAGGGTAGTGTCCTAGGCGCAACCATCTTCAGCTGCTTCATCAATGACCTTCCTTCAATCATAAGGTCAGAAGTGGGGATGTTCGCTGATGATTGCACAATGTACAGCACCATTCGCAACTCCTCAGATACTGAAGCAATCCATGTCCAAATGGAGCAAGATGTGGACAATATCCAGGCTTGGACTGACAAGTGGCAAGTAACATTCGTGCCACACAAGTGCCAGGCAATGATCATCTCCAACAAGAGAGAATCTAACCATCACCCCTTGATGTTCAATGTCATTACCATCACTGAATCCCCACTATCAACATCCTAGGAGTTACCATTGACTAGAAACTGAACTTGACTAGCCATGTAAATACTGTGGCTACAAGAGAGGGCAGAAGCTAGAAATCCTGAGGCAAATAATTCACCTCCTTACTCCCCAAAAACCTGTCCACTATCAACAAGGCACAAGTCAGGAGTGTGCTGGAATACCCTCCGCTTGCCTGGATGAGTGCAGCTCCAACAATATTCAAGAAGCTTAACACCATCCAGGACAAAGCAGCAGCTTGATTGGCATCCCATCCACAAACATTCACTCCCTCCACCACCGACACACAGTGGCAGCAGTGTGTATCATCTACAAGATGCACTGCAGAAGCTCACCAAGGCTCCTTAGACAACGCCTTCTAAACCCATGACCGCTGCCATCTAGAAGGATAAAGGCAGCAGACACATGGGAACACCACCACCTGGAAGTTCCCCTCCAAGCCACTCACCATCCTGAGTTGGAAATATATCACCGTTCCTTCACTGTCGCTGGGTCAAATTCCTGGAACTCCCTCCCAAACAGCACTGTGGGTGTACCTACATGACATGGACTGCAGCGGTTCAAGAAGGCAGCTCACCACCACCTTCTCAAGGCCATTTAGGGATGGGCAATAAATGCTGGCCTAGCCAGTGACACCCACATCCCATGAGTGAATAAAAAAAAATCGCCTCAACCTTACTTTCAAGGGCTTCATTTTTGGATTGCCATGTTGAGCCACTTCACACAGGTCTGTGAGATCATGATGTTGCAAGACACACCAGTGTCTATCTGACACTGCTTGTTCACTTGATGCTCTCCTTCTGCAGTCATCATTCTAACAGTCACAAACCTATAGACCTGATAGAACTATCCTGTTGAATGTGCTTCATCAGACTCTTATGCTGATATCTCTCCTATGGTCATCTGTATAGGAAATAAAACAGAAAATGCTGGAAAATCCCAACAGGTCTGGCAGCAATCTATGGAGAGAGAAACAGTGTTAATGTTTCGAGTCCATATGACACTTCTTTAGAGCTCTTGGAACATTAGCTCTGTTTCTCTCTCCACAGATGCTGTCAGACCTGATGAGCTTTTCCAGCATTTTCTGTTTTTATTTCAGGTTTCCAGCATCCATGGTATTTTGATGTCACATGTTTGGGTTTGTTTTGCTTCTTTCTAGCCAAACACTCGTGTATGAAATGATTCAACTTCTTGCCGTTAAAACACTTCTTTCCCCATGCTGGACAATCTTTTTTTTCTCCTTTGTATGTTATCCTCCGCAGTGTTTGCATCCTGCCCTTTGTCCACAATTGTTCTGCTCTTTCGGCCTGGAATGTCTCTCAGCATAATGTATCTCCTGGTTTGTCCTGCCATACACGTGCATTTCTGCACACATCTATTGCTTTCTTGAGAGTAAGTTTCTCCTCTCGCAGTAGACATGCTCTCATTGTTGGAACTCTTAAGCCTAAGACAATTCTATCATTAATGAGATCATCTTTTAGTTGTCCAAATTCACATGATTCTGCAAGCTGTGGTACTGCAGTCACATACTGATCAATGGACTCTTTATCGTCTTGAGCCTTAATGTTGAATGCACACCGTTCATAAGTTACATTCGCTTGGGGTTCAAAGTGTGCCTTCAAGGCTTTCAAAATTTCTGCAGTCTGTCTTTTTCTGTTCTTTGGATAGATTTAGGGTGGAATACAATTTGTAGCAGTCCCTCTCCAGCAATGTTAAAAGTATTGCTATTCATATTGGCTCTGGCTTGTTAATTAAATCTGTTGCAATCTTGTAGTTTTGCCATTGCAAGTGGAAATATTGCCATTTCATTTTGACAGGACCTAGGAGTGGAAAGTTTACAGCCGTTTTTGTCTCATTCAGTATTTTACTTGCAGCCTTCAGCTTGTGTTAGTTTTTCCTTGTCTTTTTTTTTAAGCAGCTTTTAGCACGTTGGAACATTTCAGTGTTCCTCTTTCAATAGCTGTGGTTTCTCTTCCAGCTTTTCAAAACTTAATCTCAGTTACACTTCTGACACCATGTTATGAGCTCAAAGACTAGTCTTTCTAGTGTGTTGCCTCTATTGAACTGAATGTAAGATGTCTGCCTGCAGGGAGTCCCTCATAACAGAGCTCATATGACTACAGCTAGCCAGATAGGACATGTACGAATAACCATATTTCAAAACCCAAACACTCACCTACTTCTCCTCCACGCTGAACACTGTGACCAGCCTTCTTGTGAAAGCAAACTGCCTGGCCCCAAGGTTGCTGACTGAACAATGACCTGAGCTTCCACCCTTAAAAGCTTGCTGGAGCTCCAGCATCCCATGTTGGAAGGGCCCGTAAAATTATGGTCTATTGGATCCTTAACAACGTCAACTACCTGTTAATTGCCTATTTCGAAATAGTGGGTGGCATTCCCATACCAGTAAAATGCAAACCTAGTGTAATGGCATTGGAGGTCCGCTCTGACACCATCCCACATCATCTTACCTGCCCCCAGTACTGCCCAATCCAAATTTGTGAAATCCCAGTCATAGTACTTACATGTCTTGAACTATTATTTTATGTAGACTTTGCTTCTTTTCAATTATAATTGATCTGATTTGGTTCAAGACAACACAGCGTTATGACCTTGGCAGGGTAAGGCAGTTTTTTCGTAGTGTACAGCCAGCAGGGAAGGCTGGATTTTAGTATATGCTCTGGGCTGTTTTTTTAGATTCTCTTACAATCTCAGTGTTATCGGGGACAGTCTAATTATAATACAAAGTCACTGCAGAAAATATATCATGACTTATTGTTTCTCATTTATGACCTCAGCAATGTTATGCACCCGGGACATCTGTGAGTCACTGGTATATAGTATTGCTCAGTAGGAAATCCAAAATTCAAAGGCATGTGTCAGCTATACAAAATAAATATCATTGGAGGCAATGGAAGAAGCAAATGTAGCATCTTAAAATGTTTTGCCCTCCCTTTCAGCGTGCTGTGGACGTGAGCTAACAGTGGGGAAGGCTACCTCAGTGAAGTTCTTCACTCTTCCCCAACTCAGGCCAGTAGCAGCGCCAGCCCAAAACATGTAAACAATTCTGACCTTCTGATTTTGGGAGGGGTGGGGATGGGGGTGCAATATATTGTCATTAGGCAGACAGAGGTTTCAATCCATTCAAATTAGTACCAGAATACCCACTGAGGAAATTCAGGATCTACATTTTGGACCAAACTAAATATGTAACCTGATTCCTAGAAATGTGTCAAAAACATTTCTAGCAGTCCACCACTTCCACAGGTTATCTCAGGATAATGAAATTCCTTGTCAATTTAATTACCATAAAAAAGAAAAACCATCCTAATCTAGGATAATTGTGTGGATAACAGCAAAGGAACAAAATAAAATGCTAGGCACAACTATGTGCATTATTGTGACAGAAACACAAATCTAGCACGATTGTTGGCAATATGCATGACAATTCTTTGCCTATTGTTTTAATGGAAACATTTTATTTTAATGGGTTAAGATATCTGTTAAAATATAAGGTTCGGTAAAAAATGTAATCTCCAGGCTACAGTTATTCATCGGGCCAGCCATGTTTATATATTTTGTTCCTATACAAAATTAGCATTGAGTTTGTACTCCAGGAGTAGAACTGCAAATATCAAAAGCTTATATTGAGGCAGTTAACCATAATTTTTCAGTTAATAATTTTCTTGGTTACCATTACAATTTGCAAAAACAACGTGCTGTCCAGCTTTCATACATTAGGCTAAATTTTCCTGTGGCCACAGGAACCTGATGTCGGGGCCATATACAGCTCCCGAGACCGTGCTTGTCATCAAGGCTGCTGCAACTTTACGGTGAGATGAGCTTCTAATTGTCCACCTCATGTTTGCCGTCCAATGAAGGACGGTGTGTGAGAGAACCAATGAGAGGGTCCACAGCACTGGCCAGCTGGCAGCTCCACCAGGTGAGTGCAGCTGCGCCAGAGAGGAGAGCCTGAGAGTGCATCAAAATGGAGGCACCCTCTGAAGCCTACTAAAAATTTTAAATTAAAGCAGGTCCAAAGTTAGATCCATCATTGTGAAGCAGAAACGTCGCCACAGAAATGGTTTTGGCCGCAACTGTGGCCTTTTCATAAGTGCAGTTCATTCACTGAGCCAATGAGGAGGAACCAATGTCTTCCTGCCTGCTGCCAGGAGGCCACCTCCTAGACCAATGCCAGGAAAATGCCAGCAGATTCAAAAAAATGGCCACTAAGAAGGGCCTTAACTGGCTGTCTGCCTCAGTGGAGCAGGTTGCCCAATAAAAGGACAGGGACAGGGAGCCATCCCAATGCACTACTATCTGAATATTCCTGCCCCCTTTCCATGGCAAAATTAAGCCCAAAGAGAGAGTGTGCAAAACAACAGTGCTCATATTGTACTTTAAATGATGCTCCCCAGAGGTATGAGTTTGTGTTGTCATTGATGAGCCCACAAAAGATGTGGGCAAAAGTGAAGAGCACAGTCATCTTTCTGATACCCAAAACATTTCTTCCTCAATTGCAATCAGGTATTGGGGATTTGTGTGACTTCATTGATTTGGTTCAACCCTGCAAACTATCACAAAGCTATGCCCCTTTATTTTTGAAAAAATGACTTTTCAACTTTCAACTGTCTGAAAATGTTGCAATTTGAAATGAGATAGAACAAACTACTTAAAATGCAAGGCCACCTTCCAAGGTGAAGGTGAAAAAGCAAACAAGACCCCCTCAGGGGAGTGTGGAAGTGTAAAGAGAGGGGCACTTCCTATAATTTAGAGACCCATCGAAACTCTTCACTGTCTAAGGAAGATACATTAAAGTGTCAAGTGCTGGATATTGAATCAACGGCTGTCACAGACAGAGCCACTCAAAATCCCTTGGAAATACACAATGAGTGAAGTATGACAGGTCATGCTACAGCCACTGCAGAGAGATTGGAAGTGTCAGAGGTAGTGTCAAGAAAGTTTTCAGCAGAGGAATCAGGCCGAAAATCTGCGCTTTCTCCATCTTTTGGAAAAAGTGTGGTGTCACCCAGTTCGAGAAGTTAACTATCAGAGACCTACCAGTGAACCGAGATCTTGTAATAATTGCAACGTTATCTACAGTTGACCACATCCAAGAAACCAGCTAACCTAAATTGGCTGCAACATTGAAAAATCTATGCCCCAAGGACAATCAAAGGATACTTAACTGTATATTCTTTTAACATTTTTTTATTGGACTCTAACTTCTCTTATTTATGATACCTGTGTGTGTGTGACATCACATTTTATTATTTTTCTTCAGGTTTAGTGGTTAATAAATTTGCTCTTTCTTTAACTCAAGAAAACCTTGTTTGATTGGCTCCTTATTGCTCATTGTTTAAATAGTTAAATGCATTTGGATCTGGAAAAAGCATATCCTCAGGAAAAAAGCAGCTTAAACCTTTTTTGTGACCAACCAAGGAGGCTGAACAGAGGGAAGCCAGTTCAGCGCTTCTCACCTGGTCATAATAATACAGCTAGTAATTGTGCTTTATTTATTCATTCACAGGATATGGGCATCACTGGCAAGTCTGACATTTATTGTCCATCCTTAATGCCTCTTGAGTTGGTGATGAGCCTCCTTGAACTGCTGCAGTTCTTGTGGTGAAGGTTCTCCCACAATAACTTTTTTATAGTGGTTTGGTGGGCAGTTAAGAGCCAACCACATTGCTGCGGTCCTGGAATCACATATAAACCAGACTGGGTAAAGACTTTACTTCCCTAAAGAACATGAATGAACCAGATGGGTTTTTTAACAATCCAGTAGTTATATGATCACCATTATTGAAACAAGCTTTTTATTCTGGATTTTTTTTATTTATTTAACTGAATTTAAATTCTCCAGCTATCAAGGTAGGATTTGAATTTGTGTCTCTAGGTCATTAGTTCAGGTCTCTAGGTTACTGGCCAAGTAATATTATCATTATGCTACCATAATGTACTGCATAGTACATTTACTATATATTGTATATACTATATATAGCATATAACCACTATGCTATCATTCCCCTGCTTTTACCAAATGGTGTCCTCTAGCCACAAGCAAGGCCACCCTTTTTTGGTGAACTCCTCATTACCAAAGAGAATAGAGTTGCCTAGTGAACTCTTGTAAACTAGTACACTTTCTGTCACCACCACCATTTTACCTTTTACAGCAAGCTACGATCCATCAAGAGCTGCTATTTTGGGATGGTTTCCTTTTCCCTTGGTATGGTACTGTAATGTCCAAGAACAGCAGCCCAATGGCTATGCGTTCAGATTCCCCAGTAGAAAGTTGTGAAATTCAATTCAATAAATTTGGCAATTTGTGGTCTTGCACCAGAAAAATAACAATGAAAACTGCTGAATTGTTCTAAAAATCCATCGGTTCATTGATTCCGAGAATGGAGCCTGCTACCCGTATCCAATCTGGTCTACTGAAATCCTATTTCACAGTGTGCCACTGATTCCCAATTGACAAAAGTGGTAAAACCAGAGCTCCTTAACTATGTCCAAATAACTGGCATTGTCTGTATCATCCCTCCCACCTTGGGTAAGAGTGGATTGATAAGACCTCCTCTGATACATGCGCACTTGCTTCTAACCATGTTTATAAAACTCCTCATTCTCTGGATCCCTCAGGGAAAGAGGAATTTACAAAGAAATTTTCTGATTTGTATTACTGGTAGAGAGCATTGTCAGCCAAAACATGTATTGAAAATTTAGGTGTACCCTGAGGTTAACTCTCTGACCTGATGTTATGGCATGTTTTGCTGAATTCTCTGCCACTGACTCCCCCATAAAACTGGGGCTTTGGTATCCAATTGTTCATATATGAGGATGAATATCAATGGAGAATTTAGCTGACTGTGCTCCTCAAAGATTGCTTTTTGACTCACTATATTTCAGACTGTGCATACTCTGTGCTACATCTTTGGTTTCCATATTCAGTGTGTGATGCTATGTGTGAGCTATGTGTGAGCTTATGACTTCAGCCATAGGGAACTTCACTACAAAGAACATGAAGTTGCTATAGTTTGATCAGGCACTCATACAGCAATGCACAGATGTGGGTGATGAGGTTTAGGGAGGGAACTCTACAGCTTAGGGCCTTGGTAGCTGAAGGCATGGAAGCTAATGGTAGAGTGATGAAAATCAGTAAGTGCCAGAGGCCAGAATTGGAGGAGCACTGGGATCTTGGACGGTTTAAGTGCTGGAGGAGACTATAGACATTACAGGGAGGGAGTGAGGCCATAGAGAGCTTTGAAAACAATGATAAGAATTTTAAAATGAAGGAATTGTTTAGCTGGGAGCAAATGTTAGTCAGCAAACACAGGACAATGGATGAATGACAATGGTACAAGTTAGCACATGGACAGCAGAAAGAGGCCCCAGGAAGATAATCAAAGAACAAGAACAGGAATCTTAAAAAGTCCTGTTGAGTGAAATTGAAAGTAAAGAGCAGAAGAAAATACACCTAATTAAAGAGACAGAGCTGCAGGGAGCAGACTTAAAGCAAAGTGGGCTTGAAAGAAGCCAGAAGATCCAAGGAGACAGCCAAAGGTTGGTCATTCCTTACTATGGGCTTTTTGAGCAATGATGCTCTGCTTGACATGGCTGAAAATCTGAGAGAGTGCATGTGGAAGGTGAAGCTTCAACGCACAAAGAGATCCAGGGGAAGGAGAGTTTGAAACCCTGGAGGCAGATCCTTTTTGAAGACGGCCAAGAGAAAGTGTCATTTGGGAGAGAATTTCAAGGCAATTTCTTTGAACATGGAGGTTAGAAGCTCTCGTGCCAAAGACAGGGTTTTAGTAAGACCAGTTAGCTCACGCTGTAATAAGCATCTGGGGGGTTGATGAGGAATCCATAGAAACTTGATTTTTGGAATGTGGTGTGTATGACCACCATTCGTTTATTAGTTTACATGAACTGCACACCAATTGTGAATATTAGAGCTGAAGATAGATTTTGTAACTTGTATTATCTTTATGAATTTGTATATAGCTGTAAAGGTATAGTTGGGGTGAAGGAATAGTGGAACATAGTTCATATTTTCTTATTTATTAAATGTTTTATTCTTTTGTTAAAAGTTCATCAGCAGAGTCCTGTGACTCTGTTCAGTAGTGCCCTCCATGTTTCTAAACGAAAAATAAAAATTATGATCTATCAAGCCCAGTTCCACTCTGGGATCTAACTTGTCCAGTAGTAACATCAGCTGGGGTCATAACAGATGAGAGTTATGAATAGAGACGTAACTCATTACTCCTTGGGGCACTGTGTTGGAATTAGTACCACCTGATGAAGTTCCTCTTTTGTATGGTATCAGGCTGTAGTTCATATGAAGGTTCTTTATATGCAGAACAATAGCAGCGATGCATATAGCAACATAATAGGCATAATTTAAATGAAATCACTCTCCCATGTAGAAATACTGCAGCATTATAAAGAAACTGTTCTTTTAAATAATGCTGCTAAACAATATTTCCTCCACACATTGTTCAACAACAAAAGATACAGTCTTACCTCCTCCAGACTCTTACAGTATACAGGTTTTTAAAAATCTAAGCTTGGCATGACATAACAATGCTTATCATCTTCAAATCTTAGAATAATGTAGCACAGAAAGAGGCCCTTCAGCCCGTCGTGCCTTTCAAAGAGTTGCCTATTTAATCCCCTGTTTTTTCCCATAGGCTTGCAAATGTTTCCACTTCAAGCATCTATTCAATTCCTGTTTGAAAGTTTATTATTGAATCTGTTTCCATCACTCTTTCAGGCAGTGCATTCCAGATCATATCAATTTTTATATGATATTTTTCCCCTCATGTCACCTCTGGTTCTTTTGTCAATGACGTTAAATTTGCATCCTCTGATGAGTGACTTTTCTGCCATTAGAAACAGTTTCATCTTATTTATTCTATCAAAACACTTCTTGATTGTGTATGCCTCTATCAAATCTCCCCTTAGTTTCTCTTCTCCCAGGTAAACAACCTCAGTTTCTCTAGCCTCTCCACATAACAGGTGTCTTTCATCCCTGGCACCATTCTAATAAATCTCTTCTGCACCCTTTCTAAGGTATTGATTTCCTTCCTAATGAGTGGTGCCCAGAATGGAGACAATACTCAAGCTGTGACCTAGCCAGTGTTTTATAAAGGTTTGGCATAATGTCCTTGCTTTTGTGCGCTATGCCTCTATTTATAAAGCTAAGGATTCTATGTACCTTCTTTTCCCAAAAATGTACTTTATTCATAAAATTTGTAAAAGTACATTACAAAGCATTACAATTTGAAAATTACAGAAAGTGCGATAAAATTTGACTTGTCTTCATACAAAATGTTCCACTCTTAGGTGCCTCTATAAGGACTCCATGTACCTTTTTTAAGAGCCTCTTCAACTTGTTCTACTACCTTTAAAAACTTATGTACTTTCACTCCCAGTTCTCTATATTTCTGCACCCCTTTTAAAGTTGTACCATTTAGTTTATATTGCCCCTCTTCTTTCTTCCAACCAAAAGGAATCACTTTACACATCTCTGCCTTACATTTCATCTGCCACATATCTTCCCATTTCACCATGTCCTCCTGAAATCTGTTACCATCTTCATCCTTGTTTACTACATTTCTGAGTTTTGTGTCATTTGCAAACCAATCATGCAGGCCCTGGTAAAGGGGAAGGGGTGGTTGGTGAGAACAGGAGAGGGGTATTTTCACAGGGATGGCCCATGCTGCCAGGGATCTCTCCATGGGTCACAGTGCCTGATCAGGAGGCTTCACCCCTCATCCACCAAGAAGCTGCCCAGCTTTACTGGGTGCCAGGAGCAGCAAGAAAAGGCCCTTCATTGACCACTTGAATGTTTCAATTGGCCTCTGGGTGAACAAGCTGTCCTCCACTTTCCCCACTGTTGATATAATTCCATAACCTCAGAAAGAGGACAGACATTCCACCCCATACCTTCCCCTCTATTCCCGGCACCCCCCACTCCCCCACCTCCCAACCCACTCCCAAGGGCCCCAATAAATTCAACACAGTGAATCACCAGGCAAAATTTCATAGTAGCCAGGGCAGGAGGTTAGGACAGCACAAGTACCAGTTTGCTATAGTGCAATGTCACACAATAATTCTGCTGCAGGGGACTCAGATGAGAACTTTGACAGGCCAAGCTCCAGAAAATTGCTGATGGGTGTACACATTCAAATATTTGGGCATTGGGAAACCTGCCAGAAAGCCTGCATTTAAACTTTGAGGAACATGGAGGAGTCTGGCACAGACTTGGCACAGGATTTTGTGCAGGGCTTGGAGCCTATCATTTCCAGCATAAATGGAATGCCCAACTCAAACAAGATACCTATGGAACAAACCATGGTGCAGCATTTGATGGCCAATGCTTCAGCTCCCATTGCAACACGAGCAGTAATTGTTGTGTTTTCTTTTCTTGCTAATGAACACAAATGCTTAAATGGGATTGGTAAACTCAAAAGTGGATTCTTTATTCATGAAAATTAAATAGCATGTGTACAATCTTGGAGAACTCATGATAACACGTAGTACTTGGATCACTACATACTGCAGGCTATTTGTCATGTGGTACCTTACATCTTTTCCTATCTGGTAATGTACATAGGTCATAGCCACTCCTGTTTAAAGGTATACCACAACACAATCGCCCAATCCCTGGGTGCCACAGTGGTAGGTAAAACTGCTGCCATCATGGGTCCAGGTACCATTTCAAAGGGTTTCCAGGGTGTCACACGAGTCCAGAAATCTGTTCTCCAGTGGATTACCAGGTTGCTAAAGGTGCCACCCCATAGAGTAGTGGTGGTTCCATGGAACATAGACTGCTACCCTCTCCTTGGAGGGCACATTCATGCTCAGACCCATGCCATTTCACCAGTGCCCTTGCTGTTGCCACCAATGTCATGGTGGTGCAGGCTAAATCCAGGCCTTCTAGGGCCCAGAGCTGCTCGAAGTCATCTTTCAAGGCCATTTGCAGGCAGTAGCACTGAAAGTCAGCAGTCTTCCAACATTCATGCTGCAACCATTGGGGCAGCACTGCATCAGAGGACTAGGTACAGGCAAAGACACACAGGAGACAGGCATTAAAGGAATGTGCAAAGGTGATTAGTTTATATTTGTATGCAATATTATAAATTTGGATTGGAATGTATATTTTGTGTTGGCTTTTATTTTTGTATTGTGGGCAAGAGGACATTTTCTCAAGAGAGCAAGGCTGTGCAGCATGCAGAGTACCACAACAAAGCTTCAGGTTCATTAGGCAGAGTACTGCAGGGCTCCTTGCAGGTGCTCCAAGCAGCGGAATCATTGCTTCAGGGCACCAATGGTCTGCTCTGTCAGATTTCCTGCAACAGGATTGCTCTTGCATGCGTTTTGCATGCATGTGCAAAGGTCATGGACTGGAGTCACGAGCTATATCAACAGCATACAGTTGTTGTCACCCAATAACCATACTTTGGTTTGTCCTGCAGGTTGAAATACGGCTGACAAAGGACTACCACAGAATTAATGCATCATGACCACTGCAGAATATTGGGCACTGATCTGCAAAATTTCCTGTCTATGATCACACTCCAGCTGCACTTTGAGACAGTGGGATTCAGTTTGTTATTTACAGGGAAAGTTGGTAGGATAACTTTTCCCCTTTTTCCTCACCTCTCAGTTGTTGCAACAAGGAGCCGAATCTTCTAAGGAGTGGCAATCGTCATTGGATTGCGACTCCGCTCCTATTTTGTTACCTTAGACTGGAGCTCCACATTTCTCACCAGGACGTCTGACCCGGGCCTGCTGAGAAACGTGGAGCATAGTTGCTCCTGGAGTCCTTCAGTGTAGTGTGGGAGCATTGGGGGAAACCAAGTCACATCCCCTTTTTTACAAAACTAGTTGCTGTCTACTGGTAAGTTTAAATATCCCAGCCACTTTGACAAGCTAGGAGAGAAGTAGGTGTGTAAGGTAAGCAGGTGAGGGGGTAGGATGGGTCGTGGGGGGATGGGGTCTGGTGTCAGGGGTAATCGGGTGATCGTGGGGTGGGGGGGTTGGAGATGGGGAAGTTGTCGGGGCAGGGGTCAGTGATATAGTTACTCAAGAGTTAGAACTGGTTTTAATCCTTCTAACTCAACCTGGGTAACTATTCTGCTAAGAAAGTCAGAACCATCCAGTCTGTGGATTTAAATAGGAGTTTCAGAGGGTTCCAGATGCATGGCGATTGCCCAAAAGAAGTTGAAACATCCCGGGCAATTCCCATGCAGTCCTTGTTTGAGGTGTTATGTATTATTGTTGCATTTAGTACAATGTTAGCAGCCATTGCTACACAATTGAGGAGGAATGGTGGACATTCATGCTTGCGATAAACTAATTTCTTTCTATCTCTCTTGGTTTGGTCGGAGGACACGTAAAATAGGGTGGATGCCCAGCCCACCACTTTCCCATCCACCTCCAAGTTCACCTCCATAACACGGTAGGTGGGCGGGTACCGAAATCGACAGCCCACTCGCCATTTGTAAATAAATAATCAAGAATCAATTGAGCTTGTTAACAAGTGAATTTACTCCAATAATACACTGCCCACACCATCATGCAGGAGTGGGCAGGCCATTTATGCAAAAAAGTTTTAAGGGGGCAGGAAGGGAGGGCGGTACTATCTTCAGGGGGTTCCCTTTGCATATCGGGGGGCAGCACCCCTAAGATAGTACCCTTTTTTTCTTCCTACCTGCCTGTTCTATAAAACCCAGCACCCCACTGTGCCCCTCCCTAAGCCAGCCAAACCCTCCCCACCCAATACCCCAAACTTACCACATTCCAGGATCCATTGAGTCTTCTTCTTTGACTGGATGCAGTCTTGGCAGCGCTCACTAATGAGCTCTTGGGGCTACCAGGACTTCCCAGGGGCGAAGGTCCTACTCCCCACCAATTTAGTCCACCTGCAGCCTGTTATGGTTGCGGGGTGAGCTGACATGGAGCGAGCCAGCTCCAAGGCAGCCTTCCTTCCAGGGGTTGTGAGTCATCCACCATCACCCACACCCCCCACCCTATAAAATGCAGCCCATTGAGTCTGGGGATCATTGTACTGAAGTTTCTGCAATTACCAGACAATGGGAGTTATAAATTCCACAAGTGATCTTACATTTTGATGCCAAGGGAGGATCCTCCACACATGGGGCAGAATTTTACGTCCACGGCCAGGCGTGCGCCCAACCCAATCAGACATAAAATAGCATGCGATTACAGCAGGTTAGCATCCCGATGTCATCGTGCACTCACGCAATATTTCGGTCAGCGGGCACAAGCAGGTGCCAGATCTGCACCCATCATTAATTAAGAGGTCACTTAAGGCCATTAAAAAGCCAATTGACAGTGATTTCTCATTGCCCATGCAATTTTGTGCTTGTTGCAGGGGCAAAATGGGCAGGCGGCCCGCCGACATTTTCAAAGATCTCATCCATGGACAGGATAAAAGGGGTGAGCAGCATTACCAATGTCAGTAATGAGGAATTTGGTACATAGTTTGCTGCTGGTGACTTATTGGTACTAGGCAGCTTCATTTCTGCTCAGGGCTTCATTCTTAGCATTTCCAGGCTTCATTTCAGGACTCATTGGTGTCTTCCAGGCCCCCTGAGGATTCGGACCAAGTGGACCCTTCCAGGTAACAGACAGCCTTCCGTTACCCTGACAGTGGGGATTGTGGTCTCCGCTGCAGGCACCTCCTCTGAGGAGGAACAGAGGGCCAGGAGGGAGAGGAGGCCAGGTGTCTCAATGCAGCTTCCAAGGGAGTGACCTGTGGGAAGTGAGGCGCAGGCACAAGGGGCACAGGACCAGCATGAAGTCCAAGGTGGAAGGGGCTGCAGAAGACGCCACAATCATGCTGCCAGGGTTTACAGTGGGCGGTGCAGCTACCTCAATATATCTGAGGTGCAATGCCAAAGGAGGCTCCGCCTCTCCAGGGAGACAGTGACCTCCATTGGCCAGATGATTGGGCCTGAGGTTAGCTCTGACTGTGTGGGTGGACACCCCATGCCAGTGGCTCTGAAGGCCACAGTGGCGCTCAAACATTTATGCCTCCAGCTCTTTCCAGGGCTCAGTGGGGGATCTGTGTGGAGTCTCCCATTCAGCTGTCCACAGTTGCGTCAAGTTAGTGACAGAAGCTCTGTTCAGGTGGGTACTAATCTTTTTTCTTTTCCGTACGATGAGGCCAGCCAGGCTGAGTGAGCCAGAGGCTTTGCAGCGATTGCTGGCTTCCCCCGCATCCAGAGCGCAATCAACTGCGCACAGGTGGCCATCAAGGCACCAGCGGGTCAACCGGGTGCCTGCATCAACAGGAAGGGATTCCACTCTATGAACGTGCAGATAGTGTGTGACCACAGGATGCAGATTCTGCAAGTCTGTGCAAGGTACCCTGGCAGCTCCTATGACGTTTATATCCCAGGTACCCGGGTTCTTCAGTGCTCCAGCCCGACTGGATGGATGGCTGCTGGGTGACAAGGGCTATCCATTGAAGACGTGGCTCATGATGCCTGTCTGCCACTCAAGAACAGACAGGGAAGGGTTACAATACAAGTCATGCGCTTGGCCTAAATAGCCAAGTGGTTATGGTACTGGGCTTGTAACCCCAAGATCAAGAGTTCAAATCTCACAATGGCAAACTATGAAACGATGTAACTTCATCTGAATAGGAACAGATGGAAACTTGTTTGTACTCGAAAGAGTTACAAGTCATGCCTCTACAAGGGCGGTGATAAAGAGGACCATAGGTCTTTTCAAGATGCACTTCCGATGCCTGGACCATTCAGTGGGTGCACTACAGTAACCCCCCAGAGCAGGTGTCTCTGATAGTGGTTACATGCTGCACTATCCACAATCTGGCACTGGCAAGAGTGGACCCAGTGGAGGAAGAGGATCTTGACGCAGATGCAGAGGCTACAGATGATCAGTCCAGTAGTGAGTCAGAAGAGGAGCACGGTGAGGAGAACACTGAGGGTGTGAAGGCAGTCCTCAGTAGCCTCCTGGGAGGCAGGGACAGCAAGGACACCTTGATCCAATGCTCCTTTAGCTAGGCTACCAAAGATCAGCTTCAATCGCATGTCAAAGCTGCCGCCTCCATCCCGCATGTCTGAAATAACCCTTTCTCTTGAACCCAAAGTCCACTCAGTGCCTGTGCAATAGAGTTTAGAGCCA
This sequence comes from Carcharodon carcharias, assembly GCF_017639515.1. NCBI lineage: Eukaryota > Metazoa > Chordata > Chondrichthyes > Lamniformes > Lamnidae > Carcharodon > Carcharodon carcharias. The sequence continues at coordinate 40,521,366 of NC_054470.1, forward strand.
CTCACGTCCAGCATTACATACTGGCATACCCTGCAGGAATGAAATAAAAAGGTGAAGCATACTCAGGCCATGATGACAAAAACAAAATTTATCTCATTTTGACAATCCAAAAACATTTACATAACCTTCTCTGGTCTTCAATCCCAGGCCAGTAAAAATAAACCAACATAAATGGACAGAAAATCACCCTTGGCATGTCCCTCTTGTGCTCATGGTGCCTTTAACTTACGTTTCCAAGTGCTACATCTTGGTGCACCCTCCCCTCGTTAGCATCGGCACTGGAGACAGCCTGCTGAACCTGCTGTCTTGTTGGTCTTAATGACCTTGGCGATCATCCTCTGGCCAGTGGCGACTTTGCTGGCCCCACCTGGGAGGGAGTAGCCAGTGCCACAGCTGGCATCTCCCCAGTCATCGCAGCTTCGTCAGATGCCATGGTCACTGGCGGAGGGGTTGCTGCCATCATCCGGAGCGCCTTGAGAGGAGCCCGCAGAAATGACAGGAGCTCGTGCGCCAACATGAGGTTGCTCTGGACCTCCCTGCTCATGATTAATGGATGAGCATCTAGCTGGGATACTGGGAGTTTCATCCATCTCCCACACTAACACTGACCACCTGCGGTCAGTGCCTGTGTGAGAGCTTGCAGGTCCGAGTGCAACATCAGGAACCCCTCATTCTGTCCCTGGAGCTGCGTCTCCATGAGAATCGCCACTCTCTCAATGGAGGAGGCAGTGTGCTCAGTCTTGAGGGTAAGCGCAGTGCTTACATTCCGCATGGGCTCCTCCATAACGGAGACCATGACAAGCATACCCTCATGGATCTCCACACATCTCGCTGGACATCCAACATCTGCCACCTAATAGACAGCTGCCAAGTCTTATCATCTGCCTTCGACTGAACATTACCCTGGCCCTTAGTAATCCTCCAACTGCCTGCGCCCTGGGCACTCTCTGTCTCCGCCTGCACCTCAAGCAAGTATGAAGTGCCCTCACCAATATGCACTGATATTCTAACTGACAATCTAATGCCCACTTGAGGTGCTAGTATCTGCTGGTGTGACGCAGGTGCAAGTGAAACCTGGTGATCCTCTGGCGCCAGGGGTGGCCCTTCAGGATAAGGGAGCGAACGCTTGCTGGCAAATCTAAAAAGGAGAACAATGACATTCCATTAGTTAAAGTCATAACACTGTCACTGTGCATGCTAGGAACACTGGTGAGACAATGGAGATCTGCAACACGGTGCCAGCGTCTTCCAATGATCAATGTAGATTCCAGGTTCGAAGCTCCCATCAATGAAAGGACTACAGTAAAAAGATTGCACAATCCAAAACTCTCACCTCTGTGCACTGCACTCTTACCTTTGTCTGGCACCCGCACTCTCCACGCTCGATTGCACAGGGAACGTGCTGGCTCTCCAACTCAAGAGAATCGTGCTCAAACATGCTGAGCAGCAGAAGGTTGGGTGGGCCTCTGCCTGTATGTGCCCTCTCTGCTTGGTTATGGCTCGCCTTCTCCTGAAAGGACAGAGGAACATTGATTAGTCCACTCTCTACCTGCAGCGCCATTGCAACCTGGCGAACCCCGAATGAGGAATACCTTGCAGGGTACATCTGAATCGTGGCTCTTGAGCCGCAGGCACTCAGACCAGGCAGCCAAGGCTCACCCCCTTGGCCAGCTCCAGCATCATTGACAGTTGGCACTCAGACTCTAGCACTCATGAGGTCCACAAGGGGACGGCCCCACATTAACACTTCTGCACATTGACCCATCTAACATGGTACTCACTCTTCCTGAGTGCAGCAGGTCATTGAACAGCTTCCAGCACTGCACCCTTGGGCACCACATCATGACTGCTCACCTGAGCTGCCACCTCCTCCCATTCCCTCTTGGTGAGGTGCGGTGGCCTCCTGCTCCCATCTCTGGGGACAAGGGTATCCCTCCTGGCTGCCACCTCCTCCAGCAGGACGGCGAGGCACTCGTCTGAAAAGCAGGTGGCCAAGTGCCCACCTGACCTGCCCTCCCGCTTGCCGTGTCCAGCAGCACACTACTCTATTGGCAACATTGAGCACATATCCTTCCATGGCAGCCTTCCAGGGTATGCCTGGGCCGTTTTTAAACCGGCTGCCGGGTTGCTATTGGACCCGGCGGCCAACAGGCACACCCTCCCCCGCTCAGTCCTTCCCAACCAGTGACAAGCTGCATTTCACACTGGGCAGGTCTTAATTGGCCCGCAGGCGTGAAATAACATTTAGCAGCCAATCGCGGGCAGCGGACCGTTTCACGGCCGCACCTGGGACCGCCCACAATGCCTGCCCAACAACCTCAAAATCCTGGCCGTGGATATTTTTATTTTAATGATTTTCCTGAGATAGCAATTAGTTCTTGTCTGTGCAGAAGTTACAAAAGTCACCTGACCCTCTAGACTCCATCTTGGGTCAGGGTAAATTGTCCTTGTTCTTTTTTTCAAAAGGTAAATTTGTCTATCATCTTCATACATTTACAAGTATATGACATGAGCGTGACATGTTTTGTTCAGATATATGGCAGATTTGACATAAGCAATGTGCATGCAGTCAATGGCACCCTACACCCTACATGATGGGGAAGTCTGCAATATTTGCAAACCCTTATGCTCGCTCCATTTGCTTGTCTCTGGCGAGAAGCATGAGGTAAAGTCATCTTTCTATGTATGACTAGCCTCAGTGATGTCCCTTATATAGCAGTGCATGGCAAATTGCAAGATGTAGCTAATATGTCCAGCAGCAACATGGAAGGAGCCAGTCGTGTAAAAATCCATAACTACTGTCATCTTTCTTGCCATTGGCATTGTAGGTCTTGCTGTGTTCTGAGGTTGGAGCTGTTGGCAGAAATCAATGATGATCTCCTTAATGAAGCATAGATGCCTCACACATAGTTGAATTTCAGATAGGGGGATTGGTTCCTAAACAGACCAGATATGGTCTCCTACGGAGAGGCCTTCTCACCTGCTCTTCCCTCTTCTAGAACATTGCCTTTCTCTGTGTGACCCCTGCTCATTCTCAATTCAAAGAGGAAGGCCTACAAGACAATTCACATGTGATGCAATTGGCTTGAGCTGAAGCCTTGAAATCAGAGGAGAAAAGATTCAGCACCTGCCAGACTACTCCATAGATTTTTGAAATTTTAAACAAGAGAAAGCAGTGGAAATGTGCAGAACTGCAGCAACAGCCAGATGAAATAAAGTAACAACTAACTTGTAAGTAGTTGATGACCCCTGGTGTTTGGTGGGGGGGGGCGGTGGAGGTAGTCATTCAAGTCATTGAACAAATATTCAGCTGTGGAAGGTGAAGTGATGGGATAGGCTGGATTGTGGATGTCAAAAGTGCCAGTACTGGCATAAAATCAATGTTGCATGTTGAGTGATGTCATCATCTGCTTTCTCTGCATGTTGCCTGTGGACGTTATATGTATATGCACTAATTCCTTTATCGATATTGTGTCTTCCAAGCATCACATCAGAAGTGTGCTCTGTGCCATGGACACCATTTTGGAACCTTAACAGGCCACATAGTGCCCAAAATCAGGCAATACCAAATGCAATTTCACCCCCCTCTGTCTTTGAACCCTCAAGTGCATCATTCCTTTCTAGTGATGTACCACCACATTTGATCGATATTACCACACTCCATCCCCTTTAATTCCTTTCCAAACTTTCCCAGGACTATTAAATTCCCATTCTTGCCAGGTTTAAAAAGAACATAAGAGTATTGCTCAAAAAAGAGATATGCTGCCAAAGCTTTTTATCTTGCACTCATCAGGCCAGTCACAAAAATGCCAGATTTCAAAGAAAGCAACAATTTATCCTGCATGAGAAAAGGGTGATGATTGATTGGCAACTCAATTCTGATCGGGCAAAGCGCACCACAGAGAATGCACCAGGGAACTATTATTCCCCACGCTTTTGTTTAATTCAAAAAAGGTACACTCTGGACATGTTCCTTTGCCTGCAGAGGACAGGTCCCTGTGTATGAATATATGTAGCTTCTAGACAGCATAAGTGGGCCACATGAAAAGCTCAACTGATTGGTTAAATTGGTTGTTAGTATAATTCTTGGTACACTCAGCATTGTTCAGCAAATGCAATCCAATCAGAATCGCATTTAATGTTAGACATTATGTTCTGAGTTTTGCAAGTGTGGGCTGGTTGAATACAGAAAGTACTCTGCCTATTGCAAACACCCAAAGGGATATGCTGTTTGATATGATCCAACAGACATTGGCACATACAGCCTATGTACCAGGCATTGCGCATGCAATGAAATTCAAATACCACATTACTCATTTGTGTGGTAGGCAGAACATCTTTTTGGCTTGATGGAAACATCCTGTTAGTGGAAAATACAACTTATCTTGCTACTGCATAGTAACAATGTGAAACAGCTAGCTTTGCCTGTTGTTCAAATTTGAGATACATTATCCTTCCAGGGCAATTTGAGGTAGACTAGGCAGTTTCCAGAATCAAACATGGTGGCTTTAGATCCATTTGTGAGTATGCATCATACACAACGAGAAATGATCTGATTGGAGTAGCCATTATCCAGCAAAATAGCTTTGATGCACTCTATTTCAGCATTAAGCTTGCATGGTGAACAAATTGGTCAGGCCCTATTTAGGAGATTCCCAATAAGGCCAATCTTATATTCTGTGGAGTTGTAGCAATTCTGACACATATATCAACCAATGAAGATAAGCTTGCGATTGACAATAGTTAGAATCCATTAGCAGATTTCTCAACTAGCACATCGAGGAAAGGGATCTTGTTAGACTGCTCCATTTCAAAGTTGAATTGAGCACAGGTTGGAGTGCATTAGGTGTGTAAGGAAGTTTTTCCAGGTAGCTGCTGATTCAAGTATAGCAAAATTATCATCCACGTATCGGAAATATGCAAGGAGTGAGAGGTTAGGGGTTAATCCATCGAAAATGCATATTTCATGGAAACTGTTGAAAGTGTTAGTGGGAGCTGGGCCTGGAGGGGATTTCATGGCAACATCATCTATTTGTGTATGCATGGTGTTACTAAAGCTGAACTCTGCCATTTCCTCTTTTCCCATGATAATTTCTCCTGTCTCTGCCTTTAAGAAGCAATGTTTACTTTAGCTATTCTCCTTATATACTTGTAAAGTCTCTTACTATATGTTTCTATATTCTTGGCTAGTTTACTGTCATATTCTATTTCTCTCCTGTCAATTTTTGGTGATCCTTTGCTAGTTTCTAAAACATTCCCAATCCTTACTTGTAGTACCATTCTTTGCCACATCATAAGCCTCTTCTTTTAATATCCTTAACTTCTTTAGTAAGTCACGAATGGATCTTTTGAGTTTTTTGTTTTTCAATGGAATGTATTTTTGTTGAACATATGAATTGTTTCTTTAAATGTTTCCCACTATTTATTTATCACCATACCTTATAGTTCATTCACGCAATCAACTTCAGCCAGCTCTCCCCTCATACCTATCGTACTGTCTCTGTTTAAGATTCCCGTTTGGGACTGAGTATACTGCTTTCAAACTTAATTTGGAATTCAATTGTTTTATGAACACTTTTTTCTCAATGCATGTTTTACTATGAGATTACTTATTAACCCTGCCTCATTTTAAAACACTAAATCTAAAGTAGCTTGATCCCTAGTCAGTTCCACAAAGTATTGTTCCAGGAAACTGTAATGACAGCATTCCACTAACTCATTTACCAGACTACCTTTGCTAATTTGATTGGTTCAGTCCGTATAAAGTCCCCAAAACTAACACATTGCCTTTGTTACAAACTCCAATAATTTCTTGTTTCACATAATCAGATAAAAAGCCTTTAGTTTTATACTTTACAGCTATGCTTTGCATGGACATCATTCACTGATGCACTATTACTGTTAAATTTTCTGTCCCTTCCTATCCCACTCTGCTTCTCTCTACCCAAATAGCAAAACTGTTCTGTTGCCTCGACTATTCTCTTTAGATTTTTAAATTTCCCTTCAACTGAACCTTCCCGTAACTCACAATTTAGTTTAAAGCCCTATCCACAACCCTAGTTATACAATTCACCAGTACGCTTATCCCAACATGGTTTAAATGGAACCCATCCCATTGGAAAAGCTCCCTCTTTCTCTAGTACTGGTGCCCTATGAACTGAAACCAGAGGTTTCGTAGTACAGTGGATAGCATCCCTACCTCCGAAACAGAAGCTCTGGGTTCAAATACACACCAGGACTTGTTGGCAATGAAAGGTGCGTTCATAACATGACCATAAAGGTTGATTATCAACCTGTAAATCCTTCCAATATGCCTATGGCAGACAGTATGAATGGGAGTGTTTCCTGGTCAGCCAAAACCATGTGGTAGCTGCAGTGCAACCACCTCCCCATATTAAAAGACTCCACATATAAACTCTTGCCACAGGCTGCACTCTTTGACAAGTGGCCTCCTCATTTGTGGGATTGCTAAAGAGAGAACTGAAAAGCCTTTTTTCACACCACTGTTTGAGCATGTTTTTAGTTCTCTAATCTGCTTGATCCAATTGGCAAGTGGCTCAGGTAGCCATCCAGAAATTATTAAGGTTCTGTGTTTTAATTTGGACTCTAACTTTTCAAACTCACTCAGCAGAACATTAATCCTAATTCTACCTATGTCGTTGGTTCATACATGGACCATGACAGCTGGATCCCCCACTCCCACTCCAAGTACCTCTCCAGCTGCAAGGAGATATCCTTCATCCTGGTACCAGGCAGGCAACATAACTTTGGTGCCTCCAGTCGCAGCTGCAGAGAACAATATCTATCTCCTTGACTATACTGTCCCCTATCACTACATTTTCCTTTTCAGTCCCCCCATTTGAATGACATCCTGCACCATAGTGCTATGGTAAGTTTGCTCATACACCCTGCAGTCCTTGGTCTGATCCACAAAAGTAGCAAGTACCTTGTATTTGTTAGATGGAGGGCTAAGGCTCTTCCATCACAACTACTGGGTCCCCATACCTACCTGACTCATGGGCACACTCTCCTGTCCCTGATCATTGACCAACTCTAACGTTCTGCTTAATCTAATGGTGTGACTGCCTCCTGGACAAAATGTTTAGATAACTCTCCTCCTCTCTGATACCCTGCAAGGTCTGCAGTTCAGATTCCAGCCTAGTAACTCTGAGCCAAAGTTGCACATGTTGCAGATGCTTGCTGCTGACATGATTGTCTGGGACTACAATGCACTCCACAAACTCCCACATGTTAAAGTCATATACCTGCACTGCTGCATCAGTCTAACCTTATTTATTTAATTACTTAACTAAATTAATAACTAGCCAGCTAAAGTAATAGCAATTTACAATTTCCTAGATTGGAAACAAAAGAACATTCACCAGTTACTGAAGGAAAATAAAATAATAAAAAGCAGCCCATTCTGATCCTTCTCTATGCCGAATTCCCAGTTGCATCAAATTCCTGACTTAGCAGTCAGTCCACAAAGCACTCTCATCCCAGATCACTCTACATGGTAGCAAAAACTGCCAATGTATTATAGAGAGTTTATGACTCACATCTAAGTTACATCTGCTAAATGAGCTTCCTGCTTTAGTAATTAACACTTATTCAAACAACCACTTTCAGTTGATTGGCAGGTAACTGCCACCACCAGGCAGTTTCTGTTAACTGGGAATCTTAACCAGTTTACAGTTTATTTTGCAATTTTAAGTCAGTTTCTAACTGCTAATCAAAAAACAGCATGAGAATTTTTTACCAGGGAGACCCCACTTACACCAAATTCTCAGTATAACACTCGATTCAGCAAGCACTCCGTGCTTCCCCGTTCCCTGATTATCTTATCTTTTATTCTTTTAAGCCTTGGCGGTATCCTGCATTGTAGCCTTTAGCCTTTCATCTTGATAAGTCAATTTTAAGTGAAAATATAAGAGTTAGTCTTCTGACTTTGTGTTCTTAGGGAGGAATCTCATCTGCCAAAAGCATATATCAGAAATGAGGGCACATGCTTTACATGACTATGACAATGATTTTCAAAGATCAGAAAATTATGTGTGATACTTATCCAAGTTCTGAAACCCATTCCTTGTAGGTGAGATTCCCCACCCAGCATGCAAGGTCAGAAAGAACCCCTATAAAACCATTCACATTGTATGATGTTAGACTTTAAAGTAAGAAATTGGTGTTATGGGACACTGAGTAATAATTTCCAATTACCTTAAAATTATGCATTACATGCATGTATTACATATTTTCACAGGGTTTTATCACTATCATTCATCGAAGCATGATTGCCATATTAGTGCAATGATTTTTAACAAATGGTAACCAATGTGTGTGCAGCCTTCACATGGTACAACCAGTACACTAGATTTTATGGTACCATCAAGTTTATAAATAATAACAAATTGTCCTGAAGTATAAAACAGACATTTATTTATTTGGCTTTAAATAATGCATCCCATTCAAATATTAAAACATAATTAAAAATTACTTTAAGAATCTTTTCAAAAATATTTGCTGTAGCCCTTGAAGCTAGGATGATATTTTACACTACAGAATCACAGAACTGTTACAGTGCAGAAGGAGGCCATTCAACCCATTGTGAATACACCGGTTTTCCAAATGAGCAATTCACTTTGTGCCATTCTCCTAACTTCCCCCCATAACCTGCACATTCTTCCTTTTGGGATAATAGTCTAACTCCCTTTTGAATGCTTTGATTGAACCTGCTTCCACTACACTGTCAGACAATTCATTCCAGACCATTCTGAATTCAATTCATGATGTCTGTATCCCCTCTGTGGACATTGTAACATTTAGATACAGCATGGTCCAATGCTGTTACATTGGTTCCTGCCTAGTAACAAGGGTGGGACCCACTGTGATCGGTTCCCCAGATCAGTTCAAGGTCAGACAATTTTAGTCAGTCAGTCAAGCACAGTTGAAGAAGGAAGTGACTAGCTGCCTGCAACTAAATTGTTGCTATTAGCCCTGGGAGCCATTTGGTAACTCTGTGCAGTTGGGTCTCAGACAAAGCCCCAGTAGCCATTTGTTTGTTCCGTATTGCTGAGAGTTCAGCTTAGAAGGTGGGTTGGGAGCCATTGATAGTTCAATGCAGCGATGAGTTGAGGCTTGAGAAATCCTAGGTGACTTGGTGTGTTCAGAAGCAGGGAGAAGAGGCTCCAGGCAGCAGAAGTGTTGTGGTGAACAGTTCCAGGGAGTCAGGGCTCGGGAGAAGTCCTGAAGAGCAAACCCTGGAAGGGAGCAGTCGTTAAGGCAGTCTGAATCGGAGTGGCTTTGAGGGAGTTTTGAGGCTTGATCTTCAAAAATGCAAAGTTGGAGTCCTTTTTGAAGGAGACAGAATTTTAAAGGGGTTGTGTAAGTCACAATGAATACTAACATCTGGATGGTTTCTTTTGTTTTGCTTTTCTAACTTTGTATAATAAAGTGTATTGTGTTTGTTCAAAACCCATGGAATCTTGTTGTTTTATACAAAAAGCAGGTATCTTGAATCTACTTTAAACAAAACGTTACTGGTCCCGAACTGGATCTGACCAAGGATCATAACAAAGACCATAACCACTTGCTCTGTGAAAAAGCTTTTCCTCATATCGTTTTTGTTTCTTCTACCAATTATTTTAAATCTGTGCTCACTCATTCTCAATCTTTTTCACGAGTTTCGCCCTATCTACTCTGTCCAGACCTCTCATGATTTTGAATACCTCTATCAAATCTCCTCTCAGCCTTCTTTTCTCCAAGGAAAACAGACCTAACTTAACTGAAGTTTCTCATTCTTGGAACCATTCTCGTGAATCTTTTCTGCACTTTCTCCAATGCCTTCACATTCTTCCTAAAGTGCAGTGCTGTTATGATGTAGCAGGTGATATATGCCAGGAGGATCAAATCCACATGGGAAACTTGGCCACACTATCATAGCGGTTTTGCAATTTGTATTTATTACGAGAAGATTTGTGCACTGAATTCAGAAGTAATAAGTCCACTAACACATTTAGTAATTTTAAAATTTAAATTAAAACATTTATTAATAAAAGAAAAGAATTTAAACATGTACATAAGATTACAGTTACTTAATACAAAACAAATCCCCAAATTCCTAATTAACCTGACTCCCAACTACACATCCCCTTTAAGGTAACAGTCCAAAATAGATTTTAAATTTAAATAGGCAATCCAGCAAGGTTGTCACAGCACCCACTCAACAGTAGAATTCCAAAGGTTTTTAACACAATTGGAACAGCACTTCTTCAGAGTGGCTGAAGCTTCTTCCAAGTCTGTGTCACACGGTATATCTTTCAAGATTTTACATGGCCTCCCCCACCCTCCCCACATAGCGTTCTTTATATATGTTTCTCTCTCTTTAATCTGTAAAATCCCATTGTTCTACGTGTCTTTGGAAATTTACTTTTCCCAGAAAAATCTTTCATGTCATCATTATGGTCAGCAATTCTGGGGAAAATAAACATATTGCTTTGCCTCACTTATCTTGTTAGTTGTAAACATTACATCATCCCTTTGAAAATCAAACAACCCCTTCACTTATCTAAAAATGCAAATAGCCTTCACACCCTATACGTTGAACCCTCAACCTAGCTTATCCATCTCCATTTCAAAAGTCTGTTTTACACCTTTTTTTGATAATTTGTAGTCTATCTGACTCTAATTCAATTAAAGCAGCCACCCACATAACCACAAATAAGCTTACCTTACAATTTCCCACAATACTATTATGAAAAATATAATATTTTTGTGACAGGTACCCAGTACTGAATACAATACTCCAGCTGAGGCCAAACTAGTGTCTTCTGCAAGTTCAACATAAGCTCCTTGCTCTTGTACTCTATGCACCTATTAATAAAACCTAGGATACTTAATGCTTTATTAACCACTCTCTCAACCTGTCCTGCCACATTCAATGAATTATGCACATATACACCCCCTTAAGAATTGTACCCTTATTTTATATTGTCTCTCCATGTTCTTCATACCAAAATTAATCACTTTACTTTTCTCTGCATTGAACTTCATCTGCCACCTGTCCGTCCATTCCACCAACTTGTTTATGTCCTTTTGAATTTCTACACTATCCGCCTCACAGTTCAAACTGTTTCCAACTTTCATATCAATCGCAAATTTTGAAATTGTGCCATGTACATCAAGATCTAGGTCATTAATATATATCAAGAAAAGTAACGGTCCCAACACTGACCCCTGGGGAAGTCCACTACAAACATTCCCCCAGCCTGGAAAACATCCACTAACTACTACTCACTGTTTCCTGTCACTCAACCAATTTCATATCCATGTTGCTACTTTCCATGTGCTCTAACTTTGCTCTGTTGCATGACACTGTATCAAATGACTTTTGGAAGTCCTTATACCACATCCACATCATTGCCTTCATCATCCCTCTCTGTTACCTCTTCAAAACACTCCAGCAAGTTAGTTAAACATAATTTTCCCTTAAGAAATCCATGCTGGCTTTCCTGAATTAACCCACATTTGTCCATGTGACTGTTAATTTTGTCCCAAATTATCGTTTCTAGACGTTTTCCCACCACTGAAGTTAAACGGACTAGCCGAAAGCTGCTGGGCTTATTTTTAAACCCTTTTTTGAACAAAGGTGTAGCATTTGCAATTATCTGGTCCTCTGGCACTAAACCTGGGTCTAAGGAAGATGAAAAATTATGGCCAATGCCTCTGCGATTCCCACCCTCACTTCCCTCAGCATCCTTGGATGCATTGCATCCGGTCCTGTTGCCTTATCAACTTTTATGTAAAGACTGCCTATCCAATAGCTCCTCCTTATCAATTTTAAATCTTTATAGTGTCTGAATTACCATCTCTGTCACCATGGCCTGGGTAGCATCTTCCATGGTAAAGAAGATGCAAAGTATTCATTTAATACCTCAGCTATGACCCCTGCCTCCACGCGTAAATCACTCTTTTGGTCCCTAATCTGCCCTACTCCTCCTTTTACCACGCTTTTACTATTTACATGTGTATAGATGACTTTGGGATTCCTTTTTACGTTGGCTGCCAATCTCTTATCGTACTGCTTCTTTGCTTCCTTATTTGCTTTTGCACCTCCCCTCAGGACCTTCTAAATTCAGCCTGGTTCTAATTGTATCTTCACCTGACATCCATCATAAGTACACTTTTTCTTCTTTATCTTAATTTCTCTCTCTTTTTTTCCTCCAGGGAGCTCTGAATTTGTTTGCCTTACCTTTCCCTTTCGAGGGCATATATCTTGACTATGCCCAGACCATCTCTTCTTTGAAGGTAGCCCATTATTCAGCTATCATTTTTCCTGTGAACCTTTGACTCCAGTTTATTCATCCTAGATTCATTCTTACCCCATTAAAGTTGGATTTCCTCTCATTAGTTATTCTTACTCTGGATTGTTCTTTGTCCTTTTCCAGAGACAGCTGAAACTTCATGATACAATGATCACTGTCTCCAATATTTTCTCCTATTGACACCTGATCCACTTGGCCAACCTCATTCCCAAGAACTAGGTCTAGCAGTGCCTCCTTTCTTGTTGGATTCGAGACATACCATTGTAGAAAATTTGCCTGAACACACTTTAGGAACTCTTGTCTCTCTCTGCCCTTTCCCATACTACTATCCCAGTCTATGTTCAGATAATTAAAGTAATTAAAATTACTTATAACTAGTCTATAAGTTTGCACCTCTCTGTAATTTCCTGGCAAATTTGTTACTCTACATCCTTCCCATTAGTTGGTGGCCTATAGACTACACTGTTGGGTTCCTATGATATGAAAATAAATCCAACGTTATGTTCAAAACGTTATACTTATTGCTAAATTTTAAAATGGATTTTCTGCTGAACCAAAAAGTTTGGCCCTTTATTCTGGGAGGTACCATCAGGCATTGCAAGAACAAAATAATTCTTCACTCAGCCTCACACCTCATTGTGCAGACCCCTTGTAATTAATGAAAGCAGAGGAAGCGCAGAAGAACTGGCTGCCCCAACTAGAACTATCACAAAAGAGAGATTGAAACTCATTATATTGGAAGAGATGCTAATAATCACTTTGCCTTTCTACAAAGGAGGAACAATCGAATTCTGGCCAGAAGCTTAGAAACCAACTGTTATGCTGCAATTAACCATTAATGTGACGTCACATGACCCAAGCCTCTGACCCTTTTGGACAGTTTTAACATTACATCTTTAGCCTCACAAGCAATCTGCGGTTTAACATCCAATGGCAAACCACCAAGCAGCCGCCCTCCAGGCAGAACAACAGCCTGCTCCTCAAGCCTGTCTTTGCTGGAAGCTTTCCCACCATCGCCTGTGGAACTGATCCAGTCTCTGTGTACCTACTTCATCTTGCAGTATCAGTGCTAACTATAAAGCAAATTCCACAACTCCGGTCTTCAGCCAGCTGAACTCGAACTCTTATGTGAAAAAATTCCCCACTGGGCTCTGACTCTAAAAATCACATGAACTAATATTCATTCCTGTGGTTCTTGTAGTGTTACTATCAATAGTTGTAAAACTCCTTTTTCTATCCTCCCCCTACCTTTACCACGTGTGTGTGTAGTGGAGTGGGAAGTTGCAAACACTCCTCCCCTGGGGTTTGAGTGTGAAATAAACTAACCTAAGTTAATCATAACGTAAGTTTTCTGTGTGTTATTAGTAAATTCGATGGTGTAAATTGAGGGTTTGGGAAAATATGCCACCGCATACTTTAAAAATAATGCAAAACACCTTCTGCTTACAGTCAGGTGGTGAGAGGAAATAAGTATTATTTGCCTGTGTTTCTTCTGTCCGTAACAACACCGAGCAATGTAATTACTCTTTTTTGTTCTGTCCTTGACCCCTCTGGGAAGTCTCTTTCTCCAGCACTACCATGCTCTCCTTAATCAATAACACTGCCACCCCTACCCCTTTTTTCCTTTCCTATCTTTCCTGAACACCTTGTATCCAGGAATATTTGACATCCAATCCTACCCTTTTTTGAGCCAGGTCTCTGTTATAGCCACAACATTGTATTTCCACATGATAATCTGCATCTGTAACTCACCAATTTTATTTACCACACTCTGTACATTCACATAACCTTGATTTAGACTTGACTTTCTCCCCTACTCTGAAGCCACCTAATACCCACCTATTTCCTATTCCAGTGCTATCTATCTCTCCCAGTATTCGGTGTACCTTGGTATTCCTCTTTGATATTATCTCCTGGTTCCCACACCTCTGCCAAGTTAGCTTAAACCCTCTCATTAACATTAGCAAAACCTGCAAGGAACTCAGTCCCGGCTTTATTTAGGTGCTACTTGTGCTGCCTGTTACAAGTTCCATCTCCCGCAAAAGTGGTCCCAAGAATCTAAAGCCGTCCTTCCTGCACCACCTTTCCAGCACGCATTCATCTGCTTTTTCCTCCTATTTCTATATTCACTTGCGCGTGGTACTGGAAGTAATACAGAGATGACTATTTTTGAGCTCCCTAAACTCTGACTGCAGGACCATATCCCTCTTTCCGCCTATGTTGTTTGCACTAATGTGGACAATGATGCTGGCCATTCACCTTTCTTCTTCAAGGTGCTCTGCACCCACTCGGTGAATTAGACTTATCTGAAAAGAAAGGATGAGCAGGGTTAAGGGGAGAAAGCAGGAGAATGGCACTTAATGAGTTGTTCATTCGGAGAGACGGTGCTGATACGATGGGCTGGATGGCCTCCTTCTGTGTTGTAACAATTCTGTGATTCAGTGAAATCCTTGACCCTGGCACCAGGGAGGCAACACACCATCCTGGATTCACATCTGTGGCTGCAGAAACACCTATCTATTCCATAACTATCAATTCACCTATCACTATTGCTCTTCCAGTTTTCCTTAATTCACTGTATAGTTGAGCTACCTGTGTTTTTTTTAATTCATTTACGGGATATGGGTGTCACTGGCTAGGCCAGCATTTATTGCCCATCCCTAATTGCTCTTGAGAAGGTAGTGGCGAGCTGCCTTCTTGAATCACTGCTGTTCCTATGATGTAGGTACACCCACAGTGCTGTTAGGGAGGGAGTTCCAGGATTTTGACCAGCAACAGTGAAGGAACGGCGATATACTTCCAAGTCAGGATGGTGAGTGGCTTGGAGGGGAACTTCCACTGTTGGTGTTCCAATGTATCTGTTGCCCCTGTCCTTCTAGCGGTCATGGAAGGTGCTGCCTAAGGAGCCTTGGCGAGTTTCTGCAGTGCATTTTGTAGATGGTACACATTGCTGCCACTGTTCGTTGGTGGTGGAGGGAGTGAATGTTTATTGAAGGGGTGCTAATCAAGCGGGCTTCTTTGTCCTGGATGGTGTCAAGCTTCTTGAGTGTTATTAGAGCTGCACTCATTCAGGCAAGTGGAGAGTATTCCATCACGCTCCTGACGTGTGCCTTGTAGATGGTGGACAGGCTTTGGAGTGTCAGGAGGTGAGTTACTTGCCACAGGATTCCTAGCTGCTGACCTGCTGTTGTAGCCACAGTATTCATATGGCTAGTCTAGTTCAGTTTCTGGTCAATGGTAACCCCAGGGTGTTGATAGTGGGGGATTATGTGATGGTAATGCCAAAGGGCAATGGTTAGATTCCCTTTTGTTGGAAATAGTCTTTGCCTGGTACTTGTGTGGCGCAGATTTTACTTGCCATTTGTCAGCCCAAGCCTGAATATTGTCCAGGTCTTGCTGCATTTGGACACGGACTGCTTCAGTATCAGGGGAGTCGCAAATGGTACTGAATATTGTGCAATCATTAGCGAACATCCCCACTTCTGACCTTATGATGGAAGGAAGGTCATTGAGAAGCAGCTGAAGATTGTTGTGCCTAGGACACTACCCTGAGGAACTCCTGTGGTGATGTCCTGGAACTGAAATGATTGACATCCAACAACCTCAACCATTTCATTTGTGCTATGTATGACTCCAACCAGTGGAGAATTTTCCCCCTGATTCCCGATGACTCCAGTTTTGCTAGTACTCCTTGATGCCACACTCGGTCAAATGCTGCCTTGATGTCAACAGCAGTCACTCTTAACTCGCCTCTGGAGTTCAGCTCTTTTTACCATGTTTGAATCAAGGCTGCACTGAGGTCAGGAGCTGAGTAAGCCTGGCAGAACCCCAATTGAACATCAATGAACAGGCTATTGCTAAGCAAGAGCTGCTTGATAGCACTGTTAATGATCCCTTCCATCTCGATGATGATGGAAAGTAGACTGATGGGGCAGTAATTGGCTGGGATGGATTTGTCCTGCTTTTTGTGTACAGGGCATACCTGGGCAATTTTCCACATTGCCGGGTAGATGCCAGTGTTGTAGCTGTAGGGGAACAGTTTAGCTTGGGGGGTGGCAAGTCTGGAGCAGAAGACTTCAATACTATTGCTGGAATATTATCAGAATCCAAAGCCTTTGTAGTATCCAGTGCCTTCAACCATTTCTTGATACCACGTGAAGTTACTCAAACTGGCTGAAGACTGGGTGTGGCAGGACTGCAGAGCTTGGATCTGGAATCACTTAGCTCTGTCCATCACTTGCTGCTTATGCTGTTTGGCACACAAGTAGCCCTGCGTTGTAGCTTCACTAGGTTGACACCTCATTTTTAGATATGCCTGGTGCTGCTCCTGGCATGCCCTCCTGCGCTCTTCATTGAACTAGGGTTGATCCCCTGGCTTGGTAGTAATGGTATAATGGGGGATATGCCAGGCCATGAGGTTATACATTGTGGTTGAGTACAATTCTGCTGCTGCTGATGACCCACAGTGCCTCATGGATGCCCATTCTTGAGTTGCTTGATCTGTTCAAAATCTAACCCATTTAGCACGGTTGAAGTGCCACGCAACACGATGGAAGGTATCCTCATTGTGAGGACGGGACTTCATCTCCACAAGGACCGTGCAGTGGTCACTCCTACTGATACTGTCATGGATAGATGCATCTGCGGCAGGCAGGTTGGTAAGGATGGGGGTCAAACATATTTTTCCCTCTTGTTGGTTCCCTCACCACCTGCTGCAGGCCCAGTCTAGCCGCTATGTCCTTTTGGGCTTGGCCAGCTCGGTCTGTGGTGGTGCTACTGAACCACTTCTGTTGATGGACATTGAAGTGCCCGACCCAGAGTACATTTTGCACCTTTGCCACCCTCAGTGCTTCCTCCAAGTATTGTTCAACATAGAGGAGTACTAATTCATCAGCTGACAGGGGGCAGTATGTGATAATCAGCAGGTTTCCTTGCCCATGTCTGACCTGATGCTATGGGACTTCAAGGGGTCCAAGGTTGATGTTGAGGAATCTCAGGGCAACTCCAACCTGGCTGTATACCACTGTGCCACTCCTTTGCTTAGTCTGTCCTGCCGGGGGGACAGGTCATACCCAGGGATGTTGGTGGTGTGTCTGGGACATGATCGGTAAGGTATGATTCCATGAGTATGACTATGTCAGGCTGTGGAACAGCTCTCCAAATTTTGACACAAGCCCCCAGGTGTTAGTAAGGAGGACATCACAGGATCAACAGGGTTGGGTTTACCATTGTCGTTTCCAGTGCTTCTGATTTCATTCCTTTTGATTTACTGTTTTGGCAGTTTGACAGAATTGAGTGTCAACTTGCTGGACGATTCTAGAGGGCATTTAAGAATCAACCACAGATCTGGAATCACACGTAGGCTAGACCAGGTAAGGGCAGCAGATTTCCTTCCCTAAAGGGCATTAGTGAACCAGATGGGTTTTTATGACAATTGTTAGAGTTTTAATTCCAGATTTTTAATAAATTCAAATTTCACCATCTGCTGTAGTGGGATTCGAACCCAAGTGCCCTGAGTATTACTCCGAGTCTCTAGATTACCAGTCCAGTGACAATACCACTATGCCACCACCTAGGTAAAAAACCAAACACCTCCACTAGCTTTTGTAATTATTTGGAAGCTGTACAAAAATAAATTGACCCCTAATTTTCTGCCAAAATAACAAGGCTCATCGCACTTGCCAATATTAACACACAAATGGTAGAACAAATTCAGGTAACGGCAGATGTGTGATTAAATATGGAAATCTAAAAATTAGTATATGGGTTTCATCGCTGCACCTGTTAGCTTTGAACAAATGTTGTCTCACTGTCCATTGAAATGTATTGAATGCTATGAAGTTGCTAAATTTCCCCAGAAGATACAAACTTAAATCTCCACAGAGAGTAGAACTTCAAAAAAGGAGAAAAGTTGGAGGAATGGACCAAGGTGGCAGATGAGGTTTTTTTTCATTCTTTGATGGGATGTGGGTATTGCTGGCCAGTCCACTTAAAGTGAGTGGCTTGCTAGGCCATTTCAGAGGGCATCTAACAGTCAACCACATTGTTGTGGGTCTGGAAAAACCATGTAGGCCAGACTGGGTAAGGATGACAAATTTCCTTCCCTAAAGGAAGGAATCAATCAATGATAGCTCCGTGGTCACCATTATTAAGGCTAGCTTTTAATTCCAAGTTTTATTAATTGAATTTACATTCCACCAACATGGTCAGATTTGAACCCACATCAACAGAGCATTAGCCTGGACCTCTAGATTCCTATTTCAATGACAGCATCACTATGCTACCGTCACCCCCTGGATAAAGTGCAACGCAGAGAAATGTGAAGCGATGCATTTTGGTAGGAAGAACATGGAGAGCCAATATAAAATAAAGGACACAATTCCAAAGGTGGTGCAGGAGCAGAGGGACCTGGGTGCACATGTGCATAAGTCATTGAAGGTGGCAGGACAGATTGAGAGAGCAGTTAATAAAGCATTCAGTATCCTAGGCTTTATTAATAGGGGCATAGAGTACAAGAGCCTCAGCTGGACTATTGTGTCCCATTCTGGGTATTGCACTTTAGGAAGGATGTGACAGCAGGATTCATGAGAATGGTTCCAGGGATAAGGAATTTCAGGTGTGAGGATGGAATGGAGAAATTAGGACTGCTTTCCTTGGAGAAAAGAAGGCTAAGAGGAGAACTGACAGAGGTATTCAAAATCATGAGGGGTCTGGTCAGAGTAGATAGAGAGAAATGAGTGCAGGAGGGCATGCCAAGAGCAGCACCAGGCGTATCTAAAAATGAGGTGTCAACCTGGTGAAGCTACAACACAGGGCTGCTTTTGCCAGACAGCAAAAGCAGCATGCAACAGAGCTAAGTGATCCCACAACCAATGGATCAGATCTAAGCTCTGCAGTCTTGCCACATCCAGTTGTGAATGATGGTGGACAATTAAACAAATAACTTGGAGGCAGCTCCACAAATATCCCCATCCTCAATGATGGGGGAGCCCAGCACATCAGTGCAAAAGACAAGGCTGAAGCATGTGCAACAATTTTCAGCCAGAAGTGCCAAGTGGATGATCCATCTCAGCCTCCTCCAGAGATCCCCAGCATTACAAGTGCCAGTCTTCATCCAATTTGATTTACTCTATGTGATATCAAGAAATGGCTGAAATGGCATTCTGGCATAATGGCTGAAACTGAAATAGCAAAGGCTATGGGTCCTGACAATATTCCAGCAATAGTTCTGTGCTCCAGAACTAGCTGCGCCCTTAGCCAAGCTGTCCCAGTACAGCTACAACACTGGCATCTACCCAGCTATGTACATCCTGTCCACTAAAAGCAAGATATATCCAATCCGGCCAATTTCCATCCCATCAGTCTACACTCGATCATGATGTCACAGAACTAAGACCTCACTATATTTTTATGAAATATATATATCATCATGGCTACTTTTTAAAAATTTGACTAGGACTTTACAAAAACTGAAGCTATACCTGCCTGTAACCCTGAACAAAATAAATTTTGTGGCAATATCCAAGAGGTTGATACCCCATTATCACTGAAGAGAAGCTAATGACCCCTGTGGCTGCAGAGATCAAATTCAAAGGGAATTATACAAAGGCCATCTAAGCCAGGCCTGCCCAATGGAGACTACTCGTCTGCGAGGACAAAGGACCATGCAATGTCCTTTCAAATTCTTAATGGTTGAAACATTTACAATCTCAAGAACCCAGACAGAGGAATGTACATCCTTTGTCAAAGACAAAGTGGACAGTGGGAGTCATGTGACATGACCCCACAGCCAGAGGAACCAGTTACACTGTCTTGCTGTACTGCCAATCAGTCTGCCATTTTCCATCTAGTGAGCAGCAGCTCAGAACAAGGGATCAGTCCAGGTGAATGCCTAGCCCCTATCTACACTGTTTCTACTGGAAGTTCTGTACCAGCATCTACAAGACTAATTAATCTCTACATGCTAATCCTATCGTGGAAGTCATCTCTACTGGAAAAGTGAATTATCCAGCATCAGTCTTCCGCTGTCGACCTCTGTGAAAAACTGGACTTTGATTGTGGACGCTGAACTCACGTGAGACAATAATTCTTTATTTTGTGGTCTTTTCCCTGTAAATCTTCCTGTCTCTAATCCCTTCTTTTATTGTATAAGTGAAAAAGGAGTCTATATTGCACCCCTCCTTCTGTGTCTGAGTGGGTGCGAAGTAACTATTCCTCTGGAGTATCACCTATCTTGAGTTTGCTGTGGGGTTATTAACAGAAACTGGATCACACCAAATCTGAGAGGTTGGGAAATATGCCACTGCATACAAGGGGGGAAATCAAAATCAAATCACCTTTCTGTTAACAGATATGTGGTGAGAGGAGAAATCAGTGCTGTTTAAATTAAACCCTCTCCTGTCTGAAACAATCAGCAAAGTGATGGAAGTGCTACCAAGCAGAGCTTACTCAGAAACAGTCTGATCACTAATGTTCAGTTTGGGTTCCACCAGGGCCACTCAGCTCCTGACCTCATTACAGCCTTAGTCCAAACATGGAAAAAAGAGCTGAACTCAAGAGGTGAGGTGAGAGTGACTGCCCTTTACCTCAAGGCAGCATTTGACCGAATGTGACATCAAGGCACCCTAGCAAAAAACGGAGCCAATAGGAATCAGGTGGAAAACTCTCCGCCAATTGGAGTCATACCTAGCACATAGGAAGATGGTTGTGCTTATTGGAGGACAATCATCTCCATCCAAGGACATCACGGTAGGAATTCCTCAGGGTAGTGTCCTAGGTCCAACCATCTTCAGCTGCTTCATCAGTCACCTTCTCTCCATTATAAGGTCAGAAGTGGGGATGTTCGCTGATGATTTCATAATGTTCAGCACCATTCATGGCTCCTCAGGTACTGAATCAGTCCATGCCCATTTGCAGCAAGACCTGAATAACATCCAGGCTTGGGCTGATAAGTGGCAAGTATCATTCACAGAACACAAGTGCTAGGCAATGCCTATTTCCATTAAGAGAGAATCTAGCCATCTCCCCTTGACATTCAATGGCATTACCATCACAGAATCCTCCACAATCAACATCCTGGGGATTACCATTGGCCAGAAATTGAACTGGACCATCCAGGAAAAAAACACCTGTTTGATTGGCAAACCATCCAGCACCTTCAACATCCACTCCCTCCACCACTGACACACAGTGGCAGCAGTGTGTATCATCCACAAGATGCACTGCAACAACTCACAAAGACTCCTTCGACAGCACCTTTCAAACCCACGAACTCAACCACCTGGAAGGACAAGGACAGCAGATACATAGGCACACTACCACCTGCAAGTTCCCCTTCAAGTCACACACCATCCTGACTTGGAACTATATCGCCATTCCTTCTCTGTCACTGGGTCAAAATCCTGGAACGCCCTTTCTAACAGCACTGTGGGTGTATATACACCATATGGACTGTAGTGGTTCAAGAAGGCAGCTCACCAGCTCCTTCTCATTGGCAATTAGAGATGGACAATATAAACGCTGGCCTAGGCAGCAACCCCCACATTCCATGAAAGAACAAAAAACTTCTCTTTCATGAAAGGATCAAGAATGGGAGGACACGCATTTAAAGTAATTGGTAAAAGAAGGAAAAGCGACATAAGGAAAAACTTTATCATGCAGCAAGTGATTAAGGTCTGAAATGGACTGCCTGATTGTGTGGTGAAGGCAGATTCAATTGAAGCATTCAAAAAGGAATTAGAGAGTTATCTAAAAAGGAAGAATGAGCATGGTTACGGGGCGAAGGCAGGAGAATGCCTTGAATGAATTGCTCATTCGGATAGCCAATGTAGACACAATGGGTCGATTGGCCTCCTTCTGAACTGTAACATTTCTGTGATTCTGTGTAATGTCTTGCCCATTCTGGTCTATCTCCCTTTTTGATGATGTGGTAAGTATTAATTTCTGCCAATCAGCCTCACTGTACTGAAAATTAACTATCATGGGTATAGAGTCTCATTCCTTCAAGTTTTTGTTGTCATTGGAGATCTTTAAAAGGATGAAGTTATTTTTTTAAAACTCTTCTTTTCTGTCTTTTCTTGCTCTCTCTTTCTTTCCCTCTCTATTTGTCTTCCTGTTCTTGAATAGATATCGAAATCACCTTGCTTTAATTTGCACTTTTTTCTATCCTACTTCTCCAATCCTTCAATCCAATTATTTAAGGAGATACACTGTTGCTTGCCTGTGCAGTCAGGTCCCAGATGCTCTGGTTCCTTTGCTGCAATGTTATCAGCTCACACTTTCAACAAGTTGAACACAAACATTTATAAACTTAAACATGCAAAGGCAAGTCTATCTAATGGTGGGCACCATTAGTTTCACTTCTACAGCAAATTATAGGCCATAACTATCTCTGGTGATATATGATTTAGTCACTTTTAAGAAGTGAGATTTGTTATAATCTTACATGTTTTATAAATGCTGGAATATAAATTGAATTAGTTAACATTAGGAAAGAAAAACATCACAACACAATCTAAAAAGCTCTATTTGTAGAACAGCAGACAAAATGTATATAGAAACGTTTTGTTACCTTTTTTGAATTATCTCCCCCACAATTTTTTGATAATTTTAGGAATCCAAAGCAGTAAGACATGTCTAAACCTAGTCTCATGCCAGCATCCGTACGTATTCCAATCAGCTTGTTGAACCTGTCATCACAGGTTGAGACAGTAGCTCTTCTAGTTTCCAGAATCTCATTCGAGTTGAAAGGTGCCCTTTTTATGGTTACGTACTTACATAATGTGGGCATCAGAATGAAAGGCAGCTTTGCACTGTCAGACCTGCCAATCATTATGGGACCTCGTACTCTAGTGATGTAGCGGCTACATAGGATTAACCAGGTAACAAAGTTATATTGGAAAGTGCACTTTCAGTTCACTGATCATTTTTTTATGATATTTAAGAAGTGTCATACACCAGTCCATTAACTGTGCCCTCATCAGCAGCACATTATGACAAATGACTCCTTACTGTGAAAGAACCAATTTCTGATTTCATTTTAGTTCCATTTGTCGTCTCAAAGCTGTTCAAGATAATTGCAAAAATAGCACCTGCACGTTATTTTTATGACACATCCGTGTAGGCAGCAAACACCTGACCATTTATATGCTATAATTTAACTGGGTGCCAGTGTGCATATAAGATTAACCTCATAGCAATTTTATACTAACAGGTAACACTGAGGTGGTTCCACTACAATTACAGATTGTGCTACATTTTTAAAAATTCTTTGAAATAATTATCTAAGTACCTAGGTGTCAAAGTATATAATAAGTTGAATTGGAGGGAACAGTGAACAGATGTGGCAGCCAAGGGACATAACAATTGTAATACCTCAGAAAATTAAAATCTTTTCAATAGATTCTACAACCATGAAACTCTTCCATATGGCTATAATTTAGAGTGTTTTCCTTTTTGGATGCCTCACTTGGTACTGTTGTCATAGGAAAGTAGATTCTTTAAGGGTACAGAGATTCTTGAACAAGCTAAGAAGGGTATTTGATGAGCAAATCCTTCTTGATGAAATCGCTGTCAAAGAATTTTGACAAAAGAGTGTCACAAACAATGAGAATTGCCCCTTGTTTTAGTATTACTGCTGGTTGCATTCTGGGAAAAGGCTATAACCCCTCAGAAACAGGACAAATCAGTTCCTAAACTCATTTGTGCCCTTCTCTTTAGGAACTTTTAGCAAAAGTTTGAAGTATGCACAAGGATATGAACTCAGGGTGCAACTCACTGACTGATTATTTTAACATACTAGAATTGTTTTTTTTTTAATACATGGTTAATTAGAGATATATCTCTGCAAGAGTAATTTTCCTTTATCGTTACTATTCATTTATATGTAATTTTTCTTAATGAATGAACAATGTTGCTCAGAATGAATTTCCATAAGAATTTTTGTGTGGATAATAAAGGGAAATTTAATTTAATTAAATTGAAGGCCAACAGGATGCTGTGCTGAGGTGGTGGGTGAGAAAATAAAGACATTTGACTACATGTAAACTGCAATATTTTGTACATTATTGTAAATAGTTCTATGTTTTCACATATAAAGGTTTCTGTTTCACTTTATATATGTTTAGTATCTTACTCCAAACAACTACACGTATCTAAACACCACAGTGACCCAATTAGTGCTTTAACTGACACTCCACTCTCAGACATCTCTACATAGTGCTCCTTTTGTTGTCTCTGAGAAGATGGAGTCAGGCTGCTTACTTCTCTGGCTATATGGCTCTGAGGATCATGGTGGTTTGCCTCATCATACTTGGAGAAATTGGGACTCTCTTTGCAACTGCACTACCTGCACACCTCTGCAGGGCAACCACCCTCATTTGGAAATGGTGCATCTGACTGAGAGACTGAGGAATCAGACGGTGCAATTCCTTCATAATGCATGGATGCTTCACCCTCCTGTTCTGATTGCCCGATGGCTGGATGGGGTGTGGTGCTGGGACACAGCTGCCACAGTCAGTTCAGGAACCATAGCTCCGCTCAGATGTGCCATTTACTAGCTGGGTCCAAGCGAAGATGGTTGCCCTGCAGAATTGCAGGTAGTGCAGTTACAAAGAGAGCTTTGGATCTAGTACCACTGCACAGGAGACCTCACACCTCTTGCACATGCTGCTCCATGGGGCTCACCAAGAGGTTGGCCACTCTCTCATTGCTGTTCATCGTGTACTTCCCAACCCAAGACATAGCCAAGGTCATGATCACCATGAACATTCCATTCATAGTGCATGAGCTTGCAACACTTCAAGTAACTCAGCAAGATGGCCATTTATTTGCCTATGCAGGTCCAATACTCACTCCCAAAGGGAGACTCATGTTCTGTCTCACTGCTCCACGACACAAGAGTGAGCATTGGGTTGTCAGGGTTTTCCTTATCATAAACTATATGGGATGTAAGACTAATGAGAGGAATGGTCTGCTGTGTGTGTGGCATGGGTGGGAAGGGTCTGCCTAGCACATGCTTCATGGTCTAAGCATTGCATTACAAGTGTCAGGATGGCAAACTACATCCCTCTAGTGCAGTGAGGGCCCAAGGGTTTCCAGGCAAATCTATGACTTGCTTTGCCTGGAAGTCCTCAGTGTGCTGTGTCCTCTGAAGGGGAATGCATTGAAATGGGTGTTATGGATTTGAGAGGGTCTGAGTTGGATGGAGGGGTGCAGCAGGTCAATTGTACTATTGTGGTGACTTGCATGATGTCTACATAAAAGTCAGCGACTTTCAGAGGAGAGCAGTGAGAAATTGGTGCAGCAGGGTTCCCAAAGGATAGTGTCACGACTCATTGGGGATGGTGCGCTGCAATATTAAGCCTCGCTGTTCCCCAAGCTGTGATAAATGTGAAAAAGTTTGTTCAAAACACCAGATTGCCCAATTCTATCTAAACTGTTTAATTTAGGTTAACAGAAAACAAGCGCCAGGTTCGTAAACTTAATAAATAAACAACTGTTTATTGAATAAACTGTCATTAACCAGTGGCAAAAGAAAGAAATATGAACTGCTAATTCCTAATACTATAACTTAAACTCTACCGCTTCTTAAATCCCTATACACATACATACAAGACATATAAGATACACAAAAACATGGATTTTAAGGGTGGGATGAAACAGTTCAATAGCACCAATTCCGGAGTACCGGATTCGATGAGTTGATTTTGATCAATGTCTTCCAGTTCTTGTTGATGACACGAGGTGGTCTTCCAGCACTTTCCGTATTTAGTTCACTGGTTGAGAACTTGCTTCTCAATGTCTCTAACAGTGATTTTCCCCTTTGTCTCTTGACAGGGGTTTTCAGAGGGAGAAGGTTATAGAGATATGAGGAGACAAAGCCAGCTAGCTTATTGTGGAATTGCTGGAATCTTCCACACACAGGAGAAAGAGGTTATAGGTCTTGTTCCTTTCAGGCTAGGAGCTATTCAGCTGCACTGCTTCTCACACAAAACCTGGTCACCTGGTCAGGAGCCAATTAAAATGCTGTTGTCAGGCAGCTCCCTTGGTCCTACACTCCTTTCCAGCACCATCCTGACTTTCATGGCACTCTGTTCCAGGACTGCAACATTGTATATATCTCTCATCCTGTCCCAGTGGACATGTCTTTCAAACTCCAGCCATTGTAATTCTAATCCATAGTCCAACAGAAAATAGAAAGATATGTCCTTTACAACAGTCCAATAGAAATAAAAAGATGTTCTTTACATGCCTCCACCCTTAAAAGAGATGAAACGCCATTTCAAAAATGCGTTTCATCATAAGGTAAGTGACACATGGATAACAAAACATGAGACTTACTTACATTCATCCTTCCTCCCCCTTATGCAATCTTATACAATCTTCAGCATTTCTTAACCCATTAACTTATTTCAGTATTTTACACCCTGGACCACGATGACATTATCTTTGCCGGCAATGTGAACAATCTTTACATTGAATGATTGAAACAATCGACTCCATCTAAATAGTCTCGCATTTCGAATTTTAAACTTTTCAATGAATGCCAGCGGATTATGGTCAGTGTAGATTAGTCAGGGGCGGCCAACACTGGTTCACTTATTAAGATTACCTTCAGTTTTTCAAAGGCTGTTTGGCATTCTGCTGACCATACCACCTTTGCCTGTTTT
The DNA here is from genome assembly GCF_017639515.1 of Carcharodon carcharias. Taxonomy (NCBI): domain Eukaryota; kingdom Metazoa; phylum Chordata; class Chondrichthyes; order Lamniformes; family Lamnidae; genus Carcharodon; species Carcharodon carcharias. The sequence continues at coordinate 40,548,355 of NC_054470.1, forward strand.
CTTAACAAGTTGGTGAGAGGTACAGCTACTGTGCTGAAATTAGGCACAAACTTCCTATAAAACCCCCACATTCCCAAAAAACCTCATGATGTCTCGTTTAGTTTGAGGAATGGGGAATTCATTAAAGCATTCACTCCTGCTGTTCTTGGCAACACTTGCCCTTGTCCTACAATGTGACCTAGGTTAAGTTACCCTTGCTTTTGCAAATTCGCTTTTGGCCAGATTTACAAATAAGCATGCCAACTGCAATTGCTTAAACAGGTCCCCTAGTTACTTCACATGTTCTTCCCATGTGTTGCTATATATTACAACATCGTCTAGATAAACCACACAGTTATGTACTTCAGCTATGACTTGATTCAGAAGATTCTGAAATTTAGCTGGGGCGTTTTTAAACCCAAACATTATGTATAGACATTGATACAACCCATGATGTAATAAAGGCATATATTTCCTTAGCCCTTGATGTTAATGGCACTTGCCAGTACCCCTTCAATAGATCAATTTTAGAAAGAAATGAGGCACTGCCAACCTATCGACGCAATCTTCTAACCGAAGAATTGGGTACGAATCTGTCCACATTACTACATTCACTTTCTTGTAGTCTATACAAAATCTAGTGGATCCATCTGGCTTAGGAACCAACACTACCAGTGAACTCCAGGCTTGTTTTTCTGGGCTCAACTGATAATATGTTGTTTTATCGGCACTGAGTCTCCTACATCTATGTCATGTTTAGCTAATGTAGTACATCCAGGTATATCCCTACAAATTCCCTTATACTTCCTTATTAGACCTTCCTTTGGTCCTTCCTCTAAGTATGAGAACAGAGTCCCAGTATTGTCATATTGGCTAGTCGAATTGTAGGAGGTTTGCTTTGAGCACTGTCTACTTCTCCTTCTACCTTGCCCTTACTGTCTCTGTCATCCTCCACTACCCCTACCACCTGGCACACTTGCTCTGTCATATCATCTTCTCTGCGATGCTATTGCTTCAACATGTTTACGTGACATAACTGTTTCTGCTTCCTACACTCAGAAGTATCTATCAGATATTTATTGGCCAGTGGATGAGAAGAACCAACCTCCACCCCCAACCTCTTCCTGGCTGAACCCGAGCCTGCACCCAATCGCAATTTGCAAACTGTACCTGGTGCCTGTCCCAGCCTCCAAGATACAAAAATACGGCTCAAACTGAATTTGGAGATGGGCTCGCATTTGGGAAGCTGCAGAATGGCATAACTCACCTGTTTCTACAAGAAAGTCCAGCCCATAATGTTTAAAGTTAATGAATTTGTATTTCAAAAACTATTTATACCTATACCACAAATAAAGCAATCCATCTTTCACTAGCAACGCCCTGATACCCTTAACCACTCCTTAATCATCTGCATACTCAGGCTCTCGAACACTTTCCTCAGCCTACCTCACATAAGTAAATCCAATAGCCTATCCCATACTGTCCTATTAACCTTTCATTCCTGTTCTCATCATTGTCACTGTTTATGAATCCCTCTAAGGAAGGCCTACTCTGTATTTTCTCTGCAACCTCCTCAACCCTACATCTCAGCTAGCACTCCAAGCTCTTATATCTCTGACCTTCTGTGCATTTAAACATGGTGACACTTCAGTATCAGTGGCAAAACTATCAGTCATCACATCAGAGCCCTCAAAAACTTCTTGCAACCAGCAGGTAGTCAATTAAGGTAAATTAATAGCCCATTGAGGTCAATTATCAGAGCCTGACTGGAATTTTCCTTGTGGCATGGGGAACAGGCCAGCCGCCTAGAGATGGTCTCCCTGGTGACAGACCAGGGGTGCAGTGTACCAGGCAGATTTTGAGGGCCTCCTGCTTGTCTGGTCATAACTGTGGCAGCAGGCCAACCTATGGGAGGCTCCACTCTCCATGTTCATGGTCCAGCAGCTGTGGCTATTTATTTTAATTGAAATGTTTTGAAAGTGCTGAGAGGGCACCTCAAGATGGAGGCACCCTTTTTCTTACTTGCAGGAGGAAGGCAGTGGCATAGTCACTGGACTAGTAACCCAGCAACCCAGGGTAATAATTCTGGGGACCTAGATTTGAATCCCACCAAGGCAGACGGTGGAATTTGAATCCATTAAAAGTCTAATGATGACCATGAAACCACGAACCCATCTGGCTCACTAATGCCCTTTAGGGAAGGAAATCTACCATCCTTACTGCCTGGTCTGGCCTACATGTGACTCCAGATCCATAGAAATTTCCTAGTAAGAAACTCAGCTGTATCAAATCGTTAAAAAGTCTAAAAGGAATGAAAACCTACACCACATAGACTGCAGTGGTTCATTCAGGCAGTTCACTCCCATCTTCTCAAGGGCAATAAATGCTGGCCTCGCCAGTGACACTCTCATCCCATGAATAAATAAAAAAAAGGCTGCAGCTTCTGCCAAGGTAGAGGGCTTCCTATTAGTAAGCTCACCCTCTGACCAACTCCAAAGTCCCAACTCCAAAGCCAAAGTCTTGCCTCTAGTGTAAAAGTGAGTGGTTGTATGGAGAAAGCCTCTGTTATGCAATTAAGTTCATGTCACTCCTCACCAATTGGAGGCAATGTTTGTATTACACTACACTGAGAATGCATATTATTCCAGAATTTCTACTGCAATAGTCATTATGCAGGCTGTTTCTATTTCTCTGTGCAGTCCATTACAATTCTGGCTCACTCCAGATGCATTAATGGCCACAAAAGTCCATTCTACTGCCAAGCCTATTTGCACACAGAAATTGAAACACAGGCTTGAAGCCAGCTGCTTGAAGTGAAGTCCTTCAAATTAGAAAAATTGTACTTTTTTCCAGCAGCCAGTCACAAAACCCCTGCCAATATTTCCTAGCAGCTGTCCCTGCAGTGCTAATACTGCCTTGGGCATGTGCCTGGGATTTCATGGCTAAAAAGGATTACCCTAGATTTTCAGGGCCTATATTTTTATATATTTTCTTAGAAGGCAATGGAAGACAATCACTGCTTCCCCTTTCAGGTTCACAACTTTTCCTTCCACATTAAAAGAACTTGCAAAAACTTTAACGTTATTCAAAACATATTGATCTTTATTTTCATACCATTAGTTTTTGATTACCACCTAAGTGTTGAAATATCAAAGTATGAGACATTTGAAACTGTCCCACATTGAACTTGTTGTCCCAACTGACATCCCCAAGCTGCATCATTTCTATCTAGTCTAGTTTTCAATGATGCAAAATTACATTTAAAATATACAGGTGTTGGGTTATAATAATCATAATTTTAAAGACTAAGAGTGTTAGAAGAAGAAATTAATTATTTAATAGGGTGATTTTGTGTGACTGATTTGCAGGTGTTTTCACAATAAAGACTAACACTTTGTGCTTCTCCAAAAATGACAATAAATATCACTGCCTATCAGCAGATCAGTCTTTCATTACTATGTGAATGTCTTTGAATGTTTTATTACATTAAAGTACTATGTAAATAGTAGTAGTTGTTGAAGGGAAAGATGAAAAATCAACAGAGAAAGGAAAACCTGGAGGAAGAAGCCATGCAAGTGTCTCATGCAGCAAAAATGTAAGCATTATCCAGGTAGTCTGATTGCTTTGTCAAGTTGTGTGAGCATTCTATGTGCAACATGAAATCGTGTAAGTGCTTTCAATGAAATATTGCAGCAAATACCTGTTGCCAATTCCATTCAGGTAATAGGGCTTAGAAGGTGCTCCTGTTAGCACTACTTGTGGCACAGCAAATGGAACTAATTGCTTTGAGTGACAAAGTGGAGCATTTTACACAGATTGAGATCTCAATCATGCTGCCTAAAAAGCACTAAGCAGATGGAAGGCACTTTCCCACAGGAACATAAGAACAGGAGTTGCCAGTTCTGCCATTCAATTAGATCATGGCTTATCGTATTTTAACAGATTTACCTCCTTTGGTTCTGTAACTATTATACCCTTGTCTATCAAAAATCCATCACTTTCAGATTTGAATGTTTCAATTGATTTAGCCTCAACGGCTAGGGAGTTCTAAATTTGTATAAGAAAGGTTTCCTGACATCATTCTGAATGCCCTAGCTATAATTTTAAGGTTATGCCTCTTTGTTCTGAACTTCCCCAGGACAGGAAATAAATTTCTCCCTATCTACATTATTAAATCCTTCAAACATCTTAAACTCTCAATTAGATCACCCCTTAATGTTCTATATCTTTGCAGGAAGGAAGGTAATGTGACGAATTTCGGCTGGACCACCTCTCAGTCATTAGATTCAGACAAACACAGACTACCTGGAAGCAAGCATGGGGGAAGTGACGATTAGTTTCAACCCATTTTTGGGTGCGAGATAGATAATACGGTCAATTTGCCCACCAGAAGCTGGACCCCTGAAGCCAGTCCCAATATGGGCTTGGAGCCTCCTCACCATAATTTTGAGAGTTACAAACACCAAGCATCAAGATGCAGCTCACCAGAGTATGTCAGATCAATTTGGGCCAGTTTTCATGGTGGCAGCGACGCTCGGAGATCTGGAAAGGGGTGGGTGGCGAAAGTGAAGAGAAGGGAAGTATGGTGCGGTCTGCAGCAACCTGCAATGCTGTTGCGGAGGAGTGCTCTCATTGGAGTTTTAGATTAAGGTAAATCAAAAGCTTAGAACTGAGTGGGGGGGTGGGATTTGTTTGCGGTGCTACATGGACTTAGATACTTGGGGTAGCATCTCCACCGGTAGCTCCCTGTGCCATGTTCTTCATTTTTTTTTGAAAAATATACTTTATTCATAATATCTGGAAGAACATTCCAAAACATTTCAAAATCACCATCACAAAAGTACAATCAGATTCAACTTTTACACATGGATCACGAGGTGCTTCAATACAATCAGTGAATATTATAATCATTTCAATATGGTCATTACAGACAACGGTATTGCAGTTATCAACATACATCGTGTTGCAGTCTGAGGTGCTTCAATACAATTATAATATCATTAGTTTTCAATGCAGACATTCATTGTGAGCTGTACAGCCCAAGGGGCTCTAAACAGTTCCCAGCCCCTCGGTGCACTATGGCAGAAAGGTCTTAGACAGTGACCTTTCCTCATTGCGCCTTTGTGGCAGCTGCCCCAAGCTTTAATGCGTCCCTCAGCACATAGTCCTGGACTTTGGAATGTGCCAGTCTGCAACACTCGGTCAGGGACAACTCTTTGCGCTGCAAGACCAACAAGTTTCGGGCAGACCAAAGAGCGTCTTTTACCGAGTTGATGATCCTCCAACTACAGTTGATGTTTGTCTCGGTGTGTGTCCCTGGGAACAGCCCGTAGAGCACAGAGTCCTGTGTCACAGAACTGCTCGGGATGAACCTCAACAGAAACCACTCTCTCTCCAGACCTTCTTTGCAAAGGCACAATCCACAAGGAGATGAACAACGGTCTCGTCCCCACCACAGCCACCTCGAGGGCAATGTGCAGAGGGAGTGAGACTCCTGGCGTGTTGGAAGGATCTGACGTGGAGGGCCTTTCTCACCACCAGGCAAGCTACATCTTGGTGCTTGTTGGAAAGTTCTGGCGATGAGGCATTCTGCCAAATGACTTTGACAGTATGCTAGGGGAACCATCCCACAGGATCCACCCTCTCCTTTTCCCACATGGCCTCTAAGACGTTACGTGCCAACCACTCCCTGATAGACTTGTGGTCAAAGGTGTTCCTCTGCATAATTTTTTCCACGAGAGACAGGTGGTACGGCACGGTCCAACTACTTGGAGCGTTCCGTGGCAGTGTGGGCAGACCCATTCTTCACAACACCAGGGACAGGTAGAACCTCAGCACGTAGTGACACTTGGTGTTTGCGTACCAAGGGTCTACGCACAGCTTGATGCAGCCGCACACAAAGGTGGCCATCAGTATGAGGGTGATGTTGGGCACGTTATCTCCCCACTTATCTAGAGGCTTGTACATCGTGTCCCTGCGGACACGATGCATTTTCGACCTCCAGAAAAAGCGAAAGATGGCTCAGGTGGTCGCCATCACGCAGGAGTCTGGAATGGGCCAGACCTGCGCCACGTACAGCAACAGCGAGAGTGCCTCACACCTGACAACCAGGTTCTTAACCGCAATGGAGAGGGAGCGTTGCTCCCACATACCCAGTTTTCTTTGCACCATAGACACTCGCTCCTTCCAGTTTCTAACGTATGCCCCAGTCCCTCTGAACCATATCCCAAGCACTTTCAGGCCGTCAGCCCTGATGGTGAAGGGGACAAAAGATCAGTTAGCCCAGTTCCCAAAGAACATGGCCTCGCTTTGCCCATGATTTACCTTGCCTCCCGAGGCCAGTTCGAACTGGTCGCAGATGTGGATCAGTCTGCGCACCGACAGCAGATCCGAGCAGAAGACGGCGACATCATCCATGTACAGGGAGGCTTTGGCCTGAGTGCCTCCACTGCCTGGGATTGTCACTCCTCTTATGCCCGGATCTTTCCTGATGGACTCTGCAAAGTGTTCTATGCAACACATAAACAGGACAGGGGAGAGAGGGCAGCCCTGCCTGACTCCAGATTTAATAGGAAAGCTATCTGATTCCCACCCATTGATTGAGACTGCACTACTGATGTTAGTGTAGAGCAGTTGGATCCAATTGCGAATTTCGTCCCCAAACCCCATTTTGGAGCGCACATCCACCATGTAGGTGTGCGATATTCTGTCAAAGGCCTTCTCCTGATCCAGGCTGATGAGGCAGGTGTCCACACCCCTGTCCTGCACATAGGCAATCGTATCCCTGAGTCAGAGATCTTCCTGCCCGGCACAGCGCAGGTCTGGTCAGGGTGGATCACCAATTCCAGAGTGGACTTGACCCGATTGGCGATAACCTAGGACAGAATCTTATAGTCCACATTCAACAATGAAATGGGTTGCCAATTTCTAATTTCCTCCCTTTCCCCCTTGTGCTTGTAGATAAAGGTGATAATGCCTTTCCTCATGGATTCTGACATGCTGCCGGCCAGAAGCATACTCTCGTACACTTCTAGCAGGTCTGGGCCGATCCAGTCCCACAGAGCCGAATACAACTCCGCCGGCAAGCCGTCGCTTCCGGGAGGTTTAGTCTTCTCAAAGGACTCAAGGGCCTTAGTCAGTTCGTCAGGAGTCAGCGATTTGTCCAGGCTCTCCCATGTACTGTCGTCTAAGACCTCCGTGATAGAGGACAGGAAGGATTGGGAGGCCATGCTGTCTGTGGGCTTCACGTCATACAATCCGCATAAAAGGATTTGCTGATTCTCAAAATGTCGGTCTGCGATGACTTTACTGAGCCATCTTCTTCCTTCAGGCTGCTGATCATAGAGCTCTCTGTGTACCTTTTGGAAGAAGAAATGTGAGCACGTCTCATCCTGCTCCACGGAGCGGACTCTGGACCGGAAGATGATCTTGGAGGCCTCCAAGGCAAAGAGCGAGGCTTGCTGGCTCTTCACCTCTTGTAGTCCCTCCTTAACACCGACCCCCATCGACTGCAGCCGCAGCAGGTTCTGCATGTTTTTATGGAGTCGGGACATTTCCCTCTGTTCCTTTCTAGCTTTCTGGGCACCTTTGAGGATGAAAAACCTCTTGATGTTTTCCCTGATCGCTTCCTACCAGTGTGTCAGGGACTCAAAGAGGGGTTTCACGGTTGTCCAACCTTTGTAATCCCTCTTGAGTTCCTTAATGTTCTCTGAGGTCAGCAGTTACATGTTTAGCTTCCATGCCCCCTGCCCACCCTCTGGTCTTCCGCTAAGTGACAGTCAGCCAATAGGAGGCAGTGGTCAGAGAAGAATACCGGCTTGACGTCGGTGGATCTGACTGCAAACGCAAGGGACACAAACAGGAAGTCTATCCTGGAACGGATGGACCCGTCTGACCGCAACCAGGTGTATCTATGCTGTGCTCCGTCTGCAGGGTTGAAGACGTCGTACAGATTGGCATCCTTAACTGTTTCCATCAGGGATCTGGACATAGCGTCCAATCTGCTGTCAGCCCGCCGGATCGTCCAGCCACATCGATGATGCAGTTGAAGTCACCGCCCAGAATGACCAGCCTGGAGGTCGTCAGCAGCAGTGGGAGCTGCTGAAAGACCGCCAGCCGCTCGCCCTTTTGTGCTGGGGCATACACATTAATTAACCGGAGTGGAGCATTTTTGTACATTACGTCTGCTACGAGTAGGCACCCGCCCACCACTTCCTTAACCTCAGAGATGGTGGAGTTGCCTCCCCGCAGCAGAATACCCAGACCGGGGGAATGAGAGTTGTTTCCTCCCGACCAGATCGATGGCCCATGGGGCCGCCATCATGACCATTGCCTGTAGGAGCTGAGGTGCGGTATCACACACTCCTGCAGAGACAACAGGTCAGCTTTGACCTTGGCAAGGTAGTCCAAGGTCTCAATACATCACGTAGTAGATTTAATGCTACGCACATTTATGGATACAATCTTTACACCCATTTTAAAGCATTTAGTCTCTTACCAAACCTGTTGTCTTTGAGAGTTCCAGACCTTTGGTCTGCTCCTGCATACCCATAGCGTTCACAAATTGCCTCACTTTGGATGGGCTGAGGAAACTGTCCTGAACCACCCCATTGGAGATGTTCTGCTCAGGTGGCATCTGGGGGTTTGTGCAAAGAACGGGATTTGAAATGTCCTCTGTTGGAGAAGTCTCTCCCATTCTCTCCCCCACTAGGGCATTACTGCTCCCGGGCTTCCCGGTGCTGGGGTGCGCTGAGCGCTTTACTGCTCCCAGATTCCTTGGGCTGGGATGCGCTGGCCTCTTCGGGTTGTGGGCAAAGTTAGGGTGCGCTGGTCTCCTCATTGTCTCCAATGTTCTGGAGCTCAGTTGTCTCATCCTCCAACTCCCTAGAGCTTTGCCACTTCTTCTGTCGGTGCCGCCCTTTCCCTTCTTCGTCCGAAGAGCAGCTGCCCTTGTCATCCGTGTCAGATGGGAGACGCCTCTTGCCACTTGTCTGGGAAGTGGCTTGGTCCCTTCTTGCCCGTTCTTCCTTTTGGCTCTGTTCACCAGCTGTCACTCCCCCTGCTGATTTTCGTTGCTTCCTCCTCCATTGATTTGCTCTCCTGAGTAGTGGGAGGTTCAGGGGGCAGTGTTATTGATTGGCTGTCTGCTGCCTCAATCTTTTCCTCCACCTTGTCTCTCTCTGTGCCCTCCTTTGTCCCGTTGTTCTCACTGGGCGCCTTGGTGGTTGGAGGGTTGCAAGTGTCTTTGGTAGTAATGACATGAAGCATTTCATCTGCTTCCCCCTCGTTGGCTTTGGCTGCCTGTGCATAAGTGAGGCGGCATTTGGGGCAGTTCCTGTAGAAGTGGCCTGCCTCACCACACAGGTTGCAGCACTTAGTCTGTTTGCAGTCCTTTGTTGGTGCCCTTCTTGCTTGCAGCTCTTGCAGAGGGCAGCACTGCAGTTGACCGCCACATGACCAGACTTGCCGCATGAGCGACAAAGTTTGGGCTGCCCGGCGTAGACAAGGTAGCCACAGCTTCCCCCAATAGGGAAGCTGGAAGGAGGGTGGAAGATGGCTCCCTTACCATCGGTCTTGAGCATGACCTTGACCTGGCGTTTGCTTGTCCAAATCCCGAAGGCGTCTCTAACCTCGGTGCAGCTCCCAACCTTGTCGACATACCTGGCGAGGAAGGTGAACACGTCGGCGGCAGGAACGTGGGGATTGTAGAGATGCACCATCATCACACAGTTCAGTTGCAACGGCAGAGCAAAGAGCGGCTCCACCGTCAGGAACTGCATCTCTGGCTGGTCTCTCTTCTCCTCGAACATCTTCAGGAACTTGACGCAAGCTGCCACACTCTTGAAAGTCACGTCGAAAAAACCAGTGCTGGGGAAGTCTTGCAGGGAGTAGATCTCCTCTGCTTCAAATCCACACGCCTTCAACAGGATCCGCTTGATCTTCATTGTTATCACTGAAGGATACCATATGGGCCACGCAGATAGATATCCATGGCATTGTCTCCCCTTGGAGAATTGACACAAGTCTGCATCTTGCGCAAATGATTTTTCTCCCCTTTGTTTTGTTGGCAGCCTCCAGCACTACCATTAAGGACCGATGGTTAAGCTACACAAGAATCCAAAAATATGTCTACAACTGCTAAATTTCAGAGCGGGTTGTGAAACAGATACTAGGCCCCTCATTTGCAAAGTACCCAATACCGATCTGTTTGATGCAGCTGGCAGGAAATATGGCCTGACAATATAGTATTGAAAGTACTTCCAGCACAGCTCAGGTGTGTGGGACATAACCCTGTGAAATTTGTGCTTCCTGCCCATTTTGCACACAAACAATGAGCTCAACAGGGCAATTTTGTCCTGTGAGGAGAGCAAAAAAAGGAATAGTAAGAAAATACCTCTGATTAAAATAGTTTCAAATTGCAGGTTTTCCAACTGTCTCAATAGATTTCTTATGTTGATAAATCTAATAGTTTGGTTCTCCCCATAGTGACAGGAGGTGTCCATGGTTAATACATTTTATTTTCCCCATAGAGCAGAATTAGGTAAAGAAATTCATGCAAGTCTCAGGTTCAAGGTGACCCGAGTTAATTCAAAGTTCAGATAATATAAACATTAGCTTCAGGGTGAAACTATAAACTTTACTTTCAGATTAATTATTTTCCTTCTTAATTTTCAACTATTTTTGTTTTGCATCCTCCATTCTTCTTGTATCTTCCAACTGAATGGAACTGCCTAAGCAGACTTCTCCATGGCTGTTGTCAGTTGTACTCTTGATGTTGCTCAGCCTGAGACATAATTCTGAAAACATATGGGGTAGATTTTCAACTTGCTGTCCAGGTGTAAATCAAGCAAATTACATAGACATTACCTGATTTTCATTTCCACAGATTCAATGAAAATCAAAATTAGATGGTTTCTATTATGAGCTGCCATTCCACAATGCCAGTTTTACATCTAAGAAGCAAACTGAAAAGCCAGCCTGGGCTGTACAAACCCAATATGCTAATCCTCCCTAGTGATATCCAGCTGCACTAGAGGCAGGGTTCCTGAGCTCACGCATCCAATTTGTAGCATAGATAATTTGCCAATGTGCATTTTTTTAATATTCTGGTGGAGGAAGTGAAGCTGCTTTGGCCTGGATGGTGTCAAACTTCCTGAGTACTGTTGCAGTGGCACTTATCCAGGCAAGTGGAGAGTATTTGAACACAATCCTGACTTGTGCCTTGTAGATGATGGACAGGCTTTGGGGAGTCACGCGGCGAGTTACTTTCCATGTAATTCCCAGTCTCTGACCTGTTCTTATAGCCACAGTATTTATATAACTGGTCTAGTTCAGTTTCTGGTCAATGGTAACCCCTAGAATGTTGATAATGGAGGATTCAGCAATGGTAATGCCATTGAACGTCAAAGGGAAGTGGTTGGATTATCTCTTGTTGGAGATAGTCAAAGCATGACGCAAATGTTACTTGCCACCTATCAGCCCAAGCCTAAATGTTGTTGAGGTCTTGCTGCATTTTGAGGTAAACAAAGAAAATGCAGCATACAGGCATAATCCAGCCGAAGGCAAAATAAGGTCTTGCTCCAAATTTCATGAGTTCAAGCATGGAGCCATCCCAGTTCACCTATAAAAAATGGGTGTACACCAGCAAAATGGGATTGGCCTGCTTTACAGTGTCTCTTAGAACAAGATAGTTGTGATTACACAGATTGTTTGTAAGTGTATTTTTTTTGGCAGTGAACAGTTGTTTGTGCACTGAAGATCCTCCATAATTTTTCATCCTTTTGCATTTTTTTTTACAGGAATCCAACATTTGGCTGAGACATATTTTTCTGGAGTCACTACTTCACTCTAGTCAGTGACTGAGCTATGCCCACTGTGCAGGTTGATTTTCAAAGAGAAGTTCAAAGGATGGGACAGCTCCTCCTGTAGCTGTAAAGGTTGCTATGGTATAATGCTTCAATGTCATGGGATAACTTTCAAGCCAGCACAGGGGACATCTGCCAGTCTGTTATTCATTCCTTTAGAAATAATTTGAATAATGCTATGCATGCCAGAGGAAACCTTTACCAATTTTCCAGTGAAAGGAGGCGACAACCAGAGAGCACAGAACTTTGATCACCTGACAGTTTTCCCTCGAATCGAGATTATAAATTAATTGTACATCAATGGCATTCCATAAATGTGCAGGTGGCTTCAGACCAAAGAAATCATGTTCTACACATCCCAAATGGTTTTTGAAACCAACGTTTGATGGAAAAGACATTTAGCAATAATGGTAATTTTCTTTAAGTGACTGCATCACTCTTCCACAGATCGAAGGGGTGGAATTTAATCCAGCCCGTTGCAGCAGGAATCATGGCAGCTGGGTTGACATAATCATGGCAGAGGCCCAGGTCAGTCTGTCCACTGCAGCAAACCACCCCCACTGTGCCCCCGCCCTGCCGATTAGGTCAGAGAGTGAAAGGGGCTGGCGCAAGATTCCCAGCTGTCACAAATGGGATGACAATTAAAAACTTACTAATGAACCAATTGACACCCATTATCGCTGAGCCAACCACAATTCAGTGATGGCTTAGGGATTAAATGGAGGCTGCAGGGCTTTGCCACACCTCTCAAAGCCTGTCCAGCAAACCCCGGGGATGGGAGTCTGGGGTGGTGGTAGTCCCATGTTATTAGGCACTCTCTGATAAAAGCCAGCTCCTGCCCTTGCTTCTGACCACCCCCTCACCCCACATTCCATCTCCTGTAACCCTCACCATGCAATCCTCAGCCATCATAACTCACCTTTGGCCTGGGGTCCCTCAGCAATCCTGAGACTCTAGTGGGTGCATTGCCAGCAGCTGCCCCTCGTTTCTGTGGCACTGAAGGCAATAAGGAGCTGTGGGCCTCTCCCTATGGAGCTGATGGGGATTCCCTGCTGGTTCTCTGACTTGTGGATGAAGTGTCAATCAAGCGTGGTGTCAAGTTTCTTGAGCATTGTGGGAGCTGGACTCAAGTGGAGACTATTCTATCACACTCCCCACTTGTGCTATGCAGATGGTGGACAGACTTTGCAGAGTCAGGAGGTGAGTTCCTCACCACAGGATTCCCAGCCTCTGACCTGTTCTTGTAGCCACCGTATTTATATGGCTAGTCCAGTTCAGTTTCTGGTCAATGGTAACCACCCCCACCACCCACCACCCCCCACCCCATCCCCAGCACCAAGATGTTGATAGTGGGGGATTCAGAGTTGGTAATGCCATTGAATGTCAAGGGGCGATGATTAGATTCTTTCTTGTTGGAGATGGTCATTGCCTGGCATTTATATGGCACAAATTACTTGGCATTTGTCAGACCAAGCCTAGATATTGTCCCGGTCTTGCTGTATTTGGACATGGACTACTTCAGTGTCCGAGTCGTCGTGAAAGGTGCTGAACATTGTGCAATCATCAGCGAACATCCTCACTTCTGACCTTATAATGGAAGGAACATCATTGATGAAGCATCTAAGGTGGTTGAGTTTAGGACACTACCATGAGGAACGTGTGCAGTGATGTCCTAGAACTGATGATTGATCTCCAACCCAGGCCAAGGTGAGAGGTAACTGGTACACTAGAAGAACTTACAATTGAGAGGAAGGAGGTGTTGGAAAGGCTTTCTTTAATTAACACAGATAAAGTACCAGGAGAGAAATAAGGTACCGGGAGAGTGTTTACTGCACTCCATTTTGTCTCTCTCTGAACTTACTGCACTCCGTTCTGTCTCTCTCTGAACTTACTGCACTCCTTACTCTCAGGTCCAACCCCAACATTGTCATCAAACCCGCTGACAAGGGTGGTGCTGTTGTTGTCTGATGCACTGACCTCTACCTCGCAGAGGCTGAGTGTCAACTCTCAGACACTTCCTCCTACCTCTCCCTGGACCATGACCCCACCACTGAACATCAAGCCATTGTTTCCAGGACTGTCGCTGACCTCATCTCCTCTGGAGATCTTCCTCCCACAGCTTCCAACCTGATAGTCGCCCAACCTCGGACGGCCACTTCTACCTTCTACCCAAAATCCACAAACAGAACTGTCCCGGTAGACCGATTGTGTCAGCCTGCTCCTGCCCCACAGAACTCATTTCTCGTTATCTTGACTCCCTTCTCTCTCCCCTTGTCCAGTCCCTTCCCACCTACATCCATGATTCCTCTGACACCTTACGTCACATCAACAATTTCCAGTTCCCTGGTCCCAACCGCTTCCTCTTCACCATGGACGTCCAATCCCTCTACACCTCCATCCCCCACCAGGATGGTCTGAGGGCCCTTAGCTTCTTTCTCGAACAGAGGCCTGAACTATCCCCATCCACCACTACTCTCCTCCGTCTGGCTGAACTTGTTCTCACACTGAACAATTTCTCCTTTAACTCCTCTCACTTGCTCCAAATAAAAGGTGTGACTATGGGTACCCGCATGGGCCCCAGCTATGCCTGTCTCTTTATGGGGTATGTGGAACATTCCTTGTTCCAGTCCTACTCTGGCCCCCTTCCACAACTCTTTCTCTGGTACATCGATGATTACTTCGGTGCTGCTTCAAGCTCTCGTCGGGACTTGGAAAAATTTATTAATTTTGCTTCCAATCTCCACCTCTCCATCATTTTCACATGGTCCATCTCTGACACTTTCCTTCCCTTCCTTGACTTCTCTGTCTCAATCTCTGGTGATGGATTGTCCACCAATATCCATTACAAGCCTACCAACTCCCACAGCTACCTCGACTACAGCTCCTCACACCCTGCTTCCTGTAAGGACTCCATCCCATTCTCTCAGTTCCTTCGCCTCTGTTGCATCTGTTCTGACGATGCTACCTTCAAAAACAGTTCCTCTGACATGTCCTCCTTCATCCTTAACCGAGGTTTTATACCCACGATCGTTGACAGGGCCCTCAACCGTGTCCGGCCCAGATCCTGCGCATCTGCCCTCACGCTTTCTCCTCCCTCCCAGAAACATGATAGGGTCCCCCTGGTCCTCACTTATCACCCCACATTCAAAGGATCATCCTCCGCCATTTCCGCCAACTCCAGCATGATGCCACCACCAAACACATCTTCCCTTCACCCCCCCGGCGGCATTCCGTAGGGATCGTTCCCTCCGGGACACCCTGGTCCACTCCTCCATCACTCCCTACTCCTCAACCCCCAGCTATGGCACCTCCCCATGCCCACGCAAAAGATGCAATACCTGCCCCTTCACTTCCTCTCTCCTCACCGTCCAAGGGCCCAAACACTCCTTTCAAGTGAAGCAACATTTCACTTGCATTTCCCCCAACTTAGTCTACTACATTCATTGCTCCCAATGTGGCCTCCTCTACATTGGAGAGACCAAATGTAAACTGGGCGACCGCTTTGCAGAACACCTGCGGTCCGTCCGCAAGAATGACCCAAATCTCCCGGTTGCTTGCCATTTTAACACTCCACCCTGCTCTCTTGCCCACATGTCTGTCCTTGGCTTGCTGCATTGTTCCAGTGAAGCCCAAAGCAAACTGGAGGAACAGCACCCTATCTTCCGACTAGGCACTTTACAGCCTGCCGGACTGAATATTGAATTCAACAACTTTAGATCTTGAACTCCCTCCTCCATCCCCACCCCCTTTCTGTTTCTTCCCCCTTCCTTTTGTTTTTTCCAATAATTTATATAGATTTCTCTTTTCCCACCTATTTCCATTATTTTTAAATCTTCTATGCCCTGCTAGTCTTTCCACCCCACCCCCACTAGAGCTGTACCTTGAGTGCCCTACCATCCATTCTTAATTAGTACATTCGTTTGGATAATATCATCACCTTCAACACCTGTGTTCTTTTGTTCTTTTGTCTGTGACATCTTTTGATCATCTGCTATCACTGCTTGCTTGTCCCTACAACCACGCCACCACCCCCCCAACTTCTCCACCACCACCCCCCCCCCACCACCACCACCACCCCCACCCCCCCACCGCAACCCCACAAACCAGCTTATATTTCAACCCTCTCCTTATATTCACCTAGTTCTGTGGAAGGGTCATGAGGACTCGAAACATCAACTCTTTTCTTCTCCGCCGATGCTGCCAGACCTGCTGAGTTTTTCCAGGTAATTCTGTTTTTGTTAAGGTGCCAGGACCGGATGAGATGCATCCAAGGGTGTGAGGGAAGTAAGAGTGGAAATTGCAGAGGTACTAGTGATAATCTTAGTCTTCCTTAGACACAGGGGACAGGCCACAGGACTGGAAAATTGCGTATGTTACACCCTAGTTCGAAAAGGGCTCCAAGGATAAAGTTGGCAACTACAGACCAGTGAGTTTGGCCTCAGTGGTAGGGAAACTTCTGGAAACCTTAGTACAGGATAAAATCAATAGTCACTTAGACAAGTGCAGGTTAATTAAGGAAAGTCAGCATGGATTCATTAAGGGAAAATCATACTTAACCAACTTGCTGGAATTTTTTTGGAGGTAACAGAGAAGATTGATAAGGGAAACGCTGTTGATGTGGTGCATATGGATTTTCAAAAGGTATTTGATACAGTGCCACACAACAGACTTGTGAGCAAACTTCTAGATCATGGAATAAAAAGGAAAGTAGGCAACTGGATAAAAAATTGGTTGAGTGATAGGAAACAGAGTCATAAATGGTCGTTTTTCAGATTGGAGGAAGGTTTGTAGTGGAGTCCCCAGGGATCAGTGTTGGGACCCTTGCTCTTCCTGATATTTATTAATGGCCTAGATTGTGATCATTGTGATCATAGATTGCAGGGCATGATTTCAAAATTTGCATATGGTACTAAGATTAGAAATGTCAACTGGGATGGGGATAGTTTTGAACTTCAAAAGGACAGACATGTAGGTGGATTGATTGGACAAGTGGCAGATTAAGTTCAATGCAGAGAAGTGTGATGTATTCATTTTGGCATAAAAAATATGGTGAGATGGTATAAAATAAAGGGAGAGCCTCTAAAGGAAGCACCGGAACAGAAGGACATAGGTCACTGAAGATGGCAGGGCATGTCGAGAGAGCAGTTAATAAAGCATATAGTATCTTAAGCTTTATTAATAGGGGCATTGAGTACAAGAGTAAAGAGGTCATGTTGAACTTGTATAAGACACTAGTTAGGCCTCATCTGGGGTACTGCATCCAGTTCTGGGCATCATACTTGAGGAAGGATGTGAAGGTGTTGGTGAGAGTACAGAGGAGATTCACAGGAATGATTCCAGGGATGGAGAACTGTAGCTATGAGGATAGATTGGAGAGGTTGGGACTCTTTTCCTTGGAGAAAAGGTGGCTGAGAGGAGACCTGATGGAAGTATTTAAAATACTGAGGAGTATGGAGAGGGTAAATAGTTAGAAATTGTTCCCACTCAAGAGAACATCAAGAACTGGAGGGCAGATATTCAAAATAATTGGCAAAAGGAGTAAATATGATATCAGGATAAATTTTTTCACCCAGAGGGTGGTGGAGGCAGGTTCGGTCATGGTTTCAAAAGGGAATTGGATTGCTACCCAAAAAGAGAGAAGGTTACGGGAATAAGGCAGGAGGGTGGGACTAGGTGGAATACTCTTTCAGATAGCCAGTGCCGACTTGATGAGCCGAATGGCCTCCTTTTGCGCTGTAATGATATTGAGATATTGTGGTACTGTGAATAACCACAACCATCTTCCTTTGTGCTTGGTATGACTCCAACCAGCAGAAAGTTTCCCATTGACTCCAATTTTGCTAGGGGGCTTTGATGCCACACTCAGTCAAATGCTGCCTTAATGTCAAGGGCAGTCATTCTCACCTCATCTCAGGAGTTCAGATCTTTTGTCCATATTTGAACCAAGGCTGTAATGAGGTCAGGAGCTGAGTGGCCCTGGCGGAACCCAACTGAGCATCAGTGAGCAGGTTATTGCTACTTGATAGCACTGTTGATGACCCCCTTCCATCACTTTACTGATGATGGAAAGTAGACTGATGGAGCGGTAATTGGCCAGGTTGGATTTGACCTGCTTTTTGTGTACAGGGCATACTGGCCAACTTTCCACATTGCAGGGTAGATGCCAATGTTGTAGCTATACTGGAACAGCGGGCTTGGAGCCCAGCAAGTTCTGGAGCACAAGTCTTCCATACTATTGCCAGAATGTTGTCAGGGCCCATAGCCTTTGCAGTATCCAGTGCCTTCAGTTGTTTCTTAATATCATGTGGAGTGAATTAAATTGGCTGAAAACTGGCATCCATGATTCCGGGGACCTCCAGAGGAGGCCAAGATGGATCACTCGGCACTTCTGGCTGAAGATTATTGCAAATGCTTCAGCATCATCTTTTGCACTGATGTGCTGGTCTCCCCCATCATTGAGGATGGGGATATTTGTGGAGCCTCCTCCTCCAGTGAGCTGGTAAATTGGCCACCACCATTCATGACTGGATGTGGCAGAACTTCAGAACTTAGATCCTATCCATTGGTTGTGGAACCGCTTAGCTCTATCACTTGCTGCTTATACCGTCTGGGATGCAAGTAGTTCTGCATTGTAGCTTCACCAGGTTGACACCTCATTTTTTGGTATGCCTGGTGCTGCTCCTGGCATACCCTCCTGCACTCTTCATTGAACCAGAGTTGATTCCCTGACTTGGCGGTAATGGTAGAGTGTGGGATATGCGGCCATGGGTTATAGATTGTAGTTGAGTACAATTCCACTGCTGCTGGTGGCCCACAGCACCTCATGGTTGCCCAGTCTTGAGTTGCTAGATATGTTCAAAATGTATCCCATTTAGCATGGCGGTCATGCCACACAACACCAAGGAGGATAACCTCAATGTGAAGATGGGACTTTGTCTCCACAAGGACTGTGCGGTAGTCACTCCTACCAATACGGCCATGGACAGATGCATTTGTGGCAGGCAGGTTGGTGAAGATGAGGTCAAGTATGTTTTCCTTCTTGTTGGTTCCCTCACCACCTGCCGCAGACCCAGTGTAGCAGCTATGTCCTTTAGGATTCAGCCAGTTCGGTCAGTAGTGGGGCTACCAAGCCACTCTTGATGATGGACATTGAAGTCCTTCACCCAGAGTACCTTTTGCACTCTTGCCACCCTCAGTGCTTCCTCCAAACGGTGTTCAACATGGAGGAGTACTGATTCATTGTACTCAACCAAAATACATCTCTATAGTCCAGCCAAAGTTTCAACAGATCATTGTGGGATGATTTGTGTGTCTCAGTGAGAAACTGACAAAATGGAATTGTGGAGAGGGCAATGCAAGGGACCCATCCTAACTTGCAGGTAACTCTTTATTTGAAAGTTGAGATAAATCGCCAATGTAAAACACATCCCCATGTTGACAGCTCACCGATTCAGAAACTTCTGCAGGTTTTTAAAGGTCTGTAACCAAAACTGGGAAACAACAGGCAGATGTCTGAGAGATAAATGAGTTCCCTGAAGATAGAGATTTGAAGATTTGGTGGAGCAGTTTCACAAGTGAAAGTAAGTTCTCTTCCCCAATGCTGGTCTGACACCATGGCTAATTGGGGATCATGCATGCTGAGAGATGGAACAACTTGTAAATGCAAACAGCATTTTCTCCAGGAATCATCAGCAAGTTTCATGTTGGATGTGGCTTAATAGGCTATCCCTTTAAGAGTCATCTGTTAGAAAAACTTGATCTACATGTGGACTAAGTGACTCAAGGCAAACTAACAATGCAGTGTGGGCCTCAAACCGCCACAAGGCCCCTTATTTGCACATGCTCATGTCTGAAAAAGGCATTAAGGCTCTCTGCATTTGTAAATAAAGGAGTTTCAACTGTGGGCACTGCATGCCGCCTTTTTTGGTCCTTACTAATATGGCAGAAGCACACTGAGTCGGCACTTCCTGCTGGCCATTTTGGGTGTTGTTTAAACTGATACTACATTTTCAAGACAAGGGAACGGTTGGAAGATGATTTTCATCTCACCACTACATTTGCAGTGGACAGATGGCCTGCTCTCAAAAGAATTTCTTTCATTTATGCTCTCATCAGTTGTAGCTCTGTTTGCTCCTTCCTACTATCCATCACATACTTTCACTAACAGTCAAGAACCCATAATAGCAATTACAAGCACTTTTAAACTCCATTAAAGCCAAATAATTTACAAGCTACAAGAGAAATATCTAGCTGAAGATTTGAATTTGAAATGGCTGCACTCCTAGATTTATACCAACCATGTTTGATAGGTAGGAGCAAGAGGTGGTATTAGTCAGTGGTAAGGTCAGGAAATAACATCAGCATTGTAATGACATCATTTGATGCCCATTTCAGAAGGGAGCTCCACCTATCAGGATTAATATCTGAAAACTTGAGGCTAAGAGGATGAAAATCACCTCCCTACAGTCTGTTGCACTATTACACAATTGTTCTGGATGAGGGGAAAGCAGGCCCACAAGAAGAGGATTTGTCACAGTGCACCCAGCGTTTGGAGCAGCATCTGTGCTGATGATAGCTATAACTCTGCTGGGATTTAGTCTTTGGGTGCAGAGTTATGCAATATCCCTGTAACAACTGGGAGCATATCTGACAACACATTAGTTGCTGCAGACCACTTATGGGAGACCCATGAAGGATACTACAAAAGCCTATTGTTCTACCATTAACCTTTGTTAGCGTGCAGATTGAGGAGGATATCAACTGCAGTCTAAACATACAAAGTCAATAAAGAGCTTCAAAAATCATCACATATTGTAATGCATATTAATTTTGTTCTTTGTTATATTGGTATAGTGGTATTCACTACTAACAAAAAGCTGTCATCAAGCCAAAAAGACGTTCTGCCTATCACACAAATGAATAATGTGGTATATGAATTTCAGTGCCAATGTAATGCTAGGTATGTAGGCCATACGTCCCAAAGACTGGCAGATCATATCAAACAGCATGTCCCAGCCACTGTTCACAATGGGCAGGGTACAGGCCGTACCTAACTGGCCCGTACTTGCAAAACTTAAAACAGAGTGTCCAACATTAGATGTGATTCTGCAGTTAGACAACATTTGCTAAATAATCCTCAATGTGCTAAGAATTACGCCGACAACCAATTTAAGATTGTCAGTTGGGCTTGCAATGTTCTTTGCAGACATAAAGAACGTGTATATACACTGCACCTGGTTCAGCTAAGCAAAGTAAGCCACAGCCATTTGCTGACTCATTCCTTAGGGCAATGCCTTGACCAATAGGGGTCAAGCTGCCTGGTTTAGATTTCAAACAATGCTTGGCAGTTAACTTCCAGTCACCATTAGTGGTGCATTCTCTATGGCAATGCCACTCAGCACTCTCTTCACATACAGCATAAATTGTTGTTTCCCCCTTATATTGGTATTCTTGCAAGTGTACTGATAAGTGCAAGACGAAAAGCTTAGACATGTCTCTTTTTTTCAGCAATACTCAAGTTCTGTCCTACCAAATGACTATTTATTACATTTATACCAGGGCAAGCCTAACTCCTCAGATCCACTCTCATGAGTGCCTTTACTTGAAATGGCTCAGTTAAGATGAGTACATATCCTGGACATTTCAATTTCACTTAAAATTGGAAGCATTACAATTAGTGCACTTGGTATATGTACATTGTAAAGAACATATCATTTTATTTTTGTCGGACTGTGGATTAAAATTACAATGGCTACAGTTTGAAAGACATGTCTACTGGGACAGTGTAAGGGATATATACAATCCTGGAACAGAGTGTGCCGTGAAAGACAGCATGGTGCTGGAAAGGAGTGAAGGACCAAGGGAGCTGCCTGACAATAGCATTTTAATTGGCTCCTGACCAGGTGACCAGGTTTTGTGTAAGAAACAGTGCAGCTGAATAGCTCCTAGCCTGAAAGGAACCAGACCTAAAACCTCGTTCTCCTGTGCATGGAGGAGCAATTCCACAATAAGCTAGCTGGCTTTCTCTCCTCATATCTCTATAATCTTCTCCCTCTGAAAACCCCTATCAAGAGACAAAGGGTAAAATCACTGTTAGAGACATTGAAAAGCAAATTCTCAACCAGCGAACTAAATACTGAAAGTGCTGGAAGACCACCTCGTTTCATCAACAAGAACGGAAAGGAATTTGGAAGACATCGATCAAAATCAACCCATTGAATCCTGTACTCTGGAACTGGTGCTATTGAACTGTTTCATCCCACCCTTAAAATTCATGTTTTTTTGTGTCTTATGTTTCTTATATGTGTGTAAAGGGATTTAAGAAGGGATAGAGTTTAGGTTACAGTGTTAGAAATTAGCAGTTCATATTTCTTTCTTTTGCCACTGGTTAAAGACAATTTGTTCAATAAACCGTTATTTACTTAAGCTTACAAACCTGGTGCTCGTATTGTTAACCTCAATTAAACAATTTAGTGGTTTGATCAAACTTTTCACATTTGTAGTGGCTCAGGGAGCAGTAGGGCTTGATGTTGCAGCGGACTATCCCCACTGAGTCGTGACAACATGTACAGGATACATAACATTGAAATGCTCAGTGTCATGTGTAAATGTAGATATGATGCAGATGGTTATTGTTGTTCTCAATTCAGAGGGAAGTATATGCGACTGTAAAACTAGACTACATCACATTGATACCAGCTAGAATTGATCTTAGAGCTAGACAGGTACCAGTAAATAGCTACAATAGGGCATTAATGTTGTCAGATAAGTGAAAACATGATAATAGAAAAGCACGAGTTAGGTTTCCAATGGAAAAACAGCTGCTACTACATCACAGACAGTATTGAGATGCTGAATATAGCACGCCCCTGTTAAATTCATGTCTCCTGTTTTGAGGCAAATATTGACATAAATATTTAGTGCATCTCTGAGACAATTAGTGTGTCACCAACAGGTTCTGGTGAAAGTGGCTACTATAAAATTTAATACAGTTTTCTTCCAGTGAGATTTTTCTTTAAAAGTGCACATTTAAAAACCAGATGATCCTTTCACTGTTACAACAATTTTCTGCCTGTTCCAAGTAGATGTGCCTGGATTAGCAAACCAGTGGTTAACAACAGGTATATGTAGACCAATTCTTCCAAGCTATTCCTTCATTCATTTCTTTGACTTCTGAAAATCTCAGGTGCACTGAATACAAAACATATTTTCATAATTTTGATTGCAGCAATCAAATTTCAAAGGCTCATGTTTAAGAAACAACTTCCCAAAAGGCATAGGATGAGATTTTAAAGCCACTTTTACTTGAGCGAGCTGAGCGTTCAATGGATGCATGGGAAAAGTATGAGAATGAATTCACATCAAAATGCCTGAAACATTGCATGTTGCTCAACAACACTGGGGAGTTAGTGAAATGAAAAGTGTGTGTCACTTCTTGGTCTCTGTATGGGGAGTGAATATATCTAGAGTATCTATTTGAGTGGAGCAGCCATCAACAAACAGAAATCTAATTATTATTGTGAAATTTGTTCAGTATTTACCCAAAATTCAATGAAGGAAGATCCACAGAAACCCTGGTGAAAAGGCATAATTGATATTTACGCCCTTTGTCTGGGTTTTCACAGATCTTCCATCAAAGCTACAGTGGGAGAAGGGGAGAGACATTGTGCCAATCAATGCCGGTATGATAAACATCAGTTGTAGAGAAATTCTGCAACCACGTTGAAAAATCTACAGGGTCAACATTTGGAAAATTATGATTGTTAGAGGACAGTCAGTATAGATTTATTAAATCCTTTGTAAAGATTAAAAATGTAAATGGTATTTAGACACGAGTGGAGCCTTGAACACACACGCTTACATACATTCATGAACAGAGAGTAAACACAAAGCTGCATATTTAATTCATACAACTTTAAAACAGGGTTCAAGAAAGCAAGAGAATATTCTCACAGATTTCACTCCCCATTCCTACAACAGATTTTTCCTTAGTTGACTAGATTAGCAGTTGTGGAGCTGCTCAGTCGAATCAAATGGTATCAGCGAGCTACTTCATTAGGTTTCTATATATTATGTACACCATCTTTATCACAGAATCACAGTATGAATCCCCATACTGGGTAGTGTTGTACCCATTCAGCCCATTATGTCAATGCCAGCTCTCTGCAAGAGCAGCTCAACTAGTCCCACTTCCCTACCTTTTCCTCATGGCCCTGCAATCTTTCCTCTTTAAGTAATTATCCAATTCCCCTCTTAAACCCATGACTGAATCTGCCTCCATCATTCTCTCACACAAAAACACAAATCGCTGGAAAAACTCAGCGGCCAGAATTTTCCATTTGTCGGTCGGGCGGGCAGCCGATTACTGCTGGAGAAATAGGCCGCGCCGCTATTTTCCGCAGGCGGGCCAATTAAGGCCCACCCCACAGGTAAGCGACTCCTGTGGAGAACGGGAAAATAGTCACAGGGGAAGGCAGCCTGCATAAAGTGGCCAGCAGCCTGCTTGAGGCTTGAGGCAGTGCACTCATGGAGAGAGGGAGGGTGGTCCAAGTGGACAGCAGCATGAGCAGGAGGAGGAGGAGGAGGAGGGCAGGCTGCAGGAGAGGCCACTGTGCCTTCCCTCCGCACACCCCCCCCCCTGATTTTCAGATGCATGCCTTGCTGTCCTCCTGCAAGAGGTGGCCATCTGTCGGCACCTTCTGTATCCTGAGGATGGGAGGACGAGGCCCTCCCATGTCACCAGCCAGGCGTGGGAGGAGGTGGGTGACGCTGTAAGCACCCATGATGATGTGAGCGCACTGACACCCAGTGCAGGAAAAGATTCAATGATTTGCTGCACTCTGGACGGATGAGTACCATGTCTGTCTTGGCCATTTGACCCAGAAGGCAGCCTTAGCCTTTGAGCCCCCCCACCATGTCTTGCTGTCGTTACTGCATAGGGCATCTGTCACACGCTGGGTGGGCAAATGTTTCCTCAGCCCCGCAACTATCCAGGCCACAATGCATCCAACTCAGGTATCTCTGCACTCTCCCCACTCTTATGGCTCATAACATGCTATGTGGCATTCCTGAAGCCATCTGACGAGCCTGTCTGCATGTGCATTTAATGGTTGGGGCTCATCTTGACTCTTTCCCACCTCACCAATGTTCTTCTCCTTAGGGTCTTGAAGGGTGAGCGACTTACAAGGCTGGGGGGGGGAAAGGGATGAAAGGTTGAACTGTATGTATGCCAACTGATGCACTGTCCTTGCTGTTAATTTCAGCATCACCACCAGAGCGACCCGCATGTCAACCCCACAGTCCCCCTTCCACACCTGAGGGCCAACATGTGCAACTTGCGACATATCATTTCAGCCAGCCAGGCACCAGCACAGACACACACACACACCTCGGTGGGGGCTTTACCGTCAGCTAATGTCCTGGGTCACAGTGGAGAGGGCACATCAGGATTGCTGGAGGAGATGGTAGGAGCAGAGAGTGCTGCTGGAGGACTGCAGGGGACGAGGCACATGCTGGGTCCAGCACTGATGATGTGCCTCTGGAGTTGTCCTCAATGCAGCAGCTGCAGGACAGGTGGCAGGAAGTGCATTTGCATCTGGCAGGGTTGCATGAGGGAATGCTTCAGTTGCTCTCTGCGATGGAGGAGTCCAGGCAGAGTGCATGTGACGGTTTGGCCCTCAGGGCAGAGCTTCAGGCTTCCTCCAATGAGAGACTGGCGACTCTCATAGAGAGGGGCTTCAATTGAATGGAACATTTTATGATTGGGATACACTCTGACCTGCAAGCCCTCACAGCGGTACTGGCCACGGGTGGTCATTCCCTATGTGGGAGATGTTGTAGACCCCAAGCATCGGCACTCGCTGCCCATGCATCTGCGGTGAGCAGGGAGGTCAAAAGGGACCTCATGTCGGTGCAGCAGCAGCCTGTCATTGCTACGAGCTCCTCTCAGGGTGCTCCGGATGAGGGCAGCAGCTGCTCAGCCCCTCTGCCAGTCAACATTTCTTCCGTTGAGGCTGCAACAACTGGGGAGGTGCCAATTCTGGAACTGGCCACTCCCTCCCAGGCGGGGCCATCACACGCTCCATAGGCCAGAGGACGTCCGCCAAGGTCATCGAGGCCAATAAGACAGCAGAATGTCTCTCAAGCCACTCCAAGTGATGGGGCGGCACCTAGACGTAGCACCCGAAAACGTAAGCATAAGGCACCTTAGGCACTCCACGGGCATGTCACTGGTGATTTTGTGTTGGCCTTAGAATAGGGACCCATATTTTTGTGATCACAAAAAAGTGCTGTGTGCTTTTTTTTTGGACAAAGTAAAGTCCACTTTTGTAACCATGGCTGAGGGTCTTTTGTTTGTGGCGCATTTTTCTTTTTCACATATTTATCACGAGTGTTTGAGTGGACATTGATGTTTCTGTACTAAGCCCTTATTTGCAGCTGAAACAGGTGGAAGATGTGGCACCAAAGTGCCACGTGTGGAAGTGCCAGGCAATGCTGTTCCTGCTGATCCATGTGTGGAGCTAGCTGAAGGTTCTTTTGATTAAATTTTCGTGGGTGTCCCTGCCTCCTTGGTGTAAATGCAGGTCATCGTTCTGCCCCACATCATCGCCCTGTGCTCCCTCATCCTCTGAGGCACTGCTGGATTCATCATGTGCAGACTCATCCAGGGCGTCAAGGTCTTCATCGTCAACGGCATCCCCCCTTTCCAGTGCAAAATTGTGCAGGGCGCAGAGAGAAAGAATCTGGGGGGTATTGGAGTGCGGCCCCTGAGCGGTCCAGGCAACAGAAGCGCATCTTGAGAAGACCGATGGCTCTCTCCACCACAGCCCTTGTGGTGCCCTGGCTCCTATTGTACTGCTGCTCAGCTTCTGTTCTTGGACTGCGTAGTGGCATCATGAGCCACCTTCACAGGGGATAGCCCTTGTCACCCAGCAGCCAACCATCCAGCCAAGCCGGAGCACTGAAGAGCCCCGGCACCTGGGAGTGTGAGGATGTAGGCATCGTGGGAGCTGCCTGGGTACCTTGCACAGACTTGTAGAATCTGCTTCCTGTGATCACACACTATCCGCACGTCCATGGAATGGAAACCCTTCCTGTTGATGAAGGCACCGGGCTCACCTGCTGGAGCCTTGATGGCCACATGTGTGCAGTCTATAACACCTTGGATGGGGGGGGAAGCCAGCAATGGCCTCGAAGCCTCTGGTTCGCTGTGCCTGACTTGCCTGGTCGCAGCAGAAGTGGATGAAGATGGATACCCGTCTGAACAGAGCGTCTGTAACTTGCTTGACAGAAGTGTGGACTGCTGAATGGAAGACACCGCAAAGATCACCCACTGAACCCTGGAAGGAGCCAGAGGCATAGAAGTGGAGGGCAATTGTGAGCTTCAGAGCCGCTGGCATGGGCTGTCCACCCACAGAGTTAGGAGATATCTCAGAGCCAATCATCTGACAGATATAGTTGACTATCTCCTTTAAAAGTCACAGCCTCCTTCGGCACTGCACCTCAGTCATATTGAGGTAGCTGCTTCGCCGCCTGTATACCCAGGCAGCATGATAGTGGCGTCTTCTGTGGCCCCTTGCACCTTGGACAACCTCTTAGCCCTGCGCCTGGCCTCCCAAAGGTGGCTCCCTGGAGGCTGATTGTCCTGCCCTGGCCTCCTCCTTATTCTATCCCTCCCTTCCTCCTCAGGGGAGCTGCCTCCAGTGGAGAGATCAGAACCCATATCCCCAGGCTAAATGGAGGCCTCCGGGAAGCTGCAGGCCAGAGAAAGATTACTGTCTGCAGACTGGTTTCAAAGTACACAAGAAGCTCTTGGAAATTATGAGAACTGCTAACAATCACACAGGCAACTTTTAAACACTTTCAGCAATTAAAACTTCGTGTAAAACATGAACAACCCCTAAGTCCACATATCCCGACATTGCATGAGTTTTCTTAAAAAATCTCCTACCCGCCTTCCCATTGGGCCTGTGCGCTGACCCGAAGTTCGCATGGGTCTCTCAAAATCCTGGACAATTGGCAAGTTAAGGGCCTTAACCAGCCCTTCAATTAATAGCGGGCAAACGCCCTGCTGACCAAAATATCACGATGCCGCGCATATCCGCCATCCGCACGTTAGCCAGAACATTCTGGCCAGCTCGTCTGACAGCATCTGTGGAGCGAAAGACAGAGTTAATGTTTCAAGTCCATGTGAAGAAGAGTCATACAGACTCGAAACGTTAACTCTGTCTTTCTCTCCACAGATGCTGTCAGATGTGCTGAGTTATTCCAGCAATTTTTGTTTTTGTTTCAGATTTCCAGCATCTGCAGTATTTTGCTTTTATCCATCATTCTCTCAGCCAGTGCATTCCAGACACTAAAGCTCACTGCATAAAAAGGTTGTTCCAATGTCACCATTGCTTCTGTAGTTAATCACTTTAATTTAGTGTCCTTTGTTCGCGACCCTTCCACCAACGGGAACAGTTTCTTCATATCTACTCTGTCCAGACCCCTCATGATTTCAAACATCGCTATCAAATCTCCTTTCAAACTTCTCTTCTGAGGAGAACACAGGCTTCTCCAATCTAGCCTCATAACTGGAGTGTCTCATCCCCAGAAGCATTCTTGTAAATCTTTTTTGCACCCTCTCTAATGCCTTCACATCCTTCCAAAACGTGGTGTCCAGAATTGGATGCAATACCCCAGGTGTGGCCAAACTGGCGTTTTCTAAAGGTTCATTATAACTTACTTCTTTTTTAAATCTATAGAATAAATCTGCTGCCCTGCCCCACCACAGTTCTGGATGTAAAAGTAGGATACCTCTAACCTTTCCAAGGCAAGTAATTGTTTACCAAATCATTACTACACTCAGCCCGTGCATTCACACGTATGGCTGCCATCACCGCAGAACATACTGATATAGTACAAATTCCCACTTCTCTCAGTAACACTGATCGACTGGAATTACTCTGTGTGGGTTTCTTTTAGTATTTGTTCAGATGATGTGGGTGTGGGCATTTACTTCCCACTTAATTGCCCTTTAAAGATGGTGGTGAGCCACCTTCTTGAATCACAACAGCACTTACATTATAGGTACACCCACAGTGCTGTTGGGTAGAGAATACCAGGATTTTGATCCAACCACAACAAAGGAACAGCCATCTATTTCCAAGTCAGGATGCTGTTTGACTTGGGTGAATGGGGGAGGAGAGGGGTTGGGGGATGTGTGTGTGTGTGTGGCGGTGGTAGGCAGCGGTGGGGGGGGTGGTGCAGGGAGAGCAGAGGGGAAATTGTGGGTTGCAGCATTCTTATGTGCCTACTGCCCTTGTTCTTCTAGGCAGTAGAGGTCACAAGTTCGGAAAGATATCTTCACTATAATGGCAAACAAAAGGACTTTCATACAAACATACCAATGTGTTTGTTACTAAAATCACACAGTGCATTATCAACCAATAGATGAATAAAATAAAGGAGCATATATATAAAATACATAGTAGAGTTGCACGAGCAAACTTTTTGAAGAAAACAATACAGTACTAGGGTAATTGTAACACGTGGTGTGTTTTCCCATTTGATTTAATAGTAAACTTTTATTGTTTAATGGACAAAGACTGCAACAGCTACCTTTTACATATCTAAAAACCATTAGGTAATTGGAGCAAGCAAGTAATGGAAAGTTTTCCCCATTTAAATCCAATCAAGTTTTTTTAATTGGCCATGAGAGATATATTAAAAAAGACTGGAGGAAAACTGACACTGGAAAAAATAGAAAAATAGGAGAGGAAGTGACATATTTTCTTGCCCTTGATCTCAACCCAGCTTAGACATTCAACAAATCCATAGGCATTTCTGCCATCTGCAGTGTGATCTGACCACTAAACACATTTTTCCCACCCTTTTCAGCATTTTAAAAGGGACCATTTTAAACTCTGACCCACTCCTCTATTACCTGGTCTCCTTTCCCCAGCATCTTCTTTTGCAAGCACAAGAGATACAATATCTTCCCTTACAACTTTGCCTTGCCACCACCTAGTGCCCAAATTCTTCTTCCAGCTGATGCGATATTTATTTGTACTTCTTACATTCTAATATACTGTGTTAACTATTGCCAATGTGATCTAAATGAAAGAAAATGCAAATGACAGGATTTAAGAATAGTCCAATGCCATTTGCCATGAGGGAGGCAGTGGCATAGTGGTAATGTCACTGGACTAGCAATCCAGAGGCCCAGACTAATGCTCTGGGGACATGGGTTGAAAACCCACCAAGGCAGATGGTGGAATTTAAATTCAATTATCTGATAAAACTGGAATTAAAAGCTAGTTTAAAAATATCAAATGTCATTAAAAAAACGATCTGGTTCACTAGCGTACTTTAGGGAAGGAAATTTGCTGTCCTTACATGGTCTGGCCTACATGTGACTCCAGACTGACTGCAATGTAATTGACTCTTAAACGCCCTCTTAAATGGCCAAGCAAACCACTCAGTTATGCCAAGCCACTGCAAAGTCAAATAGGAATGAAAATGTACAGCATCGACCTGGGCCCCAGAAACGTCAATGGCACACCTATCCCTGTCGACCTTGCAAATTCTTCTTTACTAACATCTGGGAGCTTGAGCCAAAATTAAGAGAGCTATCCCACAGGCTAGTCAAGCAACAGCCTGATATAGTCATACTCACTGAATCATACCTTACAGACAATGCCTCAGACGCCACCATTACCATCCCTGAGTATGGTCTGTCTCACCAGCAGGAAAGACCCACCAGAGGTGGCGGCACAGTAGTATATTGTCAGGAACAAGTGGCCCTGGGGGTCCTCAACATTGACCCTAGACCCCACGAAGTCTCATGGCATCACAGCAAACATGAGCAATGAAAGCTCCTCTGATTATCATCTACTGCCACCCCACTGCCCCACAGATGATGAATCAGTACTCCTTCATGTTGAGCGCCATTTGGAAGAAACACTGAAGGTGACAAGGGCACAGAATGTACTCAGGGTGGGGGGCTTCAATTTCCTTCACCAAAAGTGACTTAGTAATACCACTGCTGACCAAGCTAGTTGAGTCCTGAAGGGCTGGGCCTGGGGCAGGTGGCAAGGGAATCAACAAGAGGGAAAAACGTACTTGACCAATCCAACTGTTTAATGACAGTATTGGTGAGAGTGACCACCGCACAGTCCTTGTGGAGACCAGGTCCCATCTTTACACTGAAGATATCTTCCATTATGTTGTGTGGCACTACCATCGTGCTAAACTGGATAGATTTAGAACAGATCTAGCAACTCAAAACTGGGCAACCTTGATGTGCTGTGGGGCATCAGCAGCAGAATTGTATTCAGCCACAAACTGTAACCTCATGGTCCAGCATATTCTTCACTCTAGCATTACCATAAAGCCAGGAGTTCAACCATGGTTCAATAAAGAGTGCAGGAGAGCGTGCCAGGAGCAACACAAGGCATGCCTAAAAATTAGGTGTAAACCTGCTGAAACTACAACACAGGACTACTTGCATGCCAAACAGCAGAAGTAGCATGCAATAGACAGAGTGAAGCAATTCACAATCAATGGATCAGATCTAAGCTCTGCTGTCCTGCCAGATCCAGTCGTGAATGGTGGTGGAAAATTAAACAATTATTCAGAGAGGGAGGCTCTACAAATATCCCCATCTGTAGTGATGGGGAGCCTAGCACATCAGCGCAAAAAGCAAGGCTGAAGCTTTTGCAACCAGAAGTGCCATCTTGGCCTCCTCCCAAGATCCCCAGCATCAGAGATGCCAGTTGTCAGCCAATTCGATTCACTCCATGTGATATCTAGGAAGAGCTGAAGGCACTGGATACTGCAAAGGCTATGGGCCCTAATAACATTTCAGCAGCAACCTGAAGACTTGTGCTCCAGAACTAGCTGTGCCTCTAGCCAAGCTGCTCCAAGTTTCAATACTGGCGTCTACCCAACAGTGTGGATAATTGCCAAGCTATGCCCTGTCCACAAAAAGCAGGATAAATCCAACATGGCCAATGTGGTTGACTCTTAAAACGCCCCCTGAACAGGGGCAATTAGGGATAGGCAATTTTTGCTGGCCTAGCCAACGATGCCCACATCCCATGAACGAATAAAAAAAAAATACCGCCCCATCATTCAACTCTCAATCATCAGCAAAATGACAGTACTATCTATGATACCTATACAGTTTATACAGCAATATCCCTGGTTTGGGTTCTAACAGGGCCACTCAGCTCTGACCTCTTTGCAGCCTTGGTCAAAACATGAACAAAAGAGCTGAATTTGCAAAGTGAGGTGAGAGTGATTGCCTTTGACATCAAGACAACTTTTGGTTGAATGTGGCATCAGGGAGCCCAAGCAAAATTGAAGTCAATGGGAATCGGGGGAAAATTCTTCACTGGTTGCAATCATAACCAACACAAAGGAAGACGGTTGTGGTTGTTGGAGGTCAAATCATTCCAGTCCCAGAACATCATTGCAGGAGTTCCTCAGGGTAGTGTCCTAGGCCCAGCCATCTTCAGCTTCTTCATTAATTATTCTCCCTCCATCATAGGTTAGAAGTGGGTGTGTTTGTGATGATTGCATGATGTTCACTATCATTTGTGATTCCTCAAATACTGAAGCAGTCCACAACCACATGCACAAAGACCTGGACAACATTCAGACTTGGGCTCATAAGTGGCAAGTAACAATCATGTGACAAAAAGGCAATGACCATCTCCAACAAGAGAGAAACTAATCATCTCCTCATGACATTCAATGGCAGTACCATTGCTGAATCCTCCACTATCAACACCCGAGGGTTACCCTTGACCAGAAACTCAACCAAGCCAGCCATATAAATACTGTAGCTATAAGACGTCAGGGCTGGAAATTCTGCAAGTAACTCACTACATGACTCCCCAAAGCCTATCCAACATCTGCAAGGCGCAAGTCAAGAATGGGATGGAATACTCTCCACTTGCCTCGATTAGTGCACCTCTAGCAACACTCACGTCGCCATCCAGGACAAAGGAACCTGCTTAGTCAGCATCTCACCCACCACCTTAAACATTCACTCCCTCCATCACTGACGTTGTGTCAATAGTGTCTACCATCTACAAGATGAACTGCAGCAACTCACCTCTGACTGCACCTTCCAAATCCACAACCTCTACTACCTTGAAGGACAAGGGCAGCAGATGTATGGAGATGCCATCACCTGAAAGTCACTCCCAAGTCACACACCATCCTGACTTGGAAGTATATTGCCTTTCCTTCACTGTCACTGGGTTAAAATCCTGGAAATCCCTTACTGACAACATTGTGGGTGTACCTACACCATTTGACTGCTCCAGTTCAAGAACTTTCATCACCTTCTCAAGGGCAATTAGGGAACAAATGCTGGCCTAGCCACTGACACCCACATCCTGTGAAAAAGTAAAAAAAAATTAATCCGCAAAAGTAATAAACTCTACTGATTGTTAAACCTTGAATCCTGAAAACATAAAGGCCCTAATCTAATTATCTGTCTTTTTTTTAATATTTTTGTGTTTTGCTTGGAAAAATGATTTATTGTAAAACTTAGCTTAATTCAGCCCTTGGCCATGATGGAAGTTGATTTTCAAAAAATAAACTTTGATGATGATAATCCCCTCTACATTGGGGAGACAAATGCAGATTGGGTGGCCACTTTGCTGAACACCTCCATCCTGTCTGCAAGTGCGACCCAAGCTTCCAGTCACTTTGCACTCTCACTTGGCCTCTTTCCTTGACATCCTACACTATACCATTTAAGCTTGAAAACATGAGGAACTTCATCTTATTTTTCTACTGGACACTTTATATCTTCTAGCCTCAACACTGAAGTTAACAGTGTCAGGCCTTAAACACTGCTCTTTTTCTCTCAGACAGCTGGTAATGTAGGAAGGATGCATCAGAGCTACTGGGAATAGAGGATGGGGTTGATGGTGGTGTACACTGGTGCTTGGGATGGAGGCCCCTGCTGGTACAGAGCCAGAAGGTTGATCCTCACCCCAGGCCTAGAAATTCATTGGCCCTGCTCATTTTTTACAGATGTAAAACAGGTGCCTAAGTGTCCAATATGCAAGCACCATGCATGCACAAATCTTGTCCTGGAAATATGTTTGGTACCATATAGCAAATGTTCCTGTATAGATGTTCAGGATCCAAGTCTGAAACAGGTATTAACCTCCCTATTTGTAACTCTTTTGAGTACAAACATGTTTCCATCCGTTCCTATTCAGATGAAGTTACATTGTGTCATAGTTTGCCATTGTGAGATTTGAACTCTTGATAATCTTTTAAATGAAAACCAAGTCAACAAAATTGGGATAAATCAGGCACAGCCCCTAATTCAAGTCAGCTGTAAAACCAAGGACAAAAATTTAAAGGAACCTTACAAACTTTAAATCAAAATGTGATTAAAGGGGTCAACAAAACACCCCAGTCCCCGCGGTGCCCACCGAGCACGGAAGGCCTCGAGAGTGCCAGCAGACACTGCATGCTCCCTCTCCAGGGACATCCGGCAGCGAACGTAGCCGCGGAAGAGGGACAAACAATCGGGCGGGATTCCCCCGTCGATCGCCAGCTGCCTGGACCTGTTAATGGCCAACTTGGCCAGGCCCAGGAGCAGGTTCACGAGGAGGTCCTCCTCCTTCCCGACCCCCTTCCGCACCGGGTGCCCATAGATCAGGAGCGTGGGGAAACAAAACATCAATAAAAGGTTTTTCAAATAACTAAAAAGGGAGTGCAGCCTACAACACCCTATGTATACATGGTCCACGGACTCCACAAGACCGCAAAAAGGGCACGTGTCCTGAGAGTCCGTGAACCTATGCATCCTCTTATTATAGGGGACTGCTGCATGCAACACCCTCCAACCCAGGTCCCCGATAGAAAGGGGGAGGACACCTCCGTAGAGGGCCTCCCATCGGGGGCTTCCGCCGCCGGACGGCAACAAGGCACGCCAGAGAGTGTCCGGTCGACGGACAAGGGCGAGAAAATGGAAGGTGTGCAGCAGCAGTCCATACAAAAAGCCCCTCTTTGCTGTGCCAAAAGGCACGGAGGGCATGTCCCCGAGGCGGCTCATATTGCGGGGAACCAGCACCCGAGGGAGGGTTCGGGGCTTGGGGCCAATGTGGAATTCTGTCCAAACAGGGGAACATTCAGACAGAAGACCACCGCGCACCTGGGCCACCTCAAGACCCAAAATGACGTCGGGTCCGAGCACGACCGTTCTCAGGTCTTGGATGGCATCGGCTGCGACCTGGACACTCACAGACGTGCGTCGCGCCAACTCCTGCGGGAGCATCCAGCCCAGTCCTCCGTCACCCAGCACGTCCCCGATCCTGGTCACCCCTGCGGCCACAGCCCTCCTCTCCGCCAACCACTGAAAAGGACGGAGGGGCGGATTCCTGAGCAGCAGCTCTCTGACGATAGCCGCTACTCCTGACGGGGGAGAGCTGCGTCGCGAGGCGACCACTTTCCAGACTTTGATCAGGTCCTGGTAAAAGACGGGCAACACCTGCAAGGAGCCACCGAGGCCCAGCTGTTCTATAAACAGGAGCTGCACGTCATAATTCAGGCCGTGCACCTGACGGAAAAAATACGTTGTCAGGGCACACCATCTAGGAGGAGGCTCGACATAGAGGTATCGCTGCAGGGTCTGAAGGCGGAAAGTCGCCACCTGTGTGCGTAGGCACACTAGCGCCTGACCACCCTCCCTAAGCGGGAGACTCAGCACCTCGGCAGCGACCCAGTGCAATCTTTTGTCCCAGAAGAAGTCGACTAACAATCTCTGGATTCTTGTGACAAAGTCCGGGGGAGGGATCAAAGTGACCAGCCGATACCACAACATGGCGGCGATCAGCTGGTTTATAACCAGAACTCGACCTCGGTAAGATAGCACTCGGAAGCAGTCCTGTCCAGCGCCGCAGGCGAGCAGTGACTTTCGTCTCCAGTTCCTGCCAGTTTGCCGGCCAGGATTCCTCAGCAGGGCAGAGATGGACCCCCAGGTAGAGGAGGCTGGTCCTGCTCCAGGTGAAAGGCCTGAGCTCCTCGGGTAGGGGATCCATCTGCCACTGACCGACCAGGAGTCCAGAACATTCACCCCAGTTGATCCTGGCAGAAGAAGCGGCAGAGTAGACCTCCTGGCACTCGCGCATCCTCCGCAGGTCAGCCGGGTCACTAAACATAAGGAGCACGTCATCGGCGTAAGCCGAAAGGACCACCCCGATGCCCGGCCCGCGCAGAACCAATCCCGACAACCTCCTCCACAAGTGGCGCAGGAAAGGCTCCACGCAAATAGAATACAACTGGCCAGACAGGGGGCAGCCCTGACGTACCCCTCTCCCAAAGCGAAGGGGCGCCGTCAGGGACCCGTTAACCTTCACTAGACACTCCGCGGCGGTGTACAGAAGTCGGATCCGGGTGACAAAATGCGTCCCGAACCCGAACGCTCGCAGAGTTCCGAGTAAGTATCCATGATCCACCCTGTCGAACGCCTTCTCCTGATTGAGAGACAGGAAGGCACTCAACAGACCAGCCCTCTGGGAATGGTGGATGATGTCCTGGACCAGATGGATGTTATCATAAATGGTTCGGTCCGGGACGGTGTAGGACTGGTCAGGGTGGATCATGTGGTCCAGCACGGTGCCGAGCCAAAAGTAACTCTTTCGAGTACAAACCTGTTTCCATCTGTTTCAGATGAAGTTACATAGTTTGCCATTGTGAGATTTGAACTCTTGATCTTGGGGTTACAAACCCAGTACCATAACCACTTGGCTTTTTAGGCCAAGCCCTCCATATTTGTATGTGCAAAGGACTTAATACCTGATTGTGACCAATTCCAAAACTCGTTGGTGAGTTTTTGGTCGCATTGTGGTCAGAGGTTCATGTTTTCAGGTGCTTGGCAACTAAATCAGCAGTCCTTAAAAGGGACCAATGAGAAGCTGCCTCTGGAAAGGTCCCGACTGCATTCCTCTCGCTGCCACCAACAACCCCCTCCCCAACTCATCTTACCTGGGTTGCTATCTGAGTTGGACAATATTCACTCTTCCAGGGGTCAGCAAGCAATCCCTGGTGTCATGACCAGTGCACAAAGCTCACCATAATTGAGCTGCCAGACCAACTTTCCATGGTTCTGCCAGCAGCATCACTGGGTATATGTGCTGCACCAGGATTGTACCCTAATCCAATTTCGACACTGGTTCTACTTGTTTTTTTCTGCCATATCCCTGGGCCACAGAAGCGCCTTACACTCTGATTTTCCATGCTTCCCTCTTTTGTTTCTCCAATTTCTCCAAAAGTTTCTCCAGCTATGGATTTCTTTTTTACTTATCCTGTCCACTTTTCCCTAACTTTGCACTTGCTTTTAAGTTGTTTAATTGTAATGTATTCCAGCAAAGTTATCAACCTGAAATGATAATCTTGTTTCGCTTTCCATAGATGCTGAGCTTCTAGATTTTCTATTTTTATTTAACATCTTTATTCTCTCAAACTAACAAGCTATTCCAGTTGATTAAAACTTAGAAAAAATCTTGGGGCAATTTTAGATCTGCCCACAAGGATGGGCAGCTACTGCTACAATCCCCATAGAGACCATTAACATTTAAAGAAAAATGTCTACACCCAGTGATCAACTGAAAGGAATTAGAAGATTTCACAGTTTAAAACAAATGAATCTTACCATACAAGGAACAAGTAAAGCAAACACTTCTAAATAAATACTACCTTAGGTGAATATTTATACTTTACATCAAAAAGCATAACAAAACACAATCACATATACTTTAGACTAAAATTCTCAACTGAACCTTCCCTTTTCCTATGACTTCCCTTAGGTGGTCTTTGGCTACTTATCAAGCTCTTGAGGTTCTTTCACTTCCTGGGACCAAACCAAAGCGCTACAGCTTTCAGGGATTCACTTTGATTTCTGCTCAGTGTTCCAGCTATTCCAAGGTATGAAATTTCATAGGGATCATCCCATTATCTTTTGGCTAATCAATCCCCCATTATTTCTTCAAAAACTAATGAATGTGGATTTAATTCAAACTTACACTTCATTGCATTCTCCAAGCTAAATGCTTCATGCCTCTACTTCAGAAATACCCTAATTCCTGATAGCCTTTTTGCTTCTGGTCTGTAGCTGCTTTTCAGCTCTTAGCAGACTCTTTCTTTCTCTGCCCGCTGGTATCAGGACTTACAACCACCAATGTGGGTGCTTTTAGCTCCAACTCCAAAGACTTCTGGAATAATCCCACAGAGAGCTTCTCCAAATTATAATCAAGGCTCCGTCCTGAATTACTCATTTTATGGCAATGAGAGGTTAGTTGAGATGTCCAATAGATTTTCAGGTTAATTAACTTTAAGTCTCAAAACCAAACTTTCTGACCCTGAGGTCTGCATGAATAATTCAAATTTCTAATGAAGTCATGGCAATTGTCCTTAGGGTAACTGTCTGCTGTTCCCCAGCTTAATGAAGGCCACCCGCCATTTTTATGGCTTTCATCCTCCTAATTCTGACCTCATAAGTACACGTGAAACCATTTGAGCTGCCATTATTTGAGGTGTTCTGGTAATTTCTGAAGTACAGGATTTTAATTTAAATACCTTACCTATACAAATTTAACCTTCCCAAAACTAAAAATTATCTTTAAAATATTAATATGAATCATGAACTAGATAATTATAACGCTACTTGTCCAATGAAAAGCCACCAGAATCCTAATGCCTACAATTTTAACCTACCCTTCCGAGCAGGCAGCATTAATACCCAGCCAAAGTTGGCAGGGTCTTCTTAGCATATGTACATTGGGTGCCAATGTATATATGACAAGACGACAGTGATCATTGTATCATAAGGTTTAGGATGACAGCCTAAAAGGGCAGTGGGCAATGCAGAGAAAGAATAATTAACTAGTGGCGAACCGACTTCAATTGGGAAAGAGCAGAGCTGGGCTGGATAAGCTGGAAGCAAAGGTTGGGGGAAAACGGTAGCTGAACAATAGGCTACCTTCAAAGAAGAAATGGTTCTCACACAATCAAGGTATATTCCCTCAAAAGGGAAAGGTAGGGAAAACAGATCTAGAGCTCCCTGGATGAAAAAGGAGATAGAAATTAAGATAAAAGATGAAAACGTTTGCTTATGACAGATGTCAGGGAAAATATAATGGAGAACCAAGCTGAATACAGAAGGTTCAGAAGAGAGGTGAAGGAGCAAATAAGAGAAGCGAAGAGGGGTCATGAGAAAAGACGGGCAGCCAACATTAAGAGGAATCCCAAAGTCTTCTCTAGGCACGTAAATAGTAAGAGGGTGGTAAAGGAAGTAGGGCTGATTAGGGACCAAAAAGGGAATTTACAAATGGAGGCAGGGGGCATGGCTGAGGTGTTAAATGGATAGTTTGCATCTGTCTTTACCAAGGAAGCAGATGCTACCCAGGTCACGGTGACAGAGGAGGAAACTCTGTCACTAGAAGAGTTCAAAACTGATAAGGCGGCATTGGATAAACTGTTGGTACTTAAAGTTGACAAAGTACCGAGACCGGATGAGGTCCATCCAAGGATATTGAAGGAAGTGAGAGTGGAAATTACAGGAGCACAGGCCATAATCTTTCAGTCTTCCCTAGACTCGGGGGAAATGCCAAGGGACTGGAGAATTGCAAACATTATGCCAATGTTCAAAAAAGGTTGCAAGGATAAGCCTAGAAATTACAGGTCAGTCAGTTTAACTTCGGTAGTAGGGAAGCTTCTAGAAACAATTATTCAGGATAAAATTAATAGTCACATGGAAAAATGTGGGTTGATCAGGAACAGCCAGTGTGGGTTTCTTAAGAGAAAATTGTTTTGAACTAACTTGGAGAGGTAACAAAGAGGGCTCATGAGGGTAATGCTGTTGATGTGGTGTACGTGGACTTCTAAAAGGCATTCGACATAGTGCCACACAACAGACTTGTGAGAAAAGTTATAGCTCATGGAATAAAAAAGACAGTAGCAATGTGGATACTAAATTGCTGAGTAATAGGAAACAAAGGGTAGTGGTTAATAAGTATTTTTCAGGCTGGATGTAGGTTTGTAGTGGAGCTCCCCAGGGTCGGTATTGGGACACTTGCTTTTCTTGATATATACTAATGATCAAGATCTTGCTATGTAGAGGACATTAAGTTTCAAGATTTCAAAGTTTGTGGATGATACAACACTTGGAAGCATTGTAAACTGTGAGGTGGACAGTGTAGAACTTCAAAAGGACATAGACAAGTTGATAGAGTTGGCAGATAAGTGGCAAATGAAGTACAAAGTGTGAGGTGATTCATTTTGGTAGGAAGAACATGGAGAGACAATATAAAATTAGGGGTGCAACTCTAAAAGGTGTGCAGGAGCAGAGGGACCTGGGTGTATATGTGTATAAGTCATTAAAGGTGGCAAGGCAGGTGGAGAGAGCAGTTAATAAAACATACAGTATCATAGGCTTTATTAATAGGGGTATAGAATACAAGAGCCAGGAAGTTATGCTGAACTTACATGGGACACTAGTTAGACCTCAGCTGGAGTATTGTGTATAATTCTGGGTGCCACACTATAGGAAGGATGTGAACACATTGGAGAGGGGTCAGAAGAGCTTTACAAAAATGGTTCCAGGGATGGGAAACTTCAGTTATGAAGATAGATTGGAGAAAACGGGACTGTTCTCCTTGGAAAGGAGAAAGCTAAGAGGAGATTTGATAGAAACGTTCAAAATCATAAGGGGGCTGGACATAGTAGATCAGGAGAAACCGTTCCCGCTCATAAAAGGATCGAGAATGAGAGGGCACAGATTTAAAGCAATTTCAAACAGAAGTGAATGTGATGTGAGAACAAGCTTTTTCACACAGTGAGTGGTGCAGCTCTGGAATGCACTACGTGGAAGTGTGGAGGAGGCAGGTTCAATCGAGGCATTCAAGAACGAATTAGATGATTATTTAAATGGAAATAATGTGCAGGGTTACGAGGAAAAGGCAGCAGAATAGCGCTGAGTCAGAATGCTCATTCGGAAGGCTGGTGCAGGCACAATGGGCCGAATGGCCTCCTTCTGCACTGTAACAATTCTGTGGCTCTGTGATACAATTTGAACTCAAGTCTGAGCATGAAGATTGCAAAGAAAAGATAATGCTTTCCCCTCACCTTTATGTAATCAGGGCCCGACTCACTAGCAAAATTCAAGCCTCCCAAATCTAAGATGCCAGGATCTGCTATCTATCTTATGTTGACAGGTGGCATTCAGGCCACACAGTTTTCTGTTGCTTCTTGTCCACACTAAACAGAAGATAGACCAGCAGTATGTTAATGAGGCCAAAACAAAAACAAAAACAGAATTACCTGGAAAAACTCAGCAGGTCTGGCAGCATC
This sequence comes from Carcharodon carcharias, assembly GCF_017639515.1. Classification (NCBI taxonomy): domain Eukaryota; kingdom Metazoa; phylum Chordata; class Chondrichthyes; order Lamniformes; family Lamnidae; genus Carcharodon; species Carcharodon carcharias. The sequence goes on from NC_054470.1 coordinate 40,589,562, forward strand.
GGCGGAGAAGAAAAGAGTTGACGTTTCGAGTCCTCATGACCCTTCGACAGAACTTGAGTTCAAGTGCAAGAAAGAGTTGAAATATAAGCTGGTTTAAGGTGTGTGTGTGGGGGGCAGAGAGAGAGAGAGAGGTGGAGTGGGGGTGTGGTTGTAGGGACAAACAAGCAGTGATAGAAGCAGATCATCAAAAGATGTCAACAACAATAATACAAAAGAACACATAGGTGTTAAAGTTAAAGTTGGTGATATTATCTAAACGAATGTGCTAATTAAGAATGGATGGTAGGGCACTCAAGGTATAGCTCTAGTGGGGGTGGGGAGAGCATAAAAGATGTAAAAAATAAATAAATAAATAAATATTTTTTTTTTCCTTTTATAATGGAAATAGGTGGGAAAAGGAAAATCTATATAATTTATTGGAAAAAAAAGAAAAGGAAGGGGGAAACAGAAAGAGGGTGGGGATGGGGGAGGGAGCTCACGACCTAAAGTTGTTGAATTCAATATTCAGTCCGGATGGCTGTAAAGTGCCTAGTCGGAAGATGAGGTGTTGTTCCTCCAGTTTGCGTTGGGCTTCACTGGAACAATGCAGCAAGCCAAGGACAGACATGTGGGCAAGAGAGCAGGGTGGAGTGTTAAAATGGCAAGCGACAGGGAGGTTTGGGTCACTTTTGCGGACAGACCGCAGGTGTTCTGCAAAGCGGTTGCCCAGTTTACGTTTGGTCTCTCCAATGTAGAGGAGACCACATTGGGAGCAACGAATGCAGTAGACTAAGTTGAGGGAAATGCAAGTGAAATGCTGCTTCACTTGAAAGGAGTGTTTGGGTCCTTGGACGGTGAGGAGAGAGGAAGTGAAGGGGCAGGTATTGCATCTTTTGCGTGGGCATGGGGTGGTGCCATAGGAGGGGGTTGAGGAGTAGGGGGTGATGGAGGAGTGGACCAGGGTGTCCCGGAGGGAGCGATCCCTACGGAATGCCGATAGGGGGGGGTGAAGGGAAGATGTGTTTGGTGGTGGCATCATGCTGGAGTTGGCGGAAATGGCGCAGGATGATCCTTTGAATGCGGAGGCTGGTGGGATGATAAGTGAGGACAAGGGGGACCCTATCATGTTTCTGGGAGGGAGGAGAAGACGTGAGGGCGGATGCGCGGGAGATGGGCCGGACATGGTTGAGGGCCCTGTCAACGACCGTGGGTGGAAAACCTCGGTTAAGGAAGAAGGAGGACATGTCAGAGGAACTGTTTTTGAAGGTAGCATCATCGGAACAGATGCGACGGAGGTGAAGGAACTGAGAGAATGGGATGGAGTCCTTACAGGAAGCGGGGTGTGAGGAGCTGTAGTCGAGATAGCTGTGGGAGTCGGTGGGTTTGTAATGGATATTGGTGGACAGTCTATCACCAGAGATTGAGACAGAGAGGTCAAGGAAGGGAAGGGAAGTGTCAGAGATGGACCACGTGAAAATGATGGAGGGGTGGAGATTGGAAGCAAAATTAATAAATTTTTCCAAGTCCCGACGAGAGCATGAAGCGGCACCGAAGTAATCATCGATGTACCGGAGAAAGAGTTGTGGAAGGGGGCCAGAGTAGGACTGGAACAAGGAATGTTCCACATACCCCATAAAGAGACAGGCATAGCTGGGGCCCATGCGGGTACCCATAGCCACACCTTTTATTTGGAGGAAGTGAGAGGAGTTGAAGGAGAAATTGTTCAGCGTGAGAACAAGTTCAGCCAGACGGAGGAGAGTAGTGGTGGATGGGGATTGTTCGGGCCTCTGTTCGAGGAAGAAGCTAAGGGCCCTCAGACCATCCTGGTGGGGGATGGAGGTGTAGAGGGATTGGACGTCCATGGTGAAGAGGAAGCGGTTGGGGCCAGGGAACTGGAAATTGTTGATGTGACGTAAGGTGTCAGAGGAATCACGGATGTAGGTGGGAAGGGACTGGACAAGGGGAGAGAGAAGGGAGTCAAGATAACAAGAAATGAGTTCTGTGGGGCAGGAGCAAGCTGAGACGATCGGTCTACCGGGGCAGTTCTGTTTGTGGATTTTGGGTAGAAGATAGAAGCGGGCCGCCCGAGGTTGGGCGACTATCAGGTTGGAAGCTGTGGGAGGGAGATCCCCAGAGGAGATGAGGTCAGTGACAGTCCTGGAAACAATGGCTTAATGTTCAGTGGTGGGGTCATGGTCCAGGGAGAAGTAGGAGGAAGTGTCTGCGAGTTGACGCTCAGCCTCCGCGAGGTAGAGGTCACTGCGCCAGAAAACAACAGCACCACCCTTGTCAGCGGGTTTGATGACAATGTCAGGGTTGGACCTGAGGCCAGGCAATTAAAATAGCTCAGGCCTCATTCATCAAACAGTAGGTGTGTTTCCAGCTCACCTCGTAATCTACCTGACCAAAATTTGCCTAAGTTAAAATCATAAAAAAGCTAAGGCTATGATAAATAGTGCAGGGGGGTACTGTAAAGAAAATATCATTTTTTCCCAATATTATTGTGGGATACTGTGAATCAGGCTTGTGGGGACTGTGTTGTTGTTTGTGTGTGACTGATTTAATTAAACTGAAGACAGTCAGTCTGCAAGGTTTAAATCATCAAAGGGTTGTGTAAAACCAGGCATTTTGAAGTGGAAATGGAAAACTAAAGTCGGATACAAGTATATATAACATGAATAGAAATTTGCATTAGGAGATACATGAGGAGTTGAATTTTTAGCTGTTGAATTGCAAAGGGAGGAAAAAAGGAAGCTTTACAAATGACTAAAGCAAAGTTATTAAGTTTATGTTTCCCGAAAGTAGTAGCCATAAAGACAAAATGAAAGATTTTTATATTCTGGGAAAGGTTACTTCCAAAGAAAGTTAATAACAATGGGTTCAAATATGAAAGAGGAAAAAATATATTTAAAGCTTGAAGGCTATATAGGGGTGGCCATGTGAGATCTTGAAGAGTGCTCTGCGAAGATAGACCTGTGAAGGAAACAGCCTCTAGCCACCCCAGAGAAATGTCTGGTTGTTCCAGAAAGCAAGGTTTTGTTACAAGCCTTGGATTTCCATTGTTGAGTGAGAGGCAGAAAGAAGCCCGGTGAGATACCTCCACTATAGCAACAGTGGATGCCTTGCAGTAATATTACTGAATGTTTTATAGATTGAGAATATATAAGGACAATTGCCTGGAAAAGGGTATTTATTTGTGAGTCTAGCTAAGTAGGAATTTTTTAGGAAATGTTATAATACTAAATTTAACTGTGTAACTACAGTCTTGTGTATTTAAGTTTTCTTTTCTTTTGTTAATAAATGTTTGAATTTAATATTTAAAATCTCCAAAAGTGGTAGTGGAATTTTTACTTCTGACTTCAGTACATATGCTTTCTCATAATCAAAATACAAATTGCAAATCATTGTGATGGCTCGACCAAGTTTCCCTTTGGGATTTGGTCAGCCTGGCAATTACCACCTGCCATATCATAACAGAACCTAAGAGAGATTGTGAAACTAATGAACATTCTAGATCTCCAGTGCCATAGATTGCCTGGCTGTAATCTAGAGAGATGCCTCTAAATTTTAATCTTATTAGAAATATAGAACAAGGGAGGACTATTCAGCCCCAAGGGTATGTTCCACCATTCAATTAGACTATGGCTGATCTCAACTCCATTTGATCTGGTTTTGATCCATATTGCTCGATATCCTTGCCTAATAAAAATTTATTTCAATTATAGATTTCAGTTTGCATTTTCAGGCTTTTGAAGATTACGTTCCGGACTTCCACTACCCTTTGTTTGAACATAAGAACTAGGAGCAGGAATAGGCTATTCAGCCCCTTAAGCCCGCCCCACCATGGCTGATCTCATTTCGGCCTCAACTCCAATTTCCTGCCCTCTCCCCATAACCTTTCAACCCGTTACTAATTAAAAATCTGTCTATCTCCTCCTTAAATTTATTCAGCATCCCAGCATCCACTGCGCTCTGAGGTAGTGAATTCCACAGATTCACGACCCTTTGAGAAAAGTAATTCCTCCTCATCTCTGATTCAAATCTACCACCCCTTAGCCTAAAACTATGGCCTCTTGTTCTAGAATGCCCCACAAGGGGAAACATCTGCTCCATGTCTACTTTGCCTATCCCCTTTAGCATCTTATATACCCCAGTTAGATCTCCTCTCATCCTGCTAAACTCTAGCAAGTACAGGCCCAAACTGCTCAATCTCTCCTTATAAGACAAGCACCACATCTCTGGAATCAATCTAGTGAACCTCCTCTGAACCGCCTCCAATGCAACTACATCCTTCCTCAAGTAAGGGGACCAAAACTGTGCACAGCTCTCCAGGTACGGTCTCACCAATGTCCTGTACAGTTGCAACAACACTTCCCTATTTTTATACTCTATTCCTTTAGCAATAAATGCCAAAATTCCATTTGCCTTCCTTATTACCTGCTGTACCTGCATACTAGCTTTCAGCGATTCATGCACAAGGACACCCAGATCTCTCTGCTCTGAAGCATTCTGAAGTTTCTCACCATTTAAATAATAAATCGCCTTTTTATTCTTCCGACTAAAATGGATGACTTCACACTTATCCACATTAAACTCCGTCTGCCAAATTTTGGCCCATTCATGTAACCTGTCCATTTCCATTTGTAAATTTATTCCTTCATTGCAACTTACTTTCCGACCTATTTTGGTGTCATCTGCAAATTTAGTTATAGTACCTTCTATCCCTGAATCCAAGTCATTAATATAGATTGTAAATAGTTGGGGCCCAAGGAACAAACACTGTGGGACCTCACTAGTTACAGCTTGCCATCCAGAAAAAGACTCATTTATCCCAACTCTCTGCTTTCTGTTGGTTAGCCAATCCTCTATCCAAGCTAATATATAACCCCTAAATCCGTGTGATCTTATCTTGTTTGTTAAGCTTTTGTGCGGCACCCCCCTATCAAAGGCCTTCTGGAAGTCCAGATGTACTACATCTACAGGATCTCCATTATCCACTTTACTTGTCACATCTTCAAAGAACTCTAGCAAATTAGTCAAACAAGATTTACTCTTCAGAAAACCATGCTGACTCTGATGGATTGCATTTTGATTTTCCAAATGCCCCATTACTACTTCCTTAATAATGGATTCCAACAATTTCCCAATGACAGACATTAAACTAACTGGTCTATAGTTTCCTACTTTCTGCCTCCCCCACTTTTTGAATAAGGGCATTATATTAGCATTTTTCCAATCAAATGGAAACTTTCCAGAATCCAGAGAATTTTGGAATATTATAACCAATGCATCAACTATCTCCGCTGCCATGTCCTTTAAGACCCTGGGATGTAGGCCATCAGGTCTTTAATCCCAATAGTTTGCTCAGTGGTTTTTTCTCTAGTGATGGTGATTGCTCTAAGTTGCTCCTTCTCTATACCCTCTGCATTACCTGTTACTATTGGGTGGTACTAGTGTCCTACACTGTGAAAACTGAGGCAAAATATTGATTAACCATCTCCACCATTTCTGTGTTCCCCACTATTAATTCCCCAGTCTCATCCTCCAAGGGACCAAATTTCACTTTAGCTACTCACTTTCCTTTTATATACTTGTAGAAGCTTTTGTTATCAGTTTTTACATTTTGTGCTAGTTTTCTTTCATAATTTACCTTTGCTCTTTTTATTTTTTTTTAGTAACCCTTTGTTGATCCTTAAAAGTTTCCCAATCTTCCAGCCTGCCACTGAGCTTTGCAATTTGGTATACCTTAGTTTTTGCCTTTATGTTTTCTTTAACTTCCTTGCTTAGCCATGGATGCTTTTTCCCCCTTTTACCATCTTTCTCCGTCTCTGGAATATATTTTACTTGGGAGGAATTGAATACCTCCTTAAATATCTGCCACTGTTCATCAACTGTCCTACCTTGTAGTCTTCCTGCCCAGTCCACTAGCGCCAAATCTGCCCTCATGCCTATGTAGTTACCTTTGTTTAACTCCAGAACACTAGTGTGGGACTCAAGTTTCTCGCTCTCAAACTGAACTTGAAATTCTAGCATGCTATGATCACTCTTCCCTGGAGGATCCTTTACTGAGATCATTAATTAATCCCATCTCATTACACAAAATCAAATCCAGAATAACCTGCTCCCTGGTTGGTTCCACAACATATTGCTCCAAGAAACAATCTCTAATATACTCTATGAACTCTCCCTCGAGACTACCCTTGCCAATTTGATTAGTCCAGTCTATATGCATATTAAAACCAGCAATGATTCTTACATGCTCCCAGTATTTCCTGGTTTATACTGTGCCCTACTGCTGAACTACAGTTTCAGGACCTATAGGTTACTCCCACCAGGAACTTCTTTCCCTTGCTATTTCTAATTTCTACCCAGACTGACTCTACTTCTTGTTCTTCAGTGCCTATATCATTCCTCACAAGAGCACTGATCTCTTCCTTTACTAACAAAGTTACACCACCTCCTTTTCCTTCCTGCCTATCCTTCCGAAACACTGAGTACGCTTAGATATTCAACTCCCAAACCTGTTCTCCCTGTAGCAACGTCTCAGTAATCGCCACCAAATCATAACTATTTATCTCTATTTGCGCTATTAACTCATTCATTTTATTCCAAATGCTACACGCATTCAGATACAAAGCCTTTAAAAGTTTGTCCTATTGTCAATTTTCCCTACTCTTATATGGCTCTTTGGTGCAATACGACGTTCACACACTGTCCCTTCCTTTCACTTTTTGGTAACAATCAGCCTCATCACTAACCTGCACTCTTACCCTCTCCTTGAACTTTGATTTTATATATTCCCATACAACTGAACCCTCCCCCCTACTATTTAGTTTAAAGTCCTATTTACAACCCTAGTTATGCAATTCGCCAGGACACTGGTCCCAGGTTGATTCAAGTGGAGCCCGTCTAAACGGAATAGCTCCCTCTTTCCCCAGTACTGGTACTAATGTCCTATGAATTCGAACCCATTTCTCCCACACCAATCTTTGAGCCACACATTTACCTCTTTAATCTTATTGACCCTGTGCCAATTAGCTCGTGGCTCAGGTAGTAATCCGGATATTATTACCTTTTTGGTTCTGCTTTTTAATTTAGCCCCTAGCTGCACATATTCCCTCAGCAGAACCTCTTTCCTCGTTCTACCTATACCGTTGGTACCTACGTTGACCACGACAACTGGATCTTTCCCCTCCCACTCCAAGTTTCTCTGCAGCCCAGATGAGATATCCTTAACCCAGGAACCAGGTAGGCAATAGTACCTATTCTCCTAACTATACTATCCCTAATTACAACTACATTTCTCTTTTCTCCCCCCACTTGAATGGCTCTCTGGCCATGGTGCTATGGTCAGTTTGCTCATCCTCCCTACAGTCCCCACTCTCATCCACACAGGGGGCAAGAATCTTGAACATGTTGGATAAGGGCAAGGGCTGAGGCTCCTACAGTGCTACTTCCCGGATCCCTTTACCTGCCTCACTCATAGTCACACTTTCCTGTCCCTGACTACTGGCCGAATTTAAGGTAGTTAATCTAAGGGGTGTGACTGTCTCCTGAAACATAGTGCCCAGGTAACTCTCCCCTCCCTGATGTGTCGCAGTGTCTGAAGCTCAGACTCCAGACACAAAATATCTAGATATGTTATGAAACCCAAACTTACTTCATTGGAGAGCACAGAGATCAAGAACTTCAACTCCCGATGGGCCTCAGAGCTTTTACGTATGTTCAGACTGGGAACAGGCTACACATGCATCATTGCATTTTTACATTTTTTTTTAGGCACAGTGCATTTGTGCATAAGGAAATGGCATGAAAACCCAGGTGAGGTGACCGAGAGCAAAACGCCATTGAGAAGAGTCCCAGGCAGGGGACAAGGGAGAGGTCTCAAAGGGAGTGGGGATAGGGAGAGGTCAAAAAAGAAGAGTCCCGGGGAGGGGCAGGAAAAGATCTCAGTTCAGTTAAAAAGAGAGAAGCCAAGTAGGAAAAGGGACATTTTTTTTTATTCATTCATGGGATGTGGCCTTCACTAGCTGAGCCAGCATTTATTGCCCATCCCTAGTTGCCCTTGAGAAGGTGGTGAGAGCTGCCTTCTTGAACCGCTGCAGTCCATGCAGTGAAGGTGTACGCACAGTGCTGTTAGGAAGGGAGTTCCAGAATTTTGACCCAGTGACAGTGAAGGAACGGCGATATATTTCCAAGTCAGGATGGTGAGTGACTTGGAGGGGAACTTCTAGGTGGTGGTGTTCCCATCTATCTGCTGCCCTTGTCCTTCTAGATGGTAGTGGTCGTGGGTTTGGAAGGTGAAGCAGACTTTAAGCGAAGAGGGCCAAAGGTTGGTGACTCCGTGCTGCAGGCCGTTGGGGCAATAGCATTCTTCTCGGTGTGGCCAAAGATCTGAAACTGTGCTTGTGAGATTGGAATTCCAAAGGTTTTTAACACAACTTTGGTTACTGGAATGGCAGGCTTTTTCCCCAAGTCCCATTTCACACAGTGTACCTTTCAGATCTCACACGGCAACACACGACAGCCTTCCATCTTTTTTTGAATATATTTCTTCCTCTTTCGTCTGTAAATACCATCTACAGAACATGTCTTTGGAATTTTTCCCAAAATATAAAAATTCTTTTATGTTGTCATTATGGTCAGCACTTTTGGGAAAAATCAACGTAATAACTTTGCCCATCATAAAAACCTTCTCATGTCTCTTTGAAAATCCAACAATTTTTCCCCTTATCTAAAAATGCAAATTTCATTCACACCCCATCTGCTGACTTTACCCTAGCTCACTCATTAGCATCTCAAATGCCTTTTATACCTAACTGTTGATAATTTCAAACTTGCAGTCTAATTTAATTAAATCAGCCAAACACGTACGCACGCACACACACACACACACACACATATAAGCCTACTTTACAATATCCCACAATAATATTATGAAAAATATGAGTTTTGTGGCAATAGTAAAGTTTATTTTTGTTTGTTCAAAACCCATGGAATCTTGTAGCTTTCTTCACTGAGCAAGTGTCTTGGATCTCAGACTTTGTCTACTTTAAACAAAACGTATTGGTCCCTAATCAGATCTTACCAACAACTTGGGGGTCTGGCCTAGGATCATAACATATAACAAAGAAAATAATTGGAACCAGACATTGCAAATTTATGAAAGTAAGAATGCTTGATCAACCCGAGGGGGTAACAGATATCATGGTTTTGGTAGATATGTTATATTTGGTTCTTCAGAAAACCTCTGACAAGATGCCCCACATAGCGCTATTTCAAAAGATTGGGCAGGAAATTGGATTAAAAATTAGTTAGAAGGGTGATAGAGAGACCACTGTGGGGTATGGGTGCAGTATTGTATAGAGAGGATGGGCTGGTTTTAATGGGGGGGACAGGTTACTCGCTCCCCGACTGAAAAGTCTGTCGGTACATGCCAACCAGAAACCCAGCTGCCCCAGAGCGATATTAAATTGGGGGCAGGGTTAATTGGGTTAGAGTGGGACTTCCATCCCAATTTGAGGGTAAGTCTGTCCAGGCCAACCAGATTGACTGGCAGGTCTGTAAACCCAGCAACACCAGAATCAAGTAATGGGCAATGCTGGGGCTAAAAGCAGTCCACGAAAAAGAAGAGCAATGGATCCCGGACTTCAGGTCAGTCAGGACTTTGATCAGTCTTGACTGGTAGGACCCAGTGAGGGGCTGGGTTGTTGGGTTATAGAGGCCAGGGGAGGGGCGTGGTAGGGATAAAGGGAGTTACAATCTTGGGGGTGCCCCCAAAATAAGGTAGGCTCCCCCCAGCCTCTTCCTTTACAACAGCAACCCATGCAATGAAAGCTGCCAGGCTGATTGCCTAGCCCCTATCTTCCCAGCTATACCTAAAATTGAAGCGGTGGTGGGATGAGGCCTTTATGCGGTCATTAATTAGCTGTTAAATTTAGCCAGATGTTTAAGTGAGACAGTAAAACATTGAATTATCACTAGGCAGCTGCCTGCTGCAAGGAAAATTGGGGCTGTTTTCATTATAACTGAGAAAATTACAGGGTGATTTGATAGAGGGGTTTAAAATTATGGAGATGAGATGGTAGATAGAAACAGATGGCTTCCAGTGGTTAATACATGTCCTCTCATTTTAGGCATAAGATTAATTACAAGTGATTTATGACACAGAAAATTTTTCTTACAGATAATTGTAGTGTTAGTGATTGAAGCAGAGACTGTGCCAACTTTTAAGAATAAGTTAGATAGGCATTGAAGGAAATCAAGGCTACCGAATTTTATAGCATAGGCAGCCATCTGGCCAATCACACTTATGCCAGTTCTCTGAAAGAGCCATAAAATAACACTCATTCATTCATTCACCTTTCTCCATTCCATTTTACATTTTTGTTTTTCAGATATTTATCAGCTTCCTTCTAAAATCTAATTTAGTTCATCAAATCTCTTCCTAATGAAACTTCTGCAAGATAGCCACAACACCTTTTGTTTGAACGAAAATAACTGCAGTTTCTCACATGCCTCCTGTTATGGCATGGCTGATGATAAATGCCGAGCTGCACAAATCCCAGGGGGAAACTTGAAACAGCTGCCAAAACAGCTTTTACAATTTCTATTGTGTAAGGAGAGGGTCTGAAATCAGGAAATGATGTCCCAGCTACTTGTGATGATTTTATAGTACAGTAAATGTTTATCAAAAGAATAAAGAAAAAAAGCCACAATTACGCTTAAATACAAGAGTGGCTTCACACAGTAAACAGTGCTTAAAAACAGTTCCACAAATCTTAACTTAACTACCCTCAGAGCTAACCTTCCCCTTTTCTGATCAGCAACAATCCTTATTGATTCTAAAATCTATAGAATTCCAGTAATTTTTACCACAGTGCTTTTTCTTGGGGTGTCCTCTGAGGCTGACAGCAACTGGTTCTTCCAGTCTGGCCTTGTTCATACTGTCTTCTGGGAGATCTGACTAGCTATCCTGCTGTCTTTTGGAAGATCTAAAGCAACTACTCTCTCACATAGACTTCAGAATTTCCTTAAATGCATTCCTTCTCTTTGATCTCGCTATTGTCTCAGTCAGAAAATGCTTTCTTCCCAGAATTGATTACACTCATTCTTTAACTTAGCTCTTAGACTTGTAAAAACAAACTTTTTATCTTTACCTTACTTATATCTTTCACAACCTGTATATATCCCCCTTTGAACTAAAACAACTTAATTCAAAATAAAAACAAAAAAACTGCGGATGCTGGAAATCTAAAACAAAAACAGAATTACCTGGAAAAACTCAGCAGGTCTGGCAGCATTGGCGGAGAAGAAAAGAGTTGACGTTTCGAGTCCTCATGACCCTTCGACAGAACTAAGTTCTGTCGAAGGGTCATGAGGACTCGAAACGTCAACTCTTTTCTTCTCCGCCGATGCTGCCGGACCTGCTGAGTTTTTCCAGGTAATTTTGTTTTTGTTTTTAATTCAAAATAATTCATGTTATTGCTTTATGTAAAACTATGCTTGAAGTTCCTCTTGGTTCATTAACATATCAAAATTATTTCTTACTTTTGGCTTTAGACCCTTGCAGTCACTCTGGCTCTCAATTCAATCAATATATTTACACCCCCAACAGCCTGTCTTCCAGTACATAAGAAATATGACAGGTTTATTAACCAGAACAAAAAAATTACAATTTCTTGTTTTCCTGAGGCTCCTTATAACTGAAAACTCTCAATCCTGGTACATTCTCAGTCAGTCTTTTTCATATCCTCTCCATGGCCTTGACATATTTCTAAAGCAAGCATAATAAAATATCCCAAGGTGCTTCACAGGAATATTATAAAACAAAGTATAACATTGAGCCACACAAAGGGATATTAGGTCAGATAACCAAAAGCTTGGTCAAAAGGCAGGTCTTAAGGAGTGTCATTAAGGAGGAAGTTGAGGGAGGGAGGCAGAGAGGTGCTGGGAGGTAATTTCAGAGCTTAGGGCTAGGAAATTGAAAGCACAGCCACCAATGATGGAGCGAGTAAAATCAGGAATGCTCAAGAGGCCAAAATTAGATGAGCACATATCTTGGCGGGGTATGAGGCTGGAGATTACAGAGATAGGGAGGGCAAGGCCATGGAGGCATTTGAAAACAAGGGTGAGGATTTTAAGATTTAATTTTTGGTTGAAAGGACATCAATGTAGTTCAGCGAGCACAGGGGTGATAGGTGAATGAGACAATGAGAGTTTGTACATGCTCAAAAGAGTTTTGGATGACCTCAAATTTACAAAGGGGATGTGTGATCAGCCAGGAGTGCACTGGACTAGTCAAGTCTAAGGGTAACAAAGGCATGAATGAGGATTTTAGCAGTAGATGAATTTAGACAGGGATGAAGTCAGGCAATGTTGTAGAGGTGAAGATAGGCAGTCTTAACGATGGTGTCAATGGCTGGGATTTTCCAGCTCCATCACAGGCAAGGTCCGCCGCGGGCGAGGCAGCGCCCTAGCCAGAAGTCCACCAACTTGCAGTGGGACCGGAAGATCCCGCCGGGGGGGGCGGGTGCAGAAAATCCTGCCCATAGTGCGGTCAGAAGTTCTTCTCAGAGACAAATATGACACCAAGATTGAAAACAGACTGGTTTCATCTCAGGCAGTTGAAAGGGAGGAAAATGGAGTCGGTAGCTAAGGAATGGAGTTTGGAGTGGGGTCCGAAAAAAATGACTTCAGTCTTTCCAATATTTAATTGGAGGAAATTTATGCTCATCCAGCACTGGATGTCACATAAGCAGTCTGATAACTTAGCAACCGTGGAGGAGTTGAGATAGGTAGTGCTTTTTTAAATTCATTTATGGGATGTGGGCGTCACTGGCTAGGCCAGCATTTATTACCCATCCATAATTGTCCTTGAGGGTGGTGAGCTGCCTTCTTGAACCGTTGCAGTCCACATGGTATAGACATACCCACAGTCATGTAAGGGGCGGGGAGGGGGTGGGGGGGAGTTCCAAGATTTTGACCCAGCAACAGTGAAGGAATGATTATATATTTCCAAGTCAGGATGCAGTGTGGTTTGGAAGGGAACTTCCAGGCGGTGATGTTCCCATACATCTGCTGTCCTTGTCCTTCAAGATGGTAGCAGTCATGGGTTTGGAAGGTGCTGCCAAAGGAGCCTTGGTGAGTTTCTGCAGTGCATCTTGTAGATGGTACACACTGCTGCTACTGTTCATCGTGATGGAGGGAGTAAATGTTTGTGGAAGAGGTATCAATCAAACAGGCTGCTTTGTCCTGGATGTTGTCAAGCGTTTTGTGTTGTTGGAGCTGCACTCATCCAGGGAAGTGGCAAATATTCCATCACACTCCTGACTTGTGTCTTGTAGGTGCTGGACAGGTCTCTGGGGAGTCAGGTACTGAGTTACTCATCGCAGGGTTCCTAGCCTCTGACTTGATCTTGTAGCCACAGTATTTATATGGCTAGTCAAGTTCAGTTTCTGGTCAATGGTAACCCCCCAGAATGCTAATAGTGGAGGATACAACGATGGTAATGCCATTCAGTGTCAAGGGATGATGGTTAGGTTCTCTCTTGTTGGAGATGGCCATCGCCTGGCAACTTGTGCGAATGTTACTTGCCATTCGTCAGCCCATGCCTGGATACTGTCCAGGTCTTGCTGCATTTGGACATGGACTGCTTCAGTGTTTGAAGAGTCACGAATGGTGCTGAACATTATACAATCATCAGCAAACATCCCCACTTCTGACCTTATGATGGAAGGAAGGTCATTGATTAAGCTGAAGATGGTTAGACCCAGGACACCACTACCCTGAGGAACTCCTGCAGTGATGTCCAGGAACTGAGACGATTGACCTCCAACAACCACAACTACCTTCATTTGTGCTAGGTCTGCCTCCAACTTAAAGTTTTCCTAGATTCCCATTCATTCCAGTTTTGCCAGGGTTTCTTGATGACACACTTGGTCAAATGCTGCCTTGATGTCAAGGGCAGTTATTTTCACCTCACCTCTGGAATTCAGCTCTTTTATATGTTTGAACCAGGGCTGTATGAGGTCAGAAGATGAGTGACCATGGCGGAACCCAAACCGAGCTTTTGCAAGCATGTTATTGCTAAGCAAGTGCCATTGATATCACTGTTGATGATCCCTTCTATCAATTTACTGATAATGCAGAGTAGACTGATGGGGCAGCATCTGGACAGGTTGGATTTGTCCTGCTTTTTGTGTACAGGACATGCCTCGGCAATTTTCCACATTGCAGAGTAGATGCCAGTGTTGTAGCTGTACTGTAATAACTTGGCTAGGGGCAGGGCAAGTTCTGGAGTACTAGTTTTCAGGAATATTGTCAGGGCTCATAGCATTTGCAATATCCACCGCCTTCAACCATTTCCTGATATCACATGGAGTGAATAGAACTGGCTGAAAACTAACCATGATACTGGGGATCTCCGGAGGATCATCCACTCAGCACTTCTGGTTGAAGATTGTTGCAAATGCTTCAGCCATAACTTTTGCACTGATGTACTGGGCTCCTCCATCATTGAGGATGGGGATATTTGTGGAGCCTCCTCCTCCAGTGAGTTGTTTAATTGCCCATCACCATTCACGACTGGATGTGACAGCACTGTAGAGCTTAGGTCTGATCCATTGGCTGTAGAATCGCTTAGCTCTATCACTTGCTACTTATATTGTTAAGGATGCAAGTAGTTCTGTATTGTAGCTTCAGCAGGTTGCCATCTCATTTTTTGGTGCTGCTCCTGGCATGACCCCCTGCACTCTTCATTGAACCAGGGTTGATCTCCTGGCTTAGTGGTAATGGTAGAGTGGGGGATATGCCAGGCCACTAGGTTACAGATTGTGGTCGAGTACAATTCTGCTACTGCTGATGGCCCACAGTGCCTCATGGATCCCAATCTTGAGTTGCTAGATCTATTCGAAATCTATCCCATTTAGCACGGTTGTAGTGCCACAGAACATGATGCAAGGTTTCCTCAATGTGAAGACAGGACTTCGTCACCACAAGGACTTTGCAGTGATCACTCCTATCGATACTGTCATGGACAGATGCATCTTGGTGAGGATGCACGTTGGTGAGGATGAGGTCAAATACATATTTCCCTCTTGTTGGTTCCCTCACCACCTGCTGCAGACCCAGTCTAGCAGCTATGTCCTTTAGGACGCAGATAGCTCAGTCTGTGGCAGTGCTTCTGAGCCACTATTGGTGATGCACATTGAAGTCTCCCAGCCAGAGTACATTCTGCACCCTTGTCACCCTCAATGCTTCATCCAAGTGGTGTTCAACATGGAATAGTACTAATTCATAAATTGAGGGGGGGCGGGCAGTAAGTGGTAATCAGCAGGAGGCTCCCTTGCCTATGTTTGTCCTGATGCCATGAGACTTCATGGGGTCCGGAGTCGATGTTGAGGACTCCCAGGACAACTCCCTCCCACTGTGTTGCCACCTCTGCTGTCCCACCGGCAGGACAGATGGTGATGTCTGAGACATGATTTGTATTTTTTTTTAATTCATTCCTGGTTAGGCCAGCATTTATTGCCCATCCTTAACTGCACATTTAAGAGTCAACCACACTGTTGTGCGTCTACAGTCACATGTAGGCCAGACCAGATAAAGCAGATTTCACTAAAATAGGTTTTTGGCATTGGTTTTGTGGTCAACATTAGACTTTTAATTCCAGGTTTTTATTGAGTTCAAATTCCACCATCTGCCTTGAACCCAGGTCCCCAGAGCATTATCCTGGGTGTCTGGATTACCAGTCCAGTGACAATACCACTACACCATCACACCACCACTAACACTGAGCTTTGAGTTGACGTCACAATGGGGAGCGTGTGGATGATAATAGGAGGGGTGGCCAAGAATCTAACTGTGGGGAACACCAGAGGTAATGGTGCAGGAGGTGGGAGGGAAGCTATTGCAAAGGACACTGTAACTAGGCTTGTGGTAATCAGATTTTTGTTCAACTTGACCATTTTTATACTATTTTCACTCTAATAACTAAGGTCAAGGAATCCATTTTAACATCAACATGTGACTGAAGAAGCCATTTTATATCACTATATTAAGTAGCAGCCAGTCTTGAAACAGATTATTTTAAAAGTAATGAAACTTGATTGAGTTATATTATAATTAACAAATTAATGTAATCAATTGTCATATTAGAAAGACTGAGTTTTAAGCATTAATAAATTATCACTGTATAAATTGAAAGTCTCTCTCTTTCTCTAATAAGAAAGTGCAGTTTCAGCTAAAACTGCTCAAACAAGGGAATCTTTCCAGAACCCTGATAAGGTTCATGGGACCTTAGACTAAGGCCATGCAGAGTCTGGCTTAATGAATAGAGAGTTGTCCAGAATCAGATTAAGGAACGATTAAGGATCAACCCCAATGTATTCCTGTCTGAGCTCCTAAGGCCAGATGGCCTCTAGGGGGAAGATAAATAAAAGCTAACCAAATTTATCTAGCAACATCTAGAGCCAATCATAAAATCAACTAAAGCCTGGCTCTGACATGGTGTGATGGTCATACAGGGGTTAAACACAGGCATTCCATAAGGTTTTGTTGCTAGCCAAATTTTGAAAACTCTAGACAATGAACCATGTGCCAATCTCTGCAAGTGGGCTCGAGACTAGGACCTGAGGCTTAAGAAGGTTAATCCTTGACCTATACTTCAAAGAAATGCGCAATCTGAAGCTTAAAAGTCATTGTCTTAAGTTTATAAAGTGTATATTTTCTTTAATAAGCTTTGTAAAATTTATTAGCCAAGGACCCTGTTTTGTCTTAATTGGTTGTCTCTCATCCAGACAAAAGTAGAGATCACACTTCACACTTGTAAAATTACACACAAATTGGAGTGGCTGTTGAAGTTAGTTACAATGCTTTGGCTATGACTAGATAGTTAAGAACAGAGCCAGGTTAGAACAGTCCCACCAGCTGGAAAATAGTGGAGAAGCTTTGGAGGATGGAATGGCCAACTGTGTCAAAACTGTAGACAATTCAAGAAATATCCAAAACAGAACACAATTTTCTAACTCTGACTAATGATCAGTGTAATTTAGATTTGCATATTTACTCAATATTTTTACAAAACCTAGGAGTCCATAGAAGAGAGAAAAACAAATAATTCTTGAAAAACTCAGCAAGTCTGACAGCATCTGTGGAGAGAAAAACAGAGTTGACATTTTCAGTCCGTATGACACTTCTTCAGTGCTACAGAGAAGTTGAAATGTGATTAAATTTATACTGTTTAAGGTGGATGGAGCAGGTGAAGCTGGATAAAAGGCCAGCCAAAGGAGAGATTGACAAAGAACTCATGAAAAAAGAGTGTTAATGGTAGTGGTAAGGGCTAAAGAAGGTGCTGATAATGGCAAAGGTAAGAAAGCAGAATGTGATAATAGCAGAACAGGGGTAAGCACTTTGAAAAGAACAACGTGAACAACGTGCTCCCTTGTGGGGGAGCAGTGGTGGGGAAAAAAGGATCAAAAACGGGATAAAAGGGAGGATAAAAAAGGGGAATAAATCAATGAATAAATGAAATGAATAAAAATAAAACTAATTGGATAAAATATAAAAATGAATTTTGAAATAAAGGATTAAAAAAGGGGTGAAGATGGGGGAGCAAGCTCATGGTCTGAAGTTGTGGAACTCAATGTTAAGTCTGGAAGGCTGTAAAGTGCGTAATCAGAAGATGCAGTGCTGTTCCTCTAGTTTGCGTTGGGCTTCACTGGAACATTGCAGCAGGCCAAGGACAGACATGTGGGCACGAGAGCAGAATGGTGTGTTGAAATGGCAAGCAACAGGAAGGTCTGGGTTATGCTTGTGGACTGACCTTTTGCTTTTATCTAGGAGTCCATATACTTGTTTTTAAATACATATTTATAAACTGTCCTTCCAATTTTGAAGATATACACCTAAACCTAAAAGTCTATCGCTTCTCTACTTCCTTTCAAGTTTTATCTTTGTGTATATCTCCTTCATTTATTCATCTTTCCAAGATTTATCACCTTGCATTTATCTGCATTGAAAATAATCAGTAATCTATCGACACATCTTCTAATCTATGTCCTCTTAACACTACTAACAGTCCTTTTTGCAATTAACCACATTCCTTATTTTTGTCATTTGTAAGTTTTAATATTGTGCACCAGAGATGCCAACTCTTGTTGAAAGGCATTCCTGGAGGCTTTAACATGTGACATTCTAAACACATGGCATCTGACCACATATGAACAAACACATGATATCTTGTCAAATGATTTCTGCAAATGTTATGTATTTACCTTCTAAGACTTGGATTCCCTGTAGTTGAGTATTTTGCTTGTGTGTTTGTACCAGCAACTGTTGTGTGACAAGTTCTAAGGTCCAGGAGATCACCCGTGAGGGTACAGGGGAAACTGGGAGCAGGGAATCCAAAGAAGGGGGAGCATTTGCAGGGGTAAATCAGAGGTAGAAGGAACTTTTATCCCACCAGTAACTAATAATAGCTCTGAAATTTCACTAATAACTAATAGTAAAATGATAACACTCATATATCCCTTAACCAATAGCAATACTGTTACTCACTGATTATATGCAATTGGTAGCAATAGGTGTGGTAGCCTGATATCCTACTTGTATCTAGTAGTAAACCAATAGCCTAACATTCAGCCTGAAATCTCAGCCCAAGCCCATCTCCAATGCACAAGGTGCAGTCAAGCTTCCCAGTCAGTGAAATTTAATAAGCCCAATCTTAATCCCTATCTCCTTGCACTCCAGTTCCATGTGAAAGTGGCAAATACAAACTAGGAAAATCCATGTAGCACAGACCAATCTGAAGCAAACCAAGAGTTAATACAAAGGAAAGGGATTTCAATTATTTCACAGGGCACATTGTCCTGAATGTAGCTCAACAACATTTCTAACTTAATCACTGAGTTCAAACTCGATAAAGGAAGGTTTACATAGAATTATGGAAATTACAGCACAGGAGATGGCTCGGTGCTGGCATTGTCTCCATAACCCCATTTCCCCTCCCACTATATATAAAATATATAACTAATATATATATTTCAGTTAAGCATTCTATGGTTTAATAGCCCTCAATTTAAGAACTTTCCTCTTCCCTTCCAGTTGTTTCTTCCACTGAAAATACTTATTTTCTGTTCCCTAGTTTCCCCCTTCACCCAACAATGGAAACAACCTTCCAATATTTATCTAGTCAGGTTTCCCTTACCACTTAATTGGCTCTTCCTCTATGTTGCTTGAATTCACCAGCTTGTTGTTGTTACTCCAGGTTCTCTAGGAAAAATTGGTCGCTAGCCTTCTTCCCCTCACCCTGTCCAGCTCCAAACTCCCAACCACTCATCCCCATCTAAGCCCCACCTCCAAAGCACCCATCTCTCTGTCTTAAATCAAATGTCACAAACTCCTATCGTAAAAGGCATTTTTCTACTAATTTTTATTTCTACTAAACGCCTGGTAGTATATTTGGCTGACTAGTCGACAGTAACTTGATTTACTTCTCTTCGCATATTTAATCGCTATAATTCAGTAGCCAATTGATATTTTTGTACATTGGGTCGTATAAAGCAATGAACGGGGAACTTTGCTTTGTATGCACAAGTAAATACTGTCACCCAAAATTCGTCGTGGAGAAAAAAGTAAATGGTTAAAATCAAGTTAATAATAGTAGAAGCTTAAAAGTCAGGTTTGTTGCCTTTTTGAAACTGGAAAACACACCATTCGCAACCAACAGTCCGCAAAAATCAGCAAGCCGCCATAAACTTTGGTTAATGAAGCCGCTGACTGGCCCGGGTGCGCGCGTCGCACGCTTGTGCTGGTGATTCGACCGTTAGATTGGCATTCACGCGCGCGTGCCCACCGCTCTCGCTTTCATCGATTCGATCACGTGGTTAGTCGAGCGGTCCAATGGGTGCGCGCCCGTGCGATTCAAATCGCCTCGTGGGTTCCAAGTTGGAAGGCGCGGCGGTTGGAGGGGAAGGTTTGCTTCGAGTCACCGCAGAGTTGTGCGGTCATTTGCCACTTGCAGAGCCGGCGCCGACAAAGAGAGAGACACGCAGACATGGCGAACAAACAAATTTACTACTCGGACAAGTATTATGATGACCAGTACGAATACAGGTAAAAGTTCTGTCATAAAAAGTACTTTGTGAATACACAAAGGCATTGCATCCCCTGTCTCTGTCCCATACATGACTGGTTTGTTTTTTTTAAGAAATAAAAAAATTGAGGCGAATAAACACGCTGCGAAATGAGTATTTTTAAACTTCTCTGAAAGTTGACATAATTGCGATCGTAGGCCTGTAAACTAAATTTCACAGGATCCGAATAAAGTTATTATCGCTTCATTGTGATTGCAGGAATAAAATATTAAATGTGTAAAGAGTACTTCTGTATATAAATCTCCAGGTCGGTTATTGATCCGGTGTCGGGAGCTCGAGCTTTTTTGCAGGTTCAGACCCGGTGACGGGAAGGGGGAGGGGGCACCTACTGTTCGCCATGTTACTCCCTCTGTCACACACAAACACATGCAGCTCGGCTGCCTTACACTCTGGGTTTGCATCTTTTTGCAGCGTTCAGAAACCTGCATTAGGGGGTGGGTTGCAAGACCGTTTGAGCTGTATGGAATGCAATCTGCCGCACTTTTCTCAAATCTTCAGATTCTAGTCGCTGAGCAATTCCCAAGCACCCTACCAGGGTGGTGATGACTTGCAGAGACTGTGTGTGGGTGGGGGACAGGACGGCAAGGCATAGCCTGAGGAGGCAAATTACATCCTTTGACTTTTTTTTCGGTGCAAGGCTCTAATGGCTTGAATTGTGAGGCTTGCTTTGCTGCTGGTATAAGTTCCGTTTCTGGAGATGGGACTAGATAACTTTCTAAAAAGTACCCGAGTTGTGTCAAATTTCTGGACCATCCAGTCGGATTTACGGCTGCTGTAAAGAATCCGCATTAATAGTATAGTGCCTTTCACAATCTTAAGATATCCCAAATTCACATCCAGTCAAGTACTTTTGAAATGTGGTTCCTCGTGTAATGTAGGAAACCAGATATTAACACCTAATAAATGATATTCGTGTTCTATTCCAAATTGGTTTTTGATCTTGAACTTTTTTTTCTCTAAATTTAATATCATGTTTGCAATCTCTCAAAAAACATGTTTGTGGACTGCGGTTTTGGGGACTCGGGATTCAGCTCCGGGACTCTCGGCATTGAACTTATACACCATCGGGTACAACCTGAGTAAGCAGGGAGGGGGAGAGATTATGGGAATGGAAGGTAAATATGGATTTGTTGTCAAAAACCAAATTAGTTTAGTCTTGCTGACGTCAGTGGAGAATATTCTGGTTCATCTACTACTTGATGTCCAGCAATTAGTCAGAACATAGTGCTGATTGCGAAGTTCAGGGCACTAATGGAGTTCGACTTAAATGTCATCACTTACATATGAAAGTTGACTGCATGCTTACTAAGAGCCATTGTCAAGGTGTTGAGGCACCCTTTTTCTTTGTGGAGATGGGGCCATCAGGCACTCCAAAGGCGGCCATGCAGGGATGGGAAAAGTGCTGAGTGTGTTGGGACAACATACCATGTCAAAACAACGCCATGAATGAGGAAACTGGTCAAAATTTTGAAAGCAGTGAATAGATCAAGCAAGGAAGGAATATTGCACAGTATCCATGTCATTGGTGCATTCTACTATGTTGATTTGATTCGGGGGGAGGAATCCAGCCTGAAGAAATTTTTTAATAAGGATGTTGAGTGTAGACTTGGGGAGTAATGATAGGAGCATAACCTCTGTGGATAGTTGGAAAACACTTCTTGGTTATTTTTACAAACATAAATTTTTGTTTTCAATATAGTGGGATGAGTTTCAGCCCCTTGGCTCAGTGGGTAGGACTCTTGCCTCTGAGTCAGGTTGTGGTGTTCAAGCCCCACTCAAGATTTGAACATATAAACTGGTTTGACTCTTTAGTCTGACATTTTGACTGTGGTATCTTTCAGGCAAAGTATTAAATTCAGCCACATGCCTGCTCGGTTGGATATAAAAAGTCTCATGCTACCATTAAGAGAAAAGCCGGAGAGCTCTGAGTTTGCACCTGAAACATGAACTCATCTGTACCCTCCAAGATGAGGCTTGATTGCTTCTACCATTTTCTCTTTTTATATTTAAATCCAGCATTTTGCTATTCCAGTCAACATTTATCCCTGAACCTAAACCTCTAAAGTCCTGTCTTCATATTGAGGGCAGCATCCATTGTATTGCATAGCATTATCACTGATTTTTCACAGCTTGGATCAGAAGTCTGGTTGCTAGGGTTCAGTCACCTTGACAGCATAAGTTTTCCCAACTTGAAAACCAGTGGACAAAACAAGAAGATCACGTGATGGTTGCTGAACCAACCACAACCTGGTAACACCCAAGTGGTGAAGTCCCAGGTTTCAATCTTCCACTGAAAATCTGGACAACCCTCAGCTAAACAGCACTGATTTTCCCACTCGCCACCCGTCTGCAAACAGAAAGGTGTTTTAATTTGTTTCCCTCTTGATAACAGTGGTGTATTTCCCAACCCTGCGGTTTTGGTGTAGTCCAATTTTATAATAATAACCCCACCGCAAACTCAAGATAAGATTAACTCCAATGGGTTAGTTTATTTCACACATTCAACACGAAAAGAGGGTTCACAATGTTCTCCTCACTTTCAGATAGTAAAGAAAGAGATAGGAAAGAGAAATTTGCAGTACAGGGACCACAAAGAAAAGAACTATTGCGGGTTCCAGAGTCCAGAATCAAAATCCAATGAGGTATTCCTTCACCGAGGTCAGTGGGTTGAAAACCAATGCTTGGTAATTCACTTTTCTGGTGCTGTTGATTTTACACTGAGATAGACATGCAGAGATGAATCAACCTTGTAGGTAATGGTACAGAACTTCCAACAGAAACCGTATAGATAAGGGCCAGGTATTCCACCTGTGCAGAGCTCCTTGTCTGTGAGACTGCTAGTTAGATGGTAAACAGCAGACTGAGTAGTATGTAGGTCAGCCAGAGTGCCATGTCACATGACTCCCACCTCCCCACCAGATCTTTGACAAAGGATCCATCGTCTGGAATCCAAAGTTTGTTAAATGTCTCAGCCATTAGGAATTGAAAGGTAGGAAGCAAAACCTTTGTCTTAGCAGATGACCCATCTCCTTCTGGCTAGCTTGGGTTATTAAATGCAGATGGCCTTTGTATAGCTCAACTTCAAAGAGAGCTGTACAGTATACAGGTGGTCATTAGTGGCTCATTTTCTCTGAGGTGTGAGTTTTCCTGAGTGCCAAGTAGCTTCTTTTCTTCAGTGGGTCACAGACAGACATAGGTTCAGCCATTTTAAAGGTTTTTTGCTCAAGTTTCAAAATTTATATATTTTATATTTATTTATACAGGGCTTTGGATAAGTTCAAGGTAATCGGGCAGAATCAATATGGCTTTGTGAAAGGGAATCATATTTAACCAACTTACTGGAGTTCTTTGAGGAAGTAACATGTGCTGTGGATAATGGGGAACTGGTGAATGTACTGGCATGGATAGAAGATTGGCTGGCTAACAAGAAGCAGAGAGTAGGCATATATGGCTCTTTTTCAGGTTGGCAAGATGTAACGAGTGGGTGCCACAGGGATCAGTGCTGTGACCCCAACTTTTACAATTCATTTCAATGACTTGGTGGATGGGATTCTTGCCAAATTTTCTGATAACACATGGGATGGTTGCCAAATTTTCTGATAACACAAAGATAGGTTGAAAAGTAAGCTGTGAAGAGGACATAAGGAGGCTACAAAAAGATATCGGCTAAGTGAGTGGGCAAAGATCTGGCAAATGGAGTATAAAGCGGGAAAATGTGAAATGGTCTATTCTGGCAGGAAGAATAAAAGAGAATCATATTATCTAAACGGTACGAGATTTCAGAGCTCTGAGATGTAAAGGGATCTGGGGTCTTAGTACATGAATCACAAAAGGCTGGTATGCAGCTACAGTATGTAATTAGGAAAGCTAATAGAATGATATAATTTATTGCAAGGGCACCTAGAGATTGTGAGAGGAGTACCCTGGGATAGGCAGTCAGCAGCACCTAGAGGATTTAGCATCTAGTCTATACTCATGTAGGAGTAAGGGTTAAATAAAAGCAAACTTCTATTTAGTTAAGATATGTCTGGGGAGCTCAGTCCTGTGATTTGCACATCCTGTGCTATGTGGGAAATCCTAGACACTCCTGGCGGTCTGGATGACCATGTGTGCAAGAGGTGCCTTCAACTAGAGCAGCTCGAGCTCCAGGCTTAGAACTTGAGCAACAGCTGGGGGCACTACAGTGCATTCATGAGGCTGAGAGGTTCATGGTTAGCACATTTCAGGACGTGGTCACCCCGTAGCTTAAGAGAGTGCTAGCAGAGAGGAAATGGGTGATTGCCAAACAGAAGAAGGGGACCAGGCAGATAGTGAGGGAATCCCCCATGTGCATCTCACTTGCAAAATGTTTTTTCGCCTTGAGAAAATGGTGAGGGTGACAATTCCTCTGTGGGGGCCAACCAGAGCAAAGGCCATTGCACTGTGGGTGGTCCAGCTGTTCAAAGCGAGAGGAAGAAGTGTGGAAGGACAATAGTGGTAGGGGATTCGTTAGTGACAGGAGTAGACAGGTGCTTTTGCAACCGTAGATGTAATTCCAGGGTGGTATGTTGTCTTCCAGTTGCCAGGGTCAAGGATGTTACGGAACGGCTGCAGGGCGTTCTGAAGGGGGAGGGTGAACAGCCAGAGGTCGTGGTCTATGTTGGGACCAATGACATAAGAAGAAAGAGAAATGAGGTCCTGCAAGCAGACTTTAGGGAGTTAGGTAGGAAATCGAAAAGCAGGACTTCAAAGGTAGTAATCTCCAGGTTACTCCTGGTGCCACGCAGTCGTGAGTAAAAGAACAGAAGGCTAGAGCAGATAAATGTGTGGCTGGAGAGCTGGGTGCAGGAGGGTGGGCTTGAGATTTCTGGGGCATTGGGACCTGTACAAGTTGGACGGGTTACATCTGAACAGGAACGGGACCAACATCCTCGCGGGGAGGTTTGCCAAAGCTGTTGGGCCAGATTTAAACTAAATTGGCAGGAGGATCCTGAAAAGTAGTTCAGAGGGGACAGAAGCTGTGTTGGAATTAGAAGTTAAAACGCTAGTAAGTTGAGTCTGGAAAGCAGAGAAAATATAGGCTAGATAAGAAAGAAATGAGTTTAACGAGGCCAAATGGAATATATTTTAATGCAAGGAGCCTGAGGACTAAGACAAATGAGCTGAGGGCACAGAAAGGCACATGGGAGTATGATATCACAGCTATGACCGAGACTTGGCTAAAAGAAGGGCAGGATTGGCAGCTCGACATTCCTGGTTATAGGGTATTCAGACAAGATTAGGGGGTGGGGAGTTGCCGTATTGATCAAGGAATCAATTATTGCAGTGAGGAGGGATGATATCTTGGAAGGATCATCAAATGAAGCTAAATGGGTAGAAGTAAAAAACACGCTGTTGGCTATGTACTATAGGCCCACAAACAGTCGGGGAGAGATAGAGGATCAAATATGTAATCAAATTTCAGAGAAGTGTAAGAATAATAGGGCAGTAATAGTAGGGGATTTTAACTACCTAAATATTAACTAGGATAATTT
This sequence comes from Carcharodon carcharias, assembly GCF_017639515.1. Lineage (NCBI taxonomy): Eukaryota > Metazoa > Chordata > Chondrichthyes > Lamniformes > Lamnidae > Carcharodon > Carcharodon carcharias. The sequence continues at coordinate 40,615,210 of NC_054470.1, forward strand.
TAGTGTGCAAGTTAGGGAGGGAGCAAAATTCTTAAGTTGCATCTAGGAGAACTATTTTGGCCAGTACGTAGAAAGCCCAAGAAGGGAGGGGGCAGTTCTGGACCTAATATTCAGAAATGAGCACAGACAGGTAGAAGGTGTATCAGTAGAGGAGCATTTTGGAGATAGTGACCATAACTCAGTTAGATTTAGGATAGTTATGGAAAAAGATAAGGTTGGGCAGGGAATAGAAGCTCTAAACTGGGGAAAGGCTAATTTTACTAAGATGAGATGCGATTTGGCCCAAGTGGACTGGGAGCAGCTACTTGCAGATAAAACTATCAGAGCAGTGGGAGGCATTCAAGGAAGATGTAGCGAGAGTACAGTGCAAATAGTTCCCATAAAGACAAAGTGGGGAACCAAGTCCAGAGAACCCTGGATGTCAGGGGACATAAAGGTTAGGGCTAAGAGAAAAAGAGAAGCTTATGGCAGATACTGAGGACTCAGTACGGCAGAGTCCTTTAGAGATGTATAAAAAGTGCAGAGGGGAACTTAAAAAGGAAATTAGGAAAGCCAAGAGAGCGCATGAGAAAGCATTGTTGGGTAGAATAAAGGAAACGCCAAAGGAGTTTTTTAAATATATAAAGAGCAAGAGAATAACTAGGGAAAGAGTAGGGCCAATTAGGGACCATAGAGGTAATCTGCGTTTGGACCCGGAAGACGTGGGTGCAGTCCTCAGTGAATACTTTGCATCAGTCTCTACGATGGAAAAGGTCAACGCAGATATAGACATCAGGGTGGAGGACTGTGAAATGTTAGGGGAAATTAACATAGAGAGAGAGGAGGTACTAGCTGGTTTAGCGGCCTTAAAAGTGGATAAATCCACAGGCCCGGAAGAGATGTGTCTCCCTTGCTGAGGGAGGCAAGAGAAGAGATATCAGGACTCCTGGCGGTAATTTTCAAATCCTCCCTGGAGACAGGTGAGGTGCTGGAGGACTGCAAATGTTGTCCCATTATTAAAAAAGGAGGAAGGAATAGACCAGGAAATTACAGGCCAGTCAGTCTAACCTCAGTGGTGGGGAAGTTACTAGAAAGAATTCTGTCCTGATCTGCACTTGGAGAGACACGAATTAATCGGGGATATTCGGCATGGATTTGTTATGGGAAGGTCATGCTTGATAAATTTGATTGAAGTCTTTGAGGAGATAACCAGGAGTGTTGATGAGGGTAATGCTTTTGATGTGGCATATATGGACTTTAAGGCTTTTGACAAGGTCCCTCATGGCAGACTGGTCAGGAAAGTAAGAGCCCGTGGGCTTCAAGGCAAAGTGGCACGTTGGATCCAAAATTGGCTCAGATGCAGGAAGCAGAGGGTGATGGTAGAGGGATGTTTCTGTGACTGGAAGCCTATTTCTAGTGGGGTTCTGCAGGGCTTTGTGCTGGGGCCCTTGCTGTTTGCGGTATACATAAATGATTTAGACTTAAATGTAGGGGGTATGGATAAGAAGTTTGCAGATGACATGAAAATTGGTAGGGTGGTAAATAGTGAGGAGGATGGCCATAAACTGCAGGAGGATATCAATGGACTGGTCAGGTGGGCAGAGCAGTGGCAAATAGAATTCCACCTGGAAAAATGTGAGGTAATCCACTTGGGGAGGGCTAACGAGGCAAGTGATTACACTATGAATGGTAGGTCTCTGGAAAGTACTGAAGATCAAAGGGACCTTGGTGTACATATCCATAGATCCCTGAAGGTAGCAGGGCAGGTAGATAAAGTGGTTAAGAAGGCATATGGTATGCTTGCCTTTATTAGCTGAGGCATAGAGTACAAGAGCAGGGAGGTTATGCTGGAACTGTATAAAACGCTGGTTAGGTCATAACTGGAATACTATGTGCAGTTCAGGTCACCACATTATTTTACAAGAATGTGTTGCACTGGAGAGAGTGCAGAGGAGATTTACCAGGATGCTGCCTGGGCTGGAGAGTCTGAACTATGAGGAAAGATTGGATAGGCTGGGCTTGTTTTCCTTAGAGCAACAAAGGTTAAGAGGGGACCTGATACAGGTGTATAAGATTGAGGGGCCTAGATAGGGTAGATAGGAAGGCACTTTTTCCATTAGTAGAGGGGTCAATAACCAGGGATCGTAGATTTAAGGTAAGAGGTAGAAGACTAAAAGGGGAGTTGAGAAATATTTTTACCCAGAGGGTGGTGGGAGTCTGGAACTTGCCTGAAAGGGTGGTTGAGTCAGAAACTCGTGTAACCTTTAAGAAGTATTTAGTATCACTTGTGTTGCCATAGCCTCCAGTGCTATGGGCCAAGCTTTGGAAAATGGGATTAGTGTGGCCAGATCTTTGTTGACCGCTGCAGACATGATGGGCCGAATGGCCTCTTCCTGTGCTGTAGACGTCTGAGTCTATGGAAATTGAATATAAAAGTAGGGAGGTTATGCTTCAGTTGTACAGACCACTCATGAGACCACATCTGGAGAACTGTACAGTATTTAGCACCTTATTTAAGGAAGGATGCAAATGCATTGAAACAGTTCAGAGAAATTATCAGACTAATACCTGGAATAGGAGGGTTGTCTAATGAGGAAAGGTTGGACTTGTATCTGCTGGAGTTTAGAAGAGTAAGAGGCGTCCTGATTGAAACACACAAGATCCTGAGGGGACTTGACAGGGTGGATATGGAGAGGATGTTTCCTCGTGGGAGAATCTAGAACTAGGGGGTCACTGTTTAAAAATAAGGAGTCATGAGTCTTTGGAACTCCTTCCTGAAAAGATTGTGGAAGCAGAGTCTTTGAATATTTTTAAGGCAGAGGTGGATAGATTCTTGGTAAGTAAGGGGTGATCATGATCAGTTATCGGGGGTAGTTGTGATGCAGAATTGAGGTTACTATCAGATCAGCCATGCTTTTATTAACTGGTGGAGCAGACTCTTGGGGCTGAATGGCCTACTCCTTTTCTTGTATATTTTTATAAAATAATAAAATATAAACAAAGTGTGAGTTAGTCCCTCAAGTTAGATGTTCAGTACACACAAAAAGATAGGGCACATTGAGTCCAGCTAATTATTGCCAAATCAGTCTACCCTCCATCAGCAAAGTTAATGGAAGGGGTCATTGATAGAGTTATCAAATGGCACTCACCAATAACCTCACTAATACCCAATTTGGGCTCTGCCAGGATGACTCTGCTTCAGATTTCATTACACGGGTGAAAGTCTGTATTTTAGAAGTAAGATAAGAGATTTTGCCCTTTAGTTGACCAAGTGTTGCATCAAGGAGCCCTGGCAAAATTGAAGTCTGAGGGAATCAGGGAAAACTCTCCACTGGTTGGATCATACCTAACACAAAAAAGATGGGCTCGCTATCGACAAGAAACAGTTGGATGAGCCACATAAATACCATGGCTGCAAGGAACAGGTCAGAAGCTGGATATTCTGTGGCATGCAACATACCTCCTGATACTCCAAACCCTTTCCATCATCTAAAATAAAAATACCTGGAAAAGCTCAGCAGGTCTGACAGCATCTGTGGAGAGGAACACAGTTAATGTTTCAAGTCCGTATGACTCTTCAACAGAACCTTTCCATCATCTACTAGGCATAAGTAAGGAGTGATGGAATACTCCGCTTGCATGGATTAGTGCAGCTCCAACAACATTCAAGAAGACTGACACCATCTGGGACAAAGCAGCCTGCTTGATTGCCACTCCATCCTTTACTTGCAACACAGGTGCAGTAGCCACAGTGTGTACCAAGGATAGAACCTTGGTAAGTTGCACTAGTGTTTCAACCACAGCTTCCAAACCTATGACCTGTATCACCTAGAAGAATAAGAGCAGCAGCTGCATGGGAGCACCACCACCTGCAAGTTCCTGTACAAGTCACACCATCCTGACCCGGAAACGTATGCTGTTGCTTCATTGTTAGTAGACTAAAAATCCTGGAGCTTTCTACCCAACAGCATTATGAGTATATCTACACCAAATGGACTGCAGCAGTTGAGGGTGGTGGTGGTGGTGGTGGTTGGTATGGTTAAGGACCATGTTTTCGCCTGCCTGCTCACTGAAAAGAAGTCTTCAGAGCTGACAGGCACAAAGCTGTTGAACTATTTTTTTAAAAAATGAAATGTCCAAGGACATTTAATTTGAGCTTGGGCAGTACACAATTTACTAACACTTTTTCATTGTGGTAGAATGTAACATATCGTAACACTGGAGTTCCAGTGACTACCCTTTTAAATCTGTGTTAGACTCCCTTTGTCTTGAAGCTGAAAATGGTGTTGTATTGACCAGTCTTTGTCATTGGTTGATCCTTTTTCTAAAAAGGTTAGAAATAGAATTTTTAATTCAAATCAACACAAAGCTGGGGAGGGGTGGTGGAACAAGAAGTAGATTTTTGAACTGCCAAAATTTGTTCCTGATGTTTCTGTGGCTTTATTATTATGTTTTTAACATGGACATTTTAAAAAAAACTTTTTCAGCCCCAGGAGGTGGCAGGTTCTCTGAAGCTGACCTAGCTCCTCTTGTTAAGTAGTAGCATTAACATACATCTTAAATTTTGAAAGTTATGCCTGTTTTTGTAACATTAGCAATTTATAGCCTACTTGAGTTAAGCCAATTTGGCTCTCCTTTGCTGTCAAGTCTTTCTGTTGACTGCAGAATAACTTGGTAGCAATATATAACTACAATTAACAAAATTCATGTTTGCAGCTTTTCTGTGGGATTTTTCTTGATGTTGGGAAGGCCAGTAGAGGCCAGCAATGCTAAACTCCTAACGCTTGTAGGATGACTTCTCGACCTGCTCACATTCAGTTCCAAAATGGCAATTCTCATCTTTGACAGAAGCTACCACTGCTTTTCAATGGTGGTGTGTGCAGGTCAGAGATGCCAAATAAATCTCTCCCCCTGAGGTAATTTTAAGCTTCTGATAGAGCTGACCCTCACTTCAGGTGATTGTGTCTGATTTTGGAGGCTAATTACTATAGTCATTAGCTTCTATCTACTGTTACCATCCCCGTAGCGACCAATAACTTTTTAAAACCGATTAATTTTGCCACACAGCCAATGGAAATAACCAAAGTCAAGATTTCACATTTTAAGACTTACTGTAAGAAACAAAATAAAATCAGCATAAATCAAATATATTACTTAATGGGCAGCTACTACATTGAACTAAAGAAAAAGTACCTCCGCATTAACTAACAAACATAATCGAGATACGTCTGACAACTCTTTGCTGCACTGCACTTCTGGCAGATGTATAGCATTACAAGAACAAGTCTAAAGTTAATCTGGTTCTCCAGAAGCCCTTGCTGCGCTAAGTGAAAACTTCCTCTGGAAGTGTCCTCCAGATGTCCTTCCAATCAGCCTGAATCTTCAGGTCTGACCTCTACCAGCAAGGCCCACCTCAGCAACTCCTTATTTCTTTAACATCAATCTCCGTTGCTTCTGTCCCCTACCTTTTGAACAGAAAACTAATTCTCACAGGCATTCTGCTTCACTATAGTAATAGCTTATTTATTCCTCCACAGCAGTATCTGCTTTGTCCCTGTGACTCAAACAACAGCTGTCCCATTTCTGAAAGTTACGGTATATGGTGTGAAAGCTGTCACTTGATTTCAATAGGTTTCTATTTGAGTTTTTTCCACCATGGCAACCAGATCTCACAAGCATGTCTCCCAAGCTGAAATTGTCTTACCTTTTTAAGTTTAAGGGAACAATTTTAAAATACAAACATCTCGTAAAATCTTGTGTTTAGAACTCTTGTTATCTATTTTTATCTCCAATTATTGGGCTATCTGATAATTTGAGTTGACCCTTAACATGGTAAATGAAATTTTAATTTCAATCAATGCCTTCCTGTTGAATGCATCAAATTTTGTAGTCCTTATTAGGTGCTTCTTAGAAACAACTTCATCCATTCAGCCATCCATCTGAAATAAAAATTGATTTGAGTAAATATGAACAACAGAACACTTGATTCACTCCCTTTGTTTATTTAATATAATGTTTGATTCTTTTTGACAGGCATGTTATGTTGCCCAAAGAACTTGCAAAGCAGGTACCAAAGACTCATCTTATGTCTGAAGACGAGTGGCGAAAGCTAGGTGTCCAGCAGTCTCTGGGCTGGGTCCACTATATGATGCATGAACCAGGTATTACAACGATTAAGGGATAAGAATTCTTTGTAATGGGGGCCGGGGAAGCAAATGACTGACAGAAAGTCAGCATGGCTTAAAAAGTATTAGTGCATACAGATAGATTGAAGATAATATATGTTCAACTAATTATGTACTTATTTCCCTACCCAAAATAATAACTGCTTTTGTACTTGCTTGATTACAGTTGCTTATTGCAGTATATTAAACTTAAGTCTTCACTGGAAGCTCAATCTTAAACTTTTAAAAGTGGTGATTGAAGTTTGTTGAATCTGAACTCTACCTGGGACCCAATGGGATGAAAAATCAGGTTGGAGAACCTCCTCATGAGCCTGTTCCTGAGTCTGACCATGTAGCCATCCCAGGCTAGATGCAGGCAATGGGAGTGGAGTGGTTGCTCTGTGCCTACCTTGCTTCTGCAGTCATGTTTGGGTGGCTGTGTAGAAAGTGCCTGCTGATGTGCTTGAGACCTTTATGACTACTGGGGTACTGGAAAGCATGGTGGATAGTGCAGATATTCAAGTTCATTAACTTTGTTTTGTTTTTACTTACGTTCTTTTTTAGTTGTACCCTGCTAAAAAGGAAACCCTGGGGTTTTTTTTAAAACACTGAGGCTACCTGGTGTCGTCTTCAGCTATAATTAAGAAAGGGCACGTGAGAAACCACAATACAATTTCTTATTTGCTTGTTACACAGTATTTTGGCTTGGGTCTCTGCTGCTTTTGATTTTTTTAAGAACTGTATCAAATCACCCATAAATTAGTACACTACATTGCAATGGATTTTGTAAATGTGAATTCTTACTATTAACCTGCCAAGTAATGATGTAACAACAGTCATCCTTAGTTTGTACCTTTGTAGCTGATTACAAGTCTCAGGCCTCAAAATAATTTGCATATTACAGCTATTGTTGGTTGAATCTTTGGAATGTTGAAGCCTGTTCCAAAAGCACCATTTAAGAATGAACTGTTGGCCAGCTTGCATTATTTTTTTTGCAAAAGTTTGTATATTTTTACACTATTGGTATTCAAGGGCTATGATGGGCCTCTGTGGATAACTGAATTAGAGTGCCTTAGCTTCTGAATTAATTTGTAAAGATAACTACTCATGCATGTTACCATGTTTTTGTGCTGGATGTGAAGATAATTTTTCTTTAGAACCTGTTTCTATATTATGTAAATACATAATTTTAGCGCTGGTTTCACTGGATGTCATAATGCCTGTAAATAAATGCACTGTTATCCAGTTTGAAAAGTATTTGATGACAGGGGAGGGGCAAGTTCCTGAACAGGAGGTACTCGGGGCTTTAAGTGCTACATAGGCTTCAAATGTTTATAAATTGGTGTAACCTATTGCTTTATTTAGGCCTGGACTGATTGAGAAGTTAGCCTGTAAGAAAGGTGATGTTTCTGCATCTCCATGCACAGTCTGCACATTACTTGCTATGACCAGCAGAGGTCCTACATGTGTTTGTATCTTTTTTAAACAGTCAGGGGGATTGGTGGAAATGAGTTTGTGAGAACTTGACCTAACTACCATTTTGGTCTGCATGGTGGGATTGAGGGCTGTTTTCCCTAAGGTATTATTAAGTTTGGCACAGAAAGCAATCCTGATACTGGCTATTAAAATTATTTAGAGCTGCTTTGATGTATGCGTCACTTCCATAAGTCACTGACCACCCACTTAGGTGCAATCTGTGAAACTAAAAGCGCGTTTAAATAATTGTATGGAGTACTTTGTACAGAAAGTAAAATTTTCTCCATTGTTGAGCCGTTACTTCTCATTTTAGAGCTTGCACTTAAGTTTCTTAATACTAAGTCCTACAGTGAAGCATTGCAGATATATGCAATAAATGCACTGCTAAATTGCCACTGACTTTTTATACTTCTTTTTCCAGAACCACATATTCTGCTATTCCGAAGACCCCTATCTAAAGACCAGGAAAAATAAATCCTCACTTTCTGGAATTTTCTGGACTTTTTGTAAATATTGTAGTATTCAGTGAATACATTAAATTGTACAAATTCATTCAAACCTGTATATGAGCTGTATTCTAAACAGCAATAGAGCTCATTGTGGTACAGTGGGTTTAGACTGCTATGAGATGTATTTAAAAAAAAAAGTTCTAGCAGTCGAAATGATGTTGGTTCCAATCTTAAGAAATTACAGTGCTTTGTTTACTTTCTTGTGAATTTTTCTCTTGTGCCTTTAAATTTTCTTTTGATGGAAACCGTTGTGAATAAAGTTTTGATTGCACCTCTTGGGATTCCTGTATCTATTGTTGTATATGTTGTGTTTCTATGCTGCTTCCTTAAAGGAGCCAACTTTTTTTTAATGGAGTGGGCTTGAATATGGTTCCACATGACCATCAGCTAGTTTTGGATTTAACCTTTCGACTGCTTTGGCTGAAACTATTGAGAATAATGCACCCTGACTCTGGGCCTAATTGACCTGCAATGATTATCAATAAAATTATTCAGCCAAGTCTACCAATGGATGAAGCATGATTCCAAAAGGGCAATGACTGGATAGTTTCCATCTAACATCATTCTTCGTCTATGATTGACATTAGCAAGCTATGGCTACTGGTCCATCAACATAGTGCTCCAACTTCTTGAAAGGACTATCTTTGCAGAGTTTTCACTATTAGTGATGCTGTTCCAGCATTGACTTGCGCACCAACCAAAACTGCTGCGAAGCACCAAAAGCAAAACAAAAACACACCATTAACCATTCCTGTCAGTGACTGACTTTTGAGTTCAATGAATAAGTGTAATGAGTATTATCAAGTGGCATGTCTTTCAGCACTCCATGACTGGCTAACATACTTTTCCCCTCCCTGTATTTCTTTTTGCACCATTAATAATCAGGTAATGTATCAGAGAAAATGAGTGATTGAAGCTAAGACCATGTTAACACTAAGAATAGAATGTGTTTGAGGGAAGGGAATTTTTGGGGCGGGGGGGGGGTGTATAGAAAGAGAGCAAATAGATGGGATTAGAACTGCCACCAGTGCAAAGGATGTCACTAATGTTGGAGTACTTGGCACATGCCTTGTGTATGTTGGAGTTTGTATAACAGAAGGAATTTCTTCTCGGCAGCTGATACTAATTTAGTGCTAATTATCAAGTCTCGCTGGTACTGATGATCCTTTTGGCAATGTTCTAAATAGTTTGAGGCACCAGCAGTACAGTAGTATAGCAGGTAAGTCTTCATCTGCATCTTATCACTCACTATATCAGGGTACCCTAACAGTTGGCCATCTAGATAACTTGCATTCTAAAGGAGTTAACAAAACCTAAGGGAGACATTTTAGTGAGCAAGGAGGCAGGGGTGTGAAAATTCATGCTGCCAGCCACCCTGTACACAAATTTCTCTGCCAACTAATATTGAGCGAGCTGTTAGGTAGAACATGCCATGATGCAAGAGTTTAACCAAGGGGGTTGTGACTGACTTAAATAGTTAGCATAAATTGTGGTTGTTTGCATCAGCAACAGAATCCAAAAATGTTGACAATGGAGGTCCTTGTACTGCATAGTGCTGAGGAATTAACCTACCCTCCTAAGGACATGCATTAACAGCCCAAAATAAGGTTAAAAAAAGAATTGACTTGGGTGTACCACTGCTATCTTATTACATTGGCAGTGATTTGGGCTCATATTCCAGTTGCTGAAACAACTCCCACGAGACGTTTGCTATAATGCCTGACATTCAATGATTGGACTTCAGTACGTAACACCTTTTCACAGTGCGGCACAGCCTGGGCTGGACTTCAAGACTGGTATTCTTGTTTCATGTTAAGAGTAATTGTGGGGATCTTAGGGATCAGCCTTGACATTAAGGACCTAACTTAAATTCACTAGTGGGCTGCAGTGAATATCCTTTTGCTCCATTGGTTTGGCTGAATTTTCAATCGGAAGCGATTCTTTAGTGAGCAAGTAGGAAAGGCGGAGGCTATGAATAACAGAACCCATGTTGGTTTACTAGATTGGCATACAGAATCTCCCATCATGGGATTGGCTATCTACTCATTGCAGGGAACATAACAGCAACAGGAAGGTACCATGAATACCATTATCCTAGAATGGGAACCAAATTATACTTTTTAGCCACAGATATCCTGTGGGTCAGGCCTAGCTTTATTGAGGAGTGCATCTATTTTGTCTGACCAACTTGAAACATAAATTCTGTGTCTTGTCACAGATGCTGCTGATCTGCTGAGAATTTACATCCTCAGTTATTCTATAAGGAAACTGAATAGTCACTTAAGATGCTTTGTAGCAATATTGGAAAGGATTAACGCTAATGCTTGAATCTCGGAAATTTGAGCTAAACTTTTGTTTTTCAGGTGTATGATTTGCTTTTTGGGAGCACTGAACAGGGTTCTCTGCAATGAACAGATCAAAATGACTCAGAAACCAGGCACAGTGTGAAGCAGAATGGCTAGCTAACACAAAGGACAAGAATGCTTTTGCTTTACAGCAAGCCTCTGCTTTAAGTCACCCTGCTTAACATCATTGTGCTTTAACTTTAATTCGTTTAAGGCCTATTTTGCAATTTGCATTGGAATTTTTAGTTTTATGTCACCTGTTAGCTAGGCTCGACCTCCATCCCCAACAATTGACTCTGGGCCAGCTGCCGCCATGTTCTGAGGTCAAAACTGCGGAGAGAGAAAGAACTGGGAGCAGGAGTGTAGGTCTGGGATGGGAATCTGCTGGCCACTCAGATGGTGCAGTGTGAGAAACGGGAGGGAGGGAATGGGGCCTCTGGTTCCATCTGCCCCTTACCGTCGGCTCATTCAAGGGCTTGGCCCCTGCAGACCATGAGGAAAGGATCCAGGCTGAGAGAGATCAAGTGGGAAAGGAGAAGGTGGGGTGGGGACCAAGTGAGGAGGAACAGAGCAGAAGAGGCTGGAATCTTGTGGGGGAGGAATGCAATAGGAGAGGTGATGGGAGTGGGGGAGGAACACAGTAGGAAAAGGGAGGGATGAGGGGGGAGGCTGCAGGGAAGGAAAGGGGAAGGGGCGGAGCAGGAGAGAGTGGGTGTGATGGAATGCAATTGGGGGAGGGACGCAGTGGGAGAGGGGGAGGGAAAGAGGAGGTGGACTACAGTCGGAGAGAAGGAGGGAATGAATGGGCGAGGGGGAGAGACAGAGGAAGAGAAGGGAAGGAGAGGTGGAGGGATGGAGTGGGAGTGAGTGGGAACTCAGTAGGAGAGGGGGTGGAATGCAGTTCGAGAGGGAAAAGGAGTGGGCAAGGGAGAGGGATGGAACCACAGAGGGGTGAGTGATGAAGGAATGCAGTCGGAGCAGAAGAGAGGGGGAGGGAAGGGGTGGGAAAGAGGGGGTGGGCAAGGGGGATGGACGCAGTAGGCAATGGGGGAGGGACGGAGGGGTAGAGAGGGGGAGGGATGGGGGATAGAAGGAGTGGGCGAGGGGGATGGACGCAGTAGGCGAAAGGAGGAGGGATGGAGTTGGAGACATGGGGAGTGGGGGAATGCAGTGGGAAAGGGGGACGGGAGCGGAGAAGGCCAAGATGGCAAATGACGGAGTGGGCGAGGTGAAGGGACAAAGTGGGAGAGCGGGTGGGACGGGAGAGGGAAGGAGTTGGAAATGGAGAGAGGGGTTGAGATGGAGTGGGGGAAGGGGAAGGAATGGGAGAGAGTGGGAATGACAAGTGGGCGACGTGGAAGGATGAAGTGGGAGAGCAGGAGGGAGAGTGTTAGTGAGTGGGAGAGGTTGGAGGGATTGAATGGGAGAGGTGAAGGAATGTAGTAGGAACAGGGAAGAAACGCAGTGGGAGAAGGAGTAGGAAAGAGGGGTAGGGACAGAGAGGGTGAGGGGAGGGGACGGAGTGGGCAAGGAGGAGAGACAGGGGGAGGGACGGGGGATGGAAGGAGTGGGTCAGGGGGAGAGGGGAAAGGACAGAGTGGGTGAGGGGGATGGATGGAGTTGGAGAGAAGAGAAGGGATGGAGGGGGAGAGACAGAGGGGATGTGTGGGGGAACACAGTGGGAGAGGGGGAGGGAAGGAGATGGGGATGGACGGGAGAAGGGGGAGGGACGGGGGATGGAAGGAGTGGGGGAAAAAAAGAGGTGGGCGAGGTAGAGGGACAGAGTTGTAGCGATGGACCAGAAGAGGCTGGGGGTGCAGGGGAAGGATGGAATAGGAGAGGGTGGAAGGATGGAGTGGTAGCGAGGAGATGGACGGAATGGGAGAAGGAGAGAAACGCAGTGAGAGAGGGGGAGGGAAGGTAAGGGACAGAAGGAGAGAAGGAAAGGGGTAGGGACGGATGAAGGGAAGGAGAGGGGCTGGGACGGAGTGGGCAAGGTGGAGTGACGGAGTGGGAGAGAGCAGGTGTGATGGAGGGGGAAGTGGATGAGGATTGCAGTTGGAGAGGGGATGGAATACAATCGGAGAGGGAAGGAGACCGGGAGGGTGGAGAGACAGGGGTGGAGGGGCAGAGAGGGAGGGATGGAGCAGGAGAGAAGGAGAGGGACGGAGGGGAAGTGGGGGGTAACAGAGAGAGGAGGGAAGGAGTGGGAGAGGGGAGGAATGATGGAGTGGGCAAGGTGGAGGGACGGAGTGGGAGAACAGAAGGGAAAGAGTAGGAGAAGGGAGGAGGGAGGGAGCAGAATAGGCTGGAGGGAAGTAGTGGGAAAGTTGGGAGGGACGGGGTGCGGGAGAGGGTGGAGGGACGGAGTGCGGGAGGGTGGATGGAGGGAGTGCAGTAGGAGAGGGTAAGAAAGGCAGTGGGAGAGGCGGACGGAAGGAGTAGGAAAGGGAGAGAGGGGTAGGGACAGAGTGGGTGAGGGGAGGGGACAGAGTGGATGAGGGAGAGGGGAAGGGACAGAGTTGGGGAGGGAAGGAGTGGGCAAGGGAGAGGGGGGAAGGGGAGAGTTGGGTAGGGGTGGAAGGGGAAGGATAGGGGGACGGATGGAGTGGGAGAGAGTGGAAGGGATAGAGGAGTAACACAGTAGGAGAGTGGGGGATTGCTGTGGGCGAGTGGGAGGGAAAGGGAGGGGTGATGGAATGGGGAAAGGGGGAATAATGGAGTGGGCAAGGTGAAGGGACTGAGTGGGAGAGCGGAAGGGAGAGGATGAGTGAGTGGGACAGGGTGGAGGGAAAGAATGGGAGAGTGGGGAGAGACGGAGGGGGAGAAAGGGGTAGGGACGGAGGGGAAAAGAGGACAGACAGCATGGGAAAGAGGTGGAGAGACGCAGGGGGAGAGAGAGGTGGAGGGATGGAGGGGAAGCGAGGTGGAGGGACGGAGGTGGGAGAGAGGAGGGGTGGGCAAGGGGGAGGGACACGGGGCTAGAAGGGGTGGGACGGAGAGGGAGACGGGGAGGGATGGAGCAGGAGAGAGGGAGAGGGTCAGAGTTGGAGAGAAGGGAATGCAGTGGGAGAGGGGGAGGGAATGGGGAGTTAGAGGGACCGGGGATGGGAGGAATGGGAGAGAGGAGTAGGAATGGAGTTATGGAGTGGGAGAGAGGAGGAGGGATGGAGTGGGAGAGGGGGGATATGGCAGAGGGGGAGTGGGGTAGGAACGCAGTGGGAAAGGGGGAGGGACGTGGTGAGCAAGGTGGAAGGATGGTGTGGGAGAGCAGGAGGGACTGAGGGGGAGGGACTCTGGGGGGATGGAGTGGGAGAGGGCAGAGGGACGGTGTGGGAGAGAGGGGAAGGGACGGAGGGGGAGAGAGGTGGAGAGACGGAGGGGGAGGGAAGGGAACGGGAGGGGGGAAGGAGTGGGAGAACAGGGCGATGACGGAGTGTGTTAGGTGAGGGACTGAGTGGGAGAGCGAGAGGGACAGAAGGAGTGGGGGAGTGAGTGAGAGAGTGTGGAGGGAAGGAGCGGGAGGGACAGAGCGGAAGAGACTGGAAGGATGGAGATGAAGGGATGGAGAGGATGGAGGGAAGGAGTGGGACAGCAGGAGGGACTGAGGGGGAGGGACTCTGGGTGGGTGGAGTGGGAAAGGGTGGAGGGACGGAGTCGGGAGGGTGGATGGATGGAGTGGGGAGAGGGAGTGTAGGAGAGGGGAAGAAAGGCAGTGGGAGAGGCGGAGGGAAGGTGTAGGAAAGGGAGAGAGGGGTAGGGACACAGTGGGTGAGGGGAGGGAACAGAGTGGATGCGGGGGAGGGAAGGAGAGGGGAAGGGACAGAGTTGGGGAGGGAAGGAGTGGGCAAGGAAGAGGGAGGAGCGACACAGTGGGCGAGAGGTGGAAGGGAAAGGATGCACTCGGTGATAGGGGGACGGACGGAGTGAGAGAGAGGGCAAGGGATAGAGGGGGAATACAGTAGGAGAGTGGGGGAATGCTGTGGGAGAGGGGGAGGGAAGGGGAGGGCTGATGGAGTGGGAGAGAGGGGGAATGATGGAGTGGGCGCGGTGAAGGGACGGAGTGGAAGAGCAAGAGGGAGAGGGTGAGTGAGTGGGACAGGGTGGAGGGAAGGAATGGCAGAGTGGGGAGGGGAGACACAGAGGGGGAGAAAGGGGTAGGGACAGAGTGGAAAAGAGGAGGATGGACAGAGTGGGAGAGAGGTGGAGAGACAGAGATTGAGCGAGGTGGAGAGGGGAGAGAGGAGGAGTGATGGGAAGAATGGAGGGGGAGGGACAGAAGGCAAGGTTTGGAGAAGGGGAGGGATGGAGGAGGGAAGGAGTGGGTGAGGAACGGGTGAGGGGGTGGGACACGGGGATAGAAGGGGCGGGACAGAGAGGGGGAGGGATGTTGCAGGAGAGGGGGAGAGGGTCAGAGTTGGAGAGAAGGGAACGCAGTGGGAGAGGGGGAGGGAATGGAGAGGTAGAGGGACCGGGGATGGGAGGAGTGGGAGAGAGGAGTAGGAATGCAGTTATGGAGTGGGAGAGAGGAGGAGGGATGGAGTGGGAGAGAGAGGATATAGCAGAGGGGGAGTGGGGTAGGAACACAGAGGGAAAGGGGGAGGGACGTAGTGGGGGAGGTGGAGGGATGGTGTGGGAGAGCAGGAGGGACTGAGGGAGGGGGGAGGGACTCTGGGGGGATGGAGTGGGAGAGGGCGGAGGGACGGTGTGGGAAAGAGGGGAAGGGACAGAGGGGGAGAGAGGTGGAGAGACGGAGGGGGAGGGAAGGGAACGGGAGGGGGGAAGGAGTGGGAGAGCAGGGCGATGACGGAGTGTGTTAGGTGAGGGACTGAGTGGGAGAGCGAGAGGGAGAGAAGGAGTGGGAGGGACTGAGCGGAAGAGACTGGAAGGATGGAGAAGAAGGGACGGAGAGGGAGAGGGTGGAGGGAAGGAGTGGGAGAGCAAGAGGGACTCTGGGGGGGGTAGAGTGGGAGAGGGTAGAGGGAAGGAGCGGGAGAGGGAAGGAGGGGGAGGTACAGAGCAGAAGAAGCTGACGGGACGGAGGGAAAGGGACGGAGAGTGAGAGGGTGGGGGGAAGGAGCAGGAGAGTGTGGGAGGGACCAAGTGGGAGAGGGTGGATTGTTGCTGGAAGAGGCTGGAGGGACGGTGTGGGAGAGAGGTGGAGGGATGGTGTGGGAGAGAGCGGAAAGGACGGAGGGGGAGAGAGGTGGAGGGACGGAGGTTGAAGGGAAGGGAATGGGAGGGGGTAAGGAGTGGGAGAGCAGGGCAATGACGGAGTGTGCTAGGTGGAACGGAAGTAGAGGGGGAGTGGGCGGGAGAGAGGGGGAGGGACTGTGTGATCAGGTGGAGGGATGGAGTGGGAGGGAGAGGGGGGGTGATACTGAGTGGGAGGGATGGAGTGGGAGACCGTGGGTGGAAGGAGTGGGAGGAGGAGGGAAGGAGTGGAAGTGAGGGGGTGGGATCGTGTGGGAGGGTTTAGGGAGTAGGGACAGCAGGAGAGGGTGGAGGGAGGAGGGATGGATCGTGAGAGGGTTGAGGGAAGGAGAGAGGGTGGAGGATGGGGGGATGGAGTGGGAGAGTACGGAGGAATGGATTGGGGGAGGGAAGGAGGGGGATGCATGGAGCTGAAGAGTCTGGAGGGACAGAGTGGGGAGGGATGGAACGAGAAAGAAGGGGTGGGACAGAGGGGGAGAGGGGAGGACCGCAGTGGGAGAGGAAGGGATGGAGAGGCGAAGGAATGGAGAGGGGAGGGATGGAAGTTGGTGAGGGGGAGGGACGGAGCGGGAGAGAGGGGAGGGAAGGGGGCAGATTGGGCAAGGGGGAGAGTCAGAGTGGGAGAGGGAGAGGGACACAGTGGAAAGGGGGGACAGAGGGGGAGGGAAGGGAGGCGGAGTGGGCAAAGAGGTGGAATGGAGTGGAAAGGGGGGACAGAGCGGGAGAGAGGGGGAGAGACGGAGGGGAAGTGTGGGGGAACGCGGTGGGAGACTGGGAGGGAAAGGGAAGGAGCGGGAGAGGGGAGGAGGAGGAGGATGAGGGACCCAGTGGGAGAAGAAGAGCAAAGGAGTGAGAGGGAAGGAGTGGGAGAGGGGGAGGGAAGCAGATGGGGAGGGAAGGAGAGGTATGGGGTAGGGAAGGAATTTGAGAGGAGAGACCAAGTGGAAGAGAGGGATGGATGGACTGGGAGAGAAGAGAAGAGGGAAGGAGTGGGAGGGACTGAGCGGAAGAGGCTGGAGGGACGGAGGAGCTGGGACAGGGTGGGAAAGGGTGGAGGGATGGAGTAGGAGAGGGTGGAGACCCATGGGGGGCATTGGGGAGTAACGCAGTGAGAGAGGGGGACGGAAGGAGAGGAGGATGGAGAGGGGGGAGGGACTGAGCAGGAGAGAGGAGGAGGGAGGAGGAGGGAGGGACTGAGCAGGAGAGAGGAGGAGGAACAGAGCGGGAGGGAGGGAGGGGGAGGAACAGAGGGAACGGGAGGATGGAGTAGGAGAGATGGGGGAGGAAAGGAGATGGAGTGGGGGAGGAACACAGAGGGGGGAGGGATGGAGTGGGCAAGTGGGAGAGACACAGTGGGAGAGAAGGAGTGGAAGAGGAGGAGAGAATGAGTGGGAGAGGGAGGGATGGAATGGGAAACAAGAGGGCAGAGTGGGAATGAAGAGGGAAGGAGTGGGAGAGGGTGTCACATCAGGGGGAGAAGGCGAGGGACCAAGTGGGAGTGGGAGGGATGCAGTTGTGGAGGGGGAGGGAAGGAATTGGAGAAGGGGAGGGAAGGAGTGTGGGGGCGGAGCGGGAGAGAGGGGGAGAGATGGAGTGGGAGACAGGGGGTGGGATGGAGTGGGAGAGGGAGAAGGAATGAGTGGAAGGAAGGGATTGAGGAGGAGAGGATCAGGGACAGAGGGGGAGACTGGGAGAGACCGAGGGGCAGAGGGTAGGGAAGGAGTGGGAGAGGTGGCGGGAAGTTAGGCGAGGGAAGGAATGGGAGAGCGGGACAGAAGGAATTGGAGGGGCAGGGAAGGATTGGGAGAACGGGAGGGAAGGAGTGGAAAAGGGGAGAACGGGAGGGAAGGAGTGGAAAAGGGGAGAAGGGGAGGGACGGAGTGGGAGGGAAACAGTGGGAGAAGGGGAGGAATGCAGTGGGGGAGGGGGTGGAACGGAGGGGAGGGGGGAGGCAAGGAGTGGGGAAGGAATAAGGAGTAGAGGGGTAAGGACAGAGTGGGGGAGATGGAGAAGGGGAGATAGAAAGGAGGGAAGGGGAGACATTGGGGGATGGGGAGATAGAGAGAGAGGGAAGGGGGCAAGGGGAAGAGAGAGAGGGGAAAGGAGAAAGAGGGGGAAGGGGGGAGAGAGGGTGAAGGGGAGAGATGGGGGAAGGGGAAGAGAGAGGGGGGGAGCGGGAGAGAGAGGGTGAAAGGGGGGAGAGGGGGGACGGGGGCGAGAGAGATGGGGAAGGAGAAGAGTGAGAGGGAAGGGGTGAGAGAGACGGGGTGCAGGGGAGAAGGGGGTGGAGAGAGAGACAGGGGAGTTAGAGAGAGGGGGGGAAGGTGGAGTGAGTGGGCAGAGGGTGGAGGGCGAGAGAGGAGGAGGGGGAAGGGAAGAGTAAGTGGGGAAGAGGTGACAGATGGGGCAAGGGAAGATAGAGAGCTGGAAGGGGAGATAGACAGAGAAGGGGGGGAAGGGGAAGGGGGAGATAGAGAGTGGGGGGAGGGGGAGATACAGAGTTCTGGGAAGGAGAGATAAAGATGGGGGGAAGGGGGGAGAGAAAGAGGGGAAGGAGAGAAGGGGGAATGGGGAAGAGAGAGGAGGGAAGGGGAGAGAGAGGGGAAAGGGAGGGGGAAGAGGCAAGAGGGGCGGAAGGGGAGAGAGTGGGGGAAGGGGGAGAGAGAGAGAGGGGGAAGGGAGAAAGATGGGGAAGGGGGAGAGGGGGGGAAGGGGAGAGAGAGGGAAGGGGAAGAGAGGGGGGGAAGCGGGAGAGACAGGGCAGAAGGGGGAGAGGGGGGAAGGGGTGAGAGAGATGGGGAAGGGAAAGAGTGAGGGGGAAGGTGGAGAGTGAGGGGGGAAAGGGGGGAGAGAGAGAATGGGGAAGGGAGAGAGTGAGGGGGAAGGGGTGAGAGAGAGGGGGTGCAGGGGGGAAGCGGGTGAGAGAGAGACAGGGGAGATAGAGAGAGGGGGGAAGGTGGAGTGAGTGGGCAGAGGGTGGAGGGCGAGAGAGGAGGAGGGAGAGAGAGGGATGAGGTGATATGGGGGGACTGAGAGGGGGAAGGGGACAAAGACAGGGAGGAGTGGAAAGGGGGAGAAGGAGTGGGGGAGGGGAAGGAGGGAGAGAGGGGCTGGGGTAAAGCGAGTGGGGTGGGGGGGAAGGCAAGATAGAGAGAGGGGGAAAAGGAGATAGAGAGACAGGTGATGGGGAGATAGAGATGGGGGGAAGGGGAGATATAGAAAACTGGGAAGCGGGAGGTAGAGAGAGAGAGGGAAGGGATCCTGTACTGTGCTGCACATGTGTGGTAGTGTTTCAACTTTTATATTGGTGTTTCTGGGCAAGAAATATCCTAAGGACCTAGCTCCGCTTTAACATTAATTCCAATGGGAACCTATATTCACTTAAAAGTTGTTTCACTTAAAGTCATGATTTTCAGAAACGTTGCCACAACTTTAAGTGAGGACTATTTAGCTGTGTTATTTTGAATATTACTGGTTCATTCCTATTGCTGCAGGTATTAATATGAGTGATCATTTTAACCCTTAGCTCAGCATATTCACAAAATTTCTGGTACTGTCGCAGCACACTCCAATGTACAACATCTGCACTTCTATCCATCTTTACAAGAGTGGCTGAGACAGCATTCTCATAGAAGAAATTTAAAGCCTTGGATATTGTGCAAGCATTATTCGCCAGTTTAGTGGTAAATATTGGGGTGGTTGGAGGTGGGGTGGGGTGGTCAGTGATTTGTGAGATTTAGGAACAATGACATGCCTTGGTAGTTACTTTTGGTATTGACTGGTCCAGGGCTCTACTCAGGAGTATGGCTACACTCCAACGTGGGTTAATAATAGTTTTGATATGAAAGTTTTAAAAATACTTCCAAAATGTATGAGTTCTTATATACCTACCAAAGCTAGAAATAAAACAGCACAGCTGTAAAATTAAATGTTTCAATAAACACTGATCATTTTCAACTTCTCTTCCAGATTGATGTAAAAGTTGGTAAGGCACTTTGAAAACCCGTACTAAGTTTTGGCATCCTTGCCAAGTATTCATTCTTCAAACAGTGCAACTAAAAACAGACTAACACATCATTCATATTCTTTGCCGCGTGCAAAGGACAAAGCAGCCCACTTGATTGGCACCACCTCCACAAACATTCACTCCCTCCACCACTGATGAAGAGTAGCAGCAGTATGTACCATCTACAAGACGCACTGCAGGAATTCACCAAGGCTCCTTCGACAGCACCTTCCAAACCTTCGACCACTACCATCTGAAAGGACAAGGGCAGCAGATAGATTGGAACACCACCGCTGGAAGTTCCCTCCAAGTCACTCACCATCCTGACTTGGAAATATATCGCCGTTCTTTCACTGTCGCTGGATCAAAATCCTGGAACTCCCTTCCTAGCCTGTATGTACCTACACCGCATGGACTGCAGCGGTTCAAGAAGGCAGCTCACAACCACCTTCTCAAGGGCAACTAGGGATGGGCAATAAATGCTGGCCCAGCTAGCGAAGCCCGCATTCCATGAATGAATTTTTAAAAATGGTTGTCACCTTTACTTGTGAAAGGACAAACATTACAGTTCAAAAGTAAATCATTGGCTCTTTTGGTGGTAAAGATGCAAGAGATGATATAAATGCAAATTCTCTGTTCCAGTTGTAGATGCTGTATTTAAAACTTGTCTGTGTGTGTGTGTGTGTGTGTGTATCTGTGTGGCATATGTAATCTCAAATATAAAAATAGCTTGATCATGACTGATCTTTCTACTTCAACTCCACTCTCTCCATGTCGCTTAATTTCCTTAATACCCAAAATTCTATCGACCTCTGTCTTGAAAATACTTAATGTGAGAATCCTGTCTTGGGTAGAGAATCCCAAAGATTCACATCCCTTTGTGAGAAGAAATTTCTCATCTCAATCCTTAATGGCTAACCCCTTATTCTGAGACTGTGACCCTGTGCTCTTGATTCCCTCAGCCAGGGGAATCATTTTCTCAGCATCTACCCTGTCAAACCCCTTAAAACTGTTAAATGTTTCAATTAGATTGCAAAACATTTTTATTTTTGTACTCTAATCCCTTTTTAATAAAAGCTAACACAACATGGCTTCCTATTTGATTGTTGTACCTGCATTTTAACTGTAATACATGTATAAGGACATCCTGATCCCCTGAATGCAAGCATTTCACAGGGTCTCACCAGTCAACAAATATTCTTTGAATTTTTCCTACCAAAGTGAATAACTTCACAATTCACCACATTGTTTTCCATCTGCCATATTCTTGCCCGCTCGCCCAAACTGTCTATATCACTCTGCAGCCTCTTTGCATCCTCACCACTTACATTCCCACCTGTCTTTGTATCATTAGCAAACTTGGATACGTAGCGATCTATCTGCTCATCTAAGCCATTAATGTAATTTGTAAATAGCTAAGACCCAAGCACTGATCCTCTGGCACCCCTCTAGTGTGAGAACATACCTGACAACACAAAAATGTCCCATTTATTCCTACTCTGTTTTCTGTCCATTAACCAATCCTCAATCCATGCTGATATATCATCCCTATCCCACTGAGCTTTAATTTTGTGTAATAACCTCTTATGTGGCAACTCATCAAATGCTTTTCAAAATCCAAATGCACCACATCTACTGGTTCCCCCTTATCCATTCTACTTGTTTTATCTTCAAAATGCTCTAAAAGATTTGTTGAACACAGCTTCTCTTTTATAAATCCACTTTAGCTCTGTTTAATCATGATTTTCTAGGTGTCCTGTTATCCCATCCCTAATAATAGAATCTAATGATTTGTCTACTACTGATGTAAGGCTAATTGGCCAATAATTCCCATTTTCTCACTTCTTCCTTTTTTAAAAATAGAGGTTGTTTGCTGCTTTCCAATCCTTAGAACTTGTTCTAGAATCTAAGGAATTCTGGAAGATCAAATCCATGCATCCACTCTGCAGCTAACTCTTAGAAATCTGGGAAGTAGGTTGTCATACCCCGGAAGTTGTCGCTACTTAGCCTATTAATTCTTCTGGTGTTACTTCTTTACGTTCCTCACTCTTGTTAGACCCTTGGCTCCCCGTTATTTCCAGAATGTTTTTGTGTCTTTTGCTGTGAACACAGATACAAAGTATTCCTTTAACGTTCCTACCATTTCTTTATTCCCCATTATCATTTCACCTGTCTCTGCCTCCAATGGACCACACTTACTTTCAAAAATCTCTTTTTACATACCTGTAAAAACGTTTACAATCTATTTTATGTCTTGCTAGTCTATTGTCATATTCTCAACCCTTTCCTGATCAATTCTTTGGTTCTCCTTAGCTGAATTCTAAAATTCTCCCAATCCTCAAGTTTATGGCTTGTTTTGGCGACGTTAAGCCTCTTCTTTTGATCTAATATTATCTTTAATCATTGGACTACTTTTCCTGTGGAGTTTTCGTGTCATAATGGAATGTATATTTGCAAATTGTGTATTCCTTAAATGCCAGCCATTGCTTGCCTACTGTCATATCTTTTAAGGTAGTTTCCCAATCTACCTTAGCCGACTCACCCCTCATACCTATATAGTTTGCTTTGTTTGGATTTAAGACCCTATTTCAGACTTAACTAATTCACTTTCAAATTCAGTATAAAATTATATCACATTATGGCTGCTCTTCCTCTGCTACAAGGTTATTGACTAACCCTTTCTCATTCCACACTACTAGATCCCAAATAGTCTGTCTGTAGTTGGTTTCTCAACATACTGATCTAGAAAGCTATCTTATACACATTCCATGAGCTTGTCCTCCACCATATTACTGTAAATTTTGTTTGCCCAGTCCATATGATTATTAAAGTCCCCCATGATTACTGTATTAATCTTATTTCATGTGCCTCTATTTTCCTGTTTTATACTTTTCTCTACACTGCAACTAGTGTTGGGGGACCCATCAAAACTCCTGGGTTTCTGCCCTTGCTGTTCCTTAGCTCCGTCTAGACTATTTCTCGATTTTCTGAGCTCTGATGCTTTCTTTCTACTGTCTTTAACTCATCCTTTTTCTTTTTATTCTTTCATGCAATATTTGTGTTGCTGGCAAGGTCAAAATTTGTTGCCTATCCCCAATTGCCCTTGAGAAGGTGATAGTGAGCCATCTCCTTGAACTGCCATGGTCCATCTGGTCATCATGAGGTTCCAGGATTTTGATCCAATGAAAGTATAGGAACAACAATATAGTTCCAAGTCAGGATGGTGTGTGGCTTGGATGGGAATTTTGCAGGTAGCAGAGGTTACAGGTTTGAAAGGCTCTGTCGAAGGAGACTTGGTGAGTTGCTGCAGTGCATTTTGTATTTGGTACACACTGCTGCCACTGTCCATCCGTGATGAAGTGAATGTTTAAGATGATGGATTATTTATATGGCTGATCCAGTCAGTTTCTGGTCAATGTTGAAAGGATGTTGATAGTGGGGGATTCAGCAATGGTAGTGCCATTGAATGTCATACGGAGATGGTTAAATTCTCTCTTGTTGGAGAGGATCATTGCCTGGCGCTTGCTGCTTGCCACTTATTAGGCTGAATATTGTCCAGGTCTTGATGCATATGACACAGACTACTTCAGTATCTGAGGAGTTGCAAATTAAATTGAGCATTGTGCAATCATCAGCAAACATCCCCACTTCTGACCTTCTGATGGAGGGAAGGTCATTGATGAAGCTGCTGAAGGTGGTTGGGCCACTAGGACACCACCCTGAGGAACTCCTGCAGCAATGTCCTGGGCTGAGATGTTTGGCCACTGTTGAGTCCCTGGGACATGAAAAGAAATCCAGAACTTTATTCTTATTGCTATTTTTTTTAAAAATTGACTTTCTGCTGAACCAAAAAACATGGCTACTACAAGTCACATGATCACAGGGTTAGTCCTTTGTCTGGGAGTTACCCCGTGTTGTGACCGAGCAGTTGGTAAAGCTGAGCTATTTTTTTTAAATCCCAGAGGGAAACTTTAAGCAACTGTCATAACCAATAATTTTAAGTGTTATGTTTGAGATGCAACTCTAAATTCAGGAATCATACCACCAGTTCTCATGAGTTTTTATATTAAGCTAAATGAAACATTTTATTAATATACACAAGTTAAATATATGGCTACAAATTACTACGATCATAACTTTTAACAGATTCCCAAACTAATCTCCATTAAGGCCACAGTAACCCATAGGCTTAACCAGACACCAGGCAGAGCATTTTCACCTTACAAATTCAAAATGAGGTTCTTTTCACTTTCGTTCCTGTGTAGACAGTTGGAGGCTTACAGCTGCTTTTGATCTCACATTGCCTCTGCCCTACACACATAAAACAGTTGTCTTGTTAAACCTAACACAGCCCATTAAATGTAAATTCTCAATGCATCACCAGCCTCTTCTAACAATAAAACCCTTTTCATAGTACCAATTTTATTAGCAATATAAACATATTGGTTCGTCTCTGCTCGCTAGGTGCTAGAATTCACCCCACTTCTTGAATGGTCTATTCAGAAAATGCAAATACACTCTATCTCTCTTACATATCAAAACTAGTACACATCAAAGCACCCAGACTAGTTGGCTTTAACCCAATTAAGCCATACCCACAGACTAAACCTCTATTTTAAAAGAAAAATATTTTCAAATAATATTATATACGTTAATAGCTTCATGACACCCAGAAGTTACAACAATGAAATAATTCCTTTCTCAGCTTCTGGAATCTCACACCTCATTGTGCAGACCCCATGGAATCATAAAAGTCCAGGAGACTCGCACATCAGACCTCATCATATCTACAGAACTGCTAACACTCATATCACATCTGGGACTGCCCAGGCCCATTTGCATATGATAAGCTCACCTTGCTAGTGGAATCAATGGGTTTGCCTAGACAATGGCTTCCCAACACCAGACCCTCAATATGGATGGTAACTTTTTCAACAACTGATGACTGGGACATTATCAGTCCTGAAATCAAAGCCAATTCCAGACTCTGGATCCCTTTTGGAAGTTATTGTGGAAAAAGAAGGCAACATGGCTCTAGTGACCATTTTAAAATCTCTATGTGCCTTTGAGAACTGGGAAACCCTCAGTCTGTTATTTTAACATCAACCGGACAGAACTCCAGCAGCCTGGCTGAGGAAGCAGTCGGTTACCACCTCTCAAGTCCACAAAGCCTGCTTGATTTTAAAATCTCTGATCAACGCCTGCCAAATGTCTAAGCACAGAAAGTCCATTGTGCTGCAGCATCATTCGTTTCAAGGATTTATGTATTGTTATCTCTAACAAGAAACTCATCAGAAATGAACTGTGCCATAAAGGAAACGTCTTCTGGGCTTTGACGTCAAACTCTGGAAATCACATGATCTAATATTAATTTCTGTGGTTCTTGTAATGTAAAACTCAATTTTTCTATTCCCCCTTTTAGTGCCTTTTAGTGTGTGTGTGTGTCTGTCTGTCTGTTTGGAGTGGCAAGTTGCTAACACTCCTCCCCCATGCACCCCAGCCAGGTGTTGAATGTGAAATAAATGAACCTTCTGAGTTAATCATAACATGAGTTTGCTGCTATGGGTTATTAGTAAATTGGATCACACAAACCAAGGGTTTGGGAAAACATGCTACCGCACATGTTAAAAATAATTTAAAACACCTTCTGCTTACGGACAGGTGGTGAGAGGAAATCAATACAGTTTGCCTATCTCTTTCTTGTCCATAACACCTCCAACAACCACACCATCTTCCTTTACGTTAAGTATATCTCCAACCAGTGGAGACTTTTCCCATCATGCCACCATCCCCCCCAACCCTGATTCCCATTGACTTCAATTTTGCTGGGGCTCAATCAAATGCTGCCTTGATGTCAAACCTTCCCCCTTGACTCAGTTCTTTTGTCCATGTTTGGACCAAGGCTGTACTGAGGTCAGGATCCAAGTGGCCCTGGTGGAAGCCAAACTGAGCTCCAGTGAGCAGGTTATTGCTTTTTAAGTGCCACTTGATAGTTGTGTTGATGACGTCTTCCATCAATTTGCTGATAATTGAGTGTATACTGATGAGGCAGTAATTGGCCAGATTGGATTTCTCCAACTTTTTCTAGTCAAGACAAACCTGGACAATTTTCCACATTGTTGGGTAAATGCCAGTATTGGAACAGCTTGGTTGGGGGTTTGCCTATTTCTGGAGCATAAGTCTTCAGTACTACTGCTAGGATTTTGTCAGGGCCCATAGGCTTTGCTGTATCCAGTGCCTCTAGCCATTTCTTGATATCATGTGGAGTGAATCAAATTGGCTGAAGACTGGCATCTGAGTTGTTGAGGACCCGAGAAGGAGCCTGAAATGGATCGTCCACTTGGCACTCCTGGCTGAAGATAGTTGCAAATGGTTCAGCCTGTCAATGTATGAATAATCACACTGCATGGCAATCACCTTGTTAAAGACAATTGCTAGTTAAACAGGTGATGGGCATTGATTATCCCATCTAAATAGAATAAAAAGATACACTTTGTGTGGAAGTTATCGGGAAGTCAGTAGTACTGAGGAGCTGTTTTGAAAAATAAACCAATTTGAACTAAAAGACCAGCCTGGATTAATTCTTCCCCCACAGCCTCTTATTGTGAGTAACATGGTAGCAGAGGATGAACTTTAAGCTTTGCTGATTGATTGCTGTATATGAAGATTTTTATCTCAATCCTCTGAGGGAAAAGAAGTGTACTGCTGCTGACAAGTTAAGTTGTGGAATGGTGGAAGGATGGTGAAAAATTGCAAGCTTTGACTATCCACCAACTTTTTCTGACTCTGAACCTTATCGGCAATGGAAGGCTGAAGTTGAAATGTGGATGTGGGTTACTTCCATACCCTGGAAGAAGCAAGGTATGGCTTTGGTGTTACCATTATCAGCCAAAATAGGATAAGGAGAAAGGTATTTTCAGAGTAGAAAGTGGATGATTTGGATCATGAAGAGGGATTGAACATTCTGTTACAATTTTTGGACAAGTTTTGCAAAAAGGATGAGTTATTGGAAATGTATGAAGCTTGGCTGAGCTTTGATAGGTTTAGGAAATCAGATGATCAGTCCATGGAAGAAATTATTATGGATTTTGATAAGTGGTACAGGAGACTACAGAGATTTGAACTTGGAATTCTGGAATTGGTATTGGCATTTAAATTACTGGACTGTACTCTCATTTCCCATGTTGATAGTCTTTTAGTACTAACAGGGATTCAGTTCTGAGGGAAAGAATCTCCTAGATCAAATAGCTGCTGCCCTTTTAAAAAATAAATAAATAAATTTCTGGGGAAACAGTCATTCCCTGCCACTTTCAAATGTGAACAACTATACTGTGAAACAAAGGGTAGAGGATTCAATGGTGGCAGAATTTCAAGTTTGACCAAATATTAGATGAAGATTCCAATACAAAGATGGGGTTAATGACCAAAGGTCTGAATAGGTTGTAACTCTAGCCAATTTGAGAGTAGGGACAAAAAGTGTGCCTGGGATGGTTACTGTTCATGTTTAAACCCAAAAAATGTACGGGGAATGGTTAATCAATGTTTTTCTTGTGATTCCCAGTATCATTATACGATGAACTGCCCACAGTGAAGGAATTGCATTTTTGAAGTGACCCACGAGACTGATTCATCTGAAAATGATGGTGATTGTCATGATGGAATTGTATTGATCACTGAGTTTGAATCTGGTGATAAGTATCACTATGATGTAGATTCCTTCAACTGTGCAGTTCTGGACAGTTGTTGTACTTCTACAATATGTGTGGCATTGACTGGCTTGACTGCTATCTGGAGTCTGTCGATGAGAAAGACTGGCGGAAGGTCAAGGAGTATGAAAGCTCTACCTGCTTCAGGTTCAGAGATGACAATACATTAACATCCTCTAAAATGGGTGGTCCTCCCTTATAAGATAGCAGGGATCAATCTGTTTATCAGCACTGATGCAGTTTCTAGCAAGATACTGCTATTGAGTTGATCTGTGAGGAAGGCTCAGATGACACTAGATATGATAGTGTTTGGAAAAAATGTGGATCTACATTTTATTTGGTCAGGCCATTCCTGCTTGCCACTAAGGAAGCCAAAGATTTCTTATCAAAAAGTTCATGAAGTTTTGTTAACTGCTGAGAATAAGAATTTGGTGGACAAAAAGATAATTTGGAAATTACATAGACAGTTTGCACATCCGGCACTACAGAAACTGAAGACTCTACTTCGAGATGTGGGAGTGGTTGATAAAAGATACGATGACCTTATTGAACAAATCACTGCTTGGTGTGAAATTTGTTTTCAATATCAATACACCACCATGACCTGTTGTGAGCTTGCCACTAGCCAGGGAGTTTAACGATGCAGTGGCAATGGACTTGAAAGTTTGGGACAAGGATAGGGGTATTTTTTTTACTACATTTAGACATGACAACCAGATTTAACCTATCCACTGTAATACATAGTAAAGACAAAAGGACCATTGTCGATCAGGCCACGGAGAAATGCGTTAGGAATACCAACAAAGTTCCTCACAGATAATAGGGAATTCACCAATGATGAATTTTGAGACGTGTGAAAATTTAAACATCATAGTTATGCACACTGCAGCGGGGAGCCATTTAGTAATGGTCTATGAAGGAAACCATGCGGCAATAGACAACATGTTACATAAAATATTATCTGGTCAACCAGACTGTAAATTACAAACAGCGCTAGCCTGGGCGGTGCATGCAAAGAACTCTCTGCAAATGATTGGGGGGGGTACAGTCCATACCAGTTGGTGTACGGAAGAAATCCCAAGTTACCTTTAGTGTTGTCAGATGCTTCCCTTGCTCTAGAAGGGACAAGCATTATCTCCACCTTTTCTGCTCATCTGAATGCTTTGCATGTGGTTGGAAAAGCTTTCATTTAAAGCTGAGGTTTTGGAGAAAATTCGGTGAGCCCTACACTACTGCATAAGACCTTCAGGAATGCAGTTTAGACAAGGAGACATGCTATATTATGAAAGGGATGGCCAGAGAGTGGAAAGGACCTGGCAATATAATAGAATGATGGGGAAGTAGTAATTGTGCAACACAGCAATCAAACTGTTAGGGTATATTCTTTCTATACCTTTACAGGTTCTGAACAGGACATAGAATGCAAGGAGGCACCATGCACTTCACACACACACACACACACACACACACACACACACACACACACACACACACACACACAGTAGTTATGAGGAGCAGACGACAGCAGACACAGGGTTGACTGACTATGAACAAAGTAACACTGAGGAGGTACAGGATAACGCTATTCGTCCAAAAGGGCAATTGCCCAAAGTAGGAACAAAGGTAACATACATGCCAGAAGGGACTAGTGTGTAGAGGGATGCCACCATCATAGGGAGAGCAGGAAAGGCCACTTGTAAATACAAACATTGGCTAAATGTGCAGGATGAAGGACAGGAGACAAGATCAATCAATTAGCAAACAGGTAAAGATGTAGAAACCCAGAAAGCTGAGTACCATGATGAAACCTGATACAGTTGAGCAAGTTCTGAGAGCAAATAAAACACTTAGAATTTTTTTTTGAGATAGATGTGTGCTCAAGTTTCCAGCCTTGGATGATCCAGAAGATATGAGGTTGATCATTTTTAGTGATGCTTCACATGCCAATCTTCCAGATGGGTACTCTAGCACAGCAGGGTTTATCATATTCTTGGTGGGAAATAATAAATATTGCCTGCTGGCCTGGGAGGGCCAGAAAATAAAAAGGGCAGTGAAAAGCACCTTAGCTGCTGAAACGCTGGGTTCGATAGAAGCATTAGATATGGGGGTTTACTTATCACATATACTGACAGAAATATTATATAAGGAGCAATGTGAGAAAAATTTGCCCATGGAATGTTATGTTGATAACTGGTCTCTTTGGGACAACATTCGTTCCACAAAAAGTGTCGCTGAAAAATAGACCTAGCCAGCATAAAAGATGTAAGAAATATTTATAAGATACAATGGGTTGACACAAGTCACCAACTATCAGACTTATAAAAAGAAATGCCTGCTCTAAGAAATTATTCAATGTATTGGAAGAGGGTGATGTAATAAACTTTTTCCTTTATATTTGGTAAAGGAAATATGGGAACTATAGATGTGGAAATGGGTGGCATTATTTCCTTCCGTTTGAAAAAATCTTAAAGACCATTTTTTTAAACAAAGCTTTAATTTAAAAAAGAGGGGAATCTGTCAATGTATAAATAATCACACTGCATGGCAATCATCTTGTTAAAGACAATTGCTAGTTAAGCAGGTG
This sequence comes from Carcharodon carcharias, assembly GCF_017639515.1. Taxonomy (NCBI): domain Eukaryota; kingdom Metazoa; phylum Chordata; class Chondrichthyes; order Lamniformes; family Lamnidae; genus Carcharodon; species Carcharodon carcharias. The sequence goes on from NC_054470.1 coordinate 40,645,193, forward strand.
ATGGGCTTTGATTATCCTGTCTAAATAGAATAAAAAGATACAGCTGGAACACTGTGGAAGCTAGTTGGAAGCCAGTAGCGCTGGGGAGCTGTCTTGAAAATAAACCAGCTTGAACCAAAAGACAAGCCTGGATTAATTTTTCCATCACAACCTCTTAGTGTGAGTAACACAGCCTTGTCTTTTGCATTGATGTGCTGAGTATGGGGATATTCCTGGAGCCTCCTCTTCTGGTTAGTTATTTAATTGTCCACCACCATGCATTATATTTATTATCAGGACTACCCCTTCTTAATTTTACTAACTCTTCTGCAAGTAAATTAGTTCCCAACCTTGGTCACTTTACAACCAGGTCTCTGTAATGGCAATTATATCTAACCTATTTTGTTTCCGTGTTATTAAACTCATCTAATTTGTTCTGAATACTTTGTGCATTCAGATACTGCCAATAGCTTTGACTTCTAATTTTCCCTGATGTCATCTTAATTGCTAATGCCCCATTACCTATGTTTCTTTTTCATGGGATGCAAGTGTCACTGGCAAGGCCAGAATTTGTTGCCCATTTCTAATTGCCCTGGTAAATGTGGTGTTGAGCCACCTTGAACCACCGTAGCCCATCTGATATAAGTACACCTGTTAAGGGGAGTTCCAGGATTTTGATCCGGCAACAGAATAAATCGAAGACTTTCTTACAAAACTAAATTAAGCCTTTATTAAGAAAAAATTATTTTAAGCTCATACATAGATCTACAAATTACTACTATGATAACTTCTAAATCCCCTAATTTAATCTAACCCCCCCAGTTACACTTCTGTTAAGGCAACAGTGAGACACATAGATTTTAAAAAGACTCAGGCAAAGTAACACACAATGCCCTGAACAGTCGAATTCAAATTGGGCAGAACTTTCCCCTGATGGGGGAGAGATGTTGAGCAGGCATGTGGAGGGGCGTCGGCAATTAAAGCCCGCCCAGCGTGACGTCCACCAGGAAATGCTATGTGCTCCCTGTGCGGGAGGGGGGAATTCCCTGAGCTGAGTGCGCTCTTCTGCGCATGCGCACGAAAGAGTGCACTCATCTCCCTGAGGCTAAGTGCTGCCTCAATGAGATCAGCTCCACAACAAAAAATCTTAAATAGAAAAACAAAATTTCCCTGACATGTCCCTCATGTGACTGTCACATGGATTGGGACATATCCATCACTTTCAAAGACACTTTTATTACATTTTTTTTAAACCTACATGAAACCTCATCCCACCCGTGGATGAGGTTTCATGCTTTTTCTAATGCCTGCCGGGGCTCCCAGCCTGCCCGCCAACCTTAAGGTTGGACGGACAGGTCCAATAATGACTTTGTCAATGGCCTCAAAGGGCTATTGACAGGTCGCCAGGCACATAGCTGATTCTGCTGAGCCCCTGCCTACCTGAAAATTGAAATGGGGCAGGGTGACATTGGGAGTTCTGCCCGACATCATCCCATGTCTTTTTACGCATCGGCGAGCGGGCACCGTTTTCCCCCCCCCACTCGCCGACTGGGCAATCCTGGCCAAAGCAAGTTTTTCTCAGCTTCAGGTCCCTGTAGACAGCAGCTTGAGGCTTAGATGATGGAGGCTTTTCACGCTTGTGTTAGATCTTTGAATGCCTGCCCTAACACACAGCCTCATCTCATCCTTTATACGGATTTCCCCTTTGAATACAAATTCCTATTGTTTCACTACTTTTGGACTTCACCTTCTAATAATAAAATCTATCATAGCACCAATTTTACCAGTAATCTTTGGAGAAAATAAACACGCTGGGCAGAATTTTTCCGTCGGCACGTTGGGGGCGGGGCCCGTTTGCCATTACGGGATGACGTCAGGAGGAAACCCCCAACATCATCCCGCCCATTTAAATATTCAGGAAGGCGGGGGGGACAGTGCGATCAGCTGTCCACCCGCCGACCTGTCAATGGCCAATTGAGGCCATTCACACCTGTTATGTTAAAGTCAAGGACTGAGGCTTCTCAATCAATACACCATGGATCCCCATTCCTGCTTGACTTGCAGTCACACTCTTTCCTTGACCATTGACCAACTTAATAGTTCCATAGGATCATAGAACTTAGGAACAGGAGTAGGCCATTCGGTCCTTCAAGCCTGCTTCACCATTCAAGAAGATCATAGCTGCTCTGGTTTTTTAATTTCCCAGTTGTGGTCTCAGTTCCACTTTACTGTTTGTCCCCATAACTCTTGACTCCCTTGTCTAACAAAAATCTATTTAACTCCACCTTGAATAAATTTGAAGACCCAGCCTCCATTTCCTTCTAGGAAACAGAATTCCAAACTTTAATGACCGTCTGACAGAAAAAAATTCTCCTCATTTTTCTTAAAAGGGAAGCCTCTTACTCTTCAACTATGTCCCCAAGTTTTAGTTTCCCTCAGAAGAGGAAACATCCTCCGAGTAACTACCCTATCTAGTCCCAGCAAGATCTTGTATGTTTCAATGAGATCACCTCTCATTCTTTCAAACTCCAAAAGAAGGCTTAACCTGTTCAACTATTCTTCATAAGAAAGACCTTTATTCCAGAGTTTGGCTTGATGTCCTGCATCCTGGACCTTAGCTTTCTGGGGCACCATTTGTTCCAGATTTTGCGGAACAGCAACAGGTGGAAACTACTCAAGGTCTCTTTGTGTTCCTGTCCGATCATTGTTGGTGTCTGCGCATGCTCACTGTGCTACTGTGCATATGCAATCCAGAACTGGCACAGTGTGCATGCACAGACATTCGGCCATATGGGAGCAGCAGCACCAGTGGCTGGCACTACTCTTCTTCCGGCTTCGACAGATGGGTAGTTGGGTTTGGGGGAGTCCAGGGTTGGGGTGGTGGCAGGGTGTGGTCTGGTGCTGGTTTCTGGGGATGGGGTGGTGGGGCTAGGTCCAGGTTGGCAGTGGCCACCTCAGGCCCACCTGAGGGTAGGTGGGGTTGCTTTGAAGTTGGGTCTGTCAGCCAGAATCTAGGGATTGGGTAAAGCACATGCCCAGGGAAGTGTCTAGGGAGATCTGAGCGGGGTAAGGGGAATGTTGGGAAGGGAGGTACAGGGGACCTGAGTGAGAGGGGTGTCTGAGGGGAGGGCAGTCAGAGAAGGTGGTGTCTAGGGAGGGGAATGGGGGTCTAGGAAGTGGAAGGGGGTCCAGGAAGGCCCAAATGGGGAAGGTGGTCCAATGAGGGGACTGGGGAGGCCTCGGGGCAGGAGGGGTCTGTGGAGACCCATGGGGGATGTCCATGGAGGTCCTAAGTGTGTGAGGGGGAGTATTACAAGTTGGCTGCTCTCTGGCCCAGTCAGCAGCCCCACCACCAGGCCATCTAGTGTCACCAGCAGCACCTTGATGCAATCACCCCCCCACCCCATTGCCCCCCACCTCTCTTCTTGCATCCCAGTGATCTGGTGTCACCAGCACCCCCAGCTTCTCTGGCAAAGTGTCCCTTCCTTCTTCCCCACCACCAGAGTTGGTCATTGTGACTAGATCTAAGGAGTGTGACTGCCTCATGGAACAAAGTATTCTGGCAACTCTACGCCCCTTAAAGCCTGCAACTCAACTCCAGCTCAACAATTCTAAGCCAAAGTTGCTCAACCTGCAGACACTTACTGCAGATATGGTTATCCAGGATCACAATGTTCTCCACAAACTCCCACACCTTGTCATTTCTATCTACCCTTATTCATTTGATTAGTTTCCTTTAAAAGTGACTTGATCATTTTAGTTTTATTAATTAGTTTATTTTGTTTAAGCTAATAAAACAGTAAAGTTACAGTTTCTTAGCTTAGAGACAAAAGAAAAATACTCACCAGCTACCTGAAGGAAAAAAAATTCCCCCTCGGCACCCAATTGCCATTTGCACCAAATTCCTAAAGTTAGCATCCTGTTAATGAGGCATTCTTTTATGACCTCGTGATAGCACATACTATTTACTTTACGGCTCTGAAGAAGGCTCATACAGACTTGCAATGTTAACTCTGTTTCTCTCTCCACAGATGCTGCTAGACCTGCTGAGCTTTTCCAGCATTTCCTGGTTTTGTTTCAGATTTCCAGCATCTGCAGTATTTTACTTTTATCTTTTAACTATTTACTTATATACAGCTTATGACTCACAACCAAGCTACAGTAATTAACATATATTTAGGCAACCAATTTCAGCTGATGGATGGTTAACTGTCACTGATGAGCAGTTTCTGTTAACCAGGCATCTTAACTAATTTGCAGTTTCTTTTGACAGTTTTTAAAGTTCCAAGTCAAATTCTAAAAAGTAAACTAAATTTCAGCTTGAGAAATACTTACCAGAGAATTCCCACTTGCCCCAAATTCCCGACTTAAGCACTGTTAATGAAGCACTCTTTTTTTCATGACCACTCAGTTCTCCATACTCAAAATAACCAACTCACGGATCTTAATCATTGCCTTTACCTTTGTCAACTCTGAGTCATTCTGAAATGATAATTCTACTTCATTTTAGCTTTTATGATAAATTTGTATCTCAAAAAGCTTTTGAAACACTTTGTTTTGAAATCATTTGGAAATAAACGAAAGGATAAGTTACATTGCAGACTGAGAAAAATCATTCATAAAATTTGACTGGATCATACTGATTTATTCTGGAATATTCTCCACATACAGTCAGGCTATGGTAATCTGGGAATCACATAGATCTGATGTAGCCTCTTTCAACAATCAAAGATTTCCCCCTAAGATAAAAGCAAAATACTGCAGATGCTGGAAAAGCTCAGCAGGTCTGGCAGCATCTGTGGGGAGACAAACGGTTAATATTTCGAGTCCGTATGACCCTTCTTCAGTGGGATTTCCCCCACTGTGCTTGACAAGACCCTTGACCATGTCCATTCTATTCCCCACACTTCTGCTCTCACCCCTCCTCCATCTCTCCAAGGACCATGATAGAGTTCCTCTTGCCCTACCTTCTGCCTCACCAGCCTCGGTAGTCAATAGATCCACCTCCAGCCTTCACCATTGTTCTCATGTTGACCTCTGTCTTTTGGCTCCTGGTGTTCCAATGAAACTCAGTGAAGCTGAATGAACAGAGCCTAATCTTTCAATTAGGTACATAGCCTTCTGGACTCAACAGTGAGTTTGACAATTTCAGACGGTAACTTCTGCCCCCATTTTGTTTCCTTTTTCTTTGCCGGTTTGGCTTTACTGTTTTGTTTTTCTCCGTCCTTGCTTTTTGGGCGGCAGCTGTTCATCCTTCTGCTGTTCACAAACTTTGTATCTTTACTTGTCCCATTACCACTCCATTTGGCCTTGCAACACCAACCCTGTTATCACTTAACTTCTCCTGTTTCCCACCCTATCACAGATCTATCCTTGTTTTCTTCTTTCAACCCTCCTTTAACTTGTTCAAAACCTATAGTTTTCAAATTTTTCCCAATTTTGATGAAAGGTTATTGACCTGAATCATTAACTTTTTTTTTCTGCCTTACCTGCTGACTATTTCCAACATTTTCTGTTTTATTAACTACAGACACAGGTTTGGTTGGTAACTTTTTTCCTCTGATAGTGATAACTGTAGGAAGCAGGTCGACCCAAATTCCAGACTTTGGAAAAAGGCTAGAGTTCTGAACATAAATGTTAAATGATGACCAAAACAGAATTCTATAACTTTAATCATTATTATAATAGATAAATTTTTGTAGTTGTTAATATGTTTGAAAGCTTTTCTTGAACCCTTGTAAGAAGGAAAAATAAGGTTGATTGGTTCAGTTTTTATTCTGTTTCCATAGTTACTAAATTCTGATTCATTGTGGCTGAAAGCATTTTTTAAAAATAACATTTGCATCATTTGATTGGTTCAGTTTCTGGTTTTTGATTGACTATTTTTGTAATTTCTCAATTATTAACTTAACGTGAAATTTGGCCATTTGGAGCAAGGAATGTGCGTAGATTATACAAAGCCAAGTGTGAAGCCTGAAATATGAAAGGATATACATACAAATGTACTGTTTTATAGATTATAGTAGAACTTATATGCTATTGATCAAAGTAAGTCAGAATATAGACTATTTCTATTGAGTTTGAAGCTAATATCAGGGAAGCTGGTGACTTAAAGTGAAATTGCATGTTTACTACATAGCACTCTGTTGCCACTGTTAGAATGTTGTGACTTTCCACTTTTTCATAAAGTTTACAAATCAATGGCCTAGATTATTATGTTTGTTCAGCAATGTATTCAGTTTAAAAGAAAAACTCAGAGGAGGCAATGGTGTAGTGGTATTGTTGCTGGACTAGTATTCCAGAGACCTAGGCTCAAATCCTGACATGGCAGATGGTGGAATTTGAATTCAATAAAAATCTGGAATTAAAAGTCTAATGATGACCATGAAACCATTGTTGATTTTTGTATAAACCCATCTGGTTCACTAATGTTCTCCCTTTTAGGGAAGGAAATCTGCTGTCCTAACCTGGTCTGGCCTACATGTGACTCCGGATCCACAGCAATGTGGTTGATTCTTAAATGGCCTAGCAAGCCACTCAATTGTATCAAACTGCTACATGAAGTTGGACGGACAACCTAGGCACCAGAAATAACAATGGCAATCTCAGCCTTGTCGACCTTCTTAGTAACATAAGGGAGAGCTGTCTCTCAGACTAGTCAAACAAAAGCCTGACATAGTCATCCTCACCAAATCATATCTTACAGACAATGTCCCAGACACCACCATCCCACCGGCAGGACAGAATTAGCAGAGGTGGCGGCGCAGTGGCTATGCATTCGGGAGGGAGTTGCCCTGGAAGTCCTCAACATTGACTCCGGACCCCATGACGTCCCATGGCATCAGGTTAAACATGGGTAAGGAAACCTCCTGCAGATTGCCACATACTGCCCTCCCTCAGCTGATGAATCAGTGCTCCTCCATTTGGAGGAAGCACTGATTGGCAAGGGTGTAGAATGTATTCTGGGTGGGGGATTTCAATGTCCACCACGAGTGGCTCAGTTGCAACACTACAGACCGAGCTGGCCAAGTCCTAAATGACATAAGAGCAACAGGTAGCGAGGGAACCAACAAAAGGGAAAAACATACTTGACCTCATTCTCACCAACATGCCTGCTGCAGATGTATCTATCCATGTCCATATCGGTAGGAGAGACCACCGCACAGTCCTTCTTTAGACAAAGTCCCACCTTCACATTGAGGATAACCTCCATTGTGTTGTGTGGCACTACCACCATGCTAAATGGGATGGATTTAGAACAGGTCTAGCAACTCAAAACTAGGCATCCATGAGGTGCTGTGGGCCATCAGCAGCAGCAGAATTGCACTCAAACACAATCTGTAACATCATGGCCCACATATCCCCCACTCTACCATTACCACCAAGCCAGGGGATCAACCAGGGGTTCAATCAAGAGGGCATGCCAGGATCAGCACCAGGCATACTAAACATGAGGTGTCAACCTGGTGAAGCTATAACACCGGACAACTATCATGTCAAACAGCAAGTGATAGACATAGCTAAGTGATCCCACAACCAATGGATCAGACCTAAGCTCTGCAGTCCTACCACATCCTATCGTGAACGGTGGTGGACTATTAAACAACTCACCAGAGGAGGAAGTTCCACAAATATCCTCATTCCCAATGATGGGAGAGCCCAGCACATCAGTACAAAAGATAAGGCGGAAGCATTTGCTACAATCTTCAGCCGGAAGCACCAAGTGGATGATCCATCTCAGCCTCCTCCAGAGGTCTCCAGCATCACAGATGACAGATGCCAGTCTTCAGCCAATTCGATCAACTCCACATGCTATCAAGAAAAGGCCAAAGGCACTGGATATGCAAAGGCTATGGGCCCTAACAATATTCTGGCAATAGTACTGAAGACTTGTGCTCCAGAACTTGCTGCACTCCTAGCCAAGCTGTTCCAGTACATCTAAAACACTGACATTTACTTGGCTATATGGAAAATTGCCCTGGTATATCCTGTACATAAAAAGCAGGACAAATCCAACCCAGCCAATTACCATCCCATCAGTCTACTCTCCATCAGTAAAGTAATGGAAGGGGTCATCAATAGTGCTATCAAGCAGCACTTGCTTAGCAATAACCTGCTCACTGACGCCCAGTTTGGTTCTGCCAGGGCCACTCAGCTCCTGTCCTCATTATAGCCTTGGTTCAAACATAAACAAAAGAGCTGAACTCCTGAGCTAAGATGAGTTAGTGCCCTTGACATCAAAGCTGCATTTGACTGAGTGTAGCATCAAGGAGCCCTAGCAAAACTTAAGTTGATAGAAATCGGGGAAAACTCTCTGCTGGCTGGTGTCATAACTAGCACAAAGAAAGATGGTTGTGGTTGTTGGAAATCAGGGGGGAAACTTTCCACTGGTTGGTGTCACATCTAGTACAAAGGAAGATGGTTGTGGTTGTTGGAAATCAGGGGCAAAACTCTCAGCTGGTTGGTGTCATACCTAGCACAAAGGAAGATAGTTGTTGTTGGAGGTCAATCATCTCAGCTCCAAGACATCATTACAGGAGTTCCTCAGGGTAGTGTCCCTGGCCTAACCATCTTCAGTTGCTTTATCAATGACCTTCCTTACATCAAAAGGTCAAAAGTGGGGATGTTCGCTAAATGATTGCACAATGTTCAGCACTATTCACAACTCCTCGGATACTGAAGCAGTCCATGTCCAAATGCAGCAAGACCTGGACAATATCCAGGCTTGGGCTGACAAGTGGCAAGTAACATTCATGCCACAAGTGAGGCAATGACCATCTTCAACAAGAGAGAATCCAACCATCGCCCCCTGATGTTCAATGACATTACCATCACTGAATTCCCCACTATCAACGTCCTGGGGGTTACCATTGACCAGAAACTGAGCTGGACTAGCCATATAGCTAGTGTGGCTACAAGAGCAGATCAGAGGCTAGGAATAGTGTAACAAGTAACCCACCTCCTGACTCCCCAAAGCCTGTCCACCATCTACAAGGCACAAGTCAGGAGTGTGATGGAATACTCCCCACTTGCCTGGATGAGTGCAGCTCCCACAGCACTCGAGAAGCTTGACATGGTCCAGGACAAAGCAGCCCACCTGACTGGCACCACATCCACAAACTTTCACTCCCTCTGCCACTGGTGCACAGTAGCAGCAGTGTGTACCAGATACAAGGTGCACTGTAGGAATTCACCAAGGCTTCTTCGATAGCACCTTCCAAACCCACGACCACTACCATCTAGAAGAACAAGGGCAGCTGATAAGATGGGAATACCACCAAAGGAAGCTCCCCTCCAACTAGCTCATCATCCTGACTTGGAAATATATTGCTGTTCCTTCACTGTCACTGGGTCAAAATCCTGGAACTCGCTTCCGAACAGCACTGTTGGGTGTACCTTCACCACGTGGACTGCAGAGGTTCAAGAAGGCAGGTCACCAGCACCTTCTCAAGGGCAACTAGGGATGAGCAATAAATGCTGGCCCAGCCAGCGAAGCCCACATCCCATGAATGAACTAAAAAATCTATCTTCACATCCCATCTTAGAGGTGAGTATGTGACATTTTTCATATTGAAGATAGGGGGAGCAGGAAGGGGTGGTCATAAGATTTAGCACTTATTCAGGATCTTGGGTTTTGGCACCAATGGTTTGGCAGATCTGTACTATGGGTCCTTGAGCTTGCCACCACTCTCATGGAATCCTGGAATTTGGAATTATTGTTATTGGAGTCTTGATTTGGCAGCAGTTTTGAGAAAGTCCTGAGATTTGGCAGTACTTGAGAGATGGCCCTGGGGTGATCCGGGCATTTTTTTTGCAACACTGGAGGAGGAACCTCATGTTTGGTGTAATATAAGGGTATCTGGCAAAGCAAGGGTTAATATGGGACTGGGAAACAGTGCCACCCACAGTGTGATGTATAGGGACACATGACCTGAGACGAGGGTCAGTTGTGGACTGGACAGAGGCCTGTATAGAAGCAAGCATTGAGTTGGCTCATAGCTTTGGCTATTAACCTGTATATATGTACTTAATGTTCAACCATACAAGACTCAGAACCTGTTCATGTGACCTACTGAATCCACAACAGACAACATTTGGCTGAACTGGGAATTGGAATTTGATTTTTGCCTCTCTGGGGATTTCTGATATTTGGCAGCACTGTGATGTAGGAAGGGTGTGAGGAACACGAACATTGCAGGTATGGAGGACAGGGGAATTAAAAACTGTCAAGAAGAATTCAGAGCAATTTGGTTCATTTGTTTTTCTTACTGGTAGATTCACCAGCTGGTATTCTTTTTATTTGTTCATGGGGTTTGAGTGTCGCTGGTTAAGCCAGCATTTATTGCCCAGCCCTAATTGCCCTTGAGAAATGGTGCTGAGCTGCCTTCTTGAACAGCTGCAGTCCATGTGGTGAAGCTACATTCACGGTGCTGTTAGGAAGGGAGTTCCAGGATTTTGACTCGGCAACAGTGAAGGAACAGTGATATGTTTCCAAGTCAGGATGGTGTGTGACTTGGAGGGGAGCTTCCAAATGGTGGTGTTCCTAAGCATATGCTGCCCTTGTACATCTAGTTGTAAAGTTTGGAAGGTGCTGTCAAAGGAGCCTTTGTGTATTGCTGCAGTGCATCTTGTAGATGGTACACACTGCTGCCATCATGCGTCAGTGGTGGAGTTGAAGGTGGTAGATGGGGTGCCACTCAGGCGGGCTGTTTTGTCCTGGATGGTGTCAAGCTTCCTGAGTGTTGGAGCTGCATTCATCAAGCAACTGGAGAGTATTCCAGCACACTCCTGAATTATTCCTTGTAGATGGTGGACAGGCTTTGGGGAGTCAGGAAGTGAGTTACTCTCCACAGAACTCCCAGACTCTGACTTACTCTTCAAGCAACAGTATTTATATCAATGCCCCAATTCAGTTTCTGGTCAATGGTAACCCCTAGAATATGTATAGTGGGGGATTCAGCATAATGCCACCTAATGTCAGGGCAAGATGGTTAGATTCTCTCGTTGGAAATTGTCATTGCCTGGCATGATTGTTACTTGTCACTCCAAGCCTGAATATTGTCAGGTCTTGCTGCATATGGATTACTTCAGTATCTGAGGAGTTGTGAATGGTGTTGAACGTTGTGCAACATCAGTGAACATCCCCATTACTGACCTTGTGATGGAAGGTCATTGAAGCAGCTGAAGATGGTTGGGCCTAGGATATTATCCTGAGGAACTCCTGAGGTGATGTGCTGGAACTGAGTTGATTGACCTCCAACAACTACAACCATTTTCCTTTGTGCCTAAGAGTTTCCCCTGATTCCTGTTGACTTCAGTTTTTCTAGGGCTCCATGATACCACACTGTCAAATACCGCCTTGATGTCAAAGGCAGTCACTCTCACCTCAGTATTGCAGATTTAGTTGTTCTCATAAGTTCTTAATAGCTTCAGATTGGCAGTTTCCTAAATGCCATTCTCATTGATTCATGTCTCCTACCTTCTCAGTTCCATATAAGAGCAGAAGTAAGTAATTCAGAACCTTGTCTATTCATCCATGATTCAATAGCTTTTCAATTAAATTATGAGTGATATGTACCTCAATCCTATTGACATGTCTTTGACCTATATCCCTTGATGACCTTACCTGAAAAATAACATTGGATCTCAGCTTTGAAAACTTCAATTGTCCAAGGGTACACAGCCTTTTGGGGAAGAGAATTCCAGCTACCAACAACTTTTTAACCTGAATCGTCCACTCCCATTGGCAACAGGCATCATGGTAGGCGTGAGCGAACAATATGGCAAGAAGGCCAAAAATCTGTTTTATGCCATCATGAAACTAGTTTGCGATCCACCACAACGATCGATCATCCAATCCGCCCATTAACAGTGGGCTGCATTTCCCACCGTTCAATGGTGGGAACTTAACTATAATGCATTTGCATCTCATCATTATGGCCACATGCTGGAATCATCCTCCCATGTCAAACTTACCTACCACGTTGGCATGATGTCAGAACAGCATGATTTATAACTGCCTTTAAAAGGCATGCACCTGACGAGCTAAACTTCGAAAGGAACTCAGTGAATGCACATAACTTTGTGCAGTGCTCATGAGGATTGTCTTTAGGCCATCGAGGAAGAGGCACATTCAGGGAAAGGCACATCCAAGTCTCTAGTTTCCCGTTGGCCGTATCCACTGGCTGCTGTGCAAGGGTCACTATGCCAAGTGTGTCGGGGCTGGAGCTTCTATCTACCTGGCTGCTGTCCTTGAGGACTTGACGACTGAGACCCTCAAGCTGGCCAGCAATGTGGCCTGGTTCAACAAGAAGACCTGTATCATCCTCCAACTGCAGCTTACCATCCGCAAAGGTGAGCTCAATAAGTTTCTGGGAGGGGGTCACCATAGCCCAGGGTGGGGTCCTGCCCAATATCCAAGCTGTGCTGCTGCCCAAGAAAACCAGCCACCCCAGCAATGTTTATGCCTGAAGGGGCGAGAAAAGAAAAAAATTAATTAGGTCACCACTTAGCTGCCTCTTTTCTGAGGAAAACAACCCTAGCCTAGCCAATCTCTCCTCCATAGCTGCAATTTTCAAGACCTGACAACATTCTTGTAGATCTCCCCAGCACTCTCTCCAGAGCAATTATGCAATGTAGTGACCAGAACTGGACACAAAATTCAGCTGTGGCCTAACCAGAGTTTTATACAATTCCAACATTACATCCCTGCTTTTGTATTCAATACCTCACCCAATAAAGGAAAGTATTCCATATGCTTTCTTTACCACCTTGTCCATCTGTCCTGCCACCTTCAAATGTTGACATGCATTCCAAGGTGTCTCACTTCCTCAACCCCTCTCAATAACTTCCAATTTATTGAGTATTCCCTTGCTTTGTTTGCCCTCTTGTTGTTGGGTGGCTGAGTTGCACTATTAATGATGGAGTTGATCAGCAGACACATCTTGGGTGGAAACATTAAGTTTATTTACAATATACTCAGCAGCAACAACACGTGTGCTTTCAACTCCAACTCTATCTCTACACTGCTGAGAGCCCATGCTACATCCCTATTGGTTACTACAAATTATGTGATCTTCCTTTAAAGGTACATTACACACTAAATAAAATCATAATTACTACATCTCCCCAAGTGCATCACTTCATACTTTTTGGATTGAATTCCATTTGCCACTTCACTCAACCAAACCATTGATATCATTCTGGAGTCAACATCCATCCTCTTCACTATCAACATCATGGCCAATTTTGTGTCATCTGCAAATTTCCTAATGATGCCTCCCACGTTTAAGTCTAAGTTATCAATATATATAACAAACAGTGAGGACCCCAACACTGAGCCCTGTGGAGCACTACTGGAAACTATTTTCCATTTGTAAAAACATCCATCGACCACTACCCTTGGTTTCTTGTCATTGAACTAATTTTGGATCCTACCTGCCACCTTCTCCTGTATCCCATGAGATCTTGCTTTCCTGACTAGCCTGCCATGTGGGACCTTGTTAAATGCCTTACTGAAATCCATGTAGACAATATCCAATGGACTACCCTCATCAATCCTCCTTGTTACTTGCTCAAAAAAATTCTATTCAGTTAGTAAGTCACAATCTTCCCCTAACACAACCACACTGACTATGACTATCCCTGATCAATCTATGCCTTTCTAAGTGATAGTTTATCCATCCTCTCAATTTGCCCACCACTGAAGTCAGACTGACCAGCCTATAATTTTCTGGCCTATCCCTATCCCTCGCACCCTTTTTTGAAAATGGGTACAACGTTCACAAACCTCCAATCATCTGGGACCTTGCCTGTATCTAGTGAGGATTGGAAAATGATCCTCGGAGCATCTGTTATTTCCTCCCTGGCTTCCTTCAAAAGCCTGGGATATGATCCATCTGGCCCTCGTGATTTATCCACATTCAAGGATGCCAGTACTTCCTCCCTCACCTATGTTTATTGTATATAATATTTCACACTCCTCTTTAACTGAAATGTCTGCATTATCCCTCTCCTTAGTGAAGGCAGGGACAAAGTACTCATTGAGAAACCTGCCCACATTTGAGAACCCTGCCCACATCTTCTGCATCAACCCACAAGTTACCATATACATCTCTGATAGGCCCTACCTTTCCCTTAGTTATTTTCTTGCTCTTAAAGTACTGGTAAAACAGCTTAGGATTTTCTTTGATATTATCTGCCAATAATTTTTCGTATCCTCATTGCTTTCTAATTTCCATTTTATTTCACTCCTGTGCTTTCTATATTCCTCCAGGCTTTCTACAGTATTAGGTATTTTGTGACTGTCATAAGCTTTCTTTTTCTACTTCAACTTGGCCTGTATGCTTCTGGATAACCAGAGGGCTCAAGATTTCATAGTACCACCCTTTTTTCTTTGTGGGACATGTCTACACTCTGCCTGTAGAATCTCACCTTTGAATGCCTCCCACTGATTTAACATAGTTTTTCCTTCTAATAGCTGTATCCAGTCCACTTTTTATTCAATGAAGGGATGTGGACTTCACTGGCTAGGCCAGCATTTATTGCCCATCCATAATTGCCCTTGAACAGGTGATGGTGAGCTGCCTTCTTGAACTGCTTCAGCCCATGTGATGTAAATACACCCACAGAGCTATTAGGGAGGCAGTTCCAGAATTTTGACCCAGTGATAGTGAAGGAACAGTGATATATTTCCAAGTCAGGATGGTGAGTGGCTTGGAGGGGATCTTCCAGGTGGTGGTGTTCCCATGAAACTGCTGCCCTTGTCCTTCTAGATGGTAGTCATGGTGGACATGGAAGGTGCTGTCGAAGGAGCCTTGGTGAGTTCCTGCATTGCACCTTATAGATGGTACACACTGCTACTGTGTATCAGCAGTGGAGGGAGTGAATGTTTGTGGATGGGGTGGGGCTGCTTTGACCTGGATGGTGTCGAGCTTCTTGAAAGTTGTTGGAGCTACACTCACCTAGGCAAGTGGAGAGTATTTCATCACACTCCTGACTTGTGCCTTGTAGATGGTGGACAGGCTTTGGGGAGTCAGGAGCTGAGTTAGAACCATAGAAAAGTTACAGCACAGAAGGAGGCCATTCAGCCCATCTTGTCCATGCCAGCCCAAGGACACCCAGGTGCCCTTTCTAATCCCACCTTCCTGCACCCGGCCCATAGCCCTGCATCTTACAGCACTTTAGGTGCAGATCCAGGTACTTTTTTAAAAGAGTTTAGAGTTTCTGCCTCTACCACCAACTTGGGCAGTGAATTCCATACACCCACTACCCTCTGCATAAAAACGTTCTTCCTCATGTCCTCCCTACACCTTCTGCCACTTGAAGCTATATTCCCTGGTTCTAGAATTCTCCACCAAGGGAAACAATTTTATCCTGTCCACTCTATCTATTACCCTCATAATTTTGTACACATCAATCAAGTCACCTCTCAGCCTTCTTTGTTCTAAGGAAAATAACACCAACCTATCCAATCTCTCCTCATAGCTACACTTTTCTAACCCTGGCAATATTCTTGTAAACCTCCTCTGCACTCTCTCCAGAGCTATTACGTCCTTCCTGTAATGTGGTGACCAGAACTGCACACAATACTCCAGTTGTGGCCTCACCAGTGTTTTATACAATTCCAACATTATATCCTTACTTTTATATTCTATACCTCTGCCAATGAAGGAGAGCATTCCATATGCCTTCTTTACAACCTTGTCTACTTGAACTGCTGCCTTCAGGGACCTGTATACTTGTACACCAAGATATCTCACATCATCTACCCCTCTTCGTATATTCCCATTTATTGTGTAATCCCTGTAACTGTTTGACCTCCCTAAATGTATGATCTCACACTTCTCTGTTAAGATCCATCTGCCACTTTACCGCCCACTCTGCCAACCCATCTATATCATTTTGGAGATTATGGCTATCCACTACTCGGCCAATCTTTGTGTCATCTGCAAATTTCCCAATCATGCCCCCCACGTTCACGTCCAAATCATTAATATATAACACAAACAGCAAGGGTCCCAACACCAAGCCCTGTGGAACACCACTTAAGACAACTTTCCATTCACAAGGGCATCCATCAATGATTACCAAAACAAAAACAGAATTACCTGGAAAAACTCAGCAGGTCTGGCAGCATCGGCAGAGAAGAAAAGAGTTAACATTTCGAGTCCTCATGACCTTTCAACAGAACTGATTTTTGATGATTACCCTTTGTTTCCTGTTATAAAGCCAACCTTTTATCCAGTTTGCCATGTTACCCTGGCTCCCATGGGCTTTTACTTTCCTGACCAACCTGCCATTTGGGACCTTGTCAAATGCCTTGCTAAAATCCATGTTCACAACATCCACTGCACTACCTTCATCAACCCTTCTTGTCACTTCCTCAAAGAATTCAATCAAATTTGTGAGGCAAGGCCTTCCTTTAACAAATCTATGCTGACCATCCCTGACTAGTCTATGCCTTTCCACGTGACAGTTAATCCTGTCTCAGGATTGATTCTACTGATTTGCTCACCACCGATGTAAGACTAATTAGCCTATAATTGTTTGGCATTTCCTTTGGTCCCTTTTTAAACAATGGAACTACATTTGCATTTCTCCAGTCCTCTGGTACCTCCCCTGTATCTAGTGAACATTGGAAAATCATCCTCCAAGCATCTGCTATCTCCTCCCTGACTTCCTTCAGCAGCCTCGGAAATAATTCATCTGGCCCTGGTGACTTATCAACTTTCAAGGATTTCAACCCTTCGAGTACTTCCTCTCTCTTTATGACTAAGCCATCCAATATCTTGCAGTGTACCTCCTGGACTACTATATCTACATCTTCCCTTTCCTCTGTAAACACAGAGACAAAATATTCACTCAAACCCTTCCCACAGCCTCTGCATCTACACACAAGTTTCTATCTTCATCTCTGATAGGTCCCACTTTTTCCTTAACTAACCTTTTAGCATTAATGTATTGGTAAAACATCTTTGAGTTATCTTTAACTTTACTTGCTAATCTTTTTTCATGCCCTCTCTTTGATTTCCTTATTTCCTTTTTTACTTCATCCCTGCACTTCCTATAGTCGCCTAGGCTGTCTGCAGTACTTAGTTCTTTGTGCCTATTGTACGCTTTCATTTTCTGTTTTATCTTCCCCTGTATTCCTCTAGACAACCAGGGGGGTCTAGATTTGGCAGTACCACTCTTATTTTTGTAAGGGACATGTCTACTTTGTACAATTAGGATCTTGCTTTTTAGTGCTTCCCAAAGGTTTTCCACTGTTTTATCCTCCAGCAGTGCTGTCCAGTCTACCTCAGCCAAGTCCCTTCTCATTTCTGCAAAATTTGCCTTCTCCCAGTTCAAGACTTTACTCCTGCCTTATCTCTGTCCTTTTCCACGGTAAAGCTAAATCTAACTGAATTGTGATCACTGTCCCCGATATGGTCGCCAATTATCACTTCACTCACTTGCCCTTCTTCGTTCCCCAAGACTAGGTCTAGAATTGCACCTCCCCTCGTTGGATTTGTCACTAATTGGTTAAAAAAATTTCCTGAACACCACTGCATGAATTTTTCTCCCTCAGTGCCCCTTATATTGTTTGAATCCCAGTTGATAACAGGATAATTAAAGTCTCCTACTATTGTTCCCCTCTTGTTCTTACAAACAGAAATTTGCCCACATATTTGTTCTTTTTCCCTTTCATTATTTGAAGGTCTGTAGTATACTCCCAGTGGTGTAACTGCCCGTTTTTTTTATTTCTAAGCTCAATCCATACAGCCTTGTTTGTTGACCCATTTAGTATATCATTTCTTCTCACAGCTGGAATTGATTCTTTAACCATTAGTGCTACCCCCCTCTTTTTTTATCTCCTACTCTATTGTGTCTGAAGACTCTATAACTAGGGATATTTAGCTGCCAGTTTTGTCCCTCCTTTAGCTAGGTTTCGGTGATAGCAATGACATCCTGCTGCCATGTGTCTACCTGTGCCCTTGATTGCTGCAGGATTCCTAGCCTCTAGCTGCTTCTGTAGCCACAGTATTTATATGGCTAGTCCAGTTCAGTTTCTGGTCAATGGTAACCCCAGGATGTTGCTAGTGAGAGATTCAGCAATGGTAATGCTATTAAATGTAAAGAGATGATGGTTAGATTCTCTCTTGTTGGAGATGGTTATTACCCGGCACTTGTGTGGCGTGAAGCTGCCGTTCTTGCCAATTCACCTCTCAGCTCTATAAAATTTGTCTTCCCCAACTTAGAACTTTACCCCTGTTCTATCTTGGTCCTTTTCCATAATGATGCTAAATCTAACTATATTAAGGTCACTATCTCCAAAATGGTCCCCAAGTGCTATTTCATCCACTTGCCCAGCTTCATTTAATAAAACTAAATCTAGAATTGCGTCCCTTCTTGCTGGGCTTGTTATGTACTGACTAAAAAGTTCTCTTGAATGCATTTCAAGAATTTTGCACCCTCTGTGCCCTTCACATTGTTTGCATCTCAATTGATATTAGGGTAGTTGAAGTCCCCAGCGATTGCTGCCCTATTGTTTTTGCATTCAGAAATCTGTGTACATATTCACTCTTCCAACTCCCTTGCACTATTTG
Source organism: Carcharodon carcharias (assembly GCF_017639515.1). NCBI lineage: Eukaryota > Metazoa > Chordata > Chondrichthyes > Lamniformes > Lamnidae > Carcharodon > Carcharodon carcharias. Next base: position 40,663,759 of record NC_054470.1, read on the forward strand.
GGGGTCTATAGTACACTCCTAGCAGTGTGGCTGCCCTTTTTTATTTCTGAGCCCAACCCATATGGCCTCATCTGATGCTTCATTTAGTATATCATCCCTCCTCACAGCTGTAATTGATCCTTTAACCAATAATTCTACACCCCCATGTTTTTATCCCCCTCCCTATCCTGCCTGAAAACTCTATATCCAGGGACATTGAGCTGCCATTTTTGTCCCTCCTTAAGCCAAGTTTCTGTTATAGCGATGATATCGTGCTGCCATGTGTTTATCTGTGCCCTCAGTTCATTGGCTTTATTTACTGTGCTCCTTGAATTTACATCTATAACTTTTAACACTGCCATATTCCCTGTGCTGTACACTTTTTAACTAATGCTGCTTCTGTCTTTCAAAGTCAGACACTAATTCTCCATTTCCTGCTCTGCATTTGCCAATCTAGTTTTAAACAAGCACCCCACCCCCTGCAAACAGCACTAGCAAATCTCCCTACAAGGATATTCATCCCAGTCCTGTTCAGGTGTAGACCATCCAGCTTGTACAGGTCCCACCTTCCTCAGAAATCTGATGCCCTCTCTCCTTCAGCAGCTTTCCAGTCATGTGTTTAATCGCTCAATTCTCCTATTTCTATACTCGCACGTGGGACTGGGAGTAATCCTGAGATTAGTGCTTTAGAGGTCCTGCTTTTCAATCTCCTTCCTAGCTCCATAAAGTTTACTTTCAGGCCCTCATCCCCTTTCCTACCCATGTCATTGGTACCAACATGGACCATGACCCCCCCCCCCCCCCCCGTCTGAATAATGTCTTGCTGCTCCATGACACCCTTGACCCTGGCACCAGAGAGGCAACATACCATCCTGGAGTCATGTCTAAGGCCACAGAAACCCTTGTCTATTCTCTTAACTAATGATTCCCCTATTACTATAACTCTTCTTTCTCCCCTCCTGTACAGCAGAGCTGCCTGTGGTGCCACATGTTTGGCTCTTGCTGCACTCCTCCGAGGAACCAATACCCTCACCAGAATCCAAAATGAAAAACCGATCAGTAAGCGCGACCCCAGGGGACTCCTGCACTACCTGCCTAATTCTCTTGGGCTGCCTGGTGATCAAAAGTGAATATTCTTCCACAGCTGAGACTGTTCAGCAGAAACTCCATTGACATACTTGGAGTTGGGCCTCTGAAGTATTTCTGCCAACTCAACGCAACAGCATGAAGGTACCACCAAATACTCCAGAAATTTCACCACTCGGACATTTGATGGGGCTGCAGAACAATTGGGCAAGTTAGAGAATCCCCTTGCAAAAGGTAGCCACGGTGCAGTCACGGGTGGACACACTCACAGCCCCTTAAAATGTCTTTATTAAGGTTTGGACCAGTGTCCCTCACGGCTCAAGCTAACGCGCAGCTTTGCAGTGTGAGTTAGGAGAATGCCTGCACCTGAGCTGAAAGCACAGCATGCAATCCAGTGGCCGAAGCTGCCATCAATCGGTCAAGTGGAGGAGGTGGGGTTTCAGACAGCCATGAAGCCATCCAAGTGATGGCCAGCACTCCCTGGCATGCATTAAGGGGCCTTGAGACTTGGCCAAAAAAGGTCCTTAGGACTCATATATGCTAACCCATGTGTCTCTCTCTTTGATCCTGCAGGAGGAGAACATCAGGATCATGGAGCTTGGTGATCTAATGGTGTGCCTCATGGCTTACAGGGAGCAGAAGGAGAAGAGTGTGATGAAAGCACCCGACTTGCGAATGGGAGAAACACTGCCCTCAGGATGAAGGTGCAGCAGGGCCTCTTGCGCATGCAGCTGAAGATCCACAGAAAGCTGTTGTTCGTCGGCACCTCGCTAGACCCAGGGTCTATAGATGGCACTCGTCAATCCTGCAGATGACTAAGGACCAGTCTGCAGCCTCAGAATGCGGCAGAGACGGTACAATGAGGCTTAAGCCACAACCCTGGACTTTGTTGGAACAAATGATAGGCATTTTGAAAATGAGGTTGCAGTGCCTCAACAGGTTGTCGAAGACTGTGCATGACTTGGAAACTGGTCGGTCACATATGCTGCCTGTTGCAGGATTTGGCACCATGGGGACATGGAGGGCATCCATTGCCAGTGGCCATGAAAGTGACTGCGGTGCTCAGTTTTTACACCAGTTGCTCCTTCCAGGATTCTACAGATGACCTGTGCAGGATCTCGCAAGCTTCCACTTACAAGCGAACCCAGGAGGTCATGGATGCCATCTTCGCAAAGGCACAGATATTTGTGCATTTCGACCAGGATCAGGCAAGCCAGGAAGCAAGAGCACTGGGATTTGCACAGGTTTCTGGTTTTCCACAGGTGCAATCAACCACACTCATGTGGTGCTTTGATCTCCTTGGCAACAAGCAGTCAACAACGTCAACTGCAAAGGACTTCGCCTCGCTGAATGTTCAGCTGGTGTGCGACTGCCACAAACACATCCTACAGGTCTGTGCACAATTCCCAGGGAGTGTCCACGGCTCCTAAATCCTTAGCAGGTCTCAGGTCCCTGACATCTTCAAGGGCCCACAGAGACTGCAGGGTTGCCTGCTTGGGGACAAGGACTCCCACAGAGGTTGTTGTTGATTAATTCCATGTGGCAGCCTCAGAATGCAGCAGAGACGGTACAATGAGGCTTAAGCCACAACCCTGGACTTTGGTGGAACAAATGATAGGCATTTTGAAAATGAAGTTGCAGTGCCTCAACAGGTTTGGTGGTGCACTGCAATACAGTCCCCAATGTGTGTCATGCATCATCGTCGCTTGCTGCGTACTACACACCCTGGAGTTGGAATGTGGGGAGGACCTGGCTGAAGAGAAGATAGAGCTGCACATCACCTCTGAGGAGGATGTTGAAGGGGATGAGGGTGACGAGGTCCATGAAGGCGAGGATGCCAGCGATGAGGCCATCACACTGGCCAGACAAGGCAGGTGCACTGTGAGGCCACAATAGCTGCAGGATTTGTGGAGGGTGCTGATGAGATGCAGTGAGGACAGTCCTGACATCCTTACCTTGCATCTGTGAATGTTTGACTCCCTCCTGTGTGGCTGATGGCAGCACACATACCCTCAGTGCTCAGGCTCATATCATCGGGACACAGCAGAGGCCATAATTATTGCAAGATTCCAGGAGAATGATGATGACGACACGCCGTGAGGACACTCCATAGATCTTCACCTTGCCTCTGTGAACTTCTGATTCTGTCTGGCTGTGGGCAGTTTGCTTGTGTTCTGTGATCAGGACCATATCGTGGCAACGCAGCTGTGAAACTTTAAATGCACCTGATCAGAACCATACTGTCAACAGACAAAGATGTTGAGATGGGGGTCAAGTCCCATCTCAAAGATACTGAGAGCACAGGGAATGATGGAACTCTGGTGTTTGCCCATGTCGTTCTGGCAGTAATGATGAACACCATCAAGATGCAGGCATCACTGTGTCCAGTGAGTGTGAAGCCTGACCTTTGCTCTGAAGGTTACACAGTGCTCAGGGAAGAGGCCCTGGACTGAGACAATTACTTTTATCTTGTGCAGGATTTAAGGTTTCAATTCTGAATTACACAAACGCTGCTCCTCATAACAAGGAGCCATAGACAAGGACCGATTCTTGGGAGTTTATTTACGATAGTGAACATTATGGACAGGTGATTAACACCTGAGCCCATGCAATGCAACACTCGAAAGAGTTACATTTTAACCTTCCTAATCCTGCCAATACATCTTGGTACCCCACTTACATCCACAGTGGAGGTTGAGGCAGCTTGCTGACTGCTATGCCCTGTTGTCTGTGATGGCTTTGGCCAGCGTTCTTTGGAGGGCTGAGACCTAGAAGGCTTCAGCTGTTTTGGGTATCCTGCTGTGAGCCAAGTACACCCTCAGCCTGTGGAACTGGAGGATGGGGTCAGAGGAAGAGGGGATTTTGATTGGCCAGACATTCCCCGAGTCACCTGGGTGGATGGCCCTGGGGTGTTAAGCTGCTTGGTCCTCCTCCCTATGAATGCCCTATGGCCTCTGGCTAACTCCTTGAGGAGAAGGGGAAACTGGAGTGACACCAAGATGCTTGGCATCCATCTTGCATTGACACTGTTGGAGGCCAGCTATGGCGTCAGCGATGGAGCTCAGCCCACGCATGTCCTGGACCAAGATCTCTATAGTGGCCACCATCCTGCCAGTGTTGACCTCAATGCATTGGCATGCCAGCGCTATCACCTCAGACAGAAGGTGGATGGACTCCTCCATTAACCCTTTCAATCTAAGGAATGCACCAGACAACCCTTCCTGCTGTTCCCATGATTGTCTTTGCAGCTCCAGCAACTGATTGAGGACTGAGTCCAGAGGCTCATCATCTGACTCACTCAGCAGACTCCGTGCATCCAGGAGTCCTCCGAGTGCTGGCAACCTCTGATGTGCCTGCCTCTGTCAGCTGTGGAACAGACTGAATGCTGTTCTCCCAAGATTGTGATCCCATCTACATCTAGATGCTCTACATCTAGACCCCACTGAGGCATGTGTTACCACGCTAGTGGAGGATGTGGGTGAGTGCTGTAACAGGCCGTCAACGGTGCTGCCCTCAGGATCCTCATCTAGGTGCTCTTGGTACTGGAATCGGAGTCAGGGTTGCATAAGGGCAACGTGACAGATGTGCCTAGGAAAGAAAATGGAGGTTATTGGTGCTTGGCAGCTACATTACACACCGAACAGTGGACTCAGAGTAGCGTTGTCAGAGGGATGATGTGGTACAGGATCCTCATGTGGATGCTTGCCACCAGCCTCACCATCACTGCAGGAACGGTCCACGTCCTCTCCAGCCAGCTCCAATGCTTGACTCTCGAGTGGAATGAGGACATTAATGTCTGGCACTCCATCCCCGCTCTGGGATTTCTCCTGTTGAATGTGCTTGATCTTGTCCTGCATAAAGACTGACGGAGACAGTATGATCAGGGCGCATGCCAGGCAAAATTAGAAAGATGCCAGGCGTCTGTGTGCTGAGTGCAGCCATGGGCAGGATGAGACAATCTCCAGGGGAGCTGAGGCCAGATGGAGATGTGAGGGCATGAGTGATTATGTCCTTTGAGCTGGTAGTAAGCGAGATGCCAGTGATGGGCTTGAGTGTGTGAATTGTGAATAATGAGATGTTTGACTTACCCGGGCGGCAAAGATTAGATCATTCATCCTTTTTCTGCATTGGATGGCTGACCTCGTGTGCAGCATTGGTACTGACTACCTCTGCCACTGCCTCCCATGCCGAGTGGTGAAACTGATGGGCATCCTGCAGCCAAAGTGGGGTTAGAGGACATCATGGTGGGCCTCCATGACATCCAAGAAGCAACGCAGGGATGCATCACTGAATTTGAGAGCTGCACTCTTCTTGGCTTTTGGGGCCATGTTTTCACTGGACCAGTCTTGGACTGCAAGCATTGAGAACTGTGTGCACGGATGATGTTTAAATATGGCACCCAGAATTAGGAAGCAGCGAGGTAACAACGTGGTGGGCAAATCAGAGATTGGCCACCAGCGATCCACCGTGTTTTCCATGACTGCATAATTTGAGGCAGGAAGGGGATGATACAGCACAAAAATCCACCATTGCAGGCTGGATTCACTCTCGCTACTGCACTTTGTGCAAATCTGGGATGATTCTGTCGTGTGTATTGTGAAAAATGAATGATTTTATAAATATTTTTGGGGGAATATTGTGTTTTTTGAAAAGGCTGTGTGTATGATTTAACTAAGTTGGGCAGAGATTTATAGGAGTTAGGTTGTCTGGGTAGGTTGAAACATGAAAAGGATAGGTGTTAGGTTTGAGATACAAGTAAATAGGTTAGATTTAACATTTGCATTTTTAGGTATGTTGAAAGTTTGTTTGATATTCAAAGGGGAGTCAGATGTAACATCTGACCTGCATCTTGCAGGAAATGGGGATATTATATCTTATTGTCCCAAAAGCAAAGACAGATGGAAATATGAATGATCTTATATTTAGATGAGTTTGAGTTTCAAAGAGGTGTGAGAACAATGGAACCTGAAAGGGGTAAAAATGATATTTTAAAGTTACTGTGGAGAGCTTAGAGGAGCTATAGCTGGAACTGCTGTTTTGAGCTGTGAGATGAGCAGCTGGACCTGTTTAAGCTGGGAGCTGTTAGATCTGGGCTGGGAGGAGATGCAGTTTGAATCAACCATCCAGTCAAGCCAGAAAAGTCTTGGGCTACAAAAAGCAGTTTTATTCTGAAGTTTAGTTTTCCACAGCAGAATGGAAGTGAGTTACAGGTCATGTGCTATGCCTCTATTAAAGCTACAGCAGTTTGCCTTGGATGATTTATTATTTATAGACTTGATTTACAGACAGGTTTCTCATAAGAAACAATGAACTTTATTTACAGGGCTTCAGCACGAGTTACATGCTTCTATCAAGATCCACAAATAGACACAAACTCCTCCTGCCCCCTCCCCCACTCTAAGGTTCCCCATGCTTAGGGCTGATTCGTTCATATGGTTACATGATACTACACAGTACAATAAAAGTTAAAGCTACAATCACTACATTCCTTAAAGCTACAGTTACTACAGTGGATTTCTTATAGTTAAACATCTATAAGGGAAGGTAGCCTGGAGGGTGTTTACTTGTGGGTCTGACCAAGTGGAGAGTCTTTTGGGGGGGAATGTTTGCAAGATTAACCTTAATTGTGCAACTGTAATCTTGTGCTGAAGTTTTCTTTTATTCTTGTTAATAAAACTTTTACTGTTAAATTTTTAAAATCCCAATAGGTGTTATTGTACACCTTACTACTGAGATCGGTGTATCTCCTCGTTTTCAGAATACAAAGATGTATGGCCTGTAAACCAAGATTCCCTCTGGGATTTGTTTTGTGCAGCAATTAAGATTAGCTGTGGTCATAACAGTGTGAAAACGTGCTTCATGACTTCACTCTAATTTTAATATTATGCCCCCTCATTCCGGATTTCCCCACAAGAGGAAATATATTTGAAATCATTCATTCTTAGGATGTGGCTATTATTGGCAAGGCCAGCATATTCCCCATTCTTAGTTGCTCTGAGGTGGTGGTAGTGGCAGAGTGACCAACTGTCCTATATTTTAAAGGATTGTCCCTTATTTTGACTTTGTCTTTTTTTCCTTAAGGGACACCTTTTAGTCCTGTATTTCTGGGACAGCCTGTGGGAGACAGAACCTGGGAGTCTTGGTTGAGTGATTTGAGTGGGATTGCAAGTCTGTGAGTCAATTAGCAGAGCAATGACGACATTTCAACTCTACAAAATAAGCTGTAAGTTTTTTTGGTTGCTTTAATCACATTCCTCTTATTATCACTAGAACCCTATCTTATGTTCACCAGCACGCAGACCCCTTATCCCCTCCCAGACCTACAGTCCAAGTGTCTTGTTTTCTTTCGTAAGAGTTGGTCATCCTGATTGGTGGTGGGCCCTTTTTAGCAGTTTGACGCAACTGAGTGGTTTACTAGGCCATTTCAGAGTGCAGTTAGAAGGCAACCACCTTAATGTAGAACTGGAGTCACGTATAGATCAAATCAGGTGAGGGTTACTGGATTCCTTCCTTAAAGTCAACAATTTGGACTTTTGCAATAATCCAACAGTTTTATTTGGAGATTTTCAAAATTGAATTCAAATTCAAAAACTACAACAGTGGGATTTTAATTCACTTTTCTAATTTATTAGAAGTTCTGATGATGAGTCATATGGATCGAAACGTTAATTCTGTTGTCTTCCTCTCCACAGATGCTGCCGGACCTGCTGAGTTTTTCGAGCAATTTTTGTTTTTGTTTCTAATTTATTAGTCCTGGCTTCTGGACTCCAAGTCCAGTAACTGGTTGCTTTATTTGGGCCAATCGACACCCAAGTCTGTTGCAAGATCTGCTATTATACTGCAGATAAGTACTGTATAGGTAATTCAATTACCATCAGCAAAAAGTAATTTTTTCCTAATGTTCTCTATTGGACAGAATATGTAAGTAGTCAGAACAATGCAAAATAAAACTTAGTGCAGGTAAATGTAAAATTGGTGACATGCATATTATTCCATGAACTTTAACATAATTAAGGATGAAGTTGAAAGAGACTGAAGCTCAATGACGAAATATGTCCAATAAATGAACAGTAGCAGTTAAAGCAAATAGGAACTACATATTTTTATAAAATGTCGAATAGTCAGAGAAGTAGTGATCAAAGTTTGTAGTGCTATTATCGGACAGTATCTTAAGCAATGCGAACAACTTTGGGCAAGCGCTGTAGCGAAATGAAGTTAATGCCTAGTGCCATATGGATCAAATTACAGTATAAGGAATAATTGGAGAATCTGGATTTTCGGCATAGAAAGGAGGAATTGAATTGTAACATACCCGGTTACAGAAAGAGGAAACCTTGAATGTTAAACGGGAAGTACAACATGGGTACACAACTTCAAACTAGTACTAGGTCATAGAAATTATTTTTCACACAATGATCGACAACAGATATCCGGATCGAGTAATGATTTAAAACCTGGCAATGATTTATGAAACAACTGAATGCTAGGAAGGATAATTAGGGCGGGCCCAATGGCTTTCCGCACCTGAAATTACATAATTAATCGTAAACACTTGTCGGAGTGCGCACAAATAAAATAATTTACAGCATTTGTGATTTATTTTTTTTAAAAACTCTCCGTGATAACTTGTCTTGTCACTGGGGAGCAGAGGAAGCCCCAATATAAATGTTTCATGCAGATTGCTCGTCTCTCCGGCCTATGAGCCTTCCGGGCTGCCGTAGTGAGGCGGGTGTTGATGTTGTGACAGCGGCGCTTTGGAACGGCCGTTTGAAAGATCGAGCCCATGGCCGAGCGGGGCAGCGGCGGTGCGGCCGGAGCAAAGGTAACTCGGGGACTACTCGAGCTGCTGCCAGTTCCCGGCAGCGGTGTTGGGCGAGAGAAGCCGGCTCGGTGGCTTGGCGCATCACCCCACCCCACCCCCCCTTCCCTCTCTTCCCCTCGGCCGAGGGAGTTCCGTGGCCTTTGGGGCCGTGAGGAGGGGAGAGTCGATGTTTGGCCACCGGGCGAGATGCCGGCAGCAGAAACTCAGGCCTGTGTGACAGGCGGCGCCAAGTGTCACCAGTGAAAGGAAATAACTGGCTCAGCACTTCAAAAGCTGGGGACCATAATGGCTCTGATTGCTGTTCCAGCTTCCCCGCGGTCTGTTAAGCTGCAGCCTTTTAAAATGCCGTCAGACTAAAGAAATAAAACATTACAGATTGCAACCTTGGCAATCCTATCTTTAGTGAGAATGAAATGAAAGAATTGGTATTTACATAATACATTTTACCACCTCAGGACGTCCCAAAGCGCTTTAAAGGCAGCAGCGACGTACTGCTGAAGTGTAGTTATTCTTAAACATTGTACATTTCCCCTCAGATTTCATGCCACTTTTAGCCAAATATTGACCGATTTACCGGAGTTATAGTTACAATAACGATCAAACAAACTCATAATAGTATCACGCGATAGGAGCTGGCGAGTTAGTTAAGGATATTCGTCCAGCTTTTCTCGTCCGGCAATTCCTATGTTCCCATTACTGCAACAGAACGAGTTTCGAGTCTACATCATGTGTTCCAGGTCATTACTGACCGTCGCTCGTTTTGTTTAATACATTTCTTATTTTGCTAAAATGAAAGCGCTGTTTTATCCTAATTAAGTCGGTGTTAATTATCAGCTAGTATTAATTGTAAGCGGTCAGCATTTTATTAACTCGTATATAAAAAGATCCCTGAAAAATATAAACTCAAGAAAGCAGGAAGTGTGTTGAGGAAGAAGGAATAGATTAAAATAAATGCAGTCTCAAACTAGACAAGCGTATCATTCCTGGAAAAAAAACCCTATTCGAAGACGTTAAAATAAGATCTCTAAGAGAATTGGACAGAGTGCAGAAATCGTCTACAAAAATGAAGAAAAGCACATGCTGCAAATCTAAAAACAAAAAAGATGGAAATACACAGCAGGTTAGGCAGCTTAGTATCTGTCGCAAAATAGAAGCGAATAATTTAAGTCTTAGACTTGCAGGAGTATCAAATCTGCAGAAGAGTTTTATATGCCTTGCAAACTTCCCCTGAATATTCAAGTGCCCAGGGAAAAGTTCCTGGAATGCGGCGGCAGATTTTTTTTTAGCATATTCAGTGATTTGAAGGAAAAATTGGACATTTTACCAGTCACAGAGTCTGGAAGATGCAAAAGGTGTATTCATATTTAAACAGTAATATGGATTAACAGCAGGAGACTGAACCAATGGATAGGAAAAAAAACCCCAAAAAATGACGGTATTGATAGAAACACAACAACCTATATTTTACTTCTCCGCAGATGCTGCCAGACATGCTGAGATTTTCCAGATAGTTCTGTTTTTGTTTTGGATTTCCAGCCTCTGCAGTTTTTTGTTTTTAACCTATATTTTATAGTAGTTTAGCATTTTATAATGCCTTTAATGTAGTAAAACATTCCGAGGTGCTTCACAAAAGCAAAATTTGACACCGAGCTATGTGAGATATTAGGGCAAGTGACCAAAAGCTTGGACAAAGGTGCAGGTTTTAAGGAGAAAATAGAGGCCGTGAGGCTAAGGGAGGAAAACCCTAAGGGAGGAAAAGCCTAGTTCGCTGAAGTCCAACAAAGAAAGAGAGGCTTAGCAGTTGGGGAGACAACTGTTTACAACATGGGGGTCAGGAAGGGAAGTTGGGTAGTCAGCCTTTTAGTGAGAATGGGGTCAAGGGAGCAGGAGGTAGATCTCATGGGCAAGATGAGCTCAGAGAGGTCATGAGGAAATATAGGAGAGAAACTAGGGAAAGATGCAGGTTCAGAGTTAGTGCAGAGGGAAGCTATACTGACCCTACTACTACATTCTGTTTTACAGCCACAACTTGAATAATCCCCTGTAGCAAGGTACTCTGGTCAGTTTGCTCCCCCTCCCTGCAGTACTTGCTCTCATCCACACAGGCTGCATGGACCTTAAGCCTATTGGACAAGTGCAAGGGCTGAGGCTGTTTATGTGCTATTTTCTGGATTCCCATACCTACCTCACTTGTTGTCTCACCCTCCTGTCTGTCACCATGGACCAAATCTGAAGTACTTAACATCAGGGGTGTGACTTCTTCCTGGAACAAAAGTGGCTAGGTAACTTTTTCCCTTCCTGATGTATCCAGTGTCTGAAGCTTGGATTTCAGCTCGTCAACTCTGAGCTTAGCCATGCGGATTTTTTTCCTGAGGTTATTAGATTGATGGGATGAAGCCTGTAATACAGCCTGTGGATATGGTCCATGTATAGTGTTTAAAACTGGGCTTCATGAGCAAGAGGATACTCTGGTGTTTTGGGTTTTTATCTGTTTGAAACTGGGCATGGTATGCAGTGAGCACTTGGATCCCTACAGTAGATGTGGATTACAGCAGGGAATATTTTGGAAGTGGAAAAAGTGGTCTTGATGAAGAAGTGATATGGAAAAGAAAGCTAGCTTAGTGTGATCCAGGCTGGCAAGGTTTTGCACCAGCAGGTTTAGCTCAAGCTCGCAGGTGGGGATGTTGATGCAATTGTGGGCAGTGGCTTGGAGGTGTTGGCGGGAGCATAGCTTTGGTTTCAGCCAACATGAAGCTGGTGGAAGCTGGGACTTATTTAATTTTCATTTATATCGTCAATTGTAAACCAAAGCACTTTTCCATTTTTGGCATGCTTAATTGACTCCCTGCAGTTCTTCCAGACATGTAATCTCCATATTATCAAATGGATATTGAGTGCTGGAGAAGGTACAGAGAAAATTTACAAGGATGGCTTCAGATCTGAAGTTATACTTACCAGAAAAGGCTGAACAGGCTGGAGCTCTTTCAAAATGGAGAAAGCCGAGGGCTTGACCTATTAAGAGGTTTTTATAATTTTGAAGAGATTTAACAGGGTAGATGTAGCGAAGCAGTTTCCACTTGGCACGGTCACCAATAAATCCAATAGGGAATTCAGGAGGAACTAATTTATCCAGAGATTGATTAGAATATGGAACTCAGTACCACAAGGAGTATTTGATGTGAATAACATGCATTTAAAACAGTGCTTCCTAAACATTTTTGTCCACAGTCCACTTGGGTGGGGCAAAAGACCCTGTGAACCACTTACAGGTCCTACTCCATCCACTTTCACTTGCTGCTGCAAAAAACTCATTTGAATTAATGGGAACATATGAAAACTATAAATATTTTGATTTCTGACTCTTAAAAGGAATCAATTTATGCACATTTTTTTTATTAACTATCATATGTAAATTAATTCATGCCAGCTACAAAAAGACATTTTAACATTATAAACATTAATAGTGCGAGAGAACATTTGAAACATTCTATATGTTTTATAAAATCATCACAATCTTCTTCTGTGAAATGAATACTTATATTACTTGGATATTCATCAAATTCAACAGTAACATAAATCTTGCTTGTAAAACTATTGTCATTGCTTGTGCTTAACTCTTGCCATGCACACGGGGGTTGGTAGGGGAAGATGGAGCCAAGTCTGGTTGTGTGATGTCGCATGGATGGTGGGGATGCCGATTCTTATTTGTTCTCTTGTATGGCTTTGGCAGGGCCACATTGTGTCAGTGACTTGCATTTTGGATCAGCCTGTGGACCATCTGGAGGATCCTTGCAGATCACCAGTGGTCCATGGACCACACTTTAAATACAATCTGGATTATCATGAAAGAGAAAGGAGCAGGAAGGATATGCTGATAGGTTAGATAAAGTGGGACGGTGTGCTAGCATAGACCTGTTTGGCTGAATGGCTTCTTTCTGTCCTGTTAATTTAATTGGTGCTTGTGGAATATGCTTTGGGTTGATCTGGAATACAATAAAAGTGACATAAGTTGTTTAGGTGTAAGGCAAGCTGAAAGAGTTTTAACTTGTCAGTTTATTAGGTTGCTTTTCTGTTGGACTTGGCATCATCTTGTTTTCTCAACTGCCTTTATGCCAGACACAAACTAGGCCTTCAACCCAACTAGCTTGCAAATGTTAGCTTAAAGCCTTAGGAAAGAGGTTGATAAACACCTTTTACAATGTTTACCAAATGGGGATGAGATGATGCATTTTTTGTCCTTGTGATAAAAAATTATGCACGTCTGTTGTTTTGTTCCCCCTTTCCATACTGGCTCCAGAATATTTGGTATTTCTCAGGGACGGTCAAAGACCAAACATGACTTACAGGATCAGGAAACATCCTTTAAAGTTTCAGTCACATAATTTATTGTGAGGAATGCTGCACTTTGTCAGAGTTCAGGGGTGCATTTCATGCAGCTCAGTTACAAGTTTTACGAGTGCTCTAAAGTGGTTTTATGTTATTTCAAAATTTACTTTAAGGTTCTTTTCTGTCTAATCTGCAAGGTGAAGGTTCCTTTTTATATATTCTATTTTAAAATAAGTGAATGTATTCTAGCCGATGTAAAAGCCATATAGTTACTTTCAGAATCAAAAGCCCTGGCAGCAGGTACCTTTGGACACTGCTGGTCAAGGAATTTGTGTACAACAGAAAAAAAGTTAATATTAGTAAAAAACACTTTTTATTCTTACATGGGATGTGGACGTCGCTGGCTGGGCCAGCATTTATTGCCTATCACTAATTGCCCTTGAGAAGGTGGTGGTCAGCTGCCTCCTTGAACCACTGCAGTCCATGTGGTATAGGAACACCCACAGCACTCTTGAGAAGGGAGTTCCAGGATTTTGATCCAGCAACAGTGAAGAAACGGCAATATAGTTCCAAATCAGGATGGTGTGTGGCTGGAGGGGAACTTGTAGGTGACGGTGTTCCCATGTATCTGTTACCCTGTCCTTCTTGGATACACAGGTTTTTCCTGTTTAAAGCATGTTCTAATAGCACATTTTAATTTTAGTGCAGGTTGTAAATGAACTTGCCCAAATAGTGCTGCCTCCATTTTTGTTTTAGCATCGTTACGACACATGTTCCGAGAACCACATTGTAACTACGCTTGCTCAGCCTGTGTTTGTTTTTTTTAAATACCCCACAGCTTCGCTTGCTGTTTCTCCTGACTCTGCCCCCCCACCCCTTCGCTCCCTCCCTTCCTCCTGCTTGCCGTCTCTCCTGACCCCCTCGCTCCCTGCCGTTCACTATCTGTTCCAATTCTCATGTGGGAGAGAGGTAAGTAGTATGAAGATTTTTGGGACAGTTAAGTTCAAGGCAGGAAATAGGTATTTAATATAAAAATTATAGGCAGAGATGTAATCCACCCTTATTTTTCTTATGGGAAATTGATTTTCATTTAGCATGCCTGTTTTTAGAAGATCATTAGGAGTATTAAATGAGGGATAGCTGTACATATTGCCTTTGGGATTCCCAAAGTGCTTTACAGGCATTGAAGTGCTTTTGAATAGTGGTCACTCTTGTGATGCATTGTAATACAAAACAACAGCGCTTCAAATGTACTTCATTGACTGTAAACCACTTTGGGACATCCTGAAGGGAGCTACATTAATGTAAGTCCTTTCTAAAAGTAATGCAAGAAATGCAGCACCCAATTTGCACACAACAATCTCCCACAAGCAGCAATGTGATGATGACAAGATAATCTGCTCAACAATGTTGAGGGACAATTATTGGCTGGACCGCCAGGGAGAACACCTCTGCTCTTTTTCAAACTAGTGCCATGGAATCTTTTACATCTACCTGAGAAGGCAGACTTTGGTCTGAGAAGCTTTGGTTTAATGTCTCATCCAAACAACACCCTCAATCCTGCAGTGAAGTGCTTACCTAGATTATGTGTTCAAGTCTCTGGAGAGGGACTTGAACACATAACCTTCTGACTCAGAGGTGAGAGTGCCAGCCAGTAAATCAGAGCTGGCATTACATAGTGCTAAATAAGTAAATTAGTTCTTTGGTAACTTTTAATTAATTTGTGGGCTTTGGATGTTGCCGGCAAGATCAGCATTGATTGCTTTGCTCCTAACTAGCCTTGAGAAAGTGGTGGTGAGTCACCTTCTTGAACTGTTGCCACCCATGTGTCCAGGTACTCCCACAGTGCTGTTATTAGGCAGGAAGTTTCAGGATTTTGTCAAGTGACAATTGAAGAAATGGTGATATATTTCCAAGTTATGATGGTGTGTCACTTGGAGGGGAAGTTAGAAGTGGCAGTGTTCCTATGTTCTTGCTGCCCTTGTCTTTCTAGATGGTAGAGGTTGTGAATTTGGGAGCTGCTGTCAAAGAAGCTGCTACAGTGCATTTTGTAGCTAGCACATACTGTAGCCACGGTGCACTGGTGTTTATAGTGGATGGTGTACCAATCAAGTGAACTGCTTTGTATTGGATGGTTTCAAGCTTTTTAAGTGTTTTTTTTAGAGTTGCGCCCATCTAGGCAAGTGGAGACATGTAGATGGTGGAAAGGCTTTGGGAAATCAGGAGCTAAACTATGAAGGAGTCTACCACAGAGCTTGATGCAGTTCATTTTATTTTGCATACTGTATGTTTCTTTTTCATTTTTTGTTAATGAAATACAGCACAAAATATAATTCAATCTTTCACAGGCCTCCAGATTATCAGCTGATGTTGAACCATTTGTGCCAAAACAGCAAGCAGTAGGAGCCAAATGGCCTGAATCTTCTGCTACATTGCCGAGATATTTAACGACCTGCTATCCTTTCGTTCAAGATCCTTATGTGGACAGGTAAATATTAATTTCTAATTCTGTAGCTTGTTTGTATGACAACAGTTAAGAAAAGATGGAGCAACCTGGATTGACATTTCCAGTGTTACAGCACAGAAGAAGGTTATTTGGCCTCTCCTGTCCATGTAGGCTTTTTTCAAGACCAACTCAGCAAGTCCCTTTCCCCATAGCCCTTCAGGACAGTGCTTATCCAATTTCCTGTTGAAGGCCATGATTGAATCTGCCTTCACTACCGCAGGCCCCCCCAACCCCCCACCACTCCAGGCAGTTTCCTAACCATTCACTGTGACAAAAAAGTTTTGCCACATCGCCATGGTTCGTTTGCTTAAATTGGTGTTCCTTGGACTTTGGCTGTTATGCCAATGGGAACGGTTTCTCTCCATCTTGTCTGTTTAGACCTCTCATGATTTTGGACACCTCAATCAAACCTTTTCAACATTCTCTAAGGAGAACAACCCCAGTTTTTCCAATCTACCAATGTAACTGAAATCCCTCAAGCCTGGAACCATTGTTGTAAATCTCTTGTACACCCCTTTAAAACCTTCACATCCTGCCTGAAGTGTAATGCCCAGAATTGAATACAGTACTCCAGTTGAGATCAAACCTGAGTTTTGCAAAGGTTCAACATAACTTCCTTGTGTTTACACTCTATGCTTTTATTTATAAAGGCCAGGATCCTGTGTGCCTTTTTAACCACTTTTGCAACCTGCCCTACCACCTTCAACAAATTGTTCATATGTATCTCCAGTTCCCTCTGCTCCTGCGCCTTTTTAGAATGTACTTTTTTATTTTTTACATTGCTTTTTGTCATCCTCCAATCAAAATGTATCACCTCACACTTCTCTACATTAAATTCCATCTTCTGTGTGTCTGCCCATGGTGAGAAGCTATTAAGTGTTCGGAGAGATTTGGATGTCCTTGTATACAAATAACGCAAAGTTAGCATGCTGGTGCAATTAGGAAGGCAAGATAGTGTATTAGACTTTATTGCAAGGGCATTGGAATACGTGAGTAAGGAAGTCTTGTTGCAATTGTACAAGGCTGTGGTGAGACCATAACTGGAATACTGTGTTCTGATGAAAGGTTATGACCTGAACCATTAACTCTTTTTCAGTCGAGGCATTCAAGAGGGAATTAGATGATTATTTGAATAGAAACGATATGCAGAGGCACAGAGAAAAGGCAGGGCAAGGGCACTAGGTCATAATGCTTATTTGGAGAGCCGGTGCAGACACGATGGGCTGAATGTCCTCCTTCTGTGCCATTAAAATTCTGTGGTTCTGTTTTTCTCTCTCTGCAGATGTTGGCAAATCTGCTAAGTATTTCCAGCATTTTGTGTTTATTACTGAAATATTGTGGACAGTTTTGCTCTTCATACCTAAGGAAAGATATATTCGCCTTGGAGGTGGTACACCAAAGCCAACCCAATGGGGCTTTATGGGCGGCTACTTTTATTTCTTTTAGATTTTTATGTTCTAATGACCGAGGAGGACTGAGGGACAGAAGGGCGAAGGCCTAGAAAGAGGGAGAGGGGACCAAAAGTGAACAAACAGAAAAATTTCAGGAGAGAGAGGTTTCACCTAATGTTTTAATCTGTGGATTCTCTGTCGCAGGAGAGATCGCTGCAGGACCTACAGAATCTTAACAACTAATTAATTCAAAGAATTTGAATAAAATAGATGCAAGACTGATGAAAGTTTTCTCTATGTCACAAAGAGAAAAATGGTTAGACAATGTCCTTAAGGTAGAGGGCTGGCCTACGTTTAACTTGGTCACACACTGACTCTTAATTTCCTCACAGCAACTTAGGGAAGAGCATTTATGAAGCACTTTAGGGTGTCTCAAGTACTTTTTGGCCAATGGAGCACTTTTAAAGTCACTACTATTTTGGAAACGGAATAGCTGATTTCAGAGAGATCAAAAACGAGAGACACAGATACTAGTACAGAGACAGGTAAAGGATGATATTGTGGTGTACATGCCTTGGACCTGACACCGAGACACCCATGAGTTATACAGTAGCAGATGGAAGCGAATCTTTCTCTTTTTCCTGCAGCATAATGTACGTGTATAGGGGCTGACACTGAGACTCAGGCAATAATTTGTATTTATATAGCACCCTTAATGTAGTAAAAATTTCCCAAGATGCATCACAAGAGCATTATATAGCAAAATTTGACAGTGAGTCACATAAGGAGAAACTAGACTAGATGTCCAAAAGCTTGGTCAGAGATTGATTTTTAGGAAACAGTTGTGTTCAGTCTTGTCTATATGGGAGACACCCTGAAATCTATTGATATTTGCAGGGTTCTCTTAGCCTACCTTCTAAAAGATAGTGTCAGTGGGGAACAAAACATGCTGCAAGACATTTGATACTTCGTGGATTCTTCTCCCCCTCCCCACTCCCCTCGGTGTCTTTCTACCCCCCCTCCCCCGCCTTTTTCTGGCCATTAGGCCACTCCCTGTTCCCCCACTCCCACCTGACACCCTCTTTGACTCCCAGGGAATGGGGAAGAGGAGTGAGGGGGAAGGGGAGAAGCAGGATAAACTTTTTAATGCGGTGTCACAAAGCCATAGAGTGCATACTGGAGTCGCTAACTGAAGTTGAAATGATCTCTTAACCTAATTAGTTATTAGAAGGAATAGGGATAAATATATACGGGTATGGGGTTGGGCATATAGGATTAGGAACTACTGTTCATGTGGAGGATAAACATCACAACTGGTCAGCCCAGTGACCTGTTTCTGTGTTATAACTTCTGTGTAGTTATCTGTAGGGGACAATATGTAAAACCTAATTTGAAACTAGGGCAAGAAGAAATGCTGCTTTTCTTCCTGCTTGCCTTGTTTCTTTATTGCACATCTGTTAAAGAAGCTGCAATTGTGTTTCCAAAATGTCACCGTGTGATTTCCTATGTGACCTTCACTGAGCACATTGACTAGTGGGAACAGTTTTTGGTGCATACTGTGCTATTTATTGTACTTTTTAAATCAATTTTAGATTTATCCAAAAGTAAAATGCACAACAAGCAATACATTTACCCTTGTGGTATTGTGTCATGCGATCTGAAAGTTGTCGAGTTCATTTCCCAGTCAGCTGGGCTCAGCTGATGCCGCAATTGCTTAACTGGAGAGGGGAAAATTTAGCAAAGTTCCTGCTGCTTATTAGTCTCCATTGATCTTGGTGAAAGTGCATCTGTTGTGATGACGTTATTGGTCTTAGCAGAGATACCTGCCCCCTTCCCCTTCATGCAGCCGATAGAGTACTATATCCTCACTCATGGCATGCACATGAAGACCATATGACTAAGTTACCAGAGGGCACCCATCCTGTGTATTTAAAATGCCTTAGCAAAAGAGTGGATAAAATTTGAAATTTGAAAAAAGAAAAATCAGTTCTCCTGCACATGACCAAGATGTAGAAGCAAAAGGCCTCCAAGTAAAGTTTTTATTTTTGAAAACTATGCTGGCTCACACTTTTTACAGGATATAATTATGCAGAGATGTTTTGAATATGCTGGTTCACTGATAGATGAAATGTACCCCTTTGATAGATATTTATACAAGAGGAGAGTGACTTTTCTTGCAGTTGGTTCACAGCCATATCAGTCAATAATATGTGGTTTTTCTAATCCTTTTTAGGCAGCATTTGCACACACCAGAGAATGGCTGCAATAAACTGTCTCAGAATTTTTCAGAATTGCACACATCCTATCCAGTTGTGTCATCTCACCTGCCTGTGGATTACTCCTTGTGCTATTCATACAAACAATCATCTGATTCCTCACTGAACGAATACGCACAAACACCTTTACGCTGCGATGACATTTGCTTGTCAAAGCACAAGTATGGTAGTAGAGGTAACAAGAAAAAACAGTCTGGCCAACAGGACTCCGAGAAGGAGAAATCATTTTTGAACCAATCATCCAAGGTATGTCGTGCTGCTCTGATGTATTAGGACAGCAAGACCATTTTCCCGTATCTGTCAATTTTTTGATGTTGATCATTATTCAATGACCTCTGCTGGATTTGTGGACATGTGGATATTGATGGGGGATGATATTGTAATGACCCCTGCCTCCCATCCACCACCACCAAACCCTTCAGCTGCAAAGCCCATCAACACTCTTCAAAGTTTACAAATCAGTAATGAACATTTGGGTGAGCTGTTGGAGACTATCTGATTGTACCATCTAATTGTGACTTTAGTCATAGCACAACAGCTTGTATTTATTTATTTTTATTCATTCATGGGATCACTACCTAGGCCAGCATTTATTGCCCATCCCCAATTGCCCTGCCCTTGTTTAGAGGGCATTTAGGAGTCAACCACATTGCTGTGGGTCTGGAGTCACATGTAGGCTAGACCAGGTAAGGGTGGCAGATTTCCTTCCCTAAAGGACATTAGTGAACCAGATGGGTTTTTGCAACAATTGGCAATGGTTTCATGGTCATCATCATACTTTTTTAAAAAAGAAGTTTTATTTCACCATCATTGTGGGATTTGAACCCAGGTTCCCAGAGCATTACCCTGGGTCTCTAGAATACCAGTCTAGTGACAAATCCACTATGCCACCACCTCTCCTGCATAGTGCCTTTAAAGTAATAAAATGACCCAGCATGCTTGACAGGAGTCTTTAAAAACAAAATTTGACATTGAACTATGTTTAAAAGAAAAATGTCTAAAAACTTGGTCAAAGAGGTAGGTTTTCAGGAGCATCTTAAAGAAGGAAAGAGAGGAGAAGGGGTTTGGGGAGAGAATTCCAGAGCGTAGGGCCTTGGCAACTGATCCGTTTGGTTGAATGGTCATTGATTTGAAACGTTAACTCTGTTTTTCTCTCAACAGATACTACAAATACTAAGATCAGGCAGTGTTTTCTGTTTTTAATTGTTTTCCAGTGTCTGCAGTATTTTGTTTTTGCATTAGGCTTGGTGCAAGTTGGGACTTGAACAGCAGAATTTTAAATTGACCTAAAGTTCGGGGGGGGGGTGGTGTTGGTGGTGGTGGTATGTGGCCTGCCAGGTGTGTTTTGGAATAGTCAAATCTGGAGATGATAACAAAGGCAAGTATGGATGTGGGTTTCAGCGGCAGATGAGCTGAGGCAGGGGTGAAGTCTGGGAATGTTATGGAGATGGAAATAGGTGGTCTAAGTGATGATAGATATGCAATTGGAAGCTCGGGATCAAAAATGTCACCAAGGTTGCAAACATTTGGGTTCAGCCTTGGATATTTGCAAGGAAGCAAGTAGAATTGGTGGCTATGGAATGGAATTTGTAGGAGGGAACCAAAGATAAACCTATTGTCATCATTCATCCCCTCAAAAAAAAAACCTTGCTCCTCTGTCTTTGCAAACCATCTCCAACTTCCCTTTCTTCTCCGAATGTGTTGTTGCCTCCCAAACTCTTGCCCATCTTTCCCAGAAACCCATGTTTGGATCCTCCAATCGGATTTCTGCACCTGCCACAATACTGAAACTGCTCCTTCAAAGTGTTAAATGACATCCTATGTGAGTGTAACAAAGATAAACCATCCTTCCTCATCCTTCTTAACCCGTCTACAGCCATTGACACTGACGACCACACCATCCTCCTCTAATTTCGATTTGAAGGAGAGAGTACCAGTCCCTGAGAAGAGAGAATTGTTAACTTTATCAGCTTCCATGGGGGCCAGGAAGTGAAGTGTGGTGGTCAGAAGTATAGGATAGAGGGAGTAGAAGGTGGTTTCATGGACAAAATGAGCTTAGGGCATCAGGGGAGCTGCATCTTTCTCTCTTCTGCCAGGAGAGGGTTAGGGGAGGGAGGACCTCCAAAGGAAGGTTTACTCCTGTGGGGTAAGAGAAATGAGAAAATTTATAGAGGCAGCTGGTTGGATGGTCTTCATCTTCGCCATCAAGTCCATGAGCTCCTTGCACATGTTGGAGGTGAGACTGGAGGAGACATGAAAATATGGAGTCTTAAATCAAGCCCTGTTAGTTAATTGGCAGTGGTTATCATTGGATTCATACTTCAACAATGAGTTTAACTCCTTCAGGAAGGGGATGAAGAAAACTGATTAGAGAAAAAGATTTGAAAATGTACAAAATAGCTAATTTAAAAGCTGTGCTCAGCCAGTAGTGAACACATGCTGTTTAGCCTGTGATGTTGCTTATAAAAGTCCAAAGATGTATGTTCTGTAGCTTGATCATAACTAATTCACTGATGTTTGCAGTGTCTGTAATTTCTAGGAAGCTAGGTCCAGAAAAGAATTAAGAAACCAGGGACAAAACGTAAATGAAGTACCTGAAGCTGCAACAGGTGAACACTTACAACAGCCTGATGTATTTAGGGATAATGCAACCAAAAGTCGTAAGTATTAGTATATTTAATTTTTTGTTAAAAATTATTCTACGTTTTGAGATGTGCAGTTCTCTGCGTGTGATTTTTTTTCAAAATATTTCCAATTAGAAAGTTAAATTTCATATAGGAAATTATATAGAAGCTCGGGTATGGTTTTGGTTTAACGTGAACAGAACCTAAGCTAATGAGCATTCTTTTAACAACTATTTGAATAATTAATCTTTGTGATATATGCAGTTGTTTAGAATACTGTTATACATAACATTTAAAAGCTATATTACCACATATAGATGTAGTTCCTATTTGATTTGTTTCTGATTTGATGACCAAGCACCTGTGCGATACTGCCTCTGAAACTCAGCAATTCCGGTCAGCATTCCCCACTGACCTGAGAACAGAGTAGCAACATGAGTGTGCAAGTTCCTGAC
This sequence comes from Carcharodon carcharias, assembly GCF_017639515.1. Lineage (NCBI taxonomy): Eukaryota > Metazoa > Chordata > Chondrichthyes > Lamniformes > Lamnidae > Carcharodon > Carcharodon carcharias. Next base: position 40,686,224 of record NC_054470.1, read on the forward strand.
CCCCAGAGACACGTCAAACAATTATGAGAACCTGCCAATTATTTACCATTTGTTGCATTCTGTTGCTGTGATCCTGTCCTTGAGCTCTATCATATTGACTAGCTTCTACATTCCCGACATTGAGATTAACAAGTACATCTTTAATCTTGTACAGAGGACAAGCAGTCTAACAGATGCCAGCACAGCAAATCAAAGCCACTTCAGAAAATTCAAAATGAATTTGAGCCTCAGACTACTATCACAACTGAAGTTGCATTAAGTGATTTCCCCGTATTACAGAGCCCAGTAACAAAGCAATCTAGCTGTGACCTCAGAAATGCTCGGGTGTCCAGTAAAAGCTCCGAGCAGTCCACCAAAATACGGCCATCAGATGATGCAACAGATACGGTATGGGGAACTATACTATAAAATCAGTTTGTGCTGTAAATTAACTGTTTTAATCAAAACTTTATTTACCATGTGCGTTCTTGGCTCAACTTTGAGGCAACTCTGGTTGCATCCAAAAGGCTGTTCTATCATTAAAAACCAATTTCAGAATTTGACTCTTTTAAACTTAGTTTGGACTAACTTGGGCACGAGTCCAAGCTATTTTAAAAATGCCCTGAATTGAAATCAATCTGAAATACAGGAACCTACATCCGCTTCCACTCAATGTCTTGATTTTGAAATTCTCGTACTTTTGTTCAAATCCTTTCATTGCCTTGTGCAACAAAACCTTTACTGTATTCACCAAATGAAAATGATTATTTTGTCACATTGAACGTTAACTACTAAATGATTTAGTTAAGTTCCTGTTCACTATGCATTGCACTTCTATTGAGAGTTTTCTGTAATCTTGATTTAAAATTTGAATCTCCTGTAATCTTAGTGAAGCTTACCTGTTTTATATTACCTAGAATCTAAAAAATTTCCTCTTTTTTTTGAAAGCAATTAAAACAATATGCGTAATCAGATTTGGCATACATTGCAGATGTAACCTTTTTAATCCAAAAGGTATGGCGCAAGGAGAAAACAACTGCGTTGGGAAAAACTTACAGTAGTGATAGGAGGAGTGTAGTAGGATCATGATCATGAATCTTGTTGCCGATTCATATAAGAATACTGTATGTATCCCAGTTGCCACCAAAGTAAAACCTAGCCCCTGTGTGAGACTTGTTACTGCAATTAAGAAATTAAGAGATTTGCAATGAGGAAGCAAGAGGTCTGATTTTGAACTTCCATTTTTCAAAAAAATGAAACAAGATTAATGAGATTTTTGCTAAAATTTAAATAGCTCTGAATTTATATTTAAGGCATTGTCATCATTTCCCACTTTGAGAAATTTGTGTCAGGGAGCCTCCATGACTGAATTGCAATGCAATGAATCATTTTTGTTAAAGGATTCTTTGATCATTCTTTTTGGTCTATTCTAGATTTCTTCATTTCTGGGAGTAATTTGATTTGAATTTGATCAGATTGTGCATCTTATTATTTTAAATGTTGTTTGTATCCAGTATAATAGTTATGTTAAACGTTTTAAATTGGGAAATACTCATAATTTTGTGTCTTGTCCCTGAACTTGTCATCTAAATAAATTTTTAAAATTGATTTTGATGAATCATCAAAAGTACCTTCTCATTTATGCAGTAAAAATGTAGTCTACCTTGACTCCAAAAATGCATTGGACGTATTGCAGGAAAAGCTGCTACTTAAAATAACGAGGATTAAAGGTAAAATCTGGAAATGGTTGAGAAATTGGCTGTAAGGTAGGAAATGGCAGGCATATCAATAACATCAGCAAAACTTACATTGTATGGTGCATTAAATGTAAAATGTCCGAAGGAGCTTCACAGGGGCATTATAAAGCAAAATTGGACACTGAGTCACATATGGCAATATTAGGCCAGATGACCAAAAACTTGGTCAAAGAGGTAAGACTTTAAAGAGCATCTTAAAGGAAGAAAGAGAGGTAGAGAGTCAGAGGCTTAGGGAGGGAATTCTAGAGCTTGGGGCCTAGGCTGTTGAATGCACAGCCAATGATGTTCGAGCAATTAAAATTGGGGATGCTCAAGAGGCCAGAATGAGATGAGCGCAGTTATCTTGGAGGGTTGTGGGCTGGATGAAATTAGAGATGGAGAAGAATAAGGCCGTGAAGGGGTTTGAACAAAAGGATGAGAATTTTTAAAATCAAGACATTGCTTGACTGGGAGTGGGTGTAGGTCAACACGCACAGGTGTCATGGGTGAAATGGGACTTGGTTTAAGTAAGGACATGGGAATAGTGAAGTCCAAATGTGACAAATGCATAATGAGGGTTTCAGCAACAGATGAGCTGAGGCAGGATTGAAGTTGGGTGGTGTTTTGGAGGTGGAATTAGGTGGACTTTGTGATGATGCAGAGATGTGGTCAGAAGCTCAAAGTTTATCTTGGGGTCAAATGTGACATGAGGTTGAGAACAGTCTGCTTCAGTGTCAGACAGTTGACCAGGAGAGGAATGGAGTCAGTAGCCATCTCAGCAAGATGGCAGGTGGAATATAATGTAGGAAAATGTGAAGTTATTCACTTTGGTCGTAAGAACAAAGAATGTTTTTAAAGTGTAAAACTTGCAAATGTTGAAGTTCAAAGAGACTTGAGTGTGCTTGTACAAGAAATGCAGAAAGCTAGCTTTCAGGTGCAGCAAGCAATTAGGAAAGCAAATGGCATGTTGGTCTTTATTGCAAGGGGATTGGAGTTCAAGAATAAAGAAGTCTTGCTACAATAGTATAGGGTTTTGGTGAAACCACACCTGGAGTACTGTGCAGTTTTGGTCTCCTTACATAAGGAATGATATACTTGCATCATACAACAAAAGTTCACTAAATTGTTCCCTGGGATGAGGGGGTACGTAAATTAGGCTTGCATTCTTCTAACCTCCACAGAATGTGAGGTGATCTCATCGAAACCCTACAAAATTCTAAAGGGGCTTGATAGGGTAGAAGCTGTGAGATTGTTTCTGTTGGCTGAGGGATCTAATACACTGGTGGGTACAGTCTCAGGATGAGGGGCTAATCGTGTAAGACTGAGATGAGGGGAAATTACTTCACTCAAAGGATTGTGAATTTTTTGAATTCTCCACCCCCAGAGGTTTGCGGATGCTCAATCATTGATAAAGAGATAGATATTTGGTCTCTTAGGGAACAAAGAGTTATGGGGAATGGGTGGGAAAATGGAGTCGAAGCCCAAGATCAGCAATGATCGTATTGAATGGTGGAGTAGTCTTGATGGGTCAATATGGTCTCCTCCTGCTCCTATTTCTTATGTAGCTAGGGAATGGAGTTTGGAGTGGAGACTGAAGACAATGGCTTCAGTCTTCCCAATATTTAATTGGAGGAAATGTCTGCTTATAGTACTGAATGTTGGATAATTTAACAAGAGTTGGTGAATTGAGAGGTGGTGATGGTAATGAGATGAGGTGTCATCAGTTTCCATATGAAAACTAATGCTGTGCTTTTGGAGGATGTCGCCAAAGGGCAACATGTAGATGAGAAATAGGAGGAGGGCGAGGGTAGATCCTGGGGGACACCAGGGGTAGCAGTGTGAGCAGGAAGAGAAGCCATTGCAAATGATTCTTTGGCTACGCTTAGATAAGAATGGAACCAGATCAGTCCAGTCCTGCCCAGCTGGGTGGCAATGTCACTGCCATTCCCTGGGTTTGAACCCCTTCTCTTTCCCCCTTTCCAACCTCCCTGGTTACAGTCCCTGCCCCTGCCAGTATGCCTCTAATTCACCATTGTTCCTGGAAGACAATTGACAATTTTTTTCCTAATGTAAACTCAGATCAGGGAAACATCCTTCACAGTGCAAGAGACATTCTACTATCAAAACAACCTGTTCAATCACACACCATGGGTAATCTGTTCCATCTGCAATGCACTCACACTACTGTACACTATTATTAAACTCTCTCAACATTTAAATTATTGCAATTTAAAAAAAAAACCAAATCCTAGAGTTAGGCTCTAGATGCCTAACCCAAGTTGATTCAATCTAGTGCTCATGGAGCTTTTCACCAGCAGAGTTCAGTGCTTTTCCTACATTAAACAGTGACTACACTTTTTTTTAAAAAGTACTTCATTGGCTGTAAAGTGCTTTGGGACTGCTGGTGGTCATGAAAAGCGCTATATAAATGCAAATCTTTTCTGTACTAACATTTCTGTCCCTCCCCTTTCTAAAAGAAAGAGCCCTGTACACTGCCATGCTGGGATCAGCAACAAGGTTATGTTAACAGGAGCAGGGAGCAGCTCCCTTCTTGGGCAACTATTCCTGCGGCCCTGACAGGGATTGAATTCCCTCCTGTGACTTCTGTCCATGTTGGTCATCCATCGTTTGAAACCCCTCTTGGCCACTGTTACTGCCGGGCCCCTGGGGTAGGATGGCAGATTTGCCTATTTCAGGAACTGGTCGAATGGAGTGGCGACTATTTTCATGAACCTGGCCAAAACTACATACATAAAATCATATCTAAAATGAGGATACGTTTAAAAAGGACAGCTGATACCAGTTGCTTGGGTGTCCATAATTTACAGGTTTAAGTGTATGTTCATAAGCACAAGTTGGTGCTTTAACCAAATTTATGTGACTTTTTTCATCAGGCTCTAAAATAATATTTCTTTGAAAAGCATGTTGGGGGTGTATTATAAAGTTGGTCATAAAAGAAAGAAAATAAATAACTTGTGTTTATAGAGCTAGATTTTACAAGCCCTCCTAGGGATATGATGGGAGGCAAGGGGCCCATGAAATGGTGAGGGGAGGTGGTGGTGGGAGTGCTTGTCACTTTCCTGCCGCTACAGCATTCTGCCAATGGCGGGGAAGGCGGAGGATACCTCTCCTGCCCAGAGGCTAAATGTTCCATTTAAGTGCCCCCACTGAAGGGTCTGTTCCTGCTGCTGCTGGTATTTTACCAAGGACAGGGTGGGCCCTCCACCTCATGGGGAGACTGCCTGGTGAACCCTGGCAGCCTTCCTGCTGGCTCAGTGGTGGGGTGGCTCAAAATCAGGTATCCTGTAATGCACAGAGGGCACTCTAGTGGCAACATGATCCCCTGTCCACTCCTTTTCTTTGCCCCCCAGGCCCACGCCCATGGCCTGACTAACCCTGGCAACCTCAGACCCCACTCGCCTTGTTCTCAAGATGGCTTTTATCACTGCTTTCACTTGGCTTGGTGCAGTCGCAGCTGTGGCCACTGCTCCCAGTGGTGCTGCTGAGAGTGCTGTTGACCCTCATTATTGGTCAGTAGCTCTTGGAGGTGGGCTTTCATCCTTTAAAAGGACAGGAGCCCTGACAGCAGCTAATTAGCTGCACATAAGGCCTGAAATGTGGCTGGGGGCCCTCCAGATGGCCAGGGCAAGATTTTCAAGAATGATTCCAGGAATGAGAAACTTCAGTTACGAAGATGGATTGGAGAGGTTGGGACTGTTCTCCAAGGAGAGAACAAGGCTAAGAGGAGATTTGATAGAAATATTCAAAATCCTGAGGGGAATGGACAGAGTAGGAAGGGAGAAGCTTTAAAAAGGATCAAGAACGAGAAGGCACAGATTTAGTGATTTTGAAAAGAAGCAAATGTGACATGAGAGAGAACTTTTTCTCGCAATTGGTTCCTGTCTGGAATGCACTGCCTGGAAGTGTGGTTGGAGGCAGGTTCAATTGAGGCATTCAAGAGGGAATTAGAAGATTATTTGAATATAAACAAACAATGTGTAGGGGTATAGGGGAAAAGGCAGGGCAATTGCACTAGGTCATAATGCTCAGTTAGAGAGACGTGCAGAAACGATGGGCTGAAAAGCCTCCTTCAGTGCCGTTAAAATTCTGTGTCGGTTTTCCAGCCCGCCATCAGGGCCCCTGTTGTCCCAACAAAATTAAGCCCATCTAGTTCCTTTCAAAATGTCAAGATATTCTAAGGTGCTTCCTGGCCAATGAAATACTTTTGAAGTATACTTGCAGTTGTAATGTAGGAAAATACAGCAGGCATTTTTGCAAAGGAAGGTCCCACAACCGGGAGATTTGCTGTTTTGGTATTATTTGTTGACTGATAAAAGCTGGGGAGAACCTGAAAAACCTCTTATACCCATTGTAATTTAGAAGAATGCAAGGTGATTTTATTAAAACAGACAAGATCCTGAGGGGAGTTGACAGGTTGGATGCTGAGAAGATGTTTCCCCTTGTGGGGAATCTAGAACTAAGGGACACAGTTTAAAAATTAGGGGTCTCCCACTTAAGACTGAAATGAGGATAATTTTTTTCTGAGGGTTGCTAAGTCTGTGGAATTCTCTTTGCCAGAGAGCAGTGAAGGCTTGGTCATTGAATATATTCAAAGCTGAGTTAGATAGACTTTTGATTAACAAGAGAGTCAAGGGCCTTGGGGAGAAAAGACTGGAGAGTGGATTTGAGGCCATAATCAAATCATTCATGATATCAAATGGTGGAACAGGCTCAAGGGACTGAGTGGCCTAGTCCTGCTCTTAAGTCTTGTGTTCCTCTGCTCTTTGTAAAGTGTCTTGGATTTTGTTTTGATGTCCACAAAAGTAAAGATGAGTCCTCAGTTTAAGGTCATCCTAAAAGGATTTAAAAGGTGAACTTACAATTTTTGTTAATTTGTTAGAATGTTTATTTTTATAGTATCTTTTCTGAATGAGTTTCTCAACACTCCAAGAATACCTGACAGATATTCCCTTGAATGTTGAAGTTTCTGGTTCTATTAAGTTTGAGTCCAACTTCTTGATTGTAAATTTTACTTTGAAGTGCAGTAGAATATCATTGTAAGATACAAAATGTTTTAGACAAAATAATTAATGCTGAGCAAACTGATTTATCACTGAAAGAGACACCTGCTGTCAAAGCTTTTCATCTTGCACTCATCAGGACAGAATTGCAAGAATATCAAATCTGCACGAGTGCAATATAAATTGTCATTCCCTTTGAGATTTGGTAATCTTGCAATTATTCTGTCCTGATGAATGCAAGATGAAAAGCTTTGACAGCATGTCTCTTTGCAGCAATACTCAAGTTCTGTACTACCAAGCAATAAACTAATTTTATATTGATTTACTCTCCTCATCATCATTTGTAGCTGCAATTCATTTTTTTTATTGTCATGCTTCCATTTGTGAAGGAAATCTAACATGTTGCTCGTTGTCTAGGATGAGAGAATGGGGACAACGCAATTACCTAGATTTCCAGTTGCTTCAGAGAAATGTTCTGTCTCTGGTTCCACTACTGTCACAGGTAGGCAGATTTGCCATCCTTCTTTGTTTGTGCTTTGGATTATGTTGTGCTATTTCTAGAAATGGTTGTTCAGTAAAACATTTTCCAACATAAGTAGTCTTAGCTTCTGAGAAAACTAGGTTGAACAATAGACATATTGTCCAGATTGATGACTAGCTAGACAATTTTGTAACGAAATATTAAAAATTTAAATTGCTTCTTAAATTACCATTCTCTATTTATGATAATGTAAAATTGCAGAAAGCATTTACTGATACTAATGCCTTTTATTTAGAGTTGAATTTATTGTCAGCTAACATTAAACAGACTTACTTTTCATAACATTCAGTTACTTTCATATATTTGATTTCATTTAGCCTCCCAATGAGCATTTTGTAAAATTGTAAAACATTCAGGGAATACAGCACATTGGTTAAATAATTAAAAGGCAGGAGAAATGCTTCATATCCCAATATTGTGATGACCTACTAACTCATGAAAACAAAGGATTGTTCCCACAGCTTTTGTGTGTTCTATTCTATTAATTTAAATAATATGAATTGGCTTGGATTTGTATATTAATGTGCAGATTACGAATTCGTTCCTGTAGCACAAATGTTTCACTCCTTCCCCACCCCAACCCCCATCAAAGTGGTGGATGTTTTTAATTGCATGTCTTCATGAAATATGAAAAATACCTCCCATAGAGGTGTTACATTTGATATAAACTTCAGATGTGAGCCAATATGTGTCTGTGTTTTTGTTCTGTATGTTAATGCTATAATATAAATTGTTATTCATTTTGTTATTGCACCAGCAAGTACAGTGGCACCACCTGCATCATCTTTATCATCTACTGCCACTCCATCTGTGTTGTCGTGGGCCAGAATTGTTTCACAAGCACCTAAGAAACCGGTTCTCAGTTCAGCTCCTCCAAAGATATCTGCACATAATGTTTCGCAGGTCAGGGTGGAACCAAAAATGCTGGTTGTTTTACATTTTTAGCTTTGAGATTATTCTAATTTTTAAAGTGTCAATGTGATCAAAATGTGAAATATCAAATTATTCTGCAGAGCACTGATGGTGAAACAAAACTGAAAGAAGCAGCTGGGAAAGTGAAAAAGAAGAAAAAGAAAAAGAAGCCAAAGGAATCCAAAGATGCTTCAGAACCTAATGAGTCCAGGATAACTGTACAAGAGCTACCTCGATTTGAGGTACTTGATTTTTGTATTTAAATGTTTTAATATCATGGTTGAGGAGGGGTAAATGTGTGTTCTGAGCTTATAAATTTACTCATTATACAAGATTGAATATCAAATGTCACATTAATTGAAATATACAGTAATTAAACATTCACTAAACAGCAGTACTTGCAGTCAGTCAAACCTGGCAGCTTTATCGGAGGCCTTAAATGCCTAGTTCCAAGTTCGCTATACAGACTGTAGGCTTTCCATGAGTTTTTTCCTCTGTCCCCTATAAGTAAATCTATTTATTATTTTTCATCTCCAACTTGATTATTTTATTGATAGTTTCACACTTGTTGCTATTCTTGCTGTTCTATCAATTGAAACTTTCAATTAAATCTGTACATTCCTTTTCAACCTCCTGCTTCTGTAAAGGATGATGTAATTGCAATGTTCCCCTAAGCAGAACTTGTCAACAAATTGAAGATCACTGCAGTATGCAATATCTTTTAATGGTTTAAACTGATCATTAAGACTAGCCTTTAATTCAACAGTTAAGTGGTCACTGCATCTAAATTGACTTGTACTTCATCAGTTAACGGGCAAAAGATAAAGGCTACTCTACTACATTGTACAGTGAAATCAATATCAGTATAACATTAACAGACCTTAGGATGGTCTGATCAGCTGCTTTAGGAATATTGAAATATTTCAATTTGTCTTTAGCATCATTTGTTATTGATAAACTAGATTAAGTTTAACAAACTGTACAATAATATTCCTGCTGCAGAACTAAAATTAAGACAAATAACACATCTATCCATGGTGTGCCAACCTTTAGTGCATGTAGTGAAAGCTAAAATTCAGTACAAACAAGTTCTAGCTGACCCTGGGCTGTTGAGCTGAATTTCAGTATTGGGAAAAAAATCTATCCTGCGCCGCTCAGGGACAGCCAGCTGAAAACAATCATTGAACAAGTCATTGATTGGGTCGTATCATGAGATCCCAGATAGTAGATCTCTGAATCTGCTTTTGCAATGACTTGAGTGTTTCTATGAAAGGAGACATTCTTAATTACTTATCCCACTCTCAAGTGAGGTCTCTGCATTTATAATTTATCTTGTGATTCTTTTAGACCACAGTATTCATTAAATAATTTTCACTTTGCAAGTTACTTGTTCATGGAAGGAACAGTCCCAGCACTTAACAATGTGTGTTTTCACCTGTATTTTTGCTCCCTTCTAGTTCCACTTTTCCCCATTTCTTTACACATCTGTCCCATGTCATCTGTTCCGTTGTTTTAAAAAAATTGTTATGGAGGAAGACTTAGAATAAGCCTGCAGCAGACCAGCTGGCAGAAAAACCTGGTACAAATGATAAATACTAGTAATCATATTAAAGTATCACAGCGGATACATAGTGCTGCCACTTAAAACAGTGGCACTCCTAATATAGCCTAGGAACTATTTATAGCCCATTTTCATTTCATGGGGAATTTTAATGGAAAAGAACAGGTGAGTTAGAGCCTGGTCTGTAGACAAATTTGGGAATAAAAAGAATCACGACTGTAACCTGGTTTCAATTTACCACCTTCCTTGAGACCTTGGTTGAAACAAAGTAACCAGCTTATCAGGGCAGTTATTAGTGCAGGCAGTGAAGTCATCACTTGAGCTGATAATTGTATGCAAATTAAGTCTTTTTGACTTGAATTTCACTTTCCTTTGGATTTAACACTCTACCATGGAAACTTACCAATAGAGTATTTTACCAAATACTTATGCGTACCCTTGATGAATTACAATTTCCTCAGTTGCACTCCCTACTGCTTCTACTTGCTGTATCCTGTGCAGCTTCACCAGTGGCGGAGATAGACTGCTCGGATCTTTGCTATGACAGCTGGGGTGTTTTTGTCCTTGTGTCTCCTGGGCTTTGGGACTCTGAAGGGCCCCATTAAAGATTTTCCTGACTTGGTTATATCCTTAAACTGCTTCTTATACTATACCCAAGACCATGGTGTAACACTATGGCTTCACTACCTTGGCTACTTCAGTGGTGACAGTAGCTGGTTTCTTGTCCCAAAGCTTTGGTAAATTATGTCCTTCCTGTTCCTGTCTGTATCCTGTAGTAATTTCAGAGGATGTGTCATTAAATCCGGGTGCTGCCTTTGCACTCTCTCTATCCATGCTAAATAGGCCTGGCTCCCCCACTACATTGTGCCTTTCATAGACTTGAGGTCAGGTCTGTTGTACAGTTTGGAGATGTGAAACATATGACCTCAATGAAGCTGAAAGCAGAGAATCCGACATGCTGACTTTGCATCTGTATTTCACCCATGCAATTCCAACCTCACTTGAAAGCCATCACAACGTTGATATGTGGGGCCTTACTGTACCTTGTCATTTTTGCTGTGCTCGCACTTGTAGGACTGCATTTGTGTGCTGAGATATTGATCAAGCTGACATTCAGTACTGTTCTTTTCCTTGCATGAATTTACAACAGGGTTATCCAAATGTCTATACAGTGAAGTGGCTTTTTAGTTATTTGCCCCTGCAGATTGTTTTCCTTTTTCTGGGGGAGATGCTTGAACCCTCCCAGCAGCAGCAAAATTGAGATCTGGAGCTCACTGTAGAGAATCACAGATACTGACCTGTGATGTAGCATTTTGCAACACTGACTGGAATTGTGAAGCCTGCCAAAAATTTAGCATGTAACAAACTTAGATAGTGAGCTTCTAAGAGAAAATGTTTTCTCTCAAAATGAGCGAAGCTCCAGAGAAAATTGAAGATTAAATACCCATTGAAAATGAAACTGCAAAGAAATGTAGCACAAAATACTCTAAATTGTTTTAGAGCTGTTTTTTGAGAAAAAAAATGCATATAATAGAAAAGGACATGGTAAAATGCCAGACTGTAGGTTTGTGAAACTGATCTTAAGATTGATTTCATTTACACCTGAATGCTGGTCAGTGCATCATCTACACAATTTATATTCATAAAATGTGGATGAGCAAAGAATTGATCTAAACTCCATTAAGCCAAGCATTCACTGCTACTTAGAAGAAGCCTTGAGTTTGTAGGTGATTGCCTCATAGGGAAGATTGACATCAACCACTGAAAAGAAAAGCAATACAAATAGCTAAAATAAATTATTCGTGCATATATTACCCATTGATACCCAGCCCTAAGCAGGCATTATTAAAACGCACATTATAAAAATCTGGAAGAGTAGAATGACTAATGATTTTGAAAATGTTTCAGAGGGCTATTGCTGTACTGATTGTCCTACAACACTTTTCATGTTGTGCAAAAGGGTTTCAATACAACACTGCTGATACAGCCTTACTTGGGAACAAACAGGATGACCTCCATGAGGTGGTCTCGCATCATCTCACTTGAAAGCCAAAACGTTTTCCAAGAGTGGGCTGTCAGTTTCCATGTATAAAGAATGGCAGACGGTTCTCTCTCTAAATTGTAAGCCAAATTCTGAATGTATTACTGTAACTGTAGATTCATAACTTTGAACAGTTAGCAATTGGACTTGCTCTCAAAATAATTAGATGACAGGGTTCAACTTTTAGCATTCTCTTTAAAAAACCTATCAATAATGTCAAGAATTCTGGCAATTCACTTGCACGTTAAAGTTTCCTTCTTCCTTTTGCTGCACCAAAACATTTTTCAAGTGCTCTTGATATTATGGTGCGTACAGGGATTATGATTAAGTCCATTTCATACTGTACAATTTGCTTAAATTATCCACATGACAACACAGTAATTACAATTTGCTTATCTTATCAACTCGAGGTTTAATCAAGTAAAAGTTATCTTCAAAAAGAAGCCCGTCTTCTCCAGGGCAATTAGGAATGGACAGCAAATGTTGTCCTAGCCAGCAATATTCATGTCGCATGGAAGAATTAAAAAGTCCAAGTCACTCAACTTGCCTAGTTTTCCCAGTTGCTGACTTTCATAAATGGTGCATTAACAAGGTGTAGAGGATACTATGAAATGATAGAAGACTGGAATCTGTGTGAATATCCACTGGTTTGGGGTTTTGAAATATTACAGTTAGGAAATATCATTTTGACTATTATTATGGCAGACTTTTAAGCATATTAACACCTTTTGTAATGAAATCTAAATGCCGCTTTGCCTGGGCCACTTTGAAAGTTAACAGAGATTGCAATAAATAATAAAGAAAATGAAAAAGCAAACTAAAGACAATTGATCATCTTTACATTTTATAATTCAGCATTCTATAAATTTGGGTTAACTATTTTAGAATCATTCTTTCTTGACTTTGCAAAGGTCTCTTGATCCTGCTAAATCAGAGCACAGAAACAAAATTTATATTCAAATCAAGATTAAATGCTTTATAACATAATTTGCTTGTAAAAGCTCAGTGTTGTATTGTATCAAGAAAGTCATTTGATAGACCAGATTTAGCAGTTGTAATAATGGTGAAACTGGCAGCATTACAACAATGAAACTGACTGTAACTTGTGGTATCCATTTATGCACAGTTAAACGCAGGAATCCAGAAGTTGCTACTGGTGATTCCTTGCTCCTCCATTAAGTGTATTGTTGACGTCCTATGGACACCAATCTTTACCAATCACTGAAATAACAAGAACTTTTCCTTTTTTACTCTGTAAAATCGTATTTGAAAAGCTCCGGATAAAGTTCCACCTTGTGGGTTTTTAATAGTGTACCAAGTCATTCTATGGGCGGAATCTTGCGCCATCCCCATTGGCGAGTTTGGTGGTGGGTGATGCATTTACTTAGGTGGCAGATGGGGACCCTGCCGCTTTCCCGGCTCCACCCCAACAAAGTCTGTGGTAGCAAGGTCTGTCTACAGTGGTGGGTGGGGGGGATTCAAAGGCATTCCGTGCCTGATCAAGGGTCCCAGCATCAGGAAGGGGGAAGTGGAGACACTATTACTATTAACCTCTTTTTGATGGCGATGGTTGGCTTATTGAAGCACTAGAAAGGTGCCAGGTTCTCCAAAAATTATCTTGGGTGCTTTAGCATTCCCTACGCCACGTATGCACAAAAAGAAACTCTCTTTGGTGTTTGCTGTGGACCTAAAAGTAGTTCTCCTTATTTTAGTGCCATTTTTTTTGCTGAACTTCAGCTTGCAAGACACAATCACTATTGGTTAATAGGAGGCATTGTTCTGTACCTTTCCAGGAAATGGAAGCAGCAGCATTTTGCATAAATTTTCAAAGCAGTGAGTCCTTGTCCTCTGCTTCAAGCAGGGAAAAGGATGATATCAGTAATTTTATACAGTTATGTGCTGGGAATTCACAGTTTACTTGAAAAGAAATTTTAAAGTGTTTAAAGTAGCGCACAAAAAGAGAACAGTCATGATAATCTTGTGCTTTGCTATTGTTCTGCTTATGATTAAGGCTGCAAGTCTAGGGGCAATGGCTCATTTTTGTCAATGATAAGTTTTCATTTGATATACACGAGCCTGTAATTGGCTTCTGTGTTTTACATAATTCATTATCCAATCAATATTTGCCATTGTATCAAAGAATATTTACATGTAAGTTTGTGAGATCCTAATTAGTTCCTCTTGCCTTTGTAGGATGATGAAGAGTTTCCAGATCTGGCATCTGCAATAAGCAGTTCTGACAAAGCCAACAGTGCTGGGCAAGACCAGTTCTTTTCCTACAAACAGGTTACCAAAAGACAATTAAAGGCAAGAAAAACTTTGAGGACTGAAGTAAAATTTATGTATTAAGATACCCATTAAGACTACTATTCAGTTTACTGACATATTGGAAAATGAATGTTATTTGATTTTAGTGGAGTAAACCACTAGGTTCTCAATTAATGTGATCATTGCCCAACTAGGTTGCTAGCAAGGTAACTTTAGGTCTGTGGCATATTGCATGTTTTCCAAGCAATGTTTTTTTAGCTTTATTAATATCTACATTTTTTTTCAATTCAATGTTAAAACTAGCATTTCTAATAATCTCATGAATTGTGGCTTTTGCTGCAATTCATAACTAAAACATCCAATTAAATAAAATCTTAAGAGTTAAACTTTCACAGTCTTTGAATAGTTGTGCCTTTGTTTACAATTAGAACCATTTGGAAAATGTCAAATTCAAATGAGCATTGGGAAAGGGCAGAGGAATGGGACTATTTGGACAGCTCTTTCAAAGAGAGCTGGTACAGGTGTTTAGGGCCAAATCTCCCTCCCTAGGCTGTAAAATCATGGGATGGAAATTCCAGTTCCATTTTCTCCCATTTGATTTTAAAGGAAGGAAACTTGTGGACTGGCAAGGGCAAACACAAAATCTCTACCCCTGTAATTCTAATTAGTCCTATTATTTCAAACTTACTTACTGTAATTATGAGAGTCCTTTGCAGGAGTCTTTCCTGAGTACTGTTGAACATTGATTGCAAAGTTATACTTAGTTCAAAGTAATGTCAACTGATAAGTTATATTGCTTGTAACAAAACTGTGTACACTATAATGTCTCAGAGTTTGCTGTAGCAGTGCCTTTTGTGGCGTACCCCATTAGTCTTGCCCTTCAACTCAACTTTTGTCCTGTAAGTGCAAGCCTATGATGCCATGTCAACTGTGTGAATGATGTGATCAATAGTCTATTTCCTTAAACAATGAGATTTAAGGATTGAGAATTTTTAAAAAAAATGATCAAGAAGGAAGTGAGCTGAATTGGAGCCAGGCCAGGTACAGAAAGAAAAAGAAAGAAAGATTAGTTTAGGTGTAAGAGAGAAAAGAGACAGAAAGGTAAAGTAAACTTCCAGCACCACTTTGGCCTTGAGTTAACAGCTTAACTTTAAAGGGCTATGCTACTTAAAAGGTAAATAGCTGTACATATGGCTAATATTATTTGTGCTTTTTATAAAGGTACAAAGTAGATTTCAAATGTTTACCAAATTTAACCCAGGAAAGGGAGCCAGGAGGGAAAGAATAACGGGTGTCAAGTCAATTAAGTTTGTGGGCAAGGAATGGTGCAGCACAGCACCTTTTTTGGGTTGGCAAATTGGAATTACTGCTGCATGAAGTGGACATGAAGAGGTTTGCCTTGCTTTGTACTCCAGGGCACGTTTTCCCAGGACTCTTGGACTAACTATTTGGACGGTACCTGAGGCAGAATTTGACAGGATTTTACGTTCCCCCCGGCCCCGAAGTCGATGTACATTTGAACGGCTCACCGCATTTTGTGGTCCCGCCCCCACTGTGACGGGACCGTAAAATTCCACCCATGTTTAATATGCCACTCTACTCTTGAGAATCCTGCCATCCAGACAAAGTGCTGTGGTCTGTGAGGTGATGCCTCCTTTCTACAGAGAAAGTAATGTGTTGCTCATTACAAACAAGGCCTCTGTCACTTGTTTGATGCATTTGTGGATAGCTGAGTGACACATTAAGAAGCATAGGTCATAAGTGTGATTCAGAAGCACCTGGTGGTGTAGGAGCTATTCACATGGTGAAATTTGCCTGCAAGTTGGTCTCTAGGACATGGCATAGTTATGTGGCAACCTCTTTTTATGCAATTGAAATGATACAAACCTGTTTCTTCTGACTTGCCCAGCCAGGAAGGACTGTTAGGGAAAATGCAAGTACTGTGATAAGAGCTGTTGCATACATGTCTTGTATAGTTACCTCAATACTACTCATCTCCTCCAGAATTGTTCTTCCTCCTTCAAGTATTGGAGCAGCATTGGAACACCCCCAAGGAATTCCCATCCTGTTCATTTTGGTTGTGGCAAATGAAACGGCAGCTAGAACCAAAACTGTTGTAAGAAATACATATAGAATAAGAGCTGTACAATTTAAAAAAAAAGACTTAAACCGCCATAAAAATCAATGCATCATTTAAATGCAGTTAAAGCCATGTAGTAGCATGGTTTAAAAAAAACAATTACTGCCAACAATAAATGACACAGGGATGAGGGACTTCAGTTATCTGGAGATGCTGGTGTTTGGAGCCTTAGAGCAGAGGATATTGGGAGGAGTAAAAGCAAAATACTGTGGATGTTGAAAATCTGAAAGAAAAACAAAATGCTGGAAAAACTCAGCAGGTCTGACAGCATCTGTGGAGAGCAAAACAGAGTTGACGTTTTGAGTCTGTATGACCCTTCTTCAGAGCTGCTGTCAGACTTGCTGAGTTTTCCCAGCATTTTCTGTTTTTCTTTCTAATATTCAGAGGAGATTTGATGGAGGTGTTCAAAATAGGCAGTTTTTATAGAATAAATAGGGAAAACCTTTTTCCTGTGACTGGAGAGTCAGTATCTAGAGTACAAATTTAAAGTAATTGGAACAAGACCCAGAGGTGACATGAAGAAAAAAAGAGTGATTTATAATCTAGAATACACTGCCTGAAAGGGTGATGGAAGTAAATCCAATAAGTCGCTTTTATCAGAGAATTTGATTTTAAAAAAAACTTTACAGGGCTATGGGAGAAGAGCAAAGGGAGTAAGATTAATTGTTAACTCTACCAAAGGCACAGCTATGATGGGCCAAACGATCTCCTGTGCTGTATAATTCTATGATAATGAAAAGAGATGGCTTTAAGAAGTTGACTTCTACAGGCTAGAATATTAATACACTGTTGCACCCGTTTTAGTTGGATGACTGTACTGTTGGCAAAGAGGTAGCAAGTAAGCCATTGCATCTGGTGTTTGAATATTTTTAAATGGTTCACATGCTTTATAATGGTAATCAACATAATCTTTTTTTAAAAAAGCATTTTTTTGGCCACGAACCACAGGCTGCTGGCAATCTTGTGTGCTCATCTCTAGTGAAGCTCCATGCCAAGTTCAGAACATTATTAAATCAGGGCTTGTATACATGTCCATTTTGTAAATAGTAACTAAAATAATTAATTAAACTGAAGGTTTGGTAATTTATCAGGGCAGTCTATAAAACTGGGAAACCCAGATTCAATTTTTTTCAATAGTTCTAATTTGGACTCTTTGAGTGGGTAAGTTGCAAATCTTGTCTAGAGCTTTGGGTGTAGCAGTAAGCAGAGACAAGGTGCCTATCAAATGCAGATGTTCTGTATTCAGTTCCAGTTCAGTTCATTACTTGTGCAGGCTTGGTTTTAAGTAGGAATGACAGGAGGAGTGGGAATTTACTATCAGCTTGAAGTTTAAAACATTAATGTACTTTTTTTAAAAAATCACATAGGATGGAATGTAAACCTTCCCCTGTGGTGAATTTGGTGGTGGGCATGGGGGGTGCATTTCATCAGGCTGGAGGAAGGTGGTGGAGATCTCCGCTGCCTTCCTGTCTCCACCCTGATTAATCATGGACGGCCTTCCAGCCCTGCCACCAATTGAGACCATAAAGTGGGCAATTAATATGCACTTAAGAGCCTCATTCAGCTGCTACTGGTATTAACCTAGCAGCAGAAGGGGTGCTCGCCATGCAAAAAACATGAAGCAAACCTGTACAAGGTTGCTTGTAGGCTCCAAGGGTCAGAAGTGGGGATGGCCCTTGTTCAAAGGCACTCAATACTGAGTCTCTCTATCAAGTCTCGGGAAGAGGTTGGCCTGCTCAGAATTACCCCCTTGCTTCCATCCGCCCTCGCACCATCGCTCAACTTGTGGCCTGGGATCCAGCAACGATCCTAGACTTCAGGTGAGTGTCATATCTGTAGCTTCCGCCACCCTTCTGGTGGCACTGCCATTCAGTCGAGTGCCAGCCTATGATTGGCTGGCAGCTCTCAGCAGTTCTGGTTAAAGTTGTGCTGCTGTCTAATTTGTGGGCCTTCCCTAAAAGAGGCTACTAGGAGCTTTCACCAGCACTGTAGCTGGCGGGCAAGACCCCTGTTGCTTCTATTAAATACTGTCCACAATGGTTGAACATCATAACTGCATTATATAACAATCCAGTATAATTTTTTCATCTGTTTTTAAGGATGATTCTGAACAGTGTAGGATAAATTATCTTGCTTCCCATCCCAGCAGGATCTTTATTTTTCAATGGTCATCAGCCTCCTAGTAAGGAAAGACTTGTAAACCGTCTTTGTGACTGAAAAGTGCAGCTTCTGCTATTACATCGATAATACTACACTGAAATTCTAAGCTTAGGAAATGTAGCATAACTGGATGCCATTTTGATTTTTTTTAAATTTGCAAGTAACTATGTTGATTATTCAATTCTTTCCACTTGCCAGAATTCTAGATAACCCTAAATATTTGTTTATAGTTGACCTTGAATGCTTTTAAGTGTTGATGCATTTTGTCAGTTAAGCGCACATAATGTGATACTGAGAAAAGCGTGGGCTGTTTTGTCATTCACTGTTCAATCTACCAATTGTAATCTTAAAATATTACTTAAGATTTTCATGAGTGGCCTAAAGCCCTTTCATTTTAAATAATTGTTATAGAGCTATAAATTTACTTTCCTAAATATAGTAATTTACCAAGAAATGACGTTAGCTCTGTAAAACATGATTTTTAAAAATTTAAGTGAAGGATGGCAGGTTTTCTCTTGTTATAGATTTGCCTTGGTCATTTAGAACTGGTAGCTACAGCAAAGTGCGTGCTACAGGAAGACTAAAAATAAATAGCCCTTTGGAAGTACAGAACTTGAATATTTCTGAAAAAAGAGATGTCAAAGCTTTTTGTCTTGTACTGATCAGGACACTTTGCAAGAATATCAATATAAGGGGAAAACAACAATTTATATTATGTGAAGAGAGTGCTGATTGGTAGAGGCAGTGCCATGGAGAATGCACCAGTGATGGTGACTGACAGTTAACTGCCAAACATTTTGAAATTTAAACCAGACAGCATGACCCTGATTGTTCAAGACATTGCCCTGAGGAATGAGTCAGAGAATGGCTGTTGCTCATTTTGTTTAGCTGAAATGGGCGCTTGTTCTTTCTGTCTGCAAAGAACAAGAGCCCTGTGTATTAGTATATGTAGCTTCTAGTACATGCAAATGCACCACACTGCAAGCCCGACTAACGATCTTAAATTGGTTGTCAGCATACTTAGCACACTGAAGATTATTTAGCAAATGTCCAATCGTGGAATCACATCTAATGTTGGACAATATTTTGAATTTTGCAAGCACGGGCTGGTTGGACACAGTGTGTATCTTGCCCGTTGCAAACAGCAGCTGGGACATGCTTTTTGATACAATCTGCCAGACTTTAGGGCTTACAGCCTACATACCTAGCATCACACTGGCACTGAAATTCATATACTACATTACTCATTTGTGTGATAGGTAGAACGTTTTTTGGCTTGATGGCAGCATCCTGCTAGTGGTGAATACCACTCGTGTTGCTACTGCATAGTAGTAGCGAGAAACGGCTAGCTTCACCAGTTGCTCAAATTTTTGAGATACCTTGCCCTTCCATGGTAATCTGAGGTAGATTGAGCACTTTTCAAGGCCGAAAGTGACTGCCTTAGGCCCATTCATGAGTTTGCGTGATATACAGCAAAAAAATGCCTTGGTCAGGGTAGCCGTTATCCTGCAGGATGCCTTTGATATGCCCTATTTCAGCATAAACCTTACATGGTGAGCAAATGGATCAGGCCCTATTTACAAGGATGCCGATAAGACCAATCTTTGTCATGTAGAACTGTAAGAAGCCCAACGTGTATTTTGACCAGTGAAGGTAGGCTTGTGGTGGACCATGGTAGAGAAACCCCTGGCAGATTTCTCAACTGGTACATCAAGGAAGGGGAGTTCATTTGACTGCTCCATTTCAAAGTTGAATTTGAGTGCAGGAAGGAGCCCATTAAGACATGCAAGGAAATTATTACGTGCAGCTGCGGATTTAAATATAACAAACGTATCATCCACATATCGGAAACATGCAAGCAGTAGAAAGTTACATGCCATTCCATTGAAGACACGTTTCTCGTGGAACCCAACAAAGATGTTTGCGAAAGCTGGGCCAAGAGGAGATCCCAAGATAACGCCACCTATTTGGGCATTAAAACTGAACTCAACTGCTTGAGTTGTCAAATTCCTAAGTCCAATGAATCCTATTTAATGCAATGGTGATGTATCTAGATTGCCAAAATATAGTGCTGCAGCGCAAATATCTATGGCTTCCTTAAGTGGAACATTAGAACATAGGCTAGCCTGTTTGTTATGACACAGCAGTTGGTAAAGGCTGAGTTGTTTCAATCCCGGGGGAAACTTGAACAACTGTCATAACATATATTTCAATTGGTATGTTTGAGATGCAGCTCTGAATTCGGGAATAAGACCGCCGAGCCTCGAGGGTTTTTTTTATAAAATGAAATTAAACTTTTATTAATTTAACAACAAATTAAACACATACGCATGTCGACAGATTACTACCATAATAACTTCTAAACAAATCCCCATATTAATTACTCCCAGGTAAAGCTTCACCAAGGCAACAATAACCCATAGACTTTAAACAGACACCAGGCAAAGCACATTTGACCTTAACAAATTCAAATTTGATATCCCTTGCAATTTGGTTCCTTTGCAGACACAGTTGTAGGCTTACAAGCTGGTTAGATTAATATCTTAAACGCCTCTGACTTACACACACAAACTCTTCTCTGTTTATACCTAGCTTTTCCTTTTGAATGTAAATTTTCCACTATATTACTACGTTTTTAAATTTTACTTCTAACAATATCCTTTCATTCCACCAATTTTATTAGTAAGCTGAAAAAAAAGATAAACACATTGCTTGGTGTCTTCTAACTAGGTGCAAGATTTCACCCATTCTTTTGAATGGTTTATTTAAAAATGCAAATTGCCCCCTTGACACCTATGCTTCTGAGCTTCCCCGAGTTTATCTGATTACCATTTCAAAACTACTTTCTATATATCAAAACATCCAGACCAGCTGACTTTAGTCAAATTAAGACACACACAGACCCCACTACAATTCCAATATAAAAATAATTTCCAATAACATTATAGACATTAATATCTCTTCAAGACATATTCACCAATGTTCTACTTAAGGAAGCCATAGATATTTATGCTGCAGCACTATATCATGGCAATCCAGATGTGCCGCCATTGCATGAATCAGCATTCACTGAGCTTATGAACTTGGCAACTTGCGCAGTTGAGTTCAGTTTTAATGGCACCATGCATGTCCAAATAGATGGTGTTGCTAAGGGATCCTCTCTAGGCCCAGCTGTCCCAAATATCTTTGTTGGGTCCCATGAGAGACGTGTTTTCATTTGGAGTGACGTGTAATTTCCTACCCCTCGCATATTTCCGATCTGTGGATGATACATTCACAATATTTAAATCTGCAGCTGCATGTAATAATAATTTATGTCTTAATGGGCTCTATCTTGGGCTCAAATTCACCTTTGAAATGGAGCAGTCAAATGAACTCCCATTTCTTGACGTACTAGTTGAAAAATCTGCCAGGGAGTTCTCTGCCATGGTCTACCGCAAGCCTACCTTCTCTGGTCACCAAATGCGTTGGGATTTTTACAGTTCCACATGCCATAAGATTGGTCTTTATTGGCAACTTTGTATCCATTTGCTCGTCATGCAAGCTTGCTGCTGAAGTAGGGTGCATCAGAGGCATCCTGTGGGATAGTGGCTACCCTGATCAGATCATTATGCGCTGTATATCACGCAAACTTATGAATGGGCTTAAGGCCGTCACCTTCAGCGCTGAAAAGTGCCCAGTCTACCTCAGATTACCCTGGAAAGACAGTCTCTCAAAAATTTGAGCAACAGGTGAAGCTAGCTGTTTCACACTGCTACAATGCAGTAGCAACGTGAGTGGTATTCGCCACTAACAGGATGCTGTTGTCAAGCCAAAAAGACATTCTGCCTATTGCACAAATGAGTAATGTGATCTATGAATGTCAGTGCCATTGTGATGCTAGGTATGTAGGCTGTATGTCCCAAAGATTGGCAGATTGTATTGAACAACATGTCTCAGCCGCCGTTCGCAATGGGCAAGGTATAGACCAAACCCAACCAGCCTGTGCTCGCAAAACTTAAAACCATGTCTAACGTTAGATGCAATTCCGTGATTGGACAACACTTGATAAATAATCCTCAGTGTGCTAAGAACATTGACAACGAATTTATCAGTTGGGCTCGCAGTGTGGTGCATTTGCATATACTGGAAGCTACAAATATTAATACACAGGGCCCTGTTCTTTGCAGTCGGAACATGTACACACGTTGCTCTTGTTTCAGCCAAACAAAATAAGTGACAGCCATTCGCAGACTCATTGGTCAAGCTGCCTGGTTTAAAATTCAAACAATGCATGGCAGTTAACTGTCAGTCACCATCACTGGTGCATTCTCCATGGCAACGCCTCTACCAATAAGAGTCCACTTGCCAACCAATCAGCACTCTCTGCACATAGTGTAAGTTGTTGCTTTCCTCTTATGAGGACAATTCGCAAGAATACCAATATGAGTGTAAGACAAAGCTTCAACATGCCTGTTTTTTTTTTCAGCAATACTAGAGTGAAAATAAGTGTCTCATCTTGAACTAAACCTGCTGGTTGGAGAAATTCACAGTTGGTCTTTGGATGTAGATTTTGTTGTTATCTCTAATGATATCAACCTACAATATTTGTAAAAGGCTTTATTTTCTTACTGAGTTAATTTTCAAAGTGCCCCTGCCCCTCCACCCACCAATGGGTTTAATCATTTTTTAAAAAAATATGCAGTTTGGAGAGTTCTTCAGAGAACATGAACTAATTGGATGAAGACAAAACTGAGCACAAATTATGCACTTCTGATGAGCATACAATTAAAATACTGTACTTTTCCCTGGCTCGTTTGTGATGAACAATACTAGAATATGTTGGGGAAATTATTATACTGAATCAGTTTTATGCAAGCTATATCCTGGGGTCTTTGACATCAACAAGCAATAGTTTTTCCTCTATACATTTGATGCCAGCTAAGTGTAAATTGTAGTTACTTCTCACGTGGCTCTTTTTGTTTTGTTTGGGTACAGTACGTAATAAATGACAAGAGTATGCAAACTTTTTATTGCTCAATATAACCTATTGCAGTCATAGAAGATTAAAAAATATATTGTTATTGCAACTTATTTGTAAAATATTGAGCATTCTTGTTTATCTCTTCAGCCATCAGTGGATGAAGATCTAGTTTTAAGTGTGGCCAACTCCCATGCTATTGGTGGTGAACAGATCTCTTTGGAGCTAGACCAGAAACCAGTCCAAATTTTGAGAAAAGAATCATTTCAAGAATATGTATCCAGTAGTCCACAGAAGAAAGCTGTGGTTTGTACAGAACTCTTGACTGCTTTTCACTTGAATAACATTCCTGTGTAATGTGAAGAACACACGAAGGATAGCCAAGAGCGTTTAACTTATGGTTTTGATCAGGAAAGAATTTATCCTCTGAGCCACAAAATACCACCAAATCATTTCAGATATAGTTGATATCAAATAAATGTGTTTCTGCTCTGTTTGAGGGTTGTTCTACATTATATAATACATAAAATATAACTCAGCGTCATGAGCTACAGTAATATTTTAAAGAATGCATTAAACAGAAACAGAGGCCCCAATATTTAGCGGAGTGGGTGAGACCGAAAAATTCGAAAAGGCCAGGGGCATAGAGTTGCTGCCAAACTTGACAGCAAGGTCTCATTTAACACTTTTTTTTATTTCTCTCTCCTGACAGCCAGCTGAACTGAACAGAAGTAGGCTATTCAGCCTGTCGAGCCTATTCCGCCATTCAGTTAGATCATGGCTGGTCATCTATCTCAATGCTGCTATCTTCATATCCCTTGATGTCATTAGTCTCCAGAAATCTCTCAATTTCTGTCTTGAGCATACTCAATGATTGAGCTTCCACAGTCCTTTGGGGTGGAGAATTCCAAAGCTTCACCACACTCCTGAGTGAAGAAATTCCTCCTCATCTCAGTCTTAAATGGCCTACCCATTATTCTGAGTTTATGTCCCCAGTGTCTAGACTCACCAGCCAGGGGAAACATCCTATCTACATCCACCCTGTCACACCCTGTAAGAATTTTAAGTTTCAAGAGATAATCTCACAAAACTCTAGAGAATACAGGCGCAGTTTCCTCAATCTCTCCTGATAAAACAATCCTGTAATCCCAGAGATTAGTTTGGTGAACCTCCATTGCACTCCCTCTTTGGCAAGTATAACCTTCTTTGGATAATGAGACCAAAACTGTACACGATACTCCAGGTGCAGTCTCAGCAAGACTCTGTACAGTTGTAGCAAGATATCTTTGCTTTTGTATTCACATCCCCTTGTGATGAAGGCCAACATACTATTTGCCTTCCTTATTGATTGTTGCACCAGCATGCTAGCTTTTAGTGACTCACAAACAAGGACACCCAGGTCTTCCTAACCTTTCACCATTTAAGAAATATTCCGTCTTTCTGTTTTTTTTCTACCAAGTAGATAACTTCACATTTATTCACATTATATTCCATCTGCCATGTTCTTACCCATTCACTTAGCCTTTCCAAGTCTGTTTGAAGCATCCTTATATCCTCCTCACAATTTACATTCTCACCTAGTTTTGTGTCATCAGCAAATTTGGAAATATAACAATTTGTCCCACATCCAAATCATTTACCTAGATTGTGAATAGCTGTGGACCTAGCACTGATCCTTGCGGTACCCCACTAGTAACAGCCTGCCATCCTGAGAATGACTTGTTTGTATTCCTACTCTCTGCTTTGTGTCTGTTAACTAATTCTCAATCCATATGCTCAAATTTTGTTTACTGACCTCTGTGGGACCTTATCAAAAGCCTTCTGAAAATCCAAATAATCCACATCTGGTTCTCCTTTATCTACAAGTAACATCCTCAAAAAGTCCTACAGGTTTGTCAAACATGATTTCCCTTTCATAAATCCATGTTGATTTTGCCCAATTTTACCATTACTTTCTAAGTGTTCAGTTATCACATCCTCTATGATAGATTCTAACATTATTATGCCCTCTGGTTCTAGACTCACCAGCCTATTACTGATGTCAAACTAACAGACCTGTAGCTCTCCTCCCCCCTTAAGTAGTGGGGTTACTTTTGCTACTTCCCAGTCTGCAGGAACATTTAGAAAATCTATAGAATTTGGAAAGATAAGCACCAATGCATTCACTGTCTCTCTATGGCTGCAAACCTTCAACACTCTGGGATGTAACTCATCTGGCCCAGGGGATTTATCAGCCTTCAATCCAGTTAATTTTTCAAGTACTACTTCTTTACTAATAATTTCTTTGAGTGCCTCAGTTTCACAAGTCCTTTGGTTGCCTAGTATTTCTGGGAGATTTTCTCTATCTTCTTCCATGAGGACAGACACAAAGTAAGTGTTTAGCTTCTCCACCACTTCCCTGTTCTTCACTATAAATTTGCTGTCTCCACCTGTAATAGGCCCACATTTTTCCTAGATAATCTTTTCCTTTTCACATACCTAAAGAAACTTTTACAGTCCGTGTCTTTGTTTCTTGCAAGCTTGCATTCATATTCTATTTTCTCTTTCACTATCAGTTTCTTGGTCATCCTTTGCTGGGTTCCAAATTGCTCCCAATCCTCAGGCTTACCACTTTTTCTGGAATCCTTATAAGCCACTTCCTTTGATCTAATGCAATCTTTAACTTCTTGCGGCGGGGAACCTTGCAATCATGAGGCCAGAGAGGGTCAGCAATTGAGAGGACATTGGAGGGGTGGTGGGCGACAGAAGGCTCCCTTTTTTAAGAGCTGGAATATAGCACCACTGCCGCATTGGGCCACAAGGAGTGCTGAAAAGAGCACTTAAGCTTGTGGAACATGCAGCTCTTGTCTTCCTTTCACTGCTGTGTCTTATGATCCCTGTGAAACATGGGCAACAATCAGTTTTTTAAGTTGGGCTCCCATATACGTTGTGGGAGCCCCAGTTAAATGTGTTATCTAAGCTCCACCTCTTTATGCAGGGACACTCCTACATCCTGATACTGCATTGACCTGCCTTTTTCATGACAGTGGGTGTGTTAGGGTTGTGTTCCGTGGAGGTGTTAATATCACTGTATTTCAAGTCAAAACTGGCCTATCCCTCACCAGGCTGAATAAATACTAAGCTAGGTATATTTGTTGAAAGTTTTAGAGATCAATTTGCAAATAATTTATGAAGTTGTCAATTTGGCGAATAAATTTTGATTAGTCTTAAATTGGGATCTCCTGGTTGAACCTAATATTCCCACAAGTTGGTACGTAAGTCTAAGTCCTCAGATGTGCTTGAATTTGCCACAGTGATGGTGTGTTAAAGTGAGAAAAAGGCAGTATTTTTAAAGCTAGTCAATTCTTTGCTGTTGGTGCTACAAATTGAAATACCAGTTAAAAATAACACAACCTAGGCTGGTGTCTACAGTCCCTTAGTCATTCAGTGAGACCACTGTTCTGTTGAGAAGTGTTGATTGGAGGCCGAATCGTCATTATCCTTATTAAAGTGAGCCTTATAGCACTGATGAGTTTATACTTGTAAGGGTTCCTGATCCCATGCCATGGATAATTTGGGGTCGAAGCTTTCTAAATCTCTGCGTACATGGCTCCTTCATGGGGCTTTGTGAATATTTGTTAATATGAAGCACAATACTTTGGTACTGGTAGTGAGATCTGACTTAAATCATATCTGCTTCTACTTTTCATAGAAACCCTAGAACTCCAAAGTAGTAAAGAATGGTTACTTGCCATTCAAATAATTCCTAATTTAAGATGGTTTTTCCAAGGTCTTTATACTAACTGAAAATTGGAAGTTTAAATATAAAGGCACAATGTTGCGATAAATACACTATCATATGATAGATCTTGAAGTAATTAAATACTAATTGTTAAAGTGCTCTAATAACAAATGCACTTGCAAGGCAAATATTTTTGATAACAATAAACTTGCTTCATTTAGGAAGTTCCAAAGAAGAGTGGTAAAAAGAGTAAGGTACCCATACAGCTAGATTTTAGTGACATGCTGGCTGTCCTGGAACAAAAACAACAGAAATCATCCAAGCACACCCCTAAGCCAGTTGTACTTGCAGGTAAGTACTGAAATCCTTCTATTCCATCTCTACTCTTAATATATATTTTTAGGCAGCCGTATCTTACTGTATTTAGTGCTTTATGCATTACATCATTCTACTTTTTGAAGCACTAATCATGATTTCTTCCTAGATTTTTTTTTTACTTTTGCTTTGTCGTCTTTTGTTGAACGTGTATTGTAGTTGGAGGGACATTTCCATTGGTCCCCAAAGAAACCGCAGCATCGAAGAGACAGCCTCAAAGCTCGAGTCAGGAAAAGGTTCCTCACAACCCCTTGGACTCAAGTGCCCCTTTAGTAAAGCGAGGAAAACAGAGAGAAGTCCCAAAGGCTAAGAAACCAACATCACTGAAAAAGGTTAGTTTGATGTAAGTTGATGTGTAAACATTGTTCGAGTTAGATAAATACTCTTTGTAGCTGGAGCAAAGCACACATGATCCTATTTAGATATTTCCTCTTACAAATTAAAGGAATATTGGAGGCAAGGCTCCAATATGCATACTTCTTTGCTGTCATTTTCCAAACACCCTGATGTTACAGAACGATGCTGTGAAAAGCAGCATACCACTTTCCTAAATCTGCTAAATCAGCCAACTGCTTCAAAAAATGAGCACATCCCCTTGCATGATTACCAACCTGGATTCCATTCTTTTAGCACACTGCTGGATCAGAGGTATAACTTTTGTTGGTATCCTCCAGTTTGTAAAGTTGTAGTAATATTATTATTGTAGCTGCTCTTGGTAATGAACCTAATTGCAACAATAATGAGAAATCGAATGTAAATATGCAATAGGAATACCTGCTGCGAAGGGAACATAAATTAATTTATTTTTAATCAGACTTACAAACAAGGAGTGTTACATTCCCTGCTCTCTATTCAATATTCACCATTCTCATATCATCCTGTGACATTTGAGGGCCATGGAAAATAAGCAGAGGATAAATTTATTGGCAGTGCTCACCTGTTATGTGGAAGATTAACATATTAGCTATTAAAAGTGGACACTTTTCCCGAAGTTTAATTTTCCTTTAGCACATACCAGGGGTAAGGTTATCGTACAATTTGTGTGTCTTAGCTTGACAAGGAGGTATCTTTCTCTTGTTGAATAACAAAGTAGTAATGGTATTTTTTATTCTGGCTACTGATTTAGACAGTTCAGGTTAAAAATGTCAGTTTAGATACTAAATTACCCCACTCAAAATTAATTGTTATATTAAAATTTAATATGCATTTGCGTGTAATTATTTGATGGTCTAGGGTGTTTGATCCCCATAATAGGACTATTCAGGATAATTGTCAATTATATAATTTTAGAAAAAATAAGTTGTGCAATAATGATTTGGCCACCAGGTGTCATAGTACATTTAATAAACCTTCTTTGGAAAGCTTACTAAAGGTACTAGCAGCAAAACATACCTGCTGCATCAGAGAATTGAAAGTACTCGGCTTGGTCCATCGCCATCTTCGGTGTAGATTATTCTTCAGGCCTGGAAACTGGAATTTAATCAAATCAATTTGTCAGATGTATGGCCCCAAGGACAGAAGGGAGAGGAAAAAAGACATCACCAGAATATTATTGGGTTGATTGACCTGCACACTGCTTGATAGAGGACCAGGAACCTGTGATCAACTGAATGAAAACATTATAAGAACAAAACACTCAAATAGCTAAGATGATGAAAAGCATGAGAAAAATTAGGTTGGAACTAAATGGGAAATATTGAACACAGAAGACCCCACCCCAAAGCTGTGTTCTGATGAAGAGCCCACATTCAGAAATGTAAATCTATCTATCTTCTTTCAGATGCACTACAAAGCCATAATAGTTCATGCTGGAAAGAAATTGGGGGTGGATGGGATATAGATAAGATATTACGTAACATTGTTCAGTGGAAAGAGCTGGTGAGTGCCCAGACTAAAGATCCTGAAAATCATGTTTATCTTGCTTACACCATCCTAAAGGCACAATGAAATTGGAGTAAGAGTGAGTATAAGAGAGAGAGAGTGTCACCCTTGTGGACAGAAGGGAGGTGTTCAGCAAAAAGGTCTTTTGATGATCATGCCTAATGCAGATGAGACCACATTGTGAGAAAATAGATTGAAGGAAAGTACATGTTTGAAACATTTGGAGCTGTGCTCAACAGTGGATTTTGTTTAGGGTATGCTGTAGGCAAGATTTAAAAAGAGAGTTTAAAGTGAACTCTTTTTTGCAAATTGACTTGAGTGAAGGTGAATTTCTTCACCATTATCCTTCTGGAGAGACAGTCGAAATTAAGAACAGCAGTCTACAGAGCTAACAAGCAGATGATATGTTTTGAAAACTTAGTAAACCCATGTTTGGGATTATTGATCTGCTAACTATATTTATTATCCTGCATTTTTCTTTTATTTATTCATGGGATGTGGGCATCACTGGCTAGGCCAGCGTTTATTGCCCATCCCTAATTCCCCTTGAGGTGGTGGTGAGCTGCAAAATACATATCTACCATAGACTGCTTGACAATTTTGCTTAAATTGGAAGGCAAATTATTTTCTTCACTATCTGGATCGCAGTAACAATTGCCTTTTTCAAATTTAAAAAAGTGTAAAGAATATTTTACTTGTTAGCAGTCTTGTAAGTGGTGTATGACTTTTTTTATAAAGGGTGTTTGAACACCACACCATGGTCTAATAGTTAATAGTTGCAGTGAGAAAATTGGAAAATGTGTATTTGTTCGTATACATTTTACATCCATAGTTTTTCATGATATATGTATGAGAGTCATAGAGGTCTATAGCAGAGAAAAAAGCCCTTTGGCCCATCGAGTCTGTGCCAGTCAAACAAGTACCTAACTATTCTAATCCTATCTTCCAGCACTAGGCCCATAGCCTTGTATACCATGGCATCGCAAGTGCACATCCAAATACTACTTAAATGTTATTAGGGTTTCTGCCTCTACTACCCTTTCAGGCAGTGACTTCCAGATTCCCACCACCCTCTGGGTGAAAAAATTCTTCCTCGCATCCCCTCTAAACCTCCTGCTCCTTACCTTACATCAATGCCCCCTGGTTATTGATCCCACCATCAAGGGGAAAAGTTCCTTCCTGTCTACCCGATCTATGCCCCTCATAATTTTATATACCTCAATCATGTCCCCCCTTAATCTCCTCTGTTCCAGGGAAAATAACCCCAGTCTATCCAATCACCCCTCATAACTAAAACACTCCAGCCCAGGCAACATCCTGGTAAATCTCCTCTGCACTGTAAAAAGTGCAATCACATCCTCCCTATAATGCAGATTCCAGAACTGCACGCAATGCTCTAGCTGTGGCCTATATTGTATTATACAGATTCAGCATTATATTCCTGCTCTTATATTCTATGCCTCGGCTAATAAAGGCAAGTATCCCATATGCCGCCTTATCTACCTGTCCCACTACCTTAAGGGACCAGTGGACATGCACACCAAGGTCCCTCTGATCCTCAGTACTTCCCAGGGTCCTACCATTCATCGTGTATTCCTGTGTCTTTTTTGTCCTGCCCATTCCATTTGCCACAGATCAGCCCATCTGACCAGCCCGTTTATATCCTCCTGTAATCTAAGGTTATCTTCCTCACTATTTACCACCCCACCAATTTTTGTGTCATCTGCAAACTTACTGATCAACCCTCCTACATTCAAATCTAAATCATTTATATATACCACAAACAGCAAAGGACCCAACACCAATCACTGTGGAACGCTATTGGACACAGGCAGCCAGTCACAAAAACACCCCTTGACCATCACCCTCTGCTTCCTGCCACTCTGCCAATTCTGGGTCCGATTTGCCAAATTGCCTTGGATCCCATGGGCTCTTACTTTTTATCAGTTTCCCATGTGGGACCTTATCAAAAGCCTTGCTGAAGTCCAAGTAGACTATGTCAAATACATTACCCTCATCTACACACCTGGTCACCTCTCGAAAAATTCAATCAAATTGGTCAGACATGACCTCCGCTTAACAAAACCATGCTGACTGTCCTTGATTAATCCCTGCCTCTCCAAGTGTAAATTAGTTCTGTCCTTCAGAATTGCTTCCATTGGCTTCCCCACCACTGAGATTAGACTGACTGGCCTGTAGTTCCCTGGTTTATCCCTTCCTCCCTTCTTGAATAATGGTGCCACATTGGCTGTCCTCCAGTCCTCTGGCACCTCTTCTGTGGCCAAAGATGTATTGAAATTTATTGCCAGCGCCCCTGTTGTCACCCCCCTTGCCTCACTCAACAGCCTGGGATACATTTCATCCGGGTTTGAAGATTTATCTCCTTTTGATCCTGGCAGACCACTTAGAACCTCCTCCCTTTCTATGCTAATTTCTTTAATTATATCATGGACCTTCTGCCTGATATCCATATCCATGTCATCCCTCTCACTTGTGAACATCGACACAAAGTATTCATTTAGAACCCTTTCTATGTCTTCCAGCTCCACACACGAGTTACCACTGGTCCTTAATGGGCCCTACTCTTTCCCTAGTTATCCTCTTATTCTTAATGTACTTGTGAAATAACTTTGGATTTTCCTTTTATTTTACCTGCCAATGTTTTTTCATGCCCTCTTTTTACTCACCTAATTTCCTTTTTAAGTTTTCCACACCACCCCCCCCACGCGTTCTATACTCTTCGAGACTTCCACTGTTTTGAGCCCTTAGTATCTGCCGTAAGCCTCCCTTTATCTCTTTATCCAATCCTGTATATCCCCTAACATCCAGGGTTCCCTGGATTTATTGGTCCCACCCTTTGTCTTTACTGGAATATGTTGGCCCTGTACTCTCCCTATTTCCTCCTTGAATGAGTCCCACTGCTCAGACCCAGGGATTTGCCTAAAAGTGGCTGCTCCCAGCCCACTATGGCCAAATCATATCTGACCTTGTTAAAAAACCCCCCCACCCCCCACCCCCAAATTTAGGGCTCTGATTTCTGGCCCATCCTTGTCCTTTTCCATAACAACCTTAAATCTAATGGAGTTATGATGACTATCTGCAAAATGCTTCTCCACTGATACCTCTACAATTGCCTGGCTTCATTCCCTAAAATTAAGTCCAGGACCGCCCCCTCTCTTGTAGGACCTTCTACATACTGGCTTAAAAAGCTCTCCTGTACGCATTTCAAGAATTCCGCTCCTAAACCTATCACACTATGACTAACCCAGTTAATGTTGAGGAAGTTGAAATCCCCCACTATTATTACCCTATTACTTTTACATTTCTCTGAAATCTGCCTACATATCTGTTCTTCTATTTCTCTCTGACTGTTTGGGGGCCTATAGTGCACTCCCAGCAATGTGATTGCTCCTTTTTTGTTTTTCAGTTCTACCCATATGGCTTCATTTGAGGAGCCTTCTAAGATGTCATCTCTCCTTACGGCTGTAATTGATTTCTTGATCAATATTGTAATACCCCCTCCTCTTTTACCTCCTTCCCTGCCTCGCCTGAAGACCCTATAAACTGGAATACTGAACTGCCAATCCTGCACCTCTCTCAACCATGTTTCTATGACAGCAATAATATCGTACTTCCATGTGTTAATTTGTGCCCTCAACTCATCTGCCTTATTCGTCAGACTCCTTGCATTAAAATAAATACCATCCAACCTTGCCACACTCCCTTGTGCCTTAACTGGCCTATAATTTCTATGCCTTCCAGACTCATTTGCTCTCTCTTCTAATTTTGGCTGTGCATCTCCCCCTGCTGAACCTCCTCTCAGGATCCCATCCCCCTACCAAGTTAGTTTAAACCCTCCCCAACAGCACTAGCAAACCTCTGCGCAAGAATGTTGGTCCCACTCCGGTTTAGGTGCAACCTGTCCACCTTGTATGGGTCCCACTGCCCCCAGAAACACTCCCAATGTTCCAGAAATCTAAAGCTCTTCCTCCTGCACTATCTCTCCAGCCATGCATTCATCTGGACTAACCTCCTATTTCTATACTTACAAGCACATGGCACCGGATGTAATCCAGAGATTACTATCTTTTTGAGGTCTTTTTTAATCTGTTTCCTAGCTCCCTAAATTCTGCTTGCAGGACTTCATCCCTCTTTCTATCTATGTCACTGGTACCAATATGTATCACGATCTCTGTCTGCTTGCCCTCCCCCTTTAGAATGCCCTGCAGCCGTGTTGTTTTCTGCTTTTGTATGTTAACATTTCGAAGATGCAAATAAGGATGCAACAACTTTTATTTATATAGGACCTTTAATGTTCAAAAGCATCTTAAGGCAATTCAAAAGAGGCATAGAGAAAAGATGTCACCAAGCTAAAGGAGGAACTATTAGGATTGGTAAAATATTGGTCAAAAAATTAAATTTTGAGAGAGAGTTACATTGCTGGAGATGGGGAGGAGTGAGACCATGAACAGGCTTAGACAAAATGTTGAGAACTATGAAGAGTAGAAGACATTTTTAAAAATCCAGTGCACATCACCCTACATAACTTTGACATCTCTAGATTTTATTTTTAAACAATCCTATTTTTGTGCAAGCAGCATCAATGCATCCTGTCATCTTATTGTAGTGATACCCTTGTTATACAATTTATGATGTAAAGTCTATTAAATCTGCAACTGACCACCAGGGACATTCAAATTTGCTGGATTTTGTGACGATAAACAATGGCGATGCTGTCAGCACTCAATTGTTATTAAAGAGTAAATTGGACAGCAACTTCCAGCAATCGCTGATACACAATTCAATCTGGAAATTGGGAAACTCCTTTCCCAGCTGCCCATGTCATCCAGAAGCTTTGCTGTCCCTTTATCTCTGAGAGACTTGGCACAGAAATACATGAAAGGGTGTGATGTTGTAGAATATACATGATAAATATGCCATTCTGCCTCTCTACTACTGAAAATTAATTTTTATAAGTGTGCAGTCCCATTCCTTCAAACTTTAATTATCATTGGAGTTTTTTTTTTTTACTTTGTCTCATTTCTCTCTCAATTCCATTGTTCTTTCCCTTTCCTAGTTTTGGTTTCTGTACATGATTTCATATTGAGTTACCCGTTCTAACATACAATTTCTGGTTCAGGTTCTGCATGCCTCGAGTATGGTTGTGAATTACTTACACAACATTGACATTGATCTTGTTTGGCTAGATTATTTTGAAGGAAAGAGAAGAAAGGAAACAGCGGCGCTTGCTAGAGGAAAAGGGGCTGGTCCCATCAAGTTGCGACATGTTTGCTCAAGCACTTGTTTTGGATCAGAATGCGAGTCTGGACACACAAAATGGAACAGCTGAATTAAATGGCAAGTCATTTTGTGACCTATATTGTTTCATGTCCTCTTCCCCATAACAGGAATGAATATTATCCCAGAATACAACAGAAGCAACACATTTTATTCTGCAGTTGTTAAGCTTTGTAAAATATCCATAGGAATCTGCTAGAAGTGCCTGGTTCCAACAGTAGTGTAATTAGAACTAGCCAATGTCTATTTAAAGGTGACCTGTTGAAACAAGTCAGACTGGCAACAGCAGAGGCTGCAGTCTTTAGTGTTGGCCAGCATTTTGAGCTTTTCAGCACCTCTGCTCTGACAAGTGAACTCTTTTTTTTTTCTATTTTTGTTCACTAGTCAAGAGCCAGTGCAGTACTTGGGTTGAGCAGGGTTAGAGGGTGGAGGATAAAAAGGACCTAGAAGAGGGAGGGGGAAAAAAACTGGAAGATTGAAGGTGGGAAAAGGAAAGAATATGGGGGTAAGAGAGAAGGCGAGAGTGATGACATGAGTTAAGTAGGGTGAAGAGGAATGAAGATAGGAAGATGAGAAAGGTAAAGTAGAGAAAAAGGAGACAAGGAGTGGGGTTGGGGGGAGAAGGGGAGAGAGAGGAAGAAAAGGATAATGCTTAACTCCGATCATCTAAATGGCCCCCAGTAGTGGGGAGGGTTGTGATTATGCTCCGTTGAGGCTTGGTTCTGGTCACCAGCATGGTTGGGAGATGTGAGCTGTTATTTGGCTGAAAAGTGTGAACTTCAATCAGTTAAATGAAAACTGACGTGGGGAGGAGGGAAGGCACATATGTGAGGTGTGTATTATCTTACACACTCTCCTAAGAACAGATAGAACCTGTTTAATATCTTACCTGAAAGACAAGAACCCCAGCAGTACAGCAGTCCCTCAGTACTGCACTGAAATGCCAACCTAGACATTGGGCTCAAGTCTCTGGAGTGAAATTTGAGTCCACAAACCTAACTAACTCGGGTAAGGGTGCCACTACTGAATCACTTGACAAACCTTTTTTTTTGTCTTCAAGTACCAAACATATTGATTCTGTCTTTACCCCTTTCCTGTCTGCATCATCAATACAGCAAATATTCTCATTTTATCCAATATTGCCAAACCATTTGCTTTCTTAGTTTTCCGAACCCACCCCCCTCCTCCCCCCCATCAATATATTACAATATATATTTATTTTCCATTCTTGTCCAGTTTGCAGCTTGGTTTCTGTTTAATGTTATTATTGAGATTTTCTGTAAAATTATTGTTCCTAGTTTCTCATTTATTTCCCACACTCTGCATTGCAATAAATACATTTTAATCTTTGTATACTTTTTAAAAAGAAAAACTGGTCCCTTCCCTGAACCTTTTTTATTTAAGCAACTCTTTATCTCTCTTGCAGTCTTGTCCCCATTTGATTCTAAAACTCTACTCCACATTTCTCTGGCTAAATTGTTTTTGCATAAATATTATCCTCATTTACTGTTAGCTGATTCAGGTTGTTAATTTTCCTAACCCTTACCCCTACCCATCCTAGTTTAGATGCCTTATCAATTCCCTTTTTAACCATTTTGTCAGCATATTAGGACCCTCTCTGTTCAGATGTAGACCATTCTTGCAGCATAGCTGCCATCTATTTCAGAATTGGAGCCAGTGCCCAACAAAGTGCAGTTCCGCTTGCTGACACCATGCCTTTGATTACTGTTTGATTTCCAATTCTTCCTGTCCTCTATTCTAGCACATGCCAGGGTATGTAATTCTAACATTACCAAATCCTGCCCCTAACTCTTAACCTTGTCTTTCAATCTTCTAAATTTTTTTAATAAGTTTTCAGGGTTTATCTATACTTTGACTCCATATAACCATGATGATTGGTTGCTCTTTCTCCCATACAAAACCTTTTCTAGCCTATGCAATATGAACATATCATGATTACATTTCTAGCTGTCTTATTATTTTTCTTCCTTGAACTAGCTTTATTTTAGTGCAAAACAAAAACAGAATTACCTGGAAAAACTCAGCAGGTCTGGCAGCATCGGCGGAGAAGAAAAGAGTTGACGTTTCGAGTCCTCATGACCCTTCGACAAAACTACTTTTGAAGTTCTGTCGAAGGGTCATGAGGACTCAAAACGTCAACTCTTTTCTTCTCCGCCGATGCTGCCAGACCTGCTGAGTTTTTCCAGGTAATTCTGTTTTTGTTTTGGATTTCCAGCATCCGCAGTTTTTTTGTTTTTATTTTTGTGCAATTTGCTTTCATTTAATGGCCCTGTCCAGAGTTTTTTCCCCCCCCCCACAGCATTCTAGAGCTTCCAATTTGTTTGAGCATCAATATCTCTGACCACTTCTCTTCTAACATCCTGCAAAAATTATATCGTGGCCCTTTACGATGTTCCCTTGGCTCAATATTTTTGATTAGTGTCTGATTCCGAGTAAAATGCTTTTACAATTTTACTTCTCAAATGATTAGAACTGTTCTGATAACTATTTTAATTTATTGCACTTTGAAGCACAATCATTCATAGCAGTGATGAGCATTGAATGATCCTTATTTAATGGAAAATACAAATTTAGACAAAATTGGAACAAGTTATGGGCTGGGATTTTGCAGTCGATGTCAAAGCAATGGCATCACTACCGACCTTTGAAGAAAGCTTCCAACAAAGATCTAGCGGTCTCTATGATGTGGATTTTGCTTTTCCTAAGAGCAGTTTAAATCTGGCAACGAGTCAAGGAATACTCCAGGGATCCAGCAGCAATGATATTACAAGCAGATTAAGCAGCCAATCACGCTTAGGTATTCTTACAGACAGCAAACCAGGAAATTAAAAGCACTGATTATCCTTCATTTTTAAGTTAAATGTTCAGCTAGCAAAATAAATGATTACGATGGAGCTAAAATATAAAAAAGCTTAAAAGTATATGCAATTTACTTTGTCATAATGAAGAAATTTGAAATTCCACAAATATAAAATTAGCTTTTGAGGGCCAGTGAGGGTGGTTAGCTAAAAATTCCAATTGCACCTCATTCACCAAGGCGTAAATTTTCAAGGGTTATTATAGAGAGACTAATGGTATAAGAGAGGAAGTTTTCATCAATTCACTGCTTAGAGATTACATTCTGAGGGAAGTGTGGAATCTCTGATAGCAACTTCACATTTGCAGACTCCCAAAGTTGCTGTTAGTTTCAGTGGAGTAATAGCAATGATACAAAATTTCAGGCCATTTATGATTTTTGCGTGCTTCCTTATTGTGGATTTACATCTACAAAGAGATCAATGTGTGAATTCCTCTTATTCTGCACATACACAGCTCTGGTTTTATTTGTGTTTGTCTGTCTGTCCATTGTTGTCTGGCTATGGATGTGTAAGTTTTTTTTTCTGTGGTGAACGAGTTTATACAGTATGTATGAAGTTTGATCTCTTTCAGAAACTCTGAAGCCCAATCTCATTCCAATCTTCCCCCACTTTTTTATTTTTAGCCAATTTCTACTTTTCTTGACTTATTTTGACAAGCCCAGAGTATAAAGGAGCAGTGTTCAATTAAACTTTCTTTATCATGCCTTTTAAAATTAGTTTTATATAACAGGCTGGTATTAAGCACTGAATACTTCTTAATACAAAATTTTACTTGGTCAGTGGAGATCTGTTAATTCTGCACTTGCCTATCCTAAGGCAACAGTATTTATGCAACAGATGCAAGTGGGGAACTAACTCCACAACCACTGTAGAGTGGAGAAGGATGAATAATGTTCTGATGAATCTGTGCTGCTCTTTTTCCAAGGCCAGTAGTACAGGATCAAAACAGCATGACACTCCAGCCAGCTGATACCATTTCACGTTCCTCACCAAACTGATGTAAAGCATAAAAACAAAAAACTGCGGATGCTGGAAATCCAAAACAAAAACAGAATTACCTGGAAACACTCAGCAGGTCTGGCAGCATCGGCGGAGAAGAAAAGAGTTGACGTTTCGAGTTCTCATGACCCTTCAACAGAACTGAGTGAATATTAGGAGAGTGGTGAAATATAAGCTAGTTTAAGGTGGAGAGTGAGGGGGTCTGGTTGAAGGGACAAGCAAGCAGTGATAGGAGCAGATAATCAAAAGATGTCACAAACAAAGGAACAAAGAGTTGTTGAAGGTGGTGGTATTATCTAAACGAATGTGCTAATTAAGAATGGATGGCAGGACACTCGAGGTACAGTTCTAGCGGGGGTGGGGGTGGATAGACCAGCAGAGCATAAAATATAGATTTAAAAATAATGGAAATAGGTGGGAAAAGAAAAATCTATATAAATTATTGGAAAAACAGAAGGAAGAGGGAAGAAACGGAAAGGGGGTGGGGATGGAGGAGGGAGTTCAAGATCTAAAGTTGTTGAATTCAATATTCAGTCCGGAAGGCTGTAAAGTGCCTAGTCGGAAGGAACTGGAGAACAGCACCTCATCTTCCAACTAGGCACTTTTACAGCCTTCCGGACTGAATATTGAATTCAACAACTTTAGATCTTGAACTCCCTCCTCCATCCCCACCCCCTTTCCGTTTCTTCCCCCTTCCTTTTGTTTTTTCCAATATTTATATAGATTTTTCTTTTCCCACCTATTTCTATTATTTTTAAATCTTTTATGCCCTGCTAGTCTTTCCACCCCACCCCCACTAGAGCTGTACCTTGAGTGCCCTGCCATTCATTCTTAATTAGCACATTCGTTTAGATAATATCACCACCTTCAACACCTCTTTGTTCCTTTGTGACATCTTTTGATTATCTGCTCCTATCACTGCTTGTTTGTCCCTGCAACCACAGCCCCCCCACCCCACCTTATACCAGCTTATATTTCACCCCTCTCCTAATATTCACTCAGTTCTGTTGAAGGGTCATGAGGACTCGAAACGTCAATTCTTCTCCGCCGTTGCTGCCAGATCTGCTGAGTTTTTCCAGGTAATTCTGTTTTTGTTGAAGGCGGTGATATTATCTAAACGAATGTGCTAATTAAGAATGGATGGCAGGGCACTCAAGGTACAGCTCTAGTTGGGGTGGGGTGGAAAGACTAGCAGGGCATACAAGATTTAAAAATAATGGAAATAGGTGGGAAAAGAAAAATCTATATAAATTATTGGGAAAAACAAAAGGAAGGGGGAAGAAATGGAAAGGGGGTGGGTGGGTGATGTAAAGCATTCTATTTGAAACCAGAACTAATTGCTGCTCTCTAGTGGGTTATGTTACCAAAATTACTTGAATTTTTGTAACAGGTGACTTTCTATCTGGGGCAGTTTACAGGTAGTAAATATGTAGTATGTATCTTCAGTAGTCTGTGGTTCCACATAAGTTACTGTTTAAACATTTTGAACATTGCAAAGCTTTTTTTCAGTGTACATTTTAGTTTAGCATGTATGAAACATAAATTTTGAACCCTGATCAAATATTGATGGACCACTGCTAAATTTTCACAAGTTCGTACTTAATATGTTGAAAACCTAGCGGAACAATTGTTTGTGATTTTTTTTTCACATACAAATTTTGCTAATTAGAATGATTGGTCACAAAATAGTATTTATGAGATAATCCCTTTGGTACAGCCCTGAAATGGGTTGGGAAATGTACACTAGTTCCCACATGTAGAATGAATGGGTTGAATTACAATTTTCTTTTCAAACAAAAATATAGAATTTCAGTTATGAAAGTTAGGAATATGTTATAAAATTCCAAACCTTTTTCATGACCAAGAACTAGAAATAGTTTACTACAGTGAAAATCTGAACAGTGGGCATAAAATTATGTGACTTGGGTTGAAGTTGGATAGCCTTTTCATTTGTTAATGCTTCCCAGTCAGCACATTTGTGCTTCGTTCCTATGGCAAAATATAACTACTAAAATAAAAGTGTATGCTTAGAAGCTTTCTTCCTGTTCCACTGCCATCTAATTTGTCCTTCATGAAATTTCAGCTGGAGACCCAGGCTGTAAATTTATGGACATAGGAACATGTATGCAATTGCACTCAAATGT
The DNA here is from genome assembly GCF_017639515.1 of Carcharodon carcharias. Classification (NCBI taxonomy): domain Eukaryota; kingdom Metazoa; phylum Chordata; class Chondrichthyes; order Lamniformes; family Lamnidae; genus Carcharodon; species Carcharodon carcharias. The sequence continues at coordinate 40,726,840 of NC_054470.1, forward strand.
ATTTGTGTTATCTTGGCAATACATGAACAGGAGTGGGTCATTTAGCTCCTCAAGCCAATTCTATCGTTCAGTGAGATCATGGCTGATCTGTATCCTAATTCAACCATCCGCTTTGGCTCCGCATCCCTTGGATTTTTGCTAGTCATAAGTATTATCTGAGATTTGAAATTATTATTTAACTAGGATCTTTTTTTGTGGGAGAGTTCTTCACTTTGAGCACTCTTTCCTAACTTCTCTCCTGAATGGCCTACGTCTGATTTTTAAGCCTTTGTCTCTTTCTCTTAGGCTCCTGCACCATGTGCTAAAGTTTCTCTCTCAAGTTCATCAATTCTTTTCAAAACTCTCAAAAATAAAACAAATCACTACTTAAACTTCTATATTCCAGGGAATAAAAGGCTAGGTTATGTAAACTCTCCTCAAAATCTTACCCTTCAAGTTCTGGTGAATCTGTGCTGCATTCCTTCCATGATCAAAATGTCCTTTCTAAGGTATGGTGTGCAAAATTAGGTTACTGTCTCTGGTTGGAGGGATTCTGAAGGCTTGACCATATGACATTTGACCATGTAGATCCTGAGCACATGCCATTTGTTCATTTGGCTTGGTCGTCTGTGATTGAGTACTTTCACTAGTTGTTTTGCACCAGCAGCTGTTCTGCGGCATGTTCCAAGGAGTAAGAAATCAGCTGTCAACAGTCAGGGAAGGGAATGAGATAAAAGGGGAAACCAGAGTGAAATTCTGAGAGAGGTCCCATCCACCTCTATTTCAGACTCTCCTGGATTCTGAGAAACCCCAAACCTTTGATTCCCAACTCTCCATTTTCCTCCTCAGGCTCATGACTGTCGGATTTTACCTAATGAGGTAGGGGAGGGGTGCACCACAAGGAAATTTAAATTGCTGTATCTCCCAGGTTGCTGGAGGCAGCGATTTGGGGAGGAACCCTTGATTCCAGGAAACTGCCCCAAAACTGTACGCAATACCCTAGATATAGTCTAACAAGAGCTTTGTATGGCTGTAGCAAAATTTCCTCCCTTTTTATGTTCTAGCCCTCTAGTTATAAAGGCTAATATTCTTTTAGGCTTTTTGATTTTTTTTTTCTTGTACCTGATAGCTATCTTTTAGTGATCTGTGGACATGAACAAAGTCAGAGAGACTCAGAATTCATTCTCATTACGGTAATGCCATGTCTTTATCTTCGCGCTGCTCTTAAGTATGTAAGCAGTATGTTCAGTGTCACCTATAAGGTTGATGTATGCACCAAAGTCCCAGGAATGTTAGGTGCAGGAGGAGAGGGAACACCAGATCAGCCAGAATGTGTATAAATTTTATGTTCCTAACTATACCCCTATATAGAGTTTTCTGAAAGCAGGATTTGCAACAGCAGGGCAAGTTTTTTGAGAAAGGTTAAATGAACTGTTGCTTTCAATTCTGTTGAGCAGAACGCCTTTGTTGAAAATACTTAGCAGAACAAAATTGCATAAACTATGCATACTATTCTGCAACTTCCGCAAACATTAATGCTCTATATAATTTTCTTTCTCCAACATTTTTGATTCAGATTCAACAGAAGATTTGGATGATTCTGCACCTTCATCTCACACTCAAAATTTACAATCCCTTTCTGAGACACCAAAAACTCCTGAAGAAACTTGGACAGAAAGTGTTCTCATGAATCCCAATCGTCCAAAGATACATAGCAGGCGTTTTAGAGAGTAAGTGACGTTCTAGTGCTATATGTTGGAATGAGTTTCATAACTAAAAGTGACCCTTAATTTATTACTACCTGAAGGTAAGCATTTGAGCATATTGTATCTGACTTTGCAAAATTCTGATCCTCTGAATTTTAGTTTGAACACCTGAGCCCTATGCACTTCAGTGAAATGAGCATTGCTGGACTATTGGGCACTGGAACGCATACTGGTGTTAGAGCACTAAGAATCAAACATGCAGTAGACTTCTTGAGACCAGAAACACCTTTCAGCTCCTCCATCCCTTCTCCCTTCAGTATTTGTAGCCTGCCTTCCAACTTGGCTCTCATTCCATTCACAAAACTATCATGGACATCCCTTTGCCTCAGCATCAACTACATCCTTTTCAGAATTAAAATAATGTTACACCTGCCAACATTTTTTGCAAATACTACTATAAACCTTGTTTTTACAAAGTTCTGGCTCATCCTTAATACACCCTTTCTCTTCAAGATTCATCATTGTTGCCCAGCCATGCACTTGCCTCTCTAGCCATTCCCTATTCCAAATTTTATGAATAGCGTCCAGGCTATCCTAATAGTTTTATGTGGAACCCTATGGAACTAGGACTCCCAAATCACTGTCCGCTTTTCATCTTCCTTAATCTATTTTTCACAATGCCATTCAATTCAGATGGTTTCTTCTTCCAAGCCTGCACAGTCACTTCCAGAATTCCTCTGGGTTCTATCCTTGATGTGCTTCTTTATGGCATTTGCATTCTAACTCTTGGTCATTCAATTTACAATTACATGCTCACCTTCACAGGTATAGTGGGAACAATGCTTAACTCAGCCACTATTTTTAACTGCAATAATATTATTATCCTTTTCAACTTCCTATCTGATTTCAATTTCTGGATAAATTGAAACTCCTTCAACTCAATTTTTGCAAAATTAGAGCATCCTTTTCTTGTTCAAGCCAGCATACGCATGTTTCTGGTTTTGGCCAACAATGGTGGAACAATTTGAATTGGTGATGCTCAAGAGGCCAGAATTAGATGAATGCAAATATTTGGAGACTTGTGGGGCTGGAGGAGTTTAGAGACAGGGAGAAGTGAGGATTTGAAAACAAGAATGAGACTTCTAAAATCGAGATGTCGCTTAACCAGGAGCCAACGTAGGTCAGCAAGCACTAGTGTGATGAGTGGATAGGACTTGGTGTGAATAAGGAAATGTGCAGCAGAGTTTTGGATGACCTGAAGGTTGCTGATGGTAGAACATGAGAAGCCTGTCAGGATTGCATTGGTCCTCAAATTTAGAGGTAGCAAAGGTATTGATGAGGGTTTCAGCAGCAGATGACCTCCAACAGCAGAATTGGGTGATGTTATGGTGGTGGAAATAGACCGTTTCAGAGAGAGTGCAAATATGTGGTCAGAAGCTTATCTCGGAATCAAATATGATAGCAAGGTTGCAAATGATCCGGTTCAGCCTTGGGTAGTTGCCAGGGAGGAAGGAATCAGTGGCTAGGGAATGGAGTTTATTGCAGGATCTGAAGCCAATGTTGGGCAAGTGATGTGATGAAGTTAGAGACCATGAAGGGATCGAACATACAAAGTGGGAGCAGAGGTAGGCCATTCGGCCCCCTAAGCCTGCTCCGCCATTCATTAAGATAATGGCTGATCTATTTATTTCGAATTCCACATTCCCATCTTCCCCAATAGCCTTTGATTCCCTTGCCTAACAGGAATCTATTTACCTCTGCCTTTTAAAATATTTAATGACCCACCTCCATTGCCTTCTGAAGCATATAGTTCCAAAGTCGCAAAACCCTCTGAAAGAAAATAATTCTCCTAATTTCTGTATTAAAAGTGCAACCCCAAATTTAAAAATAGTGCCCTTAGTTCTGGACTCGCCCACAAGAGGAAATTTTCTTTCCACGTCCACCTTTGTCAATACTGTTCAGGATCTTTTATATATCAATCAAAGTCATCCCTCACTCTTCTAAACACCAGATAAGCCCAGCTTATCTCAACTTTCTTCATAAGACAGCCTGCTCATTCCAGGTATCAATCTAGTAAGCCTCCTCTGAACCACTGCCAACGCATTTATGTCCTTCCTTAAGTAAGGAAACCAAAACTGCACACACTATTCGATGTGATCTCACCAATGTCCTGTATAACTGAAACATAATATCCTTGCTTTTATGTTTAATTCCTCTCGTAATAAAGAATAGCATTCCATTAGCCGCCTTAATTACTAGCTGTGCCTGCAAACTAACTTTTTGTGACTCATGCACCAGAACACCTAGCTCTCAATTCTGTAGCCATTCTCCATTTAAATAATACTCTGCTTTTTGTATTCTTCCTGCCAAAGTGAACAACTTCACATTTTCCCACATTATATTCCAATCTGCCATATTTTTACCCACTCAGTCAATCTATCTATATCCGTCTGCAACCTCCTTATGTCCCGTTTACTACCTATCTTTGTGTCAGCTGCAAATTTAACTACCATGCCTTCACTCCCCTCGTCTAAGTCATTGATGTAAATTGTAAAAAATTGAGACCCGTGCGGGACTCTACATGTCACATCCTGCAAATCTGACAAGACCCATTTATGCATACTCTGTTTTCTGCCAGCCAGCTAATCTTTTATCCATGGTAATATATTATCCCCTACACCATGTGCTTTTATTTTCCGCAGTGACCTTTTGATGTGGCGCCTTATCAAATACCTCCTGGAAATCCAAGTACAGCACACCTACAGGCTTCCCTTTATCCATAGTGCATCTACAGGCTCCTTTTTATCCACAGCGCATGTTCCTTCAAAGAACTCCAACAAATTGGTTAAATGTGATTTCCCTTTCACAAAACCATGCTGACTCTTCCTGATTTACCTTGTTTCTTTAAGTACCTAGCTATAACCTCCTTAATGATCGATTTTAACACTTTCCCCACGACAGATATCAAGCTAACTGGCTTATGGTTTCCTGTTTTCTGCCTCTCTCCTTGAATAGAAAGGTTACATTTGCTACTTTCCAGTCTGATGGAACTGTTCTCGAATCTAGAGAAATTTGCAAATTAACACCAAGGCATCCACTATTTTATTAGCCACCTCATTTAAGACCCTGGGATGAAGTCCATCAGGACCCAGAGATCTGTAAGCCCACAGAACAATTTGTTTGCTCAGTACCACTTCCCTAGTGATTGTAATTTCACTAAGTTCCTCTCTCCCTTCCATCTCCTGATTTACTACTATTACTGGAATGTTTTTTTGTGTCCTCTATAGTGAAAACAGAAACAAACTATTTGTTCATTTCATCTATCATTTCCTTATTATTTACTATTAACTCCCCATTGTCATTCTCTCCAGAGGACCAACACTCACTTATTTCCTTTTTTAAATACCTGTAGAAACACTTGCTATCCATTTTCACTTTTCTAGCTAGCTTCCTCTCGTACTTAAATTTCTTAGTCCTGATTAATCTTTTTGTCATTCTCTGCTGTCCTTTATATTCTAACCAATCATCTGACCTGCCACTCATCTTTGTGCAGCTATATGCTTTGTCCTTAAGTTTGTTGCTTTAAGTAACTTCTTTAGTTAACAATGGTAGTGGGTCCTCCCCTTGGAATTTTTCTGTATAATAGGAATGTACTTATTCTGAACACTGAAATATCCCCTTAAATGTCTGCCACTCCTTCTCCAGTTCACTTCAGCCAGCTCAGCTTTCATGCCCACATGGTTGCCCTTATTTAAGATACTAGTCTTAGACCCACTCTTCTCCCTTTTCAAACTGAATGTAAAATTCAATCATATTGTACTTGCTTCTACCTAGGGGTGCCTTCACTCTGAGGTCATTAATTAATCCTGTCACATTACACAATACCAAGTCTAATATAACCTGTTCTCTGGTTGGTTCCAGAATGCACTGCTCTAAGAAAGAGACTAATTTTCCATTTCCTCTCCATGTGCCCTGTCTCACCTTCCCAATTGCTAGAGAAATGTATGGCAACATGATTTATCACAAATTGATGTGTACAATTGCACCACCATGCCCAATTTTACTGTAGAGGCACTATTTACCAACAGCAACCATCGTGAAGGAAATTTATTTACATGTGATCGGCAAAAAAACATAGTTAAGATACATTTATCTTAGTTAATCAGTGGTGAAGTGAGCATATCCACTCGGGGCAATCCGGAGGTCTAGGGCATAAACTAGTATGATGTGATTTGAGCCTGAAAGTCTGCACACAAGTTTCAGACCTTTGCCAGGTAGTTTAGGTGTTGAGTGGAGATAAGCAATTTAACCGTAGAATTAGGCCTTAACACTACTCAGCAGCTAAATTATGTAGTCTGCTCTGGAAGGTGGGGCTAAACCAATCAGTAAGTCTCTTGAAAAACAGGTATGAATTTATTGGCTGGAAAGGCAGGTATCTGAAACTAGCTTGCAAGTATGCCACCTCATTTGGTAATTTAAATACAATTACTTTGTATTGCTGCTTATCACAAATTAATTTCTCTCAAACTATCCGGCTTACTACAACTGAGATATATTTATCATATTCTGTATTTGTTGGTACAAGGGGAATTTTGGTCCTGGGGTTGGTGGTTTTCATGGCAGAATAATGTGGTTGGAACCTTGCATTGTTTCTAATCTGGGTGAGCTTGATGCCATCAGTAAGTACTTAGTCAGATGTTCTGTTTCCCCAGCATGGTTTTTTTTTTACCTTTTAATCCTTGCGAAAATAATTTATTTTGCATGAGTATTAACAACTCATGCTCTTACTTTCCTAATATGAAGATAAGTGATTTGTAAATTACACAGCAGGGAGTTTTTTAATATATCGTTCATTCTTTTTGTCTATCATAGTCTGCTGGTCATTGTGTTGAGATCATGAGGTTCCTACTGTCTGGGTGATTTTTTGTATATTCTTAACTGCAAAAATGTTAGCGTTTTATTGCAACATTCATAATTTACATACGATAAAAATACACTTCCTCACTCCTACAGGAAGTGAAATCTTTTAAAATCACAGTTGTGTGAAGTCTTTGTTTTATAGCTTTTCTTTCACCACGCATTAATACTTTTAAGGAGTGAAAAGCTCCATTTGATTTCCAAGATTTCTCGTGAGAACAATGGCCTTTCTCCTTGTCAATTGTTTTAATGTTATTAGTTTTTCCTTTTTTGCCAATTTTCTGCACAAATTCCCTTTCCTCCCTCTCTCTGGGTCCATTGTTACCTTGTCTCTTGCTCGCATAGCCCTTATTTGTGTGTAATTCTTGATGGTGAGATGAAGATTGCTGTACAATAAGTAGCATCATAACTGAGTGTAACTACCCTCACCCAACAGCACACACGTACTTTTATACCGCGTTTGGGAGTAGATTAAATTTCTGTACAATAAGCATGAGAAAACATGATCAATTGACTCCATACTTTGGACTTTCATTTCAGTGTGGAATTTTGGTATTCTTAAGTTTCTTTTTGATCTTATTTTATAAATACTGTCTGCACCAGTGTAGACAAATCTCAATTTTGGACCCTAAAAACACCAATTTGGTGTCAGCCATTTTGATTGGCTATGCAAGTCCAAAGTATGGAGTCAATTGATCATGTTTTCTCATGTTTATTGTACAGAATTTAATCTACTGCAAACCAGCTTATATTTCAGCTCTTTCCTGGACTCGAACTCAAGTTCTGTCGAAGGGTCATGAGGACTCGAAACGTCAACTCTTTTCTTCTCCGCCGATGCTGCCAGACCTGCTGAGTTTTTCCAGGTAATTCTGTTTTTGTTTTGGATTAAATTTCCCTCCCTGGCTAAGCATGCTGGGTCAATTCTAATGTTCCCACTACTGTCCTGGCTGAAATCAACTAACTCCATGCAAGGTGAGGATTGACCTTCCTTGTCCATAGGACTTAGCTTTTCACCCAATAAACTTGCTTAACTTGAATGAATGTCTGTATTTTGTCCTTTTTAGCCTTAATGTTGCATTCTAGTGAGCAACCCATGACACAAACTTTTAACTTGGTCATAATTACACTTGCACATTTCAGTGTGGAATTTTGGTATTCTTAAGTTTCTTTTTGATCTTATTTTATAAATACTGTCTGCACCAGTGTAGACAAATCTCAATTTTGGACCCTAAAAACACCAATTTGGTGTCAGCCATTTTGATTGGCTATGCAAGTCCAAAGTATGGAGTCAATTGATCATGTTTTCTCATGTTTATTGTACAGAATAGGTTTCATTAATACCATAAGAAATAGGAGCAGGAGTAGGCCATTTGGCCCAGCAAGCCTGCTCTACCATTCAACAAGATCATGGCTGATCTGTGGCCTTAATTCCACTTTCCTGCCTGTTTCCTATAACCCTATACTCCCTTGTAGATTAAAGATCTATATAACTCAGTGTTGAATGTATTCAATGACCCAGAGTCCATTGCTCTATGGGGACGTGAATTACAAAGACTAACAACCCTCAGAAGAAATTCTTCTTCATCTCCATCTTAAGTGGGAGACCCCTTATTTTTAACTGTGCGCCCTAGTTCTAGATTTCTCCATGAGGAGGAACATCCTCTCAACATCTACCCTGTCAAATCTCTTCAGAATGTTTTATGTATCAATAAAATCACCTCTCATTCTAAGTATAGGTCCAACCTATATTCCCAGGAATTAGTGAACCTTCTCTGAACTGCTTCCAATGCAAGCATATCTCTCAAGAAAGGAGACCAAAATTGTACACCCTGCTCTTGGTGCAGTCACCAATGCCCTGTACAGTTGTAGCAAGACTTCCCTACTTTTATTATTCCATCCTCTGCAATAAAAGCCAACATTCCATTTGCCTCCCTAATTACTTGCTGGACCTATATGCTTTCGTTTTTGTGATTCGTGTACATATATCTCTGTTCCACATCATTCTGCAGTCTCCCTCCATTTAAATAATCTGCTTTTCTTCCTGCCAAAGTGGAAAACCTAATTTTCCCACATTATCCGTCATCTGCCAAATTTTTGCCTACTCACTTAACCTGTCTACATCCCTTTGCAGATTCTTTGTATCCTCCTCTTTGTATCATCAAATTTGGCTACAATACAGTCAGTCCCTTCATCCAAGTCGTTAACATAGATTGTAAATAGTTGAGGCCCCTGCACTGATCCCTGTGGCATTCCACTCGTTACAGTTTGCCAACCTGAAATTGACTCATTTATCCAGACTGTTTCTATCCATGTAAATAAATCACCTCCCAACCCATGAGCTCTTAACTTGTGCAGAAATCTTTTTTATGTGGCACCTTTTGGAAATCCAATACCCCATATCCACTGGAACCCCTTTATCCACCCTGCTTGTTACATCCTCGAATAACTGTCATAACTTTGTCAAACACAATATCCCTTTCAGCAGTAGCTGTATACAGATCACTATTACTTTTTAGATTTATCTGCTTTTGTCAGTGCAGAGTTTGAAGAGTGGGCATGTTATAATTTTGTGATGCTTTTAGAAAAGAGTAATATGATTATAGGAATGAGGATCTAGAATTCATGATTTAGAAAATTAAAATTTCTTCCCCTTTCTCCTCCCATCAAACCCCCTCTGCCCCATTGAATCCTATGTAGTTTTTTTTAACCTACGTGCACTCTAAAACTATTTAAGCTCTTGTATTCAGGGACGTCAAACCTGAAACATCTTCGTAAATGAGCGTATATACACTTGATAATAGAAAGTACTTCAGGGTTTTAGTTCAAAATCGCTTCTATAATTAGATTATTTTAATATTTAATTTCTCTGCATTTTCATTTTCGGATTATCATTCCAATGCTCTCCTCAATGGCTTCCCATTCTTCAGATCTGTAAACTTAATTTATTTAAATATTCTACTGCATGCACCATCACACTCATCCGTCACCTCTGTCTTCCCCTGATCTACATTGGCTCCAAGTCTTTCAATACCTCAGATGTTTAAATCCCTCATGGTCTTGCCCCCTCACTGCCCAAGTTACCTCCTTCTGCCCTACATCTGCACCTCCCACCCCATCCTCATAATCCATATAAATTGATTATTTCATGCTTTTTGTATTGGTGATTCATGGTCATTTGAGTTCAAGAATTGTTACAGTTTCAAATCATGAGGCTGCCAGTATTCTGTGGTGCAAATTTCTACAATGCCAGTCAGCATTTTGACTGTCTGGTTTGCTCATTATCACATATTAAGAACAGTAAGTGTAAATTTCTCAACACACCCACTTCTCCTGTTCACCAACACTGTCATCATGTTTTTCCTTGTATAATATGTACTTTATTGTAATATAGTTCTAGTACCTCACCATGCTACATATTTTTTCCTTCAGATATTGCAGCCAGGTGCTCAGTAAAGAAGTTGATAATTATGTGACTGACCTGCTGAAAGAACTTGTCCGTTTCCAAGATCGCTTGTACCAAAAGGATCCAATTAAAGCTAAGAAAAAACGTAGGGTTGTCATGGGGCTGAGAGAAGTGTTGAAACATCTAAAGCTGAAAAAGCTGAAGTGTGTTATAATTTCTCCTAACTGTGAAAGAATACAATCCAAAGGTAAGTTGTTTGTAACTCTTCCTTTTACAGGATGTAGAAAGGGGAAAAATTGATGGGAACATGAGTAGACCATTTAATGCACTGAGCCTGTTCTGCTATTAAATGATATCATGACTGATCTGTGACTTAACTCCCATGTTCTTTTAATGTCTTTGGTTAACAGAAGTATCAGTCTTAGATTTAAAATTAACAATTGACCTAGAATCAATTGACATTTGCAGAAGAGTTCCAATCTTTTGCATGTAGAAGAGCTTCCTAATATCATTCATGAAAGATCTGACTAATTTTTAGACTATGCCCCTTAGTCCTAGACTCCCCAGCCAATGGAAATAATTTATTTCTATCCACTCCATCTGTTCTCTTTAACATCTTCAACTTTGACCAAATCACCCCTTAACTGTTGTAAAAGTCCAGGGAGTACAACTTTAGTTCATGCAATCTCTCCTTTTACTCTTATTTTCTGTAACTGTTCATAACATGTTAATGACCTGTGTACACAGACTGGCCCCCCCACCGCCCGCCCAAAGTCTCTTTAGACTCCACTGTTTCTAACTTTTCACCATTTAGAAAGCCTTCTGTTGTTTATAGGTCCAAAATGGATTACCTCCCATCTGCCTACATTGAATTCCATTTGTCTGTTTGCTTAATCTATTTGTATGCCTCTTTTTAATTTAATGTTTTCAACTGCACTGCTTACAGTACCACCTATCTTTGTATTATGGACAATCTTGGATATATGTGGTTTTCTATCCCATCATCTAAGTTTCTAATAAATACAGTGAATGGTTGAGGCTCCAATACCAATCCTTGTGGACTACCACTAGACACATCCTGCCAATTAGAGTACCTGCCTATTGCCCCATTCTGTCTTCTACCATTCGGCTAATTTCCTAACCAGGTCAATATTAGCATGTTAGAAAGCCTTGTCATTTCTCCTAACTGTGGATAGAAGATTAGCTGGCAGAAAACCGAGTATGCATAAATGGGTTGTTTTCTGGTTGGCAGGATGTGACGAGCTGAGTCCTGCAGCAGGGGCTATGCTGGGGTCTCCAACTTTTTACAATTTATATCAATGATTTAGCTGAGGGGTGTGAAGGCTTAGTAGCTAAATTTTCAGATGAGACAAAGATAGGTAGGAAAGTACATTGTGAAGAGGACATGAGGTTGCAGGTGGATATAGATAGGTTGAGTTAGTGGTCATAAATATGACAGATGGAGTATAATATAACAGAGAACAGCTGCAGAATTCTGAAGTGCAGAGGGATCTAGGTGTTCTAGTACATGAGTCACAAAGTTAGTATGCATTAAGAAGGCTAATGGACTGCTGTCCTTTTATTATGAGAGGAATTGAACGTAAAAGTAAGGATGCTATTAATAAGTTATACAGGGCGTTGGTGAGACCACATTTCAAATATTGTGTGCAGTTTTGGTTTCCTTATGTAAGGAAGGTTGTAAACGTGTAGGTTTACTAGATTGATACCTGGAATGAGCAGGTTATCTTATGAGGAAAGGTTAGATAGACTGGGTTTGTTTCCACTGGAGTTTAGAAGAGAGGGGGATGACTTTGTTGAAGTATATAAGATCCTGAGCGGTATTGACGAAGTGGACATGGAAAGGATATTTTCTCTTGTGGGTGAGTCCAGAACTAGGGGGCACTGTTTTAAAATTAGGGGTTGCCCTTTAAGAGAGAGATGAGGAGAAATTTTTTGAGGGCTGTGTGACTTTGGAACCCTGGTTCAGAAGGCAGTGGAGGCGGAGCGATTTAATATTTTTAAGGCGGAGGTAGATTGATTCCCTTGCCTAACAAGAATCTAAGGTTATTGGGGGAAGGTGGGAATGTGGAATTCAAAACAAATAGATTTGCCATGATCTTAATGAATGGCAGAGCAGGCTCGAGGGGCCGAAAGGCCTACTTCTGCTCCCATTTCATATGTTTGTAATTTGCCTTCAATTCCAAGAGCTTCAACCTTAGCTAACCCGTCTCTAATGAAAGACTTTGTCTGATTGGAATGTTTCCCCCCCATATAATTTGCAGCCCTGGTTATTTCTTCAGAATATGCATTGGCCATCGTTGTACTTCAGATCACCTGAACAATTCCTTATACCCGCTATAGTACATTTGGTTTGTTGTGTGCTTATCTTAATTCTGCCATTTTCTTTGTGAAAAATAATTTGAATTATCCATTGCTTTAATAAAGTAAAACTTCAAACACAAATAACAATATAAAACATCAGATCTACTATGAAAATGTACATGATCAAAACTTGAGCAAGATGCACAATGCAAAGTTAATCTCACCAGCAAATTTACCCAAAAATTTGTCAGTTCTGCTCAGCATCTTGCATATATGTTGGACACTTGCTCAACAATTAAACACCATGGCGGTGGAGCTGATTCATCTATCTTTGTCTGCCTATTGAATATGCTCCATAGAACCTCCTTACTATTGCACCCACTAGCAGAACACCACAGAATCAACTATTTCTACATCAATCAGTAATGTGGACATTGAACTTCCTTGCACATATAGACATTGGATTCAAAACTTTCGTCCGCTGGTAGACACAGTGAAGTCGTGCACTTAAAGAAGTTTGCTGCTTCAAAGTTGGGCATTGGTACATGTGTAGGATCATCGCCTCTGCCAAATACAGCTGTTTTGACTTATGTGCAGTGCCAGAAACAGTTGGCAAGAGATTCTGCACCTCCCATGGCAAATGAATTATAGATTACCTGTAGAACATCCAATGAAAATGACACATCAGCGTCATGTGAAGCAATCGCTCTTCACACCAAACATTTCTTATGGCCTAACACCATAAATCCATTTGTTGATGGCTAAAATATTAACTCCATCATATTTAGAAGCAGGCAGTTCAATGGAGCTCTACATCAAAGCTAATGATTTAAGGCAATTTTATGACCTTGCTTTGCTTTATTAAAAGTTATGTAGCCATTCCTGAAAAAAAATCTTTTTCTGTTGATTATAGGCAGAGTAACAACATAAAAGTATGAACATGCTTTGTAATTCCTCATCAGAAAATTGCTTCTCTTCCTTAATCATGCCATTATGATAATTCGCTGCCTAGTTTTTTTTCCCCACTTCAACATTTTTTTATTGATAAAGCCAGTTTTTTGCTTTAATGTAGCTTGCTTAAAAAAGGCCTAGTTCTTCATCGGCAATAAAGATGTCATGGTTTTGCAACCAGCTAAAATGTTAAAGTTATCCACTGCCCCAGCTGTCAGTGCTTTCTGTGGGAATACTGCGTGCAGACCTGAGCTTAATGGTATGCTAGTTTTGAAGCCACTGATCCACTTGCAGAAACAAAGTTGTTTCCAAATTCTTAAGCGACAATTCAGCTTTTCCAAAAAAATTATGCTGGGCAATCCAGGAAGGTTGGTTTCTAGCCTGCTTGAACCAGCTCAGCAAAGCTGATTCAATATCAAAACAACATTCCCTTTCTTTGACTGAAGAAATTCAGCTGATAATCGGCCATGATTCTCTTAATTTTCAGATAGTTGGAGAGAATGATGGAGGGGGTGTTATATTTCTGTACCGTGACTTAACTTATTCAAGATGCTCCTCTCCATATTCAATCTTGTTTTTTTTTTAAATGGTCAGGGATTTCTGACTAATATTGTTCTCCAGTTGCTCCTAAAACTGTTCTGTTTCAAGGTCACTAGATGGTTGGGATGAGAATCATTTAACCATTATTTATTCAAAATCCATTCATCCATCTAGAAACTTCCTGAAATTTTCCCATTGCAGCATCTAACTTTTTTAAAAATGCCCCCACAGCGAATACTGGAAGTCTGTTTTATATGTTGGATGCTCTGTGTGAAGAATTTCCTGTCATAAATTCCAATCTTTTTCTTTTACGAGTTTTTGTTCCTTTGTCCAACTCTTTGCAATTTAAAATAATAATCCAAGTTTATCTTTACCACACCCATAAATAAATTGTATGCATTGACAATATCTCCTCTTAGATTCTTTCTTTCAACATTGAAAACCCCATATTTTCCTGATCTTTCCTTTTGACCTAGGCTGTTCACCACACTGACTCTCATTGCTTGAATGTCTCTTGTGTGTTAAAGTAACCAGAACTATGCATTGCACTTTAAGTGCAATCTGAGCAAAGCACTTCAAAGTTCGATTGTGACTACCTCTGACCTGTATTCTACTGCTTTGGTTATGTAATTCAACATTTTACTGGCTTTATTAATTTCTGCTCTACATTGGTTAAACATTTTTTTTGCTTATTTTAAGTTTCATCTGTCATTGTTCTGCCAACAAACTTGCTTTGTCCACTCATTCTATAGTTTCTGAACTGCCTCCTTAAATCTCACTGACCCACATAGTTGGTACTTTGACACTGAGCTTTTGAATCCAGGTCATTTTATATTAGTTGAAGTATTAGTGCTCTCAACACCTAGTGTTGGAGTTGTCCTATTTTTAACATCCTTCAACACCTTTCCCACCTCCCTGCTGCCCTCCCAACATACTCCTTTAATGAATATTTGTTTTCTAACTTTCAGCCAGTTGATTATCCATCCCCAGGGTTAAATCTAAATCCCCACCACTTCGAATTTTTTAACTAAGAGACTTTCATGTAGATCTTTGTCAAATGTCTTTGGAAGTCTAGATGGATTCCAGCATCAGGCTTGCCATAGTTCAAGAGGCGTTGGCTCTGCAAGGAAACCAAACTGAAAATTTTAAAGGTCAGCCAGAGGATGGGCTTTTGAACCTGCAGTAAATTTTATGTTTAAACCAAAGTTTGATTTCAAAATGAGGGAACTTGATGCTATTTGATTTTCCCTATTACTGAAGTTTGACTTGGAGGCTTTTCTTCCCGGATAAGAAGATTTGTACCCCATTTATAAAAGCTTGCCTTAAAAACATCTACTTGCATTGTATGGTACCAAATCAAAGAAAAAATTGATCAAAAGCTTGTTCAGAGATTTTTTATTAAAGGGTCATAAAAGTGAAAGGGACTTGCAGGCCTTTGAGAGGAAATTCCAGAGTCCAAACCTAGGTGACTGGAGGCATGTCTCACTAACATTGCGGTGAAGAAAGGGGGGATGCACAGGTTGGAGTCTGAGAAAGATAAAGTTAAGAAAGGATTGGAGGAGGTGTTAGCAGGGTTTAGTGAAGATAACCAACTGTATGACCTTTGGGATACTGCACCACAAAATGCATTAAAGTGAAAGCTGCGCATGATTGTTTTAAACTACAAAGGTTTGGATGACCCTGTGCTAAACAATCTTGGGCCAGGACAAACTTGACCACTGCATTTGCAAGAAGCAAACTATTGGATTTTTAAAACCTGGTTATGTTAGTAATGTTTAACATTTGCATTGATTGTTTAAAAATATTTTCTCCAGGTGGCTTGGATGACGCATTGCATATGATAATTGAAGTTGCCCGTGAACAAGAGATTCCATTTGTCTTTGCTCTTAATCGCAAAGCTCTAGGCCGCTGTGTGAACAAAGCAGTTCCTGTTAGTGTGGTTGGAATCTTCAGCTATGATGGTGCTGAGGTTAGTCAGAACCAAGATCAGTGTTTCACTTTTCCAGTGGCATGAAGTAAATTTGTGTATTTCAGAAGGAACTCTGAAAAGATCTGCACAGAATTTTAATTTTAAAAAAAAACCAAGCAAGTCAATTGTATTTTGCAAATATCCTTTACCAGTACTGTTTATGCTGGTGTATGAAAATGCTAGTGTCCACTCAAAGATTTCCTGAAGTTGTGAAATATAATTAAACAATTGATGTATTTGTTGATTGAAAAGTATCCTAAATTAATAAGAATACTTGTGCTTTAATTACCATGTTATTAAACCCCATTACTTATCCCTTAGTAGTAATGTTGTGGTAAGACATTTTATATTTCATCCTGATTTGAGAATCCGAATTAAACTATCAGGGTTTGTACTTGAGGTTAGCAGGTCGGTAATAGAGTGATGGAAATGGAATAAAAACCAGGGACCAATCTAGTGAACCTTCTCTGTGCTGTCTCCAATGCAAATATATCCTTCCTGAGATATGGAGACCAAGGGCTGAATTTTCCCAGAATTGCACTAAGTGTGGTAGCCGGCGGGTAAAATGGAGTCCTACCTGCCAATGAAAATGGCAGGTTTTCATGCCGCATCTTCCTGAACCTGCCTCATTTATATATTCACTCCTGCATAACATGCTGTTTCCATGGTGGGCAGGCTCTCATTCGCCTGCTCGCCATCACCCTGCTGTTGCATCACGTCGGCCGCCATCAGCAAAGCGCTCACCACCGCTGCCTGGGAGACATGGCCAGCAAAGAAAAATGGACTACAGCCCCCTGCTTCAACCATGGGTCCCTCGAGCGACTGCTGGATGCTGTGGAGGCTGCCGGGATGTGCTCTACCCTCACTCTGGCCGCAGAATGGGTTGCAGTGTCACCAACACGGCTTGGGAGGCAGTGGCAACTGTGTTCAGCACAAATGCCCCTGCAGAGGAGGGCAGCCACCTAGTGCCGCAAAAGGATGAATGATCTCCGTTCCGCCAGGGTAAGTCACACTTTTCATCATTCCCGATTTTCACACTCAAACCCATCACACGCCCACAGGGCCCTCACTCACTGCCAGTGCAAGGAGCATCACCACTCACTCTTTCACACATACCACCATTGTCCTCATCCCATCCATGTGACCACTCACCACCCACACAGGCCAGGCATACTTATCATCTGGCCTGGCAGGCATCCTGATACATCTCCTCATCTCTATCCATGCAGGACAAACTGGCTCACAATAAGAGGGAAAGGTCGCAGACATGCCGGAATTCAAGGTTCTCTCAGAATTTGAAAAAACAGCCATCCAGCTGGGCAGCAATAACCGGGACCGGTCCTGTGCTGACGGTGAGGTCGGTGCTGCTCTAGCAAGTGAGGATCCAGTAGTGCAACATCCATCAGACAACCATGCTGTGAGTGATGTGTCCTCCTTCACAGGCCACTGCCGTGCACTAATTATCTCCCCTTGCTTTTGCAAGCAATCTGGGAAGCAGCCCACAGAGTCCATGACCCAGAGCCTCCAAGCAAGCTTCGAAGAAACCTCTGAAGAGGAATCTAGAGGCATCCTCCTTGAAGTCCTGTCACAGCGGTCACCCATACCCTCCACCAGCACAAAGACAGACACCTCGGTGGGACCTAGCTTTAGAATAGCCTCAGGATCACAACCTGGTGAGCACATCGCACTTTCTGATCCACAGCAAGCGGAGGTAGGGACTTCCCAGGACCCCAGCACTCGGAGGACTGCTGGAGGCCAAAACATTGCTGAGTCTGAGTCAGATGACAAGCCTCTGGACTCAGTCATGTGTCAGTTGCTGGAACTGCAAAGGCAAGCTTAGGAACATCATGATAAAATGTCCGCTGCACTCCTCAGATTGCAAGGCACGATGGAGGAGTCCGTCCGTCTTCAAGCTGAGGTGATAGCGCCGGCATTGCAACACACGAGGTCAATACTGGCAGGATGGTAGCTGCCATGGAGACCTTGGTCTAGGACATCGCTCCTGCACTGCTGCACAGGCTTAACTCCATCGCTGATGCAGTAATTGGCCTCCAACAGTGTGGACGCGAGAGGGGTACTGGGCAGCTCGACCTCACTCCAGCTACCCCTTCCGCTCATGGAGTCAGCCAGGGGCCCTCAGGCATCTATAGGGAAGAAGATCAACAGGTGCACGCTCCGGGGCCATCCACCCAGGTGACTCTGGGAGTGATCAGCCCATCTGACTCCCCTCTTGTGATATCTGCAGATCCTGCTTCACAGATCGAGAAGGGTGCCACTGCCACACCGCAGGACCCTGAAAGCAGCCTGGGGCCCTCCAAGTCTCGGCCCTCCAGAGGATGCCCGCTAAAGTCATCACAGGGTGTCGCAGTCAGCAGGCTGCCTCCACCTCCCCTGTGGATGGCCAGGGAGCACCAAGAAGTAGCGGCAGTGTTGGCACAGTTAAGGAGAATTAGCTCTTTTAGAGTCAACCAAATTAAATTAACAAAATCAGGGACAAAACAAACAGCTCCTAAATTAGGGAACTGCAAGTTAAGGAGAATTAATTCTTTGTAAAATCCTAGAACAAATTTAAAGTACAGCTATTTTAGAGTATCATGCTATTGACCCCTATAAAAGTCATAGTTGCCATGCAACTGAAATACAGTGTCTTCACTGAGCAGATGTCATGTTTTCATTTCCAATGCTGAATGGTCAGCAATTTGGAAGATTTCATCCTCCAGAGGTAAATATTATGCCATGGCTTACAAACAAGGCAAGCTATTTGTAATTTTTAATTCTTTGTAAAATCCTAGAACAAATTTAAAGTACAGCTATTTTAGAGTATCATAGTTAAGGAGAATTAGTTGCACAACCTGGGAATGGGTGTTAATCACTTGTACATAATGTTCACTATTGTCAATAAACTCCCAAGAATGTCTCTCTGCCTATGGCTCCATGTTCTGATGAATAGTGTTCATGTCACTCAGACGTGAAACCTTTCTGCACAAAATAAAGGCAGGTGTCTCAGCCCAGGGCCTCTTCCCTGTGCTCTGTGTGGCCTTCCGACCACAGTAATGGTCCAGCCCCTCACTCCCTGGAAACACTACTGATGTCTGCACCGCGGCAGTGCTGGTCATTGCTGCCAGAATTTAGTGGGAAGGCGCCACATAGTACTCTCATACTCGGTGTGCTCTCAAGCACCTTTTTTAAGATGGGTCTGGCCCTCATCACACCAGCACCTGCAACCAGTGATGCTATGTACCAGCTCCTGAAAGGCTGAGGTGCTGAAGGCGGACACAGCATCAGATGCGTCTAATGTTTCATGACTGCATCTCTGAGATAGCCCTGATCATGGAGCGCAAGCGAGCAGCCCTCGGCCAGACAGGAGTCAGACATTCTCAGATCTATGAAGTGTCCTCATTGCATGTTGCCATCATCCGCCTGTGATCGAATGACTATTAGGGCCTCCACTGCATCCCCATGACAGGAGCATTCTTTGAAGGTATTGGCGCTGCGATAAGCCAGACTGGAGTCAAATGTTCACAACTGCGATGTGAGAATCTACTGGGACACCTCACTGCATGTCGTCATCCTCCACAAATCTGGCAGCTATGAGGGCCTCCTGCATGCGTCTGCCTCATCTAGTCAGTGCAAGAGCCTCATCCTCATCCTCACCCCCACCAGCGCCCTCCTCATCGGAGGAGGCGTGCAGCTCCTCCATCTCCTTCTCAGCCAGCTCCGTTGCAGTGTTAGGTTGTAAAGGGTGCAGCAGTCGACAACGATGCATGACACCCTCTGTAGACTGTATTGCAGGGCTCCAGAATGGTCCAGACACCAAAACTGCATCTTCAGCATCCTGATGGTCTGCTCCACCAAGTTGCGAGCTGGTGCATGAGCCTCATTTTAGCACTGCTGTACTGCAGTCTGAGGCCACTGCACATGTGTCATCAGCCATGGCCTCTGTGGACCCTGGAAGACTGCAGGGATCTGTGAGCAACTCAGGATGTAGGCATCGTGCACACTCCTTGGAAAATGTACACATACCTGCAGGATGCATTTCTGGTGATTGCATACCAGCTACACATTGTGAGTGGAAGCCCTTGCAGTTGATGAAGTCCACTGAGTGTAGAGATGGAGACCTGAGTGCCACATGAGTGCAGTCAATCGCTCCCTGCACCTGTGGGAATCCCGGGATCAGGGCGAATCCAATCCTTGCATCCTGGCTGTCCCGGTCCCAGGCGAAATGCACAAAGTTGCGTGCCATGGAGCAGATGGCATCCGTGACCTCATGGATGCATTTGTGGGTGGTGGATTCTGAAATCCCACAGAGGCTACCTGTGGAGCCCTGAAAGGAGCCACTGGCGTAGAAATTGAGTGCCACGGTCATTTTCCCAGCCACTGGCAGTGGATGCCCTCCATGTCCCCTTGGTGCCAAGCCCTGCTGTGTGGCAGATGTGAGCCACCAGGTCCCTAGACATGCGCAGTCATCGGCAACACTGGTTCTCAGTCATCTGCAGGAATGGCAGACGGCGTCTACAAACCCTATGGTGTCGCTAGGCATCAACCAGCCAAGGCTTGCTGTCATTCCTGGGAATTGCGTGCGGGAGTCCCTGCTGCCCCTTCTTCATGAGGTTGCTGCTCCTCCCTTTGCGCAGTCAAGAGCCTCAGTCGCTCTCTGTAGGCCATCAGGCATACAGCTAGGTCACCAGGATCAATGATCCTGACATGGTCCTTCTGCAGCATGAAAGAGAGAGAGACACGTGGTTATCATGGCTGTACTTAGCACCTTTCCTGGCCCTATGTGACCGCCCCTTAATGCTTCCCGGACTGTGCTGGTCACCCGTCGGATGGCCAGAGATGTGTGCGCTACATGGTTGCTCTGTCAACCTGTGACATGGGGGACACTAGTCCAAACCAGGTTGCTGATATTGCAAGGGACTGAGAGCCTCCAGCAGTGACTGCTACATGACCAGAGTTGGTGAGGAGATTGTACAACGTGTGCAGTCCAGCTGCTCCAGGGTCCAATAAAGTGGTGGCGGACTTGAAGTCTGCGGGGGATGGTGGTAAGATATGGAGTGCTTGGTGGCCCTTTGGTACCTCTGCTTTACTTGCATTGGGAAGCAGGCTAGGAACCTGCCCCAATCGTATCACTCCAGCTGCGCTTGATCTGTCTCAGCTGCGGAGGCATGGTCAGTTTATACAGGCGTCCCTAATGCTTGGCCACTCCCCTCGCTTACCCTGGCCCCCCCCCCCCCCCCCCCCCCCCCACCCCACACCCCCGACCCCACACCCGTTGCCTCCAAGGCTGGCCAGGACTTGCTCCTGGACACCACCACCCCTAGCAGTTACCTGCGGGGCCAGGCATCATTTTCCCCTGCACCCCCCACAGCACTCCTGAGGCTTGTAAACAACAGGCAATCTATGGAGAATGCTGCTGCTCCCTCTCACCTCAGTACCCCCGAAGTGAATGCCACCAAGTGCACGTCGCCTATGTTCTGTTGTGAAACACATAGGCGTGCTTTCCTTCTGACATGGACAGACGATACAGTGGGGTTCCAAGAGCCTGGTGGGATGGCATTTTTAATTATATGCTAATATATTACAATGAGCTCCCTGCCAACCGATGGCAGGCAATGCAGCCTGCTGTTGGCACTGTCGTGAAGTGGGTCCTGCCATATTTTCCACGCAAGTCACCTATCACACCTGCTGCCAGTGGGCTTGGAAAATTCCACCCCAAAACTGCACACAGTATTCCAGGTGTGGTCTTATCAAAGCCCTGTACAATGGTAGCAAGACTTCTGTGTTCTTGTACTCCAACCCCCTTGCAATAAAGGCAAACATGCCATTTATCTTTCTAATTGCTTGCTGCACCTCCATGCTAACTTAATGTGCCTTGTACGAGTGCACCTAAGTACCACTGAACATCACCATTTACAATTTTCACACTTAAAAATAAGTAAACAACCTCTCACTTCCCCATGTTATATTCCATCTGCCACCCTGTTGCACACTCACTCAATCTGTCTCTATCTCTTTGCAGCCTCTTTGTGTCATCCTCACTGCTTACATTCCCACCTAGCTTTGTGTCATAAGTAAACTTAGGTATTATAATGTCTAATATACTATTCTCAGTCCCTTCATCTAAGTCATTAATATGGATTGTAAATAGCTGAGGCCCCAGTACTGATCCTTACAGCACTTCACTAGTCACAACCTGCCAAATTAAAGGTGCCATATTTATCCCTACTCTTTGCTTCCTGTCCCCTAACCAATCCTATATCCATATTATCTAAATGGTACTGGAGGAAATTGCAGAGGTAGGGAGGGGTGGAGCCCATTGAGAGATTTGAAAACAAGAATGAGAATTTTAAAGTTAGGATGTTGCTTGACCAGGAACCAATGTAGATCAACGAGCATGTATGATAGGTGAACAATGCAAGTTGGTGCAAGTTAAGACATGGGCAGTAGAGTTTTGCATTACCTCCAAGTTTATGGAGGATAAATGTAAAAAGCCAGCCAGGAGTGTGTTGCAATAGTCAAGCCTATAGGTGACAAAGGCATGAAAGAGGGTTTCAGCAGCAGATGAGCTGAAACAGAGGAGAGATGGGGTGATGTTACGGAGGTGGAAATAGGCAGTCTTAGAGACTGCAGCAGTCGGAAGTTATTGCAGGGCCAAATATCCCACCGAGGTTGCAAACTGGCTGGTTTAACCTCGGGCTGTTGCCATGGGGAGGGACGGAGTCATTCACTGGAGAACAGAGTTTTGAGCAGGGACTGAAAAAAATGGTAAAAGCAAATTGTGGATGCTGGAAATCTGAAATAAAAACACAAAATGCTGGATAGGGCCATCTGTTACTTGTTTTTGTTTTGCTTTCACAGAGTGCTGACCATTGTTCTCTTACTAACACATTCTGCCATCTTCCCTTTATGGCACTATCAGGACCTTCTTCAGTCTTTACCTCGACCATTAACACTCCCTTTGTTCTGTGTCCATGACATCTTTGTCAAATTTCTCCTTAGCTCCCATCCATCCCTGACCTTCTATTTCATTCCACCCACTCTTAAATAGTAGCTGCAGAAGTCATATAGACTCAACGTTAACTCTGGTTCTCTCACCAGAGATGCTGCCAGATCTGCTGAGTTTTTCCAGCATTTTCTGTTTTTATTACTGAAAACAATGGTTTCAGTCTTTCCAATATTTAATTGCAGGAAACTTCTGCAATCCACAACTGGATGCCAGATAAACAGTCTGATAATTTAGCAACAGTGAAGGAGTCAAGAGGTGGTGCTGAGGGAGAGCTGGGTGTCTTTGGCGTATATGTGAAAACTAATGCTATGCTTTTTGGATGATGTCGCCAAGAGGCTGCGTGCAGATGTGAAATAGGGGAGGACCAAGAATAGATCCTTGGGGAACACCGGAGGTAGTGATGTGGGAGCAGGAAGAGATGCCATTGCATTGACTCTCTGCATGCAATTGGACAGATAATATTACAGTCTCCTAGATTCCAATAACTTTTTAAAAGAGATTCAAATTTCCAGTTATATGCTGAGAGAATGAACTGATAAGATTTCATGTTTTAAAACCTCTACTGTAACAAATGACTAAAAGAAAACTATTTTCTTTTTGTAGGCAACGTAAAAGTATAAGCACAGAAAGTGATATTTCCCTTGTATACTTAGCACCCATTGCAATCTCCACAGAATTACAGTCCTTTTAGCAAACAGTCCTCAGCTGCTCCCCAGCTTCCACTGAGTTCCCATATCCCCCTTTAGGCAAGAAGTAACTTCAGGTGACTGTCTCCAAGTGCTTTCTTCAGTTTTCAGAGAGTTCCTTACATCCACAATCAGTTGTAAAGCCTGTCCAATGATATTTCTTCCCCTCCCTCATGTCAGCTCAAATCTGGGAGGTGACAACAAGCTCTGTTACTTTGGAGAGGAATGGGTAGTTTGAGATTGGATGGTCATTTGCAAGGACAGAGGACTCGAGGTTGTTTTTCTTTGAGGAGAGGGGTGATGATGGCAGATTTTAAGGAGAGAGGGACAACACCTGAAGAGAGAGAACCGTTAACAATATTGGCTAAATGGGAACCACAAAGATGTTGGGTGGTTAGCATTTTATGGGAGCAGGCCTCGTGGATAAAAACAGAGAGAAGTCACAGGAGATAGAGAAACTAGAGAAAGATGAGAGTTCAGGTCTTGGGGGTTGGGGCGGATGGTGAGAGGAGCTTTAGAGGAACAAAAACAGAATTACCTGGAAAAACTCAGCAGGTCTGGCAGCATCGGCGGAGAAGAAAAGAGTTGACGTTTCGAGTCCTCATGACCCTTCGACAGAACTTGAGTTCGAGTCCAGGAAAGAGCTGAAATATAAGCTGGTTTAAGGTGTGTGTGTGGGGGGCGGAGAGATAGAGAGACAAAGAGGTGGAGGGGGTTGGTGTGGTTGTAGCGACAAACAAGCAGTGATAGAAGCAGATCATCAAAAGATGTCAACAACAATAGTACAATAGAACACATAGGTGTTAAAGTTAAAGTTGGTGATATTATCTAAACGAATGTGCTAATTAAGAATGGATGGTAGGGCACTCAAGGTATAGCTCTAGTGGGTTTTTTTTTTTAATTTTATATAATGGAAATAGGTGGGAAAAGGAAAATCTTTATAATTTATTGGGAAAAAAAAAAAGAAGGGGGAAACAGAAAGGGGGTGGGGATGGGGGAGGGGACTCACGACCTAAAGTTGTTGAATTCAATATTCAGTCCGGAAGGCTGTAAAGTCCCTAGTCGGAAGATGAGGTGTTGTTCCTCCAGTTTGCGTTGGGCTTCACTGGAACAATGCAGCAAGCCAAGGACAGACATGTGGGCAAGAGAGCAGGGTGGAGTGTTAAAATGGCAAGCGACAGGGAGGTTTGGGTCATTCTTGCGGACAGACCGCAGGTGTTCTGCAAAGCGGTCGCCCAGTTTAAGTTTGGTCTCTCCAATGTAGAGGAGACCACATTGGGAGCAACGAATGCAGTAGACTAAGTTGGGGGAAATGCAAGTGAAATGCTGCTTCACTTGAAAGGAGTGTTTGGGTCCTTGGACGGTGAGGAGAGAGGAAGTGAAGGGGCAGGTGTTGCATCTTTTGCGTGGGCAAGGGGTTGTGCCATAGGAGGGGGTTGAGGAGTAGGGGGTGATGGAGGAGTGGACCAGGGTGTCCCGGAGGGAGCGATCCCTACGGAATGCCGATAAGGGGGGTGAAGGAAGATGTGTTTGGTGGTGGCATCATGCTGGAGTTGGCGGAAATGGCGGAGGATGATCCTTTGGATGCGGAGGCTGGTGGGGTGATAAGTGAGGACAAGGGGGACCCTATCATGTTTCTGGGAGGGAGGAGAAGGAGTGAGGGCGGATGCGCGGGAGATGGGCCGGACACGGTTGAGGGCCCTGTCAACGACCGTGGGTGGAAAACCTCGGTTAAGGAAGAAGGAGGACATGTCAGAGGAACTGTTTTTGAATGTAGCATCATCGGAACAGATGCGACGGAGGCGAAGGAACTGAGAGAATGGGATGGAGTCCTTACAGGAAGTGGGGTGTGAGGAGCTGTAGTCGAGATAGCTGTGGGTGTCGGTGGGTTTGTAATGGATATTGGTGGACAGTCTATCACCAGAGATTGAGACAGAGAGGTCAAGGAAGGGAAGGGAAGTGTCAGAGATGGACCACGTGAAAATGATGGAGGGGTGGAGATTGGAAGCAAAATTAATAAATTTTTCCAAGTCCTGACGAGAGCATGAAGCAGCACCAAAGTAATCATCGATGTACCGGAGAAAGAGTTGTGGAAGGGGGCCGGAGTAGGACTGCAACAAGGAATGTTCCACATACCCCATAAAGAGACAGGCATAGCTGGGGCCCATGCGGGTACCCATAGCCACACCTTTTATTTGGAGGAAGTGAGAGGAGTTGAAGGAGAAATTGTTCAGCGTGAGAACAAGTTCAGCCAGACGGAGGAGAGTAGTGGTGGATGGGGATTGTTCGGGCCTCTGTTCGAGGAAGAAGCTGAGGGCCCTCAGACCATCCTGGTGGGGGATGGAGGTGTAGAGGGATTGGACGTCCATGGTGAAGAGGAAGCGGTAGGGGCCAGGGAACTGGAAATTGTTGATGTGACGTAAGGTGTCAGAGGAATCACGGATGTAGGTGGGAAGGGACTGGACAAGGGGAGAGAGAAGGGAGTCAAGATAACGAGAAATGAGTTCTGTGGGGCAGGAGCAAGCTGAGACGATCGGTCTACCAATAAATTCCCAATAAATTATAAAGATTTTCCTTTTCCCACCTATTTCCATTATATAAAATTAAAAAAAAAAACCCACTAGAGCTATACCTTGAGTGCCCTACCATCCATTCTTAATTAGCACATTCGTTTAGATAATATCACCAACTTTAACTTTAACACCTATGTGTTCTATTGTACTATTGTTGTTGACATCTTTTGATGATCTGCTTCTATCACTGCTTGTTTGTCGCTACAACCACACCAACCCCCTCCACCTCTTTGTCTCTCTATCTCTCCGCCCCCCACACACACACCTTAAACCAGCTTATATTTCAGCTCTTTCCTGGACTCGAACTCAAGTTCTGTCGAAGGGTCATGAGGACTCGAAACGTCAACTCTTTTCTTCTCCGCCGATGCTGCCAGACCTGCTGAGTTTTTCCAGGTAATTCTGTTTTTGTTTTGGATTTCCAGCATCCGCAGTTTTTTTGTTTTTTTTTTTCTCTGTGTTTAATTGACTGCCACTGCTCTTCAAGAAATGCCTACCTCCTTGAAGAAGTTCTGTTCCTCTCTGCGACAAGATTTCCGGATTTCTCTGTTGCCTTGTTCACCTTCATTGCTTTCCATTTCTCTCCTAGTGTTTGACAAGGTGTTTACTAAAACCCGCTTTCACAGCCATATCTCCTTTCTCAGTGACTGGCTCCGTCTCCGACTTACCCCACATGGATTTCAACTGAAATTCCACCCCTCATGTTTCGAACCCACCCAGGATTACAGGTATCTCCGGGACATAAAACGTTTCTCGGACTGCTGTTCCCGTCACATTCTGAAATCCACTCTCAGTGCCATGCGCCGCCAAATGAACACACTCGACCTCTCCCTCCAGCAGCACCGCCGTACCCTTTTTCAAAGCTGCGCGTGCCCCCAGTTTCATTTTATCCTTCGGCTCATCCGACGCCTCAACAAGAAACTTTTTCTCTTTCTCTCAAGTGCTAAGGAACGCAAGCTCCAACAACTCATCGACACCAACACCCGTCTAGGACCCTCCACCCCTGCCTGTCCCTCCGTCCCCACCCCATCTTCCAATCCCAGCCCCAGCCGTGTATTCACTATACCCCCTGACCTTCCCCTCTCCGATGCTGAACGTTCAGTGCTCAGCAAAGGACTTAGTTTCATACCCTTACGCCCTCACCTCAATGAATTTCGGGCTCGGCATGATACTGAACTCTTCTTCCGCCGTCTTCGTCTCCGGGCTCACTTCTTTGGGCAGGAGTCCTCTCCCAGTTCAACGGATCCTTTTACCCATCTTCAATATTCTCCCTCCACCTGGACCCCTCCCTCTGGATTCTTACCTTCTCTCGATCTTTTCATTGAGAACTGTCGGCGCGACATTAGTCGTCTCAATTTCTCTGCTCCTCTCACCCATTCTAACCTGTCTCTCTCTGAACTTACTGCACTCCATTCTCTCAGGTTCAACCCTGACATTGTCATCAAACCCGCTGACAAGGGTGGTGCTGTTGTTGTCTGGCGCACTGACCTCTACCACGCGGAGGCTGAGCGTCAACTCGCAGACACTTCCTCCTACCTCTCCCTGGACCATGACCCCACCACTGAACATCAAGCCACTGTTTCCAGGACTGTCACTGACCTCATCTCCTCTGGGGATCTCCCTCCCACAGCTTCCAACCTGATAGTTGCCCAACCTCGGACGGCCCGCTTCTATCTCCTACCCAAAATCCACAAACAGAACTGCCCCGGTAGACCGATCGTCTCAGCTTGCTCCTGCCCCACAGAACTCATTTCTCGTTATCTTGACTCCCTTCTCTCTCCCCTTGTCCAGTCCCTTCCCACCTACATCCGTGATTCCTCTGACACCTTACGTCACATCAACAATTTCCAGTTCCCTGGCCCCTACCGCTTCCTCTTCACCATGGACGTCCAATCCCTCTACACCTCCATCCCCCACCAGGATGGTCTGAGGGCCCTCAGCTTCTTCCTCGAACAGAGGCCCGAACAATCCCCATCCACCACTACTCTCCTCCGTCTGGCTGAACTTGTTCTCACGCTGAACAATTTCTCCTTCAACTCCTCTCACTTCCTCCAAATAAAAGGTGTGGCTATGGGTACCCGCATGGGCCCCAGCTATGCCTGTCTCTTTATGGGGTATGTGGAACATTCCTTGTTGCAGTCCTACTCCGGCCCCCTTCCACAACTCTTTCTCCGGTACATCGATGATTACTTTGGTGCTGCTTCATGCTCTCGTCAGGACTTGGAAAAATTTATTAATTTTGCTTCCAATCTCCACCCCTCCATCATTTTCACGTGGTCCATCTCTGACACTTCCCTTCCCTTCCTTGACCTCTCTGTCTCAATCTCTGGTGATAGACTGTCCACCAATATCCATTACAAACCCACCGACACCCACAGCTATCTCGACTACAGCTCCTCACACCCCACTTCCTGTAAGGACTCCATCCCATTCTCTCAGTTCCTTCACCTCCGTCGCATCTGTTCCGATGATGCTACATTCAAAAACAGTTCCTCTGACATGTCCTCCTTCTTCCTTAACCGAGGTTTTCCACCCACGGTCGTTGACAGGGCCCTCAACCGTGTCCGGCCCATCTCCCGCGCATCCGCCCTCACTCCTTCTCCTCCCTCCCAGAAACATGATAGGGTCCCCCTTGTCCTCACTTATCACCCCACCAGCCTCCGCATCCAAAGGATCATCCTCCGCCAACTCCAGCATGATGCCACTACCAAACACATCTTCCTTCACCCCCCTTATCGGCATTCCGTAGGGATCGCTCCCTCCGGGACACCCTGGTCCACTCCTCCATCACCCCCTACTCCTCAACCCCCTCCTATGGCACAACCCCTTGCCCACGCAAAAGATGCAACACCTGCCCCTTCACTTCCTCTCTCCTCACCGTCCAAGGACCCAAACACTCCTTTCAAGTGAAGCAGCATTTCACTTGCATTTCCCCCAACTTAGTCTACTGCATTCGTTGCTCCCAATGTGGTCTCCTCTACATTGGAGAGACCAAACGTAAACTGGGCGACCGCTTTGCAGAACACCTGCGGTCTGTCCGCAAGAATGACCCAAACCTCCCTGTCGCTTGCCATTTTAACACTCCACCCTGCTCTCTTGCCCACATGTCTGTCCTTGGCTTGCTGCATTGTTCCAGTGAAGCCCAACGCAAACTGGAGGAACAACACCTCATCTTCCGACTAGGGACTTTACAGCCTTCCGGACTGAATATTGAATTCAACAACTTTAGGTCGTGAGTCCCCTCCCCCATCCCCACCCCCTTTCTGTTTCCCCCTTCTTTTTTTTTTTCCCAATAAATTATAAAGATTTTCCTTTTCCCACCTATTTCCATTATATAAAATTAAAAAAAAAAACCCACTAGAGCTATACCTTGAGTGCCCTACCATCCATTCTTAATTAGCACATTCGTTTAGATAATATCACCAACTTTAACTTTAACACCTATGTGTTCTATTGTACTATTGTTGTTGACATCTTTTGATGATCTGCTTCTATCACTGCTTGTTTGTCGCTACAACCACACCAACCCCCTCCACCTCTTTGTCTCTCTATCTCTCCGCCCCCCACACACACACCTTAAACCAGCTTATATTTCAGCTCTTTCCTGGACTCGAACTCAAGTTCTGTCGAAGGGTCATGAGGACTCGAAACGTCAACTCTTTTCTTCTCCGCCGATGCTGCCAGACCTGCTGAGTTTTTCCAGGTAATTCTGTTTTTGTTTTGGATTTCCAGCATCCGCAGTTTTTTTGTTTTTTTTTTGAGCTTTAGAGGAAGTTTAGCCTGATGGGTTTGTGGAAGGGAGGGACGTGGCAGAGACAGCTGATTGGATGGTTTTGATCTTAGTAACAAAGAAGTCCATGAGCTACTTACAGTTAATTGTTGGAGGTGAGGGGGAAGGAGATAGCAATGGAGAAAAGGAGCTGGGGGTTATCTTTGCATTCCAGGGTGATCCTATTTTTAGCAGACAAGAGGAGAACTTGACTGTTTTATGTGGTCCACCTAGATGTGGTGATTGGTTTGGGAGCAGTGATGAAGACTGTCACCATGGGAGCAGCCAGGGTAGAGTATTTGTTTTATTGGGGACTAGGGCATCAAAGGTAGAGGTGAGGGCACGGTTGAGCAAACCAGTAGCTGCAGAAATATTATGGTGAACAGAGGGCCAAAAACTAGTTAGTTGTAAGTGAATTGGCTTTTTTTTTCCAGGGACAGCTACAGAATATTTGGAGCATGGAAGGGGGATGTAGATGATGAATGTTACAAGGAAATGCTCATGGATGGCCTTATCTGTGATTATATGATACAATCAGCAAGACCACATGAGGTGGAAAGGTCAAGGGGATGCTTGGCAAATATTGTTTGGGGAATTTACATGGAGGATGGATTTAAAGTGGATAACAAGGCAGTGAACTCAGGATGAGATAAGATGGAGACACGAATCAGAATATCGTTTGGGTATCCTTCAACAAACATTACACCATATCTTCTGTCTTGAACACTATTATGCCAACCAATGTTCTCTTTTTCAGTATATCAGGAATGTCAGGACATTTCGGATTATTTAATCCACTGGAACCACCACTTTCTGCTATGTGTATTAAAATCGTAGGGCATCTCAGACTAATTGTTAATATCAGCTACAGTATAACTTCAGGGAAAGTGGTAGGAAAGTGCATTTCAGAAGGGCCCAGAGAACTGGTTGGTCTTCCAGGGAACTTTTAAAACTTTGAACAGAATGTTTTTAATGTAATTAATTGAAGGTGTCAACCTCTGCACCTTTTGTGGGATCCTGCGTGCCCAGAGCACTCTGGTACCTGGATACTGGTCAAACATAGGTTAACATGGACTATGTTGCCAACTGCACATTGCAATCGGCTGCCATCATTGTCAGGTCCTCAACTATACAGTTTTTAAAATTCTTTCACAGGGCATGGGTGTCACTGGCTAGGCCAGCATTTTTATTGCCCATCCCTAATTGTCCTTGAGAATGTGGTGCAGCAGAAATGTACTCAGTCTACATGTGGCTCTTTTTTGATGCTGTTAGATTGTGAGCAATCTTAATGGCATAGGATAGCACTTACATGTTGATCTAAAACTGCTGGCCTCTTCCGGGTTAAAGGCTATTTGAAGCAAGACTAGACAATTTTGATGGATTAAATTAAATTGAAGCTGAACCATCATAAAATATTAGCTGGTTTCAGAAGCAATATTGGGTGACAAAATTAAGTGTAATTTGCAGTAAGCTGTCCAAAAGTAATGTTGATCAATTGCTTGGAAGATGGGAGTCCATAAGGGTAACTTCCATGGACATATTCGTAAGTCTGTAAACAAAGAATCTAATAAACAGTGCCACATTTAAGGAGTTTATTTAAAGCATTTGGTAATTTGCTATGATATTTCACTATAATAAAATAGATGTTACTGAATATTATTTCATATTTTCTGTTGGAAATTACATTTTCAGGAATTAAAACTGGTATAAGCAGATTTCAGAAGTGAATTCCAAGTTGCTGAACTGCTAAGGAGAAATTTACTGTATCACTGATAAACCAGGAAAAGTCCTCAAGTATTAATTCACAATATTGATGCTTTTCTTGTATATTTCACTTAACAGAACCAGTTTCATCAAATGGTTGAACTCACTGAAGAAGCTAGGAAAGCATATCAGGAAATGCTTAATGCCCTAGAGCAAGAACTTACGGCAGGTGAAGGAAATTCAACAGAGCCACTGTGTGATCTGCCAGAGGAAAGCACAATTGCATTGGATAGCGTGACCTCTCAATCTTTTTCTGAAGCCAGTGAACCAGATTATGGTGCATATCAAATACTGTATAGTGGTTTAACTGCAATCAAACCTTCTTCACAACATTACATAGATGTGGGACTTTCCTATACTTTTGAATTGTGAGATATTACTTAAATTGCGATCATGCATGAAGGCAATATCTCCAGTTAGAAATTTAAATCATTAACCAACAACAGTAGTTACAGAGCAAATTAAATTTGTACATGTTCTGGTGTTAGAAATATTCAAATTACTTATGCTGCAAAGTTCTTCCTTCTCAGTAGGAGTACTGAGGGAGTAGGATGTATGGATGCAAGTTCTGTAGATACTGTAAAATCTAGCATTTTTCTTGTAAATGAGTCAGACTTGAGGTGTTTATACATACAAGTTGTTGTGTATAGCACCTCTAACATAAAACATCCCAATGTAAAAACATTATAAAACAATATGTCACCAAGCCCTATAAGACTATAAACTTAGCCAAACAGGTAGGTTTTAAAAGCGTCTTAAAAGGAGAAAAGTGAGCTGGGAGCACAGAGGTCCAGGGTGAAAACTCCAGGGCTTAGGCCCTAGGCACCTGAAGGCATGGTGACTAATGGTGGAGCAGTTAAAATTGGGGATGCTCAAGCAACTGGAATTAGAGGAGTGCAGTTATCGGAGTTGTAGGGCTGAAGGAGAGTAGAGATAGGGAGGGAATATACCAGGGAGGGATTTCAATAAAGGATGAGAATTTTAAAATTGAAGCTTTATTGAACCAGGAGCCAGCATAAGGCAGCAAGCACAGGGGTGATGGTTGAACATTTGGTCCAAGTTAGGACATAGGCAGCAGAGTTTTGGATAAGCTCATGTTTGGAGTTTAAGATGTTGGAGGATGGCCAAGACTGTTGGATTCAAGGTTCTCTAGCTTGGCTCCTGGGGTGAGAGGCTGAGTAAATTGGGCCTATACTCTTGGAGTTTAGAAGAATGAGAGGTGACCTTATTGAAATATACAAGATTCAAAAGAGACTTGACAGACTAGGTACAAAGAGGTTGTTTCCTCTGGCTAGGGAATCTAGAACACAGGCCACACTCCCTGAGATAAGGAGAAAATCATTCACTCCAAACGTTCTGAAACTTTGAAATTCTCTACCCTAGAGGGTTGTTAATGCTGAATCATTGCACATGTTTACAACTGACGTAGACAGCTTTTTGGCGCCTCGGAATCGAGGGATAGGGGGAGTGGGCAGAAAATTGAGTTGAAGCTGCTCACTAACTCTCAGTTTGGGTTCTGCCAGGACCACTTAGGTCCTGACCTCATTACAGCCTTGGTCCAAACATGAACAAGGGCTGAACTAAACAGGAAGTGAAAGTGACTGCCTTTGACATCAAGGCAGCATTTGACTGAATGTGGCATGAAGGAACCTATCAAGACTGAAGTCAAAGGGAATTGGGGGAAAACGTTTCACTTGTTGGATTCATAACTGGCAAAAAGTAAGATTGTTATTGTTGGAGGTCAATCATCTGAGCCCCAGAATACCACTGCAGGGTAGTGTCCTAGGCTGAACCATCTTCAGCTGCTTCATCAATCACCTTCCCTCCATCATAAGGTCAGAAGTGGGGATGTTCATTGACAAGTGCACTTCGTTCAGTACCATTTGCAACTCCTCAGATGCTGAAGCAGTCCGTGTCCATGTGCAGCAACACCTGGACAGGATTCAAGCTTGGGCTGATAAATGGCAAGTAACGTTCATGCCACACAAGTGCAAGGCAATGAAATGACCATCTCCAACAAGAGAGAATCTAACCATCTCCCCCTGACGTTCACTGGCACTACCATCACTGAATTCCCCCACTATCAACATCCTGGGTGTTACCATTGATCAGAACCTGAACTTGACCAGCTGTATAACTACTGTGGCTACAAGAGCAGGTCAGATGCTGGGAATTCAGTGGTGAGTAACTTGCCCCCTCACTCCCCAAAGCCTGTCTGCCATCCACAAGATAAAAGTCAGGAGTGTAATGGAATACTCTCCATTTGCCTGCATAAGTGCAGCTCCTACAACACTCAAGAAGCTGGACACCATCCAGGACAAAACAGCCTGCACCATCTCATCAGCATTCACTCCCTCCACCACCAATGCACAGTGGCAGCAGTGTATGCCATCTACAACATGCACTGTAGCAACTCATCAAGGACAGTACCTTCCAAACACACATAGAAGGACAAGGGCAACAGATGCATAGGAACACCACCACCTTCCAAGCTGTATTGACTTGGAATATTGCCGTTCCTTCACTGTCACTGAGTCAAAATCCTGGAACCCACATCCTAACAACGCTGTGGGTGTTCTTACTGCACATGAACTGCAGTAGTTCAAGAAGGCAGCTCACCACCACCTTCTCAAGGGCAATTTAGGATGGACAATAAATGCTGGCCTAGCAAATAGCAGAGCAGACTTGAGGGGACTCCTACTTTTTATGTTCTTATATTCAAGAACTTTGGAGAAGAAAGCATGTTTGAAGATGGGGCAGCGGTTTTCAGGGACAGAGGGCTTAAGGATTTATTTTTGAGGAGGTGTATTGATGGCAAATTTGAATGAGAGGAGGACAGAATCTGAGGGGAGAAACCATCAACAATGTTGGCTATCATTGCAACCAGAAATGGAAGTTAGGTGGTCAGTAGGTGGGAGTAGGGTCAAGAATGTTGGAAGTGGATCCCGTGGACAAGATGAATTCTGAGAGGATATGGGGGGGTGTGAAATAGAAACTAGAGAAGGAAACCAGTTCATGGCCAGAGTGTGGGGATGCCGTAGAGGAAGTTTGGCCACCTGGGCTAAGGGGAGGAGAGCAGTTACAGAGGCAGCTGATCCGATGGTCTCAATCTTGGTGACAAAGAAATTCATCAACTCCTCACATTCTTTGGAGGTGAGGGTGGAGGGGATGGGGGAAAGAGGGTTTTAAAAAGATGGCTTGCAGTAGAGAAAGAAGCCGGGTGTACCTTTGTTTTCCATGATCATCCTAGAAAAGTAAGTCATTTTCACAGATGAGAGCAGGACTCTTTAGTGGTTTATGTGGTCCAGCCATACCTGTAGTGAATGCCTAAACCAGTTGTTCGCCATATCCATTCATGTCTATATCCCTTGGACTTAAAACAGAAATGAGGGCCATACTGGGAGAAAGGCCAAGGTGAGGGAGAGTAATATTGGGGACTAGGGCATCAAAAGTAGTGATGGTATTGTTGATCAGATGGGTAGCGTAGTGAGTGCGCAGTTATATGTGAATTGGGGAAGAGCATTTTTTTTTCAGCAACGGATACAGAAGGAAGTAGACTTTGGAGGGGGAAGTGACATGTGGATGGAGAGCGATGCAAGGAATTGATCAGAGATAGCCAAATCTGTGATTGACATTACAGGGGTAGCAAAACCACACGAGGTCAAGCAGGTAGCCGTGAATATATGTTGAGGAGTTTACAAGGAGGGTGAAATTAAGGGAGGATAAGCGGGCAGTGAGCTCAGGAGAGAGAGAGCGATTAATTGAGCTGGAGATTAAAAGCACCTAAAATGAGAAGCTACTTAGCGCAAAGGCTAAGGGAGGAAAGCAGTGAAGATAGCTCATTGAGAAAGTAAATCTTCGGCGGTAATAGAAAACCAATTTTAAATGTGAGGGGTGGAACAAGGGGTGAAATGCTCAAAGAATAAAATGCCAGAGGAGTAAGGGGACTGTTCAGGCTGAGATTTGCTTATAAAACACCAGCATGACGGTCTAGGTAAGACAAGTGGTGAAAGGTATGGCCAAGTGGGGAGGCATCAATATCCCTCAGTCAGCTTTCTGTCAAGGCCATGAAGTCGAAGCAATCATCCACAAAAAGCTCATGGATCGCAAGGCTTTGTTCACAAACCAACAGACATTTTGGAGGGAGATGTGAAGGAGATTGTGATAGGTAAACCAGGATCAGCATTGGGAAGGAAATGGAAACTGGGCAGGGAGAAGATTGGCAAGATCAGCGCCCTGCTGGCACACTGGTTGGGAAGGTTGGCAAGAGAGTAGGATGGGGAGCGGGGTTGCTGCTTGTGAGGAAGCAGGGACTAGTGTCTTGATGGGCTGTTCGCAGAATACCAAGAGACACAGGAAAGCTATAGGTTTATCTAAGAGAGAGTCAAGCCTGGGAAGACAGTAGGAGTGTAGTCTAGGAGTATTGGGGTGGGGATTGGGAAGGCAGAGTACCCAAGAGAGAAGAAATGAAAGTAGGCAAGACACAGTCACATGAGGAGACATGTTTCATTAAATTTTTAACGGTTTTAATAATTTCTTTAAAAAGCGCTTCAATCTCCCTGAGGCAGCTTCATGCCTCAGGGAGATTGAAACATTCTTTCACGCACATGCGCAAAAGAACGCCGGACCCACATCTCCCTCCTCCCCCCACCCACACACATAGCACTCGGCGCCACCGCTCACAATCCATCCTGGGAAAAATTCAGGCCCAGATCTCTGGGCCTAGTTGTCATAAAGGGATCTTATAAGCTAGATTGTTAGTGATTGCCAATCACAAATGGTGGTTCCAGCCTCTCATTGCAAACATCGGTTTGTGGCCCAGTGCAGAACTCTGTTACAGTGAAACAAGGAAGTTTCTTTGATAATGAAGGAGTAAAGAAGGAAAAAAAGTTCCCCTGAACTATTTACGAAATTGATCGTCGTTTAAGTAAGGGCGTGAAGCATAATCCTGTGCATATTAACTTTAAAAGTATTTCACCTGATTTTAATCATGAAACTAAAAACTTTTTAAAAACTAAAAACTAATTTCCCCATAAGCATAACAAGTGAGATTCTTTTAAAGCCTCTTTTTAATTTTAAACCCTCAAATTGCTGGTAAAGCCAGGTCTCTGTGGGCTTTTTTCAGCATCTGACATGAATGTTGTAAGCTACAAATGTTAAATGCTGAGAACCATATAAAATAAGACGATACTGCTATTCACCATGAAATACTTTTTTTCTTCCCACCCTTTCTTCCTTTGTTCCATTTGTGCTATTTTAACTTTTGTTAATCTGGCCTTCTGTGGATTCCAACCTTTTATGTATATTTAATAATTTAAAAACCCTTACCTGTTTTACTTCCTCCTGTCTTCCATTATCCATTTTGAATGTAGGAACAATGCCAAAAAGAAAAGTTTTCACTGTGATGAGCAAGTAAACTCCAGCGCAGCCCCCAAAGCCCACATGCACCCAAACAAATTAGTGAATTTGTACTGTGTGGTAAAAGATTACATTGAGTTTAACCCTGACATTAAATTCTGCGCTTCTGGAGAAAGTAGATTGTTATTTTAAACCTTTTAAATATCTGTCCAAAATAATTTGTTACCTTTACGTAAAAATAATTAATTTGAAAAATATCAACTATTTTATTAAACTAGAGTTTTAGATTCTAGATGCTAATTGCACCTTTTGAAATGGAACCATAATGTTATGCAGTTAAAAGGTCTATTGTTTGAAAAAAAACCAAAATGACTAATAATCTGCATTTGAGTATGATTAGAATATTTGATAATTGGTCTGTTTTACTTTGTTTCTTAACTGCAACTGATTAGGAGAATGGGGACTCCCAATGGATATAGAACAAGTTAGAGGGAGGTTGTAATTTGATACTTTTAACTCTGCAATGAAATGATGGGATCTATCATTTTTACAGTTACTACATGGAGAAACTTGCTCAAGAGGCAGTGTAACCTCAACCTGTCAGACACTGAAAATACAGGAAATCCAGAGACTCTCCACTGTGACTCAGAAGAAGAATCTGGTGATTCAATACAGAATTTTCCAAAATCAATTCTTGATTTTGAATGTCAAGCAGCAATAAGATGAATGTGTGGTTTTTCATAGCACTGTAAAATGTTTCTGCAGCTCTCTATCCACTATTTTGTGCAGGAAATAGTGATTAAAATTTACAGTAAATGAAAAGGCCTTTCATAACTGTCACCTTTTTTATCTATCATCCCCAAGTGAGATTAAATTTAATTGCATCCCACTGTTCCAAAATCTAATTTTCAGAAGAATGCTAATTAAGCATTGATAAACATCAGGCAACCTTCAATAGTCCGAAGAAACTAAGTATGATCTTTGGCTGAAAGCTAATTCATTGCCTCTTCCTGAGTTTGAAACTTGTGATATTTTGCACCAGTGCCACTCCAGTATAAATGTCCCTGAGATCAGTCAGACATCTCTTGTACACTACAGTTTTCCAACTTCCCTGAAATTTTTAATCTCCTACTGTAATAGTTTCCATCAAGGATGATGGTTTATTCTGGAACAGATCCCATCCAGAGACTAGTGAAAGAAAGTTTGATGGCCAGCATTGCTGAGTTCTAGATGACTTTTTTGGACAGCTGCTTATAGAACAAACACATCCATTGCAAAACTATATGATAATCCATCTTTTTGCCATTCAGAATGACTTAACAATTTGAAATGAACCATTGGAGAGGCACTGAGGCATACAAATGCCACCATGGCAAAGTATCATAACAAGCCTTCCCTCAGGACACGATATTCAAAAGCGGCCTCTCCAATGACAATATATAAAGTCAGAATAACTAGTCAAATGTCCTTGTGATGCATCTCGTTATAGTACCTTCATACTGAGTGGATTTTTTCTATGAATGGTGAGTAATTGCCCTCAAATCCAAATGGACATCTCTTCATTTTGTAAACCTTCAAAATACATAACCTGACATTTACCTATGTGATATGTCTACAAGTGCATCAGTTAATTGGCTCATGTTTCTTTGAATGTGTAGACTATAAAGTTTGCTAATGGTATTAAACTGTGTGGCCAGATAAGTATACAACAAAAAAAAACCCTCATCACTCTCATCTGTGAATAGTTTGAACAGCAAAGGACCTAGCACAATCTTTGCAAAAGTCCATTGTAAGTCACTCAAAATAGTTCCATTTATCATCACTTCAACTTCGAAAAGAGTTTTCCGTCCATGTGACTGATTTGTTATTAACGCCCTGGATGAACTGCGCTTAACCATAATCAATTGCAAACCCCAACAGGCTTATTTTGAAAGAACATGACTAACTCCTCTGGTTAGGATTAGCTTCAGCTGTGGTTTCTCACAACCGAAATGGGAATAAAACATGTTACACTAGTAAAAGCAGAATGCAGCTTAAACCCCTAATCTAAGGAGTCTTTCTAACCAATAAGTAAAAACTGCAGAAATGTGGATTTCCCATGATATACTGGGTGTTTATAAAATCCTTGTGGAACTTTAAACTGGGATAACTTTGGACGTACACATGATAGAAGCAAACCTTAGTCGGCACATGAAAGCATAATGCATAAAGTTTTAACACAACACACACATTTCTAGACTTCAACATAACAGCCATTTTTTTATGAAGCATCGTTAAATCCAATTTTCTAACTTATGATTGAATCATCTGCTCAACATAACCCAGTCCAGAAATGAGGGAATTGCCAGACCTGACCACTTTAATATTGGATGGAGGTTCCATTCTAAATAGGCCCCTATGAAAACCTGGACTGTTTTACTTTACTGTTGCCATTTTCATTCTGTTTCAGCATCATTATCATTAAAAAAAAGTTTAGAAAATATGCTTTCATATGCCATGTTTGTTATCAGGTATACATCCAATGTTATTAAAATTGCACCAGAATTTTATAAACATCCTGTACTGCTAACAGCTTTGCAGCAGTTAGCTCTGCAGAATGGAGCTAGCTCCAAAGGTTGCTAGTTACTTTTACTTTGACAACACACTACTACAAAATCAGCTTCAAAAGCTGATGTATCAAAAATTGAAAATGTGTTATATGGAATTAATTGGAGATAAGGAACGTAAACTTTATTTGTCACCTCTTACACATATATCATTATGAGTCATTCCTACAATCTTTACTGTTAACCTTATTTAAAATAGCAACTTCAGCATGCATTGAATCTAGTCCAACTCAATAATCCTTCTCATTTATTGGAAAAGGCTTTATATTAGAAATCTATTCAGTTTTCAGGTCATTGTGATCAGCACATTGTTTTAAACATTATTGAAACTATTTGTATGGAGACTAATAATGGTCCTGTTTGTCGCACTAAGGCTCCAGCTTATTTCTTCAGTGGACCAGCTAATTCACTTTATACTGTAGACTTTTCACCTCTATGCTAAGCCGACCTCATAAATTATGGCAGGTTATCCGAGGACAATTAGTTGTGATGTGCCAAAGAATATTTTTTTTCAAATTCATAATGCTGTCTCAATCA
The DNA here is from genome assembly GCF_017639515.1 of Carcharodon carcharias. Taxonomy (NCBI): domain Eukaryota; kingdom Metazoa; phylum Chordata; class Chondrichthyes; order Lamniformes; family Lamnidae; genus Carcharodon; species Carcharodon carcharias. The sequence continues at coordinate 40,766,923 of NC_054470.1, forward strand.
CTTTGAGGTAATCGCCTCTCAAATCCAAGGGACTGCTCTGCTGGTTTAATCACTCAGTGGAAATTCCACTCCTAAACTTGCTGATTTTTCCAGGATTAGGAGATCTGCCCTAATTTTGATACTCTAGGTGCCTGCCTGCACTACTATAGGTCTATTTTAGTCACCCACCAGAAGGGGAAGCAGAGAATGTGGCCATTCAAAAGCTTTTTGTGCCACTAGCACTGCAGCAATTTTTAGAAGTGTCGATGGCCCCTTTCATAAGAGGGATGATTAGACCAAATTAGCATTTTTGATAGGGATCCAAACTTGAACCACCTAGTGGGTTTCACCAAGACTGAGTTGAAGGTTGGTATGCCTGATTGAATCATCTGCTCAACATAACCCAGTCCAGAAATGAGGGAATTGCCAGACCTGACCACTTTAATATTGGATGGAGGTTCCACTCTAAACAGGCCCCTATGAAAACCTGGAACAAAACTTGGCCAGACTTCTGTACCTCCTCTGTGTAGTTCCATGAGACAAACATGAGGAATGCATCACAAGGAATGGGCATTTTTGGGCCCAGCATCTTTTGTCTCTGAGCAATGACGACCAGTAATGCCTCCAGCTCAGTCTTAATCTGTGCTGAGTTAGCAGGTATAACAGCGAAGTGTTACAATTGGTTTTGGCACCCATTGGCTAGGGAGAGAAAAACCTATCAAGGTTCCTACTGCTGATTGTTATTCAGTGACCCCAACTGGGTGTGCAAGTGTGTGGACAGTGGATGAAATAGAATTAGGCATGGTGTGATTTACTCCATCAGTGTATAGTCTGCCTATGTTCAATATCAAGGACCATGGGAAGAATTGCCAATCGGTGAGGCACTGGAGCTCAACCATCTATAGAGTAATGAGGGAGCCAAAGCCTTCAGCAGCGATGAGGAAGAGGTGAAAAAAGAGGGTAAAAGGAAAAAGCAGTGAAACTATATAAATCCTACTTGATTGCCTTAATTTCGACAAGGAATGCAATATTTTCACAAATCCGTTTCTGTTTTTAACCTAACATGGTCTGATAAGCATACTTTAGTTTGGGGGTTGTTTTGCTCAAAATTAAACTAAACTAAAATGCCAGTTTCATGCTTGCTCAATTTTTGCATTTTCCAAAAATTATGATGGACTTAGCCTATCCTTATAGTATCATGTTCTGAAAACAGTGATTAACTGCCACCTTTACTATATTTAGTGTTTAATATTTCTTTGTTTTTAATAGTTATACAATTTAGACAAATCCAAAATATGCCTATGCTAGATTATAAAGAAATTATGCTGAGGATGGTTTAATAAGATGACAAAAATACAAAGAATGCCTGCACTGCCTTGAGCACAGTTGCTCTCCTGTAGGCAGCTCAGTCTGCTTTGTGGGAAGTAGGTGACTTATTTACTTTTCTTGCTGCAGAAATACCATACCAAAAAAAAGTGTGCTTTTGTTTTTTTTTGTTCAACACTGTTCCTTTTTCCTTCCTTTGCCTGGATTCTGCTATTAAATGTGCAGGGGGAAACAACTGCACAGAGGGTGTGCTAGTTATGGAATAGCAAGAACAGTCCAAGAGAGTTGTTTCTGCATGCCACTTGTGCCTAAACATTCTTTAATTGGTTCAGGCCCAAGACCTGAGTTGTGATGAGGATTTGAGCCAGTTCCAAGTTTGTAAAACAGACATCTACTTCCAAGAACACTCTTTTTTGCAAACAACGTTAGATGTAAGCACACCAGCTGTATCAAAGGCTGAAAATGTTTTTAATTTTTGTATTTTTGCTGTTTGAAAAAAATGGAGTTCCCTTAAAAGGTCAACTTTTAACAATGTGACAAAAGGCACTATTATTCTTGCTTTCAAAAAAAAGCTGTGATGCATGAGGTGATTGGTGATAATGGGCACTGATGCCTGCTGATCTCTAGCTCCATACACTTGATTTATGAAGGCACTAAAGACTGTTTCAATATTGTAAAACTGTGACTTTTACTTTAAGGACAGATTTTGTGGCAAGTAACTTAAATTTAATGCTGTAGAATGTATTCTGAATTGCCTTTTTCATAAAAAGATGGACATCTGTCTAAACACTTTCTTTGAAAACCTCATTTAGTCGCTGTAATACTTTATAAAGACTAATTAAATACAAATGAATGTTAAATTTTTAATCTAAAAATTTATACTAGGTAAACATGATTCAAATTTTGTTGCTTTGAGTATTTTTGAAAAATAAACATTTTGACTAAAAGAACACACTGTAGTTTCCTTTAAAGATAATTAAACTTTGGATGCTGAAACTCACCTTGCTAATGGTGTCTGTCTAAAAAAGGAAGAGAAAATTGATGCACATTGTAAAAGTGAGGATAATACAGAACCGAACTTGTCTCCTCAATCTGCTTATTGAATTTGGCCTTCAACATGTAAGTAAATAAAGTGGCCTGACAGCTTAAATATTACAGCAGTTGACTATCAAAAAAGCCTACATTTGACTTCCAGTATTCTCGACCAGTCAGATGCATATCAATTTAGTGTTTTATCAGGTCTCTGCCCTCCTTGTCAAGAAACACACTACCATCCATTCTGCACAGTCATCCAATCAACAGAAAGAATGTTACATGCACTGACCAGTCAGCAGCAAGAATTCAACATGAACCGACCTATTACAAACAAAATAGAGGCAAGATCCTGCCCATATTCCCATAACCACTATATATAACTACCTCATTCACTTGTTCCATTTCATTCCTCCAGATGATGGACAGAATATGCCCGAGATGTCTTTTGGCTATAATCAAATGTAAGTTCAGAGTTGCGAATCTTCAGTTTTTGGGTGAACCTCAGTGTTGGCTTCAGAGTGATGATGATGGCCACAATGAAGAAGACAGTAACAAAGACAATGTTTGAGCTCTGCTGCTATTGGTGAATCTTAATGCTGGCTTAGGCCTAACACTGATATAATAATGACTCAAAGTTACAGTTATGGCTGCCGGTCTTGGGGTATGTAATACTGTCAGGGTGACAACAAAGATGTTGGATGAAGGCACGCCTGTGGACCAGTCCTATTTTGTTAAGTGGGTGCTGAGTGTTGTGGATTTGAAGCCGTAGCCATCTTCTGCCTGCAAGATTTCCCCAGTAGTGAATATTTCAACATCACATTCAAAAATGTCATGGGTGCATCAATGTTCTGAAGGTTTTCAAAGAAAAAGGAAGCTGTGGCTGCTGTCGATCCTCAATGCCAAACTTCTGTTTACTCTGCCATCGCAGCCATGCATAAGTATGTTGCCCATATTACAAATTATTCCTTCCATGTCTTCTGGGGTTTTAGACATGCTCTCTGCAAAATTTCAGGAGCGGACACAATTCTGCATGGTAATCTGTTAAAGCAATAATGGCGTTATAAAAGCGGTCAGCAATCTGGATTGTTTTTCCAGAGACAACAAGCAAAATCCACTGTTTGCACGCAATTTTGTGAATAGAGCACACTTGGCTTGTTTAGCCAGACTCTCATCCACCGAGGCCATTGGATGGGTCTCATGTTCCACTGATTTATTTAGTTGAGTTAAACCCATGCAGATTCTAATTGAGCTGTTTGACTTTGGGATTGTGACCATTCCTGGACACTATTTTGTTGGCATGATTATTGGTGAGATATCTCCTTGCTGTAGCATGTTCTCAATTTCACCCTTGACTTTGTCCAAGAGTGGGTGAGAAGGGGCAAACTGGTTTAGCATCAGCTCTTAGGGTGATATGGTACGTGGTGTTTTCCATAGCCTGTAAATAATCTTGGAAATTCATTCCTGAATGTACTGCTGTAATGCTCATCAGCAACTTCTTCAACTTTTTAGATTAGCTTCAATTTTAAGCATGCTTTCTTGCTTAGTAAAGAAGATTATTGATTTTGGATGACATACAGAGGCTCAATGATTTCTCTATCTTTGTATTTCAACTTTGCCAGTGTGGCCTCACCCAGGCCCTGTAACTTGATAAATAAAGGTTGTAGATTAATGTAATTAGGACATTTTACTTCATCAGATGAAACAAAAACTGTGTCTAATTTAAACTGTAGGCTGTCCATCCACTTCAAGTTGTGTTTTCTTCTTATAGTCCACGTACTGAACGGCTCACTCATCCTTTTCCATGGGACCTTGCATTCTCTATGAACAACTGCTCTATTTTGCTTTCTGAGCTCAGCTTACCTTACAATTTGCACTGACTTGACTAGTTAAATCTTTTCATCTGCAAGAGATCTGATAGAGCTTCATCTAAGACCCGGTTTATGGCTAATATTCCGTAGTCACAATTTTCTGCTAGCCTGTTTAGATAGTTGATGAACAAATCCATGCTCTAGCCTATTCTTTGTTTTTGCTTGTTAAATTTTGCCCATTTAATAATTACATTTTTGCAAATGCTGAAATATTAACCAAATGCTTGGATTTCTTTGGAAGCAATTGAAGTCTCACTGATTCCTTGCATCACTAATACGTCACTGGCTACAGCTCCAACTGCACTGAGTACCATAGTGACCCGATCCTTTTGTTTTTTTGTACTAACCAAAAGCACTCCATCTGGAAAACCTCTCTTTCTCCAGTTGTCTCCTGTTGCGAGCCTTCAGCAGTCCGGAATGGTTCTGGGACTGATAGTGTGAATTCCATGCTTGTACTATGCCCTATAATAGTTGCTGCTTCACTGGTGTTGTTTGTTGATTCTGGTCTGTGCTCACTCCGGACTCTGGGTCTATGTCTCAGCTTGCACCTATTGCACCCGCGATATTCTGACTTTCTGATGAGTTTCAGATTTATTCCTATCATCCTTCTTTCAAGGATCTCTTGACTTGCCAGGTCTGTAGCTGCTTCTTGGAGTCTTTTGCTCGCTGTCTGCTGCCACCATGTTTAGTCGTGAAACCTACTGATCTCAGTCTTGAATATACTCAACAACTGAGCTTTCACAGCCTTCTGGGGTAAAGAATTCCAAAGATTTGCAGCCTCTGCATGAAGAAACTTCTTATCTCAATCCTAAATGGCTGACCTCTTACGCGGAGGCTGTGCCTCCTAATCCTAGACTTTCTAGCCAGGAGAAAAAGCCTCTTCGCATCTACCATGTCAAACCCCGTCAGAATTTTTCATGTTTCAGTGAGATCGCCTCTCTTTCTTATAAACGTCAGAGAGTATACACATTCTAAACAGTCTCTCCTCATTGGACAGCCTTCTCATCCCAGGAGTCAATGTTTTGAATTTTTGTTGCATTTCCTCCAAGCAAGGCATCCTATCTTTGGCAGACAATTTTGCAGTGATGATGGCTGAATGATGTTCTGCTGATGGTGAAGTAGAGGGAGCAGAATCATACAAAAAACCTACTTTCTGTAGAACTGGAACATGGGAAGGCAGAATTGAAGGGTAGGTTGGACTTAATCTATGGTGTATTTGTAAATGAGGATGAGAACTTTTAACTCTAGTGAGAGTGAAGAGGCAGTGAGGACTGAAGTGATGGGTGAGCAGGATTTAGTATGAGGTAGGATGCATGTAGTGAAGTTCTGGATGAGTTGTAATTTGTGTAGGGTGGAGCTTAGAAATTCAGTTTTGAGAGTGTTACAGAACTTGAGCTTGGAAGTGGCAAAATTATCTACGAAGAGAATGAGTAGATGCATAGGCAGATAATATTTTAGAATTGGGAATAATGTTGGTGATCTTTGTGGTGGTCAATGAAAATAAGGCAATGTCAAATGAGGGTCAGATTTGGCAGGAAATCTATCCCTGATCTGCCATTATAAATCCCCTGAATTGAGTTTCTTTCAGCACCAGGTGCTCAGGAATAACTTGCCCTCCCCAACAATGATTCAACCATGAACATTCCTGCCAGGATAAACAAGCAATAGGAGTTGTTGATTAGCACTCGACTCCACTTTCCATTATCACTACACCTCTTGCATTCCATTTACCACCATCAAAAGGTTGTCAGGTATTAACATTTTATAGAAAGAGGAAAGCCAGATGAGTTATCCATTGTGATGTGCAATGAGTCTCAGCTTAAGGTGAACATGGTAAGAATGCAAACATTGGACATCTTAATAGGTTGCCTAGCCAAGCCTCTTTATTGCTTTTCACTGTAATGCCATGTAGTGCCATGACAGAAGAACAGTGCCAATTGCTGAACTTTGTAAATGTATAGTTATGAATGAGTGAACATGCATTTATGTAGCACTTTTCATTACCTCAGACTCCCAGAGCACTTTACAGCCAATGATGTATTTTTGTAATGTAGTAGGTGTGACAGACAAGCTGTGCACAGCAAACTCCCACAATAGGATAATGGCCAGATGATGTTTTGTGATGGTGATTAAAGGATAAATATTGGTAAGGATACCAAAGGGAATTCCCCAGCCCTCCTTCAAATAGTGTCATATAATCTTCCAAGTCCACCTGAGAGGACAGTTTGGGCCTACAACTGAGCCACGGCTGACAAAACATTAATTTGCTTCTATTTCACAATGTAATGTCCCATCATTGTGTCACCCATGTTGCATATTAATTGGGTGACTATTAAGCAACAAGGGCTATATCAGGACAAGGTTACTTACAATTGTGGATTCATGCACTCATAAGTTGGTGTTGCTCTTGCCACCCATAGGATATCCAGATTTTACAAAGGAATGTCCCAAAATATAACAAGATGTGCTTATGTGTGTGGAGCAGGAGTAGTACTGTTCTGACTACTTAAATGCCTGTGAGATGCTGATATGCACTAACTTGAAATCTTCATCTCATAGCCCAGTTGAGAGCTGAATAAACCTTACCTGGAAAAGGGCTAACAAATACAAGTACTGGTGAAGTTTTAGATGTGAAGTTAGATCCCCTGGTTCAGGATTCAGGGCCAGTGTTTGCAAGAACTATGCCACCTATCCTTGCAGTTTTCTACATCTTTATGGTACTTGAAAGCTCTTTGAAGCTGTTAGGCTTTGCTGACCTTCAGTGTTATTTGTCATATGGTAAGTGTGGGAATTATAGCATGAGTTTTACTGATGCAAAGTGGTACAGCTTTATGAATTCAAACAAATCTGAAAATCTCTCATGCTTTATTTAAAATTCTCAGGATCAAATTCATACTCTTTCATCAAAAGAATACATGTTTTACACACAACATAATTTTGGTGAAATTTCAAATATTGGCACATAGGTAGCGACAACTTAAACGTGCTTTGTAGAAAACAAGAATGGCATTTTAGCTGCTTTCTGTTTGAGAAAAAGGCATTATCTCATTACCAGTAAATGTTACGACATACAATGACAGAATGTCCATTAGTATGCATTATTATTGTTCTTGGTTGGAAATCTTTATAACTAATATTCTTATAATAGTTCCGTGCTTTAAAAAGATTTTTGGTTCCTGGCTTGTATTTACACAAACATCTTTGCTGCAAAGTAAAATGAATAATCCAGGATTGTAAAATTATTCTAATCTCTAGTTGTAATGAAAATAATATATTGAGAACAGGAATCCATTTCTCTAAATTAACATATCCTTATAACATCTCTTTAGTAAATTTGGCAATGTACCTGAGACTAATATTCACTTTATTTCACTTTACAATGGAACTCTGTTCCGCTGTGTTAATTTTTTTGCTGATTTCATAGGCACAAACAAGTAAAACAATCATCATTGTGATTGATAAACAGTAGAGGACTTCAGGCACTGCTACCTCTGTGAAAAAGGGTCTTGTTAAAAATGCAGTTTTTGGTGAGTAACAAGTTTTACAAATTAGCTTTAAGTTGATCAAATTTAGGGTGTTGTAGACTTGGAATCAAAAAAACACATACATAAACTCATTACGTTTTGGTTGACTGAAAATAATCTTAGAATTATCATGATACATAGCTATAATAACTACAAATTCAGTAAACTGTGTTGCTATCCTTTCAAAGTTCAAAATCACAAAGGAGCTCTTCTGCCATTGACAAAGTTAAATTTATTCACTTGCCGGTGCATGGAACAAAATAACAGCTGACCTTCATTAATCAGATACAAATCCTTTCCTGTGTATCTTATTCAATGTTCTCCTCGTCACAGCTGTCCTGTAAGAAGAGTTTTTAAAAAAATGGTTATAGCTCACTTCATAGTTAAGATAGCTGAGCTGACTGCAACAGATTCCACTGTACTAAAAAGATCCAGTGACATAGTTAATGGCCTAGATTTTACAGTCAGCGGCAAAATGACAGTGTTCACCTCTGACCTGGAAGAAAGCTCCCCACAAAGAGCTGGCGATTTCTGTTCCATGGATTTCACCTCCCCTGACGTTAATTTCATTATGGCGCCAACTATAAGGCATCTAACATCCATCAACAGTGATGTCAACAGGCAGGCTAAGCAGTCTGACTGAAGAATTCTCATAACAGCAAGCCAGAAGTAAAATGCACAGATTATCCTCCTCATTTTGGGCAAAGTAAAGATTAGGATACACACATAAGGTAGAAGCTGAAATATCATACATAACACTTTTAAAATTATTTTAAAAATCTATGGAATTTTAACCATGATAGAGAAATTTGACATTCCACAAGTATAAAATTAAATTTTCAGGGTCAGAGGGATTGTTCAGCAGTGATTATAATTTGGTACACTATTCAAAAACCCCATTAACAAGGCATAACTTTTTCAAGAGTTTGTACAGCAACAGTAACAACATAAAAAGTGGAAGCTTAGGGAAATCTTAGAAATCACTTGAATTAACATCAATAAAGACTTTAACAGCACTTGTGGAGGAGCGGGGAATCACTTGCAGCAATTTTTGGATTTCTACATTTAGCTGCACACGTGTGGATGACAGATGTTGCTGCCAATTTCACAGGGCAACGATGACAAATGCTCACCGTTTTGCCATCATTACAATTACAAAATCTGGGCCAATTGGTTTAATAGGCTGTGTCACAAAGTGGTAAAGCACAGACTAGTGCCTGGAAATTCCCATCATGGATTTTTTTCTAATTTTTTCTAAAGCAAGGAACTTGTTTTATCATAGCAAGTTAGTGAATATTAGGAAGTCAATCAGGACCGTTTCAATTCTAACATCCAGTTCAAGTCTGAAACTGCTCAAACTGTTGTTTAATAATCTGCACCCTTGATTTAAGTAATATTGCATGCTTAGATTGAGCAGGGGTTGGTGGGGAAGAGCAGAGGTAGGGGATGGGGGCGAAAAGAGGTAGGCCTAAAAAAAGCAGAAAAATGAGCATGACAGGAAAGGATTAACTGAGCAAGAGTACAACACTTTTATGTGAAGAACTGTCTGTCTATTGGAAGTCTGCCTTTTACTACTTTGAACCTGTATCCCTTTGTCCTGCTTGTGCAATTTGGTTTGAAGTAATTTCTCAGATCTAGCTTTGCCATAGAGTTTACTAGCTTAGTTACTACCCAAGATCATCTCCCAGATGTCTTCTAATAAAGGAAAGGTTTGTCTGACACTAGCCCATTTTTAAAAAACTATCAAGGATTATTATATTCCATTACATAGTATTCTCATTCACATGGAACACAACTATGACCTAAGCAAAAAGTGGAAAATTCACATTAATGTCAGCATATTTTCTAAATGTGTGGGAAGTTGCACAGAAAGTCCCAACCGTGGGACACCGTGCTTACCTACTGTGCAATATAATGATGGATTGAAGCCCAGCATTTCCCAACAATGAGTCTCTATTCTCAGTACATTTCCTTGTAAAGCAGCAAAGCATTGCAAACTAGCAAACCAGTGAAACTCAAATTCTGTCAACCATGGAATTCTGATATATCACCTAGAGACTGACTCAAGGTGAAAATTCTATAAGAACACGTTGCCAGTGCTTCTGGACAAGGAATGGACTACTAAAAAATGTAAAGTAACTGCAAAAATGCAGGAAGGAATCAGGTTAACAAATTCAGATTTATGCTTAAGTTTGATGTTTTCGAAAAGGATTATAGAGCCTGAAACATTGCTCACTCTTGAAACGAATAAAATTTGCGTGTCAGGGTGGTTCTAATGTTGGAAACTTGTGTAGATAACTAGGAACTCTTGAGAATAATTGACACTTGTTTGTGCTTTTTTTTCCTTACCCATGACTTCTTCCAAGCCTGCATCATTTGTTCATGGTCATCTATTGCCTTCCTCCATTTTGCCAGTTCCTTCGACCACTTTTTTTGGGCAAGGGCATCTAAATCAAACGTATGCAAAGTAAATGCAACAACCCTATCACAAATATCTAATCCTACTATATTTGGAAATTAAAAATTAATATATGAATGAATCATATTTGAGTGTGTATTGTGTGAAACCAGTTGAGGGAGTGGAAATGAATCAGTCAGCATCTGTTCAAATTCAATGTTCTGATAAGGAATTAATCATTCAAACCACCTCACCAACAATTCGTTGGCCTGATACTAAATTTAAGTGGAGGGGGGTGATGCTGAACATATTGACATACTCCTGGGGACCCTAACTGTATCTCTAATCAGTGTTAAGTATGCAAAGGGAAATAGTGCTGTCATTATGAAGAGCATTTTTAGTACACAACAGAAACAACAGCCCATTTAATTAAAAAACAAAGTAAAAAAAGTACAAAATACAGAAATCTACAACTGAAATAGTTGTCTAGTCACTTTGTAGATCCCCCTCATGAACCATACTTTGAGCATCTATGTCTTGGTAGCCCATAAACTTAAATAGTGGTGCACCCCATGAGCTTTGTATACTGTTCTTGACCAAACTTACAAAGCTTTGTATTCCACTGAAGTATATGGTTTAGAGTTAAAATTTCAGTTTCATGACCCATCATCAGAAATTAATTGGATTAAGTTAATGCATACATATATATGCCAGATAAACTTGTATCAAAGTATTATAGAAGGGAGTTTTTTGAAGAGGTAACAGAGAGGGTTGATAAGGACAATGTTGTTAGTGTGGTATACATTGACTTCCCAAGGCATTTGTTACAGTGTTGCACAACAGACTTGTGAGCAAAGTTATGGTTCATGGAATAAAAGGGAAAGTATTAACATGGATGCAAATAAAAACAGAAAATGTTGAAAAAACTCAACAGGTCTGACAGTATCTGTGAAGAGAAAAACAAAGTTAACGTTTCGAGTCTCTCTGACAATCATTTTGCATTAGTGCAAAAAGCTCTCCTCACTAGCCTATCATGTCTACCCTCAAAGTTCCCACTAATCCAAAACATAATCACCCCCACATCTTTGTTGACCTACCTTGGCTCCAAGTTTTCAACACTATCCACGGTCAGATGTTTTTCCCATTCCACACCCTTAAATCTTCTTGGCTCTGTTCTTTTGTACATCCCTTTCACTCTACCATTGGTGGTAGAACCATCAGTCCTCTGGCTCTGCTCTCTAGAACTCCCTCATTAAACTTTCTGCCTTTGTACCTTTAAAAATCTTCTCAGCGCCAATCTTTTCAATTAAGATTTAGTCAACCCTCCTAATCTCTTCTTTCATCATTGGGTTTCTGTTGCTTATTTATTCTTATACTTTTCTCCCCACTAGATTCTAATTACAATGAGGAGTTGTTATCATCAAGACCCTGGGTTACATCATCACCATGGAAACAGAAATAGTTGGTGCTGAGACTAGAAAGCAGATAAGGGAGGCCCTGGGGCTTGTGCTGGTCACAGACCTTTCTGGGATTCTGATTGGTTATCGTTTGGGGGTGGGAGGTGGAAGAAAGTAAAGCGCCTTGGGACATCTTGTGCAAATTAAATGCAAGTTGTTTCATTGCTTACCTTCAACTACAATGAGTACATTTGACTTTGCTTTTCCTTTTTTGGATGTAACATGACAGTGATATTGTGTGTCAGTTGTTACTGTGTCCTTCAGCCAACTGATAACATGGATTCTCCCATCTTTTAATGGCTGAGTTTGGTGCTTAATGGAATCGGTCACCCTTTGACCATTTTTCTTCCAAATAAAGTGCAAATCTTTGGGTCCTGTGGAAAGCAATAATTTGGTAAATTATCACATTTGTTTACTGGTTCCTCCTTCCAAGTTGTTCCCCTTTAAGGTTCTTAATACTATATCATCTTATCAAGAGAGACTGCCATAAGTGTAGATTTGTGACTGGCTGTCAGGAAAGACAACTGAAGCAGATTGATCTGGAGGATGTTAGTGAAGTAGATTCCCATGTGATGTATCGTGCTGACGGTCAGTGAAAAGCAATGGAGGCAAGTGAGAACAATCCTGTAACTTAGCTGCTTGGATGAAATGTCTGGTTATACCATGGCACTCAGTGGATTCCTTCTTAAGTAATGACACGTAAGGCCAGTGAAGATATTGAATTGCTGTATACATTGAATACCAAATTTTCTTGCCACGACGTTCTTCCCAAGTTTGATGTTGAATCAAACTTTATTGATTGATATTAGAATATTGATCCTGCTACTTAAAAAATCATTTGAATAACCACTAAACTGGTAACATTGTCAGTTCTTTTGCATTATCAACAGATTTTCATTTTCCCGTTGCTGTAGTTTTGTTCCAACTATATTTGATAGTTACAGCTAGCCTATCACCCTCATTATTACAGTACATTTGTGTCTTATAAAGCCACAAGGGCTGTTCCCTTCACTATTTTCATTTATTCTTAATACTCATTATAGTTCAGATTGTAATACACAAAAAGTTTAGCTCCCAGGGTCATGCCACAATGAGCACAGCTGCATGACCTCAGCTCTGAAATTTCCCTCTAAAACTTCTGCCTCTCTGCCTCACTTTCCTTCTTTAAGACATTACTTAAAACTACCATTTTGACTAAGTATCTGGTAATTTACCCTCATATCTCATTATTGGCTCAGTGTCCAACTTTGTTTAATAATGTAACTAAAGTGCCTTGAGACATTTTATTAAAGGTGCTATATAAATAAATTGTTGACTATATTTGCATTTTTAACCACGGGTTCCCGCATTCACTGAGGCCAGAATTTTACGTCTCGCAGGTGGGCCTATGCTTGACCCAAATGGATGTGAAATAGTGCAAGATGACATCAGGCATGCACCCCAACATCATCCCACACAGTCTTCAGGTCAGCAGGTGCGCGTGGGTGTTAGAGCTGTGCCTGCCAATTACAGGGCTACTTAAGGCCATTAAAAAGGCAATTGATCCTGATTTTACATTGCCCATGTGACAAGGGCTCAAAATAGGCTGGCGGGCAGCCCACTTTTAACATCCCAAGAGTGGGATAAAATGGGGCAGCAGCATTGCCAGTGTGGGTAGTGAGGAGTTTAGGAGATAGTTTGCTGCTGGTTGCTTATTTGAACTTGACAGCTTCATCTCTGTTCTGAGCTTCAGCCTTTGCATTTCTAGACTTCAATTCAGGATTCATTGGTGTCTCCAAGGCTGCCGGAGGATTTTGACTATGTGGACTCTTCCAAGCACCAGACAGCCTTCTGTTACCCTCTTAATGGGGATTATGGTCTCCGCTGGTGGCACCTCCTCCTCTGAGGAAGAGAGGAGCAGAAGGGAGAGGAGGCCTGTTGTCCTTATGCAACTTCCAGGAGAGCGACCCATGGGAGGAGAGGCATAGGCACAAAGGGCGCAAGGCAAGCAGGAAGTCCAAGGAGAAAGGAGCCGCAGAAAACGCCACTATCCTGCTGCCAGGGTTTACTGGCAGTGATGCAGCTGCCTCAACATGCCTGAGGTGCAATGCCAAAGGAGACTCTGCCTCTCCAGGGGAACAGTTTTGCCAGATGATTAGGCCTGAGATCAGCTCCAACTGTGTGGGTGGACACCCAATGCCAGTGGCTCTGAAGGTCACAGTGGCCCTCAACCTCGATGTCTCTAGCTCTTTATGGAGTCTCCGAATCAGCTGTCCACAGCTGCGCCAGGCTGGTAACTGATGCTCTGTCAGGCGGGTAATGACATTTGTTCATCCCTGTACTGACTAGCGTGCCAGAGGCTTTGCAGCAATTGCTGGGTTCTCCACTATCCAGGGTGCCATCGACTGCAAACATGTAACCATCAAGGCGCCAGTGGGTCAGCCGGGGTGCCTTTGTCAACAGGAAGGACTTCCACCTGATGAACATTCAGATAGTGTGTAACCACAAAACGCAGATTCTGCAAGTCTGTGCAAGGTACCCTGGCAGCTGCCATGATGCTTTCATCCTCAGACACTCACAGATGCCAAGGCTGTTCGCTGCTCCAGCTCAATTGGATGGATGGCTGTTGGGTGACAAAAGCTACCTTTTGAAAAAGTGGCTTATGACACCTCTCTGCCAACCAAGAACAGCGGCAGAGCAGCGACATAACAGGAGTCATGCCTCCACAAAGGCAGTTTCTGAAGATGCACTTCCAATGTCTGGACCACTCAGGGGGAGCACTACAGTACCCTCCAGAGCAACTATCACTGATAGTGGATGCATGCTGCGCTCTCCACAATCTGGCTTTGGCAAGTGGGGGACCCACTGAAGGAAGAGAAACTTGAGCCAGCTTCATAGGCCATAGATAATCACAGAATCATTACGGTGTAGGAAGCCATTCGACCCATTGTGTCTGCACTGGCTTTCTGAGCATTTTAACTTAGTGTCAATCTCCTGCCTTTTCCCTGTAGCCCTGCGCATTGTTCCTATTTAAATAATCATCCAATGCCCTCTTGAATGCCTCAATTGAACCTGCCTCCACCACACTTCCAGGCAGTGCATTCCAAACCCTAACTACTCGCTGTGTAAAAAAGTTTTTTCTCACATCGCATTTACTTCATTTGCAAAACACTTTAAAACTGTGCCCTCTTGATCCTTTTATGAGTGGGAACAGTTTCTCCTTATCTACTCTGTCCAGACCCCTCATGATTTTGAAAATTTCTATCACGTCTCCTCTCAGCCTTGTCCTCTCCAAGGAAAACAGTGCCAACTTCTCCAATCTTTCCCCATAACTGAAGTGTCTTATTCCTGGAACCATTCTCGTAAACCTCTTCTGAATTCTCCAATGCGTTCAAATCCTTCCTATTGTGTGGTGCCCAGAACTGTACACAATACTCCAGCTGAGGTGTAACCAGTGTCTTATGTAAGTTCATCATAACTTCCTTGCCCTTATAATCTATGGCCCTATTAATGAAGCCTAGAATATTGTATGCTTTAAAAAGAGCTCTATCTGTCCTGCCACCTTTACTGACTTATGTAAACATACACTCAGGTGTCTCTGCTCCTGCACACCCTTTAGAATAGTATCCTTTATTTTATACTATCTCTCCATGTTCTTTGTACCAAAGTGTGTCACCTCACACTTTTCCACATTGAGCTTCATCTGCCACCTATCTGCCCACTCCATCTATCTGTCAATGTCCTTCTGAAGTTCTACACTGTCCTCCTCACAATTTACAATTCTCCCAAGTTTTGTGCCATCTGCAAACTTTGAAATTGTGCCCTGCACGCCAAGATCCAGATCATTTATATATGTCAGGAAAAGCAAGGGTCCCAATACCGACCCCTGGGGAACTTCACTACAAACATTCTTCCAGCCCAAAAAATACCCATTAACCATTACTCTCCATATCCCTCAGCCAATTTTGTATCCATGTTGCTACTGCCCCTTTTATTCCATGACCTATAAATTTCCTCACAAGTCTGTTATGTGGTACTCTATCAAATGCCTTTTGGAAATCCATATACACCACATCAACGACCTTGCCCTGATCAGCCATCTCTGTTACCTCTTCAAAAAACATCAGCAAGCTAGTTAAACATGATTTTCCTTTAACAAATCCATGCTGACTCTTCCAAATCAATCCACATTTTTCCATGTAACAATTAATTCTATCCCAAATAATTGTTTCTAGAAGTTTTCCCACCCACTGAAGTTAAACTGACTGGTTTGTAATTACAAGGCAGATCTTTTTTGAACAAGATCATAATGTTTGCAATTCTCCAATCCTCCAGCACCTCCCCCGAACCCAGGGAACATCGAAAGATTATTGCCGGTGCCTCTGCAATTTCCACTCTCGCTTCCTTCAATATTCTTGGATGCATCTCATTCGGTCCCGGTGCCTTATCAACTTTAAGTACCAACAGCTTATCCAATATCTCCTCCTTATCAATTTTAAACCCTTCTAGTGACTGAATTTCCTCCTAAGTCACCATGGCCTGGGCAGCATCTGCCTCATAGGTGAAGACAGATGCAAAGTATTTATTTAACATCTCAGCCATGCCTCATGCCTCTGTGTAAATCCCCTTTTTGGTCCCTAATCATCCCTATTCCTCCGTTTACCACTCTTTTACTATTGACGTGCTTATTGAATACTTTGGGATTTCCTTTTATGTTAGCTCACATCCCTTCCAAACCTTCAGTATTCAACTTGGTTTTCAGTTGTATTTGCTACCTGACACCTGTTGTAAGTACGCTTTTTCTCCTTTAACTTAATTTCTATCACCTTTGTCATCCAGGGAGCTCTGAACTTGTTTGTCCTACCCTTCCCTTTTGAAGGAACATACCTTGACTGTGCCCAAACCATCTCCTCTTTGATGGTAGCCCATTGTTCAGCTACCGTTTTCCCCGCCAATCTTTGGTTCCAGTCTATCTGACCCAGCTCTGTTCTTGCCCCATCGAAGTCCGCTCTCCACCAGTTGATTATTCTTTCTCTGGATTGACAAATGTCATTTTCCACTGTCATCCTAAACCTTATGATACAATGATCACTGTCCCCTAAATGTCCCCCCACTGTCACTTGATCTACTTGGCCCGCCTCATTCCCAAGAACCAGGTCTAGCAGTACCTACTTTCTTGTTGGACTGGACACACACTTGTCTAGGGAATTCTTCTGAACAAAATCTAGGAATGCCTGTCCCTCACTGCCCCTTACACTACCACTATCCCAGTCTATATGCGGATAATTAAAGTCTCCCATTATAACTACTCTATGATGCTTACACCTCTCTGTAATTTCCTTGCAGATTTGTTCCTCCATATCCTTCCCACTAGCTTGTGGTGTATACACCGAGCAATATAATTGCACCCTCTAGCCAAACCAATTCGGTCCTTGAAGCCTCTGACACATCCTCTTTCTCCAATACGATCCTTAACCAAAAATGCCACCCTTCCACCTATTTTCCCTTTCCTATCTTTTCTGAACACTTTGTAACCAGGAATATTCAGCATCCAGATCTGCCCTTCCTTAAGCCAGGTCTCCACTATTGCCACAATATCATAACCCCACAAGGCAATCTGTGTCTGTAACTCACCGATTTTATTAACTATACTCCATGCATTCACATACATGCAGTGTAACCCTGATTTAGACTTCATTACTTGCCCCTTACTCCGACTCTGTCTATTAACTTACTATTCTCTATTTTAGTGCTATCTGCCTCTCCCAGTATTCCGTACACCCTGGTATTATTTTCTAATATTCTCTCCTGGTTCCCACACCCCTGATGAGTTAATTTAAACCCTCCCCAACAGCATTAGCAAAACAAGGATCTCAGTCCCAGCTCTGTTCAGGTACAACCCGTCCAGCTTGTACAGGTGCCATCTCCCCTAGAGGCAGTCCCAGTGCCCCAGGAATCTAAAGCCCTCCCTCCTGCACCATCTTTCCAGCCATGCATTCATCTGTCTTATCTTCCTATTTCTGTACTCACTTGCATGTGGCATTGGGAGTAATCCGGAGATTACTACTTTAGAGGTCCTGTTTGCTAATTTTCTACCTAGCTCCCTAAATTCCGATTGCAGGTCCTCATCCCCCGTCCTACCAATGTCGTTAGTACCAATGTGGACCACGACCTCTGGCTGTTCGCCCTCCCCCACAAGGATGCCCTGCAGCTGTTCTGTGATATCGTTGACCCTAGCACCAGGAAAGCAACAAATCATCCTGGAGTCACGTTGATGGCTGCAGAAATGCCTGTCTGCTCCCCTAACCAAAGAATCCCCTATCAGCACTGCCCTTCCACTCTTCTTCCTCCCCTCCTGTACAGCTGGGCCACCGTGGTGCCACTGGCTTGGCTCTTGCTGCACTCCTCCAAGGATTCATCGCCCAGACCAATATCCAGAATAGAAAACTGGTTAGTGAGCGGGACCTCTGGGGACTCCTACATTACCTACCTGTTTCTCTTGAACTGCCTGGCAGTCACCCATTCCCTACCTGCCTGCTTGCCCCTAACTTGCGGTGTGACCACCTCTCTGAATGTGCTATCTGCATAGTTCTCTGCCTCACAGATGCACCTCAGTGACGCCAGCCGCTGCTCAAGCTCTGAAGCGTGGAGCTCAAGCTTGTGCAGCTGGTGACACTACTTGCACATGGGCTCGTCTGGGTCACGAGAAGTGTCCATGACTCCCCACGTGCCGCAGGACAGGCATTCTGCTTGGCTGAGCTGTCCTGCCGTGCCTTAACTTTAAACTTTTAAACCACTTTTTTACTTAAACTTCAGTTACTTTTACTTACTTCAACTTACTTTAACTTTACTCTTGTATTATTAACTATAAATTGGAGATTAGTAGAAAGTAGAAATGCTTCGCCCTTACTCACAAATCAGCTCCCTCTCCTCTGCCTATAAATTCTTACTTTCTCTGTGCTTGTTTAGAAATTTATGTTTCTGTACTCGCACTGTTTTTAATCTCCCGACTGTCTCTCCACTGTCGCTGTTTTATCCCCCGAACTCCCGCCGTTTTATCCCCCGAACTCTCGCCGTTTTATCCCCTGAACTCTCGCCGTTTTATCCCCTGAACTCTCGCCGTTTTATCCCCCGCACTCTCGGCGTTTTATCCCCCGATCTCTCACCGTTTTATCCTCGATCTCTTGCCGTTTTATCCTCAATCTCTCGCTGTTTTATCCCCCAATCTCTCCAGTATTGAGTCAGAAGAGAAGCCTGATGAGGAGTACGGCGAGGGTGAGGGGGCAGACCTCTGGGTCCTTCAGGGAGGCAGGGATACCAGGGACACCTTGATCCAACACTCCTTTAACTAGGCTGCCGAAGATCTGCTTCCACCTCATGCCAGGACTGTCACCTCCATCCCGGATGTCTGAAATGACCCTTTCCTTTGAACCCAAAGTCCACTCAGTGCCTGTGCAATAAAGTTTAGAGCCACTCACATCCAGCATGAGATACTGAGGTGCCCTGCACCAACAAAAGAAGTGAAGCACACTCGGGCCATTAAGACAAAAGTAAAATTTATATCATGTTGGCACTCACATTAAATGGTCATAACTATATCTGGTGTTAATGATCACACCAGTAAACGTATTAACAAAACATGGCAGACAGATTACCCGGGAACAGTCCATCTTGTGCTCATGGTGCCTTAAACTTATATTTGTCAGTGCTGTGTCTTGTTGACTTCCCTCCCCACTCCTCTCTGGCAGCGGCATTGGGGACAGCCTGCTGACTGTGCTCTCCTGTTGGCATTTATGACCTTGGCGGTCGTCCTCTGGCTAGTGGAGCCCGTGCTGGCCCCACCTGGGAGGGAGTGGCCAGTGCCACGGCTGGCATCTCCCCAGTCATTGCAGCCTCATCAGATGTGACGGTCACTGGCAGAGGGGTGGAGGAGCTGATGCTGTCATCCTGAGCGCCCAGAAGCCCACAGAGACGTCAAGCAGCTCCTGCGCTAATGCAAGGAGCAGGACCTCCCTACTCTCCATTGATAGACGGGCACATAGCTGGGATACTGGGTGCCTCATCTATCTCCCACACTGGCACTGACCATCTGAGGTCGTTGCTTGTGTGAGGGTTTGCAGGTCTGAGCACAACCCCAGGTTCTGTTCCTGGAGCTGCCTCTCCATGAGAGTCACCACTCTCTCAATGGAGGAGGCAGTGTGCTCGGCCATGAGGGTCAATGCAGTGCTGATGGTCCGCATGGACTCCTCCACAATGGAGACCATGTCATGTGTACCGTCAATGATCTCCACCAGATCCCCCTGCACATCCCACTGGATGTCCAGCATCTGCCACCTATTAGACGATTCCAGAGGCTCATCTGCCTTTGAATCAGCATTGTCCTGGTCTCCAGCAGTCCTTCAACTGCCAGCACCTTGGGCACTCTCTGCCTCCACCTGCTCCTCAAGTGAGAATGAAGTGCCCTCACTGCTATGCACCGGCATTCTAGCCGATGGTCTAACATCCACCAAGATGCTGGTATCTGCGCCAGTGCTTGGTGCAGAGAGGGGGTGTTATGCAGGTGCATCTAAAGCCCAGGGGTCCTCTGGCATCAAGGGTGGCTCTTCGGGACCTGTATTCATGGATGAGCTGGTGATTCTAGGGGAGAACAAGGACATGTGATCAGTTTAAGTAATCACACTGTCACTGTGCATGGCAGGCACCTTAGTGAGATAATGGAGATCTGCATCATTGGGCCATTGTCTTTGAATGACCAATGGGAACTCCAGGTTTGAGGCTCCCATTAATGATGAGACTACACAAGACTGCATGCACAATCCGGCACTCTCACCTCTGTGCACTGCACTCTTACCTTCGTCAGAGACCCCTGCATCTCCATGACCGGCTGACCAAGGTGGGTGGTGGCTCTCTAGCTCCAAGGCATCCATCTGGTACCTTGTCAGAATGAGGTGGTTTAGGGGGGGCCTCTGCCTGTCTTAGTTCTTTCGTCGGTTTTATGGTTCCTCATCTCCTGAAAGGGCAGAGGAGCATTGATTAGTCCACTCTCTATCTGCAGCACCATAGCAGCCTGACCAATCTCACCTGAGGAACACATCAAAGGGCACATCCGAGTCATGGCCCTCGAGCTGCAAGGCACTCAGGCCAAGCAGCCAGACTCACCCCTTGGCCAGTGTCAGTGTCAGTTGGCACTAAGACTCTAACATCTCTGAGCTCCACAGGGGGGACTGCCAGCCCTTTACACTTCTCCACACTGATCCATGCCAACTTGGTACTCACCTTTGCTGTGCTCAGCAGATCGTTGAACCTTTAGCGGCACTGCACCCATGTGTGCCGCACAACATTGTGGCCACTGACCTCGGCTGCCACTTCCTCCCAGGCTTGTTTGGTCAGGTGTGGTGGCCTCCTCCTACCATCCCTGGGTACTAGAGTGTCCCGCCTGACGCCATTCTCCTCCACAAGGGCCACGAGGCAGTCACCTGAGAAACGGAGTGTGGTTGAGCACCCACCCGACCTGCCCTCCCACCTGATGTTTCCAGCCGCTGGTGAAGCCGTTGTTTGAATGAAATGGCTTCCTGGATAGACTCCAAAGATTCTCGCCTGGCAGCCTTCAGGAAGCTGCCTCTGCCGGTTTTAAAGTGCCCACCGGGTCGCCATTGGACCCGGTGCCTGACGCCCCATCCTGATCTTTGAGAAGATGCGTTTCACGTTGGCCGGGCCTTAATCGGCATGAAATCGTGTTTGCAATGCGACTGCAGCCAGGAGCGGATTCCACATCCGCTTCCACTCCCGCCAACTTGGCGCACACACCATACGTGAAATTCAAGCCTTAAAGTACACAAGCACATTAAATTATGTCCCTGCTGTGATAAAAGCTGTTAAGTCTCACTCATTTTAAGATAGATTACTTGGATTTAAAATTTAACTTATGGTGATATTTGGTTCCTGAAATGTTTTCCAGGAGAAATTGTCTGGTGTCTAGTTTTTGTTTCTAGCAACTTCCTTAAGATCCTACATGTATGAAATAAATGTAAACATCCCAAGTGTTTCCAATAAAAAGATAACCCCTTGGAAAAAGTTGCTTCATGCTTCAAAGAGTTTATTGTCTCATTGCCCTTGGACCATAATCCTCCAAATATTTCATCAAATTGACTCTTTGACAGCAGGGTTGATATTAGTAAAAAGGATTGATGCAAGGACACACATGCCCTATCCAATTTGTGCCTGCATTACAGGCAACGTCATATCGATAAAGCCAACTTTGTGGTTGTCCAGGGTGGCCTGTTAAAACAGGCATTATATTTTTTACATATCTATGAGAGGCGAAACATCTGTTTTAGGCTCTCTTGCAGAAACTGGTTTGAATTGAGCATTTCCGTGGAGACACAAGGAGCAGAAGTGCCCCCCCCCCCACAACCCCCCCACCACCCCAACTCCACAGATCCACCATCAGCAACCTCCACCGCCACTTCCTCCATCACAACCACACCCACAGGTTGCCAACCCTCCAGCATTGACCTGGAGTCTCCTGGAACTTAGGCTGTTGTGAGCAACCCTGGAGAAAAGTTTTTGGGTATTGTTTTTTTTTCATTTTCTTAAATGTTGGAGATAGTGGGGAAATAAAGGTTGTTTTAAGTAAAGGTCAAGAACCATCCAGTTGGATATAGGAGTCTTTTCACTTTTCTATTGGTTTGGGAAGGAAGGTAATGCACCATGAGAATGGTTTCTTCCATTAAGTGATTTTACTCTCGATGGCAGTTTGTTGTACCTTTCTTCTATCCTCGCTTTTTCCTTGCTTTCTCCTCATTGCTAGTTTGTTGTATCCTCATGCAAGTTTGTTGAGTCGTTGCTTTATCCTCATTGCCAGTTTTTGGGACCTGTGAATCCCAATTGCATGCTTGTTGCAGGGTGACCGAGTTGGTACAATAGATATAATTGATCAGCAGACACTTCTTAGGTGGAACACATTCTGTTTATTTACAAGTTGCTCAGCAGCTACACTTCTGTGCTTTTACATCAAACCCTATTTCCACACTATTGACTACTAACTATAAACTACTGACTACAGAGGTAGCCCCCACTAGTCTTCTATTGGTTACACAAGATGATGTAATTTTCCTTTGTAACCTTCTTCTTAATGGTATACTACACATTACATAAAACCATTACTACCACAATTACGATGCTGCATTTCTTTGACTTTAAATTTTCAGCTGTTTAGTTCTTGTCCTACAATAATTTCTTCACGGTGTCCACAACTACCAATAGAATATTTCAGATACAACTTCTCTTTAGAACAACAGAAGGCTACAAACACAGAAAGAGACTATTTAACCAACCATGTCTGTGCTTGCTTAACAAAAACTGACACAAATACCAAAGTCAGAGGAATGCTAGACATTTATTCGTCTTAAATCTTCCAAGTTCTGCTTGGGATCAAACAGTTTGCAGCCAGAACACCTTAATTATACCCTTACAAAATCAGCTTACTTTTACTTATTGCCTGCTTGTTTTATGAAGGCTTATTGCTGTTAAATCTTTGTAAGCTTATTGTAACTACAGCTAAAGATTATTACAAAGTTTGAAAATGACACAAATCACTTTTTAATTTTTATTCTTTAAAATCCTTTTATCAATTTGGTGTAAAAGCTTTAAGAGCTTGCAGCAAAAGGCCACTTGGAAAAAGATATTCATCCTAATTTCAAATTGATGTTCTCCTTTTAAAATATTTTCTTAGTAAATTGTTAAGATAGTGTAAGGGACATCAGTGCTGCAGTTGTAACACTTTTAAAGTTTGGGTATTCAATGTTAGCTTCAAGGTTCAGCTAAAGCACAACCAAATGTAAAATAAAGGGTCCCTCTAATCTGCATCAACTGGAGATAAAGTTTGCCTTTACTGATTGGACACTAATTAAATGGAGCAGGTTGCTTGCTTGTTAAAGAGCCCAACTGATTTTTGTGACTGAATAGGAAAGAGAAGTCACAACATGGCGTTTGCACCAATGTGCATTTTTGAGTTCTCCACCACCTAACCTACAGGCTTCAAGTAAGAATTTCAGTGTAGCACTAAATTGTGAATCGTCCCAAAAAAAATGAAGAAGCATAGGCCAGTGCATGTGTTGGTATTAGACTTTGTTACATTTCTACTTCAAGAAACATCAGTGTTGAATACTGCAGTAAGGTGCAACACTTTCATTACTGCTAAATGGAATGGCAGTTGAAGAATTATTTATTTGTGCAGATAAAATGAAATTTAATTAGAGTCATAGGGATTTTACACTCCCCTGGCAGCAGTTTGAAGGTGGGGGACTAGTTAAATTCCACAGATGGCCTGCCCACTGACCCCTGCCCTGGCCCAATTAATGCCCACTTAGTTGCTTCAGCCTGCTGCTGCCGGGATTTAAATGGTTGCAGGTAGAGGCAAATGCCAAGCAATCAGTCCAGCAAGCTTCCTTTGTATGGGCTGGTGGCAGAGAGGGTTGGGGGTCCCTCCTTAACAGACTCCCTGGGCTTATCAGAGGTGCCCCTCAATGGTTTTACTCCTCTCCCAGGTTGCCCCTCAAACCCTACCCCCTCACACCCCCCTTCCTTGAGCCTGTCACCTTGGCACCCAGTGAGACCCCCCAAATACGTATTCAAATCCCATAGAATCATTAAGGGCAGGGGTCCATGTCAGCTCTCTGTAGAGCAAACCAATCAGTCCAATTCTTCCTGTTCTACCACTGTAGTCCTGCAAGTTTATTTCCTTTAGGTAGCCAGTCAGTATTCTTTTGAAATCATTGATATTCTCGGCTTCCAACACCCTTGTGGGTAGTGAGTTTCAGGTCAGTACCACTCACTGTGTAAATAAGTTCTTCTTCATATCCCTCTTGTATCTTTTGCCCAAAACTTTAAATCTATGACCCCTAGTCCTTGTACCATCAGCTAATGCAATCAGCTTTGCTTTGTTGACCTAATCTGAACCTGTAACTATCTTTTACGCCTCTATCAAATCTCCCCTCAACCTACTTTGTTTCAAGGAGAACAACTCCAGCTTCTCAAATCTAACCTTGTAGCTAAACTCCCTCATCCCTGGAACCATTCCGGTAAATCTCCTCTGCACCCTCTTCAAAGACCATCACCATCTTCCTAAAGTGTGTTGACCAGAACGGGATGATAATCCAGTTGTGGCCTAACCAGAGCTTCATAAAGGATCGACATAACTTCTCAGCTTTTCACTAAACATACGAATTAGGAGCAGGAGTAGGTCACCTGGCCCTTCGAGCCTGCTCCGCCATTCAATAAGATAATGGCTGATCTGAATGTAACCTCAACCTCATATTCCTGCCTACCCCCAATAATCTTTCAACCACTTGTTAATCAAGAACATATCTAGCTCTGCCTTAAAGATATCCAAAGACTCTGCTTCCACTGCCTTTTGAGGAAGAGAGTTCCAAAGATTCAACCCTCAGAGAAAAATTTTCCTCATCTCCGTCTTAAATGACCACTCCTTATTTTTAAACAGTGACTACTAGTCCTAGATTCACCCACAAGAAGAAACATCCTCTCCGCATCCACCCTGTCAAGGCCCCTCAGGATCTTAAAGACTTCAATTAAGTCTCTTCTTACTCTTCTAAATTCCAGTGGATACAAGCCTAACCTGTCTAGCCTTTCCCCAAAAGACAACCCACCCATTCCTGGTATTAGTCTGGTAAACCTCTGAACTGCTTTAAATGCACATACATCTTTCTTTAAATAAGGACACCAGTATTGTGTGTCTTGTTTTTTGTTTCAATTTTGCACACAGGCTGAACTAACTTTATTGAAAACACATTTTCCTATCACAAACATCTGCAGTAATTGAATTCTATCAAGACAGACTCCAACATGTGCTATCTGACTTTCAACTCCCAGGTCAGGTAAACACCCCTGCTATCTAGTATAGCGTACTGTATAGTATCTAATACTGGAATCCGCTATCACAATCAACTATCATGATATTTTCCTTTAAAAAAAACAAACTTTTATACAACTCAAGTACACAAAGTCTCTTATCTATTCTTTCTCACTTTGTTAAAACAGTCTGTTTTGTCTTAAACTCATCTCTGTATCTCTTTTTTCACAATTCTTCCACTGGATGTTCTGAATGCTGACAGGTGACTTTGAAGGACAAGGAGCCTTCTCCAGCTCTGTGTCACTATCACCCCTTGGATAGTTTTCAGGACTCTCGGGCTTTGTTTGGTTATCTGTTGCTTCACTGATGCATTCTGGTTTTGGATCTTCAGTTACACTTTCTGGTTCAGGGCAGGGTTGCATTTCATTTGTTTTCTGTAAGAATTTCCAGTTTCACCTGTACTGTTGTCCGTTTGGAGTCTGCTCTATGTAAGGCCTTGGTTCTCCTGTGATTCCTGTGACGACAGCAGGATTCCAGATCCCTTCATGCTGAATCCTCACCGTCTCTCCCATGTTCAGGTCAGGCAGAGGTCAGGTGCCTCGATCAAAGTACTATGTTTGCTTCTGCTGTCTCAGTTTGAGCAGGTCCTGCATACTGCAGCTCACTGGCTGTGGAAATAATAGTTGGGGCACAGTTGGAAGCTTAGTTCTTAGTCTTCTCCCCATCAGGAGCTGTTCTGGAGATGATCCAATGCCCTCTAATGGAGTATTCCTGAAATCCAGCAGACCCAGGTAGGGGTCTCTTCCGTCCACCTTTGCCTTATTCAACGGGTATTTTAAGGTCTGCACAGTACATTCCACCATTCTGTTGGACTGTGGATATTTGGGACTTGACTTAGTGTGGCAAAACTCCCAGCCCTGTAAAATTTACGAAATTCAGTGCCTGAGAATTGTGGACCGTTATCTAGGATGAGCACTTCAGGTATGCCATGGTGAGAAAAAAATTGATTTTAAATGATTTATTATAGTGATGTTCTTACTATCATTTCTCAGCAACATAGGCTCAAAAAACCTGAATAATAATCTACCACAAGTAGGTACTCACTGTTGTCAAATGTGAACAATTCCACTCCAATTTCCTGCCAGGGCCTCTCTGGAACACTGTGGTTGAAGTGGTTCTTTTTGTACTTTTGGTACACTGCACACGCATTCACCACTTCCCCAATTTGTGCTCCCATTGCAGACTAATACATTACATCTCGAGCTCTTCTGCACGTTTCTATGCCGAGGTGACTTTCATGTATGCACTGCAGCATTTCTTTCCTCAGTGTTGCAGAAATTATGATCTTTTCTCCCTTGAAAAGTATTCCTTTTACTGTATGAAGTTCCTCGCGAAAGTTCTAGTGCTCTAGTACAGCAGAAGGGGCTCCGCTTCGATGTGTGGGCCAGCCAGTTTGCACAATCTGCTGCTGTTTTCTCAGGGTGGTGTCGTTCTTGGTCGCTTCCCTGATCTCATCCAATTTGGTTACAGCCACAGATAAGACCTTTGTCAGCATGTGAACCTGTGCTTCCATTTTTTTATCCTTTTCCTCTGTGATGGGTAGGTCTGCACGTGACAGAGTGTCTGCGATGTACATTTCCTTGCCCAGTTTGTATTTAACTCTAACCTGGTACTTCTGCAGATGCATTAGTAATCTTTGGATTCTTGATGGTATACAGTTTAGGGGCTTTTTAAGTAAAACTTCCAAAGGCATACAATCAGCCTCTACCTCTACTTCTTTACCATAGACAAACTGATGGAAGCGTTCTAGGACAAACACAATTGCTACCATTTCTTTCTCTATTTGAGCATACCGCTGCTGTATTTCAGCCTTTGCCTTTGAGGCGTAAGCCACTGATATCTCATTTTGCAAGATGGCAGCTCCCAAGCCAGTTTTTGAAGCATCTACTGAGATCTTGACCGGCTGACATCATAATACTTTAACACTGGTGTCTGCATCGGTCCTCTCTTCACTGGTCACAGCTTCCTGGTGACTTTGTTCCCAGTGCAATTCCACATCATTTTGTAGAGGTTCTCTGAGAGGTGCTGTCAAGTCTGATATGTTTGGAATGAATTTCCAAAGGTAGGTCATCATTCCCAAAAACCTCTCCAAGTCTTTCTTACATTTCTTACAGTCATGTTCATGACTGCTTCGATTTTACTCAGGCCCGGCTTCAGTCCCTCACTTGTTAGCACATGTCCCAAGTACTTGATTTCATGAAGACCTATTTTGCACTTTTCCTTCTTCAACTTGAGGCTCCTTTCTCTAGCTCTGGCCAGCACCTGCATCAGTCTATGGTTGTGTTCTTCTCGTGAGGCTCCCCAGACCAGCACATCATCGATATAGGTTTCCACACCCTCTGACGCTTCAAAACAGCTGCTTCACTGTTCTGTGGAACACCTCCGGAGCTTAATTAATACCAAAAGGTAAGTGTAAAAACCTGTATCACTCATATGATGTGTTGAAGGCACAGAGATAGGAACTGCATTCATCCAGCTTGACCTGCCAGTAGCCTGAACTTGTATCCAAGACTGAATAGTATTTAGTATCAGCCAGCTTACACGTGATCTCTTCTACTGTGAGCAGCTGGTTATGCTCTCTTTGTACTGCTTGGTTTAGGTCTCTGGGATCCAGGCAGACTCGCAGATTCCCATCTGACCTTTCTACAATTACAATTGGTTTAAGCAAGCTTGTTCCTACAACCACACCACCCCCACCAACTTCTCTAACCCCCCCCCCAACTTAAACTAGCTTATATTTCATCCCTTTCCTAAGATTCACTCAGTTCTGCTGAAGGGTCATGAGGACTCGAAACGTCAACTCTTTTCTTCTCCGCCGATGCTGCCAGACTTGCTGAGTTTTTCCAGGTAATTCTGTTTTTGTTATGGGAATGACATTTGCTTGTGCACCTGTGTCAAACTTGAAACTCATCATCATGTTGGCAATTTTTAAATCAACCTTCCATTTATCTTCTTTGGAATTTGTTGTTACTGCACCAACAAAAAGTTCTGTTTCAGTGTCTGTCAATGGTTACACATCTTAGCAAAGTGATTTGGTTTATCACGGTTCGCACACTGCTTTCCTTAGGCTGGACAACTACATGGTGAATGCTCTGTTCTGCATTGGCTGTATTTAAATGTTTTAATAACGGTGTTGTTCTTTTTACATTCAGGCTGTCTATTTGTTCTTTCCCGGGGCTGTTTCTGTTTAACTGTATCTAACTGGTTGACTGTGTGCGGCTTATCATCTTCTGTCATTTGTTTAGTCTGGCATTTTGTTGCCTCTGCTGCTCTTTGCCTCTGTTGCTTTCTCCAGCATGAGATCAACTTCTCTCAAAAACCATTCTCTCAGAGCGTCATTTGCAATTCCACAAATTATTCTATCTTGGATGAGTGATTCTTCAAGCTCTCCAAATTCACATGATTTACCTCATTTTCTCAGCTCAGTTGTGTACTGACTAATGTTGTCACTGACTTGCATACATGTAAAATGTAGGTATATTTCATACATGATGCTTTTCTTACAGCTGGTGGGCTTCAAATTTTTCCATTATTTCTTTCAAGTCATTTAATTTCTCATCATTTTCAAACATGAATGTGTTATAGGCTTAAAGGGGTCTTTCCCCTGCTGCATGAACAAAGATGGAAAACTATACCTTAGGATCTTTTTTATCAGTGCCCGTCGCTGTAAGGCACAGCTCGAATCGCTGCCGGAACCTCCTACAGTTTTTGGTGAGATTTCCCTCCAAACTGAGCTTTGTCAGTGGCTTTAGAAGTTCCATTGTTGTTTTTAGTTTATTTCTGACACCATGTCTAGTTTTTGTTTCAATGATGCACACAGGCTGTCGACATTGTAGCTGAGCTAACTTTATCGAAAACACATTTCCGAACATAAACACATATCTGCAGTCATTAAATTCTATCAAGACAGGCTCCAACATGTGCTATCTGACCTTCAACTCCCAGGTCAGGTGACCCCCTATCTAGTACAGAGTACCATATAGTATCTAATACTGGAGTCCACTACCATAATCAACCATTATCATGACACTGTACACAATGCTCCAGATGTGGTCTCACCAAAGCCCTGTACAACTGAAGCATAACCTCCCTACATTTGTAATCAATTCCCCTCACAATAAATGATAACATTCCATTAGTTTTCCTAATTATCTGCTGTACCTGCATACTGACCTTTTGGTGATTTGTGCACTAGGAGACCCAGATCCCTCTGAATCTCTGAGCACTGCAATCTCTCACCATTTAAATAATAAGCCTCTTTTTTTAATTCTTCCTGCCAAAATGAATGATTTCACATTTGCCCACATTATATTCCATTTGCCACATCTTTGCCCACCTCACTTAATCTATGTCACTTTGTAGCCTCCTTACATCCTCTTCACAATTTATTTTCCTACCTATCTTTTGTGTCATCAGCAAATTTAGCATCCATTCCTTCGGTCCCTTCATCCAAGTCATTTATATAAATTGTAAAAAGTTGAAGCCCCAGTACTGATTCCTGTGGCACACTACTTGTCACATCCTGCCAACCAGAAAGGACCTATTTATGCCAACTCTCTGCTTTCTATTAGCTAACCAATCTTCTATCCATGCCAATATGTTACCCTCTATACCACAAGCTTTTATTTTCTGCAATAACCTTTGATGTGGCGCTTTATCAAATGCCTTCTGGAAATCTAAGTACAGTACACCCACTGGTTTCCCTTTATCCATAGCACATGTGATTCCTTGAAAGAACTCCAATAAATTGGTTAAACATGATTTCCCTTTTACAAAACCATGTGGACTCTGCCTGATTGCCTTGAATTTTTCTAAATGCCCTGCTATAACATCTTTAATAATAGCTTCTAACATTTTCCCTATGGCATGTGTTAGGCTAACTGGCATATAGTTTCCTGCTTTCTGTCTTCCTCCTTTTTTGAATAAAGGAGTTACATTTGCTATTTTCTACTCTAATGGGACCTTCCCTGAACCTAGGGAATTTTGGAAAATTAAAACCAATGCATCAACTATCTCACTAGCCACTTCTTTCAAGACTTTAGGGTGAAGTCCATCCAGGCGTGGGGATTTGTCAGCCCACAGCCCCATCAATTTGCTCAATACCACTTGCCTAGTGATTGTAATTTTCCCATGTTCCTCCCTCCCTTCCATTTCCTGATTTACAGCTATTTCCAAGATGTTACTGGTGTCCTCTATAGTGAAGAACAAACCAAAATGCTTGTTTAATTCATCTGCCATCTCCCTACTTTCCGTTATCAATTCCCCAGGCACACTTTCCAAAGGACCCTCGTTCACTTTGTTAACTCTTTTCTTATTTGTCTACAGAAACTCTTATTATCCATCTATATATTACTAGCCAGCTTTCTCTCATTCTCTGATTTTACCCTCATTATTTTTTTTTACATTCTTTCCTGTTCTTTATATTCTTTCCAATCTTCTGACCTGCTACTTGTCGTTGCTTAAATCATTAAGTTTGAAACTGTCTTTAACTTTTTTTAGTTAACCACTGATAGTGGGCCCTCCCCTTGGAAATTTTTTTTCTCATTGGCATGTATATATTCTGTGTATTCTGAAATATCCCTTTAAATGTCTGCCACTGAACCTCTGATGACCTATCCCTTAACCTCATTTGCCAACTCACCTTAGCTAGCTCTGCTTTCATGCCCTTATACTTGCTCTTAAGATTTAAAATACTAGGTTTGGACACTCGTTACTCCCTCAAATGAATGTAAAATTCAATCATATTATGATCGCTGTTACCTAGGGTGCCTTCACTATAAGGTTATCAATTAATCCTATCTCATTGCTCAATACCAGGTCTAGTATAGTCTGCTCTCTGGTTGGTTCCAGAACATGTTCTTCTAAAAAACTATTGTCTGAAAACATTGTATGAACTCATCTATGCTACCTTTGCCCGTCTGCTTTTTACAGTCTACTCTCCCATGGTTATTGCTATACCTTTCTGGCAAACTCCCATTATCTCTTCTTTTACATTCTGTTCTACCACGTTGTTACAATTACAGGGGCCTCTACACCACTCCCACAAGTGACTTCTTGCCTTTATTGTCCCTCATCTCAACCCAAACTTCTACATCCTGGTTTCCTGAATTTAGGTCATCCCCCTCTAATATGCGTTATGATTCCAGTTAAGATTACCCCTGGACAAGTCTGATCCCAGGGTGGAACCCAGCTTGATAGATCCCAAATTTTATTTGTTTGTTTAGGTGTGTGGAGAGTGGCTACTGAAGGGAGTCACCAGAGTCAGCTAATGAAGTTTTAACAAAAAAAAAAGCATTTATTTAGCAAGAAAATATTAACTATATTACAATGCTCCTTCACCCACAACTATACAGTTACAGATATATACAGATGTGTAAGGTTAACACAAGCTCTAATGTTCAAAGTACACAGTCCACGTAAACAGTAAGACCTATGTCAGACACACCATACCCTGAAAACAAGTGACAGATGCTATGGATCTCTCCTCAACTCCCCCCAGACGCTTGTTACACTGTGAGCCAACCAGTCTCACTGAATTCTGTCTTTCATGCGAAGGTTTCCAATCGCCACTTCCCAAGAACTCATCTTGGAATCTTCTTCCAAACCAATGCTTTCTCTCAGACGTCTTCCACAAGTATTCACCTCCAGGGTTTCGAACTCTCCTTCCGATGTTCCTCTTCCCTGGGTCACCATGTGCATTCAAGCTGTCTTCCACACACTCTCTCTGACTCAGCAGTCAACAGTATACCACTGCTTCACATGCACATAGCCAAAAGTTACAGATCTTCAGCTGTCTCTTTGGACCTTCTGGCCTCTTGCAAGTTGTTCACTTTAAATCTGCTTTCTGCAGCTGTTGTCTCTTTAAATCTGAAGCTTAGAGCCTTTCTTTCTGCCCCTCAATTTAACTTCACTTAACAGGACCTTTTCCAAGTTCCTGTTCTTCCCTTTGACTAGAAGGCCATCTTGGGACTTTCTCCTGTTCCACTCCCCTGGATATAGGGGTCTTTTCTTTAGCTTGGGAATGGCTATCAACCCCCTTTGCTCCAGTGTCTCCTGGCAACTACTTTCAAAACCAACTGAACTCAAACAGCTTCCTAATCAAACTGCTGTTTCTAGTTTCTTGTGTGTCTGTGGGAGGGACTTGCCCTTTTGGACCCCTGTTGCTAGGCAACATTCCAGGTTTTTTTTAAGCTCTTGTTTGTTCAACTTAGCTTAAAATCATAAAACTCTCATTAGAGATGCAGGTACCTTTTAAAGTGAAACTAAAACTCAATTTGACCTTTCTTAACTCACACATACAGAAATAGAACTCAAACTTTAAAGCTAAACTCATTCCTACAAATACAACTTACTTAAACTATCTCTATTTCCTAATATGTCCTAATACCATCATTAATTAACAGAGCCACCCCTCCACATTTTCCCAACTTGCTATGCTTTCTAAATGTCACACACCCTTCAATATTCAGGTCCCGATCTATATCATCCTGTAGCCATGCCTCTGTAAGGGCTATCAGATCATGCTTATTTATTTCTATTTGCACTATCAGTTCATCTGATTTGTTTCGAATGCTACATGTGTTTAGAGGCAGAGCCTTTAGTTTTGTCCTTTTATTATTTTTGCAGCATCTAGCCTTAGCTGCTGATTTACTCTTAGAATTGTACTCTCTGTCCCTTGCTGTCACAGTTTGTTTATTATTTCTCATATTAATACCCTTCTCTCTTGCCTTGTCTCTACTCTTTGGTTTACTACATCTTTCCAAATTTGATCCCTTGCCCCCACTATTCAGTTTAAAACCCTCGCTACTTCCCTAGTTACGTGGTTGGTGAGGACACCAGCCCTAGCATGGTTCGGGCGTAGACCGTCCCAACAGTACAGATCCCACTTTCCCCAATACTGCTGTCAGTGCCCCATGATCTGGACGGAACCCACTTCTCCCACACCAAGTATGATGTCATTGCTGTCACAGAGACATGGTTGAGAGAGGGACAGGACTGGCAGCTCAATATCCCAGGATACAGGGTCTTCAGGCGAGGCAGGGAAGGAAGTAAAAGAGTATCACAATATTGATCAAGTAATCAATTACAGCAATAAGGAGGGATGATATTTTAGAAGGCTCCACAAATGAAGCCTTATGGGTAGAACTGAAAAACAAAAAAGTAGCAATCACATTGCTGGGAGTGTACTTCCGGCCCCCAAACAGTCAGTGAGAAATAGAAGAGCAGATATGTAGGCAAATTTCAGAGAAATGTAAAAATAATAATGTAGTAATAGTGGGGGAATTCAACTTCCCCAACATTAACAGGGTTAGTCATAGCGTGAGAGGCTTAGAGGGAGTGGAATTCTTAAAATGCATCCAGGAGAGCTTTTTAAACCAGTACGTAGAAGGTGCTACAAGAGAGGGGGCAGTCCTGGACTTAATTTTAAGGAATGAAGCCAGGCAATTGGTAGAGGTATCAGTGGAGGAGCATTTTTCAGATAGTGATCATAACTCCGTTAGATTCAAGGCTGTTATTGGAAAAGGATCAGGATGGGCCAGAAATCAGAATTCTAAATTGGGGGAAGGCCAATTTTAATAAGATCAGATATGATTTGGCTAGAGTGGACTGGGAGCAGCTACTTTTAGGTAAATCTGCATCAGAGCAGTGAGACTCATTCAAGGAGGAAATAGGGAGAGTACAGGGCCAACATATTCCAGTAAAGACAAAGGGTGGGACCAACACATCCAGGGAACCCTGGATGTCAAGGGATATACAGGATTGGATGAAGAAAATAAAGAAGGCTTATGGCAGATACCGAGGTCTCAATACAGCAGAAGCCTTAGAGGAGTATAGAATGCGTAGAGGGGAACTTGAAAAGGAAATTAGGAGAGAAAAAAGGGAACATGAAAAAGCATTAGCACGTAAAATAAAGGTAAATCCAAAGTTATGTTACAAGTACATTAAGAGTAAGAGGATAACTAGGGAAAGAGTAGGGCCCATTATGGACCATAGTGGTAATTTGTGTGGGGAGCCAGATGACATAGGTAGGGTTCTAAATGAATACTTTGTGTCAGTGTTCACAAGTGAGGGGGACAACGTGGGGATAGAAATCAGGTGGAAGGTTTGAGATATAATTAAAGAAATTAGCATAGAAAGGGAGGAGGTTCTGAGTGGTCTGGCAGGCTTAAGATTAGATAAATCTCTAGGCCCGGATGAAATGTATCCCAGGTTGTTGAGTGAGGGAAGGGAGGAGATAGCAGGGGTGCTGGCAATAATTTTCAATACCTCTCTGGTTACAGGAGAGCTGCCAGAGGACTGCAGGACAGCCAATGTGGTACCATTATTCAAGGGAGGGAGGAAGAGATAAACTAGGGAACTACAGGCCAGTCAGTCTAATCTCAGTGGTGGGGAAACTATTGGAAGCAATTCTGAGGGACAGAATTAATTTACACTTGGAGAGGCAGGGATTAATCAAGGACAGTCAGGGTGGTTTTGTTAAGCGGAGGTCACATCTGATCCATTTGATTGAATTTTTCAAAGAGGTGACCAGGTGCGTAGATGAGGGCAATGAATTTGACATATTCTATTTGGACTTCAGGAAGGCTTTTGATAAGGTCCCGCATGGGAGACTGATAACAAAGGTAAGAGCCCATAGGATCCAAGGCAATTTGGCAAATTGGATCCAGAATTGGCAGAGTGGCAGGAAGCAGAGGGTGATGGTCGAGGGGTGTTTTTGTGACTGGATGCCTGTGTCCAGTGGGGTTCCACAGGGATCGGTGTTGGGTGACTTGCTGTTTGTGGTATATATAAATGATTTAGACTTGAATGTAAGAGGGTTGATCAGTAAGTTTGCAGATGACATGAAAATTGGTAGGGTGGTAAATAGTGAGGAGGATAGCCTTAGATTCCAGGAGGATATAGACAGGCTGCTCAGATGGGCTGATCAGTGGCAAATGGAATTTATTCCAGATAAGCATGAGGTGATGTACTTGGGCAGGACAATCAAGGCATGGGAATACACGATGAATGATAGGACCCTGGGAAGTACTGAGGATCAGAGGGTTCTTGGTGTGCATACCCACCGGTCCCTTAAGGTAGTGGGTCAGGTAGATAAGGTGGTTAAGAGGCCATATGGGATACTTGCCTTTATTAGCCGAGGCATAGAATATAAGAGCATGGAGGTTATGCTAGAACTGTATAAAACGCTGGTTAGGCCACAGCTGGAGTATTGCGTGCCGTTCTGGAATCTGCATTATGGGAAGGATGTGATTGCACTAGAGAGAGTGCAGAGGAGATTTACCAGGATGTTGCCTGAGCTGGAGAGTTTTAGTTATGAGGAGAGGTTGGATAGACTGGGGTTATTTTCCCTGGAGCAGAGGAGATGGATGGGGGAACTTGATTGAGGTGTATAAA
Organism: Carcharodon carcharias; assembly: GCF_017639515.1. Taxonomy (NCBI): domain Eukaryota; kingdom Metazoa; phylum Chordata; class Chondrichthyes; order Lamniformes; family Lamnidae; genus Carcharodon; species Carcharodon carcharias. Next base: position 40,802,814 of record NC_054470.1, read on the forward strand.
ATTATGAGGGGCATATATGGGTAGACAGGAAGGAACTTTTCCCCTTGGTGGAGGGATCAATAACCAGGGGGCATAGATTTAAGGTAAGGGGCAGGAGCTTTAGAGAGGATGTGAGAAAGAATTCTTTCACCCAAAGGGTGGAATCTGAAACACTCTGCCTGAAAGGGTGGTAGAGGCAGAAACCCTCACTAAATTTAAGAAGTATTTGGATGTACACTTGCAATGCCATGGCATACAAGGCTATGGGCCTAGTGCTGGAAAATGGGATTAGAGTGGTTAGGTACTTTTTTGACTGGCGCAGACTCGATGGGCCGAAGGGCCTTTTTCTGTGCTGTAGACCTCTATGACTATGACTCAGTTTTTGATCCACGCATTCATTTCTCTAATCTTATTTGTCATATGCCAATTTGCACATGGCTGAGGTAATAATCCAGAAATTATTACCTTTGAGGTCCTGCTGCTTAGTTTGGTGCCTAGCTCGTCATACTTACTATACAGAGCCTCTTTCCTCATCTTGTCTATGTCATTGGTACATCATAGACCCCAGCCTCTGGATCCCGGCCCCCTCCCCCGCCCACTGCAAGACCATAAGACATGGGAGCAGAAATTAGGCCATTCGGCCTATTGAGTCTGCTCCACCATTCAATCATGGCTGATACGTTTCTCAACCCTATTCTCCCGCCTTCTCCCCGTAACCTTTGATCCCCTTACCAATCAAAAACCTATCCATCTCGGTCTTAAATACACTCAATGACCTGGCCTCAATAGCCTTTTGTGGCAATGAATTCCATAGATTCACCACTCGCTGGTTAAGGAAGTTTCTCCTCAACTCTGTTCTAAAAGGTCTTCCCTTTACTGAGGCTGTGCCCTCGGGTCCTACTCTCTCCTACTAATGGAAACATCTTCCCCACGTCCACTCTATCCAGGCCTTTCAGTATTCTGTAAGTTTCAATCAGATCCCCCCCTCATCCTTCTAAACTCCATCGAGTATAGACCCAGAGTCCTGAAACGTTCCTCATATGTTAAGCCTTTCATTCCTGGAATTGTTCTCATGAACCTCCTCTGGACCCTCTCCAGGGCCAGAACATCCTTTCTGAGATTCGGGCCCAAAATTACTCACAATATTCTAAATGTGGTCTGACCAGAGTCTTATAAAGCCTCAGCAGCACATCCCTGCTTTTATATTCTAGTCCTCTCGAAATAATTGCCAACATTGCATTTGCCTTCCTACCGACTCAACCTGCAAATTAACCTTAAGAGAATCCTGGACTAGGACTCCCAAGTCCCTCTGCACTCCAGATTTCTGAATTCTCTCCCCATTTAGAAAATAGTCTATCCCTCTATTCTTCCTACCAAAGTGCATGACCTCACACTTCCCCACATTGTATTCCATCTGCCACTTCTTTGCCCATTCTCCTAACCAGTCCAAATCCTTCTGAGGCTTCCCCGCCTCCTCAATACTACCTGTCCCTCCACCTATCTTTTATCATCTGCAAACAGTCCCCCCCAGACCCGAGCAAATGTCTGAACCCTGGCATCGGGCAGGCAACAAAGCCATCTGGACTCACTCTTTGCTCCAGAGAACAGTATCAATCCCCCTCTCTATACTGTCCCCTACTACCACTACATTCCTTTTTGCTCCCCCGACTTGGATGGCTTCCTGTACCATGGTGCCATGGTCAGTTTGCTCATCCACCCTGCAGCCTCCACTCTCATCCAAAGAAGCTATTGGACACTTGCAGATGCTCACACTCCTGGCCTCTGGGTCCCCTTACCTGCCTCACTCTCAGTCACACCCTCCTGTCCCTGGCCAATGACCAAAGCAGAAGGCCCTGTCCTAAGTGGTGTGACTGCCTCCTGGTATAAAACATCCAGATAACTTCCCCCTCCCGGATGTGTCACAGAATCTGCAGCTCAGCCTCCAGCTCAACGACTCAGCGCTGAAGTTCCTCAAGCCACAAACACTTACTGCAGACGTGTTTGCCCTGGATCACAATTTTATCCAGAAGCTCCCACATGCTGCAGCCTCAACCCATCACCTGTCCTGCCACCCTTAATGTTTTAAATAATTAATAACTTAATTATATTAATCACTTATTTATGTTGCTTTCTCATATATTTTATTAACTTTACCACCAAATTGTGTACTATTTTAAATCTTAGGGATAGAATAGAACTTAACCACTTACCAGATTCTCACAAAATAGCTAGCTCCTTTCCCTGTAGTATAGCAAGAACCAATTTTTAGGGGTGAGAAAGTGTGAGAGGGAAACAGACATGTCCTTCCCCCCCCCCCCTTCACTGAACTCCCCTCTCACCAAACTCTAAGTCTTCACTCAGTTAGCTCCGTTTACTCAATAACTCTATTCATGAAGCCCAAGATCCTATATGCCTTGTTAATTACTCGCATAATATGTTCTATCACCTTCAAAGATCTATGCACATGCACCGTTTAGTACCTTTGTTCCTGCACACTCTTTAGAACTATGTCATTAAGTATATCCTCTCTCTTTGCATTACCTTAATCAACCTCTGTTACTTCATCAAAAGATTAAATTAGATTAGCCAAACACAATGTGCCTTTTATAAATTTGTGCTGGCTCTCCTTAATTAATTCAAACCTTTCCAAGTGCTTGTTAATTTTTTCACTGATTATAGTTTCAAAAACCCTTAACCACCACTGAAGTTACTGGGAATGTGCTTAGACCCTTGAATAAGGGTGTCACATTTGCCACTTTGCAATCTCCTCTGTATCTCGGGAAGATTATGGCAATCCCTTCCACTATCTCCATCCCAACTTCTTGTCGCAACCTTGGATGCAAGCCATCCAGACAATGAAATGCCAGAATTGATGAGCAGTCTTATGCATATAACTTGGGCAAACCTTAAGGTGACAATTCCTTTGCACTCCTGAGCCTCACGTTTTAAAATTTAAAACAAAAAAGTGCCTCGATTCCCAAGTTGTTTATAATACTGGAAGTGGAGGCAAAGACATGCCCTGACTTTTATTAATCATCAAAAACATGTGGAGTATAAATAGCAAGTCCATCTGAACATGAAAAGGCTTGAGAGTCCTCCAAAAATGATAACTGAGCTTTTGTTTTTACAAGATTCATCAACATGAAGAAGGTACTTCTTTTCAAAGTTCCAACTTGCTTCCCTTTACAGTATCTCAGACTTCAGATACTGTATTGGCAGATGTACTTACAACATTTTCCGCTTACATTTTAGCTTTCCAGCATAGTCAGTTTCTTCTCTCTATTCACCTGCTTGTCTTGGTTCAGGAGTAATTGTTTGCCTAGCAACCAGATTGTGTTGTTAATAAATGAATTTTTAATGCATTCATTAATTATTTAGTAGTATCAAACTTCACTTTCCTCCACACATTCATTGGTCCCTTTATCTAACGCCACTATCCTCAAAGTGTAGCGTAAATCTGCTACTCACTCCCTAAAAGGCTATGGATGCTGGGTCAATTAAAAAACTCAATACACTTCTCATGTTTTTGGAAGGCAATCAAGGGATATGGAATAAAGGCAAGTAAATGGAGGCAAATTACAAAGCAGATATGATCTAACTAATTGGCAAAACAAGTTTAAGGGGCTGAATGTCCTACCCTTATTCCTATGTTCCTAATTCAAGAAGTGACATTTGTGAGACTAAGGTTAGGTTTTAAAAGGTTGGATTGCAGGGAGAAGGGAATGTTGAGGTAAGGATTGTCTCAGTTTTGAGGCCTAGGGAAAGAATAAGGAGACTACCATTATTTCATGATTTCAATATAATGGGGATCATAGGGGTGGGGGTGGGGGTGGGGTGGGCAGTGGGGAGGCAAGCTTTTGAGATGAGCTTTTGGAGTTTGAAAGGTACTTGAGAAGTACGTAGGAGCACTGACATTAATAACATTGATAAAATAAAGGGAATTAGCCATAGTCCACAACGGATCATGGGCATCCCTCTCCTTTAGAGAGGCAATTGGTTTTATATAGCTCAAATGACACCATTCCGCAAAGGTGGGACAAGGCAAGGAGACAGGCTCAATGAACTACCATAGCTGAAACGGGGATTGACCCCACACTGTTGGCATCATTCAGCATCACACTCTAGCCATCTAGCTAATTGAAAGACATGAAAGGTTTTGAAAGAGAGGTTGAAGTCTTGAGGCTATGTTATCCATATATCAAGCTTTTCCTGTAACTGTCCAGGAATGCGAGACAGCAGCCTGAAAAGTTTCACCAGAAATGGGCGAGTGATTCCTGTCTTGGGCACTAAAAAGAGTTATGAACTGGTGAGGGAACAAAGACAAAACTAAGCTTTTTGGAAAGAATATTAGCAGTGAAGGTGAAATTAGAAGTTCAATTTGAGGTCAAAAGTATATTGAGGCCAGAAATGCCTATGAAGGATTAAGGGGTTAGAATTTAAACACCGCTATTGGTTTGACCTGCAATGACATGAAGAAGCTGACTCTTTGAAGAATTGAAAGGAACAAGATATTTCTTGCTCATTAAAGAAATTTAGAATAAAGTTAGAAAATTGCACAAATGTTTTTTAGTTATTTACGAGATATTGGGTCATGCGGGCCTATATGTAGTAGACATTTCTAAATGTGACCATTTTTTAAAAAAGTTGAGTCAGATGCTGAGAAGTCATATGACTTTTAGCTTAAATCCATTAAGTGCTGCAGTTCTTCAGGTGAATGTTCACAGGCAGATAGTGCTTTCACACGTGTCGTTCTCCTTCTATTTAGTTTAGTTATAAAAATATAAATAAATGTAGGTATCTGAAGGTTCAGTGAGTAGAGTTGAACAGGCCAATAAGACCTCAGATTCTATATCCTAAACTGTGCTGAATTAGTCCATTTAATTCACAAGTTGTGGTACTACAGTTGTCCTCACTGTCCCCAAGCTAGGAAGGGACCAAAAATCAATGCCTAGGGTTCCAGGAGTCAGTTCATTGCCAAAAAGTGTACATATTATTTAATTCAATGAGTAAAAAGTTGAATAGTGTCTGAAAGGCATGGGTAGAAGTGCAAATATCTGACTGTGATGTCCAATTTGTATATTACAAGCCAGCTACTGTACTACTTTTCTAATGTTCTTCTCCACCTTCCTTGCTATCATGCCCCGCCCCCCCCCACCTCTGTCCAGTTGAATAACCTGCCAACACCTATTGTTAGGGTGTCAAAGGGCTGTTGAAATTTGTGGATGTAGAGGTAATCTTCCAAGTCTTACCCACTTCTGGTGCATTTTAGCAAATTCAGTCATGCTGTTATGCGTGATTTGCTGACCACTAGTTTAAGTTGTCCAAAACACATGCTCAGTGCATGCCCAAAATTGCCAACACAAAGTTAGTGGATAAGGCTCCCTGCGTTGCCAACTTACATCAGTTGCTACACTCATAGGGCAGGATTTTACTTTCGGCGAGCAGGGGCGGGGCCCACTCGCCGGCGTGTAGAATGACACGAGATGACGTCGGACGGAACTCCCGACGTCTTCCCGCCCCATTTAAATTTTCAGGAAGGCGGGGCGCAGCAAAATCAGCTGCGGGGGCCCGCCTTCCAATTGGCCATTGACAGGATCAATTAAGCAATTCAAGGACTTGCCCATCTAACCTTAAGGTTGGCGGGCAGGCCAGGAGTCCCCGCAGCAACTAGAAAAAACATGAAACCTCATCCACTGGTGGGATGAGGTTTCATGTAGGGTTTTTAAAATTTTAATAAAGTTGTTATGGAAATTATGAACATGTCCCAACTCACGTGACATTGTTATATGAGGGGACATGTAAGGGAATTTTTTTTTCTCTTTTTAATATTGTTGAAAGTAGAGCCGATCTCCGAGGCTGCACTTAGGGAGATGAGTGTGCTCTTTCGTGCGCATATGCGAAAGAACGCACTCTCGATTTTAGGGATTCCTCCCCCCCCCCCACCCTGCACAGCGGACGCATAGCACTTCCCTGTGGACATCACGCTGCATGGGCCTTAATTGGCCCGCCCACGTAAAATGACGCCATGCCTCCGATCGGGGGCGCCGATCAGAAGCGCGCCGGCATGTGCCCGCCCATCAACATCCTTTCCAACAGGGGGAAAATTCAGTCCATAAGGTCTTGAGTTCAATTTCCTCCTCGATACAATCTTGGTTAATACTTGGGAACAAATCCATCCCTATTTGATTTACATACAAGAAACCTCTGAAATGTTTTGCAAACTACATAAATTCTTGCATGGTGATTCTTACTCTTCACCTGTTGATTCAGTATGTTTGTTTTAGAAAAGATAACCAAGACTGAATCACCTTGGCCTTAATTCACATGTTAGGGATGTTCCTGCATTTTATGAATGTCAACGTTTTGAATTACAGCTTTTGATGAACTACAGGTATGTAATTATTTAATACATGGTGAAGGTGCCATCCTTTTGGATGAGACATTCAACTTGAATACTCCAAAAGGCACTATTCACTCAACAGCAGAATGATTTTCCAACATTTTTCACTCAACAATCATCATCTAAAATAAATTGGAATTTTTTATCGCATTAGTGTGCAACTTACTATGTCACATTTACCATGATGTCAACAGTGACTGCTCTTCAAAAATAATGAAGTGAGTGTGAAGTGTTTTGGAATCTAAATTGGGAATTAATTTTGTGAAAGATACTTTTAAAAAAATGTACGTAGGGCAAGATGAAGTTAGCTGGGAGGAGGCTTGTGTGAAGTATAAACACCAGCATAGATTTGTTTGGCTAGATGGCCTATTTTTGTGCTGTAAAAAGTGTAAGCATGCTTCTTGTTGGAGTAACATGCTATATGAATTTCAGTGCTGGTTTGATGCTAGGTTTGTAGGCCATGTGCCCCAAAGCCTGGTGGATCGTATCATACAGCACGTCCTTTAGGCTGCTTGCAACAGGAAAAGTACAGACTGTACCCAACCAGCCCATGCTTACAAGACTGTACAACATTCGATGTTATTCCACGATTGGACAACATTTGCTAAACAATCCTGATTGTGCTAAGAATTACACTGAAAACCAATTTAAGATTATCAATTGGGCTTGCAGAGTGGCTCAGTTACGCATACTAGAAGCTACATATATTCACACACGGGGCCCTGTCCTTTGCACAGAAGGAGCATGTCCTCACATTGTGCCTTTTTCAACTAAACAAAAGTTTGGGGGACAGCTATTCCCTAGTTCATTCCCCATGAGTCCACCTGCCTATTTTGAATTTGAACATAAGTTTGGCAGTTAACTGTTCCCTGGTTCATTCTCCATGGCAATGCCTCTTCCAAGCAGAATCCACTTGTCAACCAATAAGCACTCTCTTCTCATGCAGTAAAAATTGTTGTTCCCTTTAACATTTGGTATTCGTGCAAACTGTCCTGATAAGTGCATGACAAAAAGCTTCAAGAGTGGGCCTCTTTTTTCATAAATCCTCATGTTCCTTTCTTTTCAGCTTCTTGGGGTTTTTGCTCAAGTATTACAATAAAAGATTAGTTAAATTCACATTATTCTAACATGTAAGGAATAACAGATCAGATACAAATAATTCCAATAATGATTCCTTGGTAATTTCAAATTTCATGTTTTCCAAAGGTGGAGATTTTTATTACTATATAAAATGTTTTTGATTGGGGAGAGCGGATGTTAGTAAAATAAGGCAGGACCTGGCCAAGGTAGACTGGGAACAGCTACTTGTGGGGAAATCTACAGAGGAGCAGTGGGGGTGGGGGGGGGGGGGGGGGTGGTGGTGGTTGTGTGTGTGTGTTCAAAAAGAAATGGGGAGGGTACAGGTTCAACATGTTCCCTCTAGGGTGATAGGAAGGAGTAACAAGCCCAGAGAACCTGAATATCTCCGGTCATCCATGGTTATGATGAGAAGGAAAAGAGAGGCTTTTAGCAGGTACAAGGGAAGCAAATCAGCAGAGGCATTAGTGAGTACAGAAAGTGCAGGGTGGAGATTAAGAAAGCAATTTGGAGACCAAAGAGGGGATATGAGAAAGCTCTGGCTGGTAAAAGTAGGGAAAATCCCAAGATATTCTATAAGTATATCAATGGGAAGAGGATAACCAGGGAAAGAGTAGGGCCCAAAAGGGACCAAGGGGGCAATCTATGGGTGGAGCCAGAGGACATCGTTAGAGTGTTGAATGAATACTTCACATCTGTCTTCATCCAAGAGAATGTGGATGAAGGTGTCGAACTCGGGGACAAAGACTACAAGGTTCTTGAGCAAATTGATATAGGGAGTGACAAGGTATTGGAGGTGTTGGCAGTCTTAAAAGTAGACAAATCTCCAGGTCTGGATGATATAAGAGATAAGCCAGGGAACTACAGGCCAGTGGGTCTCACGTCAGTGGTTGGGAATCTATTGGAGAAAATTCTGAAGGAGTGAATCTATCTGCACTTGGAGAGGCAAGGTTTGATCAGGGATGGTCAGCATGTCTTTGTCACAGGGAGGTCATGCCTAACAAATGTGATTGAATTTTTTGAGGAGGTGACCAGGTGTGTAGATGAGGGTAGTGTAGTTGATGTAGTTTATATGGATTTCAGCAAAGCCTTTGACAAGGTCCTACATGGGAGACTTATAAAGAAGGCAAATTCACACGGGATCCAGAATAATTTGATAAGGTTGATTCAAAATTGGCTTAGTTGTAGGAGACAGAGGGTGATGACAGAAGGCTGCTTTAGTGACTGGAAGCCAGTGTCCAGTAGCGTACCACAGGGATCTGTGCTGGGTCCCCTATTATTTACCATTTATATAAACGACATAGATGACTATGTGGAGGGCAGGATTAGTAAGTTTGCGGATGACTAAAATATTGGCCGGGTAGTTAACAGTGAGGTTGGGTGTCTTGGGCTACAGGAAGAGATAGATGGAATGGTCAAATGGGCAGATAAGTGGCAGATGGAATTTAACCCTTTGAGGTGATACACTTTGGAAGCAGTAATTTGACAAGGAAGTATTCAATGAATGGCATGACACTAGGAAGTTCTGAGGAACAAAGGGACTTTGGCGTGTGTGTCCATGGATCTCTGAAGGCGGAGGGGCATGTTAGTGGGGTGGTGAAAAAGGCATACAGGACACTTGCCTTTATCAATCAAGGCATAGATTACAAAAGTAGGGAGGTCATGTTGGAGTTGTATAGAACCTTGGTGAGGCCACAGCTGGAGTACTGTATGCAGTTCTGGTCGCCACATTATAGGAAGGATGTGATTGCACCGGAGGGGGTGCAGAGGAGATTCACCAGGACATTGCCTGGGATGAAACATTTAAATTATGAAGAGAGGTTGGATAGATTTGGGCTGTTTTCATTGAAGCAGAGAAGACTGAGGGGCGACCTGATCGAGGTGTACAAGATTATGAGGGACGTGGACAGGGAGCAGCTGTTCCTCTTAGTTGAAGGGTCAGTCACCAGGGTTCAAGTTCAAGGTGAGGGGCAGGAGGTTTAGAGGGAGATTTGAGGAAAAACCTTTTTACCCAGATGGCGGTGATGGTCTGGAATGCACTACCTGGCAGGGTGGTGAAGGCAAGTTGCCTCACATGCTTTAAAAAGTACTTGGGTGAGCACTTGGCACATTATAACATTCAAGGCTATGGGCCAAGTGCTGGTAAATGGGGTTAGGTAGGTAGGTCAGGTGTTTCTCACGTGTCGGTGCAGACTTGATGGATCGAAGGGCCTCTTCTGCACTGAGAGATTCTGAGAAGGAGAACCAAATCAGAAGTCATTTTCTGTGCTTTTCTACTTGTATATGGAGGTGCAGATCAGTTCCTTTGAAACAGAAACATCTCACTTTTCCACCCCTTAAACAGATGATCTTGCTGGCTATGGATATTTGCATTTTATTTAAACTATTCTTCAGCTTATTGATTCAAGGTCATTGATAAATGTCTCAGCTATTTCATCCTGAATATAGCGCCATCAAAAACCAAATCTCTTATCACAAGCAACAACATTGCAGGCAATTATTTATACAAGCATTTGGATGTTAGGAAGAGCCCAAAGCCAGAACAGAGATCAGATACAATTAGGACACTTTTAGGAAGATCCAGGTCACTTTGAACCTTTTTTTTGGATCTGTTGAAGTGAAATTTTGTTTCCCTATCTGAATGCTTTGGAAAGAGTAATACAAACAGTTACTGGAGCATTGGACCACTCTGAGTCTGCAAGTCCGTGGCCAGTTTGAGGTGTAGAGTCCTATCTGGTCCGAAGGTTTGTTTGAAAGAAATTAGATTGCTAGCACCTATAATCAAAATCTCTGTAACAGTGCACACTGTTGTATTGCGATCCTCATTAGAATCAGCAAAAAATATTCATAGTTTTTTTTTTGCAAGAGTCAATTTAGACAAATTTCCATTAAAGCAGCATTTTCAGTAAGCATCAGCTCAGCCCAAATCAAACTCACTTGTGTTCCCTTTGGAAAATATATCCCCACACCTTTTATCTGTGATGAGAGAAAAAAATCTGAATGTCTGCTGTGCCATTTGGAGAAAATTTATTTTCCAAACTTGTGACATGCAAACACAACTTAATTTTCTTTGCAGCTAAAAGCATCTTCAGTCACGATCTAATTTTTGGAGTATATAAATTGAAACTAGTATTTTTTGCATTAACTGTAATGCAAAGACTCAAACTAATAAATCATAACGTACAAGTCATCATGAATGACCAACAGAAAATAACATGTGGTCAAGAACATAGATGCAAACAAAATTTAAATATGATTAAGAATTTTTATATTCAATAATGGAATGTGGACATTAGTGGCAAGTCCAGCATTTATTGTTCATCCCTAATTGCACTTGACAAGTGTTGAACTTCCTTTTTGAACCCAACTGAGTGGGGCTTGCTAGGCCACTTCAGAGGGAGTAAAGAGTCAACTACATTGTTGTGGGTCTGGGATCAGAAATAGGCCAGACTGGGCAAGAACAGCCAATTTTCTTCCCCAGAGGACATTAGTTAAGCAGACACAATCTGACACATGACCATGAAACTATTACTGATACAAGTATATAATCCCAGATTTTATTTTTAATTAATTGAATTTAAAATCCCCACCAGCTATAGTGGGATTTTGAACTCATGTGTTCATGTTATTAGTCATACCCACTATGCTACTTTGAGGGATAATCTAAAATGCTTTCATATAATTTATTTGCTCATGGGATGTGGGCTTTGCTGGCTTGCCCATCTCTGATTGCCCTTAAGGTAGTGATGAGCTGCTTTCTTTAACTGCTGCCATCCATGTGGTGTAGGTACATGCATAGTTCCAGCAAGGGAAGGAACAGTGATATATTTACAAGTTGGGATGTTGTGCAACTTTTAAAAAATGCATCCATGGGATCTAGGTGTCGCTGAATAGGCCAACATTTATTGACCATCCCTAATTGTCTTTGAGAAAATGGTGGTGAACTTCCTTCTTGAACCGCTGCAGTCCATGTGGTGTAGGTACACCCATAGTGCTGTTATAGGGAGGGTGTTCCAGGATTTTGACCCAGCGACAGTGAAGGGACGGTGATATATTTCCAAGTTAGGATGGTGAGTGGCTTGGAGGGGAACTTCCAGGTGGTGGTGTTCCCAGGCATCTGTTGCCCTTGTCCTTCTAGATGGTTGTGGTCATGTGTTTGCAAGGTGCTAAGGAACCTTGGTGAGTTCCTGCAGTGCATCAGATGGTACACACTCCTGCTACTGTGAATTAGTGGGGGAGGGAGTGGATGTTTGTGGATGGGGTGCCAATCAAGTGGATTGCTTTGTCCTGGATAGTGTCAAGCTTCTTGAGTGTTGTTGGAGCTGCACTCACCCAAGCAAGGGGAGTGTATTCCATCACACTCCTGACTTGTGCCTCGTAGATGATGGACAGGCTTTTGGGAGTCAGGTGGTGAGTTACGCGCCGCAGGATTCCCAGCCTCTGAACTGCTCTTGTAGCTAGTGTTTATATGGCTTGTTCAGTTTAGTTTCTGGTCAAAGGTAGCCCCCAGGATGTTGATAGTGTGGTATTCAGCAATGGTAATACCACTGAATGGCAAGGAGCGATTCTCTCTTGTTGGAGATGGTCATTGCCTGGCACTTATGTGGTGTGAATATTACTTGCCACTTGTGGGCCCACGCCTGGAAATTGTCCAGGTCTTGCTAGACTTGGACATGGACTGCTTCTGTATCTGAGGAATTGCAGATGATGCTGAATATTGCAATCATTAGCGAACATCCCACTCTGACCTTAAGATGGAAGGAAGGTCATTGATGAAGCAGTCGAAGATGGTTGTACCTAGGACACTACCCTGAGGAACTCCTGCAGTGATGTCCTGGGATTGAAATGATTGACCTCCAACAACCACAACCATCTTCTAGTATACTTGGTATGACCCCAAACAGTGGAGAGTTTCCCCCTGCTGCCCCACAGATTCCCATTGACCCTATTTTTGCTAGGGCTCCTTGATGCCCAAACTTGGTCAAATGCCGCCTTGATGTCAAGGGCAGTCACTCTCACCTCAACTCTGGAGTTCAACTGTAATGAGGTCAGGAGTTGAGTGGCCCTGGCGGAACCCAAACTGAGCATCAGTGAGGTTATTGCTAAGCAAGTGCCACATGATAGCACTGGTGGTGATCCCTTCCATCACTTTACTGATGATCAAGAGTAGACTGATGGGGCGGTAATTGGCCGGGTTAGATTTGTCCTGCTATGTGCATGCTTGGGCAATTTTCCACAATACTGGGTAGATGCCAGTGCTGTACTGGAACAGCTTGCCTCAGGGCACAGTAAGCTCTGGAGCACTAGTCTTCACTAATATTGCCAGAATATTGACAGGGCCTGTAGCATTTGTAGTATCCAGTGCTTTCAACCATTTCTTGATATCACGTGGAGAGGATCGAAGTGGCTGAAGACTGGGGACTTCCAGAGGAGACAGAGATAGATCATCCATTTGGCACATCTGGTTAGAGATGGTTGCAAATACTTCAATCTTATCTTCTGCAATGATGTGCTGGGCTCCTCCATCACTGAGAATGGGGATATTTGTGGAGCCTCCTCCTCAAGTGAGTTGGGTTATTGTCCACCACCATTCACGACTGGATGTGGCAGGACTGCAGAGCTTATAACTGATCTGTTGGTTGTGGGATTGCTTAGCCCTATCAGTTGCTGCTTATGCTGTTTGGCATGCAAGGAGTCCTGTGTTGTAGCTTTAACAGGTTGACACCCCCTCTTTAGGTATGCCTGGTGCTGCTCCTGGCATGCCTTCCTGCACTATTCATTGAATCAGGTGGTGATAGTAGAGTGGGGAACATGCCAGACCATGAGGTTACAGATTGTGATTGAGTACAGTTTTGCTGCTGCTGATGGCCCACAGCACCTCATGAGTTGAGTTGCTAGACTTCATGGAGTCAATGTTGATGGGGTCTGGAGTCACATGTAGATCAGACCAGGTAAGGGTGGCAGATTCCTAAAAGACATTAGTGAACCAGACGGGTTTTTACAACAATCGACAATGGTGTCATGGTCATCACTAGACTTCTAATTCTGCCATGGTGCGATGCAAACCCTGGGTCTTTGGATTATTGTCCAGTGACAATAGCATTATGCCACCACCACCACCTCCCTTCTGCAGCTGCTGCTGTCTTTCTCCTTCTCAGGTAAAGTCACAGGTTTGGAAAGTGCTGTTGACGGAGCCTTGGCAAATTATAATTTAAAAATAACATTCTGGGTTACTGGTAGCAAAAATATTGACACCACAGAAACATGGAAAGCAATATAGCCACAAAAACATGAAATATATCAATGGCAAACCCAGACACTCACATTGTTGAAGAATGGTAGATTAATACAAAAGCAATTTGGTGGAAATTAATAAAAATTCATAATAAACAACTCCTTTCTTACTTCATGGAGCATTAAAGTGTTTCACAATTTCACTCACTGGTCTGGGCTGAGTTAGCTAATCTCCAAGCAGCATTAGAGTGCTATTTGAGCTCAGTAACCTTGGGCTAAGATGGAATGAGGCTACAAGGTAGTAAATGCTGTTGGAATTGTATGTACGTAGACATCAAGTGTGAGGAGGATTTACTTCAGCTATAACTGAATAGCCTACCTGTATTCACTATCAAAGCATTCAAGTGGATATGATAGACTAATGATTATGTTATTGGATTAATAACCCACCATGGAATCAAATTGAGTTCAGTAAATCTGGCAATTTTGGGGTTAGTATCAGAATAAGTGTCCAAAATGTTGTAAAAATGCAGTTCGTAATGTCCTTCAGGAAAGGGAACTCACCACCATAACCCAGTCTGATCAGACTATGTGACTGACTCTTAACACCCATTGACTTTGAAGACATAGAACCAAAGGCCTACTATTACTTTCATTAGGTAAGTGGGTTGAGTTAAAAAAAAGCCTTGCCTGCGCTACCCATATCCTGATCAAAAATCTATATTAAGAAAAAGATAGCGCATTAGGTTCTATTTCAAATTCTTTAGTGGTTAGATATTGTAACTATGGTATTGATATGTTACTCATAAAATATAAATAATGGCTATATTCCTTCCTCTCTAAATAATTGTATAGAAACTAGGCTGGTTTCATGGCTGCCTCATTTTTTTAAAAAAACCATACATCAAGAATTCATTGGGAAAACATGTAACACAAGGCACTTTCAACATCAGTGTAAAACTACCAAATTGACACCAAAGCACAACTGTTTTGATACCTAATAATATCACTGATTGTCAAGTGCTTTAAATCATAAGAGCCTTGGCCACTCCCTATTTATTTGTAAAGATGAGATTGGAGCTCTTATCAACAGTTCAAAAGGAAATTAAGGTAAGTAATAAGGCTCTGGAAACAAGATACTGTCCCTAAACACGAACATGAAATTTACCATTCGCAACAACATATTCGGCCATTGCCTTTCAGGAATTAGTTCGGTAATTTATTATGAGCTTCAAAACTGTAGGTGTTATCTAGCAGTACAGTAGAATTCTTGTACACACTTATCTTTCCCAATATCTTTCACACAGCTATAACAATGCAGCCATCATACTTTTTACTTCAAATAATAACTGAGGTACCATCCTTGAAGAAATCATATACCACTTTCTTTCCATTATAAAACCGCTTGGAGAATATTTTTCAAGCGATGCTTTCTCAAGTAAATGATCAAATGATCGAATCCGTATATACATTTTATTAAATATGGGCAGAGGGATTTTGTGAATGCAATAAGCATTCGTACGGGAACAAAATGGTTTGAAAATATACTGTATAGGCATTTTTATAGTCCCTATTACATCAGAAAACATTTCCAAGGTGATTTCCAGGAGCATGATCAGGCAGACACTAAATCAAAAAAACGTTCACATGGGTAACTAAAAGTTTGGTTAAAACCTGCCAATTGGGCTTCCACCTCTGCCACAACCCTGAAACAGCCCTTGTCAGTCACAAAATAATATCCTTTGTGACTGGACTGTGGTGAACAATTCCACCTCATCCTTCTCGATCTATCCGCAGCTTTTGACACATTTGACGACACCATACTATCATCCAGCTGGATGGGACTGCATTCGCCTGATTTCATTTTTATCTATCTAATTGTAGCCAACAGTATCACTTGCAATGGCTTCTCTTCCCACTCTTGCATTGTTACTTCTGGTGTTCTGCAAGGATTTATTCTGGATCCCTTCTATTTCTCATCTACTGTACATGCTGGGCTCAGCAACATCAGCTAAAAACACATCATCAGTTTCCATAAGTACACTGACATCAGCTCTAACTCACCAGCACTGTCATGACTCCTCCACTCTAGCTAAATTATCAGCTGCTTAGCCGAGATCTAGTACTGAATGAGCAAATGTTTCTTCCAATTAATATTGGGAAAACCAAAGCAACTGTCTTTGGTCCCCATGATAAATCCTACTTTCTATCTATAGACTCCATCCCTCTCCCTGGCATCTGTTCAGGGCTGAACCTGATTGTTCATAATCGCCATATTCTACTTGATCGAGCTAAGTTTCCAACCTTGTATCAGCTCCATCATACCTACTTCCAAAATTGAGATGTTGCCAGATTGGGAACCAATGTAGGTCAGCATGCATATGGATGATGGGCCGTGTAAAGACATGGGTAACAGAGTTTTGGTGAGCTCAAGTTTATGGAGGGCGGAAGAAGGCTGAACAGTCAGGTTTAGTGGGAACAAAGACATGAATGAGGATTTAAGCAGCCAATGAGCTGAGGCAGGGATGGGTAATATTGTGGGTGTGGAACCAGACGGTCTTTATTATGGAAAGGGTATTAGATCAGAAGCTCAGTTCAAGGTCAAATAAGATATTAAAGTCGCCAACAGTCTAGTTTAGCCTGATATTGGCCAGATAGAGGGATGGAATTGAGGGGATCAGGGTTTGTGGCTTTGGTCCAGTTTTAGTCGAAGGAAATTGCCGTTCATCCAGGATTGGATGTCAGGCAAGTAGTCTGACAAGGAAGTGCAGGGGTTGATAGAGGCGTCGGTGAGGTTGAGGTGGATGTCTTGAGTGCAAATTTGAAACCTGCTGTTATGCCTTCAGGTGATGTTGCTGAAAAGGTAAGATCCTTGGGGATTCCAGGGAATACAATGGAGGTGCAGGAAGAGAAGCCATTGCAAGGCAATTCTGTGGCTACAATGGGATAGTGTTATGGCACAGTGGATGGTAAATGCTGAGCTGCTCAAATCCAGAGGAAAACTTGAAACAGCTGCCAAAAGCAATTTTTGCAATTTGTATAGTATGAGGAGCCATTTTGAAACCAGGAAATTATGTCCCCCACTATCTGTAATGATCTTTTAATAAATGTTTGCTTTACTATAAGGATAAAACAAATAAAACAATTACACTTAAACACATGAATGGCTTCACACAGTAATCAGTAATTTAAAACAGTTCCACAAACCTTAACTACCCTCAGAGCTTCCCCTTTTCTGTTCAGCATCAATTCTTATCTATATCTAAAATCTATAGAATTCCACTAATTATTATCACACAGTGCCTCTTTCCTTGGTGTGTCCTCTGAAGCTGACAGTAACTGGGTCTTCAGGTCTGGCCTTGTTCACACTTTCTTTTTGGAGTTCTACCTAGCTATCCTGCTGTCTCTCTCCCCCCACCCCCATCACATCGCCTTCAGTATTTCCTTAAATGCATTCCTTCTCTTTGATCTATTATTTCAACCAGTCTCTTCAGAAATGCTTTCTTCCTAGAATTTATTAAAGCCTTCCTTACTTTAGCTTTTAGGCTTGTAAAATCTTTACCTTATTGCATTATACCTTTTTACAACCTGAAAATACCCCCTTTGAACTAAAACAACTCAATTCAAAACTATTCCTGTTATTGCTTTATGTAAAACTCTGACTGAAGTTCCTCTTCGTTCATTAAAAAGTCACTGTTGGCTTTAGATTCTTGTCGTCAGTCTAGCTCTTAATCCAATTACAGCCTGACTTCTAACACAAGAAAATATGCTAGGGTTATTACAAGAAAAATATTACAAGTTCTTGTTTTCTTGTCACCTCCCCTCCCTTTTTTAGAAAATGAACCACCATAATTCAAAAAGATATTTTCATTTTTTCAACCTTTTTCCTTTAATTACTACTCATAATGTAATTTTAGTGAATAGAGATAAGATGCATACATTAACATGATAATATACCCAAGGTTTCAGTAAAAACTCCACTTCAGCCCTTTTCCCAGGCTTCACATGTCCAATCTTCTTTGCACCTGAAACCCTTGATAATGCATTGCAATTAGGGTTTCACATTCAATCACATGTATAATTTGCAAGTTAAATGGTTGTAACAATAGACTCCATCTAAACAGTCTCGCATTCCGATTTCAAAACCTTTCCAAAAATCTTAATGGGTTATGGTCAGTGTAAACAATTGTTTCTGATGAATTGTTGGCAACATAAATTTCAAAATGTTGCAACGCCAGTACCAAACTCAGTGCTTCCTTCTCAACAGTGGAGTACTTTTGTTGATGAATATTTAACTTCTTTGAGAAATATCCCTAAGGCTTTTCAATACCTGCGTTATCTTCCTGCAACAATACCCACATCACTTGCTTCAAAGCCAATTTAAACTGCTTGACATAATTCGGTGTTGCTAAAACTGGCACTGTTGTCAACAGCTTTCAGATTTTTGAATGCACTTTGGCACTCTGAGGTCCAGTTGAACTTCTTGTTCTCGTTTAAGAAATCAGTTAATGGAGCAACCGCACTGCTAAAATTTGGCATGAACTTCCTGTAAAAAACACTGATGCCTAGAAATCGTAAAACTTCCCTTTTCGTTGAAGGCACTGGGAACTCATCAGTCACCTTTATTTTTACATCTCATGGGGCCATCTGACCATGTCCATCAGTATGGCCTAAATATGTTACCTGTGCTTTTGCAAATTCACTCTTAGCCAAATTCACCACTAAGTTATCTTCTTGTAGACATCGAATAGTTCTCCCAGATGCTGTAAACGTTCCTCCCATGTTTGACTGAATATCATCAGATCATCAATGTATACAGCACAGTGACTCAGTCCAGCAATAACCTTATTTGTCAGTCTCTGGAAGGTTGCTGGTGCATTTTTCATACCAAATGGCATGACTTTGAACTGATAAAGCATATCTGTTCTTACAAAAGCTGAAACCTCTTTCGACCTTTTCGATAGAGGTACTTGCCAATACCCTTTCAGCAAGTCAGTCTTTGTAATCAACTTTGATTTTCCCACTTTCTCAATGCAGTCTTCCAAACGTGGAGTAGGATATGAATCCGCTTTTGTCACTGCATTCAATTTTTGGTAATCCAAACAGTCTGTGTTTTCCATCCAGCTTTGGTATCATCACAATGGGCAGAATTTTCCCAGCCCGTTGGTGGCGGGTGTGATAGGTGGCGTGCGTGGAAAACGTGGCACGACCTGCTTCACGATTGCGTGAAGGCAGGTCACAATCGTCCGCTAAGCTCGCTGACGGCGGACCGGGTTTCCAGCCATCGGTCAGTGGGGAGCTAATTGTAATACATTAGCATATAATTAAAAGGTCATCCCAGCAGGCTTTTGGAACCCCGTCGTATCATCTGTCCACATCTGCGGGAACATGTGCCAATGTGTTTCACAACAGCACATAGGTCTTCACTTTGTAGGAACTGAGGTGAGCGAGCAGTAGCGTTCTCCACAGCTCACCCGATGTTTATAGACCTCAGGGGCGCCAAAGGCAACTGATGGTTGCCTTGGGAGGCGACTGGCTGAAGGGGGGGGGGGTCAAGTGTTGCTCTGGCACAGCATCCCGTGCACAGGCAATCGAGGTGGGGGTCAGGGTAAGCAAGGGGAGTGGCCATGCATTAGGGGCATCTGTATAAACTGACCATGCCTCTGCAACTGAGACAGATCAGGCGCAGCCACAGTGATATGATTGGGATCAGGCTCCTAGCCTGCCCACCCATGCAAGCAACGTCGCAAAGGGCCACCAAGCGCTCCATACCTTAGCGCCCCAACCCCCCCAAACCCCCGGCACTGACTTAAAAGTGCGCCACCACTTTTTGGACCGGGGAGCAGTTGGGCTGCACACATTGTACAATCTCCTCACCAACGCTGGTCATGTAGCAGTCATCGCTGGAGGCTCACAGCCCCTTGCACTCTCAGCATCCTGGTTTGGACCAATGTTGCAGGTTGACAGGGCAGCCATGCAGCACATTTATCTCTGGCCATCCGAGGGGTGACCAGCACTCTCTGGGAAGCATTAAGGGCAGTCTCACAGAGCCAGGAAAGTTGCTAAGTACAGCCATGATAAGCACATCTCTCTCTCTCTCTCTTTCATGCTGCAAGAGGACCACGTCAGGATCATGGATCCTGGTGACCTAATTGTATGCCTGATGGCCTACAGAGAGCGACTGAGGCTCCTGGCTGCGCAAAGGCAGGAGCAGCAACCTCATGAAGAAGGGACAGCAGGGGTTCCTGCACATGCTGCCCAGAGTGACAGTGAGCCGTGGCTGGTCAGCGCCTAGCAACACCCAGGGTCTATAGAGGCCGCCTGCCATTCCTGCAGATGACTGAGAACCAGCGTCGCTGACAACTGCGCATGTCTAGGGACCTGGTGGTTCACATCTGCCACTTAGTGCAGGACTTAGCACCAAGGGGACATGGAGGGCATCCACTCCCAGTGGCCTTGAAAGTGACCGCGGTGCTCAATTTCTATGCCAGAGGGCTCCACAGATGACCTCTATGGGATTTCACAATCTGCCACCCACAAGTGCATCCATGAGGCCCTGTTTGCCATCTCCTGCATGGTATACAACTTTGTGCATTTTGCCTGGGACCAGGACAGCCAGGATGCGAGGATTGGATTCGCCCGGATCTCAGGATTCCCAAGGTGCAGGGTGCAATTGACTGCACTCATGTGCCGCTCAGGTCTCCATCGCTACACTCAGTGGACTTCATCAATCGCAAGGGCTTCCACTCACTGAATGTGCAGCTGGTGTGCGACAACCAGAAACACATCCTGCAGGTATGCGCATGGTTTCCAGGGAGTGTGCACGACGCCTACATCCTGAGTCACTCGCAGCGTCCACAGAGGCTGCAGGGTTGGCTCCTTGGGGACAAGGGCTACCCACAGAGGACGTGGCTGATGACACCTGTGCGGCGGCCTCAGGCCGCAGCAGAGCGATACTATAATGAGGCTTATGCTACAGCTCACAACTTGGTTGAACTTGGGTGAAGATGAGGTTCCGGTGCTTGGACTGGTCTGGTGGAGCCCTGCAATACAGTCCACAGAGGGTGTCACGCTTCATTGTCGTCTGCTGCGCCCTTTTATGACCTGGCACTGCAAGGGTGTGAGGTGCTGGCTGAGGAGGAGATGGAGGAGCTGCATGTCTCCTCCAATGGAGGAGGATGCTGATGGGGATGAAGGCGAGGGGGTCCTCGGTGGGGACGATGATGGGGATGAGGCTCTCGCACTGGCTAGACAAGGCAGGCGTGATCGGAAGGCCCTCATAGCTGCCAGATTTGTGGAGGAAATGACGTCATGCAATGAGTAGATCCTCCCATCACAGTTGTGAATGTTTGACTCCAGTCTGGCTTATCACAGCACCAATACCCTCTGAGAATGCTCCCGTCATGGTGATGCAGTGGAGGCCCTAATAGTCACTCAATCACAGGAGAATGATGACAACATGCAGTAAGGACACTCCATAGATCTTCACATGGCCTCTGAGAATGTCTGACTCCTGTCTGGCCGAGGGCAGCTCGCTTGTGCTCCATGATCAGGGACATCTCAGAGACGCAGCCATGAAACCTTAGACGCATCTGATGCTATGTCCGCCTTCGGCACCTCAGCCCTTCAGGAGCTGGTGCACAGCATCACTGGCCACAGATGATGGTGTGATGGGGGCCAGTCCCACCTTAAAAGGTGCCGAGAACACACAGAGTATGAGAGAACTCTGTGGTGCCTGCCCACTACATTCTGGCAGCAATGACCAGCACACTGAGGTGCAGGCATCAGTAATGTTTCGAGGGAGTGAGAGGCTGGACCATCACTGTGTTCTGAAGGTTGCACAGAGCACAGGGAAGATGCCCTGGACTGAGACATCTGCCTTTTATCTTGTGCAGAAAGGTTTCTCATCTGAGTGACAAGAACACTGCTCATCAGAACAAGGAGCAACAGGCAGGGAGACATTCTTAGGAGTTTGGCAATAGTTAACAGTATGTACAAGTGATTAACAGCCATGCCCAGGCTATGCAACTACCTTTACCTAACTTTCCTAACCCTGCTGCTATGTCTTGGTGCTCCCTGGACAGCCACAGCAGAGGTGGAGGCAGCCTGCTAACTCTGACGCCCTGTCAGTGATGACTTTGGCGGGTGTCCTCTGGAGGGCTAAGACTTGGAGGGCCCTGGCCTGTTTTCGGGGTCCTGCTGTGTGGCAGTGGCACCCTCCTCGGCCTGTGAAGCTGGATCTGCGGAGGTCACAAGTAGAGGGGATTCGGATGAGCCAGTCACTCCCAGAGTCACCTGCGATAATTTTACTGGATTCAATCTATAAGGATGTTGCTTGATTGGAACAGAATTCCCCACATGTACAGCTCCCTTTGTTTTTCCCAGTTTATCCCCACAGATTGTTCTATGTGACTGCAATAGCTGTCTCAAGTCACGTTGATTCTTATCTGGAAGGTAACTCAGTATTTCATTCAAATTCTTAAGCACTTCCTCATTGTCCAATTGAATTTGAGGAAAGTCAATTTCAGAATCTTCCGTCCCTACTTCCTTTTCCTGATTCATCATGATTAATAGTTTTAGTTATCTGCCCTATCAAAGTACTTTTTGAGCATATTTATATGACATACTCTCTGGGTTTTTCTTCCATCTGGAGTTCTTACTAGATAATTCCCTTTTGCTTAATTTCTTTTCAATTTGGTAAGGCCCACCAAACTTGCTGTTTAAAGGTTTGCCTGATGCTGGCAACAAAACCAATATTTTTTCCCCAGCTACAAATTTAGGAGTCTTTGCCTTCCTATCTGCTTCTGTTTTCATCACCTGCTGTGATATTTTTAAATGCTGTTCAGCTAATTCACAGGCTCTGTTCAATCTTTCCCCGAACTTTGATACATAGTCCAAGAATGTGGTTTCTGAATTCTTACTCACTAACTTCTCCTCCATTCTCTTCCTGAACAATCTTATCAAAGACAGTATCAGCTAATTGCACCTCAGTCTCTTTGCCTTTCCTTCCAGAATCCTCCTTCTCCTGTCTCAACTTAGGAGTCTGTGATCGTGTTACCACACAGTCTGGAAACAAACCGGGATGTTCCTCCTGCAACACTTCTGTGAATTGCTTTTCCACAGGCTGTTCAACTACAGTAGGCATCAACATCTACAATCACTTCCCCTGTTTTCAAGCTACTTTTCAAATTCACCTTACACAATGGAATAGATTTTGCTTTTGCATGAATTCCCCTTATTAACACTTTTCCCTGCAAAATTCCATCTGGACAACAAATATCACTATCACATAACATTAAGGATTGACTTGCCTGTGTCTTTTAAATTGATTATAATCTTTGCCAGCTCCACCTTATACACATGAAAAGACTTCCCTCACAGATGAAATCTTTAAACATGTTTGCAACCTGCCTTTCAATATTCCTTTGACTAGGCTGTGAACCCATTTTCACACCTTCAGCTAATACTTGTGCTTGCTTTTCTGCTTGAACAAATCCTACCAGTTTGTCTTGTTCCGAAGCCCCTGATTTTACAGTATATTTCATAGTCCCTACTAATCAAAAGGGTTCCCATATAACCTGCAGCACAGTGGCTTTGTATGGCCAATCTTATTACAATGAAAACATTTAAGCTTTCTTACCTTCCTTCCTAATCTGAGGTGAAATCTCCTTAGAATCTCCAGCTGTTCCATCTCTTCCTTGACTACCTACCTTCCTCTCACCTTCTCATTTTCTATCATTCTCAGATTTAAAAGGTGTCGAAAAAGATGTTTTGATTTACGAACCAGCTCAATCATCTGCTATCTCTGCTGCCTGCCTACCAGTTTTAACCCTTTGTTCCTCCACATGGGTTCTTACTACTGAAGGAAGTGAATCTTTAAATTCTTCCAAAAGAATTACTTCTCTAAGGGCTTCATAGGTTCCCTCTGTTTTTAATGCCCTGATCCACCTGTCAAAATTACTTTGCTTGACTCTTTCAAACTCAATGCAAGTGTGTCCAGGCTTTATTCCCAAAAGTTCTGTCTGCAGGCCTCTGGAACCAATTCATAGGCACTCAAAATGGCCTTCTTCATTGCATCATATTCCCCAGATATTTCTTCTGACAGCAATGCATATACTTCATTAGCTCTACCTACCAACCTAGACTATAAAAGCAATGCCCAAATTTCTATTAGCCAGCTCATCTGTTTAGCTATCTTCTCAAATGAGATAATGAATGCTTCAACATCTTTTTCCTCAAACTTTGGGAGAGCTTGTACAAAATTTAAACATCTCCCCACTGGGTTCCGATCTGAAAATAAATCCTTCCTCATCTTCTGGTGTCCCTTTTTTAACTGCCAGCTTTGTAAGCTGGGATTCTCTCTTTCTTTTTCTCTTTCGTCCTTCTCTAACCTCTCCATTTCTAATTCCCTTTCCTTTTTTTTTCTTCTTGCCTTTTCTCTCTCCTGCTTTTCTGCCAGTTCCTTTTGGAATGCCATAGGTCTTTCCTTTTCCTCTGCCTCTAGCCTTTTCAAATCCAATCCTCTCTTCCTTTTGCTTCCAATTCAACTTTCTTCAGTTCCTTTGCTTGTTCCAGTTTCTTCATTTGTAAGTGAAGTCTAACTACCTCCAGCTGTAACTCACTAGTTTCAGGTATCCTTTCCAAATGCTGTGCTATTACTTTAATTACGTCTGCTTTCTTTGCCCCTATGGTTAACCTCAATTGCAACTTATTCACCAGTTCTATTAACTTAGCTTTAGTTACCTTTTGTAAGCCCAAGGTTTATCTTCTACTCCCTTACAAGTCTTAGTAACTGCTAAAACAATTTTGCAGTCTCCCACTTTAAAATCTCATAATACCACTCCTGGTTCGGTATACTCCTCACCATCGTTGCTTTTAAATTCACAATTTCCAAGCCAATCAAGGAGATATTCTTTTAATATCCCACAAAGAGCCCCCAATTTTGTTATGGCATGGCAGATGGTAAATGCCAAGCTGCTTAAATCCCAGAGGGAAACTTGAGACAGCTGCCAAAACAGTTTTTGCAATTTGTATAGTATGAGGAGTGGTTTTGAAATCAGGAAATGATGTCCCTAACTACTTATGATTTTATAGCAAAGCAAACCTTTATTAAAAGAATAAAGAGAAAACAAATAAAACACAATTACACTTAAATACACAAATGGCTTCACACAGTAATCAGTATTTTAAAACAGTTCCACAAACCTTAACTACCCTCAGAGCTAACCTTCCCCTTTTCTTTTCAGCAACTATCCTTATAGACTCTAAAATCTATAGAATTCCACTAATTTTTACCACACAGTGTCTTTTTCCTTAGGTGTCCTCTGAGACTGACAGCAACTGGATCTTCAAGTCTGGCCTTGTTCACACTGTCTTCTTGGGAGCTCTGCCCAGCTATCTTACTGTCTTCTGGGAGATCTAACCAGCTATCCTGCTGTCTTCTGAGAGATCTAAGCAGCTACCCCCCTCACATAGGCTTCAGTATTTCCTTAAATGCATTCCTTCTCTTTGATGTCTCTATTTTCTCAACCAGTCTTTTCAGAAATGCTTTCTTCCCAGAATTTATTAAATTGTTACTTACTTTAGCTCTTAGACTTTAAAAAATAACTTACCCTATCTTTACCTTATTTCCTTACACCTTTCTACAACCTGCATGTACCTAAACAACTCAATTCAAAACTATTCCTGTAATTGCTTTATGTAAAACTCTGATTGAAGTTCCTCTTGGCTCATTGTTGACTTTAGATCCTTGTCGTCACTCTAGCTCTTAATCCAATTACAGCCAGACTTCTAGTACATAAAATATGCCAGAGCTATTACCAGAAGAAAAATATTACAATTTCTTGTTTTATTGACAATAGGCAAGTGTGGAACCAGTCAAGGGCAGTTGTTTTCAGCTGGACAACAGAGGAGATGCATTGAGGATGATGGTGTGGTCAACAGTCTCAAAGGCTTTTGAGAAGTCGAAAAGAATAAGAGACTTTGATTGCAGTCACACAGGATACCATTTGGGATCTGGATTAATGTCAGTGCTGTGCTGTGTCAGGGATGGGAACCTAATTCAAACATGAAATTGTGGGAAAGATGGATCTGGAAGGTGACAGCATGGACAAAGATTTTTGGAGAGGAAAGGGAAGTTGAAGAAATATGCAAAGACAGAGGGGCCAAGGGCAAGTACTTTTTGAGAAGGGAAGAATGACAACAGATTTGAATGGCAGGGGTACAATACCTGAGGAACTTGAGGCAAGATGTATTTGGGAATAAAAACTTAAACTCACCTTAAATGAGTACAAACAATTTCCATATCAGTACTGGTGACTGAGATTCTTCTAAAGAATTTCAAACATCTATGGTCAGTTGCAGGGTTGACATTAATTCCAGGCATAGTGAGGCAATGGAGAAGGTCTATTTACAGGAAGTAGAAACTCTGACATGCAGGACTCCACAAACATGCTATAGTTTCTTTGTCATTATTTAGAGTGGAAGGAATGTAGCCATTATTCATAATCTGCTTTTTGTACAAGTGAGGAACTAATTACCACCCAACAGTCCTCTGAGGCCAAAAATTTGTTGCCAAATGTCCTCTGCAGCAAGTTTTAAAGAAATTACCACATTTTAACTTTAGACGTATTTTATTGTGAGGAGTTTCATTCATTACATAACTAATGCATAAACTAATCAGAATGCATACCACACTTCTGACAGTAGTTTTTCTACACTTGTTATTAAAATATTTGATTTCTTATTGATAAGCTCATTAGATATATTTCTGCAGATAGTGGGGGAAGAATACGGGTGGTGAAATTGAGACCAATGTGAAAAAAGCAGTTTAGTTGGATCAAATGGTCTTTTCAGTTCACTCGTACATAACTCTCAGCAGAGCAACTGATTCGTCAACTCAAGTGTATTGGAAGGTGATGATTGGTGTCTGACTCAATGTGCCCAATTTCTGGGATATTCCTGACAATGGGATAAAGAGACTAGCACAATGGGAGATAATCTATATAAATATGTGCTATTCTTTCATGGCTCAAACACACCATAGAACCACACACAGCCAACATAATTACTGCTGATTGTAACATATGCCTCTTTTTCCATTTTCCTAAGTGAACAAATATTTGTTTCTCACTGTTGAGATGAAATGCTCAAACCCATCTCATAAGATATTATTATTAGGTATCAAACACATCACATAAAAAATATCATAACCGTGGTATCAAAAATTGGCTTTTTATGCCACAACCTATAAGAATGTTATTGCAGAGAACAGTATAGTGCTCCACAATACAGTTGTGGGTCAATGTGCCACGGTTACTGAAGGTAGGCAATTGGCAGCTAAACTGAATTCTCTACCAATGATCCTATGGATGGATTTCATAAAAACAATTATATTCAATTTCATAAATAGATTTCATAACAAAAACATGTTTTTGCCAAATTACCTGTTCCTTAGTTTAAAGTTTCTGGACTATTCAGGTAGGAAATTATATTCTCAGTATCTTAATCCCTATATTCCAACATTGAGAATAAGGGAAAAAAGCAAAAAACTGTGGACACTGGAAATCCAAAACAAAAACAAAAATATCTGGAAAAACTCAGCATCTGCGGAGAGGAACACAGTTAACGTTTCGAGTCTGAATGAGTCTTCATCAGAACTAAGGAAAAATAGAAAGGAGGTGAAATATAAGCTGGTTTAAGGGGGGGAATAAGTACTTCGAGGAGCAGACTGATGCAGTAATTTTATTAGCTTCAGACTGATTTGACCTGAATGGGCAAGTAATAGAAGCCCTTCATTCTGAAGCTGTGCTGTGGAAGACAGCTTAATTGCAGGAACAAAGTGGGATGCAAGAGTACAGGCCAGGGTGAAGTTTGACAATTTGAAGAATGCAGAACTGCCAACACCAAGAGCAAGAGGGTGCCCCAGAAAATGAACTTCAGTTACAGCATATGGTTGCAAGGTACTGCTGTAATTCTTGAGTGGGAGGACTCTCAGACCTCAGCTACACTTGGTGAGCCATTAGCATTGTTGTTGGCCCAAGATGGACAGCTAAACTGCCTTCCCACCATCATCCATCACTTAGGACTATCACCATTATCTAATACGATACAGACAAATGTTCAACAAGTCTGGTAGTAATTTCTGTTAGAAAACATCTTTGTTCAAAGCATAAAATACTACTTATTAATTAAATGATAAAGGACCATCACAACACTGATCCTCTGAAATCAGATGGTTTCAGAATGTCTCAGTGGGTTATCCTCCCAGTGGTATCTCTTGGAAGCATGGATGCAGCCATTTTAGAGTCTAAGGTCCCAGCTACAGCCTGTTAAAGAAGTTGTGTTGAAAGTCAATCTACCACAACTCAGCTAACACTATAATTTCCTTGGGGCTTCTCCTGCTCCATTGCCAAAGCTCCAGCTGAAACTCTATTTATATGTATAAGCAGATTTCTGAAGTTCAGCCAAGGCTATGATGGCAATGGGAGAAGTCCCAAGGAAATTCACCCCTTAATCTATTAACAGCAAGTAATAATAAATTAGTTGCAACTTGAGAAACTTGTAAGATCTACCATTTGAGAATGGTATGTACTAAAACAAATGAAATAAGATTTGTATCGCTTTATGAATATGTCATCTCAAACCAACTAAGAAACTTGACTGCCTAATGTGGTATTAACTTAGAACAGAAACAGATGTAAGGAAAGCCGAGAGTAGAATGTAATGGAATGCAATAAAACATTGTTTTTAATCCAATTAGTCTGACCAAGGCTTTGAAAACATAGCTACCAAACCTATAAATCGGAGTATACTGTACCTTACCAGAAGTAATGACAAGAACAGCGCAGCCACGACAGGCAATAACCATAGCTTGTGGATGGGTTTTTAATGTATCTAAGCTGTGTACACAATTAATTCAGATGGTGATGTAGTTTTACTCAACATTAACAAATTCATTTTCCAAGTCACAGAATCCATTTATAGATGTGCACCCCCTGTAACACAATTGTTTCAAATTCAGATTTAGTCTTTGTAACTAGCTCTCAATAGAAAAAAAAACTCCCAGTACTTGAGTTATTGATCTATTGCCCTTACATTGGTCAATTTCCAGAACCAATAACATCTGTTGTAAGCTACTTTTTTGTCTCCAACAGTTTCATGAGTATTCAGCATCGAGAAGGATAATATGGGCAACTGACTATCAGTAATCTAACAAGGACTGAACTGGCTTCTTGGACTAAGGAACTAAAATTAAGCTTCCTAACTTTTGCCAATTGTTCTTCCTTTCCAATCAAAAAACAAATCTACTTGAAAATGCATTAGGTTATTTGCCTCCTGAAAGCAATGTGAAAACATTTAGCTCAGTTTTGAAAGCAAGATTTTTGGATGATAAAACTCAATAAAATCAGACATAGGCCGGGATTTTCCGGCCCGGTCACAGGCAAGACCCGCCGCAGGTGAGGTGGCGTCCCAGCCAGAAGTCCACTGACTTGCAGCTGGACCGGAAGATCGTGGTGGAGGGCGGGTGCGGAAAATCCCGCCGATAAAGTGGGTTTTCAGGTTCAGCCAGAACATACGGAATTAGATAATATTAAACAAACTTAATTAATATCTTTAGAACTATATTTGATATCAATCTTAGTCAAGACCAGTGCTGAAATTCGAATCTCTCAGCAATTAGTGTTGTGCTGTGAACGAACTGCAGTCCCACTATCAGAGAATAATTCTCTTTATCAGCGAGAGAGACAGCCAGTGTGAAATACAGGGCACTTATTTTCTTGGAGCTTCTCTACTCCGTCGCTATAGCTCTGGCTGAGAGCCTATTTATGTGTAAGCAAGCCTCCACTTTGAACTTCAGCTGAGGTGGCCAAGAGAGAGAGTCCCCAAGGAAATTCACCCCATAATTTATAAACACTAAGTTATACTAAATTTGTTGCAACTCAAGAAACTAGTGAAGTGTGCAATAAACAGTATCATTCAAGAATTCTATGTAATAAACATAACATAAGTACATAATATATGCATCATTTTGAATCATGCTCACAACATATACATGTTACTTACAAGTATAAGTCTAATAAAGTACAATGGATTTTTGCTTCGAGTTTTATTGTGCAGTTCTCTTTAAAAAGAAACTATTTCAGCTTATGATCAAAAGTAATCAACACACATATTCACTTAAACAGAAACATAACAAACTATTAGCCAGGGTGAAAGATCTGACAACAATAAATTCTTTCTAGGTCCCTGATAAACTCTGCTTACATTATTGTACAGTAAAAGATTCTAACAGAATCTCAGGGACTTGCTCTGATATTTGAAAACTTTACAAAATGTCAAACTTATGTGCTCATTTACTACATTTAAAACATTCATCATTTGCAAGAAGGAAAGCAGTTTCACAGTACTAAGAAGGACAGTTCTGCCTCTAACCCTGCAAAGTCTCCCCCCCACAAAAAAAGTAAAAGTTAATTACTCCTGCTAGCAGATGCTCACTCACCAATAGCTTGACAGAAGAGGTGAACAGATCCAGGGCTACACACACTATGTATCTGGTCGCTCAGTAATGGTGGTAACAGCTGGACCACTGTACTGTCTGCACTGGACCAATCATGAGAAGACCCTTCAGATGGGGTAATAGCAAAGATAGGAGGTGGACCAGGCCCAAGAGTTGGAGGAGGGACCGATAGGAGTGAAAGGTAAAACAGGAGAAGCTGTGAGACAGAAAGGCACAAACCGAAGAGTTCTATAGATACAAATAACAAAGAGGATTGGTCATGCATTAAAGGATAAAAGAGTCAATAGACTGCGTTAGGCAAAAGTTACAGAAGTAGTGGTATTCAAAGGACTGCATAAAATTTTGGCATGACAAGGCAGATAGAGAAAACACACAAGGCTCAATTAACTTTTCAGTAGTCTAAAATGTTGTTTCTGTACAAGATGTTTTTGCTGGCTTTAACTTCTATTTACACAATTAAAAAAATAAAAAGTAGTTTTATACACAATTTCCTATACAACTGAAGAACTGGCTTATACGACTAAATGTACCACATGGAATGCCCACCTCCCTAGAAGTTAGCTCTACACAAAACCTTTTGAGACATTTTCTGTTGAATAAAACCATTTCAAAAGAAACCTGTTTTTGCTTATATACATAGTTGCAAATAAAGATGCCAGAAAACAAAATGAAATAAGTTGTTATACATAAACTTCAAATATAAATGTACAGAAGTACAATGCCGCCAATGCAGTGGGAGATTAAAAAGCTGGTTAATTGCACCAGTTGCTTATTCTCAATAGCAGTTCAGTGGGTTACTAAAACAATTGAACATCTATAGCAGCAAAACACAGGTTCCAATGCTGTTTTGTCAGTCCTGTTAAAGTCCATCAGATCAGGCTTTTACAAAATCCAGATTCAAACAGCAACAACTTTGCAGCCTGTAAGAATTTGCTCGTTTAAAGGAGGCAGTCAACCAAAATATTTTTAAAAAATTTGCATCCATGGTATACGTTTTGTCCCATGCCACACCAGTTAGAAAAATTCATCTCTGTGGCAATGCAGCTACAGGTGCTACAATACTCAGCTGAGTATCAAGAGTCTTCCACTGGTATGAAAAGTCTTTGCAACAAGGACCTATGCTGTGGCCATGGCTCAGTAACAGCATTTTAACAATGTACACTTGTTTCCTTTCAAAATGCATTACTTCTATTAATCACGGTCTTATGGACTCCATGTTTCATTGTAACACAATTCTAATCTAAATCTATCCAAAGTCTGTATAATATAGCCTTTCCTCATTTCTTCAAGATAAGCTAAGGAAAACACACAGATCTACTATTCATTATCTGATCCCTGAGGTGCTGTACAATGTTAGCTTAAACAAAGGCATCAACCTACATTAGATGCAGCAATAAGCTACAATTATTTCTAACAGAATATTACTCAAATTTTCAGTGCAATATAAAATACTACATATACAGTATATGCAAACAAAAGATTCATGCTCCAATTTGGACAGCAGTTTGAGATTTACCAATTTGATAAATTAATAATTTCCAATTTGGAATGAAACTCAAATGACCAGTATGTTGAGCACATATGAAAACTATTCTGGGATTGCTGAATATAATGCAGGTTGAACATGTGAGATTGATATTCGCTTATAACATCATTTGCTAAGAACTTATTTTGTCTACTGAAAAACCTTTCAAAGCATTTCATGATTTCCACTTTTTTCTAACTTTCTGTTCTAACATTTGCATCCAGCTTATCCGTAATGCAACTTTAAGCAATGCCAAAAATGTTAGCAAAGACTCTGGGCTTCCTCATCAATGAATTTAATATCTGGAATATCTGCATCTTTCTCTGTATCAACAGAACCAATTGAGTGGTTTTCTTGGATCTGCTTGAGCTCTTGGGGTTTCTCTGTATTAGGAATTTTGCCATTCCCACAGTCTGATTCAGTTTCATATCCCTTGTCACCAGCAGCAATCTGCTCACTATTTTGATTATCTGAATTGATTTTCACACACTGTTGTTTTACCAGCTCCTCAGACACATCATAATCGAATTCTGGCTTCTTCCCATCACTGACTACATACAAGCGTAGTTTCAGGCAAGGACTTGGCAAGTATTTCATGTAACAATTATAACCAACTAGCATCAGGAAAAGAAGTGTAATCAGCACAAGGAAAGTTAACAGAATTCTATCATTTCTTTCAGCTGTTGAAGGCTCACTGACAGCTTTTGTGTCTGCTACTGGAACTAAAAATGTAGGGGTTGCGAGTGTGGAAGTTGAGGTGTACGACACAGTTGAAGTTAACACATCAGTTTGAATCTGGGATGTGACAGTGTGAAGAGACGTTCGTCCTTTATCTGTGCTTGTCTGAGTTGTTGCAGAATTACCTTCCATCTTGGTAAATGGTGCAGTTGGGGAAGTTGTTACAACTTTAGATTGCCCCTCTACGATCAGAGAATACTTTTTCACCAGCTGTTTATACAGGCGTCCCTTCACAGTTTCCACTGTCCAGCAATCGTAGGTACCAGAATCTTCTTTAGTAACAGAGAAAATCAACAAATTGTTTTGAACAATTCGATATTTTGAATTCTCACTTAGAGTTTTGTTCTTGAACATCCATATAACTTTAGCCAGTCTAGACACAGGTAGGCACTTCAGTTCTTGAAATCCTCTTGGCTCCACTTTGTGTTCTTCAGATGATGTAGATTCCACTATAAAGTAAAGTATAGAAGAAATCAGGCAATTTTTTTCAGCCTTGACAACACTGTCAAACTCCTATTCCACATGAATATTCAAAAATTTATGTGGAGCTTAACTGTAAGAAATAAGCCCTCCCAAAATATTAGAAGTTTCCAGTTTTGCTTCATTATAAATATGAACAATTTTGAATTGTTTATACTACAATCCATTAAATTGTGTTACAGTTGAATTTAAACTGAAATATAATTTCAATATACTATTCATATTTTAACTGTATTTACTGGTGTCCACATACATCCAATATCTATTGGCTTGGCTTTAAATGAGCTGAGAAATGAAAACATGAAGAGCCACAAAACTTTTATATGTGTCCATCAAATACAAAAATAGTTCTTCTTTTCCCCACCTGCCTGCACCGTAGCCTGGTTTTGACTCTCAAAGCTTGGATTTATCAGCATATAAAGTCAGTCAAGGCTGGGATTAAAAACTGAATTGACCATGATCAAGGATTAAAGTTACTGGATGACCCTATGTATATTTACTTTAGAAGAATCATTGATTTATTGACCCAACCGTGACATCAATAGAGAACTTTAAATATCTTAATAATTATGACAATTTTAATTTCCATACTTAGACACATTAAAATAGATACTCCCTGTTAGACGATTCCAAGCATATGAAAGGCTACATAAGTATGATATTTCAGTTCAAAAACACCACAAGTTTAAATTCTTCTCCAAAGCAGTCTTGCCAATGGACCAGCTTTCTGTTTTAGCAACTTTGTGTCATGAACTTTAAAAATAGAGTAGATTTTAGGGGGAAATAAATGATGAGTATATTTCTTTAACCTATTTCAGCAGAGGAAGTTTTCCATTTAAAAAAAAATTTGCTAGGGAGACTCCACCTTACAGATGTTCTTATGCTATACACAAACTGCAACCAAACGGACTAGTTTTACTCCAGAATCCTCACAAATCATCATTCTGCAATTGGCCAGTAGTGGATGAGAGCAGCCTGGGCATCAACTTACTTCCAACTTTTCCTTCCGCCTGTTGGGAAAACAATTAACCCACAAGCAGTCAGGGCCAGATCTGAAACTCAGTTTAGGGACCTAATGCCACATCCAGTCATGAATGGTTGTGGACAATTAAACTAACCAACCAGAGGGGGAGGCTCCACAAACATCCCCATCCTCAATGATGGGAGAGCCCAATACATCAGTGCAAAAGACGAGGCTGAAACATTTTCACCCATTTTCAGTCAAAAGTATCAAGTGCACGATCCACCTCAGCTTCCTCCCGAGGACCTCAACATCACAGATGTCAGTCTTCAGCCAATTCAGTTCACGCGATGTGATATCAGAAACAGCTGAAGGCACTGGATAGAGCTAAGACTATGGGCTCTGACAACATCCCAGCTGTAGTACTGAAGATGTGCTCAAGAATTAGCTGTATCCTTAGCCAAGCTGTTCCAGTACAGCTGCAACACTAGCATCTGCCCAACATGGAAAGTTGCCCAAATCCACAAAATTGTCCTGTCCACAAAATGCGGGACAAATCTAACCCGTCAATTTCGTCCCATACATCTACTCTCAATCATCAGCAAATGATAGTAGCACTGTCAATGGCACCTTGCAAGTGTCACTTATGCAGCAATGGCCTGCTCATTGAAACACAGTTTGGGTTCCAGCAAGGCCACTGGGCTCCAGGTCTCATTTAAGCATTGGTCCAAACATGGGCTAAAAGAATTGCATTCCAAAGGTGAGGTGAGAGTGACTGCCCTTGACATCAAGGCAGCATTTGACCGAGTTTGGCATCAAGGAGCCCTAGCACAATTGAAGTCAATGGGAATCAGGGGAAAACTCACCAATGGTTGGAGTTATACCTAGCTCAAAGGGAAATAGTGGTGGTTGTTGTAAACCAATCTTCTCAGGCTCAGGACAATACTGGAGGAGCTCCTCAGGGGTAGTGTCCACGGCCCAACCATCTTCAGCTGCTTCATCAATGACCTTCCTTCCATCATAAGATCAGAAGTGGGGACGTTCACTGACGATTGCTCAATTTTCAGTTCCAATCACAACCACTCAGATACTGAAGCTATCTGTGTCTGCATGCAACAAAACCTGAACAACATTCAGGCTTGCGCTGGCAAGTGACAAGTAACATTCATGTCATGTAAATATCAAGAAATGACCATTTCCAACAAGAGGACATCTAACCATCTCCCCGACATTCAACGACATTACCATCGCCAAATCTCCCACCATCAACATTCCTGGGGGTTTCCATTGACCAGAAATTTAACTAAACCAGCCAATATAAATACTGTGACTGCAAGAGTAGGTCAGAGGCTGGGAATTCTGCCGCAAGTAACTCACCTTCTGACTCCCCAAAATCTATCCCCTATTTATAAGGCACTAGTCAGGAGTGTGATGGAATACGCTCCACTTGGATGATTGCAGCTCAAATGCCATTCAAGAAGTCTGAAAAGGACAAAGCAGC
Source organism: Carcharodon carcharias (assembly GCF_017639515.1). NCBI lineage: Eukaryota > Metazoa > Chordata > Chondrichthyes > Lamniformes > Lamnidae > Carcharodon > Carcharodon carcharias. The sequence goes on from NC_054470.1 coordinate 40,838,228, forward strand.
TTGATTGGCACCCTACCCACTACCTTAAACACTCTCTCTGGTGGCAGCAGTGTCCACCAACTACAAGGTGCACTGCAGCAACTCAACAAGCTGCCTTCAACAACACCTTCCAAACCTGCAACCTCTACCACATAGAAGAACAAGGGCAGCCAGGCACATAGGAACACCACCACCTGCAAGTTGCTCTCCAAGAGACACATCATGCTGACTTGAACTACAGCTCTACTCCTTCGCTATCGCTGGGTCAAAAACCTGCAATTTCCTTCCTTACATCACTTTGGATTCTCAAGGGCAAACAGGGATGGGCAACAAATGCTGGCCTTTTCTGTGATGCTCACATCCCATGAATGAATTAAAAAATCATAGATGGAAATACACACGCCATTTTCGGTTCCTCCAAGGTGTTGTCTCACTGCAGCTTCCCATGTTTCTATTTATTATTTAAATGTAATTTCCATTCACTGTGCTTCCCAATATTTGATTAGGTTTGTGACAGCCAATGGAGATGTGGATCATGAGGGAGTTCCAGTTTCTTGATGCACAAAACCAATGATAGAAGATGATTTATTTGCAAATTATGTATCTTTAGAACTGTAACCACCAAGCTTTAATCCATCAGTTAGCAAATCTAGGTTTCTAGAACATCATGTTAAACTGTTGGTGAAAAGCACATCTGCTGTATCAGCTTGACTTGTGGATTGCTTCCTGATCTGTAGAGCTGGTGACAATCAAAAGACATGCAGTGAATGATAAGCATCAGTATTTGTCCACATACCATCTTCAGTTCTGCAGACAGCTGCACTTCCATGCAGATTCTGCATCAAATTGCTGTGGAAATAAAACATTCAGATCTATAATTAACAGATGGAATCAACCACTGTATATATTTGGTTAAAACAATTAGGGAAGAAAGTAGTACAATACATCTATACAATTATAAAGTTTTACATCTAGCATGTCACATACCAAAACCTTCATTCCCCTGGGCTTCACATTTATATGGAAAAAAAAACTTATGTTTATATAGCACCTTTCAGAACCTCAGAATATACCAAAGCGCTTTTACTGACAATTAAGTACTTTTGAAATATAGTCACTGCTGTAATCTGGGAAATTAGCACACAGCAAGGTCCCACAAATAACTGATAATGTCCAGATAACCTGCTTTTGCAATGTTGATTGAGGGGTAAACATTGGCCAGGACTCCAGGTAGAACTCTGCTTTTCTTCAAATAATGTCACGTGATCTTTCATGTCTATCTGAGGGGGAGGACTGGGCCACACATCATCAACAGTGTAGCACTCTCTCATTATTGCACTGGAGTATTAGCCAAGGTTACATGTTCAAGTCCCTGGTATGGGCTTGACTCCACACATTCTGATTAAGCGGGGAGATGGATATTGACTATACTACAGATTACATGTAATAGCTAAAACGTAAAGAAAACATAATTGACAAGTACGTGTGTTAGAAATGCCAAGAAATGGTTTTCGTCACACAGGCCTGCCCTTTCATTTCGAGCTAGGAGATAAATCTAGCTGTTCCTGATAAATTCAGAGAAACAGAGTTACATCTTGGGATTTCTGGTTTCACCCAGCTCTCGTGGAACCATAGCACCCGGGCTGCACAATAAGGACAATCAAGTAGAAAAGCAGTATGTAGTTTCAGGGCCAACTGAGGATGCGGTGAGGATTAGGAGCAAGCCAGACAGACGGATAATGATAGGTATCATTCTGCTCCTGTGGAATTAATATATTCACAGTGCACTGGGATAAGCCAGAAGGGAAATCTACAAGGTGTAGAGAAGTATAAAAGTTGTGCCATCATATAAATTTTTTTAAGAAAATGGTAATAGGCTTCTGTTTTACTGCTAACTTGGAAGGGGTGAGGGCTGATATTTGCACAAGGGTCAAAGGAGACGTCTACGAAGCGTTCAAAATCAACTGTAACTGGAATATCCGTGGTCAGGCAGCTAGGCCGGGATCATGCATAATGTTCAGCAGCTGTTAAAACTTCCCTCAGCAATGATACTCCAAAGACAGCTTCAGCAAGGATCCCAAATTCACTGTAGTAGATAAGGGGGGGAGAAAAATCTATCAATCATTCAAAATAAAAAAGGAAATCTTTTAGGAGAAAAGAAAAAAATAAGTTTTTGCATCTTAAATACCAGAAATGGAAATCCATTGTGGAAAATAGAGGGAAAGCCATTGTATAATCCACAATTTGATTCAAAGTCACAATTCAAATGATCTTTTATGCAATTTGCAACATTTAATTTGCCTAATTTGAATGATTAAATATTTGATTTTTTTAAAAAAATACTGTAAACAACTTTGATATATCATCAACTGGGAGGTCCTGGGACACAAGTAGTTAAGTGTTAGATAAACAGTATTTTAAATAAATCAGGGGCCTGCATCTTTCAGCATCACTAAAGCAAGCAATATGCTAACTCCGTGTTTACCATGAGATATATTATTTCAATAAATTTGCTGTACGTTAATGATCTTGCACAGCAGGACGACGGCAAACATCCAAAACTACATTCCAACACCACAGCATACTCATAAGAACCCCACTGGACAGCTAAAGTAGCTATACAAATTTAAAGATATTTTGTGTTAAATACACAGACCTCATATAGTTATCATCTTTTGTAATCCAGATGCAGGTTTTGTTTTGGGAGTTCCAGGCACAATAGGGATCTCTTGCCAAAATGCAATCCGTGCAAGTTTTGTATTTTTCACAAAAAGCAACAGGGGCTTGAACAACGCCAGAATGAGACCCTGCATAAAGATACTTTTTGTCCTACAAGTGAACAAGTTCAAACATCAATTGACATGAATAAGTATATTAATTTAAACCAGTGTTGTTGAGCTGTAGCAAGATTATGAATACAATCACATCAATGTCACCAGCAGAGATTAAAGTAGCATGGAACATTAAAAACCAATCAAAATAAAAACCACTCTCTCATCAAAATTCCCAGTTCTGAAGATATCTCTGTGTTGAGAAGGTATTTTTCTATTATCATTAGTTAGGGTCTTTTGAGGTGTAACAATTCCAGAGGTGAACGGAGAGTGACTTCCCTTAACAACAAGGCAGCATTTGACCAACAATGGTGTCAAGGCGCTCTAGTAAAACCGAAGTTAAATGGGAATAAGTGGCAACATTTTTCATTGGCTGGAGTCATGCCTAGGACAAAGGAAGATTACTATGGTTGTTTAAGTTCAATCATCTCAACCCCAGGAAATCATTACAGGAGTTCCTGAGGATAGTGTCCTAGGCCCAATCATCTTCAGCTGCTTCATCATGATCTTCCCTCCATCATTAAGTCAGAAGTGGGAATGTGAGCTGATTATTGCAGTGTCCAGTCCCACTTGCAGCTCCTCGGATACAGGCACCCCACACGTGTGCCAGGTAACGACCATCTCCAATAAGAAAGAATCTAACCATCTCCCCATGGCATTCAACAGCATTACCATCTCTAGAGCAGCAACCAACATCCAGAAGGTCACCATGAACTTGGAACTTAACTGAACAAGCAACATATAAATACTGCAATTACAAAAGCAGGTCAGAGAATAGAAATCCTGTGGCAAGCAATTCACTTCCTGACTCCCCAAAGCCTTTCCACCATCTGCAAGGCACAAGTCAGGATGGAAATCTCCTTAGATGAGTGCAGCACCAAAAACCCTGGAGAAGTTCAACACCATCCATAACAAAGCATCATGTTTAATTTGAACCATATCCACTACCTTAAACATCACTAACTCAACCACTGGGGCACCAGAGCTGCAGGGTACATACCATCCACATGAAGAACTGCAGAAACTTGCCAAGGTTCCTTCAGCAGCACTTTTCAAAACTGGAGCCTCTGCTGTCTAGAAGAACAATGTCAGCAAATGCATGCAAACACCACCACCTGAAGGTTCTACTCTGGGTCACACATCATCCTGACTTGGAAATATGTCGCTGTTTCATCAACATCACTGGGTTAAAATCTGGACCTTCTTCTCTAACAATACTGTGGGTGTACCTACACCACATGGGCTGCAGCAACTGAAGGAGGAAGCTCACCACCACCTTCTCAAAGATTGCTGGGATGGAAACAAAAGCTGGTCTTATCATCAATGCTCACTCCACCATGAACAAAATAAAATGGACTGGCAGTGGGGCCCGAGGATGGCATTCCCCTCCATTCCTCTCCCATTTGTATACAAATCTTTGACTTGGATTGGCCGTGCTTCTGTTTAGGTCTGTACTGTAGATATGATTCATTATTCAACATAACGGCATGGAATGAAGCCACTGTCTTTAAGGAAGGGGTAAAAAACCCATGAAAGAACGGTGACTGTTTTTATGTGTTGCAGCTGTAGAATACTGGTACTCCTGGACCCTAGTGTGATCCACAGCAACCACATCTGCAGTAAGTGTCTGTAACTTGAGGAGCTCCAGCTCAGAGCTGATGAACTGGAGTCTGAGGTTTGGACACAGTGATGCATCAGGGAGGGGGAGGAGCCATTTGTCGTGGTCCATGTGAGTACCAATGGCATAGGTAGGACTAGGAGAGAGGTTCTGCTTAGGAATTATGAGCAGCTAGGCTCTAAATTTAAAAGCAGAACTACAAAGGTAATATTTCTCTGGATTACTATCAAGCAAATTGGTGTAGGGCTAATAACGTTAGAGAGATGAATGCGTGGCTCAAAGATTGGTGTGGGAGAAATGGGTTTTAATTCATGGAGCATTGGCATCAATACCAGGGAAAGTGGGAGCTGTACGGTTGACAGAGTCTTCACTGAATCAATGATCTGCTGAGTTGTAACACTAGGGCCGTAATGGGGCCTTTTTGGGAGGGAGGGGGAATCACGTCAGAGGAAATGTGGTCAAATAAAAAGAAAGGACAAAGCAATAGAGCAATGTAGACATATGGGTAATGATAACCAGAGTGTGGCAGGAAGGGACAGACATCTAAACTTGAGAGCACTAGCAGATAAGGCCAGAATTTCAAAAAATGGTAAAGGACAGAATTAAAGGCTCTGTATCTGAATGCACACAGCATTCCTAACAAACCAGATGAATAGGCAAGAACTGACAGCCATTTTGGAGATGTGGTTGCAAGGTTTTTTTCAAATCTATTCATTCATGGGACGTTGGCATCACTGGCTAGGCCAGCATTTATTGCCCATCCGAATTGCCCTCAAGAAGGTGGTGGTGAGCCACCTGCGTAAACCACTGCAGCCATGTAGTATAAGTATATCCATAATGCTGTTAGGGAGGGAGTTCCAGGATTTTAACCCAGTGACAGTGAAGGAATGGCGATATATTTCCAAGTCAGGTATGTAGCTTGGAGGAGAACTTGTAGTTGGTGTTCCCATGCATCTGCCACCATCATCATTTTAGATGGTAGATGTTACTGGTATGGAAGGTGCTGTCTTTGGTGAGTTGCTGTAATGCATCTTGCAGACAGTACACACTACTGCCACTGTGTGTCTGTGATGGAAGGAGTGAATGTTTAAGGTGGTGGATAGGGTGTCAATAAAACAGGCTGCTTTGAACTGGATTGTGTTGAGCTTCTTGAGTGTTGTTAGAGCTGAACTCACCCAGGTGAGTGGAGAGTATTCCAGCACACTCCTGACTTGCGCCTTGAGGAGGTGAGTTATTCGTCCCAGAATTCCCAGCCTCTGACCTGCTCTCGTAGCCAGTATTTACATGACTGGTCCAGTTCAGCACCTTTAGAAAGGCAGAGAATTGTGAGGGTTGGGAGAAGAAAAGTGGAAGAAAAGGAGGCACACCTTAAAATTAAAATTAGAGCAGGGCCATTCAGGGGTGAAGTCTGGAAGCAGTTCTTCCTGCAAAAGGTAGAAGAAATCTGGACCTCTTCCCATACTTCCACAACAGTTGCTGAGGCTAAGTCAATTGAAATTTTCAAAACTGTGATTGATAGATTTCTGTTAGGGCAAGTGTATAATGGGATATGCAACCAAGGCTGACAAACTGAGTTTAGTTGCATGGTGGAACAGATTCAGGGTATGACCGGGCTGTTCCTATTCTTATGTTCCTAATAAATACCCTTTTTGCTTTCCATCAAATCCAAAAAAGGCTACATCATGGTACATCTTTAGTTCTGTAATATTCAGTTAAATAATCCAACAAAAATAAGGAAAGTTACTTTCCAAAATTCTACTGCAAATATTTGAACTAAAAAATTTTAATAGCAACTATCATTTATATAGCATCTTTCATACACTAAAAATCCTAAAGTGCTTCACAGAAGCATAGTCAGACAAAATTTGATACTGAGCTATACGAGGAGATATTATGATTTGTAACCAAAAAGGTAGGTTTGAAGGAGTTCCTTCAAGGACGGGAGAGTGCTAGGATTTCAGAGGGGTTTAGGGAGGGAATTCCAGAGCTTGGTGTTTAGATAACTGAAGGCATGGCTGAAATGGAGGGTCAAAAGAAATCAGGGATGCATAAGAAATCAGATTGGAGGGAAGTAGAGTTCCTAGTTAGTTGTAAGGTTGAAGGAGATAACAGAGATAGAGACATATGACAAATATGTCGAACAAAAGTTTAACCCAAAAAAGTCATTACCATTTACAACATGAAATGTTGGTGGCAGAGATCCAATTCATCTCAGTAGCCCTGATGCTACATTACAAGATAGTATCATAATTACACTCTTAAAATATGTTAATGAGGCAACTCAGGTTCCTGTGCATGATTACATTCATTTCTGTAATTATCTTGAGTCAAACATACCATAAATTAATGTAGTTTATACTTACCCCTTTGGATAGGAGTAATGTCTGCACAGGCTCAGGGTCAGGGAAAATCTGGAGTTCTTCAATTATATGCATTTCATTATTATAGTTAATTGCTTTGTGCAATAATCCTTTATCTGAAAAACAGAGTGTACATTTTAGAATATCCATTTAAACCAATTGTTTCTCATTACTAGGGTATCAGAACTTGCACATTGTATGTATGTTTACACTTCTGGTTTTGTATAAATTTACCATTGCAATTTGTTTAGCCCATGTCTGTTCAGCACTCGGGGTCAACATTAATTCCACTCTCCCTGGGTTGGCATTTTTCTAATTTATTACTTGGCAAACTCCAAGGTGCAGGGACTTTCTGGGGCAAGCAGAGCATTCACCAATCCCCAAGCCAAAGAGATCCCAATGTCAACTGCTGAATGGGCAAAACCAGCACAGTACCATTTTACCCTTAACAAGATCCTGTGCAGTTCCCTCCAGCAGCCTCTAATATCCTAGACCTAACCCAATCAACTAATGACCATACCCAAAACTACAAAAGAGAATCAAGTCTCCAATAACTGCTTTGGCATCATGTATTTTGATTCTTTGTACCATGGTTTAAGAAAATCAGTTTGCACGCTGTGGTGATCGAAAGCCTTCTATTAAAATCCTCCACATGAATCAGGAGTAGCTTTAAACTGCAATGCAATGCACCACAATATACAGTTAAAAGACTGAGCAGCACTGAGGGAGTGCCTTCTTCCAGATGAAATGTAAAACAGAGACCATGTTTACCCTGTCAGGTGAGTGTACAAGATCCAATGGCACTATTTTGAAGGAGAGCGGAGAGTTCTCCCCAGTGTCCCGGCTAATATTCATCCCTTAGTTAACATCACCAAAACAGATTCACTTTAACCATAACCTCTCCACAAAGGTGAGTCCACACCTGAAAGGTTAATTCTTCTTTCCTGCCACAAAAGCTGACTGGCCTGTTGCTTGCTTCCAGGCTGTTTTTTTTTTAAATTTAGAAATCTCTCTGACAGTCTCAAAGTTTAGGTCCATCAGAGATTTCCTTTTTGTGTTCAAAATCTTGCCAAGTGTTAGTGAAGCTTTTCTCTTCCTGATGGAGGAACTCCACGGACAAGTGCTTACTTATGTGATTGCTTTATGCTTTTAAGTGCTAGTTCCTGTACTTTTTATTAAGTCTCCGCCCTTAATCCAGCATACAATGGATATACATGCCCACTATAAAACAGTCATAAATTTCCATATTGTTGCAAAAACTCACCTGTACCCACAAACATGACATCATAGGAGTTGTTATCAAGCGCTCTAACCCTGTCCACAACAATCTGTATATAGTTTACATTCTTCTTTACCAATTTAGGTCTATTTCCAATGGGTTTAACTGGGTCTGCTATCAGAGGGTGATCCTTTACAAACTGGAGAGTTTTGTCAGGTAACATGAGTGAGCTGTTGACATTTAAAGCTCTCGCCTCATTGTTTATACACTGGAAAGGAAGAAAGGAATTGAATGATGAAAACAATGTTACATCATCAACTACTTACACCCAAATCTACATAGATCAAATGAGAGTAAATTACTTTTTAAATCACTAGTCATAACCAGCCCATCTCCGTTCTGGGCTCCCAACTAATGAAATGGTTAAAAAACTGGTTTTAATTTGGAACATTTTACTTTTTGATTATTGCATTCCCAGCGTTTTTTGTAATGTGCACATGTTAAATACACACCTGTGGCAGCGACCAACAACATCAAAGCATCCAATAAATTATCCGCACATAACCTGGAATTATTTACATTTTTGGCCCCTTCAGCACAAGGTTAATGAAGTTTCACTAGCATATGCAACTTTTAGGAGGGCCCATGAGTGAACAACCTGATGAAGCTTTGTAGAAGTTCCACATTTACACAAACTGAGTCATACAGATCGCTATTAAACTGCATTTAGAAGGATTTAAACTGGCAAGCAGCAAATTCCTAATTACCATTGCTGAAGTAGAACTGGTATAGTCTGCAGCTGTCACATCAAGCTGGCAGACCTTGTATTTATTTAATTTAAAATAACCAAGAGACTAGAGCATAATGATCATGAATACTCACTGAGCCAGGGCGAGGCATTGGAATTTGTCCATTGTATCTGACCCATTTTACATGGGAATGTTCAAAAGTAGCACTTTGCATGTATTTCCCTTCAGAGAAAACATCCTCCACATTGGACATGTTAAAGGTGCAGACTGCAGACACTTCCAAATTACTCCTGACAAGGTTATAAAAACATACTGTTATAAAATACACACTCTATTGTAAGAATAGTTTCTTTATGTGACCATCATAATGTCAGGTGTGCACTTTCAAACTTATGGGTAACACTTGCTTTTTTAAATAAAGCCAGGAATCTCTGGCCTATTTCTTCTGGTCTCTAACAGTCATCAAGATCTATTTAAGAGTAATTCCTCTCTTGCTGGCTTCAGAAAGACATGCTACTTGGGCCTCATAGCCTCTTTCACCACTATAAAATTCTATATATAAATCTATTCACATATGTAATAGCTATACAAAATACTTGTATTAAGATAACAATGCCAAAATACTGTTAAAATTATATCAGATAGACATTTCTCAATGACTCATAAATACCCACTATGTTTATAAACTGAGTGGGGTGGGGGAGGTGCGTGCATTTATTATTCTTAGATACAACAATTTGAAAACATACCGGTCATATCTTTTGGGAGGAGGGCAGCATTTAAAAACTGCCAAATTCACCATTATTTGTGTGCAACCACAACTACCCTGTGTGCAATGTAAGCTAAGATCCCTCAACCAAGACAATCTGCATGTATGCACCTGACTACTTTGACATTTTTCCCCATTGGGAATATACCAATAGCACAGTTTGAGGGAGTAAACCGGTTCTCTCTATCCTACTCACGTGAAGCACTTTCTTTGGATTGGAGGATGGCAAATGTAACCCCACACTTTTTTAAAAAAAGGGAGGGAGGGAGAAAACAGGGAATTACAGACTGGTTAGCGTAACATCAGCAGAAGGGAAAACGCTAGAGTCTATTATAAAGGATGTGATAACAGGATACTTGGAAAATATCAATGGGATTAAACAAAGTCAACATGGATTTATAAAAGGGAAGCCATGTTTGACAAACCTACTGGAGTTTTTTGAGGATGTAACTAGAACAGATAAGAGAGAACCAGTGGGTGTGGTGTATTTGGATTTTCAGGAAGCTTTTGATAAAGTCCCACATAAAAGAGTGAGTGTGCAAAATTAAAGCACATGGGATTAGGAATTGGTTAGCAGCCAGAAAACAGGGTAGGAACAAATGGGTCTTTTTCAGTGGCAGGCAGTGACTAGTGGGGGTACTGCAGAGATCAGTGCTTAGGCCCCAGCTATTCACAACATATATATATATATATATATATATATATATAAACGATTTGGTGTACAAAGGGATCTGGATGTCCCAATCACTGAAAGTAAGCATGCTGGTGCAGCAAGCAGTTAAGAAGGCAAATGATTTGTTGGCCTTCATTGTGAGAGGACTTGAGTACAGCAGCAAGGCTGTCTTACTATACAGGGCCTTGGTGAGACCATACCTGGAGTATTGTGTGCAGTTTTGGTCTCCTTACCTAAGGATATACATGCCATAGGAGGAGTGCAGTGAAGGTTCACCAAACTGATGCTTGGGATGGCAGGAGAGATTGGGTCAACTAGGCCTCCAGTATTCACTGGGGTTTAGAAGAACGGGAGGGAATCTCATTGAAACGTATAAAATTCTGACAGGGCAGCCCGGGCTGGATACAGGGATGTTGTTTCCTCTGGCTGGCGGGTCTAAAAGAAGGGGTCACAGTCTCAGGACACGGGGTAGGCCATTTAGGACTGAGATGAGGAGAAACTTCTTCACTCAGTGGTGAACCTATGGAATTCTCCACCACAGATGGCTGTGGAGGCCAAGTCGCTGAACATATTTAAGGAGGAAACAGATGGACTTCTAGACTCTAATAATGTCAAGAAATATGGGGAGAGAGCGAGAGCATTGAAATAGAGGATCAGCCATGATCATACTGAATGGCTGTGCAGGCTTAAAGGGCCAAGTGACTGACTCCTGCTCCTATTATCTATGTTTCTACAAGGCAATATTGTCCAAACACGTACATTTTAAGCAGCAGCTTAAAAAGAGGAAATTGAGGTAGAGAGGTGGAGAGGTTTAAAGATGGAATTTCAGAGTTAAGGGCCTAAGCAGCTGAAGGCATGGCCGCTAATAGCAGTCAAATTAAAACTGCAGATGCTTAAGAGGCTGGAGTCAGAGGAGCTCTGATATCAGGGAGGGTTGTAGGACTTGAAAAATTGGAGATAGGGAGGAGCCAGGGCATGAAGGACTTTGAAACCAAGGATGATAATCTTAAAGTCAAGGCATTAACAGGGAGCCAGTGTAGGGCAGCAAGCATAGGGGTGATGGGCGAACAGCATTTGGTGCGAGTTAGGACAAGGGCAGCAGAGGTTTGGATGACTTCTAGTAGGACAGAATGTGGGAGACTGGCCAGGAGTGCATTAGAATAGCCAAGTCTAGAAGAAACAAAGGCATGAATGTGGGTTTCAGCAGCAGAATAGCTGATGCACTGGTAGAGATGGGTGATATTTTGGAGATGGAAATGGGTGGGCTTAGTCAGATAGCACAGATAAGGTTGAAAGCTTGTCTCAGGATCAAAAATGGCACCAAGGTTATAAACAGTCTTGTTCAACTTCAGGCAGCTCCAAGGGAGAGGAGTAGAGTCAGTGGCTAGGGAGTGGTGTTTGGGATCTGAAGACAATGGCTTCAGTCTTTGCAATATTTAATTGCAGGAAGTTTCTGCTCATCTATGACTGGATTTCAAATAAACACTAAGGTAAGGAAAATGGAAAATTTCATCTTTGGTGTAAACAACATGTTTAGTGCTGAAAACAAAACTTTTCACAAAAATTCAGAGTGCATGGGAATGTGTAAGATCCGATGATGGATTAAAGATGGAGGGCGAGATTGCTTTGGTATGACTTGCAAGGTTTTACATTTCAGTTCAGCAGCTCCAAAATATGTCCACAGTCCTTGATTAAGTTTTATCCAAAGCATAACTGGCTGATTACCTAACAAAGGATGAACTTACCAATGTACAGGGAAGAAACCAATACACAAACATTGAAGATAATACTTATCTGAATGATAGTACTTACAAAAAGTATCTTATTTTGAATATTGAAAACTAGGGCAAAATTGTAAAGTTACTCACCACTGTGACGTAAAAACACCGTAAAACACCGTTTCTTTCCAATTTGGAGTTTTCAGAATAAAAACATCCTGAATGACATTGAAAATAAAGTTGGATTCAGGCAGAGTGCAAATCAGCTTAGCTTTCAGAAATGATGTCCACCTCTTTTGCAGAATTCGTGATCCTCCATGATCACTCTAAAAATAATCAAAATATCATTATTTTAAGTTTGCTGCACATTTGCAACAGATTTATAATACTTGCAGGTACCCAATTCTTGGCAAAGGCCTTGATTAATTTAAGATCAATTTAGCCACATGGATTAATTTAATGTCAGTGGCAAGTGAAAATATTATAAATTCACCTGCTTTCCTTTGTTCTTAACCAGCTTTTTCCCTTATCCTAAACTGACTCACTGCTAGGTAGTTTCATGTGTATCACTCACCCTACAGTATCTCACATGAGTGACCATTATTCATGTGTGAGCCTTCACAGACAATAGTCTATTTTACCACTTTAGGCATAACAGCTTTCAGCAAGATTCACCAGAAGTGATCAGGAAATCTAATCCCTCCTTAGTCTAGGGGCCTAGGTCAAATTATCATTTTAGTCGAGGTCAGCTAATGCTATCACAGTCGACAACAAAACTAAGACTGATCTGTGTAGATTCAACATTCGTTGATAAATTGTTGAGGCATTGGAGGAGCTGTGCTTACTTTTAATGCAATCCCAAAACACAAATAGCTGTATCAGATAAATGCTATCAACAGTATCAGATAAATGCAACCCACAGAGTGCTGTTTTTCTTAAGCCATGTTTTAATTTTGAATGGTCTCTAGAATGGATATTGAAAATTAAAATTTCCCCACTGAAATCTTTCACACAAAAACACATTCAAATGCTCACTCAAGCATTAAGACCCAAGAACCTAGCAAGAGGTAACAATCTCCCATATCCATTAAAAAGGCGAGACTAAATAATCAGCACTTCACAATAAACTAATTACATGAATGAAATGTGGTTTAAAAATACTAAAATATAACTGCAGCTCAATGCCTTGATACATAAATTGCTTCATGCTGAATGTGAAAAGCAACTATATAGGGATGTTCAATCCCTCATCAAAACTGTCTGAGAAACAAAGTAAAAACCTGAGCTCAATGATATTCTCAACTGAGGCAAACGATTCACTTGATAGAGTGGGTGGTCGGTCCTTGGTAATACTTGAGGAAATGGGGTTTATTGAATCTCTCGTAATTCATGATTCTTAATAGCCGATGTCAGCAAACTTTAGCCTCTGTTATTGCAAATGGCAAGGGTATCCACAGCACCCATTTTTATTCATTTCAGCTATTGAGCCATTGGTTATGGCAGTTGGCCACTCCCAAAGAATTTATCAAAGTAGAAATTGAAGGTTCAAATAACTAACTCTTGCAATGGCACCCGTAAACACACACAAAATTAAGGGCTCCAAATCAAACATTGGTGCATAATAATGTCAATATGACACTCACTGTAATTTATAAGAACCGTTACAGCAATTCAGGTGGTGGCAGATGCGTGGCTCAACACAGAAATCTAAATGTTGCTGTCCAAGATGTTAAAATGGCATGTTGTTGCCTGGATCACCATTGAAATGCAATGAATGATGTGAAGTTACTCTATTTGCTTGGTAGATACAGGTTAAACCTGCTACAGAAACTTACACCTTGCCCATTTTGTTGTAAGTACCTTTTTAACCATGTGGTAAGTGTTAATTACTGCCAAAATCCATGGCATTAAAATGAACTATTGCAAGTTGCAGTCTTATTCCTGCGGGTTTTAATAGTTATTGATGATTTTGAAAATGGTCATTTTTAAAATTAAAACTTTTTTTTGAAGTTCTCTATTCTGTCTCTTTTAATTCAATGTTTCTTTCTCCTTTTCTGAATTGACAATAATTTACCTACTCCAATTCACACTTCCTTTGCCATTCTTATACTGTTAATTTTACAAACTTCAATCTGAGCAGTTAAGGAGTTATCCCATTGCTAACCTTGTTTACTCTAGTTCCAATGTCCTGTTTCCCTTGCTGCAACGTTATCAGTTCACAATTTCAACAATTTTAACATACAAGGGCAAGTCTAACGTTTAGCACTATGAGATTCACTCTTGAAACATATTATGGCCAAACATGTTGCTAAACAGGTAATGTCCTCCCTTTACTTGGGACACCTGCTCATTCAGGTCCGCAACCAAATAATTCAAGCCCTTCTGGGTTAATATAATCCACACCTTCCTAGCCTATTTAATGCAAATCATACTAACAGAGAGAGATTGCAAAAGCAATCTGGATTAAATTTTCCTGTTGCCTTGCTTTGGACAGTTATGAATATCCTCTGTAAAGTATATCTCTTAGATGTCAATATAGGAGCATAGGATTTAGGGGCAGGAATAGGCCATATCTATTTCACAATCCACATTTCAGGAGGCAGTGAGACCCATCACACACAGTAACCAAGACAGAGGATCGGGTTCAGGTAACAGATGACCCAGAAAGAACAGCCTTGCAGCATACAGAAAGGAAAAAAGGAGGACAATGGTCGAAGTGTTCTAACAAGAAACATAACTTCAGAGGATACAGATTCATTCAGAAATGCATCGTAATAATAAAATATCCCCTATAAAAGGGGAAAAGGGACAATTGTGTTCTTGATTGTATTGTATGTTTTAAAACATGAATGAAAATGGGCTGCTGTGCATTTGTAATGTGCATTCCAAAAATTAGGGGGACAAAAACAACATTCATAACTTGCCACTGTTATTTGCATAAGAACAGAATAATTAGGTGCAAGAGCAGACCATTCAGCCCCTCAAGCCTGATCCGCCAGTCGATAAGATCATGGCTGACCTGATATGGCCTTAACTCCATTTTCCTGCCTGTCCCCCATAACCCTGGGTTCCCTCGTCAATCAAAAATCTGTCTAGCTTGGCCCTGAATATCTTCAATAACCCAGTTTCCACTGTTCACTAGGGAGAAAATTCCTAACACTAACCACCCTCCAAAAAGAAATTCCTCCTAATCTCCATCTTAAATGGGAGACACCTAATTTTTAAATGGTGCTGCCTAGTTCTAGATTCCCTCACAAGGGGAGAGGTCTTCTCAGCACCTACCCTGTCGAGCTCCTTCAGATTCATGCATGTTTCAATTCATTCTTCTAAACTCCGCTGAGTACAGACCCAACCTGCTCAACCTTTCCTCATAAGACAACTCCATCACAGCAATCAACCTAATGAACCTTCTCTGAACCATGTCCGATGCAAGTATGCTCCTCTTTAAGCAAGGTGACCAAAAGTGCACACGGTGCTCTAGGTGTGGTCTTGCCCAAGCCCTGGGCAGTTGTAGAAGACTTCCCATTTTTATACCCAATCCCCCTTTCAATAAAGGCCAACATTCCATTTGCCTTAGTTATCTGCAGAATCTGCATGCTGGCTTTTTGTGATTCACGCACAAGGACACCCAGGTCCCTCCTGTTATGGCACAGCAGTTGGTAAATGCTGAGTTGTTCAAATTCCAAATGGAAAGTTGAAACAACAGCCACAATTATTTTACAATTTGTATTTATTTTGAGATGTGTGCCTTGAATTCAGTGGTAACAATACCATTGAGTTTTATAGGTTTCTTACAAAGCTAAATTAAACCCTTATTAATGGAGAAAAATGATTTTAAAAGACCCAGGCAAAGTAACACAATACCCTGAACAGTCAAATTCAAAGTGAGTTTTCTTTACTTCAGTTCGTGTAGACAGCAACTTGAGGCTTATCACACTTGTTAGATCTTAGAATTCCTTCCTCCCACACACCTCATCTCCTTTATACAGGCTCTTCCCTTTTCAATGTAAATCCTCTTGCCCCAAAATGTCTTATCAACTCTACATTTCTAATAATAAAAATTTTTCATGGTGTCAATTTTATCAATAGGTTTTAGGAAAAATAAACATGCTGTTTGGCTTCTTCTGGTTAAGTGTAACATTTCACCACCTCTTTTGATATTCAAATTACTCTGCTTTATCAAAAAATTTAATTTTTCCCTTTGCACCTCACATTCTAAATCTTTAGCTATGTTTACTTATTTAACATTTCAAACCTAGCTTCTCTTCTGACACATAAAAGCCTTCAGGCCAGCTGTCCTTAATTCAGTTAAATCACGCACATGTAATTCCTACCTTACAATAAATTCCAATGACATTATGAAAATTATGTTCTCCTGATACTCTGTACCGCAGCATTCTGCAATCTCTCTCCATTTAAATAATGCTCTGCTTTTCTATTCTTCCCAAAATGGGCAACCTCACATTTTCCCATATGATACTCCATCTGCCAAATTTTTATCCCTTTGTAGACTATTTGTATCCTCCTCACAATTTGTTTTCCTGCCTATCTGCATCAGAGTCAGCAAATTTGGCTATAATACAGACAGTCCCTTCATCCATGCTATTAATATAGAGCGTGAATAGTTGAGGCTCTAGCACTGATCCCTATGGCACTCCAGTAGTTACAGTTTGCCATCCTGAAAATGACCCATTTATCCTAACTCTGTTTCCTGATAATTAGCCAGTCTTCTATCCATGCTAACATATCACCCCTACAGCATGAGCTCTTGTGCAGTGTAATGATCCCAGCTGATATTACTACTGGACAAGCCTGATCCCAGGTTGAAACCCAGCTTGAAAGATCCTAACTTTTATTTTTTGTTTAGACACGTGGAGAGTGGCTGCTGAACAGAGTCACAGGAGTCAGCTGATAAACTTATAACAAAAGAGTAAAACATTTATTAAACGAGATGAACTATATTACAATATTCCTTCACCCACAACTATATCTTTACAGATATATACAGATTCGTAAGGATAACACAAGCTGCAAAAGCTATCTTATCCTCTTAATGTTCACTGTAAGTGTACAGTCAATGTAAACGGATAGGTGACCTGTGATCAGGCACACCCCACTCTGAAACAATGTAACAGAGGGTGCCCCAATGCTATGGATCTCTCCTCAACTCTTCCAGGTGCTTGTCCCACCATGAGCCAACTGGTCTCACTGAACATCATCTTTCACACCATGCTTTCCAATCTCTACTCTCGAAGAACTTGTTCTGGAACCTTCTCCCAAACAACACGTACTCTCAGATGTCTTCCACACGTGTCCACCTCCAAGGTTTCGAACTCTTCTTCTGATGTTCCTCTCCACTAGACTGCCATGTGCATTCAAGCTTTCTTCCACACACACTCTCACTGACTCAGCCATGCCAACAGTACACCTTCATATGTCCATTATAGAGGTTTAGACCTTCAGCTGTCCCATTGGATCTTCCGGCTTTTGCTTTAAATTTGCTTCCTGCAGCTTACTTCTCTCTAAGCCTGAAGCTTGGAGCCTTCTTCTCTGCTCCTTACTTTCACTTCCACAGAACAGAGCCTTTTCCAGAATCCTGTCCTTGTCTTTTGACTAGGCTGTCCTCTTGGTGCTTTCCTATTCCACTCCCCTGCTTTGGGGACATTCTCCTTTAGTTTCTGGATCTTGCTTCTGTAATTTCCTCTCCTGTCCAGCTTCTCCTGGCAGCTGGCTTCAACTTTAGTTTGGGACTTGCTGTCTATCCCTCTGCTATGCTGCTTTCAACTGAACTGAAACTAGTTTTCTGTCTCTGCAGTACCTCCTGTTGCTGGGCAACAGCAGTTTTTTTAAACCTTGTGTTTGTTTTACTCCCTTCAAGAGTCATAGAAATCTCATTAGAATGCAGGCACCTTTGAAAGTGAACTAAAACTCAGCTTCTCCTTTTCTTAATACACAAATACAGAAATGCAAACCAAACTTAAACATTAAAGAGATACCTTATTCTTAACACACCCAAATACACATATAACTTACTTAAACTCTATTTGCTAACAGTAGTAATCTTTGTCACCTGATCAAATACCTTTTAGAAATCCAAATTTACTACAACTAATTGCTCCTCTTCATCCACCCTGTTTGTTATATCCTCAAATAACTTGAATAGATTTGTCAAACATAATTTCCATTTCACAAAACCTTGTTTACCCTGCCTGTTTGTATTAGGACTTTTGAAACGTTCTGCTATTACTTCTTTAATAATGCATTCTAGCATTTCCCCAATGACAGATGTCAGGCTAATTGGTCTCCCTCCTTTCTTGAATGGAGGAGTTACATTTGCGATTTTCTAATCCATTGGGACCTTTCCAGAATCTAGGGAATTTTGGAAGATTGCAACTAATGCATCCACTATCTCTGCAGCAACTTATTTTAAGATCCTAGGATGCAGACCCTCATGTCCAGGTGACTTGTCAGCCTTTAGATCCATTGGTATTTCCATCACTGTTTCCCTAGTGATAGTAATTGTTCCCTTTTCCATCTTGATTTTCAACTATTCTTAGGATGCTTTTGTGTCTTCTACGGATAAGACAGATACTTGTTTGAAAACTTCTGCCAGTTCCTTGTTTCTCATTATTAATTCCTCAACCTCCAAGGGACCAATGCTCACTTTAGCTCTTCCTTCCTTTTTATTTACTTGTAGAAGCTTTCACTGTTTTTATATTTCTTGCTTGTTTTCTCTCAGACTCTTTATATTTTCTTTAGTTATCCTTGCTGGTTTCTAAAACTTTCCCCATCTTCTGCCCTACCACTAATCTTGTACACCTTTTCTTTCAATCTGATATCACCCTTAATCTCCTTAGTCACAGATGGTACATCCACCTCATAGAGACTATCTTCCTCAATGGAATATACCTTTGAGAGTTATGAAATACCTCCATAAATGTCTGCCACTGCATCTCTACCTTCTTATTTTTTTAATCTATTTCCCAGTCTACTTTATCCAAATCTGTCTTCATGTCCTTGTAATTGCCTTTATATAACTTTAAGACACTAGTTATGGATCCATATTTCTCACTCTCAACCTGAATGTGTTATGATAGGATTCTCTTCTAAATAAGCTAATTAACAAACCAGTAATTCTTGGCAACAAGAATTGATAATTCCTGGCAACAAGAATTGATAATTCCTGATACTAGAGCTCTTAGCATTAGAATTTGGGAAAATTAATTGGCTACTACTGCCAGATCTTACCTTGCACACTCGAGCTACTCTTGGTACCAAAAGTTTGCTATTAAATTCATATTCAACAGACACTTCAGTGAAGAAAAAATAAACTTTATCATCGCCACCATCCAAACTATTATCATTCTCTCTTATCACATCTGAGTAGACAAAGCTTGGCTCTGCAGGAAAACAAAAAAGACAAAAAGAATTAAACAAACTGCATTCCTCCAGCACCTTTCACAACCTCAGTGCTGCACAGCCAATGGCATACATTTGAAATATCTTCTTCAGCAGTCTCTTGGGATCAAGGATGACTTGCTTCCACTCTGATTTGATGGACTTTTTCAGCCATTTCAGAACCCAATGTGCGACCTGCAAGACTCTGTCATGTGCGGGGGCAGGTGGTGCTTGAAGGGTTGGGTAGATGAATTGTTTGGAAGATTATGTACTCTATCTGACTTTGCCTCTGTGTGTTCTCTATGAAGTCTCTTGATGTGTTTGCTGCCTTCCTGAATGAACCTTCTCCATTTTGGTCAGTCACAAGCCAGGGATCCCCATGATTCAGAGGGGATGCTTTGACCTCATCATGAAGAAAACTGAAGTAATATACCAGCCTGCTCCAGGAATGCCCTATCTCAGAGCCCAAGGTTTAATCCATGACCAGAACCTTTCAGCAGTGCGTAAGTTCATTTATCTCAACAGCACATTCTCTTAAGTTGTCTATATTGATGATGAGACACATACAAGGATTGCAAAGCAAGCGTAGCCTTCAGCAGACATCAAACATTAGTCTGGGAATGAAGGGGAGTAAGCGTTTCTACCAAATTAATTCACAGAGCAATAGTCCTGCCCACTCTAGGCATGTGAAACTTGGACTGTGTACCAGTGCCATGCCATTTTCAACCACTTTCACTTAAGCTGCCTTTGGAAGCTTAGATCAGATGGCAGGACAAATTACCAAACATGGAGGTGCTCACAGGAACTGACATGCCAAGTATCCCCACGATATTGACAGTCAGTCACAACTGAGTTGGGCTGGTCACATAGCCAGAATGCCCAATTTTAACCAAAGTGAATCTTCTATGGAGTGCTTCAGTCTGGGGTGCTCTCTCATGGCGGTCAAAGAAGTGTTACAAGGATATTCTGAAGGCTTAGGAGTTTCAATATCGGCTCCAAGCTCTGGGAGAAACTCTCCCAGGATTGTAGCACCTGATACAATCAAATAAAAAGCGATAAAGCCTCCTTCTAAAACAAACACCTATCAGAGGCAGAGAGAAAACGCAAGGAGAGGAAATCCCAAGGCAGTAACTCGTGCAAAACTCAATTGTTTGCAGTATCCTTCCTACTTGCAGCAGAACAACCTGGGCGCAGTTTGGCCTTAGCAGTCACATTTATACCCACCAGAACCCTACCAAACACCCCTGGTGATGAACATGATCAACTTTGCCTCGAAGAAAAATAAGACAAAGTGTTTCTGTTGTCCTCCTGGGAGTCTCCTGCTGCGACTAAGCTGCAAGTAGAGCAGTTGAAATATAACCACTATTTCAATGTAGGAAATGCTGCAGCCAACTTGTACAGAGCAAGGTACCACAAACAACAATGAAATAAATTGCTAGATCAAATATTTTGATGTTGGTTGAGGGATAAATGATAGTCAAGGCAGTGCAGTATTCCTTCAGTACTGAAGTACCAAAAAAGATGATCCAAAACAGAGGTTGGAATCTAGCATTATGATACACTTACCATTTAACCAGGGTATTGCATATTCTGTCCGTAAATGGCTCCGAAGAATGACTGTCTCACTTCCCAGGAAATTGTATACTGTTCCCGAGTAAAGCTCACCATCTGAAATAGTGTAATAAAGGGGCTCTCTTATTAAAATACAGTTAAACATTTTAACTGTACATGCTCAGTCAACATACATGGATGGAAATATACTTAATTATTTGTTAATCAATTCATTGTAGTGCTCTGCTTTTCACTTCAAGCAGTAGGGTATCCATTCACACCAGCAATTCCCTTCATTGCACTCTTATGCTCAACTAGCTATTATGGGGAGTATGGAGATGTCAAGTAGTGAAGAACAACCTTCTTCCTTTTCTCTCCAATTTACAAACTCTATTCATGGGGATGAAAGATGTCAGTGCTACTGATTCCATTTCTGGCAATGATCAATTAATTAAAAGTAAAGTTCCATTCACTCGACCTTGGGAATGTGTCTCACTTTGACCTCAGTAAAGCATTTCCATTTCGCAGCTTTGTAAATCCACATATCACATTGGCCAGCCTTGGAGTAAAATTGAGCATTTGGTTGAGTAGTATTAACCCTCAGCTCAGCAGGAAGTGGCCGAGATCACCAAACTCATCTCATATGAAAGCTATACAGCCAGAAAGGAGGTGAGACTGCCCCAGTTTTTTTTCAAAACTCCCCCAAGCAATTAGCAATACAATTGGAACATCGGACCACATTGGGTGAGCCTGAATGGTACCTGTGGTCTTTTCTCACCTTCTCATATGCTGAAATGACTTTGATTACATCTGTCTGTCTGGATTAAAGCCCAGTGGCTTAGGAAAAACATCATTGTGCTAACCAACAATGACAACTCTTACCCATTGAGATAAATTATTTAAAGGGAAACATAAATGATTTTCATCTAAATTATATGATTTGTTACGGAATGGCAAGCAAGAAGCTTACAACTGGATACTTACCAACCATTACTGAAGTGTATCTTTGAGCAGGATCAAATGGACACTTTCCTTTACCTTCTTCTTTCTTGCCTTGCAGAGTAAAATCCTTAACTGACTATGAGTGGAAAATAAATGGCCAAATAAGTTGTTTCATTTAATTCAATGATACAATATTTTTCAATTTGCTTTAATGTTAAATATCCATACTTACAAGGTAATCACAGGTTGGTTGAAATGCATAAGTCCCACACACATAAAGGCTTTCATTGTTAAATTCATGCAAGATGCGTATGTAGTTCAGACATTCGGTCTACAGTAAAATAATAAATGCGTTGAAATAAAAGCAACTTATTAACACATTAAGGTCAACACATTGGTATGGTTTACAGACAACAGCTCTGAGGTTCAACAGTAGTCTCCATAACTTTGTCAGGATACTAGGCAGAACCCACATGAACAGCTAACAACTGCCATTTATGCCCTTTCTCTGTGAGTTCTGCCAAATCACTTCATTTTTAGTAATAAAAGGCGTTTATAATCTGGTTAAATCAAAATTTACCTCTTGGGATTTTCCTTTAGCTGCACATTCCTTTTGTTTTTTTTCTGGGACTTTCCAGTACACCTGAAAGAACAGACACAACTCAGTTAATAGAGATTGGAAATAAATGCTTTTCTGTGCATACAACATGAACAGCACTCCCTTGGTACTGTACTGGAGTATCAGCCTTGACTTTTGTGTTCAAGTCCTAATGTGGGACTTGAACCCACAAGCTTCTGACTCAGAGGTGAGGTTTCTACCACTTCAGTCATAGCTGATACCTATAGTTGAGTGTACTTCGGCCATTAGTGGATATAGATGCTAACAATCAATAAAATTGATATTCAATATTACAAATATGAGAATCTAAAACAATTTGTAAATAAATCTACACTAAAATTGACATGATGTGCTAGACATAGTTCAGAGTGAGCTAATAGAGGTCTTCAAAATTAAGGGGTTTAAAGGGTAAGAATGGAGAGCATCTTTTCACTTGTGAGCATGTAAAAACTAGAGGTCATAAACAGAAAATAATTACAACTAAACCCAATGAAGAATTTGAGAGAAACCTTACTCAGAAAGCAATTAGAATGTGGACTTTTCACCACAAAAAGAGTAGTTGAGGTGAATAGAAACAGCTAGCTTCACCTGTTGCTCAGGTAAAATGGGCTCTTTCAAGGGCCAAAAATGATGGTCTTGGGCCTGTTTTGAGTTTGCATGATGTACAGGGTGAATCAGGGTAGCCATTATCACACAGGATGTCTGTGGTGTGCCCTATTTCAGCATCAGAACAATTCACAGAAAATACCAATGCCAGGGAAAACAACATGTTTATATGGTATGAGAAAAGGGTGTTGATTGGTTGGCAAATAGACTCTGATTGGTTAAAAACAATGCCATGGAGAATGCACCAATTGCTTGTGACTGACAGTTAACTGCCAAGCATTGTCTGAAATTTAAAGCAGCCAGCTTGACTCTGATTGGTCAAGATTTAGCCCTGGAGAATGAACCAGCAAATGGCTGGCATTTATTTTGTTCAGCTGAAACAAGCGCAATGTGTACACATGTTCTTTCTGTCTGCAAAGAACAGGGCCCTGTGTATTAATATATTTAGTTTCCAGTACATGCAAATGTGCAACACAGTGAGCCCAACTGACAATCTTAAATTGGTTGTCAGTGTAATTCTTAGCAAATGTTGTCCAATTGCAGAATCAAATCTGATGTTGGACACTGTGTTTTGAGTTATGCAAGCGTGGGCTGGTTGGTACAGTCCATACCTTGCCTGCTGCGAACAATGGAAGGGACATGCTGGTTGATATGATCCACCAGTCTTTGGGGCGTACAGCCAACATACCTAGCATCACACTGGCACTGAAATTCATATACCACATCACTCATGTGTGAGATAGGCAAAGTATCTTTTTGGCTTGACGGCAGCATCCTGTTAGTGGTGAATACCACTCGTGTTGCTACTGCATGAAATAGTTAGCTTCACCAGTTGCTCAAATTTTTAAGATACCTTGCCCTTCCAGGGTAACCTGAGGTAGACTGGGCACTTTTCAGGGCCAAAAGTGACAGTCCCGGGCCTGTTCATGAGTTTGCGCCATGTACAGTGTGAAATGATTTGATCAGGGTAGCCATTATCCCACAGTATGTTTTGATGCGCCCTATTTCAGCATCAAGCTTGCATGGTGAGCAAATGGCTCAGGCCCTATTTATGAGGTTGCTGATAAGACCAATTTTATAGCATGTGGAACTGTAAGAGTTCCAATGTGTCTATTGACCAGTCTAGTAGGCTGTGGTAGAGAATACCCTGGCAGATTTCTCAACTAGTATGTCAAGGAAGGGGAGTTCATTTGACTGCTCCATTTCACCGTTGAATTTGAGCACAGCGTGGAGCCCCTTAAGACATGCAAGGAAATTATTACATGCAGCTGCAGATTTAAGTAAAGCAAACATATTAGAAATATGCGACAGGTAGGAGGTTAGGTGTCATTCCATTGAAGACATGTTTCTCATGGAACCCAACAAAGATGCTTGCAAGAGCTAGGCCTAGAGAGCATCCCATGGCAACACCATGTATTTGGGCATAAATGGTGTCATTAGAACTCAACTGCGCAAGCTGCCAAGTTCATAAGCTCAATGAATACTGATTCACACAATGGTAGAGCATCTAGATTGTCATGATACAGCACTGCAAAGCAAATACCTATGGCTTCCTTAAGTGGAACATTGGTGAATAGCCTAGCAATGTTAAATGAGCACATAAACACAGCCTTGCTATCAATATGCAAGTCCTGTATGGTCTTCGCAATTGTGAAGGAATCTTGTTCTTTGCAGACAGGAAGAACACGTACACACATTGCGCCTGTTTCAGCTAAACAAAATGAGCAACAGCCATTTGCTGATTCATTCCCCAGGGCAATTTTTGACCGGAATTGAGCTACCAGCTTTAAATTTCAAACAATGCTTGACAGTTAACAGTCAGTCACAAACAACTGATGCATTAATCATAGCAACACCTCTACTAATCACAGTCCACTTGCCAACAAATCAGCACTCTCTTCTCATACAGTATAAATATGTTGTTTCCCCTGACATTGGTATTTTCTCGCAAATTGTGCTGGTGAGTGCAAAACAAAAAGCTTTGACAAAAATGTCTCCTTTTTTCAGCAATACTGAAATTCTATATTACCAAACGACTATTTGGAATAGATCCATTTAAGGCCGAGCTAGACAAGCACATGAAGGAGAAAGGAATAGAAAGATACGGTGATTGGGTTGGATGAAGTAAGGTGGCAGGTAGCAATGTGGAGCATGATCACCAGCAGAGAACAGGAGGGCTGAATGGCCTGCTTCTGCATATTAAGTTTTATGTCATATTATTAAGCAGCTCCATGTGTGCACTCCCCAGTAAAAGGTCAATAACCACTAGAATTACCAAATTGAAAGAAGGAAAATTACCAGACTCACATGGTATGCGTGCCAAAACTGAAGGTAGGTGCAGAGAAGAAAACAGAACACAACCATAATGTCACAAAAATGTTTGGGAGCAGGAATTGGCAGGAGCCAGAAAACTGGAGAGTGGTAAAAACATCCTTGTTCAAAAAAAGGGAAAGGGTTAAATGAAAAATATTAGGCCAATTAGTCTGAGCTCCATTGTGGGTAAACTAATAAATCCATAATATGAGATTATATTAATGAATGATTGGAGACAAATGATCCAAATAGGGAGAGCTAGTTTGGATTTGTAAAAGGTATGTTGGATTAATTTAATAGATATTTTGAGGAAATTGTAGTGCACAGCAGCGGATATTACAGAAGTACAGGCTTTTAGGAGGCAGGAAATGCTAGAAACACTCAGGTCAGGCTGCATCTGTAGAGAAGAGTTAAATTTTCAGATCGATGACCTTTCACGAACTTCATCTGATCAACAGTTAGTTCTGTTTCTTCCCACAGATGCTTCCTGACCTATTGAGTATTTCCAGCATTTTCTGTTTTTATTTCAGATTTCCAACATCTGCAGTATTTTGTTTCTGAACTTTTTTAAAAAAAAATGATATTTGTTAAGGTGCCACATTAAGAGATCTGCTATGAAAATTACGGCATATAGTATTAAAGAAAATGAAGTCACATAGATAGAAGGCTGGTTGGAGGACAGAAAGCAAACAATGAAGTTTATTGCATGTTTTGGGATCTGGCAGAACGCGAATGGTGCTGTGCCCCATGACTCTATGCTGAGAACTCATTTGTTTTCCCTTCCATATTAATGATTCGGACATAGACACAAGAGGGCTATCATTTTTCCTGTTGATATGAAATTAAGGAATCTGGAAAACCATGAAGAATGCAGAACTTGCAGAAGAATATCAAGCAGAGAGCAGAATGGGCAGAAAAAAAAAGAGACAGATGCAGTTCAATACATAGGAATGTAAAGTCAGACTTTCTGGGGAAACAGTGAAGTAGTATACCCAAACAATAATTCTCAGTGGCCATGGAAGGGGTGAAAGAACATAGATCTTTAAAAGTTGCAACATAGGAAGAAGAGTCACAATAGTAAGCGTCTGATAGTCATCAGGAGAGTACTTTTCATTTGTGTACTAACAAGTTTATAAAGCTGACACTCACTGACACAACTCACTTGATGATGTACCTGAACAGTGCAGAGTTGCATGGAACTGCATATGTGTCACTACATTCAGATGAAAGCATTGCGGGACATGTGGGAGGACAAACTAAAGAGAAGTATAAGCACCAACTGATATAATGGTATAATAAAAATAAAATGCTACAGAGGCTGGAAATCTGAAATAAAAACAAAGAGCTGGGGAAAATTTAGCAGGTCTGGCAGCAACTGTGGAGAGAGAAATAGAGTTAAATGTTTCAAGTCCAATATGACTCTTCTTTGGAACCCATGTCGAAGTTCCAAAGTATCATCATATTGGACTCAAGACATTAACTCTGTTTCTCCCTCCACAACTGCTGCCAGACAAGCAGATATTAAGGGGTTTACTGAATAGGGCTTAAGAAAAATATTTTTAAAAAGTTACCTCATATTTTTTATATGAAACATTTGACATCTTCACAGCAAAGATAGCTTCCCGGGCACCTACATACAGCACCCCTCTATCTTCATTCAGCAACAGCGTTGAATAGTTTGACACTCCAGTTTGAGAAAACTTGAACAAAGATACTTCTGTAAATGATGATGAAAATTAAAAGTTATTAGTACTCAAAAAAAAAACAGAAGGCCTTAAAATTAACGTCTAGCACCACGTTTGAATCTAGCAGAGGACCAGGTATTGCTCTGGATTTAGTACACTATCTTTTTGCATCCAGGGCATGGGTTCAGATTTGATCCAGCCCAGAACAACTGGGGAAAGTCTTTGTGCTTTGCCTTCCGCACATGAAGTGAGTTTGACCAGTCTCAGCCTGGAACCAATCCATAGTTCTACAAAAGCAGATCACCTTAAAAAAGAGGACATGAAGATGGTTATAGCACGGAAATGAAGACCTTTAAACTGGTACACTATAAAATGGTCATCAGAGAGTTGGATTAATGTTTATTCTGCAACTGGATTTTTTTTTTTACTTGATCTGGGGAATTATTCCATGCCCTGGCACAATTGGTCCTTAAAAGGTATCTGGAATATATTTTAAGCAAACTATTTAAGTTAAGTGAGTAAACAGTTTTAGCATGAAAAGTTCAGAACTACATTTCAGGTCTATAATTTCAATGGGTAGTTGATTCAGAAAATGACAATATTAGCCTAATCCTTTGTTGTTTCTGTGGGAATGCATTTGTTTAAGTCATACAATCAAGTAATTTCTCAGGGTATATTCACACATTTTCTTCAGTGTTACTGAGAGGCAGTTCCTGATGTGCCATAATGCCGACAATAGTGTGTAAATGGGATTAATGGCAAATCAAGTTACTCTACTAAGAAACTAAATTGTTTCAGACCTATCAAATTTCTAGACCAGAATCTTTCAGGACCTAGCTTGTTGTTCTTTATGCAATTCACAAAAGAGTTTACTAAAATTAAATTCTGGATAAAGTGATGGAATTGTCTGTGGCAGGTAGTTTAAAGACTTGCACTCCACCCTAGTTAATCTTCATTTCTAAAAGAGGAAAGATACTGGTGTAACTGATGTTGTGGGGCAGTCAATTCTGATAAGGTCATATCAACTGTATTAATAACTTCATAATCAATTTTACGCTTCAACACCTACATATAAAAATTAAATTTGCTGATTCTAAACAATTTCTTGATAATCCTCAATTCATTAGTGTGCAGTTTAAATGAGAACTTTCTCACTCACCTTGTTGTACTGCACCTACACATCTAGCTCTCTATACAGAACTCCACCTATGCACTGACCTAGTTCTACTGCACTGCATCTACATTATAGAACGCTGCATCTAAAAATGCTGGGTCTGATTTTAACTTTATGCAAGTGGATGGGTTATGTACCATGAATGAATGTAATCTGCTTGGTTCAGAAACTGTACAGGCAGTCATATGAAAATGAAAGCAAACCCTTTGTTAGGAAATGTTTAACATCACCCCTAGCAGCCTAGTTCTAATGTTAGGTTACATTCCCTTGTTCTGGACTTCCCACCAATGGCATAGTTTCTATTTAACATATTAGCTCTTTTAATCATCTTAAACACTTCTGTTAGATTACCTCTTAATATTTCATACTCAAGAGAATACAATCCACTTTACTAATTTAACCCTTTCAGCCCAGATATCATTCTGGTAAAACAACACTTCAAGGCCAAAAATCCTTCTTGAGGTGTGATGCCCAGAACTGAATGGGGGCTAACCAGAGTTGATATAATTGAGACTTAACTTTCACTGCTTTGTATTAAGTCTCCACTAGTTTTCATTGACTTCTGCACTCCTAAAACTTCCTCTTTCTCTGGAACTCCCAGCTTCTCACCATTTCTAAAATACTCTGATTACTCTTGATGATTACACATTTTTCTACATTGAGCTGCATGAAATAGTTATTGTATTGCAAAAGGTCTTGCATATAGTTCCCTTCTGCTGTGCATTTGATGTGACCTTATCAGAATTTAACTACACCCACAACAGCAGTTACACCAATGTGTTCCCTCTTTCAGAAATGATGATGATAATAATTGTCAGATTATCTAGGGTGGAGTGGAAGTCTTTAAACTGCCTGCCACAGACAATTTCATCACCTTTTAACTGGAATTTAATTTTACTAAACTCTTATGAATTGCATGAAGAACAAGTTAGATCCTGAAAGATTCTGACCTAGAAATTTGATAGGTCTGAAACAATTAGTTCCTAGTGACTAATTGACTTAAAGTGACATGATTGCACACCAAATATACAAGGCAATTTCTAACTCATCTCACAAATAAATAAAATGCAGATCACAGGGCAGACTATTGAACAGTAGAATTCCTGTTATAAAAGTGACTCTACAGAATTCAGCTTTGAAAATTGTGCACTATACACGTTATTTTATCATACAAGCCCCGTTTAATCTATGTGACTTCCTCAATCTCTGCAATGCTGAGATACCTGCACTCCTTCAATTCTGCCCTCTTGAGTGGCCCTGATTTTAATGCTGGGGCATGATTCAACATTAGCAATGTTAAAGTTGCTATGTAAATGCAAGTTGCTGCTGCTGCTGTTTAGGTTTCAATTTTTTTTAAAAATCTGACAGGATAGGCTTGAATTGTACTATGTCTCTCAGTAAAGTACACAAACATGTCAAACAGTGCAGTCACTAATGCTATTGTAGACTTTTCCTCATAACATTTAAGAAGTATTTAGAAGAACACTTGAAACGCCATAGCATACAAGGCCATGGGCCAAGTGCTGGAAAATGGAATTAGAGTAAATGGGGGTTGATGACCGGCTTGGACACAATGGGCCGAAGGGCCTTTTTCCATACTGTAAAGCTCCATGACTTCCTGTACCTGCCTAAATAGCAATAATTATAAATGATGTTTTAAACATTTTGTAAATTAAAATAAGAATTTCAGTAAGCTAGTTTTACAATATTTAACAGTTGTTATCAAGATTGTATTGTGGAAACATATAAAATGGTTGATTTCTTGCTGCCAAAACACATACTCGTGTTGAGTCCAAACAGCTGGCAATCATTAAACTATTGGAAGAACCTCAAAATATTGAAGGTCTATGATCTTTAGCACTTGTGGCCCACAGATACTGTATCATGGATTAAAATGCTGCCTTGGACAGTAGAGCAACTAGCTTGCAGGCCCACTTCTCCTGTGTGAAACATAGATGCAAGAAGCCAATTAAAACAAGTCAGGCACAGGCTGTAGCAAGTACAGTGATGTGTGACCCAGGTCAGGTTATCATTAGTGGGAGGCAGATATCCATTACAAATCCTGACTGCAGTATGATTCAGTTTGCAGTGTTCCAAATTCACTCCTGTACAATAGAGATTAGATTCAGAGAATGCAGTCACAGAAGTCACAACTCTGCCACTCTGGTTATAGGTCTTCTCAGATATTGGGAGAAAATGTCCATTCAGGTCAGTAAACCTATTCGCTGGCCTCTACAGGTAAGCTGACTTCCGGGTGGCCAGGCATAGTGCTCAACGAGTGACAGCAGTGATTAGCATTTACTTCGGCACTGACAGTGAACAAGATCATTTCTGGAGGCATGGGGATAATGAAGCAAAAGGGCCCCTCTGTGCTGTAAATTTTCTGAAGGCTTTTTTTTAAACATGAAAACCATCTCTGGAGTGATGTGATTATTTATAGTATAAGGCTGCCTCAGGAAATAGCCCAAAATACAAAGAAAAATGCAGTGGGAGTTTGGGGGGAGTGGATAGTTGTTATTAAGCTGCATTTTCTAAGGGAGCAGCACCAAGGTTATGAGGGAGCACGGCTAGTTACTGGATTATTCCATACAAACAGAACATTGAAAACCAGTTGGTGGTGGTACTAAACAGCTGTGCACCTCAAGAAGAGATTTATGACAGAAAAAAGGCAGTAACAAGGAAGGAAAGGCCTGGCCGCAGCAGTAACTTCGATCCAAATGAACAGAAGTAAAGGAAACCTTTTCGAATCGTCTGTAACCAGGAACTACTTCACTTTCAAAAGTAACAATTTAATCATTCTTTTTTTAAAAAAAGAGATGCCAATCTCTATGGAGACAGCATTGATTGTGTTTTTTATGAAAAAAAAAATCTCCTAAACTAAAAGATTCCTGTACCAGGCACAGATTTTTGCTTTTTGTTCTCATTGGATTGAGATACTGAGTTTTGTATGCGCTCTTTCTGCCACAGCTGTGTTTCTTTTAACAATGTAAATGGCTGCTTTCAATTTGTTGCCTAGCAGCGCTTACAGACACGTTTGCAGAAAAACACACTGGCATTATGCAGTGTGTCTCCAGGTCAAAGGGGAGGACAAGGAGAAAGTTCAAGCTAAAATGACAGTCCAAGCACAGTATGACATAACTATCCAAGGATTAGCAATGTGAAAGGTTCTTCTCCCCAGTTATGTACATTCCTGGATTTACAAGCAATAGACACTTCTACCCAAAACAGCACCACGATCATAAACTCTGAACTATAAATGCAGGATAGCATATTTTTATTCCTCTCATGTATTCTTACATTTTAAACTGAAAAGGATATTTTGCTTATTTCTAAAGACCCATGCCAACATCTGAAACAAATTTTCTGTTTACTGTCCTCATTGTTTGTGTGGGAGCTTGCTGTGTACAAATTGGCAGTTGTATTTCCTACATTACAACGGTGACTACAGTTCAAATAAGTTTTTCATTGGTATAAAGCCCCTTTAAGGCATCCTGAAGCTGTGAAAGATGCTATATAAATGAAATTCTTTTAAATCACTACAGTAGACAATTTTAGAATAGGCTCTTTACTAGTCTGGATAACAGCTTTTTTGATATTTACTGCTAAAACTGGCTGCCTCTGCCTTAAGCTAACATAAAACCATATAGCAACAGCTTGCACCTTCACAACACCTCTACCACCACAGTCTCTCACCCCTCTTGAGCCCTCGCTGCTAGAAGAAAGCAGAAGGGTCAGGAGAGGGAGTGAAGGGATTAGAGGGAAGTGAGAGGGAGTGAGGGGATTGGAGGGAAGAGGGAAGTGGCAAGCAGGAGGGTCAGGAGAAGAAAGCAGCAAGCAGGATGGTGGGGGGCAGGAATCAAGAAGGGCCAGAAATCAGGGGAGGGAAGCGGTGAGCAGGAGGACCGAGGGCCGGTGGAGGGGAGTGGCAAACAGGAGGGCTGGGCATGGGAAACGATGAGCGGGAGGGTCAGGATGGGAAGCCATGAGTGAATCAGGTGATGGGGAGGGGAAGGAAAATGGTGAGCCAGACGGTTGGGCGAGGAAGTGGCGGTTTATTTTCAAAAGGGCTAAGCATGCGCAGTAACCCTGCTATAAATGGAAGCAGCGTTGTTTGGGGAACTTCCCTAATTTAAGAACCGTGCTGAAATGAAAACACACATTAGAACATGCTTTAAATGGGGGGTGCCTGCACGCTTGAATATTCAGCTCCCAGACTTGATAACTTTGCAACCATATCTCTGATGGCTATCACAACCATAATTTATTTGTGCTATCAATTCATCCATGTTGTCACAAGTGCTGAGTGTACTCAGATAAAGAGCCTTTAATTCTGTCTTATTACCATTTTCCCCTACTCTGACCCTATTTTGCTGGTGCACTCTTCTATCTTGTCCTGTCACACTCTGGTTGTCCTTTCTTGTTAACTTCCTAAATCTCCTCTTACATGAACCCTGTACCCCACCATTTACTATAGAAAGAATGCACAGCAGTCCAGGATCTCAAGAGCGGAGGGGGCTCAAGCTGAGGCAGAGAGTTGGAGCAGGAGGTAGCACAGCTAGGGTGGCACAAGATCATAAAAGGTTTCAAAACAAGAATGTGAAACTTTAATGCATTGGAGACAGTAGAGGGCATCAAGGACTGGGCAATGGATGAACTGACTTAGGAGTTAGGGTGTGAGGGGCAGAGATATAGATGAGTGAGAGCTTGTGTAGGATGGAAATCAGGAAGCCAGCTTGGCTGGACAGGCAGGATGATATTTGGCAGCACTTTCAAAATATTGAGCCAGTAAGTGATAAAGAAGGACACTATTCCAAAGGGGAAGAACAGTGCTCCTGACATGTCTTCCTTTCTGCCCCACCAATTGTGGTGGACAGGGTCCTCAACTATGTCCAATCCAACTCTGCCCTCACGCCTTTCCCTCCCTCTTAGAACCATGATAGTTTCCCCTTGTCCTCATTTTTCACCCCACCAGCCTCCGCATTCAAAAGATCATCATCCACCATTTCCGCCAACATCCTGGTCCACTCATCCATCACCCCCAACTCCTCATCCCCTTCTTATGCAATCGCTGAAGGTGCAACACCTGCACCTTTACCTCCTCATCATCCAAAGGCCCAGATGCTCCTTTCAGGTGAAGCAGCGCTGCACTTGCACCTCCTTCAATTTGGTCTACTGTATCCCAATGCTTCCTCTACATTGGAGAGACTAAATGCAGACTAGATGACTGCTTTGCAGAACACCTTCACTTAGTCCGCAAGCATGACCCAGGCCTTCCTGTCGCTTCCCATTTCAAAACCCAATCCTGCTCTCATGCTCATTTCCCTCCTTGGCCTGTTGCAATGTTCCAGTGAAGCCCAACACAAACTGGAGGAACAGCACCTAATTTTCCGATTAGGCACTTTACAGCCTTCTGGATTTAACATCAGTTCAAGAACCTCAGACCATGAACTCTCTCCTCCATCTTGCCTTTTTTTTTTAAAATCCAATTTTTTAAAAAAAAATGTATTCTATTATTCATTTATTAATTTTTAAAATCTTTTTTCCCAACCCCCAATCCCCTCACCCCAGAGGCCCATCTGCCATGTTTCTATTTTGTGCTTTCAGAGCACTGACCCTCGTTCTGCTATTAACACCTGATAGCTTGCCTTTATGCCACTATCAGCACCTCCTTTACTCTTCACCATTGCCATTAACACTCCCTTTGTCTTGTGCCCATGACACCTCTGTCAATCTCTCCTTAGTGTCACCTGTCCCTAACCTTCTATCTTGCCCCACCTGCTCCACCCCCTCCTACAGAGTATAAAATCCATCATATTTCTACTTCTCTTTAGCTCTGAAGAACAATCATATGGACTCAAAACATTGACTCTTTCTCTCTCCACAGATGCTGCCAGACCTGAGTTTTCCAGCATTTTCTGATTTTATTAGGGAAGAAGGTAACCTTGGTTTTAGATTTGATGAGGGTTTGAAACTCAGTTTAGGGTTCACTGGAACACTGCGGATATATACTACATTTTTGGATTCAGGCTGAGTTAACAGACAGGGTGGGATATAGATGAGATGTTACAGATATCTGATGAGAATCAAGCTGTGTGGTATCAGTCTTGCTGGTGATCAGTTTCAGGAAGTTGTGGCTCATCTACAATGGCATCTAGTCAGGAGGACAATAAAGCAATAGTGGTTGACCTGAAAATGGTATCAAATTAAAGTTACTGTCATTGGTAAATATATGGAAGCTGATCTCATACTTATAGATAAAAAGGTTTGAGGAACAACGTGTGTATAAGGAATTGTAAGGCATGAATGTTGAAACATTGGAGGTAACTGTGTGGATGCAAAAGCTACAAGGAATAAGTCATTGAAAGCAATGTGCTGGCAACATTGAAATATATAGGAATGGAATCCTAAAAGGGCAGTGTCAAGGAGAGTTAATAGAAAATGGGTAAAGTGGTTAATTATGTCAAAGACCACAAAGGGGTTAAGGTGGCACAAGGCAGTAGCAAGCTCACAGGACAGATACCCTTTGGGATTAGCCAAGGTGGTTTTGCGCTGTTGACGGAATAAAATTCAGGCCCGAGATTTTCAAATACCAAGTGGAGGACAAACAATTGGGAAGTGGCTATCTGTTCAAGCTCCTTGGGAAAAAAGGGTGCTAGGTTGGCAAAGAATTTAAAATTAGACAGCAGCTCAGAGGATAATGAGTGGATAAGCTTTTAAGAAGGGGAGTGACAATGGTTTTGAAAGTGAGGGGAAAAGTGCTTGAATCATAATGAACAAGAGAATGTATACAATTTGGCTGTCAGAATAAAGGGAGTTGGCTTTACAGATGTGAGAGCCATCTCTAAGATGTGCCGTTCTGTGATCTGAATTATGGAAGACAACTGTAAAACCAATACTATTTAAAGAATGGAAACAATGCCATTTCTATAATATCTTATCACTGCTCAGGAAAATGTATATTCACTTCACATGAAATGAATCAATTGGAAGTGAAATATGACTCCTTTTGAATATTTTATGGCAAGATCGTGTACACACACACACACACACACACACAAACACACGGAGAGAAGCACAAGAGGAACAGAAAAGCACGCCACAATAAAACATGGGACAATCAGAAAGTCCCACTTCAGTATCGAGAAATATTGCTACCAAAGCCATGGATCATTTGTTGCTTATTCAAACAGATGCATCTCTTATGAAATGGATTTGATATTTCATAATATTTTTTCTACAATAGTCTCTAAAATATCGTTAAAAAAATATAAGATCCAACTGCTTGAAACATACAAAAGATGCTACATAAGTCAAATCAATTCATCCACATGTTTAATGGTTGAAGATCACATTAAACTTGCCAGTGAAGTTCTCCCTCCTTCACTTACTCTTGGATACTTGGCTATGCCTTCAACTTGGAATGCCAAAGACTGTCTGAAGTTTTCGATAGACCGAGATAACCTTCATGCATTTTCCTGATAGGAGAGCTCTGTGGCTTGGTCCCAAACTAGAGAACTCTCTCTTGTGTAATATTAAATTATTAAGCTAACAACCAAATGCTGTGTATTTTCCTGATCCTGAGCACAGCCAAAAGAAAAACTGGAATTCACTGAAAGATGTAAAACTCAGAGACAAGATCATCAGTAATCTATGGACAGAAAATTGCATTGTTGGTTGCAACTCAGAGCACCAATCAGATTACAAACTTATTAGTCATTAAAAGGCTTTAAAGGCATCCATTAAAGTTATCAAATTCAGAGAATCACTGAATTGAAGTAGACTTCGGCCCATTTGGTGTAATTATCCAAATTATGCACCGTTCGCTTAATAGAAAAGTAAACTCATCTGTTGCTGCAACCCTCATCTATGCTTTTGCTATCTCTAGGCTTAATTATTCCAACTCACTCCTTGGCCACCCTCCCAGGTTCTACCTTCAGTTAAGCCCGAGGTCATCCAAAACTCAGCTATCTCCATCCCAATTTACAACAAGCTCCATTTACCCTCACCCCTGTGCTTGCTGATCTACATTGGTGCCAGGTGAAGCAACACCTTGATTTTAAAATTCTCATCCTGGTTTTCAGGTTCCTCAATGGCCTTGTCCCTCCCTTTCTCGGTAATTCCCGCCAGCCCAACAATCCGCTGAGATATCTGCACTCCTCCAATTCTGGCCTCTTGAGCATTCCAATTTAAATCGCTCCACCATTGGTGACCAGGCCTTCATCTGCCAAGGCCCTAAGCTCTGGAATTCCCTTCCTAAACCTTTCTGTGCCTCCGCCCCTTTCCTCCTTTAAAAGATGCCTTAAAATCTACCTCTTTGATCAAATCATCTGTCTTAATATTTCTAAGTGGTTTGGCATTAATTTTTATTTGATAATACTCCCCTGAAGTACCTCAGGACATTTACTACATTAGGGATGCTTATCTAAATATAAATCGCTCTCTGTTCATTCAGTTTAACCTTTTTTCCCCCCAAGGGCAGTTTTTTTTAAAACAAGCACATACAGTGGGGGAAAGTTTAAGTGACAGTGATCATTGTATCATAATACTAGAAAAGGACAATGGACAATGCAGAGTAAGAATAATTAACTGGGGGAGAGCCGAATTCAATGGGGCAAGAACGGAGCTGGGCCAGATAGACTGGCACTAAAGGTTGGGAGGAAAAACTGTAGCTAAACAATGGGCTACCTTCAAAGAAATAATGATTTGGGCACAGTCAAGGTATATTCCCTCAAAGGGGAAAAGTAGGGCAAACAAATCCAGAGCTCCCTAGATGAAAAAGGAGACAGAGATTAAGATAAGAAAAAAATGTGCTTATGACAGGCGTCAGGTACAAAATACAACTGAGAACCAAGTGGAATACAGAAAGTTCACAGTGGAGGTGAAGAAGCAAATAAGAGAAGCAAAGGGAGGTTATGAGAAAAGCCTGGCAGCCAACATAAAGAGGAATTCCAAAATCTTCTATCAACACATAAATAGTAAGAGGGTGGTAAAAGGAGCAATAGGGCTAATTAGTGACCAAAATGAGGATTTACACATGGAGGCAAGGGGCATGGCTGCAGATGTGAATGTATTGGCGAGAGTGCAGAAGAGGCTTACAAGAATGGTGGAATTGGAGAGGTTGGGACTGTTCTCCTTGGAGAGAAGGCTAAGAGGAGATTTGATAGAGGCGTTCAAAACACGAGGGGGCTGAATAGCTTGTAAAGCTTGCAAAAGGATCAAGAATGAGAGGGCACACATTAACGTGATTTGCAAAAGAAACAAATACGATGTGAGAAAAAAACCTTTCTCATAACAAGTGGTTCGAACCTGGAATGCACTGCCTGGAAGTGTGGTGGAGGCAGGTGCAATTAAGGTGTTGAGAGCACTGGATGACTATTTGAATAGAAACTATGTGCAAGGGTACGGGAAAAAGGCAGAAGAATGGCACTAAATCATAATGCTCATTTGGAGAGCCGGTGCAGACACGATGGGCCAAATGGCCTCCTTCTGCACCGTAACAATTTGGTGATTCTCAGTATCAATCTACTGAACCATTGTTGCTTAAGAAAATATTGAATTAATGGATAACTTGAATTTAGTGAAATCGACTGCACTATTTCAATTGCAACATCTTAAGACAGTAGGGATTTGTGACTGTGCTTCCCTTATCACTTAATGTTCTGAAACAGTAGCTTAGTACACTTTCCATGTGCAACCAAATGTTTCTGCTTTTTCTGTTCAGATGAACTCAGTAGATCCTCTAATATATTGTTACTGAAAATAGTGTGCTTGTTAAGGATTTCCTCAGTCACAGGGCACAAATCTTGCTCATTAGGCTCAAAATGTGTGCGCTGATCCAACATACACGGTTCAGCCGCCTCCTCATTAAAATTTCATTATTTAGAATTCCTGGAGCTTAGGCAACTGGTAAACATGTTTGCAAGGACATTTTGAGCAAACACAGGAAAATAAATTCTTGATGTAGCAGGTTAACAGAAATAAGAAAAGAGGTTCTACATGGGTATGATATTAAACCATGAGATTAAGGTGGTGGAGAATTTCAAGGTGGAGCAGCTTTAGCACAAAAAAAGCACAAAGTCTGTATCAACTGGGAATAACAAGAAAAACTAAAAATTAAAGCAAAATAAATTTGAAAAGTAAATGCTAAAACATTAACAGGTAAAAGAAAATCAAAGTTATAATGTGTTGACATGTTTCATTTGCAATATTTTCAACATATGAAAAACAAATACTATGGTAATAAAGGAGTTAATGGTTCTATATGTGTAGAAATTCTCACGTTTATTTGGGTGCCTAACAACAGTATAAATATGATCTTAAACAGTAATCAGTGCAAACTAGAAGTTTTGTATTGCTGCTTTTTTCCCCTGTAAATTAACACAAAATTTTTTTAAAATGTTCTCATCAGCCATTCATTTACAGCCAGAGTCGAACAGAAGCTCAAGGCCAAAAATATGTTGCTGTAACAGGCAGAGGATTAATATACAATAGATTCTGCACAAAACAAGAGAAAGCTAATAGGCCGCTGTACAATATTCAATGTAAAAGAAGCGTCAGGCACACTAATGGAGCTGTCTGAATGACTTCTTCACATGTGATATTTCAGAACAGAAAATACTACTCAGCCAACATTAACATGGGTGTCTCTGATTCCAAAATCTCAGTGAACATGTAATTCTGCAGACAGGCTTTCAGCAGTGTCATATGAGCAAGAGACACGGTCGCATCAATCCAGTGAGATCACCAACATGAACGCCGCCAGAAATTACTGGAGAAATTACTAACTACTAACAGGAAACACATGGAGACACTAACAGCAAGCAAGACAATGCTGACAGCGCGAGTTAAGAAAGTTTAATCAAAAAGATCTTAAAGCAAAGACAAGTGGAAATTCTGTAGCAAGTAACTCACCTCCTGACTCCCCAAAGCCTGTCCACCATCTACAAGGCTCAAGTCAAGAGTGTGTTGGAATACCCTCCACTTGCCCGGATGAGTGCAGCTCCAATAACTCAAGAAGCTCGACAACATCCAGGACAAAGCAGCCTGCTTGATTGGCACCCCACCCACCACCTTAAACGTTCACTCCCTCCACAATTAACGCAAAGTGTGCACCATCTACAAGATGCAAGATGGCAATTCACAAAGGCTCCTTGGACAGTACCTTCCAAACATGCGACCTCTACCACTAGAAGGGCAAGTCAGCAGATGCACAGGAACACCACCACCTGCAAATTCCCCTCCCAAGCTACACAGAAATGAAACCAAGCATCTCTGTATTTTCTCTTCAGATGAACTCAGTAGATCCTCTAACATATATGTTTCGAAAATAGTGTGCTTGTCAAGGATTTCCTCAGTCACAGGGCACAGATCTCACTCATTAAGCTCAATATGTGTACTGATCCAACATACACGGTTCAGTCACCTCCCTCATTAAATTTCATTATTTAGAATTCCTAGAGCTCAGGCCACTGATAAACACATTTGCACAGTTAGCAGCTGTAACTTGGAACTATATCACCATTCCTTCACTATTGCTGGGTCAAAATCCTGTAATTCTCTTCCTAAGAACACCACATGGGCTGTAAAAGTTCAAGGCAGCAGCTCACCACTACTTTCTCCAGCAATTACGGATGGGCGAAAAATGCTGGGCTAGCCAGCAATGCTAACACCTGGTAAAAGAATTTTTAAAATGGCAAAATTGAATACTAAGCGGGGTGGGGAAATCAAAATTCAGTGACAATGGGATTAAAACTAAATTATAAGGAAAATTACTTTTATGTACACTGCCCAGTTTAATCAAAATGTTTCTAAACTTACTTTCAGTCTTTTCCAAACTGAGCTCTACTTTGTTCATTCTAAAAAAAAAATATGGAAAACTGGAGCATGGGCCCAGGGGTAATGAAGAGGTTATGGAGCAGTAACTTACGATTAAACAGTGTTCAAGCAATACTGATCTGGCTAGTCACCCCAATAAATACAGATTTTTCAAAAACTAAAATTTCTTCAGTGGTAAAAATAAGTTTGGAAGCATTGAGCTCCATCCCAAAATTGCCAGAGACACCAAACTGAATGTGTGACATATAGGGCACCTTAAGAGGCCATTACTCAACATCACTGAGCCGATGCACAATGACAATGACGAGTAATCCATAGGTTCAAATCCCACCATGGCAGCTGGTGGAATGTGAATTAAATTAATAAACCTGGAATAAATCAGTCTCAGTAATGATAATCATGACAACTATCGAGTGTTGTAAAAATCCATCTGGTTTACTAATGTTCTTTTAGGGAAGGAAATCTGCCATCCTTACCTGGCCTGGCCTGCATGAACTCCAGGCCCACAGCAATGTGGTTGACTCTTAAATGCCCTCTGAAATGGCCTAGCAAGCCACTCAGTTCAAGGGCCATTGGGGGTGGGCAGCAAATGTTGGCCTTGCCAGTGACGCCCACATCTCGTGAAAGAATGCATAAAAGAACTAGTAGAGGCAATGAGCTTCAATGGACCAAAGGATTTTTCTTCTCATCCTTGCTTTCCTTTGCATTTTTCTTCCAAGTAGAATAAACTTCCTCCTGTACATGAATTCTTATTCTTTGTGCTTATGTGGGTGAGGGATATCAGTGCTGGGGAATGATACGTTTCCTATTTCAGCCTCCATCTCCCCAAATAGGCCAGCCTCCAACTGCACTCCATTAATATCGTTGGCTCCACCACCTGGTGAATGATTCCACATTTCTAAAATCACTTTT
This sequence comes from Carcharodon carcharias, assembly GCF_017639515.1. Classification (NCBI taxonomy): domain Eukaryota; kingdom Metazoa; phylum Chordata; class Chondrichthyes; order Lamniformes; family Lamnidae; genus Carcharodon; species Carcharodon carcharias. Next base: position 40,879,179 of record NC_054470.1, read on the forward strand.
AGACTTACCTTTAAAAACAGTAACGGCAGATCATAGAACTGGCAAAGTCCAAAACAATAGGTCAATGTCTAACTACGTTCACCCACCCCATCCCACCAAAAGAAATACACACCCAATTTTCTTACAGTAAGATTAAGGGAAAATTAAAAGTATGAAGATAAAAGGCAACAAGAACAATGTTCAAAACCTAATACTGGTATATTACTGTCAAAAAGCACACCCAGATGATTGAAGAATTTTACCTTTTTAAAATGAATCACAATAGCTCCATAACAGAATGACTGCAGTTTTACAGAAATCTTTATAGAAGTTAACTTTTTTCCAGCATTATATAAAAATCTGGGTGCTATAGAACTCAAAACAATATTGCATGGTTCACTTTTAGTAAATCTGAAAATGTGAATCTTACCTCCATATTTCCACACCACCCTTGGAATAACAGGGTCAGACCATGCAGCCTGAAGTAGATGGAGAATCATGTACAACATTACAGGTGTCATATTCAATCTTCTCATCATGTGGAAGCTGTAGATTTGTCAAAAGATGGAAATATCCAGAAACCCAGAATCAAATGTAATTAATTATTCAGGCATCACGAACATCAAGTAAAGGACAATCCAAATGGGTGAAAATCAACGTAACATGTTACATGAGCTGGTCACTTGAAGAACTGATGATATATTTGCATGTTCTGCATACCTTCCAAAAGATCTGGTGAAGTGCAGTTCCAAGATGCAGGTCTGTGTGGTTGGGGGTAGGGGGAAAGAAGAGATTGGGTGAGAAAAAAAAGAGAATCTAAGTTGCCAGTAAGATTTAAGAAAGTAATTCATAAAATGCTGTAATTAAAACATACCATCAAACTGTTTTCCACAGTTATTAGTATTTTTATGAAACTAACTCAATTAACTCCTTCCTTTTCTCACCAATCCTCATCCTTCCTCTCAAATACATTTTCTTCCCGCTGGGATACCATTCCTCAGCCAACAGTTGCATTCTGGTATCTTGCCCAACTGGTCATTATTCATGTGGGCCTGGACTTCAAGAATGTTGACTGCAGGAGTGCAACATCACAGCCATGCCCAATCTCACCTTCCCCTGATGTTTGAGTGTGTCACTGGATACTGATCAACATCAGAATCCTGCTTGCCTTCTCTAAACCAGAAATGTATAGGACAATTGTTGCCACGCTATAGGCACCCTGAGATTAGCTAATTGTAATAATTATGGTTTTATTTAGAGCATAATGTACCTTTAAGAAAAATACTTGTAGGCAAGATCACATAATCTGTAGTAACCAATAGGACAATAGTGTGAGCTGCCTCAAGAGTCAGTGTAGAGATGGAGTTGCAGTCCAAAGCATACGGGTAGTTGCTGCTGAGTATATTGTAAATAAACTTAAGGTTTCTCCCAAGAAGTGTCTGCAGATCAACTCTATCATTAATAGTGCAACTTGGCCGCCCTACAACACTAACTCAGCACACCAGAGAAGTAGGCTTTGGACTTCCTTGGTTAAATTTGCTGGGTTATCACTATGAGAATTTCTTATAAAGCTTTCCAGTTGACCGTGGAATATTTTGACAATGGTAACCAACTTAAAAGGTAAATAATAATTGTGATACAATCATTGCTTTTGCAGTGCACATTTAGCTCCTTAAGAACACGACTGGGTATCTGCACACTAGTGTCAGTACAGAAGTGGTTAAACCTAAGTGAGCATTGTGAAGTTAACCTTTAGTTTACTGGATTCACAAGTAGTCACTTCTCAAAGCACATGGTCTTTTTTAACCTAAATCAAAAATTGGCTCCTAATGTCACTGTCTGAACCATATAAGCTAGAAAGGTCCTAAGTTCCATTTAAAGAGAGAAAAAAATGATAGGGCCAATAAAACATAAAATCAAAGGGTAGGCAATTGGGATTCAGATGTCTTAAATGGTCTTGAAATTTCCAAACTGGATTGTAGCCTTCTAATCACGCCAGAAATCCAGTACTTTATATAAATAAAAAATTGTCAAAAACACATGCAGTTTTCAGGCATTAACCAATACTTTAAAAATTAATCTTTCTAACCCTGCATTGTGGCATTATCTGTGTTATTCCCCCTAAGAAAAGAAATGAACAGGAACCAGTAACCAAAACCCAAAGTGCCAATTGTGGCTCAAGTAGAGCTTCAACCTGGACAACAGACAATGCTGCAGCCCAAAGTGATAGTTAAATGACTCCATGCAATTTTAATTAACTACAAGTCAACGTTTTAAAACAACTGAATCAGAGGCACTCAATGGCTGCTTGATTTTGCTTTCAAACTTTGTGAAAGGTTACATTTAACCATGTATCCAAATAAATATTTTTTTCTACTTTTAATAAGATCTTCTAATCGTGAACAGGAGGTACTGATCCTCTGATCAATTGAAAGGAATCTGTTAAAGAAACAGCCTACTGCTGCCACCTCACACTCATCATATAGCAAGTCAGTCAGATATTAACACATTATCCCACTTTTGCAGATATCATTTATTAGACTGTACAATATGCTTTTTAATTTCAACTTATCCCCACCAAACCCAATCTGCTCTTCAATTTCCGTCAAGTGACACAATTATTAATGACTTGGATGAGGGAAGTGAATGTACTATCGCCAAGTTTGCGGATGACACAAAAATAGGTGGGAAGGCAAGGAGTAAGGATGACAGATTAAGTGAGTGGGCAATAACTTGGCAGATGGAATATAATGCGGGAAAATGTGAGGTTATGCACTTTGATAGGAAAAATAAAGGAGTTGAATGTTATTTAAATGGAGAAAGACTGCAGAAACACACAGAGCAGTCAGAGGGATTTGGGGGTCCTCATGCATGAATCACAAAAAGCTAGCATTCAAGTTCAGCAAGTAATAGGGAAGGCAAATGGAATGTTGGTCTTTATTTCAAAGGGAATGGAGTGTAAAAATAGGGAAGCTTGTTAAAACTATACAAGGCACTAGTTAGACCACACCAAGAATACTGTGAACAGTTTTGGTCTCTTTACCTAAGGAAAGATATACTGGCATTGGAGGCAGTCCAGAGAAGGTTCATTAGATTGATCCCTGGTATGGAGGGATTTTCTTATGAGGAGAGGTTGAGTAGGTTGGGCCTGTACTCAGAGTTTAGAAGAATGAGAGATGACCTTAGTGAAACATTCAAGATTCTTATGGGGCTTGACAGGGTAGATGCTGAGAGGTTGTTTCCCCTTGTGGGAGAGTCTAGGATCAGAGTGCTTAATCTCAGAGTAAGGGGTCGCCCATTTGAAACAGAGATGAGGAGGAATTTCTTCTCTCAGAGGATAGTTAAATCTGTGTAATTCTTTACCACAGAGGGCTGTAGGGGCTAGGTTGTTAAGTATATTCAAGGCTGAGATAGGCAGATTTTTAATCAGAAAGGGAATCAAGGGTTATGGGGAAAAGACAGGAAAGTGGAGTTGAGGATTATCAGATCAGCCATGATCTCATTGAATGGTGGAGCAGACTCGATGGGCCAAATGGCCTACTTCTGCTCCCACGTCTTATGTTATTACAGACAATACTATTTATTTAAAGCAATAGATGTCTATTTATTGATAAAAAAATCTACCTATAATGGAAAACTATTATAAGCCTTTTGCCTTCTTTTTAGGACTGCCTGTAATATTCCCTTTTGTCTGACTGCACTTGTGAAGCACGGTTGCATGTTTTTCTCTATTAAAGGCATTCTATGAGTGGTAACTGTTCTTACTGCCTTATTATTGCCGTCCACAAACCTCACCTTACACCTGTACTTGAAAAGGCAATTTGCAAATTTTGGTTATTTAAAGAATGACAGTGATAGCATCGGTAGAATGGAAGGCAGCTCTCTAAGCAATTTAAATGGATTACTACTGTGACAAATCTTGCTGCAACATTAGAAAGTTGTGCAAAATATCTTTTGAAAATGAAACAAGGTTAAAGTCATTCAAGAATTGCTCTAAATGCCCAGTATCCAATTGCTTTTTATCGTAACCTTATTCGAATTTTGCTTTTTGTGTTTGTCCACAGTACCAGAGTACCGTATGAAAGCAATTCATAAAGAGGCATTGAGACAAGAGATGCAAACAAACCTAAAATCTTAAGGCATGGTAAGCAAAAATGGATTTGCACAGCGGTGGAAAAAGTTTGGATTGAAAAAGATAATTTGCATTGTAACTAAATCAAAAAATGATGAACATATTACAGTTTAAGCACAATAGGAGAGTTAAAGAACTAGAGCAAAGGATGAACAGAGAGATCTTATCTGACCCAATAATTCTCATTTATAAACAATTTTACAAGTTTCAAGTAGCAGCAAAACAAATGCAGAAACTAAATAATTAATCTAGCAGTGACTCAGAACAAAGTAACAAAGTTATGATACCCAACTCATACAATGAGTAGCTCCAAAATGTATGCCTTTCGTAACTCTTGGAACCAGCTTCTACTAATACCGTCGGCCCAGTGGCGTGTTTCTCCAAAACGGCACAGGAAATGTCTTTAACACTACTTAGAAATGTGTCCTGTAAACTGTAGGCGGCGTGTTAGATATTTGATGTTGGCATAAAGGCTTATTGAAACAAAACAGAGAAAAAAAAAACTGTTAGATTGTTCTTTATTAGGGGGCTAAATCTTAGAAATTCAGGGTCGATTTTCCAGACTGTTGGATTACAGTGAAAAGGGTTAAATAACCTGCATCGCTCCACTGCAATTGCCTTAAAGCTCAAACTGATATATGAACATCAGATAATCTCTTTTTTTTTACCCAGTCACCTAAAAGTGCAAGAACGCTGTAGCAAATCTGGTAAAGGAAACAGGTTACGAAACTCAAGAAACAAGAGCTTGTTGCAGTTATGCAAGATCACAGACTTAACAGAAAAAAGCAGAAAAGGAAAATTACATCTCAAAAAAATCCAGCTCTCCAAATCCTACTTCAATGCATAGTTAATGACCAATATTCCCCAAATGTATAAAAAGGCCGAGTTTAAATTTCTACTCCAGTTACACACATGGTAATTATTCCTTGGCACTTCTCTTTGATAAATAAAAACATGCTGCCTTCATTAAACAACCTGTAAAGTGACACCACCACCACCAGGTACACAATGCCCCAAAAGTGAATGCAACAAGATTGCGAGTGTTTTGCATGGAACTGCATTTAAATAGGCTTTTTAACAAAATGAAATGTCTCAAGGCAATTCACAGGAGCACTATCAAACAAAATTCAACACTGAGCCACAGAAATATCAGGGCAGATGACCAAATGTTTAGTCAAAGTAGGAGGTTTTAACAAGCGTCTTAAAGGAGGAGCGAGATAGAGAGGTGCAAAGGTTTAGGGTGAGAAGTCCAGAGCTTTGGGTCTTGGCGCTGAAGGCAGAGCCACCGATGCTGCAGTGATGAAAATAGGGGATGCAAAAGATGCTAGAATTGAAATAGTGCATATATCTTGGAGGACTGTAAGAGGAGATTATAGAGATAGGGAGAGATAAGGTCACAGAGGGGTTTAAAAACAAAGATGAAAAATTTAAAATTGAGGCACTGCAGGACTGGAAGCCAATGTAAATTAGCAAGTGCAGGGGTGATGGGTGAATGTGACTTGGTGCGAGTCATGTTACGGGCAGCAGAGTTTTAAATGAGCTCAAGTTTATTGACAAGTGGAAGATGGAAGACCAGTTGGACGTACATTGGAAGAGTCATGTTTAGTTGTCATGGATGATCTAAGGCAATGACAAAGTCAAGTGCTGCTCCAGAGATGGAAGTAAGCGGCCTTGGCGATTAGGCAGATATGTGGTCAGAAGCTCATCTTGGGGTCAAATTCAACACCAATCTGATTCAGCCTCAGACTGTTGCCAAGGAGAGGGATGGGGGTCACTGTTTAGGGAATGGAGAGAATGGTTTCAGTTTTTGCAATATTTAGTTGGTGAAAATTTCCACTCATCCAATGCTGGATATCAACAAGCAGCATGACAAATCAGAGAGGGTGGAGGGGTTGAATGAAGTTCTGGTGAGATGAAGCTGGATGTCATCATCATGCATATTGAAACTGGTGTGTTTCAGATGAGGTTGTAGAGGGGAAGCGCACAGGCAAGAAATAGGACAGGGCCAAGGATAGATCCTAGGGTTACACTAGTGGTGTGTGGGAGCAGGAAAAAGAACCATTGCAAGTGATTCCCTGGCTATATGACTCGATAGATAAGAATAGAACCAAGAGAGGGTGGCAGAGCGACGTTAGAGGAAGGTACTGCCGTGGTCAACCATATCAAAGTCTACAGTCAGGCTAAGAAGGATAAGGAGGAATTATTTACCTGGTCGCAGTCACACTGGATGTCATTTATGCCTTTGAAAATGGTCTTTTCAGTACTTTGGCAGACAGAAATCTGATTGAGGTATTCAAGCATGAGGTTACAGAAAAGATGGATGGTTTTGAGAAACAGCTACTGGCTCAAAGAAAGGAAGGTCGAGTTTGGTGGTAGTTTGCAAGAGGGATCAAGGGTGCTTTTTTTTGAGAGGGGTGCTGACAACAGTGTTGAAGGAGAAAGGGACAGAAGCTGAGGAAAGGGAGACTTTAATAATATCCAGCTAAAATGGGGGCCAAGGAGGCAAGATCAGTGATCACAGTTTAGTGGGAATAGGGTCAAGAAAGCAAGAAGTGGCTCTTATGAACAAGATGCGATCAAAGGGGGCATGTTGAGAGAAGGGAGAGAAAAGAAAAAACATGAGTGTTTGCAGCCAGGGTAAGGGAACCTTAGGGATAATTTGGCCTAGTGGGTGAGAGAAAGGGAGGAACTCAGAAGAGCTGGCTGAATGGATGGTCTCAATCTTAGCAGCAAAGTAGTACATGCTTTAATCACAACTCACAAAGTACTTGAAAATAGTGATGTCTGGATCTTTTCAACAGCATGAGATGATTCAAAAATATCAAATGACACAACTTCCCCAAACTACATAATAATAAAAACAAAAAACTGCGGATGCTGGAAATCCAAAACAAAAACAGAATTACCTGGAAAAACTCAGGTGTGGCAGCATCGGCAGAGAAAAAAAGAGTTGACGTTTCGAGTCTTCATGACCCTTCCACAGAACTGAGCGAATGTAAGGAGAGGTGAAATATAAGCTGGTTTAAGGTGTGTGTGTGTGTGTGTGTGTGTGTGTGTGTGTGTGTGTGTGTGTGTGTGTGTGTGTGTGTGTGTGTGTGTGTGTGTGGGGGGGGGGGGCGGCGTGGGGGGGGTGGTGTGGTTGTAGGGACAAGCAAGCAGTGATAGGAGCAGATAATCAAAAGATGTCACAGACAAAAGAACAGCTGTTGAAGGTAGTGATATTATCTAAACGAATGTGCTAATTAAGAATGGATGGTAGGGCACTCAAGGTACGGCTCTAGTGGGGGTGGGGAGGAAAGACTAGCGGGGCATAAAAGATTTAAAAATAATGGAAATAGGTGGGAAAAGAGAAATCTATATAAATTATTGGAAAAAACAAAAGGAAGGGGGAAGAAACAGAAAGGGGGTGGGGATGGAGGAGGGAGCTCAAGACCTAAAGTTGTTGAATTCAATATTCAGTCCGGAAGGCTGTAAAGTGCCTAGTCGGAAGATGAGGTGCTGTTCCTCCAGTTTGCGTTGGGCTTCACTGGAACAATGCAGCAAGAAGCCAAGGACAGACATGTGGGCAAGAGAGCAGGGTGGAGTGTTAAAATGGCAAGCGACAGGGAGGTATGGGTCATTCTTGCAGACAGACCGCAAGTGTTCTGCAAAGCGGTTGCCCAGTTTACGTTTGGTCTCTCCAACGTAGAGGAGACCACATTTGGAGCAACGAATGCAGTAGACTAAGTTGGGGGAAATGCAAGTGAAATGCTGCTTCACTTGAAAGGAGTGTTTGGGCCCTTGGACGGTGAGGAGAGAGGAAGTGAAGGGGCAGGTGTTGCATCTTTTGCGTGGGCATGGGGAGGTGCCATAGGTGGGGGCTGAGGAGTAGGGGGTGATGGAGGAGTGGACCAGGGTGTCCCGGAGGGAGCGATCTCTATGGAATGCCGCCGGGGGGTGGTGAAGGGAAGATGTGTTTGGTGATGGCATCATGCTGGAATTGGCGGAAATGGCGGAGGATGATCCTTTGAATGTGGAGGCTGGTGGGGTGATAAGTGAGGACAAGGGGGACCCTATCATGTTTCTGGGAGGGAGGAGAAGGCGTGAGGGCAGATGCTCAGGAGATGGGCTGGACACGGTTGAGGGCCCTATCAACGACTGTGGGTGGAAAACCACGGTTAAGGAAGAAGGAGGACATGTCAGAGGAACTGTTTTTGAAGGTAGCATCAGGCGAAGGAACTGAGAGAATGGGATGGAGTCCTTACAGGAAGCAGGGTGTGAGTGGTTAGGGGCAGTCTCTAATAAGGTGCTTTCACCCACCTTGAAAGCAAAGCAATATAATGTTCACACCAATCCCAGGTCTGGTATAGTCTCAACTATATTTCTATCTCTCTCACCACTCTGTTCAAGGCCTAACCACTGCATGGAATCACAATGCCCAAAGTCACATGGAAAATCTGATGCAACCGTGACTTTGGTGCTCTGTATTTCATCAACCCCTCCGTTGCCTTCAATATTGTTGACTTTTTGATCAATCTCCAATGTACTTTGGTTACACTGCTCTCTCCTAGTTCCATTTTTATCTTTCCAACCACAGACATTACATTGCCCAGGATGTTTTTTTCCATCTCTGCCAAAAGAATCATCACTGATATACCACCATCAATTTAGCCATGGGCCACCCTCTTCTTCATTTGCATGCCAGGGATTGATGAGAAGAGAATTTGTGAAAGCCAGATTGGAAAGTCTCAAATAAGGAGTGATGGGAGAAATAGGAGCATAGTTGTAAGACATTGCTGTCAGGGATGAGCTGAAGTAGGAGACTCTGGGGCCTTTCTTTTCTTTCCAAATAAAAGGACACTTAAAATTCTGGAAATGTTAAAAAACAGAAATTTCTGGAGACGCACAGCAGACCAGTCAGCACCTCCAGGAGTGCAAACGTGTTGATGGTGGTAGGAATGGGCATTTATTGTCTCAGATGATTTTGCTACAGGAATTTGTAGCATTGTTTAATAAATTAAGATTAAATGCAATAGTAGCAAAATGGAAATTATGAAAAATGTAAGCACAGGGCCAGCTTCGACAAGTAAAGTGATGGCCACCACATTTACATTTCTCCCCTTTCCAATGATCCAAAGGCTGGGATTCTCTTCAATTGTTTTCCCAACATCAATGCCTGATAGAACAAAAATTTCATCCAGTTTAAATATTGGCTTCTACATCTACTGACATCTGGCCTCAATTCCATTAACTTCTTGGTTACCACCTCAAGCTGATTCAAGAAAGTGTTTCAGAAAGTTGACTTACTGCTGGACACTGAGCTTAGCTTCCTTTCCCACCATGTTCTTTTATCTCATTCCTCCTTCATTGCCACCAAGTTCAAGCATATTCTTTCATCATCTCAATGTTTACCTTCTATTTTTCAACCCTACACAAGTTGCAATGTGGAACATTGAATCCCAGGTTCAATTAACATGCAAGCACTGTGAACCACTCCTCTAAAGCTCCTGTGCCACCTCACCACATCCCCCCCACACCAACCCCACAACAATGGTCCATCTAAGAGATACCAAAATTCACACTTGTCGTTTTTAAATTCTTCCACAGCCTTATGCCACCTTCCCTTAATGATATTTTCTGGCCTTACACACACTTTGCTCATTTAACACTGGATCATTCCTTGTCCCCTATTCCACTACTGACAGCCACTCATTTAACCACTACCTCCTATTCTCTGGCACTCCTTGGCCATCTCCCTCTGCATTGCTTGCTTCCACCCAGCTTTCAAAAACCTCCTCACAACTCTAACTTTGACAATGCATCTACTTAATAATCCTTGGTACAAAGTAAAATGAGATGTCTCCTTTCAAACAGAGGTGCAATAGAACTAAGTTGTTTTGTTGTTGCTACAACAAACTCTTTACTTCAACAAAATGTAAGGAAGACAGTGTGTAGGATTGCATTTGGAGCTTAAACAGAACAAGAACGAAAGTTCAGGGAAGCAGCAGCAATAAAATAAAGAATATGATAAAGAATGCAACCAAGAGAGACTGAAGGCTAGTGACAAGAGAGGGGATCAACTACCAGATTTTCGTTCATCTTTCCTTCAGTACAGAAGTTTTGGGAGAAATGGCCCAGTACTGCGGCAGTATTTAAATCTGGTCAGACTTGATAAAAGGATTAGGAGTTACTGAGAGGAAGTGTTCAGAATAAAAGAACACGTTTCCTAGGGAAAGGTTCAGCAATAGAAGAAATCGCTAGTACTCTATTTGAGGTCAAAAGTGATCATGAAGCCTAATTTACCCATATTTGCCCTAGTGACTACTGATTTTGTCGCAACTTATCATCCCCATCACCAAGGTTAACCTGACTGACCTGTAGTTGCTAGGCTTATCCTTGCACCCTTTTTAAAACAAGGATGTAACATCTGCAATTCTCCAGTCCACTGGCATCACCCCTGAGTCTAAGGAAGCTTGCACTCTGTACTAGGTTGATTATGTTACAATGAAGGGGACATTATCACCCTGCAGTAAGAGCTTCTACTGCGATGCACTTTAACCAAGTATAACAAGCTTTATATCACTTAGCATTCGCATTGATCTAAAAGAGTCTAGTTACATCTCTTAATTCATACTTTGTAATTGTCTGCAGTATCAAAGAGAAACTCTACTCTGAAAATATCAGAATTATGAAACTAAAATGCTGGAAATAGCAGGTCAATGTGGGAAATGTCACAAACCTACACTGCTTGTATTCAAAATCCAAAAACTTGAGTAGGAGCTGGAGACAACTTAAGGGTGAAATTACCACATTTCTGGATATTGAGAGAAACAAAAAGAGTTAGAAGTAGCCAGCAGTGATTTCAAAAATGGATGATTGTGTTTGACAAAGCTCTCAGAACTCTTTGAAAGGATAAATGACTTTAAAATTGGATTTCTTTTGTTACAAAGTAGATAACAGTTAGAACAGTTTAAAATTGTGAGAGGATGGGCGCAGACCATTTCCAGTAGTTAAGTGGTCGAGAATGATATAAAATTAAACATAAGGGATTTAGGACAGAGTAAGAGAAGCGTCTTTACACAGATAACTAAGATACTATGACATTTACTTCCAGGTTTAGTGTTTGAGGCAGCAATCGTCAACATTAAAGACTGAATTTGATAGAGGGCTGAAGGAAAATGCTTTCAGGGAATAGGGTGGTTAAATATGATTAGAACTATTTGTTCAAAAGGAGTATAAACACCATCAAAGACTGATTGGGCCTGTTTCCATGTTGAGGCATTTATAATGTGTATAAAGAAAAGACAGGTAAACATTTCAAATGTGATACCAGGAATGTCATCCTGCCTTTTCCCCTTAATAGATGCTGACTGATCTAAGCAATATAATATTTTTAATTTTTGTCACCAGGCAAGATCTTTTTAAATGGTGAGGTGAAGTGTAACTGTAGTTATATAGAAATTATGAAAATGCGGAAAGGGCCTTGCTATAAGGCCATCTGTGTTGAAAGATTATGTAATCTCAGTGGTAAATAAAACTTGACCCTGCATTTAGTCCCAAATGAAATTATTCAACAGGTTTTATCGCATCCCAGTTCCAAGTCACTGCAAATCAAAGCTAATGCCCAACACATCAGATCATCTACCTGCTTCCTCAGTGTGTTAGGCATTTGTTGTTATGTAATTTTTTTTTTGAAACATTAAACATTCAATCATTGGAAAAACACTTATGCAGTTGAATGACAGGTTACTAAAGCTCTGTAAAAAATAAAGTCATCACAGGCTGTCCTGAATCAAACACTGCAAGGAATAAACTAACTGAAAACGTGGCAAAGGGAGCACAGATGCGCTAGGACTGCGTTTTTAAAATTCTGTTTTTAATTTTAGTGCCATCTCATTTCAGAAGAATTTGAATTGCAACATGAATCCTCACTGATTCTGCAACATTGAAGTGTAATTGGAGGTGATAGGATAAACTAGGTGTAAAAAATGAGAAGCAGTCTCCTACATTTCCTCATATGATACATTGCATTCCCATGCACAAATCCACCACCAAAAATATCCTAAATTGTGCAGATGCACATTTTTGCAGGCTAATGGCTTATAACAGTGCATTTTCTGAGCAACCGTACTACAGTAGAGTCTTAAATTTCAGCAGACATTGGATTGTAAAATGTTTCACGAAGCCAAAATCCTACAGAAGGCATATTTAACAGTTATAAAGTAGGTTAGTCTTTCAAATGTTATCCTGCCCAAAACCCAGGACATAGGTGCAATAGAATACCTACCCGAGAACTGCATCTTTTAATTGGTTAAATTAATTAATTAATCAATTAATTGGTTAATTGGTTAAGCTTTGTGCAAACAAAATGCAAATTTATATCTTTAGTATCAATGATGTTGTATTTGCATAATAGTAGCTACAAATTAAAGGTCAAATTAGTTAGTTGATCTAACTTTGCATTATAAAAGATTTGCAAACCTGCAAATTTAGCTTCTTCAGAAGCTTAATATTAATAATGGATTTACCAGTTTTAACAAATTGGAAGTAGAACTGAAAGCTATAAAAATTCTAACAATCTTCCCATAAAACACTGAGAAACTTAATAGTATCCACTTTTGAGTGCCTCACCTGCAGACTGTTAACAGCCCGCTCAAATACGGGGGTCCAAGGAGTACAGGATTTTAGAGTGTGGAGTACCAGCCTTTTCTTTGCTTTCTGCTGTTAGATGTTGGATTTTCTAGCAGCAATCAGCACCAATGTTAAAAACAAAAAAACTGCGGATGCTGGAAATCCAAAACAAAAACAGAATTACCTGGAAAAACTCAGCAGGTCTGGCAGCATCGGCGGAGAAGAAAAGAGTTGACGTTTCGAGTCCTCATGACCCTTCAACTAGAACCAATGTTGGCTGCCTCAGGAACAAGCCAAAGTTGCAAGAGGGAGCAGAAGCAGGCATTGGGCCCCTTATTTGTACATGTTAACGACCTAACACCAGATTCTGGCGTGGGTAAAGGATGCTAATATTGTGCTCATGCAGTATGGACTGCATATTGAACACAAAACAGCAACCATAGTGTCTTAATGCCCCAAAACTTTGGCATTAAGACAAATGGTTTTATTAGGGCAAGAAAAAAAAAGACTGCAACAGCCCACATGAATGTGAAGGTCCAGAACATTCAATATTACAGGAACAACTTTTCCAAGCACTAAAATGAAAACAAGAAAAATAAACTATTAAATGTTTCTATCCAAAATCTTTATAAATCCAACCAATATTTGGCTAATTTTACTGAAACATGTATTCCACAAGCTTTGTCATGCAATTTTCCCCAACTGAATATTCTATGTAGCCATTAATACATGGTGGCCTAAATCCTCTGGCCTCTGCATTGTTGGAGCCCGGATGCACATCAGGAAGTCCTGATGTGTTGACCTCCATGGGAATTGCCCAGAAAGTTTCAACTTCCAATGGGCAGCCCTCTTGCTCCCTGCAACCCACTGGAAATGTTTCCGGCTCCAAGTTAGAGTTGGAGGCTTCTGGTAGTTTCGATTTACTTACCTGGATAGTTACCCAGGAAATGTTAGAGAGGAAAAAAAAAACTAGTCTAACTCTTGGATAACTATACAACTGACCCCAAATCACTCACATTAAACCCATCCCCTTGACACCCCCAACCAACCTCCAAGCTGACTACTATCCCTCTGACTGCCCCCACATCCGACTACCCTTCCTGACTCCACTTGCCCTGACACAACTACCAACCGACCCACCTACAAACTCACCCATCGTTCCTCCCGACTCACCTGCCACCCCACCCACTTACCTCATCCACCCTGCACACCCAGCCACCCTATCCAAGCACTCATTCGTCCATTCACCAACATTCAGACTGGATCTTCAAACTTAACAAATGGCAGCTAGTAGCATAAAAGGGGATGTTTTCCATCTCCCCCTGACTGCTCTGCTGTGACGGTGTTCTTGGAGGGACGCTGCGCTCTGCATATTTCTGGTAAAGCCAGGTTCAGAAGACCAGGCACGAAACGTGGAGCAGCATCAAGGTTGAGGAGCATTCAAGCAGAGTGGCAATCAGACAACAATAGCCATTCCTTGGAAGATCCAGGCCATTAAGTTTAGTAGGGGACCTCACTGCTCTACCCAACTATCTTTCACTGTGAAACAGTAAAACAAACTGTAATTATGTACGCTACATATTTGCACATTGCAGTAGCCAAGTGCTTAATCCAGCATGCAACACAATTTACTCTAGACTATTCTTCAACAAGGCATCCATTAAACCCAGCAGTACCATCTGTATACTAATTACTGCACTCCACACCAGTCCCTTTGACTTATGTGCATTCCAGTAATGTTACTGCAACAATCAAATTGTCTTGACAGTACACATAGTTCCCATATGGCATCTCCTCTACCTTTCAGAACCAATTATTTCAAATATAGAAGTTACACAGTTCTACAGTGAGATCCAGAATGTCTTCAAAATGGTCTCAGCAATGCAATGAAGAATAAAACAAACAACTTTAAATTGCTTAGCTGAAAAATCACTACAAATCACTGCAAAAATATTACATTGTGCTACACAAAATTTACCACATAGACACCAAAAGATTCATTGTTTTCATTATTTGGGGACAGAATCCTCTCCAGAATGGGCAGTAGACTATCTCCTGGCTAATGTACCAAGACAGAAATTGCAAACTGACTAGAATGTATGAATTTGTTATTTCAAAGCCAGGAAGAATGATATAAATAATGTTACAAAAATCTGGTTCATAATTCATATGTTTTGAAATATAAAACTTTTGGTTTCAGGAATATAACTTTTATGTTGGAAGTTGAAGTATGAAATGTAAGATAAATGAGCACCTGATTGAGAAACTGGTAATAATTCTGATGTAAATGCGATTCAAATAAGCCTGAGTTTGCTACATTTAAAAGGCAACCAGTGATTGTTTATCTTACAAGGTCAGAACTGATGGTGAAAAAAAACCGTAAACAATGGGTGACCCATTTCTGGACCTCATTGGATCCAGGAAGTCTAGAGAAATAGAAGCAAAACTCAATGAGCAGTATTAAATATTCAGGTGGGTTACAAAATCAAAGAGTAGCATTGAAGGTAAAATAATTTATTTGCATTTCTGTTTGAAGCATCCCAAAGCATACCACATTGCCAGGGGCCTTGGTTAGAAGATTATTTTGTTTAATTTGTGTGTATTTGCTTACAGAAGAAAGCTGTCCAGTTTGGCAACAGACAGAGGCACTTGCAGATTTGGTCTCATGTAGGCTGCAACTCATCGAGTTCAGAGAGCCAATGGAAATGAACAGATAGTGAAGAGGATTGTCAAAGGATATAATGGGATATAGATCGGTTGGAGACTTGGGCAGAGAAATGGCAGATGGAGTTTAATCCAGACAAATGTGAGGTAATGCATTTTGGAAGGTCTAATACAGGCAGGAATTATACAGTAAATGGCAGAACCCTTAAGTGCATCGACGGGCAGAGGGATCTGGGTGTACAGGTCCACAGGTCACTGAAAGTGGCAACGCAGGTGGATAAGGTAGTCAGGAAGGCATATGGCATGCTTGCTTTCGTTGGCAGTGGTATTGAGTGTAAAAGCTGGGAAGTCATGCTGCAGCTGTATAGAACCTTGGTTAGGCCACACTTGGAATATTCCGTGCAATTCTGGTACCACATTACTAGAAGATATGGAGGTGTTGGAGAGGATGCAGAGGAGGTTTACCAGGATGCTGCCTTGTCTGGAGGTTATTAGTTATGAGGAGAGGTTGGAGAAACTCGGATTGTTCTCACTAGAGCGACGGAGATTGAGGGGCGACTTGATGGAAGTTTACAAAATTATGAGTGGCATGGATAGATAGTAGATAGTCAGAAGCTTTTTCCCAGGGTGGAAGAGTCATAGGGGACATAGATTTAAGGTGACAGGAGAAAACTATAAAGGAGATGTGCGGGGCAGGTTTTTTTACGCGGAGTGTAGTGATTGTCTAGAATTCGCTGCCAGAGGAGGTGGTGGAAGCAGGTACGATAGTGGTGTTTAAGAGGCAGCTTGACAAATACACGAATAGGACGGGAATAGAGGGATACAGACCCCGGAAGTGCAAAATGTTTTAGTTGACGGGCAATATGATCGGCGCAAGCTTGGAGGGCCGAAGGGCCTGTTCCTGTGCTTTTTTTCTTTGTTCTATTAGTCAGGTCTGCATTTAAGCAGAGAAAATACGAACTTCAACATCCACTGTGTGGAATGTGGATGGGGCTCATTCTCATTTGGGTTTCATGAGAGAAAAGTAGCTGGAAGATTTGATCCAACTTGCAGCTAGTGGAAAAAAATCTTCAGTAATCCTCACAAACCATTGTGGCTGAAAGCATACAGCAGAGTTTGCTTGGAAAGTTTTGGGAAGGCAGTTGTGTATCTGCCGGCAACATGAACAAGGAGCTGAGGCATTCATGGCTGTGAGATCTGTAAAGAAAAGGTGGAGGGCCAAATGGCCAAAAAGCTAATGGGAAGATCTCCGTAGAATATTACCTCAGAGAACAGCTAGAAAATTGAGGAGAAAGCAATGTGACTTTGAGGGCTGTGGCATGCCTTTGGGTTGGTCTCTAAATAACTGAATGAACTTTCAAGACTTCTGAGGGAACTACTGGGGGAAATACCAAGTAGAACTGAGTTTATAGCATGAGTCTGTATAAACTATAGTGTTAAGGTAGTGGTGCTTGCTTTTTTTAAGTCCTTCTTGTATTCAATAAAGTTTGTTTTTGTTTAAAAACTTGAAACCTTGTAGCGTAGTTCTATCAGTTAATTACTGGGTGTTTGGACTTCTTTGGAAGTTAATGGCCCTAAACAGGATCATAACATTAATGTTCGACAAACATTGGCACAAGCCATAGCTTTTATATAAAATACAGTTGAGGTAAGACAATTCCATCTTAGTTTATTTCTACTTTAACATTTTCTAACAGGATGACTGGAGCCCTGACCCACTAAAGACAGAAGAAAAAACAGAATCTTTTCATCTGTCACAGAGGAAGTAACTGGCTAATACTTGCCTGATTTCTGTTCTAAAAAGCACCATGACAACCAATTGGCGCCCCTTAGTTAATCAACCTTTCCTCTTTGCCGATCTTCCTGCCTCCTCTCCACCATGGCTTGGAGCTGGAGACACCACTCATCAAAAACTAAATTTAAAGTGATCGTGATTTTGATTTTTCATCCTCCTTAAACATTAGCAAACTACAACATGAATAAGCCCAAGTTGCAATGAAGTAAAAACTGTCACTTAAAATTCAACATAGAATCTTCATTACTTTAATTTTTCTAAAACTGAATTGAAACAGCATTTTTTATTCTATTGCTGGAGTTACCGATAACTATCAATAATTGTGGGTTCAGGTAGCTTTAAGTAGGTCACTAAATTCTAAACCAATTCTGGATGAAATACAGAAATGCAGACCATATGAGTCCAGAGGGTCACTACACTGTTTCTGGAGAACAGCTGACTGGATTACCCAGAGATTCACTGGAATTTCTCTTTGGCCAGCACATAATCTGAATCACAAGCAAAGATAAGGAAAGTCAGAAACCACTATTTGAATTACATAAGTGCCATCCAAGTGAATTGGTATTTAAGGTGAGAAACAAAGGTTCAGGTGGAAAAATGCCTAAATCTACAAGCGCAAACTTATTTAACAACCTTTTTAGACGTGGCTTAATCATGAGGGTTTCTTGGAACTTAGAAATATAGTATCTGTATACTAGACTATGCTTCTATTTTTGGCATTGTCAGAGGTCTACAAACCACTGCCTGAACAAGCAAACAGACTTGTCCACATGCTCTTTGATGTCTGATGGCAGCTGCTTGGGAGAGGTGACTGTGAATCTCTCTCAAGTGTTTCCAGCAATTTTTTTTTCAGTTCCAATCTTTTTATCCTGTACAAATTATGGAGCTGAAAAGTTTTCAACTAAAGATACCAATGAATCACATTACTACCAGTGTTTTTTGAAAACTGAAGGCTGCATTTGTACCATCTACTTTCTCAGTTCCGAACTCTTACTATTTATTTTGAGCTGATAAACCAGGTGCAATGGTGAGAAGGCAAATAGAGGAAGTAAGCGTGACATACATCATTTGCACTAAAAGTAACGTTCTGATTTTGTCCCCGTCAATGCCATCTAAATTGTCAGAGTGGATCCAGTTGTCTATTATGAACTATTGATTATTCAGTTCCAATTACATGTCCCATAGGCAGACAGATCATTTAAATTCCAACTGACTGCGCAATCTAATGCCACCTACACAATCAGGACAATGGACACCAATATTCCTGCAAGATTATCCCACATACACTTCACAAAACTACACTTGGCTATGACAACATTCGCTCTCACTAAAGCTGCTGCTGAAATAAGATGAGAAAAGTATAATAGGAACTGGAATTGAGAGATTTCAAAATTCTAGAGCTCAACTGAAAAGGCTTGGATGCATCCCAGTTTTAAACTTCCTATAGCAAAAGTAAGGACAAAGGTCCTTACTCACTCACCAAACACGAACCTTCATTTCAGGGCAAAATTTCTGTTTAGTTTGAAAAAGTGCAAATGTGCTAATGAGGACCACCTGAGCTCATCCCAATCCATCAGCAGCTCACATAAAAACTAGCAAATGGCTCCCAATGCCAGTGGTATTAACATGAGTCACTACCTTGGAGGGATTGGGGATTGGAACCAGTCAAGTTTGGGAGGAGTTCCTTTGTATTTCTAATATAATTCTGTATGTGAAAGTAGCTATGCACATTGGTTGTTTTGCACTATTACTGGTAACAGCAATCCTTTCCATAGGCCAGTTTTACAAGAAAAAGAAGATGGCTGTCACCACAGGACTGATTTTAATTCAGTCTGCTGGTCAAGAATGAGATGACAGCACTAAACATACGAGCGCATAATCGACATTGCACACACTTCACCTATTTATACTAGGGCTTCAGCAGCCTAAGTCCTTAAAAGGCTGAAGCCAATTGATAAAACAGCCCAAGGAGCACTCCTTGTGGCCAGGTTGCAGCTGGTCAGTCCTAGACAGCCCTCCAGCCCCACAACCTTCAGTCCCTCGTCACCCCTCAGGCTCAAACTGTCAGCCAGCTCAGCCTGGGAGGCAACTAAATGGCTCAGGCCTACACCTACCGCTAGACAGAACAGGTGGCCTGCTTCATTGGGTATTCTCCTCCAGTATTAAAATCAGTCCTCCTACCTCAGTTGCCCCAAATCCTCTCAATTCCTTGATTAAAGCATGTAGCTGCATTTTGAGGTGTTTAATTTGCGTTGTATTCATGCTTAACGAGATTGCATTCAAAAAGTAGTTCCATAACAAGAAGATCAGCCTGAGTTTTCCTGATAATGTTTCTACATTCAGCCACTCAGCCAGCTGCAGCAAGACAGATTTAAAGTGACTAGTAATTTCCTTATGAATTGAAATGTACATAAATCCCTATACATGGTGGTTTCATTTCAACTACTGATGGCTTCTGGGAAAATAGACGGTGCCACTGAAAAATCCTTATACAAAGTTCACAAGCATGAATCAAATCTGCATTTCTAAGAAGTGTGGCCAAGCAAGTGCCAACAGCACAAGATCACGTAAATATGTTTTGATGACAAACATGTTAGGGATGGGTACTATAAATTAAACATGATTCAACATAACTCTGTGCTTTTTCTGAACTTAATCAAATGTAGATTTTACCTCCCATCAAATAATTGCGATCAGCCTGTCCAGGCGTAAGAAATAAATTAATCTGATGCACAGAAAAAGACAGGCCAATTTAAAACTTCTGACACAACAGGTGGTGTGAAATTAAGGTAGTCTTACAAAGTTTTTGTACTAGCGGAGAAAGCAAGATTTAAAAGTTTTGTAAAAATAATGCAAGTTGCTACAGAAACTCGGGCTGCTTTTATGTCACTTTTTAAAAATCTGTTCTGTAGCTTATAGCCTAAATCACAAACACTATTTCCACTATCAGAAGTCTAGGAGACTATGAGAGCTTGGCATCACTTCTACTTGACATAAATGCAGTAACTGGGCGGGGGGGGGGGGGGGCGGTTCTGTTTGAAATGTTACAATATTGTGCTTGTAAGATCAGATTTCAATTCAAAGACAGACTAGGCTCACTCATTCAACACTGAACATAAGACAAATATCTGGGGAAAGCCAAAGATTAAAATTGTAGGCCATATATCCATTTCTTTGCTCCCATGACTAGTTTGTCCTCCATGCTGTGATTTCACCCCAACTACCTCAGGTACTCCAGGGGCTTGGCTGAAAAAATTTAAGATAGAAATTAGTATGCAAAGCAAGCCTTGTAAGTGCAGGTGCAAATTGTTCAACAACAATTTGCATGGCCTCACTGATGGCAGGACACTGGTCTTTACATTGCTAATTTCCTCTGTGGCTGGTTAAACTTTGTTTATAAAAGAACACTTAATTACACAGTTTCAGCTGTTAAACAAAGTGACAGGCATGCTTTCCACAAGCTCTTGTACCCTGGCTACTATGAAAGGCTTAAAGTCAGATACTTTCTCACTTTCAACTCCTTTTGATTACAACATGGGATTTGAGAGTCAAACATTTTCAGTTCATTAATTTTGCTTTCAGATTTTAGTTTCCTATGAGCTTTCCAGTTATTATTTCTTAGGAACATATGAACAAGAAGGAGTAGGCATTCGGCCCCTCAAGCCTGCTCTGCCATTTATTGTGGCTGATCTGATAGTAACCTTGAACCTATCACCCCCCTCCTTATCAAGAATCTATCCACCTCTGCCTTAAAAATATTCAAAGATTCTGCTTCTACCACCTTTTCAGGAAGACAGTTCCAAAGACTCTCAACCCTCAGAAAATTTCACCTCATCTCCATTTTAAATGGGCAACCCCTTACTTTTTAAAACAGTGACCCTTAGTTCTAAATTCTCCCACAAGGAAACATCCTCTCTACATCCACCCTTGTCAAGGCCTCTCAGGATCTACATGTTTCAATTAACAATGAAACATTGCGCGGCAGGAGAGGGAAGAAAAAAAATATTTATTTTTGCCAGAGAGAATTTATAGCAACACAAAAAAGTTTGAAGATCTGTCCATTTGTCAACTTTTACTGGTTAATTCATTCAAGCATTCAAATCTGAGCTAACATTGGCAATGATTGGCAGCAGCTTATTCAAACACATGTCACAACTAA
Source organism: Carcharodon carcharias (assembly GCF_017639515.1). NCBI lineage: Eukaryota > Metazoa > Chordata > Chondrichthyes > Lamniformes > Lamnidae > Carcharodon > Carcharodon carcharias. The sequence goes on from NC_054470.1 coordinate 40,900,518, forward strand.
GTTCAATCCTGTCCTCAACAAGGTTCACATACACGCAGTTTCCAAAGAGGACAATGATCAGGATCAGAAATCCGATTTTTTCAACTCTTTAACCAGAACGCTACAGCCAAATGTAGTGCCCCGAAGGGATGGCAGAACTTCCAAACAGCACCAGGCTGAATAGATGGTAGAGAGCATGGCAAGCATTAGGCTGAGTAACTAAGCATTATGCCTGATACAGTCAATATTGTTTTCAAAGATGCAAATTTTAAATGACATCACTACTCCAGTACACAGAATAGGCTGATTATTTTTATCTTTTGGTTTTAATTATAACCACATGCACAAACCCAGGTACAATGGTCACCTGCTTACCCTTACTGTCAAGAGAGACAGGGAACCATGCGCCTTCATTGGCTCGGTGCTACCCCTACATGTGATTGTACATTTACCCACTGAAATTCATAAATTTGTTACAAACACAATTTATGGCGCACATTAACAGAAGAAATCACCATGCTATTTTACAACTTCGAAGGTGCTAACTATTGAGTCAATCTTAAAGATTGCAGAAGTTGGCCATTTTTTTGGTAAACAGGACTGTGTATTAAAACTTTGAGTCAATCTTTCCATGTTCACGTTATATGCAGGTGTTCTACATACTTTACACACAATTCTGAAAGCTCCATAACGTTCATATTTATCATACTTGATAAATCAAAGCAAAATAGCTGATTTTAATACTAAGTGAATGCTAAATATGAGCTCTTGGAGGCAATCTTAATTCTGCTGTCACAAAAAAAGTTGTGCATTACATCCCCAGACTGTATTTATCATCCTTACTGCTGAACAGCTCTGTTATGTTATGGACATAAATTGTTAACACAATGAACAGCGAAATCTAGCTTTACCTTGCTCCTAGCTTTTGTTGCTAGGAAACCTTTGATCTTTCTCTCTACCTCGTCAAGGCACGTCACTGAACAATGGCATTTTTTTGAAAATACAAAGGAACATTATTAAATCTTCATGAGGTTTGAAACTGTTTAACACCTTGTTATATATCTAAAATAGCAAGAGAACACTTCTTTAGTTCAAACTTCTGTGCAAATGTTTAAGGCTATTCATTTTTCGCATTCTTTTTCTCATCCCTTTTGCTTTCTGCCCATAGTGTGGCTCAGAAGGAGTAACGAAAGACTTAATTACCAGTTCCACTATGGTACTTCAGATAATACAAGATTATACATTGAAAATTTGGAAACAAATTTCTTTTGATGGATGGAGACTCAATTACCTCACTAACCACTGTGAAAATGTCAAATTTTGACCCTGCTTTTAATAGAATAATATTTCTCACAGCAAAATTTGCAATTTGTAATGGGTACTAATACTATAAACCAAACAATTGGAGAATGGCCATCCACAAGAATGGGAGAGAAAAAAATGTCTCTCAGATTCCAAACATCCGACTAGCAAACAAAATCGCAGAAAATAAAATTTCTTTCATGAAACAGATACGCTGTTGTTTGTGGCAGTTACACACAAGAATGTTGCACTTTAACACATCATAAACAGCCATCCAGTACATAAAGATAAAAACAAAAAAACTGCAGCTGCTGGAAATCCAAAACAAAAACAAAAACAGAATTACCTGGAAAAACTCAGCAGGTCTGGCAGCATCAGCGGAGAAGAAAAGAGTTGACGTTTCGAGTCCTCATGACCCTTCGACAGAACTTGAGTTTGAGTCCAAGAAAGAGTTGAAATATAAGCTGGTTTAAGGTGTGTGTGTGGGGGGCGGAGAGAGAGAGAGAGAGAGAGGTGGAGGGGGGTGTGGTTGTAGGGACAAACAAGCAGTGATAGAAGCAGATCATCAAAAGATGTCAGCAACAATGGTACAAAAGAACACATAGGTGTTAAAGTTAAAATTGGTGATATTATCTAAACGAATGTGCTAATTAAGAATGGATGGTAGGGCACTCAAGGTATAGCTCTAGTGGGGGTGTTTTTTTTAAAAAAATAATGGAAATAGGTGGGAAAAGGAAAATCTTTATAATTTATTGGAAAAAAAAAGGAAGGGGGAAACAGAAAGGGGGTGGGGATGGGGGAGGGAGCTCACGACCTAAAGTTGTTGAATTCAATATTCAGTCCGGAAGGCTGTAAAGTGCCTAGTCGGAAGATGAGGTGTTGTTCCTCCAGTTTGCGTTGGGCTTCACTGGAACAATGCAGCAAGAAGCCAAGGACAGACATGTGGGCAAGAGAGCAGGGTGGAGTGTTAAAATGGCAAGTGACAGGGAAGTTTGGGTCATTCTTGCGGACAGACCGCAGGTGTTCTGCAAAGCGGTCGCCCAGTTTACGTTTGGTCTCTCCAATGTAGAGGAGACCACATTGGGAGCAACGAATGCAGTAGACTAAGTTGGGGGAAATGCAAGTGAAATGCTGCTTCACTTGAAAGGAGTGTTTGGGTCCTTGGACGGTGAGGAGAGAGGAAGTGAAGGGGCAGGTGTTGCATCTTTTGCGTGGGCATGGGGTGGTGCCATAGGAGGGGGTTGAGGAGTAGGGGGTGATGGAGGAGTGGACCAGGGTGTCCCGGAGGGAGCGATCCCTACGGAATGCCGATAGGGGGGTGAAGGGAAGATGTGTTTGGTGGTGGTATCATGCTGGAGTTGGCGGAAATGGCAGAGGATGATCCTTTGAATGCGGAGGCTGGTGGGGTGATAAGTGAGGACAAGGGGGACCCTATCATGTTTCTGGGAGGGAGGAGAAGGCGTGAGGGCGGATGCGCGGGAGATGGGCCGGACATGGTTGAGGGCCCTGTCAACGACCGTGGGTGGAAAACCTCGGTTAAGGAAGAAGGAGGACATGTCAGAGGAACTGTTTTTGAAGGTAGCATCATCGGAACAGATGCGACAGAGGCGAAGGAACTGAGAGAATGGGATGGAGTCCTTACAGGAAGCGGGGTGTGAGGAGCTGTAGTCGAGATAGCTGTGGGAGTCAGTGGGTTTGTAATGGATATTTGTGGACAGTCTATCACCAGAGATTGAGACAGAGAGGTCAAGGAAGGGAAGGGAAGTGTCAGAGATGGACCACGTGAAAATGATGGAGGGGTGGAAATTGGAAGCAAAATTAATAAATTTTTCCAAGTCCCGACGAGAGCATGAAGCGGCACCGAAGTAATCATCGATGTACCGGAGAAAGAGTTGTGGAAGGGGGCCAGAGTAGGACTGGAACAAGGAATGTTCCACATACCCCATAAAGAGACAGGCATAGCTGGGGCCCATGCGGGTACCCATAGCCACACTTTTATTTGGGGGAAGTGAGAGTTGAAGGAGAAATTGTTCAGCGTGAGAACAAGTTCAGCCAGACGGAGGAGAGTAGTGGTGGATGGGGATTGTTCGGGCCTCTGTTCGAGGAAGAAGCTAAGGGCCCTCAGACCATCCTGGTGGGGGATGGAGGTGTAGAGGGATTGGACGTCCATGGTGAAGAGGAAGCGGTTGGGGCCAGGGAACTGGAAATTGTTGATGTGACGTAAGGTGTCAGAGGAATCATGGATGTAGGTGGGAAGGGACTGGACAAGGGGAGAGAGAAGGGAGTCAAGATAACGAGAAATGAGTTCTGTGGGGCAGGAGCAAGCTGACACGATCGGTCTACCGGGGCAGTTCTGTTTGTGGATTTTGGGTAGGAGATAGAAGCGGGCCGTCCGAGGTTGGGCGACTATCAGGTTGGAAGCTGTGGGAGGAAGATCCCCAGAGGAGATGAGGTCAGTGACAGTCCTGGAAACAATGGCTTGATGTTCAGTGGTGGGGTCATGATCCAGGGAGAGGTAGGAGGAAGTGTCTGCGAGTTGACGCTCAGCCTCCGCGAGGTAGAGGTCAATGCGCCAGACAACAACAGCACCACCCTTGTCAGCGGGTTTGATGACAATGTCAGGGTTGGACCTGAGAGAATGGAGTGCAGTAAGTTCAGAGAGAGACAGGTTAGAATGGTTGAGAGGAGCAGAGAAATTGAGACGACTAATGTCGCGCCGACAGTTCTCAATGAAAAGATCGAGAGAAGCTAAGAATCCAGAGGGAGGGGTCCAGGTGGAGGGAGAATATTGGAGATGGGTAAAAGGATCCGTTGAACTGGGAGAGGACTCCTGCCCAAAGAAGTGAGCCCGGAGACGAAGACGGCGGAAGAAGAGTTCAGCATCATGCCGAGCCCGAAATTCATTGAGGTGAGGGCGTAAGGGTATGAAACTAAGTCCTTTGCTGAGCACTGAACGTTCAGCATCGGAGAGGGGAATGTCAGGGGGTATAGTGAACACACGGCTGGGGTTGGGATTGGAAGAAAGGGTGGGGACGGAGGGACAGGCAGGGGTGGAGAGTCCTAGATGGGTGTTGGTGTCGATGAGTTGTTGGAGCTTGCGTTCCTTAGCACTTGAGAGAAAGAGGAAAAGTTTCTTGTTGAGGCGTCGGATGAGCCGAAGGATAAAATGAAACTGGGGGCACGCGCGGCTTTGAAAAAGGGTACGGCGGTGCTGCTGGAGGGAGAGGTCGAGTGTGTTCATATGGCGGCGCATGGCACTGAAAGTGGATTTCAGAATGTGACGGGAACAGCAGTCCGAGAAACGTTTTATGTCCCGGAGATACCTGTAACCCTGGGTGGGTTCGAAACATGAGGGGTGGAATTTCAGTTGAAATCCACGTGGGGTAATTCGGAGACGGAGACAGTCACTGAGAAAGGAGATATGGCTGTGAAAGCGGGTTTTAGTAAACACCTTGTCAAACACCAGGAGGGAAATGCCAACTCCAGCATGATGCCACCACCAAACACATCTTCCCTTCACCCCCCTTATCGGCATTCCATAGGGAGCGCTCCCTCCGGGACACCCTGGTCCACTCCTCCATCACCCCCTACTCCTCAACCCCCTCCTATGGCACCACCCCATGCCCACGCAAAAGATGCAACACCTGCCCCTTCACTTCCTCTCTCCTCACCGTCCAAGGACCCAAACACTCCTTTCAAGTGAAGCAGCATTTCACTTGCACTTACCCCAACTTAGTCTACTGCATTCGTTGCTCCCAATGTGGTCTCCTCTACATTGGAGAGACCAAACGTAAACTGGGCGACCGCCTTGCAGAACACCTGCGGTCTGTCCACAAGAATGACCCAAACCTCCCTGTCGCTTGCCATTTTAACACTCCACCCTGCTCTCTTGCCCACATGTCTGTCCTTGGCTTGCTGCACTGTTCCAGTGAAGCCCAACGCAAACTGGAGGAACAACACCTCATCTTCCGACTAGGCACTTTACAGCCTTCCGGACTGAATATTGAATTCAACAACTTTAGGTCGTGAGCTCCCTCCCCCATCCCCGCCCCCTTTGTTTCCCCCTTCCTTTTTTTTTCCAATAAATTATAAAGATTTTCCTTTTCCCACCTATTTCCATTATTTTTTTTAAAAAAACACCCCCACTAGAGCTATACCTTGAGTGCCCTACCATCCATTCTTAATTAGCACATTCGTTTAGATAATATCCCCAACTTTAACACCTATGTGTTCTTTTGTACCATTGTTGCTGACATCTTTTGATGATCTGCTTCTATCACTGCTTGTTTGTCCCTACAACCACACCCCCACTCCACCTCTCTCTCTCTCTCTCTCTCTCTCTCCACCCACCCCCACACACACACCTTAAACCAGCTTATATTTCAACTCTTTCTTGGACTCAAACTCAAGTTCTGTCGAAGGGTCATGAGGACTCGAAACGTCAACTCTTTTCTTCTCCGCCGATGCTGCCAGACCTGCTGAGTTTTTCCAGGTAATTCTGTTTTTGTTTTTGCACCCAGTACATAACTTGGTAAGTAAGATACCATGGAACCAAAACTTATTTACTGAAATTGAATTGTTAATTTAAAGATTTAAATGTTTTTCCTTGCTTCAGAGTTAGAATTAAGCTATAGTGCAAAAGAATAGTTTGCTATTTTTAATGCCCTGCCCTCCAAAACTAAGAAATCCCAGCTATAATATTGTAGGATACCTATCCCCTATAACATTAAATTGCATTTATCCCATTAGGACTTCCCCCTGGTCGTGCCTCATATGTCCATAATCAGCAATATTATAATGATCAGATAATCTGATTTAAGTGATGTTGTTTGAGAGATAAATATCAGCCAAGGCACCAGAAGAACTCCCCTGCTCCTTTGAATAGCGCCAAGAGATCATTTACGTTTACCTGACGGGACATGCCGGGCATTTGGCTTAACGTCAAACGATAGCACATCTCTCAGTGAAGCACTCCCTCAATGTTGCAGTGAAGTTCTCGCCCTATGTGCTGGCAATGCAGCACTCCGTCATTACCGTACTGAAGCATCAACTTAGATTAATTCAGGTTTCTTGAATACAGTTTGAACTGACTGGTGAATGCACGTCTATTACTTTGCGTTCACTTTAGAAACCCGAATGGGAGAACGACAGCTGCAGAATCTGGATGCTGAGAACCCATGATGCCAAGCGCTGTGGCATCTATGGCCAGTTGGATTATAGAATGTGTATTCAATCAGTTGAACAGTCATTAAAGATTAAAATACAGCTTCTTGTTACAGAAATCTGAACCTGCACACCTCTCTGATCATCACGGCAAAAAAAAAATCCATTCATTGATAAGCCTCAGTTCTAGTCCTGCACCCCTCTTTGAAGGAACTGCAAGTGTGTTTCCTAGTCAACTATTTGGTACTTTGCCCTGCCCTAGTAGCAGGTATCTATTTTCAGCATGTCTAGAAAAGGCCAATATCTTGCTGGAAAACACGACTGCCTGGGTCTAAGCATACCACAATGGCTCATGTGCCTGTGCACATAATCCCCCATCTCGGCATATTTTGTAGCGCAACAAGGCTCGTCTAGATGCAACGGCACTATACCTTTCCAAAAATCATGCTATGATTAGGGGAGTTTTCAAGTAGGTCACATTTTTCTACATGGGACAGCTATCAATGGAAACCAGAGAAAGAAAATTTTTGATGACAGTTTAAAAAAGGGAAATTCCTTGCACCGCTACTCAGCTCGAGTATGCTGAAGAATCATCCATAGCACATCCTGCAAATTTAAAACATTACTGTACAAGGCAAAAGTTTTAAACAGTTTTTTCTGAAGAAGGGCTGTATAGCTAAGGTGGTATTTCCCATACTGCATTCACATGTATGGAGATCAGGATCGAGTGCAATTTACCCTAGTTAGTTAGGTAAGTAAGCTCTGAGGTGGATACAACAAGACTGGAAAGAGATATAAGCAGATTAAGTAAGTGGGTAAGAAAATGGTAAATGGAATATAATGAGGGGAAATTATAAGTTTTCCACTTTGGAAGGAAAAACAATAAAGCAGAATATTTTATTAAATGATCAGCAATGTACCCTCCAACTTTTTTTGTGATGCACTGCCAATTCTGTTCTTTTTATTCTTTCATTGGATGTGAGCATCGCTGGTAAGGCCAGCATTTGTTGTCCAACCTTGAGGCGGTGGTGAGCTGCCACCTTGAGCTATTGCAGTCCACCTGGTGTAGGTATACAGTGCTGTTAGGCAGCTCCAGGATTTTTACCCAGCGACAGCAAACGAACAGCAACTTAGGTCCAAGTCAGGGTGGTGTGTGGCTTAAGGGGAATTTGCACATGCTGGTATTCCCATGTATCGGCTGTCCTTGTCCGTCTAGGCGGTAAAGGCTGCGGATTTGGAAGGCATTATCCATAGGAGGTTTGCTAAGTTGATGCTATGCACCTTATATATGGCACAAACTATTGGCACCATGCACCAATGGTGAAGGGACTAAATTCTTCAGGTGATGGATAGGGTGTCAATCAAGTAGACTGCTTTGTCCTTGATAGTGTCAAGCTGCGCTCATCAAACCAAGTGGAGGGCATTCCATTGTGCTTTCAAGATGGTGGACAGGTTTTGTGGAGTCGGGAAATTAGTTACACGCCATAGAATTCTGCTCTTGTTGCCATAATATTTAAGTGGCTGGTCCAGTTAAGTTTCTGGTCAATGATAACCCCCAGGATGTTGGTGAAAGGAGTTTCAGCAGTGGTATGCCATCAGATGTCAAGGAGAGATAGTTAGATTCTCTCTGGGGCCTTGAAAATTTTTCTGCACATATTCTTAGCAAAATATGCAGAGAAATTTAAGGGCCCAATTTATGAGCAACCTATTCGGAATGTTCGGGTTAGCTTAAAGGGAACATTGATGGTGAGGAACTGGTAAATTTTGGTATTCAGAGGGACCTATATTTGAAGAACAAAAAGTTAACATGCAGTTATAGCAAGCAATTAGGCAAGCAAATAGTATTTTAACCTTTATTACAAAGGATTGCAATTTAAGACTGAAGTTTTAATTCAGTTGTATAGGTGAGATTACATCTGCAGTATTATGTACAGTTTTGGTCTTTTTACCCAAGGGAGGGTATACTTGCCAGAGAGGAAGCGCAATGAAGGTTCATTAGAATAATTCTCTATTCCAGGAATCAGTTTATGAGGACAGACTGAGTAGGCTGGGTCTATTTTCCCAAACTTAGAGGAACGAGCAGTGATCTCATTGAAATATAACATTCTTAAAGGGTTATATAGGGTAGATGCTGGGAGGATAATTTTCCCTGGCAGAAGAGTCTAGAACTAGGGGTCACTCTCTCAGGGGAATGGGCTGGCCATTTAGGAATGAGATGGGGAAATTTCTTCACTCAAAGGGCTGCGAATTTTTTGAATTCTTGACCTCACGGGGCTGTAGATGTTCAATCATTGAGTATATTTGAGACAGGGATCAACAGGTTATTGGGTACTAAGTGAAGTGATGGATATGAGATTAACACAGATAAATGGAGTTGAGGTAGAAGTTCAGCCATGATCACATTGAATGGGAGAGCAGGCTCAAGAGGTCGAATGGCCTACTTCTCCTATTTCTTATTTTATGTTTTAGTAATCAGCTGGCCTGAATGCCTGAAGCAATCTAGTTGAATAGTGGAAGGTGGTTTACTCGGTTTTCGTGTTTGTTTTAAATAATCACACACAAGGACCAAAGAAAACTTCTCACCCAAGTTACTACATAACAGAGTTTTTACATTGTTAAAATATATTAGCTCCTCACTTAACGGGCTTATAAAGAAGACGCCAGCTTCTTGTATCTATGATCTTACCATACTAAGCACCATCAAATGAAGACCACTGTTAAAACTAGAGTAATTCCATCAGCATTACTTATGGCCCTGTCCTATTCTGACTACAGGATGGGTAGATTCTAGGGCCAAGTTGCTCAGGTCTAGCCACTGAGTATTTTGGCTTAACCAAACAAGTATTTCTTCAGAAAATGTTTCCATCCATCTTCTCACCTCTGAAAGATGGAAAATAATACATCTTCAAATCACCCTGTATATGGCCAGATTAATCTACAAAGTAAAATGTATAGGAGTGGAGGCACAACACAAAATATGGGACTCCAAGCCAAACATTGTACAAGTCAAAGAAACTTTAAACTGTTTAACGAGAATATACATTTCATGGTTTCGCTGCATTAGTTCAGAAGTTATTTTCCATGTAGTGTACTTAAATTAACTAGGGCTATTGGTACATTAGCCCTAGACCAGAAAACCCACAACTTGAACGCATATGTATTCCAGTACATGGCTTATTTTTTCCTAAACCATGCTACAAAGCACGTCTAGTTATGCAAATGAAATATTGAAAAATATATCAATTTAAAATCTGAGGGTACAGAAAAAAGGATTGATGGATAATTGATTGCTTTTGAATAATGTGGAAGACTCTGCACTCTAAAGCAAACATGAGTTTTAATTTTGCAAATGATAGAACAGGGTGAAGGATGTGCTGAGTGTAAGAGAGAGAGGTAGCAATCTTTTGAAATCAATCTTGAGGCCAAGGGCACAGCATTCCGATGGAGAACAGAAACAGTGATGGGAACGGGGATAGAGAGCAAGAGTGCAAAGTGAGCTGGAGAGAAACTATTCAAACAGGAAGGAGAAATGCATAAAGGTCCCTGCGGTCGGTGAAGTGATGAGAATATTAATGTGCTTTAAATGAGACTCACACTGGGGCAATAACAATCGTCCCAATAGTGCAGACACAGAAATAAATCACCACAAATAAACACTGCACTGACTGCATTAAATACGTAGGACCAGCTGTACCAACTAACACAATTTGCACTTTTTATGTCAAAGGCACAGGGAGGAGAAGCTAAATAAAAATATATGCCGGAAATGTGAAACAAAAGTGGAAGTTTCTGGAAATATTCAATGGATCAAGCATCAAAAGAACAAACAGGTAAGTTAACATTTCAGGTGTAAACTCTCCATTTGGATGGAAAGTTTACACCTGAAATGTTGATTTGTTTCTTTGCCTCAATGCTGATTGGCCTACATTTAAATGCAAGTACTGTATGTCTTTCTTACTTTGCTGAATGCTGTCAGCACTAAACAAATACAGGTAATGAAGATACACCGGATGTGACAGTCAAGACAGTATTTTAGCCATAAAAAGTGCACCCTCACCAGTATACCCTTCAAAGATTTGGTGCTAAGGAAACAGAGTCCAAGGACTGGATTTTCACGGAGTCAGGAAGACTCCACAGACCTTTAAAATGGTGAATGGACCCAGCTGTTGAAGTCCTGCCCCCATTTCCAACAGATCCCATTTTTGCCAGTAAATGAAAGGGGGCGGGGTGTGATTCATACAAGGGCAACTCAGCAAAGCCATTTGAATTCAGTGCAGAGCTCAAACAGACCCATTTTAATTGTTGCAAGTGTTTTAACCCAGTATGGGAGTCACAAACTCATGGACTAGACATAAACACTCGAAGGGCGGATAAGGTCTGATTAACTATGATTTGAAGTTTTTTAAAAATCTCCCACTGTCTAAATTATAGAAAAAGAACTGGCCAACAATGTCGGTAATTGTTAAAAAAAAAAACATCTGCTGGATTGCTGTGTTTGGCAGGCCAGTTAGTGTAGCATCTCCTCATGCAGCAATTGACAACATTTCCCTAAAGGCAATTATTATGCCATTATGCAAGTTTGACTCAATTTCCAAAGCTACATTTATCATAACAGGGGGTTCAAAGTTCACAGCTTGACAGCTTAAAGAATATTAAAAGATTAGCCATTTTTGATGTGGAGCTTGAATAGAAGTTTGTTTCTATCAGAGATTAGCCACTAGAGAATTAGAAGGTTTAAATGGGCATCATGAATGGAAGCTCTTTTTTACTATCAAGTGTATATGACTGAGAACTATATTAGATTATCAGGAGTTTATTTTATATCCACATGACTCCTGAGATCTGCCCATTCTGGATAGCGGGTGAGTTGACATGGAGGAGGAATGTGAGAGAAGAGAGCAAGAGGGCCTAACTGCTTTTATTACAATTGGGAGCAAGTCCAGAGAACTGAGGCGGGTCTTCTAAACAGCCCATCTCAGCACACAGCCACCTCTGTGGCCGCCTCGAAGCTGCTTCTGGACTCGACGGGTCTGACTCTATCGTGCACTTGTGAAAATTGTGACCAGGAACTTGAAAGTGAGGTTTTGGCCCAGGGTGGGGTGGGGCCTGCCGAGTCAGGAAATTTCCCAGTTCTAGCTACCTATCTTGGTAGCGAAGTCCAGCCCTAAATGTTTCAGGCACTGCTGACCCAGCAAATTCAGTCCAACTCCTGGTGTCTCACTCACCAGGAACAGAGGGTCAAAGCATTGCTGGAGAGCAATGAGAGGGACTACAATACCAGTTATTCCAGGATATTTAGCACATATTAAACACACTGCAGTTAAACATATAGCCACCTGGGAGAGTGATAGATGCAAACAGAAGTCAGTGAATGTTGCTAACTAGTGCCACAAAACTAATATTAAAGCATTTGCTTTGATATATCAAAGAAAACAATATAATCAATGTAATTTACAGCAGGAAACTTGAACAAACCTTTGATGTATCGACATATTTCATATAGCAGACTCTACTGAGAACAGTGATAAGATAAACAGATCCACAGCTATCTTCAGGATTGTATTGCAAAACCTCGTGGAACGCAGAAATTTATACTTGCGGGTGACTTCCATACATGAGCTGGCACTGACATACTGACATCACCTGGCTTGGAACAACTGGTTATACCAGCACTGACAAAATGAGAAGCATTAAAATGTGGAAACGGTTCTTATTTTATGGTTCAGCAAAGATTTGAACAAGAACATAATCATCAAACTTAAAAGGGTGAGGCATCTTGATTGCATTTGTACTCAAACAAACAGTCACTGGATTTACTACCTAAGCTCCACAAGGTGCCATACAGTATATCAGTCAAAATAAATCAGTAAATTCAAATCTGTGGTTTAACAAATTATACCATTTCAAGTCAGTCAATCAAATACAGTTTGTATGGTTGACACTGACTGCTTAATATGGCGGTTGTCCTCTTGTGCTTCCCACCACACATTCCCAATTTGAAGTTTGGCTTTTTAAAGTTTAAATTCTTCAAATCAAATTTTCAGTTGAAAGTAATTTGGCATTTTCATAGAAAATCGTTACAATTAACCATCTTGGCTGGCTGACATAGCTATGTGCTGTTGACTCATAACCAGTTAATTTGAACCAAAGTGTAACGCAAAGTATAATTTCATAATTTGACAGTTTTTTGCACTATATAATTGAATCTATTTATACTTTGATCCAACATTTAGAATATGCATCTGTCATCTACTGCATCACTTATTCTATGCTGCTTCACAATTCACCAATGGGAAAATTACAGCCCCAATTATCCTACAGTATAATCATGCCCCACATTCTAGTTGTCATCTTTTATTATAATCATATGTTCACGTAAAAATCAACGTAACTTTTGTTATTGCCTTTCAACTAGGTCACAATTCATTCTAGCCAACTGCAATGGTTCATGATGTAAAGGTCTAGGCAGTCACAGCAATGAAGTGTCAATATATCCTTAATGTTACCTGAAATCATTACAACTGAAGTATGAACCTTAAACAGTGCACCATATTTACTACTCAACTCTAGCTAGGGCTGAATAAAAGAAACCCAGGTAGTCTTGAAAGTTAAGCCATCAGCACAAAGTCTTTGTCTAGTAACTAAACACGCTCATCCTTCCCCAACGCATACACAGGATGAAACAAAATCACCTCAACACTCAAAGAAATGCAATTACATTTGGTGTGAACTTAGTACACATCCCCCTACATGCAAAAAAATTAAAACAATACCTTAATAAACATCCTTTATCTTTATAGAGCACCCCTGACAATTGAAAAATAAAAACATCACATTCAATCAACAAATGTAGTCAAAGTTATAGGTAAAAATACAACATTCCTGAAGCTAAAAATGAAAATTTAAGTTAATAGTTATTCTTGAACACACAAGTCACTGAGCAGTCTTCTGGCTCAGCCATGAAAGCAAACCAATTAAAGTATTCAATCTTATTTGTTTCAATAAACATCACAATGGGTGGTGCTTTTATTCACTAAGCCAATGTGATACTGAGTGATACAGACCAGGCAAGTCCTCAGTACAACCCTTAACAATGGTTGGCACCTCTGGCTTGACAGGGTATGAGGGCCAAAATTAGGCAGGGTTGCTCTTCCTCCTCCTCCTGATTGCCCTCTGGTAAACTGATAGAATATGCATATGTGCAGGGCAGGGGAAGATTAGATATGGTTATAATGCTTCCACATTCAAATAGGCTGACAATATTTGCCTTCTAAATTCACATATGATAAACCATCACTAAGGTGAGACACAAAGGAGCTACTGTCACCTGTCATACTGTGTCCCAGAACAAGTCAGTGCCTTTAGGATGAGAGAGAAATAGGACAACAGCCAGGAAAACATTGGTTAGTTGATTCTAGAGGTATGGATAGCTTTCAGTGGCAGATGGACAGAGGTAGGAGGGCAGAGGTGGATGACGTCATGGAGGAGGATGGACGGAATAGGATATTCAAAATTCGGTCAAAAAAAGATGCTGGGATTCCAAATAAAATGAAGAAAGTTAGAAAAACATAATTTTAATGGCTGTTTTACAAATTCAGTCGAATGCCAGCTGCCTGAACCATATGCTGCTCTGTTGTGGATAAAACCAGTTTGTAACACCCCCCAAGGTGAAGTGTCATTGATTACTCTTCACCTGGCAGTTTGAGTAGCCACCCAGAGAGGTGACAACATAACCTGCGGCACTTGCAGCATTCCAGAATATTCACTAATAAATGAAAAAACGATTTTAAAAATAAAACCAGCACTTCATTTTTAATGCACATCTTTAGATTTTCTCTCAGCTCATTTCTCACAGCTCCATTTATTTCAGCCATCAATGGGGAGTTATCCATTCTAAAATTTCTTTGGCTCTTCTCCATAGATTGTTCCATTTTCTTGCAAAGAGGAAACTTACCACACTACCAACAGTTCAACAGGATATCCAAATTTCCTTGCTTTTTAATATTTCAGTTGAAAATTGTCTGAGCTGTCATCTGGCTTCCTGACCCACATCGGCTCCTGGTCCACCAATGTCTTGATGTTTAAAATTTTGACCCTCGTGTTCACATCCCTCCATGGCCTCACCCTTTCCCATCTATAACCTCCTTCAGCCCTTATAAACTCTACATTCCTTATGCATCACCCTCAAACTTCAAATGCAGGCTTAAGTGAGAGCACCCTTCACTGAATAAAATACTTTTCCAGAGTCTCTAACTGTAATAAAACCTTGCCATACAAATTTCCTTTTTTAAAAAAAACATAGGATAAAGAAAGTTCATCAGTTATAAAGGGACACATTGAGAGGTGGGCATCCCGAAGTATTTTAAGAGGGGTTTCAAATATTTTGTTTGCATTTTTACACAATTTAACCCAAAAAAAATGTTGTATTTGAAATCATACTTAAGAAGGGGAAAAAATTCCCAACCACATTTCTGCAACCGTGATTAGCCTAGGAAGTTAAGGATAGTATCAAATTGAAAATTGAAAAAGACATACAACGTGGCAAACCAGAGGATTGGGAAAGTCTTAAAAACCAACAAAAGATGACCAAAAATATAAAGAGGGAGAAAATAAACTTTGAGGGTATTTAAAGAAGCTCTTACTGTCCGTTTTTATATTACTAGCAAGTAATATAAAAATGGACAGTAAGAGCTTAAATATATAAAAAGGAAGAGAGGCGCCAAAGTGTACATAGGCCCCTAAGAGAACGAGGTTGAGGAAAATAATAATGGGGAACCAGGAAATGGCAGAGGAGTTGAATAACTACTTTGCTTCAGTCTTCAAGGTAGAAGACACTAATAATATTCCAAAAATACTAAATAATCCAAGGGGAAAAAGGGGGTAGGAAATAAATACAATAACTATCACTAGAGGAAAAGCACTAGGGAAAATAATGGGAGCTAAAGGCCGATAAGTCCCCTGGACCTGATAGGCTGCATCCTAGGATATTAAAGGAAGTAGCTACAGAGACAGTGGATGCACTGGTAATAATCTTCCAAGAATCTTTAGATTCTGGAAAAGTCCCAGAAGATTGGAAAACTGCTAATGTAATATCTTTATTCAAAAAGGGAGGGAAATAAAAATAGGCCAGTTAGCTTAACATCTGTAATTAGGGAAATGTTAGAGTCTATTATAAAAGGATGTAATAGCAGAGCATTTAGAAATACATAACATAATCAAGCAGAGTCAGCATGGTTTCATGAAGGAGAAATCATGCTTGACAAAATTATTAGAATCCTTTGAGGAGGTAATAAGCAGGATAGATAAAGGGGAACCGGTAGATGTAATACACTTAGATTTCCAAAAGGCTTTCAATATGGTAGCATACATAAGGCTACTTACTAAGGTAAGAGCCCATGGTGTTGGAGGTAGTATATTAGCATGAATAGAGGATTGGCTAGCTAATAGAAGACAGAGTTGGTATAAGGGGGACATTTTCAGGATGGCAACCTGTGGAGTGCCACAGGGATCAGTGTTGGGGCCACAATTATTTACAATATATATTAATGATGTGGATGAAGAAAGTGAATGTACTATTGCTAAATATGCAGATAACACAAAAATAGGTGGGAAGACAAGTGGTGCAGATGACACAGTCTACAGAGGGAGATAGACAGGTTAACTGATGTGCAAAAACTTGGCAGATGGAGTATAATGTGGGAAAATGTGAGATAATGTACTTTGGCAGAAATAGAGGAGTTAAATACTATTTAAATAGAGGAAGACTGCAGAAAGCTGCAGCACAGAGGGATTTGGGTGTTCTCGTGCATGAATCACAAAAAGCTAGCATACAAGTTCAGCAGATAATAGGAAAGGCAAATGGAATGTTGGCCTTAATTCAAAGGGAATGGAGTATAAAATTAGGGAGGTCTTGCTAAAACTGTACAAGGCGCTAGTTAGACCACACCTACAATACTGTGAACAGTTTTGATCCCCTTACCTAAAGGAAAGATATACTGGCATTGGAGGCAGTACAGAGAAGACTCACTAGGTTGATCCCAGGTATGGAGGGATTTTCATATGAGGAGAGGTTGAGCAAGTTGGGCCTGTCCTCATTGGAGTTTAGAAGAATTAGAGGCGACCTTACTGAAACATAAGATTAAGGGGCTTGACAGGTTAGATGCTGAGAGGCTGTTTCCCATTGTGGGAGAATCTAGGACCAGAGGGCATAATCACAGGGTAAGGAGTCGCCCATTGAAGACAGAGATGAGGAGAAATTTCTTCTCTCAGAGGGTAGTTAATCTTTACTACAGAGGGCTGTAGAGGCTGCTTCAGTTATACAGAGCATTGGTGAGACCTCACCTTGAATACTGTGGGCAGTTTTGGTCTCCTTATTTAAGGAAGAATGTAAATGCATTGGAGGCAGTTCAAAGGAGGTTTATTAAATTGATACCTAAATGATTGGGTTGTCTTATGAGGAAAGGTTGGACAGACTGGGCTCGTTTCCACTGGAGTTTAGAAGAGTGAGAGGTGATTTGATTGAAGTATACAAAATCCTAAATGGCCTTGACAAGGTGGACATTGAAAGTAGGTTTTCTCTTGTGGGTGATTCCAGAACTAGGGGCCACTGTTTTAAAATCAGGACAGAGATGAGGAGAAATTTTTTTTCTAAGGGTTGTGTGACTTTGGAACACTCTGCCTCTGAAGGCGGTGGAGGCGAAGTCATCGAATATTTTTAAGGCAGAGGTAGATTGACTCCATTGCCTAACAAGAAACAAAGGTTATTGGGGTTAGATGGGAATGTGGAAATTGAAACACAAGATGATCAGCCATGATCTTATTGAATTGCCGGAACAGGCTTGAGGCGTCAAATGGTCTACTCCTGTTCCTATTTCATATGTTAAGTATATTCGAGGCTGAGTCACATATTTTTAATCAGTAAGGGAATCAAGGGTTATGGGGAAAAGGTAGGAAAGTGGAGTTGAGCATGATCAGTTCAGCCATGATCTCATCGAATGGTGAAATAGACTCGATGGGCCTAACGTCTTATGGTCTGACCAAGTTTTCTG
Organism: Carcharodon carcharias; assembly: GCF_017639515.1. Lineage (NCBI taxonomy): Eukaryota > Metazoa > Chordata > Chondrichthyes > Lamniformes > Lamnidae > Carcharodon > Carcharodon carcharias. The sequence continues at coordinate 40,918,010 of NC_054470.1, forward strand.
TTATTTTAAAAAATGTTTCTCTAACATCTTTAACGTCTGAATGAGGTTTACAGAGAAATAAGGGAAACTCATGCCAAACTGTAGAAGGTGATTAAGTTGGATTTTGTATGGGCTTTGAAAAGGCAAAGAAAGAGGCACCCAGCGAGGATGAGGGAACAATTTGCATTCCAGGAACCAGGTCTAAGATGACTGAAGGTTTTGTCACCAGTGGATAAAAGGGATGAGATGTGCACATGAGGCCAAAGTCAAAGAACTGAAAAGGCTTTGGAGGTTGCAGCAGTAGTGGAGAGTGAGACTGTGGACAAATCTGAAGATCTTAATTTGGACATTTTGGAGCAGAGGGAAGACAGGCAAGATGGAAGTGTGACCAAGGAATTGCGCAGGACAGGAAACAAGCACCTGTGTTTTGCACGTACTGGTGTTTATAGAGACAGGACAATGGAAGGCCAGCAGGAAGAGCACTGGAGCCTGGAGGTGACAAAAACATGGATAAAGATTTCAGTTTGAGAAAGGCCAGAGGTCAAAGTAGAGGTGAGGATGTTGCAGAAGTGGAAAGCAGTCTTTAAGCAAATTCAATGGATGACCTGCAAGTTTAATTACAAATAATAAAACACTATGATGGATCAGCCATTTGCACCGCCAAAAAAGGCTTGCATTTATATAGTGCCTTTCAGAACCAACAGCCACTTCAAAGCACTTAACAGCCAATTAAGTCCTTTTGAAGTGTAGTCACTGTTGTGATGCAGGACACAGAGCAGCCATTTTCCACACAGCAAGCTCCCATTAACAACAATATAATAATGACCATTTAATCTCTAAGTGATGCTGATTGGGGGATAAATATCAGCCAGGAGATCAGGGATGACACCTCTGCTCTTCTTTGTAGTAGTGTCATGGGATCTTTTACAGCCAGCCACAAGTAGATGGGATCTCAGTTTAATGTCTCATATGAAAGACGGCACCTCCAACATTTTGTTTGAGCACCACATTAGGAAAACTAAAGGGTGATATTGCAAGACAGATCCCAAATGGACTACTTCCCAAGGGATCTGGTCCTGGGTGTATGCTCCTGGGTTCTGTGCTAAGTCCCTTCCTGCTTATTACTGTCTGGAGCAGGGCACAGATAGTACAAGTTGTTTAATCAGTAGGTGATACTGAATTAAATCATAGAATCAAGATCTCAGAAGAGATTACAAATGGATTTGGATAGTTTGGGATAGTGAGCTCATGGTTGGCAAATTTCCTTTGACATGTGTACATAAAGTGGATGGAGAGTACATGATGAGTTATTTCCACACCGAGTGATAAATGATAAAACAGCATTTTGGTAGAATTAACAAAGGTTTCCTTAATTGTTGAGAATTCTCTGTTTATTGCCTCTCTTGGGGAGTGGGAGTGGGGTTTAGAAAAGAGAAGTCTGAAGGGACTGAGATAATCTGGTGAAAACTATGGCAGGTCCATATGAGCTTGTGGAGTTTTTCTCATTCTGAATACATATGAGAAGTAGAAGGGGCAGTAGACAGCGAAATGCTGTTTCCATGAAGCTATTGGCAGAGCGGTGCAACTCAGGCAGCAACTTTCAGATACTGCATTTAAATACACATATAATCCCCTTGCCTGAAGTTGCTGTACCATTCATGTATTAAATGATGGCAAGCACCATTAGACTCACCATTAAAATGCTGGCCCATCAAGCATAATTATGTTCACGTTTGTGAAACTCTAATTTCTCTAAAGTACCAGGCTTTATAAGTTCATATAATTACATAGAACGTACACCACAGAAACAGGCCATTTAGCCCAACTAATTTATCCTGGCACTTATACTCCACTCAAAGCTCTTCTAACTCCATCAGCCTCACCTCAGCCTTTCAGATATCTTTTTATTCCCTTTTCTCTTATGTACTCATCCAGCTTCCTTTTGAAAGCACCAAGGTATTTACCTCAACCACTTCCTGTGGTAACAAGTTCTACATTCTAACTACTCCCTCAGTGAAGAAATTTCTCTTAATTTCCTTACTTGATTTATCAATTGCATTTCTGGTCTGTAGTTTTGGATTCTTGCACAAGTGGAAACATTTGCTCCATAATCTACCTTTTACAATCCATTCATAATTTTAAAAGACCCCATCAGGTATCCTCCTAGTCTTCACTTTTCTAAAGTAAAATGCCCGAACCTGCTTAAGCTTGTCCTATAGCTGTAATCTCTTAGTTCTGATGCCATTCTTGCAAGCTGTTTTTGCACTCTTCCAGTGCTTCTGTGTGTTATTTCTTGTAGTTTATAGACCATAAAAGTGCACAATACTTCAAATTCCGCATGACCACCATCTTATCTAATCTTAACATAACTTCAGTACTTTGTCAGCATGGTTGCAATGGACTGAATGGCCTCATACTGCACTAGAATGGTTCTATAATCTTTGAACTTTATACTTCTAGAAACAAATCACAGCACTTTATAACATTTGCAGTATTAACTTGGCGTGTGGCTTTTAATGATTTGTTCACCTGTATTTCTTCTCATCTATCCCATTCTGTTTTTTTTATTTTCTAAGGTGTAAGTGATGTTTCTATTTTTCCTACCAAATGGCCTCACTTTATCTATGCTAAAGTTCATTTGCCATTTAACTGCCCAGTCTACAAATTTTCTAACATCTTTTTGTAATATGTTGCATTCATCCTCAAGTGTAACCTACAGACCCCAGTTTGGTATCATCTGCAAATTTTAATACTGAGTTACTTGGGTACAACTCGAGTTGTGATGAACCCAGAGCTGATTCTGGATCATGCGAAATGGCATGTCTTATTTGATCAAGATTTTAAAGAATGGATGCGTGCCAGAGGAAATGAATTTGGCATATGGGTTATTATGGTATTGTGCAATTCATTCTATTTCCCATTTTTGAATTATTAGGTTTAACTATCCATGTTGGCATTATATCGATCATCTTACTCTGCAACATACCGCACTGCTCTGGTGTTGGATGATGGGAATTTGAACAAATTTATTTAAAAAATGAAAATTTCCAACCATACACAAAAGTAGCTACAAAAAATTCTTGAGTATTTTAATAGTTCCACAGTCAAATTTACACATTCCAAAATTCTACTACCATAGGTTGCAAACTCTTACAGGGATTTAATAATTTTTTGTGTAATGTTCCTCACTTCATTTTAACCAGTCTATGTAGTCTTGCCTTATATTTAGGGCCCTTGGATCATGCTTAATACCTGCAGAACGAGGTCAATTGTGCAACATATCTTTCCTAGGTCAACTACAATGTTCTTACAACGGACTTCCAACATGGTCAATACTTTAAAAACATACACAACAAACATTTCTTTTCAGAAAAAAATTAGCATTGTAGAATGGTTAAAAACTAATGATTAGCCTCTCAATAGGTGCCACTTAACATTTATATGGAAGCAAAATATTGCAGATTTTAGAAATCTGAAATAAAACAGAAATGCTGGAAGTACTCAGTAGATCAGGTAGCATTCTGTAGAGAGACAACAGTTAAGTTTCAGATTGATAGCCTTTCATCAGAACTGGAAAAAGTTAGAAATGTAACAGGTTTTAAGCAAGTACAGAGACAGGAAAAAGAGGCAGGGGAAAACAAAAAAAAGTGGAGATGTGATAGGGTGGGAAGACAGGAAACATTAAGTGGCTAAAGAGAAGATGGTGCCAGGCAAAAGAGGGTGGTGATGGGACAAGTAAAGAAACCGAAGACAGATCTACAGGAGGTGGAAACAGTCTCCTTTAGAATCATTAGCAACAACAGCGGTCTCAAATATGGCAGCATCAGTTCTTATCACCAGTATGCACTATGTACAGTCCTTAGATTCCATGCAATATCAATGGAAAACATTTTGCATTTCTTGGGGGGAGAAAATGAACCTCTCACCATCTAATAAAAGATTCAAAATCATTGAATCTAATCTTGTAATACTTGCAATCCTATTAACTTGCAGGGGAAAACGGTGGTATAGTGGTAATGTCACTGGACTAGTAATCCAAAAACCTAGGATAATGCCCCGGGAACAAGGGCTCAAATCTCACAACAGCTGTTAAAATTTGAATTCAATTCATTCATTTGGAATATAAAGCTAGTCTGATTTCATGGAGTAATTCTCCTACCTGTTCAGAAACCTTAGTTTTGAATTGATTGTGACCATGTACTCAACTGAATTTGCACACTGCCCGCTGCCTTCAGAACAGTTTAAAACAATGTCAATCTACCAAAACATGACAGAGCTACTTGCTGACAGACCTGCTGTTGACAGTAGCTCAGTGGCTTTTTTGTGCTTTTCACAGCTATGGCAGCTGTCCAGGAGGTGCAGGTGAAAATGTTAAGCCTGAATAAGTTTTAATAAATAAACAGGTGATGGTGGTTCTTTTTAATGAAAATACTCTCTCCTATGCATTATTAATTATATGTTTACTTGTGTGCTATGGGCCACACAGCAGAGCAACTGTACTTCACAGCACTTCATTGTTCGATCTTGGGATGTCTTTACAGATGTAATAAGGCACTATATTCTTCCTAAATATATTTTAAAAAATCAAATCTATCTATACATTATCCAATGCCTTTTTTAGCCACTATTTAGCACAATCTGTAATTTCCTTTTTCTATTATTTACAGTTCAGGATCTCATGTTGATTTTAAACAATATAAATAAATAACAATCTGAGGTCTATTTATTAATCAACCAGGAATGACAATATTAAATAACTCAGTGGTTAGGGAGAAGTGGGTTTTCTTGTTATTAGGGTCCTGGGCTTCAAGTGGCACCTTGTCTTCCATCGTGTAAAATAGTCTGTGGTTAACAAGGCTGAATGCTCAATTCATTCTGAGTGTCCCTCTCAATGGAGTAACAAGACACTTTCCTTCTGACAAAAAGTATGTTCCACAGCATTTTTGCACCAAAGGGGACTGATTTTTACTTGTATTATTTTCTGAAACTTAGTAAGGTAACCCAAGACTTTAAAAGGGCAGAATCAAACCAAATTAAAAAAAGAGAAGAAAAGCATAATAGAAGCTGTAGCTTTTTATGGGCGGGGGAGAGGAGGGGGGTGTGTTAAGGAGGTGGGGTGGTGGTGGAAGGAAACAAAGTCATAACATTGAAACTGAATTCATTTTCAGCATCTTCGATGGCTTAATGAGTAAGTATATTTTACCCACCTTGGGGGGAGGCCCACGCCATGCAGGAAGTTGGCCTATTTAGCTGTGCAGGTAGCTGTTGGGCAAGGGGGAGGCACCTCCTTTGCCTGGGTCCATCAGAGGCACCCCCTCTCTAACCCTCTTCCTGGCCACTAGAACCTGGCTCCCCACCCCCTCACAGAGACCCCTGAGCCTGGACATACTCAGGCTCCTGAGTGTTGGTGTGCCTGTAATCCCAGCCAATGCTCCAGGTTGCTGCTGCTGGGTCTACAAGGCAGGATTTTCTCCCGATAAAGGGGCAGGAGTCTCGCCCTAGAAGAACTAATGCAGCTCCATGTATTAAGTTGCTGCAGGGCAGTCTTCAAGATCGTGGATGGGCTCCCCTGATTTTTTAGCTGGGGGTTGGGAAGAGAAGATAAGGCGGAGGATTTTATAAAGAGCGGTTTCCAGAAATGAGGGTCAAGTCAGCTGGAAGGCCTGCCACTGATGGTGGAGCAGAACAAGAGGTCGGCATTAAAGGAATGGAGGGTTCAAAACAGGATGGTGGAGAAAGTCACAGAGGTAGGATGAGGTCACATACAGCTGGGCAGAGAAGGTAGAGAAGGAACAATCGCGAACACCCATGAAACAATTGTTGCTGGCCCAGGAGGAAGTGCCAGCCCTCTCCTGAAGGCCTAAAGGTCTCAATTAACACGGCTCCACAGATTTTCCACCCACATTATGATCGAGTTGCATGTGACACTCACTTAGTGCTGGTCATTTTATTTGGATGAGATCTGATCACCAAAATCAAATCAAGGCTCCAGGCCGGCACATGACAGCTCCATTTGCCAGCCGCCTCATTGACACTTATTTAAAATTACCCCTAGTTAGTTAGTAATTAACCATTTAAAAACTCTAGGAAAATAGCAAATCTAGAGAACTGACACAGAAAAGTTAAATACCAACTTTTCTACTTGAAAATAAATTTGGGCTATAGTTTTATTTAGCTCTCTCTTTCTTCACCCAGATCTGTTCTTATTTCTATGAAAATAACCTCAGGCTAACGTAAATACCGATTACATCGAAAAAGCAGCCAGCGTAAACATGTCTCTATTAGTTAGACTTACAGACTCAGATCACATGTGCCAATTAGTCATGTGATAACATCACTGGCATGATCTCTGTAATCTGACATCAAGAGGCTACAAATGATGTCCAGAACTCTCAAAAGCAATTACCAAAGGCAGCACAAATATGGGACTTCCCAACAAGCGAGTACCCATTCTTCACAAAAATCTTACAATAAACAGCTTCCAATTTAAATCTTCATAACGAGGGCTGTCAGTGAGGAAAAAACAATGAATACTTCTGCAATTCATTTGCGTTACTGGAGCGTAAGTATGTATTCTGGAGTATGTTGCAGGATCTTTTTCAAACTGGGGTGTTCTCCAAGGGTAAATATTAGGACCAACTCTTCCCTTGATCTATTTTAATCACATAGACTTGAGGTGTGCAGGGCACAATTTCAAAATGTGTGGATGAAACAAAACTTGGAAACACTGACCTGTAAGGAGGATAGTGATAGAATTCAAGAGGACAGAGACAGGCTCGGGGAATTGACAGGCATGTGGCAGATGAAATTTAATACAGTGAAATGTGAAGTGATACATTTTGATAGGAAGAACGAGGAGAGGCGATATAAATTAAAGAGTACAAGTCTAAAGCAGGTATAAGAACAGAGACCTGGGGGCATATGTACACAAATCATTGAAGGTGGCAGGGCAGGTTGAGAAGGCGGTTGGTAAGGCATGTGGGATCTTGGACTTCATAAATAGAGGCACTGAGTAGAAAAGTAACAAAGTTATGGTGAACCTTCAAAAACACTGGTTTGGCCTCAACTGGAGTATTGCATCCAATTCTGGGCAACACAATTTAGATGTGAAAGCTTTGGAGAGGGTGCAGAAAAGAATTACAAAACTGATTTCAGGGTTGAGGGACTTCAGTTACGAGCAAAGTTTCGAGAAGCTGGGTTTGCTGTCCTGAGAGAAGAGAAGGTCGAGAACAGATTTGATAAAGATAGGGGTCTAGACAGAGTGAATAGAGAAAATCTTCACGTTGGCAGAGGGGTCAAGAACCAAATGACACTGATTTAAAGTGACTGGCAAAAAAAGCAATAGATGACATGGGAGAATTTTATTCTTTATTAAGCAGAGAGTGCCTAGTATCTGCAATGCACTGAGTCTATGGTGGAAGCAGATTCAACTGTGGCTTCCAAAAGGAAATCACCTGAAGATGAAAAAATTGCAGGGCTATGAGAAGGCGGGGAGTGGGAATTTCCTAACTGCTCCTGCAGAGAGTCAGCACAGATTCAATGGGCCAATGACCTCCTTCAGTGCTAGGAATATATGACAGAGAAATTTCAACATTTTAATTCAAAAATTTCATTTCTTAAAGCAACTTCCAATGCCAACAGACATCACTTGCTCAATCCTAAGCATTTTTAAAAAATTCTTTTTGCCCATAATGTTTCTCCTTTCTTAGCATACCATATATATTCCACCTCATTGTCACATCTTTATTTATCTACGGTTCCCTCTTTCACTCATCCATTACCTATAATGTCTCTTTCCCAACATATCACCCATCACTTTGTTCTCTTGCTCCTTTTTTCTGTACACTTGTTCCCACAGTTCCCATCTCTAATTTTACATAACAATTTTTCCTCTATTTCTCATTACATCTCATTGGTTTTCTCTCAAGTTGGACCAGAGGTATTCAGCCATTCTAAGGTCACACATGCCTGAATGGGCACAATAGCATGAAAAGCTGGCAGAGGGGCATTGGTCAAACATACATGAAAGCCTGAAAAAAAATGGCACTGAAGCTAAACATGCACAGAACAGCAAGCAGCATCAGGAGGAATCCCAAGAGAAAGTTCCAGTGTCAAAATTTGTTTGATAATGCTCCTGTGAAGTGCCTTGAGATGTTTCACTAAATTAAAGGCATTATAAAAATGCAAGCAGTGTTTCATCACCTTAGAATGGAGCAAAAAAAATGAACCCCAGTCCCAAAAGATCAGTACACTTGATATAGGGAGACAGGGCAGTGCTTTATGGTAAATAAAACTTAGGTTATATGGAGCTACTACAACACAGTAACAGGCCATTAAACCCACCTTTCTTGGACATTTGCCAAAGGCGATGGGGTGGGAGAAACACATGAAATTTATTTGGGAAAGAACTCCTTAAACTGGTGAGAGATGAAGATGGGAGAAAGGAGTGGCAGGGAAATAAGACGGGAAATCAAGAACTGTCATGAATGCTATTTCTTTTGGTTAAAAAGATAGAAGGATGTCCTGTGTACAATTGAGAGAGTTATAATCTTTTTAATTGGGTCATTTTTTAGTTTTCTAAATTCGAGATTAGTATACTTTGCATCCTGTTATAGGCAGACAAGAATCAAACACAAAACATTTAATTAAAAGCTTAATTAGCTATGAAACGCTTTGAAACATGCTGAGATGTGAAAGGCACTATAAAAATGCAAGTTTATTCCATAAATACATTAACTTATACGCTGTTCTGCATATTTTAGTACTAAGGGTTGATATCCACTGGTGCTGGGATTCTTTGTGCACCAAGGAGGGTTTTGTAATCTCACCATTTTGTTATATAATGTGTTTAGTTTTTTTCATGTTTTCATCCCAAACTCACTGAGATTGAAATCACATGGATATGTCAATTTGTGAAACGAAATATCAGGGTACAAACTAACTCCCCTTGAAACCTCATACATTCAACAAAAGTAGTTATAAACAGGGAATGTGACACATGTTAACATCCAAAAAAGACAAAAGGGCAAACTAGAGATAACAGATCCACCAGATATGATTTACACTGCCCATCCCACCAATGAAGTAGATGACAGCTTACTAATTGTACATCAGATGCAGCAATGGATAAGCAGTTTACAACCCGCTTACAAAATGTGACTACTCAGTTCTCAAATCTCTTTAACAGTAAATATTGTGAAAAGATACATGAGCTTGCCAATACAAATTATGTCTCTCTTAATAAGGTTTCCCCCTCAATCTATACAAGCCAAGCATCAAACAGCAAAAAAAAGGGCAAAAATAAAAATAAAAAACTGCGGATGCTGGAAATCCAAAACAAAAACAGAATTACCTGGAAAAACTCAGCAGGTCTGGCAGCATCGGCTGAAGGGTCATGAGGACTCGAAATGTCAACCCTTTTCTTCTCCGCTGATGCTGCCAGACCTGCTGAGTTTTTCCAGGTAATTCTGTTTTTGTTTTGAAAAAAAAGGGCAAGCTGCTCCCAGGCCTTCACTAATGCTACTTGTGAAAAGAAGCCTCATGATAACTCATCTCCAGAGAAGAAAGGTACCAGGTCTCTGCTCACTGGGCATGGTTGAGGACAGGACATCAGAACACAGGATGGAACTGAACATGCTTCCCAATACGGTTGTGGCACCTTGGGATACACACAATTTTCTTTTAATTTTTACCCCTCCACTGCTGGTGATGGCATCTATTACTAGGTCCAATAATTGTCAGCCTCCTCAATAAGTCTTTAGTTTACACTCTCACCTGCATAAACACACACCTGATCATTGCCTAAACCTCAAATTTACCATTCCCATTCACTTCCATTATGTACACTGCTCACCATCACTCCACATAAACTGTCATATGTTTACAGAATTCAAATGAGTCAAACTAATGAAATGTTTAAATCTCTGTATTTCACTACAAGACAAAAGGAATTTTCAATTTCTGGCTGTTCGCCAACAGCAACTTGAATGCATACAGTTCCTCTACTTTAGCAAAGGTCCCAAGGCACTTCACAGAAGCACCATTAGACAAAATTTGACGCCAAGCCACACAAACAGCTATTGGAACAGATGGCCAAAAACTTGGTCAAAGAGGTAGGTTTTAAAGAGCGTCTTAAAGGAGGAAAGAAAGGTAGAGAGGCAGAGATTTTGAGAAATGAATTCCAGAGCTTTGAGCCTTGGCAGCTGACGACACGGCTGCCGATGGTGGAACACAAGGAGGGCAGAATTAGAAGAGTGGCGAAGGGATGGAGGTGGGCAGAGATAGAAAGGAGTGAGGCAATGGAGGGATTTGGACACCACATAGCAAAACAAAGATTCTCTGACATGCTTCCCTGATTAACGCTGCTTTAAGAATAGTGTCTCGAGAGCAAAAGAAACACAACTGCAAGGTATTGGTTTCTCACACTCTTAAGTGACTCTATTGATCCCATTTGATGGGAAAGGACAAACAAAGGTTTCTGTTAGCATTGTCAGGACTTAAGCAAACAAAAATGAAACCACTTTTGATTCAACAATAACAAAAAAGGACCTGTGAGCAGCTGATGCTAAATTATTATTCCTGTTGGGACTAGGTTTAAAATTCTAATAATCACCATACACGGCTTTCAGTAAAATAAAAATGTAACCCTGTGTTCTAAAATAGATCAATTTCTGACTGTTAAAATAATTCTGCATTGGTAATATAATACCCATCTCCAAAAGGGATGCACTCAATACAAATGATGCCCTTCCGTTTCCACAATCTCTGGGGATTTCCAACTAACAGCATTTTGGAATACCCATAGGCAATCAAAGTGCACTTCCCATGTCCTCAGAGGGCATATTGCTTAATAGCACAATGATTTAATTGTACCAGTTTCCAAGAAATTGGGTCCCTTTTGTTCCATCCTGTTTTTGTACTTTGGTCATTCCACAGTAAAATGATATGGCAAAGCATGGTTATCCTCAAGGTGCAGTTACAGTCTGCTGATTTAAGGTCACTTAATGTGGTCAGGAAAGTGCAACACAGATTTCTTTTCAAAATTAAATAGATACAGTGTTTCTCCAAAACATTTGCACTTAAAATACGGATCTGTGTACTGAATTACGTACCAAAAGAATCATCAATATACTAATTGTGTTTGTAATAATCTGCCCAACTAAAGACTTATCAAAAGGGTTATAATTTTCTGAAAGTTATGAAGTGGTCCTGGCACTCTTCCATTTTTGATATATGAAAATAGAGGCGATTACATGTGTAAATTTTTCCACACTTTTAGTAGGACTATATGCTATCTGAACAACTGTTAAGGAACAGATGCATTAAGCAACAGATGTTTTCAACATCTGTTGAAAACAAGACTAGAGGACTGGTGAGAATGTTTTAAAATGGTACAGTATCCTTGCAAATTAAGATACATAAGCCGCCTCATCACAATAATAAGAGCTCACAAGTTTCTTCCCTGGCGTGAACTGCCTGAAAGGGTGATGGAATCAGATTCAATACTAACTTTTTTCAAAAGGAAATTGGATATGTGCTTGAAAGGAGAAATTTGCAGGGCTATGTTGAAGTAGCAGGGGAAAAAAATAATTGTATAGCTTTAAAGGGCTAGCAGAGATATGATGTGCCAAATAGCCTTATGTGCTGCCCTTCCATGGCTCATATTTTGCTGAAAAACAATAACAGCATCTGAACATGACACATCGTTATGCATGTGAAAATCAGCCAGCAACTTGCTGTAAGGAAGAGAAACCCTTGAACTGTGGATCACCGCAGGTTGCTGACCAATTTGCACCACTCCACAATAACATCTCCTCCTTAATTCCCCTGGAATCTTCATGAAGTTGCTCCGTTTGCATCTTTCTTGCCATTTTTTTCTTACTTTTCCTTTGTCTCTTTTTTTTCCCCGTCTCAATCCAATATTTTTTTTGTTCTGCTTATTTCTCACTTTAGCTGATATGTTATTGAATTCACCCACTCTATTTCATTCTCTCCCCAGTCCTCCCATTTCTCAATCCTTAACTCTCACTGGTTTAAAGAGAATATGCTATTTGTCCTTTTGTTCACCAAGATCCCAATGACCTGCTGCCCTTGGTGTGCCATCATTAGCTCACACTTCTCACAACTGTGTGGGCAAAATGCAGAAAATGTTAAAACATAAAAACCTCCACAACCAAGTCTTAACAGGGCACAGTATAAGATGACCCCCTCCAGCAAAATTGAGGTCAATGATTCCCACCTCCCTTATTTCACAACTTGTGCTGTAGGAGAGTGATTAAGAATTTTTTAAAAGCATGGGATGTCAATAGGTCATCATTGCACAACTTCAACCCATCAGCTGAAATAGTGATACTGGCCAAAGTTTATGAATGGACAGTCTTCACTTCCTCTTTATTATAAACAAAGCTTTAAGCACACTTTATAGCTTTCGAAAGATGTCTTACATATTGCAGTATTTGCAAAAATCTTGCATAAGCTTCTGCTCAAACATATGGGGCAGCTTTACATCCATGAAGAGGAAGTTAATGGGGAAGTCAAATAGGGTTTGGAACAGGTGTCTGACTGAAACCCACCTATTCCTCAGCTGTTACTTAACCTTAGTTTAAAATTACTGCTTAAGACAAATTAAAAAGTAGATTGTACTTGAATGACAACCATTAACTTGCAATTTCCTCTAAGCTGAATAAATGCTGCAAAGCTATAATTTACTTTGCATTTACAATTCTGCATACATAGGACAGCATTCCATGCAACAATTCATTCCAACAAGACACTCACATGCAGCAGATATAGCTTAGGAAGTCAGCAGCTCTTGTTTGGCAAAAACCAAGGTCCATCCAAATACATTACTGGTTGTGGCCATTCATGGCAAATATCAGTGTTGCACGTCAGCAGCTTAAACCGAGTTAAAGTGGGGGACAAGTGCTAAGTAAACTGAATGGAAACAACAGATGAGTGGCATTATGAACTGGGACAGCTGGATGTGGGTCACTCTTGGTAAGGGTAGGCAACTGGAGAGGAAGCAATCGCTCAATAAATTGGGTCTGGAGGAGGTGGCTACCTTTGTGAACTAGCAATTGAGGATGTGCAGGATTGAGCAAGTTGTGAGCAAATTATCAGGAAGTGAAATTTTGGATAAGTGAGGTCAGCTCAATTTGCTGAAAATCCCAATACCCTTTTAGAGATTAAAAATATTAATACCAAGTTTCAATTGCATGGAGTTAATCAGAATTCATAATTTCTAAGATGGAAAATTAAAAAATTTCCAAGGGAGCATGGTACAGAATCCTCCAGGAATCCATTGCCAATTTTCTGTCTTGAACATCTGAATTTCCCCTTTAGGTTCCACATATTTTAGTTTTTTCTTCTAATTCAAGTGAAGGAGGGCGGTTTATACCTACTTAACTTACAAAGCTCATGTAACTACATGTTTTCAGTTGTTATGGCCATGCTTGAGCTGTCAACTTTTTAGGGTCTATACCAGATTTTTTTTTAAACAATTATTGCTCAGCTTTTGCTAGCTTACTAACATTTTCCAGTTTACAATCTTGCAGAGAACTAACAACTGGCCACATTTTTCTAATGTTGTTAAAAATGGGCTACAGCATAGCTAGTGTAGTGTAGTGGTTATGTTACTGGAGCAGTAATGTAGAGGCCTGGATTAATAATCTAGTGAAAGTGAGTTCAAATCCCACCATGGCAGTTTTTCCACCAGTTTGCAATTTTGAGTTTGCAATTCTAAAAATCTGCAGGTAAAGTGCTGGTATCAATAAAATGTGATGACAAAGCTGTTGTAAAACCCAAACTAGTTCACTAGTGTTGTTTCAGAATGATCCTGGCATCTGTACTCTCTCTGGACTATGTGACTCCAATCCCATATCAACCTGGTGACACTTGAAGTGGCCTTGCAAAGATTTATCTTCTCTGCAATTTATTGTAATATTCCATAAGTGGAATGTTACATTCACAAAAATCCCCATCAAGCAGAGTGATCTACAGCTTAAGGAACTAAGTTTTAAAGGAGTCCAGTCAAAGAAAGTTACACAAGTCTGAGACTGTTGCTGCAATTTGATGTCCAACTTATGCAAAAATCTTTCAAAGGTTTTTTTAAATTTCACTTCAGAAATTTCTCTTTAAAAACAAAGTTACTCTTGAGCTAGAAATCAGGCTTAGAGAACGATTTTCAAAGTTTAAGTAAATTTCAACACTTATCCTATAACTTATCCTATAAACCCCATAACTGAGCATTTCCCTACAGAGCAATGGAATATTGGGTTAATATTCATAACAATCTGAAGTGAATACATCAGCTTTGCTATTGAAGTGCTTATTTCACTAGTTCTCTTTTTCAATATATCCAGTCATGAATGTGGTAAGCCATTTTCAACAACAAGTCAATGCCAGTATCGAGGCACATCATGATGTGAAAAATTTAAGCAACCAATAAAACTAATTTAGCATAGTCAAACCATTTTCCTCCCCAAAGAGAAAGATCATGAGATTAATGGTTAACAAGTATATATTTACTAGGGTAATTTCTCTTTATTAGTCAGCAGGGCCCTATAGAAAAGTGCATAATCTCATATTATGTTAAAAGAAGATTTGAATAACTGAAGAAGTAAACTGAATAAAAGGGACAGTAACAGCATAGGAACAGGAGTAGGCCATTTGACCCGTTAAACCTGCTCCATCATTCAATTTGATCATGACTGATCATTTGTTTCAATGCCATTTTTCTGCACTATCCCCATATCCCTTGATGTCATCGGTCTCCAAAAATCGATTGATTTCTGTCTTTAACATAATGATTGAGGTTCCACAGCCCTCTGGGGTACAGAATTCCAAAGCTTCACCAGCCACTGAGTGAAGAATGTCCTCCTCGTCTCAGTCTTAAAGTGGCCTACCCCTTATTCTGAGGTTACGTCCTTGGTTTTAGACTCACTCATCTCATCTACAACCACATCCATCCTGTCATGCCCTATAAGAATCTTGCAAGTTTCAATGAGGTCACCTCTTATTTCTTCCAAACTCTAGGGAATACAGATCTAGTCTGTCCTCATAAAACAATCCCGCCATCCCAGGGATTAATCTGGTGAAACTACGGTGCACTCTTGCTATGGAAAGTATATCCCCCCTTAGATAAAGGGACCAAAACTGTGCACAACACTTCAGATGAGATCTCACCAAGGCTCTATATAACTGCAGCAAGACACCCACACTGCTGTCATCAAATCCCCTCATGATGAAGGCCAACATACCATTTGCCTTCCTAACTGCTTGCTGCCCCTGCATGCAAGCTTTAAGTGACTCATGAACAGAGACACTTAGGTCCCTTTGGACACCCACACCTCCCAGCCTCTCATCATTTAAGAAATAGTCTGCCTTCTTGTTTTTTCTAACTTCACACTTATTCACATTATATTCCATCTGCCATGTTCTAGCCCATTCACTTAGCTTGTCCAAATCCTCTTGAAGCCTCCTTGCATCCTCCTCACAACTTATGATCCCAACCAGTTTGGTATCATCAGCAAATTTAGAAGTATTACAATTGGGCCCCACATCCAAATCATTTATTTAGATTGTGAACAGCTGTGGGCCCAGCACAGATCCTTGCGGTACCTCACTAGTAACAGCCTGCCATCCTGTGAATGCTCCATTTATTCCTACACTTTGCTTTCTGTCTGTTAACCAACTCTCAATCCATACTAGAACGTTTTCTTCAATCATATGCTCTAATTTTATTTACTACCTCCTGTGTGGGACCTTATCAAACACCTTCTGAAAATCCAAATACACCACATCCACTGGTTCTCTTTATCTATACTACAATTCACATCTCAAAAAAAACTCCAACAAGTTTGCCAAACATGATTTCTCTTTCATAAATCCATGTTGACTCCAATTTTACCATTCTTTTCTAAATGTCCAGTTATCACATCCTTAACAATAGATTCTAACATTTTTCCTACTACTGGCATCAAATTAACAGGTCTGTAAGTTCTCCATTCTCCCTCTTCCTCCCTTCTTAAATAGTGGGGTTATATTTGCTACTTACCAATCTGTAGGAACCTTTCCAGAATCTAGAAGAATTTTAAAAGATAACCACCAATGCATGGGTATGAAATTGACTGAGTAACAGGAAACAGAGTAGAGGTTAACTAATGTCTTTTGGACTGGAGCAAGGTTTGCAGAGGGAGATCCCCAAGGGTCAGTGTCATGGCCCTTGCTCCTCCTGTTGGATCTTAATAACCTACACCTTGGTGTACAGGGCATAATTTCAAAATTTGCAGGTAATAGAAAGAAAACTTGGAAGCATTGTGAACTGTGAAGAGGACATAGACAAACTGGTGAAACAGGCAGACAACTAGGAGATGAATTTTAATGTAGAGAAGCGTGAAGTGATTCATTTTGGCAGGAAGAATGTGCAGACACAATATAATAAGGTAAAATTCTAAAGGGGGTGCAAGAAAAGAGGGACCTGGGTTTATATGTGCATAAGTTATAGATAGTGGCCAGACAGGTTAAGAGAGCAGTTAATAAAGCATACACTATCCTAGGCTTTATTAATAGGGGCATACTGTAAAAAAGCTAGGAAATTATTTTAAACTTGTATAAAGCACTGGCTCGGCCTCAACTTGAATACTGAATCCAGTTCTGGGTGCCATATGTTAGGAAAGGCGTGAAGGCATTACAGAGAGTGCAGAAAAGGTTCATGAGAATGGTTCCAGGGTTGAGGAACTTCAGTTACGTTGATAGATTGGAGGAGCTGGGACTATTTTTCTTGGAGAAGGTGGAGAGGAGATTTGGTAGAGGGTCTGGACAGAGTGGATAGGAGGAAACTGTTCCCTTTGATGGAAGGATTGAGAACAAGAGGGCACAGATTTTAAGCTAAGTGGCAAGAGCAGCAATGGACTCGTCAGTGGAAAGATTTTCATGCAGTGAGTGGTTAAGATCTGGAATTCACTGCTCAACATTGTAGTGGAGGCAGGTTCAATCAAGGCATTCAAAAGGAAATTGGATTATTATCTGAAAAGGAAGAATGTGCAAGACTACAGGGGGAAGGCAGGACGGTGGCACTAGGTGAATTGCTCAATTGAGGTGCTGCTGCAGACATGACAGGCCGAATGGCCTCCTTCTGTGCTGTAACAATTCTACGATTCTGTGAAAGATAAAATGCTCAACATAGACACTACAAACTTTCAATTTGCACTGCGTTTTAAAAATTCATCATCCACTGATTTTACTATCGTATTCAAACATGCCAAAGGATAATTGGTGTGAAAAAAGAGAAATGGTCAAACTGGTACAATAGGAGCTGAAAGAGACTTTTCTAACTATTCTACACCTGTCCTTGATCAGATACTGGGTGTTCCAGATGTGGTCTCATCATGTACAACTGAAGCATAACCTCCCTATGTTTGTAATAAATTCCCCTCGCAATAAATGATAACATTCTAAAAGCTTTCCTAATTACTTGCTGTACCTGCATACTAGCCTTTTGTGATTCATGCACTAGGACACCCAGATCTCTGAATCTCACAGCTCTGCAATTTCTCACCATTTAGATAATATGCTTTTTTATTCTTCCTGTCAAAATGGACAATTTCACATTTGTCCACATTATACTCCAGTTGCCAGGTCTTTGCCCACTCCCTTAAACTTTATGTCACTTTGTAGCCTCATGTCCTCTTCACAACTTACTTTCCTACCTATCTTTGTGTCATCAGCAAATCTGTCTCTTCATCCAAGTCATTTATATAAATTGTAAAAGGCTGAATTCCCAGCACTAATCCCTGTGGCACACCACTCATTACATCCTGCCAACCAGAAAAAGACCCATTTATGGCTACCCTCAGCCAATCTTCTATCCATGCCAATATATTTATCCCTACACCATAAGATTTTCTGCAGTAATCTTTGATTTGACACCTTATCAAATGCCTTCTGGAAATCTAAGTACAGTTCATCCACCAGTTTGCCTTTATCCACTGTACATGTGACTCCTTCAAAGAACTCCAACAAATTGGTTAAACCTGATTGCCCTTTCACAAAACCATGTTGATTCTGCCTAGTTTCCTTAAACTTTTCTAAATGCCCTGCTGTAATATCTTTAAGAATAGCTTCTAACATTTTTCCTATGACAGATGTTAAGCTAACTGCAAATCACAAGTGTAACGATTGCAAAATTATCAGCACTCACCCTCATTGTCTAAAATCGACAACTTATGTCATATGCAAATGCACAATTAAACATGGAAATCTAGAGGCTGCTGTCAGTGATACTCAGCTCCTCTACAGGGAGAGTTGCAGTCTTCACAGATGCAATCAACACAATCAGTGATTTGATGTCAACTTTAAATAAACGGAACCGACTATTGAAAAGGTTAAGCTTTGTATTATTAAGTTTTTAAATGACGTTCTAAGTTACAATTACTGAGCATGCTGTCTGGCCCTGAAGACTAATTTTATAAATGTGGAGTGATATTCCCTCTATTCCATGACTTAAAATTCCAACTTAAAAAAAATCTTGCATTTTTTATTAACTCAAACAAATGACAGGGATCAAAAGAGATATCAGATTAGGATCCAGTGAGTCCTAATAGAAAGTACATCTGTGGATTTTGGAGGGCAGGATTGGACTCTGCTGTTGCTCTTCCCACAGACAACCTGCCAGCGCTCACCTGAAGACTCGTACACAAAGAACTGGAGAAGTACATCTGCCAATGGAAATAGGTCCCAACAAGAGCTAACAGCTGAGGAGAGAAGGGATCTGAAAATTGAAAAATGATCATATTTCCAGTTACCAGTGCAGCTGGATTTTGTCTGGAAGTTAACACTGTTAAACAACATATCAAATTCAGAAACATTCTCCCTACCTTGTGCGTAATCAGATATGAAGACCTATAACTTGCAAATTGATAAAACTGCTCACTCAATTTTCTTTCTTTAAACAGATACACCTATTTGTATAGATGCATGCCATATTATTTAGCTCACTTCAGAGTACATAAACAATAGGGTTTTCAAACCTCAAAAAAAGCAAGACAAGCCATGTAATAAGGTATGGACATTTCTAATGCTGTAAAGATCCAACCTTCCAAAGAAAACAAGCAATTTAAGTACAACAATTCGCCTGTATCTGTGAAAACTAAATCTGTACCCACCGTAGTTACAAATTACCAATCGGTAGTGTGTGTACACAATGTCCTTGACCTAAACAGTACCATTCCTTCCTTGTGTGGTGCAACCTTAAGTTAGGATTGGTCAATACAATGACATTAGATTTCATTCATGACTCATGCAATCCTTAAAGCTGTAAAGCAAAAAAAGTGTCCTGGAAGTAATGAGCTATGCAACATGCTGTACATACACATACACATCACAGATTAGGGGGGACTAAACCTGCCAGCTTTTCAAAATCTATCTTCATTTAATTAACAACATGGAAGGAGGCCATTCAGCCCAGTGTCTCCATGCAGGTCAACAAGGAGTCATCCAGCCCAATCCAATTTTCCAGCTATCGGTACGCAGCCTTGCAGGTTACGGCACTTCCAGTGCATATCCAAGCACTTTTTAAATCTTATCAGAGTTTCTACCTCCTCCATCTTTTCTGGCAGAAAGTTCCAGATCTCCACTATCTGCTGGGTCAAAAATTTCCCCTTGAATCCCCTCTAAACCTCCTACCTCTTAGCCTAAATCAATGACCCCTGGTTACACACCCCTTAGCCAAAGAGAACAGGGCCTTCCTAACCACTCCAATTGGACCTCTCAATTTTATGCACTTCAATTAGGTATTCTCTCAGCATCCTGTGTGCCAAGGAAAACAACCCTAGCCTAGTCACAATTTTGACTCATTACCAAAATTCTCCAGTCCAGGCAACATCCTCGTAAATCTCCTTTGTACTCTCTCGAGTGAAATCGTGTTTCCTATAGTGCTGTGACCAGAACTGTACGTTGTACTCCAGCTGAGGTCTAACTAGTTTTATATCAGTTCCAGCCCATACCCTCCTAGCTCTTATATTCCATGTGTTTGGTAATAAAGGAAAGTATCCCGTATATCATCTTGACCACCTTATCTACTCGTCCAGCCACATCCAGAGATCTGTGGGCATGCATTCCAAGGTCTGTTGTTCCTCTACACTTCTCAGTATCCTACCATTTAATATACTCCGAGACATGCAATAATATTGCAAACCACCTTAACTTCTGGTTTTACATGCCTCCCCTTAAACTGTACCTGATACCCAATGCTCTATGGTACCAAATGTACAAATTATTTAGCTTAGCTCATTTAAAACAAATATTTGTAGATCAGTTTCTGTAAATTTGCAAAGCTCCTCTCACTGTCAGTTTGAATTCATGAATCAGTAACACATGAAGCTCAATTCCAACCTCCAAATTTATCAAACTATAGATAAGCAGCACACCGTTTTTGTTTCCATGAGAGCCATTACTAAAAAAACTGCAATACTTCTGTTTATTTCTTTTTGCCAATTCCCTTCAATCATCTCCTGAGGCATTAATTTTTTTACGAAGGTGCAGTACACTGCTGTCACTCATGTTCAAGTATTGCCAGTTGGCTATTTGTTAAACATTTGCTCTTGGGATGTAAGTGACCCTGGCAAATTTGAATTTGTTGCCCGTCACTAGTTACCCTGAACGCAGTAAAAGTCACCACATAGCAGGAGACTGGAATCACAAATAACTCAGATTGGGTAGAGGTGTTAAACTCCATTTGCTCAAGAACATTGATGAACCAGTGGGTTTTTAATGTCATAATTTCCTGATAGCAGCTCAAGTTACCAAATTTATTGAAGTCAATTGTGTACATTGCCTTCATAGCCATGACAATCACTGCAGTTAAGGTCAGGAAAACCAGAAGTGCAGGTTTCCCTCATTCTGGGCACTCAATCGATTCCCCACGAGAAAGCACGACTGGCTGTCAGGTGAAGGCAGTTCCAGAAAAGGCCACAGCCTAGGATCAGGGTAGTGATTGTAGAGGAGAGGAAGGGCGCACCCATGATAGTGCAGGAGAAGAGAAGAGAGTCTCAATGATGGCAGCAGGGCAGGGGAAAAGGGCATCCATGATGTCAGCATGGGAGGAAGCAGTGCCATGATAGTGGCGTGGAGAGTTGATGGCACTTGTGACAGCGGCGGTAAAGGGGGCAGCACACATGATGGTGTGGGAGGCTGGCACCTTTGGCATGAGGTGCACACCTAGACAGGGGCATGTGGAGGGTGCTTGCAATGGCGGTTTGGAGAGGGGGGTGGGTGTTGGAAATACTAGATAATTTGTATGTTTGTGGGCACACATGACAGTTACATGGGAAGAGATTCAGAGATACTACTGGGGGATATTTGAGGGCAAGATCAAGGAGGTAGGGCTGGGTATTAAAGGGTAGCTTTTTGGATCTGTAGGAAACACTCCTGTTCCTCCTGGCCCACATGCAGTGCTGAAAAGGCACTCATCTTTATGGATCTGGTACTTCTCACCTCCCTTTACCTACCTGGTTTTCCGAGCCCCAAAAAACTTGGCCAGCATGGAGCAAAAGTGGAAATCTTGTCAAGATGGGAGGACAATGCCTCCTCAAAAAGGTTTCAATAATCAACTGAACTCCTGAGCGTGGATTGGTTGTCTACTTCTTGTCCCACATCCATTAAAACTGGAAATGGATGGACTCGAGGCAGGTTGAGTCCTGTTTTAAATCCTAGCTGCCCTGCAGACCCAAAACCACCTGTTTTTGAGGTTTAAAATTAACTCTATCAATTTGTTAATCGAGTATAATCCACTGGAGTACCATAGCCATTTTTCATCAGTGGGTCTTAGTAGCAAGTCTCAGTATGTTGTTTATCCATTTGGGTCCTATCCTTATATAACATCACATATCTGTGTGGTAGAGGTTGTTGGGCAGGAATCTGATGGGGAAAAAAACCTGGATGTTTTACCCCGCTTTATTCCAGAAACTCAAAAACTAATTGAAACACCTTAATTGCTGCCTTGGCAGTGATCAGAACAGGCCTGGTATGGCACCTGGGTTTTTCGTAGATGATAACAATTCATCTTTTTGCTGAGTGAACTCGCTGAGGAATTGTTTTTTGAGCAGGGTCACAGAGAGCTGCATCGAGAGTCTTACCTATTTAAAGGTGAGGCGCCTACAAATACAAATGGTGAAAATCAGTAACTATTCGACAACTCGATGCATCTATACAAACACGTCAATTACTCCTTTCACAAGCCACGTTGAATCAGCAGCTAAAAGGACTCTATCCTATTAAACAAATCTGAGAACAATCTGTCTACATACTCCCTAATCCCCAAAAGGTAAAACAATGCATATAAATTGGGTTTTTTTTAACGTTACTATTTTAATTACAACAGTCAGTTCAAATTACTGGATCATTCAACGTTTTGAATTTTTATGAGGTGATCATTTTCTACGCCAGCCTATACTCCACAGCTGTAAACTCAGAACTCAGCTGCCCTCCCCCATTCTATTCTTCTCTTCACAGCATGGAAAATACCGTGCTTCATAAATTTGTTTGATCATCTCAATCTTTTTGAAGTGTTAATCGATAAGCCTCAATTGACTTTGCTGGTAATCTATTCCACATATGCACAACTGTGAGGAGTTGGGTCAGAGCATTCTTCAATTTTTTTCTAAGGCTCATTAATTTTAAACCTGTATTCTCTATTCACATCCTAAGCCAAATAGCTTAAATTTAAATTATGTATGCACCTCAACAGTTTAAAGGCCACGAGATTTAAAAATAGCATATATTGGCCATAATTGTCACCGATTGTTCTTGTAGCACTAAAAGCACTTGAAAAATATTTTTCAAATCCTGCTCCCTTATGCTGAATTGTGCCTTCCTAAAGAATCACACACCAGCAGGATGTCGGTAATGAAGCAACTGGTTCAAATTTTTATTCATACCCATCTCCAGATTTGCAGCACCCGTGTAAACAAAGCAACTCCAGAATAAACAATGCTTCATGTTTCCTTACCAATTTTCTCTCCTACCTTCCAACAGGCATCATCCCCATACTATGATACAGTCCCAGTCACAGGGACCAATTACCCTCCAGTAGGCTGCCCAAGAATGTGATCTTCAAGAACAATCCTAAGCAGTGAAGATGGCAGCCTATTTATTCAACAGTTAAAATGCAAGATTTGAAAATAGTTTTCACAAGCCATTTTCATTGCATCATTTCTTTTCATCATAAATTCTACTAGTGTGTTTTGGGACGTAATACACCAGTTTAACCATAAACCTTCTCAGGTCTACTTCTGCTTTCTAACTTGCATGCTGCATCTCCAATTCTTGTACAAGCTTTCTATGATACGCTGCTATCCCTCCATGTTCCACTTTCTTCCTTCCCCTGTTTTCGGGAAAGGTCACTGAAGGAGGGATCAGCCCTTGTATTCTTCACAGAATGACCCAAATCTCATGTGGATCTCCACAATAACGGAAACTTTTCCCAAACAATAGCAGCACCAAAAGAAAGACTCTACCTCTGATTCCAGGGGTCCACACGATATCAATCTAGGCAAATGGAGCCAGTTAAAAAAATGGAAAGCAACAAAAAAAATGAATCACATAGGCAACAATAAACCAAAAATAACTACAGTAACATTGCAAAATGCTGAAAAATAAGTTGTGAAAAATAACAGATAACCTGGAAAAGGGAAGAGAGGTACAATTGAATCAGGAAAAATGTGAAATAAAGAGGGAATGACAGTAAAGTGAAATTCATTTTCAAAGAAAACATAAAGAAGCAAGTTGCATTCAATGATCAACAGATATTGATAGCACAACTGGTATACTGAACTTATTGTTAACAAACAGGGGCCCTGCAGAGAGTGAGGTGAACATTATGTGCTTAAGCATAGACAGAATAAAGTATGTTCGTTTTAGGGCATCAGGAACAGGACCTGCACTGTCAGGTCTATAAATCTCAGTGAGAATACAGAGCTACTGAGAAAGTGCAAAATCCCTGA
The DNA here is from genome assembly GCF_017639515.1 of Carcharodon carcharias. Lineage (NCBI taxonomy): Eukaryota > Metazoa > Chordata > Chondrichthyes > Lamniformes > Lamnidae > Carcharodon > Carcharodon carcharias. Next base: position 40,941,988 of record NC_054470.1, read on the forward strand.
AAGAAACTTTATCTCAAACTGTAAACATCTGTAGTCTAAAATACCATGTGCACATATTCTTACAGAAATGCTAAAATACTCAGAGCGTCAATCATTTTGCAATGTGAAAAGACAGCATATACAGCAGTGTTATCAGGTACAGATTAGTGGAAAAAGTTATAATTCCCCGTACTAAGAGGTCACTCCAGAATGCTGTTAGACGAAACTTGCCAACACATCAGCAGCTGACTCCTACATTCATGAAGATATTTGGTAAATACAGATACATGAAACAGCACAAGATAACTTTGAATATAAAAAGACTGATATGGAGGGGCATAAAAATTGTTATATATACCTAGTTCGTGAGAAGATTAACTTCAACTGTAGAAAACGGGATAAGTGCAATTAAGGTAGCTTGGAGACTATTAAACTTAAAGCTTGGGCCCATGTTAACTTAAGGCGTTAACCACTAGAAGGGCAGATCATAAAACAGCACATGGGCTTACTTAGACGGAGAACTGGAGAAGAGGTATCTACACTGTTTGCAAAGAAATCTTTTGGGAGTTAAAGCTACAATTAGTTTAAAATCATTCAGTGAGCCTTGGAAGGCTATGTCATCATGGAGGTGCGTGGAGCTCAAGTACAAGGGTTTCAGTTTATCTATGCGTTTGCTTGGGGTGTGACTGTTCTGCAGCAGGGAAAAAGGCCATTCCGAAAAAGGTACTGCTTTTAGCAGGCTCCAGGCATCAGAAGCATCTTGCTATTCCATCTTGCTCCATCCCCTTTTAAACAAAATAAAATCCATCACATTTCTACTACTTTTTAGCTCTGAAAGATCACACAGACTCTAATCGTTAATTCCGTTTCTCTTTCCACAGATGCTGCCAGGCCTGCTGAGCTTTTCCAGCATTTTATGTTTTTATTTCAGATTTCCAGCATCCGCAGTATTTTGCTTTCATCGGAAGTATTGCTGTTGACTGGCTCTGTACAGTTAGGGCCCTGGATTGGCCCCAGGAGCTGATTGAAAGCTCTGTGCAGTTAGCTCCCGAGAATGTCTCCTCAGCCATGAGGTGGCGGCAAAAGGTCACTCACTGGCTCTGTGCTGGAAAGAGTTAGGATTCAGGAGAAGCTCTGGGAGCCATTTATAGCTTGGTGCAGCTGGAGAGATTGGAGCTTAGTGAAATCCAGGAGCTTAGTGAAATCCAGGGGTTCGACCAGCTCAGTGAAGTGAACTGGCTACTGAAGAGCAGGAATTGCGCCACTACATAGAGACTGAAGTGCAGACTCAAATCCAGGGAAACAGAATCTCAGGAGACAAGACTGAAACCCTGGGAGGTGTACAGTCTTTGAGGTAGAGTAGGAGTGGCTTTGAGGGAACTCAGAGGCTTGATCTACACAAGGTGAAAAGTGTGGAGTCTCTTGTGAGAGAGAGTTTCAATGAGATTGGCTGACTCAAAGCATTTACTGACGTCAGGGTGGAATCTATCTTGGTTGCATTTGCTATTCAATGTGTAGTCCAGGTGTTTGACTATAGTTTCCCTGTTAATTCATGTTTACCTCATATTAATTCTTCGAGAACAATTCTTAGAGATGTATTATGGTATATTACTTTACATTTCTGACTTTGTTTCTAAACTTTAAGTTTATTTTTGTCTGTTCAAAACCTGTGGAATCTTGTGGCTTTATTCTCTTAGCAAGTGTCCTGAATCTCAAACTTTTTGTACTTTAAACAAAATGTTATTGGTTCAAAACTGGGTCTTACCAAAAACTTGTGGGTCTGATCTAGGATCATAAAATAACGGAAGCAGCTATAAGTGCATTTAACTTTAGAGTATGTATGACAGAGTTGGTAAATCAAGAAGAAATCTAATTGAATTCCAGGTTTATTTCACAAGTTCTTCAAGACAAGTTCTAATTGCAGAGCAGAGAAAAGTTTATTCAGTGACTAAACCTTCAATCGCCCTAATAACAGCAAAAGGATAAGTCAAAGCAAAATAATCTCTAGTTAACATTTGTTTCAGGTTTTTTCTTAGATAAAGATAATGTAGATTAAGAAATGCAACACAGTAGGGTCAGGTGGGTCATATCCAAAGCTCAAATTGTCTCTTCTCTTTCCACTTCAAAGCAATCTCTTTACTTTAAAATCCCATCGTTAAAAATTTTAGACTGTCAAATTAGATTACCAGGCTACAAATCAAATTGACTTTTCCATACAAACACAGAAAGAAGAGCAACACTTGCCACAGAAGGCCAGAAAAAATGGAATGAAAAAACTTAACAAAAGCCAAGAAATAAATTCCAGTACTCTACAGCGAAATTTCAACATCACTTCCTGGCTTTCAGTAGGGTACAAGTAAACCTCTTTTACTGATCACTGCATGAGTCAGTTTTAATAGTCCATTCTGTCCCTAGTTCCTACATGATACTTCACTGGGAGATTGAATGTTTCTGCCAACTGAACATGGTGAGGGGAAACAAGAGATCTACCTGGTGTCAAATAAAGCAACTTACACTGCATTTGCATATATCAAATTATAAAATAAAACTTTTATATTAGAGGCCAAGGCGGTGTCATGGAAGACAGGAATAGGTTTGTGCGCAGTGAAGTGGGGAGGTGGAGAGGGGGGAAGATGGTAAATTAAGAGATAGAAGACAAATAAATCGCTGAAGAAGAGTGCCTTTATATCACTGTGACAGTTGAAGAAATAATCTTAAATAATTTGACAAAAATTACATTCAGAAAATGAGTAATTAACTGTAATAACCATAATTTTCTTAAACAAAAAATCCCAGAATTTTACAACAATCTTCAGCAAAACAATTCCATTGAAATATCTGGCATACCTAAGTCAGTTCCCACTGCACTTTCATTATAACTACATGTTGAAGGCATCTATTCCAAGGCGTTTTTGAATTATCACATTTTTAAAGCTGCAGCTCAGCTGTCACTAGTGTCCTAGGCTGGTAGCTTTGGCATGTAGAGGGGTCACAGAGACAGTGAAGAAAAAGTATATTATTTGTGAGAAGTGAATTATGAATCATCCCAAATTGTCACCTGAAAACTTCTAGGATGATCTGAGGTAGACTGGGCAGTTTTCAGGGCCGAAAGTGATGGCCTTAGGCCCATTCATGAGTTTGCGCAATATACAGTGTGAAATGATCTGATCAGGGTAGCCATTATCCTGCAGGGTGCCTTTGATGCGTCCTATTTCAGCATCAAGCTTGCATGGTGAGCAAATGGCTACCTCAGATTATCCTGGAAGGGCAAGGTCTCTCAAAAATTTGAGCAGGTGAAGTTAGCTATTTCATGCTGCTACTATACAGTAGCTACACGAGTCATATTCACCACTAACAGAAAGCTGCCATCAAAAAAGACATTCTGCCTATCACAAAAATGAGTAATGTGGTATATGAATTTCAGTGCCAGTGAGATGCTAGGTATGTAAGATGTACATCCCAAAGACTGGCGGGGTCATATCAAAAGGCATGTCCCAGCCATACCCAACCAGCCCATGCTTGCAAAACTTAAAAGAGTGTCCAACACTAGATGTGATTCCATGACTGAGTATTATTTAGTAAACATTGTCCAATGTGCTAAGAATTACACTGGCAACTAATATAAGATTGTCAGTCAGGCTCGCAATGTGGCACATTTGCGTGTACTGGGAGCTACATATATTAACACACAAGGCCCTGTTCTTTGCAGACAGAAAGAACATCTACATACACTGCATCTGGTTCAGCTAAATAAAATAAGTGACAGCCATTCACTGACTCATTCCTCAGGGCAATGGCTTGACCAATCAGGGTCAAGCTGCCTGGTTTAAATTTCAAACAATGCTTGGCAATTAACTGTCAGTCACCATCGGTGGTGCAAGCTCCATGGGAATGCCACTTGCCAACCAATCAACACACTCTTCACATACAGTATAAATTATTGTTTTCCCTCTTATATTGATATTCCTGCGAGTGTCCTGATGAGTGCAAGCCGAAAAGCTTAGGCATGTCTCTTTTTTTCAGCAATAATCAAGTTCTGTATGACCAAACGACTACCTGAAGATGGTTACTACCATAAAAGAAATAAAGAAATCAGAGCTGGAATACAATGGCAAAGAACACATTTTTCAAACAATTTCTCAGCATAGGCATGAGTAGAGATCTTAAGAAAAGAATTATCAAGACCATGATTTGGAATGTTATGTGCAAACCAAAAAGTTACTCTAAGATTTATTTAACCTACCAGGTTTGTGCCAAGGTTATTTTGTGTAGAATGAAGATGACTCAAGGCATCAAGACAAATTTAACAAAGAAACTAGACGATTTTAGCACTTCAGACAAAATAAGTGTTAATTGCTTAGGTTTCAGTTTGTAATGCAAGAACATACTGTTGGAAAATAACAATCAGTTGACATACACAAGGGAGGCAATCATTCAAATTGTGCCGCTATTGTACAGGGAAAAAGGGAAAAACAATGATCAACAAAACATGAACAAAATTAACTTGGCACTAGGACAACCTTCTGGTAGCTAATGGAAGAATAGGATTGGCACAGGGGAGAACTGATTTCCAATCCTGTTTGTCTTGAAATTGAGAAATATTATTTATTTTGGAAGAAGGGAGAAAAAGGTGGAGGACAAGAACAGTATGTATTTATCATCTCCTTTCTACTGTGGGGAAAAACTGCTGCCACAGCTCCCTATGTGGCATGGTGGCCACACTTTAAAGGAACTTCAACGACTGTAAAGCTCTTTGGAATGTCCCAAGGTCATGAATGGTGTTATATAAATGCAAGCTCTTACTTTATAATATCAAAAGGATTTTATCTAGCATCTAAATTGCAGACATAAAAAGGTAGGTCCCAACATACATTAGATACCAATTATAAATCCTTGAACCAAAATGCAGGAAAGATAAAACTGTCTTCCTTGTGTGGTCTTCATTCTTCGACAGACAAATTTCATGCTGTAGAAGCTAAGCCAGCATTTTTTTTAAAATCACTTGCTCATCATGACCCAATTTTTTGTTGTCAGGACATCACGTTGAGGGTTCATACCTATCCACCTAATCCCACATTGCATAAAGACGCAGCACCTGGACAATAGAATCAATTCATTTTGACCTGGAGTTGGTCTAAACGAAGGTCAAAATATAATCCCTAAATCAAATCAAACCAAAGCCAAAAGCAAGGCTTCAAAGAAATGGTCAGAAGTGCAGAAATCATTCACATACTAATGGAATCATGCCAAAATTATACAGAATACAGGAGGCCTGTGCAGTTGTCAAACATAAACAGCAATGTTTAGTAAATGAGAGAAGTTCACGTCATAGTTGTTTTATATACACAAATTGAGAGCTGGCAAAGGAACATGGGGAACAATTCGATTTATCTTTAATGGGACTTACAACCAGATGGCAACAGTGAAGAATACATTTTACTGTCTTAATATGTATTTAATTACCAATTTGTCAAAGAGATTTTTGTCCAAGGCACTGCTTATAACCCAAGTTTGGCGAATGTGAAAAGAGAGAGCTCTGTGCACATCAACACAGTGGGACCAATAGTCCATCGCTAATCCAATGCAATGGCAATTAAAATGGGGGAGACAATTTTCAAATTCTTCTTCAATAAAGAATGGAGAGTTGTTTCTGGTTTACAATATTTGAAGCCTTCAGTAGCAAATGAAGCAACAATCCTCTCTACTTGCAAAACATATTCTTAAATACAGGTTTGCATTGATTGATCTGGATCCGCACAAGTATATTGAAGCTCAATCACAATTTATTTTTAAAACATGTATATACAAATTACACTTGGCAATCAAGTGCCTGAACTACTTCTCACTCTGCAGGGTATACTCAAGGGACCACACCAAGCAACTGCTTTTAGAATTCTGATGCTTCTGCTTTTTTAGGGCCAAGGTATCATGCCCCTATTAACCTTGATTTGGGGTTGACGGTTCTGTTGAGGTACTGAGCATCATTTATTTCAGGGACAAATAAATACAAACCAAGGCAGCTGAGTGCTTTTGCTGATCAAGTTATTTTTTTGTGTATAAATCCTCCCTCATGCATTGCTCCACCATTCCAGATACTCTGTCTTTCTTAGAGCTCACTTTGTTAAAAATTAACTACTGTTCAGTCGCTGAAAAGGTCAGCTTTCCTATTAATAGCTGGGAGACCTCTCACTTATTACCAAATCAGTTTGTGCCAAGTATCAAGGAGAAAAGACCAAAGGTAGAAAAAAGTACAACTAAACCATAATAAAAAACAAAAAGTATGGGAAATAATCATCAAATCAGGCAACATCTAGGGGGAAAGCAAAAGAGTTAATGTTTCATGTCCATATGGTTCTTCTTCAGAACTGAGGGAGGGTAGAAATTGATGGGTTATATGCTGTCAAATGGGGGGAGGGAAAGGAAGAATGAAGGCGAAGGTCTAAGATAGCACAGGAGAGATTGAATGATAAAGATGTCATGGAACAAAAGGCAAAGGACGTGGTGGTGGTTGTAGTAAAGAGACAAAGTATTTGCCCAGAGAGAGTGTAAATGATAGAATAATGAACAGCTCTGTCCGAAAGCAGAAACATGAAACACAAAGATTCAAACTGGCACAGTGCAAAAAAAAATTAAAATGGGGGGGCAGAGTTCATGGTCTGAAATTGTTGAACTCAAAATTGAGTCCAGAAGGCTGTGAAATGCCTAATCAGATGATAAGATGCCTCAAGGTTGCGTCAAGCTTCACTGGAACACTGTAGCAGGCCAAGGACAGAAATATGAGCGTGAGAGCAAGGAATAAATTAAAATAGTGTGCAACCTCATGTTCACATAGACAGGCATAGCTAGAATCCATCACAACACCTGTTATTTGGAGGTAGTGAGAAGAATTAAAGAAGAAATTGTTCAATATGAGAACAAGTCCAGCCAGGCAGAGGAGGATGGCGGCGGCGGATGGGGACTAGTTGGGCCTCTGATCAAGGAAGAAGCAGAGAGCCCGCAGACAATCCTGGTGGGGGATGAGGGCATGGAGATTTTGAGCATCCATAGTGAAGAGGTGGTGGTTTGAGCCAGGAAACTGGAAATTGTTGAATTGACACAGGATTTCAGAAGAATCATGGATGTAGGTGGGAAGAGACTGGGCAAGAGGAGAAAAAGTACAGTCAAGATAGGAAGAAATAAGTTCAGAGGGGCAGGACCAGGCTGAAACAATAGACCTAACAGAACAGTCACGTTTGTGGATTCTGGGGACGGGGTAAAAGCAGACTGTTTGGGGTTAACTAGGAGGTGGGAAGCCGTGGAGGGAAGATTGCCATAAGAAAGGAAGTCAGTGACAGTTCTAGAACAACAGTTTGATGTTCAATGGTAGGATCAGGGTCCAGGGGAGGTAGAAAGTAGTTTCTGAGAGTTGCTGCTCAGTCTCTGTCAGATGGAGGTCAGTTCGCCAGACAACAACTGCACCACCCATGTCAGCAGGTTTGACCTGGGTAAACGAGTGTGGCGAGTTCTGAGGGAGGCAGGTAAGATTGGTGGGGGGGGGGGGGGGATCAGAGAAATTAAGACAGCTGACAGTTCTTAATGAAAAATTCAAGAGCAGCTAAGACACCAGAAGGAAGGGGTCCAGATGGAGGAAGAATACTGGAGGCAGGTGAAAGGGTCCACTGGTAGGGGGGAGAACTTCTGGCCAAGGGAGTGGGCACAGAGACAAAGCTGGCAGAAGAACAACTCAACATCATGCAAGCTCAAAATTCATTGAGTAAGGGCGTAAGGAGATACAGCTGAGTCCTTTGCTAAGTACAGATGGTTCAGTGTCAGAAAGGGGAAGGTCAGAGGGTATTGTAAGTACCCAGCGATTAAACTATACTTTGCCTTCCAATATCATGCATGCTTGGGTTCAAAAACAGAAGACTGGAGCTCACTGAATGCAGGAAGGGAATGAAATGGTGTTATCATACAGGTCCTAGAGCTTTATTCAATACAAGAATGGCAGGTCATGTTTGACTCCAGGCACAAGTGAAAAGCATGCTTGCATCCGCATTTTCCCGGAATTAATCAAACTTGGTTACATTCCTGTGACATCTGAAGGATGCTCAAATGAAACACAGCTGTCACTTCCTACCTGTTTCTTACCTTCCACTACCAGCTCCTGCATGGCAATGCTGTTTTTTTCCCCAATTTACCTTGCAGAATATGCAGAATTAGCCAAGCAAAAAGCAGAAGTGTTGTTTAAAAACAGGAACATTTTGAAATGAGACTAAAAAAGCAGAACACGTTTCTCTTAGCATTCCTAGTAACTGCCCACAGTTTATTTCTCCTTTAATATCTACACTTGAGCGTAGCACTGCTTTTTTTTTTTTACAATAATTATTTGTCAAATGAAAAGAATTAAAGGATGTATGTACTGCAACTATTGAAACGCTTTCTGAAAAGGATGCACTGTTGGAGGTGCTGCCTTTTGGACAGGACATTAAATTCAGGTCCTGTCTGTTTTCTCACATGGATTTCATAGCACCGCTTTGAAGGGCGGGGAGGTATCTCCAATGTCTTGGTCAATATTTCTCTTTAAGCAACACCAAAAAATAGATAATCTGGTCATTATAACATCATTGATTAGGGGAGTTTGCTGTGTACAAATTGGCTATCATTGTTCCTACAATGCAAGTGTATGTTTCAAAAGTACTTCCTTAGCTGTAAAGAGCTTAAAGAGTTTTGGAAAATCCTGAGGTCATGACAGACTTGCATTTATATAGTGCTTTTCTTTTACACCTTAATATTTTATTGACCTGACTTTTTGTTTCTGCTACCTAATGATCACAATATAAAGCAACTCCTCATATAAAGGTGCAAGTTATACAAGCATTTACAGAAAAACTGAAAGCAGATGTGATTGATCTCTTTTGCTACTTTTAACAGAAATATAAAACCAGAGAGAAAACTAAATTGTGTCAACTGTCCCAAATCAACAGATCACCTCTCGTATCACTGACACTGTGATGAAACCTAAACTTACCTTAGTCTGAGGTTCAAAAGTAGGGAACTCCAGTTCCTGACGAATCTTGGGTCTCCTGCGCATGTGCCAGCCTGGAACTGACCACACATCGCAGTTCGGTTATTTTACGCTCTTCGAGCCGAAAACTGGCCCTGTGCGCCTGCATGGAAGAAAACAAATGGCGCAAAAAGGTAGGTCAAATGACCTGATACAGAGAGCCATTATCAAGCAGGTGTTTCAGGGTGATGGAAACACCAGGGGGACAGGGAAAGGTCCCAAACCAGGAGATTTTGGGGGGGGGGGGGGGGGGGGGGGGGGGAGAGCAGGCAGGCAGAAGAGAGAGAGGGAAAGGTCCCAAAAGGAAGTCCCAGGCAAGGGATAAAAGACAGGATATAGACATAGGTCCAGTTAAGTCAAGTAAAAAAAAAAGGAGCAGAAACATAGACTCCAAATTAAAGAAAGAACTCCAGGGAGCAGACTTTAAGCAAAGTGTGCACAAAAGAAGCCCTGAAGATCTGAGAAGTCAGCCAAAGGTTGGTGACTCTGTGTTGCAGGCTGCTGAGGCAAAGTTACCCCTTTGGAGCTGTGGTCTTCTGCTTGGCACGACCAAGGATCTGAAATTGTGCTTGGAAAGTAATGTTTGTGCGTACTCAGAGACCCCAGGGAAAAGAATCTCGGAAGATGAGACCGAAACCCTGAGAGGTGGATTGCTATTAAAGCTGGCCGACTGGGAGCATCTTTTGGAGAGAGTTCCAAGGTGGGACCTTCAAACGTGGAGCCTGGAAACCCTTATGAGAAAGGTAAAGTGAGATTGGTTGGCTCACAATGTGACAAATGTCTAGGTGGGTTGTTGAGAAATCCATGGAACCTGGTTTGGTTGCATTTGTCATCTATTGTGTTGTGTTTGTCTGACCACAGTTCACTTGTTAATTCTCATGTACCTCATACTTATCCTGAATGTTAGAGTACAGGATAGATATTGTAAATTGTTTTATTTTTCTGAATTTGTATAGTGAAGTTTTACTTTTGTTTGTTCAAAACCTGTGGAACCTTGTGACTTTATTCACTTAGGTAAGCATCTTGAATCTCAAACTTCATCTACTTTAAACAAACTGTATTGGTCCCTAAATTGATCTCCCCCCACAACCCAGGGTCAGGCCAAGGATCATAACACTACGTACATAACTAGGGGTGCCCTTCAGAAATCTCAACTGTCACAACTAAAATGTTTTCATACATCAAATCTTTACTGAGCAGCAGTCTCAGAATTAGCTGGTTTGTGGGTTGAACCCCACTTCACGACATGAGCACTTAATCTAGGCCAAGACATCCATGCAGTACCGAGGGAATGCTGCATTATCAGAGTGTTATCTTTTGAATGAAATGTTTAAATAAGGCGCTTTCTGCTTCTTCAGATAAAGGCAGAAGATCCCATTACCTACCTCCCTCACATATAACTCACCCCTCCCAAAGCTGACCCTGTGGGCTCTGCCAGCAAATCAGTTCTCCCCACCCCTCTCTACTTCACCCTCAGAATTTATGAACAAGGCCATTGCCATCCATGAACTTAAAGTGGATGATTGTATCAACATCATGACCTTGACAGAAACCTGGTTGAGGGGGTGATGATACCTTCCTCCTAAATGAAGCATAGGAACTTGGCTACGCCTTCTACAAATTAGTCTGCCAAGACCCAGTGATGGTGCGATTCTCATCACCAAGTTACACCTTGGTTTGACCCTTGCTCTTCTAGCACTTGATTGACCCTTCTTGCCTCTCATTTAAAACCTTTACTTTCCACCAACCACCCAAGGACAATAAAAAGATTTCCCTGAGTCATCTTCACAGCTTTCCCGTCTGTGTTTGCACCAAGCAACTTTTCATCCTTGGTGATTTCAATCTCCATCTCAACTCATCATGTTCTCTCTCCAATGAGTTCACTGCCCTCTTTTCCTTCCTAAATCCCTCCCTCCTTGTAAACGTCCCACCTTGACCTTGCCACGATACATGGTTCTGCTACTCTCATCATAACAGTCACAGTTAAGTCCAACTCTGATTTCTTCCTTGTATTACTTTCCACCTACACCCTTCTTCCACATCCCAAGCCTACCTCCTGCTATAGTCCCCCTTAATAAAAAAAAAGCTAGACCACTTACAACCACAACTTCAAAATCCCAGCTCTCTAACCTTTGGCCCTCTGTTTGCAATGGCATTACTGCATCTACTGATCTGCAAAGATTACCCTGGATCCTCTTTACTGGCAACAGCCTTGAAGAGCAGAGGTGTTGTTCTAAATAAATTAATTTCTACAGTTTACAACATCAAAAATTAACAGGTCATTTATCTTATTGACATTTGCAGACCTTATGCTTTGCCCAACTTTGCTCACAAAACAGTGGCTACACTTCAAAAATCAATACATTGCATGTGAAGCATGTTGGGACATCTTAAGTACATTTTCTTTCAAGCATTCCCAAGTGTTCCTCCAGGGATAATTTTAATATTTCATTAAAACTAATTCCAACAAAGCTAACTGCCACCTTGCAGTTCAAACTCATTCTCTCTGATCAAAATTTTAGCTAGACAACATAAAATCAAATACTAAAGGAGCCCACACAATACACCACTACAAAGATAGGCAGCAGCGTACTTGTGCTATGTACTTTATATACTGAACATTTGCAAACTATAATGTCCAAGTGTTTTTGCAGTACATCAGAGCAAATATGTGTTACAATGACATTGTTGCCGTATCTCAAAAAAACGGAGAGTGCTAAAGGAATCCAAAAAAAGTGCTAAAAAGAACAGCTATTTTCAATTCAAAACAAAAACTAAAACAGAAGTACCTGGAAAAACTTAGCAGGTCTGGCAGCATCAGTAGAGAAGAGCACAGTTGATGTTTCGAGTCTTCGTAATCCTTCAACAGAAATGCTGAGCTAACTGCTGAGCTATTTTCAATTTGCTGGTTTGGGGTTGCAGCTGCAGAGATACGGGGAGAAATTTTATCCTGAGGTACATTGCACAAGCATGTTACTGAATAATTATTGAAGCTGGCAGCAGTCTTAAAAGCCCATCCTGTATTTGTATATTGCAGCTTCTCACAAATTTGGTTTGTGGGATTCTAAGAGTAACAATTGCCAGTGTACATGCTTCTCCAGCAGCTCAACTCCCTGACCTGTAATCTTGACCCACTCAATCCTACCTTTAACCCAAACCACAAGCAGTACAATACTTCAGCTCTACTTTTTCTACACCAAAGGCATTAACAAATCACGCTAGCACAAAGTTCAGATTGTAAATGTTTTATCAAAAAAAGTCAAAGAATAACCTCAACTATAAATTTCACTTAACATTTTTCTTTCTCCCAGAAATGCCAGTCAGAATTCCAGTAGACCCATTCTAATCACTGCATTATTGCTTTAATTATTTAATTAGTCACAACTGCTATTCAATAATCTTTCATTTACATAACTGAAATAAATGGAAGCTAAAGGCTTCTTAAAAAAATCCTTGATGACAGCATCGACAATGTTACAAATATGAAGTTGATAGGATAGTTGCGTTTTGGACTTGCCTTTAGGGTGGAATGGAGAGGGAGGAATGAAAGGATCATGTGACCCAACAAGAAGTCCGAGTGGGTTAGTTGTTAAAGAGTAAAAGGGGGACAGGTTGTTTCACTGGGAAGAAGGTGCAAGACCTGTGGACAATAGGTAGAGCCTCTGTGATGACTGTGGCTAGACCGTCAGCCACCAAGTTTCAAAGGGAGGTGTTAGGAATGTCAGGTTTTATAAACTTTTATACTTTAACTTATGTTTTTAATTCCAAGGATGTAGTTTTCTTTTGGGGGGGGTGGGTGTGGGGAGAGAAGGGGCTGGAAAATAAGAGGGTAGGTAATTAGCATTTCAGCCTGGATCCATAGCAAGCCATTGTAATATCGATTAATGCACTTTTTCTAAGATATCCCTGAAACCCAAAGAGACAATGCAGTCTTGCAAGAATCTGAGAGAGCGAGAGCGAGATGGAGAGATATAGCCAGTCGTGGACTTGAAGCTGAGAAAATGCTGCCTTCATTATTCACCACACGGAAGACAGGTGGGAGCTCATCTCAGATTGAAGTGACCGAGTTTGTGAAGATTTAAACAAGGCCGGAAGATTTGGCTAGCTTTGGCTAGAGAGAGGAGTCGCCAGGATTACTATCATCTTGAAAGTCAGTCCTGGAATTAGATATTACCCAGCTTGAAAAAGGAAGCAGGCCATTGGAAGCAGAAAATAGCTTTGGACTGGTTCAGGGAGACTAAATATAAGTTCAGAGTAAAGCATAACCATAGCAGTGAATTTTCTGTTGTATTCAAAGTTAAATGGGGGAATACTTGTTTCAGTTGCCTACAAGAGAGTCGAAATTGCCTAAAAAAAGTGTTTAGTCAGTTTTGTTTTTCGTTTGTTTGCTCCAGTGAAAGTCTTAAAAAATGAAATTTTTGTATGATTCTTCCAGTCAGTATCTTTTATTAAAAAAATCAGTCTCTAAAGGGATCATAACAATGATAAATATGACTTGCTCCACTATCCTGCAACTCTAGCCCGATTCAGAATGATTGATAATCACTTGCCCCATTCTAAGAAGTGCTCACTTCTTAGCTGCATTTTCTAATTTAACTGCAGGATTTCATGAAACTAATATTTTTTCATTCTATTATTGTGGTTTATTGTAAAGTAGGTTTATGAATATGTGTAGATGGTTCTGTGTGAGTTAATTGAATTAGACTTAGGCTGTAAGCTTGAAATTATCAGAAGAAGTTGTGGGTAAAAGGCATTTGAGATGCTCACACCCTACATGCTAAACATGTAAGGTGTAAAGGAAATTTGCATTTTTATATAAGTGAAGGGGTTTGTTTCAAAGGGATGATAGGATGTTTACAACTAACAAGATAAGCAAGGCCAAGCAGTATGTTTATCTTTCCGAAAGGTACTGACCATGTTGGCAACATGAAAGATTTTTATATAATGGGAAAAATAAATTTCCAAAGAAATATAGAACAATAGAATTTACAGGTTAAATAGAGGGAAGTATACATAAAGAGGGATGGAAGACAATGTAGGGTGTGGCCATGATAAATCCTGAAATGTACACCATGTGACAGACTTGGAGGAAGCCTCTAGCCACTTTTGCAGGTCTGCTGTGTCCAGTAACTAAAAGTTGTGTGAAAAAGCTTTTGGAATTCCACAGTCGAGTGTGTGTGTGGGGTAACCTTGCTGAATTGCTATCTAAATTTAAAATCTATTTTGGACTGTTGCCTTAAAGAAGGTATGAAGTTGGGAGTCAGGTTAATTAGGAATTTTGGGATTTGTTATATTATTAAGTATTAAGTGACTAATCTTTTGTATATGCTTGAAACCTTTTCTTTTGTTAATAAGTGTTTTAATTTAATTTTTCAAATCTCTAAAGGCTTTAGTGGGCTCATTCCTTCTGAATTCAGTGCACAAATCTTCTCGTAATAAATACAAATTGCAAAACTGTTGCAATAGCGTGGCCAAGTTTCCCTTGTGGATCATCACCTGCCACATCATAACAAGGAGACTAACAGCAAAGGAACAATAATTGCAAATTATATTTCCACAGCTAGAGTATATTCTTCAAAGCTTTTGACATTTTATCTACATAATGAAATTGTATCCATGCTAGGAGTTAAGATATTGTAGGAACATTCATGAGTTTTTATCCCTCCAGAGCCTGAAGACTTACTTTAAATAAAGCAGGAAGACAAAACAAAGAGGAATGCTGGCTACAAAGTATCAAAAAAAACCTTAAGCAGCATTGTATGGTTAACTTGATAAAAAGTCAAATCCCAACATCTGACCATATACCCTTACATCTACTGTAGGTCAAAACCTTCAAGAAATGTACTTAATATGCTTCACTTTGGTCAACTCACTAAAAAGGATAATCTCAAAATTTCTGAAAAAGAATTCATGATTCTGAAATCTGATCATTTCCATAATATAATTATGTATCTGGAGTCATTAAACAAGAGGTTGTAGCTTCTCCATTTTTGAATGAGGAAAAGGAAGAGAGTGAGCGAAAAAGTACAGATCAACTTTATATTCAGTATGACCTCAAATTGTTGAGGCTGGCACAGTTCACAAAGACTTTTTTTTTGTTTCTGTCTACAAACCCATTTTGCCGAATATACCTTCCACAATTTATTTGGGAAAATATCAATTCAGTTACTTAGCTGCTGAAAGGGATGCTATCTTTTGTGATTCAGGTAGAAGATGGTCAAATTACACAGGCCATTCGTTCATCACCATAAATAATCAATCACATGCAAGCCCAGTTATTAAAGAGATTACAGTGTTTTTTTTATATGACAGTTACTGCAAAGAGATCAATCCACCTGTCTGGAATAGGCAATAATCATGGCTACTAAAAGTTGGTAGTCCAAATCAAAAGGACAAATTAGATTAAAGCAAATGCAAATATTGTTCTTTAGTGAACTGATTATCACTTTTAGCATAATCCAGTTCTTAAGAGGTACAAAAGCAGTCTCAGCTCAACAGCACTTTTAGCTCTGTGCCTGAAGCTCAACTCCCATAATAAGAATTAGAGTTTATAATTAGAGATATGACTCCAGTATAGAATTATCAAAAGCATCATACCCAAGATGAGACAAACCAAGACCTGTCCCAGTACCATAATTTGAAGAGCAGAGGGTTCACCTAATGATCTGACCAACATTCCATTCCTCTGCTGGTGTTGGATCTTACTGCAACCAAACCGGTTACCCAGATAACAGTCTCTGCATTTAAAGTAATTCAATGTACACAAAGCAATATGATAAAACAGGCACTATATAAATTATTTCTTTCAGATGTAATTTTACATATCTGCACATTATTTAGTAAATCTGAAATGTGAATGTGGGACTTCACTGTGCTTTTCTCATGTTGAGGTTTTTGGCTGAAGTACATATGGTGCAGATAATCATTTATGATCAAGTAGCTGTGTCAGAATCTGGCAGGATAACAATACATTTATTTCAGAGTTTGTGATCTACAATAGCATTTACAACAACATAAAGGCACACATCTTTATCACTCCCTGTGTTCTTAAGATAAAGCCATTCACCAGTTCCAATACCTTTTGTATGATATTCGTACGATATAGAAACATGGAAAAAATTACAGCATAAAAGAGAGCCATGTGGCCCAACATCTTTTAGCGTTCCACATAATTTGACATCCAAAGGGCAGAGCTTCCCAGTGGGGTCGCAAGACAAAATTTTAGGATTGTGAGCTCCGAGGCAGCAATGGTTGCTGTGAAGCTCCAACCAAGTGTTAACAACTGCCAGGCCCTTTAGATCCTTGTGTTTTTTTTAAATGGTGGGGGAATGGTGGGTGTGGCCTAACTGAACAGTCTTCGAGGCCTGATTCCTGCTCCAAAAAAGGCAGTGAAAAGGTAGGCATTCTTTATTTAAAGAACCCTGGAATATAAACAAACCCCTGCTCTCACAGCTCGCCAGCACCCCCTTGCCCCCCCACCTCCCCCAAAGTTCTTCACCACTCTTAGCTTCCACACCCTCATTCATAGCTCTACCCCCCAACCCTCCCCCCACCCCAGCCAAAAGCTTGGTTCACATCCTTGGATCACAGCAATTTTCATGCCTCAGAATGGGGTCACAGTAGGAAAAAATTTGGGAAACACTGCAATAGAAGAAACAACCAACTTCCAAGCTGCTTCCAAAACTAGTAACACCAACAAAAAGGCAAAATATTCACACAGACAAGGCTTAGGGAGGAGTCAGAGAATTCCTGGTCACAAAAAAGGCACTTTATGTCACAAGTAATTCCACCAACCCAAACAAATGGGGTGGTAAAATCAATAGTGCATTAAATAATGCACTGAATTTGAAACAGCACCTCTTATGCCTATTCAATTTATAGCACAATTTCAGCGAACTGCACTCTAACTCTTAATTCATCAGTGTGATGAATAATGTCAGAGATACCAATATTTAGACAATTTCTCGCATACACTTCCTGACAAAAGCTATATAAAATTTGTGGTCCAATGTGTAACTATGACGACTGAACTCAGCACACCCTGTCCAGCTTTCTCTCCTTGTCCCTTTATAGAAATGCTCGATTTCCAATGGGAAAATGGAAAAAGACCCTTGTCTACCATATATCATTTTTAAAACTTATTGCATAATGAAGTTATAAAAACAAATTGAATTCTCATTTCAGTTAATCTTAACTGGTGCATACAGAGGTAGAAAACAACCAGCGGGCCTTAAATACCATACATGATATATCCGATAATTAAATTTGCATGAGAGCTATAAGGAACACACACACGCACGATTTCTGCTTAAAACAACTCAGATCTCATAATTAAAGCCAGCCAAAGTATTACACCAAATAAAATGTAACAAAGTATGGTGAACAACATTACTTTGTGCTTTCTATTTCATGTGCTTCTCCAGAACCAATTAGTGTATCATGCCCATAGGCCAAACCACTAAGCTAGAATTTCACCCGCCCCCCCAGTATCACTTGCAAGCTTCCCAAATTCATAAACAACATTTTATTACAAATTTCACTGAATGGATAAAGCTCAAAAGCAAGGCCATTAATTCTTTGTTTTCAACATCCATTGGTTCAAACAAATATTGTAAGATTGGAAAATTTCTGGTTTGTACAAATTTACATGCTTTCACAAGCCTTTTCTGTTTATAGATTAGTTGGCTATTATACAGATTAGATGTAAGTTGAAAATTGCCTGGAATGCGTTTTATTAGGACTGGATATCAGATTCAAATTGCAGACTTTGTAGAGAATATGATATCCTAACATGAGGGAGTCAGAATAATGGAGAAGTCCCAATAGATTTGGTGTAGACCAACAGAATACCCCTTTTCAAAAAGGGTCACAATACAGACTCAGGCAACAGAAGAATTAGTCTCACATCAATACAATGTATAGTAATGAAATCAATTATCAGGAGTAAACTTGAGGATTACCTGCTTGACAACAACTTAGTAAACAACAGCCAATGTCCATTTGGAAGGAAAAATAGGAACATAGCAGCAGGAGCAGGCCATTCAGCCTGTCAAGCCTGCTCCACCATTCAATTAGATCATGGCTGATAATCTACCTCAATGCCACTTTCCTGCACTATCCCATGTCCCTTGATGTCATTAGTATCCAGAAACTTATCGAAGGGGAAGATACTGCCCTAAATACTTCACTCTTCACTTTTTGAAGAAGTGAATATTAGAAGCTCCACAACTTGACTCCCAAAAGTTCCACATAAAAACCAAAAGCTTAATTCAAGTAAAAACAGGAATGAATTAGAAATTGACTGAAAGGTGTGAAGCAATGGATAATAAAAAGCAGAACTGTATTAGTGGAGGGAGGGATGGTGCAAAGCTATCACTGCATTAATACAGGCATCAGCCTAGTGTAAAATGAACCTTAGCAATATTTTAATCAATTCAGCTGGTTTAACTAGATGTAGTTACTTGCACTGTTCCCACTAGGCTGCAACCTAAAAGACGTACGCAGGTTGCACACAAGTTGGCCCCTTTGTTGCTGTGTGCAGCCAGGCAAGCGCACTACAAAAAAAAAAAATTGGGGGTACGTTGGTCAGTAGCTGAGGTAAACTCACCCTACCAGAGCCAGTGAATGAAGAATATATAAAGCAGCTACAGCAAGATTTGGATACTTTAATGTGCTGAGAGGGAGAAGAGAGGACTATAGGTTTTCCTGACTGGACGAGCTATGATGGACAGAACCATCTTGTAAACTAATCCGCTAAACTACATTTTCTGCCTGTTGGCAACAGACATTACAGTAACAAGATACCAGAGCTTCTACGTCTCTGGGAAGCCAAATCAGAATTCAATATTGTATTCCAGTGAACAATGTGAAAACTAAAGTCTCTAACTGATTACTACAAGAAAAAAAAAAGGAATGAACAGACTTAAAAATGCTATAGCATGCTGTTTAACAAAATTAAAATATCAGGTCAATGCTTGCTATGCATACCACACAAGTGGAGTTGTTTTAATGTTTCCTTTTTCTAGCAAATTTTGTGTTCAAGGTGAAGGATGCTGATACTTGGAATGGTGAAGTTCCTATTTCAGTCAACTAGACTCAGCATTAAAATTTCTAAACTCAGAATTAGCAAATTTCTGAGCTGAGTAAAGTTTATCTACACTGTCTCAACATTGGGCCTCAGAAAAGCACTTTCCTACTGTACCATGGTAACTTTCTTCTTTTACCATATCAGCCAGCCTGCTGCCCGAGCAAGTTGATCAAATTGGTGCTGAAATAAGGAAGTATTTGTGCTATGGGCCTTTATCCATTAGAGACTGGATTGACGCCAGTGAAACATTTCACACAGGACCGTTACACCCAACGACGCAGAATTTTATCAACCTGGTTTAGATTTGAACATAGTACAGCAGGTGCAAGCAATGCACATTCCACCACCTTCAATGTCTTAAAACTCTCTTCCCATCAGAAGTTTGTCTTGGAGTCACAATAGGAATTGCTGGATGATGGCAAGACTAGGGTCCATACAGTTCATCTTCTACCATCCTGGCAGTCACATGAGTGTGTAATATGGAGATCTTGACTAACCGTAGCGATCAATCTCTCTAAATTAGTCTAACACAAACCCAGGCATAAGGTTAGGAAAATCCACAAATGGAAAGATTTGGGAACCATTGGTCCAAAGTCACCTGCTCTCCCAAGAATGCGACATGAATTCTATGTCATGGCTCAAATTATTCAACTACCATACCCCAAATGACATTTTTCTGAAAGAAATCAACTCAACTTGTAGGTGATTGAAAGAATATCTGCTTCTCCTGTCCACCTATGGTCGCTGCTCCATAAACCGACCGCCTGCTCAATTAAATAATGTTTCCACAGATTTTTTTGAATTTCCTTTCAAACGTCGGCTGAGTCCTCTGGTTCTACTGTTCCTATTGAGGTGAAATAATTTGCCTTGGTCTACATCAGTGCTTCCCAAACCTTTTCCCACCGTGACCCTATTTTGAGGCTTAAAAATTGCTGTGACCCCAGAGCGTAAGCCAGGTGGTGGTGGGGGTCGGGGAGAAAGAGTTGTGAGAGCAGGGGGCTGTTAAAACTGCTGTTATTTAGGAAAAACACATACCTGGTCTGGCCTACACGTGACTCCAGGCCCACAACAATGCGGTTGACTCTTACATGCCCTCTGAAATGGCCTAGCAAGCTACTCAGTTGTAACAAACCACTACAAAGTCACAAAAAAGGAATTAAACCTGAGACAACCCAGCATCTACGTAGGCACTGGAAACAACAATGGCAAGCTCAGCCCTGCCGTCCCTACAAAGTCCTCCTTACTAACATTTGAGGGCTAGGGCCAAAATTGGGAGACTGTCTCACAGACTAGTCAAGCAACAGCCTGACATAGTCATCCTCACAAAATCATACCTTACAGATAATGTCCCAGACACCACCATCACCATTCCTGGGTAATGTCCTGTCCCACTGGCAGGATAGGCCCAGCAGAGGTGGTGGCACAGTGGTATACAGTCAGGAGGGAGTTGCCCTGGGAGTCCTCAACATCGACTCTGAACCCCATGAAGTCTCATGCCATCTGGTGAAACATGGGCAAAGAAACCTCCTGAATACCACGTACTGCCCTCCCTCAACTGATGAATCAGTGCTCCACGTTGAACACCACTTGGAGGAAACACTGAGGGTGGCAAGGGCGCAGAATGCACTCTGGGTGGGGGACTTCAATGTCTATCAGCAAGAGTGGCTCGGTAACACCACTACTGACCAAGCTGGCAGAATCCTAAATGACATAACTGCTCGACTGGGTCTGAGGTAGGTGGTGGGGAAACCAAAGAGAGGGAAAAACATATATGACCTCATCCTCACTAACCTGCCTGCCACAGAGGCATCCACGACAGTATTAGTTGGAGTGACCACCACACAGTCATTGTGGAGACGAAGTCCCGCCTTCACAACGAGGATACCATCCATTGTGTTGTGTGGCACCACCACCGTGCTAAACGGGATAGATTTCAAACAGCTCAAGACACGGCATCTATGAGGCGCTGTGGGCTATCAGCAGCAGCAGAATTGCACTCGGGCACAATCTGCAATCTCATGGCCCGGCATATCCCCCACTCTACCATTACCATCAAGCCAGGGGATCAACCCTGGTTCAATGAAGAGTGCAGGAGGGCGTGCCAGGAGCAGCACCAGGTATACCTAAAATGAGATGTCAACCTGGTGAAGCTATAACACAGGACTACTTGCTGCTTATGGTGTTTGGCATGCAAGTGATAGACAGAGCTAAGCGATCCGACAACCAAAGGATCAGATCTAGGCTCTGCAGTTCTGCCACATCCAGTCATGAATGGTTGTGGACAATTAAACAACTCACTGGAGGAGGTGGCTCCACAAATATCCCCATCCTCAATGATGGGGCAGCCCAGCACAGCAGTGCAAAAGAAAAGGCTGAAGCATTTGCTACAATCTTCAGCCAGAAGTGCCAAGTGGATGATCCATCTCGGCCTCCTCCAGAGGTCCCCAGTATCACAGATGCCAACCTTCAGCCAATTCGATTCACTCCATGTGATATCATGAAATGGCTGAAGGGACTGGATACTGCAAAGGCTATAGGCCCTGACAACGTTCCAGCAATAGTACTGAAGACTTGTGCTCCAGAACTTGCTACGCCTCTGGCCAAGCTGTTCCAGTACAGCTACATCACTGGCATCTACCCGGCTATATGGAAAATTGCCCAGTTATGTTCTGTACACACAAAGCAGGACAAATCCAACCAGGCCAATTACCTCCCCATCAGTCTCCTCTCGGTCATCAAGAAATGGAAGGAGTCATCAACAATTCTATCAAGCAGCACTTGCTTAGCAATAACCTGCTCACTGACGCCCAGTTTGGGTTCAGCCAGGGCCACTCAGCTCCTGACCTCATTACAGCCTTGGTTCAAACCTGAACAAAAGAGCTGAATCCAGAGATGAGGTGAGAGTGACTGCCCTAGCAAAACTGGAGTCAACGGGAATCAGTGGGAAAGTTCTCTGCTGGTTGGTGTCATACCTAACACAAAGGAAGATGGTTGTGGTTGTTGGAGGTCAGTCATCTCAGCTCCAGGACATCACCGCAGGAGTTCCTCAGGATAGTGCTCTCGGCCCAACCATCTTCAGCTGCTTCATCAATGACCTTCCTTCCATCATAAGGTCAGAAGTGGGATGTTTGCTGATGATTGCACAATGTTCAGCACTATTCGTGAATCCTCAGTTACTGAAGCAGTCCATATCCAAATGCAGCAATACCTGGACAATATCCAGGCTTGGGCTGACAAGTGGCAAGTAACATTCGTGCCACACAAGTGTCAAGCAATGGCCATCTCCAACAAGAGAGAATCCAACCATCACCCCTTGATGTTCAATGGCATTACCATCACCGAATCACCAGCTATCAACATCCTGGGGGTTACCGTTGGCCAGAAATGGAACTTGACTAGCCATATGAATACTGTGGCTACAAGAGCAGGTCAGAAGCTAGGAATCCTGTTATGAGTAACCCACCTCCTGACTCCCCAAAGCCTGTCCACCATCTACAAGGCACAAGTCAGGAGTGTGATGGAATACTCCTCACTTGCCTGGATTAGTGCAGCTCCCACAACACTCAAGAAGCTTGACACTGTCCAGGACAAAGCAGCCCGCTTGAGTGGCACCACATCCACAAACATTCACTCCCTCCACCACCGATACACAGTAGCAGCAGTGAGTACCATCTACAAGGTGCACTACAGGAATTCACCAAGGCTCCTTAGACAGCATCTTCCAAACCCACGATCACTACCATCTAGAAGGACAAGGGCAGCAGATAGATGGGAACACCACCACATGGAAGTTCCCTTCCAAGTCACTCACCATCCTGACTTGGAAATATATCGCCATTCCTTCACTGTCACTGGGTCAAAATCCTGCTGCTCCCTTCCTAACAGCACTGTCGGTGTACCTACACCACACAGACTGCAGTAGTTCAAGAAGGCAGCTCACCGCTGCCTTCTCAAGGGCAACTAGGGATGGGCAATAAATGATGGCCTATCCAGCAAAGCCCACATCCCATGAATGAATAAATAAAGCCTCTCAGATCGGGCAGTTAAGCCACTCCCACCATTGGAAATTAAACACTAAGTAGGAATTAAAGGGGCCTCTCAGTTGTTAGCATTCAGCCTGCTCTCCAAGGAAGCCATTGCCTCAGAATTCACAACCCCAAAATCTGGGTCACAATTCACAGTTTGGGAAGCCCTGGTTTACATGATCTAGTCCCTGCAGAATCCAAACAACAGTGATCATATCACCTCTCAACTTTTTCTTTGGCAGTGAGATCAAACCCAATTTACATAATTGCTCCTCATATTCTAATCCCTCCACCTCCTCCATTACTCTGGTTGCTCATTTCTGTATCCTTTTAATAGTTACAATATCCTTTTGGTAATGTGATGACCAGAAGTGTACATCGTATTCCAAGTCCAATCGCACCATTGATTTACAAAGTAGCAGGATTACCTGTTTCAACTCAATATTGAATGTTTAATACATTCCAGCATCTGAATTACAATACTCTGTTCCACCGATCATTGCCCCAGGACTTCCTCATTTTCCCTCCACATTATTTTCTATTTAACTAAAGGTCCCTTCCTCAATTTTTGTTACCATGTGAAGCACTTCAAATTTCAACTGCCTGTCCAATTCTGAAGTATATTCAATTCTCCCTGTTGCTTATGCTGTTCAAAATTGGCATTTTCCCACTTTATTGTATATGACTTTCTATAACTATCTGTTGTTAAGCATTAATTATTTCAAATCAACATACAGCTCATCTGCATCTTCAGCAACAACCTTACTGGTGATTAGATGGATGAATAAAGGCACTAAAGAATTTGTGGAACTGTTATCATCTGGTATGTAGGTAAGATCATAGGCAGCAATTAAAACACGACAAATCCTTAAAGCAATATTTGAGATTATCATTTTAATACATTATAACATACACATCACAGCAAGAGATCAAATTGATCAACCCATGACGAAAACAAAAAGTTACATATCCATTAATTAATTACTTTTAAATGGATGAATGTTATTATTCATTTTATTATTTTATCATCTTCCCTTCATTAAAATGCATTTACATTCAGTTATTCCTCCTGAACACAAGAAATATGATATAATGTTGTCACAAAAGTTTCAAATGCCAAACTAGAGCCATTCTTCACAGAACTGCAATAGCAGTAATAGTTATTTAAAAAAAAAGTTTGGATGCCATCACACCAAACTCAGCATGTGCAATTCAATATTAAAATGAGATTGCTTGTGTTTTACTTCTCTATTTTCTTCAGCCCCCTATTTGCCCCATTGAAAATTAAGTTTAAGAATGCTTTCTGAATCTATGCTTGAATTGATCTGAGTGTGGGAGGATACAAAACCACTCTTCCTATCAAATCTATATGAAATGAGCTTGGATGGCCTCAACCCAGTTTCTACTGGATGCAAGCCCACAGGAGAAAACTGTCCCTAATTCAGCACAAATTGGCAGTGTTTCTTAAAAACCACAAAGATGGCTTGTGTGGGAAACGTTGCAGTGGTATCGTAGAATGTGCTTTTTGAAGTTAGGGATAAAGCACATTGTTGGCAGAATGGAATGAATTTTATCCTGCATCTATTTTTTGTTACACAAGCTTATGTTTGTTGGCAACACAATGCCAAAAGACGACAAATGTTTCATTTCTCAATTTCCTCTTCTTTCAGGAACACAAAATTCATCCAAATTTTAGGGTGCAAAAGTGTGTTTTAATGCTTCAACAGCATTCCAGGAAAATAAATCACCAATGCTCATGCAAATTAGAGTATTTCAGCTTTGCAACATGATATGAAAGGAAAAATTGAGATTGAGATCAGTTTTCTACAATGCTCAGAAGGATGGTGTCATAATATAGCAAAGCACCAAAACAAAAACAATGGAGTTTCATAATCCTAATTCTACAATTTATATTTATATAATGCCTTAATATGAAATCTCAAGGTGCTTCACGGGAACAGTTGCACAGCAAAACAAAATTTGACATTGAGACGCAGGAGGAGATTATTATGCCAGATGATCAAAAGCTTGGCCAAAGAGGTAGGTGAACATCTTAAGGATTAAAGAGGGGTAGAGAGTTAGAGGGGTTTGGGGAATGAATTCCAGAGCTTAAGGCCTAGGCAGCTGAAGGTACAGGCACCAATGGTGGGGTGATTAAAATTACGATTCTCAAGGGTCCAGAATTGAACAGCAGATATCTCAAAAGGGTTGTGCAACTGGAAGAATTATAGAGATAGGGAAGGGCAAGGTCATGGAGGGATTTAAAGAAGGTATTGCTTAACCAGGAACCAATGTAGCTCAGCAAGCACAGCAGAGGATGGAAAGTACTTAGTGGGAGTTAGGATACAGGCAGCAGGATTTTGGATGCCCTTAGGTTTACAGACAATAGAATGTGGTAGGCCACTGGAGTGCACTGCAATAATCAAGTTTAGAGATAACAAAAGTGTGGACAAGGGTGTCAGCTGCTGAGGCATTGGCAGTTCCAGGAGTAGAAACAGACAGTCATTGTGATGCCCTGGTTATGTGTTTGGAAGATTTTCTCCAAGTCAAATATGAGACCAAGGTTGCAAACTGCCTAGTTCAGCCTCAGACAGTTGCCAGGGAGACAGACAGAACTAGTTAGGAATGGAGTTTGTGGCAGGGACTAAACTCAATGGTTTCGGTCTTCTCAAATTTTAACTGGACCAAATTTCTGTTCATCCAGTAAGGGATGTAAGGCAACTTAGCAACGGCAGAATCAAGAGCAGTGTAGTTGGGTAGAGCTGGGTGTGATCAGTGTACATGTGAAAACTGATGTGTTTTCAGATGATGTCACTGTTAGGGCAGCATGCAGATTAGAAATAAGAGGGCAGCCATGGATAGATCTTTGGAGTCATCTGAGGTAACATTGCAGAAGTGAGAAGAGAAGCCACTGCAAGTGATTCTCTAGCTATGAGTAGATAAGAATGGAATCAGGCGAGTGCAGTCCCAGCCAAATGAATGATAATAATGAGGCATGGAGGAGGATGGTGTGATAAACCTGGTCAACGGTTGCAGACAGATGAAGAAACACAAGGAGGGATAGTTTACCTTTGTCACTGTCACATAGGAGGGAATTTGTAACTCTTCTAAGAGCAGTTCCAGTATTGTGACTGGTGCCTATACAATACATTAGTGCAGTAAGTCTCAAACTCAAGCATGTGGCTATTTGAGTCAGCCAAAGGTTTCCTGTTTCAAGAGGAAAGTAATGACAATCAGAGGTTCTGTCACCTGGTACACAACACTGACAGAGACCTAGCAGCAGGTTTCTAGTTGCACATGTTCACAGCTGAGGGAAGTGCTTAGTTGCGTAGGGAAGGGAAAAGAAGGTAAAATAAAACAAATTAATCACTTTAAGATTGAGATACTGAATGGTGTCAAAATACAAATACAATGTTTTCCAGGAACTATCAGTGCCAATGATTTGGCGTGTGAAAGAAATTTTCCAGGCACCATCACCATAGTCCCTTCATGCACAGAACAAGGACAACATTCTTCTTAAGCACTATGCAGTAGTCAAGCTTGACATTTTTCACTGCCCTAGCCAGGAGCAGGATTTGCTGCTGAACAAGAAACATTCGGAACAAAAATTTAAATCACCTGACTCTATATAGCTGCACAAATTCTTAAACAGAACGTGGCCTCTATTCATTAACATTAATGGGTCTCCAGAAAGTTCCCACAAGACATGCTTTGCATTGTGGGAACTTTCCTAAATACCATGAGGACACTAGTCACTAAAAAGTTTTACAGAAAACTGATCCAGTTCACAAATAGAGTTTTAACAAGTAAACCACACTCCGGTGGTGGTTTCAAGCCCCAAAGCAAACCCAATTTGCTTTAAAATACAGACACATTAATTATTTCAATATAAAACTCTATTTTGTGAGTTGCTTTCTCATTTAATGCATGTATGGCCTGGTTTAGCCCACAATAAATTTTAAGCAATTTGTATTTATGAATTGCTCCTTTGGTAGCTTACAAAAAACAGACAACTACAAAAATGCAGTAATATTTTGCACCATTTTAATTACTTTAATAAAATAAACCACAGTGGCCAGTTCTTTGACCATGTTGAAACTTTGCCCAGGCTGTATTGGAGATAGCTATAAAATGGTGTATTAGATTGAAAGTGAGTTTGAATGTTCAAGTAAAGATGATGAAAATGAAAAATAGATAAATTTGACTGCAGGCATGTCAGAACTCAGTTAAATGTCAGCAGCAGCCCTTTTGTTGTTATAAACCTGCCCTGTATGAATGAAGTGCAGAAAAAAACTTCAAAAGACCACTTAAAATTAATTATTTTGGGTAGGCAGTTTTATTTATTTAAAAAAGGCCCTGTCAGCCTTGCCTTTCACTAATTAGACTCTAATTTTCACAAAATTCACTTGAAGAATCCTGGAATTAAACTAGATTGCAAGACAAAATGCAATCTGAAATGTGGGTAAATGATCAGTTCACCTTTGAAATGTAAGCCTGCTTGGATTTAGCAACTTCAGCATAAATGCACAGAAGCAAACTTTTAAGTCACTTCCTCATCCATAATGTTAGATTTGCATTCTGTCAAGGCAATAAATTGTTTATTCAGTGTTTATTACATTGGGAAAAAATACACAAAAGTTGTAAACGAACTATTATTACATGCCAGCGAGGAAGAGGGGAAATGTGGCACAGGTCTCATTTTCAGATGAAACCTTGCCAGCCACAGTACTAATACATTTCCACTCTTTAACTGGGTCAAATTGCTATCTGAATTTTTCTCTCAAACCTCAAGAACATGTACTTTGTCTTCTCTGTTCTCAGTTACATATTGAGGGGAAAAAAAACACCCACAGGACACATTACCTTGTTATTACAATCTCCTTGTGCCTAGCAAAGGTATTCTCATCAAAAGCTAACTTGATCAAAGGTGGAGCTCATTCTTTAATTTTCACACAGATTTATTTCATTTGTTATAGCTCAGAGGTTTGCAATTTCTTATTACAACCCAAGTGTGAATAAGCAATTATTTTCTTCTTGAACAATTTACTCCTCGTCAGATTTATTCTGTTTTTAACCATACTTCATTACTGACCCACTTTGGACTCAACCTGTAAACATTTAAAAACCACAGACGCTGTGTACAAACAAATAAATGAGGTAGGTATCTCCAACAACAGTTCAATCTAGTACACTCTGCATCTTCTGATTTTCTTCTTCCTCTACTAAATACATGTATGCATTCACAGGACTAGAGTTCCATACAGTTGCTCTCCCATAACTGACCCAAAGAACCACTCTTCACATGAGCTCTAGACAAAATCTCCGATGGCTATCCAAACATGAAGCAGAATCACAGCTAAGCCCAATCATGTCTTCAACCACAGAACCCGACAATTTTAGAACATTGGAGACTATTCAGCACATTGTCTAAGTCATTCATTGCTACAGTAATCCAAAACTAAACCCACTGCTGAACTCTCCACATAGCTCTTCCACTGCTTAAAATATTTCTCTTTGTTACGGTGCACAGATATGATATTACAATTTTTTAGAAAAACAGTTTTAATGTTACAATTTTTTAAAAAACCTTGGACTGAGTTTCAAGATTGTTTCAAAATGGCTCCAAGCTATCAAACAGAATTGTGGATTTCAGACTGGGTCTCCTCATCCAAGAGGACAATGGACAATTCTTAATTTAATCATGGTTCACTGTGGTCTTGTCCAGGAGATAACGAAGTTTTGTTGATACCTCGTGAGAATGTAAATTGTGCCTCAGCCAGGGCAAAAGCTAAAAACAACAGGTGGGAGAAGGGCTGTTTGAAGTGTCAATGCCTTATTTGGAAGATGACATGGTATTTTGTACAGGACATGTGATAACAGTGGCCATCTTGGTTTATCTGCAAAAAGCACTGAAAAGGGCAGCAAACTGCCTAGAGACAGATCCACCTTGATTGACAGAGAAGCAGACAAGAGCTTCAACCCAGGGAGGCGTGTCCAGGAACAGCTAATAATCTGTTAAGTAACTGGGTAGCTAAAAGCACAACTAGAAGCAAGGAACCTTCTATCCTCCCTGTAAACCCAATTCCATCTACAAAGTTCACCTGTTAAAGCAACGTCCAGCAATTCTGCAGTTGCAATGGCTTCCACTATCGAGACAACTCCACAACCTCAAGACTTTCACTTCAGACAATGCAATACCTCAACTTCAATACTTATCAGGCCTGCACCAAATACGGACTAATCTTGATTTACATTTATAGGTATTGTTTTATCTTAATTTTTAACTAATCTTTGCCTGTATATGCATTAGTAACTTTATTTTTTCTTAGGTAACCTCCAGAGCAAGAGAGGGAAATAAACTAACCTTTTTTTATAAAAGTAAAAAGGCTTTGCTGCCAGGTTATTTTAAATTGAATTTCTCACTAAACAGGTTAGAAAATGCATGCACACATACATACAAATACATTGTTCATGGGCAATTTTGGGGAAACACCTTTTAAAACATGTGTGACATCTTCAATAGATACAATGGCTTATGCCTCAACAATCCCTCCGGCAAAGCATTCCATTTTCTTGTAACCCAGTGCACAAAAATTTATTCTAACTTCTCACACCATAGAAATAGGCAGAAGTTACAACATGGAAGCAGACCATTTGACCCAGCCAATCCGTGTCAGCATTCAGCCTCTGCACAAGCCCATAGTTTAATCACGTTTACCCATGCTCTTTCCATATCTCTCCAATCTAATCTTGAACATTGACACAGTTTCTGCCTCACATACTAACCTGAGAAGTGAATTCCACTGCCTCACAACCAACATTCCCTCTACTTTTGTTTTGTAGTGCATGGGTAGTTTATTTCAGTATGCAGCTCTGCTGTTTATAGGAAACATTGTCCACAACTCTGCATGATGAGGTTACTCTTACTTTCTTAATTTAATCTTTTATGGCTGCTTGTTCTTGACTCCTCAACTACCGGAATCAATGTTTTTTTCCTACCCTGCCTACCCTTTCATTAACTTAATTTAAATACTTCGACTACAGCACCTTTAATCTGCATTCAAATTAAAAATGACTATTCTTCAAATTTTTCTCCATATTTGTATTTCCTCATTCCAGGCAGGACATGACCATTAACATTGATCAAAACATTTTTAACTTCCATTAGGCTTCATAGCCTCCTATGGTTCTGTAGAAATAGACCATGTTCACCTCATAACTAGTTTCTCATTCTTGACACTAATCCTGGTGAATCTATTGTTATAAATTTTATTCTTCTTTCTACAAAGAGGCAGCCAAACCTACATGTAAAAAGTCCATCTGTGGTCGAACCAAAGTTCTTCACACCTCTATTTATCAACCTCAAATACAATGGCCTTTTTCAGGATTTAGTACCTGACTTCACACTTAATGAATCACGTATTTGAGTCCCTAGGGTTAAATATGCAGAGACCTATCAGTATGTCTTTTCATGGTGTGTAAACTTCGATTCCTCACTTTTCCTCCCAAAATGCTTTATCACACATTTCATTGTATTAAATTGCACCTGCCTATGTTTTCCTTAAGTCTTTCATGGTCCACAATGCTACTTGCCAAAGCCTTACTTTTGCAGTGTCAATAAATTTCAATATTGTGCTTCCTACACCCAAGTTCAACCCATCTATATACCCACATGGAACAAAAGTAGACATCGTATTGATCCCGAGAAGCAGTACCCCAACTAAGTTTGTTCAAATCTTGAAGAAATCAATGCTGGCCATGCTTAACCATCCCATGCATTTTCAAATAATAACTAAGTTGAACTTGAATTTTGAAACATTGCCACAAAGGGGACTGCTCCACATAGCAGGCAGCATAACTGAAATGCTTCTGAAATTAACTGCAGATTGGTTGAGGCAGAGGAGATAAAAGGTGATTGTACATTGAGTTGGATCAGAATGGAGCAGATAATTAATGGGATGTATTAATAATTAATAATTTACAGTGGATATAAGTGATTTGTAGATGAATACTATTACGATCCCCATGGAGACTGACAACTTTTAAAAAGAAATTTGAACTTCCAGAGAATGGCTGAGAGGGTCACACAAGATTTCAAATTTGAAGACTTTTACTGCAACACACAAACTAAAAGCAGCATTAACTAAACACTATTTCAGTAGACAATTTATGCTCTAAACTACAGTAAAAATACTCCATTTAACATTTAAAATGACCAGAATTCTCCCTCTACGATTATACTTTACCCTGTCCCTGATTGAACTTTTGAGGAGGTGACCAGGTGTGTAGATGGGGGTAGTGCAGTTGATGTAGTTTATATGGATTTCAGCAAAGCCTTTGACAAGGTCCCACATGGGAGACTTATAAAGAAGGCAAATGCACATGGGATACAGGGTAATCTGATAAGGTGGATTCAAAATTGGCTTAGTTGTAGGAGACAAAGGTTGATGACAGAAGGATGCCAGAGTGACTGGAAGCCAGTGTCCAGTGGCGTACCACAGGGATCTGTGCTAGATCCCCTATTATTTGTCATTTATATAAACGACATAGATGACTATGTGGGGGGTAGGATTAGTAAGTTTGCGGATGACACAAAGATTGGCCAGGTGGTTAACAGTGAGGTCGAGTGTCTTGGGCTAC
Organism: Carcharodon carcharias; assembly: GCF_017639515.1. Lineage (NCBI taxonomy): Eukaryota > Metazoa > Chordata > Chondrichthyes > Lamniformes > Lamnidae > Carcharodon > Carcharodon carcharias. The sequence goes on from NC_054470.1 coordinate 40,973,762, forward strand.
AGGAAGAGATAAGACAGGATGGTCAAATGGGCAGATAAGTGGCAGATGGAATTTAACCCTGAAAAGTGTGAGGTGATACACTTTGGAACGAGGAATTTGACAAGGAAGTATTCAATGAACGGCATGACACTAAGAAGTTCTGAGGAACAAAGGGATCTTGGTGTGTGTCCATAGATTTCTGAAGGCGGAGTGGCATGTTAGTGGAGTGGTGAAAAAGGCATATGAGACATTTGCCTTTAATCAATCGAGGCATAGATTACAGAAGTAGGGAGGTCATGTTGGAGTTGTATAGAACCTTGGTGAGGCCACAGCTGGAGTGCTGTGTGCAGTTCTGGTCACCACATTATAGAAAGGATGTGATTGCACTGGAGGGGGTGCAGAGGAGATTCGCCAGGTTGTTGTCTGGGATGAAACATTTAAGTTATGAAGAGAGGTTGGATAGACTTGGATTGTTTTCATTGGAGCAGAGAAGACTGAGGGGCGACCTGATCGAGGTGTACAAGATTATGAGGGGCATGGACAGGGTGGATTGGAAGCAACTGTTATCCTTAGTTGAAGGGTCAGTCACAAGGGGACATAAGTTCAAGGTGAGGGGCAGGAGGTTTAGGAGGGACGTGAGGAAAAACTTTTTTACCCAGAGCGTGGTAACGGTCTGGAATGCACTACCTGGGAGGGTGGTGGAGGTAGGTTGCCTCACATCCTTTAAAAAGTACTTGGATGAGCACTTGGCACGTCATAACATTCAAGGCTATGGGCCAACTGCTGGCAAATGGGTTTAGGTAGGTAGGTCAGGTGTTTCTCATGCGTCAGTGCAGGCTCGATGGGCTGAAGGGCCTCTTCTGCACACTGTGAGATTCTATGATTAAGTAGACACTCCATTCTCCAAGATCCAGTCCAAAGTGATTCTTAGATCATTTTTCCTTTTCCAGCCCAAAAACTTCTAGTCCCTGAACTGATTTCCATGGTTAGCCTGGAGATCTCAAAGCTAGGTGAATCCTGTAGCTTTGTCTAAACCCTCACAACATTGGTCGCTTCACTCCAAGCATGGGGCTCCCACCTGCATTTTGTATGGTGAACAATAGAAACTGGCTGCAGATATCGCTCTGCTCTTTTTTCTCTCAGGTTCTTATAGACTTGATTCCGTGTTTGAGGTTCAGCAATATTTAGGAAAATCTACAACCTTACTGACATTGGCTTCCTGTGGACGCTTCCCTGCTCAAAGTCCATCTCCATAGCAATATTAATCATAAGGGCCTTGCGCCAGGTAGTAATACTAATTAGCTATCCTCTATACCCCCCAACTTCATTCTATCTTGGAATTAAATAGACAGTTTCAAGTATAACTGTTTACAAAACCCGGCATTCCTAACACCTTCCTGGGACTGGGAGACTAACAGCTTCTCCACCATCAGTATAGCTGTTCTGGTCATTGCTTACAGGTGTAAACAGAATATCTTGCAGCTTCTTCCTAGTTAAACAATCAGGGCCCCCTTCTAATTTTAATAACTGAGCAACCTGGGATGTTGTCAGCAGAATTCAGACCAGTTCAGATTCATTTCTTCCCTTCATTTCTCCATTTTCCTTTAATTAAATACATAGTCCCAAAATATAATCTTCTCCAACCTTGCATTTGTAACAATATAGAAGCAAAATTCTAACAAATTTGCTGACATCAACAAACTGTGAAGGACAATAAACAAGGAACAGGCTGATTAAATACAAAAAGACCTGTCTAGGTCAAGCAGCTGGGCTGAAGAGTGGATGATGCATTATAATGTGGACAATTACAATATTATAAGATTAAGAAAGAATAGTAAATAGGCAAAAGTAAATTGAATTATATGATACAAGGGAGGAATTTGGGGTTACTGGTAGTCAGATTGTCAAAATCACATTGTGCGGTAGCAGGTAAGAGAATAAACAGAATCTAGGGCTATACAACACAAACCTCATTCAGGTTCTGAGTTTTAACAGAATGCACAATTTTGTCATCTTATGAGCAAAACATTTAGGTATTCAAGAGAATGCAGCAAAGAACAATTATAGTGATGGCTGGGATTGGGCACACGGGTTATGAAGAGAGATTGCATAAATTTAGAAGGTCAGCCCCAAAGAGACAACTCAGGGTGATGTTATGGAAGCATTCAAGTAAAACAAAATAAATATCAATATGTTTGAAATAATCACAGATCCTACAATCTGAGGTCTTGAAAAAATATGCATCCACAGAATTATTAACTTTATTTCAGCTTGTGGAATCTCAGTTCTTATCTTTCGCCCTTGACTCATGCACTAAACTCTACTAAAGTTCTGCTCCCAAGGCTGTTCTGGACTGACCATAAAGGGATGGCTAAGAGTCTAAGAAGAGTGCAGGTACTTCCCTACAAGAGCACATCCTGATTGAGTGGGAAGCATCCAACCTTAATCCTACTAGTCCACAAGAATAAAAAATTGCTTTCTTAGGATACTGGTGCAGGGACAGGCTGAAACAAAATATTCTAAGTCTGCTGGCATTTCTAGCATTATTTTTGTTATTGTAATGCTTCTGCATTATGCTTCTTTGCTGTTCTACAAATCAGCACATCACTAATACAAATCTTTTGCTGTCCTAAAGGACTTCAAATCTAATCACTTGGCCATCCTGTATGCATGATCAGCTTGAAGATTCAAATTCACGTTTGGAATTGTTTAATTGATACTTCCTAAATTACATCATCTCTTTTCTTTGAAAATGTGATGGCGTCCGCCTTAGCCTTGGTTCTGCAATCTAAGATTGTGGCAGAAACGCAGCACAATATACCGTATACATGACACAGCCTCTCAATATATCTATAAATACTGATACTCAAAAAACAAGTCACTTTCTTTGAAAAGTCTTTTCAAAAAAAGGATGATTTATAAAGACATTTATAAAATTCCTTCTTTCTGTGCACAATTGTCTCCTCTTCTCAGAGCTGGGGCTTAAATATACCAATATCATAATAAACCTGAGCCCCCCCCCACACACACACACCGCTGATTTCTCCCTCCTTAATTCAGGGTTTTGAGATGAACTAGAGTACAACCACTGCCATCATGATATAAGATGATATAAGACATAAAATTAGTAAAATACTCTTCATAATGTCACTACTCATAACACTGCTCAACCATTCCTGGTGTTATAGCAGATTCTGCTCAAAATAAAGCTAAGGTGGCCCAGTGTGTTAAATTTCAATCTTCCAAGTAAACAAAAGTGTACCTCAGAAGTTTTATGTATTTATACTACAATCCAGTAGGGATTTATCTCTGAAAAAGTACAGTGTGAACCTACTACAGTCCAGTTTACTAGTACAACTTCCCCTCTCCAACAATTCAACTCTCAAACAACTGAGCAAATACATGCTTTGCAAATGCAAGGCTAAGTGCCATGGCAGGTTGCTCTTGATCCTGCTCATTGCTAAACAATTAAGGTACATAGGTACAATCACCCCGCCCTAAAGAACTGGATTCTGAACTTTGAGATCTGCATTGGATAGAAGCGCAGCAAAGATGGGACCTTATTTTGGGACTACCAGCCATGAACTGTACAGTTATGCAATAAACTGCTGCTACTTCCAAAGCTCAGTGGCCGGGAACATAGAGCAATATGATCACCTATGCTGAGAATGCTGAAATTCAGTGCATACAACATTCCATTATGCAGACTTTAGTCCAAATACTTAAGCGAGCAACTGATATTCTTCCAGATAGCTTACCAATATAAAAATAACAGGTACAATGGAGTAGTCAGTACTACTGCAGCTACCATCATCTCAACAACCTGCATACAATATAGCAGCTCTAATGCAGAAAGTTAGCCCAAGTTGACTTTGCAAAGCTATAAAGAAAGTAGATACTATGCCAAGTAAAGAGAGATTAGACGGCTGACCAATTTCTTGTTCAAAGCAGCCGTTTTGGGTGGGGTGGGGGAGGGTGAGGGTTCTTAAAGAAAGAGTGGAAAATGGGGAGATAGAAGTTTTAGGGAGGGAATCCAAAAATCTAGGTGGCTGAAAGCACAGCCCAAGATAAATGGACAGGAGGACACAGAAGGCCAAACCAGGAGGTTAAGGAGAGACACTGCAGGTCTGAAAGAAGATAACAGATATAGGAAGGGGTGCAACCATAGATAGATTGACAAATTTTAATTTGGAGGTTCTGTGGGACGGGGGTGTAAGTCAGTAAAGGTGGGTGAGCAAGATCTGTTATTGTTTTGGATAATGACATCTTAGATTAGACAATGGTGTTCCAGATTTTATTTCTATTCAAAAATCTAATTGTATTCAAAAATGGCTGTCTCCACAGCTAATAAAGCATGATTAAGGTATCATGGAGTACAGTCTGAGTATTTTAAATAAAATATGCAAAATATTCTGCATAAATACGAACAGTGCAAACCTGATGAGATTATTCCCAAGAGTTTTCAGGCAATTAATCACAATCATTTGTTTAATGTCTGCAGTGAAAATCAAGCAAATATTGCAACTGGTTGATTAAAAAAAAATTTAAACTTGAACTCCGTCCAACTTCCCTTGTCATACTTTCAACCCAAAGCAATCACTTGCTCTATAACACTGAAATGATCAAGAGCAGTCAGTTATTTTCACTGCCTGTGAAAAAAGTCTCCAGTCAGCATCTCCCCTGCAAGGCATTGCTGAGATCAAACTCATTTGTCTTTGCTTTTATTCCCAAGACATGCCCCACCAGCCCAAAGGTATAATCAGTTGATAAGGCATTTCCTTGCCTCCCATTTATGATTATTTATTATTTCATGCTAAAAATTAAATAAAGAGACACATTCATTGATGGGAAGCTATGAAATAGCGCAATACTAAAGTTATGCAATAGAAAATATTTGCTTGCTGATTTCGAAGTAAAATAACCTTAGCAGGGTCATAGTAACAATTACAGCACCCTAAGGTTCATAACAGAATATTAGCCAGCTTATAGTTAATTTTATTATGTTTTATATTTATTTCAGCAAGTTTAGAAAATCATACACTTTACAATGGGAATTGACAGGATTGCATAATTTGAACTCAGATGAAATTTATCCAAATCCCAATTAAATTTTGGTGGGCTAACAAGGTCAAAAACCATTCTGGTAATCACAATATTCCAAATAAATCTGTAATGTTTGAAAGCTAATCTAATGTCCAACCAACAATAAGTTTCTGTTTTAAAACGGTTCATAAGATTTTCAACTTTTAAAGCTGTAAAGCAAACGCAGAAATGAGAAATCAAGTTTATCAAAGGTTTGTAACTTTACGATCCTGTTCATAACTCTCGAAGACAGTGGGGGTAAAACAATGACACTGAATTCGGACCTATATCCACCATTTGTAAACTGCCGATACTCAACTATTTTTGTCACTTTATGTACCAAACTTTGTGCAAAAACAAATCAGGGCTTTCAAAGTGGGTCGCCTCCCTTTCTCATTTTTACCATTATTCTTTCCTCGAAGCACCCACCCACCCCTCTGCCAACCCCTTACAACACCCCAACCAAGAAAGCAGGGCAGTGGCCTATTCCTAGGTCTTTGTTGGTGTGGCATTCAAGCTGCAATTAGAAGAACAATATAGATCGATTTACATTTAGAATAAGGCACCTAGCATCAGCCCACAAAGTGACTCAGATTGCTAACATATTATATACCCCACTGGACACACTAAAACATCGCCAGATTGGGTTTGTTTTGTGATCTACCCAATTCATGACTTGCACTGCCCTTCGGCTAATTCGAATCAAACTAAAATCCCTGAAGGTGAAAATTCGTGATCTTGTTGACTGTAAATGCCTATGCACAAATCTTAATTTCTTCCATACAAGAGAGCGTTTCAATCAGAGGCAATTATTTCTACACATCACGGATCAACACATCTTGAAAGAATCCAACTCTTTCTCCTTCTTCCCCCTGTTTTGGAAAGGTTTCTTGAGGACGATAGACGACAAGCGGTGCCACAATGTAAACCTTCTGCAAACAATTGATAAAAGCTTTTCATTCCCAACTCTGTGGCAGATCTGCCAGCTGAACACTCGAGCCATATCAGTGACACAAAGTAAATGTTTTATCAATTGTTTGTTTGCCCCGAAAGACCGTGCAATGCAAAATGATCTCCCAAAGAGACACACAACAAAATGTGGCGTGACCCACCCCCCGCAGCTATTCCACTTTTTAAAAAAATGTTTAGTCTTTTGCGCGCGAACGAGCAGAAAAGCAGACGCGTGCGGTATCGGCAAACTCTACAGAATCTCAGTGCGGTAACTCTTGCGAAGTAATTCCAGTCGGCTGCAGACAAAGCGAGATTAGTTTTCTTTTTTTAAAATACATTTTTTTAAAGGGGGCGAGAGCCCACAAGAAGCAGCGCGGCCAATTGAAGCATTTCGCTGCAGCACCCCCCCACCCCGAGCCTCTGGAAATGCATTTCCACAATCACAAAACAAAGTAAAAAAAGCGGACGCTGATGTGGGACTTACCGGAACAGTGTACAGGAAATGTGCGGCTTGTCCGTGCTGCCTGCCGCAGCTCTGCCTCTGCAACAAGTCCAGTCCCACAGGCGCCTCCTCGCAGTATGGCGGCCAGAGCTGGACTGGTGTTAATGAGCAGCCTCGTCCCGCCTGCAGCCCCCTGTCAGAACCCAGAGTCAGAGCCAGAGCCAGTCTCCCACACAGGCTGCCCTGGGCATCCTCTGTAACTTACTTCCCTTTCCCTACAATGTTTGCATCTAGATGTGTGAGACCCTGAAGGAAGGATAAAGTTTCAGTTATGAGATCTCTCACTGGATTCATCGCTTCGGGCTGATCATTTTCAACTCCCTCTTAAACACAACCTCCTCCCCACCTTTTCGCTTCTGTTAATGTTTGTTTGCCACTGAAGTGCCCTAGAACCGTGGTGAAGTATTTTTTCTATCTTTTCCTTTGCGAAACAACAGAAATATTTTTTTTAAAAACAGATTGTGAAAATTATTTTCAGTTTTGTTTTTTCAGAGGCTTGTTTTCATTTTATTTTCATTCTATTTACTTTTAAGCATGTAGATCTTCTATCAGCCACGAGGGGAAGAGTCTGATGTCCATTCTCCGGAGTCACTTGCCGACACTGTGATAGCCAATGATTAACATTATTAATTTGGGCTGCCTTTACGAGTGCACTAGCAGCCTAAATAGTCGGCTGGTCACTTTGACCCCTCCCCCGGACTTTGTCACAAGAATCCAGAGATTGTTAGTCGACTTCTTCTGGGACAAAAGATTGCACTGGGTCGCTGCCGAGGTTCTGAGTCTCCCGCTTAGGGAGGGTGGTCAGGCGCTAGTGTGCCAAGCACACAGGTGGCGACTTTCCGCCTTCAGACCCTGCAGCGATACCTCTACGTCGAGCCTCCTCCTAGATGGTGTGCCCTGATGACGTATTTCTTCCGTCAGGTGCACGGCCTGAATTATGACGTGCAGCTCCTGTTTATAGAACAGCTGGGCCTCGGTGGCTCCTTGCAGGTGTTGCCCGTCTTTTACCAGGACCTGATCAAAGTCTGGAAAGTGGTCACCTCGCGACGCAGCTCTCCCCCGTCAGGAGTAGCGGCTATCGTCAGAGAGCCGCTGCTCAGGAATCCGCCCCTCCGTCCTTTTCAGTGGTTGGCGGAGAGGAGGGCTGTGGCCGCAGGGGTGACCAGGATCGGGGACGTGCTGGGTGGCGGAGGACTGGGCTGGATGCTCCCGCAGGAGTTGGCGCGACGCGCGTCTGTGAGTGTCCAGGTCGCAGCCGATGCCATCCAAGACCTGAGAACGGTCGTGCTCAGACCCGACGTTATTTTGGGTCTTGAGGCGGCCCAGGTGCGCGGTGGTCTTCCGTCTGAGCGTTCCCCTGTTCGGACGGAATTCCACATTGGCCCCAAGCCCCGAACCCTCCCTCGGGTGCTGGTGCCCCGCAATATGAGCCGCCTCGGGGACGTGCCCTCTGTGCCTTTTGGCACGGCAAAGAGGGGCTTTTTGTACGGACTGCTGCTGCACACCTTCCATTTTCTCGCCCTTGTCCGTCGACCGGACATGCCCTGGCGTGCCTTGTTGCCGTCCGGCGGCGGAGGCCCCCGATGGGAGGCCCTCTACGGAGGTGTCCTGCCCCTATCTATCGGGGACCTGGGTTGGAGGGTGTTGCATGCAGCAGTCCCTTATAATAAGAGGATGCATAGGTTCACGGACTCTCAGGACACGTGCCCTTTTTGCGGTCATGTGGAGTCCGTGGACCATGTATACATAGGGTGTTGTAGGCTGCACTCCCTTTTTAGTTATTTGAAAAACCTTTTATTGATGTTTTGTTTGCACTTCAGCCCCACGCTCCTGATCTATGGGCACCCGGTGCGGAAGGGGGTCGGGAAGGAGGAGGACCTCCTCGTGAACCTGCTCCTGGGCCTGGCCAAGTTGGCCATTAACAGGTCCAGGCAGCGGGCGATCGACGGGGGAGTCCCGCCCGATTGTTTGTCCCTCTTCCGTGGCTACGTTCGCTGCCGGATGTCCCTGGAGAAGGAGCACGCGGTGTCTGCTGGCACTCTCGAGGCCTTCCGTGCTCGGTGGGCACCGCGGGGACTGGGGTGTTTTGTTGACCCCTTTAATCACATTTTGATTTAAAGTTTGTAAGTTTCCTTTAAACTTTGTTCTTGGTTTTACAGCTGACCTGAATTAGGGGCTGTGCCTGATTTATCCCAATTTTGTTGATTTGGTTTTCGTTTAAAAGATTATCAGCCTAAATAGTCGGCTGGTCACTTTGACCCCTCCCCCGGACTTTGTCACAAGAATCCAGAGATTGTTAGTCGACTTCTTCTGGGACAAAAGATTGCACTGGGTCGCTGCCGAGGTTCTGAGTCTCCCGCTTAGGGAGGGTGGTCAGGCGCTAGTGTGCCAAGCACACAGGTGGCGACTTTCCGCCTTCAGACCCTGCAGCGATACCTCTACGTCGAGCCTCCTCCTAGATGGTGTGCCCTGATGACGTATTTCTTCCGTCAGGTGCACGGCCTGAATTATGACGTGCAGCTCCTGTTTATAGAACAGCTGGGCCTCGGTGGCTCCTTGCAGGCGTTGCCCGTCTTTTACCAGGACCTGATCAAAGTCTGGAAAGTGGTCGCCTCGCGACGCAGCTCTCCCCCGTCAGGAGTAGCGGCTATCGTCAGAGAGCCGCTGCTCAGGAATCCGCCCCTCCGTCCTTTTCAGTGGTTGGCGGAGAGGAGGGCTGTGGCCGCAGGGGTGACCAGGATCGGGGACGTGCTGGGTGGCGGAGGACTGGGCTGGATGCTCCCGCAGGAGTTGGCGCGACGCGCGTCTGTGAGTGTCCAGGTCGCAGCCGATGCCATCCAAGACCTGAGAACGGTCGTGCTCAGACCCGACGTTATTTTGGGTCTTGAGGTGGCCCAGGTGCGCGGTGGTCTTCCATCTGAGCGTTCCCCTGTTCGGACGGAATTCCACATTGGCCCCAAGCCCCGAACCCTCCCTCGGGTGCTGGTGCCCCGCAATATGAGCCGCCTCGGGGACGTGCCCTCTGTGCATTTTGGCACGGCAAAGAGGGGCTTTTTGTATGGACTGCAGCTGCACACCTTCCATTTTCTCGCCCTTGTCCGTCGACCGGACATGCCCTGGCGTGCCTTGTTGCCGTCCGGCGGCGGAGGCCCTCGATGGGAGGCCCTCTACGGAGGTGTCCTCCCCCTTTCTATCGGGGACCTGGGTTGGAGGGTGTTGCATGCAGCAGTCCCTTATAATAAGAGGATGCATAGGTTCACGGACTCTCAGGACACGTGCCCTTTTTGCGGTCTTGTGGAGTCCGTGGACCATGTATACATAGGGTGTTGTAGGCTGCACTCCCTTTTTAGTTATTTGAAAAACCTTTTATTGATGTTTTGTTTGCACTTCAGCCCCACGCTCCTGATCTATGGGCACCCGGTGCGGAAGGGGGTCGGGAAGGAGGAGGACCTCCTCGTGAACCTGCTCCTGGGCCTGGCCAAGTTGGCCATTAACAGGTCCAGGCAGCGGGCGATCGACGGGGGAGTCCCGCCCGATTGTTTGTCCCTCTTCCGCGGCTACGTTCGCTGCCGGATGTCCCTGGAGAAGGAGCACGCAGTGTCTGCTGGCACTCTCGAGGCCTTCCGTGCTCGGTGGGCACCGCGGGGACTGGGGTGTTTTGTTGACCCCTTTAATCACATTTTGATTTAAAGTTTGTAAGTTTCCTTTAAACTTTGCTCTTGGTTTTACAGCTGACCTGAATTAGGGGCTGTGCCTGATTTATCCCAATTTTGTTGATTTGGTTTTCATTTAAAAGATTATCAAGAGTTCAAATCTCACAATGGCAAACTATGAAACAATGTAACTTCATCTGAAACAGATGGAAACAGGTTTACTCAAAAGAGTATCAGTCTGAGACCAATAGCTGGAATTTTTAGTTAATGATACTGTGCTCATGTTGCGCGCCGCTCATAGTCTCATACAGGATTAAACTACCATGGGAGTGCTCATTCACTACTATCCACATGTGAATTCTCCTCCCAACCTTTATTCATGTAGAATATTCTAAAAACCATAATCCTTGTCATGTCGAGACTAAGCAGTGAGGTGCCTGCACTCCAGAATCAAATCGGGATTTGACTGCAGATTTCTATCAGTTCCGCTTCACAACAACAGACAAATGACATCATAACTCCAACCTGAAACACCCCGTTTTGTTAATTAAATTGATAATAGAATTGCATTTCTTATGAAATCGAGAAATAAATTTCAACTTTATAGATGAGACTGTAACCAAAGTTAAAATATTTGTGTTCAACACCAGGGCGACATGTTGGAAACTGAATTTGCAGGATAAAATATTACTGTACTTGTGACTGAAATTGTGATTTTCCAACATTTTGTCACCTTGTGCATTGTGTTAAAAGAATTAGACATTTTTAAAATATAATTTTGGAATACTACTTGAAAGCAATATACTGAAAATAGGCAAACATTTTTTAAAACTAAAATTTAGGAACAAATATAGGCCAAAACTGCAACTAAATTTCTTGCAACGGTGACAAACAAAATTAAACTAAATTTCAAATAAAATTCAAAGTTTGTAGGGGTCTACTAGTATTCCCGTTTGACCAGTATTAGTGTGGCTAGTTAAAAATTGTAGGTAAATTACTTGATATGAGTGTGGACTGGAGGAGTAGCACCTGCAGTTGACTTTGTGACTACTGACTTGGTGTTAGACAGGCCAAGCATATTTCTGTGCCCCATCTTATTTCAAATAATCAAGCAAGGAGCTAAATGTGCAACACCATTACTGAGAACTCACAATAATTCAGTGGTTCAAAAGAACAGAGAAAAAGTCATGGGTTTTATAGCTTATCAAATGTAAGAAATTTGCTTGTAACAGAGCATATTAAAATTAACTTTATTGAGATCTACAGACCATTGTGCTGTTACATTTAATTTTGTTTGCAAAGCAAAAGCCAGAAACAATGATCTGATGGTAGCAGATTTTGGAAAGAGCATTTAAGATATAATAGATGAATGTATTTAAGACAATTAAACCAGGTAAGGGAAATAATATATTCTGTTTATAAAAAAGGAGAAATACACCAAGTCCTAGAATATAGTGGTGCGTTATCACCAATGCAGTTGATAAAGTGGAGCTATTTAAAAATCCCAGAGGGAAACTTTAAACAACTGTCATAACCTATAATTTTAAGTGTTATGTTTGAGATGCGACTAAATTCAGGAATCAGACCATCAGTTCTTGAGGTTTTACATTAAACTAAATGAAACTAATCCACATTAAGGCAACAACAACCCATAAACTTAACCAAACACCAGGCAAAGCATTTCCATCTTATGAATTCAAAATGAGGTTCTTTTCACTTTGGTCTCTGTGGAGCCAGTTAGAGGCTTGCAGCTGCCTTTTGATCTCACGTTGCCTCTGCTCTGCTGAAGTTATACCTACCAGCCCCATTGAATGTTAATTCCCATTGTATCAACAACCTCTAAACTAAACCTCTCTAACAACAAAACCCCTTTCATGGTACCAATTTTATTAGTAATATAAATATATTGCTTGGTGGCTGCTAGATGGGTTTCTGTTTTCACCCCACTTCTTGAAAGCTCTATTCAAAAAATGCAAATACTCACTATCTCGCTTACATCTCAAAGCTAGTACCCATCAAAGCACCCAGACTGGCTGGCTTTAATCCAATTAAGACACACACACAGACAAAACCTCTGTTTTAAAAGAAAAATATTTTCAAAAATATTAAGTACATAAAAAGCTTCATGACAGGTGGAATAAGGAGTTTAACAGGAACTTGAACTACAAGCAGAAGCTTGAGGCACTAATCCCTGAACAAGGCCTTTAAGAGGGCAAAAAAATTAACAATTAAAATTTTCCTTCAAAATTAGACTGTTCAAACATTCGAATGAAGGAGTACAGTTTTTAAGGAAGTTTACAGCTGTTCCCTTTCCAAAATGTGTGGCCATTATAAGTGTATTTTTGATGAGACTTTTGAGCATTGATTTCACTCCTGATCAGATTTTTTGATGAAAGCAAGTATCTGAGAAGCAGCATTGCTGATCTCCATCCATTTCTGGTCCATGATACTGACTTTATGTTGGCGCTGCTGGTTTTAAGCACAAAGCTTTGACTTTGTTGTTCCAACTTGCAACCTTGCAAAAAACTGATCATGTTCACAGGCTCAAGTTGTTTGTATGAATTGCAAATCAAGTGATTAACCATCCAGTTCAGCAACTCAAGATAAATACCATGGACTCTTAGGGTAGAATTATCCCTGATTTGCATTAAGTGCAGAAGCAGGTGGGAAAAAGGATGTTTTAGCCGCCAGCCGCAATGGCGGCGTTTCACACCGTATCGCCCCATTCCCACTTCATTAATTATGTATTCTTGGGAAACATGCTGGTTTGCTGGCGGGATGTCCTCCACCCCACCGTCACCTCAGGCCTTCAGTAAACCAGGTGTCATATTTAAAGGCCACCCCTGCACAGAGCTGGCACTCTTAAAAGGATCAGAAGCTGTTGGGAACTGATGGCTGCCAAAGGGAGGAAACATTCTGCCCCCAGATCTAGCAACGCCTCTCGAGCACCAATTGGATGCAGTGGAGGCATGTCATGAGATCCTCTACCCCCGCTCTGGGCGAAGACTAGCAAGCAATGTCACCAATCCAGCATGGGAGGTGGTGGCAGCCATGGTCAGCACTATTGTTATTTGGCCTGGTAGGCATCCTGCTTACACTCTCTCTATCTGTATTCATGCAGGACAAGCTGGTACATTACAAAAGGGAGAGGTCACAGACTGGTGGAGGAATGCCTGAAATCAAGGTCCTCACGGACTTTGAACATAGAGTCATCCAGTTGGCCGGCGACCACCTGAACCATTCTTGTGTTGATGGTGAGATCGGCGGTGCTCAACCAAGTGAAGATCCTGCAGTGCAACATCCACCTAACAACCCTCCTATCAGTCAGTTCCCTTGTTCTGCAGTCCCCTGCCATGCACTAATTATCTCTCCTTACTTTCGCAGGCACATCAGGAAAGCAGCCAAGGAGGTCCATGAAGAAAGCTCAGAAGAAGGATCTGATGACACCCTCATTGAAGACCTGTCATAGCGCTCTCCCACACCCTCCACCAGCACAGAGACACACAACTGAGTGGGACCTAGCTCTAGAGTAGTCTCGGATTCACAATCTGCTGAGCACATCACACTGTCTGATCTACAGCAGGCAGCGGCAGGGATTCCCAGGTGTCTGGCATTCGGAGGACTGCTGGAGACCAGAAACCTGCTGACTCCAAGTCAGATGGGGAGCCTCTGGACTCAGTCATACTCAGTTGCTGGAGCTGCAAAGGCAAACTCGGGAACATCAGGAAGGGATGTCCGCTGCACACCTCAGATTGCAAGGCACAATGGAGGAGTCCATCCGCCTTCAGTCTGAGATAATAGCACCGGCATGGCAACACACCAAGGCAAACACTGGTAAGATGGCGACCTTGGTCCAGGACATCGGGTTGTACGGGCTGAACTCCTTCACTGACCCAACAGTGTTATTGCAAGAGGGGTGTGGGTCAGGTCAACCTCATTCCAGCTTCCCTTCTCAAGGAGTTAGCCAAGGCTGCTCAGGCACCCATAGGGAAGAGGATCAGCAGGTGCACACCCTGGGGCCGTCCGCTCAATGACTCTGAGATTGTCCGGCCCATCCGAATCCCCTCTTCCTGTGACTCCAGCAGCTTCAGCTGCACAGGCCCAGGAGGGTGCCACTGCCACACAACAGCACCCCAAAAGCAGGCAGGGGTCTTCCAGGTCTCGGCCCTCCAGAGGATGCCCATCAAGGCCATCATCAGCAGGCTGCCTCCACCTTCACTGTCGATGTCGGGGGAAGCACCAAGACGTAGCGGCAGGGTTAAGAAGGTTAAGAAGATGTAACTCTTTCGAGTACAAACATGTTTCCATCTGCTTCAGATGAAGTTACATTGTTTCATAGTTTGCCATTGTGAAATTTGAACTCTTGACCTTGGGGTTCCAAACCCAGTACCATAACCACTTGGCTATTTAGGCCAAGCTCGTTAAGAAGATGTAGTTGCGCAGCCTAGGCACAGGTGATAATCATTTGTACACAAATAAGTCACAAGAATGTCTGCTTGACTATGGCTCCTTTTTCTGATCAGCAGTGTTCGTGTCACTCAAATCAAGTCACTCAATATCGCTGTTCCTTCACTGTCACTGCATTAGAATCCTGGAACTCCCTTCCTAATAACACTGTGGGTGTACCTACACAATATGGACTGCAGCGGTTCAAGAAGGCATCACCTTCTCATGGGCATCTAGGGATGGACAATAAAAGCTAGCCCTGCCAGCGAAGCCCAAATTCCATGAATGAATTAAAAAAAGATGTGAAACCTTGGTCCCTGCTCAAGATAAAGGCAGATGTCGCAGTCCAAGGCCTCACCCCTGTGCTTTATGCAAACTTCCCAGCACACTGATGATGCACCTTCACGGTCTCTGGTCACATCAGTCATGCCTGCACCTCAGTGGAGCTTATCATTGCTGCCAGATGTCTTGGACCAGCTGCACAGAGTTCCGTCATTCTCTCTGTGCTCTCAGCACCTTTGAGGTGCGGCTGGTCCCACAGGAGTTAAAGTTTCTGCACTTCATCTCCATGATATGATCCTGTTCACAGAGTGATCTGCCAACAGCCAGAGAGGAGTCAGACATTCACATAAGTTATGTGAGAATCTATGGAGTGTCCCCATTGCATGTCATCATCATCCTCCTGCAATGTAGGAACTATGAGCATCCACTGTGTCTCCATGCCAGGAACATTATCACAGTGGCTATGTGTACTGCCATAAGCCAGACCGGAGTCAAACATTCATAGACGCAATGTGAGGATCTATGGATTCTCCTCACTGCATGTCTTCGTCATCCTCCAAGAATCAGGCAGTTATGAGGGCCCCCCGAGCACACCTGCCCCATCTGGCCAGTGCAATGGCCCCATCGCCATCATCCTCACCTTCGAGGACCTCCTCACCCTCATCCCCATCGATGTCCTCTTCATTGGAGGAGACGAGGAGCTTCTCCATCCTCTCCCCCTGTTGCAGCGCCAGGTTGTGAAGGGCGCAGCAGGCGACGACACCTGAAACCTTGGTACCTGCACAAGATAAAGGCAGGTGTCTCAGTCCAGGGCCTCTTCCCTGTGCTTTGTGTAACCTTCCCAGCACACTCATGGTGCACCTTCACTGTCACTGGACACATGTGTGCATGACACTCTCTCCACCAAGCAGTCTAGACTCTGGAACCTCATTTTTAACGTCCCAATGGCTTGCTCCACCAAAGTGCGAGTTGCAGCATAACCCACATTGTACCTTCGCTCTGCTGCAGTCTGAAGCCGCCACACTGCCATCATCAGCCACATCCTTTGCTGGTAGCCCTTGTTCCTGAGGACCCATCCCTACAGCCTCCGTGAGCCTCTGTGGTCCTACTCCAAAGGCTACACACCTCTAAAATGCGGTTGTGAATCACGCCAATGTGCCCGGATGGCCCAGCGTAGGGGGATGGTTCTAGTAGACAGGGATTATAGTTAGATTCAGATGTATTAAAATGACATTCCTGATGTCTGGTAATGGGAAATGTGGCTGCCATTGATGGGTGGAGTGGACAATTGCAAACAGGCTTTATGATGTTGTGAAACCGATTTTTGGCCTTCCCGCCATATTGTCCGCTCATGCCCGCCATGATGCCCGACACCAAAGGGGAAGGAAAATTCCGGCCTTAGGATGACAACATCTTAATTTTCCACAGCTTTCTTCATGTTGAAAAATTATGTTTAAACTTGTGGATGGGCCTCCGCAAATATTGACACATTCCCTGGCTCCTTTTCCAAATATTGGCACAGCCCTGGAAACCTTCTGTCCTAACTTCTAAAAGAGAATGTCATAATAAAAGAAACAAATTTCCTATCATTGCAGAAAATATTTTCATTATTTACAGCGAAGAACAATATAAATGCTCAATTAATACAGAAAAACTGTAGAATGCAGAATTCTTGAGGCAGTGCACACAGTATATGGTCATAGCCATGACTGACGGTAGTAAGCTGATGAGTTTGAGACCCCCTAGGATACTCTTGCAAACCCCATAGGGTCAGTGGGGTTATCAAACTATACAATAGAAGAATGCTTCAGAACAGGGGATATATGGACACAAAGCAGGAAATTGGTTAGTCGAAGGGAACCAAAAGCACAGCTAAAAATTTCAGGTTTTAGGATGGTATTTTGGAAGAGAACTGCAGAAGGCAGGCCATTGCGTCCCAATTGCTTAGGCTCCAATGGTGAAATAGAGAGTACAGAATCAAGTGTAAATCCAAAATCAAAGGATGCAGAATGGGAATATAACTGAAAAATATTTCTCAGTTAAGGTGGAAGGATGTGAAATTGAGGTCAAAGATCTTGAAGTTCATTTCATGAGGCAGTAGGAGTTGGCAAAAATAAGAACGAAGAGTGTGTGGAAGAGAATTTGGGCTGCAGAGTTCTGGATTATTTGAAGTTTGTGAAAAGTGGAGGTTGGGTTGAAGGGGAAGGCTGTTTTGGAGGATTCAATCTTCAAAGTGATGAAGATAAGAAGGAAGTTTTCAACAGGGGAGGCATTAGATTAGGCCATAATCATGGAACATCCTGAAGCTGGGCTTGATGTATTAAAAGCTCAATGTAAGACCAAACACAGTGCCTAAGTTGTATACATTTGGCTCAATCTGAGTGGGAAGCTAAGGTTCAATGATGGAAGTAAGACTAGATTAATATAGTATTTCTGAGAATTGAACAAGATGGCTTCAATTAAATAGTCCTGCAATAGCCCTGGAGTCAACAGTAATGGTATAATGTGAAAACTGCCCATGACATATGTTTATGTAGAATGTTCCAGAGGAGTCATAGGTAGATGCTGAATATGAGTGTAGTATAATGGAGTATGTTAGACCAAGTCCCATTAAGGGTTAACTGTAGCAGTCTGTGATGTCATGGAAGGAAGTGACATAAATTCATGTAATCTGGGACTTGAAGAGAGTAAGCATGGTCAGGGGCTAGTGTAGGGTATTCTCATTACCATAAATAGGTTATAATAAAGTTAGAGTGTTTTGCAGCCTGCAGTCTTTGAGAATTTCTTGAAACAATTCCAGCCTAACAACTCAATGGTGACAGTGGTAAAAAAGATGGCAGTAGAAAAATCTCTACCTCTAATTGAGTGCTTCAAGACAGTTGCAGGCCTAAATCAGGTTGAACCAAAGTATTACAGGAGATTCATTCGATTTTGCACTGTGTGGGGTCTCACAGTGAAGCCAGACTGTGAGCAGGTCAGTACACTTTTGTACGCGATGGGCAACTGTGCGGCTGACATCCTAGTTTACTCAGGAGATTGATGAGGGTAAAGTCACACATGCTGAGGTCATTCATGCATTAGAGGCATTTTTCAATCTCCACAAGAACACCACCATGGAGCACGCAAAATTCAAAAAACACACCCAGAGACACAGGGAAAGCATCAATGCAGTTATTAATGATTTTTACTGATTAGCAGAAGGCTGTGAGTATGGTAATCTGAAAGAGGAGCTAATTCATGACAGAATAGTTGTTGGAATAGTGAATGATGCATTCTCAGAGAATTTTCACTCCCAAGATAACTTGACTCTGGAGAAGGTGATTCTATTAAGTCAACAGGAGGCAAAACTAATCAGTAGTCAGAGGAGAGACAGCTCACATCCCAAAGTAATAGATACAGTTGAATTTGCTGAACATAAAAAAAAGGAAAATAGAGAGGAGATATAAACGTGTGGCCAGAAAAGCAATAAACATCATCAGCTCAGATTAGATGTTACTGGTGCAGAGAAGAAAGACATGCGCACAGGAATTTTCAAGCCAAAGACAGGCAATGCCACTGGTGTAAAAATATTGGGCATCTTCAGGCAATATGTCACAATAGAAAAATGGCCAGAACACTCAAAAAGAGAAAGCTTTAAAAGGAAACTGAGTCCTTGAAGTAGAAGATTCACAAGATATTGAGATACTCTTTAGAAGAGATTAAAGAATTAAGCGAAAACTATTGGAGTGCAGAGATCCTGGTAGAAGGTCACAAGACACACTTTAGATACTGAAGCAGCAGTTTTGGTTCTTTCAGATACCGAACCATTGTTAAACAGGAGAGTTCTTAAATCATCCTGCAAAAAGCTACATGGTCCAGGAGGAACAAAGCTGAAGGTTCTGGGAGAACAGAGAGAAAATAATTACTCAGGTACTGTATGTAATTCGAAATAAGAGTTATTCGCTCTTAAATAGAAAGGCATGTATGGGATTGAGCCTAATTCAAAGAATGGTGAAGGCCAATCAGGAGACTGCAGAGCAGAATTTCCAAAGTTGTTTACAGGATTGAGAAAGCAGAGAACAGCGTATCATCTAAATCTAAGCCCAGATGCAAAACCAATATGCTTATATACACCCAGAAAAGTTCCACACCCACTACTTGCAATGGCAAAGAAAGAGATTGACACAATGGAGTCATTTCACCCATAAAAGTGACAACAAGTTGGTGCTCGGGCATTGTACCAGTTCTGAAGCCAAATGGTTCCATAAGAATATGTGTTGATCTCACAAAACTCAGTAAAGCTGTGGAAAGAAAAGTCCATCGAATGGTATCATTAGTTTTGGAGACGTGGTCACACCCAAGGTACAGATAGATAGATGGGTGACCACTAGAGGGGTCAGGGAGTCAGTGCAGAAATCCCCTGTGGCTGTCGCCCTCTCTAACAGGTGTACCATTTTGGATACTGTTGGGGGGGGGATGGCCTATCAGGGGAAAACAACAGCAGTAGCCAGAGCAGTGGCATCACGGCTGTCTCTGTTGTTCAGCAGGGGGGGTCAAAGCACAGAAGAGCAATTGTTATAGGGGACTCTATAGTCAGGGGCTCAAATAGGCACTTCTGTGGTCGTGAAAGAGACACCAGGATGGTATGTTGCCTCCCTGGTGCCAGGGTCCAGGATGTCTCTGATCGGTTACGGGACATTCTGAAGGGGGAGGGAGAACAACCAGAGGTCGTGGTACACATTGGTACTAATGACATAGGTAGGAAGAGTGATGAGGTCCTGCAGCGGGAGTTCAGGGAGTTAGGCAGAAAGTTAAAAAACAGGACCTCTAGGGTTGTAATCTCAGGATTACTCCCTGTGCCACGTGGCAGTGAGGCTAGAAATAGGAAGATAATGCAGCTGAACACGTGGCTGAACAGATGGTGTAGGAGGGAGGGTTTCCAATATCTGGATCAGTGGGATCTCTTCCTGGGCAGGTGGGACCTATACAAGAAGGATGGATTGCATCTAAACTGGAGGGGCACCAATATCCTGGCTGCGAGGTTTGCTAGTGTCACTTAAACTATTATGGCAGGGAGGTGGGAACCAGAGCAATAGGTCAGCAGGTGAAATAAATGACTGGGAACCAGTGAATATGGCCAGTAGGACTAAGAGGAAGGGCAGGCAGGGAGAAATTACTGAGCACAGTGGGACTGGGGGCTCTGAAATACATTTGTTTCAATGCGAGAAGTATAACAGGCAAGGCAGATGAGCTTAGAGCTTGGATCAGTACTTGGGACTATGATGTTATTGCTATTACAGATACTTGGTTGAAGGATGGACAGGATTGGCAGATAAACGTTCCAGGATTTAGATGTTTTAGGCAGGATAGAGAGGGATGTAGAAGAGGTGGGGGAGTTGCACTGCTGGTTAAAGGGAATACCACAGCTGTACGACAGGAGGACACCTCGGTGGGCTCATGCAGCGAGGCAATATGGGTAGAGCTTCGGAATAGGAAAGGTGCAGTCACAATGTTGGGGGTTTACTATAGGCCTCCCAATTGCCGGCGGGAGATTGAGGAACAGTTATGTAAGCAGGTTTTGGAAAGATGTAAAAGCAGTAAGGTTGTTGTGGTGGGTGATTTTAACTTTCCCTATATTGACTGGGAATTACTTAGTGCTAGGGATTTGGATGGTGCAGAATTTGTAAGGTGCATCCAGGAGGGCTTCCTGAGACAATATGTAGATAGTCCAACTAGGGAAGGGGCAATACTGGACCTGGTATTAGGGAATGAACCTGGCCAGGTGGTCGAAGTTTCAGTAGGCAAGCATTTCGGGAAAAGTGACCATAACTCAGTAAGTTTCAAGGTACTGGTGGATAAGGATAAAAGGAGTCATTGGGTTAAGGTGCTTAATTGGGGGAAGGCTAATTATAACAATATTAGGCAGGAACTGAGGAATCTAGGCTGGAGGCGGATGTTTGAGGGCAAATCAACAACTAACATGTGGGGGGCTCTCAAACGTCAGTTGCTAAGAGTTCAAGACCGGCATGTTCCTGCTAGGATGAAGGATAAGCATGGCAAGTTTCAGGAACCTTGGATAACGAAGGACATTGCGAGATTAGTCAAAAAGAAAAGGGAAGCATTCGTAAGGGCTAGAAGGCTGGGAACAGATGAAACCCGGGGAGAATATAAAGAAAGTAGGAAGAAACTTAAGCAAGGAGTCAGGAGGGCTAAAAGGGGTCATGAAAAGTCACTGGCAACCAAGATTAAGGAAAATCCCAAGGCCTTTTATACATATGTAAAAAGCAAGAGGGTAGCCAGGGAAAGGGTAGGCCCACTCAGGGACAGAGATGGGAATGTGTGTGTGGAGCCAGAAGAAATGGGAGAGATACTACATGAATACTTCTCATCAGTATTCACCAAAGAGAAGGACTTAGCAGTCGATTTGTCTGGGGAAAAGTGTGTAGATAGCCTGGATCATGTTGAGATCAAAAAAGAGGAGATGTTAGGCGTCTTGAAGAATACTAAGGTGGATAAGTGCCCAGGGCCAGATGGGATCCACCCCAGAGTACTGAGGGAGTCAAGGGAGGAGATTGCTGGGGCCTTGACAGAAATTTTTGTATCCTCACTGGCTATAGGTGAGGTCCCAGAGGACTAGAGAATGGCCAAATGTTGTTCCATTCTTTAAGAAGGGTAGCAGGGATAATCCAGAAAATTACAGGCCGGTGAGCCTTACATCAGTGGTAGAGAAATTATT
Organism: Carcharodon carcharias; assembly: GCF_017639515.1. Classification (NCBI taxonomy): domain Eukaryota; kingdom Metazoa; phylum Chordata; class Chondrichthyes; order Lamniformes; family Lamnidae; genus Carcharodon; species Carcharodon carcharias. The sequence continues at coordinate 40,995,372 of NC_054470.1, forward strand.
GGAGAAGATTCTTCATGACAGGATTTACTACCATTTGGAAGCAAATGTGTTTATTAGTGAGAGGCAGCATGGATTTATGAAGGGGAGGCCGTGTCTTACTAACTTGATCGAGTTTTTTGAGGAAGTGACAAAGATGATTGACGATGGAAGGGCAGTGGATGTTATATACATTGATTTCAGTAAGGCCGTTGACAAGGTCCCTCATAGCAGACTGGTACAGAAGGTAAAATCGCACGGGATCAGAGGTGAGCTGGCAAGATGGATACAGAATTGGTTTGGTCATAGAAGTCAGAGGGTAGCAGTGAAAGGGTGCTTTTCTGAATGGAGAGCTGTTCCGCAGGGATCAGTGCTGGGACCTTTTGCTGTTTGTAGTATAAATAAATGATTTGGAGGAAAATGTAACTGGGCTAATTATTAAGTTTGCAGACGACACTAAGATTGAAGAGTTGCAGATAGTGAAGAGGATTGTCAAAGGACAAACGAGATATAGATCGGTTGGAGACTTGGGCGGAGAAATGGCAGATGGACTTTAATCCAGACAAATGTGAGGTAATGCATTTTGGAAGGTCTAATATAGGCAGGAATTATACAGTAAATGGCAGAACCCTTAATTGCATTGACGGGCAGAGGGATCTGGGTGTACAGGTCCACAGTTCACTGAAAGTGGCAACGCAGGTGGATAAGGTAGTCAGGAAAGCATTTGGCATGCTTGCCTTCATTGGCAGGGGTATTGAGTATAAAAGCTGGGAAGTCATGCTGCAGCTGTATAGAACCTTGGTTAGGCCACACTTGGAATATTGCGTGCAATTCTGGTCGCCACATTACCAGAATGATATGGAGGCGTTGGAGAGGGTGCAGAGGAGGTTTACCAGGATGCTGCCTTGTCTGGAGGTTATTAGCTATGAGGAGAGGTTGGAGAAACTTGGATTGTTCTCACTAGAGTGACGGAGATTGAGGGGTGACTTGATGGAAGTTTACAACATTATGAGTGGGCATGGACAGAGTAGATAGTCAGAAGCTTTTTCTCAGGGTGGAAGAGTCAATTACTAGGGAACATAGATTTAAGGTGAGAGGAGAAAACTATAGGAGAAAACTATAGAGAGGAGATGTGCGGGCCAAGTTTTTTACACAGAGGGTAGTGAGTGTCTGGAATTCACTGCTAGAGGAGGTGGTGGAAGCAGGTACAATAGTGGTGTTTAAGAGGCAGCTTGACAAATACATGAATAGGATGGGAATAGAAGGATACGGACCCCGGAAGTGCAAAATGTTTTAGTTGACGGGCAATATGATCGGCGCAGGCTTGGAGGGCCGAAGGGCCTGTTCCTGTGCTGTACTTTTCTTTGTTCTTTGTTCTTTACGTAAATAAGGGATGGAGCTCAATATTCTCTAAATTAGGCATTAACAATGATTCTGGCAAATATCACTAGAAGAGGAGTCCAAGCTTCTCATGACATTCAGAGTACCTTTTAGAAGATTTTTTTTGATTCGCTCATGGAACAATTGAATGTTACTTGCCAATTATCAGCCCAAGTCTGAATGTTGTCCAGGCCTTGCTACGTATGGGCATGGACTGCTTCAGTTTCTGAGGAGTCACAATTGGTGTTATGATAGAGGGAAGGTCATTGATCAAACAGCTGAAGATGCTTAGGCCTAGGACACTACCCTGAGGAAGTCCTGCAGCGATTTCATGACATGAGATGATTGACCTCCAACAACAACAACCATCTTCCTTTGTGCTAGTTATGATTCCAACCAGTGAAGAATTTTGCCCCTGATACCCATTGACTTCAGTTTTGCAAGGGCTCCTTGATGCCACACTCGATGAAATGCTGCATTGATGTCAAAGGCAGTCACTCTCACCTGACCTCTGGAGTTCAGCTCTTTTGTCCAGGTTTGATCAAGGCTGTAATGAGGTCAGGAGCTGAGTGGCTCTGGAAGAACCCAAACTAAGCGTCAGTGAACAAGTTATTGCTGAGTAAGTGCTGCTTGATAGCACTGTCGATGACCCCTTCCATCACTTTGCTAATGATTGAAGGTAGACTGATGGGGCGGTAATTGGCCGGGTTGGACTTGTCCTGCTTTCTTTTGGGGATAGGACATACCTGATCAATTTTTCACATTGCTGGGTAGATGCCAATGTTGTAGCTGTACTGGAACAGCTTGGCTAGGGGGTGGCTAGTTCTGGAGTATAAATCTTTAGTACTATTGCTGGAATGTTGTCAGGATCTTGTAGGGAATTCTCTTTCTCATTCACAGACCATCTACACTCAGGTTCGTGACACCAGAATTACAAATTTAAGACTCGAACAGAATAACCAGCAAGATAAGTTTCTTCTGATAACTCACAATCATTTTATTGAATTATCCGCAATCCTTAGAGAAGAGTTACACTTAGCAAACACAAGCTACAGTTGCAACTACAATTACATTACTTACCCAGGACCCTATCCTGTTAAAGGCTTAACCCCCATTCCTAATTTAATTATGTTACCCACGACTCTGTCCAGTTAGGGGCTAAAGCACCCCCACAACACCACCTCACCCAAATCCTAACAATTTCCTAACCTAACACTGGAAAAGTCCCAGAGGATTGGAAAACTGCCAATGTAATACCCTTATTCAAAAAGGGAGGGAGACAAAAAAACAAGTAACTATATTCCAGTTATCTTAATATTTATTATTGGGAAAATATTAGAGTATTATAAAGCAGAGCATTTAGAAATACATAATATAGTCAAGCAGAGTCAGCATGGCTTCATGATGGGGAAATCATGCCTGACAAATTTAATAGAATTCTTTGAGGAGGTAACAAGCAGGATAGATAAAGGGGAACCAGGAGATGTAATATATTTTGATTTCCAAAAGTCGTTCGATAAGATACCGTACATAAGGCTACTTAATAAGATAAGAAGTCATGGTGTTGGGCATAGTATATTAGCATGAATAGAGGACTGGCTAACTAATAGAAGACAGAGTGTTGGCATAAGGGGGGCATTTTCGGGATGGCAACCTGTAACTAGTGGAGTGCCACAGGGATCAGTGCTGGAAGTCACAATTATTTACAATATATATTAATGACTTGGATAAAGGAAGTGAATGTATTAATGCCAAGTTTGCAGATGACATAAAAATAGGTGGGAAGGCGAGTGGTGAGAATGGACACAAAGAGTCTACAGAGGGAAATAGGTAGGTTAAGTGAGTGGGCAAAAACTTGGCGGATGGAATATAATGTGGGAAAATGAGAGGTTATACATTTTGGAAGGAAGAATAGAGGAGCTGAATATTATTTAAATGGAGAAAGACTGCAGAAACCTGCAGCACAGAGGGATTTAGGGGCCCTCTTACATGAATCACAAAAAGCTAGCATACAAGTTCAGCAAGTAATAGGGAAGGCAAATGGAATGTTGGCCTTTATTTCAAAGGGAATGTTCCTATGTCTTATGGTCTTATAATCACTCCTCGGTCTGTCTTCCGATGGTATTTGTAGGCTCCTTGGTGGAGTTGACCAAGCTCAACAGTCTTCCTTGACTGTCTGCAGGAACAGTAATGTACTCTGATCTCCGTTCATATTTACACCATTTTCTTGCTGCTAGCTTGGCCATCTTGCCTCCAAATTTCGCAATGCTCCAACCCTTTAGTTCTGATTAGCAATTTATGTCTTCAGTCCTGACATCCTTTTTAAAAATCTTCTGCGAAAGACACAAGATCACCTATTTCCTGCTGATAATCGATTTCAGGAAGGCCAGCCTTCTGTGATTTCCACAATACTTGAGCTCATATCCCTCCATTGTCTGGCTTTAAGGTCATCAGGTGCTGATCTCTTCCTCTATTGTGGTTGCAAGACATATATGTTTATTACGCTTTTAATTCTCAACTGGGCTTTGTGACTGTCTCCTGACACTGAAACTTGTAACTTCTGTATAATCTCTCACAAGAAGTTAACCCATTGTTGTCTTTCAACCTGTGGCCTTGGCAGTATCCAATGCATCAGTCATTCCATATCATGTGGAGTGAATCAAATTGGCTGAAGACAGGCATCTGTGATTCTGGGGACCTCAGGAGGAGGTGAAGATGGATCATCCACATGGCACTTCTGGCTAAAAATAGCTGCAAATGCTTCAGCCTACATTTGCACTGATGTGCAGGGTTCCTCCATCATTGAGGATGGGGATATTTATGGAGCCTCCTCCTCCTGTTAGCTATTTAATTATCCACCACCATTCACGACTGGATGTGGCAGGAGTGCAGAGTTTAGATCTGATCCGCTGGTTGTGGAATCGCTTAGCTCTGTCTATCACTTGCTGCTTATGCTGTTTGGCGTGCAAGAAGTCCTGTGTTGTAACTTCACTTCATTTTTAGGTATGCCTGGTGCTGCTCCTGGCATGACCTCCTGCACTCTTCAGTGACCCTTCAATGAATTTTCACTCTTCATTTTAACAAGTTACCCTTTGGAATAACATCAGCACCAGAGATCTTTCAAAGCACAATGTCAAATCTGTTAGAGGGCTTATACGGTGTTTTTTGACACATGAATGAGTGTTTATACCTGGTCCGCTCAAGCTGAGCATGACATGAGTGTGAAAGCAGTGCTAAGAAGACAAGAGGCAGTATTGACACTCAGCAGTAAATGTGAGTTTACTCAGCCAACATTCAGGGTCCTTGGTCACAAAATGAGTGCATCAGGAATAAAGGTTGGTCCATTGAAGATCAGAGCCATAAAAGAATTTCCATTTCCAAGGAACATGGCCAGGATTTTCCCCTCGGTGATTTGGGGGGCAGGGCCCACTCGCTGAGGGGAAAATGATGCGAGATGATGTCAGGAGGAATCCCTGATGTCATCCCTGGCCATTTAAATCTCAAGGAAGGCGGGCAGACAGGGAAATCAGCTGTCTGCCCGCCGACCTGTCAATGGCCAATTAAGGCCATTGACAGGCTCATTAAGATAGTTAAATGCCCTGCCCAGCTAACCTTAAGGCTGGCAGGCAGTCCAGGAGCCCCAGCGGCCTGTAGATTATTAATGAAACTTCATCCACTGGCAGGATGAAGTTTCATTGCCGTTTTGTAAAAATTTAATAAATTTTATGAGTTTGTTATCAATACGTCCCATCTTGTGTGACATTGTCACATGAGGGGGACATATTAATAATTTTAAAATTTTACCTTTCACTAAATTCCCTGAGACAGGACTTTGCCTCAGGGAGCAGTGTGCTCTCTCTCACGCATGCATGAAAGAGCGCACTTTGACAGTTGGAGATTCCATCCCCTCCAGAACAGGAAGTGCATAACCCACTCAAAATGGCAGTGGGCCCTGTTTCAGCAGTGGGGTCTGGCTGCCCGCCTGCAGCCGAGCCGGTGGGGCCCACCCGCCAGCCGAGGGCTAAATTCTGCCCCATGTTTCAGTAGGGAAACATTAGGAAAAACAGGAAGTAAAAGGTAAGCCCAGCAACTACAGGCCAACCAGTTTAACCTCAGTGATGGGAAAGTTATTAGAAATGATAATCAGGGACAAAAACCAGTCACTTTGGACAAATGTGGATTAATTAAGGAAAGCCAGCATAGAGTTGTCATGGGCAAGTAGTGTTTACCTAACTTGATTGGGTTTTTGATTAATTCACAGAGAGAGTGGATGAGGGTAACGTGGTTGATGTGGAGTACCTGGACTTCCAAAGAGTATTTGATGAAATGCCACAAAACAGGTCTGCCAGCAAAGTTAATGCCCATGACATAAAAGGGACAATGGTAGTATGGATATAATATTGTCTGAGTGGCTGGAAATAGAGTAGTGGTGAACAGTTTTTTGTTCTGGAGGAAGGTACATAATGAGGTTTCCCATAATGAGGGGCCCATAATAAGACCACTGTTTTCCTTGATATATATTAATGAACTAGACTTGGGCAAGCAAGGCACAATCTCAAAATTTTCAGATGATGCAAAACTTGGAAGTATTGTGAACTGGGAGGAGGATAAAATAGACTTCAAGAGGACACATCTTCTGGAATGGGTGGACATGTGGCAGATAAGATTTAATGCAGAGTGTGAAGTGATACATTTTGGTAGGAAGAATGAAGAGAGGCAATATGAAATAAAGGATACAACTCTAAAGGGGGTGCAGGAGTAGAGAGACCTGGTGTAATATGTCCACAAATCATTGAAGGTGGAAGGGCAGATTGAGAAAGCAGTTAATAAGGCATATGGGATCCTAGGCTTTATAAACAGAAGCATAGAGTTCAAAAGCGAGGAAACTTTATAAAACATTGGTTAGGCCTCAAATGGAATAATGCCCAGAATTTTACTCCTACCCTCACCCCAAGACCAGGCTGGTAGGCAGGTGGGGTTGGGTAGTCTTAAAATTTTGGGGCCACATGGTGGGGAATGCCACACCTGTCACCTGTCTGCCTTGGATGGTATTTTATGTGGCAAAGCCACAACCTCAGGCAACTAATTACCTGAATCATGTAAAATTCAGTTGTGGCTTCCAGGGCTGGGAGTGTTCCCGCCTTTCTATCCGGTGGATGGGGCCCCTGCCTCTGCATTAAATCCTGGCCGTTGTGTCCAATTCTGGGCACCACACTTTAGGAAGGATGTGAAGGCTTTGTAGAGGGTGCAGAAAAGATTTACAAGAATGGTTCCAAGGATGAGGGACGTTAGGTACGTGGATAGATTAGAGAAGCTGGTGCCATTCTCCTTAGGGAAGTGAAGGTTGAGAGGAGCTTCAACAGAGGTTTTCAAAATTATGAGGGGTCTGGACAGAGTAGGTAGGAAGAATGGTCAAGAACCAGGTGACACCAATTTAAGTTGAATGGGAAAGGAGCCAAAGACAACCTGAGGAAAAACGTTTTTATGGAGTCAGTGGTTAGGATTTGGAATGTACTGCCTGAGAGTGTGGTGGAGGCAGAGTCAATCATAACTTTCAAAAAAGAGAAAATATTTGTAGGGCTATGGGGAAAAGGCAGAAGCGTGGGACTAGCTGAGTTGCTCTTGCTGAGAGCCAACACAAACATGACAGGTCAAATTACCTCATTCTGTGTTGCACCTATTCCGTGATTCTATGATTCTATACGTGGTCAAGATCATTAAATGCAACTTCACATGCAATAGCCTACCAACTGCACCATTAGCCTCTGCCACATCTCAATTCACCACACTCCCATCACTGACTTATTAACAATCTTTTATCAATCAAGGCTCAAATCGAAAATTCATGTCCTCACCTCACCCTCACAAAATTAGCACTGTTGCCAGCCTCATATCTTGCAGACACTACCAGCTATTCAACTATGACAGTCACATCACCTAAACAGATTGCATGATACAGACTGACAAACATCCCTCTCTTGTAGGACAAGGTGGCACACAAGTGAAGACAGTTGGAACTAACTGGAGAAGGAGCGATATGCCTAGTGATGGCTATTATAGGTATAGGTGGCATCAGCAGGGTTGATGCCTCTTAAAATGATGGTATCCTTATTCCTAATCCTTCTTCTTACATCAGACTTCCTCCTCATTCTTAACTCTCTTCTGACTTACAAGCTGCAGATGGTATAAGTATACACTTCTTACTTCTCCTCTCCCCTCGCAAAAACCCGATCTTTGTCCCTTTTTACTTTGACATATCCAGGACCTCTGGAATCTGTCCAGACAGTAGTGGAAGAACAGGAAGACAGCGTAGCTGAAGACATATTGTCGCTTGATTTCACAATCACAGCCACCAGCTCAGATACTGATACTGCGCATAACTTAAAGGATAGCAGAGAGGCAGCATCTGCACATGGGTGAGACACAGATCAAAAGTGTGCTACAGCCAGGACGGGGGAAAGTATAGCCCAGGTGCCAGCGTTCCAGAGAGTGAGGGCACACACCAGTTCTTCTGCAGAGGACTCAGATGAGGACTTTGACGGGTCAGGCTACAGAAAAGTGTTGATGCCATGCATGCATACACTCAAATACTTTGTGCACCAAGAAACCTGTCAGAAAGCCTGCATTCAAAGTGAAGGCATCTGGAGAGGTCTCCCACCAACATGGCACATAGCTTTGTGCAGAACTCGGAGCCGATCCTTTCCAACATGGATTGGGTTATTAACTCCATCAACATAGGTGTGGAACCAACCATAATACAGCATTTGATCTGCAAAAATCTTGAGACTTTCTCAGTCTAGTACTGCAGTGGTCTGGGCCTCCATGTTTGCCCAGGCAGTGAAATCATTACTTCAAAACATTAATGGTTTGTTCTATCAGATTTCTTGTGGCAGCATGTCTTTCATTGTATGCCTGTTGTGCAAACCTGTGTGGGCTGTGAATCAAAGTCATGAGCCATGCAGACCCTTGCTGGCTGTAGTCACTATCTGATACACCCAATTTGTGAAACAGCCCATTTCGTGAAATGGACACTGGTAGAACCCATTTCATAAACTAGCCCTTTTATCAATATGGTGAGAGACACACCACTTCATAAGTGTGCAAACACACCACAGATGCCATTTTGAAATGTTAAGGGGCCTCATAGCACCCAAAAAGCAGGCATGACCGAGCTGAATTTCACCCTATGTTCACTGGACCTTCTCTAGATAAGCAAAATTTATTGCAAGTAAGGCATCGTTAAATTTTGAAAAATAGGTTCAAAAGCTAGATGCAAATTATAAACAAGCCATGACATACAAAAACATTTCATGTCATTAAGTCTCAAGGTATATTTTGTATTTAATGTGCACTATTTTACATTGAAAATAGGCCTGAAAAAAAATGTGTCGCATGCTATATGTTACATAAGGAAAAACGTGTCAAGTAAACTGATAGATTGTACTGGTCAGGAAAGACTGTACAGGCTGCAGTTTCTCCCCGAAAGGAGAAGGCTAAGGGTGATCTGAGAGAGATCTTTAAGATCATAGAAGGGTTTAACAGGTATTTAATTGGGTGGAATCATTTCACATGGTGCTGTTTTGATTGGCACTATGCAGATTTATGTTGATTCCCAAGCAACACTATCAGTCACTACCTGCATGACCAACAAGAATTTCTTCATTGATATCATTGAAAAATGGTCTTCATTCAGTCTTCGCAGGTAGGGGCTTGTGCTGCTGCCTGCCCTCAGAGATTCAATATCATCTACATAGCACCTTTAGAAGCAATGCCCTGTGAATAGATTTCTCACCTAAATATTCCCACTTGTGGGGAAATTCCAAAATTAATTCTCATAAATATAAGATAGTCAGCAAAAAAACTAATAGAGAATTCAAGAGGAACTTCTTTATCCAGAGAGTGATTAGAATGTGGAACTTTCTACATTATGGAGTAAATGAGGTAAATAGCATAGATTCATTCAAGTGGAAGACTGATAAACACTTGAGAGAAGTTAAGAATTAGATTAAAATTAGAGCCTTATAATGTTTCAAAGAATAGTAGTAAGCCTGAAGATTTGGAGTATTTTAGAAACCAGCAAAGGGTGACCAACAAGCTGATAGAAATGAAAAAATAGAATAAAAATAGAAGTAAACTAGCTAGGAATGTAAAAAACAGATTGTAATAGCTTTTACAAGTATGTAAAAAGGGGGAAAGTAGCTAAAGCAAACACTGGATCCTTAGAGACAGAGACAGGAGACATTTTCATAGAAAATTAGGAAATGGCAGAGTGTCATGCCCAGTAAAAGCATGTCATAATTGTAACTTTAAACATGGACTGTATTCAGTACGGAATTTTCTAAAACTGCCTTTTCTTTGTAAAATTGCCATTAAAAGGCTGCTAAGAAGGCTGACAAGGCTGAAGCAACTTTTTCGATTTCTGCACATCCTTAGAATGACTTCAAGTCTCTAGAAAGTTCCTAATTGAATGACCATGAGTGGGTGCCCCCCTTGAATGGACATACCAAGGCAAAACCATTTGTGGAATTTCCATCTCCTATAGTTTGTGGACTTACCAAAAACTCAAAATCTATGGACTCCTAGTCTCCAAGGTCAAAACTTAACAAAGAGAGCTGTAGAGAAATCAGTTCAACATAAGTAGGTGTGAATGGCCACCATCCATTCCCCATTGTGTAGCAATGGCTTCTAACTTCAAATCATTAAGTAGACAATAGAAGCATTGATTAGAAAGTTACATGACCAGAACTGACCACAGATAATGAATGTTATTACCCCAAGAACCAGGGAGAACCCAGTCAGTCTGCAAGCAGCACAGCAATAAACAGCAGCAGCAGGAGCAAAGGCAGCAACATCTACACCTTAAAACTGGAGATCACAACATTGTAAGTCTCCAAGCCTGTTCCCTTTCAAATCCACCAGTACAGAAAATCGACTTCCTAATACTAAGACTACAAGCAACTAACTTTGTGACCTATTGCAAATGTACCTCTTTGAGGAAATCCTGCAACGACTTTGATATACGAGTTGAGTTATTGAATTCATCTAGCTACACTTCAAGAGTGGAAAAGAATCTTTTCTTCATTAGGCCTGCACCAAGACGAGCCAATAGCATGATTTATAAACTATTCCTTTCTTTGTAACAAGTAAAAGTGTACTATCCTTTGTAACTGTATTTTCCATATGTGTGTGTGTGTGTGTGAGACATAGCATTAGATTTTCGAGATTAGCGAGTGAATAAATAAGCCTCTTTATTTAAACCCATGGAAAGCCTACTGCTGATTATTCAAATTGGTCGTACACTTGAGCCAGGATTTCCTGGTTGGCGAGCAGGGGCGCGGGGCCTGCTCAGCATAAAATGATGTGGGATGATGTTGGGGGAACTCCCGATGTCACCCCGCCTCATTTTAATTTTCAGGTGGGCGGGGGCTCAGCAGAATCAGCTTTGCATCTGCTGACCTGTTAATGGCCAATTGAGGCCATTGACAAAGTAGTTAAAATAATTAATGGACCTGCCCGTCCAACCTTAAAGTTGACAGGCAGGCCAGGAGCCCTGGCGGGCTCAAGAAAAAGCATGAAACCTCATCCACGGGCAGGATGAGGTTTCATGTAGATTTTAAAAATTTTAATAAAGTTGTCAATGAAAGTGATGGACATGTCCCAACTTATGACAGTGCCGCATGAGGGGACATGGGAAGGAAATTTATTTTTTCAGTTTTTAAAATTTTTTCAGACAGGAGCCAATCTTTCTGGGGCAGCACTTAGCCTCAGGGAGATGAGTGTGCTCCTACACACGCATGCGCAAAAGAGTGCACTCTCGGCTCAGGGAATCCCATCACTCCCCCGCCCACCCAGGGAGCGCATAGCGCTTCATTGTGGACGTCACACTGGACGGGCCTTAAATGGCCCACCCATGTAAATAGCAGCATGCCATTCAGAGATGCACCTCCAAGCGCCCACTCCTAAACTTCCCCCTCCGACAGGGGGAAATTTCTGCCCTTGGGTTCAGAAACACACACATCTTCCTTTTCAAAAACACAATGACTACAGGCAGTAAGGGAAGGGAACAAGGATTTCAGTTCTTTCTCACCCCTGTCCATAACATAGAGACATTGAACAAATATTTTGTTTCTGTCTACACAGTAGAAGATACAAATTACATCCCAGAAATGAAGTGCAACCAAGGGGCCAAAAAGAGTGAGGAACTTAAGATAATTTAAATCAACAGAGAAAATGTACTGGGGAGAATTAAGGGACCGAAATCTGACAAGTCCCTAGGACTTGATAGCCCACGTTTCTATAGTTTCTATAGATATTTAAATAAGAAGAGTTAACAAAGTGAGCACTGGACCTATAGAGAGTGCATCCAGGGAATTGATAATGGAAAGCAGAGAGATGGTGGACAAATTAAACAGGTATTTTGCTTCGGTCCTCACGATAGAAGACACAAATAACATTCCAGAAATAGCTGTAAAATCAGAAAATGGAAGGGAGGGAGGAACTCTGGAAAATTACAACCACCAGGGATTGTAATTGGTATTGACCAAATTGATGGTGCTGCGGGCTGACAAATCTCCAGGTCCAAATGGACTTCACCCTAAGATTTTGAAAGAAGTGGCTAGTGAGAGAGTTGATGCACTGATTTTAATTTTCCAAAATTCCCTAGATTCAGGGAAGGTTCCATTTGATTGGAAAATGGCAAATATAACTCCTTTATTCAAAAAGGGAGAGACAGAAAGCAGGAAATTATAGGCCAGTTAGCTTAATATCTGTCTTAGGGAAAAGCTTAGAAGATATTATTAAAGATATTATAGCAGGGCACTTAAAAAAATTCAAGGCAATCAGGCAGAGTCAACGTTATTTTGTAAAAAGGAAATCATGTTTAACCAATTTATTGGAGTTCTTTGAAGGAGTCATATGTGCTTTGGATAAAGGGGAACCGGTGGATGTACTGTACTTAGATTTCCAGAAGGCATTTTATAAAGTGCCACATCAAAGGTTATTGCAGAAAATAAAAGCTCATAGTATGGGGGTAACCTATTGGCATGGATAGAAGATTGGCTAGCTAACAGGAAGCAGAGAGTTGGCATAAATGTGTCTTTTTCTAGTTGGCAGGATGTGACGAGTGGTGTGCCAGAGGGATCAGTGTTGGGGCCTCAACTTCTTACAATTTATATAAATTACTTGGATTAAGGGACCGAAGGTATGGTTGCTAAATTTGCTGATGACACAAAGGTAGGTAGGAAAGTAAATTGTGAAGAGGACGTAAGGAGGCTACAAAATGACGTAGATAGGTTACGCGAATGGGCAAAGATCTGGCAAATGGAGTATAATGTGGGCAAATGTGAAATCATTCATTTTGGCAGGAAGAATAAAAAAGAAGCTTATCTAAATGGTGAGAAATTGCAAAGCTCTGAGACTCAGAAGGATCTGGATGCCCTAGTGTGTGATTCACAAAAGGTTAGTATGCAGGTATAGCAAGTAATTACGAAAGCTAATGACATGTTATCATTTATTGTGAGGGGAATTGATTACAAATGTAGGGAGGTTATACAGGGCATTGGTAAGCATTGTATACAGTGCTGGTCTCCTTATTTAAAGATATATGTAAATGTGTTAGAAGCAGTTCATAGAAGGTTTACTAGACTAATATCAGGTTTGAGCGGGTTGTCTTCTGAGGAAAGGGTGGGCAGGTAAGGCTTGTATCCACTGGAATTTAGAAGAGTAAGAGGTGACTTAATTGAAACCTTTAAGATCCTGAGGGGTCTTGACAGGGCGGTTGTGGAGAGGATGTTTCCTCTTGTGGGAGAATCTAGAACTAGGGGTCATTGTTTAAAAATAAGGGGTCGCTCATTTAATACAGATGAGGAGAAATTTTTTCTCTCAGAGTGTTGTGAGTCTCTTCCTCAAAAGACAGTGGAAGCAGAGTCTGAATATTTTTAAGGCGGAGCTAGATAGATTCTTGATTAACAAGAGGGTGAAAGGTTATCGGGGGTAGGCAGGAATGTGGGGTTTGGGTTACTTTCGGATCAGCCATGATCTTATTGAATGACAGAGCAGGCTCGAGGGGCTGGGTGGCCTACTCCTGCTCCTAATTCAGATGTTCATCTTAGGGTTCTAAAAGAGGTTGTTGCAGAGTTAGTGGATGCACTGGTAATGATTTTCCAAAATTTCCTAGGTTCTAGAATGGTTCCAGGAAATGGACATTAGAAAATGTAACACTGCTATTAAAGAAAGGAGCAAGAGAAAATACAGGGAACCACAGGCCAGCTAGTCTGGCATCAGTCATCGTGAAAATGCTGAAAACTATTTTTATGGAAATCTTAATAACACACTTCGAAAATCATAGTATAATCAGACAAAGTCAACGTGGTTTTATGAATGGGAAATCATTTTTGGCAGATTTATTGGAGTTCTTTGAGGATGTAACTAGTAAGGTAACGAAAGGGAACCAGTTGTATACTTGGATTTTTGAAAGACATTTGATAAGGCGCCACACAAAAAGTTAGCCTGCAAGATAAGGGCTTATGGAATAGGGAGCAATATATTAGCATGGATAGAGGATTGGTTAATGGGCTAGAAGCAAAAAGTAGGAATAAAGGGGGCATTTTCAAGTTGGCAAGCTGTGACTAGTGGAGTGCCGCAAAGATCAGAACAGGGGCGTCAGCTATTTACAATCTATATTAATGGACAGACCAAGAGTAATGTATCCAAGTTTGCTGACAATACAAAGCTAAGTGCGAATGTAAGCTGTGAGGAAGACACAAAGAGGCTGTAAAAAGAAAAGAACAGGTTAGGTGACTGTACAATGAGGTGACAGATTCAGTATAATATAGGGAAGTGTGAGGTTATTCAGTTTGATGATAAGAATTGAAAAGCAAATTATTTTATAACACCGTGGAACTTGTAAGCGTCGATGTTCGGAAAGAGTTAGCATGTAGGCACAGCAGGCAATTGGAAGGTAAATGGCATGTTGGCCTTTATTGCAAGAGGATTGGAGTACAAAATAAGGAAGTTTTGCTACAATTTTACAGGGCTTTGGTGTGATCGCACTTGGACTACTGTCTACAGTTTGTCTCCATGTCTAAGGATCTATACTTGTCTTGGAGGCAGTCCAGTGAATGTTCACTAGATTGGTTACTGGGATGAGAGGGTTGGCCTTTGATGAGCAGCTGAGTAAATTGGGCCTGTATTCCTTGGAGGTAAAAGAAATGAGAGGTGATCTCATTAAAATATACAAGATTCTGAAGAGGCTTGACAGGGTAGATACTTAGAGGTTGTTTCCCCTGGCTGGGGAATCTAAAACATAGGGGCACCGTATCAGATTAAGGGGCTGATCACTTAGGACTGAGGTGAGGTGCAATTTCTTCAAACATAGGGTTGTATTATCTTTGGAATTTTCTACACCAGAGGGCTGTGGAAGCTCCATCTTTGGTTATATTTAACGCTGAAATAGACAGAATTTTGGACACTCAAGGGATATGGGGAGTGGGTGGGAAAATGGAGCTGAGGCAGAAGGTTAGCTATGGTCCTATTGAAAGGCAGAGCAGGCTCAAGGGGCCAAATAGTCCATTCCTGTTCCTATTTCTTATGTTCTTATGAATAGAAGATTCTGCTGAAAGAATTAGGTGAGGAGAGGTGAGAGGACGCTCAAGTGGAGCATGAACCAATTGGACCAAATGGCCTGTATCTGTGGTGTAAATTCTCTGTAAATCTATGTAACTTTATTGATGCTTTTTTCCCCTATAATGGGCTTTTATTCCATTCAGCAAGATCGATTTGTTTACAAAAGACTATTTCAACTGCCGGTAATAACACCCAGCCGTAACAAACGAAAAGGCTATATAAGTATTTTTGAGGTACGGTCACTTTTGTACTGTAGGAAATGTAACAATCCATTTTGTACCCAGAAACAGCAAGGAGTTAATGATCAGATGTTGTTGAGGCATAATTTTTGACCAGGACATCAGGAAGAACTCCTCTGTCCCTTTCTGAATAGTGGCATGGGATCTTTCACATTTACTTGAGAAGGCAAATGGGGAATTGGTTTATTGTCTCATGCGAAGAACGCAATTCTGACAGAGCAGCGGTCCCTCGGTCTAGATTATGTAGCCAAGTCTCTGAAATGGGACTTGATCCATAACCTTTTGACACAGAGGTGAGCCACTTGAATGTAGAAAAGCATTTGTGCCAATGAATATATTGGTATTGTATTAACCTGGCATTGCTGTTATATTTGTTAAATAGTGCTGTATAACTTTAAACCAGCATTGTCTTGACTCTGTGAGAAATTAAAGCAATCCTATCTCCTGGAATAGCCCAAAAAAACTTGTTTTCAGTGCTAATATATATAGTGTCACAAAGGGCTAGATTTTCCCACGGATTTTAGGACACCAACATCAGGACTAAATGAGGTTGAACCCACACTTGTCAGTAGCGAGACCAGCAGTGCCATCCTCCAGGAGGTGGCCTCCTAATTGGTAACCTCCATGCTCAATATCCTATTAAATTCAGGGATCTTGAGGGTGCCTCAACATGGAGGTCCCTCATTGGCCCACAAGTAAGCACTGAAGATTCTGGAAGCCAATAGCAACATTGGAATGGAGGGGAAACCCCTCTGCTTAAGGGGAATCAATCACAATTCCAACCTTTCGTTCAAGCGGCCCCATCATTAGGCATGGAGCCTGCAGTTTTGATAGCACCCAGACCTGCCATGTAAGGAGGCCATCTCCAAAGATCTAGCAACCTCTGAATAGGGTGGAGTGTTCTCTGTTGGTGGGAAAGTTCCATCAATGTCACAAAAACGCCCCTAAAGGGCTTTAACCACTCCGATTGGTTGCCCCCAATCCTGTTACCAGTCCCACCCAGGGAAGGTTCCATGTTGGTGAGAATGTGTCGCCATCCTGATGCAGCTCCCCCTACTTTCCTGGTTCCCCGACCACCAAGCCATCACCACAGAGTCAGTAAAATTCCTCCCAAAAAATTTGCTATACAATTATATTGTTTTGCTGTCACGTTTTTGTGTTGTTATTTTTAAAATTTACAATGACAGATGTCACAATGGTTGAGTGAGCACAGTTACTAAAGGAATTACATCATTGTGGCAATCACATTGCTATGCATTTCTGTTTACAAACTGGATACAGTGATCATTTTGTTCCTGCAATGTGTCAATAGGTAAATGCAATGACCATTTTGATACTGAGCCATACAATAAAGAAAGTCGCAGGTTTGATTCTTGATCTGAGCTGAGTTAGCCTTACTCAGCCAAGGCAGTGATAGATGCTATAATTGGTTTCAGCATCATTAAGCTTGAGACAAAAAGTAAATAAGATTCCTGATCACTTTATAGTAATTCCTGCTGTAAAATGCACATGTTGGACAGTGAGTTGGGATAGAATCAAATTCAATAGTGATATGCTCCATGATCAAAATAGTTTGTCAATACTCATTGAGTGGACTGGTGGCAATGATGGGCCAAGTCCCAAAGGGTAACTGTAAAACCATATCCCAGAATGAGTCTGGTCATTTATTGAGAGAGAAGCAAAAACCTTGCATTTGTTAGTGACATTCGTGCTCAAGACTCTTATGTTACAATCTGTTATTACTGAACAAGTCAGATCCCAGAGTGAAACCTGACTTGATAGATCCTAACCTTGTTTTCTTTTAGAAACCGCAAGTTACTGAACAAATTCACAGGAATCTGCTGTTGAACTTTTATCACAAAGAACCAAAGTATTTATTAAAACAAAGAAAACAAACTATATTACACCAGACAAAAAGCTTGGAAATATCTCAGTACAAACACAAGAAGACAATTTAAATTCAAATTATTTATTTTCCACTGCAGTATCTTTACAGACATATAAACCAATGAAGTGTTACCACTAACTTGACATTAAGACTTCTCATTTGGGACCTGCACAGTTGTAAATGGTTTTCTCATGGTGAATTCCTGAGCATTCACATGATGCTTCTCACCCAACCTATATTTGTCCCAGAGACACCCAAAAACCACATTCTAAACTCACTGTTTCTTCAACTGCAGAGCAAACAAATGAGTTCTCTAAACTCAGGCTTCCAGTAGCACTTCTGCTAAACTGATCACTTTACTGATCTCTATAACTGACTATTCAGTCATCTACTGTCCCCAATAACCTTGTAGTTTTTCTTATCGGAGAGCTTAGAATTCCTGCCTTCTCTCTCTGACACACACTGAACTCTCTCCCCCTCTCAAATCCTGTCTTTTTCTGTCTCTGTGTCACTGGATCACTGTCACTAGACAACAGTAAAGTTTTTTTTTACTTTGTGTTTTTCTTCCCTTTATCACTAAACTTTTAAACCCTTTTAGCCCATCTCTCAGGGGTTGTAAAACCTCATTAAAACTGTACATATACAAACAAACCCAAAAGACCCGACCTTTAGTCAGGAGTCTATCCAGACTCCCAGGCACCAAGGCTCACAAACAACCTAAATGAAATTGAAACCATTTTACCTTTCTAAAAACACAAATATATATGTATTCAATTTAAAAATTATTCATAACGTTAATTAGTATTTGACCTATGTATATGATATTTTCCTGCTGAAGCATAAATTGCTATATTGTATAGAGGTTGTGTCTTTGGTCATAAAGGTTACTAATTGTGCACTTAGTAGAATGCATCAATGAAACATAGGCCAATTTGAACAAATATTGTATGATAAGCATAATCTAATGGGTGTTCTACAACTAACTTCTTAAATAACACTGAAATGTTCTTAGACACTGAAGAGCACTTAGTTTTTTCTGGAGGTCCGGACTCAACTGGAGACAAAACTGGGGAAGGACAATAAACAATAATCTTAAAAGGCCAAGAGCTGAATTTTCCCCCTGTCGTGGTTGAAGTTGAAGGGCGGGCGCGCTTCTGATCGGTGCCCCTGATTGGGGGCATGGCGCCATTTTACATGGGTGGGCCAATTAAGGCCCGCCCAGCTTGGCGTCCGCAGAGAAGCGCTGTGCGCTCCCTATGCGGGCGGTTGGGGGGATGGGGGGGAACCCCAAAATCGAGAGTGTGCTCTTTCACACATGCACACGAAAGAGTGCACTCATCTCCCTGAGGCCAAATGCAGCCTCAGGGAGATCAGCTCAAAATGTAAAAATCCTAAAAATGGAAAAGTAAGATTTCCCTGACATGTCCGTAATTTTCACAAAAACTTAATTAACATTTTTAAAAACTTACATGAAACCTCGTCCCGCCCATGGATGAGGTTTCATGCTTTTTTTAGTTCACGCCAGGGCTCCACCTTAAGGTTGGACTGGCAGGTCTTTTAATTACTTAATTGGCCCCCACCGACCTGAAAATTTAAATGGGGTGCAGTGACGCCGTGAGTTCTCCCCTACATCACCGCACGTCATTTTATGCGTCGCCGAGCGGGTCCCGCCCCCACTCGCCGACACGTGAAATCCTGTCCCAACAGTCATAAAGTTCAGTATGCAACAAAGAAATGGTTCAGGATTGGGAGATATGTAGAGGTATCTATTTGAAATTATCAGCAAACCGTGAAACAGCAGTAAAAAAGGTGAACAAAATGTTTAAGTATCAAAGCGAAATACTGCAGATGTGGGAAATTTGAAATTAAAACAGAAAATGCTGGAAATTCCCAGCAGGTCAGATAGCACCTGTGGAGAGAGAAGCAAATTTAAAGTTTCAAATCGATGACCTTTTATCAGAACTGGAAAAAGTTAAAGATATAACAGGTTTTAAGCAAGTACAAAGGCAGGGAAAGGGGGGGGGTGGAAAGAATTAAAGGAAAGGTCTGTGCTAGGGTGGGAGGCAGGATGATTAAATAACAAAATGTATGATGGTGAAAGGCCAAAGAAGATGATAATGCAACAAGTAAAGAAACAAAAGATGGGCCTTGGGGTAGTGAAAATGATGAAAACAGAATCATTACCAGCAACTGCTATCCAAAAAAAAATTGTTGAATGCAATTTAAGTATGCAGACATAAAAAAAACATAAATCCCAGGAATTAAAGGTGAGTTTTACAGAGTACTGATTCAGCCATACTGGAATAATTGTAACAAATTAGTCGCTATAGTGAAGACACCTTGGCTTTTGAGTGACCTTGGTATATTCATCTGACAATGACATAGGACAGCTGCCTTTGTGGGCTTTGGGCCAGCAGAAAGCAAGTTAAGGAGCTTCGACTAGATGAATACCTGTGGTCAATTACAATGAGGCACAACACTAACAGCAGCAAGTAAGGCCACCACCAACCTCAGGTTTCCTGCCTTCCCATGAAGTTGGCATTGCTGTGTCGGCTAATATTCTGGCCACACAGGTATTAAACAGGTGATCAATGCATTGGATCAAAAGGATTTGATAAGCTAGATAGAAATTAATTGTTGTCTCTGGAGGGGGAATACAGAAAAATAATTTACAACCTTAAAATAAGAGCTAGGATGTTCCGGTTATGTCAGGAAGCACTTCCTCAGACAAACCTGATCTCCTCCAAAAGCTGAAGGGACTAGGTCAAATGAAAATGTTAAAAATGAGATTCTGTTAGGCAAGGGTATTATTATAGGTTACAGAAGCAAGACGGCTAGATGGAGTTAAAATATGGATCTAACTGAATGGTGGAACAGGTTCAAGGAACTGAATGGCCTACTCCTGTTCTTATTGATCCACATCACCGATACCTGTGTCTCTTTTTCCAGTGAATAATAAGAAGGCAATAGCATGACTTTCTAATTTCACTGAACTGCTGCATTTGAGAACGTACAAGGGATCATTGGCAACAATTCAGCTATAATAGAAACAGAAAATGCTGGATATATTCAGCAGGTCTGGAGAGAAAAAGAGTTAACTCTACAGCTGCTGTCCAAAAACAAAATGAATAAACAAATAAATAGGACAGGTATTTCCAGTCAGCAAGCGGGGGCGGGGCCCGCTCGCTGACGCGTAAAATGATGCAGGATACATCAGGTGTGCACCCAATGTCACCCCGCGTCATTTAGATTTTCAGTTTGGCAGACGCACAGCTGATTTGGCTGCACGCCCGCTGAGCTGTCAATGGCCTGTTAAGGCCATTAAAAAACTAATTAACCTCATTGATGGACCTACCCGTCCAACCTTAAGGCATGAAACCTCATCCACGGGTGGGATGAGTTTCATGAGGGTATTTAAATTTTCAAGAAAGGCTTCGATAAAACTTATGGACATGCCCCAACTCATGTGACAGTGTCACATGAGTGGAAATGGCAGGGAAAAACTTTGAACATGTTTATTAAAAGTTTTAAATTGGAGCTGATCTCCCTGAGGCAGCACTTAGCCTCAGGGAGATCTGTGTGCTATTTTGCGTCCATGCGGGAAAGAGTGCACCTCCGGCTGAGGGAATCCCCCCTCCCCCACCCGCACTGGGAGTGCATAGCGCTCCCTGGCGGACATCACACTGGGTGGGCCTTAATTGGCCCACCCACTTAAAATGGCTGCATCCCCCCAACTGGGGGTGCTGATTGGAAGGCCGCCTGCCGGCGCCCTCTCCTGCACTTCCCCCCCAACGGGGGGGAAAATGTTGCTCATAAAGAGGGGCAGAATTATTATCTGAAAATGTTGAGTTTGGAAGGTTGTAAACTGCCTAATTGAAAGATGAAGAGATGTTCCTCAAGCTTACGTTGAACTTCGTTGAACAGTGTAGGAGATGGGGTGGCGGGAGAGAGGAGGCCCCTAAGTGGCCACTAATTGATCACATAAGGGCCTTGTTTGGCCCCTGCATGAGCTGATTGTCTGATGCCTTCCCTCCACAGGTAAAATTGCAGCAGGTATGTGCAGGGGGAGGTAGGCAGCAGGCATAATGCCACTGCCATAGTGCCCCATTTTATGCCCTCCCCCTTTTCCATCTTGCCCTAGGGAGGCTGTAAATTTTGGCCCCTTAACCCTATTTCTCTCTCCACAGATAGTGCCTGACCTGCTCAGTATTTCTAGCTTTTCTGTTTTTATTTCAGATTTTCAGCATCTGCAACATTTTGCTTTGGTCATTCAGCTAACAGGTTTTTCTTCTGTTACTCACCTGGTGTTACTTCCTGAAGTTCCCTAACTATCCTACTGGAAGCGACTTCACTAGAAGATGTGGATGAGAGTGACACAGGACACCGTGCAGTGCTCTCATTTTGGGCAGCTGACACTAATGGCAGGCTGTCCTTTCAGGCTCACAGGAAGCAACCAATATTGAAATGCTGTTAGCAAACAATACCTTGTTACTTTATACTGGTTAGCTGGAAATCAAAGTTCAAATAAATAACTGTCCAGGTTTACGAGTCATACAAAACCTGTGTTACACACGAGTGTTTATAATGGCTCATTTTACCATTGTATTCAGTATGCAACAACAAGCAGAGATGCATTAAATGTTGGATGAAAAGGAAGAAGTTGATGACATACAAATTCAATCTCATAGAAAAATCACTCAACATGATATGGGCATATATATAATGTGTGCAAAGTTAATCAGGAACTATTGTCATACATTCTATTCTATTGGAAAGGATTCAGGATCTCGCTGAAAATAAATAACTTTGTTCCAAATTCACCTTAGCCTTTAAATTTGGGTAATTGATAACAGACTGATTATGAATGGCAGGTGCTTTGCAGTAATGTTACATTGTGAACTGTAACCAATATTGGCTAAAATGACTGTTACCTATGGGACTAGTAGGAATCAGTTAAATGTTTGGGTGTTGTGATAGGGGAAGGGGCCAGACAGGAACAAAGGGACAGGAGTAGGCCATCCAGCCTCTTGAGTCTGCTCCACCATTCAATGAGATCATGGCTGATCCGTATCTTAATTTTATTCACTCACCTTGGTTACATACCCCTTAATGCCCTTGGCTAGCAAAAATCTAACAATCTCAGATTTCAAATTATTAATTGAGCTAGCATCTAGTGCTTTTTGTGGGAGAACGTTCCACGTTTCTGCCACCCATTTCGTGAAGGAGTGTTTCCTAACTCATCTTGTTAATAATCTCGCTCTTAAAATTATGTTCCCTTTTGCTAGATTCTCTCACCAATGGAAAACATTTCTCTTTATCTACCCTATAAATGATTTTCAAAATCAAAAAAACCTCAATCAAATCATTAATGAGCCTTGAACCTGGTTTATATAATCTCTCCTCATAATCTAAACCTTGGAGCATTGATAACATTTCAGTGAGTCTGTACTACAATCGTCCCAAAGTCAACATATTTGCTCTCACATGCAGTGCCCAGAACTGTACACAGTTCTTCAGGTCTAACCAAGGCTTTATAAATCAGTAGCAAAACTCCCTGGCCTTTATGTTCTAAACCTCTGGTTATGAAGGCTAACATTCTATTATTTTTAAATTATCTTTTGTATTTGGCTATTACATTTTAATATTCTGTGTAAATGATCACCTAAATCTCTAGTCCTCCACTAGCTTTTCACCATTCAAAACGAATGACTACTAGTTCTTCCCAGGAGCATGAGTGGGGATGAGTTAAATGTTGCTGCTCCTGAATATCTATCATGTAATGTTACTTTCCAATGTGATATAATAGCCTAGTATTGTAAACATCCAATGACCAACTTGCAGAATAAGCGGCCTGGATTTTTCGTGAAGTCTTGGAGACTCTGCAATGTATCCAAAATGGTGGAAGGACACCAGACCTGGAAGTCCCAACCAGGAAGAAAGAGGCCAAAGTGAACATAGGCCCCTTAGAAAATGAGGCAGGGGAAATAATAATGGGGAACCAGGAAATAGCAGAGGAGTCGAATAAATACTTTGCATCGGTCTTCACAGTAGAAGACACTAATAGCATTCCAAAAATACTAAATAAGGGACAAAAGGTTGGGGGGAGGAAATAAATACAATAACTGTTGCAACTATTGCTAGAGAAAAAGTACTAGGGAAGCTAATGGGGCTAAAGGCCAATGAGTTCCCTGGACCTGATGGGTTGCATATTAAAAGGAAGTAGCTACAGAGATAGTGGATGCACTGGTGGTAATCTTCCAAGAATCCTTAGATTCTGGATAAGTCCCAGAAGACTGGAAAACTGCCAATGTAACACCCTTATTCAAAAAGGGAGGGAGAGAAAAAACAGGTAACTATAGGCCAGTTAGCTTAACATCTGTAATTGGGAAAATGTTGGAATCTATTATAAAGGATGTAATAGCAGAACATTTAGAAATGCATACTATAATCAAGTAGAGTCAGCATGGCTTCATGAAGGGGAAATCATGCCTGACAAATTTATTAGAATTCTTTGAGGAGGTAACAAGCAGGATTGATAAAGGGGAAGCAGTAGATGTAATACATTTGGATTTCCAAAAGGCATTCGATAAGGTACCGCACATAAGGCTACCTAATAAGATAAGAGCCCATGGTGTTGGGGGTAGTATATTAATGTGGTTAGAGGATTGGCTAACTAATAAAAGACAGAGAGTTGGGATAAGGGGGACATTTTCAGGCATTTTCAGGATGGCAACCTGTAACTAATGGAGTGCCACAGGGATCAGTGCTGGTGCCACAATTATTTACAATCTATATTAATGACTTTGATGAGGGAAGTTTGTGGATGACACAAAAATAGGATTGGAAGGCAAGGGACTGCAGAGGGGTACAGACAGGTTAAGTGAGTGGGCAAAAACTTGGCAGATGGAATATAACGTGGAAATGTGAGGTTATGCACTCTAGCAGCAAAAATAGAGGGGGTTATGCTGAGAGTCCTCAAATCAACTCCGGACCCTATGAAGTCTCATGGCATCAGGTCAAACATGAACAAGGAAACCTCCTGCTGATTACCACATACCACCCTCCCTTAGCTGGTGATCAGTGCTCCTCCATGTCGAACACCATGTGGACGATATACTGAGTGTGGCAAGAGTGCAGAATGTACTCTGGGTGGGGGACTTCACTATCCATCACCAAGAGTGGCTCAGTAGAACCAATAATGACCAAGCTTGGTGAGTCCTAAAGGACATAGCTGCTAGACTGGTCTGCAGCAGGTGGTGAGGAATCAACAAGAGGGAAAAACATACTTGACCTCATCCTCACCACACTGCCTGTTGCAGATGTATCTATCCATGACAGTATCGGTAGGACTGACCACTGCACAGTTGTTGTGGGGATTAAGCCCTGCCTTCACATTGAGGAAACCCTCCATTGTGTTCTGTGCAACTCAAGACTGAGCATCCATGAGGCGCTGTGGACCATCAAAAACAGCTAAGCTCTGCAGTCCTGCCATATCCAGTCATGAATGGCAATGGACAATTAAACAACTCACTGGAGGAGGAGGTTCCACAAATATCCCCATCCTCAATGATGGGGGAGCCCAGCACATTAGTGCAAAAGATAAAGCTGAAGCATTTGCTACAATCTTCAGCCAGGAGTGCTGAATGGTGACCCATCTCGGCCTTCTCCGGAAGTCCGCAGCATCACAGATGCCAGTCTTCAGCCAATTTGATTCACTCCATGTGATATCAAGAAACGGCTGAAGTCACTGGATACTGCAAAGGCTATGGGCCCTGACAATGTTCTGGCAATAGTACAGAAGACTTGTGCTCCAGAACTTGCCGTGCCCCTAGCCAAGCTGTTCCAGTATAGCTACAACACTGGCATCTACCCAGCAATGTGGAAAATTGCCCAGGTATGTCCTATACACAAAAAGCAGGACAAATCCAACCTGGCCAATTACCACCCCATCAGTCAACTCTCGATCATCAGTAAGGTAATGGAAGGGGTCATCAACAGTGCTATCAAGCGGCACTTGCTTAACAATAAGTTGCTCACTGATGTCCAGTTTGGGTTCCGCCAGGGTCACTCGGCTCCTGACCTTAGTTCAAACCTGGACAAAAGAGCTTAACTTCTAAGGTGAGGTGAGAGTTACTGCCCTTTACATCAAGGCTGCATTTGACTGAGTGTGGCATCAAGGACCCCTAGCAAAACTGGAGTCAATGGGAATCAGGAAGAAAACTGTCCACTTGCTGGAGTCATAACCTAGCACAAAGGAAGATGGCTGTGGTTGTTGGAGGTCAATCATTTCAGCTCCAGGACATTACTGCAGGAGTTCCTCAGGGTAGTGTCCTCGGCCCAATCATCTTCAGCTGCTTCATCAATGACCTTCCTTCTGTCATAAGGTCAGAAGTGGGGATGTTCCCTGATGATTGCACAATGTTCAGCACCATTTGTGACTCCTCAGATACTGAAGCAGTCCATATCCAAATACAGCAAAACCTGGACAATATCCAAACTTAGGCTAACAAGTGGCAAGTATCACTTGCGCCACACAAGTGCCAGGCAATGACCATCTTCAACAAGAGAGAATCTAACCATTGACCCTTAATGTTCAATGGCATTGCCATCACTGAATCCCCCACTGTCAATGTCCTGGGGGTTACCATTGACCAGAAACTGAACTGGACTAGCCATATAAATACTGTGGCTACAAGAGCAGGTCAGAGGCTAGGAATCCTGCAGTGAGTAACTCGCCTCCTGACTCCCCAAAGTCTGTCTATTATTTACAAGGCACAAGTCAGGAGTGTGATGGAATACTCCCCACTTGCTTGGATGAGTGTAGCTCCCACAACACTGAAGAAGCTTGACAGTGTCCAGGACAAAGCAGCCCATTTGGAAGGCACTACATCCACAAACATTCCCTCCCTCCACCACTGAGGTGCAGTAGCAACAATGTGTACCATTTACAAGAAGCACTGCAGGAATTCACCAAGGCTCCTTAGACTGCACCTTCCAAACCCATGACCACTACCATCTTAAAGGGCAAAGGCAGCAGATAAATGGGAACACCACCACCTGGCAGTTCCCCTCCAAGTCATTTGACATCCTGATTTGGAAATATATTGCCATTCCTTCACTGTTGCTGGATCAAAATCCTGGAACTTCATTCCTAACAGCACTGTGGGTGTACCTACACCACATGGACTGCAGCAGTTCAAGAAGGCAGCTCACCACCAACTTCTCAAGACATCTAGGGTTGGGTAATCAATGCTGGCCCAGCCAGCGAAGCCCACATCCTGTGAATGAATAAAAAAAAGCTGAATACTGTTTGAATGGATCAAGATTGCAGAAACCTGCAGCGCAGGTTTGGGGGTCCTCGTGCATGAATCACAAAAAGCTAGCGTACAAGTTCAGCAGGTGATCGAGAAGGCAAATGGAATGTTGGCCTTTATTTCAAAGGGAATGAAGTATAAAAATAGGGAAGTCTTGCTAAAACTATACAAAGTACGAGTTAGACTGCACCTAGAATTCTGTGAACAGCTTTGGTCTCCTTATCTAAGGAGAGGTATACTGGAATTGGCGGCAGTCCAGACAAGGTTCACTCGGTTGATCCTGGGTATGGAGGGAAAATCTTATGAAGAGAGGGTGAGTAGGTTGGGCCTGTATTCATTTGAGCTCAGAAGAATGAGAGGTGACCTTATTGAAACATAAGATTCTTAGGGGGCTTGACAGGATAGATGCTGAGAGGTTGTTTCCCCTTATGAGAGAGTCTAGGACCAGGGTGCATAATCTCAGAGTAAGGCGTCGCCGATTTAAGACAGAGATGAGGAGGAATGTCTTCTCTAAGAGGGTAGTGAATCTGTGGAATTCTTTACTGTAGAGGCTGGATTGTTAAGTATATTCAAGGCTGAGGTAGACAGATTTTTAATTAGTAAGGGAATCAAGGGTAGGAAAGTGGAGTTGAGGATTATCAGATCAGCCATGATCTCATTGAATGGCAGAACAGACTCGATGGGCTGAATGACCTACTTCTGCTCCTATGTCTTATGGTTTTATGGTCATATCCAGTAGAAACCATTTTTGCCAGAAACCTCAAATCAGCAGGGCCATTTGAATTTGGTGTTTTAGAGATGTTGTAACGCTGCTGAAGGTTGGGTACTGTCGTGTTTTTGTTACCAAGGCACCAATCATTCATAACGGATTGTGTAAACACGTTGTGGGTTCCTTTATTTAGAATAAGCACATAAGAACAACTATACAAAGGTAAAAAGCTTGACTATATCAGTAGCAGAGTGTCTGCTGTGGTTTGCTCACTGGCCAAATTGAAATTGAGACTGCATCACATGACATACTTCCCTTCTAATGATGGCATGCTGCTATCCTTAAAGACATATTATAACAGATACATTCTGTAGACCTGTCAGCTGTCAAATATTTAAATGCCCAGCCCTTTAAAAATTGAAAGAAACTGACCACCTGTGTCTGTGGGAAGTAAAAAAAACCTCAATCTTTCAAGTTATTTAAATTTAAATATTAAAAATTGAAAAGAAAATAGCTGCCTGCCTTTGCCTATGAGAGCTGAAAAAAATCTATTCTGGACATTTCAATAGCTGTGCTTTGACATAACCCTAAGTGCTATCATTTCAGCATTATTGATACTCAACTGCTTTCCACAAAGTGTCATTATCACAATAGGTAGCTCTAAGATCACAGTTTGATTGACAGCTCAAAGAGATTATTAAATGATTAGCTGTCTTAGATGCTAGGTTATGAATAAAAATGTTTGTTTTTTTAAGGGACTAAATACTAGAGGGCATTTAAATGTATTGAATGGGCTTTCATGAATGAGAGTGCTTTTATATAGTAAAGTCTGTAGTAGATAGTTAAAACTTTATTTTATTTTATCTCAGCATGGCTCCTAAGGTCTGCCTATGGCGGATACTGGGTGAGTTGGCATGGAGAATGTAAGGACATAGGATGGTAGGTTGGGTGACATAAGTTAGCACTAAATTCACATAGGAGCTGTAAGGGTCCATGGGATTTTGGGGTCATGGATTGTTTTGGAGGGTATGATAGGCTATTAAGGGTGGGTGGGTGGCATGAGTTTGCATGTATGGGCATGGGGAGTGGGTGGGGGATTGAGGGGTGTGAGTGGTGAGTGCTAGAGGGCCTAATGTTTAAGAAAACAACTGGATGACGTCCCAGAGAACCAAGGCAGGCCTTTTAAACAGCCAACCTCTCCATTCTATGGTCCGTGTGGCCGCCTCCATTCTGCACCTGTCTTGAGGCTTGAGAGCAGTTGTTTCTGTTGTTGAGCTGTCCCATGAGTACTAAGCATCACTAAGATACTTTATTCGAACTTTGGACAGCTGTTTCCAATTAGCAGATCTCTGATTACGTGAACAAAGTCATGGGAGATTCATTAGTGTTCTTATGATCCTGTTAGAGACTGTTAACAGATAAAAAGAAATCTGAACACCTCGTTTTAACCAATACAACTATGCCACAAGGTTTCATGTTTTTAAATAATTTTTTTAAATTTTACATTCATTTCTCACTTAACATCCTGGTTGTGTTCTTTAAAAGAGCCGCTTGAAACAAAACAATGTTAAATGAATCAGACTTTCCCATAAGAATTAATATATAGACTGGAGTTAGGTTCCACATCATGTTTCTCCCCTGATCCTGAGTGAGTTCCGCCCCTGATCCCAGCAAGTCTCTTCCCTGTCTCTGTTACATGGATTTGAAAAGAATGAATCAATAGTATGTTTGGTGATTTGGACCGAGGCGACGAGCAAGTTGGTAAGTGGTGCAGCAAATGGGGCAGTAAACAAGATGGGAGTTAGACAGTGAACAGGGAAGAAACAGGGCGGGAGCGAGGCTGATCTGGGAATGTCCCAAGCCAACTTCTGAGTTTGCAGAAAAATCTCCCAACACTGCTCCGAAGGGGGTGATGATGCACAACACACAATTATGATGTAAAAATGGAAATTGAGATGTAAGTCAGAGAACCAGGCCCTAAAGAAGAAACAACTTTAAAACAAACAATGTTAAGTGGGTCAATTTAAAGTGAGGACTAACTGTATATAAAATAATTAAACAAAACAAGCACTATTAACTTAACAACACAGTTTATAATTATGTAAGTTATGCACTCAATTTTACTTCTCATTTCCCCCCCCCCAAGAATTCTCTTTTACTTTATGATGTCTTAGAGTTATTCACTTCTATCAGCACCACCCAGAAGTATGCCACAGTCCTCTGGGAACTACTTTAATTCTCCTCAATTCCAGCTATTCTTAGAGGTAAGACTTTAATTTACTACTCTCTTACTATGGATACCTAAGTCGCTTGTTCTGGTTGCTTCTCAATACTTCCAAACTAATCGGCTAAGTGCTTTCTTTTGCCACAAGGCTCTGT
This sequence comes from Carcharodon carcharias, assembly GCF_017639515.1. Taxonomy (NCBI): domain Eukaryota; kingdom Metazoa; phylum Chordata; class Chondrichthyes; order Lamniformes; family Lamnidae; genus Carcharodon; species Carcharodon carcharias. Next base: position 41,024,880 of record NC_054470.1, read on the forward strand.
GAGGACCACTGTAGACTTTTACTCTAGTTTCAAACTAAGCAACCTTCCAGCTTCAGTTCCCTCACAAAATTCAAACTGAAGTTAAGCCTCACCGGCATTTCACAGTTAGCTTTTTCTCTGCTTACAGTGCCTATTAACTGTCATTCACTTTGACTATCGTCTCTCAGTGAACTGCAAACAGCACACACCAGGTCCAAACTGCAACTAACTCTCACAGCAAAATTGAAATCAGAGAACCTCCCTAAGGTCCACCCATCTGGGATGTTATTGAACAAACCTTTAGGTTAAGTATCCTTCATTTTGGAGGAAAGCAGGCTGAGAGGAGACTTGACAGAGGTATTCAAGATCCTGAGGGGTATGGGCAGGATAAATAGTGAGAAATGGTTCCCACTCAAGAGAACATCAAGAACTAGAGGGCACAAGTTCAAAATAATTGGCAAAAGGAGTAAATGTGATGTGAGGAAACATTTTTTCACCCAGAGGGTAGTTGGAGCCTGGAACAAACTTTCTGAAAGGGTGATGGAGGCAGGTTCGATCAAGGTATTCAAAAGGAAATTGGATGCTACCTGAAAAGACAAATTGTGCAAGGTTATGGGGATAAGGCAGGGGAGTGGGACTAGATGGAATGCTCTTTCAGAGAGCCAGTGCAGACTCAATGGGCTGAATGGCCTCCTTACACACTGTGAAGATGCTGTGGTCCTGTGATTTAAAATTACTTCTTTATCTGATGAAAGAACTGGATTTTACAACCCTTCAGAGTTCACTGAATGCTTTTAAACTAATCTAGCTCTAACTCCAAAGCGAAAACACCTCTCTGGACCACCTTTGGCAGACATAATTTCTCCAGTTCTTTAGCTAAGTAAGCCCAATTGCTGTTTTATGATCTTACTTTTCTAGCTGTTAACCTTTTTAAGTCAACATGACCACAACCTTTTATGTGTAATAAACTCCAGGCTTGTTTTAATTGCATTTACTTCAGGGCCGCTTTTACCAGTTTCTCAAGCAGACCCCTATTTTCTACAATTAAAACTTAAATTCCTAAAACTAAAATATATATTCTCAAACACACAAGCCATAAAGTAGATATGTGCAACAGTGTATATAACCTTTATAATTTTAAATGATTAAGTTAATTTAACTTAGAGAAAATAAACAAGAAACCCATTGATGCAGATGGTGCAAACATTCAAAGCTGTGTTTTTGTAAGATTCTGTTTCTCTCATTTACGAGTACAGTTTCCATCTCACCATGTCTAATCAGTGAGGAAATTCTCACTTGTGCATTATTACAAGTTCTAAATTATTTCTTCTATTTTTATTTTCTAGCCCATAATTTGTAATAATAATGTATTATTCAGTGATCACGAATGTGTACTTTGACATTTGTCACATGTAACATTTTCTGATAAATAACTTTCTGTCATGTTTGCATTTGAAATTAAGCTATGTACGCTGAATAAATTTACTGCTCTTGGTGCTGTAATCACTTATTTATAAATTGTAATCAGAAAATACCACGTCATTAACAATGAAAAGTTTCCAAATTTGTCGCAACTTAATTGTTTATCTACATATCATCAAAAATAGCTGTATCGGCCTCGTATGTGCTCTTGTACATACTGTTATCCATACTTTCATATGTTTCCTATCAGATTTAGACTGGACACCTCGAGTGGTTATGTTCACATATAAAGATGTAGATGTAAGATGGTTAAGTTATAAATGTACAGCGCCTGCTGCTCACTTCTTGTAAGATTTGTGGTCAGTTTCTCAGCGCGTTTAACTCGCTTTTCTTACTTTGCTGTCACACTTGTATTTATGACCTTCATCTAGACATTTAAAAACTTTTTTCTTGAATGTCAAAGTATTTGTACAATAATGGATAGAGTATTGGGTAACATTGTGAAAATGTATTCCATAGCATTTTGTTGTACAGACATTGTATTTTCAAGTTGGAATCACTGGCAGATTTAAATTAACATTTGGAACAATAACCATGGGCAGGATTTTGAGGTAGTTGGGGCGGGGGCACAGTGGGCTGGCCTGGGAGCAGCCAGGAAATGTCCACCGCCGCGATTGGTCCCTGACCACGATTTTATATTGGCTCCGCATTGGCCAGGAAGGGCCGAGTGGGAGCAGGGGCCTGTCGACTGCTGGGTTCAACGGCAACCTGGCAGCCAGTTTAAAAATGGCCCAGGCTGCCACTGAAGGACGTGTGTTCAGCGTTCAAAATGGAGTCGAGTGCAGCTCAATGTGGCAGGCAAGAGGGCAGGTCGGGTGGCCACTCGGCCCCCCCGCTTTCCCGACAATTGCCTCACTGTCCTCCTGGAGGAGGTGGCTGTCAGGAGGGCAGGGTGTGACACTCCTCCTCCTCCCATCCCTCCCCAGGAGATGGGAGGAGGAAGCCACCACACTAAGAGACATGGGAGGAGGTGGCAGCACTGGTGAGTAGCCTTGATGTGGTGCAGCACACATGGGTGCAGTACCAGAAGCGCTTCAATGACCTGCTGAGTTCAGGAAGGGTGAGTACCGTGTTTATGTGGGTCAGTGTGCAGAAGTGTTAAGATCTGGCTGTTACCCCCCCGCCATGGAGCTCAGGGTGTTAGAGTCTGAGTGCCAACTGTCAGTGATGCCAAAGCTGGCCAAGGCGGTGAGCCCTGACTGTAAGGTCTGAGTGCCTTGCGGCTCGAGGAACACGACTTGGATGTGCCCTACGAGGTGTTCCTCGGGTGGGGTTGGCCAGGCTGCAATGGCGCTGCAGGTAGAGAGTGGACTAGCTTGGCCTAAATAGCCAAATGGTTATGGTACTGGGTTTGTAACCCCAAGATCAAGAGTTCAAATCTCACAATGGCAAACAATGTAACTTCATCTGAAAAAACAGATGGAAACGGGTTTGTACTCGAAAGAGTTACAGAGTGGACTAATCAATGCTTCTCTGTTGTTTCAGGTTAACCAGACAGAGAGGGCATGGACAGGCAAAGGGCAGTTCAACCTCCTGCTTCTCAGCAGGTTTGAGCAAGATGCCCTGGAGCTCGAGAGCCGGCATGCTCCCTGGTCAACTGGGCATAGAGAGGCGGGGGTGCCAAGTGAAGATAAGAGTGCAGTGCACAGAGGTGAGGCTTTCGGCTTGTGCAACCAATTCTAGTGTAGTCTCTTCATTGATATGAGCCTCGAACCTGGAGTCCCCATTGATTATTGGAAGATGATAGCACCATGATGCAGATCTCCATTGTCTCACCAGGGTGCCTGGCATGCAGTGACAGTGTGATGACTTTAACTAATGACATGTCCTTGTTCTCCCTTTTAGGTTAGCCAGCAGGCGTTTGTTTTGTGGACCCCCAAGGGCCACCCCTGATGCCGGAGGCCAACCAAGCTTCTGTTGCACCTGTATCACACCCACTCTTTGAAGCAGACACCAGTGCAGATACCAGCACCTTGGGGGGCATTAAATTGGCAGATAGTGTCTCGGTGCACATTGGTGATGGCACTTCACACTTGCTTGAGGTGCAGGTGGAGGCAGAGAGTGCCCAGGGCCCTGGAAGTCGGAGTTCTGCTGGAGACCAGGACGATGCTCAGTTTGGGTTCTGTCAGGCCCACTCAGCTTGTGACCTCATTACAGCCTTGGTTCAAACCTGGACAAAAGAGTTGAATTCCCGAGGTGAAGTGAGAGTGACTGCCTTTGACATCAAGGCAGCAATTGACCGAGTGTGACATCAAGGAGCCCTAGCAAAACTGGAGTCAATGGGAATCAGGAGGAAAACTGTCCACTCGCTGGAGTCATAACCTAGCACAAAGGAAGATGGCTGTGGTTGTTGGAGGTCAATCATCTCAGCTCCAGGACATCAATGCAGGAGTTCCTCAGGGTAGTGTCCTCAGCCCAACCATCTTCAGCTGCTTCGTCAATGACCTTCCTTCCATCATAAAGTCAGAATTGGGGATGTTCCCTGATGATTGCACAATGTTCAGCACCATTCATGACTCCTCAGCACGTGAGGCAGTCCATGTCCAAATGCAAAAGACCTGGACAATATCCAGGCTTGGGCTAACGAGTGGCAAGTAACATTCGCCCCACACAACTGTCAGGCAATGATCATCTCCAAGAAGAGAGAATCTAACCATCCCCCCCTGATGTTTAGAGGCAATATCATCACTGAATTCCCCACTATCAACATCCTGGGGGTTAATTCAGACTCCCCAAAGCCTGTCCACCATCTACAAGGCACAAGTCAGGAGTGTGATGGAATACTCCCCACTTGCTTGGATGAGTGCAGCTCCCACAACACTGAAGAAGCTTGACACCATCCAGGACAAAGCAGGCTGCTTGATTGGCACCACATCCACAAACATTCACTCACTCCACCACCGACGCACAGTAGCAGCAGCAGCAAGTACCATCTACAAGATGCACTGCAGGAATTCACCAAGGCTCATTCAACAGCACCTTCCAAACCCATGACCACTTCCACCTAGAAGGACAAAGACAGCAGACACCTGGGAACACCACCACCTGTAAGTTCCCCTCCAAGTAACTCACCATCCTGACTTGGAAATATATCGCCGTTCCTTCACTGTCACTGGGTCAAAATCCTAGTGCTCCCTTCCTAACAGCACAGTGGGTGTACCTACACCACATGAACTGCAGTGGTTCAAGAAGGCAGCTCATCACCACCTTCTCAAGGACAGCTTGGGATGGGCAATAAATGCTGGCCCAGCCAGTGAAGCCCACATCCCATGAATGAATAAAAATGAATTTTTAAAAAGTTGAAGGCCTCTGGATGAGCCTCTGGAGACATCTATTAGGCGATAAATGCTGGATGTCCAGTGAAATGTGCAGGAGGATCTGAGGCTGATCCATGAGGGTATGCATGCCATGGCCTCTGTTGTGGAGGAGTCCATGCGGAGTGTGAGGACTGGGTTGGCTGTCATAGCCTAGTGCACAGCCTCCCCCATTGAGAGAGTGGTGACTCTCATGGAGAGGCAGCTCCATGAACAGAATCAGGGGTCCTGGGGTTGCGCTCGGACCTGCAAGCCCTCACACAGGCACTTACCTCAGGTGGTCATTGCCAGAGTGTGAAATAGATGAGGCACCCAGTATCCCAGCTAGGTGCCTGTCCATCAATGGTGAGCAGTGAGGCCCAGAGCCCACTGGTGGATGAGCTGCTTGTCATCTCTGTGGGCTCCTCTCAGGGCGCTCTGTAATGCAGCAGCAGTTCCTCTGCCCCGCCGCCAGTGACCATCACATCTGATGAGGCTGCTATGACTGGGGAGATGCCAGCTGTGCCACTGGCCGCTCCCTCCGAGTTGGGGCCAGGATAGGGTCAACTGGCCAGAGGACGACCGCCAAGGTCATCAAAGCCAACAAGACAGCAAAGTCAGCAGGCTGTCTCCAATGCTCTGAAGATCTCCAGCATCTGCAGTATTTTGCTTTTGTCTCCAATGCCAGTGCCAGTGAGGTGGGGTGGGGGGGCACCAAGTCATAGTATTCGCAAACATAAGATAAAGGCACCATGAGCATAAGAGGGACAGGTCGCAGGTGAACTTATGTTAATTTATGTTTATTTTATCTGTACTGGTCTGGGAATTAAGACCAGAGAAGTTTATGTAAAGAGATTTGAATTGTCAAAATGAGATAAATTTTGTTTTTGTTGTCATGGCCTAAGTATGCTTCACCTTTTTATTTTCTTGGTGCAGGGTCCGCCAGTCTGTAATACTAGATGTAAGGGGCTTTGAACTTTATTGCACAGGCACTGAGTGTTCTTTGTGTTCAAATTAAATGGTCCTTTCAGACATCTGGGAAGGAGGCGGCAACCCTGGCATGAGGTTGAAGCTGATCTTTGGTAGCCAAGCTGAAGGAGCGTTGCATCAAGGCATCCCTGCTGTCCTGCCTCCCAGGAGGTTACTGAAGTCTGCCTTCATGCCCTCAGCATTCTCCTTACTGTGCACCTCTTCTGACTTATAACTGGACTCATCGTCTGTATCCTATGCAGCTGTGTCAATATCCTCTTCCTCCATTGGATCCCCCCTTGCCAGTGCCAGATTGTGGAGAGAGCAGCATGCAACCATGATCAGTGACACCCACTCTGGGGGGTATTATAGTGTTCTCCCTGAATGGTCCAGGCATCCAAAGTGCTTCTTGAGGAGACCAATGGCCCTCTCTACCACCGCCCTTGTGGAGCCATGACTCGTATTATAACACTTCTCTGCCCTGTTCTTGCATAGCGGAGAGGTGTCATGAGCCACCTCTTCAACAGATAGCCCTTGTCACCTAGCAGCCATCCATCCAATCGGGCTGGAGCACTGAAGAGCCTCGACACCTGGGAGTGTCTCAGGATGTAAGCATCATGGGAGTTGCCAGGGTACCTTGCACAGACTTGCAGAATCTGCGTCCTGTAGTCACACACTATCTGCACGTTCATGGAGACGAAGGCACCCAGCTGACCCGCTGGCGCCTTGAGGGCCACATGTGTGTAGTCGATTGCACCCTGGACGCGGGCGAAGCTAGCAATCGCTGCAAAGCCCCTGGCTCGCTCAGCCTGGCTGAGCTCATCTGTACAGAAAAGAGTAAAGATGAGCACCTGCCTAAACAGAGCTTCTGTCACCAACTTGACGCAACCATGGGCAGCTGATTGGGAGACTCCACACAGATCCCCACTGACCCCTGGAAAGAGCCAGAGGCATAGATGTTTGAGGGCCACTGTAACCTTCAGAGTTACAGACATGGGGTGTCCACCCACACAGTTGGAGCTGATCTCAGGCCCAATCACCTGACAAATGGAGGTCACTGTCTCCCTTGAGAGACGGATCCTCCTTTGGCATTGCACTTCGGACAAATTGAAGTAGCTGCATCGCCACCTGTAAACCCTGGCAGCAGGATAGTGGCATCTTCTGCAGCCCCTTCCACCTTGGACTACCTGCTGGCCCTGCGCTCCTTGTGCCATCTCCTCTCCTCCCACAGGTCCATCCCCTGGAAGCTGCACTGGGACACCTGCCTCCTCTCCCTTCTGCCCCTCTCTTCCTCCTCAGAAGAGGTGCTACCAGCGGATAGGACAATTCCCATTACCTGGGTAATGAAAGGCTGTCTGATACCTGAAAGGGTCGACATGGTCTGAATCCTCCGGGGGCCTTGCAGATGCCATTGAGACCTGAAATGAAGCCTGGAAATGCTCAGAATGAAGCCTCGAACAGAGATGATGCTGCCAAGTACCAATAAGTCACCAGCAGCAAACTACCTCCAAAACTTCTCATTACTCACACTGGGGCAATGCTGCTAACCCTTTTTATCCCATCCTTGGATGAGGTTTTTGAAAATGTCGGCTGGCCACCTGCCTCTTTTGCCCATGTGATGAGCGTGAAGTTGTACAGGCAATGAAAAATCACCATCAATTGGACTGTTAGTGACCTTAAGTGGCCTCTTAATTAATGGCTGGTGTTGCTCCGGCACCTGCTCGTGCCCGCCGAGCGAAATATCGCACAACCGTGCGATGACGTTAGGACGCTTACCCGATGTCATTGCGCGCTATTTTACGCCTGATTGGGTCAGGGGCATGCGCCGCCTGTGGAATGTTAAAATTCTGCCCCATCTATTGTTCATTTGTCAAGCAGGTGTCCATATTATTGGCATTGAATGCTTTGATTCAGTGGGGGCAGGTGAAATACAGGAGCTCGTACCTTCCTTCTCACCATCACTTTTCCCCTACTCACTCATTAGCATGCACACACATGTGACACCACCATGAGCAGTAAATTGCCACTTAAGCATTGATGAAAAGGCTTTAAATAGGTATCATTGCAATTTATGTTTCTTTTCTGTTTAGGTCAGAATGAAACAATCTCGGCAAGCTGGGATTTCGACACCTTGTTTCATTTTCAAGAACTGTCACTGCTGCATTCACCAAGTGAAATTTCGATAGTGTCAGATGGATCACAATGAGCAAGTGATGGTGGCAGTGAACATGCAAGAATCAGATGGCTGGGGACAGCTCTGGTCCTTCTGCATCTATAGACCTTGAAGATTTGGACCTTAGAGGTCCTGATAACAGAAGCAGGTGGGTTTGTTTTAGCAGAATAACGTACATTATTTTGAAGAAGTGGTATAAAGAATATTAATTTGTCATGTCATCAGCTGAATATATACATATATTGAACTTTTTGAAAAGAATGTTTTTGCTAAACAAAGGACCCTGACCTAACAGCAGCTACTTTCCTTTCTGGAAATAAGACCAGCAGCAGGCGGGAAAGTCGGTGTAATTCCTGCTGGGTGGTGGGATGGCTGAACACATGCAATCTTCTGCTTTTAAGCTAATTAATTATGCATTTGCAAGGAGTTTGGTGAATCTCGTGGTGGGGCAGACAGGAAGTCGCCCGCCCGGCCGTTACCTCATGGATTTGGATGTCCTGGTGCCATGGTTAAATGGCACCTGGACAGACATTCACTCACTGCAGGTCAGGTGTTCCAGAGAAGATGAAGACTGTGGCACCCAAATGTTGGAAAGCTTCTGCTCCAAGGTTCAGCAAAGCCTCCCTGGGGATTCTCTTCAATGCTGTCCAGGAAAGGTGGAATCCTCCTTCCAAGGGATGGGAGCAAGAGGTCCTCCCACTTGACTGTGCCAGGCTGGGAGGAGTTTACCAGGGTGGTCAGCACCCATGGGGCCCAGAAAAGGACTGCCCTGCAATGCAGGAAATGGATGAATGACCTGCTGTGCTCCGCCAGGGTAAGTGAGACTCCTACTCATTGAAAACCCAGGCAGTCAAAACGTTAGAGTCCACAGGGATGTCACACATGACCAGCAGATGGGTCATCAGCACTGAGTTTGTTTCAGCCACTTTAAGCTTATCATCTCATGTAAGCTCCTGTGCAAACGGCACCTTAATCCCACCGACTCTAAACACGCACTACATCCCTCCGACGAGCTAGTATCTGTATTGGCAGAGTGTGGGCTAGTGAGCTGTGACACTGCCTCCTCAGACCGTCTCTTCCTCCTCCTTCTTCTTATCCTGTCCACGGACAGTCTTTACATGGCCCAGCCAGAACTGGACACATTTTTGCGCCTTGTTGTTGAATTTGGCAAGATCTGCAACAATGCAGGGTTCCTCTAGCAATGGGCATTGCAGGAGATGTTGCATAGTCTGTGGCTCAGTTCCACATTCACAAGTTGTCGGGCTGGTTGTATATCCCCATTTGCTTAGTGACACCTTTGAACGAGCTACACCAGTCCTAAGTCTATTAAGGCACTTCCAGGTTGCCCAGTTGCAATAAGCTCCTGGGGGAAGGCTTTCATCTGGTAGAATTTCCATCGCTGGGCGTTGTTCAAGACTGGCGAGCCGGCCTTTCCACAAGGTGATGCAGGCTTCAGATGGGGTTGATTGTAATGGAACAACACTGTTCATGAAGCTCTTCCTTGACTTTAGGTGGCCGGGTGTAGGTGTATGACCATGTAGAAGGTGCCTCTCATCTGATGTTTGATGGAGTCGCTTTCTTGCTGGCTACCATTCTTCTTATATCAGGGGGAGCGAAACCCACCAGGATATATAGGCTGTTGGTGTTTGTTGGTTTTAAACAACTTGTGATAAGTCAGCAGCCTGATTCCCAAGAGATAAGGTGACCTGGGGGATGAGCGCGGGGACCTATGTGAGACACAGGATGTGATGGTATGTAGCCCTTTACATTATGAGAGCACGCTCTGATATATGCCATTGCCTTTAGCCTCTAACCGTAATTGCGGTGCCCTTATCATGCAACTCAGCCTTTGCACTCCCTCTCATACCAATGTCCCTGTTGGTTCAGTGATCTAACAGGATGACCTCCACTGTACCACCAAGTTCCAAAGTGCCTCTACCACCACCTTCAGCACCTTCTATGGTTGATTCTCCATCCTTGACAGGGCAGGCACCCTGGCTAACACCATGACGGTTTCCTCCACGTTCCTGATCACCTGTAGCCTCATGGACCCACCCACAATCTAGACCATCTCCATGGCATAATGGGCCCTCTTGTCTTGCAGATACCACACAGAGTGATAATCTAATGTATAGTTCTGCCAGGGACAAAGCTCCTGAATCTGGAAGGCATCAAATTGGATGTTCACACCTCTCCTGTGTACATCCATAGGAGCAGCTTGGACACACAAGCCTCCATGCTATAGGAGAGGAATGTGCCAGGTCTCCCTCCATAGGTGTGAACCAGCATTTGGACCTCTGAGTGCTTGTGCCAATCAACCCACCTTACCAGAGCGCACAGGCGCTGGAACCTCTCCCTGCATTGGATCCATGATCTTCGATGATCATCTGTTGCGCTTATGGCTGTGGCAATTTCTTGCCGTGCCTTCTTGTTTGCTGTGGGCAAGTTCTGGTAGCCATGTGAATATGATATTGCGAGCTGTGTCTGGACCTCCTCCATCAGAACCTGGAGGCCTTGATCGCTGAAGTGGGGCATAGGCCCTCCACTCCTTCCTCACTCTCTCTTCGGTAAGACATTCTGGCATGAGAAATGGAAAAAGAAAAGGCACGTAAGGCATCCAGATTCAAATGGTCTCACACACATTTGTCTGTTTACATACATGAACCATGCTCTCTTATCTCATCAATGATTATTGTTGGTTGGGGGTAGGGGAGGGGGAATGGGTCTGGGCGAATACAGTGTGGCCTGGATTTTGCCCCTTTCACTCCCAGATGGCACATTGTGCTCCTGATCACTAACTAGAACTACTTGCTTGCTCCCTGAGTCACACTTTTATGCCAGGAGGTTGTGAGACCTTGAGGTCTCTAGTCAAGGATCAATTGAATGAGCACAACCTGAGGGTGGAAAGAGGATAAATGGGAGGGCAATGAACCATGGCAAATGTGGTGTGTATCAATCACCCCCTGAGGCATAATAATAACCTGAGTCAATACTGAACATTGTGGGCAGCTGATGGCGCCAACATGCTGCCATCTCCATGGTAGAGCCTTGTGACACTTTTCCAGCCTTGTAGAGTGTACTCCTTCATTACAATGTGAATAGATAGCAGCAATGATTATATTTTCCTATGGTAAGCCCAGGATGGACTTTCTGTTCCAGTGACAGCAACCAGTTGGATAACTATTACAGTTCGTACTCACCTCACCGCTCAATGGCTTCCCTGCACCTCCATAAACTTCCTGCCTCACAGCAGGAACTCCTTACCTGGTCTTTTATTCATGAGCCTGCCGCCCCAAAACAAAAATTGGAACATCCGGCGTACTTGCTCCCGAGTCGGGTTTGCAAGGTCAAGAATTTTCCCAACCCTGTGCTCCCAACTCAGGAGTTAATATTCAGCCCATAATGTCTGAAAGAGGCCCCAGATGGAAGGAAAAGTGCCACTTGACCCCAGTGGAGGGGAGAGCCAGGATGGTGAACAAGGAAGAAGTCAGCCCTGGTGAGAAGGCAATTGTAGACCATTGTGGACCTGATGATTACACTGTGCAATGTTGTCATTAAGGGGGTGCAGTTCACTTCACCTTGTTGGAAAGGGAGTCATCCTCAGAGTAATATTGGGTAGTCTCAGCATTGTGGAGGCTTTTACTCTCCTAGGCTAGCTCATATCATCTCGTATTGTGTCTCCCACAGGTCCAAATGTCCTACCCAGGATACCCTCTCCCCACTCCTTCTGCGAGTTCAGAGGAGCAAGAAGCAGATGAAGAAGCATCATCACATTGTAGAAGTGCATCATCCACCAGTCCACCAGTGCAGATACACTCACTTGGTGGATCCTTGTGTGCGTGTAGATAGGGTGCCACTGGGTGACGATCATGGCACTAATGGTTAAGGGGGGGGTGCCAGAGGCACGTTGATGTGGGCATTCTCCTTGGAGCTGGGAGGTTAGACACAACCCTGCTCAGCAGGGTACAGATGCAATGCATTGGGAGTCAAAGGAAAGAAGGCTTTACCTAGACAAGCAGCAGGAGTTGTGGTCTCACATGTTGGAGTCCCCAAAGGCAGTGCAAGGTCATGGGCAGAGGCTGGAGCAGTCCATCCAGCTCTTGTACACCACTATGGCTCATGGCTTTGAGTGCAAAAGCTCCTCCATAGAAAGAGTGGCCAACCTCATGGCTAGCCATATGCAGCAGCACTCAGAGTACATTCGAGAACTGACATCCAGAGGTTGCTATGTAGCATGGACCAGTCACTGGTAATGGTGGCACAGAGAGCTTTCTGCCCTAGTTGGTGCTGTCCTCCAGGCATCATGACTACCGGCAAGGGGTGAGGATGTCACCAAGGAGGATATAGGTACCACCCCTCCTGGGATGCCCTCATTGTTCTTGGTCTCATTGGCTCCTCTGACTGAGAGACCATGTGTGTAGCAGGGCCAGGTGATGGAAGCTGTCCCAACAATGATGCAGGTGCAGCCTCTGGAGATACCCGCACGTGCACCCCCGTGACAAGACGACTGCCACAGGCATCTCAGCCGCCAGCAGAGGCGAGTGAGCAGACTGCCTCTACTTCCTTTGAAAACATAAGGGAAGCACTGCATAGGGGTGGCTGAGCGCAGACACCATCGTGTTGTATCGAGCGCTAAGTGGGTCACTGAGGTGTCTTTGTATTGCCTCTATCTACAGTTTTCCTTTCTTCGCAATATATAAATAATGACGTTAAGCTGTTTGATTGGGACTTCTTTTATTGTTGGCGTAACACAAAAAGTGGTATAAGATGATGAAGGAGATCATGGATTCCTCAATGGGGAGGACAAAGGCAGATGCATTTTCTTTATTGCTGATAAGTGATTAGATGGCTCAGGCTGCATCCTGCATGAATGTGTTAGTACAGAAAGCTCAGACTGACACCCATACCTTGCCTTTCATCCTGGGGTCAGAGGGACTCAGGTGAAATGCTCCTGAATGAGAGGATCCAAACATTCATGGCATCCTGATGAGCCCTTTCTGCCCTGTTATGTGCCAGGCCACCACCTTGTGCAGCCAGGATACCTCTCTGTTTAGCATCATCTCCCTCCACCTTCTCTTCCTCCTCCTCTCTCACCTCATGCCCTTCCCCTGGTGAGATAGCAGTTTCCAGGGCCTCACCACCCTCAAGCTCCACACTTGGGGCATGTTATGGAGAGTGCAGCAGGCCACCACAATGACCAGGACCCTTTCAAAGGATATTGCAAGGTGCTACCTGACTGGTTCATGCATGAGAAGTGCATCTTGAGAACCCTGATGGCCTATTCAATGGTTGTCCTGATGAACAGGGACTATTGGTTTTTTCACCTTTGTCTGGGACTCCCACAGAGGGGTGAGTAGCCAGCACTTCATAGGATATCCTTTGTTCCCTAAGATCCATCCCTGGATTTTGGGAGTTGGAATAAAGAGCTGTAGCAGCTTGAACTGGAGGAGGTTGAAGGAATCAAGCACATATATGTTGTGGTTGTGGTTGCAGACCAGTCAGATGTTGAAGAAGCGAAAGCCCTTCATGTTGGTGAATCTGATTGGTTGGTTGCTGGGCACCTTGATGGCCACATGGGTGCAATCGATGATGTCCTGTACTTGGGAGAATCCAGCGATAGTGGCATAACCCACTAACCTCTGTGCCTGTGAGGTTGCATTTGTTGGGAACTGACTGTACTGTCCAGCTATGGTACAAAGGGTAAGGAGCAGTAGTGTGCAACCTTTCACAGGATGCCGTTAAGGTTTGCAGCTGACCCTTGGAAGGACCCAGAAGCAAAGACATTCAAGGCCATAGTGACTTTGATGGCTACTAGCAGGGCATGTCGACCAGTGTTGTGAGGTGTAAGGTCTCAGCAACAAGTGCAAAGGTGTCTGTGACCATCTGCCTGGAGAACTGTTGTCTATTGTGGCACTGGGTCTCAGTCATCTCCAGGTAGCTCCGTCTTCAGCAGTCGATCCTATGCTGAGGGTTTGGCTTCCATTGTCTTCCTGCCCCTTTTTCCTCACCCATGCCCTCCTGATGCTCAGGGGTTCCAGGCTTCCAGGGGAGGTTGTTGCCCCTCATCGCCACTGGGCCAAAAATCTGAAAGTTGTGACTCCATTGCCAGCTGTATCTTTCTTGTGGACAGATGGCTGTCCTTTTGTGTTTGGCAGCTTTGTCCCTGCTCTTCTGTCCCTGTGACACACTGCCAAGACTCTCCCTGTCACCTGCACAGCCCAAGGGCATCTGTTTCCCAATGGCCAAACCCCCTCTGCGCTGCTGACCCTCTTATGGGGCTGAGGTAATTCCCTGGGTAGCTATGACTGACTTGCCACCCTGTGTTCACCTCCCTGGAGCTGGTCTGCCCCACACAGCATGTGCAATCTGTGTGCCACCTGTGAAAATGTCAACATCTCACTTGAACAAATTTATAATGCATTCTTTAGTAACTTTAATTGGACTTGATTGGGAAGCAGACATGATTATGACCCTCCCCCCGCCACCAACCCCACCCCCCCCCCCCCCCCCCCCCCCCCCCATTCCTGGTGGATGTTGTTGATGTTGGGAATGGCATCACCAAACCGACACGCTGGCAGTGCCAGTATTTTCAGGTGCCATTCACTTGGTTCCTAGCCTTGGCAGAGTCTGAAAATACAGGCCTTTGTCTCTGAGACAGGGAGGTGGGGAGTTCAGGACCCACTCCAAACGCTTGAGCTGTTAAGCTAAGATTAGTGTTCAGTCCAGACTACAGGTGCAGTCTTTGAGGAGATGTTAAACCAAGGACCTTTCTGCCTTCTCAGGTGGATGTAAAATATCCCATGGCACTACCCAGAGAAGAGCAATGGAGGTCTCCCGGTGTCCAGGCCAATATTTAACCCTCAACCAATGTCACTATAACAGATGATCTGATCAATAACACAATGCTGTTTGTGAGAGCTTGGTGCATTTCCTACATTTCAACAGTGAATTCAGTTCAAAAGTAAATTGTACTGTACTATATACCGTACCTCATATTCTCACTGTCCTTCCCACTCTCACCTGCATCTAGCAGCCTGTGCTGCCCTCTGCTGGCTTCTTTGCTGCTGACTCTGGCCCTGATATCACAGCCCCTAAAGGCTAAATCGACTACCCTTGTGAACACAACCCATTAACAGAGTGCAGGATCTTTCAAAAATCACTCTCTGAGCCCAGCTCAGCGAAACAGCGACCAAAAAAGAAAGTCAGAAATCAACAAAACACTTTCCAGCAGCTTATCGAGTCCAAGCAAAGATTCATCTTTGCTCTGAGTATCCTTTTAAATAGTGTTGCTGCAACATGCTTTCTGTCTGTAAAGGCAATGACTTCCTCCAGTTAAGATCCAGCAATTTAGGCAACTCCACAAACATATTTAGTGAACAGGTTCTTATTTTGATTCTGGACCTTCATTTTAATGTTTAAATCAATGCTACATCAGGGCCTCCAAAAAATAATCTCAGGCCCAATTCAGTAATGGACCGAGCACCTGTGCAAATCAAATAGGGGCAGTCACACAACTAAATTTGTCACTGTGGCTCCACTTTTATGTCTGAAAAATGGGCAGAACAAAGTTGAATATAAACCCCAAACTGGAAAGTTCACAGGAAAGAAGAGGACTCTGTAAAGATGAGATTAAAATCCTCACAACTACACTATGTTCATAGTTAAAATATCAGTAACCTTTTCAGGAAACTTACTTTTCATTGGAAGGCAGAATCAAGGTAAACTGAAAAATGTTGGGAAACGCACTAGCTAAAGTGTTACACATCAATATTTTCTAGGGGAGGGACAGAGCTTTCTTCATTATCTCCTTAAAACATAAAGCACCCCTGAAAATCCTGACAATTTCCAACGTACAAATTGTACCAGTTGACAGATATGGAACAGGGGCCCAATCATTGAATATCAGCCCTTTCTGAGGACTGATTTTTTTAAAATTCGTTTATGGGATATGGGCATCGCTGGCTAGGCCAGCATTTGTTGCCCATCCCTAACCGCTCTTTTAAGAGTCACGTGTAGGCCACACCAGGTAAGGACAGCAGATTCCCTTCCCTAAAGGACATTAGTGAACCAGACAGGTTTTTACAACAATTGACAATGGCTTCAATGGTCATCATTTAGACTTTTAATTCCAGATTTTTACTGAATTCAAAGACCACCAAATTCCCGTACCCTGGGTCTCTGGATTACTAGTTCAGTGACAATACCACTACGCCATCGCCTCCCCATGGCATGTTCTGCCTCAGTTCTTCCCGATGTATGAAGCAAATATTCAGCACATGCCTGCACTAAATTATGGAGGAGTTAAAGCCTACCTTGGTGGTTTCGCCAATGTTGACGGGATTTTTTAATTTATTGCCAGCTGCATGACCATTAGGAAGAGTCTTAAAAATGTCAAGAGTAGCTGCTAGGAAATTTTTTTTATATATATTTTTCATTTTTCATCTATATCCGTTCAACTCTCCTCATAACACAGAAAAAGGTGCTGCTCCAAAGTCTTTGTTTCCCAGGGGACAGATACTTCAGTTATGTCCACTAAAATATTGTAAATTTGTTGACCCCAGATTACTGGAATTGGTAAGCTTTGGGTCAAATAGGCAGATGGATGTCCCACCCTGCTGCACATCTGGAGAGACAGTGTGGCTGTCAGGAATTATGGAGTCTTGGCCTCACATCATTAGACACTCACATCCCACTTGCAATATGTGCAATGTGCCCACCAGTGCTGCAAACCACACTGTCTTGCATTTTGGGATTTTTTCTTTGCTGCAATTGAAGTGGTGGAGTATATGTTGAGTATATCCTGATGCCTATATTGTACTTTCAGTCTGACTATTTGATTTCACCTATTTACAGCTTATATTGGCTGCTTTTAAAAGCTTTTGGTAGTTCTGACGGTTGGCATTTATGTCAAGATTTTGGTTCCAACAGAATCAAATGAAAAAGCCAGCATGGATGTGATGGGCTGAATGGCCTCCTTTTGGGCTATAACCTTTCAATAATTCTATGAAGGACATGAAACAGTAATCCTAAGTTTCTTTCTCTGCAAATGCTGCCTGACCTTCTGAATGCTTCCAAGATTTTCTGTTTGTATTTTGTGAAAGGATAGTGTATTAGCTCACTGTGATAATCTTTCTTTTATACTTTTATTACCCTCTTTGTCTTGCCAATGAATACCAAGAATCCCTGAAATCTGACAGAGCTGAGAACATATGGGGATAGAGATTGAAAAAACTATTACTGTTGTTGGACATTCTAGGAAAATGCTTTTAGCGGCTAAGTAACTGTCAGACATTCGGGTGGAAATTTCTAGCCTCCCATGACAGGTTCAATGGCGGGCGGGGGACGGGGCAGCGGGGTAGGGTGGGGGGGTGGGTGGGTGCGGGGGGGGGTGGTGACAGTGCAGCGGGAACTGAAAAATCGGTTTCCTTTCAACATATCATGATGGTGGGAACTTGTGCTGGTCACCATACCCTCCAGAGGCTGGCGTGAAACTGCTTTGCACCCCTTTAATGGGATGGAGATGAAGGCCCGGCCAGAATTGTACCACCACCCTTCCCGGGTCACCTGTGCTGCCAACGAGAAATCGCACCAGTCCAGAACATGTCTGGACCAATGCGGCGTGTACATGTCGGCCTTAACTTAAGAAAGTCTGGGGCAGCTTGCCATGATCAGGATGGAAGATGGCGGCCTCCAGCACCCAGGTCCTGGAACACCATGTGCAACAGTGGTTGGGTGGAGCTTCAATCACGTGGATCTTCTCAGCACAACAGCCTCCAGGAGGTGAATCTTCTCACGGCGGGCGGACGACTGCAGGAGGTACTGTTGGCCGGCAGTGGTCTGTGCTGGGGCAGGGTGGAGGAGTGGAATTAAATGGGGAAGGGAAGAATTAATAGGTGGGGCAAATGTGGAGGCCCAGAGGGGTGCAGGGAAGGTTGGGGATGGCAGGGGAAAGAGAGATGCTGAGGGGGGTCTTGGAATGGGTGAGGGGGTATATGGAGTGGCAGCGTGAGAAGGGCCTTGCTGGAGTGTGGACGTGGGGTGGGTGGGGTGGGGGGTGGGGGGGGGGGGGGGGGGGGGGGGGGCGGGGGGTTGGTGGGGGGGCAATGCAGGTGTGAACGGGCTTGGGGATGTATAGGTGTGAATGGGCATGGGGGTGTACAGGTGTGAACGGGCTTGGGGATGTATAGGCGTGAATGGGCATGGGGGTGTAGAGGTGTGAATGGGCTCGGGGATGTACAGGTGTGAATGGGCATGAAAGGTGTGCAGGTGTGAACGGGCATGGCGGGATGTGCAGGTGTGAACAGGTATGAAGGGTGTACAGGTCTGAACGGGCATGAAAGGTGTGCAGGTGTGAACGGGCATGGCGGGATGTGCAGGTGTGAACAGGTATGAAGGGTGTACAGGTCTGAACGGGCATGAAGGGTGTGCAGGTGTGAATGGGTATGGAGGGTGTGTAGGTGTGAATGGGCATGGGGGTGTGCAGGTGTGAATGGGCATGGGGATGTGCAGGTGTGAATGGGCATGGGGGTGTACAGGTGTGAATGGGCATGGGTATGTACTGGTGTGAATGGGCATGGGAAGGATGTGTGGGTGTGAACGGGAATGGGGGGGAAGAGGGGGTAGGGCTTCAGAGGGAGAGGTCCATGGTGTCACTAGATGTCTCCTTGTGGGGGGGGGGAGTTAGTGATAGGAAAAGATGGTGAGGGTTAAAGGGGTCAGTGGGAGTTGATAGGGTGGGAGGGTGAGGGTTCAGTGATGGTGAGTGAAAGGGTGCTGAGGGTTGTTGGAGGGGACATGGAATGAGTAACAGATTTTGGGGTTTGGAAGAATTAGGGGGGGCATATCAACTGTGATGGGGCTGGGCTCTCCGGGAAGGCAGGGGACTTCAACATTGACCTGCGCAGAATGGAGGATTAAAGTGGAACTTGGGGAGGTCAAAAGTGATTCCTGGGCAGGGGGTTGGGGGGAACAATGGGTCAATGGTTATAGGGGGAATGTGTGGGTGATGGAGGGGTGAAGGGGAAAAGGTATTCATCTCAACTTGGAATGTTACTCGCACCATAGCTCCTCGGAACTATGCAGAGCCTTGTGGTGGAGATCTCGAGATGCTGCATAGGAATTGGGTCATTGGGGGTGGATGGAGATGCAACTCACCTCATCTGGACAACTGAAGGGGAACCCCAGCAAGTAGCGCTTATGATGCTAGGGCCTTGGGACAGATGAGAGTGTGAAGGGTAAGGGCTCAGTGTGTGCATGGGAGACTTCTCGTACATGGCTCGCAAGGGCCCCAGCAAAGACCTTTGCCTCCCTGCACATGCCTGATTCCGGGGGACATGGGGTGTTCCCTGGTAAATGGTTGCGGGGTTGGGGGGTCTGTGGGGATTTTCACAGGCTTAAGGGCTATTACAAATAAATTATATCTGACATGATTAAAGTGCAAGTGAACTATATTTACAAAAGTGTGACAATCATAGTGCACCTGTGCAACCACTTCTGAAATCAGAACTTCTTAATTTTTCTTTCCCTACCACTTCTTCTAAGTCCTCCCCCGACATCCGCAGCAGGAGTGGGGGCAGCCTGCTGACCAGTTGGCCCTGTTACCTTGGATGTCCTTGGTGGCCGTCCTTTGGCGACCTGAGGCCCGGCAGGCCCTGACATACTTTGGCTGTCCTGAGGCATCTACTCCCTCTGCGGACACAGAGGATGAGGCTGAAGGGCTCACTGTAAGGGGGATTTGGAAGAGCCAGACACTCTCAGAGAGTCCTGAGTGGAGATCCCATTTCAACTACTGCTCTTCCTTCCTTTGGGTGCCCAAAGGACCCCTGCCTGATTCCTTGAGGGGAAAAGACGCCTGGAGGGAGATCGAGGTGCCCTGCCCCCCCTGCTTCTTGCATAGCCGCTGCGAAAGTTCACCCATGACTACAGCAATAGAGTGCAGGTCTGTGCGCATCTCCAACAGAATCTGCTGGACCAGGTTCTCCATGGAGTCCTCTATTCTCCTCATGGAGACTTCCATGCGTGCACAGGTCAACATCACTTTAACATATAGCAGGTGAACGGACTTGTCTGCCTCAAATGCCGCTCTGTTGAGGGCCTCCGACACTTCTGCCTCATGTTCCACTGTCTCTTGCTGCCTCACCAGTATCTTGTGGGCAATCAATTCCAAAAGTGCCTTATCCAGCTTGGACCTTCACAGATGCCTCTTCTCCAGCAGTCCTCCAAGTGCCAGTGAGCTTGGCTACCCTTCTTCCTCCTGCTGCGGACACGTGATCATGTAGTGACCCCCAGAATGTGAGGCCCTTCCTAAATTAGACCTAGTACCCACTGAGGTGTGTGTCTCTGGGCCGGTAGAGGGTGCAGGTGACTGCTGACCTTGTCTGAGTGCTGGACAGGGCTTTGTCAGTTTTGGGACTTTCCCTCTTCTTGCTGGCACCTGTAGGTGAGAGAGGAGAGAGCGAGTGACTACATGAGCTGCCTCCAACATGGAGGGATGCGTGAGCCTTAGGCTTTAATGTGACATGCATGGATCCTTACTGGATGGAGGCTGCCCGCTGACCTCTCCAACTCCTCAGGCCCTGTCCTGCTCCACCCCTGCTAGCTGGGCTGCCCACTCATCGAAGTCAGTGAGGCCTTTGAAGTGTGGCCGGCTCCTTCCCGTCTTCTCCCTCTCTCCCCTAATATGGCTTAACTTCTGCTGACAAAGACAAGATGGGGTTGAGAGCAATTGGGTTTCATGTATCTTTCTCAAGCTTCCAGTCATACAAGTAACCCACTGGATCATGTGCTATCTGACTGATGCACTGCAGGTTGTCCAGAAGGGCTCTGGAGCAGCACACTGCAGAGCAGTAAGCCCATGCAGTTATAAGGATAAGGCTCACAGAGGCATGTCATTAATGGTTTACTGCTGCCCTCAATACCTGACCCCCTTCCCCCCACTCTCTCCGAGACAGCATCTGAGCTCTCTATGTGGAAGGGTCAAGGACCCACAGTGGCCTCTCCATCTGCAGATTAGATGGGCTGCAGTGGGGCTAAAGGCATCACCTTATTGCGTTGCTGTTGAGGCCTATGTCCCCTGTTCTATTTGATGAGGTGAGTGTGAGCAGCTGAGGGTTCACTTACCCTGGCAGAGCAGATGAGGTCATTTATTTACTTCCCGCACTGCAGGGTGGTCCTCCGGTGCACACCTTGGGCACTGACTGCCCCAGAGTCTTCCCCTCATGCCGGGTTCATCTCCCTGCTCGGCGTCTTCCTCCCATCCTCTGGATAGAGGATGTCCCTCTTGGCCTCCACTTCATCAAGCAGGGTGCCCAGGAGGAATCCCTGAGCTAGGGCACCAAAGCTTTCTGTTATCTTCGGGCCATTGTCTCCCTCAACATTGGGTAGGTTGCTGTCCTGGTGCCGTTTAAATATGGCGCCCGGAGATGACGGCAGAATGTGCGCCATTCAACCTGGCTCCACCGTGCGATACATTGGGAAACTCCCAACTGCATAATTACTTAGGCCGGGGTCAGGTGATATGGTGCAAATTCCCAGTGGCCTATGTGGCAGGAAACACTCCCCATTCCTGCCCCTGCCACAGGACTTCATCCCAGAAAAATTCTGCCCAAAGAACTTCAGCTAAGCTAACAGCTAAGGGTACCCTCTGCTGATGAATATTTTCATAGGCAATAACTAAAATTGGTAAAGGAACCAAAATAAAAGTTTCAGGGAACTTAACAGGCTGTGTACGATTTCTGCTGAGATAGGATTTCCAGATCGCATTTAAAGAGATACATAAACACACTTGATGGTGTTCTAGACTTTACAAATATCTATTTAGTGGCAGCTTTTCCAAGATGATAAAGAAAGAAATAGGTTGCATTTATTTAGTGTCTTCTATACTCTTAAGATGTCCAAAACTATTTTAACTATTTAAGTACTTTCGAACTGTAGTCACTGTTGTAATATAGGAAATATGACAGCCAATTTACACATAGTCAGGTTCTATAAACAGCAATGTGATAATGACCAGATAATTCAATTTTAGTGATTTTGGTTGAGGGGTTAATGTTGGTTGGCTAGGTACCAGGGAAACTCTCCTGCCCTACAGTGCCATCTTTTACATCCAGCTGAGTTGGCAGATGGAGCCTTGGCTGAACAACTCAGCCAAAAGACAGCATCTCTGACAGTGCAACACTCCCTCAGTACTGCACTGTAGTGTCAGCCCAAATTTTGTGCTCAAGGGTCCAGAAGGGGACTTAAACCCACAACTTTCTCACTCAAAGATGAGGGCTATCACTGAGCTGTAGCTGCTATCTGATAAAAAAAAGATATCTGCTAATTCTTAGGCAAGGGTTTTTGCAGATTACTTCATTATCTTTAACGCTTTATCAGCATCCACTAAAGATGGCCTTTGTAGGAATGAGTACTAAATAAAATGCAAACTTGAGTCGTCTCTAAACTAAGTTGGTTTGCACCCACTGGCACAATGAGGCTGATTGTCCTTGTCCTATGGTACCACTACCACACCACCGCCCCCCCCCCCCCCCCACCCCGCCCACAAACCCCTGCTAACCCACTCCCTTGCAAATACTCAAGTCAGGTCAACACATTTGATGTGTGGGCATTTGATCTAATCTGAACCCACATTTATTGAATTCATCCCATGTAACCCAATGGGTGGCTAAACTTTGGCAGGGCCCCAGTGAATGACGGGAGCAAAAATTCAACCACCACTGTTTTTTGCAGCTTCTTCGATTTGGACAGGGCTGGAAAGAAGGCCTACTTCTTCTGGGCACTGTTTCTGACTGATCACCTGGCACTGAGACAGAAAAATGAGGGTGTAATGCCTTGCTATCTTTCACATCTCATATGCATTCCCATTTCTATGCCTGTGTCTGGAATAGGCACAGGTGCTCCATCACTGGCTTCCTTGAGACTCCCAGTTAATTTCTAGGCAATAGCGATCGGCATCAGGGGCTGTCACCCCTTTTATGTCAGGTTTGTGGCTGCTAAGTGTCAGCCATGGCTCAAGTGGAAAACACTCTTCTTGCATCTGAGTCAAAAGGCTCTGGCTTTACATCCCATTCCAGAACTTGAGCACAAAAATCAAGGCTGACACTCCAGTGCAGTAGTGAGGGAGTGCTGCATTGTTGGAGATGCTGTCTTTTGGATGAGACGTTAAACAGAGGCCTGGTCTTCCCTCTCAGGTGGATGCCAAAGATCCCATGACACTATGTCACAGAAGAGCAGGGGAGGTATTCCCAGAGTCCTGGCCAATATCAAAAAAACTTAGTCATCTAGTTGAGATTTAGTTATCTAGTCATCATCACATTGTTGTTTGTGGAAGTTGCTGCCAAGTTTCCTACATTACAACAGTGACTACTGTTGGAGTATCTAAAAGATACTCAACACAAGAGTTGACGATAGGTAGACTCAGCAGCAGTTCTTTATTTCATACAAGTGTGCACACAAGGGAAAAGCTCTTTCAGAATGCTCTAAAAGGCGGTTCGAAGTTACACAGTTTCTTTTGGTTATATATACCATCTTTGGGAAAATGCATTATTAACTTACAATGTTCTTATCTTGTATGTCTAACTGTTACATTCTTAATTACAAATGAGTTTACAAGATAAACACGGTGATGTTCTTCATCATCTCTGCAGTTCTGGAGGAATGTATAAAACAATCACAGAGTGACCTGACCGTTAGCACAGGTGATGTTCCAAAACACGTACTTTGCTTATCAATCCTGATGTTTCACTGCAGTGCCTAGTATTCTGCATATCTTGACCCTGAGGTTAAGCTATCAGTTTATTACAATATAACTCATAGATCATTCGTCAACTTATTTTATCCTGATCCAAAGGTCACATAGCTATCTTATCATGGACTGACCCATGAGTCACTAGCTTCTGGGCCTGGAAAAAAAGTCATATTCATTATAATGTTTTCTTAACTGCAGATACTTTTAAAATTTATATCCACAACTTGGCTAAGCCAGGCTAATCCCACAATGCATCCCTGTAATGCCTCTTCAGTCTCCCCTTTTGGCCCTTGGCTACTAACCCCCAAAATGACCAACTAATGCTAAACTATCCGTTCTCCTCTCCCCATCACTGCTGGGCAGGTAAGCAGTTACATTCACATGGCTGCACTTTCTAAGCTACATCTAGTACACTCTGTTTCTCCCTAGCAATGCTCATTGCTTGGTTACTACTTTAGCGATGGCTCGGTTCCAGCGTCGCCGGCACCGGCTACGACATTCGATCATAAGTCCGATAGCAATTAGCAGTTGTACGACCACCAGTATATGAGTGGTAATTCTAATCCAAGGATGAATACCCACCTTAATACCCCAGTCCCAAATTGCCGACTCCCATGGTATGTCCTCCAGTTTGGTTTTCATATCCTTTCAAAGTTGCTTGACTTCCTATTGAATTCAGAGATACTGCTTCATTGCTGCCCAGGCCTCTTTCCACAGCTCCAGTAGATGTTCTGGCAACTTCAGGATTTGCCTCCCCTCGGTAAGCCCTCCTATAAATCAGCGTTTATATTCACCTGCTCCTTATGAGGAGGCCGGATATGGGTTATTGCTTATTGAGCTTGTCATATGGCACCACCCTGGCACTCAGAGGACTGCTGGAGAAGAGGCATCTGTGAAGTTCGAATTTGATGATGAGCCTCTGGATTCGGCCTTCCAGCTCATCGTGGAGAGCCAGCATAAGGCGTGGGAACTCAGCAGAGTGACATGCAAGTCAGAGGAGTGTGTCCACCTGCTCTCTGATGAAGTGGTGCTCACATGTGTGCATATGCATGCCTCCACGGGAAGAATGATGGACACCATGGAGACCCCGGTCTAGCAGAACGTGGAGATGCGTGCAGACCTGCACTCCATCATGGGAGCCATGGGTAAGTTCCTGCAGTGGCACCACGAGGAGGAACCATGGAACCTCAACATCCCTCCAGGTGCTCCTTCTCCTGAAGGAGTCGGGCTGGGGCCCTCGAGCACCAGAAGGGAGGAGGAGGGGCAGAGTCAATGACTGCCTCCTGGGGAGCGAACTCAGGGTAGGATGGAATGGTGAGTATGAGAGGCGGCAGAGGGAGCCAGAAGGGTGGGAGGGTGAGGGCGCGTCAGTAACGGTAGAAGGGGCAGTGAGGGTGGTTGGTGGGAACACCAAGGCAGACACAGACCCTGGGGGTGGGAAGGAGGGGGTCGGGTTGGATTTGTCCTGCTTTTTCTGTACAGGACATACCTGGACAATTTTCCACATTGCTGGGTAGATGCCAGTGTTGTAGCTGTACTGGAACAGCTTGGCTAGGGGTGTGTCAAGTTCTGGAACACAAGTCTTCAGTACTATTGCCAGAATATTATCAAGGCCCATAGCCTTTGCACTATCCAGTGCCTTCAGCATTTTCTTGATATCATGTGGAGTGAATTGAATTGGCTGATGACTGGCATCTGGGGATGAATCATCCACTCGATACTTCTGGCTGAAGATTGTAAAAAATGCTTCAGCCTTATCTTTTGCACTGATGTGCTGGGCTCCCCCATCATTGAGGATGGGGATATTTGTGGAGCATCCTCCTCCAGTGAGTTGTTTAATTATCCACCACCATTCACAACTGGATTGGCAGGACTGCAGAGCTTAAATCTGATCCATTGGTTATGGGATCGCTTAGCTTTGTCTATCACTTGCTGCTTATGCTGGTTGGCATGCAAGTACTTCTGTGTTGTAGCTTTGCCAGGTTGACTCCTCATTTTTAGGTATGCCTGGTGCTGTTTCTGGCATGCCCTCCTGCACTCTTCATTGAACCAGGGTTGATCCCCTAGCTTGATGGTAATGGCAGAGTGGGGGATGTGTTGGATCATGAGGTTACAGGTTGTGTTCGAGTACAATTCTGCTGCTGCTGATAACCCAAGGAGCCTCATGGATGCCCAGCCTTGAGTTGCTAGATCAGTTCGAAGTCTATCCCATTTAGCATGGTGGTAATGCCACGCAACATGATGGAGGGTATCCTCAATGTGAAGACAGGACTTCGTCTGCACAAGGACTGTGTTGTGGTCACTCCTATCGATACCGTCATGGACAGATGCATCTGCGACAGGCAGGTTGGCGAGGATGAGGTCATGTTTTCCCTCTTGTTTGTTCCCTCACCACCGCAGATGCATTCTAGCAGCTATGTCCCTTAGGACTCTGCCAGCTCTGTCAGTGGTAGTGCTACCGAGCCACTCTTGGTGATAGACATTGAAATGTTAATCAGCAGGAGGTTTCCTTGCCCATGTTTGATCTGATGCCATTAGACTTCATGGGATCCCAGGGCAACTCCGTCCCAACTAAACCACTGTGCCGCCATCTCTGCTGGGTCTGTCTTGCTGCTGGGAAAGTACATACCCAGGGATGGCTTGGGACATTATCTGTAAGATATGATTCCATGAGGATGACTATGTCAGGCTGTTTCTTGACTAGTCTCCCAATTTTGGCACTAGCCCCCAGATGTTACTAAGGATGACTTTGCAGGGGGTGAACAGGGCTGAGATTGCCATTGGTCGATGCCGAGTGATCCATTTGGCTTCATTCCTTTGAAGTGGTTTGAAAGAACTGATACTACAGCTAGGCCATTTCAGAGGGCATTTAAGAGTCAACCATATTGCTGTGAGTTTGGAGTCACATGTAGGCCACAATCAACAATGGCTTCATTGTCATCATTAGGCTTTTGATTCCAGATTTTCATTTAATTAAAATTCCTCCATCTGCCGTGGCAGGATTCAAACAGGGCTCTGAATTACTAGTCCAGCAACAATACCACTACATGATCGCCTCCCCCTATTGCCGATGATGACAAGATAGCTAGGAAAGTAAGTTGTCAAGAGGAGGTAGAGAGCCTGCAAATGGTTAAGTGATTGGGCAAAAAATTGGAAGGTGGGGTATAATGTGTGGAAAGTGTGAACTTGTCCACTTTGGCAGGAAGAATAGAAAAGCAGTTTATTATTCAAATGCACAGCTCAGTGGTAGAGGGATCTGGGTGTCCTGGTAGATGAATCACAAAAAGTTAGTTTGCATAGGAGGGCAAATGGAATGTTGTCTTTTATTACAAGTGGAATTGAATATAAAAGTACAGAAGTTTTACAGCAGTTGTATGGGGCCTTGGTGAGACCACATCTGGAATCTGTCTACAGCTTTAGTCTCCTTATTTGAAAAAAAAGTGTAATTGCTTTAGAAGCAGTTCAGAGAAGGTTCCCTCAACTCATTCCTGGGAAGAGGGGCTTATCTTATGTAGAAAGGTTGAACATGTTGGGCCTATACCCATTGGAGTTTGGAAGAAGGAGAGGTGATTTTATTAAAACATGTAAGATCTTGTGGGGATTTGAGTGGCTACTGAGAGAATAATTTTCTTGTGGGGTAGACTAGAACTAAGGGACACAGTTTAAGAATAAAAGGTCTCCTATTTAAGGCGGGGATGAGGAGAATTTTTTTCCTCATAGGGTGGTTAGTATGCGGAATTCTCTTCCTCAGAAAGCAGTGGAAACTGGGGCATTGAATTTATTCAAGGCTGAGTTAGATAGATTTTTGACAGACAAGGGAGTTGAGGTTTATGTGGGGTGGGTGGGTGGGCAGACAAGAGAGTGGAGTTGAGACTAGAGCCAGATCAGCCATGATCTTGTTGAATGCGGAACAGGGTTGAAGGGCGAAATAGCCTATCCCTGCTCCTCATTCCCACATTCTTCATTTAGAAAAAAATGATAGACCACAACTCTCTGTCTCCTATCCCTGAGCCAAAGATATTCCAAGTTACCACCTTCCTTTAATAACATATGTTTCTATTTTCCAAATAATTCTATTATGTGGTATTTTATCATGCCTTTTTGAAGTCTACGGGCAGAAATTTTCGCCCAGCAGGTGGGTGTGTGCCCCACCCGCTCGAGCGTGAAATGACGCGCGTTGATGTCAGGCCGAGCGTGCCGATATCAACACACAATTGCGCGATAGTTCGGTTGGCAGGTGCACGCCAGAGCTGGCAGCTGACAATTAAAAGGCTTGTTAAGGTCATTATGTTATCAATTAATGTAAAGTTTTCACTGCCTGTCCAACCTAACGGTTGGCGGGCTGGCGAAAAGGCCGAGCATGCGGGATGAGGTTTCCAAAAGAAAATAAAAACTTTAATTTTTCATTAATAACATGTCCTTGCTCATAGGGGACATGTTTTATTACATTTTCATTTTTTAAATTATTTTTACATCTCTTCATCTCCCTGGGGCAGCTCCATGCCTCGGGGAGATTATGCAACGCTCACTCGCGGGCTTGCCCAAAGTTCACGCCCGGTGCGCCTGGCCAGCTGGGCCGCCTCCCCCCACCACACAGACAGCGCTCAGCGCTGCTGCTCACATTTCACATTGGGTGGGCCTTAATTGGCTCGCCAGTGTGAAATCGCGGTGCGGTGGTGATCGCGGGCAGCGGTCGGTTCATGATCGCCCTCCCCCGCCAAGCCCACCCGCCAAGGGCAAAATTCTGCCCTTTTTATACAACATCTATGATACCACATTCATCAACCCTCTCTGATGCTTCATCAAAGAACTCAATCAGGTTAGTAAGACATTTAACAAATCCATGCTGGTTGTCCCTTATCACTATGCTTCTCCAAGTGAGGATTAATTTTGTCTATGACAATGGTTTCTGGTAGTTTTCTCACCACTGACATTAGGCCAATTGATCTGTAGTTACCTGGTTTATCCATCTTGCTTTTTTTTTAAACATTTTAAAAACTTTTTCTATCATCACACCTGTGTCTAAGGAGGTTTGAAAGATTGTGGCCAGAGCTTCTGCCATCTTCGCCCTAGCTTTCCTTAGCAACCCAGGTTGCAACCATCTGGACCAGATGACTTGTTAACCTTGAGTGATGCCAACCTATTTAGCACCTTCTTTCAATCTATTGTAACAATATCTTTAAATCCCACCCCATCATCACCCTTGTAACATTAACTTCATCCTCTCCATTTGTGAAGACAGGTGCAAAGCATTCATTCAGTACTTTAGTCATGTTCTTCGAATCTACTGCTATAGCTTTGGTGAAGGATTGACAGAACAACTGGAAGTTACCTACTGAGAGGGTAGGACTGAGGAATTAACAATGGAACAAGGAAATGGATGATTCTTTGAACAAATATTTTCTATCTGTATCTACTATATTCATAGTAGAAGACACAAAAAGCATCCCAGGAATAGAAGGAAAGCAGCTGGCAAAAGGGAGAGAGAAACTTAAAACAATCATGATCATTAGAGAAATAGTACTAGGAAAATTAATGGGACTAAGGGCTGACAAATCCCCTGAACTGATGGCCTGCATCCTTGGCTTTTAAAAGAAATGGCTACAGAGATAGCAGATGCATTGATTGTAACCTTCCAAAGTTCCATAGGTTGTGGAAATATCCCAGAAGATTGGAAAACTGTAAATATAACAGCATTTTTCAAGAAATGTAGGATACAGAAAGCAGGAAACTATAGGCCAATTAGTCTAACATCTGTCATTGTGAAAATGTTAGTGTGAATCCATGATAGTAGCAGGACATTTAGAAATTCATAACACAATGAGACAGAGTCAACATGGTTTTGTAAAATGGGAATCATGTTTGACTAATTTATTAGTTATTTGAGGAAATAATAAGCAAGGTGGATTAAGAATAACCATTAGGTATTTCTAAAAGGTATTCGGTAATGTGCCACATAAAAGTTTACTACATAAGATAAAACATCATTGTGTTGGGGTGATATAGTAACATGGACGGAGAATTGGCTAACGAACAGGAAACAGAGAGTTGAAATAAATGGATTATCTTCCGGTTGGCAGACTGTGACTAGTGGAATGCCACAGGGATCAGTGCCAGATATTTCATATCTGCATTAATAACTCGGATGAAGGGATCGCTGTTGATACAAAGATAGGTGAGAAAGCAAGTTGTGAGCAGGATACAAAGAAGCTGCAAAGGGATATATATGGGTTAAGTGAGTGGGCAAAAATTTGGCATACAATATGGTAAAATGTGAGGTTGTGTACTTTGGCAAAAGACTGTGGAATGATGCAGAGGGATTTGGGTGTCCTCATACATTAATCACAAAATGTTAGCATGCAGGTACAGCAAGTAGTTAGGAAGGCAAATGGAGTGTTGGCCTTTATTGCAAAGGAGATAGAGTATAAAAGTAAGGATATCTTGTTTACAGCTATGAAGTGTTTTGGCTGCATTGGTGAGGCTGCGCCTGGAGCACTGTATACAGTTTTGGTTTCCCTACTTAAGGAAGGGTATACTTGCATTGGAAGCAATTCAGAGAAGGTTCACTAGGTTGATTCTTGGGATGAGGGGTTTGTCTTATGAGGAAAGGTGGAGCAGATTGTGCCTAGCTGGAGCTTTAAGAATGACAGGTGATTTTATTGAAACATATAAGGTTTAGAGGGGGCTTGACAGGGTAGATTCTGAAAGGGTATTTCTCCTATAGGACTATGTGTCACAGTTTAAAAATAAGATAGAGATGAGGAGGAATTTCCTCTTTCAGAGGATTGTTAGTCTTTGGAATTCTCCTCCCCAGAGAGCAGTGGAGTCTAGATCATTGAATATATTAAAGGTTTAGGTAGACAGGTTTTTGATCTACAAGGGAGTTAGAGGTTATGGGGTGGATGGGATGGTGGTGGGGGTTTGGAGGGGGTGGTGGGGGTCAGGCAGGAAAGTGAGTTAAGGCCACAATCAGCCATGATCTTATTGAATGGCATAACAGGTTCAATGGGCCGAATGCCCCTATTTCTTATGACCCTATGATCTTATAATCTTACCTCTCCATATTCCATTTAAGTTATGGTGGGATATTGGAAGAGGCAATTGTAAGGTTTGAAGGGAATTTGCATTTTTATATAAAAGAAGAGATTTGAATTTCAAGGGGATCTTAGTCTGTTTACAACTAGCCAGATAAGCAAGGCTAAGGAATGTGCTTATTTTTTCCAAATGCTACTGACAACATATTGGCAACATGAAAGTTTTTATATTATGAGGAAGATACAGTTTCAAAGACATTGGAACAATGGAATTTACTTATTAAAAAGAGAGAAACATATATAAAGGAGAATGAAAGGCTATGTGTCAGAAGGCCGTGTAAGATCTAGCAGGATTGGGATAGGGGAATTCCATTCTTATTATTTGCTATTAGAGATGCTCCAAATGCATCAACTGGATTTAATCCTTTTGAATTAGTCCTTAGACATGAGGTAAAGAGATCACTGAAGTTAATTCATGAGAAATTGATAGGTCAAAATTTGGAAGCTACTCTCCTAGATTATGTATCAAACTTCAGAGAAAGATTGAACAGAGCATGCGAGTTAGCTGGGGAACATTTAAGGATATCACAGCAAGTGATGAAAGTGAAGGCAGATAGGAGAGCCACAGCTCGTAGTTTTGTTGCTGGGGAAAAAGTGTTAGTTTTGTTACCAGGACTGGGTGAATCGTTAAAGGCAAGGTTTAGTGGGCCTTACAGGATTGAAAAGAAACCGAGTGAAGTAAATTATTTAATAAGTACTCCAGATAGAAGAAAAAAGCAGAGGGTGTGTGAATATGCTTAACAAGTACTTCAACAGGGAAGAGGACCAAAAGGAGGTATTAGTGATAAGAAGAAAGAGGTAGAAATGGAAAATTCTGAAATTGATTTTTGTCTAATCAAATTGGATAATGAAGGGGTACTTAAAAATTTGAATGTAATATTGAGTTACCTTCCAGACAAGTGTCAAAGTGATTTGGAGAAGCAATTGCAGTCACACAAAGCTATTTGTGGGAATAGGCTGGGGGGGACAAATTTAGATACATGTGATGTAAATGTAGGGGATTTATCTTTGATAAGGCAAGATTTTTATAGATTAAGTTCAGCAAGGTTATCACAAGTACAGCAAGAAATTGAACTCATGCTTCAAAATGACATAATTGAGTCTAGCTGCAGTAACTAGAGTTCACCTATTGTGATGGTACCGAAAGCGGATGGAACACAAAGACAGTGTGTGGACCATCGAAAGGTGAATGCAGTGACAAAAGTGGATTCATATCCTATACCATGGTTGGAAGATTGCATTGAGAAAGTGGGGCAATCGAAGTTTATCACAAAGATTGACTTGCTGAGAGGATGTTGGCAAGTATCCGCTTTTGGTACCATCACAATAGGTGAACTCTAGTTACTGCAGCTAGGCTCAATTATGTCATTTTGAAGCATTGGAGAGAGCAAAGGGGATATCAGCTTTTGTGATGCCAGGTGGCCTATATCAATTTAAAGTCATGCCGATTAGTATGAAAAACACATCAGCAATATTTCAAAGACTGACAAACAGAGTAATTGCAGGACTGAGTAATTGCAGGACTTGACGACTTAATAGTTTTCAGTCAAACGTGGGAGGAACATTCACAACATCTGGAAAAATTAGTTATTTGACTGCAAGAAGCTAATTTGGTGATCAACTTGGCTAAAAGTGTATTTACAGAAGAGCAAATGACATGTCTAGGCCATACCATTGGACATGGTAATGTGACTCTGAGAGATGTGAAAGTCAAAGCTATTTTGGATTTCCCCATGCTTACAACAAGCTGAGAAGTTTTGAGATTTCTGGGTATGAGTGGGTTTTACTGGAAATTTGAACCAAATTTTAGCAGTACAGTTGCTACACTGACTGAACTATTAAAAAAGAACAAGAAGTTTCAATGGACACAGGAATGTCAGAAGGTATTTGACAGTTTAAAAACGGTATTGACTATGACACCAGTTTTGGCAGTACCCAATTATGCCAAGCAATTTAAGTTGGTCATTGACGCAAGTGATGTAGGCATTGATGCTGTACTGTTGCAAGAAGATGAAACTGGAATTGAGAAATCGATAGGGTATTTTCTACGCAGGTTGAATGTACAACAGAGAAAATATTCAACAATCGAAAAGGAGGCTCTGCATCTGGTGTTAGCATTACAGCATTTTGAGGTTTATGTTGCAAACAATTCATCAGAAACAATTGTTTATTCAGACCACAATCCTTTAAAGTTTCTGCACAGATTTTGAGAACAAGGTGCAAGGCTGTTCAGATGGAGTTTATTACTCCAACTATTTAATTTACAGATACATGTGGCTGGATGAGAAAATCTAATTGCAGATGCATTGTCAAGAGTTTAAAGCTCAAAGGGAAATTGGATATTTAAAATCTGGACATTGGACTGAAATGACTTCTGTTGACACAAAGGATTTTTATATATATTGTTATGTTAATGCATGTATCTGGTAATGTAATAGGTTGGGTATATAGATAAGTATAGTAGGTGGTGTAAGATGGGTTAAGAAAATGAAGCCATCTTTTAAAATTATGATGGTTCATTTTTTCATAAGGATGGAGGTGAAGGAAAATGAAAAGCTATGTGTCAGAAGCCATGTAAGATCTAACAGGAGTGTGTGAAATAGCCTTAATGAAGCCTCCAGCCATGTGTGCATAAGTCTGCTATCTAACGAAACTGAAGTTGGGGAAATGCCAATTTGAATTCCACTGTCAAGCAACTATTGTGTTAACTTGCTTATTCTGTTTTAAATCTAAAACCTACTTTGAACCACTGTCTTAAAGGGAGTATAACTGGGGAATTTTAGGAGTTATTAAAATAGTAAGTAATTGTAGTCTTATGTATGTGCTTGAAATCTTTTATATTTTGTTAATAAACATTTTAATTTAATTCTTATAATCTCTGAAGGTCTCGGTGGACTTATTACTTCTGAGTTCAGCGCACACATCTTGTAATAAATACAAATTGCAAAACCGTTGTGATAGCGCAACCAAGTTTCTCTTGTGGATTTGGTCTGCCTGGTACACATCATCTGCCATGTCGTAACACCATGCATGTGCTTTGCAGCAACATATTAACTTTCTCTGCAAAACAGGAATATTATTGTGCCTTTCACCAAAAGATGGAATCTCCAGCAGTGTAACTCCCTCAATATTGCATTGGAATATCAGCCTGGATTTCATGCCCATGCTTCTGGGGTGGGATTTTCACCCCATAAACTTCTGACTCTAAAGGTGAGGGTGCTACCAACTGAGCCACGGTTGACATCCATTCTAATATTGCACAGTTTCCAGTCCTTATGACAGTTAGCAAATAAACAGCTGTCATCTGTGGCTGATTTCAAAGGAAATAACAGTTGGTTTTGATGAAAGATCATAAAGCTGAAATATTTAGCTCTCTTTCTCTCTCCACAGATGCTGCCAGGCCTGCTGAGCATTTTTAGAATTTTCTGTTTTTACTTGGTATTTTTAAATGTTGCTCTTTTACCACCTCAACCGATGTAAGCTGCCTTGCTAACAAATCAGCATTCTTTTCTTATGCAGTATAAATTGTTGTTCCCTTTGAAATTTAGCATTCTTGCATCTGTCCCGATGAATGTAGGATGAAAAACTTTGACAACAATGTCTCTTTTCAGCAATACTGACAACAGAGTGACCAGTTTCTGTTATGAATAATAAATGTGAAACTATTACATGTAATTGTATATACATCCAGCAGATGGAGCCAATTGCTAGAGGTAAAACATGCACTCATTTACGAAAATGATTTTCTATTAGCTCTTTCAAGCATTTTTTAAAACAATTATCATCCTGAGTGAAAACAGGATTTTTATAAGTTGTTGTGCTTTAGTGATAACTACCATAGTTTAAAGAAATGGTTGGAAAATCATGTCCAGTACTTTCCTCAGTATCTCATAGGTGCAACCGGACAGGCATGACTGCCTATGCAGAATCAGAAAATGATATGTCCAGATTTTGTAATACAGCGTCATGGAGCCATAGAGATCTACAGCACAGAAAAAGACCCTCGGCCCATCAAGTCTGCACCAGTCAAACAAGTACCTAACCATACTAATCCCATTTTCCGGCACTAGGCCCATAGCCTTGTAAGCCATGGTATTGCAAGTGCACATCCAAATACTTCTTAAATGTTATTAGGGTTTCTGCCTCCACCACCCTTTCAGGCAGTGAGTTCCAGATTCCTACCACCCTCTGGGTGAAAAAATTCTTCTTCACATCCCCTCTAAACCTCCTGCACCTTACCTTAAATCTATGGTCCCTGATTATTGATCCCTCCACCAAGGGGAAAAGTTACTTCCTATCTACCCTATCTATGCCCCTCATAATTTTATACATCTCAATCATGTCCCGCCTCAATTTTCTCTGCTCCGGGGAAAATAATCCCAGTCTATCCAATTTCTTCTCATAACTAAAACTTTCCAGCCCAGGCAACATCTTAGTAAATCTCCTCTGCACTCTCTCTAGTGCAATCACTTCCTTCCTATAATGCGGATTCCAGAACTGCACGCAATACTCTAGCTGTGGCCTAACCAGCATTTTATACAGTTCCTGCATAACCTCCCTGCTCTTATATTCTATGCCTCGGCTAATAAAGGCAAGTATCCCATATGCCTTCTTAACTATCTTATCTACCTGTCTCGCTATCTTAAGGGACCGATGGACATCACACCCTCTGATACTTGGTACTTCCCAGGGTCCTATCATTTATTGTGTATTCCTGTGCCTTGTTTGTCCTGCCCAAGTGCATCACCTCAATTGAAATGAATGAAAAATTCAGAAAGGCAAAGGCTGATCAGGAATAGTGAGCGTGGATTTTTAAAGGACACTTCATGCTCGACTAATTTCTGCACAAGCAGTGTGACAGCAAAGCAAAGAAGGTTCCAGGTTATATTCCTACAACCACCGAGAACAATATGAAGAGCATTACTTTTAAAGCTCTTAATTGTCTGCACTCAAGCATTGTGTCTAGCCTTGTTCTCTGCACAGAGTGAAGGATAAAAGCTCTTAGTTATAAGAATAGGCTTCAAGAATTAGGATTATTTACTTGGGAGAAACAAGGCTTGGATGGGAATATGACTGAGGTTTTTAAAATGATGAAGGGATTAGACTGCCCAGCAGTTCTGACCACTGCATCTTAGGGAGGGAGTGCAGCATAGATTTTCTAGAGTGATACCTGGACTCCATGATGTCGGAGATTACACAAACTAGGATTATATTCCCTGAAATTTAGAAGTTTTAAGGGGTGATTTGATTGGAATCCAGAACCAGAAGGCATAACCTAAAAATTAAAGGCAGATTTTACAGGAGGGAAACTGGGAAACACTCCTACATGAGAAGAATGGTAGGAGTTTGGAATACTCTTCCACCAATGGCAACTGATGCTAGATCAATTGTTAATTTTCAAACAGTGATTGATAGATTTTTGTCAACCAAAGGTATTCAGGGATATGGGGCAAAAATGGACATGAACCATACACCATAAAGAGTACCCTTCTGAAACACGTCCGCACCATAAACTCAATTAAGTGAAAGCGGTTTGGCAACACAATTAATGATGCCACTAAACACATAACAAATCTCTCTGACCATGTACTCTCAGAAAGCGAGGAGTTTGTTCTTGTGCATGGTTTCAATTTTGCTGTGCCTTCATCCCAAACCAAAAAGATTTGCTGAGATCACACTCCTCTACTCCCAACTATCCTGCCACAAACCAGCATCCACTGAAGATGCTGAATCCTTGATAGTGCGTCTAGCTGATCTAGTGCATGCATATTGCGGGATTGCGAATGATCTGTCTGACTTTCACATTCTACGCAAATGTCTCATAGTGTTGCGAGGTCTTAGGGCTACCCGGACATGCACATTAGTAAACCTTGGTGAAGGGACAGGAATAGTCATCCTGAACAAGCGTGACTATACCAACAAAATGCACACCATTCTTAATGACAGGTCCAAATGAACTTATGAACTCACCACTTGCATAGTTGTGTTCAGTTTTAATGACACCAGGTAGGCCCAAATAGATGGTGTTGCTATGGGATACCCTCCAGGCAAACATTTTTGTTGGGTTCCATGAGAAATGTGTTTTGGGCTGCGCTCAAATGGAGCGGTCAAATAAACTCCTCTTCCTTGACTTACTAGTTGAGAAATCTGCCATGGGGTCTACCATGGTCTACCACAAGCCTACCTTCACTTCTCAATATACATATTGGGACTCTTACAGTTCCACATGCTAGAAGATTGGTCTTATCGGCAACGTCGTAAAAAGGGCCTGAGCCATTTGCTCACCATGCAAGCTTGATGCTGAAATAGGGCGCATCAAAGGTATCCTGCAGGATTTGTGCTGTATATCATGCAAACACATGAACGGGCCTAAGGCCATCACATTTGCTCCTGAAAAGCACCCAGTCTACTTCAGATTACCCTGGAAGGGCAAGGTATCTCAAAAGTTTGAGCAACAGGTGAAGCTAGCTGTTTCATGCTGCTACTATGCAGTAGCAACACAAGTAGTATTCGCCACTAACAGGATGTTGCCATCAAGCCTAAAAGATACCCTGCCTATCACACAAATGAGTAACGTGGTACATGAATATCAGTGCCAGTGTGGTGCTAGGTATGTAGACCATATGTCCCAAAGACTGGCGGATCATATCAAACAGCATGTCCCAGCTGCTGTTCACAATGGGCAAGGTACAGACCATCCCCAACCAGCCTGTGCTTGCAAAACTTAAAGCACAGTGTCCAACATTAGATGTGATTCTGCGATTGGACAATATTTGCTAAATAATCCTCAGTGTGCTAAAAATTACGCTGACAACCAATTTAAGATTGTCAGTCGGGCTCACGATGTGGTGCATTTGCATGTATTGGAAGCTACATATATTAATACACAGGATCCTGTTCTTTGCAGACAGAAAGAACATGTACACACATTGTGCCTGTTTTAGCTAAACAAAACAAGTGACAGCCGTTCACTGACTCAGATTGCCTTGACCGATCAGGGTCAAGCTGCCTGGTTTAAATTTCAAACAATGCTTGGCAGTTAACTGTCAGTCACCATCACTGGTGCATTCTCCATGGCCTCTACCAATCAGAATCCACTTGCCAACCAATTAGTAACCTCTTCACATACAGTATAAATTGTTGTTTTCCCTTATATTGATATTCTTCTGCAGTGTCCTGATGAATGCAAGATGGAAAGCTTTGACATGTCACTTTTTTCAGCAATACTCATGTTCTGTACTACCCAACAGCTAGTGATTAATATGCTGTTATCCTTTAAAAGAAAACTTAAGATCTTGAGAGGAGTGAACAATTCTAGTTATACAGGATAAGTAGCTGCTGATTTGTGATTATGGGTACCAAGATCCCTTGAAGTTTGCCTGATTGGCTCAAGGAGTTGGGGTTGAATTTTCATCCTTGAGGTGGATAGCGGGTATCAGGAAAATTCCAGGTTTTGAGTACATGGCTCAGAAAAAAATGGCTCTGGAAGCACGACCTTCTTTGCCAGGAGGGGGTGCAGGCTGAAATTGGGTCAGCCAAGCCCAGAAACACTTCAGAGGCAGAGGCAGGCCCGATTTACGAGACAGGCTTTTCACAACTCAGACCCTATATAAAGTGCCACCCTGGAAGTCATTCACTGTGACAGGAGGGAAGTTGTCAAGGGGTCGCAAGGCAGTGTGGGAGGAGACTTCATTACATTGTCATAAGTTTTCAATGTTGGCCAACATGTACACACATTGTGCCTGTTTTAGCTAAACAAAACAAGTGACAGCCGTTCACTGACTCAGATTGCCTTGACCGATCAGGGTCAAGCTGCCTGGTTTAAATTTCAAACAATGCTTGGCAGTTAACTATCAGTCACCATCACTGGTGCATTCTCCATGGCCTCTACCAATCAGAATCCACTTGCCAACCAATTAGTAACCTCTTCACATACAGTATAAATTGTTGTTTTCCCTTATATTGATATTCTTCTGCAGTGTCCTGATGAATGCAAGATGGAAAGCTTTGACATGTCACTTTTTTTTGATGTAAGAGATGATCCATCAAAAGCCTTCAACAGGAAACTTTAGATGCTGAAGTGTGCCTCTTGCAAATCTTGCAGCTGACATTTACTGTTTGCAAAGATCCACCACACCCAGCCATGTAGATATCAGCATCTTTGCAGCTGGAGCAGGTCAGGACACAGCACAGCAAGTGGACACAGTACAGCAAGTGGACACAGTACAGCATGGCACCTCAGGGGCTGGTATCAGAACCCTGCATGCAGATCCTTGATATCCAGCCATATGCCATTTCAAAAGTGCCTCACCCAAAACTGTGACATCAGCACACTGTCCTTGCATGCATGTGTGATTCCAAGGAAGTATTCCAGCAGGGTCCTATAAGCTCCAGTCTACACCATGACATTCTGGGGTGCTTGCACACAAGCAGAATTATACCCTCCCCCAACATGAGTCTGTGCACTACTCAAGAAGAAGGTCCCAGCAGGTGGTTTCACATGGGTATTGAGTAGCGCAGCATAAAGAGAGAATCATTATTCATCCATGTGTTTTATTCATTCATTCATTATCATGACAGAATGCCCCAGAGGAGCAGCATGTCTGAGTTTCATGGATAAAAGCGCTGAGGTTCTGCAACCAGGAGCTGGAGATCCTGGTGCAGGAGATTGAAGGCTGGAAGGGTACCCTGTAACCAATAGGGAGAAGGAACCCTCCTGCCATCATGAAGAGAGTGTGACAGGTGATTACTGCTGTGGAGAACACATCAGACAAACATATCCAAACATGGATTCAGTGCTGCGGGTGGTTCCACGACCTGCTGCTCTCAGGCAAGGTCAGCTATTTGACTGAAGCATACATTTTCCTCTAGTTTGGGTCCAGGTGACTGAGGCGTCGGAAGTGGCACAATTGCTGCGCATGTCACCATCAACGAGGATGATCAAATGGGCATGGCATTCTTGTATGTCCAAGCATAAATGGGGGGCATCTAAATGCTCACTTTGACACCTGGCCACGTTCGTTCATGGATGCAGGACTCAATATTTCTGAATTTGTCTTTATTGCCCACTTGCAGGAGAGGAGATCCCAAATGCTAAGGTGATGCCCAGTCAGGCGATGGGCATGCTAACCTCAGGGTGATTAGTCCAATGGCAGAGAGGGCCATGCAGCTAGTGTGTGTGTCATCCCAGGTCAGTGTAGGAGATGGCACATCGCACACAGCAGGTGTCAAAGGCAGTGTTAAAGGCACCTTCGATCATTGTTTCATTGGTGGTGGAGATGATGGTTCAGCAAAGGGGAGGTGAATCCAGCATAATGGGCATTCGGCACATGATAGAGATGAAGGAAGGGTTCCAAGCCAAGGGTTTTGCTCAGATGGTTGTTGATAATGATATGTAACCACACATGTGCTCGCACCAATCATTTTATGTTGTGTCGCACACCGATCCCATCATCGCAAGCCCATGCACCCAGAGCTGGATCATCCCTTGGACACCAGGAAGAGGAGGATGAAGAGATGTCCGAGAAAGCACCATCCCATCTGACCAGCCCACGCTCCACCAACACAGAGACTAGTGCTGCAGAGGGATGTAGAACGTGTTTTGAGTCAGTGGCATAGGGTGAAGGGCACAGCACCCGAGTGCTGGAGGAGGTGTCAGAGTCAGAGACATCTACACACAGATCCCCTGGAGGGAGGGAGGGCAGTGACGATAATGCTCCAATTGGCAAGGCCTCAGGAGTCACCTTATGGGACACAGTACTTGGACTAGTAGCAGCAGATGTGTGGGCATCTGGCAGAGTTCCCCGAGGCAATGTGAGCTCACTTGCGAGTGGAGGAGCCTATCGCAGTGATGAGCCCAACTTGTCTTGGGGTCTCGACCGCATGAGATCCAACCATGAGAGAATGGCCAATCTCATGGAGATACACATGCAGCATCACTCAGAGTGGATGCAAGAGCAGCATGAATTCCTGCAAAGGGGACAAGGCTCACTCAGTATCCTGGAGCAGTCCATTCAGAGTATGAGCACTCTTCTCCATAGAATACATGAAGAGCTGTGTACACTGAACAGGGCATCCTCACAAGTGGCACAATGGTTACTGGAAATGATGACTGCTGCTCCCTAGCAGCTCTCCTGGGCTGAGAAGGTTGTAGAGGAGGATGAGGGTGCTGAGGGCATTTCTGCACTCTCATCTTTCACCCTGCCCTGAACCCCCACCAGAGGCCTTACCTGTGGTACGTGTTCCAGTGACTACAGCTACCCTTGCAGAAATCCAAGAGCTGCAGTCTCAGATAGGCCCTCAATGGGTTCCTGCATGAAGAGGCCAGCCATGATGCTCATCAATGCCTTACAGACAGAGAGGTGAGCAGACTGTCTCCACCTCCTCCAGGCAACACGAGGGGGCACCATGGAGAAGCATTCAAGCTCAAAAGGTGCCATGTCATTTTGATTACTGATGGATTCACATGTGGTCTTATATTTCACATTGTATAGCATTTCCATTTTCCATAAATACAGCATATAAATCAAGTGATGGATGCGTTAGTCTATACTTGCTAAGTTGTGCATACAATAACTGAGTAAACACACAACTGCATGATCTTACCAGTGTCACTGAAGATTGCAGCCAGAAGTCCATCGCTCAGTCTCGTGACAGTTGTGAAGGGTGAAGCCATGAATGTTCTTCATAGTCAAGTTGGGTGCTCAGTGAAACAATGGGATGTGGACATCCATGGCTAGGCCAACATTTATTGCCCTCCCTAACTGCCTTTAAGAAGGTGGTGGTGAGACGCCTTCTTGAACCGCTGCAGTCCATGTGGTGTAGGTACACCCACAGTGCTGTTAGGGAGGGAGTTCCAGGATTTTGACCCAGCGACAGTGTAGGAACGGTGATAT
This sequence comes from Carcharodon carcharias, assembly GCF_017639515.1. Taxonomy (NCBI): domain Eukaryota; kingdom Metazoa; phylum Chordata; class Chondrichthyes; order Lamniformes; family Lamnidae; genus Carcharodon; species Carcharodon carcharias. Next base: position 41,066,510 of record NC_054470.1, read on the forward strand.
TGGCCATTTGTTGTCCAATAGTCAGACACGGACCTGGGGTATAGGCTCAAAAAGGTGAAGCAGGTTTGACTCCCTCAGAATGGAAGAATCATAGCAGCTTCCAGGGAATTGTATGCATACATGGAGGAAAGCCTTATTGTGGTCACACACAAGCTGCACATTGATGGAATTAAAAGATTTTCTATTCATATATCTGTGTGAATCCTGTGTTGGTGCTTTGATGGCAACCTGTGTAAAATATATTACACCTTGCACTTGTGGAAAGCCAGCTATTGACATGAACCCCATTGACCTTTGACTTTGAGATGCCACATCTGTTGGAAAATTAATGTGCTTTCCGACCCCTAGCAAAGAAGATATCGGTCAGTGATGTTATGTGACTGATGTTCTGCACCTGTAGGTAACTGATGGCGAGATGCCGCAGATGTCTTTAGCAGAGCCCTGGAAGGATCCAGCAGCATAAAAGTTGAGGGCCACAGTAACTTTCACTGCAATTGGCAGGGATTGTGCACCTGTTGTTTGAGGCATGAAGCCTGCCTCCAACTTAGCACAGATTTCTCTGACCATTTCCTGAGACAGTCCAAGCCTTCACCTACACTGCTTTTTGGTCATTTCAAGGAAGAGACAGCTGTTCCAGTAGACCCTTCGCTCAGGGTAACAACTCACCCTCCTCTTACTTGCTGTTCTGACTCGAGGCCCTGCCACCTCATGCCTGGGCATGATGTGTGAGGGTCCAGCGACCATTTCTTCAACCTCCTTCCTTCGTGGACAACACTCAGCACATCCAGCGAGACAGATGATCTGAAATGTCACCTTCTTGGTTTGTAAGGCAAGGAATGATGAAGAGGAGCTCACGGAAATGTGTCCTTGCCCTTTTCTAGCCACCCACCACTCCCACCATTCCCTGAGGTCATACAGTGGACCCTGTCTTGGGGATAAATTCAGCTTTAAATCTGATACCTCACACAGCTCGATATTAGGCTTAGAATTCTTAACCTCAGGCCTTCAGAGCTGTTCATGTCTCCAGCACCAAGACAGTGGAAATCAAGACTTCCTGTTCCCTCCTATCTCTTCAAATGGTCCAGCTGATTCGTAAATACTGCATATGCGTGTTATGCCCTGCCCCCTTTCAGACAGCTGTCAGTATCATAAATACTGAGAATGAGCATGGGATTTCTGGATTCAGGACCTACCCGCCATTTTGAACCCTCCATGGAGTCTCCCAGACTCCATGAAAATCCAGCCGTTGGAGAGAAGCTTGTTAGAGTTTTTCATGAATTAGTGATCGACTTTTATCTCTGATCTATTTTTTCCTCTCCCAGGGGTTGGTGAATGGTTTATGACATTGCACCATTATTTGAATGGGAGCTGCTTCAAGAGCTTAAAGGGCTTTCCATTTTAACTGGACTTTTTGTGGAAGTGCCTGGAAACAGAGAATGTAGAAAAGATTAGAAATATGAATTTTCGGAAGGCATGCGATGAGGTGCCACATAAGGAGCATGAAAATTGGGGTTGGATTCTGCTCTGAATTCCAGCTGTTTTGGATTGCAAAGCTGAGTAAAAATGGGCTCTATTAGCCTAATTCCTTTGTACCACAATAATCCACCCAATAAAAATGAAAGGAAAAGATTTACAGGTAAGGCTCAGGGTATCCCAAAGCACTTTACAAGGCCTACTTTTTAAAGTGTAGCCACTGATTTAATGTAGGAAACAAAACAGCCAACTGTGCCTAGCAACAAGAAGGTCATTTGATTGAGCTTGGTATTATTTATCTACCAATCATCCATTCAGTGCTTTGGAGGTTCAGTTAGATCCTTTGCTGTTAGTGTTAAACAACTCCATTCAAAGTGTACTTGAGGACATCTCCATCCCCCATGGCGAGTTTGGTGGTAGGGGGCATTTAAGAGGGCTGGAGGGTGGCAGGTGGGGACCCTGGCCCCTTCCTGCCTCCACCCCAATTGAGTCCATGGCAAGAAGGACCATGCGTGACCTTCCTGCCCTGACCCCACCCCGTCACCTCTGGTATTAACCCTGGCATGTTTGCTTGTGGGCTCCTGGGGTGGGGTGGGAGGGAGCTCTCATTCCAAAGGCACTCAGTGCCTGATCAAGGGTCCTGATATTGGGAAGGGGGTGGAGGCCACCGCGAGCCGCCCTACAGCCCTTGCTGCCAAGCCCCCTTACCCATCTTTCCCTTGCAACCCCCACCCTGTGACTCCCGTCCTGCCATCGCTCACCTGTCCCTGGGACCCTCTCCGATCCGAGGCCTCAGGTGGGTGTCATACTGGCAGCTGTAGTGCTGCTGAGGATGAGGCCGGCAGCACTTGGTGGGCAGGTCTTCCTCACCCAGGGGCCTTGATCCTGGGGGAAGACCTGCCACTAGTCAAGTGCCTGAATAGCACGAGATGTGTTGGGCCTTCTTGAAAGGAGGTGCACGGGGATCCCACCAGCTCTCCAGCCAGTGGCCGAGACACCCATTGCTTCCACAAGATTCCGCCCATGGACTTGCCAATGTGAATCATTCTTGAAGAATGAGGATATGGAAGAGGATGAGGATCTTTGAGTGAGACACCTTTACACAGGGAGGCGTTTTGAACTCCTAAGGCATGTTTAAATAACTGAGGTTATGGGAGTAAGGCAGATGGAAATGAAAACAGATAAATTTGACATAATGGAACTGACTCCAGTGGCCAGGAATCTTGGACAATGTTGAACTCCTAAATGTTGACCTATCTTTTTTTGTCCAAGATTCCTGGCCACTGGAGTCAGTTTCATTTTGCCAAATTTATCTGCTTTCATTTCCATCTGCCTTACTCCCATAACCTCAGCTATTCAAACATGCATTAAAGGGATTGTATTTCTCTCATTATGCTTCTTAGTGTCTAATGTTAATTTCACTCCAAGTATTTAACCAACTCCTTTGTCCATTTAAGCACTTCAAAAACTATTGCACTTCCTTTTAGTATGTGTTGTTTTCTTCTTCCCATTGTTTTACTCTTTTTAAATGGAATCTGGAATTATTTCTAGCTCTGATGAAGAGTCTACACCTGGAATGTGGAGAGGGAGGGGTCATTGATGGGGAGAGGGAGGGGTCATTGATGGGGCGAGGGAGGGGCAGTGATGGGGAGAGGGAGGGGTCATTGATAGGGAGAGGGAGGGGGCAGTGATGGGGAGAGGGAGGGATCAGTGATGGGGAGAGGGAGGGGTCATTGATGGGGAAAGGGAGGGGCAGTGATGGGGAGAGGGAGAGGGAGGGGTCATTGATGGGGAGAGGGAGGGGGCAGTGATGGGGAGAGGGAGGGATCAGTGATGGGGAGAGGGAGGGGTCATTGATGGGGAAAGGGAGGGGCAGTGATGGGGAGAGGTAGGGGTCATTGATGGGGAGAGGGAGGGGCAGTGATGGGGAGAGGGAGGGATCAGTGATGGGGAGAGGGAGGGGCAGTGATGGGGAGAGGGAGGGGCAGTGATGGGGAGAGGGAGGGGTCATTGATGGGGAGAGGGAGGGATCAGTGATGGGGAGAGGGAGGGGCAGTGATGGGGAGAGGGAGGGGCAGTGATGGGGAGAGGGAGGGGCAGTGATGGGGAGAGGGAGGGGTCATTGATGGGGAGAGGTAGGGGTCATTGATGGGGAGAGGGAGGGATCAGTGATGGGGAGAGGGAGGGGCAGTGATGGGGAGAGGGAGGGGCAGTGATGGGGAGAGGGAGGGGCAGTGATGGGGAGAGGGAGGGATCATTGATGGGGAGAGGGAGGGGCAGTGATGGGGAGAGGGAGGGGCAGTGATGGGGAGAGGGAGGGGTCATTGATGGGGAGAGGGAGGGGCAGTGATGGGGAGAGGGAGGGGCAGTGATGGGGAGAGGGAGGGATCAGTGATGGGGAGAGGGAAGGGCCATTGAGTCTCTTGGCCTCTCTGCTTCTATTTCTCTCTCTCTCGGCCTCACTCTCCACAAAAGCTGCCTAACCGATTTAGTGTTTTCAGCAATTTCTGCTTCCATTTCAAATTTATAGCATGGGCAGAATATTACACTTTCCCGCCAGCAGGTTTGCAGGTGGAGGGGCTCGTAAAATTCCTTTGGTGGCCTACCAGCCACCATCCCCAACCTATCTGCAATTTTGCAGGGGGTGGGAGAGACCTAAGGTGACCTGCCTACCCTTGCCCCAATTGAGGTCTGTAAGTGGTCTCCTGAGTGACAGGAGGAAGTCCCTTCTCCAGCCAATTAGTGCTGCTTGGAACGTTAAATGATTGCAGATTAGCAGTCATTGGCGAGGATGCGTTACCTGCTGAATCTTCAGGAGCCAGGACAGGAAACCCCGCCAGCTGAAAAATCGTGCCTCATTTTCCTTTTTGCTTTTTGATTATGTACAGCCCCTACTTACAGAATTCCATCTCATTCTCCTGCTGAGGAAGTCTGCCTCAAACAGATTGCCTCCTTTTCAAATTTTCAGATAATAATTGTTCAGAAACTACCTCTAAATTGCATACTCCGACTGATACAAATACCGAATTGAAGGAACACATAAATATTCTTACTACATTATTATGACCACACTACCAAATTGGCATTACAAACTGAAAACGATTATCCTGGATGAGCATGTGTCCCTCATTTCCTATCCATATACCTTTTATCAGCTAACTAGTGGGACAGGTCACAAGCTGATGGCTATCATTAAAAGTAGGCCCTTCTGACGTTTGATAGCTTTATTTTAAATCCCAGTGGTGAGATGGTTGCTGTAATATTTTTTATTTCTGGAGCAGACGTTTTGATCTCTGCAAAATATAATGAATAGCCATTAGTCAGCTAATTCATCCACACGTAACACTTTGTGTGTAGGTAGTTCTGTTGCACATAAACCTGCCAGTGTGTTGTTTTGATGGGTGATTAATTTTGATGTCTGTGCTCATTTATTTTGGGGAATTATATTTAAACTGGAAAAATCAATATGGCTAATAAATACTGTAACTGGCTAATACTGATGAAAGAAATTAGAAAATGGTTTATAAGAAAGCACAGACTATGAATGTCTGTGAAAGCTTTTCCCAGGATTAAAGCTCAAGACCCGGTTGTTATTATTCCTTATAATTAAGTAGTCCCATCCACTTAGTAACTTTAAAAAAAACTTTCTGTTCCTTCTTAAGTATACTTGCTTGGTGGCAGGAACATTAATATAGGGCAGAGGTTTCATACAAATAAACAAGATAAGTATCACAGGAGTTGAGGTTATATAAGGTATCATGTGACTGGCAGTAGTACTAATTCCTTCTGACCTAGCAAAACAGAACAAAATATGCTTTGCCACGCATATTATTGACTAAGAAATCATTTTAATTTGTCTTCAGTCTGTTTCTAGTTCTACACTACACCAGAAGTTTTGTAAAGGAAGTTTTTAAGTCATTGCAAGGGTGTCCACAGGTAGTCTAATGTGCTTCGTATATAAAGAACCTTTTTGTGTCAGCAGAGGAGATAACTTGAGAATGATAATATCAGCCCTCATGAGCTTTGATTTAGTCCATTTAATCTATGTTCCTGTTTTTATTCTGTAGGGCATTTGTGTTTGTATCTGCAACAAGTTCTACAGCTTAATTGTGAGGTAGGTTATCATGATTTCTATAAATTATTATGAACAGTCGGGCTGATTGATTCATGTATAATACCTTGACTGTTGATGGTTTTTCCATTGGGCACTCCTTACAATATTTCAGGATCATGTGATTTCTACACGAAATCTGTTCAAAAAGATAACATTGTAAAAAAGGATGTGCTTATCTCATTCTGTTCAACTGAGAGAAAACACACAGTATTCAAGGGTAGTAAATGCTACATTATTAACGATGCATGCCAATGCACATTCAAAACAATTCAAATGTATATAAACATTTCCAGGTTTCAAAAACAGTACAGCAATGTTGGGATGTTTTAGACATGTATCCCTGCTTATCTATGATAAAGTAGTTACCAAAATAAAGTATTACATTGTGCTTTCAGTCTAACACTAGAATGTTAACCTCCCACTCAGAGGCTCAAGGCTGATTCTAGTCTCAACTCACATTCCGTCTCAGCTACCTTCTAACAGTTCTTATCCAGGCTATTATAGAAGGGTGGCTTACTTTGGTGATGTATTTTGTATTTAGAAATAAAAATCACCCTGTCACAACAATCATGCTCCCTGTTGGACCAAACGTGTGCATGTTATACTGATTGCTGGAGTTATGAACCAAGAACTGTTTTAGTTCTAGCCATGCTTCACCAAAATTTAAAATTGAAAAAGTTTTTTTTGATTTCCCTAAAATGTTTTGTATCAATGTGATGGATTCATATGCATCATTGCAGTGATATATTCTGGAGTGTGGAATCCAGTAACTGGCTTGCAGTTAGGTGACATTAAAGCTAGTATCAAAGCAGTTTGTTCTTGCTCCAAAATAGCATTAAAACCAGGGCAGCAACAACATCAACAACAAATTAAATTAAAGACAAAGATGTAGTTTTAAGCAGTGTCTCAAAGAAGGGAAGTGAGGTAGAGAGGCAGAGAGGTGCAGGGAGGCTATTCCAGAGCTCAGGGCCCAGGCAACTGAAGGTGCAACCATCAATGGTGGACCGATTAAAATCAAAGATTCTCAAGAGGCCAGAATTAGAGAACCGCAGATATCTCAAAAGGTTGTGGAGCTGGAGGATGTTATCGAGGTAAGGAGGGCCAAGGCCATAGACAGACTTGAGACAAGGATGAGATCTTTAAAATCAAAATGTTGCTTGATGGGTATGTAAGTCAGTGAACATGGAGGCGATAGGTGAATGGTGCTTAATCCATGTTAGGACATAGGCTCAAGTTTACAGAGGGTAAAATATGGGAGACCAGCCACAAATGTGTTGGTATAGCCATGTCTGGAGGTTATGAAGGCAGGAATGAGGGTTTCAGCAGTAGATGAACTGAGATGGGGACAAAGTTGGGCAATGCAGCGCAGCTGGAAATAGGTGGTCTTAATGGTGGTAGGATGCTCATCTTGGGATCAAATGTGACACCATGGTTGTGAACAGACTGGATAATCTCAGAATGTTGCCAGGAAGAGGGGTGGAGTCAGTAGCTCATGAGCGGAGTTTGGAATGGAGACCAAAAACAATAGGCTGAATTCTCCATTCTGGTGGCAGGCGGGAAAGTCAGCGTGATTCCCGTTGGATTGCAAGGTGAGTGAACGCATGTGATCTTCTGCTTTTCAGCTCATTAATTATGCATCAGCGAGGAGCTCAGCAAATCTCTTTGTGGGGCAGGCAGGAAGTTGCCCGGCCCACTGTTACCTCATAGCTTTGATGGTCCTGGTGCCATATTTAAACAGCGCCCAGATACACAATCACTCATTGCAGGCCAGGAGCTCTGCATTACTCCTCCAGAGTCCTTGTTGCTGCAGTTTGTATTTGAGAAGCTGGGTGATGTAAGCAACCACATCCCAGGACATACAATGGTGGCTCCGACATTGCCTTTCCTTCATCTTTAGATAAAAACATGGCCTGAGATACACCTATGGTTAGGCCAATGCTCACCTTTGTAGTGGTCCGTGTTGACCTTATAGAGGCCCCACTGCCTTTTGGTCCACAGCCCTTTGCTCCTCCTGTCCCTGTGCCAACCAGCAGTGGGTCCTCCTCCTCATAAGGACGAGTGCCATTACCAAGGCAGGGTTGCCTGCAGCCTGCATCATCAAGGTCTCAGTGGATGTGTGAATGAATTGAAGTCATACATTTAGGGAACATGTCCTTAACAGGTTTCCCTCCATCTCAAAGTCAGCAGGCCAGTGCTGACCCTTCAACAGGCCCCTGTCTGGACATGGCATCCCCACCCCTTCCAGGTAAAGAACATTCTGGAAGACAGAGATGGCTGTGCCATGAAAGTGTATGGAGACATTGCTGTCATCACCCTGGTCAAAAAGCAATGTACAAGAAGTCTCATGTGGACACTATCCAGCTTGTCTCCATTATCCTCGAGACTCTATAGAGAAACCATTGACTTGGCAGCATAGGAAGACCAACCGCATGATCCCCTGTGCATCATGACCATTCACCCGGGAAGATGGAGATTTGGAGTCGTGAGTTGTCTGCCCTGCACTAGCCATGCCCCTTGGAGGCATTCCACCTCCCTCCCTTCATCCCTGCCTCTGACTGCAGCCAATGGCAAATGACACATAATGAATGGCAGCTCCACACCTTGCTGGTATCTTAATATTGTAAGATCCATGAGTTGGGAACAATCTTCTGCAATGTGGACTTCACCATAGAGTGGAGAATACAAGTGAATGTCTTTGACATCCAGATTCCTCATTCTTATTAAGTTATCCTGTTAGTTGGCCACTTGTGCTGACCTGAAACACCACCCACCTGAAAAGATCCTCCTCCCACCTTGAGGAATCTCACTGACTGACTAACTGTGTAGTCAAGATCAGTTTGGAAAAATTGTGCGCATCATTTTTCAAACTCACTCCACTGCCTTCTACCTTCCCCCTGTCACCCACCAACTTCCCCCATCATCATAAACCCACCCAAAATCACCATTCCTCTCCCCTCTGTCACCCTTGAACCTCCTCCCTGTTACCCTGGACCCTATCACGATTCACCTCCACATGCCTTTCCTCCCCTCAGAGCCGACACCCATCACCGTCCCCATGCCCACACTTTCCCTGCCCCTCCATTGTCCGAACCACCTGTCTCATCTCCCTCCCTGACCCACCTGATGAGACCTTTGCCTACCAGACCCTTACCCTGCACCTGCCACCCTACCACATTCCACTCTCCACTCTGACTGTTTTTGTCTCCTCCTATCACCAGTATCCTGAGTTCTCCCCCCAGGATCCCACCATTGACACCACCGACCTCGCCCTCTAAGAGACTTCCCCAATGCCCTGCCCATTCCCTGGACATTCCCCCCCCCACCCGCTTCTCCGAACACTTCTTCCTCCCCACTTCCCTGGGCACTATTCCCACCCTTCCCCTATAACCCTGCCTCCCCTGCCCAGTCTCTACTCTACCCTTCCACCCTACCCTGCTTTCCAGGCTTCACCTGCCTCCCTTGTCCAGCCTTGGTGCAGTGTTTGCTGATGGCACTCATTGTGAGTGAAGTTATGTGAGGTCCCCAAGAAGGGGAAAGCAACACCTACGGACCTCAAAGTCATGGAAGAGGTGAAGCTTATAAGGTGCATGCTCCTTACATACAGTTGTAAAACTGAGCATTCTAAATTCTCGCTGGTGGAAGCTTAATTGGGTGGAGTAACATGATTCCAATGAGTTGGCCTTTTGATGAGCATTCATGACATGCTAATGCATAATGGGGTTGGGAAGCTTGACCCACCTTTAAACTGCCTTGAAAGTTGGGAGGACATAACTCCAACAGTTTATCCCACAACAGGAAACAGATTTTTGCCTCCCACCAAATTAAGTGCCCTCACCTGCCATAATTCCCACTGCTGGTAGGAGCGGAAAATTCCGCACAATGGTTTCAGCCTTCCCAATATTTAACTGAAGGGAATTTCCGCTAATCTGGTCTAGATGTCAGATAACCAGTCTCTTAATTTAGCAACAGTGGAGGACTCAAGAGAAGTGTTGGAGAGGTGGAGCTGGATGTCGTCAGTGGACATATGAAAACTAACACTGTGACTTCGGATGATGTCACCAAGGAGAAGCATGTAAATGAGAGGGAGCAAGGATAGGCCCTTGGGGGACACCAGAGGTAACAATAAGAGAGCAAGAAAAGAATGCAAGTGATACTCTTGATATAATTAGATAAGAATGGAACTAGGTGAGAGCAATTCCACTCCGCTGGACGACAGTGGACATGCATTGGAGGAGGATGCAAACATGTAAAAGGCTGCAGACAAGTCGAGAAGAATGAGGAGGGATAGTTTACCTTTGTCACAACTACATAAGATGTAATTTGTGGCTGGTAAGACTTGTTCTAGTACTGTAGCAGGGTGTAAACCTGATTGGAGGGATTCAAATATGGAATAGAATACCAGTTACTGATGGGTTGTTCATTCCTGATAGTTATACTTCAATGTTGATGATTCCATGGAATTTTCAATTGAATGGAATAATACATTGAGATGTAGGCCAGTAAAGTTTTGGGATTGGTTTTTGGCCTGTGCTGACTTAGTGGATCTCAGCTGCTAATTTGTCTTAAGTCCTCTTGGAGAAAAATTTCAAGGTAAGTATCAAAAGACAGATTTTCCCAAGCTATTTTGGTCTCTGTTGGAAATAGCTTCACAATACTGAAATTTTGAAATGAGGTTGGGGAGGGGGCAGGAAGCAGTACAGCATCTCTATGGGATAGATGTTGAATATGTTAATGTTTATACATTAATGATGTGAGGATAAAGTTTCCTCTGTGTTCTAAGAAACTGTTGCACAAATTGAAAAAGTACACAAAGACAAGATTACTGTAAAGACGTGGCACAGGATGTGAAAGAAAGCCATGGGGCAGAATTTTAACTGCTGGGGAGTGGGTTTGGATACGGGCAGTGGGAGGGGTCAAGGGAGTTAAAGATCCAAAAAGTGGCGTCAGGATGGGAACCAGACATAATCCTGCCAACTTCCGGGTTTAACCCGAATAGATTGCAGACAACCAGAGAACTCCAGTGCAGCTATTGGGAAAATCTTTAAATGTTTAAAGAGGCTACTAACTTCGGGTTTAGCCCTGCATTTTAGCTTGAACAGTTACTGCCCTTCAGTGAAACTGACAGGATGAGAAACCTTCAAACAATGAAAGTGAACAGCTGGAGTCATGTCTAATTGAGAGGCTGTTGCTCGAAGCACTTCTTCTGAGAATGTTCTCTCACTGCTTTACAGATGATCTCCAACTCTTGGAAGTTAGTTCACCTGTCTTGGACTTCATTCACCTTGATCTGCACTTCCTGCTGTCAGTTTTTACTGGGGCACTGCAGCAGCTTATTCAACTCTACTTTGTACCTCTGATGAGGCACATGACAAGCAACACCAGAAATAACAACTGCACCAGGAGCAACAGGAGCAATACCAGTAGCAGACCAGCTGCCTTCTCCTCAGCCACATGTTGCCCCAGACGACAGAAGGGGTGACATAGGCTCCAGGTCTAAGGATGCGACAACCCCCGACACAGGATCTACAGTCCGAAGATTCAGCTCTGAACACATGCGAGCACCAATGCCTCAGGAGGCTCAGGCTTTCACAGCAGGTTGTGTTGACATCTTTTGGAACAAGACTTCTTTCCCAGTGGACCAATCAGAAACTTCACTGGTGTCCTAGGTCTGGGCCTTATCCATTTCTCTGTGATTTTGTCTATCATAATCCTTTCATCCTTACAATATATTATTGTAGAATAGATAAACCAGGTCTACAAAATGTGGATTAGAAATACTTTGGCCTTTGTCCCACACCTTTAGATCAGGGGTGGGAACCTTTGGGTCCAAGGGTCACACCTGGGTGTAGAAATAGTATGGCAAGTCATAATGACTTAAAAGTCAAACAACTGATGTTCAAACAGGGACAACACAATTTTGTTTTAAAATCAAGACTGTTAAAATAGCAGTGTTGAACAATGCACTGAGTTGTTGCCTATTAATTTTATTGCTATACTGCAACTATATTGCTTCTGTTAGAATACAAATTTTATTATATCTAAAACTTTTCAGTATATGGCACTACCCAGAAGGTTGGTAGGTTTCTTGTTTATTGATGAATTCTTTGCATTAAATCTGTAGTTAGCTTTGTTGAATCATCTGCACTTGTCCATTTGACGATGGCAAAAGCCAAAATTTATTGTTAATTCCTTAGAAAAAATCAAGAGCTGTGTTGTGTCCTTGAAGTCAGTGCTGTCATCAAGAGCAAATGAAAACAATATGCTTTCTTGTTCAACTGAAAAGTCAAGCCTTCATCAATCATTTCGACATGGCGAGTAATAGTTCTTCATGACAAACTAAGGTTCTCAAATAATATTGTTTGGTTTTCAAGGCACAACATGACAGCAACATTGACCATGCATTCTTTCAAAAACTCCCCTTCAGTAAAAGGCTTACTTTGTTTTAAATGCCTGAACATAACTTGCCATTGCAGTGGCTTCTTGATCTCTCAGCTTTTCTTGCCTTTTCCTCAGTTGTTGGGTGCTGAGAAACTCATGGCAGAAACTCATGACCCTGAGTAGACATCATCCTTGAATCCAGGGACAGCCAATGACTGAGAAATATTTGTTACTGACTGCTGTACCCTTGCTGCGTACCAGAAGACGTTGTTCTAATCACTTCCTCGGGTGTTGCTTCAAAATCTCACACTTAATCTGATGAAGAATCATGTGGACTCGAAACGTTAACTGTATTCCTCTCTGCAGATGCTGTCAGACCTGTTGAGATTTTCCAGCTACTTTTGTTTTTGTTTCACACTTAATCTGCTGTCCAGTGACCAGTAACCTTCACAGCAGGCTTAAGCATGAAGGAATGGTCCATTAAAGCGTTTTATTAGTATTGAAGCATTGTTTTATGTACGTATGTTTAATTCGCAGGAAGGAAAGTGAGAAAATTGGAGAGAAAAACTTAAATTAACTGAGGGAAATATGGCCTGTAGTGTTGTATCATGCAGCCACTAGATGGACCATTGACACAAAATTACGCTCGCGACTGCGAATGAAGATGGTTTAGTAAATTTTATTCAATAAAGACTGAACTCTGCTCTCAATGCAGAATTATCAAAAAGTCTATTGCAAATATTTTCTAAAGCGATTTCACATAAAAAGTTAATGCACATTCATAAAGGACATGATTTTCAGTAGTGCTTTTGATGGTTCAACATTAAACACAGCAACAATATCAACAATGCATTGTTTTAATTTTATTCAATAAAGTTTTAAGCAGAAAATATAGATAATAGCTGACAGAAGTTATTATTGTGTTTGTAAATGGCACATTTGTCAAGCATAGAAGATGCAGTGTCGTTTGATAAACGGGTTCACCACTTCCAATCAAACAAAAGCGCAACACTACAGAATTTTAAAGCTGCTACTAAGTTTTTTTTGTACAGGTCGGAATAACTTGCAGTTAGTTTGCGTTCGATATTAGTGAGCTAAATAAAAATGTGCTATAACTCCTCAATTACATTATCATCTCACTATCTCCATTCAACCTCCAACACATACAAATATACACTCAAACACGTACAACTCCCACTAAAGTGGCAGCTGGAGCAATGTTTCAAAGAAGAAAGGGTTCATCTGACCGAGTTCTTAATATTGCCACACGCCAGAAACTCCTCAAACTCCCATTGTGTTCCCCATAGATATGGTAATGAGCAGCGTGTGCCGTGAATGTCTGCCTGGAACAAAAGAAAGTTTATTCTTAAATAGCAACTTTTGTTTGCTATCTGCTGCAATAAGGACAAATAATATTGCAATGTCAATGAAGATCCGGATGGTGAATTAAGTGAAATAATGACCTGCCAGTTATATATTCATTCAAATTTAAAAAGAATAAACTTTTTAAACCAATATACGACCAATATGTGCAATGGCACATTAAAAGTTGCCGTAACGCAATCTTTTACCCTATTTCTGCTCGCTTTCTTGCAGACCTGCTCAGCTTAATTACTTTTTAAAAAAATCAACTGCCTTTACAAAGCACTTTCCTGCTTGCTAACAATAACAAGAGTTCAGGCTCTTGTGCCTGGAGCCCCGCCCCACGTGGGGAACCGGCCCTGCATAATTAAATAAGGCACTTCCCTCTCCACCAATCGGAGGGGACGGAACCCAGCTGCCGCCTGGCGCACTATAAAAGGGGCGGGCAGCGAGCGGGCCAGTCAGAGAGAGTGGTGGCAGCAGCTGAGAGGAGCTGGAAGTGTGATTGCAGCTACAGACTAGCTTCAAACTGCGAACGTTTCTTACAGCCTGGGATAAATATGACCCTTGAGGAATTCAGCGGCGTTGAGGAGAAGCAAGCAGAAAGCTCCGAAAGGTGAGGATGGTGCCCGCTGCCTGTGAAGTGCATGTGGGGTTGGGTAGGGGTTTTGCAGGCTCTCCGGGTGGACCGTATGCCCACACGGTGTGTGCGGTACAGGCGGGCTCTGCTGTTTGGAACCCGCCGTCTCGAGTGGCGGTGTCGGTTAGTGCGCGAGAGCCGGGTGCTGGCGGACACGGGATCCGTTTAAATAAAATCCCAGAGACCAAAACAAAACCCGACACTCGGGCTGGCAGCAAATGAGCACTTTTTTTTAAAAAAAAGAAACAAACACCCTGCTTGCTCCACCCGAGCAACAGGTTAGCACCGAGCTGCTGTGCTGCGGCGAGTACATCGCCTTTCTCGTTGAAGGTCGTGTGGTTTTTTTATTTTGTTGTGTAAGGATTCATTAACTTCATTTAAATTATTTTTTTTCAGGATGCAAGTTGCTGGCAAAGCCCTGGAAGAGCTGCTGAGCTCCGCGCAACGGCAGCACTGTTTGACCGTTGGAGTCTATGAATCTGCAAAAGTCATGAATGTGTAAGTTTCGCACGAATCAACTCCAAATGCACCGCACCAAGATCTATCTCCATCGGTTATGAACAGATTCCTCTGATTTGTAATTGAGCCACTGGGTGACCTTGTGTACTTTGTTTTTGCAGTGACCCGGACAGTGTGGTGCTCTGCCTCTTGGCCACTGACGAGGAGGATGAAGGCGACATTGCTCTGCAAATCCACTTCACTTTAATTCAAGCATTTTGCTGCGACAATGACATTAACATCGTGAGAGTGAATGACATTCAGAGACTAGCGGAGATCGTCGGCAACGCGGCTGACAACGAGGAGCCCAGGGATATGCATTGCATCCTAGTCACGGTGAGTGCTGCTTTAGCTAACTGACTGTAGCAACTGGTTTCATGTTGGAACGTGTAACTCTAGTTGAATGAGATTTCCTTTGAAATAGAAACAGATTCTTGGCAGTGTGGGTATGTAACTGACTTCTTGCATTTTTATCACATCTAGAATCCAAGTCAAGACTCCTGGAAAGATCCAGCCTTAGAAAAACTTGGTGTCTTTTGTGAAGAGAGCCGCTGCACTAATCAATGGGTCCCCAACATTTCATTTCCTGAGCGTTGAAATTATTGCATTGACTTGGTGGTGCTGGAAGTATTGTATTTTGAAGTCACTTTGTCAAGGAAAAGTGTTGGCTTCATGGATCTGTGGTTTAGACTGGTATTTTGGTCAAGTCACATGGACATGTGACCAGTACGTTGCTGGTGAATCGGAGGCAGTGAGGACTGATGGCCAGGACTGATGACTGCAGCAAGTTGGATAAATGGACTGTTGCACATGACCACTTGGATCTGGAGTGGTGAGGCGAGTGAGAAGTATGCAGTGCAAACCTGCACATGCCACAGAGCCCTGTTTGTTATTGGAGGAGATTAAATGATGGATCAAGACCAGCATGGAAGCTGTGGGACTTTTATCTGATTCTATAACTAGACTGCATTTAGTTGTGGAACAGTAACTTATTTGACTCCAGAATGGAATTCAAACATCTTATTTATAGCTCTGAGCTCTAAATTTTTAAGAGATGTATTTTTTTAGAAAATGGATACATGGTTCATTCTTCATGTAAAGCAGAAGAATTAATTACTGAAATAAAGGATATAAATGTCTTTTTGTCTTTGATTTTTATGTTTGATAACACAATTGCCTGACTATAAAAAGCTTAACCACTAATACTTGTACTTGCATCAGTTAAATATCAACTGAGCTGTCAGTGACACTTCCACCCACTTAGCAATTTCTGTGACAGCTAAATTAAGTATGTAGGTTGTAGCCAAATCTAAGAGCAAGGGGAAATCCTACCATGGGGGAAACTACTAGAGCAGTAATCTTCATAATCTGTACTTTTCTATTTACTCTATGGGAAATGCTAGTAAGGTGATTTTTTTTTTCTCTGCTTTTAACTAAGTTGCCTCAATTCAAGCTTCTTAAGTGATTTTTAAAATAGAGGCCAGATTCACTTGTAAACAGGGATTCATTTTTCTTAGTAAATCTCCATTGTACTAATAATGGTTGATGTACTGAACCAATACAAAACCAGTCACTAACATCCTAATTCAGGGAGGGGGGAGAAGTATATCAAATTAAGGGTTTAAACAGTTTAAATAACAATTATTTGGAACTAAGCACTTGAGACTGGCATAAATCTTTGATTCTGAGCTCTTGGTTGTGCAGGGTCTAGTTGTGGTTTTTATTCTTGCAGTACTAAACAGCCAAAGATGCATTGACATATTTGGGATACCATTACCATGTGCTGAGAATCTATGAATCCAACTATTTAGAAATCTGCAAATTTTTTCTTTTTTGTGGTCAGAGCACAAAGTATTTATACAGGTTGGCAAAGTCAAGGCTTAGTGATGCATAGTTTTTAAACCAGCAAATCAATCTTTCTGCTGCTTATCCAGCAAGGGCTATCCTATCTACTAGGTAAATAGAGCATTGCCTAGTAGTGTTATCTGAGCTGTGTATGTAGACCATCCAGTTACTGACTATCCCTCCCAAGATCCATTAGTGAACTGCATTGTTGGGTGAATTATCAACAGTGCCCTGGATTATTGTGAACCTATTTGGAAAGGTATCAGATTCCTGAGCCAACCATATATGGTTGACTAAATTGGGGCAGTCTTACAAATAGAGTCTTGGATTTGGCTGTTATTGTTACAGCTATAATGAGATCCAAGATTTTAAATTCATAATTGTATTTTTGGTTTCCATTAGATGAGTTGCAGCAAGATGTTACTTGCAAGTACTCACCTATTCATTGATATAGAAACTTGTATCGCATTGACTCCAAATGACCATAACTTGGCTCCCAGCTCTCCCAAAAAAAAGAATTTATACTTTTTGTTTTACTTTGGACAGATGGTCACTATTGAGCCTTTGTTACTAGGAGCTCATATGTTTTTGGTGAACACAATTGACCAGGAAACATGACTGCATAGCCACCATCCTCCTGATTATAGTACAGACATACGCCATACCTTGTTGAATGGTTGTTCCATCATTGGAGTTATGGTGTTTCAACAACACCTGGCCTCTTCCCTTGTCCCTGATTAAGTCACCTACTCATACCTCTTAACAATGCTCATTTTAGTCCATGCCTCAGCTCACCTGCTGAAATTCTCATTCACATCTTTGTTCTTTTAGGTGCAATCATTCTCGGGCTCTTCTGGTTAGATTGGCACCTTGCACTCTTGGTAGACTGGAGCTCATCCAAAACTCTGCTGCCTGTATCCTAAGTTGTACCAATTCCCATTCCTCCATCATTCCTGTGCTCAACAACACGATGTTAAAATTCTCATGTGTTTTCAGATCCCCCCCATGGCCTCACCCCTCCCTATTTCTAAAACCTTCTCAAGTTCTGCAATGCAATTTCCTCCTATTCTGGAAACTTCCACGTTCCTGATTTTTGTTGTTCAATTGGTGACCATACCTTCAACAATCTGGATCCTAAGCATGGAATTCCCATCATAAACCTTTCTGTCCCTCTGATCTACTTTAAGACATTGCTTAAAATCTACCTCTTTAACAAAGCTTTTGGTCATCTATCCTAATATCTTTTTATGCAGCATGGTATCAAATTTTGTTTGATAGTTGCTGTTGTGAAGCACCTTGAGACACTTTATTATGTTAAAGGTACTATATAATGACAAATTGTTGCTGTTGCAGGTAAAGTGCATCCTCCAGCTGTGCAGTTTCTCAAAAATATTCAAGAAAGAAATTTTTGTCCAGTAGATCTCATGGGCTGGATAAGAGCTTCCACAAACAGCCTTCCTCATGTCCTGGTTCTTAAGTCTGACTCCGGTCCATTCAAAGGAATGAAGCATAAACAGCAGAGCATTTAATGCAGATTGGGTAAGGCAGGAAAGCTCGGAATTGGCTTGGAAATGCACAACCCACAATGGCACATGTATATCCTAAGTGCTTGCAGATCTATGCTCACTTTAAGTCAAGTTTGCAGTCATATTGGTCACTTTGTGAAGTAATGCAAGTAAAATTTACTGAACAGGTTTGCATTCAGCAAGATTTCCAACCTGCCCAGTTAAACTTGCATCAGGATGCAAATTGTGTCTTCAAGCCACGATTGACAGTTATTCATGAGGCACCAGTGGTGTGTTCAGGATCTGAATCAACTCCACATATAGCGGAAGCCCTAGAGGAGTATAGAATGTGTAGGGGGGAACTTAAAAAGGAAATTAGGAGAGCAAAAAGGGGGCATGAAAAAACATTGGGCAGGTAAACTAAAGGAGAATCCAAAGTTATTTTACATGTACATTAGGAGTAGGAGGATAAGTAGGGAAATAGTTAAGGATGATAGTGGTAATTTGTGTGTGGAGCTGGAAGACATAGGTAGGGTTCTAAATGAAAACTTTGTGTCGGTGTTCACAAGTGAGAGGGACGACGTGGGTATGGAAATCAGGCAGAAAGACTGTGATAGAATTAAAGAAATTAGCATAGAAAGGGAGGAGGTTCTAAGTGGTCTGGCAGGCTTAAAAGTAGATAAATCCCCGGGCCCTGATGACAAGGGAGGCAAGGGAGGAGATAGCAGGGATGCAGGCAATAATTTTCAATACCTTTCTGGCCACAGGAGAGGTGCCAGAGGACTGGAGGACAGCCGATGTGGAACCGTTATTCAAGAAGGGGGGAAGGGATAAACCAGGGAACTTCAGGTCAGTCAGTCTAACATTAATGGTGGGGAAAATATTGGAAGCAATTTTGAGAGACAGAATTAATCTACACTTGGAGAGGCAGGGATTAATCAAAGACAGTCAGCATGGTTTTGTTAAGGGGAGGTCTCATGTCTGACCAATTTGATTGAATTTTTCGAAGGGGTGACCAGGTGAGAGGGCAATGCATTTGACGTAGACTATATGGACTTCAGCAAGGCTTTTGATTAGGTCCCACATGGGAGATTGATAACGAAGGTAAGAGCCCATGGGATCCAAGGCAATTTGGCAAATTGGATCCAGAATTGGCAGAGTGGCAGGAAGCAAAGGGTGATGGTCGAGGGGTGTTTTTGTGACTGTGTACAGTGGGGTTCCACAGGGATTGGTGTTGTGTCCCTTGCTGTTTTTGGTATATGTAAATGATTTAGGATGGTTGTGGGAAGGTTGATCAGTAAGTTCGCGGATGACACAAAAAGTGGCGGGGTGGTAAATAGTGAGGAGGATAGCCTTAGATTACAGGTGGATAGAGACAGGCTGGTCAGATGGGCTGACCAGTGGCAAATGGGCAGTACAAACAAGGCACAGGCATACATAATGAATGGTAGGACCCTGGGAAGTACCAAGGATCAGAAGGACCTTGGTGTGTATGTCCACCGGTCCCTTGAGGTAGCGGGACAGGTAGATAAGGTGGTTAAGAAGATATATAGGATACTTGCCTTTATTAGCTGAGGCATAGAATAAGAGCAGGGAGGTTATGCTGAAACCGTATAAAACACTGGTTAGGCCACAGCTAGAGTATTGTGTGCAGCTTTGGAATCTGAATTATAGGAAGGATGTGATTGCACCAGAAAGAGTGCAGAGGAGATTTACCAGGATGTTGCCTAGGCTGGAGAGTTTTAGTTATGAGGAGAGATTGGATAGACTGGGGTTATTTTCCCTGGAGCAGAGAAGATTGAGAGGGGACATGACTGAAATGTATAAAATTATGAGGGGCATAAATAGGGTAGACAGGAAGGAACTTTTCCCTTTGGTGGAGGGATCAATAACCAGGGGGCATAGATTTAAGGTAAGGGGCAGGAGGACTAGAGGGATTGTGAGGAAGAATTTTTTCACCCAGAGGGTGGTAGGAATCTGGAACTCACTGCCTGAAATGGTGGTAGAGGCAGGAACCCTCATAACATTTAAAAAGTATTAGGATGTGCACTTGCAATGCCATGGCATACAAGGCTATGGGCCTAGTGCTGGAAAATGGGATTAGAATAGTTAGGTACTTGTTTGACTGGCACAGACATGATGGGTTGAAGGGCCTTTTTTTGTGCTGCAGTCCTCTATGACTCTATAAAATAAAAGTTCAGTTGATGAACTTTCAGCAAAACCTGGTTTTTTGGCCTATGGTTTTTTACAATGTATTTCGCAGCAAGTGTCACTGTTTCAGGTTTCATGTTTCAGAGGGGACATTAAGAGGTAGATGATATCAATCTCAACTTTGAACAGATTAGAAAAAAAGCAACAGATGGTGATGCAAGTCCATGGATTATGGCTTTATGATCTGCACTCTTGGGAACAGTTTTACATTACTATTTTTCTTACAAATGCTTCCACCAATATAGTATTCCTAATATTGGGCTGGACCTTGCTGTAAAATTCATGGTGTTAACAACATATGCCATCATTAATGCACTGGCTAACTAGCAAGTTTGGGGGATTAAGACATCTGTAGTGAATTGTGAATCTGCAGAACCTGCTGCTCAAATTCTGTCACAGTCATTTGCTTCTCATCCCTAGTCTCCCCATTATTTTTAAGCAATTGCTGCATTTGCACATTAATTGCCCATTAAACTTGGCACAGAAAGTTAAATTTGGTCATTAACAGTGCAAGTAGAACGACAACAACTTGTATTTATATAGCACCTTTAACGTAAAAAAAGTTCTAAGATGCTTCGCAGGAGCAAAGTGGGGAGTATTCCAACAAAAGTCCTGACTTGTATCTGGTAGACAGTGGAAATGATTTGGGGAGTCAGGAGCCGTGTACACCTTTCTTTATTCGTTCACAGATTGTGGGCATCACTGGCAAGGCTAGAATATATAATTGCCCTCGAGAAGTGCGGGTGAGCTGCCATTTTGAACTGCTGCAGTCCATATGGTGAAGGGAGTTCCAAGATTTTGACCTAGCGATGAAGAAGGAACTGTGATATACTTCCAAATCAGGATAATGTGTGAATGGAGGGGAACGTGCAGGTGAAGGTGTTCCCATGCACCTGCTGCCTCTAACTTTCTGGTGGTAGAGACCATGGGCAGAATCATCCAGTCCTGTTGGTGGTTGGTGTCATGGCTGGCGTGAGGGCATAATATGGCAAGAAGGCCAAAATTCAGTTTTACTCAATTGTGAAACCAGTTTGCGATCATCTGTTCCACCCGTCAGTGGTGGGCCCTGTTTCCTGCTGCCACACATCAGGAACCTAATTTTAATACATTTGCATCTAATTATAAACCTTGCTCGCCGGAATCATCGTCCTGCCAATGTCAAATTTACCACCCATGTCAGCTTGACTTCAGAACAGCATGTTTCATGACTGCCTTTAAAAAGAATGCACCTGACGACCTCAACTTCGAGGGGCACCCGGAGGTCAGTGCACCCAACCTTGCGCAACACTCCTCAGTATCGTCTGTAGGACATCAAGGAAGAGGCGCTGTGCATTCGGGGTGGGGGCACAGGTGAGTCACTTTTTCCTGGCTGTCTTTCAATGCGATGCCAAGGCAAGGGCTCCTGTGAGGGTAAGGCTGGGGGGATGGTGCGGGGCGGGGGGCAAGGCAGTACAGACTGAAGGAAGTAGATAGGCACATGCTAGCAGGGGGAGGGGTGGGTGCGGGGTAGGGTGAGGGAAGCAGGCAGCCCTTGGAAAAGTTTATTAGAAGTGAGCACTTTTCCGGAGCTGAGACCATTCAGCAGCATTGAAGTGCTTGGAGTTGGGCCTCTGAAGCTTTTCTGCCCATGCCAAGCAAAGCAAAAGTATGAAAGTGTCACCAAATGCACCAAACATTTCACTGCTTGGCTGCAGGCTGCAAATTAATGTGCGATTTAGGACGCAGGAGAGCAATTGGCCGACTGGGTAAGTTGTAGATTCCTCTTGTGAAAGGGACCATGGCGCAGTCACTGGTGGAGATGCTCACAGCCCCTTGCAATGTCTTTATTAAGGTTTGGACCGGTATCCATCATGATTCAATCTAATAGTGTAGCCTTGCAGTGCGGGTTTGGAGAATGCCTGCGCCTGGGCTGAGAGCACAGCATGCAACCGGTCAAGTGAAGTGGGGAGAGGTGGGTGGGGTTTTGGACAGCCATGAGCGCACTAAACTCTGGCCATCCAGGTGCCAGCACTCTCCTGCATGCATAAAGGGGCCTTCAGACTTAACCAAGAGAGGCTCCTAGGACACATATACTAACCCATGTGTCTCTCTCTTTGATCCTGTAGGAGGAGAACATCAGGATCATGGAGCCTGGTAATTCAGCAGAATACCTCATGGCTTACAGGGAGCAGAGAAGAAGAGGAGACACCTGCCCAGAAGGGAAAAACAGTTCGGACCAGTCCCAGTTTTTACTCTTTTGTCATTCTGGGTGGCTCGGCAAAGGGAGGAGCAACTTCCTTAAGATGAAGGGACGGCAGGGTCTGCTGCTCCTGCAGCTGAAGATCCACAAAGAGCTGTCACTTGCAGGCACCTCGCTAGACCCAGGGTCTACAGGTGGCACTTGTTGTTCCTACAGATGACTGCAAACCAGTGTCACTGAAGACTGCGCATGCTCAGGGAACTGGTTGGTCACATTTGCCATGTGCTGCAGGATTTGATGCCACAGGGACATGGAGGGCTCCCACTGCCAGTGGCCATGAAAATGACCACGGCACTCAATTTCTATGCCAGTGGCTTCTTCCAGGGCTCTATAGGTGACCTGTGTGGGATCAAGCCTCCACGCACAAGTGTATCCAGGAGGTCACAGACACCATCTTCGTGAAGGCACAGAACTTTGTGCATTTCGCCCGGAGTCAGGAAAGCCAGGAAGCAAGACCGTTGGGATTAGCGCAGATCTCAGGTTTTCCACAGGTGCAGGGTGCCATCGACTGCACTCACGTGGCGCTTAGATCTCTGTGGCAGCAAGCAGTCAACAACACAAACCGCAAGGGCTTCCATTCGCTGACTGTTCAGCTGGTATGAGACCAACAGAAATGCATCTTACAGTTCTGCGCATGGTTCCCAGTGAGTGTCCACGACTCCTACATCCTTAGAAGGTCTCAGATCCCTGACATCTTTCAGGGTCCACAGAGGCTGTAGGGAACCCTCCCCGGGGACAAGGCTGATGACACCTGTGTGGCAGCCTCAGACTGCAGTAGAGCGACAGTATATTGAAGCTCATACTGTGACCTGGACTTTGGTGGAACTAACAATAGGCATTTTGGAGATGAGGTTCCAGTGCCTCAACAGGTCCGGTGGAGCACTACAATACAGCCATTGTCACTTGCTGCACGTTCCTCAACCTGGCGCCTCAATTGGGAGAGGGCCTGGCTAAGGAGGAGATGGAAGAGCTGCATGTCTGCTCTGATGAGGAGGACTTCAAAGGAGATGACGTTGATGAGGTCCTCAAAGTTGAGGATGCCGGCGATGAGGCCATCGCACGGGCCAGACAAGGCGGGTGCGCTCGAGAGGCCCTCATAGCTGCTAGATTTGTAAAGGTTGATGACAACATGTAGTGGGGAGACACCATAGATCCTCACATTGTATCTGTGAGTATTTGACTCCTGTGTGGCTGATGGCAACGCACATACCCTTAGTGCTCAGGCTCATGTCATGGAGACGCAGCAGAGGCCCTAATAGAAACTAGATTCCAGGAGGATGGCGATGACAAGCAGTGAGGACACTCCATAGATCTGCACATAGCCTCTGTGAATGTCTGACTCCTGTCTGGCTGAGGGTAGCTTGCTTGCGCTTTGTGATCAGGGTCATATCATGAAACTTTAAAAGCACCTTATCCTTTGTCAGCCTTCAGTGCCTGACCCCTTCAGAAGCACAGTGCCACTGGTCACAGATGCTGAAGAGATGGGTGTCAGCCCCACCTCAAAGGTGCCAAACGCACACAAAGAGAATGATGAACTCTGTGACGCCTGCCCATGACATATTAGCAGCCATGACAAGCATCATCGAGGTGCAGGTATCAATAATGTTTCCAGGGAGTGTGAGGCCGGACTATTAATTTGGTTTGAAGGTTACACGCCGCACAGGGAGGAGGCCCTGGACTGAGACATCTGCCTTTATCTTGTGCAAGAACCAAGATTTCACATCTGAGTGACACGAACACTGCTCATCATAACAAGGATCCATAGGCAGGGAGACATTCTTGGGAGTTTATTTACAATAGTGAACATTATGTACAAGTGATTAACATCCCTGGCCAGGCTGTGCAGCTGCACCTTCTTAACCTTCCTTATCCTGCCGTTACGTCTTGGTGCTCCCTTGATATCCACAGCGGAGTTGGAGGCAGCCTGCTGACTGCCACTCCCTGTCTGCGATGACCTTGGTGGGCATCCTCTGGTGGGCCGAGACCTGGAAGACCCCAGCCTGCTTCAGGTGTCCTGCCGTGGGTCAACTGCACTCTCCTTGTCTTGTGGAGCTGGACCTGTGGGGTTCAGAGGAAGAGGGAATTTGGATCGGCCGGACATTCCCGGAGTCACCTGGGAGGCTGGCCTCGGGGTGTCAAGCCACTGGTCCTCCTCTCAATGGGTGCCCAAAGGCCCTTGGCTGACTACTTGAGGCGAAGGAGAAGCCGGAGTGAGATTGAGCTGCCCCGCACCCCTCTCATGTTGACACTGCTGGAAGCCAACTATGGTGTCAGCGATGGAGTTCAGTCCACGCAGCAATGCAGGAGTGATGTCTTGGGGCAAGGTCTCCATGGCATTGCCTGAGGGCAGAACGTCAGATGTGCATAGGTAGAGATTATTAGTGCTTGCCAGTCATGTTGAACACAGACAGTGGACTCAGAGTAGTGTTGAGAGAGCGATGTTGTGGTCAGGATCCTCATGTGGCTGTTCAGCAATGGCCTCACTGTCGCTGCATGGACATGCCACGTCCTCTCTGGCCAGCTCCAACGCTCGACCCTTGAATGGATTGAGGACTTTGATGTCTGGGACTCCACCCCAGTCTGGGACCTCTCCCATTGATTGGGCGCCATCTTGTCTTGCATAAAGACAGATGGAGAGAGTGAGCAAGGAACATGTCAGGCCAAATGAGAAGTATGCCAGGTATATGTGTATGTGCTGAATGGAGTCTTGGATGGGATCAGGAGGCTATCACTAGAGGAGCTGAGGCCAGATGGAGATATGAGGCTGCGTGTGAGAGAGTGAGTGGTGATGTCCCTTGGCAGTGAGTGAGATGCCAGTGAATGTATGATGGGCTCATGAGTGGGTGAATTTAGAGTGGTGAGATGGTTCACTTACCCTGGCAGCATGGATGAGATCATTCCTCTGTTTTTTGCTCTGGATGGCTGGGTGAGTACCCCTGCCACAGCCTCCCAAGCCAGAGTGGTGAGATTGATGGGCCTTCTGCAGCCAGAGTGGGGGTAGAGGACAACACGGTGGGCGTCCACAGTGTCCAGAAGGTGTCCCAGGGATGTGTCACTGAATTGGGGGTCTGCACTCTTCCTGTCTTTTGGGGCCATGTCTTGACCAGAGCAGTTCTGGGCTGCAAGGATTGAGAAGTATGCGAGCGGCTACAATTTAAAATGGCGCCTGGCTTGAAGAAGCAGTGAGGTACGGTGTGGTGGTCAAAATCGAGGCTGCCCGCCAGTGATCCGGCATGTTTCCTACGACTGCATAATTCAAGAGGCATGACAATCCACCATTGCAGCCGACGAGCAAAATGTCCTTTATCATGCCTGCTACGGCAATTTGTGCAAATCTGGGATGATTTGGAAGGTGCTGTTCAAAAAGCCTTGACAAGTTGCTGCTGTTGCATCTTATAACTGGTACACACTGCGACCATTATGCACTGGTGGTAGAAGGAATGAATATTTAAGGTGATGAATGGGGTGCAAGTCAATTGGACTCATTTGTCCTGGATGGTAATGAGGTCCTTTTGTGCTGTTGGAGTTACATTCATTCAGACAAATGAAGAATATTCCATGATACTCCTGGCTTGTACCTTACAGGTGGTGATTCACTCCCTGCAGAATTCCCAGCCCCTCTCATGCTCTTGTCGCCATAGTATTTGATCAAGTTAAGTTTCTGGTGAATAGTAACCCCAGGATGTTGATGGTGGAGGATTCAGTGATGGTAATGTCATTGAAAGTCAAGGGAAGGTGGTTAGACTCTCTCCTGCTGGAGATGGTCGTTGTCCTCCACTTGTGCGGCGAGAAAATAGTACAATTAATTTATCTGTATTTTCAAAAGGCCTTTGATAAAATGCCTCTTAATAGACTAATAAATAAGGTCAAAGAACGTGCAGTTGGGGTCAAGTGGCAGAATGAATTGCTAGCTGGCTTCAAGACAGAAAGCAGAGAGTGGGAGTAAAGTGTAGTTATTCAGGATGACAGAAAATTGGAAGCGGCATTCCACAAAGATCAGTGTGGGGACCACTGCTGTTCACAATTTACATTATTAATTTAGACCTTGGAATCAAAAACACAATTTCTAAATTTGTAGAAGACACCAAATTGGAGGGTGATAATCAATACTGAGGAGGACTGCAACAAGTTACAGTAGCACGTTAATAAACTTGTAGAATGGACAAAACATTGGCAAATCAAGTTCAACACAGATAAATGTGAAGTAATACATTTTGGTAGGAAAAATAGGGAGGTCACTTGAGTCTAGATGGGGTAGAGGAACAAAGGGATCTCGGAGTACAGATATGCCAATCAGTAAAAGCTGTACCACAGGTGAGAAGGCCATTAAAAAAAAGCAAACTCAGAAATTGGGTTTATTTCTAGAGGGATAGAACTGAAAAGTAGGAAAGTTATGCTGAATCTGTATTGAACCTTGGTTAGACCACACGTAAAGTATTGCATGCAGTTCTGGTTGCCATATTATAAAAAAAGATGTGGAAGGACTGGGGAGGGTGTAGAGAGGATTCATGAGGGTGACTCAAAAAATGCTGTGGTATAATATTAGGAAAGGATTGACAGGTTGGTCTTTTTTTCTCTTGAAAGAAGAAGTCTGAGGGGTGACTTAACAGAGGTCTTTAAAATTATGACAGCTTTTGTTAGAATGGATACAGAGATAAAGGGCAGGATTTATTCCAGCTCACTGTGATGACTACTGGGCCCAATTAATCATGGGATAGGCTGCGTGTCAGTCTGCCGACAGCAGCAAAATCTCCCATTATTAAGTTGGGGGCAGGAAGAGGCCAATGTGAGAAACTAGCCTGCTTGCAGCACGATGTCAATTAGGCTCATTAATGAGCCACTTGACACCAATTATCCCTGAGCGCACCAGAATTTAATGGTGGCTCAGAGATTAAATGGGAGTTACACAGCTTTCCCATGTCTCCTGAAAGCCTGCCAGCAAACCTTCGTTGAGCAGCCTGCCAGACGGTCCCCATTATCAGTGAGGAATCTGGCATTGGGAAGAAGGGGGGAACCACAGAAAGCCACCACGCTCCAACGGTCCTCAACCCCATGACCCCCAGCCCACCATCACAATCAACATCCTGGAGGTTGACATTGACCAGAAACTGAACTGGACTAGCCAACTAAATACTGTGGCTACAAGAACAGGTCAGAGACTATGAATCCTGCAGTGAGTAACTCACCTCCTGACACCCCAAAGCCTGTCCACCACCTACAACTACACGAGTCAGGTGTGTGATGGAACACTCCCCACTTGCCTGGATGAGTGCAGCTCCTACAACAATCAAGAAGCTTGACACCATCCAGGACAAAGCAGCCCACTTGATTGGCACCACATCCACAAACATTTACTCTCTCCAACACTGACGCACAGTAGCAGTAGTGTGTACCATCTACAAGATGCACTAAAGCAACTCACCAAGGCTCCTTAGACAGCACCTTCCAAACCCACAACCTCTACCACCTAGAAGGACAAGGGCAGCAGATAGATGGGAACACCACCACCTAGAAGTTCTCCTCCAAATCACTCACAATCTGATTGGCCGGCAGCTCTCGGCAGGAGGGATTTCTGCCAGTGGAGTCTTAAATCCCAGGGAAGACATGGCGATGGCCAGAGAGGCACTTAATTTTGTGGGGCCTCCCTTATGGAAGTGATGTGGTGTTCCTACCAGTTCTCCAACCAATGGGCGAAACCCCTATCGCCCACATTAAATCCAGCCCAATGCTTCCTCTTGTGGGGAAGAACATAACTAGAGATCATCAATATATAATGGTCACCAAGAAATCCAGTTAGGAATTTAAAAGAAACTTCTTTACCCAATGAGTGATGAGAGTGTGGAACTTGCTACCGTAAGGAATGATTGGAACAAATATAATAGATGCATTTAAGGGGTAGCAGGACAATTTATATGAGGGAGAAGGGAATAGCAGGATTGCGATGATAGATTGAGAAGAAAAAAAATGGGAGGAGGCTCAAGTGGACCTGGCATGGACTGGTTGGGCCGAATGGCCTGCTTTTGTGCTGTGCAGTTTTATGTAATCATTTTAATGTTACTTGCTACTTATCAGCCCAAGCCTGAATGTTGTCCAGGTCTTGCTGCGTGTGGGCACAGATTGCTTCAGTGTTTGAGGAGTTGCGAGTGGAACTGAACATTGCAATCATCAATGAACATCCCCACTTAAGAACTTAGAAAGGAGGGAAAGTCAGTGATGAAGCAGCAAAGATGGCTGGGCCTAGGATGCTGCCCTGAGGAACGCCTGCATCAATATACTTGGACAGAGATGATTGGCATCCATCAACTACAACCACCTTCCTTTATGGCTTCAATCAGTGGAGAGCTTTCCCTCTGATTCCCATTGATTGTAATTTTACTAGGCTTCCTTAATGCCACTAAAATTAAAATATGACTCAGCCATACAGTCTCGAAATGTTAACTCTGTTTCTCTCTCCACAGATGCTGCCAGGTCCACTGAGTTTTTCCAGCATTTTTGTTTGTATTCTTTAATGTCACACTCAGTCAAATGATGCCTTGATGTCACAGGCCGTCCCTCTCACCATTCCTCCGGAATTCAGCTCCTTTTATCCATGTTAAGACCAGGGCTGTAACAAAACAAAAACAGAATTACCTGGAAAAAGTCTGGAACTGAGTGGCCCTTACAGGATCCAAACTGAATATCAGTGAGTAGTTTATCGGTGAATAATTGTCGTTTGATAGGACTGTCAACAACACCTTCCATCACTTAGCGGACGATTGAGAATAGGCTGATGGGCCAGTAATTGACCAGATTGGATTTGTCCTGCTTTTTGTGGACAAGACATATCTTGGCAATTTTCCACTTTGTTGCGAGATGCCACTGTAGTATCTCTACTGGAATAATTTAGTTAGAGATGCAACAAGTTCTGGAGCAGAAACCTTCAGCACTACAACTGGGATGACGCCAATGCTGTAGCCGTATTGGAACAGCTTGGCTAGAGGTTCAACTAATACTGAAGCACAAGTCTTCAGCACTACAACTGGGATGTTGTCAAGGCCTACAATCTTTGCTATATCCAATGCAGTCAACCATTTCTTGATATCACGTGGAGTGAACTGAATTGGTTGAAGACTGGTTTCTATGAGGGTAGGGGCTTCAGAAGGAGGCAAAAATGGATCATCTCCTTGGCATTTCTTGCTGGAGACAGTTCCAAATGTTTCAACTTGTCTTTCGCACTCATATGCTGGGCTCCACCATCATTGAGGGTGGAGTTCCTCCTCCTATTAGTTCTTTAATCTTCCAATGTCAGTCATGGCTGCATATTACGAAATTTGATCTGATCTGTTGGCCGGGGACCACTTGGCTCTGTTCAGAACATGCTGCTTCCACTGGTTAGCATGCAAGTAGTCCTGTATTGTGGCTTCGCCTGTTTGGCACCTCATTTTTAGGTATATCTGGTGTTGCTTTTGGCATGCTCTTCTACACTGCTCATTGAACCAGGCTTGGTCGCCTAGATTGGTAATAGTGGTGGAATGAGGAATATGCTGGGCCACAAGGTTACGGGCTGTGGTGGAATAAAATTCTGCAGTACCTTGTGGACGCCCAGTTTTGTGTTGCTAGATCTGTTCTGAACATATCCTATTTCGCACGGTGATGGTGCCACACAACACGATGGATGTAGTTATTGTTAATCCAATGACAATCAAACTCTCTGGCCCAGCACTGGCCCAATTTAAACTGTGAAGTTCGATTCCTTCAAGTGGTAAATTGTTCTTAGAGATTTAAAAATTGTGAAATCTTTAATTTATATATTTTTTTCTTACTTTGCCATTATGTCTCCTCTATTTCTTAGTTCAATCTTTCTTTCCCTCTCTTAATTTCCCTTTTTGTGCCTGATTTGACTCTAATTCACCCATTCTAATTCAACCTCTTCCTCAGGTGTCCCATTGTTTCTTTCTCAGTCCTTAAATTTTATTGTTTAAGGAGATAAATCATTCACTAATTCTCTATTGTTTTCACCACACTTATTAGCTCATATTTTCAGCAGGCTACAGCATCAAAACATTTGAGTTAAAAGGTGTAGAAAATAGTATAGGTAATAGGATACATTGCGAGGTTCCCCACCAAAGTTAGCTCTGGTCTATTATCCCAAACTTGCTGGAATATTTCCAAACAGACTTGGCCCCCGAGCATCCTTCTCTCCACATGGGTTAACACCTGCATCTCCAGCGATGCTGAGATGAGATGGGGAAATCTGTTCACAGAGATAAGCCTGCATTCTACCATGATTTGACATTGGGCTGCTTAGATGCCTGACTTATATTTCTCTTGTGAAGATACGGACATGATTAGGAAATTGCTTCTAGATTAACTTCTTTGACACCATGAACTATATTAGAATTAGCAAATTATATTTTAAAGGATCATGAAGTATTGAATGTTCTTTGAAAAATCAGATCACTTTATGTGTGAAAGCAAAATGTACCAAGGAAGCACAGACACAGCAATTGGGTTTTTAACTTTAACTGGTTTAAATTTAATGCCTAATTGGCTGCACTGTTGTGTCATATCAGAACAAAACAATGTCCTGCTCAGCATCTCCTGGGTATGTAGATCAGGAACCATTTGTCCTGGGGCACATAGCAAGTCTGGTATGGAGTACAATTTGTTTTGCCATGTGTCATCTACTTGGCAGGGAGTGAATAGGACTTCAAGTGGGTTACTGAAGTGACTGAAAAACAAATGGTTCCTGAAGTTTAATTAAGTTCCTTCTTGATAATAAATAGAAAACTTCAACCATTTTTTCCTACAGAATTTGTGGGCAATAAAAGACGAACTTATGCTTTCTTTTTAGGTTGTCAGTTCCAATGTTTTGATATTTGGTGCAAGGGGACATGCTTATTGAGATGATCAAAGCCTTTTATTATGAGTACAGAAATGTTACATGCAAACCACACTCTTAAAATTGGTAGAGATTGAAGGTATTTTGTTATCTGCGCATAGCTCAGCTATTTTAAATAACTGCAAGCTTCTCAAGAATTTGTGTTGGGATGTAATAGTTATAAAGGATGCAGCATACAGACATGTGAACTAGGAGCAGGAGTATGCAACTCGGCCCCTCGAGCCTGCTCTGCCATTCAATAAGATCATGGCTGATCTGATTGTAACCTCAACTCCATGTTCCCACCTACCCCTGATAACCTTTCGCCTCTTTGCTTATCATGAACCTGTCTAGCTGTGCCCCAAAAATATTCAAAGACTCTGCTTCCACCGCTCGTTGAGGAAGAGAGTTCCAAAGACTCACGACCCCCTGAGAGAAAAAAATTCCTCTTCATCTCTGTCATAAATGGGGGACCCCTTATTTTTAAGGGTTAACATCCTTTCCACATCCACCCTGTCGAGACCCCTCAGGATCTTATATGTTTCAATCAAGTCGCCTCTTACTCTTCTAAACTCCAACGGATACAAGCCTAGCCTGTCCAACCTTTCCTCATAAGACAACCCACCTATTTCATGCACTTGTCTGGTAAACATTCTCTGAACTGCTTCCAATGCAGTAACATCCTTCCTTACATAAGCATGCAACTTCACTGCTATGAAATGCTTAGTTTTAACCAGATAGTTTTTACGTAGAATGTGCAGTTTCACTTATTTGCACTCATGTTAAACAGTGGTATAAATTGCATAAAAATGCAATTTCATTGTATTGTTTGTGCAATATGACATCAAGATGAAAATGACAAAGATCTCCTCCCTTCCTAAATGAAAGAAAAGCTTGCCAAACACTTTTGTGGGATTTTACTTCTCCTTGAGAGGATTTAGAATGCCCCACAAAGTTTAATATTTCAGTTCAATTTATATATATTTTAGTGCCAATTTTGTTTAGTGTTTGAAGTTTACAAAATCATTCTTTGTTTATTGAAATAAAAATGAATTAAACATTGTAAAACTATTATCAACAGCCCTACATAAAATACATTAATCAGCAATTTAAAAGACTTTCCTCTATGCCAGGCAATGCAGCCACATAGGGATAAGAAAGGACTGTGACTCCATTGTTCTGAGCACACACAAACCATTGCATATTATGGAGGAATTACACTAGTAATGAGCAGAACAGTGTTTTCCTAAATTGGCAACCAAATAGATCTTCCATACAATTTTACATGTATTTATTAAATGTGTGTTGACATTCATAATCTTTTATTTGCCTTCAAAGTTTAAAAATTCTGCATTGGTTCAGGAACCCAAACAGCTTTGTCATCACAAGTTACAATAACTAGGACTGTGAAACATGCAGGCCTGGTTTGCTACAATCTATGGACTTTATGAATAGTTAACCAATGAATGGCAGTATTATAACAAAAACACTGTGGGCGGAATTGTCCAGTCCCGTTGGCGTGGGCGTCATGGCAAGCGGGGGGGTTACAATATAGCAAGAAGGCCAAAAATTGGTTTCATGCCATTGTGAAACCAGTTTGCGATCGCCTGTGCCACCCGCCAATGGAAGGCTGCATTTCCCACCGTCGCACGCCAGGAACCTAATTTCAATACTTTAGCATCTCATTATAAGCCCCGTCAGCTGGAATCATTCCCCCATTTCAAATTTATGGCCCATGTTGTAATAACTTCAGAAAGGTGTGCTTCACAGCATCCTTTAAAAGTCATGCAGCTGGCGACCTGAACTTGGAGGGGAACTCTGAGGTAAGCACACTCAACCTAGTACAGCACACGTGAGCATCAAGGAAGAGCAATTGGTGGGGAGGGGGTGCACAGACAAGTTGCTTTTTACTGGCTGACTTTCAGTGCAGTGCCAGGGCAAGGGCTCCAGTGCAGGTAAGGCTAGGGGGGTGGGTGGCGCATAGGGGGCAAGGCAGCACAGATTGAAGGAAGTACACAAGCACATGCTGAGGGGATGGTGGTGGTGGTGGTGGTGGTAGTGGTGGGGGTGGGGGGGGGGGTGGGGTGGCGGGGGGGGGGGGGGGGTGGGGTGTGGTGCTAAGGGAAGTGACCATGCCCTTGGAAAAGTTTGTCAAAGTGAGCATTCTTCCGTAGCTGAGACTGTTCAGCTGCAGCTCCATTGACATGCTTGGAGTCGGGCTTCTGAAGCTTTCCTGCCCACACAAGCATGCAAAAGCATGGAAGTACCATCAAATGCTCCAAAACCTTTCACCCCTCGGGACCAGATGCAAATTAATTTGCGTTTTTGGGGGCAGCAGAACAATGGGCCCCTGGGCAAGTTGTAGAATCCTGTTACAAAAGGTTGCCTTGGCGCAGTCACTGGTGGAGGTACTCACAGCCTGTTACAATGCCTTTATTAAGGTTTGGGCCAGTATCCATTATGGTTCAAGTTAACAGTGCAGTCTTGCAGTGCGGGTTAGGAGAATGCCTGCACCTGAGTGCACAGTACACAGCCTAGTGGGCAAAGCTGCCTCCAATTGGTCAGTTGGAGTGCGGTGGAGGTGGCTGGGGTTTCAGACAGCCATGAAGCGCATTACACATTGGCTGTCCAAGTGGTGGGCAGCACTCACCTGCATGTGTGAAGGGGCTTTCAGATTTTACCAAGAGAGATTCTTAGGACACATATGCTACCCCACACATCTCTCTCTCTTTGATCCTGCAGGAGGACAACATCAGGATCATGGAGCCTGGTGAGTTGGTGGCATGCCTCATGGCTTATAGAGACCAAAGAAGAAGAGGAGTGCAGCAGAGGCACATGGCTTGATAAAGGGAGGAGCACCTCCCTCAAGATGAAGGGTCGGCCGGGCCTGCTGCACACACAGCTGAAGATCCACAGTGAGCCGTCACTCATAGGTGCTTCACTAGACCCAGACCCTATAGACGGCGTCTGTCATTCCTGCAAATGACTGAGAACCAGTGTCCCCAAAGAGTGCGCATATCAAGGGAACTGGTTGGTTGCATATGCCACCGGCTGCAGGATTTGGACACATGGGGACATGGAGGGCATCCACAGCCATTGGCCGTGTAAGTGACCACGGTGCTCAATTTTTATGCCAGTGGCTCCTTCCAGGGTTCCACAGGTGTCCTGTGTGGGATCTTGCAAGCTTCCATGCACGAGTGTATCTAGGAGGTCACAATCGCCATTTTCGCGAAGGCACAGAGCTTTGGGCATTTCGTCCAGGATCAGGAAAGCCAGGAAGCAAGAGCACTGGGATTTGCGCAGGTCTCTGATTTTCCACAGGTGCAGGGTGCCATCGACTACACTCACATGGCACTTAGATCTCTGTGGCAACAAGCAGTCAACTACATCAACCGCAAGGTTTTCCACTCGCTGAATGTTCAGCTGTTGTGCGACCGCCACAAACATATCCTACAGGTCTGCATATGATCCCCAAGGAGCACCCACCACTCCTATATCCTTAGCAGGTCTCAGGTGCCTGACATCTTCCAGGGTCCAGAGAGGCTGCAAGGTTAGCTCTTTGGGGACAAGGGCTACCCACAGAGACCATGGCTGGTGATACCCGTGCAGCGGCCTCAGACTGCAGCAGAGCAACACTATAATGAAGCTTAAGCCGCAATCCGGAGTCTGGTAGAACAAACGATAGGTATTTTGAAAATGAGGTTCTGGTGCCATGACAGGTCTGGTGCAATACTGTCCACTGAGAGTGTCACACATAATTGTTGCTTGCCTTGCGCTACACAACCTGGTGCTGCAATGGGGGAAGGACCTGTCTGAGGAGGAGATGGAAGAGCTGCACATCATCTCCTAAGGGAGGACATTGAAGGGGATGATGCTGATGAAGTTCTCAAAGGTGAGGATGCTGGCGATGAGGCCATCGCACTGGCCAGAGGAGGCAGGCATGCTTGGGAGGCCCTCATAGCTGCAAGATTCATGGACAATGATGACAAGATGCAGTGAGGGCAGCCCTGACATCCTCAGCTTGCATCTGTGAATGTTTGACTCCTGTGTGGCTGATGGCAGCTCACATATCCTCAGTGCTCAGGCCATAGGCAAGGAGACATTCTTGGGAGTTTATTTACAATAGTGAACATTATGCACATGTGATTAACATCCGTTCCTAGCCTGTGCAACTACACCTCTTTAACTTTCCTAACCCTGCCACGACGTCTTTGTGCTCCCTGGACATCCACAGCAGAAGTGGAGGGAGCCTGCTGATTGCTACGCCCTGTCTATGATGATTTTGGCACTGTCTTTTGGAGGGCCAAGACCTGGAGGCCCAGGCCTGCTTTTGGGGTCCTGCTGTGGGATAGCTGCACCCTCCTCGGCCTGTTGAGCTGGAGCTGCGGGGGTCACAGGAAGAGGGGATTAGGGTCAGCTGGAAATTCCCGGAGTCACCTGGGTGGATGGCCCCGGGGTGTCGAGCTGCTGGTCCTCCTCCCTATAAGTGCCCAAGGGCTCCTGGCTGACTTCTTGAGGTGAAGGGGAAGTTGGAGTGAGATCAAGCTGCTGAGCACCCCTCTCAAGTTGACATTGTTGGAGGCCAACTGTGGCAGCAGCAATGGAGTTCAGCCCGCATAGCAGTGCAGGACCAAAATCCTGGACTAAGGCCTCCATGGCAGGCGCCATCCTACCAGTGTTGATCTCATTGCATTGACATGCCGGTGCTATCACCTCAGATTGAAGGTGAAAGGACTTCGCTATTGTGCCTTGCAATCTGAGGAGTACAGCCGACATCCCTTCCTGATGTTCCCAAGTTTGCCTTTGCAGCTCCAGCAACTGAGGTATGACTGAGTTCAGAGGCTCACCATCTGACTCGGACTCAGCAGCATTCTGGCCTCCAGCAGTCCTCTGAGTGCCAGAGATCTGGGAAGTCCCTGCCGCCACCTGCTGTGGATCAGACAGTGCGATGTACTCACCAGATTATGACCACAAGGCTACTCTAGAACTAGGTCCCACTGAGGTGTGTGTCTCTGCGTTGGTGGAGGGTGTGGGTGAGCACCGTGACAGGTCTTCAATTATGGTGTCATCAGATTCTTCTTCGGAGGTTTCTTCAGGGCTTGAGTCGAGGGCCTGGCCCGTGGACCCCCTCAGCTGCTTCCCAGATGTGCCTGCGGAAGAAAGGGAAGATCATTAGTGCATAGCAGTGGCCTGTGAAAGTGGACACATCACTCACGGCATGGTTGTCTGATGGATGTTGCACTGCTGGATCCTCACTTGGTTGAGCACCACCGACCTCACCATCAGCACAGGAAGAGTCCAGATCATCACTGGCCAGCTGGATGGCAATGGGCTCTGTTTTCAAAGTCCATGAGGACCTTGATATCGGACATTCCTCCACCAGTTTGTGAGCTCTCCTGTTATTTGTGTGCCAGCTGATCCTGCATGAATACAGATGGAGAGAGTGTAATCAGGATGTCTGCAGGCCAGACCTGGACAATATCCAGGCTTGGGCTGACAAGTTGTAAGTAACATTCGTGCCACACAAGTGTCAGGCAATGACCATCTCCAACAGGAGAGAATATAACCATCATGCCTTGACATTCAATGGCATTGCCATCACTGAATCCTCCACTATCAACATCCTGGAGGTTACCATTGACCAGAAACTGAAATGGAGTAGCCATATAAATACTGTGGCTGCAAGAGCAGGTCAGAGGCTAGGAATCGTGCAACGAATAACTCACCTCCTGACTCCTCAAAGCCTGTCCACCATCTACAAGGCACAATTCAGGAGTGTGGTGGAATATTCCCCATTTGCCTGGATGAGTGCAGCTCCCACAACTCTCAAGAAGCTGGACACCACCCAGGACAAAGCAGTCCACTTGATTGGCACCACATCCACAAACATTTACTCCCTCCACCACCGACACACAGTAGCAGTAATGTGTACCATCTACAAGATGCACTGCAGGAATTCATCAAGGCTCCCTAGACAGCACCTTCCAAAGCCACAACCACTATCATCTAGAAGGACAAGGGCAGCAGATGGATGGGAACACCACCACCTGGAAGTTCCCCTCCAAGTCACTCGCCACCCTGACTCAGAAATATATCACCGTTCCTTCACTGTCACTGAGTCAAAATTCTAGAACTCCCTTCCTAACAGCATTGTGGGTGTACCTACACCACATGGACTGCAGCAGTTCAAGAAGGCAGCTCACCACCACCTTCTCAAGGGTAACTAGGGATGGGCAATAAATGCTGGCCACAGCCTGTGAATGAATATAAAAAAAAGATGAGGAGGATGCCTGGCATGTGTAGGTGGTGAGTGGTGCCACGCACAGGATTAGGACACGATCTACAGGGCAGATAAAGCTGTGTGTGACAGTGTGAATGGTGATGTTCCTTGAACTTGCAACGAGTGAGATCACTGTGGGTGTGTGATGGGTGAGTGTGTGAGTTGAGAAGGATGAGAAGAGTGATTTACCCTGGCGGAACAGAAGAAATCATTCAGCCTCTTTCGGCACTGGGTGGCTGTCTTCTTTTGCAGGGCATTGGCACAGATCATCGCTGCCACTGTCGCCCATGTTAGATTGGTGACCTTGCTTGCTTGTCTTCACCCATACAGGGGATAGAGGACTCCATGGCGGGCCTCCACTGCAACCAGTAGGCACTCGAGGGAAGTGTTGCTATATTTGGGGGCAGCACTTTGGCAACCAAGACTTTTAAGCAGCTTTCGATCCCACAGAATGTGCTAGCTCTGTGCAGGGGGGTCCTTTAAATATGGCACATGGATTATTGAAGGCCTGAGGTGATGGCGGGGCAGGTCAATCAGAGGTTGCCCGCCAG
The DNA here is from genome assembly GCF_017639515.1 of Carcharodon carcharias. Lineage (NCBI taxonomy): Eukaryota > Metazoa > Chordata > Chondrichthyes > Lamniformes > Lamnidae > Carcharodon > Carcharodon carcharias. The sequence goes on from NC_054470.1 coordinate 41,104,466, forward strand.
CAATCAGGTGTGTTTCTTGTGAATGCATTATTATTGTGTGGGATGCGTTGGGAATGGGACAATACAGCACAAAAACCCATCATTGCAGCTGGTGGGTAAAACAATTTTTTCATGCCTGCTACCGCACTTAGTGTAAATCTGGGAAGATTCTGCCCACATGTCTCCTGCAACGCAAGATGGCTGTGCAAGATGGCCACTGATACCTGTCTGTGCATGCGTGCTTGCCTGCCCTTACGCAGAAACCAATGACTTCATTTACAGGAGACACACTGCCGGTTGGATCTTATTCGGATCATGAAGCTTCTGAGCTTCGAGGCAGGCGGGCAGCCTCCCCGCAGATTCCGGGGATTGGGATAGGAAGGGAGGGGAGACTCCTGATCCACTTGGTGACAGCTGCAATTCCATTTGCAGCTGTTGCTTGTTCCTGATGACCGACCTGGATTAAGGGGATGAGGCTCCAGAGCTGGACATCCAGTCCAGATCGGTGCATAAAACTGTTCGTAATTAAGCTTTTAAAAGTTACTGTTCTATTCAGATTTTAACCCTAGCCTATTACGATTCAACGATAGTTGAATGATCATATATAGATTTATCTGTTTAGCCATCAGTCTCAATATGATGTATTTTCTCGACATACCCTTGATACGAGATCTCAGTGGACGGCTGAGTACCTTAAGCATAATCTGTTCTTTTAAAAAGCAGTTAATTATCCCTATTTCCCCGCTGTCTCTCCTCCATGTGTATGATACATGCATACTTTTCCTTTGTTCATTGCATGTCTATTTCCATTGTTTGACTACCTTTGCTTTAATGCAATCATACCCGTTGCCATTTTGCATTTTGTTTCGACTGTAATAGCAGCCAAAAAATAACTTGCATAGAAGAATGGGATTGAGAGTTCTGAGAAGTAGTCTGAAGCACTTCCAATAAAGAATGGTAACAGTGTGAGCAGAAATCACTTGACAATCCACACATATGAGAACATGAAGTACAATAACTGACATTAACTGTAACTGATAAGCAGCAGAAGTCCACTTCAGAGAGTCAAGAAATAACCAACATGTAAACACTTGGGCTGAATTTTCCCAGCCCTGTGGAGATGGGTTTGGAGACAGTGAGAGGAAGGGGGTAAGATAGACAAACAGTGGGAACCCCGATGGGATGGCTCCCCAATGTTGTCTAACCTCTGGGTGACTTCCCCAGGGCTGGGTTAACACAGGAATTGGCAGCCCGCTTCATGCAGGTGGGCAAGCATGAAGCCAAATAAAGCCCCATTCAAGAGCCATTTTCCTCTAGCACTGCATCTTTCCTGGTGTGACATCGGCGCTCTCTGTCTTGCTGAGAGTCCATAAAAATTGTGGAGAAGATCTCTTGTGAGGAGGTCAGTGGGCCATAACTGCCTGAATTAATTGGCAGCCTCAGGGGATTGCAGTGTTCACAGGGGTTCAGGCCACAGGTACTCTTCTGGTCCCTTACAGTATTGGTCATCTTTTTCACCATTAAAGAGTGAGGCCTTAATGAACACTTCCATTCTGAGATGATCCCTAGGTCTCCCTCTTCTCCAGCAGTGCTCACTTCTCCCAGTAGAGTTGCTGTCTGGATATTACTGTGGGCCTCCTGCTTGCCTGGTCTGCCTGCCATTCTTCATTAAACAGCAAATGCAAAGGCAGCCCCATTGAGGTCATTTGTGGGTTTGGGACTTGCATTTGGTCCCAACATCAGGAACGTGTGGAAAAATTTAACCCATGAGGTAGACATTTTAGAAAAGATTTATAACAATATGGACAGAATTTTATTGATCCCCGGGTGGTGGAAAATGTTATAATCTCCTTAGAGACCAATAACTTGAGAAATTCGAACTTCTAGTTAACAACTAAAAGAATGACACATCGACATTTCACATTTTAAAATTTTTTACTGTAACAAATGACTAAAAACACTAGAGATAAATGCTATTTTTTTGTTGGAAACTTATGCTTTAAACAACAGAAAAGTGATTCCCCATTTAACTTTTAGCATAACCACAAATCTCCTGCTGTGGTTATGTGTTACACTGTCCCTTAAATGGAAACTTTATCCTCCTATTCTCAGCTCCCAACGGCTTGCTTCCTACTTACTTTTCTAGCCGGGTAACTTCTAATCCCAGAACTGCCTTTACTGTGAGGGTTATGCTGTAGATCTCTTCCTCTAGCTCCCAGCTAGGCAAATCTTCCAGCCTTCATTAAATCCTCACAAACTCAGTCTTCAATCTGAGTGCAAGTTGCCACCTGCATTCAACATTTTTTCTGCTTAAGGTGAAGGCATGGCTGCTTCTATTTCTTCCTTTCTTCCTTTCAGATGGCTGCAGGTCACACAAGGCATACTGCAAAACTGAGGTTGGTCTGTGGTATTAATAGGTTTTTAGGGAAGCCTGTAACCTAATCTCAAAAATGGTTCCCTCTACCCTCTCTTCCATGGCAATAGAAAACACATTAGCTTTGTATCTAAGTAGAAAGGCTGATTAGTTACCTTTGATTCCAACTCCCTTTAATCTTAGGAGTAAATGGATAGTTTACAACAAAACTGTGAACAACTCAATACTATAACACCTTTCTGGGACTTTGGGAGACTTAGGGTCTGCTCATGGTATACTCAGGGATTGAGGTAATTTTCTTCAAGCATAAATACCTTGCACCTGCCACTCAGTAAAACAATCTGAGTCTTCCTTTGATCTCTAACGATCAAACCACCCAGGCTTATTGTCAGGCAGACTTCAGAACAGGTTGCATGACCACCTTCATTTACTCTAACTTTAAAACCACAGTCCCAAAATATAATAATCTTATAAAACAAAGAACTGTAACAGAATGGAGGTGGTAGGATACCGGTAAAATAGTGAGGAGCAGGTTCAGGACGGCTCCACATCGCCATTCCACTGCCAGGACATTTCCCAGTGGGATATTCTCCAAGGAGGTGGGCAACCAATTTGCATATCTAAAGACTCTATTAAGGGCTATTTTACAGTTGAAAAATGGCAGGCCTGGTCCCAAGTTTGGGCTCACAGCCCACCTTTTGGCCCAACACCATGGTCCCAAAGCCCCCAGTAAATGTTTCTACATTAGTGCACTTCCCAAATTATTTACAGCCTAAATAATATTCAGTAACAGTCGAATTAATATGCATTCATATTTGCCCATTTGCTAGAATTAGGTTTCATGTAATACTTAAGACATTATATTGAAGAGAAGAATATCTCTACATTAGGGGAAGTAGCCTGATGAAGTTATATTTATTTTCCGCTCAGTCTTTAATTTTTGTAATTCTTAATAATGCTTTTTAATAATGGAAAAGCAAAAGTAAAGGTCATCACATATTTCTATACAAAATAAAAGATTATCTTTGAATATATAAAATTAATCAAAATGCTATGATACGTAAAAGATGGTGTTTATTTTGTACTTGGTTACATTTGGTTGATTGATATTAAAGATTTGAAAATAGTAATTGTTCTCTACAATGGCGTATTTCAAGTTTGTTTTCACTTCTATGTTTGAATTTATAAATACTAATGTACATTTTGATTTGGCTACAGGCATTTCTTGGGCTTTACTGAAGTATTGTCCATCATTCTTTGGCCCTGTGGCACGCCCATATGCTGTCCAAGAAAGAAAAAGCTACACTGCTGGGAGTTTCCTGTCAATCACCCCAACTCCATCTGGAACTTCTGGCATTGTCTCAAGCATTCCTCCCAACCCAAATCAGACAGCTCCTCATCCCTGGAGAGGTGAGATTGGGATGTTGGATTTTATTAAATAATTGCTGCATATTCTTGGACATCAATCAGCTATGGTGGAAAGAAGTGATTGGAGGGCTAACAGAGTTTGATAAGGATTTTCACCAAGGAAGTCCAATGAGTAACATTATTTCATAAAAGAAGAAAGAAGAGGTCACCAATGTTTCAGCGTGATCAGTGGTGATCGCAGCATGCCAGGTTTACATTAATAATATCATTATAAATTAGGGTGTAGGAATTTATAATAGAATATAACAACAGAATATTATACTTGGGTATCATTTAGAGGTGTAACATTTGGATATTACTTATGACCTATTACAGACTGTAAGGTTGGTACACATACCAACTCTGAAAGTCCTCCAACTTCCTTCTCCCAAGTCCATTGCTACTGCAAAGAATTTTTATTTAACCCTTTTTCCCCCCTCTCTTGGCTGGGTTCTTGTAGAGGAGCTTAAATTCATTTAAAGTTTTAACATGAGACCAATTTTTATTTAAGTGGAAGTTTTTCTTTCCTGGCCTCTTGTTATGAATGTGATGTTTTATAAGATGACTATGTTTTGGGATTATCCCCTTAGTGCAAGGTGAAATGGGGTAATGAAGAGAGACATGTGATTTGTTCTGAATTCTACCTGATAACAAGCCTGGATGGCTTGTTTTGGGGACAGGGGTCCAGGGTGAAACTCACTGAGAGCAAGGAGCAAAATGTTCATACCTGAAACAAAGGCAGGAGCAGCTGGGCTAACTGTGGACAGACTTTTGGTCTCTGAGTTTTTAGACAGAGAGAGAGAGGTTTCTCAGAAAGACAGAAGACTGCAGTTGGTGTGGTCAGCAGGGAAGAGTGTGATACCTTTCTGTGAATTACCAAGCAGAATGCAGGGGAGAGGACACTCTCTGGATGAAAGGATGCATCCTGTGGCACTCCAAAGACTCTGGAAGATATGCGCTGGTGAAGCCAGGAGGAGAAATTGTTGGGGCGGCTTTACTGCTTGCAGCCAGCTCAGGAATTCTCCAAACACTGAGGGAAGCATCTTTCAATGGTCACTTGACATTACGACTTGGAGAAACGTGGAGACGTGAACCTATTAGAAGCTGGGAGTGACTATGACTGTGTGCTTTAAAGACTGCAATCCCATAGAGAGTGAGCTGCACTGTGCATATATATATATATATATATATATATCTATATATATATATATATATGTATATATATATATGGCATGGATTTATCAGTTATATTAAGACAGCAATAAAGGTTATCTTTTCCGTAGTTTAGAGTGCTAGTTTCCTACTAAGTAATGTTTAGTCAATATTGCTTAGTTTGCTTGTTTCAGTACAGTCTTAAAACTTGAAACCTTGCCATGCAATTCTTTTAAGTCAATGAATGGGAATTTGAATATATTTTTGAAAGTTATTGATCTCTGTAGGGATCGTAACACTTTGCTTCCCTCTTTCCCTGATGGCTTTGGACCTGCAGCTATCTGCTATCCCACTTCATGCTGCTCCCTTTATTTTGGCTTTGACCCTCTGCTTGTTTGCCTCTTGATGTGCTGCATTTCCAGATCCCTTCTAAGGCAACACCTCTCTTGCCTGTTACCCCACCCGCTCCTCCTTCCTTTCCTGCCCTGCCTCATTATTGCCTCTCTCAGGGCCTTGTTGATTTTAGGTGGCACTGAAATCAACAGTGATTTGGCACTGAACTGTGAGCCTTCTCTTCCCTCCCTTGGGGTCTCGGAATTCCTTTTCTTGTTTCCTGGGCCTGAGTTGTGACACCTTCACTTACTGGCTTCTCGTTACATGTTTCCCATTCTAAGCAATTATTTGCAAACTGAATTAAACGTTATAACGTATTTACTGTTGACCATGAGAAATGGAGGACCCACAGTTTAATGTTTGGAAACTGGCAAAGAAGAAGCAGCAAAATTAAATGTGACTGGCAGGAAAAATCACTGGCTGAAGCCCAATGGAGACAGCAGGTCCAGGATGCTGAGGGGAATAGCACTGAAAGATACTTCTCTTGGTGGAGCTGGGTAGGGATGTTGAAGGAGCATGAGTGGGCCTAGGGAGGGGGGATTTTTGCAGAAGTTGTTGTGTGTTGGGAGACAATGAAAAGGGCCAACTGCTCTGGAGAAAAGCAGCATTGGTAGAAAGGTTAAGGGTACGGAGCTGGCCCAGGTAGAAGAGGGAAATGCCAGCAGAAGGTTTTAAGGTGAGTGTGGTCAGAGAGTGAGGAGCAGGAGGTTGAGGAGAAGAGGGAGCAGGGAAAGGAAAGGGAAAGTGGGGAAGAGGCCTGGTATGGTGGGATATTGCTATTTCATCCAGAAGGAGTGTTTGGGGCTCTGGACAATGGGAATGGTTGAGGTGAAAGAGCAGGTGTTACACCCCCTGCATTTGCACAGGTAGACTTTCCTTTTCCCCACCTCTATGTTTGCTAGAAAGCTGTACATCTCTACTAACTTCCATGTCTGATGGAAGATCATCGACATGAAATATAAACACAGGCTGAATTTTAAGCCCCACATCACCCCACACCCCACCACACCCAGGCCCCAACGGGTGAAATGTCATATAATTTTATGTGGTGGGGGTGGCATTGGGCAGCTTGCCCACCTCTGGGCCAATTGAGTGGCCCATTATTTGGCCATTTAAGCCTCTTCCTCCCCCCGCTGCAATTTTTCCTGTGTCAGACGGAGGCCAGCACCAAATGTGAAGCCCAATAGCTTTCACTGCTCAGCTTGATGGCGGGCAAAGGTAAAGTGAAGGAGTTACCTTGGCCTGCCGGCCATTAGATTGCTGTGGAGTGAGCTGGCAGAGCAGGGGCCAGACGCGCTCCTGACATTTATGTCTTTCTCTCTCGCTGCATACGTGCTGCCTAACCTGTTGAGTGTTTCCAGCCTTTTCTGTTTTTATTTTGGATTTCCAGTACCGATGTTAGCCTGTTTTTGCCTTACAGATGAGAATAGAGCTTGAGTCAGAATAACTTTCAACGGGTATATGCCTGCAATTAAAATTGACTAAATGTCAGTAAGAAACCATCTCTTGTAGCAGGTGTAATTTTTCTGAAGGCATTGCAAAGAAATCTTATTAGAATCACTGATCACAACTCCTTAGTGAAGAAGTGCAAGAAATGACATGAAATGGAATGGATCATATAGAAGTAAACAGGTAAATGTTTACATAACCCCTCTCTCTTTTACAATCCCTTTGGTACCCTTTTATATTTTAGTGGAAGACTGAAATTTCTGTAAACACCACTTTGCTGTAAGGTACTCTGTTTGATAGTAATTGCTTTAAGAACATAGCAGCATTGAAAAATTGGAACAGGGATAGGCCATTTAGCCATTCATACCTATTCTGCCATTCAATGAGATCATGGCTGAACTAGCCTAACTCCATAGCCTGACTGGCCTGACATATTTGCCTATATTCGTTCATAACTTTGGTAAACAATAATCTATATCCATCTCAGATTTAGCATAAACAATTGACCTAGCACTAAACCTCTACCACACTTTTCTTGTAGGAGCATTTTCTAATTTCACTTCTGAAAGGTTTGGTTCTAATTTTTTAACTATACCCTCTAGCCCTAGGCTCCTCAACCAGCAGAAATAGTTTCACTCTATCTTAATACCATGAAAAAAAAAATCAAATCATCCTCTAATGTTTTAAATCTAGAGATTACCACCTTAGTTTGTGTAATTGCTCCTTGTAATTTAACCGTCAGGTATCATCCTGGTAAATTTAGACTGCACTCTTTCCAAGGTTAAAATAAACTAATGTGTGGTGTCCAGGACTGCTCACAGTACTTTGAGTGGTCCAACTTGGATTTTGTGAAGCTGAAGCATGAATTCTACCACTTGTATCCTAGTCCTCCAGATATAAAGGCCAGCATTCGATTAGTCTTTTTGATTATTTTCTGTATATCTAATTGTAATTTTATGCTTCTGTCTACGCTGGTTTCAATGTCACCTACCTATGTGTCATTGGCAAACTTAAATATGTGGTTTTCTTTCCCATTAGCTAAGTAGTAAAAAGGTACGATGACTAGTTAAGGTACAATGCAAATCCTTTCAGACACCCCAATCACGTTCTGCCAATTAGAATACTGCCCTTTATCCTTACTCTGTATCTCCTGTCACCCAGCCAATTTACTAACAAGATCAATAATCTGCCTTCTACTCCATGAGCTTTAAATTTACTTAACAGCTTTTTATGAGGGATTTTATCAAATCCCTTTGGGAAGTCCATATAAGTAACTTCCACAGACATTCTCCTGTTGACTACTTTAGTCACACCTTCAAAAATTAGCTTTGTTGAGCATGACGTACCCTTTGGAAATTCATGCTGGATCTCTCGAATCAGCTAAACGTTTTCAAGGTGTTCACACACTCTATGCTTAACTATAGACTTTAATAATTTCTGGACAGTGAATGTTAGGTTAACTGGTTTATCAATCCCTATTTTTCATCTCTCAACTTTTTAAATATTAAATAAAATGTGAAATAAAAGCTAGTACCAGTAGTGGTGACCCTGAAACAATTGAGTTGTCCTAAAAACCTCCAGTTCACTGATGTCCTTCGGGGAAGGAAATCTGCCCTCCTTATTCAGTCTGGCCTGTATGTGATCCCAGACCTACAGCAATGTGATTAAGTTGCAACTGCCCTCTGAAGTGGCCTAGCAAACCATTCAGTTGTATTTAAGAAGGTAGTTCACCTCCAGTTTCTAAAGAACAATTAGGGGTAGGCAATAAACGCTGGCCTAACTGGTGATGCTCTCAATCTCTGAATTTATGAAACAGTGGAGTGATATGCACAATTTTCCAATCTAGAAGTATGCTGAATTGAGAGAATTTTGAAAGATTCTAGGTAGGACAATATATTGCAAAACGGTTTTTGGGAAGAATTCTCACCGAGTGGGATTGAATGCGTAACCAGGTACACAAGAGACACCAAATGCAGCATTTTCTATTCTATTCTACTGATTGAGAACAGACTAATTCTGCAGAAACTACAGTTCATAACAGTTAATATCCATCTTTAAACCAGGAAGGTCATTGTTGAAGGCACCTGTGACAAACAGCAGGCAATACCAGTAACAACTGAAAAAATGTCATTCTATTCCTTGTGGGGGAAACTATCAGCATTCTAGTAAGAATAAAATTAATTGAATGAAATATTGATTCTAGTTCTAAGGCTGATATGATGATGTACAGAGACATAAAAATAAATAGCTGTGGTTTCTTCAACAGTTCCTTACACAAAAGATAAGACCAATTATAGTAGTAAGAGAGTCATACTTCATTCCAACTCTACAGTGAGGGGTTGGGTAGGTTGAGAATTATGTTAGTATGATTGAAATAGTATTCATGCCTTATTCCATGAGTAAAGTCATGTCAAAATATCATAGAAGATTTTTATTGCCAATTTTGTTTATAATTTTCAAAATAAGAAACGAAACAAAATATAACAACCAAGATATAGACAGTAGTGGCTGAAGAATCCTGCTTCAGACACCATGAAGTTGGCTTCATAGTCTTGGGTATATTAGCAACAAGTCTTTATTAACAACTCATAACTATATACATATATACAGTAGAGAGTACAGGTGTGGAGCTGACTCCATCCTAGAGCTTTACTTAGATCTGTCCATCTCTAGACTAACCCTGGCTCTGGGGTCTCCCTTCATACATCACTGTGTGGGTAGTACCATACTCAGTCCCACATTAACCCTGCATGTACCAGACCCTACTACTATAGTGGCAATGCAGAAAAGCACATCGAGAGAGTGATAAAAAATTCAACAAATAAAGTCATAGGCAAGCAGAGGGATGAGGGACAGAAGCTCAGGAATTCAGCAATGTATTTAATTTATTATACAGTTTCTAAATGGTTAATATAAGTTAAATAAGCAAATAAATCAATGACAGCAATTCATTAAATCTAAGAGGGGAAAATAAGTTAAGGGAAAGATACCAATGTTAATGGGAACCCAAATAGCATTCAATTAATATCTAATACAATGCTTCCTCTAATTTTTATTTGTTGTGCGCAGCCTTTTTGTTGCGCTGTGTAGTTCATCTAAGATTGTTGCATGGCCATGCACACACGCATCTTAAAGGAAGTGTAATATTTTTCCTTGCTGTGCATGGCCTGTTTATAGTATTGCATGGCACATTCCAGATTGCTGCTTGGTCACACACCCATGCAGAACAACAATCTGGTTCACATCAATAATAAATCAAAGTGAATAATTGGAGTAATAAATTGATAATTAATTAGGTATCATCAACTAATTAATCCTAGACCTCAACTGATCCTATTAGCTTCAGAAATAAATTACTACTAACAGTAAATTAACAAATAAAGACTAGAAACAGCAGTGCAGTCTATTTTACCGAACTGTAATATGTGGGATTTTGTGGCCGGTGAGACTGTCCTAGATTGGCAAATCTTTAGGAAGTATCTTTGCCTTGAGTGACTCCAACTCAGAGTCTTTGAGCAGGATTGTGAGTTAGAGACACTCTGACCCATTAGGCAGGGAGAGGACGTTCTGGATGATGTACTCCAGAGTACAGTCATACATCATAGGAAAGATCAAATAGAGAGAGGAGAGAGTGTGACTGTCAGTTAGCAAGGTAAAGGGAACTAGGGGGAGGTAGAGCAGGAAGTTCCACAGACACTGGTCTTGTCCAACAGGTACACAGTAATTGGCTCCTGTGAGAATATGAGAAAAAGACTGTGGAGAAGACAGCCACGATGCTGACTGTGTAACAGAGAACTATCCAAAGAGGGGAGGAATGGAATAGAAGCATAAACTGGGATTTTCCCTTCCCGTTCGTGGTGGGCGGCATAACGACGGGACTGGAAAATATTGGGACATTGCAAAAATCGGTTTCACGTCATGGTAAAACCAGTTTGCCATCATCTGCTGCACCTGTCAATGGTGGGCTGCATTTCCTGTTGCCACACGTTGAGAAGCTAATTCAAATATTTTAGCATCTCATTATAGGTCCTGCTCATTGGAATCATCCCCCCCACTCTGGGTCATGAGCCGTGTCAATGTGTTTCACAGTAGCACATAAGTGATATGCACATGGTGAGCTGCACTTCGATTGGAACTTCGAGGTTTGTTTGCCTACCTTGCTTTGGGCAGCACTCACAGTCATCAGTGCCAGGCTTCGCAGGAAGAACCACAATGCTTATAGGGTTATGTCGACCGAGCAGATGAGCGGATTTTCAATGGCTGCAGGGCTTGTTTGGGGAAGGGGAAGAATGGCCTCAGGCAAGGAAAGAGGCTGCAGAGCGAGGGCTGTACTGGGGAAGGAGATTATCCCAGGCTTTGTGTGGGGGCACATGTTGATCTGTGCAAGTGGCCTCAAGATGGTGAAGGCTGGGGAGGCAGTCTCCAGAGGAGATGAAGCCAGGTGGACATGTGAGGGTATGTGTGAGAGAATGAGCAGTGATGTCCCTTGAGCTAGCAATGAGGTGCCAGTGAATGTGTGATGGGCTTGTAAGGGTGTGAGTTTAGGGCAATGAGATGGTTGCCTTACCCTGGTGGCATGGATGAGATCATTCATCCTCTTAGTGCACTGGATGGCCAACTTTTTCTTTGCAGTGTTGGCACTGACCACTAGTACTGGGGAATACTCTCAAGCCAGAGTGGTGAGGTTGCAGGACCTCCTGTGGACAGAGCAGGGGTAGAGGACATCATGGTGGGCCTCCAAAAGGCATTCCAGTGCTGAGTTTTGTCTCTTCTTGGCTTTCAGGACCATGTATTCACTCGAGCAGTCCTGGGCTGCAAGCATTGAGAACTGTGCGCAGTTGCAGTTTAGATATGGCACCCGGAGTGAGGGAACCGTGAGGCAATGGCATGACAGGCGATTCAGAGGCTGCCCACCAGTGATAGTGCATGTTTTCTGTGGCTACATAATTAATGAGGTGAGAAGTGGACAATACAGTGCAAAAGCCCGCCCTTGCAGCTGGCAGGAAAAATTTCTTTTTACACGCCCGCTACCACACTGAGTGCAATTCAGGGAAAAATCCAGCCATAGTAGTTATAGGGGACTCAATAATTAGGGGGCTAGATAGCATCCTCTGCAGCCCTGGTTGGAAGTCCCTAACTAGTGCCAAGATGAGGGATCTCTCAATGTGACTGGAAAGGAATTTGGAAAAGGAGCAGGCAGATGCCCTTGTCAAGTCCATGTCAGGACCAATGATATAGGGAGGAATGGGGAGGAGATACTGCTGAAGGAGTAAGAGTTAAATTTAGAAAGCAGGACCTCAAGGGTAATAATCCCGGGTTATTACTCGAACCACATGCAAATCTGCATAGGGAGGAACAGGTTAGGAAAGTAAATATGTGGCTAAAGGATTGGTGTGGCAAAGAGTGGCTCCATTTCATGGGACACTGGTACCAGTGCTAGAACAGCAAGAGGCTGGAATGGACTTCACCTGAACTGGGCTGGAACCAAATTCCTAACTGAAAGGATGAAAAGGACTATGAAAAGATCTTTAAACTAATAACAGGGTGTGGGGGTAGGGGGTGTGCAGTGGGAGGAGGGTTCAATCAGAAGCAAATATAAAAATAGCCTAAAGACTAAAAGAGAGATGAGAGTGAAGTTCAGGCCATAAATAATGTTAAAGTAATATTTAAAGAATAATATACTGGCAATACCTAATCAAAATACAGCAGCAGTGATAAAAGAAAAACAAAGAATGTGTTAAATTAAAATGTGCTAAAAGCAGCACTGTGGCATAAAGGTAGGACAAAGTTTGCTGCCAAATTAAAAACTCCATACATGTAACATGTAACGTAAGAAATAAAGCAAGTGAATTAAAAGTGCAAATTCAGTTAAATGGCCATGATGCAGTGACCATTGCTGAGACCTGGCCATAAGCTAGGCATTATTGGGTGATAAATATTGCACTTTATAAGATCTTTAGAAAGGACAGGAAAATTGGAAAAGGAGAGAGGAGTAAAAATATTCATCAAGGATACTATTACTGCATTAAAGAGAGCAGATACCAGTAAGGGTGACCAGGCAGTAGAAACGCTGTGCTGAACACTCCCCCCCGCACCAACATCCACCCCGGCCAGTGGCAGGCCAGGCATGGCATAAAATTGGGCACCCTGGCAGCAACACCATGCCTGTTACCTACCTGCCCTGCTAATATTTTACCTGAGGGGCAGGGAGGCATTGGATGGCCTGCTAGTCCATGGGCCAATTGAACGCCTTAAGTAACCAAAGTGCCTTCTCCTGCCGCTGCTAGGATTTTTCCCGTGCTGGAGGAGACCCATGCCCAATATCTAGGCCACCCCAGAGAAAGCTGGCTAGCTTTCTGCTTGGGCATGGGGGATCGGGGGGGTGGTGGCTGTAGGGGTTGCTTCCTGTTTGGGTGCCCTGTGCCCACTGGAGGCACCTCCGATGTTCCCCCCATCAGCACCTACCCTGCACCCCCTGGCATGAACACATTGGCTCTCTAGGAGATGCCAGTCAGGCCCCGGCAAAACACTAGACTCCCTTCATCTGGGCTCCACGGCTCCTCTTCTTTAGGGGGCTTGATGAGGTCCCAATAGTGGCCACTGCTCCTGGGGCAAGAGTGCCACGTGCCATTTGATTGGCCAGAGACAAGGGGTCCAGGGAGGGACTTCCGGAGCTTAGGACCTAGGCGGCTGACGCCTAGGTTAACCAATGGTACCATGATTAACCAATGGTAGAGCAATAAAAATTGGTGACACGCAAGAGGCTAGAATTGAAGTTCTCGTGTGATTGTACAGGTTGAAGGAGATTACAATAGTAGGGAGGGGTGAGGCTATGAAGGGATTTGAAAACAAGGACAAGAATTTTAAAATCCAGTTGTGTTGCACCAGGAACAAGTGTTGATCAGCAAGCACAGAGGTGATGAATGAACAAGACTTGCTGCAAGTTAGGATACAGGCAGGAGAATTTTGGATGAGCTCAGGAAGGAGGCTTCTTTAGTTGAACAACCAAATTTATTTACAGAGCTGCTGGATTAGCTGCAGGCCTCTTGCAAGGCTACAATAAACAGGGTTGGACAACAGTGGGGCTGGCATTTTCACTTCTCAACTAGCCTCAGTTGACAATACTGCAGGTCTGTTTTAGATTGCAACAATTCTACTGCCAAGAAGACCTCCAGGTCATGCTTTTCAAGACATGTATACTGGGCCTAGCCCAATCTTTTAATTTTATCGTGTGTTACCTTTGTAACAGAGATTGAGTATAGCTTTCTGGGTGTTGTGATTTTCCCGTACAACATTGCAAGAAGTGATTGAAGATAAAAAATAAAACATTACATGTGAAATTCCTTAAGTGGGTTATGTTACTTTTTTCCTTTTAATAGAGGTTGTGTAGAGTAAGTTTAAGAGCTTGTGATTAGGAACATTGCTCACACATCCCTAATCATAAGTTCCTCTCAGGCTTTAACAAAAGTCAGTGGGGTAGAACTTCCAATTTTGGTGTAATTGGTGATTCTGGCACAAATTACACCCAAAATTGCACTATTTTTGCAAAGTTTTTTCCCTGTCGCTCAAATTCATTTGCACCCTGCTGAGCAGAAAATTTCCCAAAAACCCTGTGCAATGAAGCAGTGTTTTAAAACATAGGGCAGAATTTTCTGCCTATCGGGCACGCCGATTGGGAGTGGCTGCGGGCGTCCATGGAGCCGATTGGCTGCACACTGCCATTTTATGTGGGCGGGCCAATTAAGACCTGCCCAATGTGATGCACGGTCGGTAGCACTCAGCGCTACCTGTGTGGGTGGGGGGAGGATGGAGAGTTGGGGCCTGCGCTCTTTTGCGCATGCGTGCAGGAAGAACACAGAAATCTCCCTGAGGCACGGAACTGCCACAGGGAGAGTAAGTTCAGACTGAAGGTTTCAAATAAAGAAAGATTAAAATTATTCAGACATGTCCCCTTATGTGACTGTGTCACTTGAGCTGGGACATGTTTATGAATTGTGGAAAAAATATTTATTTATTTAATAAAGCCTTCAGGAAACCTTCTCCCGGCCGTGGATGAGGTTTCCTGAAAAACACGAAGGCCACGAAGGTTGGATGGGCAGTGTGGATAATTACTGTAATTGGTCTTTTAATGGCCTTAACAGGCCTTTGACAGTTTGGTAGGCACGCCTGCTGAATGAAAGATCTGAATGACGCACAGTGATGGTGGGATGCACGCCCAGTGTCACTGTGCGACATTTTATGCGTCAGCGTGCCGGGCCCACCCTCACTCGCCTACGTGAAAATTCAGGCCATAATTTAAAAAAAAAGAATTTGCTTTAAAAAATATTCCATGAAATATTTAAAAGTGGTAACTTGGAAATGTTTGATTAGTAGAGCTGAAAATGGGCTTATTTAAGATCACAGTTTCAATCCATCACCTATGAAGAGTTTGATTTTTAATGACTGAAAAAGACTTAAAAATGTATAAACCCATTTTCTGGTTGAATGGAGGGGTAGTTATGAGGTCCTTAGAAAACTAAAGAAAAAAATAATTCAAAAACCTTTCAAAATGTACCTGTTAGTGCCTGTGCATCCAAAAGATTCAGCTTAATTTTTAGAGCCTCCTTGAAGGCCTGCAAACTGGTGCAAATAGCAGAAACTCCCAATGCTGATCAATTCACCCTTGAGTGTGGCCAGTCTAGTGGGCAGGGCTTGATTCTAGTGTGATTTTTTTAAAAAAAACTAGTGCAGAAGATCACAGAAATTCAAGAAATTTAAGAATCGCCGAAAGCAATTTACATTTCAAATTCCATTACCTTTTGTGGCAGTTAAGCAAATATCAGGGGAATCACACTAAAAAACCAACATAATCATGTAAGATAAAAGCAAAATACTCTGGATGCTGGAAATCTGAAACAAAAACAGATAACGCTAGAAAAACTCAGCAGATCTAACAGCATCTGTGGAGAGAAAACAGAGTTAATGTTTTGAGTCCGTATGACTTCTTCTTCAGCTCTGAATCCACAGATGCTGTTAAACCAGCTGAGTTTTTAAAATCATGTAAGAAATGGGTTAATAGACTGGCTACAAGATCAGAGCAGTATTTGTTGCTAATTATATCGATACTTGTTAATTGCAGCGATACTGCTGAATTGAACAGGACAGTTTACATTGAAATAGCACAGTTAATCACAGCAAACTAATCAAAGCCAGAGAGGTAATCACAATGTGACAGAAAGAGCTCCTTTTATGGCTAAGCCAATAGGAGACAACTTGGGAATATGATAACCAACCAGCAGCTGATCATGCACCCAACTAACCATTCCTCAACTAGAAGAGGATTGTGAGGCTTGGCCTAAATGGCCAAGTGGTTATGGTACTGGGTTTGTAACCCCAAGCTCAAGAGTTCAAATCTCACAATGGCAAACTATGAAACAATGTAATTTCATTTGAAACAGATAGAAGAGGATTGTGCATGAGCTCTTCTAAAAACTGCATTCTGTATGTAAATCTCTGAAAAAGGGCCACATCGGAGCACTCAAGACAGAAGACACGTGTTGAAGGGAAGAGTCCCAGTGAATCAAGCAGGAAGATCCTGATTAAAGATCGCTCCTCAGCAACCTACAGTCATCTCATATTGATCCCCCGAGGGATAACTGTATGATTTGTTTGAAACTGTTTAGTTTAAAATTCTCAATAAAGGTGTTGGGTTTAGTGTGAGTTGTATCAATCATAATTCTCTGTCTCCGAACCTGAGAAAGAAGTGAAATCACCCACAATCCCAACTGAATGGAAGTTCCAGGCTGTGATTTTTACCGTGAACTATACTGAACATAGTAGGGGACCAAGATTAAAACTGCTAGACTTGAAGAGGTTGATATTATATTCCTTTGGATAAGTGTTGACTTAACACTCAGGTAAAAAAAAAAAGTAGTAATTTAGTCAGAACAGTCAAATAAATCCCCTACATCTATTGTCCAAAATGCTCCAAACATCTGCGAAGCATGGCTTATGTTAATAGTTTTACCAAGCTAAGCACTGTCTACCCTCACTTCATTTCACTGTTCACCTGTTTAATAGCTCAGGGATACAGAAAAATGTGATGGCAGATGCTCTGAGCAAATTTTGCAATCAAAAGATTTTGTTTGTTCAATCAGAAAATTGGGGTATGCCTTCAAAGTACCCGATTTTTTTAATGATTGATAGCAAGGTTAGTCACTCACAGCAAATACTATCACTTCAGTGTCAGCTATAGCTCAGTGGAAACACTCTTGCCTTGGAGTTCAAAGGTTATTGGTTCAAGTTCCATTCCAGAAATTTGAGCATGCAATTTAGGCTGACACTCCACTGTGGTCCTGAGATTGCTGTACTGTCAGAAGTGCTATCATTCAGATGACATGTTAAGCTGAGACCAGTCCATCTCATAGATGGATGTAAAACTTCCATGGCATTATTTGAAGAAAAGCAAGAGGTTATCCCTAGTCTCCTGATCAATGTTTATCTCGACCAAGATCACTGAAACAGATTATCTGCTTAATACTTCATTTCTGTTTGTAGGAGTTTGCTCTGCACAAATTGGCTGCCGAATTTCCTGCATCACAAGAGTGGTGACATTTCAGGAGTATCTCATTGGCTGTAAGGTGCTTTAGGAAGTTCTTAGGCTTTGAAAAACATGACATATATCAAATTCCTTTCTTATTCTGCTGGCCTAAAAGTTTGAAATGGGCCTGTACTTGGGTGTTGGCAGGAATGCCTGTACCAGAATGATGAGATCCAAGGCACTGAGCAGTGAGCCTCTGACCTCATTGTAATAGAATCTGTGTGGTGCCAGGGCGGGGATGATGGTTGAGATGGGGTGAGTCAGCGATTGGGTATTTCATTTAATGTGGAGTTGGGAGGAGCACATCTAATCCTCTCAGCTCCATTTTTAGGGTAGTGTCCTAGGCCCAACCATTTTCATTTGTTTCATAAAGGCCTTTATGAACAGCTTTATAAAGACCTTCCCTCATAAGGTCAGAAGTCAGGATATTTGCTAATAATTGCAGTGTTCTGTTCTATTCACAATTCCTCAGATACTGAAACAATACTGTCATCGACACAGTGGCAGCAGTATATACCATCTACTGATGCACAGTAGCAACTCACTACTGCACCTTCCAGATTTGTGACTGCTACCACCTAGAAGATCATGGACAGCTGAGGCATAGGAACACCACCACCTGCAAGTTCACCTCCAAGCCACACACTATCCTGACTTGGAAACATAACGCTGTTCCTTCCCTGTCACTGGTTCAAAAAACTGGAACTCTCGTCCTAACACTGTGGATGTACCTACACTACATGGGCTGCAGCAGTTTAAAGTGCTAATTAGGGATGGACAATAAATGCCGATCTTGCCAGCATTGCCAATATCCCAGCAATGAAGATACTGACTGCTTCAGGGCAAACCAATGATGGAATTGGAATCTCAAAGCAGGCATTAAGCCCCTTATTTGCATAGGCAAAGAATTAAGCTT
The DNA here is from genome assembly GCF_017639515.1 of Carcharodon carcharias. Classification (NCBI taxonomy): domain Eukaryota; kingdom Metazoa; phylum Chordata; class Chondrichthyes; order Lamniformes; family Lamnidae; genus Carcharodon; species Carcharodon carcharias. Next base: position 41,122,715 of record NC_054470.1, read on the forward strand.
GCTTCAATCCCGTGTAAAAGACACCTCTCATTTGTCCTTAAGCAACGTGGCTGATGACATACGCTTGATAAGAATTATACACACACTTCGTGTCTACCTTTTTAGGGCCTTAAGCCATAAGCACTAAGAAATTGGTGCTTTGTAGCCCAAGCTCTAGGCCCCTGTTTTTAAACTCTCTCTTCATTGTTCATGATTAGCCTTTGCATAAGGTGGCAGGTTCAAGCTGGGTTCTGAGAGTTGTATTCCATCAGAATGATATGCATATAGTATTGGTATGGCATTCTGGGCCCTTGGCTGATTCCTTGAGGAGAAGGAGAAGCTGGAGTGAGATTGAACTGCCCCACACCCCTCTTGCATTGACCCTGTTGGAGGCCAGCTATGGCGTTAGCAATGGAGTTCAGCCTGGACAGCAGTGTAGGACCTATGTCCTGGACCAAGGTCTCCATGGTGGCCGCCATCCTGCCAGTGTTAACCTCAGTGCATTGGCATGACGACGCTATCACCTCAGACAGATGGACAGAGTGTGAGCAAGATGCATGCCAGGTCAAATGAGAAGGATGCCAAGTCTGCTTGTGTGCTGAGTGTAGACATGTCGCCCAGCGTGAGGAAGTGGCGAGGTAATGGCATGGCAGGCCAATTAAAGGCTGGCTGCCAGCGATCCAGCATGTTTCCCGTGACTGCATAATTTATGAGGCGGAAGTGGACAATGCAGTGCAAAAACCTGTCATTTCGGACGGCAGATAAAACGTCTTTTTTCACACCCATTACTTCACTTAGTGAAAATCTGGGACAATTCTGCCCTTTGTGGCACCAAATATGAATAGAACCAGCAGACAGAAATGCCAAAGAATTAGGCTTCACTTGGAGAAGGATGATGTGTCAATTTCATCAAAGTAGGCGGTGTGTGCAAAGGGAATCAATCTAAATTAGATAACTATTTTTGATTTAAGGTGTTTTCTTTTTTTAGCATTCTCTTGCCACCTCTTTTTCAGAAGATAGTGGCCTGGACGTCACTCACATTGGCTGGTAAATGACAGAGGGAGAGCACCATCCACTCAACTTATCTTGCTGCTCATCTTCTGCAATTTCCTCAATTGCTATACAGGTGGATTGTGAGCAGTAAAACCACTTCTGAGAGGCTTATTCCTGCTGGAATGCAGGGAACTACTGTTTAAATGCTGCAGTCAGTTAAAGAGCTGTATCACTTGACTGCAAGAAAGGCAGAAGCTGCAGAAACCTCAAAAGCACCAGCAGCTAGAAAGGGTCCCTGATTCTAGGATGCATTCCTGAAGGGTCCTTTTAGCACAAATAGGGATCAGAAGAACAAGATTGTTGAGCACTGTGGTAAGAACCTCTTCCTGTGCTGTGCAGGCTTTCTGGAGAGAGGTGGCAGAGATAGCACCTGAAGAACAGCTGCAGCATGCTGGAGAGGTTCAATGACCTCACAAGGGAAGCTATAGTAAAACTAGGCACTCTTGCCCACATATCTACTTCATCTCTAACACATGGCTTATTTCCTTCCTTATCTTTCATAGCCCAGAAAATTAAGGAAGTAAATAGACCAAGGATTCAACTTCCAATTTAGTAGCTTCCATGCAGTTGCTGGGTTGAACAGGAAGAGGGACTGAAATGTATGGAGCTAAAGTACGGAAAACTACTCCAAGGCTATTGTGGAATTGTGGCTGAACTAAATAAGAGACAGTAAGTGTGCAGTAGCTGGAAGGAAGAAATCATCATATGCAGCAGTACAGGCCACATGGAGAAGGCTCAAGAACTTCTTTGTAATGTTGGGAATAATTTTATTAACATAAATGAGTCAGCAAATGTAAGTGTGTTTTCAAATGAATTGCAGGACAGATAATACATGAATTGGAACAATAGTGAGACATTGCCCTTTATGTAGCACCATGTTCTTTGTCCCAGAAGCAAAGGCATTTGGCAACCTTTAGGTTAAGTGTCTTAGATCATGCATGCTTGAGCAATGAAGTCTCACAAAACTGTGTCTTAATCCCTTACACTTGCCCTTACTAACTTCCAATAGACAGATCCTGACCAATTGTGACTGAATGATCTGAAGATTGCAACATACATTTAGCACGATGCATTCCTCTTGCAGGAGAAGACATCAGACAATGCTAGGCTACTGGAGAAGGACATGCTGACATCCAGCATTAAACAGCACATGAAGGGGAAGCAGCAGCCTTAATTGGCTTCAATTCTGGCCTGACAGTTGGGGATATAGAGTGGGAATCTCTGTGCTTTCAGTGGTTTGTGAGAATGTACATTTTTTCTCATTAATTGCTTCTCTGAATACATCAATCTCTTGACCAGCAACCACCTTCCTCATAAAAGGTCCACAAATTAGTCGATTACAATATCTGCTCAAGCACATCCAGTACTGTTCTTTCCTCCAGAAGCAACCATACAAAGAATGTAACACTAGCAACCACTCATCCACCCTTTCATTCACCTTCTTGTTTATACCCTGTGACCTAGAACTGCCCATGTGAGAAAATACAAATATAGAAGAGGAACCAGCACATGCTGAAACACAGAACAGAAGGATGCCAAAGGATTTGGATGTGTAAGTTAAGCATAATGCAGTTGAGCAGAGGTGTAAGATATGTCTGTTTCTGACTGCAGAGAAAATGGATGATGATCCAAGGGGTCCTGCTATGTCAAGAAGGATACAAACAGAGCATCAGGCACTTATTCAGATAAGCGGCAAAAGGCATGGGATAGCAGTAGAGTCTACTTACCTGCTGCATGCCAATATCTGAGAAAGGTTCAATTTACTGCAGGTCAGTCCAGAGAAAATGGCAGCTTCGTAATTATCCACAGACCCTTCCTGGTTTAATGAGGGATTCAGGAAAGTTAATGCACTCAAAGTTTAAAAACTGATTGAAGAGCTGCAGATATTGGGGGGGTTCTTTGGAGTGGTCAATGTCAATCTGATTGCAAAGTATTTTACAACAACCTGTATTTATATAAAGTCTTTAACATTAAAAATATCTCATGATGCTTCACAGGAGCATTATCAAACAAAATTTGACGTTGTGTCACATAAGTAGATATTAGAAAAGGTGATCACGGGCTTGGACAGAGGTAGGTTTTAAGCAAGGTCTTAAAGGAGGACAGAGATATGGTGAGGCAGAAAGGCTTAGGGGGGAAATCCTAGGGATTAGGACCTTATTGAAGTCATGGCTGCCAATGGTGGAGTGATTAAGTTCAGAGATGCCCATGAGGCCAGAATTGAAGAAGCACAGAGTGTTGTGTAACAGGGGGAGATTACAGGGATAAGAAGGGGTGAGACCCTGGGGGGATTTGAAAACAAGGATGAGAATTTTAACGTCAAGGCATTACTGGACTGGGAGCCAACGTATCTGTGTATCAACGTATTATGGAGTAACGAGCACAGGGGTATAGGACAGTGTAGAATTTCAAAAGGACATAGAAAAGTTGGTGAAATGGGCAAATAGGTGGCAGATGAAGTTCAATGCAGAGACATGTGAGGTGATTTATTTTGATAGGAATAACATGGAGAGACAATATAAAATAAGGGTACAACTCTAAAAGTTGTGCAGGAGCAGAGGGACCTGGGTGTATGTGTGCATAAATCAATAAAGATGACAGGGCAGGTGGAAGAGAGCAGTTAATAAAGCTTGCTAGGCTTTATTAATAGGGGCATAGAGTACAAGAGCAGGGAGGTTATGCTGAACTTGTATAGGGCACTAGTTAGACCTCAGCTGGAGCATTATGTATAGTTCTGGGCACCACACTATAAGAAGGATGTGAACACATTGGAGAGAGTGCAGAAGAGGTTTACAAAAATGGTTCCAGGGACAAGAAATTTCAGTTATGAAGATAGATTGGAGAAGTTGGGACTGTTTTCTTTGGAGAGGAGAAGGGTAAGAGGAGGTTTGATAGAAGTGTTCAAAATCATGAGGGGACTGGACAGAGTAGATAGGGAGAAACTGTTCCCGCTCATAAAAGGATCAAGAATGAGAGGGGGCAGATCTAAAGTGATTTACAACAGAAGCAAATGCAATGTGAAAAAAGACTTTTTCACTCAGTGAGTTGTTCGAGTCTGGAATGCACTGTCTGGAACTATAGTGGAGGCAGGTTCAATTGGGGCATTCAAGAGGGCATTCGATGATTAGTTAAATAGAAACGATGTGCAGGGTTAAGGGGAATAGGCTGGAGAATGACATTGAGTCGTAATGCTCATTCAGAGAGTCGGTGCTGACACGATGGACCAAGTGGCCGCTTCCTGCACGGTAACAATTCAGTGATTCTGTGATGGGTGAATTGGGACTTGGTGAATTGGTGCAAGTTAGGAAACAGGCAGCAGAGTTTTGGATGAGCTCCAGTTTATTGAGGGTAGAATGTGGGAAGCCAGCCGGGAGTATGTTGGAATAATCAATTCCTGAATTATCAAAGGCATGGATGAAGATTCCAACAGCAAATGAGTTGAAGCAGGGGTGGACACAGGCAATGTTATGGAGATGGAAATAGCCTGAGAGGATGTGGCGTTGGAAGCTCAGCTCAGGACATCGATTCAGGGCTGAACCTCAAAGGGCCCAAAGGGTATTCAGTTGGCTTTCTCTCAGGAGTTTTAGGATATTTCTGTTTCTGTGAGCTCTGTCCTCCCAGTGATCTCTGTTGATCATCATCCTGTTCTCAGACTCTGGAGAAACTGTTGTGTCTGCCTCAGAGCCTGTATTCCCTCCACAAAGGAGGAGTGCAACAGCTCCCCACAAAAAAACCCATCAACGTTGTAGGACCAGGCTGCCAAGGAGTCTATGACAAAAAGTCTGCCTAGGCCTTGTCCATCACAGGACTTGAAGATCCTGAAAGAAGAGCCATCTCCATTCCAAGAGGCTCATAACACTTTGTAGAAGTTGTTTACATTGGTCTCCAGGTGGCATGTAGAAAAGGTATTAGAATAGGGAAGAGCAAAGCTTGCAAGGTCATAAGGATTGTGTATTGCAACAAAACCAAATAATATTTGTATAAATAGTTGTAATAATTCACTAGAATGTTTGTTATAAGGACACTGAGGCACAGATAATGTGCTGCTGTTGAGGCACAGAATTAGGATGTGATGGCTACTAAGACCAGAGAGAGGTTGGTGAGGTGAGGCAGATTTTGGATGGGTTGAGACTTCCAAGTAGTGCACTATTCATCAGTGAAGTTGTGCTGCATGTTTCCCACAATTGTCTGGCAGTCATTGCCAGCACTCCTTTTTCAGCATGGCTCAAGAATAGAGCAGCAGCAGTGTCATCATTAGGCTCACAAGCATCCTTGAGGGCATCTTACTTCAGTTCTTCTTTGATTTCAAAGTTGTGAAATATACATCATGCTACCACAATTGGTAAGATAGTGCTGAGCATATTCTGCAAAGCAGCCTTGGATCTATCCAAACATTGATAACTTCTGTTGAGCATCCCAATGCTTTTTGCCATTTTTATCGATATTTTCATCTACATTTCAGGCACTGGTTATCAAAAAAGACTAAGGAAGGGCATCTGGGAACTTCAGTCGTTGAAAGTATAAGAAGCAATGCATTCAATGTAGCCATTTTCATATCTTCTATCTCCTCCTCTTCATAGGAAATAGGAAACTGACTACTGAGAAATCCATAACAAAAACAAAAACAGAATTACCTGGAAAAACTCAGCAGGTCTGGCAGCATCGGCGGAGAAGAAAAGAGTTGACGTTTCGAGTCCTCATGACCCTTCGACAGAACTTGAGTTCGAGTCCAAGAAAGAGTTGAAATATAAGCTGGTTTAAGGTGTGTGTGTGGGGGGCGGAGAGAGAGAGAGAGAGAGAGAGGTGGAGTGGGGGTGTGGTTGTAGGGACAAACAAGCAGTGATAGAAGCAGATCATCAAAAGATGTCAACAACAATAATACAAAAGAACACATAGGTGTTAAAGTTAAAGTTGGTGATATTATCTAAATGAATGTGCTAATTAAGAATGGATGGTAGGGCACTCAAGGTATAGCTCTAGTGGGGGTGGGGAGAGCATAAAAGATGAAAAAATAAATAAATAAATAAATAAATAAATAATTTATTTCCATGTTTTTCCAGGGCAAAATAATATTTTGAGCAGGGCTGGACAAAGGTAGCAGCAAAAGTGCTGACCAAATCTCCAAAATACCAAAGAGATTTTAATGCAGGCAACACGAACCTTTTGCAACAGCACTCGAAATGGCTACTTCAATGTGGCATTCATTTTAGGGATACCTTCCGGCAGCTCATACTGCCACTTATACATTGACAGTAATTATATGGGGCAAATGTAGGGGAAAATATGTCAGAGGGGTTAGCCATGCACCCTTGACCCATTTCCATGAGCCAGATTCCCTGCAGGCCTGAATGGAGGGAAACTGATGCTTTTTTTAGGAGAGTAATTCAGGTGCAGGTATTTTGCAGTGGATTTGAGGAGATTGGGTGGAATTTTCCATAAATGTGACTAAGTTCAGTGGCGAGCAGTTTCGGCAACGCCCACCCCACTGTCTGGAGTGGCAGGAACTCGTGCCTGATTCTGCACTTGGAGGGCTATTAACTATGCAAAGGTGTGTATCAGTCCGAATCCCCTGGCAAGCGGGGAACTGATTCATCCAGCTGCCATCAGCTAGTGAGCGCAATATTGAAAGGTCAGTCCAACACACTCTTCCTCACCCTCTCCAGCCCACCAGAGATGCCCGACAGCCAGAAGAGGAAGGCCCAGAGCCTGAAGAACAAGGCAGCACCCCGCTTCACTCACTGGGCCCTGATCTGAGGTGTGCAGGTGCACAGGCATGTGCTGTATCCCAGGGATGGCTGCAGGAAGCACAGCTGCCTCGCCTCTCCAATCTGGGAGGCCATCACGGAGCAGGTCAGTGCGGCTGGCAACCAAAATGCCATCCAGTGCAGGAAGACGATAAATGATCTCATCCACACTGCCAATATAAGTCATCCTTCAACTCCCTCCAATATCAAGCTCTCATTATGGCATCATGCACTCAAACAGCTACTCTCTTCAGGAATCCACGCAACCATTAGCAGGGCACACATATAACACTCATTCTCTTACCGAGACTTTCACATCACCACCATCCCATCTGTCATGTTGCTCACCTCCAACCTCTGACCCTTCTGGGGATGGCTCACCACACACAGGGAACATGCAGCTCACCCAACCTCTGCTCCATTTCTTCTCATCACCTGCTTTTCTTTCTTCTTCATACTGGCCAAGCTGGCGCACAACATGCGTGAGAGGTCTCAGATCTCAGACTGGGGGGTGGGGGGGATCATTGCCCTCACTGAGTTTGAGGAGGCTGCAGCTGAGCTGGCTGGGTAGGACAGGGGTCGCTCCTGTGGGGAAGGGAAGATCGGCCTCTCCCATCAACTCAATAAGGATCACAGCTCCATCACTTCATTGAATCCTGACATTCCCAGTGAGTCACATGTAATCTTATCTAGCTCTTGCTCATTAATTGAAACTCTATTTTCTATTTTCTAGGCTCCAGCAGATCGAGGATCCCAAGCCAGGCCAGCACCAGTCTGAGCCCCCAGACTTCATCCAAAGGGGAAGCTCTGGAAGAGCCATCACAGCATTCACACGCACCCTCCACCAGCTCAGAGACACACACGTCAGTGCGGCACAGCTGTAGATTAGGCTCAGCCTCACTTTCTGTGGAACACCTCACTGACACGTCCCCACAACGGTGGGAGGCAGGGACAGCCCAGATGTCCGGCACTTGGAGAGCTGCTGGAGACCATCCACCCACTCGATCCAAGACAGGTGATGAGCCTTTCGAAGCTGCCGCCAATTCCATGCTGGAAATGCAACAACAGGCGGCGGAACATCAGGCAGAGATTTGACAGTTGCTCAGCAGACCAGAGCGAATGATGGAGGAGTCTGTCTGTGTTCTGTCTGATGTCATGGCTCCAAAATGCGAGCGCCTCGGGGTCACAATGGAAAGGCAGACGACCACCATGGAGTCCTTTCTCCAGCAGGTGCTGCTGGATTTGCGCTTGGCCCTGCAGTCCATGGCCACACACCCTGGTGGGCATCATAAAGACGTAGGAGAAATTGGGACGAGGCACCTTGATCTCCCTCCCGATGCACTATCTTCTGCAGGAGTCAGGGCGGGGCCCTTGGACACCCACAGGGAGGATGAGCATCAGCTGGACACCCCGGGGCCCTCCGCTCAGGACAATCCAAGGGTGTGCAGTTGTTCACAGCCCCCTCTGCCTGTGACCCCATACACTTCAGCTTCTCAGGCCACTGAGGGCGCTTCTGCCGCTGAGCAGGAGACTCTTGTCAAGTCCAGGTCCTCCACGCCAAGGGATAGCAGAGGACATCCACCAAGGTCATCACAGACATCAGGACGTAGAAGTCAGCAGGCTGCCTCCACCTCTGCTGCAGATGTTGGGGCTGCACCAAGGCTTGATATAGGGTTAGGAAAGTTAAGAAAAATTGATGTCGCTTTTGCTAGACATGTAAATAAATTGCACATTTGTTTATACATTTGATGGTTCTGTGAATGTTCCTGTCAACCGAAGGCATTGTGATTTTGTACTTTGGAATCCTCTTATTTCAAGGTTTAGCCACCCTCCACTCAGTGATAGTGTTCCACTGTGAGATTCACATTCCTGTGATGTCACCCTCAGTTGAACTAATATCTGCACCCCTTGTGTGATGTCAGGGAGATGTGTTTAAATCTTTATTTGAAGGGTGTGATGTAAGCATTTCTAACCCTTCTTGCTCAAGGAACACATTGAGTGAGGGCAGCTCATCAGCATTGATAACTAGAGGCATTTGTTTCTCCTCAGTGGTAGTGGCAGAAGAAAAGACTTGCACGGGAGGAGGAGATCCCTTGGCATGTCCACATCTCAGTTGCGGCAGTGTTTGCTTCATTAGATGGTGGCAAAGGCTTCAAGTCGTCTCTCACATCGCTCTTGTTCCGAAGTGGGGTGTCAGTTATAGACTCATAGAGTTATACAGCACAGAAACAGGCTCTTTGGCCCATCATGTCCATGCCGGCCATCAAGCACCTATCTATTCTGATCCCATTTTCCAGCACTTGGCCCATAGCCCTGTAGCCCTGAGTTCCCAGAGTGAGCTCACTCACAGGGCCCCACGGACCAAAGCAAAGATCATGGCCTGGCAATTCATGAGGTCAGAACATGCACATGTGAATGTGGGACTCACTCTCACTGCAAGTGGCTGGACAACCCTGCGTTGAAAGAGAGTGGCATTGAGGGCTAGGAGAGGTGTGGTCATATTCCCTCACTTCACTATACTCTTCCTGGAACCTGTCAGCGATTAACATAGCACAGGCCCATCTCCCATGTCTTCCTTCCTCCATAGCATGATCATGCCCATATTGACCCTCAGCAGCCTCCTGAAGTTCCTGGGCCTCCAGATCTTCATCCTCCTCCAAGTCATCCTCTGGTAGGGAGTCACCTCTTTGCATTGCCAGATTGTGAAGGGCACTGTGATGATGTGGGAAACCTTGTCGTGAACTTATTGGAGCCACCTGAGCAGTCCAAGCATCTGGAGCACATCTTCAGAAGGCCAATGGTCTTCTCTATAAGGGAGCATGTGGAGCTGTGAACAGTGTTGTACCTCTCCACAGAACGAGGACGATGTACCGGTGTCATCAGCCAGCATTTCAGTGCGTACCCCTTATCCCCAAGCAGCAATCCCTGTAGATGTAATGACCCTTCAAAAATCTCAGGCACCTGGGAGTGACTCAGCATGTAGGGGTCATGGCAACTCCCAGAGTATCCTGCGCAAACGTGCAGTATGTGCTTCCAGTGATCACACACCAGTTGTACATTGATGGAATGATAGCCCTTGCGATTTATAAACATTAGGGCCTGCTGCCATGGAGCCTGTATAGTCACATGGGTGCAGTCTATTGCACTATGCACTCTTGGGAAGCCTGAGATGGCGGTGAGGGCGTTAAATCTCGCAGCCTGGTTATCTTCATCCAAAGCGAAACTGCCATAATGATGGGCCTTCCTGTAAAGGGCACCTGTGTCCTCCTTTATCCATCGATGTGTTGTGGACTGAGAGATGTGGCACAGATCCCCTGTTGATCCTTGGAAAGAACAAAAGGCCAATAAATTGAGTGCTGTGGTCACCTTCAAAGCCACTGGCAGGGGATACACTCCAACTCCACGTGGCGTCAGGTCTTCACGCAGAATGTGGCATATGTGATGTACCAGATCTCTGGACAAGCACAGATGCAACATTGCCTCTAAGTCATTTGTAACTAGGAGATTCTTCTACGATAAACCCTAGGTCTGGTGAGTCATCCTTGATGTCTGGGTCTCTTTTCCTGATAGTCCTGTTTATGCTGTGGCTCCGCTTGACCATGTCCCTCCTGCTGGAGCTGTGCGATGTTACCTCTCCCTCCTTTGCCTCCTCCATTGCATGAGGACCCTGACAAAGGCAGCATTGAGCCCTGGATCCGTATCAGCTTTTGCTTTCCCTCTGAAAGGAAACATTGAAGACATTAATGATTCAAGGGGCAAGAAAGTGAAGCTCAGAAAATGACACGTTTGGAGACTGTAAGGGTCCATAGCTTTTCCTGACCTACTTGCATGGTGGCTGATGTCGCCTTGTCCCTGAGACACTAGCATACACATCGAGGTGGCCAAGCTGGCATCACAGATGTAACATCTTGAGCCCTGCGTGGGATGCTAAAGTTTCAGTGAGATGAGTGACCCAACCTAGCTCTGTTCTCCAATCTCTGATATGGCATATTAATGACCAATCAGTTGCTCATGGTCAATGAGTGGATGCCCTTTGGCCTGGTAGGATGTCACATCTGGCAAACACATGACAGGCCTTCATTGATGGAATGCAGCTGTGCCTTCTTCACAATTGGCTGCATTCCCAAATTCTACATTCCTATGTGTTACTCTTGAGATGCAGTGACTGTGATGTGTAGCTACTGAGTTCTGAGTAGCCCTTTAACAGTGCTAATGAAACTATTGGATTTCAGTGGCTTTCATTGCAACATGGTCTTCCTCCTTTCTTTCTAAGCAGACACCTGTTCACTCCTGCAGCAACAAGAGTTTAGAGGGCAAGCCCAGAAAGGCCCCCCTCGTGTTTGCCCTTCCACTGCCTTCCCTCTTGTTGCCTCCCTCATGTTCGCCCTTCTCCCCCACTGCCATTCCACTGCCTTCCCTCCCGGTTGCCCCCATCGTGTTCGACAACCCGACACCTCGCCTCACAGCCCACTCCCAGTTGAATTTCTAGCCTCTGAAAGTGGAGGCCTGCATGAGCACCACAGCACAGAGGTGTTCCTTGGGACAATGAAAGCAATCCAACCCTACAGCCGCCCATCGCAACAAGACCAGCGCAGCGCCATGGCCGGTATGTTCCATTCACCTCAAAGGTACCAGTGAACGGTGGTCTGATATGTGCACACCGCTCCTTTTCAAACGGGTTTGAGGCCAATGTAATTTCCTGCTGGCATGATGGAAAATTGGAAAGCATGACAAGATTCTGGCGAGCAGCTCTTTTAATGAGTATTCATGACATGCTAATGATGCACATGGTGTTGGCGCCACTAGTCGGCGGGATAACTGACCCGCCATGAACACACCACGGGGAGAATTGCAAACTGTTTTTATGACGGCGGGTTTGCGACTTTTCGCTTGACGCTGGATTGTCCACTCCCGCCCACCGTGAAACCCCCCGTGGGTGGGATAGGAACATTCCGCCCAAATTCTCTGGGGACCCACTTTACTTTGCTTTCCATCCTAAAAAAAACCTGTGCAAATTCTGAGCAAAATCCAAATTTAAAGAATATAAGTTATGAGTAAAAGCAGGCAAAGAAATGCACACACATTTGTAACTTGATCTGGGGAGTGGCATTACGTGTATTTAATTATACAACATTGGCTTTTAATTTACCTGTAGCTTTGCTTTGGGACCAGTTTTGCGTGTGCTCAGTTACACAAAACAAATACTTCATTCAGCTGAGGTGTTTAGCTGGAGTTTATATTTAGCACACAGAATTCTTTATCCGCCTCAAACATTCCACTAGAACAAAACTTGTAGATACCCATTGGCTAGACAGGAATGCTATCAGACTAGTCAACTCTGAACAGCATCGAAGCTGCACTTATTGAATACAATTCAGCTTTCAGCAGATAACCATACAGGTATACTTGCCAACAAAAGTTGCTGGAAAGTATTTCAGAAAAGGAAACCTGACTGATTTTTACCTCTGTTGTCCCCAACCCAGGGATGGTTAGTACAAATGTAGGAGCTTTTTTCCCAACCCAGCAAATTGAGCATAGACTAGGAAATTAAATTAGAGATTTCTTGGGTTATATAACTGTTGTAGGGTGGCCGAGTTGTGCTATTAATGATAGAGTTGATCTGCAGTCACTTCTGGGGTGGAAACATTCAGTTTATTTACAATATGCTCAGCAACAATTACACATGTGCTTTCAACTCCAACTCTATCCCTACACTGACTGCTGAGGTAGCCCACGCTACTCTCCTATTGGTTACTACAGATCATGTGATATTGCCTAACAAGTATTATTCTTAAAGATACATTACACACTAAACAAAACTATAATTACTACATTTCTCCCCCTTTAACTCACTATACATATATTTACAAGTACATATTTTTCAAGACAACATAATATTTACACTGGGTAAGGAATTTATAAGTTCAGTCTTTCAGGTGGTTTCCTGGTACGTGTGGAATGCAGCTTCATAACTTCAGATTCTTTGTCAGGAATCTCCTTTTCTGGAGTTGCCTGAACATCAGGTGCTTTGGTGGGCACTTGTAGTTCTGTATCCTCAACTCTTACAGGAACATCAGACACGTCAGTCCAGGGTTGAGTATCCTCAACAGGAAATGCAGACCCAGTCATGGTCACTGGTGGAACCAAATCTTGGTGATATATCTCTCTCTTCCTTAAATGGTCCACATGTTTACGAATGATCCGGCCTTCCACCTCCATGTGGTAAGAGAGAGGTCCAGTCACTGCACTTATTTCATCTGGTAACCACTTTGGTCCTTCCCCGAAGTTCTTCGCGTATACAGGCTCTCCCAAGGTAAATTTCTTCTCTTGACTGTGCCAGTCGTATCTAGCTTTCTGGATTCCTTTCCAACTTCCCCTCTAATTTCGGCATTATTAAACTCAATCTCGTCCTGAGATGGCATCTCAGCAATAACTCTGCAGGTGTGACAACTATTGTTGTGTGAGGGGTAGTCCTGTAATTAAAAAGAAAGTGTGCTAGCTTGCTTGCCAAGGAACTGCCAGTTAGCATTTTCATGCCTGTCTTGAACATATGAGTCGCCCTTTCGGCCAGTCCATTTGAGGAAGGGTGGTACGATGCAGTTTTCACATGAGTGATACTGTTGAGGCTGATAAACTGTTGAAACTCAGCAAATGTAAAAGCAGTGCCGTTATCGAAAAAGACTACTTCTAGTAGTCTGTGAATGGGAAATTCTGACATTGTAGCAGCCGATGTTGGTGATTTCACCTCATATACGCCCAACCATTTTGAATGAGCATCGACAATGAGCAGAAACACTTATCCCAGGAAAAGTCCAACATATTCAATGTGTAACCGCACCCAGGGTCTACCTGGCCACTCCCATGGGTGTAACGGAGCTATCACTGGCTACTTTTACAGTTGCTGACATTGCACACAGTGCTTTACTAAACTCTCTATTTCGCCATCCATCCCAGGCCATAATAGATAGCTAAGTGCTATGGTCTTCATTTGGAAAATTCCCCTGTAATCTCATTCTGAAAAAATAACGTGAGGTGTTCTATATTTTGAGACCAGTCATCTGTGGCAGGTTCATAAGGATCAGTTCTCCTAAATTGTGGCATTTTGAGAGAGGCTAACTTCTTTAGTTCTAATGGAGCTTGCTACTTAAAATCACTAGGCAAGGTACTGTGCTGATTCCTAACTTGATTTCTTCTGTTCAATCCTGTTTTATCCTCATCGCCAGTTTGTTGTAGGGTGGCCAAGTTGTGCTATTAATGATAGAGTTGATCTGCAGACATTTCTGGGGTGGAAACATTAAGTTTATTTACAATATACTCAGCAGCAACTACACGTGTGTTTTCAATTCTAACTCTATCCCTACATTGACTGCTGAGGTAGCTTGCGCTACTCTCATATTGGGTGCTACAGATCATGTGATCTTGCCTAACAAGTAGTCTTAAAGGTACATGACACATTAAATAAAACCATAATCGCTACAATGACTCAGACCATTAAATAAAGGCCTAACATTTATAGAGCACCTTACACAATTGCAGGACGTCCAAATGCTTCACAACCAATGAATTATTTTTTTGAAATGTAGCTACTGTTGTGATGGCAATGTGGAAGCCATTTTACACATAATACAATCCCACATTCAGCAAGGAGACACTGGGCTAGATATTAACTGGAGGTGGGGAGGGAATGTGGTGGTGGGTTGAGATTGGAAAACCCAGAAGATCAGGTTTTACAAAGTGGTAAAACCAGTTCAAAATTGTCAAAAAAACAATACCATTGACACCAGTGCTACTAGAGTTCTATGTTCAGGTATACAAGACCAGTTCAGCCAGTACCAGTAATTTCCAAGTTTTACTGTTTTGTTTTCCTTCTATATTGGGCCTGATCAGTATTTTCAACCCCATTTCCTGGTCACTGTGATCAGATTGAGACATTGGCTGCTTGTTGGGCAGGAAGGCCTTTGGTACCAGGCCACAGCTGGGGAGTACCAAGGAGGCAGGGAAGATTGGGAGGGCTGGAGCAGGGAAGATCAGGGGAGGCTGGAGCAGGGGAAGATCAGGAGACCAGGGCAAGGCAAGGGAGACCACAGCAGGGGAAGATCAGGGAGCCTGAAGCAGGGGAAGATCAGGGGAGGCCAGAACAGCTGGTGTTGAGGGTACAAAACCAGGCAATGTCGTAGACTGAGGTCAGGAGTGACTGGAGACTCAAGGCAAATCAGTGTCCGAATCAAGGAGGTTAAAGGCCAGAGACATACCTGAGGTCTTGTGGAACAGATAAGAAAGGTCAGTGGGGTGTCTGTTCACAGTGGTGGGGGAGGGGTGGTTCAGAGGCTGCTGAGGCAGGTACATGGGATCCAGCAGATAAGTGGAAAGGGACTTATCTCCTGGATCTAGCAGTCCTCACCTCTCTTTGCTGCTAGGTTTCCCAAGGCCAAGAAAACTTGGCTGATCAAGGTTAAATTTAAAATGGTGGTTAAATATGAGGCTCATTATAATATTTAAGTGACCAACCTACCTCCTGTGGGTGGGCTGGTTGCCTGATACCTCTACTGCCTAAAACTGGAAGTGCACGGCTAGATGCTGGTTGTGTGCAGGGTTTTTTTAAGCATTGAATATCCCACCGAACAAAAACCCACCAGTTTGGGGGGTTTAAATTCCCCCAATGACCAGATGATCTGTTTTGGTGATGTAATGTAGCAATTTATTGAGCCATCAAAGGAACATTCAAAGCAGTTTCACAATGCTGCTTCTATTAAATCCATCATACTGTTCCCAGCTAATTGTGACACTACTTACAATGAAGTTGAATCAGACATCAGATCAGCCAGAATCCAGCCTCTATTAGATAATACAATTTGAACAGTGTGTGCTGATTTAAAGTGGACTGGGAGTTTCATTCCTGGTACCGGAGGGTAGTTAGCACTGTGGAACTGTATCTGCTCCGACAGTCAACCCACTTTAGGGGAGAGCAGGGAGGAAAACATTCAATGTGCAGCTGTTGTTTAACTTGCATGATACAGCTTAACTCCATGTAATTCTGTGAGTGCTATATAACAAGGGATAAGGAGACTAAATGGGCTGCATTGTGTATGACTAAAGGTCATTTGTCTACGTAATGGTTACTGGCATCAACTTGACACACATCAAGGTGCTTCCCTTAAGAGGATTAGGCTGTGCTTGCCAGACCAAAAAATTATCAACCATAAGCAGATCACGAATGCATTTTAGACTGTTGGGTTGGCGAACAAAGGCTAATCCTTAATATTGTTCTATATTCAAACACCTAGTTTATAGTCATAAAGGCGGGCCAAATCAATGGGAATAAAATAAGACCAGCCTGCTCCAATGGTCCAGTTGGTAAATGTCTTGCTCAGTGTGGAAATTAACCAAATAGAGCAAGAATGCCCCAGAATTGATCTCTGGTGGGTGACCATAAGACCATAAGACATAAGAGCAGAAATTAGGCCATTCGGTCCACCGATTCTGCTCCGCCATTCAATCATGGCTGATAAGTTTCTCAACCCCATTCTCCCGCTTTCTCCCCATAACCTTTGATCCCCTTACCAATCAAGAACCTGTCTATCTCGGTCTTAAATACACTCAATGACCTGGCCTCCACAGCCTTCTGTGGCAATGAATTCCATAGATTCACCACTCTCTGGCTAAAGAAGGTTATCCTCATCTCTGTTCTAAAAGGTCTTCCCTTTACTCTGAGGCTGTGCCCTCAGGTCCCAGTCTCTCCTACTAATGGAAACATCTTCCATTGCTGACATACCAGACCTCAGTTGGCCTCAGCAGCTCTTTAAAGAAAGAAAGACTTGCAGATATATATAGTGTTTTTCAAAACCACCAGATATGTCAAAATGTTTTATAGCCTTAGAAGCACTTTTCAAGTGTAGTCACTGTTGTAATGTAGGAAAAATTAGAGTTCCTGCTTTTGATCACTATTAAATGACCCCACCCAGGAGAGTACAAATGTATGGAAATTGGCTGAGGGCAAGATTGATGCTTGCTGTGATTCCTCTGTAGTCAAATAGCCTGACAACAGGCACGGTCCAGATAGCATCTGAAATAAAGCCACTTGAGCAAGATACTGAAGAGTTATCTGTGTTTGTGGAACCATTGCCTCCGAAAGAGGAGGGGGTGATAATTTGGGTGATTTCAGCATTCTTTTTATATACAAGTCTTGTTGATTCTGAATCTTTTATGGGTTGGAATTCCCAGAGGTGTAAACATTGTAGGAGTGGCTTGCTAGGCCATTTCAGAGGGGAGTTAAGAGTCAGCCTCATTGCTGTGGCTCTGGAGTCACATATAGGGCAGACCGGGAAAGGACAGCAGATTTCCTTCCCTGAAGGACATTAGTGAGCCAGGTGAGTTTAATAACAATCTGGTAGTTTTGTAGCTACCATTCCTGATACTGGATTTAATTCTTCTTTAATGTGGCAGCCTCACAATGTGGCTCACTTATACTTGCTAGGAGCTACATATATTCATACACAAGGACCTGTCCTCTGCAAACAAAAGGAACATGTGGAGGCAGTGCGCCTTTTTTGAATTAAATAAAAGCATTCTCCATGACAAGTGCTCAACCAATCAGAGTCAATTTGTCAACCAATCAGCACTTTTTTCTCATGCAGTAAAAATTGTTGCTCTCTTTGTAATTTGGCATTCTTGCATCTGTCCTGATGAGTGCAATACTCACATTTTTATTTAATTTCAATCGCTTAGCTACCAACTGATACATTTAAACTATCAGCCTAGACCTCAGGATTACTAGTCCCGTAAGATAACCACGATACTATAATGGCCCTTGATTTATCTCTGGTGGACCCTGTGTAAACCATTTTAATTGCTTCACAGGGAGGAAAGCTAGCCATGTTGGTCGTTTATTTTGGTATTATCCTTATCTGCCTGTAGATTAGAAACAGGGAGGTTTCACCACTAGGCAGGAAAAATTCCAAACGATCAGGGCAGCAAAAGCAAGACATTAAATAAGTAGCATTAAGTGAATGAAATGTAGAGATTGATTTATCTGTTGATGCCTATAATGGTCATTTTCTTTTGAGTAGGGGCCTCAAACTGTTTGAAGCAGTCATCTGTTATCACTTCAGGTTTCATTTAGCTCACTGCCTCCTAATCAAGCACAAACCTGCTGGAGACTTCATTAAAATTTGAAAAATTCTTACTAGGTGAGAATAATCTTACACATAAATTTACCTAGTTTAACAAGCAGGTGATTAATGAAGAATATTCTTCTGATATCTGAAGCAGAAATGTGGGTTTAGTTTTTTTTTAAAGCCCACAATGATATAACATGCACAACACACCTCTTTCAAGTTTGACATTTGTCAGTGGCTGCAGTGGGTTTAAAAAGTAGTTGACATGATTCCAGCTGGGATGACCCAGTTACAGTTGAACTTGCAATGTCGCTCATAGCTTTTGCCTTGAAAACAGTGCTGCTGATACACGTGTGCAAATTTAAAATGTGCTTGCGTGAGTGACCTTTTCATTTAAAGCACAATGTTTTTCCAAAGCAGCTTTATTATTGAAGATGCAAATAGGGAATATATTACCTTGCTAGATTAATTAGCCTTAATGTATCTGCTTTTCAGTGGATCTATTGCAGCTACTTGCCTTGTCTTGTCTGCAGCTGCAGAGAAAACACTTTCACTACCTTGTTCAGATAGCTTCCTTTCAGAGTGTTTTTATTTGTTTGTGGTGTTGCCCTTCATTCTGCTGAAATGGCAAAGATATCCCAGCATTTTCCATCTTACACCTGTTTTCTTTCATATCTCCTGATTCTCTTTCTGGCACAGCACACAGCCAAAGCGCGTTCTGTACTGTATGAACTGGGCATATATTTCCAAGAAGCAGAGTGTCAACTCAAGGTGCCGGGGTAGGTCTCAAACTGGGAATTCACTAGGACATTTTTTTGAAGGCTATATTTGGATGGAATGTGGCAGGAGTTGTGTGGGCCATAGATCTCATGATTAGCACATGCACTTGTGAATTATAATACCTGTGTCACAAGATTCTGTTTTTAATGGTTCGTCATTGTTTCCACAAAACACTTGGCTTATACCATTTGCTCACACCAATATTCTAAATGTCACAGCCCTTTCTTTATAAAACTGCAATATTGCTTCATGATTGATACATGGAGGTGTGGTGATTTGGTAATACAGTTCGAACCAAAGAAAAGTTACAGCACACAAAGAGGCCATTCTGCCCAGCTCTGCAATCTGTCAAAAGTCAGCAAGGTATCAGTTTGCATTCAGACAACCTACTGTTCACATAGCTCACCCTAGGAAATGAAAAGTGATAGTAGGTGGGAGGGGAAAGAGATAGTGTGGTAGTAGGAAGGCCAGCAGAAATACAAAAGTAAACAGAGGAGGCGCAGTATGAGATTGAGATAGTAAGTACCAGAGTGAGCAACTATCAGCAGAAATGTGGCATGGAGGTTGACAATTACACAGTGAACATTGACCCAGCTTGCTTCCCAGAGGAGCAAGTTTAGTTAATCTATTGAATGCATGTTATTCAAACATACAAATCAGGAAGGCTCCAGTTAGAAACCTGGACTCTGCTGAGTTAGCCTATTTCAGCTGGACCAATGGTGGGTTGTTATGACTGATCTCGCTGTTCCTGATTGGTAACCTCCACATCTGAATGGAAAGCAAATGTGTGTGGAGACTGATATTCCCTGAATCTGGCTGAGCTGAGATTCCCCTGCCTTTTTATCAATAACCATTTTCTAGAGAGCAGAATAGAGCAAAATATTCAATTTTTCAAAAAGGATTTTGCACAGTCGTGAGTGAAAGTTGGTAAGCTCTGCTGGCAATTCCATAAACACAGTATGAAGAAGAATCATTTTCCAGGATATTCGTATATCTAATCATATATCTCAACTGAGTGGGACATTCTACCCTTCGAGCATTCAATTCGATCATTGTAGCTCAATCTACCCACCTTGGTCCCATAACCCTAAATACCCTTACCTAATAAAAATCTACCAATCTCAGTTCTGAAATTTTCAAATGACCCAGCTTCAACAACTTTTTGAAGCCAAGA
This sequence comes from Carcharodon carcharias, assembly GCF_017639515.1. Taxonomy (NCBI): domain Eukaryota; kingdom Metazoa; phylum Chordata; class Chondrichthyes; order Lamniformes; family Lamnidae; genus Carcharodon; species Carcharodon carcharias. The sequence continues at coordinate 41,142,559 of NC_054470.1, forward strand.
GTTTTAGGTTACCATTACCGATTGTTTGAGAAAGCACTTCCTGAACAGTAGAACTTTAAGTTTAGGGTTACGTCCTCTTGCTCTGGAGCCTAAATCAGAGGAAGTAGTTTTCCCCTATTTACCTTATCCAATTTTAACACTTCAATTAAATCACCCCTACCGTGTCACATTGTTCAAATGACATTTCACCCTCAGAGGTGGAGGAATGGCTGCTTGCTGTAATGGAAGAAAATATAGCAATCTACTGTTAATATAAGGGTCAGATTCAATTATGCATGTTTTTGTTTATAGGCTTTCTGAAAAATGTAAACATAAATGTATTATCTGATATGATTTATTTTCCCTGATTTTCAGTCCTTGAGTAGTGACTTATGCTAGGATCGAGTTCTATATTTTCCAGGAGTTTCAGTAACTTAAATTGCCATTCTTCATGTGCCAGCCTAGATGGTAAGCATCAGCAGATTTCCAAATATGGTAGGGCAGGAAAAAGGGAGGGGCAAGTCACAGCCATTACACATAGGAGCAGAAATTAGGCCATAAGCCCATCGAGTCTGCTCCGCCATTCAATCATGGCTGATAAGTTTCTCAACCCCATTCTCCCACCTTCTCCCCGTAACCTTTGATCCTCTTACCAATCAAGTATGATCTTGTCCTTGCCCATTCTCTGTATACAGCAGGGATCACTGGATCACAGGGATCAGTGGGGACCATGGCTGATATTTTCATTCCTATTGGGAAGCATCAAGGCGATGTTGCATATTAGCTCCATCCTAACTCAAATTAGATACCGCAGCAGAAATTTCAGGATTAGGCTAGGTACTTCCCTCACTGTTTCACTCTTTATCATATCTGTAAAACATTCACTCACTAAGTCATCAGAGAAGCAACAAGCATTTCTTTTTTGCTTTTGTTTCAGTGAATGGTCCACAGGTACATAATTGGTTCTATCTGGCTTTCTGTTGAAAGTGACATTTCTTATTACATTTTGTTTATTCTGGCAAACTGCAAACATTGAACCGCTTTTGATCTCCTTTGTTTACTTGTAGAAGTACATGACATGGGTTATCACATGGAAAACACCCAGTAAGAGCCAACAACAACAGCAAGTCACTCAGCATCGTTCCTATTAGTTTTACTATAACAATTGACATGTTGTGCAGATAATTTTGATGTTAACACAATAACCAAACATGAACATGTGCTGTCTTTTTACTACATTCTCTTCCATTCCAATCCTACTATGAACTGAATAAGGAACACAATGACACTAATAAAAATTGCACAACAACAGCCAAACGATGACTTAAATTAGGGTTACTATATTTTGGCAATGATAGTATCCAATTAAATAGCAACACATCTATTTCTTCTTATTTATTTCCAGAAATACAAAGCAGGGGTATTTCTTACAGCTGCTTACATGTTTATCTCCAGGGAACTTGCTGTGAAGTGTGCCAGATCTAAAAAAAAGTTTTGAATTCCAATGACTCACCAAGCAGGGGAAGTTCATGCTAGTAATACAATTGTTCCCTGAGGATCAGGTAGATTTCTGTCCTCTCAGATAGTGGGATCATTAGTGATTTCACAAGACTGCCTTGCTGCATTTTAATGATTCAGGTAATTACTGGAGCTTAGGCTTCAGCTTTTAGTAATGAAGGGGTCATTTTGACTTTGTGTTATAACGTAAAGTAAGTGATAGTAAGTGAGCAGTCCATCCTATATCTCTCCAAATTATTTCCATTGAAGTCAACTTAAAGCACAGAAACAGGCTACTTGGGCCAACTGGTCTAAGCTGGTGATTATGTTCCAAGCGAGCCTCCTCCTCTCTGCTACATCGAACACTATCAGCATTCTGTCAAACCGCGATCACCCATTTTACACAATCACACAACTTCAAAATATATCCCCTCCCATGTCTATGATTTTGTAATACTTCGAGCATGAATGCAGAAATCAGTTCTTGAATTTTTCTGTGAATTCAGTATTCTAGCATAAAGATTTGAGGTTGAATGTGGGGGTTGTTTTTATTCCTCTGAGAACATTAGGACCATTTTCCTTCATTCCTCCCTCACTGAAATCATTTCCGGATACATACACCCCACTTCCCCATCTGAGATAGTAATCAGAACAATCCTCTTTCTGTCTGAGATAGATTTTAGGACAGTATTGGCAAACATGGATGGAATGCAATTTTTCGGGGCTCGTGCTATCTTCAGGTCATCTCATGGGCACAATGGGCAGGCGGATTTGAGACATTTGTATAAACCTCATCCACAGGCGGGATCAGAGGGGTGAGTGGGGTTGCGAGGGTATCTGTTAGATATTTAATTGCGAAAATTACTGTTACTTGCCTGTGTGAGCAGGAATACTTCAAAACTCATACCAGCTGCGTGGACAGGAGTAATAGCCTTCACGTCAGGACTCTACTGTAAAGATCATTTTTGGGGCCTGCAGGATTCGGGAAGTCTTCCCTTAGTCTGGGAATGGGAGTTGTGCTCTCCACTGAAGACACCTGCCTTGAGGAGTAAGGGAGGGCTAGAAGGGGGAGGAGGCCAGGAATAAACATCCTGGGAACCACCTTTGGGAAGAGAGGCACAGTCACAAAGGGCGCAGGGCAAACAGGAAGTCCATGGAGGAAGGGGATGCAGAAGACGCCACTATCCTGCTGCCAGGGTATTCAGGCGGCGAAGCAGATACCTCAATATGTCTGAGGTGTGGTGCCGAAGGAGGCTCCTTCTCTCAAGGGAGACAGTCACCTCCATCTGTCAGATGATAGGCCTTGAGATCTGTGCCAACTGTGTGGGTGGACACCCCATGCCAGTGGCGCTGAAGGTCACGGCTGCCCTCAACTTCTATGCCTCCAGCTCTTTCCAGGGGTCGGTGGGTGATCTTTGCGGAATCTCCCAGTCAGCTGTCCACACTTGTGTCAAGCAGGTTACAGACACTCTGTTCAGACGTGCATTGACTTTCATCTGCTGCCAATGGGATGAGGCCAGCCAGACACAGTGAGCCAGAAGCTTCGTGGCCATTGCTGGCTTACCCCGTGTCCAGGGTGCTATAGACTGTACACATGTGGCCATCAAGGCGCCAGCAGATGAGCCCGATGCCTTCGTCAACAGAAAGAGCTTCCACTCCATGAACGTGCAGATAGTATGTGATCACAGGATGCTGATTCTGCAAGTCTGTGCCAGGTACCCAGGCAGCTCCCACGACGCCTACATCCTGAGACACTCCCAGGTGCCGGGGCTCTTCAGTGCTCCGTCTTGGCTGGATGGATGGCTGCTGGGTGACAAGGGCTATCCCCTCAGAAGGTGGCTCATGACGCCTTTCCACCATCCAAGAACAGAAGCTGAGCAGAGGTACAACAGGAGACATGCCTCCACAAGGGCTGTGGTGGAGAGAACCATCGGTCTTCTCAAGATGCGCTTCCGAAGCCTGGACCATTTAGGGGGTGCATCCAATACCTCCCAGATCGTGTGTTGCTGATAGTGATTGCATGCTGCGCTCTCCACAATCTGATGCTGGAAAGGGGGTACACAGTGAATGAAGAAGATGTAGATGCAGTTGCTCCGGATGCACACAATGAGTCCAGCAGTGAGTCCGAGGATGAGTGCAAGAGAACTGAGGGGGTAGACGCTGACCTGGCCATACTCCAGGCAGGCAGGGACACCCGGGAGGCTTTAATCCAAAGAACCTTCTGCTAGGACACCATAGATGGACCTTCAACACATGCCTGGGCTGTAGGCTCCATACTTGATACCTGAGTGATAAATCTGCCTGGATAGGAACATTAACTAAGGCCATTGTCAATAAAGCTCAATGTCAAACAACTCACTCATAACATTATGGGTTCATACCCAACTGCAGAAGTAAGGAATCACCCTGAGGATGGAACATATCAAAATTTAATGATATAACAAAATGAACTTCAGAAACCAAAAAAATATTTTGTACATCACGCCAAGTCTTAATGCTCTAAGAGTAGGGCAACATAAAAGCCCCAGTGAGAAACCCATGGTGTGCCAAATATGCCTTAAATTTATGCTTACGGGTGCTATGTCTAGGTGCTGTCCCCTCGCTGGCACTGGCATCTGAGACAGCCTGCTTACTGTACTGTCCTGTTGGCCTCGTTGACCTTGGCGGATGTCGTCTGGCCCGTGGAGCCTTTGACAGCCCCGCCTGGGAGGGAGCAGCCAGTTCCACAGCTGTCATCTCCGCCCTTGCCACAGCCTCATCAGATGCCATGGTCATTGGCAGAGGGGTGGAGGAACTGCTGCCCTCATCTGGAGTGCCCTGAGAGGAGCCCACAGAGAAGACAGGCAGCTGCTGCGCTGATGTGAGGTCACTTCAGACCCCCCTGCACACTGTAGATAGATCGGCACCAAGCTGGGATACTTGGTGCCCAAACCATTTCCCACACTGGCACTGATCACCTGAGGTCAATGCCGCTGTGGGGGCTTGCATTTCTGAACGTAACACCTGGAGGCCATAATTGGTCTCCAGGAGGAGCCTCTCCACAAGAGTCGCTACTTTCTCCATGGAGGAAGCATGGCTCTTGGCCATGAGGGCCATAGCATTGCTGATGCTCTGCGCAGAATCCTCCAGCACAGGCACCATGCCATGCATTGCGTCATGTATCTCCACAGTGAGGGAATGGCAACATAGTTCCAAGTCAAGATGGTGTGTGACTTGGCAGGGAACTTGCCGGTGGTGGTGTTCCCATGCATCTGGTGCCTTTGCTCTTCTAGTTGGTAGAGATCCTGGGCAGAATTCTTACCTCGATGGGCGTGCGGGCCCCACCGGCTTGGCGGCAGGCAGGCAGCCAAACCCCGCCATCGAAACTGGGCCCGCCGCAATTTTGAGTGGGCGGGCCAATTAAGGCCCACCCAGCGGAATGCCCAATAGGAAATGCTATGCCGGGGGCGGAGGGATTCCCCATCTGTCAAAGTGCACTGTTACGTGTATGCGCACGAAAGAGCGCACTACTCTCTGAGGCAAAGTCCTGTCTCAGGGAGATTCGTGAGAGGTAAGTAAACTCTAAAAATAGATAAATATTAAAATTATTAACATGTCCCCCTCAGGTGACAACGTCACACAAGATGGCACAAGTTAATAATAAACACATATAATTTATTAAATTTTTAAAAAACGGACATGAAACTTCATCCCGCCAGTGGATGAAGTTTCATTAGCAATTTGCAGCCCGCTGGGGTTCCTGGCCTGCCCGCCAGCCTTAAGGTTGGCCGGGCAGGGTGTTTAATAATGTTAATTAGCCTGTCAATGACCTTAATTGGCCATTGACTGGTTGGCAGGCGGACAGCTGATTTCGTCGTCCGCCCACCTTCATGAATATTTAAAGGGTTCCTCCCGACGTTATCCTGCGTAATTTTCCCCTCGGCGAGCGGGCCCCACCCCTAAATCACCAAGAGGAAAATCCTGGCCTCTGAATCTGTAAGGTGCTGAAGTCGTATAAAGTCATTGAACTTTCTCCAGCACTGCAGCCAGGTCCTCCGACACAAGCTCTAGGAATTGACCTTCCTTGACACTTACTCCGATTCCCTTCACAGTGTGTGTCTTTAGGGCCTCTGTGGAAACATGGCATCTCTCCTCCTTTCAACCTCCATCGCAAAAGCCTCCAGCATCGCACCTGATAACCTGGGAGAACGCTCTTTAGACTGTTGCACCATTTGCTGTCCTGCACCTTCCTGAGACAGTTTAAGCAGCTGCTGTAGCATGACTGCAGCTCCATTTAAGAAGGGAATACTGCCTCTAAGAAGTGTAGGCTGCATGTTGTGCCAGCCATGCACACACTGGATTTGCTGCTGAGCATTGGGCTGCATGCTGCAATCATGTAGAATGAGCAAACAAAATAAAGTTTGCCTGCCTCAACAGGCCCAGGTGGGGTGAAGGGGGTAACACTCATTGTGATCTGCCTGCCCTCGACCAGCCTAATCCAATTTTTCCTCCCAATGTCTCTTCACGTTCTGTTGGTAGGCATGCTTGGCTCTACGTCCTGGGGGTCAAGTCCCACTGCAGGACTTGAGCACAAAAGTCAAGGCTGACCCTGTAGTGCAGTACTGAGGGTGTGCTGCACTGTTGAAGTGCCATCTTCCAGATCAGATGTTCAAATGAGGCCCCATCTGCCTACATAGGTGGATTTAAAAGATCCCCATGGCCTGAATTTTGCGCTTGTTGGGCGCACGCAATCGGCAGGCCTGGGAGCGTTGGGAAATGGGCTCCCGGCCACGATTTCATGTTACCTGGCCAACTAACAGCCAGCCAGCATGAACCGCACGCTGAAAAGCTCGGCGCTGCTGGGGTGAGGGCCAGGAAGACGTCGGGCATCGATGTCACTGTGAGCACTTCCATTGAGCTCCCTGAAGGCAGACAGCTGCCTCAGGGAGCTGCAGACCTCCAAATAATAAAAGAGAGCACAAAAATATTGCAAAAACTATCCATGCAGCACAAACAAGCACCTGAAAGCGTACCTCATAAAAATGTTGTCCCCAGATATTGCTTTTTATTTTCTAATGGAGATTTCATCCCACCCTTGGATGAGTTTTCATTAAAAATGTGAAGACTGCCTGACCGATTGGCCCTTCCGCCAACTGTAAGGTTCGATGGGCCATGAAAAATTGCTTACAATTGTGCCGTTAATGGGTTTAATTTCCCTCTTAATTGTTGGCCGGGGCTCTTCCGACTGCCGTGTATGCCTGCTGAGCGAAATATTGCATGAGTCACGTTGGGACGCTTGTCCGACATCATCTCAAGCGATTTTACGCGCTTCCGCCCGTGGAATGTAAAATTCTGCCCTGTGTCACCATTTTGAAGAAGAGCAGGGCGATTACCCCTGGTGTCCTGGCCAATATATATTCCTCAATTCACAGATATATTAGCTGGTCATTATCACATTGCTGTCTGTTGGAACGTCCTGTGCACAAATTGACTGCCGCGTTTCCTACATTGCAACAGTGACAATACACTTCAAACGTATTTTGAAGGAGGGAGGCAGAGGCACAGCGGTATTCGCTGGACCAGTATTTCCGGGTTCAAATCCCACTATGGCAGTTGGTGAAATTTGAATTCAATAAAGATCTGCAATTAAGGCCGGGATTTTCCGGCCCTGTTGTGGGCGGGACCCGCTGTTAAATATTGGCAAGACAGAAGCCATTGTCTTTGGTCCATGTCACAAGTTCTGTTCCTTAGCCACTGACTTCTCCCTGGCAACTGTCTGAAGCTGAACCAGTCTGTTCACAACCTTGGTTTTATATTTAAACATGAGAGGAGCTTCCTACTACACATCTGGATCATCACTAAGATCATCTATTTCTACCTTTGTAACAACACCCAACTCCATCCTTACCTCAGTTTATCTGCTGGTTAAGCTCTCACCTAAGTCTCTGTTACTTTTAGATATGGTTATTCCAATGCACTCATAGCCAACGTTCTACTCTCTGCACACTGGAAGTCATTCAAATCTCTGTTGCTCATGTCCTAACTTGCGCCAAACCCCATTCACATATCATTCCTGGGCTTATTGACTTACATTGGCTCCCGGTTAAGCAATGTTTCAATTTTAAAATTCTCATTCTTGCTTTCAGGTCCCTCTATGTCCTCACCACTCCATGCCTCTAATCTGCTCCAGCCATACAACCCACCTGGATCTCTGCATTCACAATTTTAATAGCTCCACCATTGGTGACTGGTTCAGCTGCTGACATAAGCTCTGGAATTCCCTCCCTAAGCCCATCCACCTCTCTACCTCACTTTCCTCCTTTGAGACACTCCTTGAAACCTAACTATTTGACAAAGCATTCTTCTATATCCTAATATCTCCTTATTTGGCTCAGCGTCAAATTGTATTTGATAATGCTCCTGTAAAGCACCTTAAGATTTAAAAAATATGTTAAAGCGCTATATAAATACAATATATTGTAGTTGCCATCGGCAGTGACAGCAGAAGGTCAGATTCCAACAGATGAAACAACTCAGTCATGGGGCCGATATTCATGGGAAGATGGGGAGGATGCTGGTTGAGGATGAAAACAGCTAGGGAATACATTGAGGCCAGAGACACTGAGGCACTGCCGAATTTAACAGCAGGGCATCATTATAATATTCTTCTTCTCTTTCACACCCATAAACCAGACAAATTAACAGGGTGGCTGCCAGGTGGGGAAACCAGCAACAAAAGGTCACAGCTGGGAACCCTTAGGAATGATCCAATGGGTAGGGCTGAAGGCTGGAGAGTAGGGCTTGATGAGGTGACAGGGAGAAAGTGGCCATCATGGGGAGGGGTAGACTACTGGGGCTTTCTTGGGAAGGTCACATCGTGGAGCGGGCATTGATGCATGTTGTGGGGCAAGTGTGCTAATGGGGCAATGAAGAGAGAGATTGCGGTGGGCAGAGGGGAGGCTGAACGCCTTCATGAGGAGCCAGGCCCACAAGGTGTCATGGAAAAGTCACTAAGCTTCTGGAGCTTGCAGCTTCTGCCTCTCTTTCTCCGCCAAGCCCCATAACGCCAGGGAATTCCATGCAGCAACTGTAAAATTCAAATCAGGCTTCCAACTGCACAGTGGGAACCTGTTTAACTAAGGTAAAGAAGTGTCCTGCTACTTCACAGGACACCGACGAGCCACAAAATCTGCCGTGACGAAAATGGTGGCAGGTGCATGTGTAGCAGTGGGGAGTTGTGTTCTCTGTTTTTCATCTCCACTGTGCCCCCTCCACCCACGCCTGACCTTCTCTGGCTCATTTTAGAGTGGCTTAATTTCAAAGCCACTGCCTCTCTGATGAAACAGCACAGGCAAATCCATGTTTCCCAGGTATTTGTGCTAAGGTCTGCATGCTAGCCTGCATAGGTAAGAGTAGATGTAGGCAATCCAGCTCTGTCTCTCACACATTCTGCACCAGCTTCAATGATTCCACGAGCTGTGCAACCTAGCAGCAAACCTTCAATGGGAACTGTCCAACCAGAACAGTTGGCTCAAACTGAGTAGGCTTTGTTCACATCAGATTTGGATTAATCTCCCTCCCCCCATACCAACTGAATAAAATTTTTAAAAAGTCTCCCACAGAAACTTCTTAATCTTGTACTGAATTGCAGGAGGATGCAAGCTTCTCATTTCAGGATTTGACTCAATCATCTGGCTGAAGATTGAAGGAACTCGTCCCTCAACCTGAGGCTGTTAATCCCTTCATTCCCAATGAACTTTTCTTTCTCCTAGTCAATGCCTTTTTGCTGTGAAGCATTGAAATTGATTCTTGCTTTGAATTTTTGTTTTGATTGCATTTCATGTCCATAATCTGCTAGGAGATTTTTTTAAGTTTAGAAAGATCTACTTTCTGTAATTCAGTAATGGTGTGATTATTGACAGCACCCTATTACATAATTAGATTCAGTAGCTGTGTTCAGAAAGTCTTTGGTAATGGCTTGAATTGAATCATTGCCAACTGGGTCTTGAGTAAAGATTAAAATTATTCATGAGGACATTCACTAACGAAAGCATGTTTTCCCCCAGCGATGGAACATTTACTGTGAGGTGTTGACATGTTCTGGGTGATCCGCACATGAAGCATAAAAACATTGCTGAGGTAAGTAGCCAATTCAAAGTGCAAAAGCAGCCCTCTATGTACCCTTTCTCTGAAAGTAGTTAATATAAAACTAGATGAGGTAAAGTGAAACATGTGCCACAGTTATCTGATCTGTTGCTGGTATGAAGTTTGTTTGTGTACAAATGATTTCATGTTTGTGATATTTCAGGGTCTTACAGAGTGATATAAACACAGCCCTGTTTATAGCTCATAATCATAACAATATCAGTCATGCACAGAATGTAATCAGGCCTCTTTCTCAAAATGCTACTCAGCTTAATTGTACACAATACTAGCTTTGAAACAGCATTGCATAACCAAGGCCATGCATGATTATTTATGCTGAGTTTTTTTTACTCATTCATGGGGTGTGAACATCGCTAGCAAGGCCAGCATTATTGCCCACCCCTAACTGCCCTTGACAAGGTAGGGATGGGCTGCCTTGAACCGCTACAGTCCTTGTGGTGTAGCTACACCCACAGTGCTGTTAGAGAGGGAGTTCCAGGATTTTGATCCTGTGACAGTGAAGGGCACAATGTATTCCTAAGTCAGGATGGTGTGTGACTTGGAGGAGAACTTGCAAGTGGCCATGCTCCCATGCAACTGCTACCCTTGTTCTAGGTAATAGAGTTTGTGGATTTTGAAGGTGATATAGGAGCCTTGGCAAGAAGCTAGAGTGCATCATGTAGGTGGTGCCCACTGCTTACACCCTGCACCAATAATAGTGTGGGTGCTGATCGAGTGGGCTGCTTTGCCCAAAAGGTGTCAAGCTTTTTGAGTGTTGTTGAAGATACACTCACCCAGGCAAGTGGAGAATATTCCAACACCCTAACTTGTGCCTTGTAAATGGTGGAAATGCTGTGGACAGTCAGGAGGTAACTTACTCGCTGCAGAATTCCCAGCCTCTAACCTGTACCTCTATTTATGTGACTGGTTCTGATCAATGGTAACCCCCAGGATGTTGATGATGGGAATTCAGCAATGTTAGTGCTGTCAAATGTCAAGCGAGATGGGTAGATGCTTTCTTTCTGGAGTTGGTCATTGCCTGGCACTTGTTTAGTGCAAATGTTAATTGAAACTTATCAGCCCAAGCCTGAAATATTGCACAGTCTTGCTGCATGCTGACATAGACTGCTTCAGTATCTGAGGAGTTGCAAATGGAATTGAACATTGCGCAATCATCAGCGAACATCCCTGCCTCTGACCTTACGATGGAGAGAGGTTATTGATTAAGCAACTGAAGATGTTTGGTCTAAGAGGTTACCCTGAGGAGCTCCTGCAGTGATGGCCTGGGACTGAGATGATCGGCTTTGGACACCCACAACCATCTTGCTTTGTGCTAGGTATGACTCCAACCACTGGAGAACTTTCCCCTGATTCCCATTGACTTCAATTTTCTGAGGGCTTCTTGATGCCACACTCAGTCAAACACCTTCACCTTCCCTCTGGAACGCAGTTCTTTTGTCCAAGTTTGGACCAAGGATATAATGAGGACTGGAGTGAACTGAGCATGGCAGAGCCCAAACTAAGAATCGGTGAGCAAGTTACTGCTGAGTAAGTTGTTAGCACTGTTAACAACACCTTCCACCACTTTGCAGATGATTGAGAGTAGACTAATGGGGCAGAAATTGGCCAGATTGTTTCTATCCTGCTTTTAGTGAACAAGGAGCAGCTAGGTTTGCCCTATATGCCTGGGTAGGAACGGAAGGGGAAACATACCTGATGCTCCAATCAAATGATGAAAACCAGACCCTGCTACACTCCTCAGTAAAGGAATAAAACTTGTCCTGGGTTTTTGACTTCATGTGCCATCAGTCCAGAAGGGTTCTAGCCAATAACTGGACCACCAACAATGGTGTGCATTTATATGGTGTCTTATAGTAATAAAATGTCCCAAGGAGCATTATTGAACATAAATTTGACACTTATTCCCATACAGAGACAGGTGACCAGAGGCTTGGTCAAAGAGGTAGGTTTTAAGGAGTGTCTAACAGGGGGAAAAAGATAGAAAGGAGGTTTACGGTGGGGATTTTAGAACATAGGGCTTAGGCAACTGAAACCATGGTTGGCAGTGATGGGCTGATGGAAATCAGGGACCAAGTATCCAATGTACAGTAGTGTAGCAGGATAATCACATGTCATCTACCCAGTGCTATAGTACAGCCTTGGCACTAGGCCATGGTCACGTTGGCCATTAATGAGTTCAGAGTGTGAACTTCCATTCTGGTTCCCTGAAACTTGCTGCATCCCTGCCTATTAGTTCCCTTATTGGGGTGTTCTTCACCAATGGTTTGTATAGATGAGAGAGTAATACCAGCTACTGAACAAAGCCTCACTCACTATCATCCACTCTAGGTGCAGGTTTCTCTGTTGTTGCACAACTTATACATCCTTTTGCTGGCAATGTCTGGGTAAACACAGCCACTGATGGTCCTCGATGTTGAGTTGGTTTGAATGAATTGGAGTCTGTGAGACTGTAAGTGCTGTCTGTCATGCACCCACACATAAGTCAATTCACCTTTCCATCATCGGCAGAATGTATTTGCTCTCTTATTGCCTGCCACGAGTATTTTTGTATGAAAAGAGGAATGTTATTTCTTACCATTGGATTGACTATTCCAATTAAATTATTCCGCAGCAAGCTTTTGTGAATTTAAAAATAAAGAAGGTTATTTATTCTCACACACATAGCAAATTAACATGTTACATACTCAGTCTCATGCATGCAGACATAAAAGCTTCGATACAGATAAAGAAAGCACACTTTTACATACTAAAGTTAATTTAATCTCTGATTTAGGATTTCCAGTAGTACCAGCTGCTGCACAAAGATTGGAATATTGGTTGTCAACTTTGATAAGGATAGTCTTGAACTTGGAAAGGACATAGACATGTTGGTGGATTGGGCTGACAAGTGTCAGATGAAGTTCAATGCAAAGAAGTGTGAGGTGATTCATTTTGCAGGAACAATATGGAGAGACCATAAAATAAAGGGAGAAACTCTAAAGGAGGTGCAGGAACAGAGGGACCTTGGAGTATATGCACATAAGTCATTGAAGATGGCAGGGCATGTTGAGAGAGCAGTTAATAAAGCATATAGTATCTTAGGCTTTGGGACATTGAGTACAAGAGTAAGGAGGTCATATTGAACTTGTATAAGACACTAGTTAGGCCTCATCTGGAGTACTGCATCCAGTTCTGGGCTTGAGGAAGGATGTGAAGGCATTTGTGAAAGTCCAGAGGAGATTCACAAGAATGGTTCCAGGGATAAAGAACTGTAGCTACGATGACAGATTGGAAGGGTTGGGACTGTTTTCCTTAGAGAAAAGAAGGCTGAGAGGAGACTTTATAAAGGTATTTAAGATCCTGAGGGGTATGGACAGGGTGGATAGTGAGAAACTGTTCCCACTCAAGAGAGCATCAAGAACTAGAGGGCACAGATTCAAAATAATTGGCAAAAGGAGTAAATGTGATGTGGGGATTTTTTTAACCCAGAGGATGGTTGGAATCTGGAACAAACTTCCTGAGAGGCTGGTGGAGTCAGGTTCGATCGAGGTATTCAAAAGGGAATTGGATTGCTATCTGAAAAGAGAGAATGTGCAGGGTTACAGGGGTACAGGAGGGGAGTGGGTCTGGGTAGAATGCTCTTTCAGAGAGCCAGTGCAGACTCAATGGGCTGAATGGCTTTCTTCTGCACTGTAAAGATTTTGTGATTATAGAATTCCAGTTTCCCATGTGGCAGGACTGTAGTCTCTTGAATGGATTTGATGATTTAAAGTTGAAGTGACGGTGTTGTAAAGCAAAGGATTCACAGCAGATTGTGAAGTTTCTTGTAGTCAAGTATCTAGGAAGTTGGTTCACAGATCAATATTGAAACCAGAATTGGTTAAATACTTTGGCTGCTTGATGACTTGCAGCTAGTTTCAGATTCTGGTTCTCAGACTGGCTGATAACTGATTGTTCTTAAAAGGCAAAGATGGTGCAGCTTTTCTCTGCAGCTGTTGCCTTGTTAATGTTCAACTGCATTTTGCCCAAGACTTTTATAGGTCTTGGGATAATAAAGGGTCTCAGAATCAGAAGCCAGTTTCAGTCACATCATCAATGGCCAGTGTCCACCCAGAATGGCTTAAAGCTAAAAGGCCATTGCTATACAATAGGAGTAGATGGTTGTCTTTCACATTTGCCTTGTGGATAACTGGTTTCATCAACTTCCTTTGTTGAATCGCACACTTGGGGAATTAGAGTCTAGGAGCCCATTGACTCTGTATTTGGAGTAAGCTTAGAAAAATGGCAGACATGAATTCCACACATAACATTCGTCCAGTCCGGGGAGAGGCCCCCACCCTTGGTTATTCCGTTTGGAACTTGCTGGAAGCTTGATCACCTGTGTTGAATAAGTAAAGGTCACCTGGCCCCCTTGACAGCCTTCTTAACAGTTCAGTGTCCATTTTAAACAAATAAAAGACAGTTCCAGAAGCTTCCATGTTAGCTTAGTCATGTGTGAAGTTATGAACTTGACATGCCTTTACTGGGCATGACATATCTTTCTCATAATTGCGATGAGACATATATTTGCATCCAGGATTGAGCTCAGCTCCCATTAGTGTCACCACAACAGCTGTGAATCATCCATCAATTTGATGGGAGGCTCCATCATTACATAACAAAACATACCAGGCAAACTATTTACTACAGGTCACAAAAACAACAAAACATTTGTATTTATTCCTTGTCACTTTTGTTTAGTTTATTTAACTGTCCATGGCACTTAAACTGGACTGGGCACTCTCATGGGCACTCTCCTATGTTTACAAAATGGCACTAACTATTTATCATTTCCACTGAAAGCAATTACAAACACATCACCTATAACACGTTAACCTATTGGCTATTTCTGGGATATGGAAGTTGGAAACTTGGTCAGCCTAATGTTCATAAGTTGCCAACAGTCCCTTTTAATGCATTTGAACTGATTGGCTCTATAACAAAGACACACACAGTACTTGCTGAATTAGTCCAATATGTTGAAAAGGCTAATGGAATCTGCAGGGGTCTCCTGAGCAATAGAGAGATTCATGGTGATCTAGAGATGGAGGCGTGGAGATAATTCACTGATTTTGCCTGTTTGCTTCTTAATGCAAGCAAATCGCATTAACACCAATTGTATCCAATAGGAACTGGAGCAGCTGAATAATATTTTCACCTAATCCCATGTTATTCTGAGTGTTACACACTTGGCAAGTTTTCTACATTAAAGTTCAAACCAAATTACAAATATGTTCTTAAAGTATCTGTCATATGCAATAGGAAGTTGGGGCAGTGCAGAGAGTAGTGTGAGTGTACAACCTGTCACAGCAGAAATATATAGGACTCAGATTTACAGGTGCAATTCCACATATTATAAACTAAAGAATAGGGTGCAAATGTAGGTTAGATAATTCTGCACAAAGGGAGGGAGAGAAAACAGAAGACATGATTCAACCTCTGACGCCCTCACAAACCTTCTGGTTCGATATTGACTTTGGCAGAGTCCAGGGAGAAGTTCAGCTGTTTGATCTCTTGCTGCAGAAATATTATTTGTATTTATTGACTGAATGGGATCCAGCCATGAAACTGCTATTTGATACATGCATCAATATTATGATGTTCAGAAAGTGAAAACTGAACAACGTATTTTGCACTTTTAACAAACACGTGATGTGAGAATTATAGGGCTGGATTTTCATCTTTGAGACGGATAATGGGATTTAGGAAAATCCCTTGCTCCATGCGCCTGCCTCGGGGAAAAATTGGCTCCAAAGATGCAATTTTCATTCCATGGGAGGCGGATGCGGGCTGGAGACAGGCCCGCCAACCCTGGAAACAGTTCGGTGCTGGAGGTGGGCCTGACTGAGGAAGTGGGCTTTTCACGACTGGGGTCCTGTATAAGGGGCCATCCTGGATGTCAGTCACCGGGAGAGAAGGGAAGGTGAAGGATTCACAAGGCTGTGTGGGAGGAAACTTCAAAATGCTGTCATGTGAGTAAAGGTTGCAAGAGATGGCCCATCATGGGCCTTCCATTGGAAAGTTTAGATTGTGAAGTCTGCCTATTGCACATGTGTAAAGAGTGTTCACACAGCAGTCATTCTAAAGACAAAGATCCACCACACATAACCTGCATCGTGGCAGTTCCAGCAGGGCACAACACTGTACAGCAAATGAAATGAGCATCATAGCTCAGGGACTGACCTCAGGAACCCACATATAGATCCTTAATGTCCTGCTACATACCTGTCACATTTCCAAGTGTGGGCAACCAGAAGTGCCTTGCCCATAATAGTTAGAGCCGCACACTGTCTTTGCAGGCATGTGTGATCCAAGGGAGCAGTCCAACAAGGTCCTCTAAGTTCCAGAACACACCTTGATATTTTGGGGTGCTCGCATAGTCCAGCCAACCTATGCTTGGCCCCTCTCAACACCATCAGTCTGTGCACAACAAGTTCTAGCATGTGATAGCACACATGTTTGAGTAGTGCCGCAGAAAGTGAGAATCATTACTTATCCATGTCTTTCTTCATTCTCACGGCAGGAATTGTTTCTTGCATTTGTTCATGGATATGGGCATCGCTGGCTAGGCCAGCATTTATTGCCCATTCCAAATTACCCTTGAGAAGGTGGTGATGAGCTGACTTCTTAAACCGCTGCTGTCCATGTGGTATAGGCACACCCACAGTGCTACTAAGGAGGGAGTTGCAGGATTTTGACCCAGCGACAGTGAAGGAACGGCGATATATTTCCAAGTCAGGTTGGTGAATGGCTTGGAGGGGAACGTCCAGGTGGTGGTGTTCCCATGTATCTGCTGCTCTTGTCCTACTAGATGGTAGTGGTCATGGGTTTGGAAGGTGCTGTCTAAGGAGTCTTGCTGAGTTTCCGCAGTGCATCTTGTACACATTGCTGCTACTGTGCATCAGCGGTGGAGGGAATGAATGTTTGTGGGTGTGATGCCAATCAAGCGGGCTGCTTTGTCTTTGATGGTGTCAAGGTTCTTGAGCATTGTTGGAGCTGAATTCATCCAGGCAAGCAGAGACCATTCTATCACAATCTTAGGATTTCATGGTCCATAGCAGAGAGCAGTAGTGATCTGGAAATTTTTTCATGGGAACCCAAGTTTGATGAGTCAATCAAGGAAAGCCTTTCTGGTGAGATGATGTCCCAAATGCCACCTTCCTTCTTCTCTTCCTCCTTCTGATGTGCTCATCAAAGTACTGGTGGCAAGAGTTGTTCCCTCATTATTGTCAGTTTGTGAAGAACACAGCAGGGCCTCACGAACTTGAGACACTCTCGAGCAAGTATTGAAGGGCTCCACCCAAGCAGTCCAGGCAGCAGAACTACTGTTTGAAAATGAGAGTGGGCTGTTCCATGATGTTCCTTGGCACAGCATGGCTCTCATTGTACGAGTGCTGTCCATGTGTAGTCAGGTGGTTGAGCAGAGCCATGAGCCACATATAGAGCGAGTAGCGGAGAGTCCTTGTGATCAATCCTCCACTTTTAATCTTATATGTCCCATCTCATTATCATTTTCTCTACCATCACCAATTGTGGATGACCAAAGTGATTTAGGTGTCCATGTGTGCAAGTAACTAAAAACTAGTGCACCAGTACAAAAAGTGATCATACAGCTAAATAGATGTTGGCTTTTACCTTAAGGTGGTTGGAATTCCACTGTTGAGGAAATGTTGAATCAAAAACAGAAAATGCTGGAAAAACTCAGCAAGTCTGACAGCATCTGTGGAGAGAGAAAAACAAAGTTAACGTTTTGAGTCGGTATGACCCTTCTTCAGGGCTGAAGAGAAGTGGAAATGTGGTGAAATGTTGCATCGGTTGTACAGAGTCTTGGTTCGATCACATCTGGAGTACTGCATTCAGTTTTGGGTACCCATTCAGAGGACGGATATGTTTCCCTTGGAAGAGATGCAATATAAGTTCACTTGAATTACTACCAGAACTTAAAGGGTTAAATTATAAGACCAGGTTTTATAAACTTGGTTTGCATTCCCCAGAGTTTAGAAGGTTGAGGCAGTATGTGTGGTGCTGCAGGACAGATTCCAGTCTCAGGTAGACCCCCAGTGGGTCCCTGAATGAAGAGGTGGGCCACAATGTTCGTCAATGCCTTACAGGCAGAGAGATGAACAGACTGTCTCCACCTCCTTCGAGGCAAAGCTGGGGGCAGGAGGTGGGCACTACATAGGAATGTTCGTTAGTGCAAGGAGCCTTGATGACTTGATCACTGATGGGTTCACATGGGGTATCATATCACACTGTAAAGCATAACTTTTTCATTGACTGTAAATACACTATATAAATCAAAAGCTGGGTGTATTGGCCTATACTTGCTGAGTGGCGTATACAATGATCGGGTAAAAATAAAGCTACATGTTCTTACCAGTTTTCGTGAAGATTGCAGTCAGCAGTCCATCTCTCAGTCCTGTGACACTTGTGAAGGGTGTGGCCATGCTTGTCCTTCAGAGGAAGGTCAGGTGTTAATACTTTCAGTATTGATAGTAGTCTACCATGGGGTGTGGACACTGTGAGTTCCTCGAACATTAAATTTCCATCCATTGGTGTCTTTGAGTACACTAAGTGAGAAGTGGAAATCTGTATGGTGTCAGCCCACCCATAGCGGTGAGATGAAGGCGGGGACATTTCTGCAAATTCTCAGTGAATGCACAGCTGACCTCACAGGTCAAGACTACATGTGCCTTTGAATTAAGATTGCATTAGTTGGAGCTGACATAGAAATAATATCCTTGTCTTCCTAGGTGTTACAGGCTATGGGCTAACAAGGAACATCAGTGAGTTGCCGCACTGACCATTGTGGTCAGGTTAAACTGTAAGTAGGTGAATGGTTTACCCATCATAAGGTGTTTTTATCCTGAACAGTCTTGAGTTGTAGCACTTCTGTTGGTCCAGCACGTGCTGAGTCTCACCTCACACTGCACAGGTGCACTTTTTAATTAATTTGCGGGATGTGGCTTTGCTGGCTGGGCCAGCATTTATTGCCCATCCATAATTGCCCTTGAGAAGGTGGTGGTGAGCTGTCTTCTTGAACCACTGCAGTCCATGTGATGCAGGTGCACCCACAGTGCTGTTAGGGAGGGAGTTCCAGGATTTTGACCTAGCAACAGTGAAGAAACCGTGATATATTTCCATGTCAGGATGGGGAGTCAAGGGTATGGGGAAAAGGCAGGAGAAAGGCACTAAGTCATAATACTCATTTGGAGAGCTGGTGCAGGTACGATGGGCCGAATGGCCTCCTTCTGTGCCATAACATTCTTTGATGTGAGTGGCTTGGAGTGGAACTTCCAGGTGGTGGTGCTCTCATGTATCTGATGCCCTTGTCCTTCTAGATGGTAGTGATCATGGGTTTGAAAGGTGCTGCCTACGGAGCTTTGGTGAGTTTCTTCAGTGTATCTTGTAGATGGTACGCACTGCTGCCGCTGTTTATCAGTGGTGGAGAGAGTAAATGTTTGTAGAAAAACATAGGGGCTAGGCTTCAGTTAGGTACTTGCTCTCTGTGCCTTTGATAGTCTCCAACATATACTTGCAGGCCCCTCTGTCACAGCATCTCATGGCCAATCCCGCAAGATGAGTGAATCCAGACTTCTTATTGGACAGAATTCAGCCATTGTGATTCTCAAGGACACTTGCTGGCTTTCTCTCTTGTTGGGGAATGAGCATCTCCTGGAAGATGTGAGGCACCTATGGTCTCAAGGACACTTATGTCAAAACAGCTTGCCAGCCATTTGCTGCTAAAGTTGCAGTAGATCCTCATTGCTGCTTAGCAGAACCACCTCTGTAATAGGCCGTCCCTGCTAACCATGGGCCTAGGTACCTGCACATGCCTCTCACCATTTTCCCCATTGTCATCCTTCTCCTCCTCAATTACATCTTCATCTGAGGAGAAAGGCTCCTCCCACTTTTCTTCTCCCTCTTTCTCAGATCCGTGGTCTCTATCACCGGGCTCTGGGTCCTGCATGTGTACGCCCTTCCGCTTTGCCATATTATGCAGCAGGTCACCTCTATCCTTGACACCCTTGCCGGTAAGCATTCCAGTGCTCCTCCCGAGCGCTCAATGCATTTTTAAGAGGCCAATAGCTTGATGAGTGCTCTGGTCTGAAGGTGACTGGTGCTAAAATGCTGTTGTGGCCCTGTCTCTGGCTGGTGCACTGGAGAAAGCAGCCACCTCCTCAATGGGCAACCTTTGTCACCCAGTAGCCAGTCACAGACCTGGGGTATAGGCTCAAAAAGTTGCAGCAGATTTGACTTCCTCAAGATGAAAGAGTCATGGCAGCTTCCAGGGGATCATGCACACATATGGATGTAAACCTTATTGTGGGCGCAAACAACTGCACATTGCTGGAATGAAAAGACTTTCTATTCATATATCTGTGTGCCTCCAGCAATGGTGCTTTGATGGTGATGTGTGTGTAATCTATCCGACCTTGTAGTTGTGGAAAGCCAGCTGTTGTCACAAACCCCACTGCTCTTTGGGTATGTGACTCTGCATCTAATGTGTTCCCGAACCCTAGCAAAGAGGCCATTGGTGATTGATGTTATGCACCAGTGACTGGCTGCTTGTGAGATGCTGCAGAGGTCTGCACATGAGCTCTGGAAGGAGCTGACTGCATGAAAGTTGAGGGCCATGTTAATTTTGATTGCAGTTGGCAGGCCTCTGGCACCAAATGTTTGAGGCGTGAGGTCTGTCACCAACATGACACAGGTATCTCTGACCATATCCCAAGACATTCAAAGCCTTTGCCTACACTGTCTCTCAGTCATGTCCAGGAAGCTGAATTTGCTCAGGTAGACCCTTCGCTCAGGATAATATCTCACACTCCTCCTTCTTGCTGCTCTCTCTGGGGCCTCTGCCACCTCATTCCTGGATACCCTGGCTCCAGCCATACACTGCTGCTGCTGCTGCCTTTGCTCTATTTTCTGTATTTGGGGGGATTCTGCTCATTTCTTTACCCTTGCTTCCTTCCTGGACGATACATTCCTCACCTAGTGCAACTGGCAGTCTGTAATGTCACCCACTTGGTTGATGATGCAAGGAATGATGAAGGGGCCCCCACACAGATGTGCTCTTCTTGTTTTCCAGCCACCCTATCCCTCTTTCCCTGAGGCCGGACAGTAGCCTCAATCTCAGAGGCAAGTACAGCTTTTAAGCTACTACTTTACACAGCTGTGTAAGGCTTACAAACCTTTAGCTCAGACCTTCAGAGCTGCTCATGTCTCCAATACCAACTCACTGTGAGATGTTGAGGATGTTTTGGGAGTGAAGATCATGACTTCCTGCTCTCTGCAATGTGTTTAAATGGCCCGGCTGACTCGTAGCTGCCACATGTACGCTTCACTCCCCACCCCCTTTCAAACAACTGTGCAAATCAGAATGTCTGAGAATGACGGGCAGGACTTCCAGATCCGGGTCCTGCGCGCCATTTTTCACCTCCAATGAATCTCTCCGACTCCATGAAGCTGGCTGATATATGTTACTTCACTGTTCACTTCGTGTACCTAACTCCCCTGTATGTGAGTTTTATGGAGTTGCTGCATTTGCACATTAATTGCCCATTAAACACACCACAGAATGTTAGATCTAATAATTAACAGTATAAAATACCCTTTTAATGATGTGGTAATTGTTAATAACTGCCAATTAACTTTTTTTGCCCAGAAAGTAAACAATGGTAAGTGTAGTGTCTCATTCCTTCAGCTTGTAAGTTATTCGAAGAGAATTTAAAAATGTCAGGTTTTTAATAGGTACAGTTTGTTACTATTCATTTCTGGCAAATTTTAAATTTTCTACACCCCACCCCGCCCCTCACCATCTCTTAATCCAATTTGTCTTTCCCTGTCTTTAATTCTCTTTCTGTACTGATTTCCGCTGCCCTTAATACTACTTCCTGATTTCACTCCTAAATGATCTAACTGTAATTTTAAGGTTAAGCTCTCTTATTCTGGGTTTCCTCACTAGATGAAATGATCCCTCTGTATCAACATTGTCAAATCTCTCTATCATTTTAAACACCTCAATTAGATTACTGCCTCAACCTTCTAAACTCTGGGGAATGCAAACCAAGTTTATAAAACCTGGTCTTATAATTTAACCCTTTAAGTTCTGGTAGTAATTCAAGTGAACTTGTATTGCATCTCTTCCAAGGGAAACATATCCGTCCTCTGAATGGGTACCCAAAACTGAATGCAGTACTCCAGATGTGATCGAACCAAGACTCTGTACAACCGATGCAACATTTCACCACATTTCCACTTCTCTTCAGCCCTGAAGAAGGGTCATACCGACTCAAAACGTTAACTTTGTTTTTCTCTCTCCACAGATGCTGTCAGACTTGCTGAGTTTTTCCAGCATTTTCTGTTTTTGATTCAACATTTCCTCAACAGTGGAATTCCAACCACCTTAAGGTAAAAGCCAACATCTATTTAGCTGTATGATCACTTTTTGTACTGGTGCACTAGTTTTTAGTTACTTGCACACATGGACACCTAAATCACTTTGGTCATCCACAATTGGTGATGGTAGAGAAAATGATAATGAGATGGGACATATAAGATTAAAAGTGGAGGATTGATCACAAGGACTCTCCGCTACTCGCTCTATATGTGGCTCATGGCTCTGCTCAACCACCTGACTACACATGGACAGCACTCGTACAATGAGAGCCATGCTGTGCCAAGGAACATCATGGAACAGCCCACTCTCATTTTCAAACAGTAGTTCTGCTGCCTGGACTGCTTGGGTGGAGCCCTTCAATACTTGCTCGAGAGTGTCTCAAGTTCGTGAGGCCCTGCTGTGTTCTTCACAAACTGACAATAATGAGGGAACAACTCTTGCCACCAGTACTTTGATGAGCACATCAGAAGGAGGAAGAGAAGAAGGAAGGTGGCATTTGGGACATCATCTCACCAGAAAGGCTTTCCTTGATTGACTCATCAAACTTGGGTTCCCATGAAAAAATTTCCAGATCACTACTGCTCTCTGCTATGGACCATGAAATCCTAAAGTAAATGGCACCAATCTGTGTTTCCATGGCAACAAGCATGAATCTCATGCCCTCAGAGTTTCTGCCATAGCACTCAGACATTGAGCAGCTGCTGCCAACGGAAGCTGCATCGGCCGTCAGACACTGCATCATGGTTGGGTCTGCAAGTGCTGCCGTGGAGTTGTCCACCATTTCCACACTGGAAAGGACGGGCACCAAGCTCTGTGCAAATTAAGCCCTGTGTCAAGATGTAGCCAGACTCCCCCATGCTCCTTGACAGAGTTAGGAGCCTCTGTGGCAGGCCTGCCAATGCACCAACCATTTCTATGCTTATGCCCATCAGCCTTTTTCCATTTGTTTCCCCAATGCAGTCCTTATCTAAGTCCTCTGTAGCACAATCCTTCTGTGACTTCACCCTCCAGGGAGTTGGCACATGCAATTCTGCCCCCCGATGTTGCTGCAGTCCGTTCATGCCCAGTGACTGACCATGGGCCAATCACACCTTTATAGTATCCTCTAAAGTATATGCACTGTTAGCATATGAGCTGGTGGCTTCAAATGTCACGTCAGGTGACAGTGCTTCTTCATCGGAAGTCTGCTCTTTTACTTGCCCTCCACCAATTTTTAGGCATTTGAAAGCATAACTGCAAAAGGGAAGGGTTGGGTTGAGGGAAGTGGGTTGATGGTGGGTGAAAACCAAGAGATACGTACTCACACCATCATGAATTTGTGCTCCCATCATGAAGTAGCGTCGAATTTCTGAGTAAAGCAGCAGCTCAGGAAGGAGTTGATTGTGGTGTCGAGTGGCCAAATGGAGGAAGTAGAATGCTTCTCTGATCTGAGAGGAGACATCTGGGGGAGAGGCAATATGAGGGAGACAAGCGGATGCAAAAGGGTGGGAAAGAGGATTCTATCCTCTGCGGACAGTTTTTCTTTTTCATGTAAATTAGCGTTCTGAATGGACAAGTAACTAATTGAAACAAAATTACATAATTTGTGGTTTTCAGTCTCCGGGCACCTGTAAACCATCAGTGTTGCTTGACTTTGACATTTGAAATCGTGCTATGCAACGTTAATAACAAGGAAGCTAAAATCAGCAGCCATTCCACTGTATTTCCACTGTACTTTCAGCAGGACGGGGCCAACTGGCTGGAAACTAGCTCCTTGTTTTAAGCCCATTGTTGTAAAGTTGCAGGGTTAATGCAGGTATCAAGCATACTGACAAAATGGTGGCCTAGACATCAGCTGGACACCCAGGTCAGGACTGTTGCCTTGACTCATGATGATTGGGATCCAATGTTTTTAAAATTTGTGAATCAGATTTTCCAACATTGCTGTAAAGGAAGGACCCTCAATATATCACCTATTAATGGTAATCAAATGAAGCGATCTCTCCTGACCATACAAACTTCGGCAGGGTCAGCGCTGGAAGTTCTGCTGGTGATGTCCATATATGCAAAAGAAAGAAAACTTTAAAAAATGAATACTATTGATTGTATTGATTAATCCTTTGTGGTTAAATGATCTTTAGGCATCTCCCCTCCCTCCAGTGCAGTACTAATATTCACCACTGATTCAGGCTGCCTTTTTGCTATCATTCTAAACTTTGCTTCAAAGAAAACAGCAGGATCAAGTTGAATGCAGTAAGGCACCACACCTCTGCACCACATTAATAGATTGTGGAGCTCTGAGAGCCTGTGCAATTGTGTTTATTAGATCTTCTTGATGCTACCTTTCCCCACTCCATCCCTTCTGCAGGAAGACATTGCAGCTGCAGTGTGGACCAAGGTTCACAAGTGCTTCCAGTGCTCTGCCTTGTCGGCATGTTATCTGTCATATATCAGCTTTATTAAAGGAGTCTTTCACTCTTGTCAGTCTGCCAAGATGGCCTGAAAATGATCCCAAGCTACAACAGAACAACTTCAGAACACAACAGAGAGGCTCATTGGTCTTGTCAGTTGTATGACTATTAGCCTTTACCACGTAATCCAGAATCATTTTATATCAGCACACGGTGTACCACACTGACAGACCACTAACAGTTCATTAATGGCATTTTTTGCATTTTGTTCTCTTTCAATTTGTACCATGTTAGTTTGCATTTTATGGCCTTTAAGTGTTACATCATTCAATTTTCTTTGCCAGCAAGTGCTGTGCTGTTGTTGATGGTTCTCTATATCATAATCTGGTTCTTTCATCTGCTGCATGTTTACCGAGAAAAGTAGAGGGCATGAAAAATAGCCCATACAGCCTGCAAATCCAAAATAAAAGCAGCAAATGCATAGTGGTGCAGCAGCACCTGAAAGAGAAGGATAAGTCAAAGTTTTTGGTGTAACTCTTCATCACAGAATCACAGAATCACACAGTGCAGAAGAGGCCCTTCGGCCCATCGAGTCTGCACCAACACCTGAGAAGCACCTGACCTACCTACCTAATTCCATTTACCAGCACTTGGCCCATAGCCTTGAATGTTATGACGTGCCAAGTGCTCATCCAGGTACTTTTTAAAGGATGTGAGGCAACCCGCCTCCACCACCCTCCCAGGTAGTGCATTCCAGACCGTCACAACCCTCTGGGTAAAAATCTTTTTCCTCACATCCCCCCAAAACCTCCTGCTCCTTACCTTGAACTTGTGTTCCCTCGTAACTGACCCTTCAACTAAGGGGAACAGCTGCTCCCAATCCACACTGTCCATGCCCCTCATAATCTTGTAAACCTCGATCAGATCGCCTCTCAGTCTTCTCTGCTCCAATGAAAACAACCCAAGTCTATCCAACCTTTCTTCATAACTTAAATGTTTCATCCCGGGCAAGATCCTGGTGAATCTCCTCTGCACCCCCTCCAGTGCAATCACATCCTTCCTATAATATGGCAATGAGAACTGCACACAGCACTCCAGCTGTGGCCTCACCAAGGTTCAATACGACTCCAACATGACCTCCCTACTTTTGTAATCTATGCCTCGATTGATAAAGGCAAGGGTCCCATATGCCTTTTTCACCACCCCACTAACATGCCCCTCTGCCTTCAGAGATCCATGGACACACACGCCAAGGTCGCTTTGTTCCTCAGAACTTCCTCGTGTCACACCGCCCATTGAATACTTCCTTGTCAAATTATTCCTTCCAAAGTGTATCACCTCACACTTTTCAGGGTTAAATTCCATCTGCCAC
This sequence comes from Carcharodon carcharias, assembly GCF_017639515.1. Lineage (NCBI taxonomy): Eukaryota > Metazoa > Chordata > Chondrichthyes > Lamniformes > Lamnidae > Carcharodon > Carcharodon carcharias. The sequence goes on from NC_054470.1 coordinate 41,168,363, forward strand.
TTATCTGTCCATTTGATCATCCCGTCTATATCTTCCTGTAGCCCAATACAATCAACCTCACTGTTAACCACCCGGCCAATCTTTGTGTCATCTGCAAATTTACTAATCCAACCCCCCACATCGTCATCCATGCAGTTTATATAAATGATGAATAATAGGGGACCGAACACAGATCCTGTGATAGGCCACTGGACGCTGGCTTCCAGTCACGAAAGCAGCCTTCTGTCATCACCCTCTGTCTCCTACAACTAAGCCAATTTTGAATCCACCTTATCAAATTACCCTGTATCCCATGTGCATTTGCCTTTTTTATAAGTCTCCCATGTGGGACCTTGTCAAAAGTTTTGCTGAAATCCATATAAACTACATCAGCTGCACTACCCTCATCTACACACCTGGTCACCTCCTCAAAAAATTCATTCAAATTTGTTAGGCATGACCTCCCTCTGACAAAGCCATGCTAACTATCCCTGATCAAACATTGCCTCTCCAAGTGGAGATAGATTTTCTCCTTCAGATTTTTCTCCAATAGCTTCCCTACCACTGACATGAGACTCACTGGCCTGTAGTTCCCTGGAGTATCTCTACAACCCTTCTTAAGTAGCGGAACCACATTAGCTGTTCTCCAGTCCTCTGGCACCTCCTCCATGGCCAGAGAGGAATTAAAAATTTGGGTCAGAGCCCCTACGATCTCCTCCCTTGCCTCCCTCAGCATTCAGCAACACAAATCATCTGGACCTGGAGATTTCTCCACTTTTAAGCCTGCCAATACCTCCAATACTTTGTCACTCCCTCTATCAATTTGTTCAAGAACCTCGCAGTCTCTCTCCCCGAGTTCCATACCTTCATCCTCATTCTCTTGGGTGAAGATGGAAGTGAAGTGCTCGTTCAACACTCTACCGATGTCCTCTGTCTCCACCCATAGATTGCCCCATTGGACCCTAATGGGCCCTACTCTTTCCCTGGTTATCCTCTTCCCGTTGATATACTTATAGAATATTTTGGGATTTTCCCTACTTTTACCAGCCAGGGCTTTCTCACATCCCCTCTTTGCTCTCCAAATTGCTTTCTTAAGCTCCACCCTGCACTGTCTGTACTCCACTAATGCCTCCGCTGTTATGCTCCCCTTGTACCTGATAAAAGCCTCTCTTTTCCTTCTCATCGTAACCTGAATATCTCTGGTCATCCATGGTTCTCTGAGCTTGTTACTCCTTCCTATCACCCTAGAGGGAACATGTTGAGCCTGTACCCTCCCCATTTCCATTTTGAACGTCCCCCTTGCTCTTCTGTAGATTTCCCCACAAGTAACTGTCCTCAGTCTACCTTGGCCAGTACCTGCCTTGTTTTACTAAAATCCGCTTTCCCCCAATCCAAAACAGTTTTTGCAACTTGTTTATTTCTTTGTCCATAACAAACTTAAACTGTACCATGTTGTGGTCGCTATCGCTAAAATGCTCACCCACCACCACCTCAGCCACCTGTCCAGCTTCATTCCCCAGTATTAGGTCCAGCAATGCACCATCCCTTGTTGGACCCTCTACATATTGACCTAAAAAGCTCTCCTGTACACATTTCAAGAAATCCAATCCATCCAAGCCCTTAACACTACGGGCAGAATTTTACGAGTTGGGGTCGTGGCCCGCTCGCCGATGCATAAAATGACACGCGGTTATGTCGGGGGAGTCCCCGATGTCACCATGCGTCATTTAAATTTTCAGGAAGGCGGAGGCACAGCAAAATCAGCCAATTGATGCCATTGACAGGATCAATTAAGTAATTAAAATACCTGCCCATCCAACCATAAGGTTGTTCGGCAGGCCAGGAGCCCCAGCGGGAACTAGAAAAAAAATGAAACCTCATCCAGGGGCGGGATGAGGTTTCAAGTAGGCTTTAAAAAATTTTAATAAAGATTTCGTCAAAATTATGGACATGTCCCAACTCATGTGACATTGTCACATGAGGGGACATGTAAGGGAAATTTTATTTTTTTATTTTTGTCTTCTTTACGTTTACAGACGATCTCCTTGAGGCTGCACTTAGCAGCCTCTTGATTTTGGGAATTCCCCCCCCACCGCACAGGGAGCACACAGCACTTCTGTGCAGATGTCACGCTGGGTGGGCCTTAATTGGCTCGCCCACGTAAAATGGCGCCACGCCCGCCCATCAACTCCCCCCTACCAGGGGAAAATTCAGTCTATGTCTATCCCAATTAATGTTGGGAAAGTCGAAATCATCTATAATTACCCTATTGTTATTGTTTTTACACACCTCCTAAATCACAATTTATTTAAAAAAATTCAGGAACACCTGTATTATCTTATCGCATCTTTGAAATGTCTCAAGGAGCTTCAAACAATGAAATGCTTTTGGAGCAGACCGACTAATGTGTAAAACAAAATTGTGGAGACCATTTTGGTCAGCAACGCCCTGCAGCCTGCACCAAGGTCAATGATTAGTTAGTCTGTTTCCTACTCAAAGAGGGCTGCTTGATGATTTGTTCTTTATTGAAACGTGGCGTTCTAAAAATAAGGGCATGTGTTGAAATCACCATACTAAGATCGTAATACCGGCATATTTACACAGTATTTGCATGGAATGTAAGCTTTGTGTATAAATGTTTTTTTTTATTTATATCACAATTCAGTTGTTACTTGTACAAGCAGACCTGCTTAAAGGGACTTTATACCCTGCTGCAGATTTTGTTTGAAATAACATAACTATAAATTGCTTTCCTTCTCCATAAAAATCCTTAAAATTATATTCCCTAATGGCCTTGCTAAAATAACCTAATATCCCTATTCATAAATGCACCATAGAGAGAGATGTATTTTTTTTAAAAATTATTATATCAGATTGCTGAAATGGAGCAGATAAAATAATAAGAGATAGATGTTGCAGAACAAGAGATGAAATGTCAGAGCTGCCTCCATGGTACCTCGACAGCAACATGTGTGGTTTGTTCATTGTCACAACCATACTTTCAGAAGCATGGTCTCTTTTCTCCACCCAGTTTAAAAAAAAGCAGGTTTACCCAGCAACAGGGGCACACTCCATCTGCTGTCTAGTATAATCAGACGGGCCAGTAGCTCTGGCACAAACTGACCTTCATTCTTCCATTCACTCCTGAGCTCCCTTTCAGCTGCTTATTGTCTGCTGCTAATGGCCTTACAATGGCACTGCCTGTTGCTCTCGGAATTAGTATAGGCTTGGATGGGGAGAGAGCCCTAATCTCTGTATAAAATTAGAGAGGATCTGAATTAGTAATGGAGTGGGTTAGGAGGAATGCACTGATTGATAAGGGGACGTGCAGCCTTCCAGCCATCAGCTGTCCAGATTAGCAGGGGCTTTAAGTGCTGAGGCACAATATTTTATTCTGCAGGCTTCCAGTCTGCAGGGCAAGCGCATGGCTCAGCTCATGCAGCCCTTTCAAGGCTCTGTAAATCATGCGGCAAAAATGCCCTGATACAGTGACAGATGGAAAAGAGGTCAGGTGGACCTTAGAGCCTCAGGCACACCCATTTGAATAAAGATAGCTCAATTCACTCAGAAATGTTCCAGTCCTGATAACTTTTCAAGAAAGGGATGTGGCCCCTCGTCGAACCCACCCCCACTTCCCAATCCCACTCTGCCATGTAAGCACATTATCTGCCACATATTTGCCTACTAAAGGCACATTCACATGCAAATTCTGGTGTCTTTCCCTTTAGTCTAGGCACGTGGCCACAGTTTAATGCAGAAATAATCTGAAATGTTTCTGCCCTCTGGCCTGAAACACTAGAGCTGACAGGATGAAACGAGCCACATGGCAGGTGCAAGACACAGGGCAGGTGTATACTAACCATATGCTACACTGGGGGATAATGTTCCTTCAGATCTCTACAAATTACTGCCCAGGTGAGGAAAACTAAGCAAAAGCCCACACGACATAATCAGAGGCATGCTTTAAAAGCACAAGAAAGAAGGGAGGGGGAGGCCTCAGTTCTGGTGTTTGCCTTCAGCAAGCCTACAAAAAGCTTTGACAGGTAGCTGTAAATAATAAATCAAACCTTCACATTAAATAGCCTCTAATGAGACAGAGCTAGCATTACCAGCGTAAACAAGCAGCACAGAGGTGGAGAGCAGCGCCTTTATTATTCTGAAAATTAAAAAAGAGAAAACGGCACTTTCTGGAAGTCTGAACACAAAGAACAAGTGCAGGGAATGCTGAAAACACACAGCAGGCTCAGCCAGGATTGCACAGGGAAAAGATGGATTGGTATGTGAATCTGAACCCTTCATCGGAGTCCCAGCTGAAACATTAGTCCATCTTTCCTCTCTCAGATGCTGTGCATTGGCTTTAAAAATATAACCACTCTAGAATGATTCCAAACTTATAATGTTAAATTTGACTAATTTACACTGAATCAGAGTTAAATGAATAATTTTTAAGGCCTTGACTGACATCTACTCCTCAATTTCCCACAAGCATTCACGGCAAGGAAGCTCGGTACCGAGAATGTAAAGTTGAATGTTTCAACATTTGCAAAGACACAAGGTTGTTTTTTAATGTTTTTTTTTGTAACAGGAATGATTGAAACTTCCTAGAAGGACTGCAAGGAAAGTATTTCCCTCTAAGTAAATATTCAAAAAACTCTCCTCTTTAATTTTGCACACAATGATAATTTGGAATAAAAAGGAATCTGGGTTTTAAGTAAACCAATGACTCCCTTTTGATGTTGAAATTTTGCTCTGCTTGTTGTTTTCAATCATCTCACAAAGTGGGGTCTCGGGGGGGGGGTGAGGATTTTTGTAAAGGCTGAATTTCAGAGCACGTGTTGTCAACTGTTGCAGAAGAAAAAGTGCTCCGGCAAAGTCCTTTGAGCATTGTCTTGGAGGAGCTGGTGGGCAGCAGGCAATTCCTGACAGCTGTGGATCGCGTGTATCACAAACAGCTGCCTTGTCCTGGGGTGAAATTAAAAGATTAGGTGGATATGGGCACGTGTGAGACAATGCTCGAGTGGGGTGGAGTATGTCTGCACTCTTTGACAAAGGGAACTTCACTGAAACAGAGAGGTCAGGAGGGGAGCTGAAGTTTAACATCACACAAAAGGCTTAAAAGCAGTTTGAAATGAAACTCAAAAGGCAACAGCGCGGCTCTGAAAAGGCGCACTAGGCCCAGCAACAGCTGCCCCAGCGCAAGACATTTGAGACAGCTTTATTCACAGACATAACAGACCCAGAAAGAAAAGGTTGCAGAATGATTCTCCTGCAAAGAAGTGGGCCAGGCTAAATGAGTTCATGTGCAAATGAGGGAAATGTTTGAAATCATTAAATAACACCATTAAAGCATTGAAGACCTACATTGAGGCGTCCAAATGTAATTCTTTGAGCCAGGAGATTATGTGCTTCACATTATTGTTTTTAGCTGTACTCCACATTTACATGATCAAAACATTACTAGAGTTGCCAGGGCATATTCCAACTCTGGCCACCTGTTATTATCTTGAGGAACAGGCAGCCGCTGGTTGAAAATTAGAGGTATCTTGGCTGCCCCAGCAATGTCCAAGGTTCACCCTGCTGCAAACTTCAGGTGAGTCTATAACAGGGGCAGCCCTGGTCCACTCCTCCATCACCGCCTACACCTCAACCCCCTCCCACGGCACCTTCCCATGCAACCACAGAAGGTGCAATACCTGCCCCTTTACTTCCCCTCTCCTCACCGTCCAAGGGCCCAAACACTCCTTTCAAGTGAAGCAGCATTTCACTTGCACTTCTCTCAATTTAGTCTACTACATTCGCTGCTCCCAATGCGGTTTCCTCTACATTGGAGAGACCAAACGCAGACTGGGTGACCACTTTGCGGAACACCTGCGGTCTGTCCACAAATATGACACAGACCTCCCTGTCGCTTGGCATTTCAACACTTCACCCTACTCTCATGCCCACATGTCCGTCCTTGGCCTGTTGCATTGTTCCAGAGAAGCTCAACGCAAACTGGAGGAACAGCACCTCATCTTCTGATGAGGCACTTTACAGCCCTCCAAACTGAATATTGAGTTCAACAATTTTAGATCATGAACTCTCTCCTCCATCCCCACCCCTTTCCGATCCCCCTTTTTACCAATAATTTATATAGATTTTTCTTTTCCCACCTATTTCCATTATTTTTAAATGTATTTCCATCCATTGTTTTATCTTTGCCCTTTAGCCTATTTCGATCCCTTCCCCCCACACTACCCCCACTAGGGCTATCTGTACCTTTATTATCACATTCCTTAGATAATATCACCAGCTTCAACACCTCTTTGTCCTTTTGTCTATGACATCTTTTGGTTATCTCCACCTATCACTGGCCCTCTATCCAGCTCTGCTTGTCCCACCCCACCTTAAACCAGCTTATATTTCACCTCTTTTCTATTTTTCCTTAGTTCTGTTGAAGAATCATGGGGACTTGAAACGTTAACTGTGTTCCTCTCTGCAGATGTTGTCAGACCTGCTGAGCTTTTCCAGGTATTTTTGTTTTTGTTTTGGATTTCCAGCATCCGCAGTTTTTTGCTTTTATCACAGTGCTGCGCCCATCTGCTTCCAAAGGGAGGCAGCTTAAATATGCAAGTTGGGGATTGCAGTATCTCGTTCTCAGTTCTCAGGTGCAAATCAGTGGCCCCTATATCAGACGGGTGCCAACTTCACACCTGCTTGGGGCAAAAGCCAAAAGTTCACCCCACACATTCCACACTTGGCCTGAAACAAGGCCTGAATTTTCACCCCCGCATTGGGAGCACAGAGTCAGGATAACTTTCGGCTTTGCAAACCCACCTCAGGAGAAAGTGTCTCAGGCAGTCAGATTTTCCTTCTGGGAGGATGGTGTTAACAGGAGTCGGGACTAGCACCTCTGGAAAGAGTTTGGAGGCAGCCACAAGGACTGCCGGTACAGAGGTGGGCTGTGTAGAAGGCCAAAACGTCCACTTTGGTGCTCTGCGGCTTTGTCACAGCTGTCACAAAAAAACAGAAAATAGCCCTCCATCCCTCACCCCTTACACCCTCTTACTGCCACACACACTCCCAATGCCCCCTCCATGCCAACCCATGCCACCTCAGACCTCCCCATCCACCCTTATGGCCGTTTATAGCCCCTATACCAACTTAGTGCTAACTGATGCCAACCCATAGCCCCACATACCACCATTTTCCCTCACACTTGTCATGCCAACTCACCCAGTTTCCACTGTGGGAAGATCTCAGGACCCATGTTGAGCTGAAATAAAATAAAGTTCTATTGATGAATTCCCTATTTTTTAAAAACTCTCATTCATAAAAACATGCACTATATTTACACTCCTTCAAGTGCTCAATCCCTTATAAAAACAAACACTTGTATTCATAGACCCGCTTCAAAGACTTTATAACCATTTGAAGCTGTCAATCAAACTGTGATAGGCACCTCACTGTGATAATGATAGGTTGTGGAATCAGTCCAGCAGCACAAATCCTGTAATGCAAGCCTTTAGGGTTATGTCAACAGACAAAGTGTTTTTTTTTAAATTAAAGGCTAGATGAGTTAAATGCCTAGGCAACTTGACAATTCCCTTTACAGCTTGACAGTTCTTAAGAGCTTGGCTGTTCTAATTAGTTCATCAACTTGTTACATATATTTATGTCTACTTTAAGCAATTCACTGTTAGTTTCCCATAGATGACCCTGGACCTATCCAAAAGGGTGCCTTACCTCTCGAAAAGATACCCTACCTCTCCAAATAACTCCAGTAGCTTTAAATCTTTTCCTGAAATGTGTAAAACCCAAAAGTCATGTTTTGGACATCCAATTGGCAAAAGTTGGATCTGTTTGAAAAGAACTGCACTTAACGTGTGCAGCCGCTTCTGTGAACCACGAATGTGCAAACTACAACCCGCTTACGTTTTCCACCTGGCAAAAATGGTGGATGCCAGGTTCAGGACCGGGAATTCCAGAATCTGAGCTCTGGCGCCATTTTAACTAAGCTAGAGACCCTCTCTGTCTTTATGAAAATTCAGAACCAATGATGTGAAAATGCAACATATAACGATATCTTTACTGAGCACTATCCTCTACCTCTTAATCCAAATGTTTGTTGCAAGGGAAAGAGGAAATATAAGTGATCTAGAAAGTATGCTAATCTAAACGGGAATAATAAGAGCTTTTAATTTAGCATTTGATAAATATTTCTACTGGGATCTGTAAAAACAGAAGTATTCTGGAGATGAAGCTCCAGCTTCAAGTCCCCCTTCAGGACTAAAGATAAAGGCAAAATACTGTGAATGCTGGAAATCTGAAACAGAAACAAAAAATGCTGTAAAACTCAGCAGGCCTGACAACATCTGTGGAGAGAAAGACAGAGTTAATGCTTCGAGTCTATATAGCTCTTCTTCAGACCTTCAGGACTTGATGGCCATGGAAGGTATGTTCATAACATGGCCAAACAGGTTGATTATCAGCCTGGAAATCCTTCCATTGCACCTGATGGTAGATGGCAAGAGTGGGAGAGTTTTCAGCCATACTACAGAAGGCAAAATCAAACCACATCAGTACTTTGCCAAGCATAATCATGGACTAATCCAATGGAAGTCCATGGTTGCCAATGACCTTTTAGGACATGGTACCTGAAGGAGAAGGAATGTAACAACACAGAGACTTTTCCTGTCCCCATTACCTATTCATCTCCCAAAAGCAGTGCCTCATTTGGGATACAACGCCATAGGTTCTGGAAATGTTTGATACCTTGATCCATTGGCCATTCTTCATGCCTCAACTCTGATCATTATTATTGGTAGATTACTTCACTTTTGAAGACTTAAGATTTTCCCCAATCTGACCTCACATGCACTTTACAACAAGAGTAACTGTTTAGTAACTAGAGGTAGAAATTCTAGTTAATTATCTCCTCCCCAGCTCAATTGTTGTTCCTCTATTAGTGTCCACTATGATTGATTATTTCTGCAGATTATACTCCAAGGTCAATTCATGGTTGCCAAATATGCGTGTTGAATGGACTAATGATAAAAATTTACTTGCCATGCCATCATTTTGACTAAATATGGCATCCTTGGAATTGCTGCATTAATCACCCAGGAATGCTTACTATGTGCAATTACTGACTGTGACATCATCCCCAGAGAATCTGAGGCACTGACAAAAATTTAATTTCCAAACTTCCTGTCTTTCCTCAACACTTTATAAATGTTAAAGTCCGTGGGAGGGGGGGGGCGGGGGAAGAATGAACATTAGATTCTCAAATATTTTTACAGCTCGTCTTAATAAATCATTAGAGAATTTCTAATAGTTCACAGATGTGTTGGTTGTGGTTGTTATTTGTGTTGATTGCTGCATTATATTATAATTTACATGGAATGTGCTAATTGATTTGTCATGTATGTATGTGCAAAGAATCAAATGCCAATTTTTGTGCATGTTATACAGCTAATATTTATCAAAATTGGATCCTCATGTCTTGTAAAGTGGTGCTGCCCTTGTTAACGAAGTTTGGGAAATTTTTTATATGTGATATATAGATCACCAGTAACATGGGTGACAAGTTTGTTGGAAGATAGACTGTTTTATAACAATAGGGATGTTATCAACAAAGTGTGATGGGGAAAGCGCTGCATGAAGTAAGTGTGAAATAAGAATGCCGCACCATCAACATCCTGGGGGTCATCATTGACCAGAAATTTAACTGGACCAGCCACATAAATGCTGTGGCTTTAAGGTCAGAGGCTGGGGATTCTGCCATGAGTAAGTCACCTCCTGACTCCCCTATGCCTGTCCAGCATCTACAAGGCACAAGTCAGAAATGTCATGGAATATTGTTCACTTGCCTGGGCAACTCTAACAACATTCAAGAAGCTTTATTCCAACCAGGACAAAGCAACCCACTTGATTGGCAACCCATCTACCACCTAAAATGTCAGGGCATGAAACTGGGCCTTACAGAATATTGACAGAGTGGCAGATCAGAAATGCTGTCACCTTGAGAGAGGAGAGGTTGCTGAACTGCTATTGTGTGTGCAGCATGGGTCATGCTGGGGTGCACACAGAAATCATAGAAATGAGGAGACAGAACAATGTTTGCATGCTGTCTGCCTCAATGGGAATGGGTGCCTCTGGGTCATAGATTGTAATCCCTGTGCACAAAATTGGATGCAGATCAATCTTTAGCCTTCACCTCCTCCACCACAGGTGCACTATGGCAGCAGTCTGCACTATCTACAAGATGCGCTGCAGCTACTTGCCAGGGCTCCTTCGACAGCACCTTCCAAACCCGCAATCTTTGCCACCTGGAAAGACAAGGGCAGCAGGCACATGGGAACACCACCACCTGGAATTTCCCCTTCAAGCCACTCACCTTCCTGACTTGGAAATATACCACTGTTCCTTCACTGTCACTGGGTCCATGTCTTGGAACTCCCTTCCTAACAGCACTGTGGGTGTACCTATACCACATGAACTGCAGTGGTTCAAGAAGGTGACTCAAGGGCAATTACGGATGGGCAACGAAAGCTGGCCTAGCCAGTGATACCCACATTCCGTGAATGAATAAAAAAATGCACAACTCTTAATATATCATCAGCAGATTTCCTGTGAGTTGCTTTCAGCTTGTTGAATGGTTTTTATGGGAACAGGAGTGTTACAGGGAATATGTAAAAATTAACAGGAAAAGATCAACTGGTTTATCAAAGCTGTCCTTTTCCTAAATACACTATCGATTTAATCCCGCTTTCCATTCCCAATTTGTTTTAATGGAAGCATTGATTTATTGGCATTGGGGACATTCCTGGAATCTGGATTCCATGGGAAGAGATTCCAGTGTCTGACATGACTGCAATGGTGTCTGAAGATCTAGAGGTACTTTGAAGGAGCTTTCAAGGAACACTGGGAATGCACTTCTGAGAATACTGTGATAAGTTCCTGGAAACCTAGAAACAGTGGGAGAAGGCTCCTGGTATTCCGGAAAATTGTAATGGAAGAATTTATGTTTTCTTGTTTACCTGTCGATGAATAAATCACAATCATATTTGCTGCTAATCACAAATGCTGCCTGGCAGTTCAAAATGAACACAGCATTTATTAAATCAGTTGCCAGGAATCAAGCTTTAAGAATTCAGTCTTTAGTATTTTTCAAAGGCTTTTCAGAAAAGTAAAGAAGCTCTCAAACCCTCACATGACATGGGGACATACCCTTCAACAACTGATGCACAGGTCACGTGCTGGGAAATTCTGCAAACTCTACCTGCTCAGAATACACAGATGTGGTTAAACCTTCTCTCCAAGTGTTGTGAAATAAAAATATTCAGATGAAGTTCAGCTTTTTGATGCAGGATGAGACCTTGAAACAAAAAAATGTAGGTATTAAAAGACTTGAAGAAGAATTTCATGGGTTTTTTAAAAATCTGGTTAAAAGTTTACTTCACAGTCATTCAAGGGTTGGATTATACGCTGGGGATGGGGTCACCATATCCCAGAGTAAATGTTGGGGGCAAGAGCGCTTCCACTTGGCCAGTTTGCCCAGTTTTAATTTTTCGGATGACAGATCTTTAATTTTTCTGTGGCGAGACTTCTTCCCCCTCCAGGGGGAAGTCCTGCCTCATACAGCTGCTGGCCAATCAAAGCCCGGCAGCCCTGCAGTATCAGCAGCACCCCCAGGAGCAGTGGCCACTGCCAGAACTGCAGGAGGCCCAGAAGGAAGCCGAACGATGGATGTCCTGTAACCCAGATAAGTCAAGGAACACACTGGGGCTGGCTGGCAGAAGTATCCCCTTGCCAATGGCAGGCAGAAAGAGTGGGAGAGATTTCTGGTAGCCTTGTGATGGAAACAAACTGGAGTGTCTAGCATCACTATCCAGCTCCAGGCTACAACATAGATGTAAAAGTGTATGCTGCCACAGCAACTCAGACTCCTTGTGGGGGGCAGGTTGGCTCAGTTGACTGGATGGTTGGTGTGGGTCAGATTAGTGCCAAAGCATGGGATTCAATCCTTGTCCTGATCGGATGGATTTCAGAACCTGCCTCTTTGTCCTACTTGTGGTGGAGGCCATGGCACTGTGGGTCAGACCTGCCTTCAGGCAGAAAACTGACAAAGTACTTGGAGGAAGTAACTTTGAGTATTTACTGTTTGTCCACATCCTCAGTTTCAAGTTTGGTTGCAACTTTTATGGTTCCTACCTCTTGCCTTGCACTGAAAGACTTTTTCTCACTAACATGTTTAACCCCTACTGTTACGTTTTGCCCCTCTGATCACCTTGTTGATATGTTTCTGCATGTTCCTATATTAATCCCTTTCTCCCCGCAGAATTTGTTAAAGGTAATTTTTCCTCTTTATTTCATTTTAAATTTATTTCATTTAGGACGATGTTTCTTTTGTCTGGGTTTGGTGATTCTTGGTATGTATTTGTCTTGCATTCTCATCATTATTCCTTTAGAAAATTATACATTTACTGCATCAAGCTGTTCCATTATAAATAATTAACAAAATATCTTGCAGGGGAACATGTAATAACTTCCTTAAGCAAGACCTAGATACATATCTGTGACATTACCATCTGGCTGATAATGCCCTTGGATTTCCATGTAGACATTTTTGACATAGGAACATTTGAACAGGAGTTGACCATTTGAGCCCTGTAACCTGTTCCACCATTTAATTAGGTCATTGACAGAGAGCAGTTCCATGCCACTTCCTGTCCATCAGAATTGGAAAGCACTTAGCAACAATTATGGATGGAAACTTAAATCTTCATTAGTCTGATCTCATTCTTATGCTGAGAAATAGAAAAAGAGTGCAAAAATAAATTTAAAATGACTAAAAATCTGTTGTTTTAAACTGCATTGTACTATTTGTTGTCAATTACAGTATGTAGCAGATGTGCCACACTGAGTTTGTAAATCTCTCTGTTGTTCTCTCTGTTTGTATTTTCTTTTGAAATTCTTAACATTTGAAACATTTCTGGAGTGCAGAGGTTTGTCATTCTCATCGTATCTACCTACATGATTGATTTGCCCTTTTAGTGACATTAATCTCAGCATAGGATGGTCTTCTCTGTGGAGCACGGCATTTGACAACATCTTTGATCTTAAATATTGTGGTTTGCACATAGTGGCGTGGGTAGAGAGGGACATTTTGTCAACATGGTATCAAATAAAATGTAAAAGATGTTGTTGAGCTATTGCCATTTTTGTTTGAAATTTTACATGTAATTATTACCAAAGTGAACACCAAAGTGACTTTTAGATATCAATCATCTGGTGCTCCCTTTAAGTGTTTATAAAGGCTGCACAGACTATAATATGATGAAGACTCAAATCTAAATAACTTTCCCTTTATCATGCCCTAGTTGTTTGAAGTTCAAATCTTTCATCTAAACTCAAACTCCAAAGACACCGTCTGCAGCAATTAGATGTTGCAATGCTGGTAGCCTGGGGGTGGTAACAAATTTTACATTAACTCTTCCCTTATGTTTTCTTATAACTTTCTCTGTTTTAACTGCTTATGTTTCCAAATAAATAATATGGTTTTGATAAATTGTCTAAGCTATTGTAAAATCTTGCAGAAATTTGGTTTTGTGAGTAAAGTACAAAACAGGTCGCTAACTGGCTTTTCACATTTTATATTCACATAGTAAACAAAGACAAATGAGGGAGCAAAATTATCACATCTGCTTATATTGCAAATGTTCTGCTTGGGAACATTATGATTGCAGAGCTTTGGCAATGTTTTTGATTGATTTATGGTATCACTGGTCATATAGTCATCAAGGATCATCACATTTGGAAAAGCATTTCCAGGAAAACACACAGCACACCAATATTCCACTCTGTCTGCCTGCATGTCTGTGCTCTGCTTTCTCCATGACCATCTGTTCTGCCCAGGACTCTGATGGGCTTCAGCCTTTGCATGGTATTCATTGTCTGAATGCCCTTAAACCCACCTCCTCCTTTTTCCTGGCCTTTTCTTTCCTGGACCTGTGAGCTATATAATGGAAAATGCATTCATTCTTTCAAATTTTAGTAAAAAGACAGTTTTATGGTTTTGTCATAATGCAGGTAGTGGTTGAACATTGCTATACAGTGGTATGAACTGACAGCATGGAGTTATACTGCTGGCCTTGCTTTGTTGTTTGGCCAAACATATGCTCTCCTTTCCAAAACTTTTGGATCAATTCTAGCATTACCATAAAGGGAACAAAAGCTTCAAGCACCATGTATGGGGCTTCAGACTAACAGAAGATTTTAGAAATAATGGAAGTTATGGCAGGTATTGAGCACAAAGCCTGGTGTTAACTTGGTTTGTATAACTACACACAGGTAGGTTAGAGTAGAAAGATGCACAACCCTTGTATGATTGCAATTGACAACAGTCCCGGCAATACTTTGAGATACAGAAGTTGATAAGTTCACCCTCGGGACACAAAGGTCTAGTGGAACTTAACTGGAGAATATGTAGCTTCTGGTGGCAAAATAAAACTCATCACAAGTAAAATACTGCAGGTGCTGGAAATCTGAAATAATAAGAGAAAATGCTGGAAATACACAGCATGTCGGGAAGCTCGTGTGGAGAGTGAAACAAAGTTAACACTCCAGGTCGATGCTCTGCTGAAAGGGCTGTCATTTTGTTTAGTCATTTAAGCAAAGTTGTTCTGGAATCATTGCCTTGTAGTCACCATAGCTATTGGAGTAAGGCAAAGCAGCCAGAAAAACTTTGTATTCAAGACTTTGGGCAGAATTTCACCCTTGTGGTGGAGTGGGCTCAGCGGGGGCAGTCGGGAGGCCAGAAAGCGTTTTCATGCCGGCGAGACAATTAAGGCCCGCCCAGCGTGAAATGCAAGCAGCAACGCTCAGCGCTGCCTGTGTGGGCAGGGGGTGGAGAGTGCAAGCTGGGCAGGCGCACGAGTGAGCACTTGAAAATCTACCCAAGGCACAGAGTTGCCTTAGGGATGTGAAGAGTTTAAAAAAACTAATTTAAAATTATTATAAAAGATGTCCGCTCATGTGATTAATTAAATTTTAAATTATTTATTTTTATTTGCTTTAGGAAGCCTCATCCCGCCCATGGTGCTAGCAAAATTAATAGGAATTAAAGTAGATAAATCCCCTAGACTTGATGATTTACATCCCAGGGTGTTGAAAGAGGTAGAAGATAGAGTATGCATTGGTGGTTATCTTTCAAATTTCTGTAGACTCTTGAGTAGTGCCTGCAGCTTGGAAGGTGACAAATGTTTATTTAAGAAAGGAGGGAAAGAGAGGAGGAGACCTGTTTGTCTATAGTCGTAAGGAAAATGGTAGCATCTATAGTAAAGGATGTGATAACAGGAGACTTAGAAAATAATGGTAGGATTGGGCAGAGTCAACATAGATTTATGAAAGGGAAATCATGTTTAACAAACCTGTTGGAGTTTATTGAGGATGTAACCAGCAGAATGGATAAAAGGGAAATGGTGGACGTGGTATATTTAGATTTTCAGAAAGCTTTTGATAAGGTCC
Source organism: Carcharodon carcharias (assembly GCF_017639515.1). Lineage (NCBI taxonomy): Eukaryota > Metazoa > Chordata > Chondrichthyes > Lamniformes > Lamnidae > Carcharodon > Carcharodon carcharias. The sequence goes on from NC_054470.1 coordinate 41,183,852, forward strand.
CACACAAGAGGTTAGTAAACAAAATTAGAGCACATGGGATTGGTAGGAATATACCAGAATGGACTGAGGACTAGTTATTGGACAGAGTAGGAGAAATGATTCATTTTCAGGTTAGCAGGCCATGACTAGTGAGGTACTGCAAGGGTCAGTACTTGGGCCCCAGTTATTCACAATCTATATCAATAATTTGGATGTGGGGATTAAACATAATATTTCAAAGTTTGCCAATGACACAAAACTAGCTTGAAGCATGAATTGTGAGGAGGATGCAAAGATGCTTCAAGGAGATTTGAAGAGGCTAAGTGAGTGGGCAAAAACTTGGCAGATAGAATACAATGTGGAGAAATGTGAGGTTATCCATTTTGGTAGGGTAAAAAATAGAGTATTTCAGAAATGATAAAAGGTAGATGTCACGACTCACTGGGGATAGTGCACTGTAATATCAAGCCTCACTGTTCCCTGAGCCGCGACAGATGTGAAAAGTTTGACCAAATCACCAGATTACCCCAATTCTACCTAAACTGTTTAATTTAGTTTAACAAGCACAAGATTTGTAAACTTAAAAATTTCATAACTGTTTATTGAACAAACTGTCATTAGCCAGTGGCAAAAGAAATAAATATGAATTGCTAATTTCTAAACTCTATAACCTAAACCCTATTCCTTCTTAAATACCTATACACACACACATACAAGACACACAAAACACACAAAAAACATGGATTTTAAGGGTGAGATGAAACAGTTCAATAGCACCAATTCCAAAGTACAGGATTTGATGGGTTGATTTTGATCAACGTCTTCCAAGTTCCTTTCAGTTCTTGTTGATGGCACGAGGTGGTCTTCCAACACTTTCAGTATTTAGTTCACTGGTGGAGAACTTGCTTTTCAATGTCTCTAATAGTGATTTCCCCCTTTGCCTCCTGACAGAGGTTTACAGAGAGAGAGCAGGTTATAGAGATATGAGGAGGAAAAGCCATTGAGGTATTATTGTGGAATTACTGGAATCTTCCATATATAGGAGCAAGAGGTTTTAGGTCTTTTTCCTTTCAGGCTAGGAGCTTTTCAGCTGTACTGCCCTCATACAAAACCTGGTCACCTGGTCAGGAGTAATTTCAAATATTGTTGCCAGGCAGCTTCCTTGGTCCAGGAGTCCTTTCTGGTAACATCCTGTCTTTCATGGCACACTGTTCCAGGACTGCAATGTTGTGTATATCTCTCATCCTGTTCCAGTGGACATGTCTTTCAAACTGCAGCCATTGTAATTTTAATTCACAGTCCAACAGAAAATAAAAAGATATGTTCTTTACCACAATCTAACAGCAATAAAAAGATATGTTCCCTACACTAGGAAGTGTTGAACTTCAAAGGGACTTGGGTGTCTTTGTTCATAAGTCGCTGAAAGCTAACATGCAGGTGCAGCAAGCAATTAAGGCAGCAAATGGTACGTTGGCCTTTATTACAAGAGGACTTGAGATAGGAGTGAAGGTGCATTACTCAATGATATAGAGCCTTGGTGAGACCGTACATGGAGTACTGTATGCAATTTTGGTCTCCTTACCTAAGGAAAGATATACTTGCCATAGAGAGATTGTGATGAAGGTTCACCAAACTAATTCCTGGGATGGAGTGATTGTCCTATGAGGAACAATTAAATAGACTGGGCCTTTATTCTCTGGAATTTACAAGAATGAGAGGTGATCTCATTCTAACATATAAAATTCTTACATGCCTCAACAGGGTAGATGCAGGAAGAATGTTTGCTCTGACTGGGGGTCTAGAACCAGGGGATACAGCATCAGAATAAGGGACAGGCTATTTATGACTGAGGATGAGGAGGGATTTCTTCACTCAGAGGGTGGTGAGTCTTTGGGATTCTCTGCCTTAGAGGGCTATGGAGTCTCAGTCATTGAGTATGTTCAAGGCTGAGATTGCTAGATTTCTACATATTAAGAACATCAAGTGATATGGGGATAGTGCAGGAAAACGATGTTGAAGTAGAAGATCAGCCATGATCTCACTGATTGGCGGAATGGGCTCGAAGGCTGAATGGCTTACTCCTGCTCCCATTTCTTATGTTTTTATTATCAAGGGGAGAGTTTTTGCTGTGGCAGGCAGGCTGGGCAGGAGCGGGCAGGGCGGGCGCAGAGCCCGACGTCATGACGCATCGTTTTACGCATCAGCGTGTCGGGCCCGCCACTGCATGCCGACGGCAATATTCTGCCCCCAAAATTTTTCTGTTCGAAGAAAAGCTCAGGATGCTGTGGTAAAAGCACTAGGATTACAGGCAACGTGTTAGTGTAGCTGCAGTTTCTTGCAATTGCTGCTGTGTGGTTTAAAGCATGTGGTTCACCAGCAGAAATTACACCTCTGATATCAGTGAAAGACGAATTATATGAAAGAGGAAACAGGCTTTGAAAAAGGAAGTGTCTACTTGTTTGGTTTCATTTCAGAAAAAATAATGACCCATGAAAGTGGAATCTTCCATTGCAAGGTTTCATCTTCAAAAAGAAGCTTTGATCTTTCTTGGAACAAAACTGCTGGCATCAAGGATAGTTTGAAGTAACAATGCTGTTATTCTGTGCACAAGATCAATACATGGTATCAATAATAAAATTAACTGTTGTTAAAAAGAATTGATACATTGTTCCAGATTGTTTTGTTTAGTGTGTTTGGAACTGGTTTTCGTTGGAGTAACTGTTCCAAGCATCAATGTAATCTCAAGTATCGACCAAGATAGTTGCACATAACGCCATTGGTTTATTTTTTCTCTAAACAATCTCCCTTTTTTCCAGTATTATTCTAATCGAATGTTTGTATCATGGTTTTACGTTTACTGAAAGGTTAAAAAAAAACACTGCATCTTTTATTTAATGTAAAGTCTCTTAACATGCAGTAAGGGCATGTTTTACTATTACCACACAGCCTTTTCCCATGGGTCACACAAGTGTACGGACAATAGCAGTTCACTTAAAATAGAAAACATCCTGCCTGAGAGAAGCCAAACAATTTTGATACTACACAGGCATCTTTGTATAAAAGTGTGTAAATAAGGGCACTGTTGTGCTTGAAGTATGCAAGATAGCTGCATAAACAGACTAGAGTTCCCCTCCAGGACTGTCTTGGAATCTCCAGTAATTTAAGATTAATCTCATAGATACTGCTACGAGCAACCTGGGAGAAAAATCACAGCAGCTTTAGAAAAATGGCAATTTTTCATTTTCTTTAAGCACTTGTTTAATGGTTACAAAAATGTTGGCGATGGGGAAAGAAAAGGCTGTTTAATTGGGTAGGGCAATTGGAGGTGGAAGGGTCGTGATGAGACCTCCAGGAATACATCCCTCTAAAGTTGGCAACTTGAACAGATACAGCCCAAATTTCAAGCCTTATTTTCAGGGGCATGTTGCCCAGGCCATCCTTCTGCCCATTGTTTTCTGTTTCAAATTTTCAAATTTTTAATGCGTCCAAAATGTTCTGTCTAATCAAATGTTTAATTAACTTCAGTGTCTGAACCCATTTACAATAGGACGCAATTTGGAAAATTCAATGATAATCCGGAAAATTCAAGAAGGTTGGAATTTGGGACACCCATAACAGTGAAAGCTACAGAAAAGTGACCAATTGGAATGAACAAATTGCAAATTCAACATATCTCAGTGGGACAGTTCGACCCAATTTAAAAATATATCAATAATTTGCAGCCTATTAAAATATCTTGGAGGTTTAATTTCCTAGACTTATATTTGTATAAAATTCATTTTACTCTTTTTAACTTAAAATGAACATAATAATTATTGTATTAAAGTAGCACAGGGATGCATTGAAATGTCATACACTGTCTCCCATAACATATTTTCAAGGTTGCAGCTTGATATTTTTCATTAAGTTTTTCAATTCATCTCACTCATTACTCTCATCTATCATTCAGACCACTCACTGTAATGTATTCCCACAGTGTGTACAGGTGACCTCTTTACCCCTATCATTGCTGTTCTTTAAACAGTGGCTAAGCGCTCATGTGAACAGTGAGCGATGACTCGGGGTTCTGTGGAATAATTTCTGCACTCCCTCGAGAAAACTGGCTCACTATATCACTTGGATTGCCAGTCGTCCAGGGATTGGCCTGAAATCTCCAGGAATTGAAGATCAATCTCCAGGACACCACTGTGTGCAACCTTGTGTGCAACCCAGGACATGGTAAAATATTGCTTTTTTAAATTTTCTTTGAAAATTCCTCTCTACCAGATATAAAACTATTAAAAATGGGAAAAAAAGACTATTTGGCTGATGGTCAAGCATCATCCAATTGGTTAATGAGTCTTTGCTTTCCCATTGGCATAGGAAGGCAGCCACTCACAAGGATGGATCTGTCAGCTAACTAATGGCTGGAGCATGAGGGCAAGTCATGTGATGGTACCTCCAGGAATACATTTGATCACAGTTAGCAACCCTGGGACTACATTGCAGCATAGAGACAGGTGAGAGTCTCATTCGATTTAATAAATCAGAGGATAAGGAAGACCATTTTCCCACTGAATGTACTCCCTCTGATGTTCTAACTATGCCAGCCTAGCATTTAAATAGTTTGAATGCTGTAATTTGGCATGTCCACCATTTTGCATGGCAAATTATTTCTTATAACCTTCCTTCTGTTCAGTTCCAAGCATTCGGAAACAGGTGGGCAAATGTTTGACTTCATCATATACATAAGAACATGAGAAATAGGAGCAGGAGTAAGCCATTTGGTCCCTCAACCCATTCAATAAAATCATGGTAAAATTTTTAGCTTGGGGGGCAGGTGTGCGCCTGACCTGACCGAGCGCAAAATGAAATGCAATGACATTAGGCATATGTTCCAATGTCAATGAGCACTGGGACAATATTTTGGTCAATGGGCACGCACTGGAGTTGGCAGCGCATCTGCCGACACTTAAAAGGCCTATTAAGGCCATTAAAAAGTTAATTAAAAGAAATTTTTCACTGCCCGTCCAACCTTACGGTTGGTGGGCAGGCAAAAAATTCAAGTGGCCTTTGTGCTTTTTTGGAAACCTCATCTACAGACGGGGCAAGGTTTCCAAAAGCAAATAAAAAGTTTATTTTTGACAGGGTCACATGAGGGGACATGTTTCATTAAATTTTCAGGGAGATTATGTAGCGTTCAGCACTGCCACTTGCATTTCACGCTGGGCAAGCCTTAATTGGTCCAGCAGCGTGAAATTGCCTTCCAGGCCCGATCGTGGGCAGCAGTCAGCTTTCCGACCTCCCCCATCCGCCCCCACCGAGCCCACATGCCAAGGGCAAAATTCTGTCCCATGCCTGATCTGCCCCTGGCCTCAACTCCTCTTTCGTGCCAGCTCCTCATAGCCCTCGATTCCCCAATATTTCATAAATCTATCTACCCCTCTTCAAATACTTTCAGTGATCTAGCCTCCACAACTCTCTGGGGTAGAGAATTCCAGACATTCACTACGCTGTGAGAGAAGAAATTCCTTCACCTCTCAGTTTTAAATGTGTGTCCCCTTATTCTGTAACTATATCCCCTTGTTCGAGATTCCCCCCTAGTGGAAACATCTTAACATCTACCCTGTCCAGCCCCCTCAGAATCTTGTACGTTTCAATAAGATCACCCCTCATTCTTCTAAACTCTAATGAATAAAGGCCTAAACTGTTTAGCCATTCTTGATAAGTCATCCCCTTCATCCCAGGAATCAGCCTAGCGAATCTCTTTTGAATTGCCTCCAATGTCAGTATATCCTTTCTTAAATATGAGGACCAAAACACAGTACTCCAGGTGCGGCCTCACCAACACCCTGTACAGTTGTAACAAGACTTCCCCTTTTGAAACTCCAACCCCCTAGCAATACAGGCCAAAATTCCATTTGCCTTCTTAATTACTTGCTGCACCTGCATGCTAACATTTTGTGTTTCATGCACAAGAACATCCAGATTCCTCTGTGCTGCACTTTTTTGCTGTCTCTCTATTTAAATAATAGTCTTCCTTTTGATTCTTCCTGCCAAAGCGCATGGCCTCACACTTTCCTCCACACTTTAAACTCCATCTGCAAAGTTTCTGCCCGGTCATTCAACCTATCTATATCCCCTTGCAGATTCCTTATGTCCTCATCACAACATGCCCTCCCACCTATTTTTGTATCACCAGTAAATTTGGATACATTACACTCTGCCCCTTCCTCCAAACCATTAGTATAGATAATAAATAATTGAGGCCTTAGGACTGATCCTTGTGGCACTCCACAAGTGTCTTTCCAACCTAAATAAGACCCATTAATCCTGACTCATTGTCTTCTGTGCGTCAACCAATCCTCAATCCATGCTAATACATTACCCCCAATACCGTGACTCCTATCTTGTGCAATAACATTTTATGTGGCACCTTATCAAATGCCTTCTAGAAATCCAAATACATCATATCTACTGGTTCCCCTTTATCAACTCTGCTTGTTATATCCTGAAAGAACTCTCGCAAATTTGTCAAACATGATTACCCTTTCACAAAACTATGTTGACTCTGTTTGATTGCATTAAAGCTTTTCTAAATGCCCTGCTATTTCTTCCTTAATAATGGACTCTAGCAGATGTTAGGCCGACTGGCCTATAGTTTCCTGCTTTTTGTCTCCTTCCCTTCTTGAACAGGGGCATCACATTAGTGGCTTTCCAATCTGCTGAGGCCCCCCTCCAACCAGAATCCAGTGAGTTCTGGAATATTTTGACCAATGCCTCCACTATCTCTGCAGTCACTTCTTTTAAAACCATCAGGTCCTGGTGACTTGTCTGCCTTTAGTCCCATTAGTTTGTCAAATACTTTGTCACTTGTGATAGATAGTGGGTGGTAATCTTATGGAACAGGTCAACATCAGAGCCAAACATCATCCCATTAACTTGAATAGATAAAATAAATAAAAGCAAAATACTGCGGATGCTGGAAATCGAGAACAAAAACAAAAATACCTGGAAAAACTCAGCAGGTCTGACAGCATCTGCGGAGAGGAATACAGTTAACGTTTCGAGTCCGAATGACTCTTCATCAAGATAAAGTAAAATTGGGCGGGCTTTAGAATGAGCCAAAAGAACCGCTCCGCAAGATTAATGCGCATGTAGTGAAGACGATAATTCACCTCACTGCCTGCTGTTTGTAAAGTAGATGGATCTCACTAATGGGACCAACAAAAAAAAACCTGGTCTTTTTCTAGCATAAACAGATCAATCACCAGCAGCCTGCCTGTCAGCGATTTTAATTAAGTATAGATTGAATCAAACTCTCCTTCTCATCATCGTTAAATAGGACTGAAATGAAGTGGCAACAGGCATAGGAGCACCAACACCTCTATTATTTTTGGAAAGTCTTTTTGCTTTTTTTCAGCTTTGCTTTAAGATGAAGCGAGAGTCTGTCTACAGGATGATCTCCATCTCTTAGATGGTAAATGAACCAGAAGGTGTGGTATTGGGTCATACAGAAAGACCAGGAGGTCCCCAGTTCAATCCTGGTGTCTGCTGACTTTGGTGATCTCAGCTGAGTGGTAGTACTGCAATTAGCCCCAGTGCTGTCATCCTTCAAAACTTACACATTGAACACTTGAGCATTAATTTTTGTTAGAGCTAGCATATGCATGAACATCAAGAGGTATAGCCATAACTACACAGATTTGAGCCATGTGTCCTATATTTACTTTGTTTTTTAATACAGATTTACTTTGAGCTTTTCCTAGCAGGTGTTAAGCCTACTCAGGAGCACAACTCAAAGTAAATCAGCTGGAGTGGCAAAACCTCCAGCACCCATGGCAACTGCCACAAAGCTCAGCATCCCCGATATGGCTCAGGACCACCCAATGCTGCCCAGAACGTCCCCGATACAGCTCAGCAACACCCCCAAAACATGTCAGCAACCCCCCCAATACAGCTCAGCAACCCCCCCAATACAGCTCAGCAAACCCCCCGATACAGCTCAGCAACTCCCCCAATACAGCTCAGCAAACCCCCCGATACAGCTCAGCAACCCCCCCAATACAGCTCAGCAACCCCCCCACCAGTACAGCTCAGCAACCCCCCCAATACAGCTCAGCAACTCCCCCAATACAGCTCAGCAAACCCCCCGATACAGCTCAGCAAACCCCCCGATACAGTTCAGCAACCCCCCCAATACAGCTCAGCAACCCCCCCACCAATACAGCTCAGCAACCCCCCCAATACAGCTCAGCAAACCCCTGATACAGTTCAGCAACCCCCCAATACAACTCAGCAACCCCCCCGATACAGTTCAGCAACCCCCCCCAATACAGCTCAGCAAACCCCCCGATACAGCTCAGCAACCCCCCAATACAGCTCAGCACACCCGATACAGCTCAGCAGCCCCCCGATAGAGCTCAGCACACCCCGATACAGCTCAGCACACCTGATATAGCTCAGCACACCCCCGATACATCTCAGCATCACCCCCCCGATACAACTCAGCATCACCCCCCCCCGATACAGCTCAGCGCCCTCGATACAGCTCAGCGCCCTCGATACAGCTCAGCGCCCTCGATACAGCTCAGCATCCTTGATATGACTCAGGACCCCAAAGCTGCCCAGCACACCCCTGATACAGCTTAACAATTCCCAATTCAGCTCAGAACCCTCCTCACACAGATCAGCACTGCTCCCTTCCTGATAGAGATTGATAACTCCCAATAGAGCCCAACACTCCACCTCCGGTGCAGGTTAATACTGTCCCCCCCACACCCCTCCCCCCGCCCCCGGTGCAGGTCAGCACTGTCCCCTGCTGCCCCCGGTGCAGGTCTGCAGTGCCTCCCCCATCCCCAGTGCAGGTCAATACTGCACCCCCCCACCACCCATGCCCCCGGTGCAGGACAATAATGCCTCCCCCCCACCCCTGGTGTAGGTCAATACTGCTCCCCCAACTCCCGGTTCAGGTCAATACTGCCCCCCACCCCCCATCCCCAGTGCAGGTCAATACTGTACTCCCCCACTGCCACTGTTGCAGGTCAATACTGCACCCCACTCCCCGCTCCCGGTGCAGGTCAGCACTGCCCCCCCTGCCCCCGGTGCAGGTCAGCACTGCCCCCCCATGCCCCTGGTGCAGGTCAGCACTGCCCCCCCTGCCCCCGGTGCAGGTCAGCACTGCCCCCCCTGACCCCGGTGCAGGTTAGCACTGCCCCCCCCTGACCCCGGTGCAGGTTAGCACTGCCCCCCCTGCCCCCGGTGCAGGTCAGCACTGCCACCCCCGCCCCCGGTGCAGGTCAGCACTGCCCCCCTTGCCCCCGGTGCAGGTCATCACTGCCCCCCCTGCCCCCGGTGCAGGTCAGCACTGCCCCCCCTCCCGCCCCCGGTGCAGGTTGGCACTGCCCCCCCTGCTCCCGGTGCAGGTCAGCACTGCCACCCCCACCCCCGGTGCAGGTCAGCACTGCTCCCCCTGTCATCGGTGCAGGTCTGCACTACCTCACGTGCCCCTGGTGCAGGTCAATACGTCCCCCACGCCCCCGTTGCAGGTCAATACTGTCCCCCCTGCCCCCGGTGCAGGTCAGCACTGCCCCCCCATGCCCCCGGTGCAGGTCAGCACTGCCCCCCATGCCCCCGGTGCAGGTCAGCACTGCTCCCCCATGCCCCCGGTGCAGGTCAGCACTGCACCCCCATGCTGCCGGTGCAGGTCAGCTTTGCCCCCGCCATGCCCCCGGTGCAGGTCAGCACTGCCCCCCCATGCCCCTGGTGCAGGTCAGCACTGCCACCCCCGCCCCCGGTGCAGGTCAGCACTGTCCCCCTTGCCCCCAGTGCAGGTCAATACTGCACCCCCCTGCCCCATATGCACCGTGATAGAGTTCAGCAACCTCTCCTGATACAGCTCAAAACCACCAATAGACTTCATCAACCTCACCAGCCCCAATACTGCAGCTCACTCCCCTCCTGACAAAGCTCAACCACCTTGGCAATTGTCAACCCTGCCCCCGACTATGTTGTTTCCTCACCGACAATATTCAACCATCTCCCAATAATATTCACCCCTCCTGTCCACCTGACAATGCTCACCCCCTTCACCTCCCCCAATCCCTCACTCCTGACAATGTTCACTCCCTCTGAAAATATTCATCGACTTCCGGACAAAGTGAAGGGGGTGTGAACATTGTCGGGAGAAGCGGGGGAGCATTGTTGGAGGTGAGGGGGTGAATATTGTCAGGGGGTGAGCACTGTCTAGGGGTGTGGGAGTGTGAGGGGGTGTGAGATCTGTTGGGGGGATGGGGTTGTGCAGTGTTGTGGCTGACAGGTCCATTTAAAAACTTTTCAAGTCAATGAACTGAAGACAGACATTAAGGGTCGTGTCTTCAGTTCATGACAAGAAATTGGCTTCAGCCGCCTCTTGGCCTACCTACTCTGCTCGCCGCTGGATCAAAGCTGGAGTTGGGACTGGAAGGTCCAAAAGCTCCAGTATAAAATGGTAAGTGGGCAGTTTTAAATCACAGTCAGTGGCATGTGTTCCAGCACTAGACTGACCTGATGACCTGTGTTAATGTGCGCTGCCAGGGTTTGATGGATATGACATTGTACCTTGCTTCAGGCTAAATTTTATGATCTTGCCATGACACTGTGAGGAGCAGTTGAATTGATGCCAAGGTGTTGCTCATAGAGAGGATGCACAAAAATAAACCAGACACCTGCCTACCACAGGAAGCAAGTGAAAGAGAGAAAATATTGTTTATTACCGAATAAATGACAATGAAAGAGAATGGAGCTTTTGAGAAGCAAAGAGGGCAGCATAAACAAACAAATGAAGTGTTTGCATCTGAAACAAATCTTAAGGAAATACTGAAAATCGTCATTTGGCAGTCAGGTGGCCTCCAGCAAGTAGGGTTTTTCTCCCTTATTCCAATAATCTTTAATTTTACTGGGGCCCTATGATACCACACTTGGTCAAATGGTGCCTTGATGTCAAGGGCAGTAACTGTCACCTCAGTGGCATATTGCTGAATATTGCTGAAAAAAGAGACATGCCTAAGCTTTTCGTCTTGCACTCATCAGGACACTCGCAAGATTACCAATATAAGGGGGAAAAGAACAATTTATACTGTATGTGAAGAGAGTGCTGATTGGCTGGAAAGTTGTGTTGCCATGTAGAATGCACCACTGATGACTGACAGTTAACTGCCAAGCATTGTTTGAAATTTAAACCAGGCAGCTTAACCCTGATTGGTCAAGGCATTGCCCTCAGGAATGAGTCAGTGAATGGTTGTCACTTATTTTGTTTAGCTGAAACAGGCGCAATGTATCAGGGCAATGCTTGGAAATTTTATTATGACAGCAGACATCTGATTCAACAAAGTCTTCTACTCCAAGAACTGTACACCAGTCAAAACCAGTTGTCAGTCTATATGAAACGAGTTGGCCCAATCTAGTAATTTAAATGCTGATAGTCCAGAGATTCCCAAATTGAACTTGTGAAGAGACAACACCAAACACTGTTTTCTTTTTGATCGAGTACTAACCCGTGTCCACAAATCAATCTCGTTTTTCCAATGGTCATATGGATCAAACTGTGAGAATATCAGAGGGGAATCATACCCAGATAATTTAAATTCACTCAGTCATTTTTCTATAGTATTCACAAGGATTTCAAGTTTTATGTTCAAAAGGGGAAAAAATATCTGGATTTCTAACCTTCACATTTAGGCAACCATTCTCAGCAGCCACTGAGGTGACAGTTACTGCCCTTGACATCAAGGCACCATTTGACCAAGTGTGGTATCATAGGGCCCCAGTAAAATTAAAGATTATTGGAATAAGGGAGAAAAACCCTACTTGCTGGAGGCCTACCTTGCAGTAAGAAAGATTGATGTGCTTGTTGGATCATCACAGCCCTAGGACATCACTGCAGGCCCAACCATCTACAGTTGACTTATCAATGGCTTTCCCTCCATCATGAGACCATAAGGGATATTCACTGATGATCGCACAGTGCTCAGTTCCTGTTGCAATTCCTCAGATCCTGAATCAGTGCATGTCCACTTAAAGGAAGACCTGGACAACATTTAGAATTGGGATGATATGTGACAAGTAACATTCGCACCACAAAAATGCCAGGCATTGACCATTTCCAACAAGAGAGCGTAGAAGGAAGCAGGATTCCTTGGGCTGGAGTTTCCCATTGGAGATGAGAATCAGGATGCTGGACCAATCCTGCATTGTTTTCCTGCCTCCATCTTCAGTTACCATGAAGCGCAATTTTTCACACAGTCAGGTATGATGCCTAGGTCTGCGCCAAAGTAATGACTGGGGGTGTTGATGGGAATGGAATTGGGACATCAAGGAAGCAGATGGCGTTCTGGTCTGAATTGGTAGCCACAATGGCTATGTGTGATCTTAGAAAAATGAGAAGATCTTCACCTTCAAAGTGGCCAAGACAAATGGAGAACTGGGATATGGTAGGGAAAGGTTGGTTGTTAAAATTTCATTGCTGCTCAGCACCTTATGTCACTTTTTCCATCAAATAAAACAGTTTCAGCATTGCTATCCTATTCCTGCTAGGCTGCAGCTGGTCAGGGAGCTCCTAATGGCTACCCGCCCCATGAAAATCTGTGAAATTAGAAGATAAGCTCTTAACAAATTCCCTAATGATGTCAACACACCCAATTAATGAAGTGGGTGACTTCACTTCTTCACTTTCCGCCCTCTCCCTGCATCCTCAGAAAAATCAGCAGGATTGGGAACAGAGGCAGCAGACCGGCACACAGCCTGGTGTTAGCTTTGTTTTGTTGTTCTGCCTTTGAACCAGTTTGGGAGTGGAAAATCCACCCCTTGTACCTCAAACGGTCATGTTTATTTCGGTGAGATCAAGAGCTGAACAGTGGTTATGGGAGTGATTGTGAATAATATGGTAGAGTTATCACATCCACAGAACAATTACCTCAATCGGTACACAGATGAAGTGTTCCAAAACCAACTAATAAATGATGAGATGTGACAATTTTGGAATATGCAGGAAAAACAGCTGTTAAGTTTAAAGGTTGAATGTTCAGAATGATAGCCAAGAAATGAGGTCCATGGACTGTCTGGTGAGTGTAAAGTAACAAGGCACAGTGGAAGGGCTGATGGTGAGTCTGAAGCAACTCGTGTCAGAAAACAAACTGGAGAAAGAGCCCTCAATAGCCCTTACAGATATGAAAGTGGAAGTAGAAGGTTAAATAATTCAATGAAATAAAGATTGCAGAACTCTCACATAACAGAACCAGAGCAGAAGTCCCCATGATCATGAAGAACTGATGGCTACCAATAAACGTGTGGATAAACGAGTAAGAGAAGCAAAACAAATGGAGTCAAATAGTTGGAAAGAATTTGGAGTTTATTCTGAGGTACCAGATATGGGTCAACCGGCTTTATAACATTGGTGGATTTGTACTGAGAGAAGTCCTTGCAGATGGACTTAAGGAATCATTAGCCACTGGAGTTTTGAAGACAAAATAGATGAGGAAGATGTTGAACTCTCACACTACTGGAAAAGTGATCTTAAAGAAAAGATTTTGGATCATTTGGCCACAAGTTCATGGGAATGTAGGTTAATTGACAGAAAAGTTGCATTTTGAAATAGAGATACTTTTCAGAGAGACGTGTTTCTGAAACCACTTAAAGAGACAGCAGATGTTGAAGGAAAACAATGGAAAGTAAAGAAATGTATCTATGGCTTCAATGCTTCTTCCGGGATTATTTTTTTTTGCTAGATCAGTTTTACCGAAAACATTGTGCTTAACTAAAAAACGTATTTCAGTGTTTTAATGGTAAACCTGGTTAATCATACTATATCAATACAGAAAGAAAGCATTATAATCTACGGAAAAGCAGTGATTTGGGATTCCATGAGCAGGATTTTAGCTATGTGCATGTGCGCGCCCGACATGCACGAGCGTGAATAGTGCGTGATGACATTGGGCTGGCCCCCATCTCTTCAGCATCTGTGACCAGTGATGCTGTATGCCTGAAGGGGTCAGGTGCTGAAGGTGGATAAAGGATCAGGTGCATTTAAAGTTTCATGGCTGCGTCTCTATGATGTGACCCTGATCACAGAGTGTGAGCGAGCTGCCCTCAGCCAGACAGGAGTCAGACATTCTCAGAGGCTTTGTGAAGATCTATGGAGTGTCCTCACTGCATGTTGTCATCATCCTCCTGGAACTGAGCCTCCACTGTGTCTCCATGACAGGAGCATTATCACAGAGAGTATGTGCACTGCCGTCAGCCACACTGGAGTCCAACGTTCAGAGATGCAATGTGAGACTCTCCACACTGTGTGTTGTCATCATTCTCCACAAATGTACAGCTATGAAGGTCTCCCAAGTGCGCCTGCCTCGTCTAGCCAGTGCCATGGCCTCATCATCTTCATCGTCGCCTTTGAGGACCTCCTCACCCTCATCACCATCGATATCATTCTCATTGGAGGAGACATGCAGCTCCTTCTCAGCCAGCTCCTCTCCCTGTTGCAGCCCTGGATTGTAAGGGATGCAGTAGGTGATGACACCTTCTGTGAACTATATTGCAGGTTTCCACCTGGTCCAGGCACTGGAACCTCATCTTCAGCATCCTGATGGTTTGTTCCGCCAAGTTGCGAGCTGCAGCATAAGTCTCATTATACCTTCACTCAGCTGCAGTCTGAGGCTGCCACACACGTTTCGTCAGCCATGTCCTCTTGGGTAGCCCTTGTTCCTGAGGAGCCAACCTTGTAGCCTCTGTGGATCCTGGAAGATGTCAGGGATCTGAGACCTGCTAAGAATGTAAGAGTCATGGACACTCACAGGGAACTGTGCGTAAAACTGTAGGATGTGTTTGTGGCAGTCGCATAGCAGCTGAACATTGAGCGAGTGGAAGTCTTTGCAGTTGACATAGTTGACCGCATGTTGCCATGGAGACCTGAGCGCCATGTGACTGCAGTCGATGGCACCTGTGGGAAATCTGAAATCCCAGTGCTCTTGCATCCTGGCTTCCCTGGCTTGGATGAAATGCACAAAGTTGCGTGTCTTCGCAAAGATGGCAACCATGATGTCATGGATGTATTTGTGGGTGGAGGATTGTGATATCCCACAGAAGTCACCTGTGGAGCCTTGAAAGGAGCCACCGGTGTAGAAATTGAACGCCGCTGTCACTTTCATGGTCACTGGCAGTGGATGCCCTCCATGATCCCGTGGTGCCAAATCCTGCAGCAGGTGGCAGATGAGACCGACCAGTTCCCTAGACATGCGCAATCTTCAGCAACACTTCTTGTCGGTCATGAATGAAAGGCGGTGTCTATAGATCCTGGGTCTAGCTAGGCGCCAACCAGTGATGGCTCGCTGTGGCTCTTCAGCAATGTGTGCGGGAGCTCCAGCCGCCCCTACTTCCTGAAGGTGCTGCTCCTCCCTCTGCCCAGCTAGGTGCCTCCATCACTCTCTTCTCCTTCATCTCTGCTGTCTGTTCACCATG
Organism: Carcharodon carcharias; assembly: GCF_017639515.1. NCBI lineage: Eukaryota > Metazoa > Chordata > Chondrichthyes > Lamniformes > Lamnidae > Carcharodon > Carcharodon carcharias. The sequence goes on from NC_054470.1 coordinate 41,199,302, forward strand.
AGGCAAACAGCTGGGTCACCAGGCTCCATGCTCCTGCAGGATGAAAGAAAGAAACGTGTGGGTTTTCTTGGAACATCACTCATGTGGGCTTAGCTTGGGTGTATTAAGAACTCTCTTAGTTAAGTCTGAAGGCCCCTTAACACCTGCCGGAGAGTGCTGGCCTCCACTTGGATGGCCAGAGTTTAGTGCGCTGCATGGCTGCCCGTAACCCCGCCCACCTCCGCCCCACTTCACCTGACCAATTAGCAGCAGCTTTGCCCATTGGACTGAATGTTGTGCTCTCAGCTCAGGCACAGGCATTCTCCTAATCCGCACTGCAAGGCTGCACTGTTAGCTTAAACCATGGGGGAGACTGGTCCAAAGCAGGATGATGACATTTCAAGGAGCTGTGAGAGCCTCCAGCAGTCACTGCTCCATGGCCAGTTTTAGCAAGGAGATTGTACAACGTGCTCAGTCGTCCAACTGTTTTTCAGTCCACTAAAACACTCATTAGTTTGCAGTCTGTGCCCGAGGGGTGAAAAGCTCAGGAGCATTTGGTGGCAATTTGATGCCTCTATGTTGCTTGAGTAGGCAGATAAGCTAGAGGCCCGATTCTAACTATGTCACTGTGGCTGTGTCTGAACTGCTTCAGCTGCAGAGGAATGGTCACTTTATACAAGGTTCCGCTAATGCATGGCCGCTTCCCTCTCCCCCATCCTGCGTGTGCTTATGCACTACCATCAACCACAGTGCAGCCCTTGCTCCCCCCAAACTCGCCTCGACTGTAGGGCACCCCTTGCCTTCTCTCCCCCGAAGTTGCCTCAATCTTGAAGTCCAACAGGCGATCTTGGTGAGCACTGTGCAATATTACTGTGCACGCACATCCGAGTTCCCCTCAAAGTGCAGCCCACCAAGTGCACACCTTATATATACTGTTGTGAAACACGTCAGCGTGCAATCACACTGATATGCTCTGATGATCCAGTGTGGGGGGATGATTCTGGCGAGCTGGGCTTATAATGATATGCAGATGTATTCCTGACATGCAGTGGTTGGAAATGCAGCCCACCATTGATGGGCAGACAATTGCAAACTAGTTTCATGTTGTCATGAAACTGATTTTTGGCCTTCTTACCATATTGTCCGCTCACGCTACCGAACACGCCAGACAGCACCGGGCATGGAAAATTCCGCCCATAGTTATGGATTATGGCTGAGTGTCACCTCACAGTGTAATGTTTTGTACAGAGTATGGAAATCTTTAAGAAGGAAAAACTCAGCAGGTCTGACAGCATCTGTGGAGAGAAAAACAGAGATAACATTTCGAGTCCGTTTGACCCTTCTTCAGGAAGTCTTTAATATTTTTTGACATTTTGGTTGCGTACACAAAGTCTATTTTTGTTACCTTTATTCAAAGAGAGGAATGGAAAGCTTAATATTAATAATATTAATTGTATTCAAGTGGAAGGTATTAATTTGGGACTCACCTGTGCTCATATATAGAAGCAGACTGAAAGAGTGCTGTTTCTCTTGGTGTGTAATGTGCTTCTTTGCAAATAAAAGCTGACAAATGAATAAAGACTTGACGTCATTGTTCTTCATTCACTGCCTGGCTCTGAGTTTTGACTGCTATGCTGATAGATACAAGGCGATAAGGCTTGTCAAAGAGTCGTCATATTTTAGAAGACACTTACGGCAAGATATGGTGATGTGGGGGTGGTTATAGTCTCTTAAATGGCAAGTTTCTGGGAGAACATTGCCAGTGCAGGGAGTTAATGTTTAGGTTAGATTGTAATGTCGCTCTCCTGTAGCCTCGGGGAGTAGGAGAGGAATTGCCTAGCGTTTTTTCTGAACTGGCTAGCTTCTAAGAGACAGCATTCCTGGGTGATTGGACAGAAAGTTAATCCTGTCTGCTGGACGGGAAAGTGTGATGGCCTTGATCACTTTAACTTGCCCATCCTTTTGTACATTTGTATGTGCAGACTGTTGTATCTACGCTCTGCATGGTGTGTGACTCTGAGAGTTCACACCCTCAGTAGCTGTGCCTAGTGACAATCCCTAGACTGCATTACTCCACAGGAGAACTCATCTCTTCCACTATCTGTTCCTTGCTATGATGTAGATGCATATCAGCCACACAAAGTTAGTTCATTTTCCTTCCATGTTTATTTCCAGATATTAAACTTCTCACAATCACCAAATGAAGCGTAAGAGCAAATGAAAGTAACAGGCAAGAAAAACACTTTTGTCCATCCAGCTTGTTCCAACTAACTGTGATACCTTAAGCAGCCCAATATATAGACTTCTTCAGTTTAACAAAGCGTTATCTTTTATATTATCTCCTGGAAGAGCTGAAGGTACTGGTTAAAAAATGCAATTAATTTTAGAGAAAATGCTTCTTGAAAATTCCTCTCCGACCTGCTTGGATGATCGAAAATTAGTCCAGGAGATCACTCAGGTCCCAATAAGGCCACACATTACAAGACGCTTGCTTTTCCACTCAGATTTTGCAGGCACCCTCTCCAGTCCAGCTCTGAAAAAGCAGCCACTTCCTAAACATTCACTGATGAGTTGAAAACTGTTGGTGGTTTGTCCAGAGTTCCCGCTTCTGTGTCATTATACTTTGAACAAAAATGGTTCCAATTTTTTTTCAAAATTGCCAGCTGTAACATCCTTTAGTTCAATGGGATCTGATCCCATTCCTTTAATCTTGAGTATGCTAACTTGGTTATTATGTTACTGGATTTATTTTATGATCCAGAGACATGGACTACTAATAATCTGGTGATTGAGTTCAAATCCCACCATGGCATTTTGTGTGGACATGAATTCAGCTAATTAAATAAACCTTGGGAAAAAGCCCTGTTACCAGTAATGGTGACCGTGAAGCTAACGGATTGTTGTAAAAATGGTTCTCTAATTTCTTTTAGGGAAGGAAGCCTGCCATCCCTATACCAGCTGGTGTATGTGTGACTTCAGATACATTCTGAATAGCCTAGCAATCCATGCAGTTGTATCAAAATCCCTAAAAAAAGTACAAGAGGAATAAAATTGGCTGGACCACTTGACCTTCACCTAGGTATCAGATTTGGTCATGCCAAAAGCACAAACGTCCAGTCAACCCTGAAAATTCCTCCTCACATGACATTGACCTTAGGCAGCATTACCTGAATTCACTGAATTCCCCATCACCAACATCTTGAGGCTCACAATTGACTGCATCTGAACTGGACATGACACAAAAATACTCTAGCTACAACAGCAGGTTTGAGGTTGGACATTCTGTAATGAGTGATTCACTTCCTGTTTCCTTGTAGCATGTCTACCACCTACAAGGGACAACTCAGGAGTGTTAGGGAATACTCTCCACTTCCCTGGATGAGGACAGTTCCCACAACACTCATGAAACTTGACCCCTTTCGATACAAAGCAGCCCAGCGGCACCCCGACACCAACTTACATTCACGCTATTCATCACCAGCGCAATGTGGCTGCAGCATATACCATCTAGAAGGTGCACTGCAGCAACTCCTTAAGGTTAAGGCATCTTTGACAGTACCTTCCAAAATTGCAACCTCCACCACCTAGGAGGACAAAGGACACAGGCACAGGAGCACTAGCACCACTTGGTTCCCTTCAAGCCTCACACCATCCTGATTTGGAACTAAACTACCATGCCTCCATTATCACTGATTCAAGATCCTGGAACTCCCTACCTGACACCACCTTCTCAAGGTCAACTAGTAATGGGCAATAAATGCTGACCTTGCCAGTAACATTCACATGAATGAATAAACAAATCAAAGAAATCCCACTCCTTTCATTCACTGGGATCTGAACCCAGTCCTTTCATTCACTGAGATCTGAACCCAGTCCTTTAGGTTGTCCTGACCTCAGTGATTTGGAATGCAGTTAGTGAGCCAGCCGTCAGCTCCAGAACACTGACAGGCTAAAAGGAGCAGAGTGTGGGCCTGGTCATCAAGGTGGATGAACACAACACAATTTGCCTTGATACAATCTCTTATGGTCTCACTTTTAAAGGCGCTTTTGTTCTAAATGTTCCAGATCCAAGGAATTCAACTTAACTGCTTGGATCTAGCATCCATAAATAACACTCTATTGTTTGAATTGGCCTAGAGGGAGTAACTGCCCTGAGTAACAGTTAGGCAGTGATTCTGAGAACCAGCATTGATTCTTGAGGCATTCCACTAGTCACATCCTTCCAACATTCCTCTTTCACTGTAACTATCCCTTTTAGAGACCTAGGATGTAGGCCATCAGGTCCAGGGGAGTTGACGGCTTTTAGTCCCTTAAGTATTTCCAGTACATTTTTTTTGCTCATATCAATGACCTTAATTTCTGCTCTCTCACTAGGCCCTAGGTTATCCTTTCTTTCTCTTATGATCAATTTCTGTGTCATTTCCTCATTCCCTACGGCAATTTCAACTGTCACTTCCTCTAAAAGACCAAAGTTTTCCTCTCCTACTTTTTATGTACTTGTAAAAGATACTAGGGTAACTCCATGTTGTAGGTGTATCTGGAACACATGTATTATGTCCACCATGGCTATTATTACAATGCTGGTATACAATAATCTAATAGGATTTCAACCCCACCCGCCAGGTCATCAATCAGATACTGGCAATGCTCAGATCCAAGCAATTCAATTTAAATGTTTGGATCCTAATGCCCATGAATAACACGCTATTGATCTATTTGGCTGAGCAGGACCAGCCCTTATGGACACTTAGCTGGAGGTTTTGTTGAAGGATCTGAGAGACTGAAAAGAGGTGATAGTTGCAAAGAAAGGGAGGAAGAAGCTAACTTATCAAACCAAGGAGAAATGGATGGAAGTGGCCAAGGAAGTGAGCAGCAACTTGGTCCCTTGAACCTGGAGACAATGCCCCAAGAGATTCAAGGACTTCAGGAGAGCAGGAGAGGGAGGTGAGGGGCAGAACTTGTTCAGGTGCCAAGTCCCCAAAATTCTCATGGACAACAGTCCTCATAGCAACACACCTTGCAACACCAATCATTCCTCTTTCTCCAGACAACTCCACACACCCCCATTGGAACACCTAACATCACCCTCATTACCATCTCACAACCATTCCTCATACTCACCCTCCACAAATGTTGTTCTTCCCTCCTCTGCACACAATGCATTTCTCACACTCACAATCTCTGCTTTTTCTCCTTCCAGAAGAAAAGATCACTGAGCTATGGTGAAAGGCAGAGAACTGGGGGCTGGCTCTCCAGTCACAGGCACCTTGACAACCACTGGCACTGTGTGTCCAACTGCTCCACTGGGAAGGAGGTCTTGTTCCAGGATGCTGCAGGTGTCAGCAATGACCTCCTATGAAAGCCTGAGTCTCCGGGTGTACTGGTGATCGCATATGTCGAGAGGGTTGGCCCTCTGCATTTCGACCCTGTTTCGGGAGTCTCACCTTCACCTAGTAGGATCTTAGTGTCCATCAGCTCTGGTCTGCGGAGAAGTACGTGGCTGATGTGAAGACAGCTGGTGCTGCTGCTGGCTTTGCTCCTGCTGCTGCAGCTGCCATTGGTGATGTTGCTGCTCCTCTTGTTCCTCATCTGAGGTTCAAAGTGGAGCTGCATAAGCTCCTGTGGTGAAAGCTGACAGGAGGGAAGGGCAGATCCAGGTGAGTGCAATGCAAGACAGAGATAAAAACAAAAAACTGCAGATGCTGGAAATCCAAAACAAAAACAGACTTACCTGGAAAAACTCAGCAGGTCTGGCAGCATCAGCGGAGAAGAAAAGAGTTGATGTTTTGAGTCTTCATGACCCTTCCACAGAACTGATTGAATATAAGGAGAGGGGTGAAATATAAGCTGGTTTCAGGTGTGGGGGCGGGCGGGGGTTCGGGGGGTTGTTGGTGGGGGGGAGAGAAGTTGTGGGGGGTGTTGTGGTTGTAGGGACAAGCAAGAAGTGATAGGAGCAGATAATCAAAAGATGTCACAGACAAAAGAACAAAAGAACACAGAGGTGTTGAAGGTGGTGATGTTATCTAAATGAATGTGCTAATTAAGAATGGATGGTAGGGCACTCAAGGTACAGCTCTAGTGGGGGTGGGGTGGAAAGATTAGCGTGGCATAAAAGATTTAAAAATAATGGAAATAGGTGGGAAAAGAGAAATCTATATAAATTATTGGAAAAAACAAAAGGAAGGGGGAAGAAACAGAAAGGGAAACAGATGGAGGAGGGAGTTCAAGATCTAAAGTTGTTGAATTGAATATTGTGTCCGGAAGACTGTAAAGTGCCTAGTCGGAAGATGAGGTGCTGTTCCTCCAGTTTGCGTTGGGCTTCACTGGAACAATGCAGCAAGCCAAGGACAGACATGTGGGCAAGAGAGCAGGGTGGAGTGTTAAAATGGCAAGCGGCAGGGAGGTTTGGGTCATTCTTGCGGACAGACTGCAGGTGTTCTGCACAGCGGTTGCCCAATTTACGTTTGGTCTCTCCAATGTAGAGGAAACCGCACTGGGAGCAATGAATAAAGTAGACTAAGTTGGGGGAAATGCAAGTGAAATGCTGCTTCACTTGAAAGGAGTGTTTGGGCCCTTGGACGGTGAGGAGAGAGGAAGTGAAGGTGCAGGTGATGCATCTTTTGCGTGGGCATGGGGAGGTGCCATAGGTGAGGGTTGAGGAGTAGGGGGTGATGGAGCAGTGGACCAGGGTGTCCCGGAGGGAATGATCCCTACAGAATGCTGCCGGGCGGGGTGAAGGGAAGGTGTGTTTGGTGGTGGCATCATGCTGGAGTTGGCGGAAATGGCGGAGGATGATCCTTTGAATGCGGAGGCTGGTGGGGTGATAAGTGAGGACAAGGGGGACCCTATCATGTTTCTGGGAGGGAGGAGAAGGCGTGAGGGCAGATGTGCGGGAGATGGGCCAGACACGGTTGAGGGCCCTGTCAACGACCGTGGGTGGAATACCTTGGTTAAGGAAGAAGGAGGACATGTCAGAGGAACTGTTTTTGAAGGTAGCATCATCGGAACAGATGCGGTGGAGGCGAAGGAACTGAGAGAATGGGATGGAGTCCTTACAGGAAGCGGGGTGTGAGGAGCTGTAGTCGAGGTAGCTGTGGGAGTCGGTAGGCTTGTAATGGATATTGGTGGACAGTCTATCACCAGAGATTGAGACAGAGAGGTCAAGGAAGGGAAGGGAAGTGTCTGAGATGGACCATGTGAAAATGATGGAGGGGTGGAGATTGGAAGCAAAATTAATAAATTTTTCCAAGTCCCAATGAGAGCATGAAGCAGCACCGAAGTAATCATTGATGTATCGGAGAAAGAGTTGTGGAAGGGGGCCAGAGTAGGACTGGAACAAGGAATGCTCCACATACCCCATGAAGAGACAGGCATAGCTGGGGCCCATGTGGGTACCCAAAGCCACACCTTTTATTTGGAGGAAGTGAGAGGAGTTGAAGGAGAAATTGTTCAGTGTGAGAACAAGTTCAGCTAGACGGAGGAGAGTAGTGGTGGATGGGGATTGTTCGGGCCTCTGTTCGAGGAAGAAGCTAAGGGTCCTCAGACCATCCTGGTGGGGGATGGAGGTGCAGAGGGATTGGACATCCATGGTGAAGAGGAAGCGATTGGGGCCAGGGAACTGGAAATTGTTGATGTTACGTAAGGTGTCAGAGGAATCATGGATGTAGGTGGGAAGGGACTGGACAAGTGGAGAGAGAAGGGAGTCAAGATAACGAGAAATGAGTTCCATGGGGCAGGAGCAGGCTGACACAATCAGTCTACCGGGACAGTTCTGTTTGTCGATTTTGGGTAGGAGGTAGAAGCGGGCCGTCCGAGGTTGGCCGACTATCAGGTTGGAAGTTGTGGGAGGAAGATCCCCAGAGGAGATGAGGTCAGTGACAGTCCTGGAAACAATGGCTTGATATTCAGTGGTGGGGTCATGGTCCAGGGAGAGGTAGGAGGAAGAGTCTGTGAGTTGACGCTCAGCCTCCACGAGATAGAGGTCAGTGCGCCAGACAACAACAGCACCACCCTTGTCAGCGGGTTTGATGACAATGTTGGGGTTGGACCTGAGAGAACGGAGTGCAGTAAGTTCAGAGAGAGACAGATTAGAATGGGTGAGAGGAGCAGAGAAATTGAGACGACTGAATTGAGACAAAAGCTGGAAGTGAGAGGGACCCCAAACCGTTGATGCCAATTTTTGGGGCTTTAACCCCCAGCATGTACCAACATCCGCTGGCTTTGGGCAGTTAAAATTCTGCCCAGTGTGCCCAATTTGACATAGAGCCTCAGTTATGCAACCCACCCTGTTTTTCCACATCCTTTCGTGGGATGTGACGTCACTAGCAGGACCGACACTTTTGTTCATCCCTAGTTGCTCTTGCAAAGGTGGTGGTGATCCATCTTCTTTGTCTTGCTGCAATCCACTTGGTGTAGTGCACCCACAGTGCTTTCAGAAAGGAATTCCAGGTTTTTGACTGAGTGACACTGAATTACTATTACTACTCAAATTGCCTTGTCTGGAGACACAATCACTTACCATGCACTGAGTCTGAAAATTAATCATGTTGCATTTTACAATTCATATTTCGAGCCTGTTGAAATTTCAAGTAAACTCAGCCATATCAACTAACCTCAAAACACATTCTTCTTGAACGAAGCCTCCCCACTACTTATATCGAACCATTAGTCAAAGAGTTCAATGGCAATGGCACCAGCCCCTGAAGAACATTGTGTTCCTAGGAACACCAATCACTTCTAGTTCACATGCTGTAACAAAAGGGTGACCTGTGCAAATTTTACTGGCAGAGCAAGTCTCTATTGGAAAAATCTCCTGAACTGTTCGACTTACTTGATGATGAAACTGACTGTGACCATCACTCACACACTCCCAGTGGATGGAAGAAAACTCTGAGATCACCTGCCAGATTGTCCACTAGTTCATGGTTCATTTGATGGTGAAATGCAGAAGATACTCAATTGGAAGGCTCCCAACTACATGTATGAACAAACCTTTTCCAGCAGCAGCAACCTGTTGAGTGCCAGCTGGCTAGCAACATTGTTCAGGCACACAGCACATCCACATTCATTCCTAAAGTGATCAGCCTGAAAGTAAGAGTCAGTCAGCTTGATTTCCATCACTGAAATTGGTTGTGCAGCCTTCTGTCTCAATTTACCCAGGTTACAAATTACATTACGAGATAACCATGTTGAGATAGGCCATTCATGTCTGCCGTATTCTGTCTAATCTACTGGCTGTTGATGTTGCCATTGATCACACTCCCTTTGCAAGGTAAACCTATTCAGTTCTGCTAGCCAACCACCTTCACACCTAGATAGGTCAGCCAGTTAATAACAATTTCTGCAATTAAGTTTCTTTCATTGAAACTGGTTGCACAGCCTCCGACTTTAGATTAAGAACCTATGTGATGTCTGATCTCACTGTGATGCTCAGTGTGAAGGTAAGACTTGTCCTGTGATATCATCCGTTGACCCCTCAGTTAAATAGACCATACCTTGATTAAATGGGTTAAAACTGCCTTGGATTTCATTTAAGTCACAATAACAGGATGGGCTTGAACTTAAGAAAAGTGTTCCATGTGGTTACAGCTCAGAACATGGTGAGTGGGCAATGGTATGGGATTGTTTGCTTTCTCCATGACCCCTTTTCTTGGTAACAATGTTTCCAATACTTCAATACCCTTTGAATCATTGCTTGTGTTTATTGCTGAAAAAAGAGACTTTTTTATCACAGCTTTTTGTCTTGCATACATTAGGACAATTTGCAAGAATAGCAAATGTAAAGGGAACAACAATTTATGCTAAACAAAAACAAAAATACCTGGAAAAACTCAGCAAGTCTGGCAGCATCTGCGGAGAGGAACACAGTTAACGTTTCGAGTCCAAATGACCCTTCAACACTAAGATAAAAGCAAAAAACTGCGGATGCTGGAAATCCAAAACAAAAACAAAAATACCTGGAAACACTCAGCAAGTCTGACAGCATCTGCGGAGAGGAACAATTTATGTTGTATGAGAAGAGAGTGCTGATTTGTTGGCAGGTGGACTCTGATTAGTAGAGGCGTTGTCATGGAGAATGCATCAGTTGATGGTGACTGACAGTTAACTGCCAAGCATTGTTTGAAATTTAAACCAGACAGCATAACTCTGATTGGTCAAGGCGTTACCCTGAGGAATGAGCCAGCGAATGGCCTTCACTTATTTTGTTTTGCTAAAACATAAACAATGTATGTGCATGTTCTTTCTGTTTGCAAAGAACAGGGCCCTGTGTATTAATATATGTAGCTTCCAGTACACGCAAATGCACCACGTTGCGAGCCCAACTGACAATGATAAATTGGTTGTCAGTGTAATTCTTAGTGCATTGAGGCTTATTTACCAAATGTTGTCCAATTGCAGAATCACACACTGTGTTTTGAGTTATACAACCATGGGATGAACCAGTTTAGAAAACATTAATAGTTTTTTCCCAACATGTAGAATATCCCACACAATGCCACGGGCGATCTACCAACAATGTTAAGTAGCTGAATATAGTCACAGAACACGTTGAGCACCAGACTCACAGAATAGCAGTGAGTCAGTCAGTCAGGAACTTCAAGGAGGGACCTGAGAGAGGGACTGATTAACCATCAGAATCAAAGGTTCCAGGCACCCGACTACCTCTGAGCAATGATATGGAAAGTTTACTTGTGACAACAAACACAACTATTCCACCTTACTGTGCAGCAGTATTATTGAGTTTGGCATTGCCTTCACAAATTACAAAACAAGATAATGATGTTGAGACAAACCTTTCAATGTCTGCAACCTTCCATTAAATCTCCCCATTGATGATGTTATCATTATTCATGCTCCCTTCGCAAATAGTCTTCTAGCTGACCATATTCATTCCTAGATAGATCTTCAAGAGAGTTAGCAGTCATTGCGGCTCCTCCCCTTCACTCAAACTAGTTGTGTAGCAGTCTGCCTCAAATTTACCCAGTTTACAAACCTATTGTGATGTCTAATCTCACTGTGATATGCATTGTGAGGGTGCACCTTGCCCTGTGATATCACAATTAGTTAAAACAGCCAGAACTTGAATGTTATGATGCGGCAGATGATGCATGCCAGGAGGTTCAAATCCATGAGGGAAACTCGGTCACGCTATCACAACGGTTTTGCAATTTGTATTTATTACAAGATGTGTGCACTGAATTCAGAAGTAATAAGTCCACCAAGACATTTAGAGATTTAAAAAAAATTAAGTTAGAATATTTATTAACAAAATGAAAGATTCCAAGCACATACACAACACTACAAATTACTTACTATTATAAAATTCCTAATTAACCTGACCCCAGTTACACGCTCTTTAATGCAACAGTCCAGAAATAGATGTTAGATTTAAAACAATTCAACAAGTTAACATAAATACCCAGGGCAGTGGAATTCAAAATGGCTTTTCTCCAGATTCAGTTTCATAAGAAAGCAGACGTATACACAAATGCTGGAGGATTCATCAAGGTTATTTCACACACTCCTGTTAGATCTTACATGGCCTTCTCCCACATAACCTTTCATTCTCCTTTATATATGTAAATTCTATTGTCCCATATGCTTTTGAAACTGTATCTTTATCATAACATTAAAAACTTTCATGGTGCCAATATTACCCAGTAACCTTTGGGAAAAATAAACACATTCCTTAGCCTTGCTTACCTGGCGAGCTGTAAACAGACTAAAATCCCTTTGAAATCCAAATCTCCTTTCATATATTTGAAAACGCAAATTCCCGTCACACCTTCCATGCTAAGCCAGCATCCATTTATCTTAATTCATTCACAGGATGTGGGCTTTACTGGCAGGGCTAGCATTTATTGCTCATCCCTCGTTGCCCCTGAGAAGGTGGTGGTGACCTGCCTTCTTGAACTGCTGCAGTCCATGCAGTATAGGTATACCCACAGTGCTTTTAGGAAGGGAGTTCCAAGATTTTGACCCAGAGGCAGTGAAGGAATGGCAATACATTTCCAAGTCAGGATGGTGAGTGACTTGGAGGAGAAATTCCAGGTGGTGGTGTTCCCATCTATCTGCTGCCCTTGTCATTCTAGATGGTAGCAGTTGTGGGTTTGGAAGGTGCTCTCTGAACAAGTGAATGTTTGTGGATGTGGTGCCAATCAAGCAGGCAGCATTCACTTGGATGGCATTGAGAAAGAAAATATTGATGGATAAGAAATAAGGAAATAAGCTAAGAAAAAAGCCAGATTGTCCCACAGCCTGCCTCTACCCAACAGCAGACAAACAGGGGCAAGTCATAAATATTAACAGCTTGAAAGTGTTTAACTTGTACCTTATGTATGAGCAGGTAAAGGTTGAATTGAACAATGAAGTGTTTCTCTCTGTCACTAAGTAATACATTGTAAGATTTGTGTGAAAACCAAGTAAGTATCCTTGGTTCTTGGTTTATAGCCAAAATCAAATGAACTTTGTGCACGATTAGTTGTATAAGTATGGTGGCCAGTTTGTTTTTTTTTAATTGCTGTTCTGTTTTTTGCAATTTCCCGAATCTATGTCTTGTAGACTTGTGGTCTAATTGGAGGTAACATATCTTTGCAAAACTGTCTGTCTTGTACTTGATGTAAAACAAAAACAGAATTACCTGGAAAAACTCAGCAGGTCTGGCAGCATCGGCGGAGAAGAAAAGAGTTGACGTTTTGAGTCCTCATGACCCTTCGACAGAACTAGGTGAATTCCAGGAAGGGTTGAAATATAAGCTGGTTTAAGGTGGGCGGTGGGTGGGTGGGTGTGGTTGGGTGGGGGGAGAGAAGTGGAGGGGGTGGTGTGGTTGTAGGCAAAAGCAGTGATAGAAGCAGATCATCAAAAGATGTCACAGACGGCAGAACAAAAGAACACCTAGGTGTTGAAGTTGGTGATATTATCTAAACAAATGTGCTAATTAAGAATGGATACTCAAGGTATAGCTCTAGTGGGGGTGGGGGGAGCATAAAAGATTTTAAAATATTTAAAAATAATGGAAATAGGAGGGAAAAAGAAAAATCTATATAATTTATTGGAAAAAAACAAAAGGAAGGGGGAAGAAACAGAGGGGGGGGGGTGGGGATGGAGGAGGGAGGTCAAGACCTAAAGTTGTTGAATTCAATATTCAGTCCGGAAGGCTGTAAAGTGCCTAGTCGGAAGATGAGGTGTTGTTCCTCCAGTTTGCGTTGGGCTTCACTGGAACAATGCAGCAAGCCAAAAACAGACATGTGGGCAAGAGAAGTCCTGTTTGTCTCTGCGACAAGATTTCTGTATCTCTCTTTTGCCTTGTTCACCTTCATTGCTTTCCATTTCTCTCCTGGTGCTTGACAAGGTGTTTACTAAAACCCGCTTTCACAGCCATATCTCCTTTCTCAGTGACTGTCTCCGTCTCCGAATTACCCCACGTGGATTTCAACTGAAATTCCACCCCTCGTGTTTCGAACCCACCCAGGATTACAGGTATTTCTGGGACATAAAACGTTTCTCGGACTGCTGTTCCCAACGCATCCTGAGATCCACACTCAGTGCCATGCACCGCCATATGAACACACTCGACCTCTCCCTCCAGCAGCACCGCCGTACCCTTTTTCAAAGCTGCGCGTGCCCCCAGTTTCATTTTATTCTTCGGCTCATCCGACGCCTCAACAAGAAACTTTTTCTCTTTCTCTCAAGTGCTAAGGAACGCAAGCTCCAACAACTCATCGCCACCAACACCCATCTAGGAATCTCCACCCCTGCCTGTCCCTCCATCCCCACCCCATCTTCCAATCCCAGCCACAGCCGTGTATTCACTATACCCCCTGACCTTCCCCTCTCCGATACTGAACGTTCAGTGCTCAGCAAAGGACTTAGTTTCATACCCCTACGCCCTCACCTTAATGAATTTCGGGCTCGGCACGATGCTGAACTCTTCTTCCGCCATCTTCGTCTCCGGGCTCACTTCTTTGGGCAGGAATCCTCTCCCCGTTCAACGGATCCTTTCACCCACCTCCAATATTCTCCCTCTACCTGGACCCCTCCCTCTGGATTCTTACCTTCTCTTGATCTTTTCATTGAGAACTGTCGGCGCGACATTAGTCGTCTCAATTTCTCTGCTCCCCTCACCCATTCTAATCTCTCTCTCGCTGAACTTACTGCACTCCATTCACTCAGGTCCAACCCTGACATTGTCATCAAACCCGCTGACAAGGGTGGTGCTGTTGTTGTCTGGTGCACTGACCTCTACCTCGCGGAGGCTGAGCATCAACTCACAAACACTTCTGCCTACCTCTCCCTGGACCATGACCCCACCACTGAACATCAAGCCATTGTTTCCCGGACTGTCACTGACCTCATCTCCTCTGGGGATCTTCCTCCCACAGCTTCCAACCTGATAGTCGGCCAACCTCGGACGGCCTGCTTCTACCTCCTACCCAAAATCCACAAACAGAACCGTCCCGGTAGACGATCGTGTCAGCTTGCTCCTGCCCCACAGAATTCATCTCTCGTTATCTTGACTCCCTTCTCTCTCCACTTGTCCAGTCCCTTCCCACCTACATCCGTGATTCCTCTGACACCTTACGTCACATCAACAATTTCCAGTTCCCTGGCCCCAACCACTTCCGCTTTACCATGGATGTCCAATCCCTCTGCACCTCCATCCCCCACCAGGATGGTCTGAGGGCCCTTAGCTTCTTCCTCGAACAGAGGCCCGAACAATCCCCATCCACCACTACTCTCCTCCGTCTAGCTGAACTTGTTCTCACACTGAACAATTTCTCCTTCAACTCCTCTCACTTCCTCCAAATAAAAGGTGTGTCTTTGGGTACCCACATGGGCCCCAGCTATGCCTGTCTCTTCATGGGGTATGTGGAGCATTCCTTGTTCCAGTCCTACTCTGGCCCCCTTTCACAACTCTTTCTCCGGTACATCGATGATTACTTCGGTGCTGCTTTGTGCTCTCGTTGGGACTTGGAAAAATTTATTAATTTTGCTTCCAATCTCCACCCCTCCATTATTTTTACGTGGTCCATCTCTGACACTTCCCTTCCCTTCCTTGACCTCGCTGTCTTAATCTCTGGTGATAGACTGTCCACCAATATCCATTACAAGCCTACCGACTCCCACAGCTACCTTGACTACAGCTGCTCACACCCCGCTTCCTGTAAGGACTCCATCCCATTCTTTCAGTTCCTTCGCCTCCACCACATCTGTTCCGATGATGCTACCTTCAAAAACAGTTCCTTTGACATGTCCTCCTTCTTCCTTAACCAAGGTTTTCCACCCACGGTCGTTGACAGGGCCCTCAACCGTGTCCGGCCCATCTCCCGCGCATCCGTCCTCACGTCTTCTCCTCCCTCCCAGAAACATGATAGGGTCCCCCTTGTCCTCATTTATCACCCCACCAGCCTCCGCATTCAAAGGATCATCCTCCGCCATTTCTGTCAACTCCAGCATGATGCCACTACCAAACACATCTTCCCTTCATCCCCACTGTTGGCATTCCGTAGGGATCGTTCCCCCCAGGACACCCTGGTCCACTCCTCCATCACCCCCTACTCCCCAACCCCCACCTATGGCACCACTCCATGCCCACGCAAAAGATGTAACACCTGCCCCTTCACTTCCTCTCTCCTCACCGTCCAAGGGCCCAAGCACTCCTTTCAAGTGAAGCAACATTTCACTTGCATTTCCCCCAACTTAGTCTACTGCATTCGTTGCTCCCAATGCAGTCTCCTCTACATTGGAGAGACCAAACGTAAACTGGGCGACCGCTGTGCAGAACACCTGTGGTCTATCCGCAAGAATGACCCAAACCTCCCTGTCGCTTGCCATTTCAACACTCCACCCTGCTCTCTTGCCCACATGTCTGTCCTTGGCTTGCTGCATTGTTCCAGTGAAGCCCAATGCAAACTGGAGGAACAACACCTCATCTTCCGACTAGGCACTTTACAGTCTTCCGGACACAATATTGAATTCAACAACTTTAGGTCTTGATCTCCCTCCTCCATCCCCACCAACCCCCTCTGTTTCTGCCCCCTTCCTTTTGGTTTTTTCCAATAAATTATATAGATTTTTCTTTTCCCTCCTATTTCCATTATTTTTAAATATTTTTAAATCTTTTAGGCTCCCCCCACCCCTACTAGAGCTATACCTTGAGTGCCCTACTATCCATTCTTAATTAGTAATTTGTTTAGATAATATCACCAACTTCGACACCTAGGTGTTCTTTTGTTCTGCCATCTGTGACATCTTTTGATGATCTGCTTCTATCACTGCTTTTGCCTACAACCACACCACCCCCTTCACTTCTCTCCCCCCACCCAACACCCCCCGCCCCCCGCCCCCCCACCCTCCTGACCACTTTAAACCAGCTTATATTTCAACCCTTCCTGGGATTCACCTAGTTCTGTCGAAGGGTCATGAGGACTCAAAACGTCAACTCTTTTCTTCTCCGCCGATGCTGCCAGACCTGCTGAGTTTTTCCAGGTAATTCTGTTTTTGTTTTGGATTTCCAGCATCCGCAGTTTTTTGTTTTTATCTTTGTACTTGATGTAATTGCTTAAACTTGTCAAGTACTTAACCCTTTGTGAAATGTGTTTACCTTCAACAATATGTAACTGACCGATTGCCACATGTTTGTTGCTACTCTGACATCGTCTCGTACACTTGGTTGTTTCACTATATAAAGGAAGCTTCTAACTGCAGATCGGCGAGCAGGTCTTTCTGGACCTGCTCCCAATGATCATTGTATATATAAAGCGCTAAATTAAAGTGTGGCCTTTTCGTCTAGTAACCTGCTGTGCTGTAGATTGATTACGTTTTTCTCTAACAGTGTCAAGCACCTAGTTTCTTTTGATGAGTTAAAGCTTGTAATCTGCTTGACTCCAAATGTAATTAAATCACGCACAGACAGAACAATGCTTACACGCATAAACCTACTTCACAATAAACCAGAAAAATATTATGAAAACTATTATACTTTCATGACACTGATGAAATCATGGGCTGTAACTTCCAAGCTCCAGGGCAGTGTATCTGGGGGGTACACCTAAGATGCACTGGGGTGTACCCTCCTCCCAGAGTTGGCCAGGTAAGGTTTGCATGACAATTGCCTGAGAAGTGCAAACTTCCCCAGAGTCGAAGGCAGCTCAGTCGGATGTAAGGAGTCCACGCCCCCCACCAGCTTTTTGCAGTATTAGCTGCCATAAACCAGGTAGGTTAAAGGTACAGCCAAGTTTAAAGTTTCTTGACAGGCCAGGGAGAAGGAAAGTGTATAAAGTAAATGGATAGGATTTGAGGAGGGGAGGACAGATTTTGGGGGTTGTGCCTCGGGGGATTGGGGGTGTGGGGGGTCGGGTGGGTCAGGACTCGAGGGAGTGGTCGGGTGGGGTCAGTCTTCAGGGAGAAGGGGGACTGGGCCTCGGTGGAGGATGGGGTCAGGTCAGGCCTTGGGGATTTGGTTGGGGCTTTGGGGGGTCAGGTCAGGTCTAGGCGGAGTGGTCAAGTCGGGCTCCGAGTCCGGTTGGGCTTCAAGTAGGGTCAGACCGGGTTGGTCCTCAGGCAGGGGTATCACATCGGGCCTCAGGGGATGTTGGGTCGGGCCTCGGGTGGGTGTCGGGTCAGGCCATGGGGAGGGGTGGGGTCAGCTCGTGTTGGGCCTCAGTGAAAGTCAGGTTGTGTCTTAGGGGAGTGGTCAGGTTGGGCCTTCGGGGGGAGTCCAAATGGAGGCTTGGGGGGGAGAGTCCTGAAAGGGAATCCCACAGGGAAGGCAGTTTTGTGGGTGGGGAGTTCCGTGGTGGGAGAATCCCTTGAGGGTGGGGGAATCTTTCTGCAGGTCGGGAACCCTCATGGAGGGGTGGTATGGTTGGGGTTTGGAGGGGGTGTGTTCCCTGGGGATTCGGGGCTGTGAGAGGACTCCCATGGAGGGGTCAGTGTGGGTCTGTACACTAGTTGCCCAGAATTTAGAAGTGGTTTTAATCCTAACTTTTTCTGGGTAACTATTGATGTAACACAGTTGGAACCATCCAAAATTTATGATTCAAATTGCATTTTCAGATCGTTCCCAGTGCAGGGGAAGTTCCCCCACCCTCAAGGGATTCTCCCACCACGGAACTCCCCACCCACAAAACTGCCTTCCCTGTGGGATTCCCTTTCAGGACTCTCCCCCCCACGCCTCCATTTGGACTCCCCCCGAAGGCCCAACCTGACCACTCCCCTAAGACACAACCTGACTTTCACTGAGGCCCAACACGAGCTGACCCCACCCCTCCCCATGGCCTGACCCGACACCCACCCGAGGCCCGACCCAACATCCCCTGAGGCCCGATGTGATACCCCTGCCTGAGGACCAACCCGGTCTGACCCTACTTGAAGCCCAACCGGACTCAGAGCCCGACTTGACCACTCCGCCTAGACCTGACCTGACCCCCCAAAGCCCCAACCAAATCCCCAAGGCCTGACCTGACCCCATCCTCCACCGAGGCCCAGTCCCCCTTCTCCCTGAAGACTGACCCCACCCGACCACTCCCTCGAGTCCTGACCCACCCGACCCCCCACACCCCCAATCCCCCAAGGCACAACCCCCAAAATCTGTCCTCCCCTCCTCAAATCCTATCCATTTACTTTATACACTTTCCTTCTCCCTGGCCTGTCAAGAAACTTTAAACTTGGCTGTACCTTTAACCTACCTGGTTTATGGCAGCTAATACTGCAAAAAGCTGGTGGGGGGCGTGGACTCCTTACATTCAACTGAGCTGCCTTCGACTCTGGGCCCCAGGGGCGCGCTGCATTGCTCGAATCTTGCCCAGATCTTATTGCTCTAGAATGCAATAATAGGTTTCCATGGCCAGGATTTTCCAGTCATCGGGTGGGCTCGGTGGGAGTAGGCAGGGGTGGATGCGGAGCTGACCGTCACCTTCGATCAGCTCTGCACCGCAATTTCACGCCAGCGGGCCGATTAAGGCCTGCCCCACGTGGATCATGAGCGGTAGCACTGAGTGCTACCCCTGAGCGGGCGGCGGGAGGATGGAGAGTTGGGTCCAGTGCACAGTTTGTGCGTACGCCTGAAAGAGCCCTTCAATCTCCCTGCGGCACGGAGCTACCTCAGGGAGATTGAGGCGCTTTTTAAAAAAATAACCAAAGACATTAAAAATTTAATAAAACATGTCCACTCATGTGACTGTGTCACAGCTCGTGGATGAGGCTTCCTAAAAAATGTAAAGGCTGCTTGGCCTTTTCGCCTGCTTGCTAACCATTAGGTTGGATGGGTAGCATAAAATTCTACTCAATTTCCTTGTTAATGGCCTTAATAGGCCTTTCAATTATTGGTGGGTGCGCAGTCGGCTCCGGCACGTTCCTGCCGAACAAAACATCGCGCGAGTTCGTGATGACTTTGGGATGCACGCCCGATCTCATCGCGCATCATTTGACATTCCGGCATGTTGGGCACGTGTCCGCACGCTGAATGTAAAATTCTGCCCCATGCGATCATACCCCAGAGAACAGGGAGTGCAGGTGATGGGCAGCAATGGGATTCTTTGCTTCCTGCTGAAGCATTTGTATACATTTACAGCAACAGAAATAGGCCAGTCAGCCCTTTGAGCCTGTTTTTAATAGATCATAGCTGATCTGCACCTCAAATACATTACCCTGACTTTGATCCATATCACTTAATAAACTTAGGAACATAGGCACAGGCATAATCCATTCAGCTCCTTGAGCTATTCATTGAGATCATGCAGCTACCACCTTGTTTTAATATCCCACAATAACTTAGTTAACATAAGTCTATCAGTCTATTTTTTAATGTTTTCAACTGATCTAGCCTTAATAGTTTCTTCGGGGGGAAAGTTCCCGATTTCTGCTATTCTTTGTGTGGTGAAGTGCTTCCTCACATCACCCCTGAACAGTCCAGCTATAATTTGAAGATTATGCCCATTGTTCTGGACTCCCTCACTAGAGGAAATAATCTCTCTGTCTAATCTATCATATTACCATATAATGATTAAATCTTGAACATCTCAACTAGATCAATCCCTAAACTTCTATACTCGAGGGAATACAAGCTTAGTCTACACAACATGTCCTCATAATTTAACCCCCTAACTCTCTGTATAATTCTGGTGAATCTATGGTACATCGCCTCTAGGGCCAATATAACTTTCCTGAGGTGAAGTGCCCAGAACATAATGCAATACTCCCGATGTACTCTAAACAGATCCGTAGCACAGCTTCCAATCCTTCCAGAGGATTGTTGAGATGGATATCGACAATTCTTTAGTTTTTTGAATTTTTTTTTTGCCTTGTCCATATGGTCCTAGTTTCTCACCATTTATAAAATATTCTGATCTTTCTTAGGCAAAATGAAGGACCTGAAATTGGGGCTTAGTAACCATCAGTAACCTGGACCAGAATTTTCTGTTTGGTGTGCTGGGGCAAGCCCCGCTCGCCCACATGTAAAATGACGCATGGAGATGTCGGGCATGTGTCCTGACGTCACTGCATGTCATTCTGATCTTTCTTTCGGTGGGCGTGCACCGGAATCGGCTGTGCGCCCACTGAACTGTCAATGACCTGTTAAGGCCATTAATAAACTAATTAACCTTAAGGCTGGTGGGCAGGCGAAGAGCCCAGGCAGCCTTCGCATTTTTCATGAAACCTCATCCATGGGCGTGGTGCGGTTTCATGAAGGATTTATAAATTAATAAATATCTTTTAAACATTTGGTAAACATGTCCCGGTAAACATGTGACGCTGTCACATGAGGGGACATATGTAAATGATTTTTAGCTTTTTTATTTTGATGTATCAAATTGAACTTAATCTCCCTAAGGCAGCTCCGTGCCTCAGGGAGATTTCTGTGCTCTTTCGTGCATATGTGTAAAAGTGTGCACTCCCAACCCTCCCTCCTCCTCCTGCCCGCACAGGTAGCGCTGAGCACTACCGGGGAAAATTCTCCCCCTATGAGCAATGTTACAGAAAAACTAGTAATGGCATTAAATTGAAGTATTTCCTATGACTGCACATCAACATTATTCGGTCTGTTATACTGGTCATATTGCTTTCAAAGATAATGATACGAAATAATCATGTTGAGGCAAACCTTTCAATGTCCGCAACCTTCTGTCTAATCTGCTACTTTTCTGTGTTTGTTTTCACTCTGGAAAGAAAACCTGTTCAGATCTCCTACCTGACTGCATTAACTCCTCGACAGATCATCCACTTAATGACTTAGTGCAGCTGCCTTCCCTTCGCTTGATCAGGTTGTGCAGCCTCCTCCTTCAAATTTACCCAGTTGACAATCACAATTGTGATGTCAGAATTCAATGTAATGTGCAACGTGAGGGTGAAGCTTGTTCTGTGATGTCACAGGGCAGCACTTTATGCCTCACGGGCGGGTAGGTGCCTGACCCGTTCGGGTGTGAAATAGCGCGAGAAGATGTCAGGTGAGCGTCCTGACATCATCCTGCACGCGCGCAATCTTTAGGTCGGTGGGTGCGTGTGGGTGTCGGGGCCATGCCTGGCATCAATTAAAAGGCCACCTAAAGTCATTAAAAACTCATTGAACCCATGTTATGTTGCCCGTGCTATTTTGCACTCGTTGAACGGGCAAAACGGGCAGGCGGGCAGCCCACATTTTGCAAAATCTCATCCAATGGCGGGATAAAAAGGGTCAGCAGCATTGCCAGTGTGAGTAGTGAGGAGTTTAGGAGATAGTTTGCTTATTTGAACTTGACAGCTTCATCTCAGTTCTGAGCTTCATTCTTAACATTTCCAGGCTTCATTCCAGGACCTATTGGTGTCTCCAAGGACCCCGGAGGATTGTTAACGTGTGGACCCTTCCAGGTATCAGACAGCCTTCTGTTACCCTGGTAATGGGGATTGTGGTCTCCGCTGCAGGCACCTCCTCTGAGGAGGAAGAGAGGGGCAGAAGGCAGAGGATGGCCCAATGCAGCTTCCAGGGGAGTGACCTGTGGGAGGAGAGGCGCAGGCACAAGGGGTACAGGGCCAGCAAGAAGGGGCCGCAGAAGATGCCACTATCCTGCTGCTGGGGTTTACAGGCAGCCATGTAGCCACCTCAATATGTCCGAGGTGCAATGCTGAAGGAGGCTGCACCTCTCCAGGGGGACCATGACCTCCATTTGTCATATGGTTGGACCTGGGGACACCCCATGCCAGTGGCTCTGGAGGTCACAATGCCCTCAACTTCTATGCCTTTGGTTCTTTCCAGGGTTCAGTGTGTGTTTCTGCGCTGGTGGAGGGTGTGAGTGAGCGCTCTGACGGGACTTCAAGGAGGGTGCCTCTAGATTGGAGGCGCTGGGTCATGGATTCCTTTGGCTTCTTCCCAGATGCGCC
Organism: Carcharodon carcharias; assembly: GCF_017639515.1. Classification (NCBI taxonomy): domain Eukaryota; kingdom Metazoa; phylum Chordata; class Chondrichthyes; order Lamniformes; family Lamnidae; genus Carcharodon; species Carcharodon carcharias. The sequence goes on from NC_054470.1 coordinate 41,221,637, forward strand.
TGCGGAAGCAACGAGAGATAATTAGTGCATGGCAGTGGCCTGTGAAACAGGACAAACCACTCACAGCATGGTTGTCTGATGGATGTTGCACTGCTGGATCCTCACTTGGTAGAGTAATGCCGACCTCACCGTCAGCACAGGACTGGTACCAGTCATCACTGGCCAGCTGGAAGGTTGTTTTCAAAGTCCGTGAGGATCTTGATTTCAGGCATTCCTCTACCGGTCTAAGACCTCTCCCTCTTATTGTGTGACTGCTTGTCCTGATGAATAGAGATTGGGAGAGTGCATCTGGCCTGCAGGGCCAGATGATAAATATACCTGCCCTGTGTGGGTAGTGAAGTGGTCCCATGGACGGAATGAGGACAATGAAGGCATATGTGAGACAGTGAATGGTGATGCCCCTTGAAGCAGTGAGTGAGGGCCCTGTGGATGTGTGATGGGTTTGTGAGTGTGTGAGTTGGGAGTGACTTACCCAGGCAGAACGGAGATCATTCATCTTCTCGAGTCACTGGGTGGCTGTCCTCTTTTGCAGGGCATTGGCGCTGACCACTGATGCCACCGTCTCCTAAGCTAGATTTGTGAGGTTGCTGCCCATCCTGCGGTCAAAGCGGGGGTAAAGGACTTCACAGCGAGCCTCCACTGTGTCCAAAAGGCGCTCGAGGGATGTGTCATTGAACCTGAGGGCTGCAGTGTTTTTGCCTTTCAGGGCCATGTTGTCTTTGCAGCAGTCGTGCACTGAGATGTGTGTGTGGACTTTAAATATGGCGCCCGGCATACTGAAGCAGCGAGATGATGCTGTAGCAGGCGAATGAGAGCCCGCCTGCCTGCCATGGAAGCAGTGCATTTCCCAGGAATGCATAATTAATACGCGGGTTTGGAATGATATGGCGTGAAAAGCCGCCATTGTGGCTGGCGGATAAAATGTCTTTTTAACCGGCCGTTACTGCACAGTGCAAATCTGTGGGATGACTCCCTCACTAAGGCTGGGATTTTCCGTGCCCACTGGCATTGGGCATCTTCAGTGTCGTGAGTGGACAATATGGCGAGAAGGCCAAAAATCGGTTTCATGACATCGTGAAACCAGTTTGTGATTGTTCACTCAACCTGTCAATGGTGGGCCGCATTTCCCGCCGTCGGATGTCAGGACCCTCATTGTAATACATCAGCATATCATTATAAGGCCAACCTGCCAGACTCATCCCTCCCCCGCTGGATCATCTGCCCAGGTCGGCGGGAAAACACGCCGGTGTAGAACACGTCTTGGCGAAAAAGTCAGGACTTACCACCAGGGCTTTGCTCACATCACGGACATCCGAGCAGAAGATGCTGAAGCTCAACAGCAACAGGATCCTGGAGGAATGTCCATGACATGCTGGGTGGATTCTCATGGACATGGCTCTGCTGCAAAGCAGCTCAAGGAAGTTGGAAAGTCACCATTGATGCTCACAACGGATCATGGTTGAGGGGTGGGAGAGGAAGGTCTAGGATCAACTGAGAGAGGAAGAGGTGTTGGGGGTGAGGTTGGGAGGGGAAAACAAAGGTGTCGGGGGGTGAGGTTGGGAGGAAGGGAATGAAGGTGTCAGCGGGATGAACTAGGGGGTTAGGGAGTATGGGGGATGAGGAGGTGGGGGACAAGATGGCAACTGGGGAGGTGGGGGGTGGGGTGTAAGGTGTAAGGGAAGGAGTTCAGTGGTCGGAAGGAGTGCAAGAGGGAATGGAGTCCAGGGGAAAGAAGGAATGATGAGGGGAGTCCAGGGGGGAGGATGGAGTGATGATGGGAGGGATCTTTGGTGGGGGGGGAGGAAGAAGTGCGGAGAGGAGAGAGAGTAAGTTTGGAGGAAGAGGTAAGGGTGTCTGAGGGAGTCAGGGAAGTTGAAAGACTAAGTGTGGGGGAGTCTGGTTTGGATGGGAGAACCAAGGAGGGGAAGTGGTTCTGGGGGGGAAGAGGTCTGGAGATTGGGGATGTCCAAGTGAATGTGCAAGACAGGGGTCTGATGGATTCATGACTGCCTCTTGTGGAGCAAACTGAGAGTGGGCATGGTATGAGGGAATGACTGAGGGCAGAGTGAGGCTTTCGGTGCAATGGTAGTGGTAGAAGGGACCACTGGTGGGGACTTGGAGGCAGACACGCCCAGACATGGGCGTGGGAAGGAGGAGATTGGGGAGGCGAATGTGGATGGGGGTGGGATTTTCGAGAAGGAAGGGAATGTGCACGTTCACCTGGACATCCTTGAAGGAAAAGGGTTGTGGCTGGTAGGTCACAGGGGGAGGTGGAAGATGATGCCAAAGTGGGGTCAACTGTGATGGGGGAGAGGAAATGGGTGACTGGGGGAGGGGAAAAGATGGGAGAGCTGATGAAAGATGAAATCCAGACCATGCTGTCCAAGTTGAAAGTGAAAGGACAGTCGTGTTGGGTGAGATCAGGTGCTGCATGGGACTGTGATCAGTGGGTGGGCGGAGATGCAGGTCGGCTCAGGTGGAAAACTGAAAGTGAACCCCAGCAGGCAGCATTCAAAATGCTCAGGACATTGAGGTGAGTGTGATATGTGAAGGGTTCGCATGCGTGGGACAGTGCTTGCACGAGGCTCCGAAAGGCCCTGCCTCACACACCCTTCTCCCTCCAGAATCATTCATTGGCCAGGTGCTCCCTCTGCGGTGACTGAGGCTGAGGTTGAGGGGCTCATAGGCAAAGGGGACTCGGAGGGAGAGGGCATCCTCTGAGATCCCTGAGTGTATAACCCAGAGGTGTTCAGCTGCTGTTCCTCCTCCCTTTGAGTGCCCGAGGGCCCCAGCCTGATTCCTTGGGGGGAAGGAACACCTGGAGGGACGTCGAGGTACCCGTTTCCCTCTCGTGTTACCACTGCAGGAACTTACCCATGCCTCCCACGATTGAGTGCAGGTCTGCACACATCTCCGTGTTCTGCTGCACCAGGGTCTCCATGGCATCTGCCATCCTCCCCATGGAGACCTACGCACACACATACATGTGGGCACCATTTCATCAGAGAGCAGTCGGACGCACTCATCCGATTCGCGTGCCACTCTGCTGGGGGCTTCCAACAGCTCTGCGTGATGTTCCCCCTCCTTCTGCTGACTCTCCAGGATGAGTTGGAAGGCCAAATCTAGAAGCTTATCATCTGACTCAGACCTCACAGATGCCTCTTCCACCACAATCCTGTAAGTGCCAGGGAGCTCGCATGAACCAGTCTCCTGCTGCTGTGGACACGTGTCCATGCAGTGACCACCAGATTATGAACCCGAGTCTGCTCTAGGTCTAAGTCCCACTGAGGTGTGTGTCTCTGTGCTGGTGCAGGGTGTGAGTAAGCGCTGTGATGGGTCTTCCAGGCAGCTTATTTCCAACTCTCCAATGGAGGAGGTGTCCTCTTGGCTGGAGGTGAGGACTTGGATGGAGTTGAGGGATTGGCTGGCTGAGGGTGTCAGTTGTTTTGCAGAGCTCCATGTGAACCAAAGTAGAGATAATAAGTGCATCTTAGTGGAGTCCAAAGCAGGAGAGAGAGCACTCACTGTTGTGTTGAGAGAGGGATGATGTGGTGCAGGATCCTCACGTGGGTGATCGCTGCTGACCTCACCAACACTGCAGGTAGGGTCCATGTCCTCACCAGTCAGTGGGATGGCACACTCCCTAAAGTGAGTGAGGGGTCTAATGTAGGCTATCCCACTCCCGGTCAGGGACCTCTCCCTGCTGCTATGAGCAGGCTTCTCCTGCATGAAAACAGATGGAGAGAGTGTGAGCAGGACACATTGCACTGCACAGAATGTTTGTGTGGTGAGCGGAGTCAGGATGAGGATGGGAGTTTGAGAGGATATGAGCCTGATGGAGACGTGAGGGTATGTGTGAGAGTTAGTGGTGTTGTCCCTTGAGGTGTGAGATCCCTGTAGGTGTGTGATGGGTTTGTGAGTGTGTGAGCTGAGAGTGATGAGAAGAGTGAATTACCCTGGCAGAGGCCATTCATCCTGTAGCAGCACTGGGTGGCTGCCCTCTTTTGCAAGGCTTTGGTGCTGACCACCACTGCCACCACCTCCCAATCCAGATTAGTGAGGTTGCTGCCCATCCTGCTGCTAGGAGCGTGGGTAGAGAACATTATGGTGAGCCTCCACTGCATCCAAAAGGTGCTCGAGGGATGTGTCATTGAACCTGGGGCTGCAGCCTTTTTGCCTTTCAGGGCCATCCTGTCTTTTTTGCAGCAGTCCTGGGCTGGAAGCACTGAGAGGTGTGTGCACGGCTGCACTTTAAATATGGCACCCGGCGTCATGAAGCGGTGAGGTGATGGCGTGGCGGGTGAATGAGACCCCGCCCGCAATGGAAACGCCATGTTTCCCGGGAATGCATAATGAATACAGTGGGTTTGGGATGAAATGGCATGAAATCCCGCAATTGTGACCAATGGGTATAACGTCATTTTACCCATCCGTTACCACACTTAACACAAATCTGGGATGATTCTGCCTGGTATCGCAATCTTAGTTCTGGTTTTATGTAGCCATGATGCAGCACTGCCTTGGACAATGTTCTTGAATCATGCTCTCAGAACATTACCTCATCTAGGGTGAGGTGTCAGGTTCTGCACTTCTTACCCTTTCGTCTAAAATTACAATATCAGCGTGATGGTGTTTCTGTTGTTGCCTACTTGTTGGATCAATCTAGTGTATAGGGCAGTGAACTGTCTGCTTCCAGCAAAGCGATGGTTTTATTTTTGAGATGCTACAAACTGTAATGTGGAGAAGTCCCAGCACAACTTTTCAATTCTTTTCAGACCTTTAACGTGAGCTCTAGCACCATGAGCATTCTTGGCATTACCTGGTCAGGAAATGTTGGAGCTGCAATTTCCCAGCATATTCCTGAATTTTCTGCCTTTCCCCTCCTCTAATCACCCCAATTCCTATTGTGCTGTCATCTCCTCAGAGAGGCAAATGTTCTCTTTAGTGCTAGGTTTATGCTGTGGACTCTCAGCTACTAGAAACTGTCTTGCAATTGCCCTGTCTGATTCCACTTTTCGCAATGGCCCTTTAAGGCATACAAGACAGATAATATTTATTCCACTAGACTGGTTAAGAATTATAATCTAAAATCCAGAAATGAAAGAACAGTGTACTAATCCACTGATGCACCCAATTTCTAGAGAGCAATTGCAAATATTCTAATTGAGGCTATGTAGGAACTATTAGACTGATCCTGTCTGCCATATTTAGTTCTAGGGCCAGATTTTGCTGTAGCAGGGTATCTAATGCCAGCTGCTGGTTAGAATTGCCCTAGCATGTTTAGGGTTTTACATTTTATGGGTGGCAAGGTGGCGAAAGTGAGGTCACTGGCTGAATTTGGTGCTGGCGGTGGGGGTCCTTCCGGTGAGCCTGAAAACTGGGGGGTGGTGGGGGGCAATTCTGTTTTGGCAATCAACAGGACCCAGGCTGCATCTTGTCAGTGGCAATCGATGAATTGGTTGCTGCCGGAAAGCTAGTCCTATCCAGGCCTGCCCTCAGGTTCTGCCGGCCCTCTGATTGGAGCTGTGGCCACTGGTGGGGCTCCACCTGGAGGAATAACACAACTGGCTGGATGTGGGCCCTCACAACAAGGCAAGTGGGGTCTGGGGATGCTGGGGTCAGTCAGCCAGGCCCTGGTGAGGCTGGAGTGAGGTGGTGGTTTCTAAGGGCAGACGGTGCCATTGCCACTGGGGGTTCTGCCAGGGGGATTCTCCATGGGCCGAAGAGTGCCTGGAAAGGAGGACAATGCCCATTCCAGGGCCGCTGGGCTTTACCTTCAAAGTGCCAGTGAAGGCAGGAAGAGGCCCTTAATTGGCCACTTAAGTGTCTCAATTAGCCTCTGGGCAGGAGGGCCATTGGCCATGTTGGCAACTTTCTTGCTGGGATATATTCCACTGGCCTTCCACCAAAGGAACAGATACAAATGAGGGCAACCCCTGATAAAACTCCATACAGCAATATCTAAGCTGCATTTTCTTGTGGGCTTTGGGACACTGACATCAGGACCAAAAGATGGTCCCAAGTCTGCCCTTGTCGGCAGTGAGACCAGTGGCGCAATCTTCCCAGCGTTGCCCTCCAGTTGGCTATCTCTGTGTTTGCCATCCTATTAAGGAGAGCAGACAGGCTCCCGATGCTATTTACCACTAATCAGCCCGAGCCTGAATGTCATCTAGATATTGCTGCACATGGGCACAAACTTCACCATTTTCTGTGGAGTTGCAAATGGAACTGCAAACTATGCCGTCATCAGTAAACATTGCTGATTCTGACCTCAGGATGGAGGGAATGTCATTCGTTGATGAAGCAGAAGATAGTTGAGCCTAGGACACTACCCAGAGGAACTCTTGCAGTGATGTCCTGGGACAGAAATGATTAGCCTCCAACAACCAGAATGATCTACTTTTGTCCATAGCATGCTGGTCTCTGGCTGTTTAGTATGCATGTAATCCTGTGCCGTAGCTTCACCAGAATGGCACCTCATTTTTAAGTATAGTGCTGCTCCTGGCATGCTGTTTTACACTCCTCATTGATCCATAGTTGGTCACCATAGTTTAATGATAATAGTGAAGGATATGTTGAGACATGAGGTCACAGATTATGGTGAAATAAAACTCTGCTGTTGCCGGCCACCTTCAGAATCTATCCCATTTTGCATAATTACAGAAAATTCTTGCTTCATAACATTGCAAGAATCATATTGTAACAGCCAAATGCGACCAGAAGGCGATGGTCTCATGTGGCTTTTGTTCTGGACCATGTGCAATACTGTTACAACTGGTGCAAAGTCAACCTTTTAAACTTTTATATTAACAAAGTTTAAAAAGAGTGGAGAGCTAGACAGTTTTTCTTTGTATCTAATATTATAAGAAAATTGATTGTCCTAGAGGCCCAGATTTGAAAGTTATCGACTAAATGTAGGTATGGGCAGAATTTTCTGCCTGCCGGGTGAGCGGGCCCAACTCAATCTTTGGCGGGCGGGGAGCCGATCCCCACTGGAGAAACGGGCCCTGCCGCCATTTTAAGTGGGCGGGCCAATTAAGGCCCACCCAGCGTGACACCCAGTGGGAAGCGCTATGCACTTCCTGTGCGGGTGGGTGGGCTTCCCAAATGTGAGTGCGCGCTCTTTCGTGAATGTGCAGGAAAGAGCACACATCTCCCTGAGGCTAAGTGCTGCCTCAGGGAGATCGCTGACAGCTTTATAAACTTTAAAAATAGAAAAATAAAAAAATCCTTAACATGTCCCCCTTATGTGACAATGTCACACAAGATGGGACATGTTAATAAATTTCACTGAAACTTTAATAAACGTTTTTAACCCCTACATGAAACCTCACACCTGGTGGGTGGATGAGGTTTCATGTTTTCTCTATTTGCCGCTGGGGCTCCTGGACGGGCAGGTCCTTTAATTGTTTTAATTATCCTGTCAATGGCCTCAACTGGCCATTGACAAGTTGGCGGGTGGACAGCTGATCTCGCTGTGCCCCCGACTTCCTGAAAATTTAAATGGGACGGGTTGATGTCGGGGGTTCCGCCCAATGTCATTCTGCGTCGGCGAGTGGGCCCCTCCCCCTGCTCGCCGACAGAAAAATTTAGCCCTATGTTTCAGTGTGAATTTTAATTGTTTTCTCTTTGACAGTCTTTAAAAACTGAAATTTAAATGAATTTTAATTTTGTTAATGCAATGTTTTCTCTTTGAACTGGATTTTCTTCTGCAACTTGGCAAAATTGATCAGTAAAACATTCCTGCTGAAGTTCTATCCCACCCCCTTTACTCTGCTAGGGTCACTGCTAGCTCTGCTTTCCCTGGTTGCCACATGTAAAAGCCTGCTGGGGATGGAGGAGATAGCCTTCCCAATCCACCTTTTTACCACCACTCCATGGGAGCACCGAATGAAAAGTGGCAGCAGGCCAGGGATGATGACACTAAAACTCTCAATTGTCCAAATAATGGAGGCCTCCTCTACCTCTAAGTCTAGACACAACAATTAACTTTGTAGATAAAAGCAAAATACATGCGGATGCTGGAAATACGAAATAAAAAACAAAAATATCTGGACAAACTCAGCAGGTCTGACAGCATCTGCAGAGAAGAATACAGTTAACGTTTTGAGTCTGTATGACTCTTCATCAGAACGGATGAAGAGTCACACAGACTTAAAACGTTATCTGTCTTCCTCTCCACAGATGCTGTCAGACCAATTAACTTTGTAGGCCTTGGTCTCTGCTGATGTCCTCTGCAGCGCTGCCACAATTCAACCCCTCACTGTGACTGGTTTCCTCTTGGCAGCAGCATTTGTGCAGATCATCTGCCCTGATTGGGGAATGGGTCAGAGTTACACTCGTCTTTGGGTTGGGATCAGAATTTCAGTTACTTATACAAAAGCAAAATATTGTGGATGCAGGAAAGTGGAAATAACATTTTTAAAAAAATGCTACAAATACTCAGCAGGTTAGACAGCACCTATGGAGAGAAACAGAATTAATGTTTCAGGTCGACAATTACCATTCATCAGACCCTTCTGATGAAGGATCGTCACAACCCAAAACATTGGGCAGAATCTTGTGGAGGTGACAGGGTTCACGGCTGCCAGTTGGACAACACCGCAACTTGTGTCACTCAGACACTTGACAGACCAGTGGCAGGCTTTTCCTGGAATCAAGGACCCCTGGGGCAGAAGTCTCACCTGCTGAGAGCTGCCAGCCAGTCAGAGGCTGGCAGTTCTTCTATACTCAGCAGCAGCACCACCGGGGAGGTGGCAGCTGTTGCTGCTATTAAACCCACCTGAGGTCTCGGGTTGAGGAGGGACCCAAGCACAGGTAAATGATGGCGGGTGGGGTCGCTGGGTGGGAGGGAAGGGGTTGGCAGCAAGGTGTGGGGGTGGCTCTCAGCGGTCTCCTTCTTCCTGGTGCTTAGTCCCTCGATCAGACACTGAGTGCCTTTGAACAAGGGAACCTGTGCATCTCTGGCCCCCAGCCACCCCTGGGAGCGGCGTTTGCTTATCATGAACCCACATGTTGAGCCCTCTGCCCACTGCTGGGTGAATACCACGGGTGGTGGGATAAGGCCCTTAAGTGAGAAATGAATGCCCACTTAAGGGACTCAATTGGCAGAGGGGCAGGAAGGCTGTCCATGGGCCTTGCTCCATGGACTTAATTGGGATGGAGATAGGGAGGCGGTGGGGTCTGCAATCATCACCCTCCCACCTGATTAAATGCTCCTCGCTACCAAAGTCACCACAGAGGAGGACAAAAAATTCTGCCCATTAACTCTGTTTCTCTTCACAGATCCTGCCTGACCTGCTGAGTTTTTCCAGCATTTTCTGTTTTTATTACAGTTACTTAAATGCTTCTGGGACAAAACACATCCACTGGGCAACCGTGCCTAAAACACCTTATCCCTTATATTAAATACCATCCATTGCCTCATTATTCTGGGCTCCTTTTATCTTGTAGCCAATGACAAGTAAACACTCAGCACAATGTTCAAATCGAGTTCAGAGCATCTACTTCATTATGTATTTATGAAGGTTGGTAGTTTGGGTTGGTTCAGTGCTGCCTCTTGGTGCTTTTGTGTTTATCTCAGATGTTTGACGCCTTTTATTGTTTCAAAGTGACTCCCTTGTGGAATTTTGGGAATGCTCAAACTCCTGGGTTGTGAATTGAGGGCCCTGCCTGTGAATCAGTCATGTCTGAGCTTGTGGTGGCTGACTGTTCTTAATTTCTTTAAGCTACTCCTCCCATCCCGAATAACCTGGCGCTTCTGGTCCCTTAAATTGTGCGCTTACTCTCTCTCGAGTCCTCCTGGATGAGCTTGCAACTCCTGATATGTAACATTGGTTTTCCTCAATTAGCAAAGCTTGATGCAAGAGCAGGAGTTCAGAGTAAACAGCCAGCTTTTCTTTCCCAGTACTTTCTGGTGTTTTACTGGCTCTTAATTGTAGCGTGAGAAGATTAGCTGCTTCCGTCTCATTGGTGAGAAGAGAAAGCTCACACTTAGCTCAGATGCTGCTAATTGAAAACCACGTGTAAGCAAGCAGAAAATCCTTCCAGAAACGTATAGGCCAGAATCTTCCGATCGGCGTTCGGGGTCGAGCCCCACATGCTGACGCACAAAATGATGTGTGGTGATGTCAGGCGTACGTCACTGCACATCATTCCAACCTTCAGTTCGGCGGGCGCGCACTGGAGTCAGCTGCGCACCCGCCAAACTGTCAAAGGCCTGTTAAGGCCATTTATCACCTAATTAAACTGATTGTCTGGGCTGCCCGTCCAACCTTAAGGTTGCAACGCAGGCAGGCAGGCGAAGAGCCCAGGCAGCCTTCACATTTCTCATGAAACCTCATCCACGGGTGGGATGGGTTTCATGAGGGGTTTATAATTAAATAAAAAATGTTATTACAATACATAAACATGTCCCAGTGTCACATGAGGGGGCATGTCTGAGATTTTTTTCTTCTTTTTTGCAATGTTTGATTCTTACATTAATCTCCTTGAGGCACAGAGCTGCCTCAGGGAGATTTCTGTGCTTTTCGTGTGCATGCACGCAAAAGAACGCAGGCCCTGACTCTCCCTCCTCCCCCTGCCCGCACAGGTAGTGCTGAGCACTTTCGGGTGCTTGTTATACTGGGCGGGCCTTAATTGGCCTGCCCATGCAAAATGGCGGCGTGCAGCTGATCAGCTCCACACCCAACTTACGGGGAGAAATTTCTCTCCCACAGATGCTGCCAGACCTGCTGAGTTTTTCCAGCATTTTGTTTATATTTACCTCCAATACTAGTAGTAGTTTCCAGGCTAATATGTTTAATAAAAGATGGATAGCATTTCTAAAAATGGTCATTTCGGCCATTTCCCTGAGAAACTAAGTGCGAAATCAAGACAGTCCTTGTGGGGATTCATGGCTAAGATGTGTAACATTGGGTAGAAGGATATGTCATTCTTTGCAGAAATATAACAGTCGTTCAAAGGGTGCAACCTCGTGGTTGGCGTGTGCATAATAGTAGTTAACATTAGCCGTAAGTGGTTAACAGAGGTGCAATAATGGGTTAGCAGGAGTGTAACAGTGGTGAGCAGAGGCGTAAAAATGCTTTGGAGAGGTGTAACAATGGTTCAGCGAGGTGTGACAGTGACTAGCAGAGATGTATGTTGATACAGCTTATTCTCTTTTAGTTTGGAAATATGGCCATTTTCTGAGCGTGCTACTTGTTCCAAACTTGGCTAAAAGTAGGAACACACATGCTGGGTTTCTAAGTTGCACCATAACAATCCCACTAACATTTTTTTTGCATTTTATATTTTTTTCCAATGCTGTTTATTGCCACTAATGGTGGACACATGATGGGCTTTTGTTATTTTTGTCATAGCTACCACCAATTGGTTGACCATATGTACTTCTGTTGTGCAGAACTAAACCTACTAAGTTCCACCATCTGTTCAAGGCAGACTGTTTGCTACTTAAAAGCACTGCATCCAAAGATCCAGTGCTAAATTGATGCAAGATAAATTATTAGTCAAGGCTGGGATTTTATCCCTAAATTTGTAGTTGAGTTAATACCATCACTGCAGCTTGACCTACTGAATACAATTATCCATATTTATTTTGCTAGCTTGTTAAAAATAAATACATCACACTAACTGTGCCATGCTTCAATACTGGAATCTGTCTTATTATGCCTAATGTTTAATTGCCCTTAAAAATATTCCACCATTTTATAGAGCAAGGCTGATTGTTTCTTACACCTGTGTGAAACGCATGTGAGAAATCAGTCATTACGCTGATGCAATCACAACTCTGCTCTACAAGACAGGCGTTCTCCTAAAAAAAGCATTTGCAAGTGAAGGAGTTTTTCAGAGATGATAATAAAAATTTTTCAATGATAATAAAATGTCAATGTGGTGAGTGAGTATAAATATGTTGGCAATGTTGCTGAAGCTGCAAGACAGATCCACAAAATATTTCATATATATATATATATATATGTGTGTGTATCTTAAAAACCTAATTTATTAAAATAACGTGTGAACGCTTTGGAGTTCCATCAAGTCATCCTGCAAAATTGTACAACACTGAACATTGTGCAATAAGGGTGTTAATAGCATAATTGAAAAAGGGCAACAAAGATAGCAAGATAGCAAGCACAATTCACAATTCATACAGCACGGCTAGAATAAATGTGAAAACATTTGGCAATACCTCTTAAATGTTAGCCTTGATAGCAATCAAATAACATACAGAGAATCTACAAAGCACATTCAGTAAGGGGCTTAATACAAGGTACACAACTACTGGTTACAAATAATTATCTTATCCTTATTGTGATTTATTTGTACATATTCTTATATATGCATTCAGAACAGACACAACACAAGTGAATACTCAAAGTAAAAAGACATTTAACTTGATACGCATATAAAAAATTAACACTAATAACCACAGTTTCTTCTTTTGTGAAAAGTAAGTGAGAAATATAATTTAGTTGGAATACAGAAGTATCATTAGCTACCTAGAGGCTGTTAGGAGAGCACGTATGCACAATGCACACGCATGGCTGCTGCCATTTTGGAAATCTTTCCTCCCACTACAGATTCTTTTTATTTTTGTCAGTGTAATACTTGGTATTTCAGATATTTATGATATGGATTAATCAAATATTTGATTGTAATTATTGAAAAATACAATTCTGGTCTGTGCAGGAACATTTGATGTAAATATTTCCATTCATGTGATAATCATCAAGTCAGAGTTAAAAACATGGCTTGGCAAAAAAAGGAAATTTCTTCCACAGTGCAAGCAAAGTGATTTGTGCCTTGTGGTCTCTGTAAGATTATTAATTCCATTTTGCTCACTCTACACTCAAAAGAATGCCAACAATGCTTTCATAAGAATGTTTAACTGGTAGAGTACGTCAGCTTTATGAAGGGAAGGACAGTTGTGGCTAACATGATTCTATCCAAAAACATACTGATAAACAACTTTTTCTGAATACTTAGGGCCCTTATTCTCATGCATGGGAAACACAGGACTATATTATTGCATGTCACATCAAACAGTGGTGAATATCCTTACATTTCAGATGGCTGGTGTTGATTATTGGACCTCAGTACGCACTATCTGAGAAAAATATGCTTCATAAGATTGACTTTCACTGCTTTTGCCTTGTGTAAACAGAATGGCAAATGGGTTTGGTAGCCTTACTGTTTTGTTAATGCAGCTGGTTCATGGAGTTTGGATTGCTTTATTACGTTTAAGGTGCAATATAAATGCAAGTTTATTGTTGTTGGCTCCATTTTGAAAGAGGCCACAAGGTGTTTCAGGCAATAGGCTGCTTTTAATATGGAAATTGTAATCCTATGGCATAAATAGGACCCCCAACTGCCATATTTTGCTAGAGTTGGTTGGAACCTGCACCATGCAAACTCCGACTAGTTCCATGGCTGATGGAACTTAAGAGACCAGGTAAATGTAGGCGTCAAATTATTTTTGAGAGCTCCAGAGTAGCAGGGCTACTGCTCTGAGACCCATACTTTTCACAATTGAACTCCTCCCACCGCTATAACCTATTATACTAGGGGCTGAATTGGCTTGACCTTGAAAACTCAATTCAGTAAGCTGAATCAGGATGCCTATCTGGCTCTTTTCAGCTCATATGTCAAATTGAATTGAGCATGGGCTCAAAACCATGGGGGCTTCCACTGATTGGTGCATAAAAGACAAAATTAACCCCATTATATCTCCATAGTAAGCCTATGGTTTCTTCCTGTTGCTTTTCTAAAACCACATACAGCTTATCTTTGTGTGTAATATTCACAAATAGCAGAGCAGGTAGTCTTAGTCACTGTTTTTATATCATAATATGTACATCAGATCATCAATCACCAACATAAAATGTATCTACAGATACAAAGAGCAGTCAAATTAATTGCCTTTTTGCTTAGAATTGAATTATGCACACTGCTTAAAATATTTTAAATCATAACTTCTTCAAAGTGTTTGGTGCATTTTTTGTGGTTATTTCAAGATCACGTTAGATGCACCTATTAATTTGCACAAATAACTACTTACACTATAAGTCAAATGGAGAGGGTACTTCTGCGATAGTTTACTGCAGGCTACACTTCATTACAACTTTCAAATCAAGTTTTATTCAACATGATATTTTTGTCATCTGTAGTGAAAAGCAAGATATTTTCCTTTAGGTCAAATATGCAAACCAGGAAATATTCTTTAAGAAATACCTAACTTGACATAGATGTTAGATTCAGATGCATTGTGTCTGCTGCATTACTGGAGCCTGAAGTATAAATCTGCACCAGTAACAAATGACAATGACCTGATCCTTGATTACAGAAACTGGGCATAAACTATTGCAAGAGCATTAAGAACTGAAATTAGTTTTGTTGCAATTTTAACCCCTTTATCAGTCTTCCTTCCTCCACACTGTCCTCCTAAGCTGGGTGGCTTTCATCCTATAACTTTCCATCGTTACCATCAATGTTAAGGCAAGAAAAAGAATGATGATCTGGCAGTTACACCTTCATCGTTTTAAGTGCTTCCTGTGGTAAACTGGCCAAAACCCAGAAAACTGGTACTCTAAGGATCATTGACTTTGAGTGCAATTTAGGATTGGGTCCACAATGCCATCTGAATTGTAAAACAAAATAAACTATAGTGATTGACTTGTTCTTTACACAAGGTTTCAGAACTAAGTGTCCTATCTTCATTGTGTGTTTTCCTGATAAAATTGATTTGATTCTGTTAACATTTTAAAGGCTTGTACAGTTTTTTTCTTTTCTTAAGCTTCATTCCCCTTACTACCTTGAATTTCCAGCCATGAAAATGAACCAAGCAGATCCACGAGCATATATTTGAACTTCCAAAGGTATGACCGATTTACTTCTTATTAACGTGATTTAACTGACCGCCTTTTTTTTTCTAGAGCGGAGTTTTGTCCACACAGAGATGAGTTAAATCTGTACCTTTACAAATAAGTAGAATATTGGATGCCCAGTTCACTAAGCTTGTACAAACGACGTGCTTAAGAATACTTTTGATTCTAAATGTTGATGAAATAAAAGCTACTGAGAAAGGAGGAGGAGCTAGGTGACTTGCATTGAAGAACTGAATTACAGAGGCCGGAGCCACAACTTTCACATGGTAAGATTCCCAAAGCAGTAGAACAGCAAAAAATGTGATTTCCCCCAGTTGGGAATCAGAGACCTGTAGCGGAAACCAGCTCTGTTAGGATCTTCAAGTCAGTATTGCTGCTTTTCACCAATCACATCAAAGGCACTTCAGTAAGGATTTGTCCTCTCAGGTGACCTCATGGCATATAATGAAAGCATTTGAAATAAATAAACCTCCATGTGGCAGACTACTTCTAAAACTGACTTTCCCATGTGGTCTGATAAGCAAAGTTACTTTTGCCTTTGGAGTGTATATGCACGTTGGTACAACTAAACTTTCATATACTTATTCTAACTGTTCCTCTGGTAGAGTGAGTAACTAATGTTGGTAAATGAAACTTAGCAACCAGGAATTATGCTAAGGAGATCTAGTAAGCCATTGCTTAGTGATGACAAGGCCAACTTTGTTTTCTTTATATTTTAAAAAAATGTTCTTTCACTGTAAGATGTGAATGGATTAGGAAGGAAATACTGTAGAATCATAAAATAGTGGATCACAGTGGTGTGCAGTTTAGAATTGTGATAAAGGAATTCTGACACTTAAGAATTGTAGATGCATGGGAACACCACCGCCTGCAAGTTTCCCTCCAAGCCACTCACCATCCTGATTTGGAACTATATCACCGTTCCTTCACCCTCGCTAAGTCAAAATTCTGGAACTCCCTTCCTAACAGCACTGTGGCTGCGCCTACATCACATGGACTGCAGCAGTACAAGGAGGTAGCTCAAAACCATCTTCTCAAGGTCAATTAGGGATGGGCAATAAATGCTGATGTAGCTAGCGATGCCCATATCCCATGAACAAATAAAAAAAATTAAAACATTTAGCTGACATGATATGGCTAGAAGGATTGCTCCTTTGCATGGAAGTTTAGATTTCATGCTGGTTGGACTTCCAGGGTGCCTTTTATAAAATGGTGAGTAGGAGGGTAAGATCTCCTGAAGTGCCATTTTTTTTTGGCGAAAAACAGACACTGTTGACAAGCAGAACCTGAGAGAACTGACCTTCAGTGAAGTTTCAAAGTCCCTGAAAACACAACAGGAGTTAAGGTAGTGAGTAGATTGCCAAATCAACAGATGATTCAGAGCACCAAATACTGAATCTTTTCTACTTTGCATTGCCAAAGGAAAAATTTAGTGTAGTGACTTGAAGTAGATATTATTGTGCTAATGACTGAGTTTGAGAAATCTAGGTTGCTGATTGACAGTCAAGATGTCAGAGACAGATGATAATTCAAGATCAGTTACAGTTTCTATTCTTTGGAGAAAAGTTGTTAGTCCAGGAGGCTTCCACAAACTGCTGATGGCTAAAATCTTGAGATCAAGCAATAACACTGTTCTGGGCAACAGTCACTCAAAAATGATAAACCTCTTGCTTGTTTTGAAGGTGTCAGTCTAGGCTGAGTGGTAGCACTCTTGCCTCTGAGTCAAACATAATGGGTTCAAACCCCAATCCAGAGACGAGCACATAATCTAGGCTGATATTTCAGTGCAATAACTAAGGGAGTGCTGCACTGTCAGAGGTGCTGCTTTTCAGATCAGACATTAAACTGAGGGACCACCTGCTTTCTCAGGTGTAAAAGATCAGATGGTATTATTTTAAAGGAGAGGATATTTATCTTGGTCAATATTTATTCCTCAACCAACATCACTAAAAACAGATTATTTGGTCATTATCTCACTGGTAATGAGGGATCTTGCTGTGCACAATTGGCTGCCATATCTTCTTATAACAAAGAATGCTTCATAAGTACTTAATTGCTATAAAATTGTTTGGCACACCCTGAGGTCATGAAAGGTACTGGGTGAATACAAGGTCGTCAATCCTCTTCTTGAACCATGAAATAACTGGCTGTAATCCTTGATGTCTTAAATTAGTGAAGGATCCAGAAAGAATTGGAAACTTTGTTTGTTTCTGCCCATTCAAGGATTATTATTATATTGTTTATACAAAAAATAAAAAGTTTTACTGAAGAATATGCAATAATTGTGTAAGATTAATATGAAGTTTGTTCTCCAGACATATCTTATGCTAACCAAGATGCATTGCAAAATCTCTCAAAAGAATTACTGATAATAGGTTATTAATAAAGAGAATTTCCTGTCAGACACACTGACAGAACTTGTGGTACAGGAAAGTGTGAAGCAGATATTAACATGGCAGCAAAAGCAGTTTGGTCAGGTGACCTTAGCGCCATAAGGAAGGTCGATGGTAAATTGAAAGTCTTCCTAGGAGAAGGTCATATAAGTCTGGCCACAAGGACTCCTAAACTGTAAGATACTTCCCAAATACATTCATAATCAATGTAAGCCATATTTCATACCCATTCTTTTGAAGGACACCAACATATTGCATGTTTTTATACTAATCTCTGTATAACATCATCCAGAACTTTCAAACAAGGACGATGAGTATGAGTTGTTGAAGGATGCGCTGACTTCTGAAGTCTAGTTCATCTGACATTGTACAGCTCACATTAGGCGAGACTATCCTATCTCTTTTTGTTTTTTTCCAAGTTGTTCTTTCATCTTGGATTTGATTAGAATTTAAAATCTCATACTGAAAGAAAACAATGCTTGGAGATTGGGGTTTTACAGTGAAATTCCCAACAGGGAATGAAGCAGAAGGTAGGCATAAAGACAAGTGCTCGGGTGACATGACAACTTAATGTTGCAAGCCTTGTTGTGAATGCATTTTCTTATAATACTATTCGTAAATATTTTCCCCATTACAAGTGACTTGTCATAGCAATTTGTAATGGCACCAGTGGTGTGAATGAACCTCCATTATTCCCTCTGCTGAACTAGGGCGAGGAGGAAACACCACTCTAATCCTGTGAAAAAATATGAAAAACAAGAGAAAATTATGAAAACTGAAAGGCAAGTGTTATCCCATCATATTTTACCATTGAAAGATTTGAGAAAGTCAAGAAATATAAAAGAACTTTCAAAGAACATGTCCTGACTAGTAGGAACGAAGTAGAAGAGTGCCCTTGCACTAGGGTGATTGTTAATATTGTATGCTGTTTTAAAAACTCAGTTTTGGGGAGGCAGAGATATGCCATTCAAAAGAATCTTTCTCGTCTGCTTTTTGTACCCTGATGCTCCTAACATTTCCTACAAAAAAATCAAGGGGAAGTGACAGACTCCCAAGCTTCTTTCAATACTGCTCCTGAGCAGGCAGCTAAGAGGCGTGTGGGATATTTTAGATGTCTCTGCCTCCAGATTCCTCCCCTTTCTCCCACCCTTCCTCCAGAAAGAATCTTGCATCCACTTAGACCCTGGTTGCTGGACCATTTTAGAAATTGAGACTGCATCCGAATTTATGAGACACAAGCATCCATTCTATCATCCCTTGCCAAAGTATATCTTAGCACCAATGTATCATGTCAATGTACATGATTTTCAGTCTTCCAGTCAATTGTGCACATGTGAAGTTAATTTATGAATCTGTATCTGCAAGATTAATTTGAATGAAAGTGTAGTGACACAAATCCACAATCACAAAGCTGGGAAAATATACTCGCAACAGGATACTGTAATGAAATGTCAATTTAAAAGGCTTTGGAATAAATCTCAGTCAACAGCTTTGTGAAATTAGTTAATAGATGTGCAAATTTTAATGTTTACTTCAGTTAAGTGCCTCTGTTTGGTGCTCTTTCAAGGTACAGATATTTAGTTCAGGGCTTGGCATGATAAGGGAAATACTTTAATTTTCACAGCTAATAAAAGGTAATTAAAGCTTTTCTGTTATGTTTTTCCTAAAAAAAGGCACTGTAAAAGAAAGAAAAAGCAGAGAGAAGAGCAGGTGGTAGGATTGACATGGCACTGCAAGTTACGTGTCACAAAATTCTACAGTCCGTCACAGACCACATGCTTCTACTTCCAGTTACTTAAAGAAAATGTTCTATTGCACAACTACATTTTCAAATGCTTTAAGAATTTTAATATGAGAAATTATCTTGTTCACTGTATACTCGACATATGCAAATAGCTTTTCATCATACAGTAACTTTTAGTGAAATTTATGGTGGTGTTCTTGGTGAGACAATATGGTTCTTAAAAAAAATTTTAATTATAAATATGGCAGGCTTACCTAACACTTAACAGCTGAGAATAAAAAGGCAACAACGCAAGGCAGCTGAAAGAACAATGCACATGCAACCTGTTTAAAGATGTTAAACAGAAAAATCTTGGCAAATGTTTTAACACTTGTCTTCCAACACAATAATAATTGTTTTTTTAAAAAAAATGCTTGTGGTTTTTTTTAAAGTTTTCTAACACTTCACTATGACATAAATCACTTGGCATTTTGATGGTTTTTGGCACACGACTACAGTTTGTTATCCTCAAGAGGTTTCTTATAATGAACAAGGACATGTGAAGAGTTGTGGCTTATTTGACACATGGGCAAATATTTCTTTCTTAATCTTTGTTTTCATTTTAAGCCGACATTCCCAGAAGTTTTGTCAATCTGCAGCTGCTGGTGTACCACTGAGCAGATTTTTCCCTCTGCATGGTAAGTATATACTGTGGGTAATGCTGCAAATAATAGATCAGAATTTAAGTTCCAAATAAAAAATCAATGAGCATGATCTCTAGGAGTTATAAATTAACAATATGAATTAATGTAACATTTTATGTTGAACTATAATACAGTTTAGTTTAGGATCTTCAAATATGGTGTGCATACACTCTCAAGGCAATAAAATAAGTTTTATCCCCTGTATTGTTGGATAATTTGTTCACTTAAAATGGAGTACAGGAAATTTATGTCCAGATAGATGGAACAAGTTGCCTAAATCCACATACATGACTTGACTGTTTAAACAGTTTATAAGAGGACCCCTGGTGTTGCTTTTGAGGGAATGAAATATTTCCATCTGCTCAACAAAATATTTTCAATTCTACATCATGCTGTTTAGCAAAGACAACTGTGAATCATCCTATAGTTTGGGCTATTTTTTATGGTTAAATTGTAACTACCAGGTCTACTTAAGAAAAACAGATGAAGAAAAAATGAATAAAACATTGATTATTTACATCGGTTTACCTTGGCAAGTACTTTGGTAGTGTAAATATGCAATTTAAAAGGCCGGGGAAGTAAAACTATACTGCTACACCAGCACATATCTAATTGCTAATGACAATAAAGATGAACAACGTGACATTTAAAAATGCAATGGATGCAGTCAATTGCTCCCCTTCATCTAATGTGTTATTGCCCAAACTATATTATCATCTTCCAAATGTACACTCTTTACAGATACACTTTTAATTTTTTTCAAGAATTTTAGGCAAAGATATTATCCTTGCCGAGTTAGTTTTTTTAAATCTAAGATCTTAATATTACAATCAGAAAATCTATCATAAAAGTCCAAAATAGCAATCCATTTCCATTGCTCTTCACCATAACATCTTCTTTCCTTCACTTCCAGAAACATGCTTAGTTGACAAACAAATAGAATCCAACTTTTTTTTCCCTATTTTTTTAAACACATTTCCACAGCAGTCCTGCATTTCAGAAGCTGCATTTGCTTCTCAAGGTCTGATTACCAATAGAAATTCTTGGCAGGTCCTCTGATGCTGTGGTTAGTTTGCGAAAGGATGGCTTGCAGCAGCTATAGAATGGTGCAAGGTTTTTTATCCTTGAAAGGGTTTTCAGAGGCTGGCACTCCAACGAGCAATGGATCATTCCGTGCATGCTGTTCACAGTAGTTCATCAAATCTACGGCTGCCTTTGATACCTGTCAAGGTTAAAGAGTCATCAATGACTTTGATTACTCATGACAATGATGTAAGAAAGCACAGAAAAACATGAGCTGCTTGCAGTGTTTTGCATATTCTGCAGCTTTAGCCTCGGTCTTACAGCAGTAAAAAGCATAAACATGGCATGTTATGAAACTACAAAATTATTACTTTCTTCAAAAAACATTTTCCCACTAAATTATATGTCTAATTCATTCTCCCATTAGATCCTAAGGTTGAAAAGTGAGATTAAAATCTTCCAACAGACCTGAATTATTGACACAGGGGAGAATCTTTCCCATGTCGGGTGGGCTGGTCGGGAGTGGATGGGCATGGAGCCGATTACTGGCTGTGATTGGCTCTGCGCTGCCATTTTACGTGGGCGGGCCAATTAAGGCCCGCCCAGCGTGACACGTGGTCAGTAGTGCTCGCGGGGGGAGGAGGGACAGTCGGGGCCTGCACTCTTTCACACATGCGGCCAAAAGAGTGTAGAAATCTCCCTGAGACACAGTTGCCTCAGGGAGATTAAGTTCAAATTGATATCTTTGAATAAAGGGAGCTAAAAATTATTTAGACATGTCCCCTCAATGTGACAGTGTCACATGAAAAACGCGAAGGCCGCTTGGCCTCTGCAACTGCCTGTCAACCTTAAGGTTGGACGGGCAGCCCTGTTAATTATCTGAATTAGTTTCCTAATGGCCTTAACAGGCCTTTGACAGTTCGGCAGGTAAGCAGCTGCCTCTGGCTCCACCCGCCGAATGAAAGATCTGAATGACGCGCGGTGACGTCGGAATGCACGCCCGACGTCACTATGCGTCATTTTACACGTTGCCGTGCTGGTCCCGCCCCACTACGCCAACGTGAAAGTTCTGGCCATAAATTATTTGGCTATTTTCCTGAAAATGTTTATAGTCCTTATGCTGCAACAGCAGTACAGATCTGATAAGTAAGGTGAGATCAACCTGTACATTTTTATTTAACTTATTTGATTTTGAGTAAGTCTCACAATGACTTTGTGGAGTGTCACAGAATTTTTTTGGAAAATATGTAGAAAAATAAGAATCTGTAATTTGTCTTTTTAGCCTGGAATTGATGCTGAGTAATGTTAATCAAATTTCTCTGTGTTACTCAAATAGAGGCACTGGTCCATTTAAAGTGGCTTAAATGCCTGTGTTAAAATAGTGGAGAAAGGAATTTGATATAAGCATGTGAAGCATTTGTATGATAACATCACTCACAATTAACTTCCAGACTTATCCAGTGTAATTAAACATAATAAAGAGTTTAGTCCAAATCTTACAGCTGCCCTCGAGGTAGTTGGACTTGCATTATAAATTTATTTTCCCAAGAAAAACTTCCCTCCAGTCTGAAAAACAACACTTTACACTATTACTCTCTGCTTTCTTCCCTTCAGCCACTTCTGTATCAACGCTGCCACTGTCCCTTTAATTCTATCGGCTTTAATTTTGCATACAAGTTTATTAGGAGTTGCTTTGTCAAACACCTTTTGAAAGTCCATATACACATCAACCATAGTACCCTTATCAACTCTCTCATCAAAGAACTCAAATCTAGTCAGTTAAGCACAAATAGCCTTTAACAAATCCATGCTGGCTTTCATTTATTACTAGAAAATATATCTGTGTTGTGAGATCTCTAAATTACTTGTATCATTGGCATCTGCCTTTTACTGTATACAAAAAAGAAACAGCATTTTTATACAGCACTTTTCATAGTGTCAAGGCATCCCAAAATGCTTCACAGCCATTGAAGCACTTATGAAATATGGTCACCGTTGTAATGTAGACAAACATGACATCCAAGTTGCGCAGGGCATGATCCCACAAACATTAATTTCACTCTCCTGAAACAGGAGTCTAGAACAACTGAAAAAGTGAAACCTTTTTGAAGCTTTCCCCCAAAAATAATTAATGGGGTTTGGATTCGATGTGAAGATTATAAAAAACCCTGAACATGCCTTCACTAGTTTTATTTATAAACTCTTGACTAGCAATTGTGGTTTAACTTGAAATAGTATTCAGGATTAAACTTCCGTACTCCACTTAATAGTTTACATACACTGTGGAATGGTGGGGGGAAGGGACCGTGAAGTGGGGAAGGCCACACATGCAAATAGGAAGCAAAGTTAAACCATCAGTCAGCCACAGTATATTCTAGATGGAGTCTTCTTATCGTGTCCACGGACAGTCTACACATGGCCCAGCCAGAACTGGACACATTTCTGCACCTTGTTGTTGAATTCGGCAAGATCTGTAACAGTGCAGGATTCCTCTAGCGATAGGCATTGCAGGAGATGTTGCATAGTCTGTGGCTCAGTTCCACATTCACAAGTTGTCGGGCTGGTTGAATATCCCCATTTGCTTAGTGACACCTTAGATGGAGTAAAGAGTAAGAGGGTGTACTGCAGTACAGTTGGAAACAATGTCGATACTGACAAATTGCATAGCAGAGTACAGTAAGCATTTTCTTAATAGCATAATAGATATCACAGTATGCAAGTAAAGACATACATGTGTTCAAATAGTCCATCAATAAAGATATGTTGATCCACCAATGAATGGGTTGCTGAAGGAATTGGCTCTGCTACATAGTTGGAGACTTACTCTGGAGAAAATTAAAACTTCTTTTCCCACGTGCCTTTTTTAATCAATCAGCATGTCATGGAAATGTATAGGCAAGCATTTATTGCCCATCCCTAATTGTCCTTGAGAAGGTGGTGGTGAGCTGCCTTCTTGAACTGCTGCGGTCTATGTGGTGTAGGCACACACAGAGTGCTGTTCAGAAGGGAGTTCCAGGATTTTGATCCAATGAGAGTGAAGAACGGCAATATAGTTCCACATCAGGATGGTGTTTGGTTTGGAGGGGAAATTGCAGGTGGTGGTGTTTCTATGCACTTGCTGCCCTTGCCCTTCTTGGTGGTAGAGGTTGCAGGTTTGGAAGGTGCTGTCGAAGGAGCCTTGGTGAGTTGCTGCAGTGCATCTTGTAGATGGTACACACTGCTGCCACTTTGTGTCAGTAGTGGAGGGTGGATGTTGAAGGTGGTGCATGGGGTGCCAATCAAGCAGGCTGCTTTGTCCTGGATGGTGTTAAGCTTCTTGAGTGTTGTTGGAGCTACACTCACCCAGACAAAGGGAGAGTATTACCTGACACTCTTGACTTCTGCCTTGTGGATGGTGGACAGGCTCTGGGGAGTCACGAGGTGAATTCCTTGCCGTTGAATTCCCAGCCTCTGACCTTCTCTTGTAGCCACAGTATTTATATGGTTGGTCCAGTTCAGTTTCTAGTCAACGGTAACACACAAGGTGTTGATAGTGGGGAATTTAGCGATGGTAATGCAATTGAATGTCAAGGGGGGATGTTTAGCTTCTCTATTGTTGGAGACGTTCATTGCCTGGAACAAGTGTGACAGGAATGTAACTTATCACTTATCAGTCCAAGCCTGAATGTTGTCCAGGTTTTCTGCATGTGATCACTGAATGCTTCAGCATCTGAGGAGTTACGAATGATGCTGAACATTGTACAATCATCAGTGAATATCCCTACTTCTGACCTTATGATGGAAGGAAGGTCAATGATGAAGCAGTTGAAGATGATTGGGCGTAGGACACTACCCTGAGGAACACGTGCAGTGAACTGGAACTGAGATAATTGACCTCCAAGAACCACAACTAACTTCCTTTGTGCTAGGTATGACTCCGACCAGCGGAGAGTTTTTTCCCAATTCCCACTGACCCCAGTTTTGCTAGGGGTCCTTGATGCCACACTTGGTCAAATGTTGCCTTGATGTCAAGGGCAGTCACTCTCACCTCACCTCTTGAGTTCAGCTCTTTTCTCCATGTTTGTACCAAGGCTGTAATGAGATCAGGAGTTGAGTGGCCCTGGCAGAATCCAAACTGAGTGTCAGTGAGGAGGTTATTTCTGAATAAGTAACATTGGTAGCATTGTTGATGCCCCATCACTTTGCCCATGATTGAGATTAGGCTGATGAGGCAGCAATTGCCCAGGTTGGATTTGTCCTGCTTTTTGTGGACTGGACATACCTGGGCAGTGTTCCACATTGTTGGGTAGATGCCAGTGCTGCAGCTGTACTGGAACAGCTTGGCTAGGGGTGCGGCAAGTTCTGGAACACAAGCCTTCAGTACTATTGCTGGAATGTTGTCAGGGCTCTTAGCCTTTGCACTATCCAGTGACTTCAGCATTTTCTTGATATCAAGATATCTTGATATTGAGTGAATTGAATTGGTTGATGACTGGCATCTGGGGATGGATCATCCACTCGATACTTCTGGCTGAAGATTGTAGCAAATGCTTCAGCCTTATCTTTTGCACTGATGTGCTGGGTTCTCCCATCATTGAGGATGGGGATATTTGTGGAGCCTCCTCCTCCAGTGAGTTGTCTAATTGTCATCCACCATTCACGGCAGGATGTGGCAGAACTGCAGAGCTTAGATCTGATCTGTTGGTTATGGATCGCTTAGCTCTGTCTGTTGCATGCTGCTTAGGTTGTTTGGCATGCAAGTAGTCCTGTGTTGTAGCTACACCAGGTTGATGCACCTCATTTTTAGGTATGCCTGCTGCTGCTTCTGCCATGCCCTCCTGAACTCTTTGTTGAACCAGGGCTGATCCCCTGGCTTGATGGTAATGGTAGAGTAGAGGATATGCTGGGCCATGAGGTTACAGATTGTGGTTGAATATAATTCTGCTGCTGCTGGCCCAAAGTGCCTCATGGATGCCCAGTTTTGAGTTGCTAGGTCCATTCAAAATCTATCTCTCTTAGCACTGTGGTAATGCTACACAACACAATGGAGGGTATCCTCAGTGTGATGTCGGGACTTTGTCTCCACAAAGGCTGTGTGGTGGTCACTCCTGCCAATGCTGTCATGGACAGATGCATCTGTGACAGCTAGATTGATAAGGACAAGGCCAAGTAGGTTTTTCCCTCTTGTTGACTCTCTTACCACTTGTCACAGGCCCACTCTAGCAGTTATGTCAAAAACAAAAACAAAAATACCTGGAAAAACTCAGCAGGTCTGACTGCATCTGCGGAAAGGAATACAGTTCACGTTTCGAGTCCGTATGACTCTTCAAAAGAACTAAGAAAAAATAGAAACAAGGTGAAATATAAGCTGGTTTAAGGGGGGGGGGGTGGGACAGGTAGAACTGGATAGAGGGCCAGTGATAGGTGGAGATTGCCAAAAGATGTCATAGACAAAAGGACAAAGAGGTGTTGACGGTGGTGATATTAGCTAAGAAATGTGCTAATGGTAACATTAAGGGCAGAAAGCAGGACGAGCAAGGTACAGATAGCCCTGGTGGGGTGGGGGGAAGGGGGAGTTATGTCCTTTGGGATGACCAGCTTGGTCAGTAGTGGTACTACCGAGCCACTCCCGGTGATGGACATTGAAGTCCCACCCAGAATTCTGTGCCCTTGCCACCCTCAGTACTTCTTCTGGGGGACAGTATGTGATAACCTGCAGGTGGTTTCCTTGCCCATAATTGATCTGATGCTATGGGACTCCCAGGGCTACTCCCTCCCAACTATATATCACTATGCCACCACTGCTGTCCTATCGGTGGGACAGGACGATACCAGGTTTGGTGATAGTGGCGTCTGGGACATTGTCTGTCAGGTATGATGATGAGAGTATGTGCAGCAGCTCTCTCAATTTTGGCACAAGTTCTCAGATGTCAGTAAGGAGGTTGCTGTTGTCATTTCTGGCACCTAGGTCAATGCTGGATGGTCTGTCTGGTTTAATTCCCTTTTATCAGGCTTTGTAGCAGTTTGATACAACCGAGTAGCTTGCTAGGCCATTTCAGAGTCAACCACCTTGCTGTGGGCATACAGTCACATGTAGGCCTGGTTAAGATGGCAGATTTCCTTTAGGCAGTCAACTATAACTGAGAGTAGCTTTTAATTCCATGGTGATGCCATGGTGGGATTTGCACTTATGTCCCTAGAGTATTAGCTTGGGCCACTGGGTTACTAGTCCAGTTACATTACCACTACACCACCGTCTCACTTCTGATTGTAAGCATGTTTACAGGGATGGTTCCAAATGACCCTAACATAAATCATAGAGTCAGGTCCTAGCCTGGAATATTGGGTCTGAGACCTACAAGAAAGGGTCAGGATTACTGATGGGCTGCAGCCCTCATTGGTGGCCAGTGGAATCTCCTGTAATGGGATCATTTTAGGTTTCACATGAGCAATCTACAGTCATTGTTGGTTCTGCAGATAACAGCCTGAGACCTCCATGTTTGCGTGTGGATCAGCTAACAGAATATCTGAGCTTGTTTCCAATTTATAGTTTGCTCCATTGGAACAGGAATTCAACCTTTCGAGTTTATTCCACCATTCAAAAAGATCCTGGCTGATCTTTAACTTAACTCCACTTATTCATCTTTGTTCCATAATGAGAAGTGACTTT
This sequence comes from Carcharodon carcharias, assembly GCF_017639515.1. Taxonomy (NCBI): domain Eukaryota; kingdom Metazoa; phylum Chordata; class Chondrichthyes; order Lamniformes; family Lamnidae; genus Carcharodon; species Carcharodon carcharias. The sequence goes on from NC_054470.1 coordinate 41,249,014, forward strand.
ACAATTTAAAGCCTACAACTAAAGAGAAAATGATTGCCATCTTCATTATCTACTAAAGAGAGAAGAGTAGAGAAATGTATGCTCCACTGTTTTAAAGCATTTGTTGTTCATTTATTTGCCTTATTTATATATACAAAAACACCTTATTAGCTGAGAGGCTGGGTTTCAGTTTGGTACAAGTTCATATTCAATTTACTTTTCAAAAAGAGGAGGATCACCTAGCAGCTCATGATGCATTTCAATAGTTGGTTCTCTGTTACAATCATTGAATGTTAATTATTATTTACCCATATATTGGGCTGAAAAAGTCATGGGCCAGACTTTTTCCCTCGTCAGGCGAACTCAGTGGGGGCGGGTGGGGAGTCAGCTGCCGCCCATGATCAGCTCCGCACCACGATTTCACGTGGGGGCCATTAAGGCCTCCCCAGTGTGCATTGTGAGCGGCAGCTCAGCGCTTCCTCTGCGGGTGGGGGGAGGAGCAAGAGTCAGTCCTAGCATGCGGTTCGCGTATGCGCGAGTGAGCTGCCTCAGGGAGATTGAAGTGCTTTTTAAAAAAATTAATAAAGATAGTAAAAATTTAATAAAATATGTCACATGAGCTGGGACATGTTTTTAATTCAAAAGTAAAGTTTTTATTTTGTTTGTATTTGTTTTATGAAACGTCATCCCACTCGTGGATGAGATTTCTGAAGCAACGTAAAGGTCGCTTGGCCTTTTCACCTGTCCGCCAACATTGTCACATGAGGGGGACACGTAAGGGATTTTTTTTTTCTATTTTTAATATTTTTCAAACTCCAACCAATCTCCGAGGCTGCACTTAGCCTTGGGGAGATGTGCACTCTTTTGTGCACATGAGCAAAAGAGCGCACTCTCACTTTTAGGGATCCGCCCACATCCCCCCCCTCCTACCCCACCGCCTGCACAGGAAGGGCAGAGCGCTTCCCGCCGGACGTCACGTTGGGCGGGCCTTAATTGGCCCACCCACGTAAAATGGCGGCAGGGCCCACCCGCCTGACAGGCAGAAAATTCTGCCCCAAGTAAAAGGAAAAGTTAGAACTGATGCTGAGAAGATTTTCTTCACAAAAAGCATGGACAATAAATGGAATAAACTTTTGGATAGTTGTGTCAAAAGCCCTCAGATTATTTTAAAAACCTACTGGATACATTAATCAAGAAACTGTGAGGTCTTTCTGGATAAATGGTTCTAACCTGAATTTATTTCGTGATTATAAGACGTTTAGGAAATAATGCCAAGTCAACCAAATCTCAGGGATATTGCATATCATTAATCAGGGCAATGAATAAACCGCTGGCACAAAGAGTGCAGACACCGAGGAATAGGTTAATGGACCAGTACCGAGAACTAGAGGAGATCATTCACAAAGAAATAAATGACCTAGCAAAGGAGAAGTCAGGTTTTCAGTAGAGAGTTAAGATCATGGCCAGAAAATTTAAAGCTAAGAGACATATCTTATGGGTTCTTGTTTCTTCAGTGGAGGTAATGATTTTCATAAATAGAACTACAAGGGTAAAGGAGTGGTTGATTAGTGCAAGTAAATTCAGACAAAGTAATAAAATATGAAGCTCAAAAAGCAAGTAACAACTAATTTACTCAAATACCAGAAGCATCTGGAATAAAATGCTAACATTGGAAGGATATGTAGTGGAAGGAAATTATTTAGTTAATTCTGTTATACCAGTAGAAGCCACGCTGATAGTAGAAGCCATACTGACTGGAAGTGTAAGTTGGAGAACTGGGAATATAACATTGTAGTCCTATCTTCAACACATGCTTCCTATGACCGTGGCTTTCATGCTGTGATTTCCTAAACGTCATCTGCTTTTGTCAGCCATGGCTCAGTTGGTAGAACTTCGTCTCTGAGCCATAAGGTTGTGGGTTCAAGTCCTACTCCAGGACTTGAGTACAAAAATCAAAGCTAACACTCCAGTGTAGTACTGGTTGAGTGTTGAACTGTCAGGGCTGCTATCTTTTTGTTGAGACCTTAAACCAAGGCCCCATCTGCCTGCCCAGGTGGATGTAAAAGATCCCATGACATAATTTTGAAGAAGAGCAGGGCAGTTCACCCCATGTCCTGGCCAATGTTTTTCCCTCAATAAACATCACAAAAAACAGACCATTGTTATTATATTCTTGTTTGTGGGAGTTTGCTCTATGCAAATTGACTGTTGTGTTTCCTACATTACAAGTGACTATAGTTCAAAAAGTACTTCACTGGCTGCAATGTGCTTTCAGATATCTGATGGTTGTGAAAAGTGCCAAATAAATGCCATTCATTCTTTTTTTCTCTTGCATATTCAGTTCAATATGCAAGGAGACATATAGGTTGTTTTGGAGAGTTAGAAATTAGAGGGGAGAATAGATAGCTATATATATTCAGGATAATTTGGCAGCGAAGGAACTTGGAAAAAGTTGGAAATAGGAATATGGAACTGCTCTGAGGCTGAAGAATATTTGGGTCAGGATGTCACTAATCAAATCCAGTCAGCAGATTGCGGGTGAAGATACAGAAGCTCACAGATATTGCACCCAGCTGAAACCTGCTTATGGCTTTCTAAGGCTAGAAACAAGTCTATATATATGCCAGAGATGGGATCACAATGACATACAGTGCCAAAGAACTCTTATGTTTGAGGGATTCTTCCTGTGAGTGGGTGCCTATATTTCTGCTATAGTGGCATTTATGTCTACTGGCACATTTCACTTACGCTGATGTCCTAAAGTCTGGGTCAATGAAGACAAGCGTATCATGCTCATCACAATGGCTCGATTGAAGACCTTCCTGAGATACTTCGTTCATGGGTTGATCAGTGCTGACAGGCTGTTGGCAAGGCATAGTGCTGTTTGGAATCCACCATAGTTGGTGGGTCAGGAGTGTCATATGGCAGTAGTTCAAAAATGTGGTCGGGCATTGCCAATTTGGAACTGATTTCAGATGGTGCTGGTTTGGTTACGGTGGCTGGTTTCTTTAACTGGTCCCAACTGCCTTGGATACTGAGGTGCAGCCAATGCTAGTGAGATGTAGATAGCACCCGTTGCTAGCAAAGAGTCAGCATTAAGATAATTTAGAACAAAGTCTCTGGTTCTTCCTTTGGAGTGTTCATTATGTCTTTCTGGTTTTTCCTGTTGCATGAGAGATAGGACTGGCGGCACAATTATTCATGTTGCATTTGGCAATTGACATTTTATACACTCTTGACACCAGCTATTGCAACTTTTACAATGCTTAAACCAAATTACAGAGTTTGAGGCTGCCATATTCTATTGAGTATAAAGGTGAACAGCGTTGACAGAGAAAACAAAAATCAAGCAGGAGTGGGGATAAACAGTGGCAGACAGGTGCAGTGCCTGCCTCTACAAAGAGTGGAAGCAACAGGTCACACGTCAGCACATATATACATAATTTTGTGAGATTTTTGTACAGTATGTCAAACATATTGCTTATGTGCCGACTGGAAGAGGTCTGGACTCAGTGGTGTGTGCAGAGTGTGGAATGAAGAAGATTAAGTATTAGCATAAGTAATTGGCTGCACAGATTATCATACCATCAACAGTATTGGATTTGCACTTACACTCTAAGAATTCATATTGAGTTGGAATGAGATTAATAGCTTTAAAAAAGTTGTGTCCAGGTGTTGGGTAGGCATGCATACAGTGCTCTTGCCTGTCATGAGCATGCTTCTACAATAGCATTGAAAAAACACCAGAAACAGCTTAACCAACCTAGTGCTAAATTATGGAATGAAGGCAAATATTTCCCTCTACAGAAGATCAGAAAATTACACTCCCTAATGTGCTAACTTGAATTCTGAAAATTAATAGCAGCACATCTACCCCTATCATATGCAAGTGAAGCCTTTTCTGTTTGTTTTTACATCTTGCACTGTGAATAAGCTTAGTTACCCTCTCAATCTGGAAATGTTGATAGTTGAAAGGGGTTAAGACAGGGCCTGCAATCCTCCAGGATTGTCCTGGACTCTCTGGCAATTAAAGATCAATTTCCTGGATGCTGCTTGCAGTAACCCTGGAGAGAAGGTATATGGGAACTAAAAACATGCTTTAAAAACTTTTCTTTGGACACTTAAAAATGTCTTTATCAATCACAAAAAAAGGCTATTTGACTGACAGTCAGAAGCATTTGTTCACTTTATAATTGGTGTGGAAAGGCAGTGTGCCATGAGGATGGTTATGTCGGGTGGTGGCAGGAGTGTGGGGTGGGAAGATTAGAAGCGGCAGGGTTAATTAATACTGGCAACCCTAGGTTAAGGGAGCAGAACAAAATAAATAGCAAAATGCTTGAAAAGGTTAATAAAAATTAGGGGTCAGGTATCTTTATTGCCTTCCCTCCCTACCTTAATCATATACAGCACACAGAATCTAATTAGAAGGTAAACATTTCTACAACTTTCACAATACGCTCAGTAACAAAAAAACTACCTGTCAAGTTTCTGACAGACATCTTACAAAACATGATGCATATCACCATCAATGAAGATTTGTTTAACCACAGATGCCAGCTGGTGATATCCGCATTCAGTTGCTCAAATACCATTGCTGACGTGTGTATGCTTGTATTGAAGACACTTCCTGAATATTTTATTGTATCATTAGCCAGGTTGCATGGCAAAGTGCACGGTACAGCAGCAACTGCTACTTTAAAACATGGTGTAATAGATTCTGAAAAAGCAGACAACCCTTTCATTCCTAACACTTGTCAATGAAAATCCACTGACCTAAAATTGTAATGGTTTCCTTTTAAATTAATTATACAATAATCTAACAACCATTAAATAGGAAGATGCAGATCTTCTTCAGAACCCACTATATTATTGGTATATCTTAAGGTATAATTCAAATATTCTACTGCACAGCCATTATGAAGCAATGGATAAGTTGGAGTAATATAGGGTTACATCTGTAGCAATGTCAGCAATGGGATTGGTGCATCTGCAGTCAGCCAAGAGACTGACCTCAGTTTTAGCTGATCCTCTCCATATTTGTTACTTCTGGAATAAGTAACCTAAGCCTTCCTACTTTCTATTAAGGTAAATTAGTGGTTAACAAAGATATTGAGCCAAATCTTCCTGAGAAAATAATGGCATATTAATACCACAGGCCATTATTAATGTGTAAATTATCTAGCAAGTTCAGCGATTTAGAGATGTGGCAATGCGATAATACCACTACGCCATCATTTCTCTGATAAATAGGAAGTGTCCAATGATAGATTGGGGTGAGGGAGGGAACACCAGAGACAGTGAATATTTGGAATTCTCTATCCAAGAGATATGCCATCATTGAATAAGTTTACGGTTGAATGACAGGTTTTTGGACCATCAGGGAATCAAGGGAAATGGGCAATGGACAAGAAAGTGGGGTTAAAGCCCAAGATTAGTCATGATCATATTAAATGGTGCAGCAGGCTTGATGGGCTGTTTGGTCTCCTCCTGTTCCTATTTCTTAATGAAGTGGGAGGAGGAGTCATTGCAGATGATACTTGAACTATGATTCAATAGATAAGAATGGAACTAGGTGAGTAAAGTGCACTAAAGTAGATGGCAGGGGAGAGGTGTTGGAGGACCATCTTGTTATGATCAACCATGTCAAAGGCTGTGGATAAGTCAAGAAAGACACAGTTGTATTGGATTTCATTCCACGCATACATGCTATGAAGGCACAACAAAGTCATTAATGTTATTACTCATTTTTTCACGATGGATCATTGGAGAATCTTGACAACATTGTGAAGGTATGAATTCGTAAGGGAAAATACAAAAGAAATACAATATGGCAAAAGATGCAGGAAGTTTAAAGAATCTGAAATATGAAAGAACTACAAACTGTAGGGAACATGTCTTTTTGTTTCTGTTGGACTTGTAAAGAGCCTATCTTTTTATTTTCTGTTGGACTGTGGATTGGGGTTGCAATGGCTGCAGGTTGGGGGCATGTCCACTATTTCTTATGTATGAGAGATATATACATTGTTACAGTCCTGGAACAAAGTGTGCCATGAAAGACAGGAAGGCGCCAGAAAGGAGTTCCGGACCAAGGGAGGTGCCTGACAACAGTGTTTTAATTGGCTCCTAACCAGGTGACCAAGGCTTTGTGTGAAGGGCAGTGCAGAAAGCTCCTGGCCTGCAAAGTGAAAACATTTCAAATCTCTTATCCTCATATCTTTATAACCTGCTCTTTCTCTGAGGAAACCCCGGTAAAAAGGAAAAGTGGAAAAGCACTGTTAGAGACATTGAAAAGCAAGTTCTCCACCAGTGAACTAAATACTGAAAGTGCTGGAAGACCACCTCGTGTCATCAACAAGAACCGAAAGGAATTTGGAAGACATCGATCAAAATCAACCCATCGACTCCTGTACTTCGGATTGGAGCTATTGAACTATTTTATTCCACCCTTAAAATCAATGTTTTGTGTGTCTTGTGTGTGGGTTTGTGTGTCTTGTGCGTGTGTGTGTGTGTAGGGATTTAAGAAGGAGGTAGATTTTAAATTATAGTGTTAGAAGTTGGCAGTTCATATTTCTTTCTTTTGCCACTAGTTAAAGGCAATTTGTTCAATAAACAGTTATTTACTTATTAAGTTTACAAACCGGGTGTATTCTGTTAGCCTAAATTAAACAGTTAGGTAAAATTGGGGCAATCTGGTGGCTTGGTCAAACTTCTCACACTTGTCGTGGCTTGGAGAACAGTGGGGCTTGATATTACAGTGCACTATCCCCAGTGAGTTGTGACAAAACTAATGTGAAACTTACCACGGCCTAACAAATAACAGTTTAAGTGAAGTGTGTCAGTGTAGGGGAGATTTAATCTTCTGGAAGATATTGAAGAATGAATGGAAAATGCATCAATAGGATGACACAAAAAAAGAAAGGGGAATAGCTACAAGTACTTTGCAGTAGCCTTTTCATTCACACTGAGCTCTACTCCACTCAACTGTTTGCAAAGTGACTGGAGGAAGTATTTGTTGTATAAAAGCAGTTAAGGGCCAGGACTTTCATAACATTATATCTCAGGCAAAATTTTTCTCCCACTTTCAGTTGAGAGTCACAGTAAAATCTCAAAACTTATATTTTTCTAGTGGTTCATTGAGTCTATCAGAAGGGTTTCATAATTTTGAAATTTATATGGAAATAAATATAAATATAAAAGTCTGATCCATAGTAACATCTATTAAGTGTAGGCTGCTGGCTCTTTTCCTTAGTTATCACTATACTATGTGCTTGCCAGCTCCCTTCCCTGCACACTCATAGAGGAGTATTCAATTTTGACTTGGGCACTAAAACTCATTGTCAAGGTTCACAAATTAATAAAGGCAAATTGGATGAGATATAAAGAGATACAAGGTGTTTGTTGATCAATGCCTCAGGAGGTAGTCGGCATTTTCAGGGAAGAAAATGATGAGGATGGGGCAGAGAGTGGGTGGAATGCTCAAGTGAACAAATGCCTCGTAACCATCCTTATTTACTGTTCTTTATTATTTGTCACAGCCAGTAGAATAAGGGATCCTGAAAGGTTTGAGGCAGATGCATTTGTTTGTATGTCTGGATATACTGGATTGCCTGGGCACAGTGCATAGTGGAAAATCAGGCAAGTCAGGTGGGTTCCCTTGTGAGGGTGTGCCTATCCTCACTGGTTCTGTTAAATGCCAAGCCTGGCCACATTCTCAACCTCTATTTCCCACAGCAACTATCAGACTTGAGTCCTCAGCCTTGCCTTCTAGAGCTCAAGAGTATTTTTCAAGACCTTTGACTGAATACGGTTTACAAGTGAAAGGAATGTAGAATTAAATCCAAGGTGCACAATTCAATACTGTTTTATTGGCTTGTGTCATTTCTAAGTACTCAGGTATTTAATGTTTGCGGTTGTTTCTAAAGGTGTTATGAAATTCTTTAACTCAGTGTTCGGAACATATTCTCTTGATTCTTCCAAAATAGCATTGCTTTGTCACCGATTCTGTGTAATGTTATGAATTTAGATTGTCTCTGTCAGCAGGTTGTAAACACGTACTTAAAATTGTGCAACCCATTCTCAAAAGAATTCCTACTATTTCTGTGCATTACCAATAGCATATAGAAATCAATGCCTGGAAGGGCAACGGCAGATGCATGGGAACAACACCATCTGCAAGCTCCCCTCCAAACCATACACCATCCTGACTTGGAACAATATCCTCGTTCCTTCACTGTCGCTGGGTCAAAATCCTAGAATTCCCTTCTTAATGACACTGTGGGTCTACCTGCACCAGATGGACTGCAATGGTTCAAGAAGGCAGTTCACCATCACACAATTAGAGATATACAATAAATGTTGGCCTTGCCAGCGACATCCAAATTCCAAGAACGAAAAAAAAAATCCAGGAATTGCAGTTTTTAAATTTTGTCTTTCTACTGTTTTATGATGTAGATTTATTCTCTCATTCTCTCAATTATATGCTTTTATGGTAACTAATTTCTGCTTTTTAAAGTAAAGTTGGTTGCTTGGAGGAATTTAGGACACAGGCATTACATTTTTGTAGCCCTTACTAATTGTTATTATTGGAAAATCATTTCACCTCACAATCTATTGTGTCTCATTAAGTGCAATTATTGAGATGCATTTTAAAGTTTCACTTGTTTCAATGTTTACTTTTCTAAAGTTGTTCAGAAATCAGGGTTTGGGTATTTTATAGATAAGAAGGTTCAAGGCTGTTTGTACTTTATTTGAATTATGGTTAAATTCATAGCAATTTGTATTGTAAGACATATTGTATGATGCGGGTTTTAACCTCATGCTAACATTCTACAGTGGCCTTTAGTTAGTGTGTATAAATCAAGAATCTGATTGAAAGTGCACCTTTTGATCTCCCAGTCAAAAAGATGGAACTAAGTATTCAAGGATCAGATTGAACATTTTTGGTGTGCACGGCAAGTTCTCCACTGCCAGGTAAGGTTCTTGCAGGGACCAATTCAACAAAACAAACCAAACAAAGCTGAAGTTGAAGTACAGAAATACTGCAGCCTTTTCCTGAAATTTATCTAGAAAATGGCTGACTCACACAACAACAAGGCTCCATGTTCAATTTAACATCTTTGTTGAGTTGACAGTTTTCAGACAGAACAATGGTAGGTGCATTACAACTGGTTTCAGTGGTCTTAGGTTTGCAAGAGGAAAAGTCAGCTGCAGTTATTGCTTCTGATCACTGTTCTGCGGCTCATGTTGAAAGTCCATATTTGTGGACAATAGGTGAGAAAGAACTGGGCTTGGATGTGATGCCATGCAGTTTAAAAATGCCTACCTGGATGAGGGAGTTTCTGGGCAACTGAAGAGAGGGATAGGGAGAAGGTTGGAGAGGTATTCTGTTGGACAGAAAGGTGACTGGGTACTGTATCACTGGAAAGGGATGAAGCAATGTGAGTTGCTGCTTTGGCAGAACTAACTGTGGGAGATGCAGTTGAAGAACCCATCTATGCCCAGTAAGGCTAGCTGGAGATCCAAGGTCTGTTTTTTCTTGGCAGCAGTGGAGAAGTGTTACAGAGACCCTATCCAGCAATAAGTTTATTCTTGTCATAAATTCAGGATGTTTAGTGTAAGATGAGAACTACACTCATGTATTCCTTGATAATGATCAAAAGAACTAGCTGCAACTGGCCAGGAAAGCTATTGTACTGACTCTGAAAATGCAGAAGCAGTTGGGCAGCACCACGAATAAGATTTCAGGGCCAGTTCAATATTATTGAAGGGCTCAGATTGAGGGAAATTGCAGGTGTACAGCTCAATAGTTCCATTCATTTATTTAAATGGATGTTAGCTTCAATTTCATGCAATATGCTGCAATTATGGGAGCTCAGAATTGACCTGTTTAAGTAAATTGCCTGGATTTGATTGGATGTTGAACACAGTATGACTGCACAGAATTTTGTAAAACCTAAGGTGCAACTTCGGTGTGACGGGATCTCTACACATCACTGCAGCCTCACTGTGGATGACTTTCAGTCGTTTCCATGATTTCATTACTTTTGACAGACTCAGTAGTCTCTGCTGAAGAGTCTGCCGAAATGTGGCAGAAGAATTCTGCAGAACGTCTCAGGGGCTGCAAATTAACAGTGCTAGTGGCAACTCTGGTTGCTGAAGATGTCATAAACCTTACTAATATATGCAAAAGTAAGCGCATAAACTGCTCTTCACTGCCCCTAGTAACACCAGACATCAGGGATGAACAGGTGTCCCTGGAGCTGAATATTTGGCTCAGCGAGCAGGGGCATGGCCCACTCGCTGAGGTGTAAAATGAGGCGTGGTGAGTCGGCTGCGTGCCTGCCGAACTGCCAAAGGCCTGTTAAGGCCATTAAAGAACTAATTAAGCCTATTGCGAAAGCTGCTCATCCAACCTTAAGGTTGGTGGGCAGGCGAAGAGCCCAGGTGGCCTTCGTATTTTTCATGGAGCCTCATCCATGGGCGGAATGAGGTTTCGTGAATGATTTAAAATTTTCAGAAACATTTTTATTAAATTAATGCACAAGTCCCAGCTGACGTGACAGTTTCACATGAGGGGACATGTCATAAAAATTTTTACAACACTTTATTACACTGTTCAAATTTAAAACTAATCTCCCTGAAGTACCTCTGTGCCTCAGGGAGATTTCTGCGCTGTTTCGTGCATATGCGCGAAAGAGTGCACTCCCAACTCAGGGAGTGCACAGCGCTTTCGGGTGCATGTCAAGCTTCGAGGGCCTCAATTGGCCCGCCCATGTAAAATGGTGGCACAGACCCGATTGGGGCGCCGTTCGGGTCTGCGCCTGCCCCCACACAACCACACCCTCCCCCCCCAACGGGGGGAAAGTTCTACCCCTGGTGTCCACTCTTGCCATGATGCAAATGATGGGAAGTATGTTGGGTGCCATATCTTTGACATTTGTATATTAATACACTGCACCCTGTCATTCTTGGGCAGACATATTTTATATCCTCTATCATGTCTGATAGCAAATCCAAAAAGCAGCAGGACTGAGTTGGTGGATTGGCTGCACCAGTCTGTTAGAGATACAAGTGGATAACCTTGGTCTTAATTTCTTTTTACCTTCCATTCATGATAAATGGTTGGATAATATAACCTATATAAACCTTTGAATTTTTAGCATCATTAGATAATAGAGTAGAGTATACATCTTCTTCTACAATAATTGTATAACAATATTACATGATGAAAAAATGAATACATTTGTTTTAAGTTGCATTATAGATAAACAGAATATAAAACCTGGAAATGCTGGAAATATGGGAAAACTACAAAATGCTAGAAGCATTTTGCTGGCAGAATTTGAAAAGAGAAAAGGGAGTTTAATATTTCAGTTGGAGTACCTTCAATAGGTACTAATGGGCCTATCATGTATTTCCAGCATTTTCTGTTCTACACTGTAACTACACGTGTGGAGAATGAGACTCTATTTTTGACTCCTTTATTGGATCCCTCCCAGGAATACACATAGTCCAGTTGAATGAACTACAATTAAAAACGACTTGATCCCAGGCCTCCGCCAATACTGCTACAAAATACCTGGTAGCACTAAGAATGGTGGCTTGTCATGTGTCAAGGAGTTTGATGTGCACTGCTTTCTACTGTTCTGTGGTGTATTATGACGGGCCTTAGATACTTAGTGCTGATGTGTATTGTGGACCTGCCACTTTCATCTATCATTCTAAATAGCAAAAAGATTAAAATGAGGAGAAATCACAAACCACACTTTGCAAGATCTAGAGCTCATTGAAACTCAAAATCTGACCACTGTAATCAGGAAAAGTTCCATCAATTTCAGTTGGCTGAGATTGCTATTAATATTAACTTGTATTAAAATACTAAAATGACCGACCACATGGAGAAGGAAGTTGTGTGGTGGGCATGTGATTCCTCACAGAAAGTTTTGCATCTCCTTCTGATGGGGAGCTGGGGGAAAAATGATAAAGGTTAAGAAGCCTGAGTTAGTTTTGTAGAACTCCAAGCAGCTGATGACAGAGCACCATCAAGCACAGGCCCATGAGAATGTACTGTCTGTCTTCTAGACTGAGCAATAACATGTGGGTTGGCAGAAAATAATTTTTTTTCAGTGGAAAACGTTAGTTAACAGGCACATTTCTAGATCTCACCTTGATCCTTTCAATGCCAGCTTCAATCCTTAACTGTTCCACCATTTTTCTTGCCTGAGCTATGTTGTTCGTTGACATTGTCACAGTTTATTCAACAGGCCAACTTTCTAGATAAGGAAAAACAAATAATTAATTACCACAAAAAGCATAAACACAAAACTATTTATGACAACAGAAAATATATCAACTTTCATGGCAGGTTTAGTGGTGTTCCTAAAAATATATATTTTCAAAAAAAATTGCAGTTTAAAACCTTTTATGGGCTGTCATATTTTTGACATTTACATATTAATACTCTCTCACACTTGTGCAGACATTTTATATCCTCTATCATGTCTGATAGCAAGTCCACAAAGCAGCAGGACTGAGTTGGTGGATTGGTTGCACTAGTCTGTTAGAGATGTGAATGGATAACCTTGGTCGTAATTTCTTTTTACCTCCCATTCAAATTTAAACAGCTGAATAATATAACCCATATAAACCTTAGAATTTTTAGTAGCTTTAGACAATAGTGCTGAAAATTTGGCAGGCTTCCAGTCCTGGTAACTATCATCTAGTCATTCTTGATGGTACGTGGATGTCAGATGAGGGCATACTGGCCTCAATTGTGAACTCCTCTGACTCTGCCTATCCTCAGAGTTTGGGTTAAGTCAGGAAAATATAATAATTTCCATAATGTTACTGGAATTTATTGTAAAATAGAGTAATAGTGGGATGTGTCTATGGCCAGGATTTTCCGGTCTCATTGCGGACGGGACACGCCGCAGGCGAGGCGGCGTCCCAGCCAGAAGTCCACTGCCATGTGGCGGTACCGGAAGATTCTGGCAGTGGGCAGGTGCGGAAAATCCCGACCTATATGTGTATGTGAGAGACTTAATTGAATTAGAGGCAGCTAGCCTGGGTGCTTTGATGTAAGAAGAGAAGCTAGGCTAGAAGTGTAAATTAGGTAAACATGGGGGAGATTTTCTGCCTGTTGGGCAGGCCTGTGATTGGCTGCTTGTGCCATTTTGCGTTGGCAGGCCAATTAAGGCCCACCCAGCGTGACGTGCACTCGGAAGCGCTACCTGTGCGGGAGGGGGGAGAGTTGGGGCCTTTGCTCTTTCGCGCACGTGAGTGAAAGAGCACAGAAATCTTCCTGAGGCACGGAGTTGCCTCCGGGAGATTAATTTCAAATGTGAATTTCAAATTAAGAAGCTGAAAAATCATTTACACGTCCCCTCATGTGACAGCGTCACATGAGCTGGGACATGGTTTTCAGATGTTCCAAAAATATTTATTATTGTTATAAACCCTTCATGAAACCTCATTCCACCCTTAAGGTTGGATGGGCAGCTATAACAGGCCTTTGACAGTTCGGCGGGTGCGCAGCCGGCTCCGGTGTGCACCCACCGAACAGAAGATCATAATAACATGTGGTGATGTCTGGACACCTGACGTCACCGCGCATCATTTTATGTGTCGGTGTGCGGGGCCCGCATGCCCACACATAAATTGAATTTGACTTGTTCAGGGTATGATATTTCTTTGCCTGGGTATGTGTCTTACTTTGCCTTAATGCAAGCATAACTGGGAGTCAAATCAAGTAGGAGATTTAGAAGTTATCATTGTAGTAATTTGTGGATCTATGTATGTATTTAAAATCATTTCTCTTATTAATAGATGTTTAATCTAGTCTTGAAAAAACCTATAAGACTTGGAGTAAAAGCAAAAAACTGCGGATGCTGGAAATCCAAAACAAAAATTAAAATACCTGGAAAAACTCAGCAGGTCTGGCAGCATCTGTGGAGGGGAACACAGTTAACTTTTCAAGTCTGTATGACTCTTCAACAGAACCGGTAACAGAGCCGGTACTGTAGAGCTTCTGTTGAAGAGTCATACGGACTCGAAACATTAACTGTGTTCCCCTCCACAGATGCTGCCCGACCTGTTGAGTTTTTCCAGATATTTTTATTTTTGTATAAGACTTGGGGGTCTTGTTACTACTGAATTCAAGGCATGCATCTTGAAATTTATACAAATTGCAAGTAAGTTGTGGCAGATGTTACAAATTTCCTTCTGGGATTTGAACAGCTCAGCATTTACCATCTGCTGTGTCATAACAGTTGTGCACAGAAAATGCCCGCTTCGACAAGGTAATGCCTGTGGAGTTGTACAGGTTAAGTTAGTATTTTCAAAACAGGGAAGAAAATCAGGGGAAATGTTATTCAAAATATCTTCTATTTTCTTTGAGTTACTAAAACAAGGTGCTGGATTTTACGCTCCCCTACTGGCGTATTTGAAGGTGGGGAGGGTGGGATTGCATTAAATCCAGCATGTGCTGTGCCTGCTGCTTACCTGCCAGCTCCTGCCAGCAGTGAGATTTAAGCAGCAGTGGTAGAGGTCCATGCCAAGTGTCCAGTCTGGCCCTTCCAGTTCCTCCTCCCACCCCCTGGCCTTTCTACCCTGGCCCCAACCCTCTCACCAGGACCAGCCACCTTCGCTCTGGTGAGACCCCAACACTTAACTCAAATACCAGATTCAGCATTGCATGCCTTCCTTGCTGCCACGTGTAGTGCCAGCAGTGGCCACCACTCCTGGTGTAGCTGGTACTGTAGAGCTGCTGGCCTCTGATTGGCTGAGAGCTCAGAGGCTGGACCTCCTGTTGCAGAGGGGCAGAAGTACCGCCTCAACTCAACTAATGGCCAATGGGCTATTCACTTCCTATGGGGTAGTTGCTGGGTCTGTGGACGGACTTTTTAACTAGGAGGTGGGGTAGTTGGCGGTGCAATGGCCCCATTAAATACAACCCAAGGTTTTCTGAATTGAACTTACAATGCCACTTTTTATTTTGTGCTGCTCACTAACATGCTGTCAGTCATAATTCAACTGGAATCATCTGTCTACAAGAGGGTCTATTTTAAAATCAAAGTACTGGTTAGATAAGCTAGAATTCTGCTGTGTAATCTGTAGCTGTGATGAAGCGGTTCTGGGTTTTACGATAAAAATACCTCACAATGAAATAACTTAATTTCAAAACCTCTCTGAAAAGTACTTGATAGCCTTTTGTGGAATATTTAAGTAGTAAATCTGTGTTAATAATATCCCTTCACAATACAATATTTTGGAAATTCGAGCAAAATATGATAATGAGAAAGAAAACAAAAAACTCACCGTGGGACAATGTAGCATTAAAAGCTCCAGAGAAAGTGGATACCAGGAAAATTAATACTAACTGCAACCAATAATCTGTTCTTAGGATCTTATATAGCTTGGCTCAACCCACAAGAATTCTATCCTTAATGTTTGAGTTCTTTAACATCAAGGATTCCTGTCACAATTAATCCAGATTAAGAGTGAATGTGTTGTTAAGTATTTTGATGCTTTAATATTTTGTATGAAACAATATGATTCTTAATGCCCCAGGTTGTACCTAGACAGGTTGACACTGCAGCTTTGTCTAGGTGAAGCAATAACTTTTCATTGTAGCCTACTCATTGTACAATTTGTGTTAGCTATATAAACTAATAAAAGTCACTGTGTTTGATGAGATCCAGACTTGTTGGGCTTGATTTTTCATTCTGAGGTCAGAAACCTGTTGTCTAGATAATTTCTGAGTTCTGACCCTGCGACTTCAAATCATAATGCCCTAATTGGGTTGGAAGCGAGCTCAGCATACAATTCGTGGTGCCGAGCTCTGCGAGGAAGCAGGAGCTGCATGCAAAAGGAGCAGTGGTGAAAGGCAGATGGCAGCCAATATGAGGCCTGATACTACCTTGCTCAAGAGAGGAGGCTGGAATTTGGCGGGCCAGAAGCCTCAGCGCTCAGAGAAATGGCCAAACGGTAATATGCCTTATCTCACATTGAAACCCCTGATAGAAAAGACTTTTCTGATTTAAGAAGAACTTTGCAGCTTCCTGCATTGAACGCAACAGTGAAAAATCCCAGTTAATTGCACTGTTAATGGGCTTAGTAGTCCTCTTCTTTGTCAATGGGCATGCTTCTAAGTTTAGTGCGTGACCGCTGACCGAAATATCACACGAGTGCTCGATGACATCAGGACGCTCATCTGATGTCATCACATGCTATGTTATGCTCAAGTGGGTCGGGCTCACGCCCGTCCACTCAGCCAAAAATTCTGGCCCAGGTATCATTCTTAAATATTCACTCCCTCCACCACTGACATACAGTAGCAGTAGTGTGTACTAACTACATGCAGCAACTCACCAACGCTCCTTCGACAGCACCTTCCAAACCCACAGCCTCTACCACCTAGAAGGACAAGGGCAGCAGATGCATGGGAACAGCACAACCTACAAGATCCTCCCACAAGCCACACACCACCTTGACTTGGATCTATATCACTAATCCTTCACTGTTGCTGGGTCAAAAGCCTGGAACCCCTTCCTGACAGCACTGTAGATGTAACTACACCACATGGACTGCAGCAGTTCAAGAAAGTGGCTCATCACCACATTCTGAAGGGCAATCAGGGATGGTCAATAAATGACGGCCTAGCCATCGACATCCATATCCTGTGAACAAATAAAAAAATATATCTTCTAAATCTACATGCTTCCTTCAAGCCCAATCTACCCTTCCTTGAATGCAGTGTACAGAACTGCTCTAACCAGGGCTTTGTATAGCAGTAGTTTGGCTTCTACTCTCTTTATTCTGATCTTCTAGATATAAAGGCAAGCATTCCATTGGCCTTTTGATCATTTTTTGTTTCTGTCCATGACATTTTAATGATCTGTATACATGGCCCCATAAGTGTCTTTGACCTCCACTGTTTCTAGCTTTTCACCTTTTAGAAAGTACACTAATCTATCCTTTTTAGGTCCGAAGTGGATGACCTCACACTTGCCCATATTGGAATCCATTTGCCACAGTTTTTCTCATTCGCTTAATCTAATAATATCTTTGTAATTTTATGTTTCCATCTACATTGCTTACAATGCTACCTATGTTTGTGTCATTGGAAAACTAGGATACCCGGCTCTCTATCCTGTAATCTAACTCATTAATAAATACAACGAATAGTTGAGCCACAAGACAGAAATCAATGGAATATTAATAGTCACATCCTGCTATTAAGATTCCTACCCATTGTCTTGCTCTCCGTCTCCTCCTGCTGAGCCAATTTCCTAATTATGTAAATAGTTTGCCCTCAATCCAATGAACTTCAACTTTAGCTGGCAGTCTTTTATGAAATATCGTATTCACACCTTCTGGAGGTCTATATAAATCAGGTTCATCAGGTATTAATCTCCACTTTACAAATCCATGTCAGCTCACTCTTTGATTAGTTGAAAATTTTCAATGTTCAGTCATTATAGGCTCTGGTATTAGCTCGACAACAGATGTTCACCTAACTGGTCTATAATTCCCTCGTTTCTTCTCTTGCCTTTCTTAAATAGCAGAGCGACATGCAATTTTTCAATCTAAAGAGATGGTTCCTGAATCAAGAAAACCTGGGAGGATTACAGTTAGGGCATCTGCAATGCTCTCACCTACTTCCTAAGATGAAAACAATCTGGTCCTGGGGATTTGTCTTTAGTGCCTTTGTTTTCATTATAACTGTCAATTTTCTCACATTAATTACGCTGAGTTTCAATCCCTGATTCAATATTAGTTTCCTTGGGATGTAAATTCTACTGTAAATACTGATGCAAAGTAATTATTTAACAGACCTGTCAATTCCTTATTTTTAACTATAATATCACCATTATGAGATTTTAAGGGTCCCATATTGCTATTAACATATTATCATTGCAGAAGTTTTTTTTGTATTGATTTTGATAATCCTTGCCAGTCTATCCTCATATTTGTTTTTGGAGCTCTTACAATGTTTTGTCACCCATTGCTGTTCTTTGTATCTCTCCCAGTTGCCAGGATCTGAGTTATTTTCTGCATTTGTCTATGTTTTTTCTTATGATTTGATATTGTACCTTTTCTCTTTCTTTCTCCATGGCTGCTTTTCTCAGCTCGTGCCCCTAGGGACATAAATTTCCAGTAGAAATGCTCTTACAGTAGTCTATCACTGCCCTAGATTTAGTATTTTGTAAGCACAGAAACAGATAGTTTAGTTACCCACAGTCTGAAATGAATTAGGTGAATGTTAGAGCATACAAGCCTTGTTAAGTTTCAAGCCATCTCTTAAAATGATAGAATATGAACATGAAACTGGTGCAAGAATGTTAGCAGCAGGATCACTAAATAGCAGATCATGTAACGTACAGAATGTTTCTTACCTCTACAAATACTATGGGATTTACTCTCCTTATTTCTATCTTTAGCCATAATTGTTTAGCTGACACAAAACATAGAACTTTAGCATAACTGCACAAATCTGATTTCTTACCTCTGAACGAACTATGGCATTTGCTTGATCTGCAGCAATCACTGAAACAGTGGATTTGCAGAAATGTTTATCTTCAGCATACTACAAACAAGTTTATGCTATTTACTAACTCCTGCCCACTTGCAAAACAACACTTAACAAGAAGCTGAATTTTTTGTTCCTTTCATTACTCATATTTACCTACAAATAACTGCAACAACTGTGCAGCACTATCTTAGAGTTCCCTATTTCAACATTAATAGCAAGATGGAAGATGTGAATTTTCCACATCAGTGCATTTATGCAGTTTCTCAGAAAAGGAAAATGCCCAGGCTCTCTGGAGGAAAAACAAACCAGTGTTGGATTGCCATAATGAGCTAAATCAGGAGATGCTCTGATGACGCTGGCAGATGTGATTTATCCTAGGACATTTCCTTTTTATATTTGAAGATGTAAGTCCTGCATTTACTAATCATATGAAAAAAGTACACAATAATACAGAGGAATACCAGTTCATATCTGTGTCTACCTGTTCACTAAAATTCATGTTTGCTTGAAATTTTAGAATTCTAGGGCAATGCCAAGTGGGGAGGTGCACAAACAGTTTAGATTTAACTATTTAATGCAGCGGGTGGGAATATGTGGAATGGACTAGCCAAAGAGTCAGACAGCAGAATTATCTAAGAGAAAATCTGATATATGTTTAAGTGTGTCAGTGGGGAATATTAGGTTTTGGGACTGCCCATTTGGGCTGGAGAGCCTTTTCCAGTCCTTCAATTTCCTGTGCAAGTGTTCCAACTCGACAGCAAGGTATAAGTATACATTTTCTGAGTTGAGGTTCCCAAGCACAGAGTCTTGTGTGATAGGAGTGAAAAGGTTGGTGCTTCTGATTCATGGTACATCTGATTTGCGCTGCTCATGATCTTCTGGTGACTAAAATCGCTCACTGAAAAATTGGGTGCCCACAATTTGACTGCACTGATCTCCATCGAATGAGATATCCTGTTGAGAATGGAGACTCTCAAAATCGATCTTACATTGTATTGATCCTTGCCATCGACACAAACTTATTCTTTATACATGCCAGCACAGAATTCAATTACAATGATGAAAGGTCTCAGACCCTTAGTGTTAACTCTGGCCCTAAACTTATCTTTGGGGTGGGGTGGAGTTAGGAACAGGCATCTTGGAAATACCGGGTACTTGAATGCCCTGCAGTTTGTGTTTACATTTTTTCTGTAGCTTGCCTGCCACAGCCACCCTGATTGACACAAAGACCGCAGCCAAGCTGAGAGCTGGTAAAATCATAGAAACAGCATAGCACTGTAGGGGCTACTTGGCCCATCAAGTCTGCATCGGCTCTTTCAAAGAGCAATTCAGTTAGTTGCACTCCAGTGCTCTTACTCCATATCCCTGTAATATTTTCCCTTTCAATGATTTATCCAATTCTCTTTTGAAGACAATTACTGGGTCTATGTCCACCACTCTATCAGGCAGTGCGTTTAAAAGCCTAAGCACTTGTCCAGTTAAAAAAAAGCTTTCATCCTGTTTAGTACTTTTGCCAATCTATGCCCTCTGGTTTATTGATCCTTCATCAAAGAGGGAAATTCTACCAGAATCACTGACCCAGTTCCTTTAGACATGAATCCAATACTCATTACGAGGCAGTCCACAAGGTTTGGGGGGGGGGGGGGGTGGTGGTGGTGGTGGTGGTGGTGGTGGTGGTGTGTGTGTGTGTGTGTGTGTGTGTGGGGACGGCGGTGGGGCAGGGTGCAGGACTTGAGGGGGGAATGGAGTCCAGAGAGAGAACTATGATGGTCATCTTTATAAGAAAAAAAGGGAATGATCAATGAATTAACATCAATGGTCAGGGGGAGGCTTTTGCACAGTGATAGCATTATCACCTGTGAATCAGAGGACACAAGATTCAAATCTATCTCCAAATTGTCCCAGTGACTGCAGACCAGAGCTCTGGCTCGGAATTCTGCATTGTCATCTAGTGAGCTGTTCATATGTGGGAGTCCTTCCACCTCTCTCTTGTTGGGGATGGTCATAGCCTGGCTCATGTGTGGCGTGAATGTAACCTGCCACTTATCAGCCCAAGCCTATTGTTTAGGTTTTGCTGCATGTGGGAAGGGACTGCTTCATTATCTGAGGAGTTGTGAACCAATGTGCAGCCATCAGTGAACATCTTCACTTTTGAACTTGTGATAGAGAGAAGGTCAGTGATGAAGTAGTTGAAGATAACTCGGTCTAGGACACCACCCTGACAAGCTCCTACAGTAATGTCTGGGGCTGAGATGACCATCCTCCAACAATCAGAGCCATTTTCCTATGTGCTAGATATGACTCCAACCAGTGGAGAGTTTCCCACATGATTCCCACTGACATGAATTTTAATGTAGATCCTTGATGCCAAACTCAGTAGAAGCCCAGGATCACTCCTCCTGACAGTATTCCATTTTGCCTCATGGATTCACTGCTTCTTGCCTCCTTGTACCTGATGGGTTTCCCGAGGTCAGATCACTGTTAAACCAAGGCACAAAGCCTCATTAAAATATTTAAGCGACTAACCCACTTCCTGAGGGTCAATAGATCATCTGTCCCTCATTCCCCCTCTGTAAAACCAGAAATGGGCAGATTCGGTTCTTGTTTCAACTTTTTAGCTTTTGAACCTCCCATTTGAACCAAACCCAACTGTTTTTGGTGGTTAAAATTACTTCCTCTTTCTCTCTCTTTGCTTTTGCTTCCTGATCTGCTGAGTATTTCTAGCCTTTCTGTTTTTAATACAATTGTAATGGTTATGCAGTCTAAATTTACATCTAGAGTAGGAACAAGAGAGGGAATATTTAACCAAGACCAATTTTTGATAAATATTTAGAAGTAAATATGTTTAATAGACTATGAAAATGCATTTGATGCTGCTTGTCATCAAAAGCTAATAGACATGTTGCTACACTGGCAGTAAAGATGTGAGATTTATCCAGAGCTTATATTGGGACCAAATAGCGAGCATCAAGTTAGAAGCTGGACAATCAGATATGTTTCAAGTGAAGTGGGGAGTACGACAAAGCTGTGTACTGTCACCAGAATTATTCAATTTGTTCACAGAATAAATATTCAGAGAATTAGATGCATTTGTAGGGGTACAAATTGAAGGCAAGAACACAAACTGGTGGTATGCTGATGACATAGCGCTACTTGCAGAATCTGAAGAGGCCTTACAAAATATCACAGAACAAGTAAAACTAGGAGTTTAGAATATGGATTGAGTATAAACACCAAAAGGACAAAATCAATGGTAGTTAGAAGGATTACATTAGAAGAAACTAGGGTGAAGATTGAAGTAGATGGTGCCACACTGTAACAAGAAGATAAGTTTGTTTATTTAGGACAAGTGATAACAGGAAATGGTAGATGCAATGTTGAAGTCAAAAGAGGTATAGAGATAGCCAGAAGTATTATGCAGATGAAGGGTGTGTTAATGTCAAGAACATTCAAGCTTGAAACAAGGGAAAAAACACATGAGATGCTGCATTCTATCCACTTTCCTACATGTCTCAGAAACCTGGACAACAAATAGAAGAAAATAGAGGCCTTTGGAATGTGGATGCTAAGATGTATGCTTAGATTACTTTATACAGACCATAAACATATGAAAAGATGCCTAAAATTGCAAGAGCAAAAAGAGCTCTTAAAAATGACCAGAAAGTAAACTGTCTGTATTTCAGTTATTTCTTCAGAGCTGAAGAGTTACAGGGATCTCTTCTAGAGGGAAAAGTAAAAGGCAGCAGAAAAAGGCAACAGCCTAGGCATATTTGGATAATGGATGTCACAGAACAGTTTCAGATGAGCCACAGCGGATGCGTGAAGATGGTGCAAAATTGACGAGTACGACAAGCCAAGACAGTAGATTTCCTGGTAGGAATAGTTAAAAGCAGCAGCAGCAACAATTGATGCTTAAAGTTAATCTTAAATTACATTGTACTTGTAATGGTCTTGTGTATGGTGAAGAAAGCATGACATTTAGAGGACCATAGTAGTATTTACATACCATATTTTAATTTCCATTCAAGGAGCACTAGCATGGTTCTGAACTATCAGCTGTTCAGCACCCTTTCGCTCTTGAGTATTTTTACATTGATTTCTCCCTTTAAACTTGTTAGTTGCTGAACTGAATCTTCATGAAACAAGGTCAACAATATCCAAATAATTGTTACATTTGCATTTAGTAATTCATTTACTAGTAATTTTCAAATAAGCCTTGTTTCATTAGGCTAAATTAAGCCAAGGTGCTCACATGTTAGGAACAATTAAGAATATCTATACAAAAGGTGGATAAAGTATGGATATAAAATGGGCCTACAGGATTAAGCTAAACTTAAGCAGGGACAGAGGTCCTGGGATAAGGTGTAAAAATTAGTCCATCCACTTAGCAAGGATTGAAGTTCTAAAGTGTCAAAATTGAAAGAACAAGTCAAATAGCAATTAGGATCTTCAGCATGGCTGTCAACACTACTTTTTGTGTAAACATCAATTTTTCTAGTCTTCAGTTGACATAGGGACCAAGAAAATAATTTATTTCCAGATCCTAGCACAAAATGCATAGCTGAGAACTGGAAAAGCTGATTTCTGCATGAAAAGCAGATGTTTGGCAATTATGTGCATTTTTCCTATTTGTTATCTGGCCAGATGTATTTACCAGCTTCAAATCTCTATCCAACCAAATCCAGGTGGAGGATTTACAGGAGACTGACTAAAAATGAGAAGAGAAAGGGGCTTTTCATGATGAGAATGAATGAAAAGCAACATTTCACAGAAAAACAAACTGAATTGTTGAATGTGATCTCAAAACACTAGTAAAGATCCTGAACACCACTGTAATAAAAAAAAGGAATTTAGCCAGATATGTTGCTTACAAATGCTGGTCTTGGTCTAGGGCTATTTTTCAGTCTAACATTGGATTTTGAGTTATCTGCTTTTCTGAAATTGTTCATCAGCTTTTCCCAGTTTTGCATTTCAGCATCTATGTACCAGAAATTCAGAACTGTTGTAAGGGAAGTGAGGTAGCCACCTGTAAAATCCCATGGTAGAGATGTGTAGGCAGGTAGGCTCTCTGACTTATTGGTCAGAGGAGTAGGGGGTAATTTTGCTCTGAGCTGCCTGGGTGCTAACATGATGGGATGGACAACATGTCCATTGTAGAAACTGACAATTTTTGCTCCATTGATTAATTATGAAGAAATTACAAGTCACATGGGTAAAATTCAGAAATCCTTGAAGTGTTTAATCTCCATAAACTGAATAATAATTATATGTTAATGATGAAATGTTAATAAGCAAAACCTTTAAAAGCTGACTGGGGTAGAAGCACTGATGGGTGTTTTATATTCCAAAAAACTCTCAGATGTGGAAAATTAATTCTTGAGTGTGCCAAACTCTTTGTGTTCAAAGGTCTAATGATATGAATCATGCATGAAATACCACCTCTGACTGTACTAACCATTTTTTACACCTCAACACAAGTCTCTGCATCACTCTCTTTTGAAGAGCTATTCCCACAGTGGTATCCGAAGCCTTGAATATAATGCATTTTATAATGCTTCTGTGCTTTGCAGAAATACCTGTCCCTCTTTATGAATATAAAATACATAAAAATTAATGTAATTAAACCACTGAGTTCGGAGTATATTGTATATCATAGCACGCAGCATGATGCCACCTTCAGTGATAATTACTAAATTTCATGGGGAGGATTTTCCCCTCTCTGGGGTGCTGAGAGCTCAGCACTGTCGGGGTGGGAGTGGGAGGATAACGAGCGCTAAGGTTTGCGCATGTGTGGGGTGTGCTCACAGAAAGCTCCCTGAAGGCACAGAGCTGTCTCAGAAAGCTGAAGATTATTAAAAACAAAATTAGATGTTAAAACTACGGGAAAAATGTCAGCACAGCGGACTCATGCACCTTTACAGGATGATTATCAAAATTCTGCCCAAACATTTTATTTAAAATTTAATTACGGAAATGCAAAAAATGCAAAGGCAGCCTGGCCTATTCGCCTGCCTGCCAACCATAAGGTTGGAGTGTTTTGAAAGTCTGAAATATGGAACGCTTCACGAATTTGCGTGTCATCCTTGCGCAGGGGCCATGCTAATCTTCCCTGTATCGTTCCAATTTTAGAATATGTGCTGCCGAAGCGAGCACACCATAAGGTTGGAGGGGCAGTGAAAAATTCAACTTAATTATCAGCTTAAGGGCCTTAATAGGCCTCTTAATTGTCGGCGGGTACGTTGCTGACTATTGCGCGTGTGTGCCCACCAACTGAAATATTCTGCAAGTGCGCGATGATGTCGGACGCTCGCCCGACATCATCGCAGGCTATTTCATGCTTGGGTATGTCGGGCGCACACCTGCACGCTGAGCTGAAAACCCTGTCCCATTTTTCTGATCTGTAAGTCACTGTTGCAACCACTTCAAGCTGATAAACCAGTGAGTTTATTTGATGGTTTATATCAAACAATGACAGAGGCAGAGATCATGCACGCAGTTGCTAATGCTGAAATATCAATTCTTTAAGATTTATAGGACTAATGCAGCAAGCCTGAAGATCGTGCTCTACAGGCCTATTAAAGTTTAAATAAGTTGTAAGTAGATAGTAACTGTCAAACAAAATATAAGATACCATAAGGATAAGGCCCTGAAATTCTGGGGTATCATTTCCGCTGCCAGAAGGGTGGGGAAGTAGGACCCCCAAGCACTAACAGCCAAAGTCACAGACACCACCTCAAAATGCAGGGCTAGGGTCACTTCCCTGGTCTAAGGTGTCCATAGGTGTTTTGGTATTTTATCTCTCACCTTCTGATGCATTCTCTTTCAAGCTTAGAGTGGCATTAGTAAAGCCCGATGCTACCAAGCTTTTAAACATATCCAACTCAAGCACAAAGACAGCAGCTCATCACTGAGTTCACTTAGTCACAGAATGTGAGCTTGGGAATTTGGTGAGTGAGGGAGTTTGGTGCAGTGAAGGAGGAGGGAAGCAGGTAAGTGATTGGTTGGTGAATATTTTGCTCATTTATCTTTCAAAACTCACGTCAGCTATCAGTAATGGTAAGGTTTTATTATTAAGATTTACCATCAGTAGTAAAGCTCATTGGGAGTGGTAGAATTTATTAATTATAAATCAATTAAGAAAATAACAATAAATGAATTAACTCATAATAAAGATGGGTGGGCAGGTGATGTGTTGTGACTGCAGAATGTGGGATTTTTTTGATCCAGGGCAAACACATCTGTAGTAAGTGTCAGCGGGTTGAGGAGCTTCGACTCAGAGTCACAGAGCTGGAGGCCGAGCTGCAAACACTGTGATGCATCAGGGAGGGGGAATGTCACCTGGACACCTTGTTTCATGGGGCGCTGGCATCAATACTGGGCAAAATGGGAGATGTACGGTTGGGACAGACTTCACCTGAACCGTGCTGGGACAAGTCGTCTGGCGACTAGTATACCTAGAGTGGTAGAGAGGGCTCTAAGCTAAATAGTTGTGGGTGGGGGGGGGGGGGGAGGGATCATATGAGAGGGCTTTTAGTAAGTCAAAGGGTAACATCGAGGTAAGACAGCAAGGTAGCGATTTGGGTAAAGATAACCAGAGTTTGGCAGGAAGAAATGGAGAGTGCAAACTTAAGGGCTGCATTTTATCCTTGGCGGGCCTGGGACCGGCTGGGACACAGGCCCCCGCCTGCGATCAGCCCACGACCGCGATTTCACACTGTCTGGCAAATTAAGGCCTGCCCAGCGTGAAACGCATCTTCCCAATGGTTAGGAAGGACTAGGCTGGAGAGGGGACCTATCGGGCTCTGGGTCCAATGGTGACCCCAAAGCCAGTTTAAAAACGGCATAGGAAGCTCCTTGAAGGCTGCCAGGGAAGAACATGTCGTCTGCATTCTGGAGACCGAAGCTATGGCCTCAACAGCGGCTGGAGACGCCAGGAGGGAGGGCAGATCGGGTGTGCACTTGGTGCCCCCCCCCACCACAGGTTTTCGGACGAGTGCCTTGTGGTCCTCTTGGAAGAGGTGGCTGCCAGGACCCTTGTCCCTAGAGATGGAAGGAGGAGGCTCCAAAACAGACAAAAAAGGCCTGGGAGGAGGTGACAGCCCAGGGCAGCAGCCACAATGTTGCAGGGTGCACATGGGTGCAGTGTTGCAAAAGGTTCAATGGCCTGCTGCTCGGGAAGGGTGAGTACCATGTTGGCATGGAGCAGTGTGGTGAAGTATTAAGGGCTGGCCATATCCTCGTGGAGCTCAGGGGTGTTAGAGTCTGAGTGCCAACTGTCAATGGCGCTGGAGCTAGCCAAGGGGGTAAGACCTGGCTACTTGGACTGAGTGCCTTGCGGGCCATGACTCGGATGTGCCCTGCAAGGTGTTCGTCAGGTGGGGCTGGCCAGGCTGCAATGGCGCTACAGGTAGAGAGTGGGCTTATCAATACTCCTTTGTACTTTCAGAAGACATGCTATAACAACTTTGAGGGGTCACGGACAGGCGGAGGCCCCCCAAACTTCCTAATCCTAACCAGATTTGAGCAGGATGCCTTGGAGCTAGAGAGGTGCCACGCACCTCATTCAGCTGGTTGTGGACAGGCTGGGGTGTCAGGTGAAGGTAGGAGTGCAGTGCACCAGAAGTGAGAGTTTCAGATGGTGCAAACGTTATTGATGGGAGCCTCAAAACTGTAGTCCCCATTGATCACTGAAAGATGATGGCACCATGATGCAGATCTCCACTGTCTCACTGGGGTGCCTAGCATGCACAGTTACAGTGTGATGACTTAAACCAATGACGTTGTTGTTCTCCCTTAGACTCGCCAGCAGGTTCTTGTTCGCAGGACCCCAAAGAGCCACCCTTGATGCCAAAGGACTGCCAGGCTTTAGCTGCACCTGCGGCACACTCGCTCTCTGACCCAGACACCAGCACCTCAGTGGGCATTAGATCTTCGACTAGAATGTTGGTGCACAGCTGTGAGGGCACTTCACACTCGCTTGAGGTGCAGGGGGAGGCAGAGAGTGTCCAGGTTGTCGGCAGTCAGAGGAATGCTGGAGGCCAGGACGATGCTCAGTCAAAGGCAGATGATGAGCCTCTGGAGTCATCCATTCAGCGGCAGGTGCTGGATGTCCAGCAGGATATGCGGGAGGATCTTGCAGAGATCCATGAGGGTATGCGTGCCATGGTCTCTGTTGTGGAGGAGTTCATGCGGAGCATGAGCATTGCTTCGACCCTCATGGCTGAGTGCACTGCCTCCTCCACAGAGAGAGTGGCGACTCTCATGGAGAGGCAGCTCCAGGGACAGAATCAGAGGTTCCTGGGGTTGCACTCAGGCCTGCAAGCCCTCGCACAGGCAATAACCTCAGGTGGTCAGTGCTAGTGTGGGAGATAGATGAGGCACCCAGTAGCCCAGATTGGTGCCCATCCATCAATGGCAAGTAGGGGGGTCCAGAGCAACTTCAGGTTGGTGGATGAGTTGCTTGTTGTCTCTACAGGCTCCTCTCAGGGCGCTCTGGATGATGGCAGCATCTCCTCCACCCTTCTGCCAGTGACTGTCGCATCTAACGAGGCTGCGATGACTGGGGAGATGCAAGCCATGGCACTGGCCGCTCCCTCCCAGGAGGGGCCAGCATAGGTTCCACTGACCAGAGGATGCCACCAAGGTCATCAAGGCTAACAAGACAGCAGAGTCAGCAGGCTGCCTCTAATGCCGGTGCCAGCGAAAGGGGGACACCAAGACGCAACATAAGTTGAAGGTACCATGAGCACAAGAGGGACTGTTCACATGTGATCTTCTGTTCTGTAATGTTTTATGTTTACTGGTGTGGAAATGAACCCCAGACATGGTCATTTTAATTTGATTTAATTGTGAAAATTACATAAATTTTGTTTTGTCCTAATGGCCTGAGTATGCTTCACTTTTTCTTTGGTACAGGGTACGCCTGTATGTAATACTGGACGTGAGTGGCTCTATACTTGATTGCACAGGCATTGAGTGGATTTTGGGTTCGAATGAAAGGGTCCTTTCAGACATCCTGGATGGAGGCGGCAGCCCTGACATGAGGCGGAAGCAGACCTTTGGCAGCCTAGCTGAAGGAGCGTTGGATCAAGGCGTCCCTGGTATCCCTGCCTCCACACCCTCAGCCTTCTCCTCACCCCACGCTTCTTCTGACTCATCACTGGATTCATACTCTGTGGCCTGTGCAGTTGCGTCAAGATCCTCTTCCTCCAGTGGGATCCCCCCTTGCCAGTGCCAGATTGTGGAGAGTACAGCATGCGACTACATTCAGTGACACCTGCTCTAGCGGGTGTTGTAGTACAGCCCCTGAATGGTCCAGGCATTGGAAACGAATCTTCAGAAGACCTATGGTCCTCTCTACCACTGCCCTTGTGGAGGCATAACTCCTATTATAATGCTGCTCTGCCTCTGTTCTTGGGTGGTGGAGAGGCATCATAAGCTGCCTTTTCAACAGATAGCCCTTGTCACCCAGCAGCCATCCATCCATTCGGGCTGGAGCACTGAATAACCTCAGCACCTGGGAGCATCTCAGGATATAAGCATCATGGGAGCTGCCAGGGTACCTTGCACAGACTTGCAGAATCCGCGTCCTGTGGTCACACACACTATCTGCGTGTTCATTGAGTGGAATCCCTTCCTGCTAACAAAGGCTGACCTGCTAGCACCTTGATGGCCACGTGTGCAGTCAATTGCACCCTGGATGCAGGGGAACCCAGCAATCGCTGCAAAGCCCCTGGCTCGCTCAGCCAAGCTAGTCTTGTCCGTACGGAAATGTATAAACGTCATTACCCACCTGAACAGAGCTTCTAACACCAGCTTGATGCAGCTGTGACAGCTGATTGGGAAACTCCACAAAGATCCCCCACTGACCCCTGGAAAGAGCCGGAGGCATAGAAGTTGAGAGCCACTGTGACCTTCAGAGCCACTGGGATGGGGTGTCCACCCACACAGCTGAAGGTGATCTCAGGCCCAATCATATGACAAATGGAGGTCATGGTCTCCCTGGAGGTGCGGAGCCTCCTTCGGCATTGCACCTCAGACATATTGAGGTAGTTGCATCGCTGCCTGTAAACCCTGGTAGCAGGATAGTGGTGTCTTCTGCGGACCCTTCTGTCCCTTCTTGCTGGCCCTGCACCCCTTGTGCCTGCGCCTCTCCTCCCACAGGTCACTCCCCGGAAGCTGCATTGGGACACCAGGGCCCCTCTGCCTTCTGCCCCTCTCTTTCCCTCTCAGAGGAGATGCCTCCAGCAGAGAGCACAATCCCCATTACCAGGGTTTAGAAGGCTGTCTGATACCTGGAAGGGTCCACACGGTCAAAATCTTCTGGGGTCCCTTGGAGAAATGAAGCCTAGAAATACTAAGAATGAAGCTCAGAACTGAGATGAAGCTGTCAAGTTCAAATAAGCAAACTATCTCCTAAACTCCTCACTACTCACACTGGCAATGCTGCTGACCCTTTTTATCTCACCCTCGGATGCGGTTTTGCAAAATGTGGGCTGCCTGCCTGACCGTTTTGCCTGTGCGATGAGCGGAAAATCGCATGGACAGTGTAAAATCTGGATCAATTGGCTTTTAAATGGCCTTAAGTGGCCTTTTAATTGATGGTAGGTGCAGCTCCGACACCAGCACGTGCCCACCGACCTGAAGATTGTGCTTGTGCAGGGTGACATTGGGATGCTCGCCCAATGTCTTCTTGCTCTATTTTACGTCTAATCGAGTCAGGCACATGCCCACCCGCGAGACGTAAAATTCTGCCCTAAGAGTGCACCAGCAGATAAGGCCAGAGGTTGCAAAAATAGTAAAACGACAGCATTCATAACAAAATGGATGAAATTGTTGGCACAGATAGAAATAAATATACATGACCTGATAGTCATCACAGAGTCAAGGTTGCAGGGTGACCAAAGTTGGGACCTGAATATTGAAGGGTATTTGACATTTCAAAAAGATAGGAAGCTAGGAAAAGGTGGTGAGGTAGCTCTATTAATTAAGGATGTCATTTGTACAGGAGTGAGAGATGACCTTAGCTCGAAAGAGCAAGGCATAGAATCAGTTTGGATAGAGATAAGAAATTGGAAAGGTAAGAGGTCATTTATGGGAGTAGTTTATAGGCCCCCACAGTAGCTACACTATAGGACAGAGTATACAGGAAGAAATAAATAAGGCTTGTAAGAAAGGCACCACAAGAATCATGGGTGGCTTCAATCTACAGGCGGAATTGTCTCAGATTTGTACAAAGCGCAGTAGCAAGTGGGAAAAATGTTGTTTTACCTGCCAGCCACAATGGTAGGTTTTCACGCCATATCTTCCACTTCCTGCTTTGTTAATTTATGGAGCCCCAGGAAACATGCTGTTTAGCTGGTGGGCGGCTGCTGAATTGACAGCCACTCTGTTACATGACTCCGGGTGCCATATCTAAACTGCAGCCTCGCACACAGTTCTCAATGTTGCAGCCCAGGACTGCTTCACTGAAGACATGGCCCTGAAAGCCAAGAAGAGTTCAGCGACCCGTCACTGGAATACTTTTTGGAGGCCCACCGTGATGTCCTCCACCACCATCCCCTGACTGGCCACTGGAGGTCCAGCATTCTTAGCACTCCACCTTGGAAGGCAGTGGCAGTGGTTGTCAGTGTCAATGCTGCACAGAAGAGGTTGGCTATCCAGTGCAGAAAGAGGATGAATGATCTCATCTCTGATGCCAGAGTAAGATAACCATCTCATCACTCTAAACTCACACACTTTTGACTTTGGAATTCTCTTCCTCAAAAGGTAGTTGAGGCAGAGTCCTTGAATATCTTTGAGACAGAGGTAGATAGATTCTTGATAAGCAAGGGTGTGAAAGGTTATCATGGGTAGGTAGGAATATTAGGTTAAAATCAGATCAGTAATGATCTTATCGAATGGTGAAGCAGGCTTGTGGGGCCAAGTGGCCTACTCCTGCTCCTAATTCATATGTTCATATTCATTGGCATCTCACTCACTGCCAGCTCAAGGCACATCACCACACACTCTCTCACATCTCCATCTGGCCACATCTCCTCTGGAGATTGTCTCCTCAGCATTCACCATCTTGAGGTTACTTGCACAGATCAACATGTGCCCTCGCACACACCCTGAGATACCCCCACTCCCCAGGACAGCCCTCACCCTGTTGCCTCTTCCCTTGCCTGAGGCCAGTTCTCCTCCTTCCCCAAGCAAGCCCTAGTCCTGAAGCCGTTGAAAATCCACCCCCCACCTCCGGCTGGTCTGGTAGGTACAGACCTGCCCATGAATTCCCCTAAAAGTATTGTGGTGCCACCTGTGATGCCTGATGCTGATGACCATGAGTGCTGTCCGAAGCAAGGTAAGCAAACAAACGTTGCAGTCCTGAGCGAAATGCAGCTTGCCAGGTGCATGTCGCTTATGTACAGTTATGAAACACGTTGACGTGTGCCCGGATGATCCAGCATGGGGGGATGATTCCAATGAGCAGGGCTTATAATTGACAGGTGGAGCGGACGATCGCAAACTGGTTTCATGTGTAAAACCGATTTTTGGCATTCTCGCCATATTGTGCCCTCCTGAACCCGCCATGACGACCGACGCCAATGGGGCTGGAAAATTCCTGTCTACATGTAGATTGGACAAATCAGATTGGCAAAGGTAGCCTGGAAAATGAGTTCAGTGAGTGTATGCAGGACAATTTCTTAGAGCAGTACGTTTTGGAGCCAACCAGGGAGCAGGCATTTCTAGACTTGGTAATGAGCAATGGGACAGGGTTAATCAATAACCTCATGGTAAAGGTGCCTCTAGGTAACAGCAATCATAACATAATAGAATTTCATGTGCAGTTTGAAGGGGAGAAGTGTAGTTCTAAGACTAGTGTTTTAAACCTGAATAAAGGTAATTAAGGGTATGAAGACAGTGCTGATCAAAGTGAACTGGGAAACCAAGTTAAAAGTAGAGATGCAGTGGCAGACTTTTAAGGAGATATTTAATAACTCTCGGCAAATATTTATCCCAGTAAGAAAGAAGGGATCTTTCAGAATGATGGATCATCTGTGGCTGAATAAAGAAGTTGAGGATTGTACCAAATTGAAAGAAACACTACAAATCTGCAAAGATTAGTGGTAAACCAGAAGATTGGTCAGATTTTAAGAACCAGCAAAGAATGACCAAAAAATAAAGAGAAAGGAAGTTGAATATGAGACAAAGCTAATATAAATATTGCAAATATAAAAACAGATAGTAAGAGTTTCGACAATAATTTAAATAGGAAAAGGGTAACCAAAGGTAGTGTTGGTACTCCAGATAGAGAGACTAGGGAATTAATAATAGAAAACAAGGAAATGGTGGAGGCATTGAACAAGTATTTTGTGTCTGTCTTCACTGTAGAAGACTTAGGCCTGAATTTTTCCCTCCCTGAGCACGCACAATCGGTGGGTCCAGGAGCAGATGAGAAATGCGCTTCTGACTGTAATTGGCCCCCAATCGCAATCTTATGTTGGCTGGCCACATAAAGCAGCCTGAAACATGGCCGGAGAATAGCTCAGCACTGCCATTGGGGCTGGGAAGAGGGCGTGCGCCGATGTCACTGTGGGTGCTGGTGAGCGCTTCCACTGAACTCCCTGAAGGCAGACAGATGCCTCAGGGAGCTGCAGACCTCCAAATAATAAAAGAAAGCACAATAATGTTGCAAAAAATGTTCATGCAGCACAATCAAGCACCTGAAAGCATACCTCTAAAATTACATTTCTGGGGACTTTTTTAATTTTTACATCCTAATGGAGATTTCATCCCGCACTTAGATGAAGTTTCATCAAAAATGTAAAGCCCGTGCCGCCTAGCCGATTGGCCCATCCACCAGCTGTAAGGTTGGATGGGCCACAGAAAATCGCTGACAATTGGGCTGCTAATGGGCTTAATTGCCCTCTTAATTGTTGGCAGGCGATCCTCCGACTTTTGCACGTGCCTGCTGAACGAAATATCACGCAAATGCGCGATGATGCTGGGACATTTGCCCGATGTCATCTCGTGTGATTTCACGTCCGTTCGGGTCAGGTGTGTGTCTGCTCATGGGATGTAGAATTCTGACCTTAGAAAACTTCCCATACATAAAAATCAAAAGATAAACAGCAGAGAGGAACTTAGTACAATCACCATCACCAGGGAAAAGATGTTGGGAAAACTATTAGACCTAAAGGCTGACAAGTCCCCAGGGCCAGTTGGCTTGTATCTTAGGGTCTTAAAAGAAATGGCTGCAGGGCTGGTAGATGCATTGGGTTATAATCTTCCAAAATTCCTTAGATTCTGGATAGGTCCCAGTGGATTGGAAAATAGCTAATGTAACACGTTTATTCAAGAAAGGAGGGAGACAGGAAGCTGGAAACTAGAGGCCAGTTAGCCTAACATCTGTCATAGGGAAACTGCTAGAATCCATTACTAAGGAGGTTATAGCAGCATACTTAGAAAATCATAATGAGGTCAGGCAGAGTCAACATGCCTTTTGAGTTTTTTGAGGAAATAAGAAGCAAGGTTAATAAAGAGTAATAATTTGAACTCTTGCACTATATTTGATGCCTTCCAGTTGATAAGTGGGTATTTATGTGCCACTTTCCCAATGTTCCTGCTTCTTTAAAATACAGGCTTCATCACAGGTTACAAACACAGTGTTTCCACAGGATTGCCTCTTTTTTCATTTTTAGGGTGTTTTCTGCACAGGCTCTTTTTTTAAGGCTGTTTTTCTGATGAATGCTACAGCCAGAACTCTTCCGATGTTGCTGTGGGGACGCTCCCACACTTTTGTATTAGACCCCACCCACAAAGTGATTCAACAGGGTATCACAGACAGCAGTGCAAGTGTGCTGTTTTTCCTGATTTCTGACCCGCAGAACAGTCGAGGACATTGATCCTGTGGTTATTAACTTGGCCCCCTCACCACCAAACTGGTTGCCGTGTGGCTACTGTACTCAGATAGTCTTGCCTGTCTGCATTGATGCTTAACATGCCTCCTGTCTGTGGTGGGGTCTTCTGCACTGTTGAACTCTTGGGGTATCATCAGCCAGTCCAGGTATGCAACTAGCTTTCACTTTATCGTACTTGGTGATCAGAATTGCTCCAACGATATCACTCTGCTGTATGTGGTGTCCTTCAAAATTTCTGAACTGCAGCCGCCATATTATATGATTTATTCCTTTATAGTGTGAATGATATGGGAGTCACAGGAATACAACCAATATATATTGAATGTGGGGGTTCCTTATTGTAACTTGAACTGAACATACATACACACCATGGGCAGAATTTTCCATTCGGCATGCGGGCGCTTGCCCGACACACCGGAATGCTGAATGATGCACTATGATGTCAGGTGTGCATCCCCATATCATCGCAAAGTCGCATGATATTTCGTTCGGCCGGCGTGCGCCGGAGTCGGCTGCACACCCGCTGATAATTGATAAGCCTATTAAGACCATTGACTGGGTAACTAACCTGAATTTTATGCTGCCCATCGAAGCTTACAGTTGGCGGGCAGGCAAAAAGGCCAAGTGGCCTTTACGTTTTTTTAGGAAAACTCATCCACAAGCGGAATGAGGTTTCCTAAAGCTTTTAGAAATTAAATAAAAATTTTTTTGAAAAATAAAAACATGTCCCATCTCATGTGACACAGTCACATGAGGGGACGTTTCATTAAATTTTTATCGTACTTATTTATTTTTTGAAAAAGCGCTTCAATCTCCCTGAGGCATGGAGCTGCCTCAGGGAGATTGAAGCACTCTTTCGCGTGCATGTGTGAAAGAGCACTGGACCTGACTCTCCTTCCTCACCCCGTCTGCACAGGTAGCGCTTGGCGCTACTGCTCACGATCTACGCAGGGCGGGCCTTAATTGGCCTGCCCGTGTGAAATTGCGGTGCAGAGCCGATCATGGGTGGTGGTTGACTCTGCGACTGCCCCCGCCGGGCCTGCCCGATGAATGGAAACCCTGGCCCATGAGTACAAGAGCATGTTTACACACCTCTTACTCTGCTAGTCTACACGCACAGCTTCCACGTCATGTGAGACATGACTTAGCAAGTCCTTCAACGGATTACAGCCTTCAATGGATCACATCTTTCAATGACCCTTCACTTACACTCTCTTAAAGTCATCCCACAACAGGCTCTGGATAGGCGACCGATCTGCCACTTTCCTGCTGGCATGGCATGGCATGGCAGAAGGAAAACATTGGATTCGCTCCCCCACCCCACCACCCTGACACCTTCCTACGCCTTTATACCAGCCTTCTCAGCCCCCAGGCTGTCCCCAAAGGATTGGTAAAATTCTGGTAATTCTTTCAGCGCAAACCCTAATGAATCCCTTTATCATTCTAAGCACTTCGATTAAATCATTCCAAACTTTCTAAACACAGGGTACACAAGCCAAGTTTATGCAAAACATCCTCATAATTTAACTCTTTGAATCCTGGTACCATTCTGTGGAACCTTTGTCAAAATATATTTTCAGAGAAAAAAAAATACTGCGGATGCTGGAAATCTGAAACAAAAACAGGAAATGCTGGAAAGACTCAGCAGGTCTAGCAGCACCTGTGGAGAGAGAAAAACAGAGTTGATGTTTCGAGTACATATGACCCTTCTTCAGAGCTCTGAAGAAGGGTCATATGGAGTCGAAACATTAACTCTGTTTCTTGGTCCACAGATGCTGATAGACCTGCTGAGTTTTTCTAGCATTTTCTGTTTTTGTTTTATATTTTCGAGGTTTGGTGCCAAAAACTAAATACAATTCCCAAGTTGAGGTCCAACCAAGGTTCTGTACAACGGAAGGTTTACTTCCTCACTTTTGAATTCCAACCCCTTGAGAAAGAAGCCAACATTTTATTAGCCATTTGAAATTCTTTTTACACTTGTGTACAGCTTTTAGCAATTTATGTAGGTGGGTACTCCACAGCTCCTAATCCTTGGCCATTAAGAAAATGTTCCAATTTATCTTAGTTCCAAGTCGGATAATCTCACACCTCTCAACATGGAGCTCCACCTACCATGGTTTTTTGACTGTCTTTGAATGGAGGCACACTAAGCATCAACACACAGGCAGGACTTCTGCCCGATTGAGGGGTGGAAGCCCCATCTCCAGCCACTTAATGCTCTTCGGTGTGTTAAGTGGCTGTGGGGCTGCTGTGATTGGGACAGATGCGTTACCTGCCAACTTTTTGAGTGGTAGGGCAGGAAAACCCTCCATCTTAAAAATCCTACCCATGGAAGAGTAAACATTTGAAGTTGCACAAAGGCATGAACTTCAGTGTGACACACAATGTTAGATTGTTAAATTTATGTTTAATGTTTAAGCCATATAAATATTATTAGTTTCCACCACTTTGCTATATTGCCTACTGGCTGCAGTGACCTGAAAAGTGGTCTTTACACTTGTGATGAACAGTAAGACAAGAATTGATGCCAATCGGTGAATACTGTGAAAGAGATGCTTGGTTTTTTGTAGGAAGGTTTTGTGCTCGGAAAAGGTGGCGTGAGCAGCGAAGTGGTTTTAGAATGTGGCTGTCAGATAAGTGGACAAGGTGGAACCTCGCAATAAAGAGGGAATCCTGGCCAGCAATATGCACTGCAGCTGGTACCTTTGCTGCATCATGTTCCACAAACTCCTCTGAGTTGTCCGAAGAAGCTCTGTGTTTTGTGCCTTGTTCCTCCTTCATGTCCAAACTTCGCAGTTGTGCAACAGTCTGCAGAGCGCAGCACATCATGACCATTCTGGAGATCCTGGCTGGTGCATATTGAACAATGCCTCAAGGTCTGTCCAGATACCTTAAGTGCATCTTCAGCACATGGATGGCTTGCTAATGACATATCTGACTTTTACTGTATCATTCTGGAACCTCATTGGTTGGGTTCCTCGTGTGTGGCAGCCACATTTTAATTGGGTATCTCTTGGGGAGAATTTTCTCCCCGTCGGGGGTGGGGGCTGGGCAGGAGTGGACGGGGAGTGACTGTGTGCTGCCGTGTTACGTGGGTGGGCCTGCCCAGCGTGACGAGCACTCGGAGCGCTCCCTGTGCGGGTGGGGGGGAGTAGGCTGAGTCGGGGCCTGCGCTGTTTTGTGCACGCTCGCTTCAGGGAGATTAGTTTGATTTTTAAAAATTTAAATAGGAAAGAACAATTTTTTTAAGACATATCCCCCTCATGTGACAGCGTCACATGAGCTGCAACATGTTTATGAATTTTATTAAAAGTTTTTACTGAAATTTAAAAACCTTCATGAAACCTCATCCTGCCCAATGGTTGAGGTTTCATGATAAATGCAGCGGGTGCGCAGCTGATTCTGGTGCGTGCCTGCCGAACTGAAGATCTGAATGATTCACGGTGGTGTCAGGATGCATGCCTGACACACCGTGTGTCATTTTACGCGTTGGTGAGCGGGGCCCGCCCCCGCACGCTGACCCGAAGATTCTGGCCCTTGTCCTCGAGCAGTACAAAGAGATCAAGGAGGATGGACTGTCATAGGACAAAGCATCGTGGCAGCTGTCCAGGAATTTTGCGCACACCTGCATAAGCATCTTTTTGTGGTTGCAGACCAGCTTCACGTTGATGGAGTGGAAATCCTTGTGGTTGATGGGGGAGCTGGAGATGCCTTAATTGCCACAAGCACGCAGTAGATGACACCCTGCACTTGTGAAAAGTCAGCTAGAATTTCAATCTCAGAGACTACTCGTTCTGACTGGCAACACTGGTGGCAAAGGTGACATAATTGCCTGTCCTGGCAAAGAAACCATTATTCATCTGACTTATGCAGTTCAGAGCTGCTGACTGTAAGATCCTGCAATATCTTTGGCAAAGCCCTGGAAGGAGCCAGAGGAAAGGAAATTATTTGGGGGGGACGACTTTGAGATCCACTTTTAAAGTGTTGTCACCAGGCCCACTTTGAGCAGAACTTGTTCCAACAAACTGCAAACGTCTGCTACCATCTGATACATGACGCTGAGCCTCCTAAGACACTAGTGTTCTGACATGTCAAGGGAGCATATCTGCTGCTTGTACACGCTATGTTGCGGGCCTGGCCTCTTATGAGTGGC
Source organism: Carcharodon carcharias (assembly GCF_017639515.1). NCBI lineage: Eukaryota > Metazoa > Chordata > Chondrichthyes > Lamniformes > Lamnidae > Carcharodon > Carcharodon carcharias. The sequence continues at coordinate 41,287,580 of NC_054470.1, forward strand.
ACCTCTCTGCTCACGCCTCTTTCACATGGAGCAGCGGATCTGTGAAGAATAGGCTGTTGTTGCTCCTGCTGGTGCCGTTCCTGTTGGTGCTCTTCCTGCTGATGCTGCTGGTCATCCTGGTCCTCATCTGAGGTCCAAAGTCAAACAGAATAACAGGCATGTGTGCTGATCTGACAGATCAGAGCTCCAAAGTGAAGGTCAGATGTACAAATCTCCAAAGCTGTCACAGTCTATCCGAAGTTGTAAAAATCACCGCTAAAGTTATAAAAATAACCTCCCTTTCACGTAAACAGGCAAGAAATCAGTTGTGAGGTTTTAGTACTTGTTATTGCATTTCTCTATCATGTCTTCAGCCCACTCAATTGCCAATATGCTCTTGCCTTACTTTCACTGGTATGTTCTAGGCTGCCTTTCTCTCAAGAGGCTTGCTTGATTGCATCCTAAATCGCTGCAATTGAATGTGGGGATTGTAGAGTTGGACCCGTCTCCCCAATATGCCAGCTCGTTTTTAATCAATTGCCCCCGCATCCACTCCCAAACCCACCTGCAAGTTAAAACATCCCCCCTGAAGTGAGTCCGCAAAGGCAGCAGGAGGAGTTCAAAACGAGGAAAGGTACAGAATGATGGGGTGAATCTGTCAGAGTGAATTTATCTTTCTATGATAAGTAACCAGCCAAGTGGGCTAGTATACACATGCTCATTTTTGTAATGGCATGTTGAATTGATCGTACCAAGTAACTTTCAGTATACTAAGTGCACTGCGTGTTTAATAGGAATAAGATAGTTTACAAACTGAACTAAATTCTGCCTCATCTAATGTTAACTCAGCCTGTCTTTAGATTAAATGAGTACATGAGCTTAAGGTAGAACGATGGGATTCAGATTACTGTCATATTCCCGATTCTGCATGGACAGATATGGTGCAGTTGGGGTCAATTTCCATAAAAAAAGCATGCAATCAGACTACTTGAGGGAGAAACTGATGCCACTGAAACCAAAGAGATACCTGTGGTACATAGCATTCAAATTACTTCCAAAATCTGATAAAAACTGAAAATTCAGGAGCCACTTAGCATCTGTGCAGAGAGAAGCATAACAATTAATATTTCATGGTTGATGACCTTTGTCAGAACCCTTTGAGAAAAATTTCAGAGTCAGAAGGTTTATACTGTACTATGGGTTTAAGCACATAATCTAGGCTGGCACCTCAGCATAGTATTGCCATAGGAAGGAGTGCTGAATTGCTGGAGGTGCCTTTTTCTCTGCCAATATCCATCTGTTAGCCACACTATTATCAAAAACAGATTAATTGCTCATTCAGTTGCTGTTTGTGGGACCTTGCTGTGCACAAAATGACTGTTGTGCATGTCTACTTAACAACAGAGGCAGTGATTCAAAAAAATCCACCGCTTGTAAAGTGCTTTCTGTTGTCCTGCGGTGTGATGAGATGCTATCTCATAAAATAAAAACTCCTTTGTTCTTTAACTGCTCCTTATTTGGGACTTGCTGTTAAGCAAGGATAGCTTGGATGACTCATTTTGCACCTTTCCTATCCAGTAGAATTAGGAACTTGCCACTTGGGGTAGCATAGGAGGGAACCTAATTCTTCCATGGCAAAATATACACACTTTCTGCCAATATATATATATTTAATTATACCAGAAGCCTGAGAACTTTCCCCTCCACCACGTCAGCTTCTTCTCGTCTACTTGGGGAACTCCCAAGGCAATTTTGCTGCATATTGTTCGAAATTAGTCACAGACTTTACCAGCATTAAACATTTCTGTGTACTTGCATGGATTTTTTGACTAGTCTATCATAACTGTTGGCATTTGAAAATATAATTTTACAACAAGCCACACATTTTCTCAGAGTAAGTGAGGATGTGGCAAAGTTGTGGAAAAACTATACACATTTCTGAAAACTGGGCTAACAGTTCTTTTACATACAAGTTTTAGGAGAATTTCTTGTTTCCCACAGACCTCATGAGGGTGAATACTTATTATACTTCCCTGCATATTGTTTTCCTTGCATTGTACTTTGTCAAATTTTCCTCACAATGTTGTGTGTCTCTTGCAGTGGACTTGAGAAGCATTTTACAAAAACAACTTGCGTTTATATAGTGCCTTTAACATAGTAAAATGTCCCAAAGTACTTCACAAGAGAACAATCAAACAAAAATTGACATCAAGCAAAGAGAAGATATTGGAAAGGAGACTACACACTTGATCAAAGAGGTCAATTTTAAGGAAAATCTTGAAACAAAAGAGAGAGGGGCAGGGTGTTTAATGAGGGAATTCCTGAGCTTAGTCCAGGCTGCTGAAAATATGGTCTCTAAAAGTGGGGCAAAGGAAATGGAGGATGCACAAAAAAGCAGAGTTGGAAGAATACAGAACGCAGAGGGTTGGAGGAGTTTACAGAGATAGGGAAATCACAGGAGGATTGAAAGCTTAATAAGAGAAAGGGATCACCTGACTAGGTCAGATCCTTCCAGCAGTTAGACACATTTCACTTCTCTAGCATGACTCCTATTGTGGTCTTCAAATGAAGCATTGTACTCTGGAATATTTAGCAGACTTCAATACAATACAATCCCACGGGCATTTTCCTCCACTTCCCAACAATCTCCAGCTGACACATCTCCATTTTGTGCACTGTGCCCACTCTATGAACAAGGAGGGACAGAAAACCTGAGGGAAAACTGCTACTGGAAACTTAGGACAACTGCTAATGAAGGAGGAATAAAGCAAGGATATAGTGTAATAATCTAAATAGCAGCATCTGAAGCAAAATACAGGAAGCGCCATTGAAAAATCATATATTGCAAGCATCACACCCTGCACAAATTTTCAAAATTTACCCTTCCAAACAAGAGGGGTTATAGTCAGAAAGGCAACCTCCTCCACATATTTCAATCAAGTCCTTGCAACCAGCCATTGTGGACAGCCATCCTGACTTTTCTCAAAATCCCAGATGACCTACTGGAGCAAACATGGCTTGACAATTGAAGACCAAGGGGCTGCTCCAATCAACAAACTAGTGTAACTCTCACCACTCGATATGAGGAAGTGCAATCCTCCTCTGAGATGAAGCACAGTCCTTCCACAACAAATCATTTTTTAAAAAAAGCGTGGAGAGCGAGGCGAGTTCATTTTAAAAAGAGTGCGGAGGGTAAGGGGAGTTAATTTTAAAATGCACTTGGAGAGCAAGGGGAGTTCATTTCAAAAAGCAGGCGGAGAGCAGCTGATTGGTGAGTAGTAGGAATAGTGAGTATTTCCGGTCTTTAAAGTAAAATTAAGGTGTTTAGTTTCGTCTTTATTTTTTCTTTCCTAAAAATAGCTTAAGTATAAGATTGATAATGGTGTAAAAATTAATTACAATAAATTGTAAAGAGCGGGATATTCTTCAAGTGTAAAGACAAGGGTACTAGAATAGCTAATTAATAAATTAAATAAAATACAATAGCGAGGGGAGAACGGTTGATGTGTTGCTACTGCAGTATGTAGGAATTGCTAGACACAAACGTGATCCAAAGCGAACACATCTGTAGTAAGTGTTTGCAGTTCGAGGAACTTCGGATCACAGCTGAGGAGCTGGAATCTGAGCTGCAGACATTGTGCCACTTCAGGGAGAGGGAATGTTACCTGGACACTTTGCTCCAGGTAACCCCTCTGAGTAGGTCATTCAAACTTGGACTGTGATCAGGGACAGGAGGGTGTGACTGCAGGGGATCCAGGGGGTAGCGTTTGAGGAACCTCAGCCCCTGCAAATGTCCAACGGGCTGGTCAGATTGGCTGATCAGTGGCTAATGGAATTTAATCTAGATAAGTGTGAGGTGATGCACTTGGGCAGAACAAACAAGGCACGAGAATACACTATGAATGGTAGGACCCTGGGAAGTACTGAGGATCAGAGGGACCTTGGTGTGCATGCCCACCAGTCCCTTAAGGGAGGGGGACAGGTAGATAAGGTGGTTAAGAAGGCATATGGGATATTTGCCTTTATTAGCTGAGGCACAGAATATAAGAGCAGGGAGGTTATGCTGGAACTATAAAACACTGGTTAGGCCACAGCTAGAGTATTGCATGCAGTTCTGGAATCTGCATTAGAGGAAGGTTGTGATTACACTAGAGAGAGTGCAGAGGAGATTTACCAGGTTGTTGCCTGGGCTGGAGAGTTTTAGTTATGAGGAGAGATTGGATAGACTCGGGTAAGTTGGGGGAGGAAATAAGAACGGAGTAGTGATAGGGGACAATATAATTAGGGGGATAGATACTGTTCTCTGCAGCCTGAATGTGAGTCCAGAAGGCTATGTAGCCTGCCCCAGCGCCAGGGTTAAGGACATCTCAGGACTGAAGAGGAATTAGGAGTGGGAGGGGAGGGATCCAGTTGTCGTTGTTCTTGTTGGTACCAATGACATTGATGGAACTATAAAGGAGGTTCTGCTGAAAGAATTTGAACAGTTAGGAGCTAAGATAAAAAGCAGAATCTCCAAGGTAATAATCTTGGGATTACTACCTGAGCCACGGGGAAACTGGCAAAGGGTAAATAAAGTGAAGGAGTTAAATGTGTGGCTCAAAGATTGGTGTAGGAAAAATGGGTTTCAGTTCATGGGGCAATGGCACTAATACTGGGGTAGAAGGGAGCTGTTCTGGTAGGAGGGTCTTCACTTGAACCCGTGCTGGGACCAGTCTCCTGGCCAATTGAATAACTAGGGCTGTAGAAAGGGCTTTAAACTAAATAGGGGGGGAGAGGGTTCTGGAGAGGGCATACATAGGCCTAAAAAGCAAAAGGATATGGCAGCTTTGCAGGGCAGCTATTTAGGTAATGATACCCAGAGTGTGACAGGAAGGGACAGACTGTACAAACATAAAAAAAGGTAGCAAATAGGGTCTAAGGGGGAAAAATGATAAAAGGGCAAAATTAATGGGTCTTACTTACACACAGTATTCGGAACAAAGTAAAAGAATTAATGGCACAAATACAGGTTAATGGGTATGATCTTATAGCTATTATGAAGAGGTGGTTACAAGGAAATAAAAGCTGGGAACTAATATTCAGGGGTATGTGACCTTTTGAAAGGGCAGGCAGGAAGGAAAGGATGGTGGGGTAGCTTTGTTAGTACGGGATGGAATCAGTACGATAGCAAGAAATGATCTTGGATTGGAAGATGTAGAACCATATGGGTGGAGGTAAGAAATAACTACGGGAAGAAGGCACTGGTGGGAGTAGACTACAGGCTCTCTAACAGTTGATTCTGGAAAAGTCCCAGAGGATTGGAAAACTGCCAATGTAACACCCTTATTCAAAAAGGAAGGGAGACAAAAAACAGGTAACTGTATGCCAGTTAGCTTAACATCCGTCATTGGGAAAACGTTAGAGTCTATTATAAAGGGTGTAATAGCAGAGCATTTAGAAATGTATAATATAATCAAGCAGAGTTAGCATGGCTTCATGAAGGGGGAATCATGCCTGACAAATCTATTCGAATTCTTTGAGGAGTTAACAAGCAGGATAGATAAAGGGGAACCAGTAGATGTAATACACTTAGATTTCCAAAAGGCATTCAATAAGGTACCGCACATAAGGCTACTTAAAAAGATAAGGGCCCATGGTATTGGGGGTAGTATATTAGCATGGATAGAGAATTGGCTGTCTAATAGAAGACAGAGAGTTGGGATAAGGGGGGCATTTTCAGGAATGGCAACCTGTAACAAGTAGAGTGCCACAGGGACCAGTGGGGCCACAATTATTTACAATATATTAATGACTTGTATGACGGAAGTGAATGTACTATTGCCAAGTTTGCGGATGACACAAAAATAGGTGGGAAGGCAAGTGGTGCAGATGTCACAAAGAGTCTACAGAGGGAGATAGACAGGTTAAGTGAGTGGGCAAAAACTTGGCAAATGTAATATAGGCCTGAATTTTCCCGTTGGCAATTTGGGGGCGGGGCCTGCTCGCCGACAGAAAAATGACATGGGATGATGTCGGGAGGAACCCCCAATGTCATCCCAGTCCATTTAAATCTTTAGGAAGGCGGACGGACAGCAAAATCAGCTGTCCGCCTGCCGACCTGTCAATGGCCAATTGAGGCCATTGACAGGGTAATTAAGATAATTAAAGACCCTGCCCGTCCAACCTTAAGGTTGGCGGGCAGGCCAGGAGCCCCAGCGGGCTTCTGATAACCTGACGACCTGAGTCTTGATGCTGTCAGCAGGAATCCACTTGCAACAAAATGTGTTTTTTCATATTTGATGCTTGTGCAATTCTCATGATATGAATGTGACATCTGTACCTTAGCTCCCTTGCTTACATTGTAAAATCTACTGCTGCATTCCAACAATTGAATGATGGGTTCAAGACAATCTGAGTCTACAAATAAGTTGGCAAGATAAGTGAGACAGTTTTATCAATGTTAACCTAGAGAGGCAATGCCCAAATTCATTCTCCAATGACCAAAACTGTAGAACTAATACATATGAAAGAATGAACTTAATTTCCTTCCTTATGGAAATTTAATCATCTTAATTTGGAATGGAAGCAGGAAGAAAATTAAATGGACAAGAATGGAGATAAAGGATCTTTGAACACCATATTCTGGGTCTCCTTTTGTAACCACAAGTAAACTGTAGAACCAAGTGACCTGCTAGAGATTAAATAATCCACTAATGAGGTTTATAAACCAATTGTCAATCTATATTAGTTTATACTCGAAAAAAAGGCAACTCATGATTTTTATATCAAATCTTTTGATTTTTAAGAGCTTGCCTCCATATTTATAAGCAGTAGGTTTATAACACTGTGTACAATCCAGTTTTTATGTATATATTCCTCTAGTGGTACCAATTAGACACTCTCTATGTACTTGTTTTTGCGCCCAGCACCAAATACCAGTTCCACAAGCAAACCCACACTTCCTATCACATTATGCAAAAAATAATTTGGGAGGTAGCATGCACTGAATAAAATGTCATCCATTGTCAATTGCTGGAAATAGTAATTGCAGATCTACCTTACTAAATAGGTAAAGTGCATTTTACAATAGATTATAAACTAAGAATCAAGCCTATTAAGATGCAAGTTAAAGAAGTGTGATGGCAAATGCAACATATTTCACTCCAAGTTACAGTAAAATAATCCTAGGTTTATCACCTAGTACATTAAAGCATTCAAAATAACAAAAACCTTAAATATTTAATATTCTCAGAAGGTGTAAGTGAGGGCAAGATTAAAAGTGAAACTGGATCTTCATGGAGGATTTCCACTAGCACCAGCTCATTCAACTGTCTGCTAAAGTGGAGATTCACTCAAAGGCCTTGATACAGGGTAACTGTATTACCCTCTCTTTGCTTTAAATTCCAAAAGAGACAAAAGGTTACTAAAAGACGTACTTCACAACTGTCAAAAAATTATGATCAAAACAAATAAATTGATAACATTCACAATTAATCAAAGCTAAAAAAAATTTCCTGTACAGAATGGTCCAGCAATCAAAATGGGTTTCCAAAATATCAAGGAAGCTGCTCAAGTATCACCACCTTCAAAACAAAGTGGTGCTGAGTACTCTGGCAGGCAACCATTTCTACTCAGTCGAATTACAGAGTTGTGCAGCCAACTGCACCTGCACCAGCGCTCTGAAAGATAATTAATTCAACAACTTTAGATCTTGAACTCCCTCCTCCATCCCCACCCCCTTTCTGTTTCTTCTCCCTTCCTTTTGTTTTGTCCAATAATTTATATAGATTTTTCTTTTCCCACCTATTTCCATTATTTTTAAATCTTTTATGCCCGCCCACCCCCACTAGAGCTGTACCTTGAGTGCCGTACCATCCATTCTTAATTAGCACATTCGTTTAGATAATATCACCAACTTCAACACCTCTGTGTTCTTTTGTCTGTGACATCTTTTGATTATCTGCTCCTATCACTGCTTGCTTGTCTCTACAACCACACCACACCCTCCACTTTTCTCTCCCCACCCAACACACCCCCCCCCCCCCCCAAACACCTTATATTTCACCCCTCTCCTTGGATTCACCCAGTTCTGTTGAAGGGTCATGAGGACTCGAAACGTCAACTCTTTTCTTCTCCGCTGATGCTGCCAGACCTGCTGAGTTTTTCCAGGTAATTCTGTTTTTGTTTTGGATTTCCAGCATCTGCAGTTTTTTGTTTTTATCTCTGAAAGATATCTCTATTTAACCCCAAATCCTGTTTTCCCATCCCCCTTTAAATTTTTCTACTTTAGATATTTATCCATTGTTTGACAATGACAATGCCTGACATCATAATAATGAAATTGACTAAATCTGAGCAGATCATAGCCAGGAGAAGCTTATCAATGATTTTCACCAACTGGGTGGGCTGTTATCAATCTATCTAAACATACGCAAGTCTTCTACCCATGAAGTGGCAGACTGCGCACCAGCCAATGTTGTGGATTCTCTCCAACACTGAGAATACAAATTAGCAGAGAATTTTGCAGAAGATATTTTAATATCGACGTTTGGTAGTACAGAACTTGAGTATTCTGAATAAAGGGACATGTGATCAAAGCTTTTCGTCTTGCACTTATCGGGATAGCTTGCAAGAAATTACCACCAGTAAGGGGAGAACAACAATTTATGCTGCCATGAGAAGAGATTGCTGATTGGTTGGCAAGTGGACTCTGATTGGTGGAGGCATTTCCATAGAGAATGTAGCATGAAACAGTTAACTGCACAGCTTTGTTCAAATTTTAACCGGGCTAGTCAACTCTGATTGGTCAAAGCATTGCCCTGGGGAACAAACCAGGGAATGACTGTTCCCTAAGTTTTTGTTTAGCTGAAAAAGGTGCAACGTGTGGACACGTACCTTCTGTCTGCAAAGGAAGGGGCCATTTGTGTGAATATATGTAGCTTCCAGCATGTGTAGGTGAGCCTACAAATCTAACTGACAATCTTAAATTGGTATGTTCTACAGCTGAGCAATGTGCTATCAGAATTTCAGTGCCGTTGTGATGCCAGTTATATAGGCCGTACATTCCAATGATTGGCGGATCATATTAAACAGCACGTCCCTTTGGCTATTCGCAACAGGAAAAGTACTGACATACTCAACCAGCCCACGATTGCAAAACTCGAATTATAGTGCTCAACATTAAATGTAATTTCGTGAATGGACAACACCTGCTAAACAATCCTGACTGTGCTAAGAATGACTCTGAAAACCAATTTAAGATTGTTATATTTTGGGCCTGTAACTTTAAATTCAGTGTAAATGAAAGGATTCATTTGACCTGCTCTGAAGTCTGCTAGACAGTAAACCAAGGTGGTTTGATTGTTAGAGAACGAAGCAAGGTTTAGATTGTTTTACTGAGAAGAAAGTACAAGGTATTTATACTTGGAGACAATGGCAGCAGTCTCTTGAGCTTACAATTTGTGGACTGAGAATCTCCAAAGCCCCAGAAGAGTTATGAATGTAAACATTTGTGCAAGCCATTTACTTCTAAGATGTGAGCTACCATAGCCGGATGTGGGGGGAGACAATCTCTAGTTGAAGAGATGCATCCTGCAGCTATCTAAGGATTTTGGGAGGTGTGTCCTGGCATGGCCAGGGAAAGAAGAATCATCAAAATAGGCTTTACTGCTGGTGGAGGATTTAAAAACGCCGAAAACTGAGAAAAATACCTGGAGATGGTCAATCAAAGTTACTAATCAGCAAAATGGAGTTATGGGAACCCATTAGAAGCTGGAGGCAACTGTGGACAGTTTACTGAAAGGGCTGTAATTCTGTGGAAAGTGTGATGGATGATAAGTATACAAGAAGAATGTCACTGCAATTAAAGTATAAGTTGCCTACAAAACAAAAATTGTGTTCAGTCAAAGGTTGTTTTCAGTCATTTGTTAAAGTAAAAGTTTTGAACTTGAAATCTTATTGGTTATTCTTTCAGCTAATAATTGGAAATTCAAATCTCTTTTTAAAAGCTATCAGTCCCTAAGGAGATAGTAGCAAGTCCATATCTTAACTCACTCCAAATCTGATTCATGCATCATCCCTAGGCTTCCTGACCTTCCCTGGCTCCCCATCCAACAATGCCTCAATTTTAAAATCCTCCATGGCCTCATTCCTCCGTATCTGTGTAGCCGCCTGCAGCCCTACCAACCTTCAAGATCTTTGCACTTCTCCAATTCTGGCCTCCTGTGCAGCCCTGAATTTAATTGCTCCACCATTGGTGATCATGCTTTCAGATGCCTTGGTCCCAAGATATGGAATTCCCTCCCTAAACTGCTTGCATTTTCTTCCCCTCTCTCTTGTTCAGATACACTTTAAAAATTATCCCTTTGATTAAGCTTTTGGTCATCTTTCCTGATTTCTCATTCCATGGCTCAAAAAAAAATTGATATTGCTCTTAAGTGCCTAGGAATGTTTGACTACATTAAATAAATATATAAATGTAAATTTTTTAAACGTTATTAGACTTAATTGGATTAGTATAGTGTATCAGCAAATGTGAATAAACATTATATAATTTTATGCTGAATCAACCAAAATTAATCAGCAAAATTTAACTTGGGTATGAAAGATGATCATTTCTTGTCTATTCTTAATACTACAAAAACACAGAACAAAGTTGAATGCACCCAACCAAGTGGCTTGAGGAGATTCACCTGTGCTTTTTGATGTGGTTACTTTAACAAAGAAAGTTTTTGGAGGCAGCAAGGCAAAGTGAAGTTGTAGTGATTGACAGCATTTGTAACCCAATATCCAGTGAGGCTGAACAGCTGGCTTTCTAGCACAGACTTGTGTATCCATATGGTCACATTACATTCAACATGGAACAAGAACAACCAACACATGAAAAGATTTAACGTTACGCAGTCAGTCACCTTTGTCCTCGAACAACCACATCAGCAAGAACTCTATGCATGGTTATTTTTGTTCTCTATATATTGATACAGTGCACTCTTACATCACCATTTTGGATAGAATACAATTTTTGTTTGGTTGACAAAGTTAAGGCGTATTTTTTATTATTTTAAAGCGAGAATTGTGTATTATTTAAAGTCAGTATGGTGTATTGTTTAAAGTCAGTATGATGTATAATTTTAAAGTGAATGCATTTGAGTTAAAAAGAACGTTTAGTAGATAACAGAAAATATTAAAAATGCACATTGGGACTTGAAAATCTAAAAGACAGGTTAAGGATTTGGATAAAAGCAAAATATTCCGGATGCTGGAAGTTGTTAACAAAAACTGGAAATGCCAGAAAAACTCAGCAGATATGGCAGCATTCTAAAGAGAGAGAAACAAAGTTAACATTTCAAGTCTGCATGGCTCTTTTTCAGAGCTAATTTCTACTTCTCACATTTCTACTTTTCTTTGGGCAGAATTTAGCCCTTGGCTGGCAGGTGGGCCCCACCAGCTCAGCAGCGGGCGGGCAGCCGAACCCCGCCGCCGAAACGGGGCCCGCTGCCATTTTGAGTGGGTGGGCCAATTAAGGCCTGCCCAGCGGCCTGCCCGACAGGAAGCGCCATGCTCTTCCTGTGCAGGGGGGAGGGAATCCCCAGCTGTCAAAGTGCGCTCTTACGTGCATGCTCACAAAAGAGCGCACGGCTCCCTAAGGCAAAGTCCTGTCTCAGGGAGATTCGTGAGAGGTAAGTAAGCTCTAAAAATAGATAAATATTAAAATTATTAACATGTCCCCCTCACATGACAATGTCACACGAGATGGGACATGTTAATAAAAAACACATAAATATTATTAAATTTTTAAAAACGGACATGAAACTTCATCCCGCCAGTGGATGAAGTTTCATTAGTAATTTACAGTCCGTTGGGGCTCCTAGCCTGCCCGCCAGCCTTAAGGTTGGCCGGGAAGGGTGTTTAATAATGTTAATTAGCCTGTCAATGGCCTTAATTGGCCATTGACAGGTCGGCCGCCGGACAGCTGATTTCGCCATCCGCCTGCCTTTGTGAATATTTAAAGGGTCCGGGATGACGTCGGGGGTTTCTCCCGATGTCATCCTGCGTCATTTTACCCTCGGCCTGCGGGCCCCACCCCCAAATCGCCGAGGGGAAAACCCTGGCCTTTAGCTCTGAAGAAGTCATAGATAGTCGAAATGTTAACTCTGTATCTCTCTCCACAGATGCTGAGTTTTTCCAGCATTTCCCGTTTTTATTAAGGATTTGGATGACGGCCCTTCAAATTGGAAACTGGAACAGAAGCAAGCCCTGTTGTAACATTATATTACCAATTTAAAGATCAGTGAGGGACATTCTTGCACTGGATGGTGATTGGGCATGATGCTGGCAGTACACTGATGGTGCTCATCCAATACGGCAGTCAGAGGGCCTGAATCAATTGCAGCTTTGGGCCCCATTAACATCTTCTCAGTAAGCTGCAGGCACAAACTGACTGCCTCACTGAAACGTGCTGACTTGGTGAGGATGACAATTGACCAATTACTCCATGTACAGAGCCGAAAGTCAGGCTTGTTGGGAGGAGCAGATGTGAGGTAGGCTGGAAGCAGGGTCTAGATTGGCGGTCTAGCGGAAGATTTTTGTGGAGTCTGGATGGACACTCATACCTACTGACCCCACAAAAATCTTGCCTTCTGGGAGAGGCCTCCAGTGGAATGGTTTAGTTCGGAGGAGGGGGCTGGGGAGTGCCTTTTGATTGGGTAGGAGGGTGCAGGGTGGAGATCCCACCATGTTCCCACTGCCACCCGATTAAGTCTGCAGTGGGTAGACTTCTTGGCATTCTTCCTGCCTGGACATCAATTGAGGCCGCTGCTTAATGGCCTCATCTCATCACCACTGGTATTCAATCATCACCAGGGAAGGGACACTGCTCAGCCTATTGGAACAGCGATATATTTCCAAGCCAGGGTGGTGAGTAGCTTGAAGGAAATCTTCAGGTGGTGGTGTTCCCATGTATCTGCTGCCTTTGTCCTTCTAGTTGGTAGTGGTTATGGGTTTGGAAGGTGCTGCCTACGGAGCACTGGTGGCAGAAATCATGGGCAGAATTTGCCCCCTATCGAGGGGGTTGTGCAGGGGAGGGCGCGGAGCCAATCGATGCCCCCGATTGGCTGTGCGCCGCCATTTTACGTGGGTGGACCACATTAGGCCCGCACAGCGTGACGCACGCCAGGAAGCGCCCATGGATGAGGTTCCATGAAAAATGTGAAGGCCGCCTGGGCTCTTCGCCCATGCCCCAACCTTAAGGTTGGACAGGCAGCTTTCTCAATAGGCTCAATTAGTTCATTAATGGCCTTAACAAGCCTTTGACAGTTTGACGGGCGCGCAGCTGAACTGAAAATCTAAATGACCCAGTGACATTGGGAAGCACACCCGACGTCACCCCGTGTCATTTTACGTCTCGGCAAGTGGGCCCTGCCCCGCTTGCCCAGCTGAAGATTCAGCCCCATGATACTAAGGCTGCAATACAAAATCATCTTTAGAACTAAGATGTGTACTAATTACTCATTTTCACAGCACAGTATTGAAGGAATGATGTTATTAACATTTTTCTTGAACTTGTACTTTTAAGACCATAGGACTGTAGAGATGTAGGAGCAGAAGTATGCTATTCGGCCCATCGAGTCCATTCCTCCATTCAACGAGATCATGGATGATCTGATAATCCTCAACTCCACTTTCCTGCCTCTTCCCCATAACCCTTGATTCCATTACTGATTAAAAATCTGTCTCTCTCAGCCTTGAATATACACAACGACCTAGCCTCAACAGCCCTCAGCGGTAAAGAATTCCACAGATTCACCGCCCTCTGAGAGAAGAAATTCCTCCTCATCTCTGTCTTTAATGGGCGACCCCTTAATCTGAGATTATGCCCTCGGATCCTAGACTCTCCCACAAGGGAAAACAGCCTCTCAGCATCTATCCTGTCAAGTTCCCAAAGAATCTTATATGCTTCAATAAAGTTGCCTCTGATTCTTCTAAACTCCAATGAGTACAGGTCCAACGTAGTCAACCGCTCCTCATAAGAAAATCCCTCTATCCCCGGGGTCAACTGAGTGAACCTTCTCTGGACTGCCTCCAATGCCAGTATATCTTTCCTTAGATAAGGGGATCAAAACTGTTCAGTCTTCAAGGTGTGGTCTAACTAGTGCCTTGTATAGTTTTAGTGAGACTTCCCTATTTTTTTACTCCATTCTCTTTGAAATAAAGGCCAACATTCCATTTGCCTTCCCTATTACCTACTGAACTTACATGCTAGCTTTTTGTGATTCATGAACGAGGACCCCCAAGTCTCTCTGTGCTGCAGCTTTCTGCAGTTTTTCTCCATTTAAATAATATTCCTCTATTCTTCCTGCCAAAATGCATAATCTCACATTTTATATTATAGTTAGACATGAAGGTCTTGAAACTGATTGAAATGAATCGAAATAGCTCAAAGCCTCATTTATCTGAGACCTGAGTGCTGCAGGTGCCTGCTAGGTGTCCCCAGGCAGCTCACCAGTGAAAAGCATTTCAATTTTGGGCTGTTCTGTCACTGGCAGCAACTCTCAGGTTGGCCCTTGGAGAAAGGAGTGATTGGAAAAGCAGGAGGCAATTGAAAGGGACAGGACAATCAGGGGTGGGGATTGGGGGCGGCTCGGTGCGGTGTAATAATCAGGAGGAAGCTAAGTGGGATCAGTCACCAGTTTTCAGCACTGCAGTGGACCCAGGGATGAGCACTCCTGTACATCGCGCACCACAATCAGTTAAATATTTTATAAAAATCAGGGCAACTCAATTTTGCAAAGACCTAAAAGATACGTAAGACTCCAAATTTGCATATAAAAGCGTCCAGGTCCTTTTTCATGCAGGGACCCTGAATGCTTCTATTTCTGCCTTTACCAATATGGCAGGCAGCGCACTTCCGGGCATAATGAACATGCAGGTATCCTGCCAAGTTGGGTGCTCATGCACTTGTTTTGCAACTGATAAATTGGCAGGTGCCATTGAACTCTTAGGCTCAGATCTTGTTTCAGTGAAGTGTATGCTGCGTATAGCTCACTGTTTTTACAACCTATGCTAGAAGCCATTTGAATGAGATTACTCTGGCATTACAGAGATCAAATGTGGAAGAAGAGTTTGTATTTATATTGCATCCTCAGGACTTCCCAAAAGGTGTCATAGCCAATGAAGTTTGTTTTGATCTTATTTAACGCTACACACTTCTGCATTGATTAAAAGAAATCTTGCATTTATATAGAAATTTTCACAACCTCAGAATGCCTCAAAGCATTTTACAACCATGGAATTACTTTGGAACTGTAGTCAGTGCTCAAATGTTGGCAAGGGTGGCAGCCAACCTGTACACAATAAGGTTCCACATATAACAATGAGATCAATGGATAATACAACCGAGAACCTAGCTGAACATAGAAGGTTCAGAGGGGAACTGAAAAAGCAAATAAGGAAAACAGACAGAGTGTATGAAAAATGACTGGCAGCTAACATAAAAGGGAATCTAAAAGTCTTCTACAGGCATATAACTAGGGAAAGGGTAATAAAGAGGGGATTGGGGCCTATTAAGGACCAAAAAGGGGATTTACGCATGGAGGCAGAGGGCACAGCTGAGGTTTTAAATGAATACCTTGCATCTTCTTTACCATGGAAGAAGATGCTGCATAGGTATTGGTGAAAGAGGACATAATTCAGACACTTGAACTGTATAAAATTGCTAAGGAGGTGCTATTGAATAGGCTGTCTGTACTCAAAGTTGATAAGGCACCAGGACTGGATGAGATGCATTTAGGGATACTGAGGGAAGTAAGATTGGATATTTCATAGGCAGTGGCCATTATTTTCCAGTCTTCCTTAGTCTCAGGGGTGGTGTCAGAGGACTGGGAAATTACAAATGTTACATCGTTGTTCAAAAAAGAGTGTAAAGTTAAGCGTGATGCACACCCAGAAGCGCTGTGTGCTCCCTATGCGGGCGGGGGGAGTATGCTGGGTCGGGGCCTTCAGGGAGATTAGTTTGATTTTTAAAAATTTTAATAAAGATAAAAAAATTTCTTTAAGACATGTCCCCTCATGTGACAGTCACATGAGCTGGGATATGTCACTGAATTTTATGAAAAATTTTTATCAAACTTTAAAAACCTTCATGAAACCTCATCCCACCCGTGGATGAGGTTTCATGATAAATGCGAAGGTCGCCTGGGCTCTTCACCTGCCTGCCAACCTTAAGGTTGGTCTGGCAGCTCAGTTAAGTGCTTTAATTGAGATTTAAATGGCTATAATAGGCCTTTGACAATTCAGTGGGTACGCAGTCGACTCTGGTGCTTAAAAAATAAAAACAAAAAAACTGCGGACGTTGGAAATCCAAAACAAAAACAGAATTACCTGGAAAAACTCAGCAGGTCTGGCAGCATCGGCGGAGAAGAAAAGCGTTGACGTTTCGAGTCCTCATGACCCTTTGACAGAACCTGAGTTTGAGTCCAAGAAAGAGTTGAAATATAAGCTGGTTTAAGGTGTGTGTGTGGGCGGGGCGGGGGGGGGGGGGGGGGGTGAAGAGAGAGAGAGAGAGAGAGAGAGAAGTGGAGGGGGTTGGTGTGGTTGTAGGGACAAACAAGCAGTGATAGAAGCAGATCATCAAAAGATGTCAACAACAATAGCACAAAACAACACATAGGTGTTAAAGTTGGTGATATTATCTAAACGAATGTGCTAATTAAGAATGGATGGTAGGGCACTCAAGGTATGGCTCTAGTGGGGGTGGGGAGAGCATAAAAGATTTTAAAATATTTAGAAATAATGGAAATAGGTGGGAAAAGAAAAATCTATATAATTTATTGGGAAAAAAGGAAGGGGGAAACAGAAAGGGGGTGGGGATTGGGGGAGGGAGCTCAAGACCTAAAGTTGTTGAATTCAATATTCAGTCCGGAAGGCTGTAAAGTGCCTAGTCGGAAGATGAGGTGCTGTTCCTCCAGTTTGCGTTGGGCTTCACTGGAACAATGCAGCAAGCCAAGGACAGACATGTGGGCAAGAGAGCAGGGTGGAGTGTTAAAATGGCAAGCGACAGGGAGGTTTGGGTCATTCTTGGAGACAGACCGCAGGTGTTCTGCAAAGCGGTCGCCCAGTTTACGTTTGGTCTCTCCAATGTAGAGGAGACCACATTGGGAGCAACGAATGCAGTAGACTAAGTTGGGGGAAATGCAAGTGAAATGCTGCTTCACTTGAAAGGAGTGTTTGGGCCCTTGGACGGTGAGGAGAAAGGAAGTGAAGGGGCAGGTGTTGCATCTTTTGTGTGGGCATGGGGTGGTGCCATTGGAGGGGGTTGAGGAGTAGGGGCTGATGGAGGACTGGACCAGGGTGTCCTGAAGGGAGCGATCCCTACGGAATGCCGATGCGGGGGTGAAGGGAAGATGTGTTTGGTGGTGGCATCATGCTGGAGTTGGCGGAAATGGCGGAGGATGATCCTTTGAATGCGGAGGCTGGTGGGGTGATAAGTGAGGACAAGGGGGACCCTATCATGTTTCTGGGAGGGAGGAGAAGGCGTGAGGGCGGATGCGCGGGAGATGGGCCGGACACGGTTGAGGGCCCTGTCAACGACCGTGGGTGGAAAACCTTGGTTAAGGAAGAAGGAGGACATGTCAGAGGAACTGTTTTTGAAGGTAGCATCATCGGAACAGATGCGACGGAGGCGAAGGAACTGAGAGAATGGGATGGAGTCCTTACAGGAAGCGGGGTGTGAGGAGCTGTAGTCGAGGTAGCTGTGGGAGTCGGTGGGTTTGTAACAGTCTATCACCAGAGATTGAGACAGAGAGGTCAAGGAAGGGAAAGGAAGTGTCAGAGATGGATGACGTGAAAATGATGGAGGGGTGGAGATTGGAAGCAAAATTAATAAATTTTTCTAAGTCCCGACGAGAGCACGAAGCAGCACTGAAGTAATCATCGATGTACCGGATAAAGAGTTGTGGAAGGGGGCCGGAGTAGGACTGGAACAAGGAATGTTCCACATACCCCATAAAGAGACAGGCATAGCTGGGGCCCATGCGGGTACCCATAGCCACACCTTTTATTTGGAGGAAGTGAGAGGAGTTGAAGGAGAAATTGTTCAGCGTGAGAACAAGTTCAGCCAGACGGAGGAGAGTAGTGGTGGATGGGGATTGTTCGGGCCTCTGTTCGAGGAAGAAGCTAAGGGCCCTCAGACCATCCTGGTGGGGGATGGAGGTGTAGAGGGATTGGACGTCCATGGTGAAGAGTAAGCGGTTGGGGCCAGGGAACTGGAAATTGTTGATCTGACGTAAGGTGTCAGAGGAATCACGGATGTAGGTGGGAAGGGACTGGACAAGGGGAGAGAGAAGGGAGTCAAGATAACGAGAAATGAGTTCTGTGGGGCAGGAGCAAGCTGAGACGATCGGTCTACCGGGGCAGTTCTGTTTGTGGATTTTGGGTAGGAGATAGAAGCGGGCCGTCCGAGGTTGGGCGACTATCAGGTTGGAAGCTGTGGGAGGAAGATCCCCAGAGGAGATGAGGTCAGTGACAGTCCTGGAAACAATGGCTTGATGTTCAGTGGTGGGGTCATGGTCCAGGGAGAGGTAGGAGGAAGTGTCTGCGAGTTGACGCTCAGCCTCTGCGAGGTAGAGGTCAGTGCGCCAGACAACAACAGCACCACCCTTGTCAGCGGGTTTGATGACAATGTCAGGATTGGACCTGAGAGAATGGAGTGCAGTAAGTTCAGAGAGAGACAGGTTAGAATGGGTGAGAGGAGCAGAGAAATTGAGACGACTAATGTCGCGCCGACAGTTCTCAATGAAAAGATCGAGAGAAGGTAAGAATCCAGAGGGAGGGGTCCAGGTGGAGGGAGAATATTGGAGATGGGTAAAAGGATCCGTTGAACTGGGAGAGGACTCCTGCCCAAAGAAGTGAGCCCGGAGACGAAGACGGCGGAAGAAGAGTTCAGCATCATGCCGAGCCCGAAATTCATTGAGGTGAGGGCGTAAGGGTATGAAACTAAGTCCTTTGCTGAGCACTGAACGTTCAGCATCGGAGAGGGGAAGGTCAGGGGGTATAGTGAATACACGGCTGGGGTTGGGATTGGAAGATGGGGTGGGGACGGAGGGACGGGCAGGGGTGGAGGGTGCTTGCCTGCCGAACTGAATGATGTGCGGTGACGTTGGGACGCACACCCAATGTCACTGCACGCATGTCATTTTACGCGTTGGTGAGTGAAGCCCGGTCCTGCTCACCGACCCAAAGATTCTGCCCTCTATCTTCTTTGACTAGTATCGTGGGATCCTTCAAGTCCACCTGAACTGTCAGGGTTTTGTTTTAACAATTCATTAAAAGACGGTACCTCTACAGTGCAGCTCTCTCTCAGTACCAGACTGAAGTGTCAATCTAGATTATTTGATCAAGTTCTGAACACAGTGCCCTCTGACTCAGAATTGAAAGATCAACTCTTTATGTATTTACATGAACATAGAGTGATGGTTTTCTCTCAAAGGCAGAAAAGTAGAGCCACTTTTTTTGTGGGTCTGCAGTGCCTGTTTCCTGGAACCTGAGTTGTTTAAACCTATGCGTCTGAATTGGCTCCATTTCTTTAGTACAAAAATGGATTCCATGTGGAGTTACAGAAATCCTTTTTCATTTTTCTTTCAAACAATGGAATAATTTAAGTAAACAAATCAAAAAAAGGAAATTGTTTAGATTGTTAGCAGTTTTCTACCATCACCAAACCTTACCTGATATACTGCTACTTTAATCATTAATTTTTCCACTGTGTGTTTGGAAAGCTGATCTTGACCTTGTTTTAGATAATAGTGTTGCACATGAATTGCATTCTTAATAGTTGTATAGATATCTTGATGGTCTGTGTTTGGAAAATCCATCACAGTGGGAAAATTCATGATATTACGCGACATACTTTAAAGAAATCTTCTATAGTGGGTAGCCTTGACATTCAATGGTTTAGGATTATTATAACAACTGAAAAATACAATCTAAATGCAGCTAAAAAAACCTTGTATTCTATTGACAATATGCGGCCCCCGGGCACAAGTAAAAAAAAAACTTGCCTTGGTTATATATAGCGATGAAGTATTCCTTCTGCTTAGAAGGTGATGAGGGTGTTGGTGACTGACTATAGTGCAGAACAATAGGGAGAAAGCTCAAAGACTTTTGATTTGCTTTGATGTCAAAAGATGAAGTACGTTGCAAAGCAGTTATCTGATACATTGAGTGAAAAATTACAAAAGACATGGTAACTAAAAAGAATTTACTAATCCGTGAAAGATTAGTATTCAGTAATGCTTGGATATCGACTTCAATTCAAGCTCTCACTTTATTCTATTTATCATTTAGATTGACACAGCAATTCAAAAAGGCAGGCAGTTCAATAATTCTAAATACTACTGATGACACCAGTCAGCACAAATATGTTTTATAATGGAGGGCAATTAACCACAGTATTTGATCTCAAGTAGTGTAATTAAAGTTCACCTTATTGTTACCCTGATGTATTTTTTTTGCCTCATCCACCAGTCTTTTACTTCTTTGTTTTCCTGTCTCAGAGCAACTGGAGCTGAAGAATGGATTGATAGGGAACCTAGGAAAATTTCTTCCAATTTCCCCCTTTGCCTGGCCTTTGCACAATATCATGGATCTCTCAACACAAAGGGGTTGTGTTTAGGGTTCCTCTGATATGAATCTATTTCCAAGCCCTTGATTATATTGCAA
Source organism: Carcharodon carcharias (assembly GCF_017639515.1). Taxonomy (NCBI): domain Eukaryota; kingdom Metazoa; phylum Chordata; class Chondrichthyes; order Lamniformes; family Lamnidae; genus Carcharodon; species Carcharodon carcharias. The sequence continues at coordinate 41,308,253 of NC_054470.1, forward strand.
GTCCTAAAAGTTTGTACTTTCTACAGTTATCTATTGCCTAAACAACACCAATGATGAAGGTCACAAGTTGAGTCATACAGCTGTCTCTCTCTTGAACTTGCATACCTCAGTTAAGTTTCTAGAATCAATATGTTGCGTGCCACATAGTAACAACAATGGGAGAATGTGAAAGAGGTTGGAAAACACCTCTGTTTCGTCTTTCATTTTATAGACCTATCAAAATGTAGTGTAAGTCACATGGTCAGAGACCAGTTCATCCCACCTTTCTGGTTGGATGATTGATGCTTCTGGCAGCTTCCAAGGGGAGACAAACGAATGTCAAACTGTGAGTACAGTACCAAGACATTGCACTCTTTCAAGTAAGCCTGTTTCCTAAAAATCCAATATAACATTTGTGACACCTATGACTAAAGGCAACCAACTCCACCTGATTTGTATCTTTTGATGTGAATCATTTCTGTTCTAAAGCCTCAGCGATGTCAATCTACAATAGTGGCTACCTGCTATGAAAAGCTAATAAGACACTTTTGAAGTGACAATTAATAAAAGAGCAATAAGTTATGGCCTGTAACCACATGTAAGGAACAAAGTTATAATAATTAAAGGCAAACACTTTTTTCCCCTGTGATAGACCTAATTTGTAATTCAATGCCCTTGTGATGATCAAATAAAAAGGTTGTGTGAACATATAAATGTTTTTTGCAGTTTGTTAAATTACAGTTGTGGTCACTGTACAAAGCTCAGTTTCCTTTGATGTTTTGGAGGACAGACACATGATTGCAGTGGCTGAGATATCTGAAGTTTAAAAGAAAGATTTTCTTCTTAGAAGCACTTACTCTATAGGTATGATGATGTGATTTATTATTAATCAAGTATACACAACATGCAGATGTTATGCTGCGACTGCAAAACATGTCAGTACTTGCTCTGCTTCTATTGCTCTTTTTTTATAGCTCCAATAAGGGCGGAAATGACTTGTTCCAAGATACTGGCATTTAATTATTGGCGCATTTCCGGCAAATTCTGGGATGTGGGCCAATTACTTTATTGCAAATATTTAAATAAACATTTACAAATTCCCACTGATTACATCACGCCCTGTGCTTTTGCAGAGTGTAGTTAGAGTTTGAGGGTGCCCTGACCAAGCCTAAGTCTCAGGGAACATTGATGACACAAATCTTTAGCTGTGCAAACATCCTCTTTTTCTACAATATGTTAGCTAATTGGTCAGTGCTGAACATTAAACTTAATATTCCACAACATAGCTAATTACATTACAAGCACAGATGGATGTAAAAGATTCTATGGCACTATTTTGAAGAAGAGCAGGGGAGTTATCCCCAGTGTCCTGGCCAATATTTATCCCTTGATCAACATCACAAATACAGATTATCTGGTTGTTATCCGACTGCTATTTATGGGAGTTTGCTGGTTGCATATGGGCTGCTCCGTTTCCTACATTACAACAGTGACTATATTTCAAGAGTTCTGATGAAGAGTCATATGGACTCGAAACGTTAACTGTGTTCCTCTCCGCAGATGCTGTCAGACCTGCTGACTTTTTCCAGCTTTTTTGTTTTTGTTTCTGTTTCAGATTTCCAGCATCCGCAGTATTTTGCTTTTATATTGCAAGAGTACTTCATTGGCTATTTTGAGGTGTCTGCTTGTCGTGAAAAGCGCTATATAAAAGCAAGTCTTTCTTTATTGCTCTATGTTTTAGGTTCAGGTTTCATACAAAGTAATTTGTGCATTAACTATCACAGTTCGGAAAAAAAGTAAGATAAGACCAGCCTATTTTCCTCATCAGTTTTGTGTTGAAAGTTGAAGTTTCCCTGATGGCTCAGGTTCAGGGTTAGTGAGTTAGCTGACCTTAACTGGACAGGGCATAACAATTAACCTCAGTAGATGTGAAAGACATTAAATAAATGCAGATTCTTTCTTCTTGTTTACATCATATTCTAAGGAACTAAAAACATCCAGTTTCAGCAATATGTAATAGCCCCTACTGGAAACTGTACATGTGGATCTTAAACAAAAACAGAATTACGTGGAAAAACTCAGGTCTGGCAGCATCGGCGGAGAAGAAAAGAGTTGACGTTTCGAGCCCTCATGACCCTTCAACAGAACTGGATCTTAGATGAGGATTAGATCAAGTTCAACTATGTTATCCCTAAGGAGGTATAAACTTGTGACTTGTACCGCCTAGAGTCAATCATGGAATCATACTCCAGCATGAGAAGAGGGAGAAATTGAAAGAGTATTCTTACAATCTATTTGTGACGTGTAATACAGCAAATTTGGTTACTGCTAATTTGCTTTACGCATGTAGGAGAGGATATAAATAGCTATCCCATTCCAAATCGTCTTTCAAAGGCACTATTCCAATGCATATTCATTCTGATTAAAAGCAAATAAAAACCACTTAATCACTTGTTTTACTCTGAAATCAACCAAATTAAGGTAGAATGCTGAGTGACACCTTTGAATGAGTAGGGGGCCTTGTCTCTGGATGAAATTTAAGAACTTATAACATTAAACGATAAAATCAATCTGACTTTGGAAGCCACATCTACCTTGTCCAAATACCATCCTATTTCCAACTTGCCCTTTCTTTCTAAAGTTCTGTCTTTTATCTCTTCCTGTTCAAAGGCTTCCAGTCTGGTGTCTGTCACACCCAAAGCACTGATATTGCACAGGTCAAAGTCACAATAACATTCTATGTGACCCTGGTTCTCACTACTCTCCAGTGCCTCACTGTGGCACTACTCTTTCTTGGTTCAATTCCTTTCTTTTGTTGCAGAGGCACTGGGCAGAAACTTAATGCCTTTGAACATAATCTTTCATCAGGGACCAATGCGAGTCTCATTCCCAATGGCTGGTGGGTCCTCTCACCTGTAGAATTTCCCAGAGGTGGCCAATTAAGAGGCCACCTCTGGGTGCCCTGTCCAATTAAGGATGGCAGGCAGGTTCCTGAGGCTGCCGGCCCAACGACAGGGCCTGCAGCTTTGGAAGGCCAGCAGTCACACTGGGAGAGGTGGACACTGCTCAGGCAACAAGGAAAATGTAAGTACATCTCAACATGGAGAGTGTGCAACGAAACAAAAAATGACGAGGGCCATTAGCCAGTAGGCCCTTTGGAGCAGAAGGGAAACTCCCTGGTAGATTTGTTTGGGCTGAGGCCTTTTTCTGCCTGCAGTCCCATTGTTGGGGATACATCTCTAGCTCTGATAGCTACCTTGCCTTTTGCTGTGAGGTGCCTCCACTGAGTGGCCGGGCTGGGCACTGGAGACTACTGTACTGCCAGAAAGATGCTGGTGGTGTCCTCCCCATGCCCCTAATTATCCTCATTATTGCTCATTACATTACCTGCCACTGCTGGGTCAGCCCGCCAACCGGATGTCAATATTTCCTATTTTCCACCAGGTTCCATCTCCAAACTTGCCTCCACAGGTCTCATAAAATTCCATCCATTATACTGCTTTCAATGTTTCTCTTTCCAGTTCTGTACAGTCACCTCTGGTATACTGAAGGGCTCCATTGTTCGGTCTTCTCCCTCATGATTTAGGCGATATGTTTTGGTGATGTTATTCAGAAGCACAGAATTATTTTCCTATGCATAATGATAGCACCTAGCATTACTTTGGACATCCCTACAGCGAATACATTATCCCCGACAACCTCTTTGACCCTGGATACGACCAAACTTACTTCACTTAAATGGCAGGAAAATCAAATATGTCCATGAATGTCCATACGCCACTGGCCTAGACTCTGTTTATCTACCTGGGGCAGAAATGCACCCTTGTCGTGCTGGCTCGGCAGGGGCGGTTGGGAAGCCAACTGCCGCCCGCGATAGAGGCCAGAAGGCAACTTCACACTGGCAGGCCAATTAAGGCCCGCCCAGCGTGAAATGCAAGCGGCAGCACTCAGTGCTGCCTGTGCGGGTAGGGGAGGAGGGCGAGGGGGAATGTTGCGCATGTGCGCAAGTGGGCGTTTCAAAATCTCCCTGAGGCACAGAGCTGCCACAGGGACATGAAGCATTTTTTAAAAAAAATAAAGATTTGAAAAATGTAATAAAACATGGCCTCTCATGTGATTCTGTCACATGGGCAGGGACATGTTATGAATTGAGTTTTAAAATGTTTATTTTATTGTTTTAAAATGTTTATTTTATTTTTATTTGCTTTAGGAAACCTTATCCTGCCCGTGGATGAGGCTTCCTAAAAAATGCTAAGGCTGCTTGGCCTTTTTGCCTGCCTGCCAATCGTAAGATTGGATGGGCAGTAAAAAATTCTAAATAATTGATAATTTAATGGCCTTCACAGGCTTACCCAACGTCAACGCGCGTTATTTCATGCTCAGGTGGGTCGGGCGCGTGCCTGCCCACCGGGCTAAAAATTTTGCCCCTGTGTTAGGAACTAGAGATAGTTTCAAAGTAAGTTATATTTGTATTTGTGGGTGTTAGAAACAAGATATAGCTTTAAGTTTAATTTATATTCTTTTCTTTTTGTGTGTTAAGAAAGGTGAAACCTGGATTTGGTTTCTGTTAAGAATTTCTGTGAGATGGAGCCAGCAAGTTTGTATACATGCATTATAATAAAATTTTACCACTCTTAAAGTGAAGAGATGGGTTACCAAGGGGTTAGTAGTTTAGGGAAGTTAAAACAAAAAAAAAAGCAAAGTAGTAAACATTGTGCTGTTAGGGATCAGAGACACCCCCACAGAGATACAGGGAGAGACAAGAAAAGCAGTTTTGTTTCACTTGGTATGTGTATACCACAGAGTGAAAACTGAAAAGGTCTAAGACTCTCTAGCTGGAAATTATGCCAGACTGTTAAGGAATTCATAAGTATTGCTCAAAAGTTGAAGAAATAGTGAATTTCGAGTGAGTTTTCTGGATACCTCAATGGAGATACCTAAAAGAAACCTCTTTGCAACTGAGCCAGCTCTACCCTTGATGTGGAAATAGTAGTACCTTTTCACTGAAGCGTTGGATCTGTAGGGGGATTGCTGGGATAAAAGGGATAGCTTGAATTTGAATTCTTTTTTCTTGGTTTCTGTGTTGAAATCTTTCCAACCTTTTTGTTGTCTAGTGAAATATAGTTAATGTTTCTTGTTTAATAATTGTTTTATCTTTTTGTTAAAAAGTTAACAGCAGAGTCTTATGAATCTGTTTCAGTAAATACCCGCCACGGTTTAAGAAAAGAAAAAAATTCATAATCTATTAAGCCAGGTTCCATTTTGGGATCTGTCTTGCCCAGTAATAACATCAGCTGGGATCATAACCTTGGCTACCAGCTCAGACTAATAAGCCCAGAGATTCAGAAAGGTCAATGCTTTACCCTGAGCTAAACTTCTTCTCCACATCTGATACATTATCAAAGCTGTTTTCTTCCATCTGCACAACACGTCCATCTCTGCCTAACCTCTACCCTATCTTAGTCATCAATAGCCTTTTAAAATCTCACAAATGGATTTCTCCAATGCCTTCCTTGCCAAGTTCTCTATTCCATCATCCATAAATGACAAATTATCCAGAATGTCACAACTTGTGACATTATCTACCCTAAGACCCACACCTGCATCATCTCTGTTGTCCCAAAACTCCACTGGTTTCCGGTGCTCCGGATATTTTTCATTTTATAGAGTCATAGAATCATAGAAGTCTACTGCACAGAAAAAGGTCCTTCACCCCATTGAGTCTGCGCCGGTCAAACAAGTTCCTAACTATTCTAATCCCATTTTCCAGCACTAGGCCCATAGCCTTGTATGCCATGGCATCGTAAGTGCACATCCAAATACTTCTTAAATGTTATGAGGGTATCTGCCTCTACCATCCTTTCAGGCAGTGAGTTCCAGATTCCCACCACCATCTGGGTGAAAAAATTATTCCTCACATCCCCTCTAAACCTCCTGCCCCTTACCTTAAATGCTCCCTGATTACTGATCCCTCCGCCAAGGGGAAAAGTTCCTTCCTGTCTACCCTATCTATGCCTCTCATAATTTTATACACCTCAATCATGTCCCCCCAATCTCAATCTCCTTTGCTCCAGGGAAAATAATCCCAGTGTATCCAATCTCTCCTCATAACTAAAACTCTCCAGCCCAGCCAACATCCTGGTAAATCTCCTCTGCACTCTTTCTGGTGCAATCACATCCTTCCTATAATGCGGATTCCAGAACTGCACACAATACTCTAGCTGTGGCCTAAACAGTGTTTTATACAGTTCCAGCATAACCTCCATGCCCTTATATTCTATGCCTCAGCTAATAAAGGCAAGTAACCCATATGCCTTCTTAACCACCTTATCTACCTGTCCCACTACCTTAAGGGACCAGTGGACTTGCACACCAAGGTCCCTCTGATCCTTGATACTTCCCAGGGTCCTACCATTCATCGTGCATTCTCGTGCCTTGTTTGTCCTGCCCCAGTGCATCACCTCACACTTATCTGGATTAAATTCCATTTGCCAAGTGTAGATTAATGCTGTCTACATTGGCTGTCCTCCAGTCCTCTGGCATCTCTCCTGTGGCCAGAGGCGTATTGAAAATTATTGCCAGCACCCTTGCTATCTCCTCCCTTGCCTCACTCAACAGCCTGGGGTTCATTTCATCTGGGCCTGGAGATTTATCTACTTTTAAACCTGCCAGACCATTTAGAACCTCCTCCCTTTCCATGCTAATTTCTTTAATCATATCACAGTCCTTCTGCCTGATTTCCATACCCACGTCGTCCCTTTTACTTGTGAACACAGACACAAAGTATTAATTTAGAACCTTACCTACGTCTTCCGGTTCCACACACAAATGACCACTATAGTCTTTAATGGGCCCTACTCTTTCCCTGGTTATCCTCTTAATGTAAAATAACTTTTGATTTTCCTTTATTTTACCTTTACAATGCTTTTTCTTGCCCATTTTTTGCTCTCCTAATTTCCTTTTTAAGTTCTCCCCTTCTCAATCCACACTCCTTTAGGGCTTCCGCTGTTTTAAGCTTTCGGTATCTGCCATAAGCCTCCCTTTTTCTCTTTATCCAATCCTATATATCCCTCAACATCCATGTGTTGGTCTCACCCTTTGTCTTTTCTGGAATATGTTGGCCCTGTACTCGCCCTATTTCCTTCTTGAATGAGTCCCACTGCTCTGATGCAGATTTACCCAAAAGTAGCTGCTCCCAGTCCACTCTGGTCAAATCATATCTGATCTTATTAAAATCGGCCTTCCCCCAATTTAGAACTCTGATTTTTGGCCCATCCTTGTCCTTTTCCATAACAACCTTGAATCTAACAGAGTTATGATCACTATCTGCAAAATGCTCCCCCACCATTCCTCTACCACTTGCCCGGCTTCATTCCCTAAAATTAATTCCTGGACCCCCCCCCCCCCCCCCTTGTAGGACCTTCTACGTACTGGCTTAAAAAGCTCTCCTGGATGCATTTTAAGAATTGCAGTCCCTCTAAAGCTATCACACTATGACTAACCCAGTTAATGTTGGGGAAGTTGAAATCCCCCACTATTACTATCCTATTATTTTTACACTTCTCTGAAATTTGCCTACATATCAGCTCTTCTATTTCTCTCTGACTGTTTGGGGGCCTGTAGTACACTCCCAGCAATGTGATTGCTCCTTTTTTGTGTTTTTAAGTTTTACTCATATGGCTTCATTTTGAGGAGCCTTCTAAAATGTCATCCCTCCTTACTGCTGTAATTAATTCCTTGATCAATATTGTGATACTCCCTCCTCTTTTGCCTCCTTCCCTGTCTTGCCTGAAGACCCTATATCCTGGAATATTGAGCTGCCAATCCTGTCCCTCTCTCAACCATGTCTCTGTGACAGCAATGACATCAGCTTCCCATGAGTTAATTTGTGCCCTCAACTCTTCTGTCTTATTCATCAGACTTCCTGCATTAAAATAAATACCATTCAACCTTGTCAAGTCCCCTTCTGCCTTAACTGGCCTATAATTTCTATGCCTTCCAGACTCACGTGCTCGCTCTTCTAATTTTGGTTGTGCATCTCCCCCTGCTGAGCATTCTCTCAGGATCCCCCCCCCCCCGCCAAGTTAGTTTAAACCTTCCCCAGCAGCACTAGCAAACCTCCCCGCAAGGATGTTGGTCTCATTCCGGTTCAGGTGCAACTGTCCACCTTGTACAACAGGTCCCATCACCCCCAGAAACGGTCTCAATGTCCCAGAAATCTAAAGCCCTCCCTCCTGCACCATCTCTCCAGCCAGCATTCACCTGGACTAACCTCCAATTTCTATACTCACTACGCGTGGCACCGGAAGTAATCCAGAGATTACTACCTTTGAGGTCCTGTTTATTAATCTGCTTCCTAGCTCCCTAAATTCTGCTTGCAGGACCTCATCCCTCTTTCTACCTATGTCATTAGTATCAATATGTACCACGATCTCTGTCTGTTTGCCCTTCCCCTTTAGAATGCAATGCAGCCATTTAGTAACATCCTTGACCCTGGCGCCAGGAGGCAACATACCCTCCGGTAGTCAAGTCTACAGCCGCAGAAATGCCTGACTATTCCCCTTACTATCAAATCTCCTACCGCTATTGCTCTTCTCCTCTTTTTCCTCCCCCCTGTGCATCTGAGTCACTCACAGTGCCATGAGCTTGGCTGCACTCCCCAGAGGAACCGTTACTCTCACCGTTTTCCAACACAGAAAAACGGTTCTTGAGTGAGATGCATCCTGGGGATTTCCTGACTATCTGCCTGACACCTTTCTTCTGACTGATGATCACCCGTTCCCCCTCTGTCTGCACTTCCATAAGCTGTGAGGTGACCCACGTCTAAAAACGTGCTATCCATGAAACACTCAGTCTCGCGGATGCACCTCAGTGCCTCCAGCTGCTGCTCAAGCTCTGAAACTCGGAACTCAAGTAGCTGCAGCTGGTGGCACTTCCTGCACATGTGGTTGGTCAGAGCGCAAGGAATGTCTAGGACTTTTTACATGTTGCAGGCGGTACATAACACGGAACTGAGATGCCCTGCCATGCCTCTAGTTGGAAAAAAACCCTAAATTTAAGTTAAATACAGTAAAAAAAAAAGTTAAATTATTTATGTACTTTAAATAAAAAGTAGAACTCTTACCTTTCCTTAGCTTAATCTATTTTAAACTGGAGAAAAACACTTACCCATTACTCACCAATCAGCTCTCACCTTTGTGCTGATGTCACGTTTTGTAGCTTCCCCGTGCTCGCGCTGGTTCTCATCTCTCCGCTGCTCTCTCGCGCTGTCTTGTGATGTCACTCTTGTTATTTTCAACAAGAACTGACTGCAGGACACTCTTCCCAGACTGCTTCACCGCGATGCTGACTGCAGAGCACTCTTCCCAAACTGCTTCACCGTGATGCTGACTGCAGGACACTCCTCCCAGACCCCTACTTGTTCTTGTTCCTACTTTCAAATACCTCCATGATCTCACCCCTCCATACTTCATGATCTTCTCCAGCCATTTGTTTGGGTGATCATATGCCTATCTTCTTGGGAAAGTCTCTGGTGTTAGTTGTGTGTTAACTGTGTTTAACTGCATGCAGGTAGCAGGCATTGACTGTGGGTTCACTTGAGCTCTTACAAATAGGCACAGAATAAAAATGTGGTTGTTGGGTCCGGAGATATATGTTTTTAATATGTAACTCTGTAAATACATTGAAAAATGCAAAAAGACTGGCTCCAGTTCTTTCCTTCACTATCTGGCTTTCTGGAATAGAACACTTGATTTACAAAACTCACCCCCATAAAACCTAGCTGCCATTATATTTTAATAAGTTCCATTTATCCTAAGTGCAACTTGCGTAAATCTGTGCCTACACTTAGGGACTCAGACGAACTAATCAACAGGGTTCAATGTTGATTGACAGACTCTTTGCCCATTGGCAGAACCAGACCAATGAAAGGACAGATCATTATTTGTGTCAGCTTTGACCAGCTTGGCTTTGGTTTGGACCAAGAAAAGAGTAGAACGTGCAGGAGAGCGGGGTGGGTGGGGGGAACAGCAGTGTTTGCATGGGAGATGTGATGGCTCTGTTGTCTCTGTGAGCCGCAGCCTGGGTCCAGGTATCACTGAGGGTGTATTAATAAGCAGAGCGGAAGGGCTTTAGTACCTGCCTCTGTAACTTGGCAGGCTTGAGTTCAGTAACTCAGTCTCACTCATTTCTATCAGTGCCATTCTGAGCCTAAACATGGCTCTGTGTGGGTACAGGTGCTGTGTTACCACCCTGTGTGTCACTAATTTCATTTAGAAAATATGATCACCCAACCCTGTGTTCCTTTGGATACCTCGTGTTCGTCCAATCTCAGTTGCTGCTCCTTCAGCCACTTTAACCCCACTCTCTGGAATTCTCTTAGCAGCTCCATTCTGGCACACCCCATCATGCCTTGAAAAATCTCAAGGCCACTGCCCTGTAAAGTACTCCGAGATATCTCTTTATATATGAGTGCTACACAAACGTAAATCGTATAAAGCACACAAATGCACACATAAACTGCTTAGTCATATTGCCTATTTAAACTGGTTAACAACTCCACAGGTTTCTTTACTGTATTCGATAAACAGTGATTTAGTCGACAAACCATGTTTGGATTGCATCATTGCCAGTCTATTGATTCTAACAATCTTTAAAACAGCAGCAAATTATTACATTGATCGACTAAAATCATAAATCTAACCAGGGCAGGTGTGGTCATCTAATTAAGTATAAGCATGTTGGAAATTCTAAATTGTCATGTGGCACACACTCTGAAACCAGTCCGTAGGCTTGAAACATGTCACAATTTACACCCCTAGACCAAAGTCAATAAGATAGAAACTATTCTTAGTCTCATTCAAAACATTGTAGTTAAAATTAATGTGTGTATGATCCTGTTGTGCATGAAAGTCTCATGCACATACAATAAAACGTCAAACAATGGTGCACATTGGATCACGTTAACATCACATTTGTATATTACTCTGCAGTTACTAATTGGATATGGATGCAAATGCCGCATTTATTTGGAGAAAATTACATTTATTTACAATAGTTGAAACTCTCTCGATGGATATATTAATGATTTGGGAGATCTAAATTACATAAAGACAAAATTAACATTGCAGGAATCATTGAAGGACCAGGACTGGACATCACATATACACAGGATCGATGGGGTCAGACCTGAGACTGGGAGAGGAGACCAGGTTTCAGGAGTGATTGGAGTGGAGTGGATCAGGAGGGGTAGCAAGATTTAAGTATGGGGCCAGGAGGAACATTTGCCCCCCTGGCTCCACATTCAGGTAAATAAATATGATAAACATACCTTGTAGGTCACATGCAATCCCATGGATCAGGTTGCCCTGAGCGCAAATGGCATTTATTTGCATATGCAAAGGTTCTAAGATCATCCTTTCTCCCTTTCCCAAATGGCTAATTTAGGTGGCCAATTAGGACCTGAAATAATGAGTGTTGAACAACCACTATTTGAATTGCGTTTGAAAACTGGCATAGGGATTGAAAACATTGGAGGCATGTGAGCAATATAAACATCTTTTCATAACACCATCCATGAAAACTACTATAAGCAAATGAAATATCAACTTGTATTGTAAAATCCATTTACATTTCACGTGGTTATTTTCTCTACAACTTAAGCAAGTAAATTAAGCAAGTCGAAGGATGCATGAAAATATAATGAATGTGTCTGTTCAACCTCCACAGTATTTCAGTAATTCTGTTCAGTACTGGGAACAATAAAACCACAGTTTTAAAACAAACTATAGAAAAATCATAAATGCTTTATGTGCTGAAGATACACCACTTAGGTTTTGTCAATACTGGCTGTTGAACTTTGGGAAAGCACATTTTTGTAGTTTGTATATTATGGGGATAATTTTAAAACTATCCTAACAGCAGGGAGCCTTTCACACCACCTACATAAATTGTAACTTTGAGTGCACAATTTTCAGGCAGAATGGGTCTGCACAGCTAGTGAATAAATTTCTCTCCAGAAGCTTTGTCATAAAATGACCTTGTGGTAGTTTTAAAGGATTGTAACTTTAAAGTTTAAAGTATATTACATTAAATGTTGTGTAACCTTCATTAATTTCAGTTGCCAGTCTTCAAATTTTAAGAAGAGAGGTAATAGTACTGATAAGCTGTTGCTGGAGTTCAAAAGTTCTTAGCATCTATCAGGCGGTCTTCAGAAACAATGCAGACTGGTTTGTCTTTGAATAGCCACAGCTGTTCTGTATTAAAATGGGCAAACAGTGACATCAGGCCCAATGGTAAAAACCCTAACAAAGTCTTTATGTACTTGTGATGTTTTTAGTGCCGAAAGCCACACAGGGCAGGATTAGCCTTGGATCCTCCACAAGGTGGAAAGTCTGGATTGGGGGCCGAATTATAGCTGTAGAAGAACTGGTTAATATACCAAGCAACCCTTGTAGAAAGATCTACAGAGAATTCACAAAAGTACTGAATGGTAAAATCCCAGGCAGTGTGGAAGATGGATGCTGGTTTTGCAGCAGCAGGGGAGCAGATTCATTTGCCCAGCCTAGCTACATAATCACAGTGCAGAAGAGGCCCTTCAGCCCATCGAGTCTGCACCGACTCGTGAGAAACACCTGACTTACCTACCTAATCCCATTTACCAGCACTTGGCCCATAGCGTTGAATGTTATGATATGCCAAATGCTCATCCAGGTACTTTTTAAAGGATGTGAGGCAACCTGCCTCCACCACCCTCTCATAATATTATAAAAGGTAACCAAATCAGTGAACCTGTGTCCCCAAAGCATTGGCCTGGGCTTCTGGATTACTATTCCAGTGACATTACCACTACACCTTCACCTCCCACAGCCCAAAGGTGAGGAAACACCAACCTAACTCTAGGTATTCTAAGAGGATACATGTGCTATAAAATGTTCTGATTTCTATGGCAAATACCTGCTTCTAGACAGCACTGGTATAATGATGGGGTGTGAAGTTGTCTTGTGGCAGATGTGTCCCTTGGTGTGTTATGATAACCCTTTTGAATGATAAACTGTACCCTGGAAAACATCCTTTGAAGGATCCTGTAACAAGTGGAAGCATTAGGTATACTTTGTTCCTATTTGCTTTAACCCTTGGAATGGATCTATTACCATTTTACTAGGAGGGTCAGACAGCAGCAGGCAGAAAAACCAGGGGTTGGAGTCTAAAACGATGGGCCAGGATTTTTCCTACGGCCGGCGGGCTGGGCAGGAGTGGGCATGGAGCCGTTCGTCGCCATTTTACACAGACGGGCTAATTAAGGCCCGCTCAGCATAAATCGCGGCTCCAGAGACCAGTGGGAAGGGGCGGCTTGCGGCGGGAGGCCAATGACCGCCGGGTCCAAAGACAACCTGGCGGCCTATTCAAAATTGGCGCAGGCAGCCGTCCTAAGGTTGCCACTGATGTCGGTCTGGAGCATGATGGATAACATCTTTGGAGAGCAGGACAGGCGGGAGAGCAGGTCAGTGGGACGGTTGGCCCCGAGGTTCTCAGATGAGTGCCTCGCCGTCCTCCTCGAGGAGGTGGCAGCACACAGTGAGATCCTGGTGCCAAGGGACGGGAGGAGGAGGACCCCCCAAACAAAACCTGCCTGGGAGGAGGTGGCAGAACGTGTCAGCTCCCACGATGTGCTGCGATGCACCTGGGTGGTTTAATAACGTCTTGTGATCGGGAAGGGTGAGTACTGTGTTGGCATGGGTCACTTAGCACAGCAATTAGGTTGCCCCTCCCCCCCACCCCTACCAACTCAAAATTTTGTTTTTGTATTCATTCATTCATGGGATGTGGCCCTTGCTGGGTGGGCCAGCATTTATTGCTCATCCCTAGTTGCCCGTGAAAAGTTGGTGGTCAGCTACCTTCTGGATCTGCTGCATGTGGTGCAGGAACACCCACAGTGCTGTTTGGGGGCAAGTTCCAGGATTTTGACCTAGGGACAGTGGTGGAGTGGCAGAACATTTCCAAGTTAGGATGTTGAGTGACTTGGAGGGGAACTTCCAGGTGATGGTGTTCCTATCTATCTGCTGCCCTTGTCCTTCCAGGTGGTAGTGTTCGTGGGTTTGGGTGTGAGTGGCAAATGTGATGGAGGCAGCATCTGGGCAAGGGGGTCAGCCCTGGCTGCTTGGAATGAGTGTACGGTGGCTCCTGGGTCACAAATCGGATGAGCCCTGCAGGTTTTCCTCAGGTGGGGTTGGCAAGGCTGCAATGGCAATGCAGGTACAGGGTGGAGAGAGGAATGCTCCTCTCTCCTTCAGAAGACAGCACATAATGATGCGGATTGGAGGAGGGCAGCCTCACCTTCTCATCATCATCAGATATGAGCAGGAGGCACTGGAACTGGAGAGGCGCCATGTGGCCAGGTCAAGTGACCGCGGTGAGGTTGGGTTGCCACTGGGAGGTAAGAGGGCTGTGCACTGAGGTCACAATATCAGTCAGTGCAATCATTCCACTGTTGACTGTATATTGATTTCAGCATCCAAAATGGGTCATCCATTGAAAATGGAAGGAGGATCCGGGTGCCAGGCATGCACATTAACAGTGTAACCACTTCAACTAATCAAATATCCTTGTTCTTCCTTTCAGCCTCACCAGAACATGCCCGGACTGAGGAGGCTGAGGGACTGCTGCTGATCCCTGAGGGCACAGAAGACATTAATGCATCAGTGTCACACCCTCTCAGCCAGGCAGGCACCAGTGCAGATACCAACACCTCGGTGGGAATAAAATTCTCAGGTAGCTTGGTGCACAGCGGTGAGAGCACTTCACACTCACTTGAGGTGCAGGAGGAGACAGAGGTGCGCAGGTCACTAGCAGTCGGAGGAGTGTTGGGGACTAGGAACATGCTTAGTCGTTGGCTGATGATGTGCCTCTGGAGTTGTCCCTGAGGCAGCAGATGCTGGAAGTCCAGCAGGGTGTGCGGTAGGATCTGGCGGAGATATATGAGGGAATGCATGCCATGGTCTCTGTGATGGAGGAGGAGTCCATGTGGAGCATGAGCAATGAATGGCCTTCATGGCTGAGTGCAATGCCTCCTCCACGGAGAGAGTGGTGACTCTCATGGAGAGACTCCTCCAGGAGAACAATCAGGGCTTCCTGGGAATGTGCTTGGACATGCAAGCCCTCAAAGCGGCACTGACCTCAGCTGGTCAGTGTCTGTGTGGGAGCTGGATTGGGCACCTACTATCCCAGCTAGGTGCCCATGCATCAATGGTGAAGCAGGGAGGTCCGAAACTGCCTCACATTGGTGCACAAGCTGCCTGTCGTCTCTGCGGGCTCGTCTCAGGGTACTCCGGATGACAGCAGCAGCTCCTCCACCCCTCTGCCAGTGACCGTGGCATCTAATGAGGCTGCGGCGACTGGGGAGATGCCAGCTGTGCCACTGGCCACTCCCTGCCAGTTGGGGCCAGCACAGGCTTCACCGGCCAGAGGACGCCCGCCAAGGTCATCAAGGCCAATGGGACAGCAGAGTGCGCAGGCTGTCTCCCATGCCAGTGCCAGCGAAGGGGGAGCACCTAGACGTAGCACCCGCAAGTGTAATCGTAAATCACCTCAGGCACAACATGGGCTTATCAGTAGCAGTTTTCTTATGCCCCATTTTGAAGTTACTTTTAAATTGGCTGTTCAACACCTCTTAATGTGTTTTGATTTCAGTATGCAAGTTATCAATCATCAAATGTTTTGGTTTTCAACAAGCCTCTGGGTGCTTCATTAGTTCTGCAGGTGAAAGGGAACCCATGATGTTATGAGTGACTTGTTTATCATTGAGCTTTATTGAAAAACACATAGCTGAGCAGGCAAATGTTGCTCTCAGGTATCAAGTATGGAGCCTGCAGCCCTGGCATGTGTTGGAGGTCCATCTGTGGTAGGCTAGCTGAAGGAGTGTTGGAACAAAGCCTCCAGGGTGTCCCTGCCTCCCTGGAGGTTGCCTGGGTCAATGTCTATCCCCTCAGCGTTCTCCTGAGCGTGTTCATCTTCAGACTCACTACTGGACTCATCGCCTGCAGCCAGAGCATCTGCGTCTACATCTTCTTCCTCCACTGCGTCCCCCCTTTCCAGTGCCAGATTGTGGAGAGCGAAGCATGCAACCACTATCAGTGACACATGATCTGGGGATTATTGGATTGCGCCCCCTGAACAGTCCAGGCATCGGAAGCGCATCTTGAGAAGACCGATGGTTCTCTCCACCACAGCCCTTGTGGAGGTGTGGCTCCTATTGTACTGCTGCTCGGCCTCTGTTCTTGGATGGCGGAGAGGCGATAGGAGCCACCTTTTGAGGGGATAGCCCTTGTCACCCAGCAGCCATCCATCCATCCGGGCTGGAACACTGAAGAGACTCGGCACCTGGGAGTGTCTGAGGATGTAGGTGTCATGGGAGCTGCCTGGGTACCTTGCACAGACTTGTAGAATCAGCATCCTGTGATCGCACACTATCATGGAGTGGAATCCTTTCCTGTTGACGAAGGCTCCCGGCTCACCCGCTGGCGCCTTGATTGCACCCTGGATGCGGGGGAACCCAGCAATCGCAACAAAGCTTGCTCTGTCTGGCTGGCCTCATCCGAACGGTAATGAATGGAGGTCAATGCACACATGAACAGAGCATTTGTCACCAGCTTGACAAAACTGTGGACAGCTGACTGCGAGGGTCCACAAAGATCACCCACTGACCCTTGGAAAGAGCCAGAGGTATAGAAGTTGAGGGAAACCGTGACCTTCAGCGCCACTAGCATGGGGTGTCCACCCACACAGTTGGAGCTGATCTCAGGGCCAATCATCTGACAGTTAGAGGTCACTGTCTCCCTTGAGAGACGTAGCCTCCTTCGGCACTGCACCTCAGGCATATTGAGGTAGCTGCTTCGCCACCTGTAAACCCTGGCAGCAGGATAGTGGCATCTTCCGCAGCCCCTTCCGCCTTGGACTTCCTGTTGGCCCTGCACCCCTTGTGCCTGTACCTGTCATCCCACAGGTGGCTCCCCTGGAGGCTTAATTTGGATTCCTGGCCTCCTCCTTCTTCTGGCCCTTCCTTCTCAGAGGAGCTGCCTCCAGCAGAGACCACAATCCCCATTCCCAGGGTAAGGGAAGGCTGCTTGATACCTGAAAGGCCCCAAGTGTTATGATTCCTCCAGAGTCATGAACTTTCACTGTTTTCACTGTTCTTTCTGTCAAAGCAGCTCGAAGCGAAATGAAGTTGTCCTGTTCACACAAGCAAGTAGCAGTAAGCAATAAACTAAAGTTCTAACTATTCACATTAGCACGTCCACTCACCCCTCTTATTCCGCCCGTGGATGAGGTTTTTAAAAATGTGGCCTACTCACCTGCCCATTGCACCATGCAACGCACTGAAAATCGCACAGGCTGTGAAAAATCGTCTTTGTCGGGACGCACACCCGATGTCATGGCATGTCATTTTACCCGCCAGCATTATTTCTGGCTCGGCTCTGCCTAGGAGCTGCTGAATTTCCTGCTCTCCTGAAAAGTTTGAGCCTCTCAGCAAGGACATCAGATGGGTGGAGTAATTGTACCATTTGTGTGGTGTTCTTCCAAGGTTAAAATTGTCTCCCAGTCAATATACAAAATGGTATAAGTTTATTAAGTTAACCGCACATTCAAACTCCCTGCACTGCACGGAAATTTTTTTTTCAAATGGTCTTTTCACTTACCAGAAATTTGAGCGCCCGAGGATATCCTTTCTATCTTGTGGAGTATGTGGACATGTTTCCGAACTTTGTAGTCAAATCACAATTTTTTTTTTGTTTTTATTTCAGTGCCCTTGTGTATAATTCAGAACGTATTTTTCACTGTATTCAATGTTTTTCTTTACTAGCTATCAAGATCACGAATTACAATCATGCACTATTTATGGTACTCCAGGAATTTGTTAATTTTCTTTAACGTCATTGGCCATGCAGGCATCTTTCAGCATTTAGTATTGTTAATTTGTGAAAGCCCCTCCCTCTTGTTTTTAAGTATCTGATCACCAACTAAACAGTTCTACTTCGGTAAATAAATCATGTTGTATAGCATGGTAACTTTTGAGTTAAACTTCACCTATGTTTTGCGTCATTTACTGCCGCCAGCATATGATATTAGATAAAGCACTGGTGCCAAGTTGAAATTATGCATATCAAAATTGGCAGTGTTCTACTTGAGTGACAAATTAATATATTTCCTGCAAGAAAACTGCCCAGAGTTCTATAACATACAGAAGGTGGGTACTGCTCCCAACATGCAAATTTCATGTGAATCTCAGGCCTGTCCCCATGGATGTACGTACGTTTCTTAAGTAATCATTATTTTTAGTATTCTATGATAACAGATGGCATGGAAGAGAAAGAAGGGAAAATGCACTGACAGAATGAGGCAAAAAGTCTGCAAATTAGCTCCCAGCCTGCACTCCTAATAGCTGCAGTGTCCACATTGGGAAGGAACCTCCATTTGTCTCAAACATGTCACCTGCTGAGAGGGAAATTGGCTGGAAGGTGCAGAAGATTCACAGGTTAGGAGTATCCTCAGCTGTGGCCTGGGGAAGCGGTGGGGCTGGGGCTGGGGGTAGGGATAGGCGTAGGGGTAATGTCACTAGACTAGTAATCCAGAGGCCCAGGCTAATGCTCTGGGGACAAGGGTTCAAATCCGACCATGGGAGCTAGTAGAATTTAAAAATGCAATTAATAAAAATGGAATTAAAAGCTTGTCTAATGGTGACCACAAAACCATTGTCGATTGTTGTAAAAACCCATCTGGTGCGCTAATATCCTTTAGGGAAGGGAATCTGCTATCCTTACCTGGTCTGGCCTATATGTGATTCCAGCCCATGGGAACGTGGCTGACTTTTAAATGGTCTCAGTTGTATCAAACCACTCTGAAGTCTAAAAGAAACGAAACTGGACAGATCATCCAGCATCTGCCCAGGCACTGGAAATGATAAAGGCACACCCAGTCCTGTTGACCCTGCAAAGTCCTTCCTAACATCTGGGGCTTGTGCCAAAATTGGGAGAGCTGTCCCACAGATTAGTCAAGCATTGTCTGACATAGTCATACTCACCAAATCATATCTTAGATACAATGTCCCAGACACTACCATCACCATCCCTTGGAATGTCCTGTCCTACTGGCAGGACAGAACACCCAGTGGTGGGGATACAGTGGTATGCATACAGTGCTGTGCAGTTGGGAGGGAGTTGCCCTGGGAATCCTCAACATTGACTCCGGACCCCATGAAGTCTCACAACACCAGGACAGGCATGGGCAGGGAAACCTCCTGCTGATTACCATCTACTGCCCCCAGCAACACTGCCCACTCCCCCCGCGCCCCACCTCAGTTGATGCATCAGTGTTAAACACCAACTGGAAGAAGCACTGAGGGTGGCCAGGGCACAGACTATACTCTGGTTGGGGGACTTCAATGCCCATCACCAAGAGTGGTTCGGTAGTACCACTCACCGAGCTGGCCAAGTATTAAAGGGCATAGTTGCTAGACTGGGTCTAGGGCAGGTGGTGAAGGAACCAATAAGAGCGAAAAACCTACTTGACTTCGTCCTCACCAATCTACCTGTTGCAGATGCATCTGTCCACGACAGTCTTGGTAGGAGTGACCACTGCACAGTCCTTGTGGGGATAAAGTCCCGTCTTCACCTTGAGGATGCACTGCATTCACCACACTAAATGGGATAGATTTCAAACAGATCTACAACTCAAGACTGGGCATCCATGAGTGCTGTGGGCCATCAGTAGCAGCAAAATTGCATTAAACCACAATCTGTAACCCCATGGCCCGGCATATACTCCACTCTACTATTACCATCAAGCTGGGGGAACAACCTCGGTTCGATGAAAAGTGCAAGAGAGCATGCCAGGAGCAGCACCAGGCATACCTGAGAAATAGGATGTCAACCTGATGAAGACTCAACACAGGACTCCTTGCATGCCAAACAGCAGAAGCAGCATGCAATTGAGTTAAGCGATCTCACAACCAATGGATTAGATCTAAGCTCTGCAGTCCTGCCACATCCAGTCGCGAACATGGTGGACAATCAAACGACTAACAGGAGGAAGAGGAGGATCCACAAATATCATCATTCTCAATGATGGGGGAGCCCAGCACATCAGCGCAGAAGATAAGGCTGAAGCATTTGCCACCAACTTCAGTCAAAAGTGCCAAGTGGATGATCCATCTTGGCCTCCTCCTAAGGTCCCTAGCATCACAGATGCCAGTCTTCAGCTAATTCGATTCACTCCATGTGATATCAAGAAATGGCTGAAGTCACTGGATACTACAAAGGCTTTGGGCCCTGGCAACATTCCGGCAATAGTACTGAAGACTTGTGCTCCAGAACTAGCTGCACCCATAGCCAAACTGTTCTATTACAGCTACAACACTGGCAACGGCCCGGCTATGTGGAAAATTGCTCAGTTATGTCCCGTTCAGAAAAAGCAGGATAAATCCAACCTGGCCAGTTACTGCCCCATCAGGCTACTCTTGATCATCAGCAAAGTGGTGAAAGGTGGCGTCAACAGTGCTATCAAGCAGCACTTCCTCAGCAGTAACCTGCTGACTAATGCTGAGTTTGGGTTCTTCCAGGGCTACTCAGCTCATGACTTCAATACAGCCATGGTTCAAACATGGACAAAACAGCTGAGCTCAATTGGTGTGGTGAGAGTGACAGCCCTTAACATGAAGGTAGCATTTGACCAAGTGTGGCATCAAGAAGCCCTAGCAAAACTGAAGTAAATGGGAATCAGGGCGAAATCCTTCCACTGATTAGAGTCAAAACTAGCACAAAGGAAGATGGTTCTGGTTGTTGGGGGTCAATCATTTCAGTCCCGTGGCATTGCTGCAGGAGTTCCTCAGGGTAGTGTCCTAGGCCCAAGCATCTTCAGCTTCTTCATCAATGACCTTCCCTCCACCATAAGGTCAGAATTGGGGATGTTCGTGGATGATTGCACCATGTTCAGCACCAGTTGCAACTCGTCAGACACTGAAGTAGTTTGTGCCGATATGCAGCAAAACCCGGACAATATTCAGGCTTGGGCTGATAAGTGGCAAGTAAAATTCACGCCACACAAGGCAATGACTATCTCCAACAAGAGAAAACCTGACCATCTCCCCATAACATTCAATGGCATTACCATCACTGATTCCCCTAGTATCAACATCCTAGGGGTTACCATTGACCAGGAACTGAACTGGACCAGCCAAATAAATACTGTGGCTACAAGAGCAGATAAGAGATGGGAATTCTGCAGTGAGTAACTCACCTCCTGACTCCCCAAACCCTGTCTACCATCTAACAAGGTTCAAGTCAGGAATGTGATAGAATTCTCTCCATTTTCCTGGATGAATGCAGCTCCACAAGACTCAAGAAGGTTGACACTATCCAGGACAAAGCAGTCCGCTTGATTGGCATCCCATTCACCACTTTCAAAATTCACTCCCTCCACCACCACTGCACAATGGCAGCAGTTTGTACCATCTACAAGATGCACCACAGCTACTCACCAAGGCTCCATCCAAACCTGTACCATCTCAAGGAGAAGGGCAGCAGTTGCACGGGAACACCACCACCTACAGGTTCCCCTCCAAGTCACACACCATCCTGATTTGGAATTTTATTGCTGTTCTTTTGCTGTCACTGGGTCAAAATCTTGGAACTCCCTTCTTAACAGCACTGCTCGTGTACTGGACTGCAGCGGATCAAGAAGGCAGCTCACCACCACCGACTCAAGGGCATCTAAGGATGGGCAATAAATGCTCACCTATCCAGCACATCCCATGAATGAATTTTAAAAAAAATCTCTAAGGCAGCTGGTACACTAGGTGGGAAGAGGCTGACCTGGCTGCCAACAAGCAGAAGTAGGGCTAACTGGGGATCAGGCTTGGACCCTGAAAGTAAAATAAGAATGCAGTGAAGATTGGATGACAGGTCGTAAAAAAAAATCTTCTGGGCCTGGGGCACAGAAGAATGGAGGACTCCTGCTACAATTTGTAGCCTTCTCAGTATAGCAGACCAGCCTGAAGCACCATTGTGGCAATCGTAGCCACCAGCAATATTTAAATTGTGGAACTACCCAATCCCACACATAAAGGTTCCTATCGTACATATCTTAGTATTTACACTGGGATTGAGGGTCATGCATTTTGAGTATTGTATGTCTGCTGAGTAGAAGAAAATTCAGATGTTATTACAAGGATAAGATATTTTGCCTCTTCCACAGGAAAAACTATAATTCTGAATTCACAGAAGTAGAATTTAGCTTATCTTATCCTGCTCTGGCATCCAGAGCATTGAGGATCTCTGGTATTTCTCTTTCTTTGTCAAATACTATTACCAGTTAGCCGAGTTATTGGTTTCAAAAACAATTGCAGATCACTGGTTTTGGGATAGGCCAAACCCAGAGTACTTTGGTTCATAGTTCTGAATTCTATTTGTATAAGAGTTTTATTTAAACACAATTTTTTTTCTTGTTTCTGGTAAACACTGATTACAACCCATAACCTTTTCACTTTACATCATGTTGCCTTGTTTGGGTAGTTAAGATTTGAGTAAGGTTGCATCAAAGCTGAATTTTCTACCCAGGGTTTTGTACTGTGTTTATTGGATTGAATCTTTGACAATTCCTGAAATGACTTCATTGGCCTAACAAGAATACATCTACGGATCCTATAAAAATATTTATGAATGCAACCTTTGCTGGGCCAAGATCATTTTTTCTATTTATGCATAAGATATTTTGCCAGAAAAAAGGATGTTAGAAATTAAGTGGAATATATTCATTAAACTGCTGCTGAAATAAGCTATTGCTTTGTAAAATGTGTCAAAGGTAATTTGGCCTGTTAGTCCATCAGAAAAAAATATAAATATTGTGTAGGATATCTTTTATTCGATCAATTTGATAGTTTTAAACTGTTGTAGCTATGATCTGAATACAATTCAAGAATAGCTGGCCTGAAAAATAAAACTGCTGAGTACATGTAAGCAATGAAATATAAAGAAATGCAAAGTGATAATGTTCCTTTTGCCGCATTATACAGAATATACGCATAAATAACAATCTAGAAATTATCAACAGCTGATGAGCAACTTCAAAATGCTGACAACTCAAAAACTCATATGGAAGAATTTTCCCCCCACTGGGGGCAAGTGCAGGAGCAGGCGGGCGCACCTCCGATTGACGCCCCCCGGCACCATTTTATGTGGGCGGGCCAATTAAGGCCCACCCAGCATGACATCTGCCAGGAAGTGTTATGCGCTCCCTGTGCGGGCGAGTGGGGCCCACCCCTGACCTAAAGATCCTGGCCATAAGGTTTATTCCTATAGCTGCTCTTTCATGGTATATGAATAAGTTAAATTCTGCTTTTCAGCGATTTGGGGAATCACACTCTGCGGTTTGGTCTATTTTAAGTGTGAAAACATTTCAATAAGACTTGAAAATAATTAATGTAGTGGGCCATAAGCTTCTTGTAACTTTAGTTGCTGATATACCCAATATCCTCTCATTTCTGTTTTGGGGAAGCTAAATCGACAAAATGCATTTCTAGAGTGACAGATTTAGACATTTTTGAAAGGGGATATGAGCAACCAGTATTTCCACCTTATTTTAATATCTAAATCATAGTCTTACACCTGCAGTGGCTGCATGATGTGATTTTTATGTACCAATGAGAAGAGCATGTGTGCTGCATCCTCCATCTATTGATACAGGGCATTGACTAGCCTACTCAGTGATCTTTAGAAGGACCCGATATAAAACAGGCTAATGGTAAATATTTTTCTTAACATGATCCTTGTAGGGCTAGGAAGAGCATGAATCCTCCCACCCCTTTTGAATGGCCAACTGCCTGTGAGTGCTGCCTCAGTTCTTGCATCTTGTTGGCACTATGAAAATGAAGGCCAGCCTTGAAAATTGGTAGGACCTCAAGCCAATATAAACTGAATTATATGTAACTAGTAGGGTAAATAAAGGGGAACCAGTAGATGTAGTATACCTGGACTTCCAAAGGGTATTTGGTGAGATACCACACAAAAGTTTAATAGGCAAGATAAGGGCTCTTGGAGTTAGCAGGAATATATAGCATCGATAGAGGGTTAGTTAACAGACAGGAAGCAAAACTAGACATAAATGGGTATTTTCAATCAATAGAAGTGACGTTATAAATATGTAATCCAGCAACGCTCTGCAATTTTGCTTCCCTTCAGGAAAATGCATCACATCAGCTGAAATCAGGAATCTGCCATGTGGAAATTTGCAAAGTGTTATTTTACCTTCCGAGTGGCACAGCCTTTTGGAGCACAAGCACATTGCAGTTCCTATCTCAAGCTTAACTCTTTAAAAGTGAACATTTGAGATTTCTTCATTATTTTCATTGGAGGTCTCTGCATTATACCATCTAAACTTGTTTCGAAAAGGTTAGCATAGGTTTATTATTGAAAGGGTTAACAAAAAAGATGCAGCAAAATCCAAATAGTTCTAGTGGTGGTGATGATATAAAAGAGGGAAGGAAAAGCCAGAGGATTGAAGAGAGGTTGAAGTGCAGAACATATGAGTGTCCAACATTTTTTGCTGTTCTGATTTTGAATATGTCTGAGATAGTGACTTCCACATAACCCATATCTATAGTACCAGCCTTTGTGCAAAATATGTATCATTCAAAAAGCTGAAACTTCAGTGTTTCAGCCTTTAGTCACATAGTTAGGAGTACAGATAATTAAGACATGACTGATTCTTTATTCTGATTCAGCAAGTGGGTATTTCAAAAGGTTAATGTACAGATTTTCAGGACCTTGATAAGTACGTTCCCTGTGAAAGAACTGTGGATTCTGTTATATATATATCTTTTTAAACAGTGTTCCTTATGGCCTATTCTGAGTCACACACATTGCATTACCCTCAATCTTCAATGACACCAGTAACAATTACCTGCTTTGTATGGTGCATGATTTAACTATGGTAAAATACACTCAGTGGGGAATGGGAGTGGGGTGGGTGGGTGGGGAGCAGAGAGACAAGCAGCACGTATGCCAATTAATACAGCTTTCACATCCTACACAGATGATGCTGAATGATTGCAAGAGCTCTTAATTGACTCAATTGTATTCATGCAGTGCCCATACTCTGCTTGGAAATCAATGCCTCACTTGTGCAGTGTTATGTTAATAACAAAGTATGTACCTCTCTCTTTTGTTTCCAGGAAAGGGCTCTGCAATCTGCAGGAAAAGTTAGAGAAAGTGATATTAATGCTTTATATACACACACATATATAATTCAAAAAATACATTCATTCAATCTGGGCACAAAACAATCATATTGTTGAATGTTTTTCTCCTGCTTTTCCCCAAAGTGGAAGAAATTGGAGAAAGCAATCCTAGGATAATCTCACGTATCTCTTAGTAATCACTCAATACCAACATATGAAAAGGCCTAGGAACACATAACTCGTTGCTCTACATGAGTAGTGAATTCAACTGCTAAACCACAACTTTATTTTTACTGTTTACTATTGCAGAAATAAATTAAAAATACTACTTGAAAACAACTCGAGATTGGCATATAATGGATCAGAGTTCTTATACCAATTACTAGAGGTATACAGATTTGGCCACTTCCAATGCTGCTGTTTCCCTAAAGGTTGTCCATGTTGCGCACGGTAGCCACTGACATGGATCCCTCTGCATGGGAGAGGGAAAAAAGATTGGTGGGACACCAATTTCTCAAAGCACGCCTCCTACTCACTGGTGTAAAATAGTACTGTTTCTAAGGCCCAACAAGATTGACTTATGGCTGAAGGAGGACAGGACAATGGCAATTAAAGATAATTAAAAATACTAAAAAGGAAAAAGGAAATAATAGAATCCTTCTGCAGATTGTGGAATAACAAGTCTTCAGCACTGGAGAAGATTTAAACTGTAGTGAGTGTAAATGTATTGCATTGTAAAATGCATCATTTTCAACAGGATTTATTTCACAAACTTGTCAATTTCCCAGAAAATGAGAAATGTACACAGATTTTCTAGGAAACATGAAAGCACCAAATGGGTGGCATATAATGCAGGGATGTGAGATTCCAAGTCACTGCTAGGTTAAAACTGATTGATTGGAAATTGCTACTTTTTAATTATTTTTATTATTGTTTCAAATTTTAGGAGCTGAATTCGAGTTACGTAGGGTGAAAAATATCAATGTGGCAGGCACAGTGTATAAAAGCAAAGTTAATGCTACACTTGGACAAACCACTGGTTAGACCACAGCTAGAATATTGAATTAAATATTTGCAGTGTTATGAGATGACGGCTTCCATTTGCCGAGGGCAGGATGTGCCACTGCCTGCTTGTTCTGTAGCCCACAGATGTTGCTGTCCACAGCCCAATTGGCCAAAGTGATGGCAGGACCCCAAATTTGCCCAACAAATGTGTGGGCAGCTCCTACGTTGTCTTTTCATGAAAAAAGTGTGAAGCTCTATGAGGGACCCCGCAATCATGTTATTTAAAGGATCATGCATCCTGATTGCAGGTGGGATAATTAATTGGAACATTTTCTATTGTAAAGCGAGCTGGAGTGTCTGCATATTAAGTGTTGAATCCTGACTGGCAGAGACTGGTACTAGATGAGTAATGGGTGCGTGGCGCAGAGAATCATGAGATGGCTGTGTTGTGTTGAATAGGAGATGTCATGTGAAGATGTATTCATTGATGTTGCTTACCCGCATGAGGTCATTAGACATGGCACTGCTGGCAGATCCTCAGGTCCAGACTCCAAGAGCTAATCTCTTTGGCCACCTGTTCCCAACTGCCCTCTGAGGGTTGTTCTTGAAAGGCTCCTTGCCTCCTAAAGGACCACGGCCTCTGTCTTAATGTCCACCTGCACCACTAATGCCTCTGGGCGGCAGCCATCAATATGGATCCCTACTTCTGGCCCAATGATCATTTTACAAGAGTTTATATTACACCAATCTTTTTGAGCAGCTTCTCTTTAAGATACAGAATTTATAATTCATTCTTAGGATGTGATGTATCTGATGTATCTGGCAATGCCAACATTTACTTCTGATCACTAACTGCCCTTGAGAAGGTTGTGGTAAGCTATTTTTTTGAACCACCACAGTCGATGTGGTGTAAGTGCACCAACAGTGCTATTCCTGAAGGAATTCCGGGATTTCTTCCTAGCAACTGTGAAGGAATTCCAATTCAGGATGTAGAGTGACTTGGAGATAAACTTGCAGATGGTGGTGTTCTTATGCTTCTATTGCTCCTGTTCGTCTAGGTGGTCGAGGTCACAGGTTTGGAAAGTGCCGTCGAAAGACCCTTGGCAAGTTGCTGCAGTGCAACTTGTAGATGGTGTATACAGCAGCCACTGTGTGCTGGTGGTGGAGGAAGTGAATGTTTAAGATGTGGGTGGGGTGCCAATCATGTAGGCTGCTTTGTCCTGGATGGTGTCCAGCTTCTTCAGTATTGCTGGTGCTGCACTCATCCAGGAAGGTGGAAAGTATTCCACTGCAGTCCTGACTTGCACCTTGTAATTGATGGACAGGCTCTGGGGAGTCAGGAGGTGAGTTAATCATTGCAGAATTCCCAGCCTCTGACCTGCTCTTGTACCCGCAGTATTTATATGACTCATCCACTTAAGTTTCTGGTTAATGGTAACCTCCAGGCTGTTGATGGTGATAGTGGAGGATTCAGCGATGGTGATGCCATTGAATGTCATGGGGAGATGGTTAGCTTCTTTCTTATAGGAGGTGGTCATTGCCTTGCACTTGGGTTGTGCAAATGTCACCTGCCACTTATTAGCCTAAGCCTGAATGTTGTCCAAGTCTTGCTGCTTGCAGGCACGGACTGCTTCATTATCTGAGGAGTTGTGAAAAGTACTGAACATTGTGTAATCTTCAGCAAACATCCCCACTTCTGACCTTATGTTGGAGGGAAGCTCATTGATGGAAGTAGCGGAAGAGGGCTCTACTGCAGTGATGTCCTGGGCCTGAAATGATTGCCCTCCAGCAACACCAACCATTTTCCTTTGCAATAGGAATAAGTGGGGGGTTTTCTCCTTGGCTCCCATTGACTTTAGTTTTGCTAGAGCTCCTTGATGTCACACTCAATCAAATGCTGCTTTGATGTCAAGGACAATCATTCTCATCTCAACTCTGGAATTCAGCATCTTTTTGTCCATGTTTGGACCAAGGCTGTATGAGATCTGGAGCAGAGTGCCCTGACAGAACCCAAACTGCGCATCGCTGAACAGTCTGTGGCCAAGTAAATGCCATTTTGATAGCATTGTTGACGGCACCTTCCATCACTTTGCTGATAATTGAGTGTAGATGGATGGGGCAATAATTGCCCAGATTTGTCCTCCCTTTTGTAATTTTCCACATTATCGATTAGAAGCCTGTGTTGTAGCTGTACTGAAACAGCTTGGCTAAGAATGCTAGTTCTGAAGCACAAGCTTTCACTACTACATCTGGGATGCTGTTAGGGCCCACGGCCTTTGCTTTATTTAGATGATTCTCAAACAACAATGCCAGAGCCTCCTGCTATTTGCAGATCTTGCCGTCAAAATTTCAGAAGCAGACAGGGATGAGCAATAAATGCTGGCACTACATGTCATGTTCTCATGCCATGAATGAATAAATCATTTGTTTAACAAAAGATGCTAGATCTGCTGGAGTGCAAAGTTGACCAATTTGAGGAGAGGTCAATTAGTTATATATCAATTGTGCGTAATTATATGCAGGTGGAGGGCATTAATTGGGTTTTCAATTGAACAGAGATAAGGAGACACTCAGTGAAATATGGGTGTAGTGGAGTTAGGACATGTAATCTTGTAATGTTTCACTCTGTGAATAAATGTTACACTGAGTTAAGATTGGCTCCAATACTATCCATCACCAACTGGTTTTCTCAAATGTAACAGTTTACTGACAACATTAAATATTGGCCATCCTTCAAGGTGGCTGCCACGGAACCCTCTGCTTGTGCTGTAGAAACGAGTCATGTCAGGGGCAGACTGATGGTGGAAAGTTAGCGACTGGACATTAGCACAGTGTCATAGCATCCCTGTGAAGCACCGTACAGACAAACTCCTCCAACTCTCTTCTTTGTTTCTTTAATCCCAAGAGGTAATTGTTCGCCCATTCTTAGCTTCTAACCTCCTTTCCTGCATGTCCAACACAGTGGAACGAGAAAGAGAGCCAAGGAGAATGAAGATGATAAGGAGGGGGACGAACAGAGGCACAACTACCTTTCTACAAACTATGATGATAAGGATGAGGATGATGTGGGTAATGGAAATTAAGAACTTGGATTACCCAACCCCCTTGAACTCAGCCTCTGTGTCACTTACATCTTCATATCCATGCACAAGCTTAGGTACTTTCACAAGGGGAATCAGATGGTGACAGTGAGGATGTGGCAACAGATAATTCATAGACCATTAAGAATCAGTAAGAATGTGCCGTCTTCCTACCAGATGACAGACTGGTTATCACATTTTTACTTTTGAAATCCTCTTCCCAGCAAGTTAGAGTAGCATTCATTAGAGTATGGGGATTATTTGTAGCTTAATTTGAGGAATGTTGGACATAAGGACGTTGGTCAAAAGATGTATGCATTTCCCCTTATTTTATCCTCTTCTTAAGATTTTGACTTTTGCAACATTCCAGCATATGGCCCAATTTTTTGTTTTATTCATTGATGGGATGTGAGCTTCGCTGGCTAGGCCAACATTTATTGCCCATCCCTAATTGCCCTTGGGAAGGTGGTGGTGAGATGCCTTCTTGAACCGTTGCAGTCCATGTGAAGTTGGTACACCCAAAGTGCTGTTAAGAAGGAAGTTCCAGGATTTTGACCCAACGACAGCCAAAGAATGGCAACATATTTCCAAGTCAAAATGGTGTGTGGTTTGGAGGGGAACTTCTAGGTTATGGTGTTCCAATGTGTCTGCCGCTCTTGTCCTTCTAGATGGTAGTGGTTGTGGGTTTGGAAGGTGCTGTTAAAGGAGGCTGGGTGAATTATTGCAGTGCACCTTGTAGATGGTACATACTGCTGCCGCTGTGCGTTGGTAGTGGAGAGAGTGAATGTTTGTGGATGGGGTGCCAATGAAGCGGACTGCCTTGTCCTGGATGGTGTCAAGCTTCTTGAGTGTTGTTGGGGATGCACCCATCCAAGCAATGGAGAGTATTCCATCACGCTTCACACCTTGTAGATGGTGGACAGGCTCTGGGGAGTCAGGAGGTGAGCTACTCGCTGCAGGATTCCTAGCCTCTGATCTGCTGTTGTAGGCACAGTATTTCTATGGATAGTCCAGTTCAGTTTCTGGTCAATGGCAACCCCCAGGATGTTGATAGTGGTGGATTCAGTGATGGTAATGCCATTGATTGTCAAGGGGCAATGGTTTGATTCTCTCTGGTTGGAGATGGTCATTGCCTGGCACTTGTGTGACACAAATGTTACTTGCCACTTGTCAGCCCAAGAATATTGTCCAGGTCTTGCTGCACTTGGATTGCTTCAGCATCTGAGGAGTTGTGAATGGTGCTGAACATTGTGCAAGCATTAGCGAACCTCCCCACTTCTGACCTTAGGATTGAAGGTCATCGATGAAGCAGCTGACGATGATTGGGCCTTGGACACTACCCTGCGGAACTCCTGCAATGATGTCCTGGAACAACCACAACCATCTTCCTTTGTGCTAGGTATGACTCCAACCAATGGAGAGTTTTCCCCCTGGTTCCCACTGACTGCAGTTTTGCTAGGGCTCCTTGATGCTACACTTGGTCAAATGCTGTCTTGAAGTAAAGGGCAGTCACTCTCACCTCACCTCTGGAGTTCAGTTCTTCTGTCCATGTTTGAACCACAGCTGTAATAAGGTCAGGAGCTGAGTGGCCCTGGCAGAACCCAAATTGATCATCAGTAAGCAGGTTTTTGCTAAGCAAGTGCTGCTCGATAGCGCTGTTGATGACCCCTTCCACCACTTTATTGATGATCGAGAGTAGACTGATGGGGCAGTAATTGGCCAGGTTCGATTTGTCCTGCTTTGTGTGTACAGGGCATACCTGGGTAATTTTTTACATTGCCGGGTAAATGCCAGTGTTGTAGCTGTACTGGAGTAGCTTGGCTAGGGGCGCGGCAAGTTCTGGAGTGCAAGTCTTCAGTACTATTGCCAGAATATTGTCAGGGCCCATAGCCTTTGCAGTATCCAGTGCCTTCAGCAGTTTCTTGATATCACTTGGAGTGAATCAAATTGGCTGAAGACTGGCATCTGTGATGCTGGGGACCTATGGAGGAGG
Source organism: Carcharodon carcharias (assembly GCF_017639515.1). Taxonomy (NCBI): domain Eukaryota; kingdom Metazoa; phylum Chordata; class Chondrichthyes; order Lamniformes; family Lamnidae; genus Carcharodon; species Carcharodon carcharias. The sequence goes on from NC_054470.1 coordinate 41,339,535, forward strand.
CCGAGATGGATCATTCACTTGGCAGTTCTGGCTGAAGACTGTTGCAAATGCTTCAGCCATTGACATAGAGGCATACAAAGGAACATTGGACTTAGGAACAGGAGTGTGCCATTTGGCCCTTCAAGCCTGCTCCACCATTGAATATGATCAATGCTGATTTGGTTGTGGTCTCAGGCCCACCTTCCTGTCTGCCTCCATAACCCTTGACTCCCTTGTTATCAAAAATGTACGTAACTCAGCCTTGAATAAATTTAAAGACCCAGCCTCCACTACTTTCGGGGGATGAGCATTCCACACTTTAGTGACCACCTGAGAGAAAAAAGTTCTCCTTAGCTCTGTTTTAAAAGATAACACAAGGGAAAATATCTTCTGGGTATCCAACCAATCAATTCCCCTCAAGATCATATATGTTTCAATAAGATCACCTCTCATTCTTCTAAACTCCGATGTGTATAGGCCCAAAATGTTCAATCTTTCTTTATAGGATAAGCCCTTCTCCCAGATATGAGTTGAGTAAACCTTCTCTAACTTGCTTCGAAAGCAGTTACGAGACATTCGTATTGTATAAATCCAGACACAAAGGAAGGTGGTGGCATACTGGTAATGTAATCCCTGGACTAGTAATCCAGAGACCCAGGCTAATGTTCTGGGGACAGGGGTTCAAAGTCCACCTAAGCAGATGGTGGAATTTAAATTCAATTATTAAAATCTGGAATTGAAAGCTAGTGTCAGTAACTCACTGTCTTTTTGGGCCTATGCAATGTTTCGGTCGGCGGGAGCACATGGACAATTAAGAGGCCTATTAAGGCCATTAATTAATTAATTAAGAGATTTTTCGCTGCACGACCGACTTTACGGTTGGCAGGCAGGCGAATCGGCCAGGCATCCTTTGGATTTTTGAGGAAACCTCATCCACGGGCGGGATGAGGTTTCCGACATTAATTTAAGAAAAGCTTTGACGTAATTTTTATTATGTATGAGTTCATGTGAGTGAGTCCTATGTGGGGACATCTTTTCAGAATTTCCAAATCTCCATTTTTGATTTTAAAATTCTTCAACTTCTTGAGGCAGCTCTCTAACTTCAGGGAGCTTTAATTACGTGCATCCCCCGGGCCTGCACAGGCTTCAGCGCTCACCCTCCTCCCGCCCTCACCCTGGTAGCGCTGAGCCTTTCACAGCTGGTTAGCCGTTAACTGGCCAGCCGCTGTGAAATTGCGATCGGGGCCTGATTGCGGGTGGAGGACTGTTTCCCAGCCTCTCCTGGGCCTGCCCACTGTACTTGCCTGACGACCCGAAAATCCTGCCCATAGTTTCTAGTGGAAGCTGCTGGTTCTGGCTCAGAGTGGGAACTCTGGCTGATTTTTCTCCTTTCTAGGTTGTGGATACTGATGTCAACTATATCATTTCCATTGTTTACTTGGTTAAAATCAGATCTTCTAACTCAGTACAGATTGAGAACCTGGAATCTTTCTGTATAATTCTATAGTAAACTAAATGGAGTGAGAAAATGCTGCATGTCAAGAATGCAAAACACCATTTAAAGATTTCTTCAAAACGATTTAACTCTTTCAGAATTTATGCAATGCAACATCAAAAGCTTAGAATAATTTAATCATTCAACAAGTAGGAAAATAAATGAGGCAATTAACATAGCAGTGTTAAGCACGTGACTATTTTCAGTATTATCAGATGTATCTGTTAATGAAAGGCATCTTTCCCAGTAATACAAATGAGTACAGTTGGCAAGTTCCAACAATAATGAATGCTGTAACAGTTTACCCCTTCCAACTGTTCAGGAAAGTGATTATTTCCTCTATTTTTGTTAAGCTTGTTAGTAGATGAAAGAAAGGGTGAATATTAACTATAGCTTCTTTTATTCCTTACAAAGAATTTATGCAAATACCTTTCTATAGGATTACAGGCAAATGATGGCCTGCTGGAAGGCAAATTAATCATTCTAATAAAAGAGCCAGAAGTAAATTTTCATCTTCAGCTCTCCCAGTCTGTAGCTTCAGGTATCAGGAACGCAGCTTGGGCACTTGACTGTGCATCAACTACAATTTACCTACCATCCTAATTAGTTACACTGAACATCAGTGCCAGGAGTGCTGAAAAAAGACTTCTCCTGAGTTAACTTTATTTTGTGGCCACTTTTTTATTTCCTTTCAAACTTCTGCTTTTGAATTTGTTGACACCAAGTGGCAGATCAGAAGACTGAATAAATATATTCAACAGAGCTATCATGCATAATTGGTGCATCAGTGTGCCAGAAGAAACATCCTTTGGAAAAGGAGCAGCAGGTTTAATAATAATACATTAATACTACAGAAATATTTGTAAGGCTATAGTAAATTCAAGTTCCAACTTTGGAATAAAAATAATTCAAATTTAAGGACAATACTGCTGACATCCCAGTACTGTTCGAGTTCAAAATGTCATTCATCCAGAGGTATTTTCGGAAATATAAATACATAATGGGCTGAATTTTACCAGTCCTTTGGAGATGGGCTGCCAGGCAAGAAGGCTGGCAAAATGGCATGGAAAGACGACACATGGCACACTCATCATCTTCTTGGCATCACGCCATTTTCCCAGCAACGGGAAAGGTGGAAGATAGCCTGACGGTAGCCCAAATAAGCCATTTAAATGGCCAATTAAGGTTCGCTTCCCACCTCCACTAGCAATTTATCAGCTGCTAGGTGCCTGCTGCTAGATGGGGGCATCACCCAGTGAAACTTCTTAGCCTCCCAGCAGGCTCTGGGGGATGGGCCTCCTTTTCAGCCATTCTTTGGTCCGTGGAGAGGGCTCCCCCAGCTACAATGCCCGCTCCCATAGTAACAACACGGCCTGCCCTCAGCGACCAACCTCCCCCCACCACCCCCAACTTCAGACCCAAATGCTCCAGAGCCAAGTTACTTGACTTCAAGGTGCAGAGCCAGTAATGTGCTCCCATCCTCCAGGTGCAGCCAGTAGCAGTCACTGCTAGCAGTGGCACTGCTGATGTTGCTAAGCTGCCAGTCATCTGATTGGGCCAGCAGCTATTTGGGGTGGGCCAGTGCCCATAATAGGGATGGCAATCCCTGTGGCAGCCATTTAATCGGCTGCCACTGGGAAAATCCAGCCCCCAGGTCCCGCGGCCTGCTTAAGCAGAGGCTCCTGCCACCTCTTATTTTTGGCTCCAGCAAGGACCCCTGCAGCCTGCGTTCCAGAATAGACAAGTTATTTGAATTAGCGGTGTTTGTCTAATAGAAACAGAACTGCATTATTAATGAAATGGAATAGAAATGCACCTTTTATTTTTGATGTAATGGTTCAGAAATCTGTCCTGTTTTGAAACATCTCTCGCGCTTTAGGTCCATGTCCTGTGGAGGCTTTGGTGACTGTCATGGGGGTATAATAATTTTCATGATATATTTCTGATTTATTGTAAAGTAGATTTATGGGTATTGTGTTCTGTCTCTGTGTGTGATTTAATTACATTTTGTAGCCAAGCAGACTTCAAGCTGAAGTTATCAAAAGAAGCAAGGTGTAAAAATGTCTTTAATATGCTAATGAATAAACATGGTTGGCGTCTTAGCATGTAAGGTGTAAAGGGAATTTGCATTTTTAGATAGGTGAAGGGGGATTTGAATTTCAAAGAGGTTAATGAGAATAGTAACAACATGAAAAGATTATATTATGAGGAAGATAGAAGTTCCAAAGACATATGGAAACAATGGAATTTACATATTAAAAAAGGAGAAACATGTATAAAGGAGAATGAGGCTTTGCGCCAGAAGGCATCGTAAGACTGAACAGAAGCCTCCAGTATTTGTGCATGAACCTGCTGTCTACAGGAACAGAAGCTGGAGGGAGCCATTTTGAATTCCACTGTTCAGGGTATTGCGTTAATTTGCTGGATCTGTTTAAAATCTAAAATTGCCTTAAAGGGAGTGTAACTGGGAGTCAGGTTAATTAGAGATTTTAGGAATTATTATAGTAATAATCTGTAGTTCTATGTAGGTGCTTGAAATCTCTTTTGTTAAAAAATATTTTAATTTAGTTTTTTAAAATCTCAAGTCTTGGTGGACTTATTATTTCTGAATTCAGTGCACGCATCTTGAAATAAATACAAATTGCAAAGTTGATGTGATAGCGGGATCAAGTTTCCCTTGTGGATTTGATCTGCCTGGTACACATCATCTGCCGCATCATAAATTGACCATGGATCTCCATGTTAATCTTGCTCTAGAGGCATGGATCATATTCTATAGTTGAATATTGCTTCAAGGTATCACAGTTTAAAAGTCTAAATTTTTTCCTTTACTTTCTGTGTCTCTATAAAGGAGGAAATGCACATCGTGAATCATGTTGTATTGCGCTGGATTTTGTGGTCAGAGATGAATTACACATACACATGCCCACAGACTTTCTATGGGCTTTTGCACTGGAATTTCTGTTGATTAGAAAAGCATTTTGGAGCAGCATCTTCTACAGGGAATTAGAGATGTGTATAAACAAGGCAAGCAATTGTGTGTCTCCTAACTAATCATATTGAAAAATCCTTCCTGAGGTATACAGAGTCTGAACCTGGAATTTTTTTTAAATTCATGGGATGAGGGCTTCACTGGCTAGGATAGCATTTATTGCCCATCCCTAATTGCCCTTGTTCAGAGGGCAATTTAAGAGTCAACCACATTGCTGTGAGTCTGGAGTCACATGTAGGCCAGATCAGGTGAGGATGGCAGATTTCCTTCCCTGAAGGACATTAGTGAACCAGATGGGTTTTTACAACAAATAACAATGGTTTCATGGTCATCATCAGACTTTTAATTCCAGATTTTTATTGAATTCAAAAATGTACTCAACACCAAATCATGTATAGAAAACAAAATGAGAGGGAAAGAAAAATGGGATTTAAAAAGAAATAAAAAAGTCAGAAAAAAGTTTTCAAAAACTAAATTTTTAAAAAACTTAAAAAAATTTCCAACAATAAAATTATGCGTGATTCCACAATAAAATCCACAATATTATGGGCAATGCTTGACTTTTCAGGAAAGATATAATGGCCTTAGAACATGCAGAGAGGAGATTTACCAGCATGTTACCAAGGACCAGAAACTTCAGTTATGAGGAGAGTTTGGAAAAGTTAAGACTGCTATTTTTGGAACAGAGAAGGTTAAGAGGTGACCTAATAGAGGTTTTCAAAGTAATGAGAATTTTTGATGGAGTAGATAGTGAAATATTATTTCCTTTGCCAAGTGGAACAGTAACCATAGGGAGAATTTTCTCCCTGTCGGGTGGGAGCGGGCATGGGGCCGATCGCCGCCTGCGATCAGCTGTGCGCCGCTATATTATGTGGGTGGGCCAATTAAGGCCCCGTGTGACGCATGCCTGGTAGCGCAGTGCTACCTGTGCGGGCGGGGGGAGGAAGGAGAGTCGGGGCCTGCGCTATTTTGCGCATGCATGTAATTGAGAATAAAAGTTTTCATTAAAGGCAGAAAAAAATTATTTAGACATGTCCCCTCATGTGACAGTGTCACATGAGCTGGGACATGTTTATGAAGTGTCAAAAATTTTATTATTTATTCAATTAAAACTTCATGAAACTTCATCCCGCCCGTGGATGACCTTTCATGAAAAACGCAAAGGCCACTTGGGCTCTTCACCTGCCCGCCAACCTTAAGGTTGGACGGGCAGCTTTCTCAATTGGGTTAATTGTTTTATTAACGGCCTTAACAGGCCCTTAACAGTTTGGCAGGCGTGCAGCCGATGCTGGTGCGTGCCTGCTGAATGAAAGATTGGAATGACACGTGGTGACGTCAGGACGCATGCCTGACGTCACTGCGCGTCATTTTACACATCGGCGTGCAGTGCCCGCCCCTGCACACCGAACAGAAGATTTTGCCCCATCGTTCAATGATGTAAAATCATTCACAAAAATTCTAGAGGAAAGATGAGGAGAAATGTTTTACTGAGTTGTCAAGATCTGAAAACCCCACCTGAAGAGGTGATGGAAGCTGATTCCATAATTAATTTAAAAGGGGGTTTGACAGGTATTTGAAGATTAGGAACTTATAAGGCTCTGGGCAAAAGGCGGGTTGTGGGACTAAGCACAACTGCTCTTTCAAAGAGACAGCATAGGCACAGTGGACTAAATGGCCTCCTTTTGTGCTGTGTGTTTCTACAATTCTGACCATTAAAATGTGAAGGAATGAGACACTGCATTTGTAAAAGATAATTTTCAGTATCAGAAAGTTATTATCCAATTGTACCTATAAACATCAGATGTTGCTCCAAATTAAGAGGACTATTTCTAAGATATATGACAGCTTTTAGCGATGTTATTGTTTTATAAAAGATTCTGTCAATTAAGTAAGAAAGTGTATGCTTTTTCTCTCTGCTTTTGTTCTTATTTTCAATTCTGCTAACCAGAAATCTTAATACATCTGATTTATAGATGGAAGTTTTATATCACCAGTCAGCTTGAGATTTTTGCCATGCCTCAATGTTATTTGCCTGTTAGTCCATGAGATCTGAAAGCATTGTGCATATTGAGGGGGTTATTATTCATCCGAAGCATGCCACAACCCAGATTACTTTGGACATAAAGTTATGTTCTGGATTATGAGAACAGTGGAACCAGACTATTGTGTTGAACTTGAAAAACATATATAACGGGCAAGATAAAAGACAAAAACAGTGAATGCTGTAGATCTGAATAATGGAAATAATTGAAAATGCTTAGAAGATTGAAAATGTACATTAAGTTGATTGGTATTTGAACAGAAAAAGAAAAGTAGCAATTGCAGAATATTTCTGGCATTTTCTGCTAAACAAATATATCCATTGCCAATCACAAATTGGATGGTAATTGTAACTTTGTGGCCGTTCGCTAGTTTTGACACCTCTAAACAACAAAATGCCACTTTTAAAACTCTGGACACCCCACAACGGCACAAAATATAGTAGATATAAAACCATTCATAAAGATTGGATTGTTAAAAAAAAGTCATACAGAGAGAACATTTTTGGGAAATGGGAATAAAAAAATTGCACATGAAATAAAAACTTGCGATGATATTCCAAATGGCTTGTGGCACATGGTGAGTAGTTATACTGGTCTGAATTTTGTAGTCAGAAGTGAAGAGACAATGCTCGTCATTAATTTTGATAAAAGCCACCCATAAAGATTTAGTGGGCTGTAGAGCGTAGACTTCCTCACATCCAACATCACTTTGAATCTGGTGCCTTCTACAGGGGATATGTAGCATCCAGCAGCAGAAAAGGCAAGGGGTAGGTTGATTAACCAATCAGACTGAAGAACTCTAACAGATGGCAATGCAGGAAGAAAAAGCGGGAAATATAAATCACATTTAAATAATGGTATAGAAACTGAAATAAATATTGTGATAAATACATGGGGTTAAGGGAGAAATGTAAATATCAGCACACAAACCTTTAAAAAATACAAAATCCAACATTGTAAATGTTTTTTTTTCTGAGGGAATGACAGTCAACACTTGTGAAATTAGTTTTTCAAGGCCAGAGAGCTTGTATAGTATATTGTTAAAAATGTAGTTATTCCTCAATGAACAAGGCCTAACATTTTCATTAGTCATTCAGCAAGAATAATGGGTAAATAGTTGAAGTTCATGCTGAATCAGTGATTTCTATTTTGATTCCATTTTGAAGACTGTAAAAGTGTACCCTGTGGGACAGCAGGGTATCAATGATAGTATAACTCATTTTTCCATGTTTACTTGCACATGGGCAGATGCCAATGGTTTTTGTCAATTTTACACAGTAATAATGGTGAATGTTGACAGCCTTGCCATTATTACTACCATAAATTCATGGCAAATTGGGTTGTAACCTCCGAGCTCCAGGGTGTCTTATTGGGGGGTGTACCCCAAAGATGTGCTGTGGAATCTCCTTCGGAAGTTCGCAGGTAAGGTTTGCACGGCTATTGCCCAGAAGTGCAACTTCTCCTGGGCAATTGCCCTGCACTAGGAACCATCTGAAAATGCGATTTAAATCACAAACTTCGGATGATTCTGACTGGGTTACATCAATAGTTACCCAGAAAAAGTTAGTAGAATTAAAACCGCTTCTAACTTCTGGGTAACTATTATACAGACCCAGGATACTCCTCCCACATATCCAACTATTCTCCACCACTGAACTTCCCCCATCTCTCTGACACCCAAAGGGCTATCCCCTGCCCCATGCCCTAGGGATTACCCCCAACACCCCCACAACTAACCCCCACATAGGACTCCCCCAAGAGACTACAACCTCCGACAGGAACGCCCCAACCCACGGCATTTCCCCCCCACCCCACCAATGTAGGGCCCGAATCTCACTCCCACTCTCCCCAGGACTGACCTGACATTCCCTCCCCCACAGCAACCCTCCTCCCCCGCCCCCCACTCCCCCGAGGCCCAATACCTTGCCCCCCGCCAAGGCCCTCCTCCCTCCCTCTGACCCATGAACCCCCCAACCTCCGACCACCCCCGACCTTCCTGATTTCTCCCATCCCCCAAATCCTATCCACTTACCTTAGACAATTACCTTCTCCCTGTCAAGACTTTTAAATTTCAATGGATCTTTAACTTACCTGGTTTACAGCAGCTAGTGCCATAAAAAGTGGGTGTGGTTTTCTTCTTTTTGACTCAGCTGCCCTTCAATGCTAAGCACCCTGGCCTAGGTCGGAAAGTCGGATGAGACAGGCTCGGAAAAAAATTAAGGTAAATAACTGGGAAAGGAGTGGCAATCCGATGCTGATTCTCACTCTGAATAAGTTCAGGCCTATTATGTTTTGCTGCAGTATTCTAAGTATAAATCTCGTTATGGCAACAAACATGCCAAAGAAATATACATTTTATGCTATATGAAAATGAAAACCAGGAAGTCCTGTGGCACAGCGCGTAGCGCTGCTGCCTTTGTGCCAGAAGCTCCAGGAATGCAAAGAATGTTCATGGCGCAGCTGAGCAGGTTGATAACCAATCTGCTAATCCTTTCAATATGCCAATGGTAGGTGCTAAGAGCAGGAGAGATTCCTGGTCAGCCATTACTGACAACACACTTTGCCAACTTGTCAGTATATGGCAGGAATCACTCATGAGAAAAGCATGAGGGAGGGCTACATCCTACAATGGATGAATTCAGCCAGAGAAGAAGAAAATGAAAACTGGAGTCAGATTTTACTGTTATGTAATATGTAGTGGATAGCTTATGGTGCTGTTCATAATAAGAAGGAGCATGCCATGTTTTATAAGCCTATGAACATTATGTTGCATAACCCACAATATATTATTCTACTTCAAAGGTGTAGCTCTTTACAAATGCTATTTTTACAGGCATCTGGGCTATTAGAAGCAGTTAAATAGCCTGAGAAGCATTGTTCAGGAAGATATTATTCAAGATCCTTAAGGAAATAAATGAATTTAACTCTTATAATATGTTTACCATTGCCACAAACACTAGAACTGAGGGACACAGGAATGTAAATTAGTTGTCAAAAGTTGCATGAACAGTTCAGATTTTATTATTATACATAGAAAATTATGAACATGTGAAAAGACAGCTAGGTATGTAGTTAGTGAAAATTTAATGGAGAATTTGATAGATGCTTGAAGGAGGGGAAATTGATGGTTATTTGGAACTAGCCATATGGACTACAGAGTCATTTCTCATTCTGTATTTTCCCATGTTCCTGTTACAAATTTGAGTCTGTTCAGTTGATCCGAAAAGCAGTCTGAGGTCCAGATTTTCGTGGAGTCAGGAAGACTCTGTGGATCTTTACAAACGGCAGGCGGGACCCGGATGAGGAAGTCCTGCCCCAATTTCCAACAAATCCAATTTTTGCCAGCATGGTGAAGGGGACGGGCCTGAATCACACAGGTGGGAAACCTGAACTCAACATGGCCATGTGAACTTAAGTGCTAAGTTCAAACAGACCCTGCAATGTGGCAGTCATGAATTTTCGGAGTAGTTGTAAATGCTCTTGAAAGGCAGATAAAGTTTGTTTAAGTGTCATGATCTGAAATTTTTAAACCCTCTCCTCTTTGAACTTTGAAAAAAAAAGGCTTAAGCTTTCAGTGAGCGTTAAAAAAAAGTCTGCTAGATTGCTTTGATTGACAGGCCATCTGGTGTAGGTCAGAAACAAAACAAGGCTACTTGTTCCACAGTTTCAATATAGTTCTTTATTGACATTTCCCAAGGGCTGTAATTATGCCATTATGAATACTTGGGTGAGTTTCAAAGGCTACAATTATCTTAGCAAGGGGTTCTAAATTCACAGTTTGATAGTTTAAAGAGGCTATTAAAAGATTAGATGTCTTTGATGTGGCTACTGAATAGAAGTATTTTTGCTTTTATAACAGATTAACCACCTGAGATTTAAGAGCTTTAAATTGGTTTAATAAATTGGATTATTTTTCACTATCAAATGTGCATGAGTGACAGCTGTATTAGATTCTTAGAAGTTTTATTTTGCATCTCCACGTGACTCCTGAGGACTGCCTATGCTGGATACTGGGTGAATGGCTGTGGAGGTGGCATTGGGGGAATGAAGGGGCATGGCTTAGCAAGGGGGTATAAGGAGGTGTGAGGGATGAGGGCTAGAAGCTAACAGCTTCTAAAACAACTGGTACCATGTCCCAAAGAACCGAGGTGGGCCTTCTAAATTGCCTGCCTCGGCACTCATCTGCCTCCTTGCCTACCTACAGTCTGCTTCCCAGGTCAGCAAGCCTGCCTCCCAGGAGCGAAAATTGGGTGTAACGTGGCCTTTTAAACCAAGGTGGGTCTGCTGAGTTGAGAAATTTCCCAACTTGAGCTACCCGCCTTGGAAGCAAGAAACCAGTCCTGAGCATCTTACTTTTGCAGGAGTTATCACACACTACATAAATTGTGCGATGGTCTAATCTAGGGGTGTGACCTGAATTGGCCATTGGTGGCCTTTGCATTTCTTCAATCTCTCTGGCAGCAGGCCAGTTAACACTAGATGAGGCGAAACTAAGTTCAAATTTATTTTCCCGTAAGAAAATTAACACCTGAATTGTTATGATCAGATTCTCTTACATCAATGAATAGAACTGAACTCCATGTGATAACACAAAGTAATCAATGTGCTCTGCTACTTAAGTTAGAACATAAGAAATAGGAGCAGGAGTAGGCCATTTGGCCCCTCAAGCCTGCCCCATCATTCAATAAGATCACAGCTGATCTACCTCAGGCCTCAACTCCTCTTCGTGCCAGCTCGTCATAGCCCTCAATTCCCCGATATTTCAAAGATCTATCTACTTCCTCTTTAAATGCTTCCAGTGATCCAGCCTCCACAAGTTGTCTTACTTGACATAAATAGACTAAGTCCTCTGCAGCATGCCTTTTGGAGCTGTTTGTTTCTGGAAGTCTTATTGGGAGGAATTTTCCATTGCAGGCATAAGTGGACAATATGATAGGAAAGCCAAAAATCCATTAATGGCTGGCTGCGTTTCCTGCCATATTGTTATAAGTCCAGCCTTACTCTGACTCTCCACGTTGAGACGGGAGGCCGAATCCAGGGGCTTGTCATATGACTCGGAGCTCACAGATGCCTCTTCCCCAGCAGTTCTCAGAGTGCCGGGAGCTTGGCTGAACCTCCTCCTGCTGAGGGCATGTGTCAATGCGGTGACCACCAGATTGTGAACCTGAGCCTGCTCTGGATCTTGGTCCCAATGAGATGTGTGTCTCTGTGCTGGTGGAGGGTGTGGGTAAGCGATGTGACAGATCTTCCAAACTGCTTACTTCCAGCTCTTCAATGGAGGAGGTGTCCTCTTGGCTAGAGGCGAGGACGTGGATGGAGCCGAGGGACTGGCTGGCTAAGGTTGTTGGTCCTTTGGCAGAACTCCCTGACAACCAAAGTAGAGATAATTAGTGCATGGCAAAAGAGTCAAAAGCAGGAGAGAGAGCACTCACATTTGCATTGAGAGATGGATGATTTGGTGCAGGATCCTCACATGGGTGTTTGCCGCTGAACTCGCCCTCGCCGCAGGCACGGTCCACACCACCCCAGTCAGCGCAATTAGTGCAATGGCACGCTCCTCAAAGTGAGTGAGGGCCCTAATGTGGGCCACTCCACCCCCAGTCTGGGAACTCTTCCGGGTGTTGTCAGCCAGCTTCTTCTGCATGAAAATAGATGGAGTGTGAGCAGGACGCATGGTACTGCATGGAATGTCTGTGTGGTGTGCGGAGCCATGGATGAGATGAGGATGCGAGTGGATTTGAGGCTGATGGGATGTGAAGGTGTGTGAGAGAGTTAGTGGTGCTGTCCCTTGAGGTGAGAGAGCCCTATGGATGTGTGTTGGGTTTGTGAATCGAGAGTGATGAGAAGAGTGACTTACCATGGCGGAATGGATAAGACCATTCATCCTCTTTTGGCACTGGGTGACTATCCTCTTTTGCAGGGCATTGGCACTGACCACCGTTGTCATTGCCTCCCATGCTGGATTTGTCACCTTGCTTGCTGGCCTTTGCCCACAGCGAGGGTAGAAGACATCATGGCAGGCCTCCACGGTGTCCAAAAGGCATTCCAGGGACATGTCACTGAATCGGAGTGGGGGGGGGGAGGCTGCAGTCTTCTTGCCTTTCGGGTTCACATATTCTGTGCAGCAGTCCTGGGCTGGAAGCACTGAGGTGTGCTTGCGGCTGCACTTTAAATGTGCCGCCCAGAGTGAGGAGGCGGTGAGGTGATGGCGTGATGGGTGAATCGGAGGCCGCCACCAGTGTAACGATGATTTTCCCGGGAATGCATGATTAATGAGGCGGGATTGGGATGATACAGCATGAAAAGCCACCATTGTGGTCGGTGGGTAAAACACTTTTTTTCCCGTACGCTACCGCAATTAGTGCAAATCTGAGATGATTCCACCCACTGTCTCAGCTGCACTCCTTGTCGATGCTAGACAGCAATTTTAGGTTCCTGATACTCTGTTTAATTTCCTGACTTCACACTCAGAAAGGGATCAAAAGCCTTTCAATACATATGCATTGTGCTTATTAATTATGGAGGCAACGACCAATTGCTTAGTCTATGAGGAAACAGCATCACGACTTGCGCATTTGCATCTTAAATATAGGATATATTGTTTCAGATCCATTCCCCCGCTCTATCCCCATAGCCCTACAAGGTTATTTCCCTCGTGTCCTCCAATTTCCCTTTGAAATCATTCATCATCTCTGTTACCGTAATCTCATAGGCAGCAATTTCCAGGTTACTACCACTCACTGTGTAAATATGTTCTTCTTGCTCACATCCCCCTACAACTCTTGCCCAAAACTTTAAATGTGTATTCCCTCGTTCTTTTATCATGAGCTAATGGGAACAGCATTTCTCTGTCTACCTCATTTTGTACACCTCTATCAAATCTCACCTCAATCTCCTTTGCTTCACGAACAACCCCATTGTCTCCAAGCTAATTTTGTAGCTAAAATCCCTCACCCTGGAGCCATTCTGGTAAATGGTTTCTGTAGCCTCTCAAGAACCCTCAAATCCTTCCTAAAGCGCTCTGACCAGAATTGCACGCAATACTCTCGTTGTGGCTTAACCAGAGATATATAAAGGTTCAACTTAACTTCCCGCTTTTTGTACTCGATACCTCTACTTACAAAGCTCAATATCTGCTTTACTGCAAAACAGAAAATGCTGAAAATATTCAGCAGGTCAGGCAGCTCCTGTGACCTGTCACCTTCAAGGATCTATGCAAATGAACCCCCCCCCCAAGTCCCTCTGTCCCTCCACACTCTAGAACTCTGCCATTAAGTCTATAAAGCATCTCCCCATCCTTCAAAATGCATCACCTTATACTTCTCCATATTAAATTCCACCTGCCATTTGTCTGCCCATTCTGTGAACAGAAGTGCAGTCAATTGGTATCATTGTCACTGTCTGCCACACCTCCAAGTTTGGTATCATTGGCAAATTTTGAAATATTACTCTGTATTTCATTATCCAACTCATTTACATGTATTAAATACAACTTTACTGAAAGACTTTCTAAACAATTTCCTCGGAGATAACATAGTAAGCATTTTTTGAAATAAAAACATAAAATAAAAAGTGCTGGAAAAACTCAGCAGGTCTGCATCATTGGTGGAGAGAGAACCCTTGGATGTTCTGAAGAAGAGTCATATTGGACTCAAAACGTTAACTCTATCTCTCTCCCTCCACAGACGCTACCGACCTGCTGAGTTTTTCCAGCACTTATTGTTTTTATTTCAGATCTTCAGCATCCTCAGTATTTTGTTTTCACTTAAGTATTTTTTGACTTGCTTCTGGAAAATAAGCGTAGTTTAAAATATCTTCTGTGGGTAAATGTTATTTTCTTCGTTACTTGATTACATAAATAAGTAAATCTCTGCATGTTTTCTGGGAAGTAATTCTTGATATTTACTGATTGGGTCATGGATTTTTATAGCAATAACGCATCGTTAACATAATAAAATGCATCCCTCAGAAATAATACAGTCAGCAGGGAAGTTTAGACAATCAGGCTTGCTGAGGTCTATGCTAATAGGGTTGCTAACTTGGAGTTCCACATGAATGAAACTAACTTACAACTGGGTAGGGTTCCAAAAAAAACCTGTTGATCATGCCAAGGAAAAAAATGGCTGAACAAAGCCAGCAGCTTTTCCAGAGCTGGATGACAGCATGTTGACCTAGGGTCCAATGACCTAGGGTCATTGACCAGCAGCAAGAAATAGTTGAAGGTCAGCATGGCCAAACTCAAGAGTCAAAACAGTATCAGTCGCTAAAATATTGGCCATCTCCTTTAAGGCATCCAATGGCTTGGAGGAAAGATTCCTGTGGGCGGCAGGAGCATCTGTTGGGCAGCACAGCAGCATCTCACACAAACTTCCCATTGACTTTGAAATGAAAGCCAGTTTTAATAGTTCATAACATGTCTGTCAAAAATAAAATTTGATCAGCTTCATTCGTATCCGACACAGTATGGATTATGTGAGAGGAGTCAAATTGATGTTCACTCCTATTATAGGCTGCGAAAAGCTGTGCTTCAAATTAGCAATGTCACAGAGGCAATGTACATCATAAATAGAACCAAGTTATTTCCCTACATTAGAAAGGTAAATCTTGTAATACTCTTCCAGGGCACCGAACACCGTATGATAGGAATGCAGAATGGAAAACTGGACTAGCATGCTTTATTCACAGCATACCCAATGCTATGGTGAAAAGTCATCACCATATCAGTCGTCTTGACCTCCACACCTGATTCTTTCAGCTTTGCACTTCCCAAGGCAGGCTGCATGCCATTAGCTTAGCCTCAAAAATTTACTATTAGATTTACAAGGAAGATACTGCCTGAAAGTAGAAAAAAAATTCTAATATTTATATTCTCATATGGTAATCGTGATTCATGTGGAGTCGGAGGAGTACTCTTACTCCAGGATAGGGTTTTTAATCAAAAACATTTAAAAAAAATAATTTAACTGGAGTTGGTGGTCACAGGGGCTGCTGAAGAATCCTGAGCAGCGAAGTCCAATTGCCTATCCTGCTCATTGCATACTAATTTCTCAATAGGATCAATCACCAGGCTTTAGGTCCCTATTTTACACATTTAAGGGGTAGACTGGAAAATGGCCATCCCACGGCTAAATTAGTATGCTTTGCACCCACTCTGTGCCCAAAAAAGAGACACCATGGGCCAGAATTTCATGAGTCCTGAAGATAGGAGTCCTTTAAAAATGGCAGGTGGGACCTGGATGCTGAAGTCCTGCCCCCACTTGCAGCAGATCCCATTTTTGCCAGCAGGGGGAAGGGGGCAGGGCGTGAATCATACAAGCGGGGAACTCAAACTCAGTAGGGCCATTTGAAATTAGTGCTGAGTTCAAACAGACCCCATTTTTGTTGTTCCAAGGACCCTAACCTGCAGTGTGGGTATCATGAATTTATGGAGAAAGTATAAACATTTATGAAGGGCATATAGGATCTAAGTGTCATGATCTGAAGTTATTTTAATCCGCAGCCTTTAAAAGTAGAAAAAAAACAGGCTGCAGCTGTCAATGTAGAATAAAAAAGCAGACACCCGCTACTGGAGCGGATTGATTGGCAGGCCATCTGTTATAGCTTAGAAAAATACATTGGTTCCTGCAGTTTCAATAGGCTTCATTTTTGACCTTTCCCAAGGGCTGTTATTGCAGTTGAGTTCACTATGAATGCTTGGCTGAGTTTCAAAATCTCCAAAACCACATATCTCACATGGGGGGGGCTGAGTTCAGATTTTGAGTTTTGATAGTTTTAACAGTCTATTAAAGGGTTAGCTGTTTTTGGTGTGGTAGTGAATAGAGGTTTGTTTGTTTTTACAATAGATTGACCACTTGAAGGGACTTAAGACTGTTGAATGGGTTTCATGAATGAGAGTTTTTTCGGTATCAGGTGTGTATGAGTGAGAGCTCTCCTAGGTTGTTATAAGTTTTTAAAAATCTCCACAAAAGCTCCTGAGTGTGCCCACAGTGGATACTGGGTGAATGTCAATGGAGGTGGCATGGGGGGTATAATGGACATGCTGTGGGTGGGTGGGGGAGTGAGGGTTGAGGGCTAGAGGGCCTAACAGCCTTTAATAAAACTGGGGTGAAATCTCAGAGGTCTCCTAACCAGACTGCCTCAGTACTCGCCACCTCTGTGGCACCTCTGAATTGCCTCTGGAGCAAAAATCGTGCGTGTGGGAGTCATTTCCATGGGGAAGGGTCTGCTGAGTTGGGCGATATCCTGACTTGATGGCAGAAGTCCAGCCCAATGTATACCAATTACTACCCAAAAATCTGCTCAACTTTATTGCCTGAGTCTTCCAAAGTAAGGACAAGAACGTGAAAATAATGCCAAAATAACAACCACCTATTGCTAAATACTGGAAATGTACTGGAAGTATTATGAGACATGACCCTTGATCATACCAAATGTTCCCTGTGATGACACTAGCAGTCTTTTCATGAATGCCTCTAGTGGTGTATTGTCTAAGATTCACTACATACTGTACCAATGAAATAGAATTTACTACTGCCAAAAGAGAAAACTCTATAGTTTAGCAGCTCTGAATGTCTTTAGAAGTGAAAGCATATATTTCAATTCATTACATTGCATAATTGATTTTCCTCTACACCCTATTTTGACTCAGCAATCCAATTATCAGTTGAGTCAGCTGGTGTAATTCACATGTGCTGCTTTAAAAAATAGGAGCTAGATTTGGCACTGGATATTAATGGATCAATAACAGAGCGTAAACAAATACCTGCAGAACACGGTGTCCATGACAACACACAGTGTGAAGATAAGGAACGGAAACTGCGAAGTGAACTTCATATTTAATAGAATACAAACTTCTAGTACAGACTGGGGAGAATTTTCAAGTATAGAATGTGCAGTTGAAATTAATGATGCATGTTCATGCTTAAAGTAAACTTTTACAATGTCATCATGCATTTTGAGCCAGCAGAGAAAATGGTGGGGCAGCTCAGGCCAGAAGGGTCTGTACAGGGGCCATCCAGAAGGTGATACGGCTCCTGTTCCATCTACCTAGTACATAAGTTCCATCTTGCCTGGAATTTGGATTTCAGGTGTTCGGATTATTCTATAAATGTTTCATGTTTGCACTGCTGAGGAGCCCTTAACTGGTCTTTTACCCCAAGTTTAATTCTTGTGCTATGCATCATTTACTAGCTGACCAATGGCCAGGCCACTAAATGTTGCTTCAATTAGAAGAAATATGGAAGCAAGAAAAGCAAGGCAGACTAGCAAGTTAGCATTTATGTGCGGCCTTATCAAACCATTCAGAAAGAACAACAATTTGAATTTATATAGTGCCTTTCATTCTCAAAAAATATTCTAAGGTACTTCACAGGGGTGAAATTAAAAATAGACTCTGAACCACAGAAGGGGGAATTAGGAGGGGACCTGGACAAAGAGGTGGGTTCTTAAGAGGGTCTTAAAGGAGGAAAGGAAAGTGGAGAGGTGGAGGGGTTCTGGGAGGAAACTTCAGACAAACGGGCTTAGGCAGTTATTATTTTGGTGCTACTTTTACTTTGTTGCTGTTACTTTGGCCAACTCAAGTAATAATGATGAGCAGTGATGGTGTAAGTATCAGAAAGGCTTTGGGGTAGTAATTGATATGCATTGTGTTGTGTTTTTTAGGCATGGTGCAAAGCATACCAATTTAGCAGAGGGAAGGTGTGGTTCCTATTTGCCACTTAAACGTGTAAATTAGGAACCTAAAGACTGTTGAAGGGCCTCATTGAGAAATCAGTCTGCAGCGAGAAGGACAGGCACTGGACTTTCCCCAGCTTGGAGTCTTCAGCAGCCTCTGTGGTCATCTTCTAGGTAAGTTATGAAAAATGATGGGGTGAAGGGAATGGGGAATGCACAAGATGGCTGGGTTGCAGGATCAGAGTGTTTGGGGAGTGTTTGTAAGGCTGGAAGAGCTTATAGAGATAGGGTTAGGTGATGTCAGGAAAGAACATTTAAAATGAGAATTTTAAATTTGTGGCAATGAGGAACCTGGACCAAGGGCAAGGATGATGGGTGAACAGGACTTGATGCAGGATTGTAGTTAGCAGAATTTTGGCTGAACTAAATTTATGGTCTGGAGGTGACAAAGGCATAGATGAGATTTTCAGCAGCAGATGGACTGAGATGGAATGTAGAAGGAAATAGGCAGATTGCATGATGGAGAAGATATCGGTTCAGAAGCACAGCTTGGGTTTGAATAGAATGTCAAAGCTCCGAAGAGTCTGGTTCATCCTGAGACAGTGGCTGGGAAGGAGGATGGAATCAGTGACAAAGATATTTGTGTTGGGAGCCAAAGACAATAGTTTGGTCTTTCCAGTGTTTAACGGGAGGAACTTGCAGCTTACAAAAGGCTGGATATCAAGTGAGCAGTCTGGCAATGCAGAAATAGTGGAGGGATCAGGACAGGTGCTAAAGCGGCAGCACTTTGTTGTCAACATAATAATGGAAGTTGATTCCTTATGTGCAGGTGGGGTCACCAAGGGACTTCATGTCAATGAGGATCAAGAGATGGTCAAGGGTTGATCCTTGGGGGGCTCTGGAAACAATGCAGGGGTGGGAAGAAAAGTAATTGCTGGAGATATTCTGACTATGACTAAATAGGCCAGAGAATCAGTGGGTAGACTGCAACTATGACTATTTTCTATTTCCTTTGAAATTGAGGTATAAAGTTGTGGTGAATTCATTGTGCTGGGTTTTTCTCTGCCATCCCATGGAAAAAGGGACAAATCTGAGCACTCTATCTCCCCCACTCTTGATGCTCACAGTAATATCCTCTTCAGTTCATATCGGAGCATTCTGCTGCTTTCCTCCTCCAAGGTACACTCCTCCTGCTGCACTCTTCTCACCCTCTCCCATCAATTCAAGCAGGCATTCCTCTCCCCTCCCACCCATGTTTAACTTCTCCCTCTCTCATGACGGCATTCTCATCTCCCTCCCCCACAATCAGTTCATAATGGTACCTTTCTCCTCCCTGAGTTTACACAGGCGCTCTCTTGGTTCCTATGGGAGATTGAATAATGCCATGTGAGGGGGTGTATGATCTAATGAGACCAGCAGAAACAGGAGATAAGATATGTGAGGGACATAAAAAGGGTGACAGAATGGGTTGGAGTGACACTGATTTCCATCTGTAAGTAGGGACATAATGGTGATGTAGATTTCACATGAGCATTCCATCAAAAATGGGAAAGTAATTAAAGCCAGAGATCTCACATTTCCTCTTTGTTTGGGGTGGAGTGGCTTTCTGCCATACTCCTAGCCCAAAAAAGCAGTCACCAAACTATTGCTCAGGAAAAACTACCAGTCATCATCACCATCAGCCCCTTAACCTGTTCTACTGCACGTTGATCAAGCAGGTATCAAGCTGCCCACAATTTCCACAATTCATATCACAACATATATGTTTCTAATATATTAAAGCTCACTCATGGGTTTACAGAACTAAGGAACATACACTACTGGGTGCATTCTACAGGCCACCAGCTAGTGGGTAAGCTATAGAGGAGCAGATTTGCTGGGAAATTACAGAGAGGTACAAAAACTATAAAGTAGTGATAATGGGGGTCTTTATTAATCCTAATCTAGACTGGGATAGTACAGATTACTAAAGTACAGAGGGGGAGAAGAGTTTCTGAAGTGTGTTCAGGAGAATTCTCTTGATCATTATGATTCAGACTCAATCTTGGGGAGGTGGTGGCATAGTGGAATTGTCACTGGGCTAGTATTCCAGTCATGCGCTGGGTAATGTTCTGGGGATCTGGGTTAGAATCCCACCACGGCAGTTGGTGAAATTTGAAATCAGGTCCCTGAAAGTAACATAGCAGGCAGATAAGGTGGTTAAGAAGGCACATAGGATACTTGCCTTTATTAGCTGAGGCGCAGAATACAAGAGCAGGGAGGTTATGCTGGAACTGTATAAAACGCTGGTTAAGCCACAACTGGAGTACTATGTGCAGTTCTCGTCACCCACATTATAGGAAGGATGTGACTGCACTGGAGAGGGTGCAGAGGAGATTTACCAGAATGCTGCCCGGGCTGGAGGGGCTGAGCTATGAGGAAGATTAGGCTGGGGTTTTTTCCCTCGAAGCAGCGAAGGTTGAGAGGTGACCTGATAGAGGTAAATAAGATTATGAGGGGCATGACAGGATGGATAGGAAGGCACTTGTTTCATTAGTAGTGGGGGCAATAGCCAGGGGGCATAGATTTAAGGTTAAAGGTAAAAGGCTAAGAGGGGAGTTGAGGAGAAATGTTTTCACCCAGAGGGTGGGGGGAGTCTGGAACTCACTGCCTGGAAGGGTGGTTATGTCAGAAACTCTTGTTACATTTAGGAAGTGTTTAGATATTCACTTGCGTTGTCATGTAGTCAGATCTTTGTTGACTGACGTGGACACGATGGGACGAATGGCCTCCTTCTGTGCTGTAAACGTCTGTCAGTCTAAAGGAAGAGGCAATCCTGGATCTGGTTCCAGGGATTGAGGTAGGTTAAGTGGATCAAGTCAGGGAACATTTAGTGATCATTGGATTTAGTTTAGCTGCAGAAAAGGACAAGGAGAAATCTGGAATAAGAAATACTTAAATGTAGGAGTGTCAATTTCAATGAGGTGAGGACGGACCTGGCCCAGAAAAATTGGAATAAAAGATTGGCAGGCAAAACAGTAATGTAACAATGGATCGCCTTTAAAGGGGAGATGGTCTGGGTATAGTTGAGATACATTCCCGCAAGGGAAAACATAGGACAAACAAAGTCAAAGCTCCCTGGATGGTGAAAGAGAAATAGAATAAGATGAAGCAGAAAAGGGTGCATATGACAGACGTTAGGTTGGTAACACAAGTGAGAATCAGGCTGACAACAGAAAGTTTAGAGAAGTGAAAAAGGAAATGAGAGAACATGAAAAGAGACTGGCAGCCAACATAAAAAGGAATCCAAAAGTCTTCTATATGCATATAAGTGGTAAAAGGATAGTAAGAGGAGTGGGGCTGATTATGGACCAAATAAGGGGTCTATGGATAGAGCTAGACAGCATGCCTGAACCATTAAGGAGTAATTTGCATTTGTCTTTACCAAGGAAGAGGAGTTGGTTGAGTTACTGGATGGGTTAAAAACGATAAAAGAAGAGGAATTAGAAAGTGTGGTTGTATTTAAAGTTGATAGAGCACCAATACCGGATATGATGCATCTGAAGATAGTGAGGGAAGTAAGAGTGGAAATTGCAGAAGTACTGTAATCTTTCAATCATTCTTAGATATGGGGTGGTGCCAGAGGACAGGAGAATTGCAAATGTTGCATTATTTTTCGAAAAAAGCTGTAAGGATAAACTAGTTAACAGCAACCAGTCAGTTTAACCTCGGTGGTGGGAAAGCTTTTAAAAATGATAATCCGGGCTAAAATTAAGTCAATTGGACAACTGTAGATTAATTAGGGAAACCTAGCACAGATTTACATACGAATATATGAAATAGGAGCAGAAGGAGACCATTCGGCCCGTCGAGCCTGCTCCGCCATTCAATAAGATCATGGCTGATCTGTTTGTATTACTAATTCTACATTCTCATCGACCCCCAATAACCTTTGATTTCCTTGCCTAACAAAAATCTATCTCTGTTTTTAAGATATTCAATGGCCCCGCCTCCACTGTCTTCTGAGACAGAGAGTTCCAAAGGCACACAGCCCCCTGAGAGAAAAAAACTCTCCTCATCTCTGTCCTAAAAGGGTGTCCCCTAATTTTAAAACAGTGCCCCCTAGTTCTGGACTCACCTACAAGAGGACACATCATTTCCATGTCCACCTTGTCAAGACAGTTCAGGATCTTATATACTTCAATCAAGTCACCCCTCACTCTTCTAAACTCCAGTGGAAACAAGCATAGTCTGTCTAACCTTTCCTCATAAGACAACCCATTCATTCCAGGTATCAATCTAGTAAACCTCCTCTGAGGCATTAACATCCCTTGTTAAATAAGGAGACCAAAACTACATGTAGTATTTGAATGTGGTCTCACCAATGCCCTGTATAACTGGAGCATAACATCCTTAGTTTTATGTTCAATTCCTCTCATAATGAAGGATAGCATTCATTAGCCTTCTTAATTACTTGTTGTACCTGGGTACTAACTTTTTGTGACTTATGCACGAAAACACCTAAATCCGTCTGCACCTCGGAATTCTGCCTTCGTTCTCCATTTAAGTAATACTCTGCTTTTTTATTCTTCCTGCCAAAGTGAACAAGCTCACATTTTCCCACATTGTACTCTGTCTGCCAGATCTTTGCCCACTCACTCAACCTATCTATATCTGTCTGCAACCTCCTTATGTCCTCTTCACAACATACTTTCCTACTTATCTTTGTGTCACCTGCAAACTTAGCTACCATGCCCTCGTTGTCCTCATCTAAGTCATTGATATAAATTGTAAAAAGTTGAGGCCCAGCACAGATCTCTGCAGGACTAAAGGCAATTTATGTTTAGCGAACTTGACTGAGTCTTTTGATGAGGTAACATAGAGGGTTGATGAGGGCAACATAGTTGACATGGTGTAAATGGACTTCCAATAGAAATTTGTTAAAATGCCAGGTAATAGTCTGGCCAGCAAAACTGAAGCTCATGGAATGAAAGGGATAGTGGCAGCATGGATAAGAAGTTGTCTGAGTGACGAGGAATGAGTAATAGTGAACGATTGTTTTTCAGACTGCAGTGGGGTTTCCTGCTTTTGTTGATTATATATTAATATTATTTATTAATAACCCAATGGGAACCAGGGGGAAATCTCTCCGCTGGTTGGAGTCATGCCTAGCACAAAGGAAGATGGTTGTGGCTGTTGGAGGTCAGTCATTTCAGCTCCAGGACATCATTGCAGGAGTTCCTCAGGGTAGTGTCCTTGGCCCAACCATCTTCAGCTGCTTCATCAATGACCTTCCTTCCATCATAAGAGCATAAGTAGTGATGTTCACTGATGATTGCACAATGTTCAGCACCATTCGCGACTCCTCAAATACTGAAACAGTCTATGTCCAAATGCAGCAAGACCTGGACAATATCCAGGCTTGGGCTGACAAGTGGCAAGTAACATTCGCGTCACACAAGTGTTAGGCAATGACAGTCTCCAACTAGTGAGAATCTAACCATTGCCCATTGATGTTCAATGGCATTACCATCATGAATCCCCCACAATCAACATCCTGGGGGTTACCGTTGACCAGAAACTGTACTAGGCCAGCCATATAAATATTGTGGCTCCAACAGCAGGTCAGGGGCTAGGAATTGTGCGACATGCAACTCACCTCCTGACTCTCCAAAGCCTGTCCGCCATCAACAAGGCACAAGTCAGGAGTGTGATGGAATACTTCCCACTTGCCTGGATGAGTGCAGCTCCCATAATACTCAAGAAGCTTGACACCGTCCAGGACAAAGCAGCCCGCTTGATTGGCACCACATCCACAAACATTCACTCCCTCCAGCATCGAAGCACAGTAGCAGCAGTGTGTACCACCTACAAGATGCACTGCAGGAATTCACCAAGGCTCATTCGACAACATCTTTCAAACCCACAACCACTAACGTCTAGAAGGATAAGGGCAGCAGATAGATGGAAACATCACACTTGGAAGTTCCCCTTTAAGTCATTCACCATCCTGACTTGGAAATATATCGCTGTTCCTTCACTGTCACTGGGTCAAAATTCTGGAACTCCCTTTCTAACAGTACTGTGGGTGTATCTACACCATATGGACTGCAGTGGTTCAAGAAAGCAGCTCACCACCACCTTCTCAAGGGAAACTCTGTGTAGGCAATAAATGCTGGCCCAGTCAGCGAAGCCCACATTCCGTGAATGAATAAAAAAAAACCTAAACTTGAGTTACAGGCTACAGTTTCAAAATTTGTATGACACAAAACTTGAAGTACTGTGAATTGCAAGGAGGATAGTGATAAATTGCAAGAGGATATAGACAGGCTGGTGGAATGGGCAGACAAGTGGCAGATAAAATTTAATGATAGTGTGAAGTGATATATTTTGGTAAGAATGAGGAGAGGCAATATAAAATAAAAAGCATAACTCTAAAAGAACTGAGAAACCTGGAGGCTAGTATGCACAAGTTACTGAAGGTAGCAAGGCAGGTTGAGAAAATGGTCACAAAAGCATATGGAATCTGGGCTTTATAAATCAAGGCATAAAGTACAAAAACAAGGAAGTTATGTTGTACCTTTACAATATAAACACTGGTCTGTCCGAAAACTGGAGTATTGTGTCCATTCTGAATACTGCACTTTAGGAAGTATGTGAATGCCTTACAGATGATGCAGAAAGATTTACAGCAATAGTTCCAGGGGTGAAAGAGTTTAGTTACATGGACAGATTAAAGCTGGGGTTGTTCTCCTTAGAGATAAGAAGGTGTGGAGGAAATTCGATAGAAGTGCTCAATATCATGAGGCAGCTAGACAGAGTAGATAGAAAGGAACTGCTCCCAATAGTGAAAGCGTTGAGAACCAGAGGGTATTGATTTAAGGTGATTGGCAAAACAATCAAAGGCGACAGGAGGAAAAGTATTTTTCTGCAGAAAATGGTTAGGACCTGAAATGCACTGCCTGAGGGTGTGGTGGAGACAGTGGCTATCAAAGGGAACTAGATTAGCACCTGAAGACAGAAAATTTGATAGCTCCGGAGAAAAGATGAAGGGAGTAGGACTAGCTAAATTACTCCTGCAGAAATTTGGCATGGCTACGACAGGCTGAATAGTTACAGCACAGAAGGAAGACATTCCATAATTGTATGAAGAGTTCGCATTTGAATTTCCCTGGCCTGTCAATGTTTCAGAACACTTTGCTTCCTCCCATCACAATTCCGACTGCAGCCTTCCACCTACCCTGAAGACTGCTGGGCATTTATTCCTGCTGGTAGTTAAAGTCCTGCTGCCAACACCTAACAGAAGAACTGCACTCTCTCTAAAAGTGAAAGTGACCACTGTCTTGAATTTTTATTGGACCAGGGCTAGACAGCTCCAGCAGTCCTTTGACATACTGAACAAGAAGCAGCTCATCAGTGTCCAAAGAAGCTGACTGATACTCTGTTGAAATAGACCATTTATTTTATTATCTCCTCAATCGAACATTTGCCAGCTGCCACTCTGGAAGTCACCAGGAGTCTAAGTGCCTTATTTTGGCATTGTTCTGCATGGCATGACAAACTGTATTTTAAACGTATCTTGTGGACTTGGTGGACACAGTGGCATAGTGGTAATGTCACTGGACTAGTAATCCAGAGGAAAAAAAAACAGAATTACCTGGAAAAACTCAGCAGGTCTGGCAGCATCGGTGGAGAAGAAAAGAGTTGACGTTTCGAGTCCTCATGACCCTTCGACAGAACTTGCGTTCGAGTCCAAGAAAGAGTTGAAATATAAGCTGGTTTAAGGTGTGTGTGTGGGGGGCGGAGAGATAGAGAGACAAAGAGGTGGAGGGGGGGGTGGGGGTGTGTGGTTGTAGGGACAAACAAGCAGTGATAGAAGCAGATCATCAAAAGATGTCAACGACAATAGTACAATAGAACACACAGGTGTTAAAATTAAAGTTGGTGATATTATCTAAACGAATGTGCTAATTAAGAATGGATGGTAGGGCACTCAAGGTATAGCTCTAGTGGGTTTTTTTTTATATTTTTTTTATATATAATGGAAATAGGTGGGAAAAGGAAAATCTTTATAATTTATTGGAAAAAAAAAGGGAAGGGGGAAACAGAAAGGGGGTGGGGATGGGGGAGGGAGCTTACGACCTAAAGTTGTTGAATTCAATATTCAGTCCAGAAGGCTGTAAAGTCCCTAGTCGGAAGATGAGGTGTTGTTCCTCCAGTTTGCGTTGGGCTTCACTGGAACAATGCAGCAAGCCAAGGACAGACATGTGGGCAAGAGAGCAGGGAGGAGTGTTGAAATGGCAAGCGACAGGGAGGTTTGGGTCATTCTTGCGGACAGACCGCAGGTGTTCTGCAAAGCGGTCGCCCAGTTTACGTTTGGTCTCTCCAATGTAGAGGAGACCACATTGGGAGCAACGGATGCAGTAGACTAAGTTGGGGGAAATGCAAGTGAAATGCTGCTTCACTTGAAAGGAGTGTTTGGGTCCTTGGACGGTGAGGAGAGAGGAAGTGAAGGGGCAGGTGTTGCATTTTTTGCGTGGGCATGGGGTGGTGCCATAGGAGGGGGTTGAGGAATAGGGGGTGATGGAGGAGTGGACCAGGGTGTCCTAGAGGGAGCGATCCCTACGGAATGCCGATAAGGGGGGTGAAGGGAAGATGTGTTTGGTGGTGGCATCATGCTGGAGTTGGCGGAAATGGCGGAGGATGATCCTTTGAATGCGGAGGCTGGTGGGGTGTTAAGTGAGGACAAGGGGGACCCTATCATGTTTCTGGGAGGGAGGAGAAGGCGTGAGGGCGGATGCGCGGGAGATGGGCCGGACACGGTTGAGGGCCCTGTCAACGACCGTGGGTGGAAAACCTCGGTTAAGGAAGAAGGAGGACATGTCAGAGGAACTGTTTTTGAATGTAGCATCATCGGAACAGATGCGACGGAGGCAAAGGAATTGAGAGAATGGGATGGAGTCCTTACAGGAAGCAGGGTGTGAGGAGCTGTAGTCGAGATAGCTGTGGGAGTCGGTGGGTTTGTAATGGATATTGGTGGACAGTCTATCACCAGAGATTGAGACAGAGAGGTCAAGGAAGGGAAGGGAAGTGTCAGAGATGGACCACGTGAAAATGATGGAGGGGTGGAGATTGGAAGCAAAATTAATAAATTTTTCCAAGTCCTGACGAGAGCATGAAGCGGCACCGAAGTAATCATCGATGTACCGGAGAAAGAGTTGTGGAAGGGGGCCGGAGTAGGACTGCAACAAGGAATGTTCCACATACCCCATAAAGAGACAGGCATAGCTGGGGCCCATGCGGGTACCCATAGCCACACCTTTTATTTGGAGGAAGTGAGAGGAGTTGAAGGAGAAATTGTTCAGTGTGAGAACAAGTTCAGCCAGACGGAGGAGAGTAGTGGTGGATGGGGATTGTTCGGGCCTCTGTTCGAGGGAGAAGCTAAGGGCCCTCAGACCATCCTGGTGGGGGATGGAGGTGTAGAGGGATTGGACGTCCATGGTGAAGAGTAAGCGGTTGGGGCCAGGGAACTGGAAATTGTTGATGTGACGTAAGGTGTCAGAGGAATCACGGATGTAGGTGGGAAGGGACTGGACAAGGGGAGAGAGAAGGGAGTCAAGATAACGAGAAATGAGTTCTGTGGGGCAGGAGCAAGCTGAGACGATCGGTCTACCGGGGCAGTTCTGTTTGTGGATTTTGGGTAGGAGATAGAAGCGGGCCGTCCGAGGTTGGGCGACTATCAGGTTGGAAGCTGTGGGAGGGAGATCCCCAGAGGAGATGAGGTCAGTGACAGTCCTGGAAACAATGGCTTGATGTTCAGTGGTGGGGTCATGGTCCAGGGAGAGGTAGGAGGAAGTGTCTGCGAGTTGACGCTCAGCCTCCGCGAGGTAGAGGTCAATGCGCCAGACAACAACAGCACCACCCTTGTCAGCGGGTTTGATGACAATGTCAGGGTTGGACCTGAGAGAATGGAGTGCAGTAAGTTCAGAGAGAGACAGGTTAGGATGGGTGAGAGGAGCAGAGAAATTGAGACGACTAATGTCGCGCCGACAGTTCTCAATGAAAAGATCGAGAGAAGGTAAGAATCCAGAGGGAGGGGTCCAGGTGGAGGGAGAATATTGGAGATGGGTAAAAGGATCCGTTGAACTGGGAGAGGACTCCTGCCCAAAGAAGTGAGCCCGGAGACGAAGACGGCGGAAGAAGAGTTCAGTATCATGCCGAGCCCGAAATTCATTGAGGTGAGGGCGTAAGGGTATGAAACTAAGTCCTTTGCTGAGCACTGAACGTTCAGCATCGGAGAGGGGAAGGTCAGGGGGTATAGTGAATACACGGCTGGGGTTGGGATTGGAGGAAAGGGTGGGGATGGAGGAACAGGCAGGGGTGGGGGGTCCTAGATGGGTGTTGGTGTCGATGAGTTGTTGTAGCTTGCGTTCCTTAGCACTTGAGAGAAAGAGAAAAAAGTTTCTTGTTGAGGCGTCGGATGAGCCGAAGGATAAAATGAAACTGGGGGCACGCGCAGCTTTGAAAAAGGGTACGGCGGTGCTGCTGGAGGGAGAGGTCGAGTGTGTTCATATGGCGGCGCATGGCACTGAGTGTGGATTTCAGAATGTGACGGGAACAGCAGTCCGAGAAACGTTTTATGTCCCGGAGATACCTGTAATCCTGGGAGGGTTCGAAACATGAGGGGTGGAATTTCAGTTGAAATCCATGTGGGGTAAGTCGGAGACGGAGACAGTCACTGAGAAAGGAGATATGGCTGTGAAAGCGGGTTTTAGTAAACACCTTGTCAAACACTAGGAGGGAAATGGAAAGCAAAGAAGGTGAGCAAGACAACAGAGAGATACGGAAATCTTGTCGCAGAGAGGAACAGAACTTCTTCAAGGAGGTAGGCATTTCTTGAAGAGCAGTGGCAGTCAATTAAACACAGAGATAAAAACAAAAAAACTGCGGATGCTGGAAATCCAAAACAAAAACAGAATTACCTGGAAAAACTCAGCAGGTCTGGCAGCATCGGTGGAGAAGAAAAGAGTTGATGTTTCGAGTCCTCATGACCCTTCGACAGAACTTGCGTTCGAGTCCAAGAAAGAGTTGAAATATAAGCTGGTTTAAGGTGTGTGTGTGGGGGGCGGAGAGATAGAGAGACAAAGAGGTGGAGGGGGGGGTGGGGGTGTGTGGTTGTAGGGACAAACAAGCAGTGATAGAAGCAGATCATCAAAAGTTGTCAACGACAATAGTACAATAGAACACATAGGTGTTAAAATTAAAGTTGGTGATATTATCTAAACGAATGTGCTAATTAAGAATGGATGGTAGGGCACTCAAGGTATAGCTCTAGTGGGTTTTTTTTTATATTTTTTTTATATATATAATGGAAATAGGTGGGAAAAGGAAAATCTTTATAATTTATTGGAAAAAAAAGGGAAGGGGGAAACAGAAAGGGGTGGGGATGGGGGAGGGAGCTTACGACCTAAAGTTGTTGAATTCAATATTCAGTCCAGAAGGCTGTAAAGTCCCTAGTCGGAAGATGAGGTGTTGTTCCTCCAGTTTGCGTTGGGCTTCACTGGAACAATGCAGCAAGCCAAGGACAGACATGTGGGCAAGAGAGCAGGGTGGAGTGTTAAAATGGCAAGCGACAGGGAGGTTTGGGTCATTCTTGCGGACAGACCGCAGGTGTTCTGCAAAGCGGTCGCCCAGTTTACGTTTGGTCTCTCCAATGTAGAGGAGACCACATTGGGAGCAATGAATGCAGTAGACTAAGTTGGGGGAAATGCAAGTGAAATGCTGCTTCACTTGAAAGGAGTGTTTGGGTCCTTGGACGGTGAGGAGAGAGGAAGTGAAGGGGCAGGTGTTGCATTTTTTGCGTGGGCATGGGGTGGTGCCATAGGAGGGGGTTGAGGAGTAGGGGGTGATGGAGGAGTGGACCAGGGTGTCCCAGAGGGAGCGATCCCTACGGAATGCCGATAAGGGGGGTGAAGGGAAGATGTGTTTGGTGGTGGCATCATGCTGGAGTTGGCGGAAATGGCGGAGGATGATCCTTTGAATGCGGAGGCTGGTGGGGTGATAAGTGAGGACAAGGGGGACCCTATCATGTTTCTGGGAGGGAGGAGAAGGCGTGAGGGCGGATGCGCGGGAGATGGGCCGGACACGGTTGAGGGCCCTGTCAACGACCGTGGGTGGAAAACCTCGGTTAAGGAAGAAGGAGGACATGTCAGAGGAACTGTTTTTGAATGTAGCATCATCGGAACAGATGCGACGGAGGCGAAGGAATTGAGAGAATGGGATGGAGTCCTTACAGGAAGCAGGGTGTGAGGAGCTGTAGTCGAGATAGCTGTGGGAGTCGGTGGGTTTGTAATGGATATTGGTGGACAGTCTATCACCAGAGATTGAGACAGAGAGGTCAAGGAAGGGAAGGGAAGTGTCAGAGATGGACCACGTGAAAATGATGGAGGGGTGGAGATTGGAAGCAAAATTAATAAATTTTTCCAAGTCCTGACGAGAGCATGAAGCGGCACCGAAGTAATCATCGATGTACCGGAGAAAGAGTTGTGGAAGGGGGCCGGAGTAGGACTGCAACAAGGAATGTTCCACATACCCCATAAAGAGACAGGCATAGCTGGGGCCCATGCGGGTACCCATAGCCACACCTTTTATTTGGAGGAAGTGAGAGGAGTTGAAGGAGAAATTGTTCAGTGTGAGAACAAGTTCAGCCAGACGGAGGAGAGTAGTGGTGGATGGGGATTGTTCGGGCCTCTGTTCGAGGAAGAAGCTAAGGGCCCTCAGACCATCCTGGTGGGGGATGGAGGTGTAGAGGGATTGGACGTCCATGGTGAAGAGTAAGCGGTTGGGGCCAGGGAACTGGAAATTGTTGATGTGACGTAAGGTGTCAGAGGAATCACGGATGTAGGTGGGAAGGGACTGGACAAGGGGAGAGAGAAGGGAGTCAAGATAACGAGAAATGAGTTCTGTGGGGCAGGAGCAAGCTGAGACGATCGGTCTACCGGGGCAGTTCTAGTAATCCAGAGGCTCAGGCGAATGCTCAGGGGACACGTGTTCAAATCTTACCATGGCAGCTGGTGGAATTTAAATTCAATAGATAAAAATCTGGAATACAAAGCTAGTCTGAGTCATAAAACTATGATCATGAAACTATCAGTGATTGTTGCAAAAACCCATCTGGTTCACTAATGCCCTTTAGGGAAGGAAATCTGCCATCCTTGCCTGGTCTACATGTGACTCCAGATCCACAGCAATGTGGTTGACTCTTAACTGCTCTCTGAAATGGCCTAGAAAGCCAATCAGTTCAATAGTAATGAGGAATGGGCAAAAATGCTGGCCTTGCCAGTGATGCCCATATCCCATGAAAGAATGTGAAAGAAACTCCTCCACTGCAATCCACTCCATGGCAATCTTAAGGATGGGCATGAGATTGATGCTCCTGAATAATTTGTTTGTTTGAAGTCTAAGCTCTTGGGTTCCTCAGTCGAGTGCAAACGATTTTCCACTCCTAGGATGTTACACTCAATACAGCTCAGTAGTTCATTCAATAAGACCCTTCTGATTCTCTAACTACTTCATCCAGAATGAGTGGGGTGACACTGAATTAGCTACCCACTAAACGCCATGCCTGATTCTCCCTTCTGTTGAAGTCACTCAAACCCAGGTTGGGGTGCAAGGTCTCCATAGTCACAACCACGGTTTTCATGAGAAAAACTGAATTGAGGCTAGGTTCTTCTGTCCTATGAGACTCTGCTGTAGATGACTATCAAATTTACAAATGCTCCAAGCTGCATTGCTACTGAGAGGGAAAGAAAAGCAGAAAAGCACTGCTGCTCATTCTCAAATGAACATTGCAAGGTGTTCAGGTTAGTCTCAACATTTTTTTCTTCTTTTAGGTTGAACAAAACAATTCATTCTGCTTTTAAAATCTAGATCAAAATGCCTGACTTAGTACGCAAAGTTCACTTCAGATACAAATGTGGTTTAGAAATTTCTAGGCTCTTGACTATAGTCATGCTCTCTGGAAGCTGTATTATCTCTTACCAAGATTCATTCTCTAATAGGATCCCTCTTCTTCCTCTGTAAATTGTTTCTTACAACCTAATATCCATCGTTTCAGTATGAATTGGACTGGGCTACAGCATTTCAAACTCCTTCTTGCACTTGCATTACAACAGCTACTGTCTATCTTTTGTTCTTAACATATGATTAGAAGATTAAAAGCATAATTAAAAGACAGTATAGAAGAGGTTTTTGAGAATGGTTCCAGGGATGAGACACTTCAGTTATTGATTGGAAAGATTGAAGAAATTGGGACTGTTTTCCTTGGAGAGGAGAAGACTAAGAGGAGACTTGATAGAAGTTTTCAAAATCATGAGGGGCCTGGACAAATTAGATAGGGAGAAGCTGTTCCCACTCATAAACAGATCGAGAAACGCTTTTAAAGTGTTTTGCAAAAGAAGCAAATGCGAGGTGAGAAAAAATTTTTCACATAGTGAATAGTTAGGGTTTGGAATGCACTGCCTGGAAGTGTGGTGGAGGCAGGTTCAATTGAGGCATTCAAGAGGGCATTGGCTGATTATTTTAAGAGAAACAATGTGCAGGGTTACAGGATAAAAGCAGAAGATTGGCACTAAGTTAAAAATGCTCAGCAAGTTGGTGCAGGCATGATGGGCCAAATGCCATAACAATTCTATAATATGATCACAATAAGATAATTCAAGGTACTCCCTGAATAGCCCAAGGAACTAATATAGTGAGTAGGTCAGCCATAATGGCCAGGAAGGACGCCCTACCTCTACAACTTAATTGATCTCCATTAGGTCAGTAGACAGGCATTACAGTTGGCCTTTACACCCATAAATTACACAGGGGAAGTCTGTCATTCCTGATAACTATTGAATGATAAAAACAACAACAGAATTACTTGGAAAAACTCAGCAGGTCTGGCAGCATCGGCGGAGAAGAAAAGAGTTGACGTTTCAAGTCCTCATGACCCTTCAGCAGAACTGAGAATCTTAGGAAAGGGGTGAAATAGAAGCTGGTTTAAACAAGCTTGTCCCTACAACCACACCCACCCCGCCCCCCCCCAACTTCTCTACCCCCCCCCCCCACCTTAAACCAGCTTATATTTCACCCCTTTCCTAAGATTCACTCAGTTCTGTTGAAGGGTCATGAGGACTTGAAACGTCAACTCTTTTCTTCTCCACTGATGCTGCCAGACCTGCTGAGTTTTTCCAGGTAATTCTGTTTTTGTTTTGGATTTCCAGCATCCGCAGTTTTTTGTTTTTATCACTACTGAATGATCCCCACTTTAAGTGCACCTATTGATACTGAGTGATGATATAATGGGGCCTGGCTGTGATTCATGCCATAGTTTTCTGATAATTAATTATTACCGTTTACACATGAATAATTGCTATCTGGGTTAGGTACCAGAAAACATCTAGAACATGTGGAATGTACCCCGGAAAGTAAGTCGTGGCTTCGAGAGAGGTGAAGAACTGGGTCAGAAAAATAATTTAAGAAATTATGGTGTAAAATAGGGCTACAATAAAATAACATTTTATAATTACTGCAAATTCTGTTTTAACCTTCATGAGAAATGTCTGTAAACTGGCACAAAGTTGCTAAATGCGCACAATCATGAAACTGAAAGCTTTCCGTTTACTACTTATGGCCTTACCAACTTCTGTATGCCAGCATCTGGTGCAAACTACCATAGCTAATGGAAATCGAGACCTATGTTTTTGGGATAGGAAATATATGAAACACAAAAATAAAGGAGGTGATATGGGATACATGTAGAAATTAGAACCTGCAGGGTTAAACAAAAAACAGAGTTTGTAAGAAACTTGGTTTTTTTACATTCTTGAATAAAACTTAATATTTTATAAGCTGTTGGAAAGATATGGGCTCATTTTAATAGTTATAAGGGGTACATATTGTACAGTCAACAAGGAGTAAAGGACACCTGTGGTCATCATGTAAACCAGTCTAAAACAGGACAATGAATACCCAAGCCTCACTGGTGGTCTCTGTCCTAAAGTCATATATCATAGAAACAGAGCAGGTGTTTATCCCAGGACAGTACTGAGGGTAGTTGACCAGGAATTTTACTGTTTTATTTGTTGTTATTTGAAGAACAGGCATAATACTGCAGAGGAAATGAGGACATTCCTTAACAGTCAAACTCGTAGCCACCTTTGATAGCCAATAGCATGTAACTAATGGTGTGCTGCTATACTTTTATCTAGCAAAGTTGAGTTATGAATACTAATTTTCAAAACTTATTGAAAAAGTCACCCAGCTCTATGAACAGATTTGCTTTATCAAATTTTAATAGATATTTATACCAAATATGAATATCTAGCAAATTTAAAAATAGCATTTTGAAGGAAACAAATGCATGGAAATGCAGTGTTACAAGCCTTAAATTCCATGGGCTGAATCTTCCTGTAAGCATGCAGGGGCGGGCCCGACATGCTGACGCATAAAATGACATGCGATGACATCAGGCTGGCATCCCAATGTCATTGTGCACCATCATGATATTTCGCTTGGCGGGCGTGCGCCAGTGTCGGCTGTGCACCTGTCGAAATGTCAACGGCCTATTAAGGCCATTAAGAAATCAATTAAAGTTTTTAGGAACGTTGCCCGACCAACCTTAAGATTGGCGAAAAGCCCAAGTGGCCTTCGCGTTTTTCAGGAAACCTTATCTGTGGGCAGCATGAGGTTTCCTGAAGCTTTTATGAAACAAATAAAAATTTTTTCCTACCTTTACAAACATGTCCCAACTCATGTGACACTGATCGTGGGCGGCGAGCGGCTCCGTGCCCGCCCTGTCTGCTCCCATCCAGCCCACCAGTCATAGGAAAAATTGATTTTATATTAAAATGCCAAGGGTCAAAATATACTTATGTGTAGTCATTTATATATAAGCATTTGCTCATTATTCACTGATTTATCAAATTTGAAAAAATTGACTACCAGGTCAGAACCAAAAGGACAAACTTCATCTGAAATCCAAGATTCTTTTCTAAAATGTTATTCATGTCAATGCAATAACTCCCAAAACATTATTTTTCCAATACTGATCTTAACAACCTCTATTATTTGTTTTATAAATTTCATTCATAGTGCTAAAAATAGAAGCTATGGAAGAGAAAAAGAAAAATTAGAGCTGAAAATTGCTACTAATATTTGTTTTATTTTGATTAAAATTTCAGATTCAGTGGGGAGAATGGAGAAAGATTTTACACACATGGACAGCACACCAGCTAATGCTAGGCTATCCTCCAAAATCTAAGCTTCCTAATTTTCACAGTGTGGTATTTTATATTCAGTCTGTGACAGTGTGCCATGATCATGTATCATAGCTAAACTTTTCAATGGGCAGAACTTTCTGCCTTCCGGGAGGGCAGGCCCGACCCAATCTCTGGCGGGCGGGGAACCGATCCCCACTGCCATTTTACGTGGGCAGGCCAATTAAGGCCTGCCCAGCGTGATGTCCGCCAGGAAGCACTGTGCACTTCCTGTGCAGGTGGGGGAGGATTCCCCAAAAGCGAGAGTGCATTCTTTTGGACATGCGCATGAAAGAGCGCATATCTCCCTGAGGCTAAGTGCTGCCTCAGGGAGATCGATGACAGTTCTAAAAACATTAGAAATAGAAAAAAAAATCCTTAACATGTGCCCCTCATGTGACAATGTCATATGAGATGAGACATGTTCATAATTTACACTAAAATTTTATTAAATTTTTAAAATCCCAACATGAAACCTCATCCCGCCGGTGGATGAGGTTTCATGTTTTTCTATTCCCCGCCAGGGCTCCTGGCCTGCCCACCAACCTTAAGGTTGGACGGGCAGGTCCTTTAATTGTTTTAATGATCCTGTCAATGGCCTCAATTGGCCATTGACAGATCAGTGGGCCTGCAGCTGATCTCACTGTGCCCCCTCCTTCCTGAAGACTTAAATGGGGCCGGATGATGCCGGGGGTTCCCCCCAATGTCATCTCGTGTTGGCAAGCGGGCCCCACCCCCCTTGCTCGCCAACGGCAAAATTCAGCCTAATGTTTCTGGAAACTGTATCTGACTACCTTGTTGTCATGTATGATGTTGAGGGGGGAGGGCAGGGGCGGTGCGGTGGGGGAGGGTCTGCAACTTACTTATTTCTCTGAAAGTGACTGCCTGCTATTACCAATTAATGGACAACAGAAAAAAAAACTTACTTTGTTTCTTACAAATTTTATTTGTCTATTAGCAATTAAGACTGGGCACCAAAAGCTTTTACTTATAGCATGCTGAATATTTTCAGAATTCAAAAGCTCATCCTGAGCTGCTGAGATTATGGAATAATTTTAATAGGGATAAAACCAAAGAAAACATTATAGTCCAAAAATTACTATTACCCTTTGTTTTCTTTTGTTATAACTTCAGATTCAGTGGAGAGATAGAGAAAGACTTTACACGCAGGTGCAAATTACATGAGGAGGCTTTGGTTCTTTACTTTGGCACCTAGATAAAAAATCTAAAATATCTTAAAGTGAATCACATTGAAGACAAGAAAAAAATCATGTCATATATAACAAAAATACTTTCTTGGAACGACAAGGATGGAATATAACACTTCA
This sequence comes from Carcharodon carcharias, assembly GCF_017639515.1. NCBI lineage: Eukaryota > Metazoa > Chordata > Chondrichthyes > Lamniformes > Lamnidae > Carcharodon > Carcharodon carcharias. The sequence goes on from NC_054470.1 coordinate 41,376,323, forward strand.
GTGCTTAACAAGAAAGGAAATGTCAAATATAGGGAAATGTTCATTGCTCCTGACTGAAATGTCAGTTCTGTACCTGGATTGTTTGTTTAATGACAAGTGACTTGGAACATTTTATAAATTGCATTTCCATTACACAATAAACATTAACACTGTTGTTGAGTAGGAAAAAAAAATGAAGCACTGTATCTATGAATAGATCCAAAGAAGAACTATCCAGTACAGGACAGGAATGAATATTTCATGCAGTGAGATGGTGTTACTGACATAGGCGGGTTTCAAACTGTAAAATCATACAATGGTTAGTCATTCTAAGGAACTTCACCCTCTCTTAATCATGATATCTTTTACTTTGAGCTTTTCTTTCTGATTAATCTTCAAGGATTCTTGAAGCTAGTAGTGAGAATGAAATGGACTGAATGGTGGGTCTCCTTCAATCCATCCATCTATCCCCAAAAAGGAAATTTTTGTTTGTGAGACTTAATGGGATATAGGCATGCCTGTGAGGTGAGGGGATGAAAGTGGTGTTCAGACTGTGATATGCATGGTGGTGCTACCTTCATTACATAAATTGTGCTGCACTGATATCATAACTGACATAATCAGCCAATTTGTTCAATCAATTCTCCACATGCTCTCCACAGGTGACACATTACCCCACAGCTACTGTGGAGATATTACAGAGAGCTTTACACAATTCAAACTACCTACACACCCCAATACTTCACTATAATCAGTATAAACTGCAGTTTTATTATTTCTTCAATTTTGACATATTGTCCCTCAAGTCCTTAAAAGGAAAAGTATACACCAACCAAGCTCATTAACAAATTGTGATTTGACAATTAGAAAATAATTTGTCAAGAAAGTGTGTCTATTTTAGAATGCATATACAATTTAAAAAATAAATTTAAAATCAGATAGTACCTTGGCTACTTTCCATGAGTAGAAATTTGTAATATGAGTAGGCTGAAAGTTCCATGGCCCACTGCATTATTTAGCATGTACCTAGAAAATTCTGTGACAAACTGAACCAGTCAGGTTGACAGAGTATCCTATCTTGTTTCGAAATCTCATATTTTGCAAAGTAATCTTTAAGAATAAAAAAACTATTATCGGGGAAATTTTCCAGCCCCAGTGCCAACTTTATAGAACACCCTGTGGGTGATCATTTAATATATTAAGATATATTTATAGGGCAGCAGACAGTGAACTGTAGGAAAATGAAAAGTGATACAGCCACTTAAAGGTAACAAGCCATATAAATAGCACCAGGTGTTTGTAATTTTTAAAAAGCTTTTATTAAGTCTATATGAAATAAGTAAACTTGCAGGTCAAACAAGTCAAAATACTGGCTGTCAGAAATCAGTGGCAGACAAAACACATTTGCAGGCAGAAAATAAAGACAGTGGTCAGGAGTGAAGCAGCTAAACCTTAATTTAATAACTGATGAGGAGGGCGTGCTACTTCATGCTGGGAGTGTGAGGAGCATTGTCCTGCCTGGCACTGCCTGAGGACAGCAGTGCAACATGTGTAACATGATTATGATGGTAAGGCTCAACACAGTGTCCACTACTGTAGAAGAAGACTGTCCACTGTACTTTGCAAAACAGAGCAACTGTTCCATGTTCCTGGTGCCATTCAGTAGTGAAAAAGATGAAATAGATGGTTATGCTGACTTATGCATAAGTCACTTATCTATTCATTTGTGAACAGGTTGATGCAGGTTGGCTGCAAGTGTCCTTAAAATTTGCTCCATGCTGATTTTGAACTTGCAGATATGATCAATAGCATCATTTTGGGCGTGGCCAATCTGGTTTTTGATTTCTCTGACAGTCTTTCCTTCATCTAGCGTCATTTAAAGGTTGAGATACTGTTATTGAGGTTAGCGATTTTTAATCATTTTTTAATAGAAGGTATCCATAACTCAGCAATATTTCAATTTAAAAATTTACTTACAGCCAGATGCTGCAGCTTCTGACACAATGGTGTTTAAATGTTAATGAGCCAGAGATTGAGGATGGGTATACATAATAGTCAGGGAGATTTGGTATTATCTAGTTTCAGACTTGCTACAAATATCCATGCCTATTAATGTTGCTATCCCTTTTCATGAGCAGCTTAACAATTCATACCTGGCTGTGTCTCACTAAAATGTTATCAGTTTGCTTACTGAAACTTTGCAGAAGTGCATATGAGGGCAAATGAAAAGCAGATGGTCTCCAGTTCAGATCATAAGAGGGTAGGTTCTTGGTTCCACTACAGTTCAAACATAGTATGATTAGATATTGGACCACATGATCGCACTCCTGGAGGTGAAATGTGGGGACCATTTATGGCAGTAACCAGTGTTGTCACACCCAATAGATTATCTAAGGCAGATTTGAAATTTGTAACAGGGGGCTTTCAGAGTAACCCTCACCTCCAAGCTAACAGGTGCTTGCTAGTTGGCACTGCATTTGCAGTCACCTCCAGTTAGATGCCAGGATGCACCAAAATGAACCGTTGGTATGGTAGAAGACACTTTACAGATTCTGCCTTCTTTAAGTATATTGCTATCTTGTAGAACAAAAGTGTTTCTGTGCAGTCAATTTGGGACACATTGCTCAATTTCACCAGACTTTTCTAGACCAAATCCTGCTAGTGGTATTGATCTTATTCGGTAGAAAATGCGACTATTACATCTTTAATAAGTCAACAATGTTTTAACAGGCATCCATTAAATGCCCAATGGCAGCTGGATTACAAAAATGAAAGCTTACGGGAATGACATATGCATACATCAAACATAATAAACGCAGTGACCTAGCAAAACTAACAGGTTAGTTAAATCTAACTACGTCAATTCAGAACAGCTATTTTCTCATAAAGTCTGTGCTGAACGAGTTCCCTGATTTTTATTTAATTAATTATCAGAATGTGGGCATCATTCAGTGGCCAGTTAACCATTAAGTACAGGAGGGTTTCTTCCCCAAAGGACATTAGTCAACCAATTTTCATAGCAATCTGGCAACATTGGGTGGGGAGCTGCATGATTTCAGAGCCCCCCTTATATTTCATTGGGTCAGGCCAGCTTTGGAGGGCTAAAAAGGTGACATGGTTCACACCAGGTCATGGTCATGAACCACAGGGGAAGCCTGAGGGGAAGCCTGATGTGGAGTCTGGAGCCTTTTGGAAAATAAGTTTAAAAGTTGTTGACAGCTTCAATGTCATAATTAGATGCTGTATGATAAGTTAAGTCTGTTTTTAATGTAGATATTGATGACAGAGTTTTGTTCTTAAAGGTAACAGACCATTAAACTGACCAGCATTGTGAAAGTGTTTAGGTGCATTAGAATAATTTATCCAGTTGATCTTTGTAAAATAGTGTGATTATTTCAAACTTCTAGGAATCACAAGACATAATGCAGATATTATGATATATATATAGATATAGGTTATTGTCAGAATACTCTATCAAGAGAGAAGAGTGAAGAATGAAGCACAGTGTCTTCTGTGTTGGCTCTTACAACAATCACCACTTTCCATGACAGCAGGGCATTGCAACAACAAAATCACACACAAACATAGCACAGCAGCATAACAGCGTAGCTCTGAAGAAGGGTCATACGGACTTGAAACGTCAACTCTGCTTCTCTCTCCACAGATGTTGTCAGACCTGCTGAGTTTTTCCAGCATTTTTTGTTTTTGTTTCAGATTTCCAGCATCCACAGTATTTTGCTTTTATTAGCACAGCAGATTTTTTAATACCAGTTTCCTTAATTAAACAATGACAATTGCATTTGGCAGTGTAGAAGCAGCAAATCAATTTCTAAGCGTTAAGTATTGGCACAGAGTTAATTCTGCATGGCTAGCGAACTGTGAAGAGGCAAAACTGCTATGAGATCATCTACAACAAGTCATAAGCCAAAGGGCACCTTTCTTTCTTAAAGGTCACTTACTAGCTCTACTCCTACAAGCATCCCACAACACAGATAAGGCTGCAACTTCACCTACATTGTGTGCTCAGGAGACAACCACAACCACTGGTAGCAGCTCTAAGTATGTATGTAGTCTGGGGCACATTTAATTTCTGATTGACAGAATCATTAAGGAAAAATTGCTGCACAACAGCAATTTGCTGCATTTCATCTGCTCCTATCTATAATTTCAAACTGACTCATCACCTATCAGTCACTTGGTAAGATGGCTGACTCATTGGTAAACAGCTAGCAACAAAAAAAACCACAAAGTGGGTCACAGATAAATGTCTTCACTGTAGTAAGCATGCGCAGATCACTCACAGCAGCTGTGTAAACCCCAAGTAAATAGATCTGCTGAAGAGATGAGAAATTTTAGATTCCATCTGTTGTGAAAAGGTCGACTCCCACCACTCCGCCAGACATGGTGAGCCACAGAACACCAACGCTTCAAATCTTAACTGTGCAAAATATTGCTGAAAACGTTGTTTAATCAGCAGCCTTGCTGGGATTTTTCTAGATTATGTTATGTTTTTTATTATTATTGAAAAAGAATCAATAAAGAGCCAATTGAACAATGCACACTGAAAAATAGACTGCAAGATTTTAAAAAAAGGCAATATTTCTGCATAAAAACATCTGTCAAGAAAATTCAACATGTTTTGAAACAGTGAATGTCCCAAAATGACTAGCAGCATAATATTTTGTTCCTTGCTTTATTTTGCAGGAGTACTGTGTACATCTTTTGTTTGATTTTGCAATTTTAATCCCATTTCATTGTTTTCCTGGCCTGACAGCTGCAGCCAACAGAATGAGCACACATGCTGCTCAAAGGCTACAATTATGGCCCCTTCCAGATGATTGCCAGGGTGTTCCAGAGAATGCCTAGGAATGAGTCTGCACTTCCATTTCTCTTTCCTTTGCACAGAGAAATGGCACAGGTTCCAATCTGCACCTTCCCAACTTGGCAATTGAGTGTATAGCACTCAACCTGCACACATCTCTGCTCTGATCCTGTGCTAACACTCAGCACCACTGTGCCAGCACAAATTTATTATTTCTAACCTTAGCTTTAAAAACAACTATGATAGCTACCATCTGTGCTCCAGAGACAGCAAACAGCCACAGCAATTTGATCTGCCCTAAAAACTCAACAATGGCAATACCAACCTTTCAAATAAAAGAAAGCAAAACACAGCTGCAGTTAGTTGTAAAAAGCACATACACAATACAGCTTCTGAAAGTGCAAAGCACAGGCAAAACACATCATCGCAGCAGACTGAGGAGTCTTTTGGGTTCCTGATTGCAGGAACTTGTCCTCACTATACTGTCATAGAAAAGTGAAACTGTTCATAGTGGACAACAGTTTCTGTTTGGCAATAAATACAATAACTTGAGAATTCATATTCTTTCAACAAAAAAGCATTGAAATTAATGGGGTGAAATTCTGCTCATTGCATCCCTTCCCCCAGCTTTACATTGCACTATACTTCAGGAAGATCATTGTAGAGCTGTGCAAAAGAACCTGCGCAGAACTCCCACCACATAATTTCTCACCTCATCTCTGGTGGAGTGGCTTTTGCACCTGACATTATAAACAAGAAATTCAGTTTGAAGTAGAAGTTTTCTGGCTCACTGTGGTTTTAATTAAAACAAAAGGACACCTTTAACTCCAAATGAGCATTTTGAATGTAAGCTGCCCTGTCACCATAGTTTAAAAAACATGTTGAGTAGCAAAGGAATTTGGGTGTCCACATACACAAATCACTAAAAGCTAATGTACAGATACAAAAAGTAGCCAAAAAAGCTAATAGAATGTTGGGCTTTATCTCAAGGCAGCTGGAATACAAAGGGAAATGATGCTTTAGTTGTACAGAGGTTTGTTCAGACTCCATCTAGAGTACTGTTGAAGGGTCATGAGGACTCGAAACATCAACTCTTTTCTTCTCCGCCGATGCTGCCAGACCTGCTGAGTTTTTCCAGGTAATTCTGTTTTTGTTTTCCATCTAGAGTACCATGTTCAGCTTTGGGCACTGCACTCAGGAAGGATACGTTGACCTTGGATGGGGTACAGTCGTTTAGCTGAATCATACTGGGGCTTAAATAATTTTAAAAATGTCAATAAATTTGGTTTGTTTTTCCTCAAATTTAGAAGTTTGAGAGGCTAATCAAATTGAGGTGTCAGAATGATAAATGTTATCTATCATGGAGACAGAAATCGTGTCCTCTGTACAAGGGGAAAAAGTCTGGGAAGCTATTATTGTTCTGTCTATTCTACTATTAGTCCTCTCGTCTTCAGTTTTGAGTTTCACATTGGAACTTGAAACTGAAGAGTGGACCACGGAAAACAGGAGAAGCCAAAGAAAAATCATGCAACAATATTGGGTTCACATTCAGGAATCTTCTCACTCCTCCTATGTAATTCTGCAGCTGTTCTCATTATCTTCACCTTAAGATCAGATGAGGAATTACAGCTGTGAGGAAAATTATCAATCAAAAGCATCAATTGCAGTCCTTTCAGTGTCAAGAAGCAGCATTTCATGTGCATTGCAAAGCTGGTTGGTGAGATACTCCATTTAATAGGAAGTAAGCACCTCAAAGTATTTTATCCTTATTGCTACCTCATAACTACAGAGAATACATGATTTTATTTTTGGATTGTTATGATGTTATGAATAAAAAAAAACCTGAGTTGTAGAGATTCTAGTTGAACTAGAAATCCCTATCACCACAGTGGACTGTGCAGGCCACAGAGGGGAGCAAAGTGTGGTCAATAACTCCTGGATAGTGAAACTTTGAGTGATGATCCTTCAATTTAACTATTTTCTCAATTACCATTAAAACGTCTGGCAGGATAAAACTGTGCACATGGAGAGACTGTTCCTACAAGTCAGGCCCTGTCTAGAATGTGTCCTGGGCTGAGTGAAAGAGCCACTAGTTTATGCTGAAATTGTGACATTTTGAATCGGTGCTTTTTCTAAAGCAGAGATCACCACAGCTGCCAGGCATGTTGTCTATCTACTTGCTATGTTCAGAGGTTTGAATAGTGACTTCATTCTTGCATTCTGTCAATCTTCCAGGTGCTCATAGAGCACACCTGCTGAAGGTGTGGACAGACATCTTTAAGCTTACAGTTTTGACAGGAGCCAGTCAGCTGGGTTTGAGGAGCATCTGCCAATTTTCATTATTAGTTGGAAGATGGGAGGGGGAAGTCTCCTCCATTATGGTGGATAAATGAGACTCCAGCTAACTGTGTGTAAATAACTCACAACTTATATTATTTTAAATGATTAGCAATATCACCAAGATCAATTGGAATGTTTCCTTATCTTACTTTCTCAGGAACTCATTATTTAATCTTATTGTTTCTGTCATGCCCAGTAAAGCCATGTCCTACCCATACCTTTAAAACACGAACTGTAATCAGTGTGGAATCTTCCAGAACTGACATTTCTTTTTAAAAATGGGCATTAAAATGTTGCAAAGGATTTCTACCAAGAGTCACCTGACTTGGTCTGTGGATTCAAACTACCACACTGTCTTGAAAGGAAAAAAAGACACATTCCAGACCAGATGTGTTATTGCTCATCTCCTGAAGCCATATAAAAGGTGTTTCCTGACTTGAATGGGTCATCCTGAAACCAAGATGGTGATTGTCTCAAACACCCAAGGTGAATGTCTGCAACATAAAGGCTGTGGCTAATTCACCAGAGCACAACACCATATTTGGAAAAGGGGACTGTTAGAAACCATATGGTAAGGCAGCCATGTCGGTCTCCCTTTTAATCTTTGAACGCTGTCTACAAGACACAATAACTGCAGAAACAGCAGCAGCAGAGAGGACAGCAACATCTATGCCTTAAGACCTGCAGACTGCAACACGGTAAGGTCTCCAAGCCTGTTCCTTTTCAAGTCCACCAATACAGGAAACTAACCTCCTGATAACAAGACTACAAATAACTAACTTTGTGACCTGCAGAAAGTCTATCTCTTTGAAAGAATCGTGCAATGTCTCTATTAATCAACTTAGGCTGCTGAATTCAACCAGCTACACTTCAGTAGTGAAAAGCCCCCACTGCACCACGCCTGCACCGTGTGTTTTCCTAGATGACCCAATCACATGATTTACAGGCTATCTTTTGTTTATAACTTGTAAAAATGCATTCTTCTCTTTTACTGTATTTTCTTCGAGAGAGAGAGAGAGTGTGTGTGTGTGACTGGATGAGTGAGTGACATAGTGTTAGATTTTTGGGGTGACTGCAAGAATGAATAATCCTCTTTATTTAAACTCATGAAAATCTTGCTGCTGGTTGTTCAAATTGTCCACACACTCCTTCCTTTTTAAAACACACACTGATTACAGACATTAAGGGAAAGGAAGTTTGTAAAAGTTTGGATGAATGTTGTACTCATCAAACAGGAAAAGGCTAGATTTAGGGAAATGAACATTTAAAAAAAATTTTAAAGGAAAGAAGTGGCATTTATAAAGCGCTTTTCATATCCTCAGATAGCCACTGGACACCCATCCGAGAATTGGGCTTGACCAACCCACCCACCCCACTCAAATCTTGGGACTGACCCCACCTAAGATTCGGGACTGACCTCCCCCGCCTGAGACTGACTGCTGCCTGAGACTTGGGCCTGACGCCCGCCCCCACCACCGCCTGAAACTTAGGTTGTGGTTTAACTGCCCAGCTCACCACAACCCACTGCCCCCATCCCTTTATTCCAGCTCAGGGCTGCTGGACCCCCTTTTAAATTTTACACAATCGTTCGCTGCTCTCTTGTCTAATGTCCTCAACTCCAGGCATGCCTCTTTTCAAGTCATGGTCGAGTGAGCTGATGTCACTACAGCACATGCACAACAGTGCACTGCGCCTGTACAAGCACCAAAGACACACGGGCAGCAACAAGAGGAAACTCCCCAGCAGCCTCTCAGTTGCTTTCCCCCGAAATATAGGACAAATAGTATTCCGGAAGGAAATGATACGGGATACTGGACAATCTTCCAAATCTGGGATGGTTGGTCACCTGCACAGTCCCATACAAAGAGCACAGGCCTCACACAGGTCCCGCACAAGAAGCACAGGTCCCACAGAAATGGCACAGGATGAATGTTGCAGCAAAATCAGGAGAATGTCCTGCTCTCCTTCAAATAGCACTAGAGTATTTTTACATCTGAATAGGTAGATGAGTGTCAGTTGAACAACTCATCCAAAAGATGCAACCTCTAATGGCTCAATACTCCATCCAAGCTGCATTGAAATGTCAGAATAGATTTTGTGCTCAGGAGTGGGTACGGGCTACCATTTTACCTGGGTGGGCTAATTAAGGCCTGCTCAGTATGACACGTGCCTGGTAGCGCTGAGCACTACCTGTGCGGGCAGGGGGAGGAGGGAGAGTCGGGGCCTGCGCTCTCTTACGCTTGCGCACTAAAGAGCGCAGAAATCTCCTTGAGACACAGAGCTGCCTCAGGGAGATTAAGTTGAATTTGAAACTTCATAACAAAAAAAGTTAAAAATCATTTACATATGTTCCTTCATATGACAGTGTCACATGAGCTGAGCTGGGACATGTATATCAAATGTTTAATAAATATTTAGTAATTTAATAAACCTTTCTGAAACCTCATCCTGCCCATGGATGAGGTTTCATGAAAAATGTGAAGGCAAGGCTGTTTGGGTTCTTCACCTGACCGCCAGCCTTAAGGTTGGATGGGCAGCCCTGTCAAATTGCTTAATTAGTTTATTAATGGCCTTAACAGGCCTTTAACAGTTTGGTGGGTGGCTCTGGTGCGCGCCCGCCGAATGAGAGATCGGAATGACGTGTGATGACGTCAGGACGCACGCCCGATATCACTGCGCGTCATTTTACGCATTGGCATGCGGGGCCTGTCCCCACACACTGAACAGAAAATCCTGGCCCTGGAGTATAATTTGACCTCAAAGGTGAGAGTGCTATCAACTGAGCCAACATGACATTTTGTCACCTATTGTCAGCATCAAATATACTGAGGTCAGATGTAGTACAGACATCTACGGTGTAAATCTCATATTAACCATCTTTATGCCAAATGTAATAAGACTACCAGTTCTGTGAAATTAGTGACACTCAATGTCAGTTTTGTAGCTATAGAATAGCACTCACTAGGACCTGGACTGAGATGGCCAAAATTTAATTTGCAAAGGAGCTTTATAGCCAGCAGAAGGTGGAAATATTCATTCCATCCATCTGGAGTGGATTCAAACCTAGAATAAAAAAGTAATTTCCATGCAAGTCAAGTTACTTCTGGTGATATAGTAGCCTTGAAAACCCAACAGAATGTTGTATATTGTTTTCAGTATTTTTAGTGTAAGCTTGATTTACTTACACAACAACTTCTGGATTGTTCCAGAATATGCCCTTAACAAATATAATTTCATTACAAAAATACTTCTCCGTCTCTTTTCTCTAAGTGTCAACAAATTTTGCACATATCATAAAAAGGGTGTTGATGGAAAGAGCTGCAAATAATAAAAACCTGAAATAAAAACTGAAAATGCTGGAAATACAAAGCATGCTCATTGGAACCCTTATTGCATTGTTGACTGTTAACCTGTTTTTCTTCCCCTGCAACTGCTGTGTGCTGTCTGCAAAGCAGATTGCTTATGCTCTAGCTTTCAGTTCTAATGATAGCTCTATGTCCAACATGTTAACCCACTTATTCCCTTTCAGGTGCTGAAGACATGATGTATATTGTCAACATCTTGTATTTTCGAGAAGGTTTCTGATGTGTTGGAGAAAAGAAAAATAAAGACTTGTATTCATACATTCCCAAAGCGCTTTACAGCCAAAATGAAGTATCTTTTGAAGACAGTCACTGTTGTAACGTAGGAAATGCAGCAGCCAGTTTGTATACAGCAAGGTCTCAAAAACAGCAGTGATAATGATCAGATTTTTTTTGTAGTACTGTTTGAGGGATAAATATTGACCAGAACCCTGGGGATAACTCCCCTACTCTTCTTCAAAATAGTGTCATGGGATCTTTTATGTCCAACCGAGACAGCAGACAGACCTCGGTTTAACATTTCATCTGAGGATGACACCACCAGTGGCCGTCAAAGTCATCATGGCTCTCAATTTATATGCCAGTTGATCCTTCCAGGCTGGAAGAAGCTGCATCACCAACGTGTTGCAATTTACTGTCCATCGCTGCATCCTGGAGGCCAAAGAGTCTCTGTATGCCAGGAAAGGGAACTTCATTGTCTTCTCTCTAAGCAAGTGAAGTGGGCATGTGGCTTTCCAGAATAGAGGGTTTTTCCATGGTGCAGGGAGTCATCGACATCTTGCATGTGGCCTTGCTGGTGCCACAACTCAAAAGTGAGATATACTGTAAGTGCATGGGGCACCACTCGCTCCATGTGCAGTTGTTGTGAAACCAAAGCCCCAGAACACAATGTTGTTGAATGCCTACTATCCTGGAAGTAGCCATGATGCTTTCATTCTGCACCAGTCTACTGTTCCAGCTATCCCAAACCACCGTATCAAACCACATGGTTGTTCAGTGAAAAGGGCTATCCACTGTCATGTTTCCTATTCTGGAAAGGTGAATGACTACCCTTCATCACCTGATCATATGTGACCAGTGGTACAATGAGAGCCATGATATAACTAGGAATGTTGTGAAGCTATTGACGATTGACATCCTGAAACAATGGTTATGTTGCCAGGATTGCTCAGGAGGGGAGTCGTCCTATAATCGCTGTAAGGTGTCTCCTGATTTACCATGCTCTGCTGTGTCTTCCACAATCTGGTCATCACAAGGGTCCTTGCCAGGAGGAGGGAGGAAGCAGCCAGTGTGTCCATGTTCCAAACAGATTGTCTGTGACCATCTTATTGGCACTGCCCACCCAAGTTTCCCTGAATAAATCCTCAGATGCCCGTTGCTGAAAACTTCCCCACCTTACCATCCCTCTGTTATGGGTAATCATAGCTTGCTCTTGGCCACAATCCTGAAATAAAAGACACTGTAAAACAACTATACAAATTTCATCCAAAAACAGTTCTAATCATTGATGTCCTTTAGGGGAAGAAAATCTGCCATCCTTATGCAGTCTGGCCTACATGTGACCCCAGATCCAAAGTAATATGGTTGACTTTTAACTGCCCTGAAATGACCTAGAAAGCCACTCAGTTCAAGGGCAATTAGGAATGAGCAACAAATGCTGGCTTGCCAGTGACATCCATATCCCATGGAAGAATAGATTAAATCCATACAATGCTCTACTACTCACCTATTTGTATTTCCTTGTTGCATGTTTTGCAGGTATTTTTGTCTGATCTAGTGCTCCTAAGCAGTGCTATCCCAGTGGCTGCAGCATGGCTGGTGGAAAGCTGAAGGCTTTTAACGGGGGAGACTGCAGGTGGCCTAGCAGGATACCCTTGAGCAGCTCTGGGCTTTAATGACCTGGCTTTGGACTGTACCACCTCAGCATGGGTGGCAGCAGCCTGGGCTGGCTGGCTGACAAGTAACAGCAGGGACACTGGTGAAGCAGAAGTGATTGAAGGATGAACGTTGTCATCCTGAGAGAGGACAGCAGGCTCATGCACCATAGAGCCAGTGTCACTCTCCTCAGCAATCCTTATGACCTGCTGGAGCACAGCTTACTGGACTAGTGAGAGACAATGCATGACTCTTTGAGCACTGGCCCCTGCAGCATAATGGGAACAGTCTGAGCCTGTTGGACTTGCATGGTGACAAGCAGAGATCTCATGGCCTCAGCCTGAGCTTCCAGTGCAGCACTCAGACATCCCAAGACTTCTGGATAAATAAAAACAAAAAACTGCGGATGCTGGAAATCCAAAACAAAAACAGAATTACATGGAAAAACTCAGCAGGTCTGGCAGCATCGGCGGAGAAGAAAAGAGTTGATGTTTCGAGTCCTCATGCCCCTTCCACTGCTGAGTTTTTCCAGGTAATTCTGTTTTTGTTATCCCAAGACTTCTGCCTGTGCCGCAATGGAAACTGAGACATCAGCCATCAGACGCTGCATCACACTTTGGTCTGCAAGTACTCTGAGAAAATCCTGCCCAACATTTCAGGGTGATAGCTTTTTGTCACAATGTTCGAGCAAAAGATCATCATCTTGAAACATTATCGTTGTTTCTGCCTCCACAGACGCTACCTGATCTGCTGAGTATTTCTAGTATTTTCTGTTTTTACTCCAGATTTCCAATATCTGCAATATTTTACTTTTGTATTAGAGATGTAGGACAAATGGGGTAGCTATTTCAAAGAGCCAAAACAGGCATGGCAAGCAGAATGGCCCCCCTCTGGGCTGTATGATTCTATTAAATTCATTTTTTCAAGCCTACATTTGTAGTACATAGTTACAATTCTAATAAGGGCAAAATGGATAAAAACTAACAAGTGGCTTGTTTATATTACAGAATCTATTCTGTGCTGCTGTTTTGTAATATTCTGGGCTTGGGGTGCCATGGAATCTTCCCTGTTCATTTGAATGGTGGAATCCACAGCATCAGAACAATAGTCATACAAATAGTCACTTGGCAGTACAGAAGTTGAGCATCATGGTAATGCCTTAAATAATCAGAGTTGACCTGTCTGTTTTGAATTTAAACCAAAGCTTGGCAGTTAACTGTTCCCTGGTGCATTCTCTACTACAGTGCCTCTACCAATCAGAGTCCTCTTGCCAATGAATTAGCACCCTCTTCTCATGTAGTATAAATTGCTGTTCTCTTTAGGTTTGGTATTCTTGTGAATCTGTCTTGATGAGTGCAAAATGAAAAGCTTCGGCAACATTTTTCTTTTTTCGGCCACAGTCATACATGCAGAAGCTTGCACATATGCAGAAGTTTGAAGGTTACTATTGTCCACTTAATTTTGACCACTTGGTTTTCCTTAATGGCTTCACACATCATTGACTTGTACGGCGAGTCTGAATATTCAGTTAGAAACTGTGGTCTCTGCTTCCAAAAGCAGTGTTTACATTTTCTATGGCAGGGTCTTGGGGTGGTCGAAGGGGCTGCTTCTTCAAGCACTAGTGACAGTACTTCTTTTGTTGATTCTTTTTTCAGTGTACAGTTTTGGTCTCCTTTAAGAAAGGATATAATTTAATTAGAAGCAGTTCAGTGAAGGTTCACTTGACTGATTCCTGGGATGAAGGGGTTGTCTTATGAGGAAAGGTTGGGCAGGTTGGGTTTTCTATCCATTGGATTTTAGAAGAATGAGACATTCTTGAAACATGGAAGATTCTGAGGGGACTTGGCAGGGTGATGGTGAAAGGATGTTTTCCCTTATGAGAGAGACTAGAACTAGGGACGCAGTTTAAAAATAAGCGATCTAGCATTTAAGAAAGAGATTAAGGGAATTTTTTTCTCTCAGACGATCATTAGTCTGTGGAATTTTCTTCCCCACAGTTGGCCCTGAATACTTTTAAGGCTGAGTTAGATAGATTCTTGATCCACAAGGAAGCCAAAGAGTATAGAGGTATACAGGAGAGTAGAGTTGAGGCCACAATCAGATCAGCCATGATCTTATCAAATTGGTGGAGCAGGCTCAAGGTGCCGAATGCCTACTCCTGCCTCCTGATCCTAATTTTTATGTTTGTATGTCTCAGTACTTCTGGTTGCAGGTGGAGGTTGCGGTATGAGCTAAATGTAGCATAAGTGCTGGTGGGTCCATCAAACTCAGTGAAATAGAGAGAACTTGAGAATGAATCAAGATGGTATTTCAGAATGTTCAGAACAAAGTGAAGAGAATATCAACCACAAGTTGCTATGAATAATGACAAGAACAGGCCCAAGTAAAAGTCTAAGACAAAATATAGTTGAAAATGAAAGAAAACAATGAAGGCAATAGATTCCAGAAAATGGGGGTAATGGATCACAAAAATATTAACAGTCCAGAGAGTGAGAAAATCTATAAATGGTGCAAATATTTTTGTTCAATAATAAATTATTCATTAAAAATAATTCAATTTCAGAACAGATGTGCATTGAAGATCAGCAAAGAAAAAAGGAGTTATGATAATAGAAAAAGGATATATTAAAATTAAAAAGTTGCAGAACATAAAAAATAAAAAAAGGGTTGCATTTGTGATGTCTGACAGATATAACAGAGTAAAAATAATTCAGATATTGCCAAATAAAATAAGTCACGAATCCCGGATTCATAACCTGTACAAGGAAAGGTTGGCATGAGAGCACTGGTGCATATTGCTAATGCAGTTATGTAACCAGAGCTGGCATAATAACCTTTGTGTTACGAATGCAAATCCAGTACCAGTAAATATAATAGTTGTACCAGTAATGGTTCTGTCTCAACATCAAACAGTGTTGTGAAATACTGACAAACAGATACAAACAGACATCCAGTACCTGTAAATGTATGCCGAATCAATACAAAACTGCTCAATCTACCCCTGCTTGGTGGCAGTCTTGGGCAAAACGTGTTATCCACTGGATTCTCTCCTTTCAAACCTATATAGAAGCAAATTTCCAATTGGTATCTTAAGTTTATCATGCAGGTCAGGTCCACATAGCAAGCATGGAATGATTAATGAAACTGGAGTAATGATGGATGTCAACACTTTTTTTCATCATACACTTACTTTACAAGATACCACATCTCTTAGAGTGGCTTTAATGACTTACTTAGAATGTTTAGAATAAAGAAAATATTAGTTTGCATATACTGTAATTATACTGCACAGCTATTCTGATTAAACTACATAAAGATGCATTGAAACTAATTATGTCAAGGCTAGTGATACTATATTCATGCTGCAGTCCAAAGTATTAAAGAGGCATTGGATTTTACAGAGTCTCGTGTAGTGATGTGATTTGTATAAAAGTAATTATTTTTTTTCAAAATATATGTATTTCTGATGCACAATGGCATGAGGCCCTTCCAGTGATCTTCCTTCTCAAAGTGGACACTTCCATCTTTAAGATCCGAGAAGATGTTCCCATAATTATCTGCTATAATGTGAATCAACACATCATGCCAATCTGAATTTACATGCTATTGTAAACATATTTCAGTCTGAAGGTCAGAGCAGTCCGCAACTACAAAAAATTAGACTACACATAAAAAGATATTCTCATTAAGATATTTTAGATCCTTAGGTAGTACGGAAGGTATCTTATGATCATCTGCAACTTATACTACATACCAGATTGCAGGATAAGGTGGGGTAGGTCAGCAAATCTGACTGTTTACCTGCTACCCAAACAATTGCAATTTGCCCCAAATACAAAGCCTAGACCAGGTGTTTATCTCTCTAATCCATACCAATAATACTTAGTATCTCCATCAGTTTGGTCCAATTTATTCTATCAAAGGCTTCCTTAAAATCTACAAAGTGAATGATTTTGCTCTAAACTCCTTTCACATAGAACTCTCATTATCCCTACTGCCTTTCTTATTTTACATCCTCTTGAAAGTCAAATAGATCTTTGCCAGGTTATTGTTCCACTTTTGCTCTTAATCTTCTTGTAAGCAATCTGAGTATAATCTTTGCCACAAGTGGAACAAATTGATGGTATGGAACTCGTCACATCTGCAAGCATTTGTCTTTGCCCTCCACCACCACAAGCCAACCCCAGCACCAGAGGTATTGTGATTATTTTCATGAAATCATCATTCCCCTTTCAAGTAAACAAATTAACAAGGTCATTTCTTGCCTCCTCTACCATGTTTTAAATTAATCCTGCTAGAATCTCATCAACATCTGCCACCTTTCCATTCTTGAGCTAACTTACTGCAATCCACACTTCACACTCAATAAGAGTCCAAACAAGCAGTTTCCACTTGCTCCTCTTTTCCTATTTCAAGGGCAACTGACTTTTCTCCTTTGGCATTACTTGCCATTTCTTTCTCACTTCAACTGGATCCATCAATAGTCATCCATTTTTATTTTTGATTAATTTAACTCTGATACCTTGTCTATTTGAACCATACATTCTCCTCAACAACTCAAAACAAATCAGCTCTGCCTCTCTTACCCAGCTCTTCATATAGCACCAGATCTCTTTAGTCTCATCGGTCTCTTCCTTGAACTTGTTGTTCAATCTCCTATTTTTCTCCTCTTATCAGTGTTCAAATGTTTCCATTAACTATTACTTTGTTGCTTGTTTTGCCTTCACCGGACCCATGTTCCTCTGATCACATTTTTCAGTCTGCACTCATCGTCTATTTTTTTCTGATCTGCAACTCACCTTTGCCTTTTAGTTCTTCCATCTCTCCCTCGCCTCCCCTAGATGTTTACAATTAGGACCTTCAACCCACTGGTGGAAGGAATTTTTCTAACTGCCAACAAACATAAGTGAAAAACTAGTCAGCTTCAATATGCAACTGGTGTCTTTTTGAACACTGAATTAACATAAAATGGAGACGTCCTGCACTTCTCTATCACTCCATAACTCTGAACAATTTGGGGTAGTCTGTTTCTCTTAATCTATTTTTCTTTATAGTAATATATTTTTTGTAGTTTATAAAAAATTAAAACAATACCTTTCTTATGCAACTTTGACAAAAGTGAACTAACTATCCCTCCTCATCCTTCTCATAAGATAGTAGGAAATAGGAGCAGGAGTAGACCCATTGAGCCTGCTCTGCTATTCAACAAGATCATGGCTGATCCAATTGTGGCCTTAACTCCACTTTTCTCCCTGCCCACCATAACCCTTGACACCCTTGTAGTTCAAAAATCTACCTAACTCAGCCTCGAATATATTCAATGCCCCAGCTTCCACTGCTCTCTGTGGAAGAGAATTCTAAAGACGAACAACCCTCCAAGAGAAGGAATTGCTCATCATCTCTGTTCCAAATGGGAGGCTCCTGATTTTTAAACTGTGCCCCCAAGTTCTAGGCTTCCCCACAAGAGAAATCATCTCCTAGGCATCTCCTCTGTCAAGCTTCCTCAGAATCTTATGTTTCAATAAAGTCACCTCTCATTCTTCTAAACTCCAAAATGTATGAGTCCAACCTGCACAACCTTTCTTCATAAGATAGGCGCTTCATCCCAGGAATCAGCCCAGTGTACCTTCTCTGAACTGCTTCTCATCCTGGCTGCAGTTTTTGACATGGCTGACCACAGCATCATCCTCCAACATCTCTCCACTGTCATCCAGCTGGGTGGGACTGTTTTTTTTTTGGTTCCCTTATCTATAACGAGAGTGGAGGTCTTCTAGCACAGTAGGTAGAGCCCTGCATCTGATGCAGAAGTT
Organism: Carcharodon carcharias; assembly: GCF_017639515.1. Taxonomy (NCBI): domain Eukaryota; kingdom Metazoa; phylum Chordata; class Chondrichthyes; order Lamniformes; family Lamnidae; genus Carcharodon; species Carcharodon carcharias. The sequence continues at coordinate 41,394,511 of NC_054470.1, forward strand.
CTGGGTTCAAGTCCCACTCTGGAACTTTTGGCGATGACATAGTTAAACGGGTTGATAGCCTGTTAGTCCTTCCAACACCTCCCCACTATTTCCAGAAAGGGAAACAAGTGTGTATGAAGATATAAAACAAACAAATAATAGCCAGAGTATCACTTGCAACAGCTCCTCTTCCCACTGCCACACCATTAACCCTGGTGTGCCCAAAGGACCTATCCTTGGGCCCTCCTATTTCTTATCTACATGCTGCTCCTCAGGGGCATTATCCAAAAACATAACATTAGTCTTCACATGTATGCTGACGATACTCTATCACCACCTCTCTTGATTCCTCCACCATTGCTAAATTAGCAGACTCCTTATTTGATATCTAGTGCTGGATGTGCAAAAATTTCCTCTGATTTAATATTAGGAAGAGTGAAGCCATTGTTTTCAGTTTCCACTTCAAATTCTGCTCTCTTGCTACCGACTCCATCCCTCTCCCGGGCAACAGTCTGAGACTAAACCAGTCTGTTTGCAATCTTGATGTCATATTTGACCCTGAAATGAGCTTCCGACCACATAATCACGCCATCATTAAGATTGCCTATTTCCACCTCCGTAACATCACCTGACTTTGCCCGTGCCTCAGCCCATCTGATGCTGAAATTCTGATTCATGCCTTTCTTCACTCTAGACTTGACAATTCTAATGAACTCCTGGCTGGCTTCCCTCTACCTCCAAAACTCTGCTGCCCATGTCCTAACTTTCACCAAGTCCCATTCACTTATCACCCCTGTGCTTGCTAAATTATATTGGATCCAGACTAAACAATGTCTTGATTTTGAAATTTTTATCTTTGTTTCAAATCCCTCCATGGCCTCATCCCTCCCTAGCTCTTTAGCCGTAGAACTTCACGATGTCTGTGCTCAAGTATTTCCGGACCTTTGAATATTCCCAATTTTAATTGTTCTACCACTGGTGGCTGTGCCTTTAGCTGGCTCAGCCTAAGCTCTGGAATTCCCCTTATACACCTTTCTGCCACTTACTTCACTTTCCTCCTTTAGGACACTCCTTAAAACCTACTGTTTTTATCAAGCTTTTGGTCTTCTGAACTTATACCTCCTTATGTGGCATATTTTGCTTGACAATGCTCCTGTGAAGCACCTTGGCATGTTTTATAAGGTTGAAGGTTCAATGCAAATACAGGTTGTTGCTGTTGTAAAATAAAGAACATACATTTTACTTTAAAAAAGCTTTAAACATTTGTCCTCTTATTTTTCCAAGTTATTTGACGTAAACATTTCTAGGCGACCAGATTGTGCAATCTCAAACTCACATACTCTCACTGCAAAGTAGTAAATATTATGTGTGACATAGGAAAATGCAAACCCATTTTTAACATTTAGAATACCTTTCAGTGTGTCTGTTACAGGTATAATTTGGAATTGTCGGTACCCATCATGAATTTCAGTGAAACATGTGTTCCAAATACAGAATTCAATATATTAGCCCAGATTTTGCTGTCCAAATAGCAGTGAGGCTAATGGCGCTAACTATTATTTATATGAGCATGGTACAGTAAGTTCATGCAGGGGCAGATACACAATTAAATTCATATATCCTAAAATTTCTGTCCAAGTTGCACCACTCTGTTAGCTTTGTGAAAATGGCATCCTGCTCTCTACCATGTCACTGAAAAGCATTGAATGGCACAAAGTTGATGCATTAGAAATATGAATAATACTCGCTACAGAAAGTTAAGTCTTGTTTGTTCCAATCTATACCCTTTTGACCTCATGATTTGTGTTACCTTCTGCCAATTAACCACTCTGGCATTGAAAATGAACAATTACAAGTGCAGAATCTCATTCCTTCAGATTTTAATTGTAGATTTTTAAACTGCCTAATTGAAAATCAATATTAATACTGTTCATTTCTGTCTCTTTGGGCAGAATTTTCTGTAACCGCTGGCATTGGGCACACTTGGTGGCGTGTGCATAAAATATGGCAAGAAGGCCAAAAATCGGTTTCATGACATCACGACAGTTTGAAATTGTCCCGTCTGCCCGTCAATGGTGGGCCGTGTTTCCTGCTGTCGAACGTTGGCAACCTCACTGTAATACATCTACAAATTATTATAAGCCCAGGTCGCCGATTCATCCTGACGCTGGATCATCCACCCACATTGGCGGGAAAGCAGACTGGTGCGGAATACGTCTTGACAAGTGTGACATGCAGAAGTTGGGGCTTACACTTATGACCTTGCTCACATCACAGACCTCCGAGGAGCAGAAGATGCTGGAGCCCAACAGCAACGGGATCCTGCAGGAATGTCCATGGCATGCTGGGTGGATTCTCATGGACATGGCTCTGCCGCAAAGCAGCTCACAGAAGGTGGAAAGTCACTGCTGAGGGACTGCTCACAATGGATGATCGTCGAGGGGATGGGAGAGGAAGATCTAGAATCAACTGGGAGAGGAAGGTGTGTCAGTGGGGAGGGGTGTATGGGGAGGTTGGGAGAGGGGAAAGAAGGTATCAAGGGGTGGAAGTTGTGGGTGGGGAATGAAGGTGTCCGGGGGTAAGGTTGTGGGGGGAGAAGTGGTATGGGGGCGGTGGGGGTAACGGGGGAGAAGAAGGTGCAGGGCATGTAAGGGAAGTAGTTCGGAGGGAGGGAAGGAGTTCCAAGAGGGAAAGGAGTTCCAAGGGGGGGAAGGAGTTCCAAGGGGGGTAAGGAGTCCAGAGGGGGTGGTTGTCCAGGTGAACGTGCAAGGGAGGGCTCTGGTGAATCCATGACTGCCTCCTGGGGAGTGAACTGAGGGTGGGCGTATTAGAAGGGAATGGTGAGAATGACTGAGGGTAGAGTGAGGCGGTAGGGTGTGAGGGTGAGGGTGAGACAGTATTGGTAAAAGGGGCAGTGAGGGTGGTTGGTGGGGGCTTGGAGGCAAACATGGACCCTGGGGGTGGGAAGGAGGGGGTTGGGGAGGCCAATGTGGATGGGGGTGGGACTTTCAGGAAGGAAGGGAACGTGCACGTTCACCTGGACATCCCCAAAGGAAAAGGGTTGTGGCTGGTAGGTCACAGTGAGGAGGTGGAAAGTGATGCCGGGGGATCGACAATGATGGGGGAAAAGAAATGGGTGACTGGGGGAGGGGAAAGGACAGGGGGCGGCCTGAAGAAAAATGTTAGATGCACCATACTTGCTAAATCGAAAGTGAAGCGAGAGTCATGGTGGACGAGAACAATTGCTGCACGGGAGTGTGATCAGTGGAGATGCAGATCAGCCCAGATGGACAGCTGAAAGCGAACCTCAGCAGGCAGCATCGCAATGCTCAGGACATTGAGATGAGTGTGATGCGGAAGGATCTGTGTGTGTGGGAGAGTGCTTGCTCGAGGCGCTGAAAGTCCCTGCCACATACACACTTCTCCCTCCAGAATCACTTGTGGTCCAGCTGCGTGCAGTTGACCTGCTGGTGGGGGGAGGAGGAGGCAGTGGGAGGACTCGCAAAGCCTGTCAATGAAGCTGAAAGATACCATTGCACATTATTCAGTGAAAGTGAATACATTTTCAGATTGTAAAGTGCAACCAACTGTGATCAGAATTTTTTTAACTTGAACGCCGTAGACTTTGAGATGCTGCCCTGACATCCGAAGCAGGGATGGAGATAGCCTGTGCAATGGCTGGCCCTGTTGCCTCTGATGACTTTGGCGTGGGTCCTCTGGAGAGCTGAGGCGTTGGGGGACTCGGCTTGCTTTGGCTATCATCGTGGGCCAGCTGCTCCCTCTGCGGTGACAGAGGACAAAGTTGAGGGGGTCACAGGCTCGGGAGGAGAGAACACCTCTGAGGTTCTTGAGTGGATGATCCAGAAGTGTCCAGCTGTCACTCCTCCTCCCTTTGGGTGCCTGGGGGCACCGGCCTGAATCCTTCAGGGGATGGAGCACCTGGGAGGATGTCAAGGTGACCTGTTTTTCCCTTGCATTGTCACTGCAGGAACTCACCCATGGCTACTGCTATGGAGAGCAGATCTACGGGCATCTCCGCGTTCTGCTGGATAAGGGTCTCCATGGCATCCACCATCCCTCCCAAGGAGACCTCCATACATGTACATATGGGCACGACTTCATCAGAGAGCAGACGGATGCACTCCTCAACTCGTGTCACTCTGATGAGGGTTTCCAACAGCTCTGCATGATGTTCCTTGTCTTCTGCTGACTCTCCACAATGAGTTGGGAGGCTTGTCATCTGACTCGGACCTCACAGATGCCTCTTCCTCAGCAGCCCTCCAAATGCCAGGGATCTCAGCTGAACCTGCCTCCTCCTGCTGTGGGCACATGTTCGTGCAGTGACTACTGGATTGTGAACCCGAGCCTGCTCTAGATCTAGGTCCCACTGAGGTGTGTGTCTCTGTGCTGGTGGAGGGTGAGGGTGAGCACCCTGTGATGGGACTTCCAGGCTGCTTATTTCCAGCTCTTCAATGGAAAAGGAGGAGGCTGGACGTGAGGACATGGATGGAGCTGAGGGACTGGCTGGCTGAGGTTGTCAGTTGCTTGGCAGAGCTCCCTGTGAACCAAAGTAGAGATAATTAATGCATGGTTGCAGAGCCAAAAGCAAGAGAGAGAGCACTCACATTTGCATTGAGAGAGGGATGATGTGGTGCAGGATCCTCACCAAGGTGTTCACCACCGACCTCATTGTCGCTGCAGGCACTGTCCATGTCCTCACCAGTCAGCACTAAGGCATGCTCTTCAAAGTGAATGAAGGGCCTAATGTGGGCCACTCTGTCCCTGGGCTGGTGTTGTGAGCCAGCTTTTCCTGCATGAAAATAGATAGAGGACACTGTAAAGAATGCTTGTGCAGTGAGTGCAGTGGATGGGATGAGGACACGAGCTCGAGAGGATATGAGCCTGAGAAAGATGTGAGGGTGTGTGTGAGAGCTAGTGGTGCTGTCCCTTGAGGTGTGAGATCGCTGTGGATGTGTGATGGGTTTGTGAGTGTGTGAGTTGAGAGTGATGAGAAGATTGACTTACCCTGGTGGACCGGATGAGACCATTCATGCTGTTGTGGCACTGGGTGGCTGTCCTCTTTTGCAGGATGTTGGCACTGACCACCAATGCCACCGCCTCCCATGCCTGATTGGTGACCTTGCTGGTCTTTGCCCAGAGGGGAGGGTAGAGTACATCACGGCGGGCCTCCTGTGCATCCAAAAGGCACTTGAGGGACATGTCATTAAACCGGGGGTCTGCAGTGTTCTTGCCTTTCAGGGCCAATGTCTTCAGTACAGCAGTCCTGGCCCTGAAGCACTAAGAGGTGTGCACACGGCTGCGTGTCATGAAGCAGTGAGGTGATGGCGTGATGGCTGAGTGACAGCCCGCCCGTCCACCATCGGCGTGTTTCCTGGAAATGCATAATTAATGAGGCAGCATTGGGACGACACGGCGTGAAAAGCCGCCATTGTGGCCAGTAGGTAAAACGTCCTTTTTCCCACCCACTGCTGCACTTAGTGCAAATCTGGGACGATTCCACTCTTTGCCTCTTCTAATCTAATCTTCCTTTCCTCTCTCAATTTCTCTTTCTAGGCTGGTTTTTCATTGAATTCATTGAATGAATAGGATATTCTGAAAGCAATGAAACCAATTTCCATTTCTGGATACTCAATTTTAGCACCAAGGGGAAAAATGTGAGTTACAATGTATCGCTAAGTTGTGTGCCTGTGCAGCTGTGAAAGGTACCACACAGGCCTTGTTTTGTGATAAATACTGCAAGTATGTGGCAGCACAGGCAAGTGTAAAGGGCCCATGCACTGAGAAAAGCGCGCCGCGCACATTTTAAAGTGCTCACTGATTACAAAAGAAACACACAGTTATACAGTAGATCTTGCTCTAATCAGTTGAATAATATAATTTGTCCTAAACTTCAGAAGGCTTCCTAGTATCATGCCCAGTAAAAGCATGCCATATTCATAACTTTAAAAACATAAACTGCACCCAGTGTGGAATCTTCTGGAACTGACTTTTTCTTTTAATAACGGGTTGTACAAGATGGCCACTGAAAGTCATCTGACTTGGTCTGTGGATTCAAAAACTGTCACACTGTCTCGAAAGGACAAAAGAACACATTCCAGGTTACTGGTGTCACTACCCATACCTGAGACCATCCAAAATGGTATTTCCTGACTTGAATAGGTCATTCAGAAACTAAGACAGTGATTGTATGAAACCCTCTAGGGTGAATGTCTGCAAAGAATAATCCAGGTCAAGGCTAATCAATGCAAGCCAATGCAACCATATCTGAAAGAAAGCTGTGAGAAACCACATGGTATGGTAGCCATATAGGTTTCCCCATTTATTCTTTAAATGCTGTCTGCAAAAACTTAACAACTGCAGAAACAGCAGAAAGGGCAGCAACATCAGGAACGGGGGACAGTAACATTGTGAGGTCCCCAAGCCTGTTCTTTTCAAATCCACCAAAGCAGAAAACTGACCTCCTGGTAAAAAGACTACCAGCAACTAACTTTGTGACCTCAGAAAGTCTATTTCTTTGAGAGGATCCTGCAATGATTCCTGTATTCTATTTCAGCTATTGAATTCACCTAATTACACTTCAGGAATGTAAACCTCTTCTTCATCGGGCTTGCAATGTAATTTTTCAAAGACGAGCCAATCACATGAATTATGAACCATTCTTTGGTTTTCTAACTTTTAAATCACTATTCTCTTTAACCGTGTTTTTCTCACATGTGTGTGTTTGCATGCATGTGCTTGCATGAGAGTGGGTGAGTAACGTAGTGTTAGATTTTCCAGTTGAACGCATGAGTAAATAATCCTCTTTATTTAAATCCACAAAAAACTTGTTGCTAGATATTCAAATTTTCTACACACTCAGGGGTTATGAAACACAGACAGTAAGGGAAGGGAATATGCTGTCCCTGTCTGTAACACTACAAAAATGTTAAGACTGTATGTCCACTTTTTTAATAAAAACCACTTGTGGCCTGTCTAAATGGGCGGAAAAAATGCTGCTTGGGGAGCATGTTTCAGATTTTGATCCAGTGATGAAGAAGGAACGATGATACGTTTCGAAATCAGGATAGGGTGTGAGTTGGAAGGGAACAAAAGGTGATGGTGTTCCCATGCACTTGCTGTCTTTGTCCTTCAAGATGGTAGAGGTCACAGGTTTGGGAAGTGCTGTTGAAGGTGCACTGGCATGTTGCTGTAGTTCATACTGGTGCCAAGGTGCCCTGGCTGTGGAGGGAGTGAATGTTTAATGTGGTGCATACCAAATTAGGGGACTGCTTTGTTCCTGGATAGTGTTGAGCTTGAGTGTTTTTGGAATGCACTCATCCAGGCAAATGGACAGTATTCCATCACACCCCTGAGTTATGCTTTCTAAATGTGGAAGGGCTTCAAGCAGTCAGGATTGAATCAGTTACTGCAAGATACCCAGCCTCTTATAGCCACAATGTCCACTTACTGGGACCAAATAGTGAGCATCAGTCAAGAAGCTGGACAATCAGATACGTTTTTGGTGAAGAGAGGAGCACGACAAAGCTGTGTACCATCGCCAAAATTATTCAATCTGTTCATAGAACAAATATTCAGAGTCAAATGGACTTCCAAGGGTGAAAATTGGAGGCAAGAACATAATAAACTTGCGTAATGCTGATGACACAGAGCAATTTACAGAATCAGGAAAGGCTCTACAAAATATTATAGATCAAGTAAAATCGAGAAGTTTAGAATATAGATTATGAACACCGTAAACACAAGAACAATGGTAGTCAGATGGAATACATTAGAAGAAACTAGAGTGAAGATTGAAGTGGATGGTGTCACACTGGAATAAGTAGATCAGCTTGCCTCCTTGCATATCTCAGAAACCTGGACAATAAATAGAAGGATATAGAGGCCTTTGAAATGTTGCTGCTAAGACGTATGCTTAAAATTCCATATACAGATCATAAACAAATAAACAGGTGCATAAAATTGCAAAAGCAAAAAGAACTCTAAAATGTAACATCCAGAAAAGAAAATATCAGTATTTCAGCCATTTGATTAGAGCTGAAAAGCTGCTGAGATCTCTGCTAGAGGGTAAAGTGGAAGGCAGCAGAAAGAGGGGTTGACCTAGGCGTAGTTGGATGACATGTCACAGAGCGGTTTCAGGCGAGCTATAGTGAATTTATGAAGATGGCACAAGACAGACGAGTGTTACACACCAGGACAGCAAATATCCTGGTAGCAGTAGCTACAATCAGAGAGCGAAGTCCGGTTAAGGTTCTGTTCAATGATGATCCCCAGGGTGTTAATGGTGGGGAATTCAATAATGGCAATGTCATATAGAAATGTCAACACCAACAACAACAACAACTTTATTTATTTATATGTATGCACCTTAAATATAATAAAAAAAGTCTCAAGGCACTTCACCCCAGAGTCACATAGGGGGATGTTAGAGCAGATGCCAAAAGCTTGGTCAAACTGGTAAGTTTAGCAGCATCTCAAAGGGAAAAAGAGAGAAAGAGAGGCAGAGAGGTATATGGAGGGAATTCCAGAGCTTCAGGCCTTGGCAGCTGAAGACATAGCCACAAATGGTGGACCAATTACAATTGGGATGCTCAAGAGGCCAGAATTTAATTAGCGCAGGTTGTGGGCTGGAGAAGATTACAGGGGCAGTGAGGGGCAAGGTAATGGAGGGATTTGAAAACAAGGATAAGAATTTTAAAATTGAAGCACTGCTTGACCTGGAGTCAATATATATCAATGAGATCACTGATGATGGGTGGATCGGACTTGGGGCAGGCAGCAGAGTTTGGATAAGCTCAAGTTTATGGAGGACAGAATGTGGGAGGCCGGCCAACAGTGCGTTGGAATTGTCAAGTCTAGGGATAACATAGATGAGGGTTTCACCAACAGATGAGCTGAGGCATGGGTGGAATCAGGAGGTGTTATGGAGATGGAAACAAACAGTCTAAGTGTCAAGAGGGGAATGCAGGGGAAGAGCTAGATTCTTTCTTGTTGGAGATTATCATTGCTTGGCACTCGTGTGGCACAAATGTTACTTGCCACTTATCATCCAAGCCTGAGTTTACCAGGTCTTGCTTCATGTGGGCATGGAGTGCTTCATTATGAATGGAATTGGATATTCTGTAATTACCAATGAACATCCTCACTTCTGACCTTATGGTGGATGGAAGATCATTGATGAAGCAGCTGAAGATGTTTGGGCCTGGGACATTGCCCTAAGGAACTCTTGTACCAATGTCCTGGATTGAGATGATTGACCTCCAACAACCACGACCATCTTCCTTTTTGCTCGGTATGGCTCCAGCCAGTGGAGTGTTTCCCCCTGATTCCCATTGACTTCAATATTATTAGAGTTCCTTGATGACACACTTGATTAAATTTTGCCTTGATACCATGGGCAATCGCTCTCACCTCACCTCAGGAATTCAAGTTTTGTATGTGTTTGGACCAAGGCGGTAATGAAGTCTGGAGCCAAGCCCTGGTGGAGCCCAACATCAGCATCAGTGAGCAGGTTATTGATTGGTAAGTCCCACTTGTTGGTACTGTCCATGGCACCCTTAATTACTTTTGCTGATGATTAGGAGTGGATTGATGGAGCGGTAATTGGCTGGGCTGGATTTGTCCTACCTTTTGGGAATAGGACTTACTGGGGAAATTTCCCACATTGTTGGGTAGATTGACAGTGTTGTAGCTACACTGGAACAGCTTAGCTAGTTCTGGAGCACAAGTCTTCTGCAATATTACAGCTGATTCTTGATACACTGTAATTTCTCTAGTCTATTATTTAGAAACACCAGTTGTCCAAAATGTTTCTTAGACCCAAGCATTCCCTCTGTATCACTGGGGGAGCAGAAACATGAGATATATAGTATTTGGCTACATAAAAAAAATAATTACTGCTTTATTATGTTTTATCACTGTTTTATCTTTCAGGTAAATAGTAATATCTATGGTGTTTTCCAGTTCACACACTCGTGGTTTGACATTCTAACATCATTCTATAATCCAGAAAATTCGGAAATCCAGAAATGACTTGGTCCCAAGCATTCTGGAATGGAGATTTACAGTGCATCACATATCAAATAGCTGAAGACTGACTTCTGGATGCTGAGGACCTCAGAAGGAGGCTAATGGTTCACCCATTCAGTGTTCTGGCCGAAAATGGTTGCAAATGCTTCAGGCATGTCTTTTACACTCACGTTCTGGGCTCTGCCATTAAAGTTGGAGATGTTCATGAAGCCTCCTCCTCCTTCAGTTGTGTTTAAATGTGCATCATCATTCATGACTGGTTGTCGCAGGACAGAAGAGCATTGATTTGATCTGTTGGTTGTGGGATTGCTTAGCTCTCTCTATAGCTTGCTGCTTTCACTGTTTAGTATGCATGTAGTCCTATGATATAGCTGCACCAAGTTGGCACCTCATTTTTAGGTATGCCTGGTGCTGCTCCTGGCATGCTCATTAACACTGTTCATTGAGCCAGGTTAGATGCTCTGGCTCAATGATACAGTGAGGAAAATGTCAGGACCTGAGATTACAGATTGCGGTGTGGTACAATTTTGCTGCTGTTGATGGCGCACAGTGCCTCATGACTGTCCAGTTTTGCTTGCTAGATCTGTTTTGAATCTATCCCATTTAGCCTAATGGAAGTGCCACACCACATGATGGAGGATGCCTCAGTGTGGAGGTGGAACTTTTTGTACTGTCATGGACAAATGTATCGACAATAGATGGATTGGTGAGGACATGGTGAACTGGGTTTTACTATCCTATTGGTTCTGTCACTAACAGCCACAAGCCCAGCCTTACAGCTACGTCCTTCAGGACTCAGCCAGATTGCTCAGTAATTCTGCTATCAAGTGATGAAAACCACAGACCGCCCACCTAAAGTACATTCTGTGCACTAGCTGCCGTCAGTGCTTCTTCAAAGTAGTGTTCCATATGGTGGACTATTGATTCATTGGCTATGGGAGGCAGTTATTAGCAGGAGATTTCCCTGCCCATGGTTGACCTTATGCCAGCAAACTTTAGGGTGTGTCCAATGTTGAGGACTCCCAAGGACACTCCCTCAGGACTGTATACAGCTGTGCAGCCACGACTATTCTACTGGAGGGACAAGGCATACCCAGGGTTGATGATCGAGGAGTCTAAGATGTTGATTTTAAAGGTGTGATTCTGTGAGTATGACCCCAGATGTTAGGGAGGAGGACTTTGCAGGGCTCATTAGGTGTGCCTTTGTTATGCCACAATTTGGTCCCTAGGTTGAATCTAGGTGGTCCATCTGGTTTTATTATTATACTTTGTTGTCACATTTTGGTACAACTGAGTGGCTTTCTAGGACATTTTAGAGAGCATTTCGAAGTCAGCACATAGCTGTGGGTCTGGAATCACATATAGGACAGGCTGGGCAAGAACAGTAGATTTCCTTTTCTAAAAGTCATTAGCAAATCAGATGCATTTTTGTGACAATCTGGTAATTCCACAGTCAGTATTTCTGATACTAACCTTTTATTCCAAATTTAATTAATTAAATGAATTTAAATTCCACAGCTGCCATGGTGAGTTTTGAACTCAGTCCAAGCCTCTGGATTACAAGCCCAGTAACAGTAACACTATGCCCAAATACCCTGTTTTTAATTGTGTGTTAAGTATTAATTACAAAGAAAATAACCTCTGTAGCACTGAGGATTTCCTTTACAAGTGTGCAGTCTTATTTCTTCAGATTTTAATTGTTGGGAAGTTTTTTAAAAAATAGATTTTTTTTTTTGCTTTATTTCCCTCCCTCTCAATCCAATCTTTTTTCTCTATCTCTCTATTTTGCTTTCTGTACCTGATTTGACAATGAACTCGCTAGTCTAACTTACACTTTGTAGTTCTGACCCTGTATTATCAATTAACAATTCTTCTACTGGATCAGTTGAGGAGATACACAGCTACTTGCCCTGTTCACACCAGACCCAGATGCCCTGTGGATGGCACTGGGCTGTTTAGGTTTACCACTTGCAGCAACTTAATGTGCAATAGTTCATGGAGTCCGATTAAACTAAGTTTAATGAATGGCAAGTGCCATTTGTTTACAGGTTTCTGTAAATTCTGGCTTATTGCCCATCCAATGACTTATTGTCCTGTAACTATCCAGAACTTTGGAAAAGGGTAGTTGGACTGCTAGTGGCCTCTATCTTTGCCTGCCAGTTGGTGAAACTGCCCCATGCTAAAAAAATGAATGATTTCCACAAAAGGTGAGTAGAATTCTGAAAGTACAAATAAAAGTAAAATACTGCCAAGCTGGACATCAGAAATAAAAACAGAATGTGCTGGAAAATTTCAGCAGGTCTAGCAGCATCTGTGGAGAGAGAAACAGAGTTGACGTTTTAAGTCCAATATGAAGCTTCTTCAGAACTTACTGTTTTTCTCTCTCCACAGACGCTGCCAGACCTACTGAGCTTTTCTAGCGCTTTCTGTTTTTATTTCTGAATGAACAAACCTAGCTTAAAAATTTGTGTTAAAGTTCACATTATGAACTGTGTTGTTTCAAATTCTAGAAATATAATGGAATTATTTAAAAAAAAAACTGGTAACCACAATTTTGTGAAAGAAAAACTGGAGTATTTTATGAATGACATGGAGAGCAGGTCATATGAAACAATAATATGCAACATCCTATACTTTGAAAATGAGCTTGCAAATTATAATTAACATTTTCAAAAGGATGTTTACTATATAGAATATTGCAAATCCACCATCAAATAAACATCAAATTATCAGTTTCACCCATCCAACTTGAATCAGGTGGCCCTCATATTTTTAATGTAATTGTATTGCTGTTTTATTTACAATCATTGTTGATGACTGTCCCTGTATTTCACCATTCTACATTTGCTGCTCTCTTCTGGAGTGATGGTTCATAAATTTACTTTTTTATGCTTCACACATACCCCCCCAACCCAAAATAATACCATGCGTATAAGATGCTTGACTGAAATGATAGCTAAAAAAATGCTGTCAAATAAGACTTGAATAATTGATGATGGAATATTTGGTATTTAATAATTATATATTCGGGCATTTCCAGCACAACCTGTCACAAAATAAATCAATGTTACAAGAAAACTCTGACTAAAACATCTAGATCCTGCCAATAGAAAGCACCATGTTTACTCTGTAGTCAGCTTTGACCGTAAATTTGCTATATGCAGTTGCTATAAAGAACTTCCTGTACATGTGGTTGCTAACCAAGGTAGAATTCCTGTAAACAAAATACAAATTCCCCAACTAACGAATGGGGACATGCTAGAGAGCACAACACCACAGAGTTAAAATGAAACAAAGTGGTGAACAGAAAGCAAAACTGTAAGCAAAGTATCCTGTTCTGAGGCCTATTTCAATGCTGCTCTGAAATAGTTACAAGGAAATGCACAAAGGTAATTCCATGATATCTCTCCACTTGATTTTTCCAATCTCTCTGTTGGAAGACACCTGGCCTTGGCCTGATGTTTTATAACAGTACTATGGCTGAAATCAGGAACTCAAGTGGTTTACTGTTATGCTATTTGTATTCACCTGGAAGTTTCCTACCAGCTGAAGAAAATCTGAGTGTTTTTTTATTCATTCACAAGATGTGGGTATGTGGGTTTCGTTGGCTGGGCGAGCATTTATTGCCCATCCTTAGTTGCCCTGGAGAAAGTGATATGAGCTGCCTTCTTGAACTGCTGCAGTCCATGTTGTGTAGGTGCACCCACAGTGCTGTTAGGAGGGGTGTTCCAGGATTTTGACCAGCGACAGTGAAGAAGCAGCGATATATTTCCAAGTCAGGATGATGAGTGACTTCGAGGGGAACTTCCAGGTGGTAGTGTTCCCATGTCTGCTGTCCTTGTCTTTCTAGATCGTCTATTACAAACAGCCAGAGGAACATGGTGTTCAATCAGCTAATCATTGTGACATATCGCCTAAGTACCTGGCATTGCACCAGCACTGAAATTCACATATGATGTTGTTCAATTGTGTGGTAGGCAGAACACCTTTGGACTGGTGGCAGTATCCTGTTAGTGGAAAATGTCATGTGCGTCGCCACTGCATAGTAGCAGCATGAAATAGCTCGCTTAACCTGTTGTCCAAATTTTTGAAGCACTTTTCCTTTTGAAAGTAGTTTGAGATAGACTAAGCACTTTTCAGGTCCAAAAGTGGCAGCTTTTAGTCCATTTATGAGGTTGTGTATTACACTGTGAATAATGATCTGATCAGGATAACCACCAATCTTATAGCATATGCAGCTATCCAAATCCCAATTATTGGCCAGTAAAGGTAGGCTTGAGCAACGCCATGTAAGAATTTCAGTGCCAGAGTGACGCCAGGTACATAGGCCATATGCTCCAATGATTAGCTGATCAAAATAAACAGCATGTTCCTCTGGTTGTTTGACCTAGGCAGTACAGGCTGTACTCAACCAGCTAGTGCTTGCAAAACCGAAAACTAAACAACCACTGTTAGGTGTGATTCTGCAATTGGGAAGCACTTGCTGAACAATCCTGAGTGTGCCGACAGCTGCACTAACAACCTGTTTAGGCTAATTAGTCGAGCTCGTAATGTGGTTAATTTATGCTTGCCGCAGCGACATACAGTCATATGCGGGGACCTGTTCTTTGCAAGCAAAGGAATATATTCAAACCTTGCGCCTTTTCTGAGTTACCTGGAAACATATAGTGCTTATAATGTTTGTTGCTTTCTCTATGGTAATGCCTCAGCCAATCAGAGTTGATTTGTCAACCAATCAGCAACCCCCTTTTTTCCTGTAGTAGAAATTGCTACAGCTTTAGAGATTGCATTTGCCTAACCAAATTCAAAGGCCTAGAAATTAAATAAAAATATGCGAGCACACATAGGTCCAATGTCCAGTCAATATTGGGCCCAAAGTCTCATTTCCGTCAGAGTGACATGCTGCAGACATCCACTTGCAGCATGCTGATGAAGACATTTCAATTTGGGCAGCTGCATTGCCATCAATGGCACTCAGTTAGGTCTTGAAAGGGAGGTGGGCAGTATTGATAGGGAGGAGGCCAAGTGAAGGGAAGGAGCAGTCACAAGGGATGACTGGGAGAGGAGAGGAGGCATGTAATCAGAAGGGGACAGGGGCAACAGGGAGATGAGGGAGCAACGGGGAGGGACAAATATCTGCTGGGGTGAGGCAGGGGCATTGACTAAGAGTGGGAAGGAGACAGAAACTGGGAAGGAAGGAACAAATTGGGAGGGGTCGGCTAGTGACAGCAGCAGCCCTGATTGGAAGATGGCATCAGAACAATCATTCCTGCTCCTTCTGGCCACAGATTCACACAGTACTTTTTCCCCAACTTATCTTTTGGTGGCAGCCTGCAGCAATCTCTTTAAGATTCACTTGTTAGACCACTTGCAGGTATGTTTCTCATGCATCCAGCAGTTTTGCATTGGCTTTGTGCAGGGCAGCCCAATCAATCAGGCATTATGTATTCTATTTGCTAAAAGCTTTTTTTTACACAGTGCACAAATATCATAATGGAGCTCTGGAGGTGAGAGACTACTGTATCCAATGCTGCTGTATGTCTGTTTAATAGTTTAATGTTAAATTCCCTCTCTTCCCACAGGAAATTGTCTCACCTACATTTTGGCACCTTCCTCTTGTGGCATGAGCAAGGTCAGAAACTCACTGCCTGGGTTTCCTGTCTGGATACGGACTGAGGAAGGAACGGGCCTGGTTCACCTCATGCCCAACAAATTTATCTGAAAGGAGGCCACATCCAGACTTCCAGGGCCCATCTCATCAACATTAAGAGAGTGAAGTCCTGGAACAACTTTGTGGGTGGGGGCTCAGGAGACATTTCAAAGTCTGCAGCTGAATCTTAATGTTCCTCGTGTTTCTGCAGGCAAGTTTTGTTCAATCCTAATCTGAAACAATAAGGAGCAGGAAACATTCAAAGGTTTTCAAATATTAGCCAGGAATGTTAGATGTGGTTCAGGAGAAATATGTTAAAAGACCTCACAGAAGTATAGTGCAAAATACCTGGTAGGAAGTAACAACACATTAACTCAGACAACGACACCCACAGAAGATGGTTTTACGTCAGACAGTAGCTTAGAGACCTCTAAGGATAAGTGAAAGTAATCACATTATTCCACAATGTATGACAGCAGAGTGATATATTGCATTCTTTCAGGCCCTCAATGGATTTGCCAATCATACCTACCAGGCATGTCCATTTTGTTAAAAGCACCTTTGAAATGTTCAACAGCCAATTACCACACTGCCTTTCGTCACAACCTTCTAGAGAAGGTGCATCTTATTTTTCTTCTTTATTAATGTAGTTGATGACGCATTTCTATGTAATCACTTTACTCCATTGGCAGAGCCAATTAGTGCCCCAAAAATGAACGATTACATTTATGTCAAATCAAAGAGTGGTTACAGCACAGGAGGAGGCCATTTAGCCTGTCATCTCTGCGCTGGCTCTCTGCAAGAGCAATTCGCCTAGTCCCACTCCATTACCTTTCTCTCGTAGCCCTGCAAAGTTTTTATTTTCAGATAATTATCCAATTCTTGTTTGAAAGCCATGATTACTTCCACCACTTTCAGGCAGTACATTCCAGATCCTAGCCATTTATGATGTAAAAAAATATTTTCCTTAATTTCAGCATTGATTCATTCGCTATTTACTTTAAATCTGTGCCCACTGGTTCTTGATTCTTTCACCAATGGGAACAGTTTTTCCCCATCTACTCTGTTCACATCCCTCATGATTTTGAATACCTCTTTCAAATATTGTTTCAACCTTCTCTTGTCCAAGAAAGCAGCCCCTTCTTCTTCAATCTATCCACATAACTAAAGTTCCTCATCACTCGAACCATTCTCGTGAATCTTTTCTGCATCCTCTCTACTGCCTTCACTTCCTTCCTAAAGGGTGGTGTCTGCCACGACCAGGTAAAAGGCATTTCCTTAAAGTAGTCTAAGAATGTGTGCATGCATGTGGTGTGGTGTGTGTGCGTGTGTCTGAATTTGTGACTGATTTAATTTAAAAAATAACCCAGCAGACAAGCTTTAGTTTTAAACAAGATAAAGGTTAGTTTATTACAAAAAACTACTGGTGAAGGTTGCTTGATAAAAGTGATAATGTTATTAGCTAAAATACAAATACAAAGATTAAAATGTATGTAAAGAAAGGGATATTAAAGATGACATTTCAAGTCTGTCTCCGTGAGATATTGTTGTGGGCCCTTTGCTTGAATTCCTTCTTTCCAAGTGAAGGGGCTAAAACTTGAGGTTCATTTTAACATAAGCATAAGAAATAGGAGCAGGAATAGGCCATTCGGCCCCTCAAGCCTGCCCTGCCATTCAATAAGATCATGGCTGATCTGCCCCAGGCCTCAACCCGTCTTTCGTGCCAGCTCCTCATAGCCCTCAACTCTCCGATATTTCAAAAATCTATCTACCCCCTCTTTAAATCCTTTCAGTGATCTAGCCTCCACAATTCTCTGGGGTAGAGAATTCCAGACTTTCACTATCCTCTGAGAGGAAATTGCTTTGCATCTCAGTTTTAAATGGTGTCCCCTTATTCTGTAACGGTGTCTCCTAGTTCAAGTTTCCCCCACTAGTGGAAACATCTTCTCAACATCTACCCTGTCAAGCCCCCTTAGAATCTTATACATTTCAATAATATCACCCCTTATTCTTCTAAACTCTAATGAATAAAGGCCTAACACGTTTAGCCGTTCTTGATAAGTCAACTCGTTAATCCCAGGAATCAGCCTAGTGAATCTCCTTTGAACTGCCTCCAATGCTAGTATATCCTTTCTTAAATACGGGGACCAAAACTGTGCTCCAGGTGCGGCCTGACTGACACCCTGTACAGTTGTAAAAAGACTTCCCTATTTTTAAATTCCAACCCCCTAGCAATATAGGCCAAAATTCCATTTACCTTCTTAATTACTTGCTGCACCTGCATGCTAACTTTTTGCGTTTCATGCACAAGAACACCTAGATCCCTCTGTGCTGAACTTTTTTTGGAGTCTCTCTCCATTTAAATAATAGTCTGCCTTTTGATTCTTCCTACCAAAGTGCATGACCGCACACTTTCCTACATTAAACATCATCTGCCAAGTTTCTGCCCACTCACTCAACCTATCTATATCCCCTCACAGTTTAGCAGCTGTGTTGACTTCTGCAGTTGAAGAGTTGGAGTTTGCCTTTTCAGGTAGACTCAACAAGCAGAACAAGTCCTGGGAGTGAGTGAAGGCTCCTGTTTTCACTTTCACGGTATTACAGGTGGTACCTCTTGATAGCCTGATTTAGTACAGCAGTCCGATAGATCGATTCCTTGGTCTCTCCCTATTGAGCAGATTCTGTTTCATGGTGTCTTTCTCATGATATTCAAGATGGTTCTCTCTTTAAGCAGCTTCCAGCCTTTACTTGTAGTGTGAAACCCAAAGATAGCTGCTCCCAAACTAATGAATCATGCTCCCATATGAGGTATTGGCCATTCACATAGCCTTTCTCCCACTTGGGGTTCTTTTTTAGCTTTTCATTTAGGGCCTTATCAGTTAATTCTCTTTGTTCTGAAAGAAGACCAGCAGGCCGAAGGGTCTCATTTACACGTGTGGAATACTTATTGAAAAATGTCTTTTGTGATCCTTCTTGACATAAGCAGTCTGACAATGTTTCGAACCAACACAGAAAGGTGCCAAGTTGTCTGTTCCTATATGCCTTTATTGGACAAAGGCTTTTTAATGTTTTTTTAAGCAAACAAGTGCTTTTCAAACTGTTGTCCTTAAAAATCTATAACATAACTACACGTTCATGACATGCCCAGAACTGGATGTCTGCAATACACCAGTTGAGGCCGAACCAGTAATCTAGATTACTAGATTAGTAATCTACTAGTGATTACTAGATGGGATCCAAGGCAAAGGGCCTTCCTGGTTAGTCATTATTGGTTGGGAAAGGGAGCCTATGCAGCAGACCATTGGATGAGTAGGTTCTGCTGAAGTGGTTGCATAAAAGGTTGCATATATATATAGATTTATCATAACCTCCTTGCTTTTGTATTCTATGCCCCTATTTATAAAGCCCAAGATCCCATGTGCTTTATTGACCATGCTCTCAACCTGCCCTACCACCTTCAATGATTTGTGTACATATACACCCAGATTCCTCTGCTCCTGTACCCCAAATAGTTCATAAAAGTAGTTGATTGGTAGTACAAAACTTGAATATTGCTGAAAAGAGAGATATGGGTATCAAAGCTTTTCATCTTGCACTCAGCAGGACAAATGCAAGAATGCCAAATTTCAAACAATCACAACAATTTATACTATAGAAGAAAAGGGTGCTGATTGGTTGGTAAGTTGACTCTGACTGGCTGAGGAGTTGAAATTTGGCACCCTTGCATTTTTCTGATGCATGCGAGACAAAAGCATGTTTCTCTCTTCAGCAAAGTTCACAGAAGGTTGAAGCTGTTGCAACACGAACTTGTTGACAAGTTTTAAACTGTAATCTTATGACTCAGATATCAGTGGAACAGTAATACTTGCATCTTGACAAAGGGAACAGGACCAGGAAAATCTTTGATGCCATCATTGTAATGTTGTTCAATCACATGTATGCTAGCTTGCCTAGTACTATGGTCTGGAAGCATTCCACAGTTAGCTTGGAAGTAAGTGCAGTAATGTGCCAACTGGTCTGCTGTATAATGCACTCATGGTAAGTCTAAATCCAGTTCATACAGATGCCTCACTCAATCAAGGAGATACCTGTTACCACTCAACTCTTAGAAAGGCCCAGCAGAGGACTCTATAGTAAATTGTCAATTTACTAGATTAGTAATCTACTAGTGATTACTAGATGGGATCCAAGGCAAAGGGCCTTCCTGGTTAGTCATTATTGGTTGGGAAAGGGAGCCTATGCAGCAGACCATTGGATGAGTAGGTTCTGATGAAGTGGTTGCATAAAAGGTCATGTGTTGGGACCTACGTCCCAATTTCCCTTAGGTAACAGCATACCCGAATTCAATGCATGCAATGAAACCAACCAGGATTGTGGATACTTACCCAATTCACCCCTTCAGATGAATAAGTAGATGTATTTCAACAACGTGTCCTGCCAAAGACCCTGGAAACTGAGAAAGAAATGGTGGGCTTGTTCAAAAATCTTCAATAAACATGTTCCTACTTTTGGAGTCCATACCCCAACCCTAGCCTGGACCCCTCTAAAGGGGATCCAAGTGCATCCTTCAGCAGTTTGAAACATTTCATTTGGTTTACCAGCCTCCAAAATTATGCCCGGTCTCACTGCAACAATGGATTTGGGAATTCCTAGTGTAAACAGTTCCTCTCATCCCCTACTGAGGCAGGGGACCATTTTTGGGTCAAAAGAATTTTTGCCCTAGACAGAGCGTCTAAGGCCTAATTTTTTGGGCCTTCCATTGCATTTCTTCTGGTGTTATGCCAGGAATTTATTGGAAACCCTATACCTTTGAGGAGCCCATGTTTTTTAAATGCCTTGCCCTTAGAAATCCTGGCGTATGAGCACAATTTCTTTCACATTTCTTTGGAAGAGACTAACAATTTAATGCAGGATTATGGATACCCTGCACATGGCAAAAAAAATGGTGACTCTTAGGCTGATGAAATTTAATTTATTTAGAACCCAGAGGCAAAAGACATTCATCCGATCATAAGTCTCAGACTTATGCAACCATACCCATATATTCTGGTTACTAAAGATTCACCCACATGGATTCAGTACACTGCATAAGCATTGGAAGATTGATGGGATCATTATTGTGAAGGTGATAACTTTTATAATGCAGGTTCTCTATCAACACTTTTCATTTATGCAAGGCAGCTTCCGTAAGCTGACCCATGTTTCCTATGACCTGAAACTTAGAACATTATGAACATAACATATGGGTCAATGGGCCACTAGATTAATATTTACCCTTTTAATTCAGGGTTTTGTACTGGAGTTCCATGTTGGCTCCTAAACTTGAATTCCTGTTTTTCTTCCCCTACAGGACAGAAAAACACTGAAATCAGGTGATATTGTTCAGGCTAAAACTATATGGCTACAAGGATCACGATACACAATTAACCTGCGTCCATGCAAACTTTGCACTGCCTGCTAATTTGCCTGATTGTAGTGTACAGCCAGCATTAAGTGTGCTATTGAAGGGCTGCATGAGCAGGGGAAGCAAAATCTTGAAGGCTAGCACCAGCTCAAGCTGCTTAAAGCAAGCCTCATCTCTTAAAGGAAAGGTGCATTTTGACTGAAGCCAAGTGCTGAAAGTCATTCTAATAAAGAATTTGACTCGAGAAAGATACCAGAATGACACAACATAGCAGACTACAGTTCCAAGGTTCTCGGACGCAGCACTAGAGGTCCTGATGCAAGAGGAGAGAGGGTAGTGCAGGTGCCAACTTCCCCACGGCTGAGGCTGCACATGAGTTATGCTCCAGGGTACTCAAGTGAGGACTTCAGCAGGACAGCATACAGGAAAAGGCTGAAGTGTATGCACACACAAATCTTTACTCTATTTGCAGGTCGGTTAGAAAGCTTGCAGGCTGCACCAAGGAGCATGGAGGAATCTGGCACTGACCTTGCACACTGCTTTGTGCAGAGATTGGGGCCCATCGTTTCCAATGTGGAACTGGCGTGCATTACCACATTTGTGGACCCAACTGTGATGCAGCGTCTGATGGCTGATGTCTTTGCTTCCAGTACAACACAAGCAGAATCCAATCAATGTCAAGAGTGCTGTAGAAGTGCAGACTGAAGTCACACAAGATCAGCTTGCTGCAACTAAGCCAAAGAAGCACCCACAGTACCTAATCTTGTGGTCTACAAGTTAAATTTAACAAAAAAAAATAAAATTACACAAAAGCAAAATAAGTACAGGTACAGTACCTCAAATCTGGCTATCCGAAAGCTGGCAGTTTCTGAGAATCAGAAATTTTTTCCTGTGCTCCGAGTGGCTTAGCGAACTTTGACCCCACCTGACCCAATTCAGAAAAGGTCGGGGAGTTGCTGCATCGGACATTTTCTGTGCTCCAAATGGCTTAGCGAACCTTGACCCCACCTGACCCAAAGAGATATTGTGTCTCCTATTGACTGAATTAACAGGTTCCAATTTTCTTCCCCCAAAAACCAACAAGTTCTGAAATCCGGCACAGACTCAGTTTCTGGAATTGAGGTACTCTACCAGTACATCAAAATAATGTTAAACTTTACAGGCAACTAACATGTTGACTTGAAAACAAGAACCTCTTTTACATAACCATTAAGTAGAAAACATTGATGATCTTTCACCAGGGTACATTCCTCTGCACCCACAGAGTACTGGTTCACCATCACCACATGGAATTACAGTTAAATTAAGTGAACAAATGATAAGCAACCAATGGAATATCTTGAAACCAAAAGAAATCCCATATCTCAGAGGTATTGATGCACCAAATGTCTTTCTTCTATGACATCAATTGATGAGTCAAACATTACAGGTAACAGCTTTTCTTCCCTAGTTGGCCCACTTACATTCATACAGAATTTTAAATACGTGAGGTTTACAGCTGAACAATCTGGAATTGATGCAGCTAAGATTTAGTTGATACCTCTCCGCTAAAGTAACTGAGCTCAAAATGGTGTTTCATATATTAAAATTCAAAGCCCAAATGCAACAAAGGTCTTTCCTTTTGAAGTAACTAATAAGGCTCCATTTTAAATTCTCCAGTACATTGGGTGAGCTACAATTTCATAAGAGGCAAATATTTTATGACATGTCCAGCAAAATTGATCAGCTTATTGGTGACAAATTGTTTCATGAAGGTAATGATAGCTCTACTAGGTCAAAACAATCTTCAAGTGTTCACACAGGTACATCCTATATTATGGGCAGAATTTTCTGCCTGTCGGGTGGGCTGGTTGGGGGTGGGCGCAGAGCCGGTTGCCGCCGCGATCAGCTGCGCCGCCATTTTACGTGGGTGGACCAATTAAGGCCTGTCCAGCGTGACGTATATCTGGTAGCGCTCAGCGCTACTTATGTGGGCGGGGGGCGGACAGAGAGCCAGGGCCTGCACTTTCGCACCTGCATGGGAAAGAGGGCAGAAATATCCCAGAGGCATGGAGCTACCTCAGAGAGACTAAGTTCAGATTGAAATTTTTTAATAAAGACAGATAATAATTATTTACACATTTCCCTACATGGGACAGTGTCACATGAGTTGGGATATTTTTGTCAATTTATCAGAATTTACTTATTTAATTAAACCTTCAGGAAACCTCATCCCGTCTGTGGATGAGGTTTCCTGAAAAACGCGAAGGCCGCTTGGGCTCTTCGCCTGCCCCACAACGTTAAGGTTGGATGGGCAACGCTGATAAGTGCTTTAATTGATTTCTTAATGGCCTTAATAGGACGTTGACAGTTCGGTGGGCATGCAGCCGTTTCCGGCGCCTGACGTCGCTGCGCGTCATATTACTTGTCGGTGTGTCGGGCCCACCGCCGCATGCCGACGACAAAATTCTGGCCTATGTTTTTAGTTTTGTGATTTCTACATTGGCATAAGTCTCACAAATGTGCACAATTCCTAAATCACAGACCAATTCCAAATAATGCATTTGTTGGAGTGCAGTGAAAGCTAAAACAACAATGACAATATTTTTGCGATATGGGGGCTGCAATTGGTTTTAGGTAGTTGCACTGAACAAGTGATAGCAAATTAATAGCCTGTTTTGCGCCCTGCCGATTGTATTCCATAAAAGTCAATGGAAACAGAATTCAAGCAGGCCGATAAATGAGCTTTCAAATCGATATCAGCTGTTTTACATGACTGCCCAAGACCAATGTCACTCCCTCAGACTCTCAAGCCCAGGATAATAATGTAGGAAAGACCGGAGAGTGTATAACAGGACCATGCACATCCGAAAACAGAAAAGACAGATGAATGTTTCAGCTAATAACCCCTAGCCACAAATGAATAGGCAGGCCTGCTTTTGTTTTCCAATTTTGATGCAATAGATGTGCCTGTTTTCATTATTTTCAGATACTGATGAACCTAGCCATTTTCTCTTTTATTTTTGATTTCCAGCATTTGCGGATTATTTCTATTTGTGTATACAAACTAGGGCAATCTCCATTTTTTATATTTAGTACCCAGACATCTCTTAATTTCTGACTACTTCTAATAGTCATACAACTATCCCCTCCATATAACTAGCTCTGTGCTCTTGCTGATTAGATAAATTCAGGGCTCAGAGTTAGGTTATAATTATGCTACGATTAAGAAACATGGACTTGAAATTCCAAATTAGGCCCTCAGTGGAAAATTGTTGGCTCACTTGTTGGGGTCAGGGGACTAGGCCAGAACTGCATTCCAGCAAGATTCTGACCTGCTTCTACTGCAATAACAATTTACAGAGGGGATGAGAGGAAGAGGGTGACAATCCCACCTGTGCCCTACATGCCATGTTGAGGGGAGTTTCCGGAAATTTCACCATTACATTCTTTGCAGAACACAGCGATATTCTCTTCAGGTGGTTCGAATTCAATGAGGTTCCTGGAAAGACCCCAGAACTCTCACAGTCAAGGTAACTGATCCCAGAGGCGATCGTCAGCCTTAAAAAAATGCCTCACTGTAAGATTTGATACACTTACTTCTTGACTGGGCCCTCCCCGGGCCTACTGTCCCCTGGTGGAGCAATGTAACACCATTCCAATTTTATTGCTGGGAAATTTGGGGCAAGTGCTGTTAATGTGTTTTCACAGATGTGGACTGCCCATTTTCAGTATGTAAGTTATTCTGCACCTGTAATTTGAGAGGGAGGAGAGTCTCTGACTCCCAATGCAGCTGACTGAGATTCTGCTCCATTACGCTTTGTCAGGAAAGAAGCTGTATCAGAATTTCAGCCCCATTTCATTTTGTTAATTCCAATCTCGTACATTATTGAAGGCTTACTGAAGGCACTCAAATCTAGGGCAATACATTGCCTAATTAGTAGACTACAAAAGTGATTAGACAGCAAAGTCTTTGCAATCATATAATAACACACAGGCCAAAGGCCAACCATGGGATGGATAATTAAAATTCAAGGGCTAAATTGAGTTCTTTAATAAAATAGCTTTCCACATTAAAAATAAAAGTTATCACCCCAGCAATACAGACATAAACTGGGTAAATAATTGAATAAGAATAAAATAATGAATACAAAGGAATAAAGGAAAGTTAATGGAATTAGAGTACATAGCTGTAACTGAAGTGGTCAATATAACAGCACTGTAGTTAGCTGGCGCTATCTGCTCTTCTATTCTATGCCCCACAGCATGAAGAATTCTGGAGGGAGCTTATAAACTCCAACAAAAGTATCATGATTATAATTAACACCAACTCCCAACAGATATCACATTAGCGTAATCTGTAAAAATCTTACATTAATAAATTGGAAGCCCTAAAATCTACAATACTCAATTTCTGGCAATTAAGACAAGTTTAAACAGCTCCACTTATCTGCAAGAAGTGTTGTGCTGGTAAAAGTTTAGATTTGCCACTGGTACCAAATGCACCAGTCAGCTTTTGAATGTGCTTTGCTTAACAATTGCAGTAATCATTATGTGAAATCAGTGTTGAATCAATTTATCAATGCTGCAGCCGCTGGATACAAAATGAAACCTGAAAGTGGAATTACACACTCGCTAACAATTTCCTATTTCTTTTAAATTTGGCAAAAAAAAATGGCTCAAATGGCTGCAAAAAATCCCATCATGTTCCAACCTGGCTAGCTTTTGGTTTTCTGTGTTTCGCTAGTGGTGGCATATCTCTACTTTAGACCATGGGCTGAAATGTACCTCCTGCAAATGTCTTGGAGCTGACAGACCTAAGTTAGTTTGCTGGTTCCCCTAGAAAAGTTTTATGCATCAGTATCCAAAAGTCAGCTAAACATTAGGGTTGCAGAAACCTAAGTGTCCAGTGATGTTTTTAAACTTAGCTTCCCAGTAAATTGCAGCTAAAGTGTCAAAGCTTGCTTGTGCTGATGTGCAACTAATATCCCTTATACTTGGTGTAATCATTGAAAACTGTATAACTGGCATGCAAAAAAATCTGTCTATATCATTAAGTAAAATTAATATTCTTAATCTTATGGAAATAATTCAACAATTCTCAACAATCTTTGTTTAATAGACGGGCATCAAAGATTGAAATGTGAATAAAATCCGACAACTGCAAAGTAGATCCTGTGAGCTATCAAATGAATTATAGGAAGAAAATAGCAAGTTGTTAATTTGTACCATTATAAATGCAGTGAACTTTGTACAGCAGAGGAATTTTGCAGATATTAAGCTACGAGTCACAGCTATTGGAGGATTCATTTTCCATAAAATTTTCAAGCAGTTATCAAGATGTGTTTTGTCATGGATTATGTAATACACAACAAAATGAATTTATTAAGAAGATTGAAAGATGGTTTTTGTTCATAAGCTTACTTTTGAACAGCTTAAATGCTCAGAATTAACATGTGTAGAAGTGCAACACGTGCTGCAAGGCTGTAGATATCTTGGTGTAGGCAGGGTCATATACATTTAGTGGAATGAGCACAATTCAGCCGACAGCTGCTGCAGTGAATGACAAACAATGGCTGCACTCGCTTAGTTATCAACAAAGAGCACAGTGTCTGCTCTACAACGCCAATATTCCTCCTACAAATAAAACAGCACGGCTCTGCCACCTCCTGGTGTTTTTGTTTCTCGTGTTCTAAGATTCATTTATCGAAGCTTACACGGTGATGGAAGAACCAATTCACAAAATACTCCATAGCAATAAGTCGGAGGCATAAAATTGAATTACAAGTTTCAAAAGGTATTTCATGAGTTAATGCTCCAAGGTCATGTATTCAGTTATATAGAAACCATGTTGATTGTCTATTATATGCCAAGTATGACTGATAACTGCAAATGAAGGAACACCATATATGTTGATCTCTCAAACATAAGGGACTCCAGTAAATAGGCAGTAAAGGATTTCTACAGTGGCCAACAAATAATTAAAGATAAAATATTTATGTATGTTTTGTTTATAATTTGTGATTGTACTGTTACTCACTTTGAAGTTTGAGGCAGAGAATGTATTAATAAGATTTTCAATAATTTCTCAAAAAGTAGGTCATGAAACACAACAGGGAGATTAAAATATCCCTTTCTCAGAACAATTCTCATTGCAACAAAATGAAAAATAAATGTCACATTCTGTGGAGTGCTTGATTATGACAGAACTTATTCCTTATAGTCTTTAATCATAATATTTTAACAGGTAATGATTTAGCTCTATCACAAGTAATTGACTGACACACCAATCAAAAACTGTTCAAAAGGCAGGCCTATACATCCACCATTCTATGGGGAAAAAAGTACTGTTTGCAAGTGCTCCTCCATATTGACCACCACTTGGAGGAAGCACTGAGGGTGGCAAGGGTGCAGAATGTACCCTGGCTGGGGGACTTCGATGCCCATCACCAACAGTGACTTGGTGGCACCACTACTGACCAAGCTGGCCTTGGGACATAAAGGACATAGCTGCTAGACTGGGTCTGTAGCAGGTGGTGAGGGAATCAGTCTTAATGGACTCCAACCTGCACTCAAATTCACCTTTGAAATGGAGCAGTCAAGTGAAATCCCTAGATGAGAAATCTGCCAGGGAGTTCTCTACCAGGGTCTATCACAAGCCTACATTCACTTCTCAATATATACGGTGGGATTCTTACAGTTCCACATACTATCAGATTGGCCTTATCGGCCACCTTGTAAATAGGGCCCAACCATTTGCTCACCATGCAAGCTTGATGCTGAAATAGGATGCATCAAAGATATCCTGCAGGATAATGGCTACGCTGATCAGATCATTTCGTACTGTATATCACGCAAACTCATGAACGGGCCTAAGGCCGTCACTTTTGGCCCCGAAAAATGCCCAGTCTACCTCAGGTTACCCCGGAAAGGCAAGGTATCTCAGAAATTTGAGCAACAGGTGAAGCTAGTTGTTTCACGCTGCTACTTTGCAGTAGCAACATGAGTGGTATTTGCTACTAACAGGATGCTGCCTATCACGCAAATGAGTAATGTGGTATATGAATTTCAGTGCCAGTGTGATGCTAGGTATGTAGGCTGTATGTCCTAAAGACTGGTGGATCATATCAAACAGCATGTCCCTGCCACTGTTTGCAACAGGCAAGGTACAGACCGGACCCAACCAGCCTGTGCTTGCAAAACTGAAAACACAGTGTCCAACATTAGATGTGATTCCACAATTGGATAACATTTGCTAAATAATTCTCAGTGTGTGAAAAATTACGCTGACAACCAATGCAAGTTTGTCAATTGGGCTCGCAACGTGGCACATGTGCGTGCACTGGAAGCTACACATATTAATACACAGGACCCTGTTCTTTGCAGGCAGAAAGAACATGTACATACATTACGCCTGTTTCAGCTGAACAAATTAAGTGATGGGGAGAAGGCGGGAGAATGGGGTTGAGAAACTTAGCAGCCATAATTGAATGGCAGAGCAGACTTGATGGGCCGAATGGCCTAATTTCTGCTCCTATGTCTTATGGCCTTATTTGCTGGTTCATTCCTCAGGGCAAAGCCTTAACCAATCAGAGTCAAGCAGCCTAGTTTAAAAATTTCAAATAACACTTGACAGTTAACTGTCAGTCACCATTAACTGGGGCATTCTCCATGGCAATGCCTCTACCAATCAGAGTCCACTTGCCAACCAATCAGCACTCTATTCTCATACATTGTAACGCTGTTGCTTCCCCTGACATTATTATTCTTGCGATTGTCCTGATGAGTACAAGACAAAAAGCTTTGACAAAGTGTCTTTTTTCAGCAATATTCAAGTTCTGTACTACCAAACAACTATTTGCACAGTGAATTATGATAAGGTCGATATCAATGCTGCAGCCAGGTAAGAAAATTCTAAAAGCCCAGATCTATTCATGTAGAATACAAAAGCAAAATACTGCAGATGTTGGCAATCTGAAATAAAAACAGGAAACAGTGGAAATGCTCAACAGGTCAGGCAGCATCTGTGGACAAGATTCTGGTGAACGGTCACCAACCTGAAATGTTCGGTCGAACTTTAACTTTCAGTTCCGCTCACAGTGGTGGAGGCCAGTAGCACCTTGGGAACACAGAATTTTCAGCAGTGCATTTGTCAGTTTTTTTTATCTTGATCTTGCCACTGTATTTGCATCTAATATCCAAGTTTCCCAAGTCAGTTAGAGTAGGCAGCTGTGAGGACAATCCGTATCAATCTGCTTCAGCTCCATTATTTAAAGGGGTCCTGTGAGGGTCAGAATTTAAGCATTGTGTGTTATGAAAGGACCAGGACCTACACAGATGAAGGCTCAAAGGCAGCACTGCACTTCACCAATACATCACTGGACATCATCCTGCAAGATGTAAGGCCCCACAGCGAGATTCTGTTCTCCACAGACTAGAGGAAGAAGGCAGTCTCAGACAATGAGGAGATGTGGTTGGAAGTGGTCAAGAAAGTCAGTACGAAGAGTATGGTGCCTTGCTACTGTTTATAGAGCCACAAGAAGTTCAATCATAGAATCACAGAGTGCAGAAGAGGCCCTTTGGCCCATCGAGTCTGCACCGATCAATGACCTGATCAGGGCAGGAAAGATGATGGTATGGCACATTCAGGTGTAAACCCCTTCCTTCTACTTTTCCCAGACTTCTCCTCACATGACTCCTCAGATCAACAAACCTTGCAGATGCATGCATCTCTATATGCTGAGGCATCTCCTCACATATCAATCTGACCAGCAGCCAATGACACTCAGTTTAGTCTTATTGCAATTTTGCACCCATCCCTCATGTTGACACCACCAATGTTGTTATTCTATCCTGTCAAAACATTCCACAGCTCACATTCATTGATTTTTCTCTGCTTACAGGAGGAGAGAGTATAGAACCTCAGGGTGAAGCAGAATATCACAGGTGGCCCTCCATTTATCGCCACATTGACAGTTGTGGAGGAAAAGGCGCTGGAGATAAGCTGGGTCTCAGCATGCCTGGTCATTGGCAATGGACAGATAGGTGTCTCCCAGTTATATGATGATAAGACTAAATATAACTACATGACATAAAACAATCAATCAATCACCCATTTGGGTTGATGCCAGAAGCCATTGAAATATGATGAACTGCATAATGATGACTTACCATGTCAGCCATTCACCATGTCAGTTCCAATTCATATCTTACATCTCTCACAGGTCCTACATGTGTCTCTCAGGAGGTGGTGCCAGAGGAAGCAGAACTCTCCTCAGAAGAGGCCACTCCTCTAAGGAAGAACCATCACATGATTCATGCACACCCTCCACCAACTCAGCTATGCACTCCTGTGTGGGGCTGCCTACATAGTGGTTAGGTTGTCACACAACGAAGCACACTTCATAAGCGAGCAAGAGGAGTTGTTGGAGACAAGACAACAATGGAGAGTCCATGTTGGAGGACACAGGACACTTTAAGCTCTGTTCAGCTCACATAAATATTGAACCTTGGGGGCTGAAGAAGACCACTCTGGAGCAGAAGCAGAAAATGTGTGAAGTTCTGCGAGCATTTCCAGAGGGACTACTTGTGATTAGAGAGATATTGGATGAGTCTGTCTCTATCACAAGTGCCATGATGTCTCAGGCCTTGGTGTTATTGTCCACCTCCAATGGAAAGAATGACCACCTGCTTGCAGCATCAGACATGGCAGACAACCTCTCCAACAGCCTGCACAAAGAATATGTCACCAGAAGCATAGTGGAGAAAAGCCTCACCTTGGCCATTCAACGCCTCACTGAAGTGCAGCAAAGTGCTTTCTAGCTCTTGGCTAGCAGGGAGGTGTTGGTGGGCATTGAGAGGGAAGGTGAAAAAAAAGGACTCTGTTCAGATTACTTCAATTCCTCACCTCTTGCACCCCCAACCATCCCCTTCAACCTCAAACTGCCTCACTTAGAGGTCCACATGCTGCCTTCTGTCCCAATGGCTAAATCTGCCCCTGCAAAGGAGCAGGTGGGGCAGTTATTAGCGGGGTCCTCACAGCCTCCAAACCCAGAGCATAATCAGTCAAGGATATCTGAGCAGTCAAAGCAGGGAAATTAGCAGCCTGCAACTATCTCTGCAGAAGCTGCAAGGATTGCGTCATGTAGGGGTAATAAGAAAAGAAGCAGCTGCACAAAGATATTCCCCTTGGGTGTTTAACACTGTAGCACTGTCATATTTCTGATTAACGTTTATGAACCATAAACTTTATATTTCAAAGCTCTATTTGTTTTGTCCTCCCCATTTTTGCCTGCCACCCATCATGTAGCTTTCTGGCTTGTGACAAATGGTAAACAAGAATAAACGATGAGCAGTGGGTGTCTGTGAGAGGGATGAATTGTTACTTGTTTTGTTCTAGAGGCTGAGGGTGGCCATAGTAGGTTTAGAATTTGTGTGCCAGGGGTTACACTGCCTTAAATTAACTGAAGCATGATTGAAAAAAGCCATCCTGTCATCCCTGGCAGCTAATGGAGAAGCTGCGATGTCCTCACCAAACCAGGCTTCTCTTCCTCCTCATGTTGTTGTTCCTCTGAAGATGCACAGCGTTCATTACCTTCCTCCTCGTGGAACTTATATCTTCACTGCTGTACAAAGCACAGCACACTACTACCATCATGGATACCCTTGCTGGTGCATGCTGAAGGGCTCCCCCAGATCAGTCCAGGCACCTGAATCATATCTTCAGAATCCGGATAACTTGCTCAATTACAGATCTTGTGATCATTTGGTTTCTGTTGTACCTTTCAACTAGTCAGTGCCAGAGTTGTCATCAGCCATGGCCTTGGAGAATTACCCTCGTCTCTAAGCAACTATCCGCTGATTCTGCTTGGAAATGCAAATATCTGTAAGAGACTTAACCAGTGCAGGATGCATCATGTTAGGCATCTGGGTGTCTTGCACAGACATGCATGATAAGCCTTCGGCAGTTGCAGGCTAGCTGAATATTGACCAAGTGGAATCTCTTTCAATTGGTGACTCTTCTTGGGTGATCTGAGGGTGCTTTGATTGCCACAGGGTGCAATCTATGACTACTAGGTTAGTTGAAACCCAGTCAGAGCAGCAGACCTGAGGGCCTTCTTATTTTGACCTGCCTCACCAAAGGCAAAATGCACGAATGTTGGACCGAGCAAACATGACATCAGTCACCCAGGAGATGTAGGCAGTAGATTGTGAGATTCTGCAAAAGACATGATCAGATCCCTGGAAGGAACTGGAGGTAAAGAAATTAAGGGCTGTGTGACCTTGGTGTCCACTGGCAATGTGAGTCTTCCTGGTCCACTTGGAAGGAGGCCTTCTTCCAGGAGGCTGCAAATGTCAGCAATGACTAGATGGGAGAGTCAGAGCCTCCTGAGGCACCGTCCTCAGTCATGTCCAGAAAGCTGATCCTCTGCCAGCAGACCCTATGTTGGGGGCATCGTCTTCGGTAAGCCAGAATTTGTTCAACCCCTCTGTTCTGTGGAGCAGCAGATAGTTGAGGAGAAGGCAGATGCTGCTCCTCAGCTAATGTTCCTCATCAGAGGTCCAATGTAAAGTTGCAGAAGCTGCCCCCATGCTAATAAGAAAGCTGACAGCTGGGAAACGCAGATCAAAGGCAACAAACCCCAAGGTAGAATAAATAGCCTCCAAAGTCTTGGAAATCAGCTCCAAAGCAATGAAAGTTCACCCTGAGAACATATCTAATGAACAAAAGCCTTTCATATAGGCAAAAAAGTAGCTGTCATAACTCACTATTTAAAGGCTTTCTTGCCTGACAATAGCTCAGTCCCTTGTTAACTATTTTCTCTTGCTGCCTGACCTGCTGAGTATTTACAGCCTTTTCTGTTTCAATAACACTTGTGCACAATGCTACTTTTGACTCAAAACGCCTTGAAAATTGCAATCATATTGCTGAGAATATGAAATCAAAATTTTCCATATGCTGTTGGTACTCTTCAGTGTCCGCAATGAAAATACTCCATAGCAAACAGACTTAGGACAGCTCAGACAGGAAGTACAGTGTGTGCTGGTGGAATGATTTCACAATAAATTGGAAAATCACAAGAAAACTACTTCAAATACCCTCTCATTACAAAACAGAAGTTGACAATTTTGTATATGTTTAAATACCACCCTCTTGTGGTCAGATGCCAGAATATTTCACAATCTGGATTTTGGGTTTCTACTTTATCTGCAAACGGAAATCTGGGTGCAAATTGCATTCAAAATTACGCTGGTGTTCTGAAGCGAAGTTATGGCTCAAGATTCTGCTTGAGTCCTGCTCAAATCCAATTGGATAACCACAATGAAAATCTTCCATAAACCAGTGTAATAAGGCAATATTTTACAATGTTATTATTCATTTTTATTCTTGCATTAAAAATATTCTTTGACGCATTTAAAAATAGTAACCTGTAGTTTTATTCGTACAGTAACGTCCCACCTTTTGCAACAGTTCACATTTTCACTTACCCGCGCTTTGCACTTTGTAGACAGCACCGCCCATCGCATGAGCAATGTTCGCTCATCCGCATTTTCTTCTCCCTGCAACGGTTGTATTCCAATGCTGGGATCATGTGACACAGACCAACCCTCACGTGACTTTATTTTACAAATGGCTTTTGGTAGGTGCTGCGTATTAGTGTGTTGATCCAGGCAGGAGGAAGCTTCCCGACATGGAGGTGACACAGCAACTCATCTTCTCGCCTACACATTTTTTTCAAAGAAAGCGGCAACTGAGGCACTTTGTTTGCTCAAGTGATTATTATTCTGGGAGCTGGAGTGCAGCCTGAGTAATTTTGAAATCCTCACCAATGATTAGTATTGCTCAGAGGCTTCCCTGTCTGTCGTATACAGTTAATGCAGCTCAATTTGCTGTAGAGTAACTGCCCAAAACAATGCTGCCCCACATAGCTGGAACCTATCTAATTGAGTCCCATTGAAAAACATGTTCATTGTTCACGATTTTGCCATTTGCAAGGTTTCGTGGGAACGTAATCCCTGCGAATGGCAGGACTTTACTGTACAGCTGAAAATGAGTACACCAAAAAAAATAGGCATTTTAATAAGTGTCTGGTCCAACATGTGAATAACCTGAAAGCTATTTTAAAAAAAAACCAAACCATTTACAATTGTGTGCACAAGTTGTTTTCAGTACTTTTTTAATATTTAAAAGCTTTTTAAAAGTGTCTGTTAGTGCCTTTGCACCTAAAAAAACCTAGAATTTAAAAGCTTCCTTGAAGATCCACAAATGGGCACAATTACTGGAAACTCAGGATGGTGATTAATTCAATCCGGCAACAGTTACGTGGACAGGGCTCGCTTTCAGTGTAATATTTTTTTGAACCAGTGCACTGCACTGCAGAGACCGGGGGCAAAATTATCCCCGTCGGGGGGCAAGTGCGAGGGCGGGTGGCCCTCCGATCAGCGCCCCCAGTCGGTGGGGGGGGTCCTGCCATTTTTAATGCGCAGGCTAATTAAAGCCCACCCAATGTGATGTCCACAGGGAAGCCCTGTGCGCTTCCTGTGCAAAGGAGGTGCGGGGGGTGGGGGTTCCTAAGATCAGAAGTGCTGCCTCAGGGAGATCGGTCCCCAAAGTAAAAAAGTTGCTGTAGTGAAAATTTCATTCACCATCCATGTCCCCTCTTGTGACAATGTCACATGAGTTGGGACATGGACATAACGTTAATTAAAAGGGTATGTTAATTTTTTCATTCAGCAATGAAACCTCATCCCGCCCGTGGATGAGGTTTCATGCTTTTTCAGGTGGCTGCCAGCGCTCCCAACCTGTCCGTCAACCTTAAGGTTGGACAGGCAGTATACTAATGAGCTTAATTGATCTTTGAATGACCTCAATAGGCCGTTGACAGGTCGGTGGGTGCACAGTTGACTTGGCTGCTCCCCCGCTGACCTGAAAATGCAAATGACGCGGGATGACGTCGGGAGTTCTGCCCGATGTCATTACACATTGGCAAGCGGGCCCCGCCCCTGCTCGCCGACGGGAAATTTCTTACCCTGATTTGCATTGGATATAATTTGCCCTTGAAATTCCTCAAGTCTTTGCCAATTTCCAGCAAATTGCACTAGAAAAAGCAGTACAACCTAGCAGAAAATCTACCTCTTTATAGTTTTTCCTTTCATAGGTTGAATTTATCCTACAACATTTGTTAATTATAATAAATCAGCTCGTCATTCCATGCACTGTAATTACCTTTAACGCAGCCACTCTGAAGATTGTGGACATTGACACAAGACCACTTAATTCATGGGGCAGAATTTTCTGCCTACCGGGCAGGCGGGCCCGACCCAATCTCCGGTGGGCGGGGAGCTGATCCCTGCCGGAGAAGTGGGCCCCGCTGCTATTTTAAGTGGGCGGGCCAATCAAGGCCCGCCCAGCGTGACACCTGGCAGGAAGCACTATGTACTTCCTGTGCGGGGGGGGGATTCCCCAAATGTGAGAGTGCGCTCTTTCACGCGTGCGCACGAAAGAGCGCACATCTCCCTGAGGCTAAGTAGTGCCTCAGGGAGATCACTTACACTTGTACAAAGATTAAAAATAGAAAATTAAAAAAATCTTTTAACATGTCACCCTCATGTGACAATGTCACACAAGATGGGACATGTTAATAAATTTCACTAAAACTTTATTAAATTTTTTTAAACCCTACATGAAACCTCATCCCGCCATTGGCCATTGACAGATTGGCGGGTGGACAGCTGATCTCACTGTGCTCCCGCCTTCCTGAAGATTTAAATGGGGTGGGTTAATGCCGGGGGTTCCCCCTGACTTCATTCTGCGTCATTTTGCGCGTCGGTGAGCAGGCCCTGCCCCCTGCTCGCCGACGGCAAAATTCAGCCCATGGAATCTACTTTGGGAAGGCCTATTCTACAAGAAATATTATGGTTCAAATTTTATTCGAACTTTTCTAAGATCTTGTTCTAATGATCCTATTTCCCATTGGCATTGCTCAGAAGCCAGTTTGAAGTGCCCCGACTGGTATGCGATGTACTATTGGCTTGGTAGAGTTAGGGACCCTTATTCCCTCTGCAATCTGGAAAAGGAAATGAGAAATCTCTATTTCTTTCAAACTTATTCAGAAAACCAGCAACTGACTTTACTACAACAAAAACAGAAAATGTTGGAAAAACTCAGCAGGTTTAGCAGCATCTGTGGAGAGAGAAACAGAGTTAACGTTTCGAGTCCATATGCTGCTACACCTGCTGCGTTTTCTCCATACTTTCTGTTTTTGTTTCAGGTTTCAAGCAACTGCTGTACTTTGCTGTAACTGACTTTAGTAGCCCCTTTTAAAGTTTGAAGGAAAACTGTGTATTGAGCAAAAAATACTTGTATAAAGTTTTTTTTATTTGGGGAGAGAAGGCCCACAAGTGTTTAACATTATTCAATCACAATGACATGTGTGCTTTGAATTAATGCTTTACTTCAATGAAATTTATTTATTTTCTGTTGTTGCTTAATTCAAGAACATGCTATTTCTGCTGCTGTATATTGGTTTTAGGGTATTTTTTTAGGGTAAGCTTAGCACCATACTTTGCACTTACATTACATTTGAATTATCTTATCCTCTATATAAAAAGAATTTTCTACACAGTGGTACAGACGTAAGTACCTCTGCAACTTCATTTGTTTTTTTCTCCAGTTAACTTTTGTGCAGCCTTTCTTTATTGCTGCAACATTTCCTATTATGGAATGCAAAATAGGAATGCATATTGATTTTATTTAAAAGGTGGCCATCAATATGGGAGGAGTTGAGGACATAGAGCAAATGAAACCTACTACTTACCAAGAAAGGGCCACAATGGAGATCATTGGAGGCTACGTGTACAGGATGTACATGTACATATAGAGGAAATGGATAATGAAATTCATAGAGATTTATAACACTCAATGTTTGCACAAAGCAACTGCATGTATTTACTGTGCCAATGATCCGACTTTCATCAGCTTAAAAGGAATGTTTGTATTCACTGTGGAACATAGAATATATTGTCAGAATTGCAAAAAGATCCATGACACCATGTTCATTCTGTATCATTCACTTTTAAAAGAAAAATACTACAAACCTAGGAAGAGCAAGTGTCCCTTACTTGTGGAACCTTACATTCAAAGAAGAATCATGGGTTTAATCACTGATCACAGGTGAGGAAATGGCAAAGGTGTTTGGTGAAGGGATTTCACCTGCTGCTGAGCAAAGCTACATCAAGGCCAAAGCTCCTGCTGCGTCACTTAGTAACTGACACCTTAAAAAACACCTCACCAGTATGGACTACTGAGGAAATCCTTTGTCTCATCTCTTACGAAGATAAGAAATAAGAACATAAGACTCACATAAGACGATGTGTGCTGGTCTAAATAGAACTACAAAATTTGCCATTCAGGCAATATTGAGCAATAGTAGTTGCCTAAAAATAAAAACAAAAAACTGCGGATGCTGGAAATCCAAAACAAAAACAGAATTACCTGGAAAAACTCAGCAGGTCTGGCAGCATCGGCAGAGAAGAAAAGAGTTGACGTTTCGAGTCCTCATGACTCGAAACAGACTTGCAACAGAACTGTTTTGTTGAAGGGTCATGAGGACTCGAAACGTCAACTCTTTTCTTCTCCACTGATGCTGCCAGATCTGCTGAGTTTTTCCAGGTATTTCTGTTTTTGTTATGAGTAGTAGTTGCCTGCTTAACGGACTGAGCAGCAAGCAACATCAGACACCAAGAGCACTGCAGCACTTCTGAAGTGAGTTTCCCTGAGTATATTAAAATCCATGGTGCAAAATGTGATAACGGCTCACTTCAATGTTTTTGGAAATGCTCATTGGGGAGCCACTTGGTGGCACTCTCATCCATCCTATCTGCTGGCCCGTTGCAAAGGTGCTTCCTAATGTTGGCAAAGCTATAATTTGGTGCAGTTTCCTTTCTTTTTACAACTTTTCCATTAGTAGATGTCACGACTCACTGGGGATAGTGCACTGTAAAATCAAGCCCCACTGTTCCCTGAGCTGCAACAATTGTGAAAAGTTTAATTAGACCACCAGATTGCCCCAATTCTACCTTACTGTTTAATTTTGGTTAACAGAATATGAGCACCAGGTTTGTAAACTTAAGAAGTAAATAACTGTTAATTGAACAAATTGTCTTTAACTAGTGGCAAAAGAAAGAAATATGAACTGCTAACTTCTAACACTATAACTTAAACTCTACCCCATTCTTAAATCCCTATATACACACACACACAAGACACATATGTCACCCAAAACATGGATTTTAAGGGTGGGATAAAACAGTTCAATAGCACCAATTCCGGAGCACAAGATTTGATGGGTTGATTTTGATCGATGTCTTCCAAATTGCTTGAGGGAATGTTGTTCCTTGTGGTAGTTATAGATGGTTTTTGGTGCCATGTTCTGGATTAAACTAATTAGTTGATATTGTGATAAACTGAAATTAATTAGATGAAGCAGCATAACCATGTTTAGGTTTTCTTGACACAGCAACTTGCAATGCAAGTTAAATTCAAGGGTGTGGTTTGGACCTGGACTGGGAACATAGACAGAGCAAGACAAGGTTTTGACAAAAACAATTCCATAGTGTTCTACACTCCTTAAAGAGTTCATTTTGTATCGAGCACATAACATCTGTGCCCCAGATCCTTTTTTGAACAAGCTGTTCACTTTTCCAGTGACTAATATTAATTTCAAATGCTGTTAAATTACTATTTCATTCAATTTTATGTGTGGGTTAATCGGTCAGCAAGTTGAAAATACGATGCACAATGGGAAAATGGAAGTTTGAATCAGCATCACCTTTTGTTTCATCGTGCGTACAGATCCTTTCAAATAAACTTCATAGAGCACTGGGCACTCCTAAGTAGGTCAATCTTTCAATTTTAATGCAATTCTCAAGAAAATGCTCAAAGCATTATTTTGTTTTATAAAACACTCACTTGGAAATCTATTTTTATTACAATATTAGTAACTCCAAAAATATCACTTTTTTTGTCTACAATCTTGTCTTTGGAATAGATACACTTTAATTAAAGCAAAATCACAGTTAAACTACAGAAAATCAGCAATGTCTGATAAACAAAGGCCTGATGAAATAAAAAAGCCTTATTTTGTATTAGATACAATATCAACAGCGAAGTCAGATGACTCACAAAATTGAGCCTGGTGGTGGCTGAGTGTGTAGGAAGAGTTGAAGAAACTGTGCTGGGTACCAATGAATAAACCAGGATATGAATATTACCACATATTTTGCAAAGGACAGGATTCTAGACATGAATGCTATGTGGGTTAGGGTTCAGTAGGTAGCATTCCACATGGATTTTTTTGGATTAAACGTAAGAACATAAGAAAAAGGAGCAGGAATAGGACATTCAGCCAATCAAGCCTGCTCCGCCATTCAATAAGATCATGGTCCAAGATCAAGATCTGCCGCAGGCCTCAACTTCTCTTTTGTGCCATCTCCTCACAGCCCTCAACTCCCCGATACTTCAAAGATCTATCAACCTCCTCTTTAAATACTTTCAGCGATCTAGCCTCCACAACTCTCTGGGGTAGAGAATTCCAGACATTCACTACCCTCTGAGAGAAGATATTCCTTCGCATCTCAATTTTAAATGAGTTTCCCCTTATTCTGTAACTATGTCCCACTAGTGGAAACATCTTCTCAACATCTACCCTGTCAAGCCCCCTCAGAATCTTGTACATTTCAATAAGATCATCCCTCACTGTTCTAAACTCTAATGAATAAAGGCCTAACTTGTTTAGTCGTTCTTGATAAGTCAACCCCTTCATCCCAGGAATCAGCCTAGAGAATATCTTTTGAACTGCCTCCAATGCCAGTATATCCTTTCTTAAATATGGGGACCAAGACTGCACACAGTACTCCAGGTGTGGCCTCACCAACACCCTGTTCAATCCTAACTATTTTTAAACTCCAACCCCCTAGCAATAAAGGCCAAAATTCCATTTGCCTTCTTAATTACTTGCTGCACCTGCATGCTAACATTTTGTGTTTCATGCACAAGAACATCTAGATCCACCTGTGCTGCATTTTTTCGGAGTCTCTCTCCATTGAAATAATAGTCTTCCTTTTAATTCTTCCTACCAAAGTGCATGACGTTACACTTTCCTATTTTAAACATCATCTGCTAAGTTTCTGCCCACTCACTCAACCTATCTATATCCTCTTGCAGATTCCTTATGTCCTCATCACAACATGCCCTCCCACCTATTTTTGTATTGTCAGCAAATCTGGATACATTACACTCTGCCCCCTGCTCTAAGTCATTAATATAGATAGTAAATAATTGAGGCCCTAGGACGGATCCTTGTGGCACTAGTTACGTCTTTCCAACCTGAAAAAGACTCATTAATTCCGACTCTCTGTCTTCTGCGTCCAATCCTCAATCCATGCTAATACATTACCCCCAATACAGTGAGCTCCTATCTTGTGCAATAACCTTTTATGTGGCACTTTATCGAATGCCTTCTGGAAATCCAAATACACTACATAAAGGTTCCCCTTTTTAACTCTGCTTGTCATATCCTGAAATAACTCTAGCAAATTTGTCAAACATGAATACCCTTTCACAAAACTATTTGACTCTGTTTGATTGCATTAAGCTTTTCTAAATGTCCTATTTCTTCCTTAATAATGGACTGTGGCGTTTTCCCAATGACAGGTGTTAGGCTGACTGTCCTACAGTTTCCTGCTTTTTGTCTCTCTCCCTTCTTGAACAGGGGCATCACATTAGTGATTTTTCAATCTGCTGGGATCCTCCCAGAATCCAGTGAGTTCTGGAATATTTTGATCAATGCCTCCACTATCTCTGCAGCCACTTCCTTTCAAATCCTTGGATGCAGGCCATCAGGTCCTGGTGACTTGTCTGCTTTTAGTTCCATTAGTTTGTCAAATACTTTGACCCTCGTGATAGACTGTTACAAGATCTTTTCTCCCATTAGCTCCTTGCTTATCTGATATCTTTGGGATGTTTGTAGTGTCTTCCACCGTGAAGACCAATGTAAAATATTGGTTTAAATTATCTACCATTTACCTGTTCCCCATTATCAATTGTCCAGTCACATCCTGCAAGGGTCCCACACTCACTTTAGCCACTCTCTTTCTTTCTATATACCCGTAGACGCTCTTGCTGTTTGTTTCTATATTTCTTGCCAATTTACTGTCTTAATCAATTTTCTCCCTCTTTATTAGTTTTTCAGTCATCCACTGCAAATTCCCAATTCTCTGGCCTACCACTAGCTTTTGCGCTTTGTATGCCTTAGTTTTTGATTGGATACTCTCCTTGATCACCTCTGTTAACCACGCGTGGTTCATTCTTCTCATCCAGTCCTTCTTTTTGACTGGGATAAATTTTTGCTGAGTGTTATGAAATATCTGCTTAAATGTCTGCCACTGCTCATCCACTGACCTTCCACTTAGTCCCACCCCACTTCAGACAACTCTTTCTTCATACACCTGTTACTGCCCTAATTTAAGTTGAGAACATTGGTTTGAGACCTGAGATGCAAGCCCTCAAACTGAATTTAAAATTCTACCATGTTGTGATTGCTACCCCATAGAGGATCCTTAACTATGATATCTCTTATTAATCCCACCTCATTACACATTAGTAGATTTAAAATAGCCTCTTCCCAGGTAGGTTCTACAACGTATTGCTCTAAGAAACAATCCCTGATGCACTCTACAAATTCATCTTCCATGTTATCCCTGCCAGTCAGATTTGTACAGTCAATATGCAAATTAAAATCGCCCATGACAATTGTAGCGCACTTCTTACACACCTCCATTATTTCCCCATTTATACTTTGTCCTAGTTTGAGGCAACTCTTTGGGGGGGCCTATAGATGACTCTCACCTGTGACTTCTTCCCCTTGCTATTCCTTATTTCCACCCAAACTGATTCCACATCACAATTTGTTGCACCTGTATCACTACTCACCACTACACTGATATCTTCCTTAATTAACAAAGCTACCCCACCTCCTTTTCCTTTTTGCCTATTTTTCCGGAACATCGACTACCCTTGAATATTGAATTCCCAGTCTTGGTCACCCTGCAACCATGTCTCTGTAATAGCTATCAAGTTATATTAATTTATTTATATTTGTGCCATCAATTCATCTATCTTGTTACAAATGCTGCGTGCATTCATATAAAGAGCCTTAAGCTTTGACTTTTTACCATTATTGCTCATTCTGGTTCTGATTTCTACTGCACTCTTCTGCTTATATTTTCTGCCCCTTCTTGTCACACTTTGATTATCGTTCACTTCTTCACTAGCCTGTACCTCTGCTCTCTCGTTGCTTTTTGATTTTTTAAACTTCCCTTCAATTGAACCCTCCCCCCCACTAGTTTAAAGTCCTATCTACAGCCCTAGTTATATGATTCGCCAGGACACTAGTCCCAGCATGGTTCAAATGAAGCCCGTCCCAATGGAACAGCTTTCTGCTTCCCCAGTACTGGTGCCAGTGCCCCATGAATCAGAACCCATTTCTCCCAAATCAATCTTTGAGCCATGCATTTACCTCTCTAATCTTATTTAACCTACACTAATTTGCATGTGGCTCAGGAAGTAATCCGGGGATTATTACCTTTGCTCTTTAATTTAGTCCCGAGCTGCTCATAGTCCCTCAGCAGAACCTCTTTCTTAATCCTACCTATGTCGTTGGTACCTACGTAGACCACAACAACAGAATCCTTCCCCTCCCACTCCAAGTTCCTCTCCACCCCGAAGAGATGTCCTTAACCTTGGCACTAGGTAGGTAGCACAGCCTTCGAGACTCTCTGTCTTTGCTGCACAGAACAGTATCTATTCCCCTAACTGCACTATCGCCTATTACTACCACATTACTCTTTTCTCCCCCCACTTGAATGGTGCTCTGTACCACAGTGCTGTGGTCAGTTCACTCATCCTCCCTGCAGTCTGTGCCCTAGCTCACACCGGGAGCAATAGCCTCATAACTATTGGACAGAGCACGAGCTGAGGCTCCACCAGAGCTAAATTCTGGATCCCCATACCTGCCTCACTTGCAGTCACACCCTCCTGTCCCTGTCCATGGTCCAAATTTGATGTAATTAATCTAAGGGGTGTGGCTGTCTCCTGAAACATAGTGTCCAGGTAACTCTACCCCTCCCTGATGTGTTGCAGTGTCCGCTGCTCAGACTCCAACTCAACAACTCTGAGCCGACTTTCCTCAAGCAGTCAACACTTGCTGCAGATGTGGTCACCTTGGAGCGCACTGACGTCCAACAGCTCCCACATATTATAGCTGCAACACATCGCCTATCCAGCCATCTCTATTCTATTTAATTAATTAATTTGGATGTTACATATTTTAGAAGTGAATTTCTTAAATGTGTTCTTCAGCTGTAATAACGTCTCCTGGTTTAAACCACTTGGCCAATCAAAAGAGACGTGGAAGAGATACTCACTAATCACCTATCAGTTTTCCTCTGACGTCACATTTGGGCTCTGACAGGTAGAAACAGGTCTTCCTTGTGCACTCTCCTCTAGGTGCTGCTGACTGCCTGGCTTGGGGTCCTCCTCTCACACTCTCCTCTAGGTGCTTCTGACTGCCAGTCCCAGGGTCCTCCTCTCGCACTCTCCTCGAGGTGCTGCTGACTGCCTGGCTTGGGGTCCTCCTCTCTCACTGGTGTAGGGTATTGAGATCGTAGCTCCACAAAAGAATAAATACT
The DNA here is from genome assembly GCF_017639515.1 of Carcharodon carcharias. Classification (NCBI taxonomy): domain Eukaryota; kingdom Metazoa; phylum Chordata; class Chondrichthyes; order Lamniformes; family Lamnidae; genus Carcharodon; species Carcharodon carcharias. The sequence goes on from NC_054470.1 coordinate 41,438,319, forward strand.
CAGACTTAGTTTAAGCATCAACAACTCTCAAGGAGCTGTAAAGGACAGACGTTAACAGTCATCATTTCAATCTGTCTTGCACCAAATGGAAAAAAAAAGCCTTATAGCTGTTCTATTTCTGTCAACATACAGTGAAGTAAATGGTAGTTTGACTGTGATTCAAATCCTGTAGTACCAAACTACTTCTTTCTAGCTCACACCAGTTGATGGTAGCAGCCAGTGATCTGTTTCTGTTAACCATGACAGAAATCTATAAACAGCAATGTTTAATGTTGGTCATTGGAACTCATTTTTGATTTCCTCTTGGATCTCTCAGAGAAGATTATCTGGAATTATTTTTGCCTTGAATTGGTCTAGGGTTTTTTAAAATTTAATTTTGCCTCTCCCAGGAGGTTTCACATTCCTGCTGGTAGGTGGGCGAGCATTTGGGATGATATTGCCTTGTTGCAGCACAGCTGAATGGAACAGACTCAATAGACCAGCTGGTCTATTTTTTCTGTTTCATATATTAAGTTGCATTCAAAATAAACATAATTTGCAGTGTATTCCAAGGCAAGCTATCTGGATTGCGATGGCACTGGTAAAATCATTCAAGTTTCACTCGAGTAGTTTATTCTGTTTTGAATGTGTATTTGCAGAGGTTAATGAATTGATTAAACTGCAGAATTGACAAGCACTAGCACAGATTTTTCTGGCAACACATATACTAAATTTAAAGTTGGACTGTGCACGAATCACCTCTACCTGCAGTGTACTAAGGCTATGGCCCAGGTTTTCACCATGATCGGGAGGCTCTCTGTCATGGTGAAAATAGCAGAAATGCCCAAAAATTGGAACTCCTGCTCTCGAACATGGCACTTCTAATTTTTGCAGGGGTAGTACTGAGGGCAGGGTGCATTTTGCCCATGCATGTTTTAAGGAGGCAGCTGGCCAAATCGTCACCCGCCTCCAATGAAGTGGGATTTTGGTAGGTCAGGAATGTGAAAACCTAAATGGGTTATTAGACCAGATAAGAGCAGGTTTGAACTTGGTGAAGTCATCTGGATAGCCAGGGTACCCCTTTGGAGAGACCATAAGACATAGGAGCAGAAATTAGGCCATTCGGCCCATTGAGTCTGCTTGCCATTCAATCATGGCTGATAAGTTTTTCAACCCCATTCTCCCGCCTTCTCCCCGTAATCTTTGATCCCCCGAGAGGTAAGGTGTCCCTTTGGATATGCTCTCGGGACACCTTTGGGGAGATCATGTGCCCTCTGAGGTAAGTCAGGTGCCCTTTGGAAGTGTTAAAAGTAGGCATAAAATGTATGTAAAAAATGCATAAACTCATTACTATCAAATTTATTGAAACTGTCAACAGACCTGTCAAAACCAACTGTCAAAACTGTCAGAAGCACCTGTCAAGTTGTCAAAACATTTAAAAGTCCAGCCCTTTAAATCTTTGATAAAATGTCTGGGGCCTTAAAAAAATGATTACTTGTTATTTCACTCTGTCTGCTGACATAAGCCTGATGGCTTCCATTACTGGATTAGTGCTGCATGACTGATTTCATAACCATGCATTATCACAGTAGGGTGCCTGCCATTTCACAGTTTGATTGACAGCTACAAGGGATTTTCAACTCTTAGATGTGGGACTATAAATTCCAATGATTGGTGTTATAAGGAATTGTGCACCTGAATGAAATATTTGTTGTCATAAGGCTTTATTTAGTTGAAGCAATGCAAATATAATAAATGGGTTTTTATGAATGTTTTTTGCAGTATAGTGAATAGACGAAAAGAAGTTTATTTTATAGAACTTTATTTTACCTCACCTCTGCATGGGTCCTGAGATCTGCCCATGGTGGATACTAAGTTAGTTAGCATGGTAGGTCTAAGGGAAAAGGGCAGTGGGTGGGGCATGGGTTGGCATGAATTTGTACTAAGTTGGCACAGGGGCTATAAAGGGTCATGGGGATGGGTACAGGGCATGAGGCGACATGGATTTGCATGGATGGGGCATGGGAAGTGTATGGGTTTGAGGGGTGAGGGCTGCAGGGATGTTTTAATCTATAATTTTGGACACAGTGTCGGAACCCCAAGGCAGGCTATCCGCCCAACCCGCCTCTGCGCTCAGCAGCCTCCTCATTTCTTCCTGGGTTACCTGCCCTGGCTTCTATTCTAGCCCACTCCCGGGGGCCGAAAATCCAACATCCGGCCAGCCATTTTTAAAGGTTGGGTTCATGAAGCTGGAAATTCTCTTCTGTCTCTGCGCCCCTGACCTCAGAGTGAAAAGCTGGGCTTTTGTGAAGTTCTGGAGTCATCCCAATTATAATACAACAGTGAATTCCAGACACAGGAACCAGTGTTCAAGATCAAGAGTCCAGCCACTGCAGGTGGCAAGTTGTGTGTTGCATATAATGGATTTAAAACTCTGCAGCATTTTAAAGGGATAAGCACAGTGATTGTAGAAATGTTATAAACAGGTAAGCCGATAGTAAAAAATATATATTTAGGACCACAGAATGGCCTAGTTCTCTGTTGAGCATCAAGATACTTCTCAAGAGAGAGAGGGAGAGGTGGGAGGGTTCCTCTTTGTCATGAGTGCTGGAAGAACCCAAGAAGAGCAGACCAGAAACAATGGGAGAAGGTTATTAAAACCTCCTCCATAACACTCTGCACATGAAAGCAGTGCAAGTAAAAAAGCTTAACATTACATTAATACAGTGCACAAAGCATTCATGGTATTTCCAATTAAATGCTCCCCACACTCTTACTTTCTAACAATATCATAAATGTCAGTGAGGTCATGGAATGCCCTTTATACCCCCAGCCTTCATGTAGAAGTGTTTATTCACTCAAATCTTACAAGCATTCGGCCCAAGATAATCTACTGTAGGATAGTGATAGACTTCAAGAGGTAAGTTTCAAGAGGGCATAAGCTGGTGGAATGTTTGGAGAAGTGTAAAATGGTACATTTTGGTAGGAAGAACAAGGAGAGGGAATAAAATGGGTGCAGGAATGGAGAGACTCGGGGCTATGTGTGCACAAATCACTGAAGGAGACAAGGCAGGTTGAGAATGTGGATACAAAGGCACATAAGATCCTGGTCTTCATAGAGGCATAGAGTTCAAGAGTAAGGAAGTTATGAAGATCCCCTATAAAAAAAATGGTTTGGCCTCACTTGGATTATTGTGTCCAATTCTGGACACTGCAATTTAGGAAGGAAGTAAAGGCTTAAGAGAGGGTGCAAAAATGATTTACGAGAATGCTTTCAGAAATGGGGGACTTTATTTAAGTTGATGGGTTTCTTTTTAGAGAAAGGAGAGGAGATTTGATAGAAGTGTTCAAAATCTTGAGGAGTATAAAGAGCAACTGCTCCCACTGGCAGAAGTGTTGAGAACCAGAGGGCACAGGTTTAAGGTGGTTGGCAAAAAAACGAACAGCGACATGAGGAAAAACTCTTTTTTATACAGCAGGTGGTTACGATCTGGAATGCACTGCCTGAGAATATGGTGGAGGCACTTTGAATCAGGGCTTTGAAAAGGGAATTGGACAAATGCCTAAAGAGAAAAAATGTGCAGGCCAGAGGGAAAGACAGGAGGTGGAACGAGCAGAGTTGCTTCTGCAGGAGCGGAGATGGAAATAATGGGTTGAACAGCCTCTTCTCTGCTGCAACCATTCTTTGATTCTATGAAAAGGTATGATTTGCCAGGAGAAAGGTTAAAGCACACTTCTCTTGTACGCTTGGATCACTGGTCGCAGGTGTTTTAAGACAAATACATCACCATAATGAACAGCATATGAATATAAAGAATTACTGATACTAACCTTGACATTCTTCACTGTATCTCTCACACAAATTCTATTAAGGTTGCAAAGGCATTCATGCTGGGAATATCAGTGACACACTTATCCTGATGCTTGGTAGAAGTAGTGGCATTGATTTCACATGCACCAACTGAAGTAGAGATGGATTAGTCAGCTAAGGAGCAGAAATTGAAGATTGGCATCAAGAAGAGAAATTTTCACAGACACTGTCTATCAGTAAGGCTTTCCCTGCATGTACAGAAATGGGGCGAAAGAAGGGATATAGGATTAAAGTTGAGGCTACACACTGGAAGCTAAGACTGCTCATGATTTAAAATGCACTTTCATTAGGAATACACATTTTTTGATCAGATGCTGGAAGGCATTTGCAGGAAAGAGAAACAAAAATGTAGTCAACTAGTGGTAGAGTGGTTATACACAGTCCTCTCATCACAAAAATCTGCTCTAAATTCTAGTCCTGCAGGTGCCGCCTTGTCAGCTACAAATCCTAAATCAAATCAGCACAAATACAGTCCAGTTTTATTATAGGCATGAGTCTACAACATAAAGATGCTCATAATCGAGCACAAAAGCAGTCACATGATAAAAAACTACATAAAAGACTAATTACAGTAAAATGTTACAGTGATGCACCAAGGTGGAGTTTGAGTACAACATCCGGATAGAGCCCAAAGGCTTTTACACTGCTTCAATTCTTACTATGCTTGACTTGAAAGAGCAGGCAGGGAGAGCCGGCTCTTTCAAGAATTTAATGTTTATTCTTTTTTTGTGAAAGGATATTTTAGTTCAAAAGAATTGTGATATAAAATTTGACAGTAAGGTGTGCTAAGTCCCGGATGTATTACCCTCTGGTGGAAAATAAGGAATAAAGGAATCTTCTGTTTTTCACACAGAGTTCAGAAGCAGATAGCTGTGTGTGTATGCCTAATTGTTAAGAAGTGACAAAAACTTCAAATGGTGACGAGGATGGGATCATCATTATTAGGGACTTTAGAGGCTTTTAATCCAGCTACTACGGACTTTGTAGTTTATGTTGAGCAAATGGAACAGTTTTTCATTGCAAATGACATTGAAGAGGAAAAACAGGCCTCAGAGTTTCTTACAGTCTTGGAATGAAAACTTTCACTTTACTGAGAAATCCCATTGCTCCTGACAAACCAGTAGATAAAAGTCTTAAAAAGCTTGTTTTGAATCGATCCCAGACCAGCAATTATTGCCAAGAGATTCAAGTTTCACTGAAGCGAACAGCTTGAGAGTAGGTCAGTTTACCAGTTCCTGGCTGAGTTGAGAATATTAGCGGAAATTGTGACTTTAAAGGTTACCTGGAAGAAGCGTTGTGTGATTGCTTGGTTTGTGGATTAAGAAATGAAAGAATTCAGCGTAGATAGATAGCAGAGCAAGAGCTGACACTGAGGAAAGCGGTCGAGATTGCACAAAGCACAGAAATGGCAGAGAAACAAGCTGGAGATTTGAAAGCGCATTCTAACAATGCCGAAGTTAAAATAGTAAAGTCAGGGTATACTCACTTTCAAACATGTTACCGCTGTAATAGAATACGGCATAACGCCTGTAAGTGGAAAACCGCTGATTGTTGCTACTGTGGAAAAAAGGAACACACACAGCATGCAAGTGGATCAAAGGCTGATCACAGTAAAGCGGTACTGCCAAGGAAAGAGCATCATGAAGAGCACACAGACAAGTCACGCTTGAAAATAAACAGGCATTTTAAAAAGATGCTCTACTTGGAAACAAAATACAAAAGTAATGTGAGTCCAGACGAGGCAGAAAATGAAGCTAACAGCGACAATGAGGAAGAGCAATTGTATTATATTCAGTCTGATCTGAAACTAGAAGAAGGACTAAAAGTTGGCATTGCCTTAAATGGTAAAATGGTTGAAATGGAGGCTGACAATGGAGCATCTGCTTCTATTGCTTCAGAGAAGACATGGGAGAAAATTTTCAAGAAATGCCCATTGGAGAAAAGCTTCCTCCAGCTCAGCATCTACATTGGTGGGCCTGTGAATATACTTGGAAAATGTCCATTCGAGCTCAATATAGAGATCAAATAGCAGATTCTCCCCTCGCCTCATCACCCATCCTCAAACAGTGAACCGGAGCGCTTTGTCCAGCCATTCAAAATAGCCATATTGAAGGGGAGGACACAAACAGATTGGAAGTTGAAGCTGAAGAACTTTTTGATGATGTATCATAACACTCCACATTCAACAACAGGCATTTCTCCTGCTGAACTGATATTTGGAAGACGACTGCATACCAGAGTGGATTTGCTATGTCCGGATTTGAAAAGAATGACTGGATCAAGGCAACAATCAGAAAAAGTCACATAACACAAGTAAACCATCTCGTGAGTTTAATCTGGATCAGGCTGTTTGGGTCTGAAATTACAGTGGAACAGTGGCTACTGGGAAGAATCACCAAACATCGAAGACCACTGACCTATGATGTGGAATCGTCCTGTGGGATCTGGAAGAGACATACTGACCAGATTAGAAAAGCCAAGTCCAAGGAACCAAATTTCCAGGGATCTCCGGTCATAGTGGAAGATTTCTGGGAACATCTGCTCCAGTGGGTGAAACCTGACTTGATTCAACTGCAACTGTTGAACCTGAACAGAAACAAGTGGAACGGCTGACCCTTCCATTTCTAAGCAAACAAACTGAGATACCTAAGCCAACACTCCTCTCTAGACCAAAGCGAACCGGCAAACTGCCTGACTGATTTGTTCCTGGCTAAAGGGGGAGGAGATATGATGTTTGTGTTTAATGTTTATGTTTCTTTTGTAAAAAGTCATTTCAGTTAAAAAGAATTGTTATATAAAACCTGATGATAAGGTGTGCTAAGTCCTGGATGTAGTGCCCCCTGGTGGAGAATAAGGAATAAAGGAACTTTCTATTTTTCACACAGGAAGTTGGAGTTCAGAAGCATCTAGCTGTCAGTGTATTCTTAATTGTTAAGAAGTGACAAAAAACTTCAGTGTTCCATTATTGTCCCCTCATTCCTGCCTTCATTAGCTCTAGAACTGGCTCTTCCACAGCACTCCTGGCTGCTCTCCCATGTTCTACCCCCTGTACACCTGAAGTCATCCAAAACTCTGCTGCATGTGTCTAAACTTGCAACGTCTCGTTCGCTTACAACCCCTGTGCTCGCTGATCTATTTTGATTCTTGGTCAAGCAGTGTCTTGATTTTAAAATTCTCATCATGTTTTCAAATCCCTCCATAACCTTACCCTCTGTATACCTCCTCCAGCCCCAGAACCCTCTGAGACATCTGCGCTCCTCTAGCCTGGCCTCTTGAGGCTTCCTGATTTTTATCTTTCCACCTCTGGTGGTCATGCCTCCTGTTGCCCAAGCCCCAACTTCTGGAATACCCTCCCTACATCTGTCTACCTCGCATTCCTGCTTTAAGACTTTTCTTAAAATCTACATCGTTACCTAAGCTTTTGGTCATCTGATCTGATATCTCCTGATGTAGCTTGGTGCCATATTTTGTTTTATATTGCTCCTGTGAAGCATCTTGGGACATTTTATTATGGTAAAGGTGCTATATATAAATTGTTATTATTATTACTCAGAATCCTGATGACCACAAAAAATTACAATTTTTTTTAGAAAAAGTTCAGAAATGGGAAATTAGAGGAGACAGCTTGACAGTATGTTTCTTCCTGGGCTGCTGCTTATAATCAAAAGGGTCTGGAACAACTTACTTCCTGCCTTCCAACTGGTGCTTCCTGTAGGAACACGATTCGTTCTCAGTGGCACAGCCTGTAACGGCCCAAAGCTGATGCCTTGTTGCAGTAGAAGATCATCACATTAACAACTGGTCAGCAGTCATTATCTCATAATTATCAAACTAGCTCTACATATAACTAATATCCAGCACATTGGATATTTTCTGTTGAAAGAGGATATGGACTGATCAATAAATTGCTACTGTTACCATGAATGCGCACTGTGGTAGGCACCTCTTCCTGTTCTAGGTTTCAACAGAGAAGGGAAGCAGTTGTCGAGTATTCAAGCTAATATAGCCAGCCTTTTATTCCTAATGGTTTTGGATTAGTACATTTGATGAGCGAATAGCAGCAGCAGTTATAACCTAGAATCACTAAGGTACATAATAGGTGTTGTAAAGGACCAGCAAAGCAATGTGGTCAAATGTTTTTCCAGAGAATTAGGGGAAATCAAAACATTTGTGGACAAGTCCCCATTGGCCTTGGGTATCCCCAAGGGCACAGTTTCAACATGGATGCTTGAAAGTGGTTTTCCATTTGCTCCCTTAGCTGCTGAACGGCACATGGCATGGGATGCAATCAAAAATAAGTGGACGGCACAAAATTCAATCCTTCAAACAGCATATCTATGTTTGGCACAGTCACAGCATATTGGAAAACAGAGTGAATCAATTAGAAAGACTATCTGTATTTACCTGAAGTTACATATCTATATGACCAGTTTAATGGTAATCAGCTCCAGCAATCAATGTGAGACCACTGGAAGTCAATTCCAAAGTTAAATGTTACACATAGTTTTCACATTAATGCATTAACAAAATCTCCAACCCATAACATCATTATGTGGACACCTGAAGCATTCAGGTATTTCACAGAAGTGGAGGCACATACGCAGATGCTAAAGAATTTGGAAACAGATTAGGGGAATATGAAAGGCAATAAAGGAGAATGACAAAAATTAGGGTCACAGGTCTTACTACTGTTTTATATTAGCTAGGATCTAAATTTGTACAATGTTCAGGCCAATCTTGGGTGTAGGTCTTAATTTCATAAGTGCTGATTCAGAGCTAGTAATTTTTGATAGTTGCTGAAAACGAAGGCCCGGATATTCCTTTAAAAATGACAGGCAGGACCTGATTCTGTGATTACAATCCCCATTCCCGGGAATTTTCACCAGGTGTGTAATAAGGTAGCCAGCCAGCACGGAGTACTTCTGACCTTGCCACTCCATTGCAGGGGTGGGCATTTCAACTTCCCCTCGCAATTTTGATGGAGTCAGGCCCATTCCAATATGGTTCACGGCCTCTCAGAATCATGAACCACGAGAGAACCCAAGTACTGAGTTGGCAACCAAAATAAATGCCATTCAAAAGACCATTGTTCAGGACATCTGCTCAGGGCTGGAAAAGAACTTGCAGTGGGAGGGGGAGGACCCAGTCATCGTGGTCTATGTCGGTACCAACGGCATAGGCAGGACAAGAAAGGAGGTTCTGCATAGTCAGTATGAGAAGCTAGGTACCAAATTAAAAAACGGAACCTCAAAGGTAATAATCTCTGGATTATTATCTAAGCCACGTGCATATTAGCACAGGACAAATAAAATTAGTGAGATGAATGTGTAGCTCAAAAACTAGTGTAGGAGAAGTGGGTTCTGGTTCGTGGGACACTGGCATCAGTACTAAGGAAAGTGAGAGCTGTACTGTTGGGATTGTCTACACCTGGACCATGCTGGGACATATGTTCTTGTGAATTGCAAAACTAGCAGAGCACAGAGGGCTTTAAACTAACGAAAGTGGGTGAGGGATTGAGCTTGGGTCGATGTGGCAAATCAAGGGGTAGATTCTGGGCAGGAGACCATAATAGCAATATGGGAAATCAGGGTCGTGGAATAGCAAGAAGGGACAGACAAATAAAACCTAAGAATGCACCAATAGTCAAGACTAGATGTTACAAAGATAACAAAAAGACAAAACTAAAGACTCTGTATCTGAGTGCGCGTAGCATTCATAACAAAGTAAATGAATTGCTAGCACACATTGAAGTAAATAAACATAAGCTGGTAGCCTTTATGGAAATGTGACTGCAAGATGACAAGGATTGGCTCCTGACTATTGAAGAGTATATGATATTCAAGAAGAATAGGAAGCTAGGTAAAGGTGGAGGGGGTAGCACTATTGATCAAGGATGGCATTGGTGGCCTTGGTGCAGATCTGGATGTAGAATCGGTTTGGATGGAGCCGAGGAATAGTAGCGGAAAGAAGTCACTAGTGGGAGTGGTGTAGAGGCCCCCTAACAGTAACAACAATGTAGGGCAAAGTATACAAGAGGAAATATTGGGTGCTTGTGATAAAGGGATGGCAATAATCATGGGTGATTTTAATCTACATATAAACTGGAAAAATCAGATTGGCAGTGGTATCCTGGATGAGGAGTTCATAGAATGCTTTCAAGGTAGCTTTTTAGAGCAGCATGTTCTGGAACCAACCAGATAGCAAGTTATATTAGTATTGTGTATTGTGACAGGATTAATTAATGACCTCAGTGTGAAGGCTCCTATGTAGCAGCTACCACAATATGATTGAATTTTACGTTCATTTTGAAAGGGAGAAGAATGGGTCTAAGACTAGTATTTTGAACTTAAATAAGGGCAACTATGTGGGCATGAAAGCTGAGCTGGCTGAAATGAACTAGGATACTAGGCTAGGGGATAGATCAATAGAAAAGCAGTGGCAGACATTTAAGGGGATATTTCAGAATACTCAGAATAAGTATATTTCCACTATAGAGAAAAGTTTGAAGGGGAGGACCCACCATCCATGGTTAAGTAAGAAGTTAAGGAAAACATCAAACTTCAGAAAATGCATATAACTACCCAAAGATGAGTGGCAGGTCAGATGATAGGTCAGAATATAAAGAACAGCAGAGAATTAATAAAAGGTTAATCAGGAGAAAGAAATTAAAGTATGAGAGGAAGCTAACTAGAAATGTAAAAATGGATAACACGAGTTTCTACAGGTATTTACAAAGGAAAAGAGTAAATAAAGTGAGCGTTGGTCCTCTAAAGTGTGACAGTGGGGAGTTAATAGTAGGTAAGAAGGAAATGGCAGATGAAATGAACAAATATTTTGCTTCTGTATCCCTATAGAGGATATAAAAATATTCCAGTAATAGCTGTAAATCAGAAGGTGGAAGGGAGGGAGGAACTTGGTGAAATTACAATCACTAGGGAAGGGGTTCTGAACAAACTGATGGAGCTGCGGCTGACATGTCTCCGGGTCCTGATGGACTTCACCCTAGGGTCTTAAAAGAGTTGGTTAATGAGGTAGTAGATGTGTTGGTGTTAATTTTCCAAAATTCGCTAGATTCTTGAAAGGTTCCATCAGCCTGGAAAGAAGCAAATATAACCCTTCTATTCAAGAAGGGAGGAAGGCAGAAAATAGGAAACTATGGGCCAATTAGCTTGACGTCTGTCATGGGCAAGGTAGTAGAAGCGATCATTAAGGAGGTTATAGCTCGGTGCTTAAAGAAACTCAAGGTAATTGGGATGAGTCAGCATGGTTTTGTGAATGGGAAATCATGTTTAACAATTTATTGGAGTTCTTTGAGGGAGTGACATGCGCTGTGGATAAAGGAGAGCCTGTAGATGTGCTGTACTTGGATTTCCAGAAGGCATTCGATAAGGTGCCACATCAAAGGTTATTGCGGAAAATAAAAGTGGTGTAGAGGGTAACGTATTATTAGCATGGATAAAAGATTGGCTGGCTGGCAGAAAACAGAGAATATGCTTAAATGGGTCCTTTCTGATTTGCAGGTTGTGACGAATGGAATCCTGCATGGGTCTGTGCTGTGGCCTCAACTTTTTACAATTTATATCAATGACTTAGATGAGGGGATTGAAGGCATGGTAGCTAAATTTTTAGATGACACAAAGATAGGTGGGAAAGTATGTTGTGAAGAAGACATAAGGAGGTTGCAGACGGATATAGATAGATTGAGTGAGTGGGCAAAAATCTGGCAGATGGAGTATAATGTAGGAAAATGCAAAGTTGTTCACTTTGGCAGGAAAAATAAAAAAGCAGAATTTTACTTAAATGGAGAATGGCTGCAAAATTCCAAGGTGCAGAGGGATCTAGGTGTTCTAGTGCATGACTCACAAAAAGTAAGTATGCAGGTACAGCATGTAATAAGAAGGTTAATGGAATGCTATCCTTTATTATGAGAGGAGTTGAACATAAAAGAAAGGATGTTATGCTTCAGTTATGCAGGTCATTGGTTGGATATCATGTGCAGTTTTGGTCTCCTTTTTTAAGGAAGGATGTAAATGAATTGTAGTAGTTCAGAGGAGGTTTACTAGATTGATACCTGCAATGAGTGGGTTATCTTATGAGGAAAGTTTAGACAAACTGGGCTTGTTTCCACTGGAATTTGGAAGAGTGAAGGGTGACTTAATTGAAGTATATAAGATCCTGAATGGTATTGACAAGGCGGATATGGAAAGGATGTTTCCTGTTGTGGGTGAGTCCAGAACTAAGGGGCACTGTATTAAAATTAGGGGTTACCCTTTTAGGACAGAGATGAGGAGAAATCATTTCTCTCAGAGGGTTGTGCAACTTTGGAATTCTCTGCCTCCGAAGGCAGTGGAGATGGGGTTATTGAATATTTTTAAGGCAGAGGTAGATAGATTCTTGTTAGGCAAGGGAATCGAAGATTATCGGGCTAGATGGGAATGTGGAGTTCGAAACACAAATCAGCCATGATCCTATTGAATGGCAGAGCAGGCTCGAGGGCCGAATGGCCTATTTCAGCTCCTATTTTGTATGTTCGAAATATATTGTCTCTCTTAACTTCTGAAAATCAATCACAGCTGTTCAAAGTATCAACTTCATAAAGCTTTTATCCACTTCAAATTTTTAATCTTGCACAAATAAACACACAGACATTGAAAAAAACACATCAAAGAAAGATAAGCTTATTACAAGGTAATAGAGATGTCAATCAAAGTTTGTGCTCCCCTTCAATCTGTGTAAACATTGCCTGCTAAGTTAAATAAGCTCATCATTCTTGGAGCTCAGCCAGGCATTCATAATGAGGCCATCTGGAAACTGTAGCAACAGAAGCAGACAATTATTTTTTCAGATGGCTTCATTATGAATGCCTGGCTGGCTGAGAGATGACCATGAAAGGAAACTGATGCCAGCAGCAGGTTGAAGGTCAGGTAGTTTTGAAGAAAACACTTTTGTTCTAAGGAACAATCAATGGCAAAATGGACCGATGTAGAGCTATCAATTAATTGTGCTTGAATCCATTCTAAATTTGCTTCACAATTTCATCTCCCTTAGTCAAGTTAGAAGTTAAATATTGCTGTATATAATATCTGCATTACCAAGTGACATAATTCTGTCACTACTACCTCATTCCAGCATGTCCACTTGTATCTGGGCAAGTTCTTCAAGCATCCAACAGAAGTCACATTGGCAGATCTTTTCAGTCTTGCAAACAGACTGATATCTTACAGAATTAGTCCTCCAACATAGCAACCACCCCAACCTTCCCACCTGGAACTATGTGTTCTTTCCAGGGGTAAAGCTTACATTTAAAGAGGCCATGTTTCCTTTTGTTTTTTGGTTAAAGATAAATTTTAAATGATTTTAGAAACTGGTTATTATTCATATAGGCTGAGGTTGTTCTCCTTAGAGCAGGAAAGGTTAAGGGGATATTTGTCAGAGGCATTCAAAATTATGAAGGACTTTGTCCTCTGGTTGCCAACACTCCTGCCACTGGAAACAATGTATCCTTATTTACTCTAACAAAGATTTAAGTTGACTGGCCGAAGAACATGAGGGCAGATAAAGAGATTTTTTTTTGCGCAGTGAGTTGTTATGATCTGGAAAACACTGCCTGAAAGGTTGGTTAAAGTAGATTCAATAATAATTTCCAAAGAAAATTGGATGCATACTCGAAGAGAAAAAAATTGCAGGGCTGTGGGGAAAGAGCAATGACATGAGACTAACTGGATGGCTCTTTCAAAGAGCTAGTCCCAACACATTGGGCCTCCGTCTATGCTAAGATTCAATGTATGATCTATGTACAGTCTAATTATATTTGGAGATGTTTCCAGAGCTGAGTATCAGCAGCAGAAGTTTAGCCAAATGCTGTTGTTGTTGGCCATTGAGTGGAGGTTTCAACAGGAAAGCAAATAAAGGTATGGAACTGCTTTGCTAATTTGAGCAGGACAATTGTTGATTTTTGTTTAGGATCATTTGCAAATTTATCTTGATTTCTGGCTGTGTGAAATATCATGATGGGATGCTTAGAGGAATGCACAACACAGTTTAAGTCTTGTTAACCTTTGTTGTAGTTCCTATATAAATACCTGAGATTCCCCATGACTCTTCGTCAATCTTAGCTGTACTGATGGAGAGAGATACTAATTGGACATATTTTTGATCCCCAGCTGAGGTTACCACTGGACAAGCCTGATCCCAGAGTGGAACTCAGCTTGATAAGTCCTAACTTTAAATTGTTTGCTTAGATATGTGGAGAGTAGCTACTGAACAGAGTCACAGGAGTCAGCTGATGAAATTTTATCAAAAGAATAAAACATTTATTCAACAAGAAATAAACTATGTTACAACAATTCGTTCACCCACAACTATACCTTTACAGATATATGCAGGTTTGCAAAGATAACACAAGTTACATAAACTATCACATACTCTAATGTTCACAATAAGTACACAGTCCATGTAAATCAACAGGCACCCTGTGGTCAGACACAGCACACTCTGAAACCAAGTAACAGATGCCATCTCAACCAGGTGCTGTGGATCTCTCCTCAACCTTCCCCCACCACCACCAACCCACCACAGACACTTGTCACACCGTGAGCCAACCGGTCTCACTAAACTCCATCTTTCACACAAGGGTTTTCAATCTCCGCTCTCCAAGAACTCACTTTGCAATCTTCTCCCAAACCGATGCCTTCTGCAAGGCTTCACCTCCAGAGTTTCGAACTCTCCTTCCGATGTTCCTCTCCCCTGGATTCGAAAACTTTAGCTTGCGGCTTGCTTTCTGTCCCTTTTTCCATTCTCTCCTGGCAGCTATCTTCAAAACCAACTGAACTCCAGCAGCTTCCAAATCAAACTGCTGTTTCTAGTTTCTTATGTGTGTGTCTATGGGAGGATCCTGCCTCTCTGGACCCCTGTTGCTAGGCTACGGTCCAGTTTCTCTACTCTTGTTTGTTTAACTTAGTTTAGAGTCGCAAAGCTCTTATTAGAAATGCAGGCACCTTTTAAAGTTAAACTAAAACTCAATTTGACCTTTCTTACCACACAGATACAGAAATACAAATACATATTAAACTTTAAAGCTAAGACTCATTCCTAACACCTACAAATACCAATATAACTTAGTTAAACTAGCTCTCTTTCCTAACAGGCATCAACTACTCTCTTACAAGGAGGGAGGGAAGTATGGCAGGGCATATCAGTCTTAACTGCTTTTGCGTACCTGCTGATGAGCAGTTGCAGAGGAATGCTTGATAGAAGTCTGAAGATAGGTTGATCCTTCTCAATCAAAAAAACCTAAATGAAAAGAAAAGAAAATTAAGTAGATTAAAAACTGCATTCTGATGTAGAAAATACTGTCCAGCAATATAACAGGTTAATATAGCTATGAAGGATAAATATTTTGTGGGTAGATGTTGCTATAATTATATACGATCTGTATATAGTGTGCAAGCAAGTAACAGAATGATATGCTGATAGACTGAGATGATGAGAGATGGGACAAAGCTTGATTGAACCATAAATATTGGCATAGACCAATTGGGCTGAATGGCCTGTTTTCATGGCATAACTTCAATATATAATTAGACTGAACATATTTCATATTAGGCTTATGGAAGTCTTTATAATGCATTATATCGGATTATGTCACAAATGACATCCTATGTGAGCGTGTACAAAAATATCCTCCTCATGCTTCCCGCCCTGTCTGCAGCTTTTGACAGGGTTAATCACACCATCCTCATCCAACACCTCTCCAGTGGCATCCAACTGGATGGGGCTCCTTTTGCTTGGTTCCAGTCCTATCAATCTAATCGTTGCTAGAAAATCACTTGCTGTGGCTTCTCTTCCCACTCCCACACCATTTACCTTGTGGCTCCCCTCCTAGTTCTCATCTAAAAGCTGCCTATCAATGACATCATCCAAAGGTACAGCGTTAGTTTTCACATGTAAGCTGATGACACCCAGCTTTACCTCACCACCACTTCTCTCAACTCCTCCACTGTTGCTAATTATCAGACTGCTTATACGACATCTGGGCAAAAAATTCCTCTTTCCCACGAAGGAAGCTCGGGTAATCAAAGATTTCAAAAAGAAATCGATGGGCAGTTAAGGGAAATAATCTTGCAGGGCTACGGGAATAGACTGGGTAACGGGACTGACTGGATTGCTCATCAGACAGCTGGCATGGACTCAATGGAGATGATGGTGTAGTGGTATTATGGCTGGACTAGTAATCCAGAAACCCAGGGTAATGCTCTGGGGGCCTTGTTGAATCCTGCCATGGCAGATGGTGAAATTTGAATTTTAAAAAATTCTGAAATTAAAAGTTTAATGAAACCATTGTCAATTGTTGTAAAAGCACATCTGATTCACTAATGTCCTTTAGGTAAGGAAATCTGCTGTCTACCTGGTCTGGCCTCCAGAACCACAGCAATATGGTTGACTCTCAAATATCTTCTGAACTAGGGCAACTAGAGACAGATAATAAATGCTGGCCTGGCCAGTGATGCCCACATCCCATGAACGAATAAAAAAAATGGGCCAAATAGCCTCGTTCTGTGTCGTAGTGACTCTATGGCTGGAATTGAACACAGCCCACTTCAGTAGGCTGCAAGGCAGAGGAGGTCACAGAATCAGACACATTTCAACACTCCACCTTGCTCTCAGGCCCACATATCTGTCCTTGGCCTGCTGCATTGCTCCAGTGAAGCTCAACACAAACTGCAGGAACAGCACCTCATCTTCCACTTAGGCACTTCACAGCCTTCCAGACTGAATATTTTCAACAATTTTAATCATGAACTCTCTCCTCCATCCCCACCCCCTTTCCGATCCCCCCCTTTTTTTCCCAATAATTTATATAGATTTTTCTTTTCCCACCTATTTCCATTATTTTAAATGTATTTCCATCCATTGTTTTATCTCTACCTTTTAGCCTATTTCGATTACTTCACCCCACCCCCACTAGGGCTATCTGTACCTTGCTTGTCCTGCTTTCGACCCTTAATTAGCACATTCCTTAGATAATATCACCACGTTCAACACCTCTTTGTTTTTGTCTATGACATCTTTTGGCTACCACCTATCACTGGCCCTCTATCCAGCTCTACTTGTCCCACCCACCCCCCGCTTTAAACCAGCTTATATTTCACCTGTCTTCTATTTTTACTTAGTCCTGTTGAAGAGTCATACGGACTTGAAACGTTAACTGTGTTCCTCTCTGCAGATGCTGCCAGACCTGCTGAGTTTTTCCAGGTATTTTTATTTTCATTTTTGTTTTGGATTTCCAGCATCTGCAGTTTTTTGCTTTTATCACAGAATCAGAACAGGATATGCTGGAGCGAAACCCTGGCTGTGTGACATCAGGTCTGCATCCTACCAGCAGTTGGAAACCTCCAAGCATTGCCAAGTCAAAGTGGCAGCAAGTCAATTTTAGTAGTTGTACAGCTAATTAACGACCAATTGCAATTTAGTTCAATGAGCCTGTATGAGGATCACAGGCCGTCAGGTTCCCAACCGCTTAAGGATGGTGGGAACCAGGCGAAGTCTCAGGGTCTTGTATGGCAATCAGCCATGTTGGAGCTGACTTCAGTGTGCTGGGAGAAAGGGAGGCCATTGTCATTTTGAGACAGGAGGCCTCTAGCTGAGAGGCTCTAAGGACTGCAGGCCAAGAGCCAGTGGGTCGGCTCTGAGGAACTGAGGAGTTTCCGACTGTGGTTTAGGAATCTCAGCAGGACCTACAGAGAGAGGCTCATGGCCACAGGATCGAGGGAAACAGACAAGGCCAAGGACTCAGTGGAACTTGCTTGCAAGGGCAGCATATGATAAAGGGAGAGACTAACAGCCATGGGGCTCATCTACCCAATCCTGGACCCCTGTGTGGAGGATGAGTGATGCAGAGGTAGGGTGCATCAGGCACCAGAAGCACCAGTGCAGCCGGAGCAAGAAGGCCAGCCTCTGGGCAAGCCACAGAAGAGTGCCAAGTGGACCTGCAGCAGAAGGCCAGTCCAAGACGGGCCCAACTGCTGCCCAGAGTTTTCTGGATTCATCTGAACTGCCACCAGATGTCAGAGCACCAGTGCCAGTGAAGACTGAGGCTATCAAGGGTGGCCGCCAGCGATCTGCGTGCAATACTGCAGAATGAGCTGTGATCTATTGGACTCTGTGGACACCCGATGTCCATCCAGTGAAAGCACCAAATCTGGTCCAGAGTGGGATCCTTACAATGATGCCAGAGTCAAGGTGACTCAGAATGAACTTGATGGTTTTTAAAATGTTTTGATGAAGGTTAAAGGTATGCTTGCAGGATTAATTGGTTCAATAAAACATGTCACATTGATTTAATTTGTATTTCCGGAATTTTTCACATTTTAAAATAGCGACCACCCTATACAAACACCGCTGGTTCATGTTTAACTTGATCCCCATTTTGGAAGAATTTTTTGAGGCTTTGAAGGTCGACTTATAAACCAGTAACTAGTGTTCCATGAGGATCTGTGTTGGGGTCTCAAGTGTTCATTGTGTTTTTTAAAGACTCAGATAATAGAATAGTAAGCCAAATATCCAAGTTTGATGGTGACAGAAAGACAGGCAGCATTGTAAGCAGTGTAATTGGAAGAGATGTTGATTAAGTGAATGGTCACAACTGGCAAATCGATTTCTGTGTAGGCAAATGTGAGGTCGTCCACTTTGTAGCTAAAAAAGACAGAATAGTGTACTTTCTAAATGGTGAAAAGATAGAAACACTGGAGATCCAAAGAGACTTGGTGATCCAGGCACATTGATCATTAAAATGTTATGAACAGGTACAGAAAATAATCAAAATGGCTAAACAAATGTTGGCCTTTATATATAGAGGACTACAGTATAAGGGGGTAGAAGTCATGCTGTAGCTATATGAAGTCCTAGTTGGACCTTTTTTGAAGCACTGTGGGCAGTTCTGGGCACCACACTTTAGGAAGGAGTGACTGGTCTTAGGATACATTTTCTAGAATGATGCCTGAACTCCAAGAATTAAATTATGTGGAGAGATTACACAAACTAAGGTTGTATTAGCAGGTTAAAAGGTGAGTTATCAAGTTTAAGATATTAAGGGGAACAGATAGTTTACATAAAGAAAAACTACTTCTACCAGTTGGGGAGTTTAGGACTGGGGGGCACTGTCTAAAAATCAGAGCCAGAGCTTTCAGGAGTGAAAGTAGGAAACACTTCTGTGCTTAAAGGCTCTGTAAATTCTCTTTTAAACATTCATTCATGGGATGTGGGCTTCGCTGGCTGGGCCAGCATTTATTGCCCGTTCCTAGCTGCCCTTGAGAAGGTGGTGGTGAGCTGCCTTCTTGAACCACTGCAGTCCATGTGGTGTTGGTACACCCACAGTGCTGTTAGGAAGGGAATTCCAGGATTTTGACCCAACAACATTTTCAAGTCAGGATGGCGAGTGGCTTGAAGGGGAACTTCCAGGTGGTGGTGTTCCCATCTATCTGCTGCCCTTGTCCTTCTAGATGGTAGTGGTTGTGGGTTTGGAAATGGCAAAAGATTCTTCATTAATAATTTTCCCTTGGGCAGGAGAGGGGTATTTTACTGAGAATTCTTCATTGTTCCCCAAATAATGGGGAGGAATCACCATTGACCACAGAAATAATTTGTATTTATATAGTGCCTGTCATGACTTCAGGCCATCCCAAAGCACCTTAATAATTAGTCAATGCTACCTAAAAGGATCAAGTCAGCAGTGACATTTATGGGGAGGGGGTGGCATAGTGGTATTGTCACTGGACTGGTAATCCAGAAGCCCAGGGTAATGCTCTACTGGACCCAGGCTCGAATCCCACCATGGCAGATGGTGAAATTCAATAAATATCTGGACTTAAAAGTCTAATGATGACCGGGAAACCATTGCCAATTGCCATAAAAACCTATCTGGTTCACTAATGTCCTTCAGAGAAGGAAGTCTGCAGTCCTTACCTGGTCTGGCCTGACCCACAGCAATGTGGTTGACTCTTAAAAATGCCCTGTGAACAAGGGCAATTAGGGATGGGCAATAAATACTGGCCTAGCCAGCGACGCCCACATCCTATGAACAAATTTTTAAAATTTGCTTGAGTTGTGCAATATAATATGATACCAATAGGTGGCATTGTAACACAACACATGACCATGAGTATGACAAAAATAAAAATTCTGCCTAAAAGGTGCATTTTTCAGTGTCCAGTGGAAAACTAAAATCTTAATTATCCAAAGTGAATTTCTTTGTAAACACAGAATCTATTTTAAATTTCATATGTGTATTATACAGCAAATGTTCAAATAATAATCCAGACCACCTTACTCAAACACACAGTAATGCAAAAAAAAAGTTGCATTTTTGAAGCAATATCATCTTGTCAATTGCTCTTTTAGTGCAATATTACAAGCTATAATTTATCTTCTTTTGGCCTATCCTATTTGATATGGCTGTTTTTTTTCTGTAAAGGACACAAGAAACTGGATTTCTGATCCATTGTATTTTTAACTATTACATGCTAGAATAAAATCATTTTTCATTTCACATAGTTAACATTACACAGTTAATTGTATTTATATATTCTCTTTCTTACCCAATTTCATTTTTATAGAAAGGAAGAACAAAAGAAACTCCAATCGTTTTTTTTAGTATTTATACAGCTATTGTTTTCATCTCTACTTAACTAGGCTGGTCTCTGTCATCCATTAATCTACCTTGATTTGCTCAGAATGAATAGACTATAGCCTCACCAATATTGGTTTAAGCTCCTCCCATCTTTCGATTACAGATTCCAGAATCATTGAAATGTGATCAATTCATGAATTCTGAGCTTTTGAAGTCCAATGTTTTTGTATTATCAGTCTGGAAATTCTGCAGGGATTCTGTCAAAAACTCATTGTACTTCCAGTGAGAGACTGGCAGAGAAAGCAGAAAATGGCAGGGATTCAGATACATAAGGTTCCTATTAATTTCAGGGGGATGGAGCCTTCTGAAATTTACAAGGGAAATGTCAGTGATGGGGAGAGCTCCCTGCACTGGGCTCGTATTTCCACCACCTCCAGCAGGATGCCACCGCCAAACACATCTTCCCCTCCACTCCCCTGTCAGTATTCCAAAGGGACCATCCACTCCTCAATCACCCCCAACATCTTTCTCATGTGATCTCTTCCACCCTCTACTCTACCCCAGACCATCCCCTTCGTTCTTCTTCACCCTCCCCTCCTTCAATGGCATATAACTCATAACACTTCTGCTCTCCTTCAGTTCTGAAGAAGTCATATTCAATTTGAAATGCTATCTATCTCTCTCCACAGGTGCTGCCAACCTGCTGAGTATTTCCAGCACTTCGGCCTGAATTTCTAGCTCATTGGGCGGGTACGATCAGCAGGCTCAGGATCGGCTGGGAAACGGGCCCCCAACCACGATGTCACGCTGGCTGGCCAATTAACGGCCAGCCAGCATGAAACACACACTGAAAAGCTCAGTGCTGCCAGGGTGGGGGCTGGCAAAGGGCGGGCGATGATGTCAACACAGGCGTGGGCGAACGCTGAGAGAAAGCTCCCTGAAAGCTGAGAGCTGCAGATCTGAAAACCATCAAATAAAGTTTCAAAAAATGGAAATAAATGTCCAAGCATCAGAATCAGGCACCTGAAAATATAGATGATAAACATGCTGCCCATAGGTTTTATTTCATAACAGAAGCCTCATCTCGCCTTTGGATGAGGTTTCATGAAAAAATGCAAAGTCTGCCTGGCCAATTCGCCCATCCACCAATGGACCATTAAAAATTGGAGTCAATTGCTCCGTCAATAGGCTTAATTGCCCACTTAATTGTCGGTGGGCGCACTTCCAACTTTTGTGTGCGCCCGCTGACTGAAATATCGCGCAATTTCATGTCCGATCAGGTTGGGCATGCACCCGCTCAATCAGAGTCAAACTCTGCCCTTTGTTTTTATTTCAGATTTCCAGCATTATTCTTTTGTTGGAAGTGTAATAGTCCATCTTCTTTTGTAAACTTTTTCCTGTTCCTCACCTGGGATTTCAGACTAAAAGGAAACTTTTCAAATTGGAAAAAAAATGGTACATTTGATAATTCTGCCTGGCATCGCATGAGGTGTGAAGACTATATTCTCAAACAAAAACAGAAAATGCTAGAAACACTCTTCAGAACTTCAGAGCTCTGAAGAAGGGCCATATGGACTCGAAACGTTAACTCTGTTTCTCTCTCCACAGATGCTGCCAGACCTGTTGAGTTTTTCCAGCATTTTCTGTTTTTGTTTCAGGTTTCCAGCATCTGCAGTATCTTGCCTTTATACTATATTTTCAATCTTGTTTGATTTTAAAAATGATTTTAGTGTAATAGTAGATTTCTGAAATTAATGTCTCTGACTGTGATTTAGATGCAGATCTGAGTCAGGAACTGAGACAACTGATTAATATTTGTTCCAATTCATATAACTTTTGTAGATTAACTAAATGAGAAATGAAGACTACACTGTAATAAGGATTTGCACACTAGTAACCGAGTCAGCCAATGGTGAGACTCAGAATCTGAACTATCATTTTTAAATTCTCTGTGAACTTGAAAGCAGAAGTCTTAATTACTTTCAGAGCTACTCTTTAAAAACTGAGTTTCATTCCAGTTTATGACCTTCCCAGAATGTGAATCTGGCCTTCCCAGAATGTGAATCTGGTCAGATGTTTTACTTAAAAGACCAGAGAAGGAAGAAACTTAACCTCAGAGATGAGTATCCTCCACATAACCTATGTCTATGTATTTGAGTGAATTATTGAGTTAAATTGATGTCTCAATGATCTTCACAATATAAATGAAACAAAAATTGGCGGGGTGGTAAATAGTGACGAGGATATAGATGGGCTGGTCAGATGGGCTGATCAGTGGCAAATGGAATTTAATCCGGATAAGTGTGAGGTGATGCACTTAGGCAGAACAAACAAGGCACGGGAATGAATGGTAGGACCCTGGGAAATACCGAGGATCAGAGGGACCTTGGTATGCATGCCCAGCGGTCCCTTAAGGTAGCGGGACAGGTAGATAAGGTGGTTAAGAAGGCATATGGGATACTTGCCTTTATTAGCCAAGGCATAGAATATAAGAGCAGGGAGGTTGTGCAGGAACTGTATAAAATGCTGATTAAACCACAACTAGGGTATTGCATGCAGTTCTGGAATCCGCATTATAGGAACATTGCGATTGCACTAGAGAGAGAGTGCAGAGGAGATTTACCAGGACGTTGCCTGGGCTAGAGAGTTTTAGTTATGAGGAGAGATTGGATAGACTGGGATTATTTGCCCTGGAGCAGAGGAGATTGAGGGGGGACATGATTGAGGTGTGTAAAATCATGAGGGGCAAAGATAGGGCAGACAGGAAGGAACTTTTCCCTTTGGTGGAGGGATCAATAACCAGGGGGGTATGGATTTAAGGTAAGGGGCAGGAGGTTTAGAGGGGATGTGAGGAAGAATTTTTTCACTCAGAGGGTGATGGGAATCTGGAACTCACTGCCTGAAAGGGTGGTAGAGGCAGAAACCCTCATAACATTTAAGAAGTATTTGGATGTGCACTTGCGATGCCATGGCGTAAAAGGCTATGGGCCTAGTGCAGGAAAATGGGATTAGAATACTTAGGTACTTCTTTGACTGGCGCAGACTCGATGGGCCGAAGGGCCCTTTTTCTGTGCTGTAGACCTCTACAACTCTAATTGCAGCATTTTGCTTTCATTAGAGGATTGTGTCCTGTAGAGTTTTGAGGTCAGTATCTTCTTCAATAGCCTCATAGACATATCAGTTATCATGATCCCAAATGATTCCTTAATTCTATCTTTGTGTAGCTGAACTGGTATTGTTCAACATTAGATCCAAGGTAGCCATTAACTGTTGTTTGTTCAAAAAAACAAGGAAGCTAACCTGCACTTGCTTTAGAAACACAGACTTCATCTACAAAAAATATTTCTTGCTGTATCCTCTCCTCTCTTCCAAAAGATCTATAGCAATAATGATTTATTTTCTGCTATTACAGATCTCAATCCACACAGACCCTATCAATCCTTTCTTTGAGTGCAATGGTCTCCCTTATCCATATTCACCTGCATTCTGGAAGCACAAGGTCCTGTTGTTTGCATCTCCCAGTCAATATTCTGGTTTAATCATGTCTCCCTGTAATTCCGATTACATTGCACTTTTCCTTCTATTTCTATCTTTTGAATGCTGTCTATTTGTTCGCCATGCTTTGATTTTGACAATTTGTTACAAGCTTACGAATGGAACACTATTATGGGAGATATGATGTGAATGAAAATTCTCCTGGAGGTCTAAGAGTAGCAACCTTGACACATTTTAATTTGCTGTGAACAATTAGGTAATTATATCCAGCTCCTATTTCCCATGTCACGATTATAGCAATAGGTGTAATCACTCAGCTTCATTAATTCATTGACAAGCTTTTATTTTCAAAAGGCTACTTTTTCAGGAGGGAAAAGCTTGCATTTTTTAAAACAATATTGTTTTCATGGCAGTACTTTTTGATTCAATTTCCCTCTTTTTCTTCAATGTTCTCAATGGCATGATAATCCTGCAGCTGAAAGTATCATTGCGCTGCTTGTTCCCAAGCTACTGCATTTGCAGATTTAGTAACAGTGACAGCACACTTCAAAAGTAACCCATTGGTTCTAAAGTGCTTTGGGATTTGCTGAGGGTGTAAGGAAAAGTGTTATGTAAATACAAGCTCTTTCTTTATTAAATGTACATTCAAACCCATTAAGACATTTGTTATTAATAGCACAGCTCTGCCCACGGTCTGAACAGAGCAGAACTGTTCCAGCTATAACAGTACTGAACATTAGCACGTTAATGTGCAATGCTAACATGCAACCTATAACGTTTAATGGAAAGTTGAACGCAAATAACCTCAATTAGACATCGATACTGAAAACCTTAAGGGCCAAATATTTTGGCACCAAAACCAAAAAAACCCATATTTTGTTGCTGCTTTCCTTTCTAGCCATGTCTGCCTTTTTCTGTAAGTACTGTCTTGAATCTTTCCTAGTTTCTTAAATTTCTACCAATACACTTCAGTCAATAAATCATCAACACTGAAAATATTGCAATTTACTGTATCATAGTCCATAACACCGACAGGTCTGAAATGAGAAAGTAAATGAGGGAATTCAATTAAAGTGTTTGAATTTTAATTAGAGCTTGGGGAGATGTTGGCAGGAAGATGATTAAGTACAAGAAGAAGAGATTGCAGGAACAAAAAGAACTCGCATTTATGCACCTTTAATGTGATAAAGCATGTCAAAGTGCTTCAAGGAGTGTTATCAGACAGAATTTACACAGAGCCACATAAACAGATATTAGGGCAGCTTGGTCGAGGACTTAGGTTTTAAGGAGCAAACTAAAGGAGAGAGAAGTTGAGATGCAGGGAATTAGAGCTTAGGTCCTCGGTAGCTAAAGGCAAGGCCACCAGTGGTGCAATGAAGGAAACTGGGAATGTTCAAGAAGCTGGAATTGTTTAAAAAGGGATCAAAGGAAATGCCAAACAATTATAGACCAGTTAGTCTTACATCGGTGGTGAGCAAATTAGTAGAATCAATCCTGAGAGATAGGATTAACTGTCACGTGGAAAGGCATGAACTAGTCAGGGATGGTCAGCATGGATTTGTTAAAGGAAGGTCTTGCCTCACAAATTTGATTGAATTCTTTGAGGAAGTGACAAGAAGGGTTGATGAAGGTAGTGCAGTGGATGTTGTGCACATGGATTTTACCAAGGCATTTGACAAGGTCCCATATGGCAGATTGGTCAGGAAAGTAAAAGCCCATGGGGTTCAGGGTAATGTGGCAAACTGGATAAAAGGTTGACTTTGTAACAGGAAACAAAGGGTAATGGTCGATGGATGCCCTTGCGAATGGAAAGTTGTCTCAAGTGGTGTCCCACAGGGTTCGGTGTTGGGACCCTTGCTGTTTGTGTTATATATTAACGATTTGGACCTGAACGTGGTGGCACGGTTGGGAAATTTGCAGATGATACGAAGATTGGCCGAGTAGTGGATAGTGTAGAGGATAGCCATAATCTGCAAAATGATATAGAGGGGTTGGTGGAGTGGGCAGTAAAGTGGCAGATGGATTTTAACATAGAGAAGTGTGAGGTCATACATTTAGGGAGATCAAACAGCTACAGGGATTACAAAATAAATGGGAATATACTAAGAGGGGAGATGAAGTGAGAGATCTTGGCATACAAGTACACAGGCAGCAGTTCAAGTAGACAAGGTTGTAAAGAAGGCATATGGAATGCTCTCCTTCATTGGCAGAGGTATAGAATATAAAAGTAAGGAATTGTATTGGAATTGTATAAAACACTGGTGAGGCCACAATTGGAGTTTTATGTGCAGTTCTGGCCACCACATTACAGGAAGGATGTAATAGCTCTGGGGAGAGTGCAGAGGAGGTTTACAAGAATGTTGCCACCGTTAGAAAAGTGTAGCTACGAGGAGAGGTTGGATAGGTTGGGGTTATTTTCCTTAGAACAATGAAGGCTGAGAGGTGACTTGATAGAGGTGTACAAAATTATGAGGGGAATAGATAGAGCGGACAGGATAAAATTGTTTCCCTTGGTAGACAATTCTAGAACCAGGGGACATGGATTCAAGATAACTGGCAAAAGGTATAGGGGGAACATGAGCAAGATTTTTTTTTACGCAGAGGGTAATGGGTGTCTGGAATTCGCTGCCCAAGTTGGTGTTAGAGGCAGAAGCTTTAAACTCTTTTAAAAAGTACCTGGATCGGCACCTAAAGTGCTGAAAGCTGCAGGGCTATGTGCTGGGTGCAGGAAGGTGGGATTAGAAAGGGCACCTGGGTGTCCTCGGGCTGGCATGGACAACTTTTCTATGGTTCTATGGAGGAGCACAGATATCTTGGATGGCTGCTGGACTGGAGGAGATAGGGAGGGGTGTAGCCATGGAGGGTTTTGCAAACAAGAATGAGAATTATAAATTTGGGGCATAGCTGGCTGTAGTTCAGCAAGTACAGGAGTGATGGGTGTGTCAATAATGCAAATTCAAGGCCAACAAGAGAAGCAGTGGCTGCACCAGCATTAGGCTTTCGAGAAGGACAGTATCATCGCACTCTTGAACTGGCAGAGAAACATGCATTAGCAATATGTTCAGAAGGCGGTTATCAGCACTGGGTAGCACTAGTAAGCCACATTTAAATAAATAACAGCTTTTTCCAAATTTTAAAAGAATGATTGATATTGATAGTTTTATCCAGATAATCAAATCATCATCTGATCATCAAAAGTGGAACCAAAACGAGTGGACAGCCGACTCGGGACAGGAGTCAGGGGAAAGCAATTGCAGGACTTTCTCATAGCATCCAGCTGAATGCATGCATTTTGATAATGAGTAGTTTGGGTTTAAAACAGTTGGAATCTGCAGCATATCATCCACAAATACAAGGAGCTTTAGAGAGGGACCATCAAACTCTCAAAATGATGATTAAAGCATATTGTCATGAACATCCCCATGACTGGAACAAAGGACTGGATTTTCTTTCACTTGCGACCTGAGATTCACCAAATGAATCTACTGGTTTTACTGTTTTTGAATTAATTTGCGGACATGAGATAAGAGGTGCAGGGAGGTGGTGGCATTCTGGTATTGTCACTAGACTGGTAATCCAGAGATCTAGGCTCATGATCTGGGGGCTCAAGTTCGAATCCCTCCATGAAAGATGGTGAAATTTGAATTCAACAAAAAAAAGTCGAATGATGACCATTGTCGATTGTTGTAAAAACCCATCTGGTTCACTAATGTCCTTTAGGTAAGGAAATCTGCCATCCTTACCTGGTCTGGTCTACGTGTGACTCTAGATCCACAGCAATGTGGCTGACTCTTAAATGCCCCCTGAACAAGGGCAATGAATGCTGGTCTAGCCAGCGACGCCCAAATCCAATGAATTTAAAAAGAGGTCCTCTTAAGTTAATCAATGTTAGATTTGTGTCTGTGTTCCAGAAACGGGTCACAGGAGCCTGCAAAGTAGCTCAAGAACATCTTAGCAAGTTTCTTAAACAAAGGTGAAAGATTGGCCAGATATGCAAGCTGTAACCCAAACACTCTAACCAGGGGATGAAGTTTTAGTGTTATTGCCTTTACGGTGGGATCCTCTGAAAGTATGGTTCAGTGGTCCATGCAAGATAATAATTAAATTATTATAGGAAAAAGAGTCGGCTGTGTCATATTGATATGTTAGGGAGGAAGATAGGAAAGAGCAAGTATGTCAGATTGTAAGTATAGTGGAGGACAAAAGAGACAGCGTAGAGTCTTAGAATTAGAATGAGACTTAGACAGTTCACAAATTGAACCTTCTACTATCCAGTTAGATAACACTGAAATATTAGGACAGTTAAATACATATTTTCATACTTAAAGGCAGGAGGATCTAGTGAGGTTACTTAGAGAATTTAAAAGGATCTGTAGAGATAAACCAGGGACTACAACTTTAGCCACGCATGATGTGGAGGTAGGGGAATTTTCCCCTACAAAGCAACAGCCTTATCAGCTAAGTCCACAGAAACAAGCAGAAGTGACAGCAGAAATTCAGTATATGTTAAAAAATCACCTAATTAAGCCTAGTCAAAACAGATGGTGTTCTCCTGTAGCGTTAGTGCCTAAATATGATGCGTTAACCAGATTCTGTATAGACTATGGAAAAGTTAATGCGGTATCAAAAACAGATTGTTGCTCATTCCCACGTCTAGAAGATTGTATTGATAGGGTTGGCAGTGCCACGTTCCTAAAATACATTTGTTGAAAGGATACTGGCAAGTACCTTTAACATCGTGAGCTAAGGAGATATCAGTTTTTGTCACACCAAATGGGCCATACCAATGCTGAGTAATGCCACTTGACGAAAAAACTTTCCAAAGACTAATGAATCAAATGATCACTAACTGTGTAGTTTACTTGGATGATGTATTGGCTTATAGCAACCATTTAAAATAACTGGAAGCCTTAGTTAAACAATTACAGTCGGCAGATCTAGTAATAAACCTTGCCAAAAGTGAGTTCGTGAAAGTGCGAGTAACATATTTAGGGCATATTGTAGGGCAGGGACAAGTCTTGCTGCCAACAGCAAGTCCCTAAGACTAAACAGGAAATCATGAGATTTTTAGGGATGTGTGGCTTCTTTTGTAAATTTGTGCCAAATTTCAACACAATAGCGGCTCTACTAATGGATGTATTGCAAAAGAAGGCAAAGGTGGCATGGTGCAGGGAGTGCCAGATAGCTTTTGAGAAGCTGAAGGTGATTCTAACTAATGAACCAGTTTTAGCTACCCCTAATTTCGCTAAATCCTTCAAGCTAGCAATCGATGCTAGTGGCTTGCGGGTGGGGGGTACAAAAAGATGAAACGGGCATAGCGCTGCCCGTGGGGTACTTTTCTGTGGTAGAAAAGGAAACCCTGGGATTGTTACTGGCTCTTAAGCATTTTGAGGTATATACCTGTCATAGCTATAAAGAACATTAGTATATAATGAACATAACCCTTTGGCCTTTGTGGAAAAATTTAAGACTCAGAGTGACAGACTGTTCTGATGGAGCTTGCTAATACAACCTTATAACTTAAAGATTGTTCATATTGCTGGAAAAGATAATATAATTGCTGATGCATAATGAAGAAAGTAATTTTTTTTAAATTGTCTGGAAAGCAAGAAAGTTAAAAAATTAAACATTATCAGGAGCGAATGTCTGAGAGTGCATATGTGAATTCTGTCTATATGTTATACATATCTTTCTCTGTATACTTTGCAATGAAAAACACTTAGAAATGGTGTTTCATCTCTTAAGGGCGGAGGCATTTTAGAATCTTATCTCTCAAGACTGAAGTTTTCTTTTACAAAATGGAAGGACCCGGCATGACCTGGTCACGTTGATTCTAATCTGGAATTTTTTAAAAAAGGTCACAAGTTCACCTTGGAACTGTCAACAAGCAGGCCTCTTCCAGGAAACCACCTGACCTATATGGTACTTGAGAAGGAGTTTTTTGTTTGTGTTGAACTGCAAAGTAGTTTAATTAATGAAAAGCTGGGGGACAAAAGGCAATAATGTGGGAGAGAGGAAAAATCTTAAGTTGTGAACCTGCTTGTTTTGAAGGCAGTCTTGTTCGAGAGCAAGCTGAGAAAGGAATGCTACTTTGACTGGCTCCCTCTCTCTACCTTGCCTAAAATTGCGTGTGGCTATCACCTGTAGACAGAGAACCCTCACCTGAGTGTAAGCAGTCTACATTTGCACCTGCAAAGCTGAGACCAGCAGTGAGAATATCCAGGCATCCATCTGAAAAAGCGGACCTTCTCCACTAGTGAGAATTCCAGGTTGACAGCATTGAGACCCTGCGGACTTTATCCTTTAATTTATAACGCTCATCCTCCAAAGCCCATCTCTGCAGAGAGACTCTATCTGTTTGTCCTTTGTTTGTCTGTGCGCATGTGTGTGTGTGTTCTGGGGGAGTTCTTTAGGAAGTTATACTTCCCAATTATAATTGTGTGTTAACCAGTACTTGCAACTTGTTAAAAGAAATTTTGTTTTAAAATAAATTAATAATTCTGAGTTTTTGAAAGAAGCCTGGTCAGAGTCTCTTTTCTTCTGGGTACTAAGGTATAAGTACACAATTGGCCATTTCATTGAGAAAATTAAACACTTAAATTAATGTTATGGCCTGCGGAGTAGTGGGATACAATGGCCTGCGATTTCTCCCAAGAATTGCAAACAGCAATTCCATCTGCCAAAGGTGAATGCTGCTGACTCCAATGTGGTTTCTGGGGTAATTTTATTTCAGACAAGGAGCTGGGAGGAGTGGGTGAAAGCACAGGGTGGTGGGAGGAAATGCAAGCAAAGATTAGTCAAGAGTCAGGACTGGAATGAATAAAAATGGGTTCACAAGGAGCCACACTGTAGAAATTTGAAAGAAGGATATTCTAAAGAAATTGAGGTATTGCAGATCTTCAGGATTTTGGCAGCTCAGCCCAGGGCTAAATCTATAATACAGATTTCAAAGGAGTGGAGACAAAACATAGAAAATCCCATTGAAATACTGTACCCCATAGTGATGTGACAGGGAATCATTACTGGTAAGCAGACTTTTTAAAATTAGGATATTTATGTAGGAAGTTACAATAAAGCATGCCCCATACACCATAGTGCAATTGTTCCAGTGATTTGAAGTGCTGGAGAAATCCTCCATCTCCATTCAAGTGGATCAGGAGGTGGCAATAACAACAGCTGTTATTCAAGGTTTTGCTTCTCATTTCATTCAAATGGAAGAGAACCTACGGATTGTAAATTGCAAGATTGCGTCAATGCCTGAGCCTTGCTGCAGACTTTCCATAACATACAGTGAAGTCCAAACCCTGGAGACACGCACAAGAGTACTTCTAAAAGATGTCAACCAGACTAAATGAAAGAAAACAGCTTTTCCTATTGTAACAAGCAACTGTGATAATCTCAGCAGTGTCTACTGCAGCAATGTGGCTGCGGCAGTTAAAAAAAGAACTGATGAAAACATCTGGATCAACTTATCCCTCAGAGATCATTTCGCCTTCAAATCCAAATTTCAAATCCCAAGTTCAAATATTTAAACTGGCAATTTATGAATGCACTTTGATTGTTAATTTTGGATCTTAACACTTTTCACCCAATTTGTTTGTTCAATCAATTTAAAGACTCCTAGCATTATCTTTACTTTCCCAGTTTTTTATATAGCTTTGAGTAAGTGGGTTTGGTTAATACTTATTTGCTGGGCTATTTGTTTTAATAAACCTTCATACAGAAAAAGAATCATGTAATTCAAATACAATAAAAATGTAGTTCTCCACAGGAAAAAGGCAAGCACATCTATTTCTTTTTTCTAGACATTCTATTCTGATGAGAAATATTTAATACAATTAAGTAAAATATTATGATCTGACAATCAGTCTTAAACAAGAACAAAACTGCTACCACAAAATTGTCAGTGAACGTGTCCATTTTGTGTTTTTTCCCTTCTACACTGGAGTGTGGAGTAGCTGTCAGCTGTCTTGGAAGTAAACTACTTTAATCAGCTGGATAACAAAACACTGACTTCTTAATTTAAAAAGCATTTCACACTCCACCACCATGTGCACTGGCATTTAACAATAGTCGTGGATAATGAAACATTATTGTACTTTGTGTCCCTACTGAGCATTTTTAGCCAGGTACAAAATATGTCACATGATGCATCATAAAACTTTATCCCCATTACGCATTAATGAGAAGTCTAAACTCCCAAGGTGAAAATAAATCACAACAATAATACTTTTCAGTGAAAAAAATTTCTTAAGTATCCAGCAACAAATAGTCCACCATTTCCCATTGGACCACATGACTTTTCTCCAATGCATTTGTTTTACAGCTGTTTAGTTTTATGTCCTGTCTTTCGATCATGTTTGAGAATCTGAGGTCAGATTTAGGATCAGCAAAGTATAGAGGAAGGAAGAATGGAAAGCAGACTTCAGGGTTTATGAGAAAGAAAGGCATAAAATATAAGTTTTTACTGGTAGTCACGTTGTTCTATCACTAGAATATATTCTTAAATCACTGACAACATGGTACATTGAGCTCTATGTGTGCATATTTGTACAGCAATTCAACACATATTGGGTGTGAGGTGAACTTTAGGAAAGTTAGCACAGTCAAATAGGGATTCACAGAGTTATACCATCCAACTGAGTGTGATTTTGGGTTGGATTACTTTTTTCTGTACAACTGGGGCTATTGGTGTGTGTATGCACTTTTATTGGCATTTACCCACTCCATCTCTGCAGGGGTTTATCGTTGAGATATGTAAGAGGGGACCTCTTCTCCCTGGATTCCAAGAAGAAGGTCCACACTGCTTGGTACTTCCCCAGTCAGAGTCAGGTTTTCCAGGCAAAGTCAATACTTATGAATGTATATGAACCATAATAAGGGTTAAAAATGGTGCCATATTTGGATATGTAGCTAATAACAAATGCCTATCTAAAGAAGATTATTTTAGGTGGGGTGAATTGGTTGAAAGATCAACTCTGTTTAAGGGCAGGGGGGACACCAAGGTTCAAACAGTATGGTTCCACTTGAGGCAGTGGATGCAAAGAGGAATGCAACCAGTGGCAAAAGTAACAATGGATTCAGTTTTCCCAATGTTTAGCTGGAGAAATTGCAGCTCATCTAAAACTAGCTATCAGATAAGCATGATGACAGATTTTTTTTTAATTCATTGGATGTAGGCGTCACTGGCTAGGCCAGCCTTTATTGCCCATCCCAAATTGCCCTTGCTCAGAGGGCATTTAAGAGTCAACAACATTCCTGTGGGTCTGGAGTCACATATAGGCCAGACCAGGGAAGGACTGCAGATTTTCTTCCCGAAAAGACATTGGTGAACCAGATGAGTTTTTACAACAATGGTTTCATGGTCATCATTAGACTTTTTTAACTCCAGTTCTTTTTTATTGAATTCAAATTCCATCATCTGCCATGCGGGATTCGAACCCAGGTCCCCAGAGCATTACCCTGGGTTCTAGATTACTAGTCCAGCGACAATACCACTATGCCATTGTCTCCCGAAAGGCAGTGAAGGTGGTGCAGAGCTAGAGTTAGATGTTATCATCGTATCCTACAAGGAATAGAAATGGCATAATGATCTATAAAGTATTTTCTACATTTAAATCTTTACACCAATACAATAGTACTCAAATCTTTTGATCAATCTAAAAACTGTCTATAAACAGTTTCTTTAACCAAATATCTTTTCCCGACACCTCATCCCCTTCCTTCCATGAAACCACATGAGGTGTAATACCTGCCCCTTTACCTCCTCCCTCCTCACGATCCATGGCCCCAAACATTCTTTCCAGGTGAAGCAGCGATTTACTTGCATTTCTTTCAATTTAGTCTACTGTATTCAATGCTTATAATGCAGTCTTCTCTACATTGGGGAAACTAAACGGAGACTGGGTGACCACTTTGTGAAACACCTTCACTCAGTCTGCAAGCATGACCCCGACCTTCCGGTCACTTGCCATTTCAATTCACCATCTTGCTCTCACACTCACATTTCTGTCCTCGGCCTGCTACAATGTTCCAGTGAAGCCCAACGCAAGCTGGAGGAACAGCACCTCATCTTCCAATTAGGCACTTTACAGCCTTCTGGACTCAACATTAAGTTCAACAACTTCAGACCACAAACTCTGTCCTCCATTTTGCTTTCTTTCCCCCCCCTCAAGTGCCAGTCTGCATCTTGTTCTCATGCTTTTGCTTTCAGACAGCGCTGACCTTTTTTCTGCCATTAACATATTTTGCTATCACATAAAAGCAAAATACTGTGGACGCTGGAAATCTGAAAGAGAAAGAGAAAATGCTGGAAAAACTCAGCAGGTCTGACAGCATCTGCGGAGAGAAAAACAGAATCAATGTTTTGAGTCCATATGACCCTTCTTCAGAGCTCTGTTTTTCTCTCCACAGATGCTGTCAGATCTGCTAAGTTTTTCCAAAATATGCTGCTATTTTGTTTTCAGACAGTGTTGATCTTTTTACTGCTATTAACACCTACTCTGAACCAAAGCTTTCATTTTTAATACTATCATTACCACTCCCTTTGTCTTTTGTTCCATGACATCTCTTTCATTTAACCTCTCTGCCCTCCAACCTAACCCTGAGCCTCTATTTTGTTCCACCTGTCCCCCTCCACCTTTTCCAACATCAAATCCATCACATTTCTACCTCTCTCCATTTCTGAAGAAGTCATATTGGACTCAGAACGTTAACTCTGTTTTTCTCTCCACAGATGCTGCCAGACCTACTGAGTTTTTGCAGCATTTTCTGTTTTCATTCCAACTTTATTTGGCAGTATTAAGTGCGAAAAATCTTCCAATTTAATGAATAACCTGTGTAGCACATTTTAATTGAAGACGCACACATATTCTGTAAATAACTTTCATTTTACCAATTCTACAACATATTTCTCCTCAAAGATTTCACTGAGATTATCACTTTATCTCCTAGCACCATTTTGGCCTTTCTCTTTTAGGTCTCCAAATTTAAGCTCTTCAGTTTCTTTATAAGTTCAGAAATGGAATTTTACTGCCACGATACTCTGAAAAGTATTTGAATATCGGGATTAGTGCCAACACACACTATAAAAATGTAACCTAGGCTCAGGACTATATGCATGTTTTAAATTATTACACAGTTTGATTAAGTGCTGGAAAAATTCTCCTAATCAGTTTCAATGAGAATTTTTCTAAGCATTAATTGAACTCATTAAACCCCATTTTATTCATCTTTCACCACAGTACAGTCAGGTAGTAGTGGGCCCAGAAATCCAGCCACATAGGCAGCTGTAAAAACAGGCACTAAGTCTTTAATATTACACATATTAAAAGCTAGATGTATGCCATTTTAATAAAGGGCAAAAAAAATTAGCATGCAGTGTCAATGCCTGAAACAAGCAATAGGTCCTTTGCATTGGCAAATAAAGGGACTTAACATATGTTCTTAATGTTAAAGGACCCAATTACAAGAATGGTTTGCCTTGAGGCAGTCAGTTTCGGCTGATTCAGACAACTAGGCCTATATGCCTAGGAAAGGGTCACAACTAACAGGTTTTAAAATATATTTATCTGTGAGTCGAGACAGTAGTAGTATTCCTCCCAAACTCACAATAAAAGAATAACGGCCCCATATGCTCTGGCAAATTAACACTCCCTACCCACCCAATTTTTAACCATGCTTTATTGGGCAAGCTGTCTCTTATGCCCTGCAGTTCCCCTGCCGTGTAGAAATGAGGCCCAATGTCGGGAGCACCTCAGACCTCACCATTCAAGCACAAGGAATGCACCTGATGTGCAGAGATTTCTAGACTTTGGAGTCAGCAATCAGTCATAATTTATTGCTGATCATATAAAGAAGCAAAAACCCACGTGTCGCAGCAAGTCATTCGGATTTAAGCACTTGGAGAACTGACTCTGGTGAGTTATGGTCAGTAAAAAACTTGCATTCATATAGAACCTTTCAAAACCTTGTGACGTCCCAATTTGTTTTACAGCCATGGAGCACTTTTGAAATGTATCACTGTCGTAGGAAAACATGGGAGCCAATTTGCACACAGCAAGGTACCACAAACAGCAACTGATTAAATAGTGAAATAGGGCAGAATCGTCAGTGCCTGCTGGCGTTGGGCGTGCTCGGCGGCATGAGTGGACAATAAGGCAAGAAGGTCTGGCAGCATCTGCAGAGAGGAACACAGTTAACGTTTCGAGTCCGTATGACACTTCATACGGACTCGAAACGTTAACTGTGTTCCTCTCCACAGATGCTGCCAGACCTACTGAGTTTTTCCAGGTATTTTTATTTTTGTTTTGGATTTCCAGCATCCGCAGTTTTTTGCTTTTATATTTATAATAAGGCAAGAAGGCCAGAAATCAGTTTCATGAAGTCGTGAAACCAGGTTGCGACTGTCCGCTCAGTGCGTTGATGGCAGGCTGTGTTTCCTGCCATCAGATGTCAGGAATCTCACTGTAATGCATCTGCATATCATTATAAGGTCAGCTGCCAGGATCAACACCCCACCCCCCGACCCCCCGCCGACCCCCACCCCGTCCCCACGCTGGATCGTCCACCCACGTGTTTCACAACAGCATATATAAGGTGCACACTTGGCAGGCTGCAATTTGAGGGGAACTCGGAGGTGAGTACACAGTAATGTTGCACAGCGCTTGCCCGGGTTCAAGGCTAAGCCGCATGGGAGGCGTGGGGGCAAGGGCTGCCCTGTGGTTGAGGCAATTTGGAGGTAAGGGCAAGGGAAGCCCGAGATCTGGGCAAATCCTGGCTCTCTTGGTCATGAGTGAAATGCACAAAGTTGTGTGCCCTCGCGAAGGTGGCATCCATGAACTTATGGATACATTTGTGGGTGGAGGTTTGTGATATCCCACAGAGGTCACCCGTGGAGCCCTGAAAGGAGCTATTGGCATAAAAATTGAGCACCAGAATCACTTGAGGCGCGGTTGTGGGGTCGGGGGGGCTGGGGGGGGCGGGGGAGGAGGACTGGCCTGCCGGTTGAAGGTAGTGCACAAGGATGTGCAGGGTGAGGTGGGGAAGGGAAGTAGTAACGCAATAGGGAAACCTTGTATAAAGTGACCATTCCTCTGCTGCTGAGACATTTCTGACACAGCAACAGTGACATGCGTGGAGTTGGGCTTCTAGCTTATCTGCCAATGCAAGCAACACAAAGGCATGCAAGTGCTCCAAACCTTTTCACCCCTCGAGCACAGACTGCAAACAAATGAGCCTTTTAGTGGGCTGCAGAACAGTTGGACGACTGGGCACGTTTTACAATCTGCATACTAAAGCTGGCCGTAGAACAGTCACTGGCTGAGATGCTCACGGCCCCTTGCGATGTCATCATCCCGGTTTAGACCAGTTTCTCCCATGACTCCAGCTAACAGTGCAGCCATGCAGTGCGGGTTAGGAGAATGCCTTCATCTGAGTTGAGAGCACAGCATGCAATCCAATGGGCAAGGCTGTCGCCAATCTGTTGGGTGGAGTGGGCAGATGTGTATGGGGTTACGGGCAGCCATGCAGTGCACTAAACTCTGTCCATCCAAGTGGTGGCTAGCACTCTCCAGGATGCGTTAAGGGGCCTTCAGACTTAACCGAGAAAGGTTCTTAGTATACCCACATGTCTCTCTCTTTCATCCTGTAGGAGTACATCAGGAGCATGGAGCCTGGTGAACTAGCTGTATGCTTTGCGGCATACGGAGAGCAGAGATGACGAAAAAGAGAGTGACTGAGGCACCTGGCTGGGCAGAGGGAGGAGCAGCACCCTCAGGAAGGGGTGGCTGGGGTTCCCGCACACGCTGCTGAAGAGTCAGAGTGAGCCGTCGCTGGTCGTTGCCTAACTAGACCCAGGGTCTACAGACACCGCCTTTCACTCCTGTAGATGGCCAACAACCAGTAACGCCGAACACTGCACATGTCTAGGAAACTGGTCAGTCACATCTGCCAGCAACTGCAGGATTTGGCACCACGGGGACATGGAGGGCATCCACGCCAGTGGCCGTGAAAGTGACTGTGGTGCTCAATATTTTTGCCAATAACTCCTTTCAGGGTTCCACGGGTGATCTCTGTGGGATATCACAAACCTTCACCCACAAATGTATCCATAAGTTCAAGGATGCCACCTTCGCGAGGGCACACAACTTTGTGCATTTCACCCGTGACCAAGAGAGCCAGGATTTGCCCAGATCTCGGGCTTCCCACAGGTGCGGAGTGCAATCGACTGCACTCATGTGCATTCAGATCTCCGTTGCAACAAGCGGTCAACTATGTCAACCGCAAGGGCTTCCACTCGCTGAATGCTCAGCTGATGTGCGACCACCACAAATGCATCCTGCAGGTGTGTGCACAGTTTCCACTGAGTGTCCACAACTCCTACATTCTCAGTTGGTCACAGGTCCCTAATGTCTTCCAGGGTCCACAGAGGCTGCAGGGTTGTCCCACCGGGGGCAAGGCCTACCGGCAGAGGACATGGCTAATGATACCCGTGCGATTGCCTCAGACCGCTGCAGAGAGAAAGTACAATGAGGCTTATGCTGCAACTCGCAACTTGGTGAAGCAAACATCAAGATGCTGATAACGAGGTTCCGGTGCCTGGGCCGGTCTGGTGGAGCCCTGCAGTATAGTTCACAGAGGGTGTCGTGCATCGCCGTCTGCTGCACCCTTTACAACCTGGCACTGCAACAGGGAGAGGAGCTGGCTGAGGAGGAGATGGAGGAACAGGAGATCTCCTCCAATGAGGAGGACGTCGACAGTGATGAGGATGAGGAGGTCCTTGAAGGCAATGATGACAGGGATGAGGCCCTCACACTGTCCAGACAAGGCAGGCACTCGGGAGGCCCTCATAGCTGCTAGGTTCCTAGAGGTTGATGATGACATGCACTGAGAAGAAACCATAGATCCTCACATTGTACCTATGAATGCCTGACTCCAATCTGGCTTATGGCAGCGCACATACCCTCAGTGATAACGCTCCTGTAATAGAGACGCAGTGGAGGCCCTAACAGTCACTTAAACGCAGGAGGATGACGACGACATGCAGTGAGGACACTCCATAGATCTTCATATAGCATCTGAGAATGTCTGACTCCTGTCTGGCCAAGGGTAGCTCATTTGCGCTCTGTGATCAGGGTCATATCATAGAGACGCAGCATTGAAACTTTAAAAGCATCTGATTCTTTGTCCACCTTCAGCACCTGATCCGTTCAGGTGCACAGAATCAGTGGTCACAGATGCTGAAGAGTTGGAGGCCAGCCACACCTTAAAAGGTGCTGTGTGCACACAGAGAGAATGAATGAACTCTGTGACGTTTACCATGACATTCTGGCAACAACGGCAAGCACCGTTGAGGTGCAGGCATCATTAAGGGAGTGTGAGTCTGGACCATCACTTTGGTCTGAAGGCTGCATAAAGCACAGGGAAGAGGCCCCGGACTGAGACACCTGCCTTTATCTTGTGCAGAAAGGTTTCACATCTGAGTGACACAAACACTGCTCATCAGAACAAGGATCCACAGGCAGGAGACATTCTTCTGAGTTTATTTACAATAGCGAACATTATGTACAAGTGATTAACACCCATGCCCAGGCTGTGCAATTACATCTTTTTAACTTTCCTAACCCTGCCGCTATGTCTTGGTGCTCTCCGGGCATCCACAGCAGAGGTGGAGGCAATCTGCTGACTGCTACTCCCTGTCTGTGATGACCTTGGTGAGTGTTCTCTGGAGTGCTGAGACCTGGAGGGGCCCCGGCCAGTTTTCAGGATCCTGCTGTGTGGTAGTGGCATCCTCCTCGGCCTGTGGAGCTGGAGCTGCTGAGGTCACAGGAAGAGGGAATTCGGATGGACCGGACACTCTCAGAGTCACCTGGATGGATGGTACCGGCGTGTCCACCTGCTGATCCTCCTCCCTCTGAGTGCCTGAGGGCCCCTGGCTGATTCCTTGAAGAGAAGGGGTAGCTGAAGTGAGATCATGTACATACTGTTGGAGGCCAACTATGGCATCAGTGATGAAGTTCAGCCCGACAGTGCAGGAGCGACATCCTGGGCCAAGGTCTAGGTCCTCGCCGGCCAGCTGGATGGCTCTGTTTTCAAAGTCCGTGAGGACCTTGATTTCAGGCATTCCTCCGCAAGTCTGCAAACTCTCTCTCTTATTGTATGCCAGCTTGTCCTGCATGAATAGATGGGGAAAGTGTAAGCAGGATGCCTGCCAGGCCAGATGATAAGTATGCCTGGCATGTGTGGGTGGTGAGTGGTTCCATGGATGGGATGAGGACAATGAAGGTGTGTGTGAGAGAGCGATGTCCCTTTAACTGGCAGTGAGTGTTGGACCTGTGGATGTGTGATAGGTTTGTGAGTGTGTGAGTTGAGAGTGATGAGAAGAATGACTTACCCTGGCGGAACGGAGGAGATCATTCATCCTCTTGCGGCACTGGGTGGCTGTCCTTTTTTGTAGGTGTTGGTGCTGACCACCACTGCTGCCACCTCCCAAGTCAGATTAGTGATGTTGCGTGCAACTGCACATTAAATATGGTGCCCGGCATGATGAAGCGATGAGGTGATGCCGTGGTGGGCAAATGAGAGTCCACCTGCCATGGAAATGGAGTGTTTCCCGGGAATGCATAATTAAAGTGGCAGGTTTGGGATGATACGGAGTGAGAAGCCGCCAATGTGGCCAACGGAAACGTTTCACCCACCTGCTAGCGCACTTAGTGCAAATCTGGGATGATTCCCCTCATAGTCCATTTTGGTGATTTTGGTTAAGGAATAAATATTGATCAAAAGAGCAAGAAAACTCTTGTGCTCTCCATCGAATAGTCCCATGAGCAGTTTTATACCCACCCGAGGCAGCAGACAGGACCTCTGTTTAATGTCTCATCTAAAAGATGAAACTCTGATCATGCAGCACTCTATCAGTACTGCATTGAAGTGTATGCCTGGATTGTGTGCTCAAATCTCTGGAGTGGGGCTTGAACCCTGAACCTTCTGATTGAAAAGTATGCATGTTACCACTCAGCCAAGACTGGCACCTGGAAGGGATTAATTCACAAAAGTTTTGTTGTGAGAAGGCCTTAGTGTGGAAACAAAAATAAGTTATGCAGTTGAAATCTGCCATTGTGAATAGGATTTCTTTTTCAAATAATAACTGTGAAATTTGTTTGAAATTATTCTAGAACCTTTCACTCAATCCCTACTAACTTTGTATTTGACAACAGGTCAGTGAGAAATAGCAGCATAAAAATGTGGAGCAGTAACTACATGTTCCTTCTAATGTGCCATGACAGTAGCATTCTGCCCTTATAACATTTATATGCCAGTCATCAAAATAAAATGTAACAAAATAAGTGTCATAGTTTTATGACTAAGCCGTGTCCTTGAAAAGCAGAATGGCAGTTCTGCCAACCATTCTCCTTTAGCCAGATACCATCTAATGAAAATTAAAGTGATCTACTTATCACTGTACAGAAATAAATTTTATTTAAATTTTAC
This sequence comes from Carcharodon carcharias, assembly GCF_017639515.1. Lineage (NCBI taxonomy): Eukaryota > Metazoa > Chordata > Chondrichthyes > Lamniformes > Lamnidae > Carcharodon > Carcharodon carcharias. Next base: position 41,479,781 of record NC_054470.1, read on the forward strand.
TTTTATTGAACAGTTTTTCAGTTTTAGTCAAAACCATCTATTGAATTGCTATTTGACCCACTTAGGGTTGTGGCAGGATTTGTTGTGCTAAGTGTGGTGGATTTCAGTTCATTCAGTGGGATGAGAGTTGAAGAGTGGTACAAAATAGTAATGAAATATAGCAAACCCTTGCAGAATGCATATGATGGAACAGACACTTATCAACAAGATGCAAGACATGAACTGGAATTGAGACTTTCTGATGACATCATAAACCAGTGAACATAATGGACAGAAGTTAATGTCCCCTGAGACAAATTTGGAGAAGGGGGGCATTTAATTGAGCTAGACGGTGTGGGGTGGGGACCCTGCTGCCTTTCTGCCTCTGCCCTGATTAAGTTCGGGACAGAAAGGCTCGTGGATGGCCTTCCTGCCCCAGTGCCAATTGAAGTCCTTAAGTGGGCAATTAATACACACTTAAGGGCATCATCCAGGGCCACTGGTATTTAACCAGCAGTGGGCTGGGCAGTCTCCACAAGGAAACCCCAAAAAGCAAACTGTGTTGAGGGTGCTCGTGGGCTCCCGGAGGGTTGGGGGGGGGGGGGGGGGGGGGCTCACTTGTTCTCAGGCATTCTGACCATGCCCCCATACCCAAAGTCCCCAGCCTGAGACAACCACTGCACCCTTATTCACCTGTGGTTTAGGTCCCTTGCTGATCCTGGGCCTCTGGTGGGTGAATTCTTGGCAGCCACCACCAATTCCTCAGTGGCACTGCCTTCAGTGCAGAGCTGCTGGTCTTTGATTGGCCCATGTGGAATTCTGCCCCCCCCACACCGGTTTCCTTGATGCCGGGAAAGGCCCACTACTGACCACTTAAGTAACTAACTGGCACTTAACATGATAGGCCTTCCCCAAAGGAGACGATATGGGGCTCTCGTTGGCTCTTCAGCCGGAGGATGAGGCCCCTGTATCTGGATTAAATTCCTCCTATTTAGTGAGTACTTTTCAATACCACTGGGGCCCTGACATTGAATTTTATCAGCAAACAACTTGGGCTTAAATAACGTTTTTAACATACAAACATCGCACAACACTTCACAGCTAAAACAACAAAAGCAACTAGTATTGATATAGCACCTTTCAAGTAATAAAATATCCCAAGGTACTTCACAGGAGTGTTATAAAACAAAATTTGACACTGAGCTACGCAAGGGGGATATTAGGGCAGAGGACCAAATGCCTGATCAAAGCGTAGATTTTAAGGTGTGTCTTAAAGGTGGAAAGAGAGGTACCAAGGTGGAGGGGTTTAGGGAGGGAATATCAGAATTAGGGCGTAAGCAGCCCAAGGCACAGCCATCAATGATGTAGCAATTAAATCAGTGATGTGCAGGAGGCCAGAATTAGATGTGTGCAGGTGTCTGAGGGTTGTGGGGCTGGAGGAGGTTACAGGGATAGGGAGGGGCGAGGCCATAGGGGAATTTGAAAACAGGCACCACCCCTCTCAACCAGCTTATTTTTCACCACATTTCTATATTTCCTTAGTTCTGATGAAGAGTCATACGGACGCGAAAAGAAAAAAACTCTCTGATGATAATTTTAAAATCTAGGTGTAGCTTGACTGGGTGCCAATGCAGATCAGCAAGCACAGGGGTGATGGATGAATGGGCCTTGGTGCAAAAAAGGACATAGACAGCAGAGTTTTGGATGACGTTAAGTTTACAAAGGGTAGAATGTGGGAGGATTTCAGCAGCAGATGAACTGAGGTTGGGACAGAGTCAGACGATGATACAGTGGTAGAAATAGGCGGTCTTAGTGATAGCAGAAATTTTTGGTTGCAAGTTCATCTCGGGTTTAAATATGGCAACAAGGTTGCATGCAATTCAGCCTCAGACAGCTGCCAGGGTCAGGGATGGAGCTGGTAGCTAGGGAAAGGAGTTTGTAGCAGGGACCAAAGATAATGGCTTCGGTGTTCTCAGTATTTAATTGGGAGGAAATTTCTCCTCATCCAGTACTGGATATTAGACAAGCAGTCTGATGAATTAGTGACAGCAGAGGAGTCGACAAAGGTGGTGTTAAGGTAGACCTAGCGGGGAGGGCAGCATTGTGGTAATGTTACTAGACTAGTGATCCAGAGACCTGGACTAATGCTTCGGGCACATGAGTTCAAATCTCACCAAACTGGAGAAATTAGTTTCAATCAATTAACAAATCCAGAATGAAAAATTTGTCTCAGTAATGATGATCAGGAAAATACTGGATTGTTATAAAAACACATCTAGTTCACCTATGCCTTTCAGGGAAGGAAATCTGACATCCTTACCCAATCTAGCCTACATGTGACTTCAGGCCTACAGCAATGCAGTTAACTTTTAATTGCCCTCTGAACTGGCCTAGCAAGCCATTTAGTTGTATCAAACCGCAACAGGAAATTTAAATCAGCCTCAGTATCAGAAACAGTAAAGGCACACCGTGCCCAGTCAACCCAGCAGAGTGCTCCTCATTAACACCTGGGGACTTGTGCCAAAATTGGGAGAGCATGCTCACTGCACACCTTACAACCAATGTCCCTGACTCCACCATTATCATCATTCCTGGGTATCTCCTATCCCACCAGTAGGACAGACTCACCAAAGGTGGCAGCACAGTGGTATACAGGCAGGAAGAAGTGGCCATGGGAGCCCTCAACATTGACTCTAGAGCCAATAAAGTAAAACTGCATCAGGTCAAACATGGGCAAGGAAACTTCCTATTGATTACCACTTATCACCATCCCTCAACTAATAAATTGGTATTCTTCCATCTTGAACATCACTTGGGAGACGCATTGGATGTTGTCATTGACACTACTATCATGCGGTATTTACTCACCAATAACCTGTTCACTGATGATCAGTTTGGATTTCACAAGGCCACTTGGCTCCAGACCTCATTACAGCCTTGGACAGAAGAGCTGAACTCTCCATGTGAGCTTGACATCAAGGCAGCATTTAACTTAATGTGGCATCAAGCAGCCTTAACAAAACTGAAGTCAAGGGAATTAGGGAGAAAACTCTCCATTGGTTGAAGCCATAACGAGTACAAAAGAAGATGGTTGTGGTTTTTGGAGGCTAATCATCTCAGCCCAGGACACTGTTGCAGGAGTTTCTCACAGTAGTGTCCTAGACCCAACCATCTTCAACTGCTTCAATAATGACCTTCCCTCCAACATGAGGTCTGAGTGGGGAAGTTTGCTGGTGCTTGCACTGCATTCAGTGCCATCCAGAATTCCTCAAGTACTGAAGTAGTCTATGCCTGCATGCAGCTAGACCTGGATAGCATTCAGACTTGGGTTAATAAGTGGCAAGTAACATTGGTGGCACTCAAAGTGCTAGGCAATGATTATCTCTAACAAAAGAAAATTTAACCATCTCTCACTGATATTCAATGGCATTGTCATGACTGAAGCCCCCACATTCAACATCATGGGAGTTGTCATTGAACAGAAGTTAACTGAACCAGCCACATAAATACTGTGGCGGCAAGAGCATGTGAGAGGCTGGGAATTCTGCGGTGAGTAACTCATCTCCCGACTCCCCAAAGCCCATTCACCACCTGCAAGCACAAGTCAGGAATGTGATGGAATACTCTCCACTTGCCTGGATGAGTACGGCTCCTACAACACTCAAGAAGTGCAACACCAACCAGGACAAAGCAGCCCACCTGAACTGCAAGCTCCCCCACAACAACCCCCCCCAAAACCAAAGGAACTAAATTGCCATTCCTTCACTGTGGCTGGGCGAAATTCCTCTGTAACAGGACTGTGGCTGTAACTACACCACATGGACTGCAGCAGCTCAAAAAAGTGGCTCAACTAGGCCTTCCAAGGGCAATTGAGGATGGGCAATAATTGCTGGCCTTGTCAGCAACATTCACATTCCACGAATGGATAGAATAAATTGGGTGCCATCTGCATACAAGTGAAACTAAGATTGTTTTGAATGATGTAGCCAGGGGAAGCATGTACATGAGAAATGGCAGTTGTGGGTGTGAGGTGGGTGCGGTGTGCAAGGTAGATACTTGGGGACAAAAGAAGTAAGTGTGCAGAAGTGGGAAGCAAAGCCATTGCAGGTGATACTCTGGCAATGATTCGATAGATAAGAATGGAACATAGTGAGTGCAGCTAGACTACGATGGAGAGGCATTGGAAGAGGATGGTGTGGTCAAAAGCTGCAGACAGGTCAAGACGATTGTGGAGGGATGGTTAATCTTTGTTGCAGACATATAGGATGTCATCCATGCCCTTGATAAGAGCTGCTTCCATACTGTGACAGGGATGGAAACCTAATTGCAGATAGTAGCAAAAACGGAATACTTTTAGGAGCGATGATTGAAACTTTGGGCTAAAAGATGGGTTTTTTTTCCAAAAGGAAAAAGACAGTCAGAAAGATTTATATAATAAATCTGAGAAAGCAGGGGCCAGGCACATGAAAGCTGTGTCACCAATAGTGGGGAGAAGGGGCAGACAATATAAGATTGTTGCAAGACTTTTAGCCTGAAGCTGGATTTGGCCTCTGAATTTAGGGCAGGAGCCTGGGGGTAGTTATAGCACCTAGTTTCACTGTGCCTTTGCAATGGGTTGCCAAATGAATGTTGTGGCAAATTGGGAAGCTCAGAATACTACTTCCTGCCTCTTTGTGTCTCAATAACAGGCATCTACCTGGACTTAGGTCTCTTTATAGAGCTTTACTGATTGATTCTCTCTACATCGATTTGATATGTTGAGGGTTGAATTTAGTAAGGCTCCTAGATCGCTTTCAATTTTTATTCTTAGTTATTCCAACACCATTTCAATGCCATTCCCACCTGAAAAAAATGTGTCATACAGATTTGGTACAATAGAAGTGTATGTGTAAAAGTACAATGATTATAGTAATTGTTCCATATGCCTTCCAGAGGGTGTGGGAATTTCCATCTCAGGTTTGAGCGATCCTTGATGGATCACACAAGTGTCAAAACCTCCAGGAAAACCTCCTCCCACTACAAGGAAATTTCTTCCTCAGTGACGCAGAACGACATGCTTACTCTGTGATGCAAGTGTGGAACATTAAAGTCATGGGAAAGCTTTAGCAGCGTAATTCAGGAGATTATGCAAAGGTCTCCACTCGTACTTCTGGTAACATAATTCTGAAGCTGTGTAGTTGTGTGTTGTAGCTTTGTGGGAGCTGTTGTTTTCATCATCATTTAGAATCGTTCCTACAGAACAGTGGAAATTTTGGTTTTACTGGCATTGGCTGAACAGAATTTTACCAAGGTCTCACATATTAGATGCAGCATTTTATCACTTGACATTAAAGCAGCATATCTGAAACTGGTTGTGTTCATGAACCACCTAAAGAAAGACAGGACAGTAATGTAGTTATTTGAGTTTACATGTGACAGCAGCTTTGAGATAATGGTAAGGATCCCACAATCAATTAGCTAGAAAAAGACATTTTAAGAAAATGTCTTCTGTCAACAAAACAGATAGTCTCCTTTGGTTTCAGTCAGTCAATATGGGTGGGAATATCCATTGTGAGGTTAATTAAATCAGGAAAGACATTTGTTCAGACACATAGGTTGTAGAGGTTTCCATTTCAAAAAGGAAAACATTTTGGTCAGAAGGGTGAGTTTTTCTTCTCCCTGTCTCGTGCTCTCTGGACGTCATAAGACACCAAACTGGGGCATGTAAACATGAGCTTTGTGTACCAGAACAGTGGCACTTATTAGTTTAGGAATAGTTAGCTTGCAAGTGCAATTTCATTTAGAAAAGCAGTACTGCTTTTCTAATTGGTTTCCATGGGATGAAGAGTGACTGTCAGATTTCAAATGTGAAAGCTGTATTCTGCGGATTTCCATATTTTGTGTAAATTAACAAACTGGTTTATTTTACAATCACGCCTCATTTTACTTGGCTGCTTTTAGTGTGTTTTCCTTGAAGACAAGAGGAGCACATGTGGCAGCACATGCAAATTACAACAGCCACTACATGCAAAAATGGTTCTATGTTACAATTCCGGGGTTATAGCATTATCTAACCAGATACTGTGCAATAAATGTGCATTCTGGGTTTTAGGAATGTGAGCAATGTTCCCTCTAAGTTGCACAGCTGATTGGTACCCAAAAGTCCCCGTGCAGGCCATGCAAACACGGGCCCCTTAAATTATCGTATGTGCATGACCACACAAAGGAACTTAAAGGAGTTGCGCACTTAAATAAATTGCCCACATACTCCAAAAAAAAATTGGAGGGAACATTGTATATGAGGGCCTCATAAGCAAGGGGCCACTTATACCAAACCCAAGAATATCTGAACCATAAAATTTAAACAAAGAATTTTACCTGAAACATGCACAGCTACAGCATTGAAAAAATAATTCCATTAATAAATGCCAGGATTGTTTTCCTGTGGTGAATCACCAAAAACAGTTCCTCCCAACTCTGAGGACCTCTCTCCATATTTCCAATTGTTTTCTTACCAATAGATGCATTTCCATGCATTTATGACATTGTGTGCTCTATGTGCCATGCTGGCATAACAGAAAATATGTTAGCATATCATTGGACCCAATGGCTGGCAGCAGGTTTAAGTTCCTTGCTATAAGAGATGCTCAGAATAAAAACTAATTTTAAACATTTTTCTCAAATTCAACCAGGTTAGGCTCCATTGTTTCCCATTCAGTTTTCTTTTTTTAAATTTAAGAACATGGAGCTTAGTGGTTCTGCAATTACTAATAAAAACTAACTTTCATAATCGTAACATGTACAGAGTACATATCACACCTTCCTACCCAAATTCAATACCCTGCTGCTGGCAGGTTACTGTGAAAGAGGAGTTGAAACTATTCCGCTCACTTCAAGATGATATCCTTCAAGTAGACAATTTGTGCTGCAGTAGGAAAGAAATTGTACATTATAAAAACACACAATGCATATGCATTCTAAATAATCGATGTCTAAAAAGGGCTGGTTTAAGCTTAAGAAATATGTACAAGATAATGATTATCCCTTTCCATGTTTAAAGGTGGAGAAAAATAGCTTTAACATTTTTACAGTCCAATTTGAGGCCATTTCCTTCCTAACTTTGAAATTCCATGAAAATAGCCTGAGCAAGATTCGTATTAATTTATCTCACCAAAGTACATAATAAATCAAAACAGTGGTTAGCATGAAAGTGTGTCCATGAGGAATTAGAAATTACAACTTAGCCCGGTATTCTTCTCCATATTTATTGCTCCTGGGCAGGTTTAATGACATATTACAATTAAACACCTGGCAAGCTCTCAAACTGGGCAGGTTCCTGACAGGATGCTCTTAATCTGTAAAGTGAATCTCAGTAACAATGGATGTGACACAAGGTGAACCTGACCTCCTCGTCAATTCAATTAAGAAACAATCAGAACAGCTATGACTATTTTCCAACACAACAAAATAAAGTGAAAGCACCATGAAAGATAAGTAAATGTTTCTTCCTTGATGTTGCTTCAATCTATCAAAAAGCATCAATTTAAAAAATTCAGTATTATGTGCACTCGAACTACAAATATCCCTGGTGTTTACTTCTAATAATAAGCTTTGACAAAAGTGAGTTTAATTTTCATTTAGATACTAAAATGGTCTCCGTCCTGAAACAGAATGGTAGCAGTCAGAGAGCCAATAAGTGACCCACTGCCTTTTTCAGCACCATTTGCACAAATAAGAAACAGCTAAAACTGACCCTGTCTATACCCAGGTAAGTAGAAAGAAATCACATAAGGATAGCTCCACCAAGCTGAACAGAAGGGAAAAACGGAGGAGGATGACATGGCTGACCTGCCCAAATGCCGTGGAAAGGTCTAAAAGGACAAGTATGTTATGATGTACTATTGTCACAGAAAACGTTGTTTGTGATTTTATCTAGGGCTTCTTTGATGCAACAAGAAGAGCATAAGCCGGACTGGAGGATGGGGGACTACAAATGGAACAATAATTGGAGACAAATGAACGGATCAAGGATGGGAGTTTTGCAGAGACAGTGATCATGATGGTTTTGAGCGGGGAATGGACACTGATGATGTCAGCTAGTAGAATTAAATTGAATGGTCGTTTTTAGCGTGGAGGGTCACAAGGGAGAACGTGCGTGTCACGAACGTGTAGTTGTGATGTAATAGATTTTGTTTAAAAAAAACGTTAACATTCCACTTAAATGGACACAAGAATCCTTAAAGTTGGCTGCCAAAAGTCACCTGACTTTTTACAACTGCAATATGTTCAAGCTTCTAAAAGACTCCAAGTGGATTGCATGTAGACATATCCAGACATGTGAACATTTGAAATTCAATGTACATTCCCACAGAGGTAAACAGAAATTCAGATATTTGTGCTGCAGCATGGTGATAGACCCGCTACCACTGTGTGAATCAGTATTCATTGAGCTTATGAACTCAGCAACTCGTGCAGCTGAGTTCAGTTTTAATTACACCGTGTATGCCCAAATAGATGGTGTTGCCATGGGATCCCCTCTAGGCCCAGTTCTTGCAAACATCTTTGTTGGGTTCCATGAGAAACCTGTCTTTGATGGAATGACACCTAACCTCCTACCCCTCGCATATTTCCGATATGTGGATGATACATTTGCTATATTTAAATCCGTAGCTGCATGTAATAATTTCTTTACATGTCTTAATGGGCTCCATCCTGCACTCAAATTCACCTTTGAAATGGAGCAGTCAAATGAACTCCACTCCCTTGACGTACTAGTTGAGGAATCTGCCAGACGGTTCTCTACCACGGTCTACCGCAAGCCTACCTTCACTGGTCAATGTACATGTTGGGATTCTTACAGTTCCACACACTATAAGATTGGTCTTATTGGCAACCTTGTAAATAAGGCCTGAGCCATTTGCTCACCATGCAAGCTTGTTGCTGAAATAGGGCACATCAAAGGCATCTTGCAGGATAATGGCTACCCTGATCAGATAATTTTGCACACAAATGTAATGACACAAACATATGAACGGGCCTAAAGCCATCACTTCTGGTTCCAAAAAGTGCCCAGTCTACCTCAGATTACCCTGGAAAGACAAGGTATCTCAAAAATTTGAGGAACAGGTGAAGCTAGCTGTTTCACAGTGCTACTGTGCAATAGCAACACGAGTGGTATTTGCCACTTACAGGATGCTGCCATCAAGCCAAAAAGATGTTCTGCATATCACACAAATAAGTAATGTGGTATAGAAATAGCCAGTGTGATGCTAGGTATGTAGACCGTACGTCCCAAAGACTGGTGGATCATATCAAACAGCATGTCCCAGCCACTGTTCGCAACAGGCAAGGTACAGACCGTACCCAGCTAGCCCATGCTTGCAAAACTCAAAACACAATGTCCAACATTAGGTGTGATTCAGTGATTGGACAACTTTTTCTAAATTATTGTCAGTGTGCTTAGAATTACACTGACAACCAATTTAAGATTGTCATTCGGGCTTGCAATGTGGTGCATTTACGAATACTGGTAGCTACGTATGTTAGTACAGGGTCCTGTTCTTTGCAGGCAGAAAGAAGGTGTACATACATTGCGCCTTTTTCAGCTAAACAAAATAAGTGACAGCCATTCGCTGACTTATTCCTCAGGGAAATGTCTTGACCAATCAAGGTCAAGCTGCCTGGTTTAAATTTCAGACAATGCTTGGCAGTTAACTGTCAGTCACCATCAGTGCTGCATTTTCCATGGCAATGTCTCCAGTTGCCAACCAATCAGCACTCTCTTCACATACAGTATAAATTGTTGTTTTCCCCCTTATATTAGTATTCTTGTGAGTGTCCTGATGAGTGCAAGACGAGAAGCTTAGACATGTCTCTTTTTTCAACAATACTCAAGTTCTGTACTGCCAAACGATTAAATGCAAATCTAATCTATCTTCATTGTTGCTGATTATAAAATGGTGTAACTCAGTTTAAAATTGATAGCACATTTGCCTCAGAGTCAGAAGGGCAGCTAGAGGAAGTGCTGTCTTTCAAATCAGATGTTAAACCTGCCCTCACATAGTGCCAGAACCCCAGCACTATTTCAAACAGAAGCTTCAGTCATTCTCGGTGTCCAGGTCAATATTTACCCCTCAATCAACATCACAAAAACAGATTATCTGTCACTTTCATTTTGTTGTTCTGGGGGTTTGCTGTGTGCAAATTTGCTGCTGCATTTCCTTCATCACAACAGCAAATATGCTTCAAAAGTACTTAATTGCTGGTCACAAAATGCACATATAAATGCAAGTCTTTAAAACAGATCTAAAGATTTGATGGGGTATGATAAGATTTTATGGGGTATGTGGAACATTCCTTGTTCCAGTCCTAGTCCAGCCTCCTCCCACAACTCTTTCTCCGGTACATCGATGATTACTTCGGTGCTGCTTCATGCTCTCGTCCAGTGATAGACTGTCCACCAATATCCATTACAAGCCTACCGACTCCCACAGCTATCTCGACTACAGCTCCTCACACCCCGCATCCTATAAGGACTCCATCCTATTCTCTCAGTTCCTTCGCCTCCGTCGCATCTGTTCTGATGATGCCACTTTCAAAAACAGTTCCTCTGACATGTCCTCCATCTTCCTTAACCGAGGTTTTCCACCCACGATGGTTGACAGGGCCCTCAACTGTGTCCGGCCCACCTCCCGCGCATCTCCGCCCTCACAACTTCTTCTCCCTCCCAGAACCATGATAGGGGCCCCCTTGTCCTCACTTATCACCCCACCAGCCTCTGCGTTCAAAGGATCATCCTCCGCCATTTCCGCCAACTCCAGCATGATGCCACCACCAAACACATCTTCCCTTCACCCCCCCGGCGGCATTCCGTAGGGATTGTACCCTCTGTGACACCCTGGTCTACTCCTCCATCACCCCCTACACCTCAACCCCCTCCCATGGCACCTTCCCATGCAACCGCAGAAGATACAACACCTACCCCTTTACTTCCCCTCTCCTCACCGTCCAAGGGCCCAAACACTCATTCCAAGTGAAGCAGCATTTCACTTGCACTTCCCTCAACTTAGTCTACTGCATTCGTTGCTCCCAATGCGGTTTCCTCTACATTGGAAAGACCAAACGCAGACTGGGTGACCGCTTTGCAGAACACCTTCGTTCTATCCGCAAGCATTACCCAGACCTCCCTGTCACTTGCCATTTCGACATTCTACCCTGCTCTCATGCCCACATGTCCGTCCTTGGCTTGCTGCATTGTTCCAATGAAGCTCAACGCAAACTGGGGGAACAGCACCTCATCTTCCGACTCAACACTTTACAGCCTTCCGGACTGAATATTGAATTCAATAATTTTACATTATGAACTCTCTCCTCCATCCCCACCCCCTTTCCGATTTTCCCTCTCCTTTTTGTTTTTTCCAATAATTTATATAGATTTTTCTTTTCCCACCTATTTCCATTATTTTTAAATGTATTTCCATCCATTGTTTTATCTCTACCTTTTAGCCTTTTTTGATTCCTTCACCCCATCCCACCCCCACTAGGGCTATCTGTACCTTGCTCGTCCTGCTTTCTACTCTTAATTAGCACATTCCTTTAGATAATATCACCACCTTCAACACCTCTTTGTCCTTTTGTCTGTGACATCTTTTGGTTATCTCCACCTATCACTGGCCCTCTATCCAGCTTATATTTCACCCTTTTTCTATTTTTCCTTAGTTCTGTTGGAAGAGTCATGCGGACTTGAAACGTTAACTGCTCCTCTCCACAGATGCTGTCAGACCTGCTGAGTTTTTCCAGGTATTTTTGTATTTGTTTTCGATTTGCAGCATCTGCAGTTTTTTGCTTTTATCTTAGTGTTTAATTGACTGCTAATTCTCTTCAAGAAATGCCTACCTTGAAGAAGTTTTGCTCTTCTCTCCGTCAGGATTTGCGTATCTCTCTTTTGCCTTGTTCACCTTCATTGCTTTCCATTTCTCTCCTGGTGTTTGATAAGGTGTTTATTAAAACCCACTTTCACAGCCATATTTCCTTCCTCAGTGACTGTCTCCATCTCCGACTTACCCTACGTGGATTTCAACTGAAGTTCCATCCCTCAAGTTTCGAACCCACCCAGGATTACAGCTCCTCGACCTGTTCTCGTCGCATTCTGACGTCCACACTCAGTGCCATGAGCCGCCATATGAACACACTCGACCTCTCCCTCCAGCAGCACCGCCACACCCTTTTTCTAAGCTGCGCGTGCCCCCCAGTTTCATTTTATTCTTCGTCTCATCCGACGCCTCATCAAGAAACTTTGTCTCTTTCTTTCAGGTGCAAAGGAACGCAAGCTCCAACAACTCATCGACACCAATACCCATCCAGGACCCTCCACCCCTGCCTGTCCCTCTGTCCCCATCCCGTCTTCCAATCCCAGCACTGGCCATGTATTTACCATACCCCCTGACCTTCCCCTCTCTGACACTGAACGTTCAGTGCTCAGCAAAGGACTTGGTTTCATATCCTTACGCCCTCATCTCAATGAATTTCGGGCTCGGCACGATGCTGAACTCTTCTTCCGCCGCCTTTGTCTCCGTGCTCATTTCTTTGGGCAGGAGTCCTCTCCCCTTTCAAAGGATCCTCCTCCAATATTCTCCCTCCACCTGGACCCCTCCCTCTGGATTCTTACCTTCTCTTGATCTTTTCATTGAGAACTGTCGGCATGACATTAGTCATCTCAATTTCTCTGCTCCTCTCACCCATTCTAACCTGTCTCTCTCTGAACTTGCTGCACTCCGTTCTCTCAGGTCCAACCCTGACATTGTCATCAAACCTGCTGACAAGGGTGGTGCTGTTGTTGTCTGGTGCACTGACCTCCACCTGCTCAGAAGCTGAGCGTCAACTCGCAGACACTTCCTCCTACCTCTCCCTGGACCATGACCCCACCACTGAACATCAAGCCATTGTTTCCACAACTGATACTGACCTCAGCTCCTATGGAGATCTTCCTTCCACAGCGTCCAACCTGATAATCTCCCAACCTTGGACGGCCCACTTCTACCTCCTACCCAAAATCCACAAACAGGACTGTACCGGCAGACCGATCGTGTCAGCCTGTTCCTGCCCCACGGAACTCATTTTTTGCTATCTTGACTCCATTCGTTCTCCCCTTGTCCAGTCCCTTCCCACCTACATCTATGATTCCTCCAACATAATTTCAACAATTTCAAGTTCCCTGGCCCCAACGCCTCCTCTTCACCATGGACGTCCAATCCCTCTATACCTCCATCCCCCACCGGGATGGTCTGATGGCTCTCCACTTCTTCCTCGAACAGAGGCCCGAACAATCCCCATCCACCACTACTCTCCTCTGTCTGGCTGAACTTGTTCTCACACTGAACAATTTCTCCTTAAACTCCTCTCACTTCCTCCAAATAAAAGGTGTGGATATGGGTACCCGTCTGGACCTGGAAAAATTTATTAACTTTGCTTCCAATTTCCACCCCTCCATCATTTTCACATGGTCCATCTCTGACACTTCCCTTCCCTTCCTTGACCTTTCTGTCTCAATTTCTGGTGATAGACTGTCCACCAATATCCATTAGAAGCCTACGACTCCCACAGCTACCTCGACTACAGCTCCTCACGCCTGCTTCCTGTAAGGACTCCATCCCATTCTCTCAGTTCCTTCGCCTCTGTCGCATCTGTTCTGATGATGCTACTTTGAAAAACAGTTCCTCTGACATGTCCTCCTTCTTCCTTATCCAAGGTTTTCCACCCACGATGGTTGACCGGGCCCTCAACCGTGTCCAGCCCATCTCCCGCACATCTCCGCCCTCACAACTTCTTCTCCCTCCCAGAACCATGATAGGGGCCCCCCTGTCCTCACTAATGGATATTGGTGGACAGTCTATCACCAGAAATTGAGACAGAGAGGTCAAAGAAGGGAAGGGAAGTGTCAGAGATGGACCATGTGAAAATGCTGGAGGGGTGGAAATTGGAAGCAAAGTTAATAATCCTCCGCATTTAAAGGATCATCCTCCGCCATTTCCGCCAACTGAAGCATGATGCCACCACCAAACACATCTTCCCTTCAACCCCCTGGCGGCATTCCGTAGGGATTGTTCCCTCCGTGACACCCTGGTCCACTCCTCCATCACCCCCTACACCTCAATCCTCTCCCACAGCACCTTCCCATGCAACCGCAAAAGATACAACACCTGCCCCTTTACTTCCCCTCTCCTCACCATCCAAGGGCCCAAACACTCATTCCAAGTGAAGCAGCATTTCACTTGCATTTCCTTCAACTTAGTCTACTGCATTCGTTGCTCCCAATGCGGTTTCCTCTACATTGGAGAGACCAAACGCAGACTGGGTGACTGCTTTGCAGAACACCTTCGTTCTATCCGCAAGCATTACCCAGACCTCCCTGTCGCTTGCCATTTCGACACTCTACCCTGCTCTAATGCCCACATGTCTGTCCTTAGCTTGCTGCTTTGTTCCAATGAAGCTCAACTCAAACTGGAGGAACAGCACCTCATCTTCCGACTCGGCACTTTACAGCCTTCCGGACTGAATACTGAGTTCAACAATTTTACATCATGAACTCTCTCCTCCATCCCCACCCCCTTTCCGACTTTCCCTCTCCTTTTTGTTTTTTCCAATAATTTATATAGATTTTTCTTTTCCCACCTATTTCCATTATTTTTAAATGTATTTCCATCCATTGTTTTATCTCTACCTTTTAGCCTCTTTCGATTCCTTCACCCCATCCCACCCCCACTAGGGCTATCTGTACCTTGCTCGTCCTGCTTTCTACCCTTAATTAGCACATTCCTTTAGATAATATCACCACCTTCAAAACCTTTTTGTCCTTTTATCTGTGACATCTTTTGGTTATCTCCACCTATCACTGGCCCTCTATCCAGCTCTTCTTGTCCCAACCACACCCCCCACCCCCCAACCAGCTTATATTTCACCCTTTTTCTATTTTTCCTTAGTTCTGTTGAAGAGTCATGCAGACTCGAAACGTTAACTGTGTTCCTCTCCACAGATGCTGCCAGACCTGCTGAGTTTTTCCAGGTATTTTTAATTTTGCTTTTGATTTGCAGCATCTGCAGTTTTTTACTTTTATCTAAAGATTTGATGTTTATTTTGTTTGCATTTGTCTTTCTGTAATTATGGTAGCTTAGTAATTATGATAATGAACCAAGAATCTACAGGTCATGAATTCAAATTCCACTACCGCAAGTTGTGAGAGTAACTCAATAAATCATTGAGGTAAAAAAAGTGATCATGAATGCTACTGGATTGTCACAAAAACTCAACTGGTTCACTAATCCTGTCCCTTCTGGAACAGGAAATCTGACACCTCAACTCAGTCAGCCCTCACCTGACTCCAGTCCCATGGACACGACATGCTGGCTTTTAATGCCTTCAAGGCATCTGGAGCCAGCAATAAATACTGCCTTGCCTTACCAGTATCACACAAATCTTGAAGAAATATTATTTTAAAAACTGTTGCTTCAAGTTTTCACCTATTGTATGCTTACACTGATGACTGCTGACCAAGCATTGACCCGACTGTATTATACTTGCAGCATCATCATTTACATCATCCATCCTAATCAAATCTTAAGCTTCTTCTCAGCTATATTAAATTAAAATTCTGTTTTATTTACCAAAGTATTCAAACATTATGACTCAAGTAGCAGATACTTGGTGCAGTGAAAGGGGCAATTGAGATTACTGAACTGTAATATTTCCCTTCTCCTATGTGACAAAGAGGGCCAGGTATCTCTCATTTTTGCCCAAGTTCAAGTACTTTATTTTCTGTACATGTAATAAAAATCATGGAAGTATTATTTGTCACTTGTATTGAATTTCAGAGCCATCATTTGGCCTCTCCACTTATATAAATTTCTGTTGATTCATGAAACTTTGGGGAGTGGCCTTGATGGGGCAAATAGTTTTTTTCTTACACCACATTCCTCCAAAAATATCAGATGAGTCATAGTAAAGCTCCTTCTATCCAAAATGCCTTCATCTTAGCTCATGAAGAACACCAGCTACCAGTATAATTTTCATTTTATACACACCAGTCACACATAAAGAATCTCTAATTGGGAATAGTGTCAGTTGTGGGGCAATATTCCTTGGAAATTCCTTGGAAAGCTGGTTGAGGTTACAGAAGTTAATTTCAGGCAGAACCTTAGCGCTTGCAGAAAGCTCAAAAACATTATTTAGATTTCAGGTTAACTATTATGGTCACCTTGATTCTGAACTCGGTAGCCAAATCCTGTAACATTGACATTTAAATATCTGGACACCGTACAAGGAGTGTTAATCCTCTTGCTGTAATTATATGAAAAACTGTATGCAAATGCATACTTATCAGATCTAGGATCTCACAGAGCCATTTTTGATTAAGGTTTTCTGATCCACGAGAAAACTGCTGCTTTGATTTTAGATTCTGTGGTATATTATGTTTTGAACCAGGCATTAAGTTGGACCAATCCAAGCTGCTGAACAATGGAGAAGATTCTACTATTGGAACTACTTACAATTGTAAAAACAGATACTGGTAATTGAATAAATATAGTACATTTACAATTCAAAAATAACTTTGAAAATACATGCCAGTTATTTCTTTGATTACAAAATGAGCACAATAAGATGATGTATTTGTTCTGACTGCACACAACACTGAAAAGGAAATGAATCCCTAGACATCTGTTAAAGTCAGGTACTCATTTTAAGGGTTGATATCAGTGTCTGCGTTGCTTATCATCACTATTCTTACTTCATCTTACTTCTTACTTGGTTTCCTTTTGTTTATTATTCAATTTTTCTATTCTTTTCTTTTTGCCTGCTTTCTTTTCTTTGAAGTCAAGGTTACTACGGTTTTCATAGAAAATTACGTGGAATTTGATCTTCAGAATACTTGTCAAATTACCATGTTATTAAAAACGAAATTTGAGTTATTCAGTCAGTCTAAATCAGCCTCCACCTATATTTTCTGATAGTACCTTCCTGTCACATAATGCTAAATTCTTTGATATGTTTTCCTTTTTCATTACAAATGATTTTCATCTTGTTTTCAATCCTCCCCGACTATATTAGGATTTGTAACTGAACAAAAATTTGTCAGGCATCTTTAACCTTAAAAAAAAAACCCATCCATGCTGTCTATAGAAGCTAAGCCATGTTGAAAGAATTAGAAAAGGTGACCAAAAGCTTAGTGAAAAAGATTGGTTACAAGGAGGATTTTAAAGGTGCAAAAGCAGAGGGATTTAGGCAGGGGGTTCCAGAGAGTGGGCCCTGACAATCTGATGGTGCTGCTGGCTGATCAGGGGAAAACTGGTCCGTGCAAAAGTGGAGAATTGAAGGACCAATGGGTGTGGCAGAAGTCATGAAGAGCTCCCTGTCCCAAGCATATTAAATTCAAAGTTATTGACCTCATCTTTAATTCCCTCTCTGTTGCAAGTGAACCCAGTAAGAAAAATGGCAGAAATCAGCCTAGATTTAATGTTAACAGAAAATGCTGAAAACCCTCAGCTAGTCAGGCAGCATCTGTGGAGAGGGAAACAGATGTAATGAGCTGGATTTTATCGTGGAGTTCAAGACAAGATATAACAAGGTGGGCACAGCCATCAGTATGAGAGGCTGTGAGATGGTCCTCACAGTGCCAGTCGCAGGAATGTAAAGTTGGTAGCAGCAGCAAATTGCAGAGCAGCATTGGAGACAGGGAGGACACTTTGCTGACCAAGACAAGGGCAGCAAGGTCATGGTCCAACGCTGGCAGGGAATACAATGCTCCTGCAGGCTATTATGACCTCTAGCATGACCTAATGGGACTCATTCAAAAACTGGGGTGGGGGGGGTGGGGTTGGCGGTGGAGATGGGTGGGTGGAAATCCTTGGCGCAGGGACCCTCCTTGCCCGCTGCCCTCTGCTGTGTCTCAGCCTCCCATGATCTTGATGAATGGCTTCCTCAGTTATGGCTGTCTCACTTGCCCTCTGATTCACACCTGCACCGAAGCTATTCCTACCTCCCTCCCACGTTCACCGCCACTAATTGGGCTGCGAACACGACTTTTGTCCAAATAAAACATTTGCTAGCGGAAATTGCATCAGATGCATGTTTTGCCTACAGAGCAGGGTTGGGACCAGGAAGTCTTCACAACACTGGGATTTTGACCCAGGATCTGAAATCCTGCACATGGCTTTACCAAGTTACAGCTGTCATTTGAGATGAAATTAGCAGATAAAAACCCACTCTTTTAAAACTTTAACTTTTAAAAATCAAATGCTCTGCGTTAGAATTCAGAGGAAAAATTTGGCTCAGACATTTCAACATGAACAAATATATTTAAAAATACTTGGTTTGCATTTGCCAAATTTTCTGGAAACAACTAGCAGAAGCTTTAGTACTAGGCCCATTTTTATCTGTTACTATATTTACAAAGTGCTTAATTTGATAGCTCAAGTCAACTGTCAACTGAATGGCTTGACATGTGGATTCTACTGGTTGTCACAGTTACATAGTTTGGGTGTGTACAGCTGTTGTTAGGATTATTGCAGAAAGTGGAAGCAGTTTCACACTCGTTCTGTATTCTTACTGCCTGTAATTTAAAACTGCACTCAGTCAGGCTACGAGTTTCAGTAATCCAGCGATCCTGATAGATTGCCACACATAGTGGGAAGCAAATGGGCAAACCCCAAGTCCCACAGAATCCATTTTAATTGCCCACCATCCAGTCTCCAACTAACGTATCAAACAGTTTATTGAAGATAAATCCCCCACTCTATCATTACCATCAAGCCAGGGGATAAACCCTGGTCCATCAAAGAGTGCAGGAAGACATGACAGGAGCAGCACCAGGCATACTGAAAATTGAGGTGTCAGCCTGATGAAGCTACAGCACACAGGATTACTTGCATGCCTCACAGCAGAAGCAGCATGTGATAGACAGAGGTAAGCAATCCCACAACCAACAGATCAGATCAAAGTCTGCAGCCCTGCCACATTAATTAAACAAGGAGGCTTCACAAATGTGCCCATTCTCATTGATGGGGGAGCCCAGCACATCAGTACAAAAGGCAAAGCTGAACCATTTGCAACCATCTGCAGCTGGATGTGCCAAGTGGATGATTCATCTCGGCATCCTCCAGAGGTCCGCAGCATTACAGGTACCAGTCTCCAGCCAATTCAATTTATTCCATGTGATATCAAGAAATGGCTGAAGGCAATGGATACTGCAAAGGCTATGGGCTTTGGGCTATGGCAATATTCCGGCAATAGTACTGAAGACTTGTACTCCAGAGCTAGCTGTGCCCCTAGCCAAGTTGCTCCGGTACAACTGCAACGTTGGCATCTACCCAGCCATGTGGAAAATTATCCAGGTATGTCCTGCACACAAAAAGGACAAATATAGTCCAGTCAATTACTGACCCATCAGCCTACTCGATCAGCAGCAAAGTGATGGAAAGTGTCATTGACAGTGCTATGAAGCAGCACTCACTCAGCAATAACCTGCTCACTGGCGGTTGGTTTGGGTCTACCGGGGCCACTCAGCACCTTTCATCATTACTGCTTCAGTTCAAATATGGACAAAAGAGCTGAAGTCCAGAGAGTGACTGCCCCTGACATCAAGGTAGCATCTGATCGAGGGTGGCATCAAGATACCCTTGTAAAACCGAAGTCACTAGGAATCAGGGGTAAACTCTCTGCTGGTTGGAGCCAAACATAGCACAAAGGCAAATAGTTGTGCTTGTTGGAGGTCAATCATCTCAGTCCCAAGATAATACTGCAGGAGTTCCTCATGGTAGTGCCTTAGGCCCAGTCATCTTCAGCTAGTTCATCGATGACCTTCCCTCAATCATAAGGTCAGAAGTGGGGATGTTTGGTGATGATTGCAAAACGTTCAATACCCTTCCCAACTCCTCAGATACCGAAGCAGTCTGTGTCCCTGTGCAACAAGACCTGAGCAACATTCAGGCTTGGGTTAATAAGTTGGAAGTAATATTTGTGCCACACAATGCCAGGCAATGGCCATCTCCAACAAAAGAGAATCCAACCATTGCCCCTTGACATTCAATGGCATTACAATCGCTGAATACCCAACTATCAACATCCTGGGGGTTATCATTGACCAGAAACTGAACCGGACTAGCCCCATAAATACTGCAGCTACAAGATCAGGTCTGAGGCTGGGAATTCTGCAACAAGAAACTCACCTCTTGACTCCCCAAAGCCTGTCCATCATCTACAAGGCACAAGTCAGGGGCGTGATGGAATAATCTCCACTTGCCTGGATAAGTGCAGCTCCCACAACACTTGAAGCTCGACACCATCAAGGGCAAAGCAGACCACTTGACTGGCACTCCATCCAGCGCCATAACATTCACTCCCTTCACCACCGACGTACAGTGGCAGCTTTGTATATCAACATTCCTTCCCTGCTGCTGGGTGAAAATCCAGGAATTCCCTCCCTAACAACATGAAGATGTACCTAAACCACATGGACTGCAGCCATTCAAGAAGGTGGCTTATCGCCACCTTCTCAGAGGCAAAGAGGAACGGGCAAAATTTGCTAGCCTAGCCACACAGCGACACCCGTATCCCGTGAAAGAATAAAAAGAAGGATACACTTGGCAGGAGTTTCTGCGCAGTTGTGCTGGCCTCTTTTCAGCACAATTCATCCAAAATTGCCCAAACCAGCACAAAAGTTCGAGGAATTCCAAGGGCAAGCT
The DNA here is from genome assembly GCF_017639515.1 of Carcharodon carcharias. Taxonomy (NCBI): domain Eukaryota; kingdom Metazoa; phylum Chordata; class Chondrichthyes; order Lamniformes; family Lamnidae; genus Carcharodon; species Carcharodon carcharias. The sequence goes on from NC_054470.1 coordinate 41,500,471, forward strand.
ACATCTAGCACAATTCAAGTTTCTGTAATCTTTTGCACTAGTTTAAAAGCCATCATGCTACAAGTCAGCCCTGCAACCAGAATGGGAACCAGAACTGGTCATGTCCCCAACTGAATTAATCACCACTGCAAGTTTCTGATCATTGCATCCGTTTGCGGGCTTTTGAGGAGGCTCTACAAATTAAGCTTTTTTTCCTTTAGGTGGCAGGCACATTTAATAAGCTTTTTATTAATTTTACTAAGGAACTAACTACTGTACACTAATATGAGGAATCAATGGTTCTTATGGCTTTTCAATGTCATTTTCAATTATTTAAAGTCAGATCAGTCACAGGAGTAGATCCTCTGATTAATTTTTTTTTGTGATAAACCTCTTTTCAGCTGTAATAATCAAACTGCACCAGGTTATTCTTAAATATATCAAGCAACATTTAAAAAATATATGATCTAAAATGTTGCCAGATTACACACGAAAGATTTTAAATTTGATATGCAGAAACCTCAGCAAAGAAATTCCTAAATTTAGCACAAGTTGAGTGCTGATTGCTGACTGCACCCAGAGCAGAAACACTTAGCTATTATTTTAAGCTTTACATAGTGTGATGCTTCTGTTGTTGTAAACATCATGAAGATAATTTGGCGGGGATACAGCGGGTGTGGGTTTTAAAAATAAAAAAAAAGTAGATGCGGCCCCAGCCCATCCACATCCAATTTTAAGGGGGCAGGCGACCAATCTGCTCTTAGGAAGCAGCTTGGTCATTATAATCTGGTAAGGAGGCTGCTTGCCTCCATTTTAACTCAAGTTTTATTTTTAACACCTGCAGCTGAGAATTCCCAGGACTTGGGTATCATGGCAGATGAAATATGGGAAGGGCCAGATCCATGAGGTAAGTGCCATCACTACATTGCTGGAGCCGGGAGAAGCAGAAGTGCTTCCCTAGCACACCTTACGATGAGACTCCTGCTGACAACACCACCCGCTTACCCACCCACCCCAAATCACCACTCCCCTCTCCCCTGCAATGTCCCATTTGTCCACCCTATTTCCCAATAATGTTCAGCATAGAGGGAGTCCTCACTTAAAATTCTGGTTGCGTTCCTGAAAATCGTAACTTTAAGTGAATCACAGATTCCCATAGGAGTCAATGTTAAAGCCAGTTAGGTTCCTTGGGATATTTCCCGTCGGATGAAACAATATATAAGTTAAAATGGTGTACCATACATGTACAGCACTGTGCATTCTTAGCTGAAATAATTGCAAAATAAAATACATCACTGAATATCAAAGGAATACTACACTGTATTCAAGACATTTGAAAAAGAACGATAAAAGCAAAATACTGTGGATGCTGGAAATCTGAAATAAAAACAGAAAATGCTGGAAAAACTCAGCAGGTCTAACAGCATTTGTGGAGAGAAAAAAAAGTTAACATTTCGAGTCCTAAGGACTCTTGTTTTTGATTTTGAAAAGTACATTCGCCTACAGTGCTTTTAGATTGGCCAGGCTCCATCTAGTGGCAGAAGTTGGTTGGTGTAGGTAGCAACTGAAGACCCAGCCCTAGCTGCACCGTACCTACTTCTGTCAATAGATAAAGGCAAAATACTGCAGATACTGGAAATCTGAAATGAAAACAAAAAATGCTGGAAAAACTCAGCAGGTCTGACAGCATCTGTGGAGAGAGAGACAAGGATAGTGTTTCGAGTCCGTATGACTCTTCTTCAGATCTGCCAATAGATGAAGCCCAAGACTTCAATGCGATTTCAGAATAAGAGCTGGGAGCCAGATGCCACTGAAAATCAGACTTGGGGACTAAGGGAAGAACAGAGGGTGGGAAGCAAGGCTGGGTATGAGAGGTGGCGGTGCAGAGGCGAGACTGGGGTTGAGAAAAGGCAAGGCTGGGGGAGATGCAAGGCACCAGGGGAGACACGGACCAGGAGGAGGCAAGGCCCAGGGGCAGACAAGGCCAGGGAGGGAAGAGGGCAGGCAATGCCAGAGAGAAGCAACACCGAGGTCAAGGCTCAGCACAAGGGAAAGACGGACTGAGAGTGGGAGTGGAAGCACTATGGAAGAGATCATGTGAGCAGGCAGAGGAAGTCTGTGGCAAAAGATGTTAAAGTGAAACTGGCAATGAATACGTGAACCCACTTTATTAACAATGTCAAAGTGAAACAACATTAAGTGAGTCAGAGTTAAGCGGGGACTTACTATAACTGACATCCACTCTCCAACTGCTTTCCAGCCCAACACATTGACTGCCTATCAGGCTGGTTAGCTGCCAGGCAGGAAACCCTGTCAAAAAATTTAACAGTTCTGCCATTAAATTTGGCAAACCCAGGATTTGGAATTTCTGTCCAAAAGCCCTCTTCCCAAGCTGCTCTTTCCCCGGCTCCAAGTTATTATCTGATTCTATGAACACCGCCTGCTGGTTACTTCTGAAATTCTATAGACTTAGAATGTTTGTCACCATTTACAAATGATTCCTCATCTTTTGCCTCACTGGGTCAAATGCTAAAACAGATTTGAGTGAGAACCAATTAACTCAACTTCTGTCTTTTTTTATCATCTAATACTAATTTTCATAAAGTTTGCAATATAAATTTGTTATTGTAGCATATAAAAGAAATATAATCATCATCAGCTGCATCAGAGCTTAACCATTTTCTGAAGCATCTGTCTGTTTATTTCCAGCAGCCTGACTAATGGTAATTTTAATTTAAGAAACACAGCAAAATTGAAGCATTTCTGAGAGCAGGTTGGCAGCCTGCTCTCTGAGTTGTGAAGTTGGAAGTTGGAGTTTGCTGTAACTGTATGGTTTTTGAGTGATGAAAAGTACGCTTCAACATGACTGTGACTGAAGTTGTCAGTCACTAGTCATTAAAATTAGTACTACTCTTCAAATCACATATGCACCATGATTTAAGCACTAATAAAAAGCCAGCAACAGGAGAACAGTGTCAAAGTGAAGGGTTTCTAAAACTGATCTAAGCATTTGGCTCTATAATGCACTCAAGTAAAGGTACAGCACTAATTAGTTGTCATGGAGACTTGATTCTTACCAGCTTGAGTATGCTAAAAATCTTCCAAGTGGAACTAAATATGAATAGCTAGTCTCAATGAGACAAACAATCCAACTATGAGATAAATGAGACACAAAAGCTGAGCTTGAGGATATTTGTGTACTTTATGTCTGCTTTCAGTATGCTGTTTAGTTAAACACAGTCCTATTGTCTGACCATATTAGAAAAACATTGTAAAATTGGCATTTTAGTTGCAGCTACAGATGTTTTTTTAACAAGATACAAAATTAAAAAGCCAAGTTGAGCATGAAAACATTCAAAACAAATAAAAATGCACCCCCATGATGGCTCAGTTGGGAAATGTACCGTCCCTATCTAAATTTCAGTCAAACACCCCAAAGACGACCCCAGATTGGGCCTTCACAGGCAGTGGTCATACGAGGTTGCTACAACTGACCTCAGCAGAGATGGGCTAGGAAGCTGAAAAGCAAACCAGCTAGGTTTTCCATTTCTGATCACTAGCAAGCTAATATCAGCTCGAATCTCATAGCTGGAGTAATAACAATGTGGCTAATGCCATTTACCATTATTGCCACAACTTCCAGAGTTCATACATGTACAGTGAATGCGAAAATCCAGAAGTTGCTGCCTGATTTGTTCTGTTCCACCAGAAAATTTGCTCTAATAATTCCTCGTCAAGAGGTTCAGCGTTAAAACATAAAGTTCCTGAGGTTACCTCATCTACCCAATAGTTACCCACTAAATACGCTAGAAAAAAATTAAGGCTGGTGCATTCAGATATAAGTAAATTTTTAATGGTGGGATAAGGATTAATTATTGACCTTGAAAAAGCCCTGCAATTTTAATTTTACAACTTTTCTTCAGAACTTAATTATTGTTGAAGACTTGAGAAAAAATATAACATTTTCTTTCTGTTCCTTTTATCTCTCTCTCTTAATCCCATTTTTCTTTCCCTCGCTATATTTTGCTTTCTGAACCTGATTTTACATTGAATTAATTATTCTAATGTCTACTTAAATTATAAGATACTATGGCCGGGATTGAAATTCCCGCCCAAAGTCAATGGACGTTTTACTCGTGCGTCAAATTTTCCGTCCCAACTGCAACAATTTCTGCCACGGGCAGGACCAGAAAATCCCGGCCTGTGTGGCTCAGTGAAGTTTCTTCAATCTGATCGATGAGACACACTGCTGCATGCCCTACTCATACAACTCACAGATCCTGTGTAGAGGACACCACAGTGAAAAGGGACTCTAAATATAGGAAGCTGCCGCTCACAGACCCACGAAAAGACTGTGTGCAGCTGCAAGGGTAACAAACAGTGAGTACTGTTCCTTCACCACTGACTGCAAAAGCTGGGCCAGTGATTTAAATCCCTGAATGATTTCTGGTAAGTGGGGAGAAGAGTATGCAAAATGCACATGGAGACATAAGTGTGATGAGGCCTGATGTATTTTAACACCCAGACCTCATCTGCACACCACCATCCAATTGCTTATCCAAAATGGATGCAAATTGACAGCTGATCAGTGGGTTGGAGATAAAACTCAAGCCCATAAAGGAAAGATTTCTACTGACCTTGGAGGTCCTCTCAACTGCTGCTGATCTACCTTCATTTGACAGGGACCTTATGGCAGCTTCCCTACTTAGGCTCAGATTAAAATGCAATTGGGGTCCCACTGGGATTTACCTAAATTTATGAGGCTCCTGTCTGCTTCCAAAGGGCACCTCAGTCATCTAAATTGTAGTGAGTACTTCAGTTGTTAGCCAGCAGGAGCTAGGCTTTAAGGGCAAACACTCCATTTTAAAGGGTGGATTAAAGTCCCTCTGATATAAATTCCAATGTTGAGTGAAGACACTTGGCTATGATGCCTTGTATATTCTAATGCTAACTACATAGGTTCACACATCAAGATTAGTTGCTTGGATGGTGCATAGAAAGACCCTGACACCTTAGAACTATAGTTCAGTACAGGTGAAGGGGAGAAAATCTTGGAAAGAATCCTAAACAACAATCGCATATACATTGGCCAGTCAACACTGACCCTTACTACTTCAGAAAAATGAATGTCTGGAGTATAATAAATCAAATTTTATGCTACTATTATTTAAAATATTTTAACAAAGTTCTGATGAAAGGTCACTGAGCTGAAACGTTGGCCAGGATCTTGTGCTCTTCTGGTGGCGAGCTTGGAGGTGGGAAGGGCACTTACTGAGGCGTACCAGAACACCGCCACCTTCCCATTTCAGCCAGAATTGAGTTCTGAGCAGGAAGGCCCATGATTGACACACCCACCCTGCTGTCAATTGAGGCCCTTAAGTAGCCAATTAATGACCACATCTCACCACCACTGGTATTAAACTAAGTTGCAGGCAGGCCTGTTGCCATGTGGCACACACTGCAGCTAAAGTTGTACAGTCGACTTGTCACCTCTGAGGGGCTGTCCCTCGATTAAAGGGACATCAGAAAGGAGGGGAACCCGCTGAGAGGCACCCTCATTCCTTGCACCCCTCTACTCTGCCCTCCCCCACCCCCAACCACTAACATTACTTAACTGAGGCCTGGGACTCTGGTGCCCATCCTCCCAACAGCAGCTGCAGCCTCCCCAGTGGTGCTGCTGAGCCCAAGTGGTGCCAGCTCTGAATGGCCGACAGCTCTCAGTAGGCGAGACTTCAGCCCAAGTCTTGATTCCAGGCTGCTGGCCTCACCATTGCCAAACCTGCTCAGTATTTCCAGCATTTTACTTTTGTTCTGAATGGATATCAGTACTGGCACTTCTCCCATTATTCTCTCAAAATCCGAACACCATCATGATAAGAATGTGGTACCATATAGATACAGACAATACTGAAAAGCAATGCAAGATCAGAATATAACAGTCATATCTAAGCTACAACTAAACTTCAGCATTGTGATTATCAAAGAAGAAAGAAGTAATGTTTGCTCATTTCTGGAGTACTGTTACAATGGAACATAAAAATGACATGAAATTGAGAATGCTCAATAGCTAAATGATTGCAACATCCTGCTCCAAACTCTTTTCTGTTGTCCAGCTCACTGGGACTACCCTCTCTTTGTTCCGCTCTTTTTTATACACTCATGGCGGGAACATCCCCAGCAATGGCTTCTCTTCCCACCTCTGCATCATTACCTCTGGAGTCTCCCAAGGATCTATCTTTGAGTCTTCCTCTTCCTCATCTACACGTTAACCCATAATTCTATCCAAAAACACAGGGTGGGATTTTCCAGCCCCTCCTGCTGGTGGGATCATCCAGTCCTGCCAAAGTCAATGGGGATTTCAGTGGCCCACCTTATCCGCCCTGTGAAAATCTGCTGCGGTGGGGCAGGAAAATCCCTGACATAGGGTCAGGTTCCCCATATCAACTGTGACACTCAATTACTACCTCTCTTAACCTCTCCATTGCCTTCGTGTTGTCAGACTGTTTGTCCAACATACAGTGTCAATTTCCTGCAGTTGAACACTGAGGAGGCAGAAGTCATCAACTTCGACCCTTGTTACAAAATACAATTTCACCTTCTTCCCCAAGCACTCTCAGGTTGAACCAGTTTGTTGGTATTTTCGCACAAGCTTCTTGTTGAACAGGCCACGTTCATTAGAAACCACTAAGAACATTTGGGGCTTCCAAGAATTGAATAACTATCAGCTATATTCAGAAGATGCGTAATCATACACATTACCGAGCAAATCACATAGTATGAGTTTGTTTAAATGTGGATTAACTCCTCCCTCAGTTTTCTGTTGCTTTGGAGACAACTAATAAATACACAAACCATTTTGTTTGGCGTTGGCTGGGACATGTTTCACAGCAGCGGATCTTTTTAACTTATTAATTCACAGGATGTGGGCATCGCTGGATAGGCCAGCATTTTTTGTCCATTCCTAGTTGCCCTTGAGAAGGTGGTAGTGAGCCATCTTCTTGAACCGCTACAGCCCATGCGTTGTAGGAACACAGTGCTGTTAGGAAGGGAGTTCCAGGATTTTGACCCAGCGACAGTGAAGCAACAGTGATATAGGTCCAAATCAGGATGTTGAATGGCTTGGAGGAAAACTTGCAGGTGGTGGTTTTCCCATGCATATGCTGTCCTTGTCCATCTAGGTGGTAGAGGTCGTGGGTTTGGAAGGTGCTGTTGAAGGAGCCTTGGTGAGTTGTTGGCAGTGCATCCTGTATCCCAAGGGACACAAGTTGCCTAAACAGAAGGGACAGCTCCATACCAATGAGCCTACTGGCAGGTCATCACTGTATATCTGGTGGCCTCACCACATGGCATGGGCAATAACTCTTTCACCCCTCTAAGGCCAGTAAAATATCAGCAGCAGTGGGAAGAGGCTCTTAAATGGCCATTAACTGGTCACTTAAGAGCCTTAATTGGGCCAACGATGGGCATGTACCCCACCGCTGGTAAAATACCAGCAGAGGTGGGCAGGTGTTGGGCACAGCACCCCCCACCCACCATCCCTCCTGATTTTACACCCCACACCCACTTGCAAGCTCAGGACGGGGCTGTAAAATTCAGACCCATGTCTTTTTTCCTTTCCCCTTCCCTCTGTTTCATGTTGTTTTCTTAATGTGGCTTTGTTACTTTCACTCTTTGCTTGTTTTGTGTCTCTCAGTGCAACTCTTTTTGTATGTGTGGTATTCTCTCCCTTCTCTTTTTTGGTAATTTGATCCCACTTTGCCTACTGCCTTGTGTCTCTTGTTGCTTGCACCTTTTATCCCCTCTTTCTTGCTCTGTTTTTGTGCCAAATGCCACAGGAGAGAGTAAGCAATGGCTGACTGGAGACAGCACAGAGCGAAGAACTGTCAAGAGAGAAGAGTGTACGAGGGTAAAAAAAGGACCAACTGGTTGGACCCAATACTGGATGGTGAGAAAAACAGATTTATCATCAAAAAGATGTGTTATTCAGATCAACAGAATGCTGCGCTAAGACGTGCAGTGCAGGGCAAGAGTGCAGTTATCTGGCAATACAGGAGAGTCCAAGCAGCAGCTGCTGGTTTTACCTGAGACAGAGGAAACAATTGGTGTGATTGAAAATTATCAGAACATTCATGAATAGTTGTGATTTTTTTTGTGAATTACTGAATTTTTATGCATTAGTTTTTTTTTAGGGATATATTGTGTAGCAATATTCCACAGATTTTGTTTTGTAGAATAGTTTTAACTCAAAGACAGAAATCACAGTCAGAAATGAAATTCCATAGGTGATCTGGGATCTGATTGGTTTCTGGTTCTGAGGTCTCTAAGTTGAAGAGGTGGACTGAAGAAAAATTGAGTTCTGGAATATCATTGCTTGAAGGGTCTGTGGACACTGACTCTGCACTCTGATTAGTGGAAGGAACACAACAAAATACACACAAGATTTTTAGGAAAATGTAATCTGCGATCTTGGTGTATAGGGCACAAATTCAAAATTTGTAGACAATACAAAACTTGGAAGTATTATTAACTAAGGATAGTGCAGAACTTCAAAAGGACATAGACAGGTTGGTGGAATGGGCAGACAAGTGGCAGATGAAATTTTATGCAGAGAATTATGAAGTGATTCATTTTGGTAGAAAGAACGTAGAGAGACAATATAAAATAAAGGGTACAATTCTAAAAGGGGAGCAGGAGCAGGACTTAGCTGTATATGTGCGTAAATCATGGTCAACTCAATGTACAGTTCAAAGATATAGGCAAACTTGTTCTAAAATTATCATTTTAAAAGTTACTTTTCCCAAGTCAGATACTTGGGTCTAAGCCTGAACCATCCAACTTTCTTTCAATCTTTGCATAAAAGCCTTGCTTCCTTGCTGTCTGTTTCAGCATTAGAATTCATTCCTCTAGAACATCACAGTTGATATTGGCTTGTCTGACAAACCCTACATGTTTATCCCTTCCCGCTGACTTTATATACCAAAGCCATTGCCTCATAATGCAAGGCAAACTTAGCAATAGAGATCCAAGGCAGCCAATTTATGACAATTATGAGGTTAGGCTAGTTAGCAGTGCAGGTAAGAGTACAGTTATCTGGTAGCTGAGGAGAGTGTAAGCAGCAGCTTCTGGTTTAACTAAGAAAAAAGAAACTAGTGGGAGTGATTGAAAGTTATCAGAACATTCATGAATAGTTTTGATTTTTTTTTAATTACCGAATTTTCATGTATTAGTTTTACTTTAGGGATACAAATATATTTATTATTTTACTATGAGATATTCACATCTTTATCATTTGCTCAAAAAGTTCAAGTTTACCATTATTCCCATCGTACTGCCTGAGCTAGATTAAAGCTCGAGTCTCATTTGCATGCTACTGACAAGGACCTCTGGTTAGGCTGCTCAATAACAACCTATAGTATTTATGCAGCACCTTTAATGCAGTAAAATGTCCCACGACAATTCACAGGAGTATTATTGAACAAATCTGACACCAAGCCACATAAGGAGATATTGGGACTGATGAGGAAGGAAAGTTAGCATGGATTTAAGGGAAAATTATGCTTAACTAACATGCTGGAGTTTTTGATGAATTAACAAAGAGGTCTGTTGAGGGTAATGCTGTTGATGGGGCATGCACGGACTTCCAAAAAGTTTTGGATAAAATGGCGCACAACAGACTTGTGAGCAAAGATAGAGCTCATGGAATAAAAGGAACAGCACAAACATAGATATGAAATTGATTGAGTGACAGGAAACAGAGTGCAGTGGTTAATGGGTGTTTTTCGGACTGGAGGAAGGTTTATAGTGGAGTTCCTCAGCGGTCGGTGTGAGGATCTCTGCTCTTCCTGATTCTTGATTATGGCTACCTCTGCCAATTTGATTTTCCCAATCTACACGGAGATTAAAGTCACCCATGATTAATATACTGCCTTTTTTACATGCCCTCATTATTTCCTGATTTATTCTTTGTCCCACAGCATAGCTACTGTTACAGGGCCTATAGACTACTCCCACCAGTGTCGTCTTCCCCTTTTTTTTTCTTATCTCCAACCAAATAAATTCCACAACTTATGATCCAAGATTATTTCTTGCTATTGTACTTATTCCATCTCGTACTAACAAAGCTACCCCACCACCCTTTCCTTCCCGCCTGTCCGTTCGAAAAGTCAGATATCCCAGAATATTTAGTTCCCAGCTTTGATCTCTTTGTAACCATGTCTCCATAATGGCTATACGATCATACCCATTAATCTCTATTTGTGCCTTTAATTAATTAATTTTGTTCTGAATACTATGTGCATTTATGTAAAGAGCCATTAATTTTTCCCCCCTTTGATCCTATTTGCTTTTTTTAAATGTTTGTACACTCTATCCCTTCCTGTCACACTCTGGGTATCATTACCTAAGTAGCTGCCCTGCAATGCCACTATATCCTTTTGCTTTGTAAGTCTAATTATCCCCAAACCAGAACCCTCCCCCAACTCTATTTAGTTTAAAGCCCGCTTTACAGCCATAGTTATTCGATTCGCCAGGACACTGGTCCCAACATGGTTCAAGTGAAGCCCATCCCACCGGAACAGTTCCCTTCTACCCCAGTACTGATGCCAGTGTCCCGTGAACTGAAACCCATTCCTCGCAAACCAGTCTTTGAGTCATGCATTTAACTCCTTGACTTTATTTATCTTATGCCAGTTTGCCCATGGTTCAGTTAGGATTCCTGAGATTATTACCTTGGAGGTCCTGCTTTTTAATTTAGCTCCTAGCTGTTCAAATTCTTTCAGCAGAACCTCATTTCTAGTCCTGTCAACGTCGTTTATACCAACATGGATGACAGCAACTGGATCCCTTCACTCCCAGTCCAAGTTCCTCTCCAGCCCTGAGGGGATGTCCTGAATCCTGGCACTGGGTAGGCAACACAGCCTTTGGGGGGACTCACGCTCATGGCTGTAGAGAATAGTATCTATCTCCCTAATTATCCTGTCCCCTACCACTACAACATTCCTATTTCCTCCCTCCACTTGAATGGCTCCCTGAATCACGGTGCCGCGGCCAGTTTGTTCATCCTCCCTGCAGTCCCTGCTCTCATTCACACAGCTTGCAAGAACCTCATAACTGTGTTGGACAATTTCAGGGGTTGAGGCTCCTCGAACACTACCCCCTGGGTCCCCATACCTGCTTCACCTGAAGTCACACCCTCCTGTCCCTGATCACAGGTCAAAATAGAATTATCTAACCTGAGGGGCGTGACCACCTCCTGGAGCAAAGTGTCCAGGTAACATTCCCCCTCCCTGATGTGGCGCAATGTCTGCAGCTCAGACTCCAGCTCCTTAACTTGGATCTAAGGTTCCTTGAGCTGCAAACCCTTACTACAGATGTGTTTGCTCCGGATCACCTTGGTGTCCAGCAGCTCCCACCTGTCACAGCAGCAACATTGCCTATCCTGCCATTGCTATCTTATTTCATTTAATTTATTAATTAATTACTCTAGTATCCCTGTTCTTTACACTTCAAATTTGATTATGAACTGAGGCAGGGACTAAGTCAGGAAATGTTACAGAGGTGGAAATAGTTGGTCTTAGTGATGGCACAGATATGTGGCCAGAAGCTCATCCTAGGGTCAAATATGATATCAAGGTTGCAAAAAAACTGGTTCAGCCTCAGCCTGGGAGTGAATGATGTTGGTGGCAGGAATCAAAGGCGACGAATTCAATTTTCCTAATATTGGGGGAAATTTCTCATCAAGTACTGACAAGTAGTCTGACGATTCAGACGCAGTGGATGGGTCGAGAGTGCTGGTGTTAAGGTAGAGCTGGGTGTCATAGGCACAGATGGGGAAACTGATGTTGTGGTTAAGATGGTGTCACCAAGGAACAAATAAGAAATAGGTGGGGCCAAGAACAGAACCTTGGAGGACATCAGAGTTAATGGTGTAGGAATTGGGAGAGAAGCCATTGCAAATGATTCTGGCTATGAAGGGATAAATAAGAATGGAAACAGGTGAATGCAGTCCCACCCAGCAGGATGACAATAAAGGTGGATAGTGTGGTCAACTGTGTCAAAGGGTGCTGACAGCTCAAGAATTTACCACTATCACAGTCACATTATATCATTTGTGTCTTAGATAAGAACCATCATGGTACACCATTGTAGCTTGGTGTAAACCTGGCTGGAAGAATTCAAAAACAGGAGTTCCAGGAAAGATGGGCATGGATTTGGGAGGTGACAGCACATTCAAAAACTTTGGAGAGGGAAGGGAGTTGGAAATGGGGTAGCAGTTTGCAAGGACAGGGGGATCAAGGATTTTTTTTGAGGAAGGGATGATTATGGCAGATTTGAAGGTGATGGTGGGGCAGCAGCTGAGGAAAGAGAACCATTAACAATATCAGCTAACATGAAGCCAGGAAGGGAAGTTGGGTGGTCAACAGATTAGTGGGAATAGGGGTGGAGGGAACAGGGGGTAGATCTCATGGACAGTTGAGCTCAGAGTAGGCATGAGGGAGATGAAAGAGAGGCTAGAATTTAGGCTTAGGGCCGTAAGAACCTTAGAGAAAATTTGGCTTGTTGGGCTAGGAGAAGGGAGCAAAGCAGCAGAGGCAGCTGAATGGATGATCTGAATCTTAGTCACAAAAAAATCCATGAGCTCCTCACACTTGTTGGATATGAAGGTGAAGGAGACTGGGGAGAAGTGTTTAAGATGATAATTTGCAGTCGAGAAAAGAAGTCAGAAGTTAGCCTAGCATTCCAGGATGGTGCTGAAATAGTAAGCAGTTTTGGCAGACGAGAATTGGACCCAATAGTGCTTTATGGGTCCAGCCAGATCTGGCAGTGAATGATGAAAATATTTTTAAAAATACATTATCAGGATATGGGCACCTCTAGTAAGGCGAGTAATTATTACCCTTTAGAAGGTGGTGGTGAGCCATCTTCTTCAACTATTGCAGCTCATGTGGTGAAGATGTTCCCAATGTGCTGTTAGGGAGTAGATTCCAGGATTTTGACCCAGTGGTGGTGAAGGAATGCAATATTTTTCCAAGTCAGGATGGTGTATATCTTGGAGGGGTACCTGAAGGTGGTAGCCTTGTCCTTATAGGCTGTAGATGTTGCAAGTTTGGGAGGTGCTGTCTTTGCAGTTTGCTGCAGTGCATCTTGTAGATGATACACACTGCAGTCAAAGAGCACCAGTGTTAGAGGAAGTGAATGTTTAAGGTGGTGGATGGGGTGCTGAACAAGTGAGCTGCTTTATCCTGGATGCTGTTGAGCTTCTTGGCTGCTGTTGGAGCTGCACTCATCCAAGTGGAGAGTATTTCATCACACTCCTGACTTTTGCCTTGTAGATGGTGAATGGTCTTTGGGGATTCAGGAGGTGAGTTACTCGCCACAGGATTCCCAGCCTCTGACCTGTTCTTGTAGCCACAGTATTTATATGGCTAGTCCAGTTCAGTATCTGGTCAATGTTGACACCCTGGATGTTGCTGGTGGGGGGTTCAGTAATGCTAATGCCACTGAATGTAATGGGTGTTTCGTTGTGTGGTCAGAGTCTAAGGATGGTTTTAGGGATTGTCTATTCTCCCAAAGTACGCTGCTCAAGTGTGTAGCTTCTCAAAACCATTATTCTTTATTTACAGCAAGTATTTACACACTTGGACCTCTACACGAGGTGGAGCTTCTCCTCCTTCCAGATCTCTCTTACTTCTCAGTCATGTGATCTGATATTATTACATCAGCATCATGTATGCTTCTGCTGTTAACCCTTTACACTATCATGAGGAGGTGGCTTGATTACCTTTTGTTGTAAATGGCCATTGTCTGCCACTTGTGTGGGGTGAATTTTACTTGCCACTTATCATCACAAGCCTGAATGTTGTCCAGGTCTTCCCTTATATTACCTTATCAGAGGCGTTTTGGAAATCTAGATACGTTACATCTACAGAATTACCCTGACTTAATCTGTTTGTTACATCAAAGAACTCATCAAGCAATAAGAGAGGGGTTTAGGAATCAATAGCTGAGATATTTGCACCAAGATCACACTGTGTGTCAAATTTTGAGGAAAGCAAACTGAGTCAGCTTTGCACTTGTAAAAATAATTACTTTTCTACTCCTATGAGTGGTACTAAGAACTGAAACAGATCAACTGATGCACTGTAATTACAAAGGGTTATGTTTGAACAATCGTCTGGCGGTTTAAATTGTGTCCAGAATACAAGTGTCCTCATCAGTGTTGTACTAGTCTCACTAGTGTTTGTCCTATGTGCCAGACATATGGTTAAATTAATTTTACCAACGGTTAGGGAACCGAGACCTCAAAATAATTTACTATAAGCCATTGCGCAATTTTTAAAATTCTTTGATGGGATGTGGGTGTCACTGGCAAGGCCAGCATTTGTTGCCTATCCCTAACTGACCTTGAACTGAGTGACTTACTAGGCCTTTTCAGAGGGCAGTTAAGAGTCAACTATATTGCTCTGGATTTGGAATCACATGTAGGCCAGGCCAGATAAGTCCGGAAGATTTCATTCTCTAAAATGAATCAGGATTTTTACGACAATCAATGGTTGTTTCATCGTCATCATTATTGATGACTAGTTTTATATTCCAAATTTTATTATTCCACCAGCTCCCATGATGGGATTTGAATCCATGTCTCCAGACCATTAGCTTGGTCTCTGGATTACTCATCCAGTGACATTACCACTACGCCACCATCTCCCCTGCATATATATTCTCTCATGCCAATTAACAAATTGAACATTTCAATATTCTATGCTGAATAAAATAATATACAAACGTGTAGAAGAATCCTTTATGAAAATAAACTCATCTCAAAAAAGGAAAATTACTGTGCTTCTATGCAAGTATTTCAGCATACATTTTTCATTAAGCCTGATTAGCAGCACCACTGGTTTGTCGTAATTAAAGATGCATTCACATTACATTGGTGCATCATCATTAATAATCGTCACTAATAAATTCAACAGGAAATTCAGGAGAAACTGCTTTACCTAGACAATGGTTAGAATGTGGAAGCTGTTGTCACATGGGACAGTTGAAGGGAATAGCTTGGATGTATTTAAGGGGAAGTGAGATAAATACATAGGGAAAAAAGGGATAGAAATTAATGTTGATAGGTTGAGATGAAGTAGGATCAGAGGAGGTGCATGTACAGCATAAACACAATCTAATCTACGATAGATCAATTTGGTCAAATGTTTTGTTGCTGTGCTGAAAATTTGATATAATTCTCTGTAATTTTTAGTGCAAATCAAAAAACAATGCCAAGTTCTTGTCAATATAATTCTGTAAGAAACACTAATGAAACCCAAATACAAATACCACCATTACATTGCTACTAACAACTGTGTCCTGCCAATGTATAGCTTTAAATTTAATTCATATTTTGTATTTGGGAGTTAAGAAAGGTGAAACCTGGCTCTACTTTCATTTAGAGGTTTTTGTGAGCTGGGTGCCAGGAAGTCTGGGGCCCTGTTTGTATACATGCATTTTTAACAAGATTTTACAACTCAAAGTGAAGAGATGACTTACCAAGGGGTTAATAGTTTAGTGAAGTTAAAAAACAAAGTGGAAAAAACTGTGCTATTACCTGGCAACAGGGGGTTCAGAGACACAGAGAGACAAGGGAACACAGAAGGGTGGTGAGCTAGTGTTTCTATACCAGGGTGTGCAGGTAGAAGGCCTAATCTCTCTAATAAGAAATCCTGTAAGCCCGCTGGAGAACTCAGTTTAGGGAACCCTTGTGTTTGCACTGAAGTTGAAGTAATAGCGAGTTTAGGTTGTGGTTTTTGGGTGTCTCAGGGAGAGATACCAGCTGAAGAAAAGCATCTAATGAATGCTCAAAGTCCGCCAGGAGAAAGCTGTTTGAAACTGAGCTAACCCCAAACAAGAAACCTTGGTGCTGAGACAGTGGCAAATCTTTTGTGTCTGTAAGGGTTGCTGGGATGAAAGGAATAGTGAGAGTTTGAATCATTTTCAGGTATCTGCGTTGAAATCTCTCTAACCTTATAGTCTATTGTAATATAATTCATTTTTTTCTTGTTTAATAAACGTTTTATTCTTTGTGTTAAAAGTATACTGGCAGACTCTTGTGAATTTGTTTAGTAATTGACTTCCACCGTTTCTAAAAAGAGTTAGGGGGCTGAAATTTTACCCCATGGTGGGGGGGGGTTGTGCGGGGCCGGGAGGGAGCGAGCGCGAACCCGATCAGCGCTCCCGATTGAGTGCGCACCGCCATTTTATGTGGGTGGGCCAATTAACGCCCGCCCAGTATGACGTGTGCCCGGAAGTGCTGTGCGCTCCCTATGCGGGCGGGGGAGGGATTCCCTGAGTCGGAGCCTGCGTGCATGCGCGCGAAAAGCGCAGAAATCTCTCTGAGGCATGGAGGTGCCTCAGGGAGATTAGTTTAAGTTCTGGAAAATTTAATAAAGGTGAAAAAAAAATTTAAGGACATGTCCCCTCATGTGAAACTGTCACATGAGCTGGGACCATTTCCATTAATTTTTTCAAAATTTTTTATTTAATTAATAAACCCTTCATGAAACCTCCTCCTGCCCGTGGATGAGATTTCATGAAAAATGCGAAGGCCGCCTGGGCTCTTTGCCTGCTCTTTGCCTTAAGGTTGGACGGGCAGCTCAGCTAGTTGCTTTATTGGTTTTTTAAATGGCCTTAATAGGCCTTTGACACTTTAGTGGTCGCGCAGCCAATGTGGTTGTGCGCCCGCCGAACTGACAATCTAAACGACGTGCGGTGACGTCGGGATGCCTGCCCGATGTCACCATGCATCATTTTACGCGTAAGCGAGCAGGCCTCATCCCCACTCGCCGACAGGAAAATTCTTCCTGTGGTCCACCAAGCCAGGTTTCACTCTGGGATCCGACTCATCCAATATTAATATCAGCTGGGATCATAACAAAGTGGGGGCTTTTGCAGGATTAAAAATCCTTGAATTTCAGTGGTATCTGTGAATTCTTAAAGAAACGGGTACGTGGAGGTTCTGGGCATAGGAACAGGATTTGCTGCGAAGTATATTACATGGACTGGAATTCAAAAACTGCTTTGACTGTTGCTAAGATTTTTCTGGGACTAGAATATCTAACAGTAAATTATTTGAAATCCTTCACTAAGGCTAAACTGAGAGAGTCAGCAGATAAACTGAATGTAAAAATAAAAGCAGGATTTCATAAGGATATAATCAAAGTAATTACCCAGCATTTAAATTAAAAGAGAAAACACCTGAAATTGGTGTGTCACAGCTAGAGTTAGCAAGAATTCAGTTGCAAATTAAGCTGCTTGAGATCGAAAAAGAGGAGATGAAAAAAAACTTGAAGTAGAAAGAAAGAAAAAAGACCAAAAGAAATGGAAATGAAAAAGTTCAAATTGGAAAAGCAAAAAGAAATGGAAATGAAAAAGGCTGAACTGGAAAAAGAAAAAGAAAAAGACTGAAAGAATGGAAATGCAAAAGCTTGAGCTTGAGTTTCAAAGAAATAAATCAGACAACATGCCTTGGCTACAGAAAACCTTAGAAACAAAGGAAGAAAGAGGAGATAGTTGTTCAGAGGGTGATCCTGATTCCACTGAGGAAAATGATTTAACCAAAAATCTTCATTTAGTACTTAAATTTTCAGACAGTGAAGTTCAAAGATTTTTCACCTCATTTGAAAAGATAGCTGTGAAATTGAAGTGGGTGAATGACGCTTGGACCTTATGTTACCAAGTGTCTTGTCAGGTGCAGCATTGAATGTGTCTGTCAGAGGAACAGTCTGCAGACTATGAAGCAGTTAAAAGAACAACACTTAATGCTAATGAGCTTGTCCCTAAAGCTTGTCAATTGAAGTTTCAAACCGTAAGAAAGAAACCTAGAGATAAAAACAAAAAACTGCGGATGCTGGAAATCCAAAACAAAAACAGAATTACCTGGAAAAACTCAGCAGGTCTGGCAGCATCGGCGGAAAAGAAAAGAGTTGACATTTTGAGTCCTCTGCTGAAGGGTCATGAGGACTCGAAACGTCAACTCTTTTCTTCTCCGCCGATGCTGCCAGACCTGCTGAGTTTTTCCAGGTAATTCTGTTTTTGTTGAGAAAGAAACCTAATCAGGAATTTGTAGAATTTGCAAGAGATAAAGTAATGTTATGGGATCAGTGGTTTCGATCACTGAAGTTAGAGAAAACTTTTGAAATCATGAGGGAAATCATGATTGCAGAAGAATTCCAAAATAGTATTCCAGTAACCATTAAGACTTATTTAGATGAGCGTCAGGTATCAACGATCCAAGAAGCGGCATTTTTGGCTGAAAACTATAATATCTCACACAGACAGTTACTTGTGGGGAAATGGTCATATGGGAATAAACAAAGAAACTGGGGGAATAGAAAACCTGAGGATGGAAATGGTACTAGTTCTAGGGAATAAACAAAAGGGTCACCAAAATAATAAATGAGAAAGGTTACAGCCTAAAAATGATGCAAAGAGATTAATATGCTTCCATTGTAATAAGACTGGATATACGAAAACTAATCGCTGGAAATTAAACAGGAGACCAATTGCAGTAGTACAAATGCTTAAGGAATCCTCAAAGAAGGTTGTACCAGGAAAGGAAATAAGTATTAAAACTGTAGCAGTGGTACCAGTGAAAAGTGTTCCCTCAGAATCTACTAGGAATGAAGATATGGCTCAGCTTAGTCAAGAAAATTCTTCCTCAATTACTGCTAAATAGAGTCAGGCTATGGGAGGTTCTGGATATTTTATCTTGAAGGGCGATGTGTTCCCTTACTCCTCCAACAAAATAAGTAAACAAACTATGGAATGGTTTGAAGGTTTTGTTTATAGAGGAGAGGCATTCCCTTATTCTTCTAATTAAAAAAGTAAACCAATAAAGATTTTGAGAGACACTGGAATAAGTCGGTCATTGATGCTGGGTGATGATAAAATTATCTTCCAGAGAGGCTAATGAAGGAAAAAATATTAATTGGAGGTACACACGGAGGTTATAGACTGGTCCCATTATATAGAGTCAGATTAAAGAGCGACTTAGTCAGTGGAGATGTTGCAGTTGGAGTACTGCATCAAATCCCTTTGGAAGGAATTAACTTTATCTTGGGAATGATCTGGCTGGTTCAAAAATATTAGCCTCACTGCAGGTGTTGGAATAACCAGTGGAAGTGAAAGAAACTGAGATGCTACAGGAGGAACATCCTGGATTGTTTCCTCACTGTGTTGTGACTAAATCTTAAGTCCATAAAATTAGACAGGAAGAGAAGGAAGCTATATAAAAGGGAGATGGTGTAGAAATTTGTTATCTGACAACTTGAGTAAAAAGGAGGAAGATAAAGAGAAAGAGGCTGACATGTTTAGCCCATCTTCTTTAGTAGAAATGCAACAGGCTGATCTTGAGTTGGGAGAGCTGTAGTAAACAACATACTCAGGTTGAATCAGAACCAATCCCCGAGTGTTATTATTTATAAGGCAAAGTGCTAATAAAAAACGGAGATCACCTCAAATACCAGCCGATGAAGAATGGGCAGGAGTTCATTAGGTGGTAGTTCCATCTGTGTATCGTAACAAAAGTTTACGAGCGGCTCATGAAATTCCAATGACAGGTCACTTAGTGATTAGAAAAACGCAGGCTAAAATACTGAAAACATTTTTATTGGCCAGGATTGCATAAAGACGGGGTTAAATTCTGCCAGACGTCATACATGTCAGGTAGTGGGGAAACTCCAATTATCAATTTAACCTGCACCCTTAATTCTGATACCAGCTTTTGAAGAACCATTTAGCAGTGTCTTAATAGATTGTGTAGGACCCCTATCTAAAACCAGAAGTGGGAATTGGTATCTTTCAAAATTATGGATATTTCAACAAATTTCCTGAGGCAGTGCCTTTGGGGAAAATTATGGCAAAAACGGAAGAAAAGTTAGTTCGATCCTTTATAATATATACAGGATTACCTGAGGAGATACAGTCAGATCAAGACTCAAATTCTGTCACAAATATTCAAAGAAATAATGAATAGTTTGGGAATAAAACAATTTAAATCTTCAGCTTATCATCCACAATCACAAGGATCATTAGAAAGGTGGCATCACACTTTAAAGACCATGATTAAAGTCTATTGTTGAAATGTCCTTATGATTGGGATAAAGGAATTCTATTTTTATTGTTTGCCATTAGGGATGCCTCTAACGAGTCCACAGGATTTAGTCCTTTTGAACTGATATATGGGCATGAGGTGAGAGGAACCCTCAAATTAATCAAAGAAAAATTTATAAACCAAAGTTCAGAGACTACACTTTTGACCTATATGTCAAATTTCCAGGAAAGATTAACCAACATATTTGAGTTGGCCAAAGGGCATTTGAAAATCGCTCAACAAACAATGAAAGCTAGAGCAGATAAAATGTCAAAGCTCAAAATTTTTTGTTGCTGGAGACAAAGTGCTCGTATTGTTACCTGACTCTGGTGAACCATTAAAAGCGAAGTTCACTGGACCTTATCAAATCAAAAAGAAACTCAATGATGTAAATTATATAGTGAGTACTCCAGTCAGGAGGCAAAGTCAACTAGCGTGTCACGTTAATATGATAAAGTGATATTATAACAGGGAAGATAGTAGAGGAGTGTGTTTACAGTAGTAAAATCTGGGAGTGAAATAAAAACATCAAAGCGATTTGAGAATAAATCAGAAGTCAAAAATTCTAAAGTTTAATCAGTCTAATTAGATTGGAAAACATGGAGGTGCTTAAAAAATTAGATGTAACATTATGTTGTCTTCCAGAAAACTATCGCGGTGACTTATGATTTGTGTAAATAGGCCAGGGAAAATGTCTTTGGCCATACATGATGTTAACATGGAAGATGCATCAGCCATAAAGCAACATCCTTACACACTCAATCCAGAGAAATTAGCCCGAGTGAAGGAAGAAATCAAATTCATGATGGAAAATAACATTACTGAATCGTGCCACAGTAACTGGAGCTCACCTGTTGTAATGGTGCCAAAACCAGATGGGTCAGAGTGACTATGCATAGATTATCACAAAGTCAATAAGGTAACAAAGGCGGATTCATATCTGATTCCACAATTAGAAGAATATACTGAGAAGATTGGACAAGCAAAGTTCGTTACAAAAATTGATTTACTGAAGGGATGTTGGCAAGTTCCTTTGACAAACACAGCCAAAGAAATATCAGCTTTCGTAACACCGGATGGACTTTATCAACGTGAAGTCATGCCTTTCGGAATGAAAAATGCACCGGCAACTTTTCAAAGGGAAACCAACAAGGTCATTGAAGGATTATGCAACTGTGTTGTATATATTGATGAACATTTACAACATTTAAATGAATTGTTTGATTGATTACATGGAGCTAATTTGGTCATAAACTTGGCAAAAACTGAATTTGCAAAAGCAAAAGTGACTTATTTGGGACACATTGCAAGACGAGGCCAACTAGCACCTAGAAAAGCAAAAGTAAGGGCTATCTTGCATTTTCCAGTGCCTAAGACAAAACGTGAGATTCTACGGTATATAGGCATGAGTGGATTCTATCGGAAGTTTGTTCTGAATTTCAGCACTGTAGTGACTCCCCTGACAAGCTTGTTAAGGAAAGGCAAGAAATCTGAATGGATATAAGAGTGTCAAAGTGCCTTTGACAGCTTAAAAGCTGTACTGACTACCGCACCAGTTTTAGCAGCACCGAGTTATACTAAGCCATTTAAACTGGCTGTTGATGACAGCGACATAGGTGTTGGTGCAGTTTTATTACAGGAGGATGAGATGGGCATCGAATGGCTAGTCAGTTACTTTTCTCAAAAGTTGAATTCTTGCCAGCAGAGATACTCAATTGTGGAAAAAGAGACTTTGAGTTTAGTGTTGGCTCTAAAACATTTTGAAGTCTACATATCCAACAGGTCTGCAAAGTATGTTATTTATACAGACCTTAATCTTTTAACCTTTTGAGGAAAGTTTCATACCAAGAATCTGAGACTATTTTGTTGGTCTTTAATGCTACAACCATACAATTTGGAAATTATTCAGTAGCAGGAAGAGACAATATCATAGCAGATGCTTTATCAATAGTAAGTAGGGAGGAACCAGGATGTCGTGATCAAAATGGGCTGGTGTAGAATATGTTTTATCTGGAAAAGTCCTTGTCTATTTGATGTAAACACACACAGCCTAAAGTGTGTATAAGTAAAATAGAGATTATGATAAGAGGAGATTGTAATAGAAAATTAAAATGCCTCTTAAAGATATCTTGTCATTTTTTTTCCACGGGAGGTGTTAGGAACAATATATGACTTTAAGTTTAATTTATATTTTGTATTTGGGATTTAAGAAAGGTGAAACCTGGTTTTAGTTTAATTTAGAGGTATTTGTGAGCTGGGTGCCAGGAAGTCTAGGGCCCTGTTTGTATACATGCATTTTTAATGAGGTTATACAGCTCTTGAAGTGAAGAGCTGGGTTACCAAAGGGTTAGTAATTTAATGAAGTTAAAAAAAACATAAAATAGACATAACTGTGCTGTTGCCTGGTGACAGAGGCTCAGAGACACAGAGAGACAGGGAAACACCGAAGGGTGGTCAGTTAGTGTGTGTACACCAGACAGTGCAGGCAGAAGGTCTAATCGCTCTAATAAGAAATCCTACAAGCCTGCTGGGGAACTCAGTTTAGGGAACTCTTGTGTTTGCACTGAAGTTGAAATAATGGTGAGTTTAGATTACAGTTTTTGGGTGTCTCAGGGAGAGATACCAGCTGAAGAAAAGCATCTAGTGAATGCTCAGAAGTTCGTTGGAAGAAAATTGTTTGAAACCGAACTAACCCAAGCAAGAAACTTTGGTGTTGAGACAGTGGTGAATCTTCACTGGGTTTTGTGTCTGTCAGGATTGCTGGGATAAAAGGAATAGTGAGAGTTTGAATCATTTTCTGGTATCTGTATTGAAATCTTTCAGCCTTTTCGTCTATTGTAATATAGTTCATTTTTTCTTGTTTAATAAATGTTTATTTGTGTTAAAAGTATACTGGCAGACTCTTGTGAACTTGCTTAGTAACTGATTTCCATGGTTTCATAAAAAAAAACAAAGTTAGGATCTATCAAGCCAGATTTCACTCTGGGATCTGACTTGTCCAATAGTAACATCAGATGGGATCATAACACGGTCAATACTATTTCAGTGAACGCAGACTATTATGGTGAAATTCTTAGTCCAGTTGATTTGTTCTTAACTGGTAGGACACTGACTTTTAGGACATCACAAGCTAAATTCCACTGGTTGATAATAAATCAGTTAATTATGTTAAGATAGTATATGCTCTGTTTTTAGTGTGAAGGAAGCAGTAGGAGATTCTTGAATGAGTGACAACAAAAAGGCCACAGGGAAATGGAGCGGTGTAACTCAGACAGAGATGCTGAGAAGGGAAATTTTTTTTGTAGCCATTTTTGGAGGGGAAATGGCTTTTGGTGATAGTATTTTCAGATATGAAAAAGCAGGTATCGATGGGAAGCTCATCAGTTTTGAAACTGCAGCTTACATGGTCAGTTTAAATGGTAGTGCAGGGGCACACTATTAAAATGAAAATCCCTACTTTGCTTTCCCCAAATCTATATTTTGACCTTTGCCAGTTTCAATACAGAAAAGGCAACATTGTACTTTTTAACACACTTACAATTCTTAATGTTTAGCAGATATGTCTCTACTTCTACAGAAAAGAATGTATGTGTACAGGAAATGTATGCAGTATGCATGATTTGGATCTCCCACATCATTACTCACAGCAACTAGACAATGCACTATTTTGTGAGGACAGGAATAAAATGCCATCTGCTATGAAATGTATTTTTCTATTGTAAGGATAAACTGTGTCCTTTTAAAGTCACAAAGTCTAATTGTCATGAAGGAATGGTTCACAGCCTGGTTGATCATAGTTTAGTCAGGAAACCTAACAGATTGGAACGAGCCTTTAAGTTTCAGGTTGAAGTTCAGCTACATCTAATTAAGTGACTTCATTAGTCTTTCTTAAAATTGTCATCGTTAAGCTCACTTAGAGGAAACAGTCATTCTGACTCCTGTGTATTTTATGCATTTTTCACAACTCTGTATCTTTAAAACGATCAGATTTCTTCCTTATGACTTTTCTTTAGACGTTAGATAGAAATAAATTTTCCATATGGACAGGTGTAACAGACAAAACACCTGCTTGATGCAACATTTACATACACTGATTAGTAAATCTCTTTGGTGTTACTGTGGTAAATCAGCTGATATGACTTATTTGTAATGGCAGTGGTACGATACCATGAAACACATGCTGTATTACTTTTCTGCCAGAATATCATTGTGTATAAGCTGATTTGTTCCTTCAAGAGAAGAAATTTTAACTGTTAACTAAACAGCCTCGTGACTTTCAGAGAACTTTGTAATATGCCTATGTAACAACAGTTGTTCCATTCAAGTAATTAACTGCATGTGCAGTGGCTTGAGATGTGATAAATTATGCAAATACAATCATACAGACCTTTACAGTCAGCAAATAGAGAACTTCCTTGCATCCGCTTTAGCTTGTTTTAAGACCAAGTCCCTGAGGTGAAAGGCCTGTGTCTAATCTATGCAACACTCAGTTCTCATAATGATATTCTTAATCAAAACACAATCTGAAACATATTCCTTACTGACTCAATGAAGAAAGATCAGATATATTCATTTTAATTTAAAGGTATAAAATTGCAACAGCAGAAACTGTTGCTAAATCTAAAATCGGCTTAAAAGTAATCAAACATTGGGCACATTAATCAGTAGTTATTAGTAAGACAGTCTTAGAGCAAGAAAATACCCAGAGATCATGTATGATTATTACGTCATGAACCCTTTTCATCATAACCATTTAATCTATACTTTTAAGAAACACCAAGGACTGAATTTTGTGGTTAGGCTGCAGGTCCCAACATTGGAAGTGGAAGCAGGAGCTGCTCCTGCTTGGGCAGGGCTTAGCCAGCTGCATGTGATCTTCCACCAGCTGCCCAACTAAAGGTGGGGATTCATGAGGTATACAGCCCATATGTCCACCACTGAACACATGGAGCTTCACAATAGGGGGAGTTGAAAGGATGCAATGGCAAGCCCATAACACTTCATTCTGTTATCTAAGACAGGTCAAAAAAGAGAGCTAGAGTGACCAGAGGACAGCTGCCCATCTCCGAGGAAGAGGAAGGAACCTCAAAGTAGACACTGTCATTTCTTCCCTTGCACCCTCTATCAGCGCAAATGGATATCCGATCATGCTTTGACTTGGGGAGACAACCCAGTAAGCGCAAGACCAATGCGCCTAAGAAGCTGACAGACTATGACAATTGAGGCCACTGACAGGCAGAGGACTGTGGAAGACCAGGCCTATGCTGAGCCTCAGGCTAATAACTGGCCTCTATTGTTGTTGAAAACACGACAATTGCAGCAACATGAGGTAAGGGACACAGTTTCCTGAAGCAATGAATAGCCATGCATGAACGATTCCACCCAGGCCTAATGTGCTGCCATGTCTCAGGTGTGTGCACATATGGCTTCCTCCACGGAGGGATTGGTGACCTTTACTGAGAAGATGCCACAGATGTTCGCAGATCTGCAAGCCACCACCTTGCCCATGAGTGCCATGCAGCAAAGGCTGGGCGAGGCGGGGGGGGGGGGGGGGGGGGGGCTTGGAATGGGAGCTGTCTGGAGTCTCCATCAGGTGGAGCACTTCTCATGTCAGCAGAGAGGTACAAGTATACCTTAGCAGAGAGAGGGAGTAGCTGGCTCCAGCATTTAGGGCTCCTGTCAGGGCATTCCTGCTGTGGACAGCAACTCCTTGGCCAGTGAGCCTAGTGCCTTGAATAGCAACAATGACAGAGGAGGGTCCTGCACCTTTTCAGGGGCCCCTCAGCATGCCAGGATCCGCCAGGAGTCAGGCAGCCAGAGGACAGCCGCCAAGGCCATCCAAAGCCACGGGGCAGCAAGGTCAGCAGCCTGCCTCCACCTCAGACACAGGCGCAGGAGGATCACCATGTGAGAGCACTCATAGGAGATTTAAGAGGAGCACCTAGCTGCACCGGGCTCACAGCTGAATAGAGAGTCAATTCTGAAGCCTTGTATTTCTTGTTAATTAATGTACTGGTGCAACATCTTCCATTTAGTACTTCAGTTACACACTGGCTCTCTCAAGGTCAATGCTGCACCCTTGCCACTCTGCAATGTGCAACTGGGTGCAGAGTGATGGAATAGCAAATGAAGGAGGCAACAGCAGGGCTGTAGAAAGATATGGCTTTATTGGTAATACAGGTAATAAAAGTCATATGAAGTGTCTGCGTTTCAGTACCTCCCTTGCATATATATCATTCCACCTTCCCTGTGGTCCCTCATCATCAGAGGAGGTTTTGCAGTGCACAGAAGACCACCATGATATGCAAGACTCTCACTGGGATATACTGAAGGGGATCATCAGACCAATCAAGGTGTTTGAATTGCATCTTCAGAAGGCCTAAGGTCTGTATGATGGTCGCTCGGGTTGCTTTGTGGCAGGTGTTGTACGTCTCCTCCGCACCCAAACATGGTTCCTCAGAGGCGTGAGTAGCCATGTCCTCAATGCATAACCTTTGTCTCCTAACATACATTCCTGAAGGTGCACAGGAGAACAGAAAAGCTGCAGCAGCTGGGACTGCCAAAGTACATAAGAATCATGACTGCTTCCCAGGAAGGGTGCAGACACCCGAAGGATCATTCTGCAATGGTTACAGACCAGTAGTGCTTTGAGCGACTGGAAGCCGCTCAATGAACTTCAGTGTTACTGCTGATAAGGGCTGCTGGCTGATCTATGGGAGCCTTGATGGCCATGTGCGTGCTGTCAATCATACTCTGCGCTTAGGAGAAACCAGCAATGGCTCCAAAACCAATGGCTCTCTCAGCCTGACTGTCCAGATCTGTGCAAATAACGCCAGTCCTCTTGAACAGAGCATCAGTCGCCACATTGATGCGCGCCGATTTGAAGTTCCCACACATACCTCCAGTGGATCCCTGGAAAGATCGAAGGCATAACAGTTCAGTGCCACAGTGACCCTTGGCGCCACTGTCATTGGGTGACCATCAGCCCCCATGGGCCTCAGCCTGTTGTTCATCATGGCACACAGATCAGTGAAGGCCTCCCTGGTAAAGTGCAGTCTTCAAAAACACTGCCATTCAGACATTTGCAAATAGTTCAGCCTTGGACAGTAGACCATCTCTGGAGTGGTCTCTCCTTTGCTGATGAGGCTGTTTGCAAGCCCCTCTGTGCCCTTCTCCTGTGTCCCCATGCCAAGACTCTCCTGTTAGCCCTGAGGCTGCTGCTCTCCAGCTGCCTGAGGCTGGACCTCCCTCCCTATCTGCTCCTCCTCGACGGAAGCCCTGAAACCTGGGTAAATGAGGCAATCACACATGGCCCATCTCACTTTGTAAGGCTGCTTACCCAAAGGCCCTGCCCAGCCCGCTTGTTTTTGTGCTCAAGTGCCCATGTCCAGACGGTACTCTGATGGCACATCCCACAGTACTTGTAACTTCTCCCCTCTTTCTGCCTTCGTTTGCCAGTGCCACGCTGCTCCACCCTCCCTGGCATACCATGCAGCAGCCGTCAGGAAAATCCAGAAACAATGTGAAGACGTAGGGATTCTGGCCCAACATCTTCCCTCTCACTAATCCACCCACTCACTCCAAGTCCATTCCTAAAGGGCCTGGAAAATTCGAGCCCAAGTTCTACCCAGGAAAAAACACAACCAGTTGTCAAACTCTCAATCTCCCTTCTCCAGTTATTGATCTAACTCCCTTTCAAAAACATCAACTGATCTTGAATGTACATCTTCCCTGTGAGAATTCCAACTATTCCCAGATTTATTTTTCTATTTAACATTGCTCAAGGTTTATTAACTTCTACTTATCCTCCATGTCCATTATCAAAGTAAAATAATTTGCTTTCTTCAACTTTATACCTTCACTTTTTGAAGACCTGTATCCCTCAATCACCTCTCTAGGTGAAAAGATCAATTGATTGAACCCTTATCCAAGATCTGTTCACACTTCTCTAAACACTCACTAATAAATCCATTTCCTTTTTGAAACAGGGTGACCAAAACTACACATCATAACTCACAACTGACCTCACCATCAATCTGAACCATGGCCTGTTCTGACTTGTAATCCAGATGCATTTTAGCTTTTGTTTTATGGTAAAACTGCTTTATTCTGACCAGGTTTGACAATGATCACTCCCAAATCCTTTTCTGCCTCTGTTTCATGTTTTCGGCATGCTTGCTGTTACCTATACAGCCTGATATGTATCAACATTAAAAACAATCCATCAGATCGCAGGATGGACATAATTGATTCAAGTCTCCCTGAAGATCATTGGTTTCTTTTCTATTCATTACCTGCCAATTTAGCTTCACGACTGATAGACCGTTTTCAATCATATTAAAGGATTATGCCTCCACTAGTGTTCACCTCACCCTCCCTCCTGGGAGGGATGAAGAGGCACTAATTGGAGGTGAAGGCTGTGGCAGAGAACGATCAGCATGAAATCACTAACAGGGCATACAATGGGTAGCAGATAGAAGTAGTGGCAGGATAAAATAGGCATGAGGAAGAAAATCAGAAGGAAGGGAAAGGCACAGGCAGTAGATATTGAGGAAAAATCAAGAGCAAGTCTGAAGGGGGAACAGGAAATTATTTTTACTGTGTGGACAAACCCACATAATTTGCAATTACAGTCTCATTTTGGACGTGATAAAGTTCACATGTGACACAGATGAATAACTCCTCCCTCTCAATGATGCCAACAACGCAAAAATAGTTGCAGAAAATACAAAAGAATTAAGATTAGTCATACGACAAGTAGCTGTTTAATTATTATTTTAATCAGAGATGAGTCAATCCAACACTCCCAGTAGCCAGTTACAGACACCAATGAACGAGGTCTGGGTTCAGATAAACTATCCTTGCTCTGGTCAGGAAATCACACACATTGCGTGTGGACTTATATGAACAAAACTAACAAAAAGTGAAGCCAATGGAAAAATATTAATACTGTACTTCCAGAAAACTGCTTATTTAGATTTTGTGTACTTTCAAAAATATTACTCACTTTATATTCTCACATACATGAAATAAGAGTTTTAAAATCAAATTATTTATTGATAAAAATTCCAAACTCTGAATTTTGACATTGGTGATTTCTGCAGAAACATTGAGAAGGAGAAAAGCCTTCTAAACTCAAAGATGGCACATCAGTACTCTCCCTGTATCAGTATACTGGACACAAAAAAATCTGCTAAGTCAAATCTGTTAGCCATTTTCTTCAAATATGACCAATGATGTCTAAGGGCTCACAAAACTGAGCTTGATTTGTTCAAAGTGAGACTACATTTTTTTTTTACAAAGAAATTAATAGATAGCAGCTAGGTTTGAACCCAGAGCAGCTCTTGGGAGAGTATTTCCTTAAATACAGTCCTGACTTTGGCTAGGTTTTAGGTACAAGCAGAACAGCTTTCATCAATTCTCATGAGATCCAGTTCTGAACTCTTAATATTCAAGGCAGGCCAAAATAATAATTTATATTTAAAATTAAGTACTCATGAAACTGGAGATGTTCATAATACCCTGCCATTTTTGACAAGTAAGTTATTTGAATGAAGTTTGTACTGCACAATCTGTATAAAATACTATGCTATACTTGGGGAGAGAGGGAAGTTGGCATAGGTATCTCTTTTTAAGTGCTAGCATCCCAAAAATGTTCCTATATGATACCATTGAATCAAGATGAGTGAACAGATATGCTCATACCACATCATTACCAATTTCCCCCATTACATAAATCCTATTACAGGGAAAGCATAAGGCAAAGGGACTGAGATGCTCTTGCAGAGAGCTGGCACAAACACAATGGGCTCAATGGTCTCCTGTGCTGTTATCATTCTATGATTCTATTACAATTCAATGTAAAATAATACATTTAATGCCTCCATGTTGGGGCTCTGTGGATATTTTCATTTGCTAAAATAGTGAAGCAGTCTCAAAATGGTGTTGTAAGCTAACAGAGATCCACAGGAGCATGTTCAATTCCATGCTCTGGTGGAATTTCAGCTGGTCCAATTTCAAACTGACCACTTATTTGTTGCTAAAAATAAAATTTTATTTACCCACCCAGTTATAATGGTTTATGGTAAACATTAAATAAAATTTGGAGATATCTGGTATCACATGTATCTACATATTTTTCTGCAATATGAATAAAACAAAACATATTATAAATGACTAATACAAAAGCAAAATATAGTGGATCTGGAAATCTGAACTAAAAACAGAAAATGCTGGAAATATTCTGCGGATTGACAACATCTGAGGAGTGAGAATTGGAGTTATCATTTTCAGGTCGATTGAGTTCTGATGAAAGGTCATTAACCTGAAACTTTCACTCTTGTTTCTCTCTCCACAGATGCTGCCAGACGTGCTGAGTCTTTCCAGCATTTTCTGATTTTATATTATAAATCATGTATTTTCAGGCATATACAACTCCTAGTTGGTTTGGAATGCAACACATAATATATCTCAAAATAACAGAGCTTGACATTCATATTTATAATATATACAAAGTGCAGGAAAATTTATGTAATGCTCTGACATTAGTCAAAGGATATCATATACCTTTAACTAGCTTGTCTGCTTAACTTGAACCTTTCGTGAACTTCACATCTCATCAGATGAAGAACAGTACTGGTTGCTTCAGTAACAAATATAATCATTACTTCACATAGAATGTAAGGAATTAAAGACAGCTGACAAAAATCGAAGGCAATATTGTTCCTTAGAATTTTGTAAGCATCAGCTGTGGCTCAGTTGATAGCACTCTCAACCCCAAGTCAGACAGTTGTGGGTTTAAGTCCACTCTAGGTCTTGAGCATAAAAATAAAGGCTGACACTCCAGTGTGGTATTGAGGGCATGCTGCACTGTCAAAGATGCTATTTTTTGGATGAGATGTTAAACCAAGGCCACATCTGCCCTCTCAGGTGGACCTAAAAGATCCCCTGGCACCATTTCAGCCAAAAGGAGGGGAGTTACCCCAGGTGTCCTGGCCAATAATTATATGGTCATTATCACATTCTGTTTGTGGGAGTCTGCTCTGCACAAGTTATGTTTTCCCTACTTCACAACAGCGACTACACTTAAAGTATTTCATTGACTGTAAAGCACTTTGGAGTGTCTGGTGGTTATCAAAGTTGTCATAAAAATGCAAGACTTTATTTATTTTCTGTTACTTTTTAGGATTTCTGATTGCAACAAAGTCTTCTCAGGCTTTAGAAAATCCAAATATTGCCTTTCATCTCTTTACCATCAATCTATTATTCTGTATGTGATTCATTTTGAACCATATATTCGTGTGTAGATATATATATAAAAACAATGTCATCCTTTTAAATTAAAAAAAAATTAGTGTCAATTCTGACACAACAGGAAGCAATTCAACTCATTGTGCTTGTGTTGGCTCTGTGAAAGAGCTATCTGATTAGCCACACTCTTTTCCCATAGCACTGAACATTTTTCTATTTCAGATATTTATCCAATTCCCTTTTGAAAGTTACTATTCAGTCCATTTGAACCACTCTTTCAGAAATTGTCAGTTTCTCCTGTCCCTTTTATATCAATGTCAGCTCCCCCCTGTCTTTTTCACTCCAGTTATAGTTCCCATTCTCCCTTTTATACCAGGGTCAGTCCCCACTCTCCCTTTTACACTGATGCCAGTTTGTTAATAATCTGAATATTTTACAGAAGTGAATATCTGACATTACAGATGCAAAATTACAAGAAAATTGTGCCTCGTATTATGCAAATGACAACTTCTCCCCTTCCAGAGAATACAGTGCAACCTCTGTCTTACACTGACATAAAGTGATGTCAGTAGCAATGTTCAGGCGTCCATGCAATTCACAACTGCTATTTTCATAAATATTTAATTCAATTTATCACTAAGTACTATTAGAGTATGTAATATGATTAGATTTGATTTTTTAAATGCCCCTATGTGTGTAGGGGGAGGGGTGGGAGTAAAGAGATCAGGAAAACATATGTTGACATATTTTGAGATTACTGCTGGAAAAACCTGTCAGGATCATCACTGGAATTAGCTAAATATGGACTATTTATTTTAACAACAGCTAATCCCAGAGACAAATGGACATGATACACACTTTATTACACAAAAGTAAAAGTACATATTTGTGATCATTTGTACTGGATTAGATAGTTCTACACTCTATTTTAACACAGATACGTTTTCTGAATTGACCAAATTTCAACCAACCCCTCCCCCACCAACCTTGCCCAAAAAATGATAACTTTGTACTATGTGTGTGTGCACAGTAAACATGAGCATCTCTCTGCAACACACTAAAAGTAGGGTCTGAAATTAATTTATTTTCTGCCAGCAAACCTTTAGCCCTTTCCACACCCGTTACTATTTCTTTACGGACAACAAAATTATGCAAATTAATATCCACATGCCAATTTAAAAAAACGCCATCACTTGCAGGTAATGCAATTTCACCCATGAACCACAAAAGTGAGACAATTCATGAAAAAAAACTATGCCTTTGCCCATGGTTCAATGGCTCCGTGGGCACTTTCTATAATACAGTATTGGGATGGAACCAGTGATACTGCCTCAGCTAAGAAGATAAAGCAAGGAGTTTAGAGATTACACACATGGGTTTTGAACAGTACATCACAGACACAGGAATATTGTTTTACAAAGGAAATGTCTGGGAAAAGCTGGATCCAGAGTTTGACTCATTCAAAAATGCTACCAACTACTCTTCCTTTCTTATATATTTCATTTTGTTTTCCTCTCTTCTGTCTATGTTTTTTCCTCCTGTCACTGAATCGCTCTCTGTTTCCCTCTCTTTTTCGGTCTCTGTTGGGTCAAAATCACAATGAATGGTGCTGTTTTCAACATGCTAATGCCTTCATTAAATTAGCAAACAAGGAAATATCATTCAAATACATAAATTGGTTACCTACATTCTTATTTCAACCTGTGTATATGTCTCTGTGTTTCTACTTCCTTTATCCATCAGCCAACAAATTCAACAGAATTCCACCATTTACACGACCTCCAGACAATGCCACCACCAATCACATCTTCCCTCCCCTCAGCTTTCAGAATTCCAAAGGGATCATCCCCTCCAAAACACCCTAGTCCATTCTTTCATCACTCCTAGCACTTGGTCCCCTTCCCATAGCACCTTCCCATACAAGCAATTTTCTCCAAAATTGCTTTTCTCTCCAAGGTGCTTAGGACATGTCCTTGCCACCAAGCTTAGTGTGTACACTCTCCAGTTTCCATACTGGTCACAGCATAAGAACATAAGAGATAGGAGTGCAGCAGGCTATTTAGCCCCTTAATCCTACTCTGCCATTCAACAAGATCATGGCTGATCTGATTGTGAGCTTAATTCCACTTTCCTACCTGCCCCCATAACCTTGTACTTCCTTGTAGATAAAGAACCCGTCTAGTTTAGCATCAAAACTGGCTTTGTCAAACTCTCCTTTGTGAATGAACCATTGTGCGTTTGCTATGTATTTATTACTTGCCATGTTGTGTTTATCTGCCTGTCTCCCTCTCTCCCCATGTTTGTTTCTCTCTTTTACCGTTCCTCTCTTTATCTCTCTCCCACATTAAAATGTTCCTCTCCAATTATCTCCATTTCTCCCTCCCCGTACCCATGTTTGTCTACTTGTGTTATTTTCATCTTCCTTTCTCTCATGCCTCTTTTCTATTTTCACTCATCTTTCCCCTATTCCTTTGTTATTGTTGTTTCTCTCCAGTGATTCTCTTTCCCTTTTTCGCTTCATCTCTCTTACTATTTAGCTCTCCCCTCCCAGTCTGTTTCCCACTTGTCTGTGCTGTTTGATATCTTTCTCACTTCCTATCTCTGCATTTCCCTCATTCCATGTATTACATTCTCATCTAGGTCCTTTTCTATGAGTCTGTTTCTCTTTCCTGTATCTCTGTATGTTTTTTTTATGTCTGTCTCCTTTTTTTTCCTCAGGCTCACTCTATTCCTGGGCATTCCTGTTTCATTTTATCACCATCCCTCTCTAATTTTTGTCCTCAGGAACCCCCACCCCTCTCAATTTCTCTCCCCTGTCTGTTTTTCTCTCCTTAAGTCACTCCTCTGTTGGCCAATCTCTTTCCTCTCATACCTCTATTTCACTCCCGAACCGTTAAATTTTTTTTCTTCTGGCACATTTCTCTGTCACTGTTTTTCACTATTTCTCTCTCCAACTCACAGCTTCTCTATGTTCCTCTTCCTGACATTTTTTTTGCTTTCTCGCCAAATCTAGGCCTTTCTCTTTTCACTCTTTTGCTCTTTATATGTCCCTTTGTTTTCTCGAACCCTGATTTTCTCCTCCTGCTGTTTGTACATCAGTCACGTTACCTTATTTCTTGTTTCTTCTTGCTGTGTTTCTCTATCTATTCATTTCAGTTTTCCTCTGTTTTGTCTGACTTTCGCTTTACCTGTTTTTTACTTCACTTTGTTCTATTTCTCTCTGCTTGTTTCTCTTCATCTATTCCCTCTCTACTTCTGCTTTTCACATTATTTCTCTATTCCCCATCTCCTCTCTCTCTCCTTTTCTACTGTTCTTCTCACTCTTTCCCAATATCAATTCCTCTCTCTCCACCTCCTCAGTTTCTATCTCCTCTCCCCTTTCCACACTCTCCCTCTCCTTTTCTCTCCCTCCCAGATGCCGCCTCTGAATAACGGGATCCCAGCCCAAGCCAGACCCCGGGTTTGATTTGAGCGGCGGCGGCCTGCGGGGCCCGGGTCCCGGGGCTGGGGGAGCTGGTGGCTCGGCCGGTGCCCTCCCGCCCAGGGCCGGTTTTCCGGCTCCAATGGCAGCAGCGGTGGGTATGGGGCCGGAGCCCCGGCTCTTACCTGCGGCCGGAGGGCGGAGGAGGAGACGACAGCGGCGGCCTGGAGCTGGAGGTCGGCACCGGAGCTCAAATAATGTCAAAGAGCGAGAGTGAGCAGAGGAAGAACCGAGGAGAGCACCGGCTCAATCACCGGAGAAAATCACATCAAATCAAACAAAACCGAGAGGCCGGGAGCGGCGGCAGCAAAAACAGACAGAAAGCGGCAGAGAAACTGAGAGCGGCGGACGGGGGGGAGAGTCAACAGACAGACGTCAGCAGGGCAGAGAGAGAGAGGGGGAAAGGAAGAGAGAGAGAAAGAGAGATGCAGGGGGAAAGGGAGAGAGAGAGAGATAGAGACACGGGGAAAGGGAGGGAGAGATATAGAGATACAGGGGAAAGGGAAGGAGAGAGAGAGAGATAGAAAGATACAGGGGGAAAGGCAGAGAGATAGAAAGATACAGGGGGAAAGGCAGAGAGATAAGAAGATGCAGGGGGCAAGGCAGAGAGATAGGAAGATGCAGGGGGAAATGGAGAGCATGAGAGAGATAGAAAGATACAGGGAGAGAGAGATAGAAAGATAGAGGGAAAGGGAGAGAGATAGAGATACAGAGAGAGAGACACAAGGAAAGAGAGAGATAGAGATACGGGGGAAAGGGAGAGAGAGAGAGATTGTGATACGGGGGAAAGAGAGAGAGAGATAGAGATACAAAGGGAAAGAGAGATAGAGATACAGGAGGAAAGGGAGAGAGATAGAAAGATACAGGGGAAAAGGGAGAATGGGATAGAAAGATACAGGGAAAAGGGAAAGAGAGAGATAGAAAGATATGGGGGAAAGGGAGAGAGATTGAGATACTGGGGAAAGGGAGAGAGACACAGGGGGAAGGGAGGGAGAGAGAGATAGAGATACATGGGGAAAGGGGGAGAGAGAGATAGAGAAAGTGATACAGGGGGAAAGGGAGAGAGAGATACAGGGGGAAAAGCAGAGAGAGATAGAGATACAGGGAGAAAGGGGGAGAGAGAGATATAGAAAGATACAGGGGGAAAGGGAGAGAGATAGAAATACAGGAGGAATAGGAGAGAGATTGAGATACAGAGGGAAAGAGAGATAGAGATACAGAGGGAAAGAGAGATAGAGATACAGAGGGAAAGAGATAGAGATACAGAGGGAAAGAGAGATAGAGATACAGAGGGAAAGAGAGATAGAGATACAGAGGGAAAGAGAGATAGAGATACAGAGGGAAAGAGAGATAGAGATACAGAGGGAAAGAGAGATAGAGATACAGAGGGAAAGAGAGATAGAGATACAGGAGGAAAGGGAGAGAGAGATAGAAAGATACAGGGGAAAAGGGAGAACGGGATAGAAAGATACGGGGAAAAGGGAGAGAGAGAGATAGAAAGATATGGGGGAAAGGGAGAGAGATTGAGATACTGGGGAAAGGGAGAGAGAGATACGGGGGAAGGGAGGGAGAGAGAGATAGAGATACATGGGGAGAGAGAGATAGAGAAAGAGATACAGGGGAAAGGGAGAGAGAGAGAGCTAGAGATACAGGGGGAAAGGGAGAGAGAGAAACAGGGGGAAAAGCAGAGAGAGATAGAGATACAGGGAGAAAGGGGGAGAGAGAGATATAGAAAGATACAGGGGGAAAGGGAGAGAGATGGAAATACAGGAGGAATAGGAGAGAGATTGAGATACAGGGGAAAGGGAGAGAGAGATAGAGATACAGGGGAAAAGGAGAGCATGAGAGAGTTAGAAAGATACAGGGGGAAAAGGAGAGAGAGATAGAGGTACAGGGGAAAGGGGGAGAGAGATACAAAGATACAGGGGGAGAGGGAGAGCGAGATAGAGATACAGGGGGTGAGAGACAGATAGAGATGCAGGGGGAAAGGGAGAGATAGAGATACAGGGGGAAAGGGAGGGAGAGAGAAATACAGTGGGAAAGGGAGGGAGAGAGAGATACAGGGGGAAAGGGAGGGAGAGAGAGATACAGGGGGAAAGGGAGGGAGAGAGAGATACAGGGGGAAAGGGAGGGAGAGAGAGATACAGGGGGGAAAGGGAAGGAGAGAGAGATACAGGGGGAAAGGGAGGGAGAGAGAGATACAGGGGGAAAGGGAGGGAGAGAGATTGAAATACAGGGGGAAAGGGAGGGAGAGAGATTGAAATACAGGGGGAAAGGGAAGGAGAGAGATTGAGATACGGGGGAAAGGGAGGGAGAGAGATTGAGATACAGGGGGAAAGGGAGGGAGAGATAGAGAAACAGGGGGAAAAGGAGAGATAGAGATACAGGGGGAAAAGGAGAGGGATAGATAAGGATACAGGGGGAGAGGGGGAGAAGGAGAGAGATAGAGATACAGGGGGAAAGGGGGAGAAAGAGAAAGATAGAGATACAGTGGGAAAGGGAGGGAGAAAGAGTTAGAGATACAGGGGGAAAGGGAGCCGGAAAGAGAGAGAGTTAGAAAGATACAGGGGGAAAGGGAGAGAGAGAAAGTGATAGAGATACAGGCAGAAAGGGAGAGAGAAATAGAGATACAGGGGGAAAAGGAGAGGGATAGATAAGGATACAGGGGGAGAGGGGGAGAAGGAGAGAGATAGAGATACAGGGGGAAAGGGGGAGAAAGAGAGAGATAGAGATACAGGGGGAAAGGGAGGGAGAAAGAGTTAGAGATACATGGGGAAAGGGAGCCGGAAAGAGAGAGAGTTAGAAAGATACAGGGGGAAAGGGAGAGAGAGAAAGAGATAGAGATACAGGCGGAAAGGGAGAGAGATATAGGGGGAAAGAGAGAGATATAGATATAGGGGAAAGGGAGGGAGAGAGATAGCGATAAGGAGGAAAATGAGAGAGATAGAGAGTGACACGGGGGAAAGGGAGAGAGATAGAGATGCAGGGGGAAAGGGAGAGAGATAGAGAAACAGGGGAAGGGAGAGAGATAGAGATAAAGGGGGAAAGGGAGAGAGAGATACAGAGACAGTGGGAAAGGGGGAGAAAGAGAGATTGAGATAAAGGGGAAAAGGAGAGCGAGGGAGAGATAGAGATACAGAGGGAAAGGGAGAGAGAAAGATACAGGGGGAAAGGGACAGAGAGAGATAGAGATACAGGGGAAAGGGAGAGGGAGCGATAGAGATACAGGGGGAGAGAGAGAGATAGAGATACAGGGGAAAAGGGAGGGAGAAAGAGATAGAGATACAGGGGGAAAGGGAGGCGGAGAGAGAGAGAGAGTTAGAAAGAAACAGGGGGAAAGGGAGAGAGTGAAAGAGATAAAGATACAGGGGGAAAGGGAGAGAGATAGAGAAACAGGTAGAAGGGAGAGAGATAGAGATAAAGGGGGAAAGGGAGAGAGATAGAGAAACAGGTGGAAGGGAGAGAGATAGAGATAACGGGGGAAAGGGAGAGAGATAGAGATAAAGGGGGAAAGGGAGAGAGATAGAGATAAAGGGGAAATGGAGAGAGAGATAGACAGGGGGAAAGGGGGAGAAAGAGAGATAGAGATACAGGGAAAAGGAGAGAGAGGGAGAGAGAGAGATACAGAGCGAAAGTGAGATAGAAAGATACAGGGGGAAAGGGACAGAGAGAAATAGAGATACAGGGGAAAGGGAGAGGAGTGATCGAGATACAGGGGGAAAGGGGGAGAGAGATAGAGATACAGGGGGAAAGGGAGAGAGAGAGAGACGGGGGAAAGGGGGAGAAAGAGAGATAGAGATACAGGGAAAAGGAGAGGGAGAGATAGAGATACAGAGAGAAAGGGAGAGAGAAAGATAGATACAGGTGGAAAGGGACAGAGAGAGAGAGATACAGGGGGAAAGGGAGAGCGAGATAGAGATACAGGGGGAAAGGGAGAGCGAGATAGAGATACAGGGGGAAAGGGTGAGAGAGAGAGAGAGAGAGAGATAGAAATACAGGGGAAAGGCAGACAGAGAGATAGAGATACAGGGGGAAAGGGAGAGAGATAGATAGAGATACAGGGGGACAGGGGGTGAGAGAGGGAGATAGAGATACAGGGGGAAAGGGAGGGAGAAAGAGATAGCGATACACGGGGAAAGGGAGGCGGGGAGAGAGAGTTAGAAAGATACAAGGGGAAAGGGAGAGAGAGAAAGAGAGAGATACAGGGGGAAAGGGAGAGAGATATAGATATAGGGGGAAAGGGAGGGAGAGACATAGCGATACGGGGGAAAGGGAGAGAGTAGACAAACAGGGGGAAGGGAGAGAGATAGAGATAAAGGGGGAAAGCGAGAGAGATAGAGATAAAGGGGGAAAAGGAGAGAGAGAGATAGAGGGACGGGGAGAAAGAGAGATAGAGATACAGGGGAAAGGTAGATAGAGGGAGAGATAGAGACACAGAGGGAAAGGGAGAAAGAAAGATAGAAAGATACATGAGGTAAGGGACAGAGAGATAGAGGTACAGGGGAAAGGGAGAGGGAGCGATAGAGATACAGGGGGAAAGGGAGAAAGAGATGGAAAGATACAGAAAGATACAGGGGGAAAGGGAGAGAGAGAAAGATACAGGGGGAAAGGGAGAGAGAGACAGAAAGATACAGAGAGAACGGGAGAGAGAGAGATAGAAAGATACAGGGGGAAAGGGAGAGAGAGATAGTGATACAGCGGAAAGGGAGAGGGAGCGATAGAGATACAGAGGGAAAGGGAGAGAGAGATAGATACAGGAAGATACAGGGGGAAAGGGAGAGTGAGATAGAGATACGGGGGAAAGGGAGAGAGAGAGATACAGGGGGAAAGGCAGAGAGATAGAAATACAGGAGGAATAGAAGAGAGATTTAGATACAGGGGTAAAGCGAGAGAGAGATAGAGATACAGGGGGAAAAGGAGAGATAGAGATACAGGATGAAAGGGAGAGAGAGATAGAAATACAGGGGGAAAGGGAGTGAGCAAAAGGGAGACAGAGATACAGGGGAAAGGGAGACAGAGATACAGGGGAAAGGGAGACAGAGATACGGGGGAAAGGGAGAGAGAGATAGAAGGGGAAAGGGAGAGAGAGAGAGATACAGGGGGATAGGGAGAGAGAGAGATAGAGATACAGGGGGATAGGGGGGGAGAGACATAGCGATACAGGAGGAAAGGAAGAGAGATAGAGATACGGGGGGAAAGGGAGAGAAAGAGACCGGGGAAAGGAAGAGAGAGAGATAGAGATACAGGGGGAAAGGGAGAGAGAAATAGAGATACAGGGGAAAGGGAGAGAGAGAGATAGAAATACAGGGGAAAGCGAGACAGATAGAGGTACA
Organism: Carcharodon carcharias; assembly: GCF_017639515.1. Classification (NCBI taxonomy): domain Eukaryota; kingdom Metazoa; phylum Chordata; class Chondrichthyes; order Lamniformes; family Lamnidae; genus Carcharodon; species Carcharodon carcharias. The sequence continues at coordinate 41,540,654 of NC_054470.1, forward strand.
GGGGGAAAGGGAGAGAGAGATAGAGATACAGGGGAAAGGGAGATAGAAGGAGAGATAGATACAGTGGGAAAGAGAGAGAAGGAGCGATAGATACAGCAAGAAAGGGAGATAGAAGGAGAGATAGATACAGCGGGAAAGAGAGAGAGGGAGCAATAGATACAGTGGGAAAGGGAGATAGAGACAGAAATAGATACTGCGGGAAAGGGTAAGAGAGAGATACAGAGGAAAAGGGACAGAGAGAGAGAGAGATACAGAGGGAAGGGAGAGAGAGAGAGAGATACAGGGGGAAGGGAGAGAGAGATATGGGAGGAATTGGAGAGAGAGATACGGGGGAAACGGGGAGAGAGAGAAATACGGGGGAAACGGGGAGAGAGAGATACGGGGGAAATGGGGAGAGAGAGAGAGATACAGGGGGAAAGGGAGAGAGAGGTAAATACAGGGGAAGGGAGAGGGTGAGATACATGGGAAAGGAGAGAGGCAGAGAGAGATACAGGGGGAATGGGAGAGAGAGAGAGATACAGGGGGAAAGGGGGAGAGAGAGATAGAAGATACGGGGAGAGAGAGAGTTGCAGAGGGGAGAGAGAGTTGTAGGAGAGAGAGTTGCAGGGGAGAGAGAGAGAGAGAGTTGCAGGGGAGAGAGAGAGTTGCAGGGGAGAGAGAGAGTTGCAGGGGAGAGAGAGAGAGAGTTGCAGGGGAGAGAGAGAGAGAGAGAGAGAGTTGCAGGGGAGAGAGAGAGAGTGTGTTGCAGGGGAGAGAGAGAGTTGCAGGGGAGAGAGAGAGAGAGTTGCAGGGGGGAGAGAGAGGGTTGCAGGGGAGAGAGAGAGTTGCAGGGGAGAGAGAGAGAGTTGCAGGGGAGAGAGAGAGAGTTGCAGGGGAGAGAGAGAGAGAGTTGCAGGGGAGAGAGAGAGAGTTGCAGGGGAGAGAGTTGCAGGGGAGAGAGTTGCAGGGGAGAGAGTTGCAGGGGAGAGAGTTGCAGGGGAGAGAGTTGCAGGGGAGAGAGTTGCAGGGGAGAGAGTTGCAGGGGAGAGAGTTGCAGGGGAGAGAGTTGCAGGGGAGAGAGTTGCAGGGGAGAGAGTTGCAGGGGAGAGAGTTGCAGGGGAGAGAGTTGCAGGGGAGAGAGTTGCAGGGGAGAGAGTTGCAGGGGAGAGAGTTGCAGGGGAGAGAGTTGCAGGGGAGAGAGTTGCAGGGGAGAGAGTTGCAGGGGAGAGAGTTGCAGGGGAGAGAGTTGCAGGGGAGAGAGTTGCAGGGGAGAGAGTTGCAGGGGAGAGAGTTGCAGGGGAGAGAGTTGCAGGGGAGAGAGTTGCAGGGGAGAGAGTTGCAGGGGAGAGAGTTGCAGGGGAGAGAGTTGCAGGGGAGAGAGTTGCAGGGGAGAGAGAGAGAGTTGCAGGGGAGAGAGTTGCGGGGGAGAGAAAGAGTGTTGCAGGGGAGAGAGAGAGTGTGTTGCAGGGGAGAGAGAGAGTGTGTGCTGCAGGGGAGAGAGAGAGTGTGTGTTGCAGGGGGGAGAGAGAGAGAGTGTGTGCTGCAGGGGAGAGAGTGTGTGTTGCAGGGGAGGTAGAGAGAGTGTGTGTTGCAGGGGAGGTAGAGAGAGTGTGTGTTGCAGGGGAGGTAGAGAGAGTGTGTGTTGCAGGGGAGGTAGAGAGAGTGTGTGTTGCAGGGGAGGTAGAGAGAGTGTGTGTTGCAGGGGAGGTAGAGAGAGTGTGTGTTGCAGGGGAGGTAGAGAGAGTGTGTGTTGCAGGGGAGGTAGAGAGAGTGTGTGTTGCAGGGGAGGTAGAGAGAGTGTGTGTTGCAGGGGAGGTAGAGAGAGTGTGTGTTGCAGGGGAGGTAGAGAGAGTGTGTGTTGCAGGGGAGGTAGAGAGAGTGTGTGTTGCAGGGGAGGTAGAGAGAGTGTGTGTTGCAGGGGAGGTAGAGAGAGTGTGTGTTGCAGGGGAGGTAGAGAGAGTGTGTGTTGCAGGGGAGGTAGAGAGAGTGTGTGTTGCAGGGGAGGTAGAGAGAGTGTGTGTTGCAGGGGAGAGAGAGAGAGTGTGTGTTGCAGGGGAGAGAGAGAGAGTGTGTGTTGCAGGGGAGAGAGAGAGAGTGTGTGTTGCAGGGGAGAGAGAGAGAGTGTGTGTTGCAGGGGAGAGAGAGAGTGTGTGTTGCAGGGGAGAGAGAGAGTGTGTGTTGCAGGGGAGGTAGAGAGAGAGTGTGTGTTGCAGGGGAGAGAGAGAGTGTGTGTTGCAGGGGAGGTAGAGAGAGAGTGTGTGTTGCAGGGGAGAGAGAGAGTGTGTGTTGCAGGGGAGAGAGAGAGAGAGTGTGTGTTGCAGGGGAGAGAGAGAGTGTGTGTTGCAGGGGAGAGAGAGAGTGTGTGTTGCAGGGGAGAGAGAGAGTGTGTGTTGCAGGGGAGAGAGAGAGTGTGTGTTGCAGGGGAGAGAGAGAGTGTGTGTTGCAGGGGAGAGAGAGAGTGTGTGTTGCAGGGGAGAGAGAGAGTGTGTGTTGCAGGGGAGAGAGAGAGTGTGTGTTGCAGGGGAGAGAGAGAGTGTGTGTTGCAGGGGAGAGAGAGAGTGTGTGTTGCAGGGGAGAGAGAGAGTGTGTGTTGCAGGGGAGAGAGAGAGTGTGTGTTGCAGGGGAGAGAGAGAGTGTGTGTTGCAGGGGAGAGAGAGAGTGTGTGTTGCAGGGGAGAGAGAGAGTGTGTGTTGCAGGGGAGAGAGAGAGTGTGTGTTGCAGGGGAGAGAGAGAGTGTGTGTTGCAGGGGAGAGAGAGAGTGTGTGTTGCAGGGGAGAGAGAGAGTGTGTGTTGCAGGGGAGAGAGAGAGTGTGTGTTGCAGGGGAGGTAGAGAGTGTGTGTTGCAGGGGAGGTAGAGAGTGTGTGTTGCAGGGGAGGTAGAGAGTGAGTGTTGCAGGGGAGGTAGAGAGTGAGTGTTGCAGGGGAGAGTGAGTGTTGCAGGGGAGAGAGAGAGATGGAAACAGTGGGGCAGAGAGAGAGTTGCATGGGAGAGAGAGAACCAGAGTTGCAGGGGGGAGAGAGAGATGCACGGGGGAGAGAGAGTTGGATACAGTGGGGCAGAGAGAGAGAGAGTTGCATGGGAGAGAGAGAGAGAGAACCAAAGTTGCAGGGGGGAGAAAGAGCATTGCAGGGGGGAGAAAGAGCATTGCAGGGGGGAGAAAGAGCATTGCAGGGGGTAGAAAGAGCATTGCAGGGGGGAGCAAGAGCATTGCAGGGAAGAGAGAGTTGCAGGGGGGTGAAAGAGCATTGCAGGGGAGAGAGGGAGCGTTGCAGGGGAGAGAGAGAGCAATGCAGGTGAGAGTGAGAGAGTTGCAGGGGAGAGAGTGAGAGAGAGTTGCAGGGGAGAGAGTGAGAGAGAGTTGCAGGGGAGAGAGTGAGAGAGTTGCAGGGGAGAGAGAGAGTTGCAGGGGAGAGGGACTGAAGTAGATATAGGGGGAGAGAGATACAGGGAGGAAAAAGAGATATGGGGGAGAAAGTGAGAGAGATAGATAGAGAGAGGAGAAAGAGAGGGAGAGATACAGGCGACAGAGAGAGAGAGAGATACAGGCGAGAGAGAGAGATACAGGCGAGAGAGAGATGGAGATACAGGAGAGATACGAAATGAGAGAGGACAGAGGGAGAGAGATATAGAGGGAAGAAAGGGAGAGAGAGGTACAGGGGAGAGAGAGAGAGAGGTACAGGGGAGAGAGAGAGAGAGGTACAGGGGTGAGAGAGAGAGGTACAGGGGAGAGAAAGAGAGAGGGACACGGGAGAAAGATAGATACGGGGGGGGAGAATGAGGGAGACCTATCGGGGGAGAACGAGAGGGAGATAGACATGGGGCGGGGGGGAGAACGAGAGAGGTAGATACAGCATGAGAGGGAGAAACAGAGATCGATACGGGGGGAGAGGGAGAGAGCTACATGGGATGCAGAGAGAGATCGATACAGGGGACAGAGAATGATAGATATAGGGAGAGAGATATAGATACAGGGATAGACATAGTGAGACATGGAGAGAGAGATACAGTGGGGAGAGAGATCAAAACGGGGAGGATGAGAGAGAGATAGATACAGGGGAGGGAGAGAGATGGGTACAGGGGGAGGGAGAGAGATGGGTACAGGGGGAGGGAGAGAGATGGGTACAGGGGGAGGGAGAGAGATGGGTACAGGGGGAGGGAGAGAGATGGGTACAGGGGGAGGGAGAGAGATGGGTACAGGGGGAGGGAGAGAGATGGGTACAGGGGGAGGGAGAGAGATGGGTACAGGGGGAGGGAGAGAGATGGGTACAGGGGGAGGGAGAGAGATGGGTACAGGGGGAGGGAGAGAGATGGGTACAGGGGGAGGGAGAGAGATGGGTACAGGGGGAGGGAGAGAGATGGGTACAGGGGGAGGGAGAGAGATGGGTACAGGGGGAGGGAGAGAGATGGGTACAGGGGGAGGGAGAGAGATGGGTACAGGGGGAGGGAGAGAGATGGGTACAGGGGGAGGGAGAGAGATGGGTACAGGGGGAGGGAGAGAGATGGGTACAGGGGGAGGGAGAGAGATGGGTACAGGGGGAGGGAGAGAGATGGGTACAGGGGGAGGGAGAGAGATGGGTACAGGGGGAGGGAGAGAGATGGGTACAGGGGGAGGGAGAGAGATGGGTACAGGGGGAGGGAGAGAGATGGGTACAGGGGGAGGGAGAGAGATGGGTACAGGGGGAGGGAGAGAGATGGGTACAGGGGGAGGGAGAGAGATGGGTACAGGGGGAGGGAGAGAGATGGGTACGGGGGAGGGAGAGAGATGGGTACAGGGGGAGGGAGAGAGATGGGTACAGGGGGAGGGAGAGAGATGGGTACAGGGGGAGGGAGAGAGATGGGTACAGGGGGAGGGAGAGAGATGGGTACAGGGGGAGGGAGAGAGATGGGTACAGGGGGAGGGAGAGAGATGGGTACAGGGGGAGGGAGAGAGATGGGTACAGGGGGAGGGAGAGAGATGGGTACAGGGGGAGGGAGAGAGATGGGTACAGGGGGAGGGAGAGAGATGGGTACAGGGGGAGGGAGAGAGATGGGTACAGGGGGAGGGAGAGAGATGGGTACAGGGGGAGGGAGAGAGATGGGTACAGGGGGAGGGAGAGAGATGGGTACAGGGGGAGGGAGAGAGATGGGTACAGGGGGAGGGAGAGAGATAGATACAGGGAGAGAGAGGGCGATAGATACAGGGAGAGAGAGGGCGATAGATGCTGTGGAGAGAGAGGGCGATAGATGCTGTGGAGAGAGAGAGCGATAGATACTGTGGAGAGAGAGAGCGATAGTTACTGTGGAGAGAGAGCGATAGATACTGTGGAGAGAGAGAGCGATAGATACTGTGGAGAGAGAGAGCGATAGATACTGTGGAGAGAGAGAGCGATAGATACAGTGGAGAGAGAGCGATAGGTACAGTGGAGAGAGAGCGATAGGTACAGTGGAGAGAGAGCGATAGGTACAGTGGAGAGAGAGCGATAGGTACAGTGGAGAGAGAGCGATAGGTACAGTGGAGAGAGAGAGATAGATACAGTGGAAAGAGAGAGATGATACAGTGGAGAGAGAGATAGATACAGTGGAGAAAGAGATATTTATACAGTGAACAGAGAGAGAGATAGGTACAGTGGAGAGAGTGATAGGTACAGTGGAGAGAGTGATAGGTACAGTGGAGAGAGTGATAGGTACAGTGGAGAGAGTGATAGGTACAGTGGAGAGAGAGAGAGATAGGTACAGTGGAGAGAGAGAGATAGGTACAGTGGAGAGAGAGAGATAGGTACAGTGGAGAGAGAGAGATAGGTACAGTGGAGAGAGAGTGATAGGTACAGTGGAGAGAGAGTGATAGGTACAGTGGAGAGAGAGAGAGATAGGTACAGTAGAGAGAGAGAGATAGGTACAGTGGAGAGAGAGATATAGGTACAGTGGAGAAAGAGAGAGATAGGTACAGTGGAGAAAGAGAGAGATAGATACAGTGGAGAGAGAGAGTTAGGTACAGTGGAGAGAGAGAGTTAGGTACAGTGGAGAGAGAGTGTTAGATACAGTGGAGAGAGAGAGATAGATACAGGGAGCACGAGAGATAGTTACAGGGAGCGCAAGAGAGATTGGTACAGGAGAGAGGGTGGAGAGAGAGAGTTAGGTACAGTGGAGAGAGAGAGTTAGGTACAGTGGAGAGAGAGAGTTAGGTACAGTGGAGAGAGAGTGTTAGATACAGTGGAGAGAGAGAGATAGATACAGGGAGCACGAGAGATAGTTACAGGGAGCGCAAGAGAGATTGGTACAGGAGAGAGGGTGGAGAGAGAGAGATAGATACAGGAGAGAGGGGGAGAGAGAGAGAGACAGATACAGGAGAGAGGGGGAGAGAGAGAGAGACAGATACAGGAGAGAGGGGGAGAGAGAGGAACAAATACCGTGTGCGAGGGAGATTGATACAGGGAGGAGAGAGATACAGGGGGAAAGAGAGAGTGAGATACGGGCGGGAATGAGAGGCTCGGAGAGATTGTCCCCCTGTATCTGAGTGAGAGAGAGATACGGGGGAATAGAGAGAGATGCAGGAGAGAGAGAGATATAGGACAGAGAGGGAGAGAGATAGATATAGGGGGGCAAAAGGGATTGAAATAGATACAGCGGAAAGAGAGTGAGATAATGGGGGCGAGAGAGAGAGGTAGATGCAGGGAGAGAGATGTAGATAGAGGGAGAGAGAGGTGGATAGAGAGAGAGGGAGAGGTGGATAGAGAGAGAGAGAGGTGGATAGAGGGAGAGAGAGAGAGGTGGATAGAGGGAGAGAGAGAGAGGTGGATAGAGGGAGAGAGAGAGAGGTAGATAGAGGGAGAGAGGTAGATAGAGGGAGAGAGAGAGAGGTAGATGGAGAGAGAGAAAGAGAGATATGGGGGTGGGGGGAGAGAGAGATACAAGGTTTGAGAGAAAGATATAGTTACGGGGACAAGGAGCGAAATAGGTACAGGGGGAGAGGAGGGGCATACAGTGGGAGAAAGAGATACAGGGGGAGAGGGAGATGCAGGGGGAGAGAGAGAGGGAGATGCAGGGGGAGAGAGAGAGGGAGATACAAGGGGAGAGAAAGAGGGATAGATACAGTGGAGAGAAAGAGATATAGATACAGTGGAGAGAGATATATACATTGGAGAGAGAGAGATAGATACAGTGGGGAGAGAGAGAGATAGATACAGGGGGCACGAGAGAGATTGGTACAGGAGAGAGGGGAGAGAGATTGGTACAGGAGAGAGGGGAGAGAGATTGGTACAGGAGAGAGGGGAGAGAGATAGATAGGGGAGAGAGAGAGAGACACATACAGGAAGGGGGAGAGAGAGAGATACAGGCGATGAGAGAGAGACAAATACAGGGTGCGAGGGAGATGGATACAGGGGGGAGAGAGAGATATAGGAGGAAAGAGAGTGAGATATGGGTGAGAGTGAGAGGCTCGGGGAGAGATAGATACAGGGGGACAGAGTGAGAGAGAGATATGGGGGAATAGAGAGAGATATAGGGGAGATATATATAGGACAGAGAGGGAGAGAAATAGATATGGGGGGGCAAAAGGGATTGAGATAGATTCAGTGGAAAAAGATAGAGTGAGGTAATGGGGGGGGGAGAGAGATACAGGGGAGAAGGTAAGAGACAAGTGAAGGGGAGTGAGAAAAATAGATACAGGGGAGGCAGAGAGAGACAGATATGGAGAGAGAGAGACAGATACAGGGAGGGAGAGACAGATACAGGGAGGGAGAGCGTTAGATACAGGGAGAGAGAGAGAGAGGTAGATACAGGGAGAGAGAGAGAGGTAGATACAGGGAGAGAGAGAGAGGTAGATACAGGGAGAGAGAGAGAGGTAGATACAGTGGAGAGAGAGATAGATACAGTGGAGAGAGAGAGGGAAAGATACAGTGGAGAGAGAGAGAGATACAGTGGAGAGAGAGAGAGATACAGTGGAGAGAGAGATAGATACAGTGGAGAGAGAGATAGATACAGTGGAGAGAGAGAAAGAGATACAGTGGAGAGAGAGAGAGAGATACAGTGGAGAGAGAGAGATACAGTGGAGAGAGAGAGAGATACAGTGGAGAGAGAGAGATACAGTGGAGAGAGAGAGAGATACAGTGGAGAGAGAGAGATACAGTGGGGAGAGAGAGAGATACAGTGGGGAGAGAGAGAGATACAGTGGGGGGAGAGATAGATACAGTGGAGAGAGAGATAGATACAGTGGAGAGAGAGAGAGATAGATACAGTGGAGAGAGAGAGAGATAGATACAGTGGAGAGAGAGAGAGATAGATACAGTGGAGAGAGAGAGAGATAGATACAGTGGAGAGAGAGAGAGAGAGATACAGTGGAGGGAGAGAGAGAGAGATACAGTGGAAAGAGAGAGAGAGATACAGTGGAGAGAGAGAGAGATACAGTGGAGAGAGAGAGAGATACAGTGGAGAGAGAGAGATAGATACAGTGGAGAGAGAGAGATAGATACAGTGGAGAGAGAGAGATAGGTACAGTGGAGAGAGTGATAGGTACAGTGGAGAGAGTGATAGGTACAGTGGAGAGAGTGATAGGTACAGTGGAGAGAGTGTTAGGTACAGTGGAGAGAGTGATAGGTACAGTGGAGAGAGAGAGAGATAGGTACAGTGGAGAGAGAGATAGGTACAGTGGAGAGAGAGTGATAGGTACAGTGGAGAGAGAGAGAGATAGGTACAGTGGAGAGAGAGATAGGTACAGTAGAGAGAGAGAGATAGGTACAGTGGAGAGAGAGATATAGGTACAGTGGAGAAAGAGAGAGATAGGTACAGTGGAGAAAGAGAGAGATAGGTACAGTGGAGAGAGAGAGTTAGGTACAGTGGAGAGAGAGTGTTAGATACAGTGGAGAGAGAGAGATAGATACAGGGAGCACGAGAGATAGTTACAGGGAGCGCAAGAGAGATTGGTACAGGAGAGAGGGTGGAGAGAGAGAGATAGATACAGGAGAGAGGGGGAGAGAGAGAGAGACAGATACAGGAGAGAGGGGGAGAGAGAGAGAGACAGATACAGGAGAGAGGGGGAGAGAGAGGAACAAATACCGTGTGCGAGGGAGATTGATACAGGGAGGAGAGAGATACAGGGGGAAAGAGAGAGTGAGATACGGGCGGGAACGAGAGGCTCGGAGAGATTGTCCCCCTGTATCTGAGTGAGAGAGAGATACGGGGGAATAGAGAGAGATGCAGGAGAGAGAGAGATATAGGACAGAGAGGGAGAGAGATAGTTATAGGGGGGCAAAAGGGATTGAAATAGATACAGCGGAAAGAGAGTGAGATAATGGGGGCGAGAGAGAGAGGTAGATGCAGGGAGAGAGATGTAGATAGAGGGAAAGAGAGGTGGATAGAGGGAGAGGTGGATAGAGAGAGAGAGAGAGAGGTGGATAGAGGGAGAGAGAGGTGGATAGAGGGAGAGAGAGAGGTAGATAGAGGGAGAGAGAGAGAAGTAGATAGAGAGAGAGAGGTAGATAGAGGGAGAGAGAGAGAGGTAGATGGAGGGAGAGAGAGAAAGAGAGATATGGGGGTGGGGGGAGAGAGAGATACAGGGTTTGAGAGAAAGATTTAGTTACGGGGACAAGGAGCGAAATAGGTACAGGGGGAGAGGAGGGGGATACAGTGGGAGAAAGAGATACAGGGGGAAAGGGAGATACAGGGGGAGAGAGAGAGGGAGATGCAGGGGGAGAGAGAGAGGGAGATACAGGGGGAGAGAAAGAGGGATAGATACAGTGGAGAGAAAGAGATATAGATACAGTGGAGAGATACATATATATATATATATATATATATAGTGGAGAGATATATATACATTGGAGAGAGAGAGATAGAAACAGTGGGGAGAGAGAGAGATAGATACAGGGGGCACGAGAGAGATTGCTACAGGAGAGAGGGGAGAGAGATTGGTACAGGAGAGAGGGGAGAGAGATAGATAGAGGAGAGAGGGAGAGAGAGAGAGACATACAGGAAGGGGGAGAGAGAGAGATACAGGCGATGAGAGAGAGACAAATACAGGGTGCGAGGGAGATGGATACAGGGGGGAGAGAGAGATATAGGAGGAAAGAGAGTGAGATATGGGTGAGAGTGAGAGGCTCGGGGAGAGATAGATACAGGGGGACAGAGTGAGAGAGAGATATGGGGGAATAGAGAGAGATACAGGGGAGATATATATAGGACAGAGAGGGAGAGAAATAGATATGGGGGGGCAAAAGGGATTGAGATAGATTCAGTGGAAAAAGATAGAGTGAGGTAATGGGGGGGGGAGAGAGATACAGGGGAGAAGGTAAGAGACAAGTGAAGGGGAGTGAGAAAAATAGATATAGGGGAGGCAGAGAGAGACAGATACGGAGAGAGAGAGACAGATACAGGGAGGGAGAGACAGATACAGGGAGGGAGAGCGTTAGATACAGGGAGAGAGAGAGAGAGGTAGATACAGGGAGAGAGAGAGAGGTAGATACAGGGAGAGAGAGAGAGGTAGATACAGGGAGAGAGAGAGAGGTAGATACAGGGAGAGAGAGAGAGGTAGATACAGTGGAGAGAGAGATAGATACAGTGGAGAGAGAGATAGATACAGTGGAGAGAGAGATAGATACAGTGGAGAGAGAGAGGGAAAGATACAGTGGAGAGAGAGAGAGATACAGTGGAGAGAGAGAGAGATACAGTGGAGAGAGAGATAGATACAGTGGAGAGAGAGAAAGAGATACAGTGGAGAGAGAGAGAGAGAGATACAGTGGAGAGAGAGAGAGATACAGTGGAGAGAGAGAGAGAGATACAGTGGAGGGAGAGAGAGATACAGTGGAGAGAGAGAGATACAGTGGAGAGAGAGAGATACAGTGGAGAGAGAGAGATACAGTGGAGAGAGAGAGATACAGTGGGGAGAGAGAGAGATACAGTGGGGGAGAGAGAGATACAGTGGAGAGGGAGATAGATACAGTGGAGAGAGAGAGAGATAGATACAGTGGAGAGAGAGAGAGAGAGAGATACAGTGGAGAGAGAGAGATACAGTGGAGAGAGAGAGAGAGAGAGATACAGTGGAGAGAGAGATAGATACAGTGGAGAGAGAGAGAGATAGATACAGTGGAGAGAGAGAGAGAGATAGATACAGTGGAGAGAGAGAGATAGATACAGTGGAGAGAGAGAGATAGGTACAGTGGAGAGAGAGAGATAGGTACAGTGGAGAGAGAGAGATAGGTACAGTGGAGAGAGAGAGAGAGAGATAGATACGGTGGAGAGAGATAGATACGGTGGAGAGAGAGAGATAGATACGGTGGAGAGAGAGAGATAGATACGGTGGAGAGGGAGAGATAGATACGGTGGAGAGAGAGAGATAGATACGGTGGAGAGAGAGAGATAGATACGGTGGAGAGAGAGAGATAGATACGGTGGAGAGAGAGAGATAGATACGGTGGAGAGAGAGAGATAGATACAGTGGAGAGAGAGAGATATTTATACAGTGAACAGAGTGAGAGATAGGTGCAGTGGAGAGAGAGAGATAGGTACAGTGGAGAAAGAGAGATAGGTACAGTGGAGAGAGAGAGATAGATACAGTGGAGAGAGAAAGAGAGATACAGTGGAGAAAGAGATATTTATACAGTGAACAGAGAGAGAGATAGGTACAGTCGAGAGAGAGAGATAGATATAGTGGAAAGAGAGAGATAGATACAGTGGAAAGAGAGAGAGATAGGTACAGTGGAGAAAGAGATATTTATACAGTGAACAGAGAGAGAGATAGGTACAGTGGAGAGAGAGATAGGTACAGTGGAGAGAGTGATAGGTACAATGGAGAGAGTGATAGGTACAGTGGAGAGAGAGAGTGATAGGTACAGTGGAGAGAGAGATAGGTACAGTAGAGAGAGAGAGATAGGTACAGTGGAGAGAGAGATATAGGTACAGTGGAGAAAGAGAGAGATAGGTACAGTGGAGAAAGAGAGAGATAGGTACAGTGGAGAAAGAGAGAGATAGGTACAGTGGAGAGAGAGAGTTAGGTACAGTGGAGAGAGAGAGTTAGATACAGTGGAGAGAGAGAGATAGATACAGGGAGCGCGAGAGATAGTTACCGGGAGCGCAAGAGAGATTGGTACAGGAGAGAGGGTGGAGAGAGAGAGATAGATACAGGAGAGAGGGGGAGAGAGAGAGAGACAGATACAGGAGAGAGGGGGAGAGAGAGAGAGACAGATACAGGAGAGAGGGGGAGAGAGAGGAACAAATACCGTGTGCGAGGGAGATTGATACAGGGAGGAGAGAGATACAGGGGGAAAGAGAGAGTGAGATACGGGCGGGAACGAGAAGCTCGGAGAGATTGTCCCCCTGTATCTGAGTGAGAGAGAGATACGGGGGAATAGAGAGAGATGCAGGAGAGAGAGAGATATAGGACAGAGAGGGAGAGAGATAGTTATAGGGGGGCAAAAGGGATTGAAATAGATACAGCGGAAAGAGAGTGAGATAATGGGGGCGAGAGAGAGAGGTAGATGCAGGGAGAGAGATGTAGATAGAGGGAGAGAGAGGTGGATAGAGGGAGAGGTGGATAGAGAGAGAGGTGGATAGAGAGAGAGAGAGAGAGAGAGGTGGATAGAGGGAGAGAGAGAGAGGTGGATAGAGGGAGAGAGAGAGAGGTGGATAGAGGGAGAGAGAGAGAGGTGGATAGAGGGAGAGAGAGAGAGGTGGATAGAGGGAGAGAGAGAGAGGTAGATAGAGGGAGAGAGAGAGAAGTAGATAGAGAGAGAGAGGTAGATAGAGGGAGAGAGAGAGAGGTAGATGGAGGGAGAGAGAGAAAGAGAGATATGGGGGTGGGGGGAGAGAGAGATACAGGGTTTGAGAGAAAGATATAGTTACGGGGACAAGGAGCGAAATAGGTACAGGGGGAGAGGAGGGGGATACAGTGGGAGAAAGAGATACAGGGGGAGAGGGAGATGCAGGGGGAGAGAGAGAGGGAGATGCAGGGGGAGAGAGAGAGGGAGATGCAGGGGGAGAGAGAGAGGGAGATACAGGGGGAGAGAGAGAGGGAGATACAGGGGGAGAGAAAGAGGGATAGATACAGTGGAGAGAAAGAGATATAGATACAGTGGAGAGAGATATGTATATATATATATATAGTGGAGAGATATATATACATTGGAGAGAGAGAGATAGATACAGTGGGGAGAGAGAGAGATAGATACAGGGGGCACGAGAGAGATTGGTACAGGAGAGAGGGGAGAGAGATTGGTACAGGAGAGAGGGGAGAGAGATAGATAGAGGAGAGAGGGAGAGAGAGAGAGACATACAGGAAGGGGGAGAGAGAGAGATACAGGCGATGAGAGAGAGACAAATACAGGGTGCGAGGGAGATGGATACAGGGGGGAGAGAGAGATATAGGAGGAAAGAGAGTGAGATATGGGTGAGAGTGAGAGGCTCGGGGAGAGATAGATACAGGGGGACAGAGTGAGAGAGAGATATGGGGGAATAGAGAGAGATACAGGGGAGATATATATAGGACAGAGAGGGAGAGAAATAGATATGGGGGGGCAAAAGGGATTGAGATAGATTCAGTGGAAAAAGATAGAGTGAGATAATGGGGGGGGGGAGAGAGATACAGGGGAGAAGGTAAGAGACAAGTGAAGGGGAATGAGAAAAATAGATACAGGGGAGGCAGAGAGAGACAGATACGGAGAGAGAGAGACATATACAGGGAGGGAGAGACAGATACAGGGAGGGAGAGCGTTAGATACAGGGAGAGAGAGAGAGAGGTAGATACAGGGAGAGAGAGAGAGGTAGATACAGGGAGAGAGAGAGAGGTAGATACAGGGAGAGAGAGAGAGGTAGATACAGTGGAGAGGTAGATACAGTGGAGAGAGAGATAGATACAGTGGAGAGAGAGAAAGATACAGTGGAGAGAGAGAGAGATACAGTGGAGAGAGAGAGATACAGTGGAGAGAGAGATACAGTGGGGAGAGAGAGAGATACAGTGGGGAGAGAGAGAGATACAGTGGAGAGAGAGATAGATACAGTGGAGAGAGAGAGAGAGAGATACAGTGGAGAGAGAGAGAGATAGATACAGTGGAGAGAGAGAGAGATAGATACAGTGGAGAGAGAGAGAGAGAGATACAGTGGAGAGAGAGAGAGAGATACAGTGGAGAGAGAGAGAGAGATACAGTGGAGAGAGAGAGAGAGATACAGTGGAGAGAGAGAGATAGATACAGTGGAGAGAGAGAGAGAGATACAGTGGAGAGAGAGAGAGAGATACAGTGGAGAGAGAGAGAGAGATACAGTGGAGAGAGAGAGATAGATACAGTGGAGAGAGAGAGATAGATACAGTGGAGAGAGAGAGATAGATACAGTGGAGAGAGAGAGATAGATACAGTGGAGAGAGAGATAGATACAGTGGAGAGAGAGAGATAGATACAGTGGAGAGAGAGAGAGAGATACAGTGGAGAGAGAGAGATAGATACAGTGGAGAGAGAGAGATAGATACAGTGGAGAGAGAGAGATAGATACAGTGGAGAGAGAGAGAGATAGATACAGTGGAGAGAGAGAGAGAGATAGATACAGTGGAGAGAGAGAGAGAGATAGATACAGTGGAGAGAGAGAGAGAGATAGATACAGTGGAGAGAGAGAGAGAGATAGATACAGTGGAGAGAGAGAGAGAGATAGATACAGTGGAGAGAGAGAGAGAGATAGATACGGTGGAGAGAGAGAGAGAGATAGATACGGTGGAGAGAGAGAGAGAGATAGGTACGGTGGAGAGAGAGATAGATACGGTGGAGAGAGAGAGATAGATACGGTGGAGAGAGAGAGATAGATACGGTGGAGAGAGAGAGATAGATACGGTGGAGAGAGAGAGATAGATACGGTGGAGAGAGAGAGATAGATACGGTGGAGAGAGAGAGATAGATACGGTGGAGAGAGAGAGATAGATACGGTGGAGAGAGAGAGATAGATACGGTGGAGAGAAAGAGATATAGATACAGTGGAGATATATATATATATATATATATATATATATAGTGGAGAGATATATATACATTGGAGAGAGAGAGATAGATACAGTGGGGAGAGAGAGAGATAGATACAGGGGGCACGAGAGAGATTGGTACAGGAGAGAGGGGAGAGAGATTGGTACAGGAGAGAGGGGAGAGAGATAGATAGAGGAGAGAGGGAGAGAGAGAGAGACACATACAGGAAGGGGGAGAGAGAGATATAGGCGATGAGAGAGAGACAAATACAGGGTGCGAGGGAGATGGATACAGGGGGGAGAGAGAGATATAGGAGGAAAGAGAGTGAGATACGGGTGAGAGTGAGAGGCTCGGGGAGAGATAGATACAGGGGGACAGAGTGAGAGAGAGATATGGGGGAATAGAGAGAGATACAGGGGAGATATATATAGGACAGAGAGGGAGAGAAATAGATATGGGGGGGCAAAAGGGATTGAGATAGATTCAGTGGAAAAAGATAGAGTGAGATAATGGGGGGTGAGAGAGAGATACTGGGGAGAAGGTAAGAGACAAGTGAAGGGGAGTGAGAAAAATAGATACAGGGGAGGCAGAGAGAGACAGATACTGGGAGGGAGAGACAGATACAGGGAGGGAGAGCGTTAGTTACAGGGAGAGAGAGAGAGAGGTAGATACAGGGAGAGAGAGAGAGGTAGATACAGGGAGAGAGAGAGAGGTAGATACAGGGAGAGAGAGAGAGGTAGATACAGGGAGAGAGAGAGAGGTAGATACAGGGAGAGAGAGAGAGGTAGATACAGGGAGAGAGAGAGAGGTAGATACAGGGAGAGAGAGAGAGGTAGATACAGTGGAGAGAGAGATAGATACAGTGGAGAGAGAGATAGATACAGTGGAGAGAGAGAGAGAGAGAAAGATACAGTGGAGAGAGAGAAAGATACAGTGGAGAGAGAGAAAGATACAGTGGAGAGAGAGAGATACAGTGGAGAGAGAGAGATACAGTGGAGAGAGAGATAGATACAGTGGAGAGAGAGAAAGAGATACAGTGGAGAGAAAGAAAGAGATACAGTGGAGAGAGAGAGATACAGTGGAGAGAGAGAGATACAGTGGAGAGAGAGAGATACAGTGGAGAGAGAGAGAGATACAGTGGAGAGAGAGAGAGATACAGTGGAGAGAGAGAGATACAGTGGGGAGAGAGAGAGAGAGATACAGTGGGGAGAGAGAGAGAGATACAGTGGGGGGAGAGAGATACAGTGGAGAGAGAGAGATAGATACAGTGGAGAGAGAGAGAGATAGATACAGTGGAGAGAGAGAGAGATAGATACAGTGGAGAGAGAGAGAGATAGATACAGTGGAGAGAGAGAGATAGATACAGTGGAGAGAGAGAGATAGATACAGTGGAGAGAGAGAGAGAGATACAGTGGAGAGAGAGAGAGAGATACAGTGGAGAGAGAGATACAGTGGAGAGAGAGAGAGAGATACAGTGGAGAGAGAGAGAGAGATACAGTGGAGAGAGAGAGAGAGATACAGTGGAGAGAGAGAGAGAGATACAGTGGAGAGAGAGAGAGAGATACAGTGGAGAGAGAGAGATAGATACAGTGGAGAGAGAGAGATAGATACAGTGGAGAGAGAGAGATAGATACAGTGGAGAGAGAGAGATAGATACAGTGGAGAGAGAGAGATAGATACAGTGGAGAGAGAGAGATAGATACAGTGGAGAGAGAGAGAGAGATACAGTGGAGAGAGAGAGATAGATACAGTGGAGAGAGAGAGATAGATACAGTGGAGAGAGAGAGATAGATACAGTGGAGAGAGAGAGAGAGAGATAGATACGGTGGAGAGAGAGAGAGAGATAGATACGGTGGAGAGAGAGAGATAGATACGGTGGAGAGAGAGAGATAGATACGGTGGAGAGAGAGAGATAGATACGGTGGAGAGAGAGAGATAGATACAGTGGAGAGAGAGATATTTATACAGTGAACAGAGAGAGAGATAGGTACAGTGGAGAGAGAGAGATAGATACAGTGGAGAGAGAGATAGATACAGTGGAGAGAGAGATGATACAGTGGAGAGAGAGATGATACAGTGGAGAGAGAGATGATACAGTGGAGAGAGAGATGATACAGTGGAGAGAGAGATGATGACAGTGGAGAGAGAGAGATGATGACAGTGGAGAGAGAGAGATGATGACAGTGGAGAGAGAGAGATGATACAGTGGAGAGAGAGAGATGATACAGTGGAGAGAGAGAGATAGATACAGGGAGCGCGAGAGATAGTTACCGGGAGCGCGAGAGAGATTGGTACAGGAGAGAGGGTGGAGAGAGAGAGATAGATACAGGAGAGAGGGGGAGAGAGAGAGAGACAGATACAGGAGAGAGGGGGAGAGAGAGAGAGACAGATACAGGAGAGAGGGGGAGAGAGAGGAACAAATACCGTGTGCGAGGGAGATTGATACAGGGAGGAGAGAGATACAGGGGGAAAGAGAGAGTGAGATACGGGCGGGAACGAGAGGCTCGGAGAGATTGTCCCCCTGTATCTGAGTGAGAGAGAGATACGGGGGAATAGAGAGAGATGCAGGAGAGAGAGAGATATAGGACAGAGAGGGAGAGAGATAGTTATAGGGGGGCAAAAGGGATTGAAATAGATACAGCGGAAACAGAGTGAGATAATGGGGGCGAGAGAGAGAGGTAGATGCAGGGAGAGAGATGTAGATAGAGGGAGAGAGAGGTGGATAGAGGGAGAGGTGGATAGAGAGAGAGGTGGATAGAGAGAGAGAGAGAGAGGTGGATAGAGGGAGAGAGAGAGAGGTGGATAGAGGGAGAGAGAGAGAGGTGGATAGAGGGAGAGAGAGAGAGGTGGATAGAGGGAGAGAGAGAGAGGTGGATAGAGGGAGAGAGAGAGAGGTGGATAGAGGGAGAGAGAGAGAGGTAGATAGAGGGAGAGAGAGAGAAGTAGATAGAGAGAGAGAGGTAGATAGAGGGAGAGAGAGAGAGGTAGATGGAGGGAGAGAGAGAAAGAGAGATATGGGGGTGGGGGGAGAGAGAGATACAGGGTTTGAGAGAAAGATATAGTTACGGGGACAAGGAGCGAAATAGGTACAGGGGGAGAGGAGGGGGATACAGTGGGAGAAAGAGATACAGTGGGAGAAAGAGATACAGGGGGAGAGGGAGATGCAGGGGGAGAGAGAGAGGGAGATGCAGGGGGAGAGAGAGAGGGAGATACAGGGGGAGAGAAAGAGGGATAGATACAGTGGAGAGAAAGAGATATAGATACAGTGGAGAGAGATATATATATATATATATATATAGTGGAGAGATATATATACATTGGAGAGAGAGAGATAGATACAGTGGGGAGAGAGAGAGATAGATACAGGGGGCACGAGAGAGATTGGTACAGGAGAGAGGGGAGAGAGATTGGTACAGGAGAGAGGGGAGAGAGATAGATAGAGGAGAGAGGGAGAGAGAGAGAGACATACAGGAAGGGGGAGAGAGAGAGATACAGGCGATGAGAGAGAGACAAATACAGGGTGCGAGGGAGATGGATACAGGGGGGAGAGAGAGATATAGGAGGAAAGAGAGTGAGATATGGGTGAGAGTGAGAGGCTCGGGGAGAGATAGATACAGGGGGACAGAGTGAGAGAGAGATATGGGGGAATAGAGAGAGATACAGGGGAGATATATATAGGACAGAGAGGGAGAGAAATAGATATGGGGGGGCAAAAGGGATTGAGATAGATTCAGTGGAAAAAGATAGAGTGAGATAATGGGGGGGGGGGAGAGAGATACAGGGGAGAAGGTAAGAGACAAGTGAAGGGGAATGAGAAAAATAGATACAGGGGAGGCAGAGAGAGACAGATACGGAGAGAGAGAGACAGATACAGGGAGGGAGAGACAGATACAGGGAGGGAGAGCGTTAGATACAGGGAGAGAGAGAGAGAGGTAGATACAGGGAGAGAGAGAGAGGTAGATACAGGGAGAGAGAGAGAGGTAGATACAGGGAGAGAGAGAGAGGTAGATACAGTGGAGAGGTAGATACAGTGGAGAGAGAGATAGATACAGTGGAGAGAGAGAGAGAAAGATACAGTGGAGAGAGAGAGAGATACAGTGGAGAGAGAGAGATACAGTGGAGAGAGAGATACAGTGGGGAGAGAGAGAGATACAGTGGGGAGAGAGAGAGATACAGTGGAGAGAGAGATAGATACAGTGGAGAGAGAGAGAGAGAGATACAGTGGAGAGAGAGAGAGATAGATACAGTGGAGAGAGAGAGAGATAGATACAGTGGAGAGAGAGAGAGAGAGATACAGTGGAGAGAGAGAGAGAGATACAGTGGAGAGAGAGAGAGAGATACAGTGGAGAGAGAGAGAGAGATGCAGTGGAGAGAGAGAGATAGATACAGTGGAGAGAGAGAGAGAGATACAGTGGAGAGAGAGAGAGATACAGTGGAGAGAGAGAGAGAGATACAGTGGAGAGAGAGAGATAGATACAGTGGAGAGAGAGAGATAGATACAGTGGAGAGAGAGAGAGATAGATACAGTGGAGAGAGAGAGATAGATACAGTGGAGAGAGAGAGATAGATACAGTGGAGAGAGAGATAGATACAGTGGAGAGAGAGAGATAGATACAGTGGAGAGAGAGAGATAGATACAGTGGAGAGAGAGAGATAGATACAGTGGAGAGAGAGAGATAGATACAGTGGAGAGAGAGAGATAGATACAGTGGAGAGAGAGAGATAGATACAGTGGAGAGAGAGAGAGATAGATACAGTGGAGAGAGAGAGAGAGATAGATACAGTGGAGAGAGAGAGAGAGATAGATACAGTGGAGAGAGAGAGAGAGATAGATACAGTGGAGAGAGAGAGAGATAGGTACGGTGGAGAGAGAGAGAGAGATAGATACGGTGGAGAGAGAGAGATAGATACGGTGGAGAGAGAGAGATAGATACGGTGGAGAGAGAGAGATAGATACGGTGGAGAGAGAGAGATAGATACGGTGGAGAGAGAGAGATAGATACGGTGGAGAGAGAGAGATAGATACGGTGGAGAGAGAGAGATAGATACGGTGGAGAGAGAGAGATAGATACGGTGGAGAGAGAGAGATAGATACGGTGGAGAGAGAGAGATAGATACAGTGGAGAGAGAGAGATAGATACAGTGGAGAGAAAGAGATATAGATACAGTGGAGATATATATATATATATATAGTGGAGAGATATATATACATTGGAGAGAGAGAGATAGATACAGTGGGGAGAGAGAGAGATAGATACAGGGGGCACGAGAGAGATTGGTACAGGAGAGAGGGGAGAGAGATTGGTACAGGAGAGAGGGGAGAGAGATAGATAGAGGAGAGAGGGAGAGAGAGAGAGACACATACAGGAAGGGGGAGAGAGAGAGATATAGGCGATGAGAGAGAGACAAATACAGGGTGCGAGGGAGATGGATACAGGGGGGAGAGAGAGATATAGGAGGAAAGAGAGTGAGATACGGGTGAGAGTGAGAGGCTCGGGGAGAGATAGATACAGGGGGACAGAGTGAGAGAGAGATATGGGGGAATAGAGAGAGATACAGGGGAGATATATATAGGACAGAGAGGGAGAGAAATAGATATGGGGGGGCAAAAGGGATTGAGATAGATTCAGTGGAAAAAGATAGAGTGAGATAATGGGGGGGGAGAGAGAGATACTGGGGAGAAGGTAAGAGACAAGTGAAGGGGAGTGAGAAAAATAGATACAGGGGAGGCAGAGAGAGACAGATACTGGGAGGGAGAGACAGATACAGGGAGGGAGAGCGTTAGTTACAGGGAGAGAGAGAGAGAGGTAGATACAGGGAGAGAGAGAGAGGTAGATACAGGGAGAGAGAGAGAGAGGTAGATACAGGGAGAGAGAGAGAGGTAGATACAGGGAGAGAGAGAGAGGTAGATACAGTGGAGAGAGAGATAGATACAGTGGAGAGAGAGATAGATACAGTGGAGAGAGAGAGAGAGAGAAAGATACAGTGGAGAGAGAGAAAGATACAGTGGAGAGAGAGAAAGATACAGTGGAGAGAGAGAGATACAGTGGAGAGAGAGAGATACAGTGGAGAGAGAGATAGATACAGTGGAGAGAGAGAAAGAGATACAGTGGAGAGAAAGAAAGAGATACAGTGGAGAGAGAGAGATACAGTGGAGAGAGAGAGATACAGTGGAGAGAGAAAGAGATACAGTGGAGAGAGAGAGATACAGTGGAGAGAGAGAGATACAGTGGGGAGAGAGAGAGAGATACAGTGGGGAGAGAGAGAGAGATACAGTGGGGAGAGAGAGAGAGATACAGTGGGGAGAGAGAGATACAGTGGAGAGAGAGAGATAGATACAGTGGAGAGAGAGAGAGATAGATACAGTGGAGAGAGAGAGATATAGATACAGTGGAGAGAGAGAGAGAGATACAGTGGAGAGAGAGAGAGAGATACAGTGGAGAGAGAGATACAGTGGAGAGAGAGAGAGAGATACAGTGGAGAGAGAGAGAGAGATACAGTGGAGAGAGAGAGAGAGATACAGTGGAGAGAGAGAGATAGATACAGTGGAGAGAGAGAGATAGATACAGTGGAGAGAGAGAGATAGATACAGTGGAGAGAGAGAGAGAGATACAGTGGAGAGAGAGAGATAGATACAGTGGAGAGAGAGAGATAGATACAGTGGAGAGAGAGAGATAGATACAGTGGAGAGAGAGAGATAGATACAGTGGAGAGAGAGAGATAGATACAGTGGAGAGAGAGAGAGAGAGATAGATACGGTGGAGAGAGAGATAGATACGGTGGAGAGAGAGAGATAGATACGGTGGAGAGAGAGAGATAGATACGGTGGAGAGAGAGAGATAGATACAGTGGAGAGAGAGATATTTATACAGTGAACAGAGAGAGAGATAGGTACAGTGGAGAGAGAGAGATAGATACAGTGGAGAGAGAGATAGATACAGTGGAGAGAGAGATATTTATACAGTGAACAGAGAGAGAGATAGGTACAGTGGAGAGAGAGAGATAGATACAGTGGAGAGAGAGATAGATACAGTGGAGAGAGAGATGATACAGTGGAGAGAGAGATGATACAGTGGAGAGAGAGATGATACAGTGGAGAGAGAGATGATACAGTGGAGAGAGAGAGATGATACAGTGGAGAGAGAGAGATGATGACAGTGGAGAGAGAGAGATGATGACAGTGGAGAGAGAGAGATGATACAGTGGAGAGAGAGAGATGATACAGTGGAGAGAGAGAGATAGATACAGGGAGCGCGAGAGATAGTTACCGGGAGCGCGAGAGAGATTGGTACAGGAGAGAGGGTGGAGAGAGAGAGATAGATACAGGAGAGAGGGGGAGAGAGAGAGAGACAGATACAGGAGAGAGGGGGAGAGAGAGAGAGACAGATACAGGAGAGAGGGGGAGAGAGAGGAACAAATACCGTGTGCGAGGGAGATTGATACAGGGAGGAGAGAGATACAGGGGGAAAGAGAGAGTGAGATACGGGCGGGAACGAGAGGCTCGGAGAGATTGTCCCCCTGTATCTGAGTGAGAGAGAGATACGGGGGAATAGAGAGAGATGCAGGAGAGAGAGAGATATAGGACAGAAAGGGAGAGAGACAGTTATAGGGGGGCAAAAGGGATTGAAATAGATACAGCGGAAAGAGAGTGAGATAATGGTGGCGAGAGAGAGAGGTAGATGCAGGGAGAGAGATGTAGATAGAGGGAGAGAGAGGTGGATAGAGGGAGAGGTGGATAGAGAGAGAGAGAGAGAGGTGGATAGAGGGAGAGAGAGAAAGGTGGATAGAGGGAGAGAGAGAGAGGTGGATAGAGGGAGAGAGAGAGAGGTGGATAGAGGGAGAGAGAGAGAGGTGGATAGAGGGAGAGAGAGAGAGGTGGATAGAGGGAGAGAGAGAGAGGTAGATAGAGGGAGAGAGAGAGAAGTAGATAGAGAGAGAGAGGTAGATAGAGGGAGAGAGAGAGAGGTAGATGGAGGGAGAGAGAGAAAGAGAGATATGGGGGTGGGGGGAGAGAGAGATACAGGGTTTGAGAGAAAGATATAGTTACGGGGACAAGGAGCGAAATAGGTACAGGGGGAGAGGAGGGGGATACAGTGGGAGAAAGAGATACAGGGGGAGAGGGAGATACAGGGGGAGAGAGAGAGGGAGATGCAGGGGGAGAGAGAGAGGGAGATGCAGGGGGAGAGAGAGAGGGAGATACAGGGGGAGAGAAAGAGGGATAGATACAGTGGAGAGAAAGAGATATAGATACAGTGGAGAGAGATATATATATATATATATAGTGGAGAGATATATATACATTGGAGAGAGAGAGATAGATACAGTGGGGAGATAGAGAGATAGATACAGGGGGCACGAGAGAGATTGGTACAGGAGAGAGGGGAGAGAGATTGGTACAGGAGAGAGGGGAGAGAGATAGATAGAGGAGAGAGGGAGAGAGAGAGAGACATACAGGAAGGGGGAGAGAGAGAGATACAGGCGATGAGAGAGAGACAAATACAGGGTGCGAGGGAGATGGATACAGGGGGGAGAGAGAGATATAGGAGGAAAGAGAGTGAGATATGGGTGAGAGTGAGAGGCTCGGGGAGAGATAGATACAGGGGGACAGAGTGAGAGAGAGATATGGGGGAATAGAGAGAGATACAGGGGAGATATATATAGGACAGAGAGGGAGAGAAATAGATATGGGGGGGCAAAAGGGATTGAGATAGATTCAGTGGAAAAAGATAGAGCGAGATAATGGGGGGGGGAGAGAGATACAGGGGAGAAGGTAAGAGACAAGTGAAGGGGAATGAGAAAAATAGATACAGGGGAGGCAGAGAGAGACAGATACGGAGAGAGAGAGACATATACAGGGAGGGAGAGACAGATACAGGGAGGGAGAGCGTTAGATACAGGGAGAGAGAGAGAGAGGTAGATACAGGGAGAGAGAGAGAGATAGATACAGTGGAGAGAGAGAGAGATAGATACAGTGGAGAGAGAGAGAGATAGATACAGTGGAGAGAGAGAGATACAGTGGAGAGAGAAAGAGAGATACAGTGGAGAGAGAGAGAGAGATACAGTGGAGAGAGAGAGAGAGATACAGTGGAGAGAGAGAGAGAGATACAGTGGAGAGAGAGAGAGATACAGTGGAGAGAGAGAGATACAGTGGAGAGAGAGAGAGAGATACAGTGGAGAGAGAGAGATAGATACAGTGGAGAGAGAGAGATAGATACAGTGGAGAGAGACAGATAGATACAGTGGAGAGAGAGAGATAGATACAGTGGAGAGAGAGAGATAGATACAGTGGAGAGAGAGATAGATACAGTGGAGAGAGAGAGATAGATACAGTGGAGAGAGAGAGATAGATACAGTGGAGAGAGAGAGATAGATACAGTGGAGAGAGAGAGATAGATACAGTGGAGAGAGAGAGATAGATACAGTGGAGAGAGAGAGATAGATACAGTGGAGAGAGAGAGAGAGATAGATACAGTGGAGAGAGAGAGAGAGATAGATACAGTGGAGAGAGAGAGAGAGATAGATACAGTGGAGAGAGAGAGAGAGATAGATACAGTGGAGAGAGAGAGAGAGATAGATACAGTGGAGAGAGAGAGAGAGAGATAGATACAGTGGAGAGAGAGAGAGAGAGAGATAGATACAGTGGAGAGAGAGAGAGAGATAGGTACGGTGGAGAGAGAGAGAGAGATAGATACGGTGAAGAGAGAGAGATAGATACGGTGGAGAGAGAGAGATAGATACGGTGGAGAGAGAGAGATAGATACGGTGGAGAGAGAGAGATAGATACGGTGGAGAGAGAGAGATAGATACGGTGGAGAGAGAGAGATAGATACGGTGGAGAGAGAGAGATAGATACGGTGGAGAGAGAGAGATAGATACGGTGGAGAGAGAGAGATAGATACGGTGGAGAGAGAGAGATAGATACGGTGGAGAGAGAGAGATAGATACAGTGGAGAGAAAGAGATATAGATACAGTGTAGAGATATATATATATATATATAGTGGAGAGATATATATACATTGGAGAGAGAGAGATAGATACAGTGGGGAGAGAGAGAGATAGATACAGGGGGCACGAGAGAGATTGGTACAGGAGAGAGGGGAGAGAGATTGGTACAGGAGAGAGGGGAGAGAGATAGATAGAGGAGAGAGGGAGAGAGAGAGAGACACATACAGGAAGGGGGAGAGAGAGAGATATAGGCGATGAGAGAGAGACAAATACAGGGTGCGAGGGAGATGGATACAGGGGGGAGAGAGAGATATAGGAGGAAAGAGAGTGAGATATGGGTGAGAGTGAGAGGCTCGGGGAGAGATAGATACAGGGGGACAGAGTGAGAGAGAGATATGGGGGAATAGAGAGAGATACAGGGGAGATATATATAGGACAGAGAGGGAGAGAAATAGATATGGGGGGGCAAAAGGGATTGAGATAGATTCAGTGGAAAAAGATAGAGTGAGATAATGGGGGGGGAGAGAGAGATACTGGGGAGAAGGTAAGAGACAAGTGAAGGGGAGTGAGAAAAATAGATACAGGGGAGGCAGAGAGAGACAGATACTGGGAGGGAGAGACAGATACAGGGAGGGAGAGCGTTAGTTACAGGGAGAGAGAGAGAGCGGTAGATACAGGGAGAGAGAGAGAGGTAGATACAGGGAGAGAGAGAGAGGTAGATACAGGGAGAGAGAGAGAGGTAGATACAGGGAGAGAGAGAGAGGTAGATACAGTGGAGAGAGAGATAGATACAGTGGAGAGAGAGATAGATACAGTGGAGAGAGAGATAGATACAGTGGAGAGAGAGATAGATACAGTGGAGAGAGAGAGAGAGAGAATGATACAGTGGAGAGAGAGAAAGATACAGTGGAGAGAGAGAGATACAGTGGAGAGAGAGAGATACAGTGGAGAGAGAGAGAGAGTTGCAGTGGAGAGAGAGAGAGATACAGTGGAGAGAGAGATACAGTGGGGAGAGAGAGAGAGATACAGTGGGGAGAGAGAGAGAGATACAGTGGGGAGAGAGAGAGATAGATACAGTGGAGAGAGAGAGATATAGATACAGTGGAGAGAGAGAGAGAGATACAGTGGAGAGAGAGAGAGAGAGAGATACAGTGGAGAGAGAGAGATACAGTGGAGAGAGAGAGAGATACAGTGGAGAGAGAGAGAGATACAGTGGAGAGAGAGAGATAGATACAGTGGAGAGAGAGAGATACAGTGGAGAGAGAGAGAGATACAGTGGAGAGAGAGAGAGATACAGTGGAGAGAGAGAGATACAGTGGGGAGAGAGAGAGAGATACAGTGGGGAGAGAGAGAGATAGATACAGTGGAGAGAGAGATAGATACAGTGGAGAGAGAGATAGATACAGTGGAGAGAGAGAGAGATACAGTGGAGAGAGAGAGAGAGAGATACAGTGGAGAGAGAGAGAGATACAGTGGAGAGAGAGAGAGATAGATACAGTGGAGAGAGAGAGATAGATACAGTGGAGAGAGAGAGATAGATACAGTGGAGAGAGAGAGATAGATACAGTGGAGAGAGAGAGATAGATACAGTGGAGAGAGAGAGATAGATACAGTGGAGAGAGAGAGATAGATACAGTGGAGAGAGAGAGATAGATACAGTGGAGAGAGAGAGATAGACACAGTGGAGAGAGAGAGAGAGAGATAGATACGGTGGAGAGAGAGAGATAGATACGGTGGAGAGAGAGAGATAGATACAGTGGAGAGAGAGATATTTATACAGTGAACAGAGAGAGAGATAGGTACAGTGGAGAGAGAGAGATAGGTACAGTGGAGAGAGAGAGATAGGTACAGTGGAGAGAGAGATAGATACAGTGGAGAGAGAGAGAGAGAGAATGATACAGTGGAGAGAGAGAAAGATACAGTGGAGAGAGAGAGATACAGTGGAGAGAGAGAGATACAGTGGAGAGAGAGATAGATACAGTGGAGAGAGAGAAAGAGATACAGTGGAGAGAAAGAAAGAGATACAGTGGAGAGAGAGAGAGAGAGATACAGTGGAGAGAGAGAGATACAGTGGAGAGAGAGAGAGATACAGTGGAGAGAGAGAGAGATACAGTGGAGAGAGAGAGATACAGTGGGGAGAGAGAGATAGATACAGTGGGGAGAGAGAGAGATAGATACAGTGGAGAGAGAGAGATATAGATACAGTGGAGAGAGAGAGAGAGATACAGTGGAGAGAGAGAGAGAGAGATACAGTGGAGAGAGAGATACAGTGGAGAGAGAGAGAGATACAGTGGAGAGAGAGAGAGATACAGTGGAGAGAGAGAGATAGATACAGTGGAGAGAGAGAGATACAGTGGAGAGAGAGAGAGATACAGTGGAGAGAGAGAGAGATACAGTGGAGAGAGAGAGATACAGTGGGGAGAGAGAGAGAGATACAGTGGGGAGAGAGAGAGATAGATACAGTGGAGAGAGAGAGAGATAGATACAGTGGAGAGAGAGAGAGAGATACAGTGGAGAGAGAGAGAGAGAGATACAGTGGAGAGAGAGATACAGTGGAGAGAGAGAGAGATACAGTGGAGAGAGAGAGATAGATACAGTGGAGAGAGAGAGAGATACAGTGGAGAGAGAGAGATAGATACAGTGGAGAGAGAGAGATAGATACAGTGGAGAGAGAGAGATAGATACAGTGGAGAGAGAGAGATAGATACAGTGGAGAGAGAGAGATAGATACAGTGGAGAGAGAGAGAGAGAGATAGATACGGTGGAGAGAGAGAGATAGATACGGTGGAGAGAGAGAGATAGATACGGTGGAGAGAGAGAGATAGATACAGTGGAGAGAGAGATATTTATACAGTGAACAGAGAGAGAGATAGGTACAGTGGAGAGAGAGAGATAGGTACAGTGGAGAGAGAGAGAAAGGTACAGTGGAGGGAGAGAGATAGATACAGTGGAGAGAGATAGATACAGTGGAGAGAGAGAGATACAGTGGAGAGAGAGAGATAGATACAGTGGAGAGAGAGAGATAGATACAGTGGAGAGAGAGAGATAGATACAGTGGAGAGAGAGAGATAGATAGATACAGTGGAGAGAGAGAGAGATACAGTGGAGAGAGAGAGAGATAGATACAGTGGAGAGAGAGAGAGGTAGATACAGTGGAGAGAGAGATAGATACAGTGGAGAGAGAGATAGATACAGTGGAGAGAGAGAGAGAGAGAGAAAGATACAGTGGAGAGAGAGATAGATACAGTGGAGAGAGAGATAGATACAGTGGAGAGAGAGAGAGATACAGTGGAGAGAGAGAGATACAGTGGAGAGAGAGAGATAGATACAGTGGAGAGAGAGAGAGAGATAGATACAGTGGAGAGAGAGAGATATAGATACAGTGGAGAGAGAGAGAGAGATACAGTGGAGAGAGAGAGAGAGAGAGATACAGTGGAGAGAGAGATACAGTGGAGAGAGAGATACAGTGGAGAGAGAGATACAGTGGAGAGAGAGAGAGAGATACAGTGGAGAGAGAGAGAGAGATGCAGTGGAGAGAGAGAGATAGATACAGTGGAGAGAGAGAGATAGATACAGTGGAGAGAGAGAGATAGATACAGTGGAGAGAGAGAGATAGATACAGTGGAGAGAGAGAGAGATAGATACAGTGGAGAGAGAGAGATAGGTACAGTGGAGAGAGAGAGAGAGAGATAGATACGGTGGAGAGAGAGAGATAGATACGGTGGAGAGAGAGAGAGATAGATACGGTGGAGAGAGAGAGATAGATACGGTGGAGAGAGAGAGATAGATACGGTGGAGAGAGAGAGATAGATACGGTGGAGAGAGAGATATTTATACAGTGAACAGAGAGAGAGATAGTTACAGTGGAGAGAGAGAGATAGGTACAGTGGAGAGAGAGAGATAGATACGGTGGAGAGAGAGATATTTATACAGTGAACAGAGAGAGAGATAGGTACAGTGGAGAGAGAGAGATAGGTACAGTGGAGGGAGAGAGATAGATACAGTGGAGAGAGATAGATACAGTGGAGAGAGATAGATACAGTGGAGAGAGAGAGATAGATACAGTGGAGAGAGAGAGATACAGTGGGGAGAGAGAGAGAGATACAGTGGGGAGAGAGAGAGAGATACAGTGGGGAGAGAGAGATACAGTGGAGAGAGAGAGATAGATACAGTGGAGAGAGAGAGAGATAGATACAGTGGAGAGAGAGAGATATAGATACAGTGGAGAGAGAGAGAGAGATACAGTGGAGAGAGAGAGAGAGATACAGTGGAGAGAGAGAGAGAGATACAGTGGAGAGAGAGATACAGTGGAGAGAGAGAGAGAGATACAGTGGAGAGAGAGAGATAGATACAGTGGAGAGAGAGAGATAGATACAGTGGAGAGAGAGAGATAGATACAGTGGAGAGAGAGAGATAGGTACAGTGGAGAGAGAGAGAGAGAGATAGATACGGTGGAGAGAGAGAGATAGATACGGTGGAGAGAGAGAGATAGATACGGTGGAGAGAGAGAGATAGATACGGTGGAGAGAGAGAGATAGATACGGTGGAGAGAGAGAGATAGATACAGTGGAGAGAGAGATATTTATACAGTGAACAGAGAGAGAGATAGGTACAGTGGAGAGAGAGAGATAGGTACAGTGGAGGGAGAGAGATAGATACAGTGGAGAGAGATAGATACAGTGGAGAGAGATAGATACAGTGGAGAGAGAGAGATAGATACAGTGGAGAGAGAGAGATAGATACAGTGGAGAGATACATATATATATATATATATATAGTGGAGAGATATATATACATTGGAGAGAGAGAGATAGAAACAGTGGGGAGAGAGAGAGATAGATACAGGGGGCACGAGAGAGATTGCTACAGGAGAGAGGGGAGAGAGATTGGTACAGGAGAGAGGGGAGAGAGATAGATAGAGGAGAGAGGGAGAGAGAGAGAGACATACAGGAAGGGGGAGAGAGAGAGATACAGGCGATGAGAGAGAGACAAATACAGGGTGCGAGGGAGATGGATACAGGGGGGAGAGAGAGATATAGGAGGAAAGAGAGTGAGATATGGGTGAGAGTGAGAGGCTCGGGGAGAGATAGATACAGGGGGACAGAGTGAGAGAGAGATATGGGGGAATAGAGAGAGATACAGGGGAGATATATATAGGACAGAGAGGGAGAGAAATAGATATGGGGGGGCAAAAGGGATTGAGATAGATTCAGTGGAAAAAGATAGAGTGAGATAATGGGGGGGGAGAGAGAGATACTGGGGAGAAGGTAAGAGACAAGTGAAGGGGAGTGAGAAAAATAGATACAGGGGAGGCAGAGAGAGACAGATACTGGGAGGGAGAGACAGATACAGGGAGGGAGAGCGTTAGTTACAGGGAGAGAGAGAGAGCGGTAGATACAGGGAGAGAGAGAGCGGTAGATACAGGGAGAGAGAGAGAGGTAGATACAGGGAGAGAGAGAGAGGTAGATACAGGGAGAGAGAGAGAGGTAGATACAGGGAGAGAGAGAGAGGTAGATACAGGGAGAGAGAGAGAGGTAGATACAGTGGAGAGAGAGATAGATACAGTGGAGAGAGAGATAGATACAGTGGAGAGAGAGAGAGAGAGAATGATACAGTGGAGAGAGAGAAAGATACAGTGGAGAGAGAGAGATACAGTGGAGAGAGAGAGATACAGTGGAGAGAGAGATAGATACAGTGGAGAGAGAGAAAGAGATACAGTGGAGAGAAAGAAAGAGATACAGTGGAGAGAGAGAGAGAGATACAGTGGAGAGAGAGAGATACAGTGGAGAGAGAGAGAGATACAGTGGAGAGAGAGAGAGATACAGTGGAGAGAGAGAGATACAGTGGGGAGAGAGAGAGAGATACAGTGGGGAGAGAGAGAGATAGATACAGTGGAGAGAGAGAGATATAGATACAGTGGAGAGAGAGAGAGAGATACAGTGGAGAGAGAGAGATACAGTGGAGAGAGAGATACAGTGGAGAGAGAGAGATAGATACAGTGGAGAGAGAGAGAGATACAGTGGAGAGAGAGAGAGATACAGTGGAGAGAGAGAGAGATACAGTGGAGAGAGAGAGAGATACAGTGGGGAGAGAGAGAGAGATACAGTGGGGAGAGAGAGAGATAGATACAGTGGAGAGAGAGAGATATAGATACAGTGGAGAGAGAGAGAGAGATACAGTGGAGAGAGAGAGAGAGAGAGATACAGTGGAGAGAGAGATACAGTGGAGAGAGAGATACAGTGGAGAGAGAGAGAGATACAGTGGAGAGAGAGAGAGATAGATACAGTGGAGAGAGAGAGATAGATACAGTGGAGAGAGAGAGATAGATACAGTGGAGAGAGAGAGATAGATACAGTGGAGAGAGAGAGATAGATACAGTGGAGAGAGAGAGATAGATACAGTGGAGAGAGAGAGATAGATACAGTGGAGAGAGAGAGAGAGAGATAGATACGGTGGAGAGAGAGAGATAGATACGGTGGAGAGAGAGAGATAGATACGGTGGAGAGAGAGAGATAGATACAGTGGAGAGAGAGATATTTATACAGTGAACAGAGAGAGAGATAGGTACAGTGGAGAGAGAGAGATAGGTACAGTGGAGAGAGAGAGATAGGTACAGTGGAGAGAGAGAGATAGGTACAGTGGAGGGAGAGAGATAGATACAGTGGAGAGAGATAGATACAGTGGAGAGAGAGAGATACAGTGGAGAGAGAGAGATAGATACAGTGGAGAGAGAGAGATAGATACAGTGGAGAGAGAGAGATAGATACAGTGGAGAGAGAGAGATAGATAGATACAGTGGAGAGAGAGAGAGATACAGTGGAGAGAGAGAGAGATAGATACAGTGGAGAGAGAGAGAGGTAGATACAGTGGAGAGAGAGATAGATACAGTGGAGAGAGAGATAGATACAGTGGAGAGAGAGAGAGAGAGAAAGATACAGTGGAGAGAGAGAAAGATACAGTGGAGAGAGAGAGAGATACAGTGGAGAGAGAGAGATACAGTGGAGAGAGAGAGATACAGTGGAGAGAGAGAAAGAGATACAGTGGAGAGAAAGAAAGAGATACAGTGGAGAGAGAGAGAGAGAGATACAGTGGAGAGAGAGAGATACAGTGGAGAGAGAGAGAGATACAGTGGAGAGAGAGAGATACAGTGGGGAGAGAGAGAGATACAGTGGGGAGAGAGAGAGAGATACAGTGGGGAGAGAGAGAGAGATACAGTGGGGAGAGAGAGAGAGATACAGTGGAGAGAGAGAGATAGATACAGTGGAGAGAGAGAGAGAGATAGATACAGTGGAGAGAGAGAGATATAGATACAGTGGAGAGAGAGAGAGATACAGTGGAGAGAGAGAGAGAGAGAGAGATACAGTGGAGAGAGAGAGAGAGAGAGAGATACAGTGGAGAGAGAGATACAGTGGAGAGAGAGATACAGTGGAGAGAGAGATACAGTGGAGAGAGAGAGAGATACAGTGGAGAGAGAGAGAGAGATACAGTGGAGAGAGAGAGAGAGATACAGTGGAGAGAGAGAGATAGATACAGTGGAGAGAGAGAGATAGATACAGTGGAGAGAGAGAGATAGATACAGTGGAGAGAGAGAGATAGATACAGTGGAGAGAGAGATATAGGTACAGTGGAGAGAGAGAGAGAGAGATAGATACGGTGGAGAGAGAGAGATAGATACGGTGGAGAGAGAGAGAGATAGATACGGTGGAGAGAGAGAGATAGATACGGTGGAGAGAGAGAGATAGATACGGTGGAGAGAGAGAGATAGATACGGTGGAGAGAGAGAGATAGATACGGTGGAGAGAGAGATATTTATACAGTGAACAGAGAGAGAGATAGTTACAGTGGAGAGAGAGAGATAGGTACAGTGGAGAGAGAGAGATAGATACGGTGGAGAGAGAGATATTTATACAGTGAACAGAGAGAGAGATAGGTACAGTGGAGAGAGAGAGATAGGTACAGTGGAGGGAGAGAGATAGATACAGTGGAGAGAGATAGATACAGTGGAGAGAGATAGATACAGTGGAGAGAGAGAGATAGATACAGTGGAGAGAGAGAGATACAGTGGGGAGAGAGAGAGAGATACAGTGGGGAGAGAGAGAGAGATACAGTGGGGAGAGAGAGATACAGTGGAGAGAGAGAGATAGATACAGTGGAGAGAGAGAGAGATAGATACAGTGGAGAGAGAGAGATATAGATACAGTGGAGAGAGAGAGAGAGATACAGTGGAGAGAGAGAGCGAGATACAGTGGAGAGAGAGAGAGAGATACAGTGGAGAGAGAGATACAGTGGAGAGAGAGAGATACAGTGGAGAGAGAGAGATAGATACAGTGGAGAGAGAGAGATAGATACAGTGGAGAGAGAGAGATAGATACAGTGGAGAGAGAGAGATAGATACAGTGGAGAGAGAGAGATAGATACAGTGGAGAGAGAGAGAGAGATAGATACAGTGGAGAGAGAGAGAGATAGGTACGGTGGAGAGAGAGAGAGAGATAGATACGGTGGAGAGAGAGAGAGAGATACAGTGGAGAGAGAGATACAGTGGAGAGAGAGAGAGAGATACAGTGGAGAGAGAGAGATAGATACAGTGGAGAGAGAGAGATAGATACAGTGGAGAGAGAGAGATAGATACAGTGGAGAGAGAGAGATAGGTACAGTGGAGAGAGAGAGAGAGAGATAGATACGGTGGAGAGAGAGAGATAGATACGGTGGAGAGAGAGAGATAGATACGGTGGAGAGAGAGAGATAGATACGGTGGAGAGAGAGAGATAGATACGGTGGAGAGAGAGAGATAGATACAGTGGAGAGAGAGATATTTATACAGTGAACAGAGAGAGAGATAGGTACAGTGGAGAGAGAGAGATAGGTACAGTGGAGGGAGAGAGATAGATACAGTGGAGAGAGATAGATACAGTGGAGAGAGATAGATACAGTGGAGAGAGAGAGATAGATACAGTGGAGAGAGAGAGATAGATACAGTGGAGAGATACATATATATATATATATATATATAGTGGAGAGATATATATACATTGGAGAGAGAGAGATAGAAACAGTGGGGAGAGAGAGAGATAGATACAGGGGGCACGAGAGAGATTGCTACAGGAGAGAGGGGAGAGAGATTGGTACAGGAGAGAGGGGAGAGAGATAGATAGAGGAGAGAGGGAGAGAGAGAGAGACATACAGGAAGGGGGAGAGAGAGAGATACAGGCGATGAGAGAGAGACAAATACAGGGTGCGAGGGAGATGGATACAGGGGGGAGAGAGAGATATAGGAGGAAAGAGAGTGAGATATGGGTGAGAGTGAGAGGCTCGGGGAGAGATAGATACAGGGGGACAGAGTGAGAGAGAGATATGGGGGAATAGAGAGAGATACAGGGGAGATATATATAGGACAGAGAGGGAGAGAAATAGATATGGGGGGGCAAAAGGGATTGAGATAGATTCAGTGGAAAAAGATAGAGTGAGATAATGGGGGGGGAGAGAGAGATACTGGGGAGAAGGTAAGAGACAAGTGAAGGGGAGTGAGAAAAATAGATACAGGGGAGGCAGAGAGAGACAGATACTGGGAGGGAGAGACAGATACAGGGAGGGAGAGCGTTAGTTACAGGGAGAGAGAGAGAGCGGTAGATACAGGGAGAGAGAGAGCGGTAGATACAGGGAGAGAGAGAGAGGTAGATACAGGGAGAGAGAGAGAGGTAGATACAGGGAGAGAGAGAGAGGTAGATACAGGGAGAGAGAGAGAGGTAGATACAGGGAGAGAGAGAGAGGTAGATACAGGGAGAGAGAGAGAGGTAGATACAGTGGAGAGAGAGATAGATACAGTGGAGAGAGAGATAGATACAGTGGAGAGAGAGAGAGAGAGAATGATACAGTGGAGAGAGAGAAAGATACAGTGGAGAGAGAGAGATACAGTGGAGAGAGAGAGATACAGTGGAGAGAGAGATAGATACAGTGGAGAGAGAGAAAGAGATACAGTGGAGAGAAAGAAAGAGATACAGTGGAGAGAGAGAGAGAGATACAGTGGAGAGAGAGAGATACAGTGGAGAGAGAGAGAGATACAGTGGAGAGAGAGAGAGATACAGTGGAGAGAGAGAGATACAGTGGGGAGAGAGAGAGAGATACAGTGGGGAGAGAGAGAGATAGATACAGTGGAGAGAGAGAGATATAGATACAGTGGAGAGAGAGAGAGAGATACAGTGGAGAGAGAGAGATACAGTGGAGAGAGAGATACAGTGGAGAGAGAGAGATAGATACAGTGGAGAGAGAGAGATACAGTGGAGAGAGAGAGAGATACAGTGGAGAGAGAGAGAGATACAGTGGAGAGAGAGAGAGATACAGTGGGGAGAGAGAGAGAGATACAGTGGGGAGAGAGAGAGATAGATACAGTGGAGAGAGAGAGATATAGATACAGTGGAGAGAGAGAGAGAGATACAGTGGAGAGAGAGAGAGAGAGAGATACAGTGGAGAGAGAGATACAGTGGAGAGAGAGATACAGTGGAGAGAGAGAGAGATACAGTGGAGAGAGAGAGAGATAGATACAGTGGAGAGAGAGAGATAGATACAGTGGAGAGAGAGAGATAGATACAGTGGAGAGAGAGAGATAGATACAGTGGAGAGAGAGAGATAGATACAGTGGAGAGAGAGAGATAGATACAGTGGAGAGAGAGAGATAGATACAGTGGAGAGAGAGAGAGAGAGATAGATACGGTGGAGAGAGAGAGATAGATACGGTGGAGAGAGAGAGATAGATACGGTGGAGAGAGAGAGATAGATACAGTGGAGAGAGAGATATTTATACAGTGAACAGAGAGAGAGATAGGTACAGTGGAGAGAGAGAGATAGGTACAGTGGAGAGAGAGAGATAGGTACAGTGGAGAGAGAGAGATAGGTACAGTGGAGGGAGAGAGATAGATACAGTGGAGAGAGATAGATACAGTGGAGAGAGAGAGATACAGTGGAGAGAGAGAGATAGATACAGTGGAGAGAGAGAGATAGATACAGTGGAGAGAGAGAGATAGATACAGTGGAGAGAGAGAGATAGATAGATACAGTGGAGAGAGAGAGAGATACAGTGGAGAGAGAGAGAGATAGATACAGTGGAGAGAGAGAGAGGTAGATACAGTGGAGAGAGAGATAGATACAGTGGAGAGAGAGATAGATACAGTGGAGAGAGAGAGAGAGAGAAAGATACAGTGGAGAGAGAGAAAGATACAGTGGAGAGAGAGAGAGATACAGTGGAGAGAGAGAGATACAGTGGAGAGAGAGAGATACAGTGGAGAGAGAGAAAGAGATACAGTGGAGAGAAAGAAAGAGATACAGTGGAGAGAGAGAGAGAGAGATACAGTGGAGAGAGAGAGATACAGTGGAGAGAGAGAGAGATACAGTGGAGAGAGAGAGATACAGTGGGGAGAGAGAGAGATACAGTGGGGAGAGAGAGAGAGATACAGTGGGGAGAGAGAGAGAGATACAGTGGGGAGAGAGAGAGAGATACAGTGGAGAGAGAGAGATAGATACAGTGGAGAGAGAGAGAGAGATAGATACAGTGGAGAGAGAGAGATATAGATACAGTGGAGAGAGAGAGAGATACAGTGGAGAGAGAGAGAGAGAGAGATACAGTGGAGAGAGAGAGAGAGAGAGATACAGTGGAGAGAGAGATACAGTGGAGAGAGAGATACAGTGGAGAGAGAGATACAGTGGAGAGAGAGAGAGATACAGTGGAGAGAGAGAGAGAGATACAGTGGAGAGAGAGAGAGAGATACAGTGGAGAGAGAGAGAGAGATACAGTGGAGAGAGAGAGATAGATACAGTGGAGAGAGAGAGATAGATACAGTGGAGAGAGAGAGATAGATACAGTGGAGAGAGAGAGATAGATACAGTGGAGAGAGAGATATAGGTACAGTGGAGAGAGAGAGAGAGAGATAGATACGGTGGAGAGAGAGAGATAGATACGGTGGAGAGAGAGAGAGATAGATACGGTGGAGAGAGAGAGATAGATACGGTGGAGAGAGAGAGATAGATACGGTGGAGAGAGAGAGATAGATACGGTGGAGAGAGAGAGATAGATACGGTGGAGAGAGAGATATTTATACAGTGAACAGAGAGAGAGATAGTTACAGTGGAGAGAGAGAGATAGGTACAGTGGAGAGAGAGAGATAGATACGGTGGAGAGAGAGATATTTATACAGTGAACAGAGAGAGAGATAGGTACAGTGGAGAGAGAGAGATAGGTACAGTGGAGGAAGAGAGATAGATACAGTGGAGAGAGATAGATACAGTGGAGAGAGATAGATACAGTGGAGAGAGAGAGATAGATACAGTGGAGAGAGAGAGATACAGTGGGGAGAGAGAGAGAGATACAGTGGGGAGAGAGAGAGAGATACAGTGGGGAGAGAGAGATACAGTGGAGAGAGAGAGATAGATACAGTGGAGAGAGAGAGAGATAGATACAGTGGAGAGAGAGAGATATAGATACAGTGGAGAGAGAGAGAGAGATACAGTGGAGAGAGAGAGCGAGATACAGTGGAGAGAGAGAGAGAGATACAGTGGAGAGAGAGATACAGTGGAGAGAGAGAGATACAGTGGAGAGAGAGAGATAGATACAGTGGAGAGAGAGAGATAGATACAGTGGAGAGAGAGAGATAGATACAGTGGAGAGAGAGAGATAGATACAGTGGAGAGAGAGAGATAGATACAGTGGAGAGAGAGAGATAGATACAGTGGAGAGAGAGAGATAGATACAGTGGAGAGAGAGAGATAGATACAGTGGAGAGAGAGAGAGATAGATACAGTGGAGAGAGAGAGATAGGTACAGTGGAGAGAGAGAGAGAGAGATAGATACGGTGGAGAGAGAGAGATAGATACGGTGGAGAGAGAGAGATAGATACGGTGGAGAGAGAGAGATAGATACGGTGGAGAGAGAGAGATAGATACGGTGGAGAGAGAGAGATAGATACAGTGGAGAGAGAGATATTTATACAGTGAACAGAGAGAGAGATAGGTACAGTGGAGAGAGAGAGATAGGTACAGTGGAGGGAGAGAGATAGATACAGTGGAGAGAGATAGATACAGTGGAGAGAGATAGATACAGTGGAGAGAGAGAGATAGATACAGTGGAGAGAGAGAGATAGATACAGTGGAGAGAGAGAGATAGATACAGTGGAGAGAGAGAGAGAGATACAGTGGAGAGAGAGAGAGATAGATACAGTGGAGAGAGAGAGATAGATACAGTGGAGAGAGAGAGATAGATACAGTGGAGAGAGAGAGATAGATACAGTGGAGAGAGAGATAGATACAGTGGAGAGAGAGAGATAGATACAGTGGAGAGAGAGAGATAGATACAGTGGAGAGAGAGAGATAGATACAGTGGAGAGAGAGCGATAGATACAGTGGAGAGAGAGCGATAGATACAGTGGAGAGAGAGCGATAGATACAGTGGAGAGAGAGCGATAGATACAGTGGAGAGAGAGCGATACATACAGTGGAGAGAGAGCGATAGATACAGTGGAGAGAGAGCGATAGATACAGTGGAGAGAGAGCGATAGATACAGTGGAGAGAGAGCGATAGATACAGTGGAGAGAGAGCGATAGATACAGTGGAGAGAGAGCGATAGATACAGTGGAGAGAGAGCGATAGATACAGTGGAGAGAGAGAGATATTTATACAGTGAACAGAGAGAGAGATAGGTCCAGTGGAGAGAGAGAGATTGGTCCAGTGGAGAGAGAGAGATAGGTCCAGTGGAGAGAGAGCGATAGATACAGTGGAGAGAGAGCGATAGATACAGTGGAGAGAGAGCGATAGATACAGTGGAGAGAGAGCGATAGATACAGTGGAGAGAGAGAGATAGATACAGTGGAGAGAGAGAGATAGATACAGTGGAGAGAGAGAGATAGATACAGTGGAGAGAGAGCGATAGATACAGTGGAGAGAGAGCGATAGATACAGTGGAGAGAGAGCGATAGATACAGTGGAGAGAGAGCGATAGATACAGTGGAGAGAGAGCGATAGATACAGTGGAGAGAGAGCGATAGATACAGTGGAGAGAGAGCGATAGATACAGTGGAGAGAGAGCGATAGATACAGTGGAGAGAGAGCGATAGATACAGTGGAGAGAGAGCGATAGATACAGTGGAGAGAGAGCGATAGATACAGTGGAGAGAGAGCGATAGATACAGTGGAGAGAGAGCGATAGATACAGTGGAGAGAGAGAGATATTTATACAGTGAACAGAGAGAGAGATAGGTCCAGTGGAGAGAGAGAGATTGGTCCAGTGGAGAGAGAGAGATTGGTCCAGTGGAGAGAGAGAGATAGGTCCAGTGGAGAGAGAGAGATAGATACAGTGGAGAGAGAGCGATAGATACAGTGGAGAGAGAGCGATAGATACAGTGGAGAGAGAGCGATAGATACAGTGGAGAGAGAGCGATAGATACAGTGGAGAGAGAGCGATAGATACAGTGGAGAGAGAGCGATAGATACAGTGGAGAGAGAGCGATAGATACAGTGGAGAGAGAGCGATAGATACAGTTGAGAGAGAGCGATAGATACAGTGGAGAAAGAGAGATATTTATACAGTGAACAGAGAGAGAGATAGGTCCAGTGGAGAGAGAGAGATAGGTCCAGTGGAGAGAGAGAGATAGGTCCAGTGGAGAGAGAGAGATAGGTCCAGTGGAGAGAGAGAGATAGGTCCAGTGGAGAGAGAGAGATAGGTCCAGTGGAGAGAGAGAGATAGGTCCAGTGGAGAGAGAGAGATAGGTCCAGTGGAGAGAGAGAGATAGGTCCAGTGGAGAGAGAGAGATAGGTACAGTGGAGGGAGAGAGATAGATACAGTGGAGAGAGATTTTTATACAGCGAACAGAGAGAGAGAGATAGGTACAGTGGAGAGAGAGAGATAGGTACAGTGGAGAGAGATAGGTACAGTGGAGAGAGATAGGTACAGTGGAGAGAGAGATAGGTACAGTGGAGAGAGAGAGAGATAGGTACAGTGGAGAGAGAGAGATAGGTACAGTGGAGAGAGAGAGATAGGTACAGTGGAGAGAGAGAGATAGATACAGTGGAGAAAGAGATATTTATACAGTGAACAGAGAGAGAGATAGGTACAGTGGAGAGAGAGAGATAGATACAGTGGAGAGAGAGATGATACAGTGGAGAGAGAGGTGATACAGTGGAGAGAGAGATGATACAGTGGAGAGAGAGAGATGATGACAGTGGAGAGAGAGAGATGATACAGTGGAGAGAGAGAGATGATACAGTGGAGAGAGAGAGATGATACAGTGGAGAGAGAGAGATGATACAGTGGAGAGAGAGAGATAGGTACAGTGGAGAGAGAGAGATAGGTACAGTGGAGAGAGAGAGATAGGTACAGTGGAGAGAGAGAGATAGGTACAGTGGAGAGAGAGAGATAGGTACAGTGGAGAGAGAGAGATAGGTACAGTGGAGAGAGAGAGATAGGTACAGTGGAGAGAGAGAGATAGGTACAGTGGAGAGAGAGAGATAGGTACAGTGGAGAGAGAGAGAGAGAGATAGGTACAGTGGAGAGAGCGAGAGATAGGTACAGTGGAGAGAGCGAGAAATAGGTACAGTGGAGAGAGCAAGAGATAGGTTCAGTGGAGAGAGCAAGAGATAGGTTCAGTGGAGAGAGCAAGAGATAAGTTCAGTGGAGAGAGCAAGAGATAGGTTCAGTGGAGAGAGCAAGTGATAGGTTCAGTGGAGAGAGCAAGTGATAGGTTCAGTGGAGAGAGAGAGATAGGTACAGTGGAGAGAGAGATAGGTACAGTGGAGAGAGATATAGGTACAGCGGAGAGAGAGAGAGATAGGTACAGCGGAGAGAGAGAGAGATAGGTACAGTGGAGAGAGAGAGAGATAGGTACAGTGGAGAGCGAGATAGGTACAGTGGAGAGCGAGAGATAGGTACAGTGGAGAGAGAGAGAGATAGGTACAGTGGAGAGAGAGAGAGATAGGTACAGTGGAGAGAGAGAGAGATAGGTACAGTGGAGAAAGAGAGAGATAGGTACAGTGGAGAGAGAGAGATAGGTACAGTGGAGAGAGAGAGAGAGATAGGTACAGTGGAGAGAGAGAGATAGGTACAGTGGAGAGAGAGAGATAGGTACAGTGGAGAGAGAGAGAGAGATAGGTACAGTGGAGAGAGAGAGAGATAGGTACAGTGGAGAGAGAGAGAGAGATAGGTACAGTGGAGAGAGAGAGAGAGAGATAGGTACAGTGGAGAGAGAGAGAGAGAGATAGGTACAGTGGAGAGAGAGAGAGAGATAGGTACAGTGGAGAGAGAGAGAGAGATAGGTACAGTGGAGAGAGAGAGAGAGATAGGTACAGTGGAGAGAGAGAGATAGGTACAGTGGAGAGAGAGAGAGAGATAGGTACAGTGGAGAGAGAGAGTGATAGGTACAGTGGAGAGAGAGAGAGATAGGTACAGTGGAGAGAGAGAGAGATAGGTACAGTGGAGAGAGAGAGAGATAGGTACAGTGGAGAGAGAGAGAGATAGGTACAGTGGAGAGAGAGAGAGATAGGTACAGTGGAGAGAGAGAGAGAGAGATAGGTACAGTGGAGAGAGAGAGAGATAGGTACAGTGGAGTGAGAGAGATAGGTACAGTGGAGAGAGAGAGAGATAGGTACAGTGGAGAGAGAGAGAGATAGGTACAGTGGAGAGAGAGAGAGATAGGTACAGTGGAGAGAGAGATAGGTACAGTGGAGAGAGAGAGAGATAGGTACAGTGGAGAGAGAGAGATAGGTACAGTGGGGAGAGAGATAGGTACAGTGGGGAGAGAGATAGGTACAGTGGAGAGAGAGAGAGATAGGTACAGTGGAGAGAGAGAGATAGATACAGGGAGCGCGAGAGATAGATACAGGGAGCACGAGAGAGATTGGTACAGGAGAGAGGGTGGAGAGAGACAGAGACAGATACAGGAGAGAGGGGGAGAGAGAGGAACAAATACCGTGTGCGAGGGAGATTGATACAGGGAGGAGAGAGATACAGGGGGAAAGAGAGAGTGAGATACGGGCGGGAATGAGAGGCTCGGAGAGATTGTCCCCCTGTATCTGAGTGAGAGAGAGATATGGGGGAATAGAGAGAGATGCAGGAGAGAGAGAGATATAGGACAGAGAGGGAGAGAGATAGATATAGGGGGGCAAAAGGGACTGAAATAGATACAGTGGAAAAAGAGAGAGTGAGATAATAGGGGAGAGAGAGAGATGTAGATAGAGGGAGAGAGAGGTGGATAGAGGGACAGAGAGTGGTGGATAGAGGGAGAGAGAGAGAAGAGGATAGAGGGGTAGATAGAGGGAGAGAGAGAGATAGATAGAGGGAGAGAGAGGTAGATAGAAGGAGAGAGAGAGAGGTAGATAGAAGGAGAGAGAGAGAGGTAGATAGAAGGAGAGAAAGAGATACGGGGTGGGGAGGAGAGAGAGATACAGGGTTAGAGGGAAAGATATAGTTACAGGGGGAGAGGGAGGGAGGTACGGGGGAGAGGGAGGGAGATACAGGGAGAGAGGTAGATAGAGGGAGAGAGAGAGAGAGGTAGATATAGGGAGAGAGGTAGATATAGGGAGAGAGGTAGATATAGGGAGAGAGGTAGATACAGGGAGAGAGGTAGATACAGGGAGAGAGAGAGAGGGAGAGAGAGGTAGATAGAGGGAGTGAGAGAGAGAGGTAGATAGATGGAGAGAGAGAGGTAGATAGATGGAGAGAGAGAGGTAGATAGAGGGAGAGAGAGAGAAGTAGATAGAGGGGGAGCGAGAGAGAGTAGTAGATAGAGGGGAAGAGAGAGAGAGAGTTAGATAGAGGGAGGGAGTGAGAGAGTTAGATAGAGGGAGGGAGAGAGTTAGATGGAGGGAGAGAGTTAGATGGAGGGAGAGAGTTAGATGGAGGGAGAGAGTTAGATGGAGGGAGAGAGTTAGATGGAGGGAGAGAGTTAGATGGAGGGAGAGAGTTAGATAGATGGAGGGAGAGAGAGAGTTAGATAGATGGAGGGAGAGAGAGAGTTAGATAGAGGGAGGGAGAGAGAGAGTTAGATAGAGGGAGGGAGAGAGAGAGTTAGATAGAGGGAGGGAGAGAGAGAGTTAGATAGAGGGAGGGAGAGAGAGAGTTAGATAGAGGGAGGGAGAGAGAGAGTTAGATAGAGGGAGGGAGAGAGAGAGTTAGATAGAGGGAGGGAGAGAGAGAGTTAGATAGAGGGAGGGAGAGAGAGAGTTAGATAGAGGGAGGGAGAGAGAGAGTTAGATAGAGGGAGGGAGAGAGAGAGTTAGATAGAGGGAGGGAGAGAGAGAGTTAGATAGAGGGAGGGAGAGAGAGAGTTAGATAGAGGGAGGGAGAGAGAGAGTTAGATAGAGGGAGGGAGAGAGAGAGTTAGATAGAGGGAGGGAGAGAGAGAGTTAGATAGAGGGAGGGAGAGAGAGAGTTAGACAGAGGGAGGGAGAGAGAGAGTTAGACAGAGGGAGGGAGAGAGAGAGTTAGACAGAGGGAGGGAGAGAGAGAGTTAGACAGAGGGAGGGAGAGAGAGAGTTAGACAGAGGGAGGGAGAGAGAGAGTTAGACAGAGGGAGGGAGAGAGAGAGTTAGACAGAGGGAGGGAGAGAGAGAGTTAGACAGAGGGAGGGAGAGAGAGAGTTAGACAGAGGGAGGGAGAGAGAGAGTTAGACAGAGGGAGGGAGAGAGAGAGTTAGACAGAGGGAGGGAGAGAGAGAGTTAGACAGAGGGAGGGAGAGAGAGAGTTAGACAGAGGGAGGGAGAGAGAGAGTTAGATAGAGGGAGGGAGAGAGAGAGTTAGATAGAGGGAGGGAGAGAGAGAGTTAGATAGAGGGAGGGAGAGAGAGAGTTAGATAGAGGGAGGGAGAGAGAGAGTTAGATAGAGGGAGGGAGAGAGAGAGTTAGATAGAGGGAGGGAGAGAGAGAGTTAGATAGAGGGAGGGAGAGAGAGAGTTAGATAGAGGGAGGGAGAGAGAGAGTTAGATAGAGGGAGGGAGAGAGAGAGTGAATAGAGGGAGGGAGAGAGAGAGTGAATAGAGGGAGGGAGAGAGAGAGTGAATAGAGGGAGGGAGAGAGAGAGTGAATAGAGGGAGGGAGAGAGAGTGAATAGAGGGAGGGAGAGAGAGTGAATAGAGGGAGGGAGAGAGAGTGAATAGAGGGAGGGAGAGAGAGTGAATAGAGGGAGGGAGAGAGAGGGTGAATAGAGGGAGGGAGAGAGAGTGAATAGAGGGAGGGAGAGAGAGAGTTAGATAGAGGGAGGGAGAGAGAGAGTTAGATAGAGGGAGGGAGAGAGAGAGTTAGATAGAGGGAGGGAGAGAGAGAGTTAGATAGAGGAAGGGAGAGAGAGAGTTAGATAGAGGGGGAGAGA
This sequence comes from Carcharodon carcharias, assembly GCF_017639515.1. Classification (NCBI taxonomy): domain Eukaryota; kingdom Metazoa; phylum Chordata; class Chondrichthyes; order Lamniformes; family Lamnidae; genus Carcharodon; species Carcharodon carcharias. Next base: position 41,584,829 of record NC_054470.1, read on the forward strand.
GAGAGTAGTAGATAGAGGGGAAGAGAGAGAGAGATAGAGGGGAAGAGAGAGAGAGAGTTAGAGGGAGGGAGAGAGAGAGTTAGATGGAGGGAGAGAGAGAGTTAGATGGAGGGAGAGAGAGAGTTAGATGGAGGGAGAGAGAGAGTTAGATGGAGGGAGAGAGAGTTAGATATTGGGAGAGAGAGAGTTAGAGGGAGAGAGAGAGAGGTAGACAGAGGGAGAGAGAGAGAGTAGGGAGAGAGAGAGAGGTAGACAGAGGGAGAGAGAGAGCGGTAGATACAGGGAGAGAGAGAGCGGTAGATACAGGGGGAGAGAGAGCGGTAGATACAGGGGGAGAGAGAGCGGTAGATACAGGGGGAGAGAGAGAGGTAGATACAGGGGGAGAGAGAGGTAGAGACAGGGATTGATATATATGGGTGAGAGGGAGATACAATGGGAGAGGGAGAAAGACAAGGGGAGAGAGAAAGAGATACAGGGGGGAGAGAGATGTGCAGTGCGGAGAGAGAGATACAGAGAGACAGCGTTTTAGATATCGGAAGAGAGATGTACGGGATGAGAGAGAGATACAGGGAGAGAGAGGGAGATACGGGGGTGGGGGAAGGAGAGAGATACAGGGGGAGAGGGAGGGAGATAGATACAGGAGGGGAGGGAGATAAATACAGGGGGAGAGGGAGGGAGATAGATACAGGGAGAGAGAGAGGGGGGTAGATACAGGGAGAGAGAGAGAAGTAGATATGGAGAGAGAGAGGTAGATACAGAGAAAGAGAGGTAGATACAGGGGGAGAGAGAGAGGTAGATACAGGGGGATAGAGAGGTAGAGACAGGGATTGTTATATATGGGTGAGAGGGAGATATAGTGGGAGAGGGAGAAAGACAATGGGAGAGGGAGAGAGAGATGTGCAGTGCGGAGAGAGAGATACATTGAGAGAGCGTTTTAGATATCGGAAGAGAGATGTACGGGATGAGAGAGAGATACAGGGAGAGAGAGAGATACAGGGGTGGGGGGGAGAGAGATACAGGGGGAGAGGGAGGGAGATAGATACAGGAGGGGAGGGAGATAAATACAGGGGGAGAGGGAGGGAGATAGATACAGGGAGAGAGAGAGAGGTAGATACAGGGAGAGAGAGAGATACAGGGGTGGGGAGGAGAGAGATACAGGGTTAGAGAGAAAGATATAGTTACAGGGGGAGAGGGAGGGAGATAGATACAGGGCGAGAGGGAGGGAGATACAGGGCGAGAGGGAGGGAGATACAGGGCGAGAGGGAGGGAGATGCAGGGCGAGAGGGAGGGAGATACAGAGCGAGAGGGAGGAAGATACAGGGGGAGAGAGAGGGAGATACAGGGGGAAAGAGAGGGAGATACAGGGGGAGAGAGAGAGAGATACAGGGGGAGAGAGGGGTAGATACAGGGAGAGAGAGAGGGGTAGATACAGGGAGAGAGAGAGAGGTAGATAGAGGGAGAGAGAGAGGTAGATAGAGGGAGAGAGAGGTAGATAGAGGGAGAGAGAGGTAGATAGAGGGAGAGAGAGGTAAATAGAGGGAGAGAGAAGTAAATAGAGGGAGAGAGAGGTAGATAGAGGGAGAGTGAGAGAGGTAGATAGAGGGAGAGTGAAAGGGAGAGACAAAGAGAGTTAGAGGGAGAGAGAAAGAGGTAGATAGAAAGAGAGAGAGAGAGGTAGATAGAGGGAGAGAGAGAGAGAGAGGTAGATAGAGGGAGAGAGAGAGGTAGATAGAGGGAGAGAGAGAGAGGTAGATAGAGGGAGAGAGAGAGAGAGAGGGAGAGAGAGAGAGAGAGGTAGATAGAGGGAGAGAGAGAGAGAGGTAGATAGAATGAGAGAGAGAGGTAGATAGAGAAAGAGGTAGATACATGGAAAGATAGAGAGCAATAGATACGGGGGTGCGGGAAGATAGAAACAGGGGTGAGGGAAGATAGAAACGGGGGAGAAAGTGAGAGATAGATACAGAAGGGGAGAGAGAGAGATACAGGGTGAGAGAAAGAGATACAGGGGGAGAGAGAGTGATAAATACTAAGTTAGAGAGAGAGATCGATAGAGGGTTAGAGAGAGTGAGATATGGGGAGAGAGAGATACGGCGGGGAGAGAGAGAGATATATGGTTAGAGAGAAAGATATAGATACGGGGAGAGAGAGGGAGATAGATACATGGGGAGAGAAGGGGAGATATAGTAGGTACAGAGAGAGCTACAGGGGTGAGAGGGAGATACAGGGAGAGAGCGTGATAGATATCGTGAGAGAAAAGTACAGAGAGAGAGATAGAGAGGTACAGCGAGAGAGATACAGCGGGAGAGATATATACAGGGAGGGAGCAGTATAGATATCGAGAGAGAAGTACAGGAAGAGAGAGATACTGGGGGAGAGAGAGAAATACAGAGAGAGATACGGGGAGAGAGAGAGTTACAGGGTTAGAGAGAAAGAGAGGGAGGGAGATATAGTAGGTGCAGAGAGAGCTACAGGGGTGAGAGAGAGATACAGGGAGAGAGCATGATAGATATCGGGAGAGAGAAATACAGGAAGAGCGATAGATACAGTGAGAGAGATAGAGAGATACAGTGAGAGAGATAGAGAGATACAGTGAGAGAGATAGAGAGATACAATGAGAGAGATAGAGAGATACAGGGAGAGAGAGAGAGATACAGGGAGAGAGAGAGAGATACAGGGAGAGAGAGAATGAGACACAGGGAGAGAGAGAATGAGACACAGGGAGAGAGAGAACGAGATACAGGGACAGAGAGAGAGATACAGGAAGAGAGATACAGGGAGGGAGAGATATATACAGGGAGGGGGCAGTATAGATATCGAGAGAGAAGTAAAGGAAGAGAGAGAGAGAGAGGCTGGGGAAAGAGAGGTAGAGAGAGATACAGGGAGGGAGAGAGAGAGATAGAGAGAGAGTTACAGGGAGAGAGAGATAGAAGCGGGGAAAGAGAGAGTTAGATACAGGGATTGATATATATGGGTGAGAGGGAGATACAGTGGGAGAGGGAGAAAAACACGGGGAGAGAGAAAGAGATGTGCAGGGGGGAGAGAGATGTGCAGTGCGGAGAAATAGAGATACAGTGAGAGAGCGTTTTAGATATCGGGAGAGAGATGTACGGGATGAGAGAGAGAGAGATACGGGGTGGGGGGGAGAGAGAGATACAGGTTAGAGAGAAAGATATAGATACAGGGGGAGAGGGAGGGAGATAGATACAGGGGGAGAGGGAGGGAGATAGATACAGGGGGAGAGGGAGGGAGATAGATACAGGGGGAGAGGGAGGGAGATAGATATAGGGGGAGAGGGATTAAGATAGATACAGGGGGAGAGGGTGTAAGATAGATACAGGGGGAGAGGGAGGGAGATACAGGGGGAGAGAGAGGGAGATACAGGGGGAGAGAGAGAGAGATACAGGGTCAGAGAGAAATATATAGATACAGGGGGAGAGAGAGGGAGATATAGTAGGTGGTGAGAGAGCAATACAGGGAGAGAGTATTATAGATATCGGGAGAGAGAAGTACAGTGGGAGAGAGATACAGGGAGAGGGAGATAGAGATACAAGGAGAGAGAGATAGAGAGAGTGAGAGATGGAGAGAGATACAGGGAGAGAGAGAGATGTGCAGGGGAAGAGAGAGAGACAAAGGAGAGAGATAGATATTGGGGAATGAGAGAGAGCAAGAGACGGAGAGACAGATACAGGGGCAGAGACTCCTAGATACAGCGGGACAGAGAGAGCTGCAAAAACAGCGGGAGAGAGAAACAGACATGGATGGAGGGAGAGGTAAAGGAGAAAGGGAGAGAGAGAGGTAAAGGGCAAAGGGAGAGCGAGGTATAGGATGAGTAAGAGAATTATAGGGAGAGAGAGTTACAGGGAGAGAGATGGAGAGAGATAGTTACAGGGGAGAGGAATACAGGTGGAGAGAGAGATAGATACGGGGGAGAGACAGAGATATACGGGAAGAGATATATACAGGGAGAGAGATATACAGGGAGAGACAGAGAGTGATAGATATAGGGAGAGAGAGAGATATGGGGGAAAGGTAGTGAGAGAGGTACAGGGGTAAATGGAGAGAGGGAGATATGGGGGAAAGGGTGAGAGATACAGGGGGATAGAGAGATACGGGAGGAAATGGAGACAGAGCGCTTTGGGGGAAATTGAGAGAGAGAGTGATAGGTACAGGAAGAGATAGATACAGTGGGAGACAGAAAGGGAAATACGAGGGGAGAGGGAGTAAGACACTGAGGGGAAGAAAGTGAGAGATACAGGATGGAGGGACAGGGAGAGGGAGATACAGGGGAGAGAGATAGATACAGGGGGAAAAGAGAGAAACACGGGGAGAGAGATGCAGGCGGAGAGAGATAGATATTGGGGAACGAGAGAGCAAGATACAGGGAGAGATAGATACAGGGGCAGAGAGAGAGGGATAGATACAGGGAGGACAGAGGGATAGATAAAGGGGGAAGGAGAGATTGATAGATAAAGGGGGGAGAGAGAGAGGGATAGATACAGTGGGGGAGAAAGACAGATAGATACAAGGGGAGAGAGATACAGGCGGAGTGAGTGAGAGAGATACAGGGGAGAGGGAGAAGTAGGGGGAGAGCTAGAGATACAGGAAGGGTCAGATACAGAGGGAGAGAGAAATGGAGGAGGAGAGAGGGGCTAAGGGGAGAGGGAGGTAGAGAGAGAGATAGAGATAGATACAACTAGAGAAAAATAGTTACCGGGGGAGAAAAATAGATACAGGGTGAGAGAGAGATCGATGCAGGGAGAGAGAAATCGATACGGGTTGAGAGGGAGAGATCGATACAGGAGGAGTGTCATGAAGCTAATGATGTATATAATATTTTGGAAAATATTTTTCTTTTAAAGCAGAGGTTTAGTCTGCGGGTATGTCTTAGTTGGATTGAAGCCAGCTAGTCTGCGTGCTTTGATATGTACTAGTTTTGATATGTAAGGGAGATAGCGCGCATTTGCATTTTTTGAATAGAGCTTTCAAGAGTGGGGTGAAAACTTGACACCTATCAAGCGGATATCAAGCAGTATGTTTGTATTACTAATAAAATTGATATTATGAAACCCCTTTCATAATTAAAAGGTGAAGTTCAAAGAGGTTGCTGATACAATGAGAATTAACTTTCAATGGGGCTGGTAGGTATAACTTCAGTAGTTTTCGGGTGTGCAGGCAGAGGCAATGTAATATCAAAAGGCAGCTGCAAGCCTCCAAGTGGCTCCACAGTGAAAAGAACCTAATTTGAATTCGTAAAGTGAAAATGCTTTGCCTGGTGTTTGGTTAAGCCTATGGGTTGCTGTTGCCTTAATGGAGATTAGTTTGGGAATTTGTTAAAAGTTATAACAGTAGTAATTTGTAGCCATGTGCATGTATATTTTAACCTGTGTAAATTAATAAAATGTTTCATTTAGTTTAATGTAAAACCTCGAACTAGTGGTCTGATCCTTGAATCTAGAGTCGCATCTCAAACATAACACTTCAAATTATTAGTTATGACAGTTGTTTAAAGTTTTCCTCTGGGATTTTTTAAATAACTCTGCTTTACCAACTGCATCGTTCATAACAATTGGGGGCTGTGTTGGGATAAATTATATTTCTAATTCCTTGATTGGTTAGGAATTGGTGAATTGTAAAGCTTACGAATACGAGTGGCACTTTGAATTCAGAAGTTGGTGAGGTATTTTAGAAGTAGTGAGACTGCAAGATGGCTTTGACAATTGCTAAGACTTGTCTGGGAGTAGAAGAGATAACTCTAATTGGGTTGGAGAAAATAACCAAAAGTAAGTTAACCGAGTTGGCAGATAAGTTACAATTGGGGTTACCTCAGAGTGCTAGGAAATCAGATATAGTTAAAAGTGTAGCAGAGCATCTACAGTTGGAAGATAAACCTGAAACTAGTGAGTCACAGCTCGAGGCAGTGGGACTTCAGGTGCAAATGAAAAAGCTTGAATTAGAAGCAAAGGACAGAGAAATGGCTTTTAAGAGGGAATTAGAAATTGCAAAGATGGAAAATGATGAAACGGAGAGAGAGAATTCCAAATGAAAAATGTTAACAGTTAGAAAAGGGACGTCAGTATGGGGAATGGTTTGTGTACAGGTGAAACTGGGAGAATCAGTGAAAGGTAAAGAAGTGGGATTGTGTTCACAGTTTACTCAAGAGAATTCTGAGGAGCAGGTTGCAGAAATGTTTAAAGACTTTGTATGTGAAGGGAAAGTCTTTCCATGTGTACAGGGTGGAGTAGGTAAAGATGTTAAAATATTAAGAGACACAGGGGCTAGTCAATCCTTAATGTTGTGGGATAGTGATATTTGTTGTTCAGACGGAGTGTTGCAGGAGAAGGTAATAATAAGTGGGGTTCTTGGAGATGCTAAATCTATTCCATTGTGGAAATTGAATTTAAAGAGCAAATGGAAGAATGGTGAAGTTATAGTTGGAGTGGTGGAAAAATTGCCCATTTCAGGAGCTCAATTTATTTTGGGTAATGATATTACAGGATCGCAAATGTGGGTGATGCCTATGGTAGTTGAGCAGCTTGTAGAAGTGTTTTCAACAGAAGTGCTACAGAAGGAACATCCTGGATTGATTATAACAAGATCAAAAGCCCATCGGGAAGAACAAAATAAACAAGATAAGTAGGCAGTTCAAAGGCAAGAAGGTGTCAAAATCCAATTAGCTGGCACAGTATTTGATAAAAACAAAAAAACTGCGGATGCTGGAAATCCAAAACAAAAACAAAAACAGAATTACCTGGAAAAACTCAGCAGGTCTGGCAGCATCGGCGGAGAAGAAGAGAGTTGACGTTTCGAGTCCTCATGACCCTTCGACAGAACTTGAGTTCGAGTCCAAGAAAGAGTTGAAATATAAGCTGGTTTAAGGTGTGTGTGTGGGGGGCGGAGACAGAGAGAGAGAGGTGGAGTGGGGGTGTGGTTGTAGGGACAAACAAGCAGTGATAGATGCAGATCATCAAAAGATGTCAACAACAATAGTACAAAAGAACACATAGGTGTTAAAGTTAAAGTTGGTGATATCTAAACGAATGTGCTAATTAAGAATGGATGGTAGGGCACTCAATGTATAGCTCTAGTGGGGGTGGGGAGAGCATAAAAGATGTAAAAAAAAATTTTTTTTTTCTTTTTTTTATAGTGGAAATAGGTGGGAAAAGGAAAATCTATATAGTTTATTGGAAAAAAAAAGAAAAGGAAGGGGGAAATGGAAAGGAGGTGGGGATGGGGGAGGGAGCTCATGACCTAAAGTTGTTGAATTCAATATTCAGTCCGGATGGCTGTAAAGTGCGTAGTCGGAAGATGAGGTGTTGTTCCTCCAGTTTGCATTGGGCTTCACTGGAACAATGCAGCAATCCAAGGACAGACATGTGGGCAAAAGAGCAGGGTGGAGTGTTAAAATGGCAAGCGACAGGGAGGTTTGGGTCATTCTTGCGGACAGACCGCAGGTGTTCTGCAAAGCGGTCGCCCAGTTTACGTTTGGTCTCTCCAATGTAGAGGAGACCACATTGGGAGCAATGAATGCAGTAGACTAAGTTGGGGAAATGCAAGTGAAATGCTGCTTCACTTGAAAGGAGTGTTTGGGTCCTTGGACGGTGAGGAGAGAGGAAGTGAAGGGGCAGGTGTTGCATCTTTTGCGTGGGCATGGGGTGGTGCCATAGGAGGGGGTTGAGGAGTAGGGGGTGATGGAAGAGTGGACCAGGGTGTCCCGGAGGGAGCGATCCCTACGGAATGCCGATAGGGGGGGTGAAGGGAAGATGTGTTTGGTGGTGGCATTATGCTGGAGTTGGCAGAAATGGCGGAGGATGATCCTTTGAATGCGGAGGCTGGTGGGGTGATAAGTGAGGACAAGGGGGACCCTATCATGTTTCTGGGAGGGAGGAGAAGGCGTGAGGGCGGATGCGCGGGAGATGGGCCGGACATGGTTGAGGGCCCTGTCAACGACCGTGGGTGGAAAACCTCGGTTAAGGAAGAAGGAGGACATGTCAGAGGAACTGTTTTTGAAGGTAGCATCGTCGGAACAGATGCGACAGAGGTGAAGGAACTGAGAGAATGGGATGGAGTCCTTACAGGAAGCGGGGTGTGAGGAGCTGTAGTCGAGATAGATGTGTTTTTCCAATAAATTATATAGATTTTCCTTTTCCCACCTATTTCCATTATAAAAAAAAGAAAAAAAAAAATTTTTTTTTTTTACATCTTTTATGCTCTCCCTACCCCCAGTAGAGCTATACTTTGAGTGCCCTACCATCCATTCTTAATTAGCACATTCGTTTAGATAATATCACCAACTTTAACTTTAACACCTATGTGTTCTTTTGTACTATTGTTGTTGACATCTTTTGATGATCTGCTTCTATCACTGCTTGTTTGTCCCTACAACCACACCCCCACTCCACCTCTCTCTCTCTCTCTCTCTCTGCCCCCCCCACACACACCTTAAACCAGCTTATATTTCAACTCTTTCTTGGACTCGAACTCAAGTTCTGTCGAAGGGTCATGAGGACTCGAAACGTCAACTGTATTTGATAACATTGTTCAGGAGGAAGGAATGCAGGACAGTTCAGCTGAAATGTTTAATTCAAAGAGGTTAATGGAGTAATAGAAAACGTCTTGCAATTAAAACAGTTATATCAGAAAGCTTATTCAGAAACCGAAGCAAAATGTATTCTAGTATGTTATCTTCGAGGGAATATATTAATGAGAAACTGGCAGTCGGATCATGTCTCAGCAAATGAAAGCTGGAGGGAGGTGCATCAGATTATTATCCCATTAGAGTACAGAAATGAGATCCTGAGGATTACTCATGAAATTCCAATGGGGGTACATTTAGGAATTAGGAAAACACAGGAAAAGATACAGCAGTATTTTCTTTTGGCCAGGATTGGAATGTAGTCAAATTCTGTAGAACATGTCATATATGTCAAGTAACAGGAAAAGCACAAGCAGTGATTAAGCCTTTGCTTTTAATTCCAATATGCATTTTAAGAACCTATTTACCAGGATCGTGATTGATTGTGTAGGACCCCTCCCCAAGACTAAAAGCGGAAATCAGTATTTATTGGCAATAATGGATGGTCCACTAGGTTTCCTGAAGCGATACCTTTAAGAAACAACTAAGAAGATTGTGGAGGAGTTAAATTTTTTACAAGATATGGTTTACCTAAAGAGATACAATCAGATCAGGGTCAAGTTTCATGTCACAGCTGCTTAAGGAACTAATGAACAATTTGGGGATAAAACAGTTTATGTCAACAGCTTATCATCCGGAGTCACAAGAAGCTTTGGAAAGATGGCATCAAACTTTAAAAACTATGATGAGATCTTACAGTCTCCATTATACACAGGATTGGGATACGGCAATTCCATTTTTGTTATTTGCTATTAGAGACACTCCTAATGCATTGACTGGTTTTAACCCTTTTGAACTAGTTTATAGTCATGAAGTAAGAGGACCACTGAAATTGATTCATGAGAAATTGGTGAGTCAAAATTCAGAAACTACTCTTCTGGATTACATATCAAATTTAAGGGAAAGATTGAACAGAACATGTGAATTGGCTAGGGAACATTTAAAGATCTCACAGCAAGTGATGAAAGTGAAAGCAGATAAGAAAGCTAAAATTTGCAGTCTTGTTTCTGGAGAGAAAGTATTAGTTTTGTTACCAGTACTACAGGATTCCTTAAATGCAAGATTTAGTGGGCCCTACAGGATTGATTAAGTAAATTATTTAAAAAAAACACTCCAGATAGAAGAAAGAAGCAGAGGTCGTGTCACATAAATATGCTTAAAAAGTACTTTAAAAAGTCAGGGAGGAGGAACAAAAAGAAGTGTTAGTGATGGTGGATGATGAGACAGAGGTAGAAGTGCAGGACTCTGAAATTTATTTTCCTCTGATCAAATTGGATAATGAGGGGGTGCTTGAAAATTTAAATGAAATATTGAGTTACCTTCCAAGCAAGTGTCAAAGTGATTTGGAAAAGCTATTGCAGTCACACAAATCTATTTGTGGAAATAACTTGGGAAAGATACATTTAGTTTTACATGATGTACATATAGAAATATCATCTTCAGTGAGGCAATAACCTTATGGATTAAATCCGGCTAAATTATCACAAGTAAAAAAAAAAATTGATTTCATGCTTCAAAATGATATTATTGAGTCTAGTTGCAATAACTGGAGTTTGCCTGTTGTACTGGTACTGTAACCGAATGGAACACAAAGACTGTGTGGACTATCAAAAGGTAAATGTGATGACAAAAATGGACTCATATCCTATACCACGGTTGGAGGATTGCATTGAGAAAGTGGGAGAATTAAAATTTATCACAAAGATTGACTTGCTAAAAGGATATTGGCAGGTACTATTGCCAGAGAGGGCAAAGGAGATATTAGCTTTCGTAATGCCAAGTGGACTATATCAGTTTAAGTTCATGCCATTTGGTATGAAGAATGCACCTGCGACATTTCAAAGACTGATGAACAAAGCAATTGCAGGTCTAAGCAGTAGTGTGGTTTATATTGATGATCTAATCATTTTCAGTCAGATGTGGGAGGAGCATTTACAGCATCTGGAAAAATTATTTATTCAACTACAAGAAGCTAATTTGGTGATGAGCTTGGCTAAAAGTGAATTTGAAAAAGTGCTAGTTACGTATCTAAGCCATACCATTGGGTATGGTAAGGTGGCTCCGAGGGATGCAGAAGTCAAAGCTACTGTGGATTTCCTGGTGCCTACAACAAAACAAGAAGTTTTGAGATTTCTGGGTATGAGTGGGTTTTACTGGAAATTTGTACCAAACTTTAGCCAAGTGATTGTTCCACTGACTGAACTATTAAAAAAGAACAAGAAGTTTCAATGGACACTGGAGTGTCAGAAGCCATTTGACAGTTTAAAAACAGTATTGACTATGACACCAGTTTTGGCTGTACCCATTATGCCAAGCAATTCAAGTTGGCTGTTGACACAAGTGACATAGGCATTGGGGCTGTACTGTAACAAGAAGATGACACTGGAATTGAAAAACTGATGGGGAATTTTTCATGGAAACTGAATGTACAACAAAGATATTCAACAATTGAAAAAGTGACTTTGAGGTTGGTGTTAGCATTGCAGCATTTTGAAATTTATGTTGCAAACAATTCATCAGAAATAATTGTTTATACAGACCATAATCCTTTGAAGTTTTTGGACAAATTTCGAGACAAAAGTGCAAGGCTTTTCAGATGGAGTCTGTTATTACAACCATTTAATCCACGTATTATACATATTGCTGGAAGAGAAAACCTGTTCGCAGATGCATTATCAAGAGTTTGAAGCTTAAAGGAAAATGGGACATTTAAAAAGAAAACTGGAGATTGAACTGGAGAGATTCCTGTTAAGATAATATACATATATATATATATATATAGATAAATACATGCATCTAGTAATGTAATAGTTTAATTTAATAGGAGATAGTGTGGGATGGGTTATTAAAATGAAGCCATCTTTTAGAATTATGATGGTTCATTTTCTGATAAGGAGGGGGTGTCATGAAGCTATTATAATATATAATATAATATTAATATATTAATATAATTAATAATATAACATATAATATTTTGGAAAATATTTTTCTTTTAAAGCAAAGGTTTAGTCTGCGGGTATGTCTTAGTTGGATTGAAGCCAGCTAGTCTGGGTGCTTTGATATGTACTAGTTTTGATATGTAAGGGAGATAGCGTGCATTTGCATTTTTTGAATAGAGCATTCAAGAAGTGGGGTGAAAACTTGACACCTATCAAGCAGATACCAAGCATTATGTTTGTATTACTAATAACATTGGTATTATGAAATGGGTTTTATTATTAAAATGTGAAGTTCAAAGAGGTTGCTGATACAATGAGAATTAACATTCAATGGGGTGTGCAGGCAGAGGCAATGTAAGATCAAAAGGCAGCTGCAAGCCTCCAACTGGCTCCACAGTGAAAAGAGCCTGATTTTGAATTCGTAAAGTGAAAATGCTTTGCCTGGTGTCAGGTTAAGTCTGTGGGTTGCTGTTCCCTTAATGGAGATTAGTTTGGGAATTTGTTAAAAGTTATAATAGTAGTAATTTGTAGCCATGTGCATGTATATTTTAACCTGTGTAAATTAATAAAATGTTTCATTTAGTTTAATGTAAAACCTCGAGAACTAGTGGTCTGATTCCTGAGTCTAAAGTCGCATCTCAAACATAACACTTAAAATTATTGGTTATGACAGTTGTTTAAAGTTTTCCTCTGGGATTTTTAAAATAACTCTGCTTTACCAACTGTATTGGTCATAACAGGGAGGGAGAGAGAGCCACAGCTGGAGTACTGTGTGCAATTCTGGACGCCACATTATAGGAAGGATGTGATTGCACTGGAGGGGGTGCAGAGGAGATTCACCAGGATGAAACATTTAAGTTATGAAGAGAGGTTGGATAGACTTGGGTTGTTTTTGTTGGAGCAGAGAAGACTGAGGAGCGACCTGATCGAGGTGTACAAGGTTATGAAGGGCATGGACAGGGTGGATAGGGAGTAGCTGTTCCCCTTAGTTGAAGGGTCAGTCATGAGGGGACATAAGTTCAAGGTGAAGGGCAGGAAGTTTAGGGGGATGTGAGGAAAAACATTTTTACCCAGAGGGTGGCAACAGTCTGGGGTGCGCAGCCTGGGAGGGTGGTGGAAGCGGGTTGCCTCACATCCTTTAGAAAGTACCTGGATGAGCACTTGGCACGTCATAACGTTCAAGGCTATGGGCCAAGTGCTGGTAAATGGGTTTATTTAGGTAGGTCAGGTGTTTCTCATGTGTCGGTGCAGACTTGAAGGGCCTCTTCTGCACTGTGAGATTCTGTGATTCCAGGGAAATGGAGAGAGAGAGACATAGAGGGAGAGTGAGAGATATATATGTGGGGGTGGGGGGAACGAGAGAGAGAAATAGATTGGGGGAGAGATAAATGGAGAGAGAGAGAGAAGGAGGCACAGGGACAGTGAGAGATAGATACAGGGAGTGAGAGATAGATAGAGGGAGAGAAAGACATAGATACCGGGAGAGAGAAGTACAGGAAGAGATAGATACAGGGAGAAAGAGATAGATACAGGGGAAAGAGAGTTAGATAGTGGAAAGATAGTTACGGATACGAGAGAGAGACACGAGAAAACAGAGAGATACAGTGGGCTAGAGAGATACAGGGAGAGAGAGATATACAGGGGGAGTGAGAGTTCAAGATAGAGGTGGAAAGGGAGAGAGAGAGATACAAGGGGAAAGGGAGAGAGAGAGAGTGATGCAGAAGGAAAGGGAGAGAGAAGGGTAGATATGAGGGGAAACGGGGAGAGAGAGACACAGAGAGAGGGAGGTATAGGAAGAGATAGATACAGAGAGAGAGATAGAGGGGTAAAGGGAGAGAGAGAGATACAGGGGGAAAGGGAGGGAGAGAGAGGTAGGTACAGGCAGAGATAGATACAGTGTGAGAGAGAAAGATACAGGGGGAAATGGAGAGAAGGAGATACAGGGGGAAACAGGGACAGAGAGAGATATATGGGGAAAGGGGGAGAGAGAAAGAGAGAGAGAGGTATGGGGGAAAGGGAGAGAAAGAGATATGGGGGAAGGGAGAGAGAGATACGGGGGAAAGGGAGAGAGAGATATATACAGAGGTAAAGGGAGACATATATATATCTATATATATATATTTATATATAGATATATATATAGAGAGAGAAAGTGAGACAACCAGGGGGAAAGGGAGAAAGATAGATACAGGGAGAGATAGATACAGGCAGAGAGAAATGCAATGGAAAAGGAGAGAGAGAAACACTGGAGAGGGAGAGTTAGTTATAGGGGGAAAAGGAGAGAGGGGGAGATATATGGAGAGGGAGAGATGGATGGAGGGGTAGACATAGGAGAGATGAATAGATATAAGGGAGATAGATAGATACGGGGGAAAGGGAGAGTGACAGAGATACAGGAGGAAAGGGAGAGACAGAGATACAGGGGAAAGGGAGAGAGAAAGATAGATATAGGGGAGAGAGAGAGAGAGAGAGATACAAGGGGAAGGGAGAGAGAGAGAGATACACTGGAGAGAGGGATACAGGATGAGGGAGGGTTAGATAGAGGGGCAAAGGGAGAGAGAGGGTGATACATGGAGAAAGATGGAGGAGAGGGAAAGATAAATACAGGGGAGAGAGAGATAGCTATAGGGGGAAAGGGAGAGAGAGGTACTGGGGAAAAAGGAGAAGGAGAGGGATAGGGAGAGCAAAGGATAGATACAAAGGGGGAGAGAGAGATAGAGAGACGTATAAGGACAGTGAGAGATGGATACAGGGAGAGAGACAGTCAGTGAGAGAAAAAGATAGATACAAGGAGAGATAGATACAAGTGAGAGAAAGATACAGGAGGAGAGAAAGAGAGGTACAGTGGAAGAGAGAGAGATAGATGCAGGAACAGGAGAGAGATAGAGGGGAGAGATAGGGAGATAGATACAGGGGAGAGAGAGTGATAGCGACACAGGAGAGAGATAGAGGGAAGAGACAGAGATAGGTACAGGGGAGAGAGAGATAGATAGAGGGGAGAGTGAAAGATACAGGGGAGTGAGAAAGATGGATACAGGGAGGGAGAGAGAGAGAGATGGATACAGGGGGAGAGAGAGAGATGCAGGGGAAAGGGAGAGAGGGAGAGATACAGGGGGAAATGGAGAGAGAAAGAGATAGGGGGAAAGCGAGAGAAAGGGATAGATAGAGGGGAAGAGTGATAGATAGATACAAGGTGAGAGAGGGAGAGATAGATAGAGAGGGGAGAGAGAGAGAGTGATAACTACATGGGAGAGAGAGGTAGAGTGAAGAGACAGAGATATGTACAGGGGAGAGAGAGATAGATATAGGGGAGAGTGAAAGAGTGATAGATACAGGGAAGCGAGAGAGATGGATACAGGGGAGGGAGAGAGAGTGATAGATACATGAGAGAGATAGATCCAGGAGGAGAGAGAGAGAGATAGATACAGGGAGCGAGAGAGGTAGGAACGGGAGAGCGTGAGAGAGATAGATACAGAGGAGAGAGAGATAGATAGATACGGGCACTGAGAGTGATAGTTATAGGGGAGAGAGGGCGAGAGATAGATACAGGGGGAGAGAGAGATAGATACAGGGGAGAGAGAGAGAGAGATAGATACAGGGAGGGAGAGAGAGAGATGGATACAGGGGAGAGAGAGAGGTGGAAACAGGGGGAGAAAGAGGGATAGATTTGGGGAGAGAGTGAGAGATAGATACAGGGAGAGAGAGAGAGATGGATACAGGGGATCAGAGAGAGAGATAGATACAGGGGAGAGAGATGGATAGATACAGGGAAGAGACATGGATAAATATAGGGGAGAGAGAGAGATACAGGAGAGAGAGTGATAGATACAGGGGGAGAGAGTGCGAGATAAATACAGTGAGGAGAGAGAGAGATAGATACAGGAGGAGAGACAGAGTGATAGACACAGGGTGAGAGAGAAAGAGAGATACATATGGGGAAAGAGAGAGTGTTAGATACTGGGGGGGAGAGAGATAGATGGGTACAGGGTTAGAGAGAGAAATAGATAAAGGGGAAAGAAAGATAGATAGAGGGGGAGAGAGAGAGAGATAGAAACAGGAGAGCTTGAGAGAGATACATACAGGGGAGAGAGAAAGGTTGATACAGGGGTGTGAGAGAGAGAGAGCGATAGATACAGGGGGAGGTAGAGAGATAGATTCAAGAGTAGAGAGAGAGAGTAGATAGATGGTGGGAGAGAGAGATAGGTATGGGGACAGAGAGAGATACAGGGGAGGGAGAGAGATACAGAGGTGAGAGAGATGCAGGGGGAGAGAGATACAGAGGAGAGAGAGATGCAGAGGTGAGAGAGATAGAGGTGGAAACAGGGGGAAAGAAAGGGATCGACATGGGGAGAGAGTGAGAGATAGATATACGGACAGAGAGAAAGATTGATACTAGGGGTCAGAGAGAGAGATAGATAAATGGGGAAAGACAGAGAGATAAATACAGGGAGAGTGATAGATACAGGGAGACAGATAAATACAGGGAGAGACAGATGCAGGGAGAGAGAGGTAGATACAGGGAGAGAGGGAGAGATACCAGGAGAGAGAGAGAGTTAGATTCCGGGAGAGAGAGATATAGATACAGGGAGAGAGAGATAGGTAGAGGAAGAGAGACAGATCCCGGAGAGAGAGAGAGGGATAGATACAGGGAGAGAGAAAGTTAGATACAGGGAAAGAGAGAGATAGATACTGGGAGAGAGAGAGGGAGAGAGTAGGAAGAGAAAGATACAAGGAGAGAGAGATATATAGACACAGGAAGAGAGAGTTTGATACAGAGAAAGAGAGAGATAGATACAGGAAGAGAGAGAGTTAGATACAGTATGGGAGAGAGATTTAGATACAGGGAAAGAGAGAGATAGATACTGGGAGAGAGAGGGGAGAGAAAGAGGGAATATGAGCAGCTAGGGGCTAAATTAAAAAGCAGAACCAAAAACGTAATAATCTCCGGATTACTACCTGAGCTACAAGCTAATTGGCATGGGGTCAATAAGATTAAAAAGGTAAACGCATGGCTCAAAGATTGGTGTGGGAGAAGTGGGTTTGAATTCATGGGACATTGGCACCAGTATTGGGGAAAGAGGGAGCTATTCCGTTCGGATGGGCTCCACTTGAATCATGCTGGGACCAGTGTCCTGGCGAATCGCGTAATTAGGGCTGTAGATAGGGCTTTAAACTAAATAGTTGGGGGGAGGTTTCAGTTGCATGGAATATAAAAAATCAAAGTTTAAGGAGAGGGTAAGAGTGCAGGTTCGTGACGAGGCTGATTGCTATCAAAAGGTGAAACGAAGGGACTGAGTGTGTGAATGCCATATTGCACCAAAGAATCATATAAGAGTAGGGAAAATTGACAGTAGGGCAAACTTAAAGGCTTTGTATCAGAATGCATGTAGCATTTGGAATTAAACTAATGAGTTAACAGCGCAAATAGAGATAAATAGGTATGATTTGGTGGCAATTACTGAGACGTGGTTACAGGGAGAACAGGTTTGAGAGCTGAATATCCAAGGGCACTCAGTGTTTCGGAAGGATATGCAGGAAGGAAAAAGAAGTGGTGTGGCTTTGTTAGTAAAGAAAGAGATCAGTGCTATAGTGAGGAATGATATAGGCGTTGGAGAGCAAGACGTAGAGTCAGTCTGGATAGAAATAAGAAATAGCAAGGGAAAGAAGTCCCTGGTGGGAGTAATCTATAGTCCCGAAGGAATAGTTTAGCAGTAGAGCACGGTAAAAACCAGGAAATACTGGGAGCATGTAAGAAAGGCACAGCAATAATCATGGGTGGTTTTAATATGCATATAGACGAAACTATTCAAATTGGCAAGGGTAGCCTTGAGGGAGAGCTTATAGAGTGTAGTAGAGATTGTTTCTTGGAGCAATATGCTGTGGAACCAACCAAGGAGCAGGCTATTCTGGATTTGGCTTTGTGTAATGAGATGGGATTAATTAATGATCTCATAGTAAAGGATCCTCTAGGGAAGAGTGATCATAGCATGCTTGACTTTCAAGTTCAGTTTGACAGTGAGAAACTTGAGTCCCACACTAGTGTCCTGGAGTTAAACAAAGGTAACTACATAGGTATGAGGGCAGATTTGGCCCTAGTGGACTGGGCAGGAAGACTACAAGGTAGGACAGTTGATGAACAGTAGCAGATATTTAAGGAGATATTCAATTCCTCCCAAGTAAAATATATCCCAATAAGGAAGAAAGATGGTAAGAGGGGGCAAAAGCATCCATGGCTAAGCAAGGAAGTTAAAGATAACTTAAAGGCAAAAACTAAGGCATACCAAATTGCAAAGATCAGTGGCAGGTTGGAAGATTGGGAAACTTTTAAGGATCAACATAGGGTTACGAAAAAAAATAATAAAAAGAGCAAAGGTAAATTATGAAAGAAAACTAGCACAAAATGTAAAAACTGATAGCAAAAGCTTCTACAAGTATATAAAAGGAAAGAGAGTAGCTGAAGTGAATGTTGGTCCCTTGGAGGATGAGACTGGGGAGTTAATAGTGGGGAACGCAGAAATGGCAGAGACACTTAATCAATATTTTGCCTCAGTTTTCACAGTGGAGGATACTAGTACCACCCCAATAGTAACAGGTAGTGCAGAGGATATAGAGATGGAGGAACTTAGAACAATCACCATCACTAGAGAAAAAGTACTGAGCAGACTATTGGGATTAAAGAGTGACAAGTCCCCAAGACCTGATGGCCTACATCCCACGGTCTTAAAGGAATAGTCAGTGGAGATAGTGGATGCATTGGCTATAATATTCCAAAATTTCCTGGATTCTGGAAAGGTTCCAGTGGATTGGAAAAATGCTAATATAGCGCCCTTATTCAAAAGGGGGGGAAGGCAGAAAATAGGAAACTATAGACCAGTTAGTTTAACATCTGTTGTTGGGAAATTGTTGGAATCCATTATTAAGGATGTAGTAATGGGGCATTTGGAAAGTCAAAGTGCAATCCATCAGAGTCAGCATGGTTTTATGAAGAGTAAATCATGTTTGACTAATTTGCTAGAGTTCTTTGAAGATGTGACAAGCAAAGTGGATAATGGGGATCCTATAGATGTAGTATATCTGATCTTCCAGAAGGCCTTTGATAAGGTGCCACACAAAAGATTAATACACAAGATAAGATCACATGGAGTTCAGGGTAATATATTAGCTTGGATAGAGGATTGGCTAACCAACAGAAAGCAGAGAGTTGGGATAAATGGATCTTTTTCTCGATGGCAAGCTGTAACTAGTGGGGTGCCACAGGGTTCAATCCTTGGGCCCCAACTATTTACAATCTATATTAATGACTTGGATTCAGGGATAAAAGGTACTGTAGCTAAATTTGCAGATGACACCAAAATAGGTCGGAAAGTAAGTTGCAGTGAAGAAATAAAGAAATTTACAAATGGATGTGGACAGGTTAGGTGAACGGGCCAAAATTTGGCAGATGGAGTTTAACATGGATAAGTGTGAGGTTATCCATTTTGGTTGGAAGAATAAAAAGGTGACTTATTATTTAAACGGAGAGAAACTTCAGAATGCTTCATTGCAGAAGGATCTGGGTATCCAGATCCATGAATCACTGAAAGCTAGTATGCAGGTACAGCAGGTAATAAGGAAGGCAAATGGAATTTTGGCATTTATTACTAAAGAAATAGAGTATGAAAAATAGGGAAGTGCTGTTGCAACTGTACAAGGCATTGGTGAGACTGCACCTGGAGTACTGTACACAGTTTTGGTCCCCTTACTTGAGGAAGGATGTAGTTGAACTGGAGGCGGTTCAGAGGAGGTTCACTAGATTGATTCCAGAGATGTGGGGCTTGTCTTATGAGGAGAGATTGAGCAGTTTAGGCCTATACTCGCTAGAGTTTAGAAGGATGAGAGGAGATCTAATTGAGGTATATAAGATGCTAAAGGGGATAGACAAAGTAGACGTGGAGTGGAAGTTTCCCCTTCTGGGGCATTCTAGAATGAGAGGCCATAGTTTTAGGCTAAGGGGTGGTAGATTTAAATCAGAGATGAGGAGGAATTACTTTTCTCAAAGGGTCGTGAATCTGTGGAATTCACTACCTCAGAGTGCAGTGGATGCCGGGATGCTGAATAAATTTAAGGAGGAGATAGACAGATTTTTAATTAGTAATGGGTTGAAAGGTTATGGGGAGAGGGCAGGAAATTGGAGTTGAGGCCGAAATGAGATCAGCCATGATCATAATGAATGGCAAGGTAGACTCGAGGGGCTGAATTGCCTACTCCTGCTCCTTATGTTAGTTCTTATGTTCTTATGTTCTTATAGATGCAGAGAGTGTGAGCGGAGAGAGATGTACAGGGAAAGAGAGAGAGTTAGATGCAGGAAGAGAGATAGATACAGGGAGAGAGAAATAGATACAGGGAGAGAGAGATAGATACGGGGATGAGAGAGAGATAGTTTGATACGGGGGAGAGAGAGGGATAGATATGGGGGAAAGAGAGAGGTAGATACAGAGGAGAGAGAGAGAAATAGATACAGAGGAGAGAGAGAGAAATAGATAGATACAGGGGAGAGAGAGAGATGGATTCAGGGGGAGAGAGAGATAGGTACAGGGGGGAGAGGGAGGTTTAGATACAGGAGGAGAGAGAGATACATACAGTGGGATGGAGAGATCGATAGATACGGGGGGGAGAGAGAGAGAGAGAAAGGTATAGGGCAGAGATAGAGAGATACAGGTGGACAAAGAGAGAAATACGAGGCAGTGAGCGAGATACAGGGTGGGAGAGATAGACACAGGGAGAGAGAGGGATAGATAGATACAGGTGAATGAGAATGAGAGAGAAAGTAGGGTGAGGGAAAAATGGAGTGGGAGAGAGAGAGATAAAACCAGGGAGATATGGATACAGGGGAGAGAGGGAGAGGTATAGGGAGAGATTAATGCAGGGGGAGATAGTGAGCGATAGATACTGGAGGAGAGAGAGGGATAGATATGGGTGGAGAGAGAGATAGATACAGGAAAAGTGAGAGACAGAGATAGTTACGGGGGAGTGAGAGAGTGATAGCTACAGGGGAGGGAGAGAGAGAGATACATACAAGAGAGAAAGAGAGATAGATAGATACAGAGGAATGAGAAAGAGAGAGAGATACAGGGGAGAGGGAGAAATTGACAGGAGTGAGAGAGAGAAAGAGAGAGAAACACAGGGGAGAGATAGAGTGATACAGGGAGAGAGAGAGAAATATCAGGCATTGAGCAAGATACAGGGAGACAGAGATCGATAGTTACAGGGACAGAGAGAGATAGATAGATGTGGGGCAATGAGAAAGAGAGAGATATATTGGGTGCGGGAGAAAGAGGGTGAGAGAGAGCGAGATAGAGGCAGGGAGAGATAGATACAGGGGAGAGAGGGAGTGGGTACAGGGAGAGATTGATACGGGGGAGATAGTGAGACATAGATACACGGGGAGAGAGAGGGATAGATACCGGGGGAGAGAGAGAGATAGATAGTTATGGGGGAGTGAGAGAGATAGATACAGGGGGAGTGAGAGAGAGAGATAGAGATAGATATGGGGGAGAGGGAGAGATATATATACAGGAGGAAGAGAGAGAGATAGAAACAGGGGAGAGAGATAGATAGATAAGGGAGGTGTGGAGAGAGATCTATACAGGAGGAGAGAGAGAGAGAGTTTGATACAGGGAGAGAGAGAGAGATATAGATACAGGGGAAAGAGACAGATACATTCAGTGCGGTGGAGAGAGCAATAGATACCAGGGGGAGAGAGAGAGAGATAGAGTGATATACAGGGAGAGGGGAGAGAGAGAGATGGAGAAAGATACAGGGCAGAGATAGAGAGATACAGGGGAACAGAGAGAGAAATATCAAGCAATGAGCGAGCTACAGGGAGGGACAGATAGATAGAGACAGGGAGAGAGATAGATAGATAGATACAGGGGAATGAGAATGAGAGAGAAGGAAGGGTGAGGGAGAAATGGAGTGGGAGAGACAGAGATAAAAACAGGGAGATATGGATACAGGGGAGAGAGGGAGAGGTACAGGGAGTGACTGATACAGTGGGAGATAGTGAGACATTGATGCACGGGGAAAGAGAGGGATAAATACAGGAGGAGAGAGAGATAGTTACGGGGGAGTGAGAAAGAGAGATAGATATGGGGGAGTGAGAGAGATAGACATAGGGGAAGTGAGAGAGATGAGATAGAGATAGATACAGGGGGAGAGATAGAGATAGATATGGGGGGAGAGAGAGCGATAGATACAGGGGAGGGAGAGAGAGAGATACATACAAGAGAGATAGAGATATATAGATAGATACAGGGGCACGATAAAGGGAGAGAGATACAGGGGAGAGGGAGAAATAGACAGGAGAGAGAGAGCGAAACACAGGGGAGAGATAGAGAGATACAGGGGATGAGAGAGAGAAAAACCAGGCAGTGAGTGAGATACAGGGAGACAGAGATTGATAGTTACAGGGACAGAGAGAGATAGATAGATGCGGGGGAACGAGAAAGAGAGAGATATGCGGGGTGAGGGAGAAATAGAAGGGGAGAGAGAGATAGAGACAGGGAGATATAGATACAGGGAAGAGAAGGAGTGGTACAGGGAGAGATTGATACAGGGGGAGATAGTGAGACATTGATACACGGGGAGCGAGAGGGATAGATACAGGAGGAGAGAGAGAGATAAATGGTTACAGGGGGAGTGAGGAAGATAGATACGGGGGAGTGAGAGTGAGAGAGAGATAGAGACAGATGCGGGGGAGAGAGAGATAGATACGGGGGGGAGAGAGATAGATATGGGGGGAAAGAGATAGATAAGTGGGGATGGAGAGAGATATATACATAAGAGAGAGAGAGATAGACATAGCGGAGAGAGAGAGATGGATTCAGGGGAGAGAAAGAGATAGATAGATACAAGAGGGAGAGAGAGATATATATAAATACAGGGGGAGAAAGAGAGATAGATACAGAGCTGGAGAGAGAGAGATACATACAGTGGTGGTGGTGGGGGGGTGGGGGGTGGAGAGACCAATAGATACAGGGGGGAGAGAGGGAGAGAGTGTGGTATGGAGAGGGGGTAGAGAGAGAGCAAGATACAGGGGAGAGATAGAGAAATACCAGGCAGTGGATGAGATACAGGGATACGGAGATAGATAGATACATGGAAAGAGAGAGGTAGATAGATACATGGGAATGAAAAAGAGAGAGAAATATGGGGTGAGGGAGAAATGGAGGGGGGGAGAGAGAGAGATTGAAACAGGGTGAGATGGATACAGGGGGGAGAGGGAGGGGTACAGGGAGAGATTGATATGGGGGGAGATTGGAGGACATAGATACAGGGGGATAGAGAGGGATGGATACATGGGGAGAGAGAGAGATAGATAGTTACCAGGGGAGTGTGAGAGAGAGAGAGAGAGGGAGATAGATACGGGGAGTGAGAGATAGTGATAGATACAGAGGAGAGAGGGAGAGATGGATACAGGGGAGAGAGAGGGATGGATACACGGGGGAAGAGAGAGAGATAGATATGGGGGAGTGAGAGATAGTGATAGTTACGGGGAGAGAGAGAGAGATGGATACAGGGGAGAGAGATAGATAGATACAGGGGAGAGAGAGAGAGAGAGAGATAGATATAGGGAGAGAGAGAGAGAGATAGATATAGGGAGAGAGAGAGAGAGATAGATACTGGGGGAGAGAGAGATCAATGTGGTGGAGAGAGGGATAGATACAGAGGAGAGAGAGAGATAGATACGTGGGAGATAGAGAGATAGATAAAGGAGAGAGAGAGATAGATATTGGGGGAGAGAGAAAGAGAGAGAGAGATATAGATACAAGATGAGAGAGAAATAGATTGATACATGGGGAGAGAGAGAGATAGATACAGGGGGAAAGAGAGAAATTGATGTGGTGGGGGAGAGAGAGAGGTAGATACAGGGGGAAAGAGAGAGATAGATACAGAGGAGAGAGATAGATACAGAGGAGAGAGAGAAAGATAGAGAGGAGAAAGTGAGACATATAGATACAGGGAGGGAGAAAGAGAGATGGATTCAGGGAGACAGAGAGAGAGAGATAAGTACACAGGGGCAGAGAGATAAAGATACTGGGGGAGAAAAAGGGATACATACGGTGGGGGGGGTGGGGGAGAGAGAGCAAGAGAGAGATATGCAGCAGGGGGAGAGAGAGAAAGATACAGGGTAGAAATAGAAAGATACAGGGGGAGAGAGAGAAATGAGAGGCAGTGAGTGAGATACAGGGGGACAGAGAGAGAGATAGATACAGGGGGAGAGAGAGAAAGGTAGCTGGGGGGGTGGGGGGTGGGGTAGTGAGAGATAGATACGGGGGAAAGGAGGTAGATTGATATAGGGGAGATAGAGTGGGAGTTTGGTACGGGGGAGAGAGATAGAGATAGATATGGAGGAGAGAGAGAGATCGATGCAGGGGGAGAAAGAGAGAATGAGGTAGATACAGGGGAAGAGATAGTGATAGATACAGAAGAGAGAGAGACATAATACAGAGGTGAGAGGGAGAGATAGAGAGGAGAGAGAGAGAGAGATAGATTCAGCAGGGGAGAGAGAGATACATACGGGGGGGGCGAAGAGAGAGAAAGCTACGGGGGGTGGGTGAGAGAGAGAGAGATATACAGGGGAGAGATAGAGGGATACAGGAGGAGAGAGAGAAAGAGAGGGAAATACCAGGCAGTGAGCGAGATACAAGGAGAGAGATAGATGGATACATGGAGAGAGAAAGTTAGATTGCTACAGGGGAATGAGCAAGAGAGAGAAATACGGGTTGAGGGAGCAATAAAAACAGGAAGAGATGGACACAGGGGAGAGAGGGAGAGGTACAGGGACAGACTGATATGGGGAAAGATAGTGAGAAATTGATATGGGGGAATGAAAGGGATGGATACAGGAGGAGAGAGATAGATAGTTACCGGGGAAGTGAGACAGAGATACCGGGGGAGTGAGAGAAATAAATACAGGGGGAGTGAGAAAGAGAGATAGTTGTAAATACAGAGGGAGAGATAGAGAGATCGATGCAGGGGGAGAGGGTGAGATAGATACAGGAGAGGGAGAGAGAGAGCTAGATACAGGGAGAGAGAGAGAGAAATACCGTACAGTGAGAGAGATACAGGGAGAGTGAGAGAGATAGATACAGGGAGAGAGGGAGATAGACAGATACAAGGGAGGGAGAATGAGAGGGAGATACAGGGGAGAGGGAGAAATAGAGGGAGAGTGAGAGAGAGATACAGGGAGAGATAGATACAAAGGTCAGAGAAAAGGAAAGAAATACAGTAGGGAGAGAGATAGAAAGATACGGGGGAAAGAGAGAGAGATAGATATGGGGGGGGAGACAGAAAGAGATAGATACAGCGGGGAGAGAGAGAGATAGATACAAGGTAGAGAGATATAGATAGATACAGGGGAATGAGAATTAGCGTGAAATGGGATGAGGGAGAAATAATGGGAGAGAGAGAAAGGGAGACATAGATACAGGGGAGACAGGGAGAGCTACAGAGAGAGATTGATATAGGTGGAGATAGTTAGACATGGATACAGGAGGAGGGAGAGAGATAGATACAGAGGGAGAGAGTGAGACAGATAGTTCCCGGGGGAGTGAGAGAGTTAGGCATCGATATGGATGAGTGAGAGGGGTAGGTACATGGGGGAGTGAGGGAGAGATAGATATAGATACGGGGGAGAGAGCGAGATAAATACTGGGGACAGAGAGAGAGATAGATACAGTGGGGGAGAAAGAGAGATCGATGCAAGGAGAGAGAGATAGATAGATACGGGGGAAAGAGAGAGATAGAACACTGGAAAGAAAGAGAGATAGATAGAGAAAAGAGAGAAAGATAGATAAAGAAGAGAGAGAGAGATAGATACAGGAGAAAAAGAGAAATAGATACACAGGAGAGAGGAGAAAGCTAGATACAGGGAAAAGAGATAGATAGATAGAGAGGAGAGAGAGAGAGAGACAGATACATGGGGAGAGAGATGTACATATGGTGGGGTGGAGAGATTGATATATACAGGGGAAAGAGAGAGAGAGAGAAAGATAGACGGTAGCGATAGATAGAGAGAGGGGGAGCGAGAGAGAAATACCAGGCAGTGAGCGAGATATAGGCAGAGAGAGATAGAAAAATTCAGGGAGAGAGATAGATACAGGGAAGAGAAAGAGAGAGAAATACTGGGTGAAGGAGAAATGGGGGGGAGAGATGGATAGAAACAGGGAGCGATAGATACAGGGGAGAGAGGGAGAGATACAGGGAGAGATTGATGCAGGAGGAGATAGTGAGATATAGATACAGGGGGAGATAGAGGGATAGATACAGGGGAGAGAGTGAGATAGATAGTTCCTGGGGGAATGACAGAGGTAGGTACAGGGGGAGTGATAGAGATAGATACAGGGGGGAAAGAGAGAGATCGTGGCAGGGGGAGAGAGAGAGATAGATACAGGGAAAAGAGAGAGTGATGGATTGGGGGGGAAAGAGAGATAGATACAGGGAGAGAGAGAGAAAGATAGAGGGTAGAGACAGAAAGAGAGAGGGAGGGAGATAGAGATAACAGGCAGTGAGCAAGATACAGGGAGAGAGAGATAGAAAGATACAGGGAGAGAGAGGGATAGATAGATACAGGGGAATGAGAAAGAGAGAGAAATACTGGGTGAGGGAGAAATGGAGGGGGAGAGAGACGGATAGAAACAGGGAGAGATGGATACAGGGGAGAGATACAGGGAGAGATTGATGCAGGGGGAGATAGTGAGATATAGATACGGGGGAGAGAGAGGGATGGATACACGGGGAGAGAGAGAGAGATAGTTACCAGGGGAATGTGAGAGAGAGAGAGGGAGATAGATAAGGGGAGTGAGAGAGATAGATACAGGTGGAGTGAGAGAGAGAGATAGTGCTAGATACGGAGGTAATGAGAGAGAGACGGATACAGGGGAGAGAGAGATAGATATGAGGGGGAGAGAGAGGGATGGTTAAAGGGGGAGAGAGAGAGAGAGTTAGATACAGGAGGAGAGTGAGAGTGATCAATGCAAGTGGAGGGAGAGAGATAGATAGAGGGGAGGGAGAGAGATAGATAGAGGGAGACAGAGGGAGAGAGAAATACCGGGCTGTGAGCGAGATACAGGGAGAGTGAGATAGACAGGTGCAGGGGAATGAGAAAGAGAGGGGGATACAGGGGAGAGGGGGAAATAGAGGGAAAGCGAGATAGAGATACAGGGAGAGACAGACACAGGGGGACAGAGGGAGAGATAGATACAGGGAGAGAGATAGATACAAAGGAAAGAGAAAGGGAGAGTGATACAGGGGGTGTAAGAAATAGAGATCGATATGGGGGGAGAGAGAGATAGGTATGGGGGAGAGAGAGATAGATACAAAAGAGAGAGAAAGGGAGAGAGATACAGGGGGTGTGAGAGAGAAAGATATTGGGGAGGGTGAGACAAAGATAGATACAAGGGAGAGAGAGAGATACAGGGGGGAGATAGAGTTATCAGGCAGGGAGGAAGAGAGAGAGATCGATAGTTACAGGGACAGAGAGAGACAGGTAGATATAGAGAGAGGTACGGGGTGAGGGAGAAATAAAGGGAGAGAGAGAGACATAGAAACAGGGAGAGATAGATACAGAGGAGAGAGGGAGAGGTACAGGAAGAGATTGATACAGGTAGAGATAGTGAGACATTGATACAGGGGGAGAGAGAGGGATAGATACAGGGGGAGAGAGAGAGAGAGATATTTCCCGGGGGAGTGAGAGAGATAGCGATAGATACGGGGGAGTGAGAGAGGTAGGTACAGGGGGAGTTAGAGAGAGAGATAGAGATAGATGCATGGGGAGAGAGAGAGATAGATGCAGGGGAGAGAGAGAGATAGTTACGGGGGAGAGAGAGAGCTTGATACGGGGGAGAGAGAAAGAGATTGATACAGGGGTAGACAGAGGGAGATCAATTAGGGTAGAGAGAGAGATAGATACAGGGGAAAGAGACAGATCGATACAGAGGAGAGAGAGAGATAAATACAAAGAGTGAGAGAGATAGATAGATAAGAGAGAGAGAGTTAGATACAGGAGAGAGAGAGAGAGATGGATTCGGGGGAGAGTGGGGTATAGATACAGGGCGGAGAGAGTGATATAGATACGGGGGAGAGAGAGAAATACATATAGTGGGGTGGAGAGAGTGATAGATATGGGGGGGGCAGGCAGAGAGAGAGATATGGGGTGGAGAGAGAGAGAGAAGGATAGAGGGTGGAGATAGATACATAGAGGGGGGAGAGAGAGAGAAAAATACCAAGCAGTGAGAGAGATACAGGGAGAGAGAGATAGATAGATACCGGGGAATGAAAAAGAAAGTGAAATATGGGGTGAGGGAGAAATGGAGGGGGAGGGAGAGGAATAGAAACACAGAGAGATGGATACAGGGGAGAGAAGGAGAGGTACGGGGAGAGATTGATGCAGGGAGAGATAGTGAGAGGTAGATACAGGGGGAGAGAGGGGCATAGATACAGGGACTGAGAGAGAGAGAGATACGGGGGAGTGAGAGATATAGAGATAGATACAGGGGGAGATAGAGTGAGATAGATAAGTGGGGGAGAGAGAGCAATTGACATGGCAGCGAGAGAGAGAAATAGATATGGGGGAGAGAGAGATATATAGATACAAGGTGAGATAGGGATAGATTTACACTTGGGCAAGGAGAGAGAGAGATAGATACAGGGGTGGAAGGGAGAGAGATAGATACTGGGGGGGAAAGAGAGAAATATCGGGCAGAGAGCGAGATACAGGATGTGTGCGATAGATGGATACAGGGAGAGACAGGTAGATAGGTAGATATAGAGATATAGGAAGATACAGAGGAACGAGAAAGAGAGGGAGATAAAAGGGAGAGGGTGAAATAGAGGGAGAGCAAGAGAGATACTAGGAGAGATAGACACAAGGGGAGAGAGGGAGAGATATATACAGGGGGAGTGAGAGAGAGTGATACAAAGGAGAGAGAAAGGTAGAGAGATACAGGGGGTGAGGGAGAGATAGATATGGGGGAGAGAGAGAGATGGATACAAAGGGGATAAAAAGGGAGAGAGATATTGGGGGTGAGAGAAAGAGAGTTGGATACAGGGAGGGAGAGAGAGAGATAGATACAAGGGAGAGAGAGATAGACAGATACAGGGAAACGAGATAAAGAGAGAGATACAGGGGGGAGATAGAGAGATACAGTGAGAGAGAGAGAGAAATACCAGGCAGTGAGCGAGATACAGTGAGCAAGAGATCGATAGATACAGGGGACTGAGAAAGAGAGAGAAATACGGGGTGAGGGGGAAATAGAGGGGGAGAGAGAGAGATAGGAACAGGGAGAGTTTGATACAGGGGAGAGAGGGAGAGTTACAGGGAGGGATTGATACATGGGGAGATGGTGAGACATAGATACAGGGGGAGAGAGAGGGATGGATAGTTATTGGGGGAGTGAGAGAGAGATATATCAATACGGGGAAGTGAGAGCAATAGATACCGGGGGAGTGAGAGAGAGAGATAGATACGGGCAGGGTGGCGGGGGCGGGGGTGTTAGAGAGAGATAGATACAGGGGAAGAGAGGAAGAGATAGATACGGGGGGTGGGGGGGAGGGCGGTGGAGAGAGAGAGATCGATGCGGGGGAGAGAGAGAAATAGATACAGGGGAGGGAGAGAAAAGGATATATACAGGGAGATAGAGAGAGGAATACCAGGCAGTGAGTGAGATACAGGGAGCAAGAGATAGGTAGATCCAGGGAGAGAGGGAGATAGATAGATACAGGGGAATGGGAAAGAGAGGGAGATACAGGGGATAGGGAGAAATAGAGGGAGAGTGAGAGTTACATGGAGAGATAGACATGGGGGAAAGAGGTAGAGATAGATACAGGGGGAGAGAGAGAGAGATTGATACAAGTAGAGAGAAAAGGAGATAGATACATTGGTGAGAAAGAGAGATAGATACAAGGGAGAGCGAGGTGGTTATGGGAGAGAGAGATACAAAGGAAGGAGAAAGGAAGAGAGATACAGGGGAGTTAGAGATAGAGAGATAGATATGGGGGTGAGAGAGATACAACGGGGAGAGAAAGATAGATACAGGGGAGGAAGAGAGTGAAATAGATATAAGGGATAGAGAGATAGATAGATACAGGAGACCGAGAAAGAGAAAGAGATATGGGGTGAGGGAGGAATAGAGGGGGAGATAGAGAGAGATAGAAACAGGGACAGATAGATACAGGGGAGAGAGGGAGAGTTACAAGAAGAAAGTGACACAGGGGGAGAAGATGAGACATAGATACAGGTGGAGAGAGAAGATTAGATACAAGGGGAGAGAGAGGGATAGATAGTTCCCAGGGGGGAGTGAGAGAGATAGAGATAGATACACGGGAGTGAGAGAGGTAGATACGGGGGAATGGGGGAGGGGGGGGGGGAGGTGGGTGCAGGGGTGGAAGAGAGAGATAGATACAGAGGGGGAGGGAGAGAGATACATATGGTGGGGTGGAGAGAGCAATCAATACAGGGGAGAGATAGAGTGATACAGGGGTAGAGAGAGAGGAATACCAGGCAGTGAGTGAGATACAGGGAGAGAGAGATAGATACAGGGGAATGAGAAAGAAAGAAATATGGGTGAGGGAGAAATGGAGGGGGAGAGAGACAGAAACAGGGAGAGACGGATACAGGAGTGAGAGGGAGAGGTACAGGGAGAGATTGATGCAGGGAGAGATAATGAGAGATAGATACAGGGGTAGGGAGAGGAATAGATACAGGGGAAGAGAGAGAGAGAGATAGATACAGGGGGAGTGAGAGAGAGATAGTTACAGGGGGAGTGAGAGAGAGATAGATACAGGGGAGGAAGACAGAGAGAGAAATACCAGGCAGTGAGCATGATACAGGGAGAGTGAGATAGATAGATACAGGGGAGAGGGAGAAATACAGGGGAAGCGAGAGAGAGATACAGGGAGAGATAGACAGAGGGTGAGATAGATAGAGAGGGAGGGGGAGTGATAGACACAGGGAGAGAGAGAGAGAGAGATACAAAATAGAGAGAAAGGAGATAGATACAGGGAGTGAGGGAGAAAGAGATAGATACATGGCGGGAGAGAGAGGTAGATACAGGGGAGGGAGAGAGAGATAGGTACAAAGGAGAGAGAAATGGAGAGAGATACAGGGGCTAAGAGAGAGAGAGATAAATGCAGCAGGGGAGAGAGAGATAGATACAGGGGAGGGAGAGAGGGATAGATGGAAGGGAGAGAGAGATAGATACGGAGAGAGAGAAAGAGATTGATGCAGGAGGAGAGACAGATATATCAAGGGACAAGGATACAGTGGGAGGCAGAGATTCAAAGGGAGAGAGATGCAGGGAGAGATAGATATAGGGGAGGGAGAGAGAGCTAGATAGATATGGGGGAGAGAGAGGGGTACAGTGGGGAGGGAGAGAGAAATACAGGGGGAGAGAGGCATGGGGGGAGAGAGAATGATACTGGGTTGTGAGCGAGATACAGGGAGACCGAGATAGAAACAGGGAGAAAGAGATAGATAGAGGGGAATAAGAAGGAGAGCGAGATACAGGGAGAGAGATAAACAGATACAGGGAGAGAAAGCGATAGATATAGGGAAAGAGATAGATACAAGGAGACAGAGATAGAGGGGGAAAGAGAGAGGGACATAGGGAGAGAGATAAATGGAGAGAAAGATAGATGCAGGAAGAGAGAGAGATGGATGGAAGGAGAGGGGGAGAGACAGAGAGATACAGAGGGAGAGAGAGATATATAAAAGGGAGATAGAGGGGGAGGGAGAGAGAGAGATAGATACAGGGAGATAGAGAGGGAGAGAGAGAGATAGATACAGAGGAAGAGAGAGATACAGGGGAGAGAGAGAGATACGGGGCGAAAGAGAGAGATACAGGGAGAGAGAGAGAGATACAGAGAGAGAGGGACAGATATACAGGGGAGGCAGACAGAGATACAGGGGAGAGAGTAAGAAATGCAGGGGAGAGAGAGAGAAAGATACATGGAGAGAGAGAAATAGATCGATAGATACAGGGAAATGAGAAAGAGAGGCAGAGATACAGGGGAGAGGGAGAACTAGAGGGGAGGAAGGGATAGATCCAGGGAGAGATTGGTACAGGGGTAGATAGTGAGAGATAGATGCAGTGGGAGAAAGAGAGATGGATACGGGGGAGAGAGAGAGGGATACAGGGGGAGTGAGAGAGAGAGAGATAGTTACAGGGGGAGTGAGAGAGAAAGAGAGAGAGATGGATACGGGGCAGGGATGAGAGAGAGCTAGATACAGGGGTAGAGGGATAGACACAAGGGGAGAAAGAAATAGATAGATACGGGGGGAGAGAGAGAGATAGATACAGGGTGAGAGAGGGATAGATAGATCCATGGGGGGAGAGAGAGAGAGATAGATACAGGGGAGTGAGAGAGAGAAATAGATACAGGAGAGGGAGAGAGAGATATGGGGGAGAGAGAGAAAATACAGGATAGAGAGAGAGATACAGAAGAGAGACAGAGAAATAAAGGGAAGAGAGAGAGTACAAGGGAGAAAGGGAAGTGAGGAGATACAGGGAGAGAGAGATGGATTGATACAGGGAATGATAAAAGGAGAGAGAGATACATTGGAGATGGAGAAATAGTGGAGGCAAGAGAGAAATACATGGAGAGATTAATACAGGGGGAGAGAGGGAGAGATTAATACAGGGGGAGAGAGAGCGAGATCGAAATGGGGAGAGAGAGAAATAAATACAGGGGAAGAAAGAGACAAGATACAAGGGAGACAGAGAGAGAGATAGATACAGGGGGAGATGGACAGAGATAGTAACATGGGGGAGAGAGAGAATGATAGACGCATAGGGGGAGAGAGAGATAGATGCAGGGAGAGAGAGAATGATAGATTAGGGGGTGAGAGCAAGAGATAGATACAAGAGAGACAGAGAGATAGATTGAGGGGAGGGAGAGAGAAACACAGGGGGAGGGAGAGAGAAATACAGGAGACAGAGATACAGAGGAGAGAGAGAGATACAGGGGAGAGAGAGAGAGACATGGGGAGAGAGAAAGAAACAGGGGGAGAAGGGTGATACAGGGAGGGAGGGAGAGAGAGAGAGGTACACAACTGGAGAGAGATAGAGAGATATGGGGAGAGAGAGATACAGGCGGAGAGAGAGAGAGAGGGAGAGAGATACAGGGGAAGAGAGAGAAACACATTGCAGTCAGAGAGATACAGGGAAGAGAGAAAGATAGATAAAGCAGAACAAGAGAGAGATACAGAGAACAGTAAAAGCCAGGGAGAGAGAAACACAGAGAGAGAGATATACAGAAAGAGAAAGGTACAGGAGGAAAAAGAGAGAGTGATATAAGGGGAAGAGAGAGAGGGAGAGAGGGCAGGGAGAGAGGGCTGGAGAGAGAGAAACAAAAAGTGAGAGGTAGAAGGCGTGACAGAAAGATACAGGGAGAATCAGAGTGGTGGGAGAGAGGGATGCTGGGAGAGAGGGCAGGAGAGAGAGATGCAGGGAGATGGGTGGGAGAGTGATGCAGAGACAGCGCGAGAGAGAGAGATACAGGGAGAAAGGGCAGGAGAGAGAGATGCCGGGAGAGAGGGCGGGATGGAGAGATACAAGGTGTGAAAGATAGAAGGAGGGAAAAAGAGAGATACAGGGAGAGAGAGAGATAGATTGATACAGGGAATGATAAAAGGAGATAGATACATTGGAGATGGAGAAATAGTGGAGGCAAGAGAGAGAAATACATGGAGAGATTAATACAGGGGGAGAGAGGGAGAGATTAATACAGGGGGAGAGAGAGCGAGATCGAAACGGGGAGAGAGAGAGATAAATACAGGGAAAGAAAGAGAGACAAGATACAAGGGGGAGAGAGAGAGAGATAGATACAGGAGGAGATGGACAGAGATAGTAACATGGGGAAAGAGAGGGAGTGATAGATGCACAGGGGGATAGAGAGATAGATGCAGGGAGAGAGGGAGAGAGAGATAGATTAGGGGGTGAGAGAAAGAGATAGATACACGAGAGAGACAGAGAGATAGATTGAGGGGAGGGAGAGAGAAATACAGGGGGATGGAGAGAGAAATACAGGAGAGAGAGATACAGAGGAGAGAGAGAGATACAGGGGAGAAGGGTGATACAGGGAGGGAGGGAGAGAGAGAGGTACACAACTGGAGAGAGATAGAGAGATATGGGGAGAGAGAGAGATACAGGCGGAGAGAGAGAGAGAAGGAGAGAGATACAGGGCAAGAGAGAGAAACACATTGCAGTCAGAGAGATGCAGGGAAGAGAGATAGATAGATAAAGCAGAACAAGAGAGAGATACAGAGAACAGTAAAAGCCAGGGAGAGAGAAACACAGAGAGAGAGAGAGATATACAGAAAGAGAAAGGTACAGGAGGAAAAAGAGAGAGAATGATATAAGGGGAAGAAAGAGAGGGAGAAAGGGCAGGGAGAGAAGGCTAGAGAGAGAGAAACAAAAAGTGAGAGGTAGAAGGAGTGACAGAAAGATACAGGGAGAATCAGAGTGGTGGGAGAGAGGGATGCTGGGAGAGAGGGCAGGAGAGAGAGATGCAGGGAGACGGGTGGGAGAGTGATGCAGAGAGAGAGGGCGAGAGAGAGAGATACAGGGAGAAAGGGCAGGAGAGAGAGATGCCGGGAGAGAGGGCGGAATGGAGAGATACAAGGCGTGAAAGATAGAAGGAGGGAGAAAGAGAGATACAGGGAGAGAGAGAGTTAGATTGATACAGGGAATGATAAAAGGAGATAGATACATTGGAGATGGAGAAATAGTGGAGGCAAGAGAGAGAAATACATGGAGAAATTAATACAGGGGGAGAGAGGGAGAGATTAATACAGGGGGAGAGAGCGAGATTGAAACAGGGAGAGAGAGAGACAAATACAGGGGAAGAAAGAGAGACAAGATACAAGGGGGAGAGAGAGAGAGATGGATACGGGGGAAATGGACAGAGATTGTAACGGGGGAAAGAGAGGGAGTGATAGATGCACACAGGGGGATAGAGAGATAGATGCAGGGAAAGAGAGAGAGAGATAGATTAGTGGGTGAGAGAAAGAGATAGATACAAGAGAGAGACAGAGAGATAGATTCAGGGGAGGGAGAGAGAAATACAGGGGGGAGGGAGAGAGAAATACAGGAGAGAGAGGGATACAGATGAGAGAGAGAGATACAGAGGAGAGAGAGAGATACAGGGAGAGAGAGAGAGAAAGAGAGAGATACGGGGGAGAGAGAGAAAGAGAGAGATACAGGGAGAGAGTGAAAGATACAGGGGGACAGAGGGTGATAAAGGGGGGTGGGAGAGAGAGAGGTACACAGTTGGAGAGAGATAGAAAGATATGGGGAGAGAGATAGATACAGACGGAGAGAGAGAGGGAGAGAGATACAGGGGAAGAGAGAGAAACACATTGCAGTCAGAGAGATACAGGGAAGAGGGATAGATAGATAAAGGAGAACAAGAGAGAGATACGGAAAACAGTAAAAGCCAGGGAGAGAGAAACACAGAGAGAGAGAGAGAGATACAGAAAGAGAAAGGTACAAGAGGAAAGAGAGAGAGTGATATAAGGGGAAGAGAGAGATGGAGAGAGGGCAGGGAGAGAGGGCTGGAGAGAGAAAAACAAAGATTGAGAGGTAGGAGTGACAGAAAGATACAGGGAGAGACAAAATGGTGGGAGAGAGGGATGCAGGGAGAGAGGGAAGGAGAGAGATGCTGGGAGAGAGGACGAGATGGAGAGATACAAGGCGTGAAAGATGGAAGGAGGGAGAAAGAGAGATAAAGGGAGAGAGAGAGATAGATACAGGGAGATATAGACACAGTGAGAGATAGATACAGGGGAGAGAGAGAGAGACAAACACAGTTAGAGAGAGCGAGATAGATACAGTCTGAGAGGGAGAGATAGATACAGTGGGGGGGAGAGAGTTAAAGAGGGAGAGAGAGAGAGATACAGGGGAAGAGAGAGAAATACAGGGCAGTGAGAGAGATGCAGAGAGAGAGAGATAGGTAGATAAAGGAGAACAAGAGAGATAGATACAGGGAGAGATAGATACAGGGGGAGAGAGAGAGACAGATACAGTTAGAGAGAGAGAGATAGTTACAGTTTGAGAGGGAGAGATAGATACAGGGAGAGAGATAGATAGATAAAGAGAGAGAGAGAGAGAGATACAGGGAGAGAGAGAGATACAGGGGAAGAGAGAGAAATACAGGGCAGTGAGAGAGATGCAGGGAGAGAGAGATAGGTAGATAAAGGGGAACGAGAGAGAGATACAGGAGAGATGGAGAGAGAGGGAGAGAGAGAAATACAGGGAGAGAGAGATAGAGAGAGAGAGAGATACAGGAGGAAAGAGAGAGAGGGTGATATTAAGGGAAAAGAGAGAGATGCAGAGAGAGAGGGAGAGAGGACAGGAGAGAGAGATGCAGGGAGAGACGGGGGAGAGGGAGTTGTAGGGAGAGAGGGCGGGAGAGAGAGTTGCAGGAAGAGAGGTTGGGAGAGAGGGATGCAGGGAGAGAG
Organism: Carcharodon carcharias; assembly: GCF_017639515.1. NCBI lineage: Eukaryota > Metazoa > Chordata > Chondrichthyes > Lamniformes > Lamnidae > Carcharodon > Carcharodon carcharias. The sequence goes on from NC_054470.1 coordinate 41,620,899, forward strand.
GGCAGGAGAGTGATGCAGGGAGGGCAGGAGAGAGATGCAGGGAGAGAGGGATGCAGGGAGAGAAGTCAGGAGAGAGAGATGCAGGGAGAGAGTTGGGAGAGAGGGGTGCAGGGATAGAGGGTAGGAAAGATGGATGCAGGGAGAGAGGGCAGGAGAGAGAGATGCAGGCAGAGAGGGCGGGAGAGATGGATGCAGGGAGAGAGATGCAGGGAGAGAGGGCGAGAGAGTGAGAGATACAGGGAGAGAGGGCGGGGGGGGAGAGATACAAAGAGTGAGAGATAGAAGGAATGAGAGAGAGATACAGGGAGAGAGAGAGAAAGAGATAGATAAAGTGATGGCATGGATAATTTGTCAGAAGCTCATTGCTGGCTCAAATATGACACCAAATTTGTGAACAATTTGTTCTAGCCCTAGACAGTTGCCAGGGAGATGAAGGAAGTTGATAGGGGACAGAGATTGGAGCAGGAACTGAAGACAGTGCCATCAGTCTTCCCAGTATGAAAACAGAGGAAATTTCTGCTCATCCAGTACTGGTTGTCAGATAAGCTGGCTGATAATTTAGCAACAGTGGAGTAGTCAAAAGAGGTTGTGGTGAGGTAATGCTGTGTGTCGTCAGTGTACATGTGAAAACTGACACTGTGCTTTGGATGATGTAGCTGAGAGTCAGCTTGTAGATGAGAAATAGCAGAGTACACCTTGGGGGACACCAGAGCTAATGGTATGGGAGCAGAAAGAGAAATCACTGGAGGTAATATTTTGACTTGATGGATAAGAATGTAATCAGGTGAGAGCTGTTGCACCCAGCTGGACAATAGTGGTGAGGTCATGGAGGAGGATGGTGTGGTCAACTGTGCCAAAGGCTGCAGACAGGACAAGAGAGACAAGGAGGGTAGGGTTACCTTTGTTACAGCCAAATAGGATGTCATTTGGGACTTCGATAAGAGCTGTCTCGATTCTATGGCAGGGGTTGGAAACTAATCAGAGGGATTCAAACATCTGGGTCTGGGAAAGATGGACAGGGCTTTGAGAGGTGACTACACATTGAAGGCAGATTTAAAGGAGAGAGGTACCGCACCAGAAGAGAGAGAACCATTATCAATATCAGGCATTTTGGGGATTAGGAAGCGAAGTTGGGTGGTCAGCAGTTTACTCGAAATAGGGTCAAGAGAGCAGGAAGTGGGTCTCATGGACAAGATTATCTTGAAGAGAGCAAGAGGGGAGAAAGTAGAGAAAGGTATAAGTTCAGGGCTAGGGTAGGTGGTAGCTTTGGAGGAAGTCTGGGCAATGTATAGTCGGAGGGAGGCTACAGGCAGCTGATTGGATGGACATGATCTTAGTGACAAAGAAGGAATGAGTTCTTTGCCCTTATTGTTAGAGATGAGGGTGGAGGATAGAGAAGAGAGGCATTTAAGAAAATAGTTTGCAGTAGGGAAAGGAAGATAGACAGACAAAGGGTAGATGGCTGGAAATTTGAAAGCGCAAACGTAAGTGAATTGGGGACAACTTTTTCGAGGGGCACATATAGAAGGAGATAGAGTTGGGACATGGAAGAGGAATGTAAGTGGGGAGTGAAAGAAGGAAGTGATCCAAGATGCCCTGATCTGTGATTGATGTGATGGGAATAGCGAGACCACGTGAGATACCAAGGTGAAGGAGATGAAATGATTTGAGGAGTTTACATGGAGCGAGAAATTAAGGAAGAAGAAGAGGCAGGGAACTCAGAGGAGAGAAAGGATGATTAGTTGAGATGGAGATTGAAAAAGTCAAGAATGAAAAGTCATAGACTGAGGGAGAAAAGCAATGAAGGTAGCCCATGAGAAAAATTTCATCAAAATTAACTGGGCAGTTAAAAGCATGCATTTTGAATGAGAGATGAGAGAGTTGGAATTTGAATGACAGTGAGAGGGGTGAATTTGGAATGAGAGTGAGGGGCTGGATCTGAATGAGAAGAGACAGGTGGATTTGGAATAAGATTGTGTGCCTGGATCTTGAATGAGAGTGAGGGTTTGATCTTGAATGAGAGTGCGAGGGGTGGGTCTTGAATGAGAGTGAGGAGTGGATCTTAAATGAGAGTGAGAGGGCATTTTTTGAATGAGAGTGAGAGGGGTGGATTTTTAATGAGTGGGATGTGTGGATCTTGAATGAGAGTGAGAGGGGGTGGATCTTGAATGAGAGTGAGAGGTTGGATTTTGAATGAGAATCAGAGGGGTGGATATTGAATGAGAGTGAAAGGGGTGGATGTTGAAGGAGAGTGGGAGGGGTAGATTTTGAATGAGAGTGAGAGGGGTCAGTTTTAAATGAGAGTGAGGGGTGGATTTTGAATGAGAGTGAGGGAGTGGATTTTGGATGAGAGTTAAAGGTGGTGGACTTTGAATGAGATTGAGCATTTGGATCTTGAATGATATTGAGGGGTGGATCTTGAATAAGAGTGAAGGGGGTGGATCTTGAATGCTAGTGTGAGGGGTGAATCTTGAATGCGAGTGTGATGGGTTTATCTTGAATCCGAGTGAGAGGGATGGATCAAACTCGATGAGCCTTTTCGTGGATGCCACGATGGCACAGAGGGAAACTGTATGCTAAATCTCAGAGTGAGTCAAGCCTGGAATGCTAGTAAGAGAACAGGAAGCACTGACTGGTTGAGATCAGGAATTGGAGGGCAAAAATGTGAAAGGAGGCATGATGATAGAAGAGATTGGTCTAGGAGAGGTAAAGAGAAAAGTGAAAACAGGAGGTAAAAGTGGAAATAAAAGTAATGGGTTTGGATCCTGGGCACAACCAAAATGTGCACATGAATGAGCACAGGGAGAACTCAGATTACATATGCTTGGTTACATAAAAATTAGCATACATGAAAACCTGATAGTAAATTGGAATTAGGAAATAAATAGGACATAATGGGAAGTAGCCAAAAGGTCACAAGTCCCTTGATGGAATAGTGATTACGTAGGTAGGCTGGATGTATACTTGCCTCAGTGCTAAAATCCGAGCCGGTGGTTGTGAGTGTCAAATCAATTGATGGTTCTTTTTCCTTGGATGCCCAGTGCAGTTCTCTTGCTTCCTCCTGGAACTTCTGTGGTGGCCAAGTGGCAATTCTTTGGTCTCTCAAAGCAGAAAGTCGAAAAGGGGAGGTTGGCGTGAGGGAATTAAGATGGGGCATAAATCAAGAGATTCACGGTCACACCATCTGCAGCTTGTGCTGCATGCTGTACAATAGGACAAGGGTAAGATGGAAGTTGAGAAGGGGCATAAGGCAGTATCATGCGCCCATCCTCAATGTTCTTGGTGATGCTGGATGCTGCAGACTGTCTCATAGCTGACCCCATGATACGGAGAAACATCTCCTCTGTTGAACTTTGGGATGAAAGTGTGCCTGGTTTCCACTGGTTCTCTGCTGCTCTCTTGCATTTCATGTTGCCTTGCCCTGCAAGAGAGGGGCAGAATATCAGTGGTTGTGTTGCACTGTGTTTGGGTGGACTTGCCTGCCTTAACTGAATATCTGGAGGTATTTGGAGGTAGCAAGAGGTTGGGGGGTGGTGGGAGGCATTGAGATGGAATGTGTGAATGAAGGTGAGAGTCTTAAGTACCAGCGAGTGACTGGGGTGTGGTGTATAGGTCATTGTGAACGGTTGGTTCACAAGAAGACATCGAGTGACAGTGTATTCACTTGACCCTGACCATTCACATGAGGTCATTAAATTACATTAATGGAGCACTGCTGCCAGGTACTTGGAGCGAGACTCTGGGGAAAGAATTTTCCCCATGTCAGACTGGCCAAGCAGGACCAGATGCTGGCGGGCATGGACCCAATCGCTGCCCACAATCGGGTCCACACCGCCATTTTACACCATGCCTAGTTCTCCCTGACATGATTACGCCTAGATGGGTTCTGCACCCACAGCATGTGTGACACTGACACACACAGTATAGTTTTGGGGCAAACTCAAGGGTCTGCACCTAAGCAGAGTGCTGGAACTGGGAAGCATGTCAAAGTCAGAGTGCTAACATGCTGGGAGGGGAGCTTCCAGGTGGTGGGGCAGCAATCCAACTGCTGGCCTTTGTGTTCCACGTGCTTATGCCTCCTTGCTTTGCAAGGTTAGGCCGTGTGGTGCCAAATGTGATGGAGGCAGCATGTGGGCAAGTGGGGGGATCAGGCCTGGATTCTTTGTGTGAGGGTGCAGCAGCTGTGGGGTGACGAAGCACTGGATCACTGCAATGTCCCACTCTGGCTGGGTTGGTAGGGATGTGATGGGAATCCAGGTACAGGATGGACTAATCAATGCTCTTCTCTCCTTTCCAGAAGAGTGCACACAATTCCACGGAGTGGATGCAGACTGGCGGAGACCAGGCCCAGTTGGCCATCTTCACTCCTTTTGAGCAGCAGGCCATGGATCTGGAGACGCGCCATGCGCCCAGGTCCACCGGTGGCAGTGAGGCTGGGGTGCCACAGGGAGATATGTTTGGCGAGCACTTAGGTCACCATGTGTGTCCCAGCAGCCATGGCACTGCTGAATGCTCAGTGATTGAAGTTTGTTCCATTGACCATTGATTGTGGAAGGATAAGCGAATAATGATCCGGGGGAGCAGCATCCAAGTTAACATTGTCTGCACCGTAACTAATCAAATGTCCTTGTTCTTCCTTTCAGAATCACCGAAGCAGGGCCAGGAGGAGGAGGCAGAGGGCCCACCTCTCACACCTGAGGTCCCAGAATATATTGACTCACCTGCATCATGCTATCTCTGCCAGACAGGTAGCAGCGCAGATACTAGCACTTCGGTGTGAATTAAAGCTTCGGCTAGCATCCAGGGGCACAGCGGTGAGGGAACTTCTCACTCGCTTGAGGTGCGAGTGGAGACAAGAAAGTGCCCAGGGCGCCTGCAGTTGGAGGACTGTTGGGGACCAGGCACATGCTCGATCGGTGGCTGATGATGTGCCTCTGGAGTCGTCTGTGAGGCAGCAAATGCTGGAAGTGCAACAGGGTATGTGGGAGGATCTGGCGGAGATACATGAGGCAATGTGCAGCATGGTACCCATGCTGGAGGAGTCCACACGGAGCATCACCAATGAAATGATCCTCATGGCCAAGCGCTATGTTTCCTCCATGGAAAGAGTGGTGACTCTCATGGAGAGGCTCCTCCAGGAGAACAATCAAGGCCTCTTGGTGTTGCGCTTAGACCAGCAAGCCCTCACAATGGCACTGACCTCAGTTAGTCAATGCCAGAATGGGAGATGGTTTGGGCACCAAGTATCCCAGCTCGGTGCCGAGCCATCTACTGTGAGCAGGGAGGTCCGAAGCAACCTCAGGTTGGCGCTGCAGCTGCCTGTCGTCTCTGCGGGTTCCTCTCAAGGCGCTCAGGCTGAGGGCAGCAGCTCCTCCGACCCTCTGCCAGTGACCGTGGCATCTGATGAGGCTGCAGTGAGTGGGGAGATGCCAGCTGTGGAACTGGCCACTTCCTCCCAGGCGGGGCCATTAAAGACTCTACAGGCCAGAGGACATCCGCCAAGGTCATTGAGGCCAACAGGACAGCACAGTGAGCAGGCTGTCTCAGATGCCAGTGCCAGCGATGGGAAAGCATCTAGATATAGCAGTGGTAAGTGTAATTTTAAGGCACATTAGGCATACCATGGGTTTCTCACTGGTGCTTTTATGTTGCCCCATATTAGTTCATTAAGACTTGGTGTGATGTGCACACATTTTTGTTCTGTTTTCTGAAGTTTATTTTGTAATCTCATTAAATTTTGATATGTGAGCATGACTCAGGGTGATTCCTTACTTCTGTAGGTGGGAAGGAACCCATGATGTTATGAATGAGTTGTTTGACATTGAGTTTTACTGACAGGGCCCTTAGTTAATGTTCCTAATCAGGCAGATTTTGCACTCAGGTATCGAGTACGAAGCCTGCAGCCCTGGCATGTGTTGGAGGTCCATCTGTGGTGGGTTAATTGTAGGTTCTTTGGATTAAAGCCTCCTGGGTGTCCCTGCCACCCTGGAGTATGGCCAGGTCAGCATCTATCACCTCAGCATTTCCCTGTGCGTGCTCATCCTCGGACTCACTGCTGGACTTATCGTGTGCAGCCGGAGCAACTGCATCTACATCTTCTTCATCCACTGCATCCGCCCTTTCCAACGCCAGATTGTGGAGAGCACAGCATGCAACCACTATCAGTGACACACGATCTGGAATGCGCCCCCTGAACAATCCAGGCATCGGAAGTGCATCTTGAGAAAACCGATGGTTCTCTCTACCACGGGCCTTGTGGAGGTGTGGCTCTGATTGTAGCGCTGCTCAGCCTCTGTTCTTGGATGGCGGCGAGGCGTCATGAGCCAACTTTTGTCACCCAGCAGCCAACCATCCAGTCGGGCTGGAGCACTGAAGAGGCCCGGCACCTGGGAGTCTCAGGATGTAGGCATTGTGGGAGCTGCCTGGGTACCTTGCACAAACTTGTAAAATCATCATCCTGTGATCACACTATCTGTATGTTCATTGAGCGGAAGCCCTTCCTGTTGACAAAGGCACCAGGCTCACCTGCTGGTGCCTTGATGGCCACATGTGTGCAGTCTGTAGCACCCTGGACATAGGGGAAGCCAGCAATGGCCACGAAGTGTCTGGCTTGCTCAGCCTGGCTGGCCTTGTCCCAGCGGTAGTGGATGAAGGTCAATGCACGCCTGAAAAGAGCACCTGCTTGACACAAGTGTGGATAGCTGATTGGGTAACTCCTCAAAGACCACCCGCCAACCCCTGGAAGGAGCCGGAGGCATAGAAGTTGAGGGCAGCTGTGACCTTTAGCGCCACTAGCATCGGGTGTCCACCCACACAATTGGCGCAGATCTCAGGGCCTGTCATCTGACAGATGGAGGTGACTGTGTCCCTTGATAGATGGAGCCTCCTTCGGCACTGCACCTCAGGCATATTGAGGTAGCTGCTTCGCCGCCTGTAAACCCTGGCAGCAGGATAGTGGCATCTTCTGCGGCCCCTTCCGCCTTGGACTCCTTGTTGGCTCTGCGCCCCTTGTGCCTGCACCTCTCCTCCCAAAGGTGGCTCCCCTGGTGGCTGAATGTGAACTCCTTGCCTCCTCCTCCTTCTGGCCCTCCCTTCCTCCTCAGGAGAGGTGCCTCCAGTGGATAGCAAAACTCCCAATCCCAGACTAAGGGAAGACTTCCTGAAACCTGCAGGCCCCAAAAATGACCTTTACAGTAGAGTCCTGGCCTTAAGGCTGTTACTCTTGTCCAAGCAGCTGGTATGAGTTTTGAAGTGTTCCTGCTCACACAGGCAAGTAGCAGTAATTTTCACAATTAAATATCTAACAAATACCACATGCAACCCCACTCACCCCTCTTATCCCGCCCCTGGATGAGGTTTATACAAAGGTGTCCTACCCGCCTACCCGTTGATCGCACGGGCTCTGAAAAATACCAGGCAATTGCTGCCTCAAGGGCTTTAACAACATGAATAATTAATGGCGGGCGTGCATCTGAGAACATTGCGCGCCCGTCCACCTAAATAAATGGCACACACTGATGTCAGGGCGCTCGCCCGAAGTCACTGCGCATCATTTTACGCGTTGGCATGCAGGGCCAACGAGAAAGTCCTGGCCTGGGAGTTGACCTCCCTGGCTATTTACTCCCTTTCCCTTCAGGGGGAAGTCGTTGAGGGCTTCCTGGCCTCCTGTGGAAACATGTGTCTCTCCTCCTGTTCACCTCCATATCTAAGACCTCCAATGTCACATTTATGAATCGCGATGCCCTCTCTCTGCCCTGGTGCTCTATATCAATTCTCTCCATTTGTACCTGTGACAGCAGCAGTCTCCTATGATTCTGTGTAATTTCCCTTTAAGAGGGTCAGACTGCTTTTAAGAGTTGGAGGCTAGTTGCAACTCATGCTGAACTCGCACACTGTTAGGTCTCCTGCTATATGGGCAGCCAGTCAGCAGCGTGGATTGTGCTGGGCTGCATGCAGAAGTCAAGGAAATGAGGAAGCAGCACAAAGTTTGTGTGCTGTCTGCCTCAGCAGGAACAGGAGTGGGTAGATCAGCTTCTGTGACCCTTGAGCCTGAAAGCAGGCCTCAATGAATTTTGCCTCCTTATATTTTAAAATAAACCTATTAAATCCTGAATGTTCCTGATATATTCTGACACATCATACCTCAAAGATATTGATACATATTCTTGCATTTTGATCTTTGAATGATTGAAAATGGACTGCTATGCAAGGGTGGAATGATTGTATAAGCTTTGGAATGTCAATGGATGGGGAGGGTAATTCCTCCATTTTTCTGTGACCCAGGTCTCAGTTGCATTATTTTATGTAAGTACAGTACAATGGACAGTGCTTGCCATAGTTAATGGCATATGGTGGTGTGTGAACACGATCTGCGGTGTGAATGAATGGTGGTTGATGAGTTCACATGGTCTGTGTGGTTCAAAATGGTTTTAGGTGCAAAGCAGCAGACAGGAAATACCTGCTAGGAGAGAGAAGAATGAAGCTGAAAAACAATCCTCAATGGGGAATTCACATTCATTCAATGAAGAGTGCATGAGGGCATGCCAGGAGCAGCACCAGGCATTTCTAAAAATGAGGCATCAGCCTGGTGAAGCTACAACAAAGGGCTAGTTGCATGCCACAGCATAAGCAGCAACAGACAGACAGAGCTAAGGGATTCCACAACCAGTGGATCAGATTTAAGCTCTGCAGTCATGCCACATCCAGTCGTGAATGGCGGTGGACAATTAAACTCCTCGCTGAAGGACGAGGCTCCACAAACATCCCCATCCTCAACAATAGGGGAGCCCAGCACATCAGTGCAAAAGATAAGGCTGAAGCATTTGTAACAATCTTCAGCCAGAAATGCCGAGTGGATGAGCCATCTTGGCCTCCTCCAGAGATCCCCAGCATCACAGATGCCAGTCTTCAGCCAATTTGATTCATTCCATGTGATATCAATAAATGGCTAAAGACACTGGATACTGCAAAAGCTATGGACCCTGACAATACTCTGGCAATAGTACTGAAGACTTGTGCTCCAGAAATTGCTACGCCCCTAGCCAAACTGTTCTGATGCAGTTACAAAACTGGCATCTATCGGTAATGTGCAAAATCGCCCAGGTATGTCCTGTACACAAAAAGCACGTCAAATCCAACCCGGTCAATTATCGCCCCATCAGCCTAATTTCGATCATCAGTAAAGTGATAGAAGGGGTCACCAATAGAACTATCAAGCTGCACTTGTTTAGAAATAACCTGCTCACTCATGCTCAGTTTGGATTTTACCAGGGTCACTCAGCTCCTGACCTCATTATAGCCTTGGTTCAAACATGGGCAAAAGAGTTGAACTCCAGAGGTGAGGTGAGAGTGACCATCCTTGACATCAAGGTAGCATTTGACTGAGTGCGGCATCAAGGAACCCTAGCCAAACTGGAGTCAATGGGAATCAGGGGGAAAACTCTCCACTGGTTGGAGTCACCCCTAGCACAAAAGAAGATGGTTGTGGTTGTTGGAGGTCAATCATCTCAGTTCCAGGGCATCACTGCAGGAGTTCCTCAGGGTAGTGTCCTCGGTCCACCATCTTCAGCTGCTTCATCAATTTCCTTCCTTCCATCATAAGGTCAGAAGCGGGGATGTTGCCTGATGTTTGCACGTTGGTCAGCACCTTTAGCGACTCCTCAGATACTGAAGCAGTCCATGTCCAAACACAGCAAGATCTAGACAATATCCAGGCTTGGGCCGACAAGTGGCAGGTAACATTCATGCCACACAAGTGCCAGGAACAACCATCTCCAACAATCTAACCATCACCCCTTGATATTAGCATCATTGAATCCCCCACTATCAATATCCTGGGGGTTACCATTGACCAGAAACTGAATTGGACTAGCCATATAAATACTGTGACTACAAGAGCAAGTCAGAGGCTAGGAATCCTGCGATGAGTAACTCACCTCCTGACTCCCCAAAGCCTGTTCACCATCCACAAGGCACAAGTCAGGAGTGTGATGGAATACTCATCCTGCCTGGATGAGCGCATCTCCAAAAACACTCAAGAAGCTTGACACCATCCAGAACAAAGCAGCCCGCTTGATTGGCACCCCATCCACAAACATTCACTCGCTCCACCACTGTGTACCATATACAAGGTGCACTGCAGGAATTCATCAAGCCTCCTTAGACAGCACCTTCCAAATCCATGACCACTAGAATCCAGAAGGACAAGGGCAGCAGACACATGAGAACACCACCACCTGGAAGTTGCCTTCCAAGCAACTCACCAACCTGACTTGGTAATATATTGCCATTCCTTCACTGTCGCTGGGTCAAAATCCTGGAACTCCCTTCCTAACAGCACTGTGGGTTGACCTACACCACATGGACTGCAGCAGTTCAAGAAGGCAGCGCACCACCAGCATCTCGAGGGCAATTGGGGATGGGCAATAAATGCTGGCCCAGCCAGCGAAGCCCACATCCTATGAATGAATTTAAAAAAGATAACATCCAAAGCAAACAGGGTTCTTCAATTCCTGAGGAGGAATCTTTCATATGACAACAAAAATATCAGAGTTATTGCTCACCAAACATCTGTTCGTCCAATCCTGGGGAATTCCAGTTGTGTATGGGGTCCTTATATGGAGGGAGATATAAGAATGAAGCAATCGGAAGACATGCTGTATGATTCTGCATGAATCAGTATTGGGAGTATACCAGTGTCACATCGTTTGTCAAAGATTTGGAATGGGAATTATTACAGCAAAGTATAGGGAAAAATAGACCGTCCCTGTTCTATAAAACATGGAATGGACGATGGGAATTGACAGAAACAAGAACCTGCTGCCCTGCAGCAATGACAAAACATGAGGTAGCCATTCACACAAAGTATTCACTGATACAAGAAAATACATCAACAATCTTTCTCCTCAAGGACGATCCCACAATGGAACAAGCTGCCAAAGGAAATAGTCATAGCCCCATCACTTGAAATCATCAAGGTCCATCTTTAGATTATTTCCATTTAAAAGTTTTCATTATCAGGACTACCATCTCTGCAGATCAAGCCGGGTTTAGCTTGTGCTAGTCATATAAATGTTGGCGGAATATGAATATTAGTCTGTGATGCCAACACAACGAAGTTGAAGCAGAAGAGGAATTCCAGGGAAGAAAAGTAAAGAGATGTGAGGTAGTGCAGGGAAAAGAGAGGCTTGGGGGGTGAAAGGGAGAAAGGAGGAGAGGAGCTCAGGGGCTGGACGCAATGTAAAAGGAGCGCAGGGACAGGAGAACTTTATCGAAGAGAAGGGGGCAGAGTGAAATAGAGCAGCAGAGTAAGAACCAAAAACTTACTCATTGTCATGAGTTTGGGAGTATTGTTATATAATCTGTAATTCTGTTTTCTGTAATAGCCAAGTCACTGAGGAGTTGATGACAACCTACATGTGGTCAAGTTCATTGAGAACTTACCAGCTAATGTCATCATGAAGACGATCAAATACCCGAAAGTGACCTCCTGGTCTGAAAAGCATGAAAGCATTGAACATGTCAATCAAGGACCAATCAATCAAGATAATTGACCAAACACTCTGTATTTATCAATTTAATGTTGAAGTTTTATCTAGAGTGAAGTATGAGGTCTTGTCAAGGGAGCCTAGAACATAAATAATCGATGCTCTTGCTCTGCTAGAAATCCATCTACTGAACCCAACCCATACCAGATGCAGATCCATGAAATCCGCATGATTGCATGCCGATACTATGTGAAGTACAATATGGCCACATACATCTGGGCTGACCTAATTATCGAAGTTAAAGAAATCCTACTGCCAGACAACTCACTGTTCTCCATTATTATCAGTGAGCAAGTTGACCATTGTGAATATTTATAAGCCACCCACAGATATGTGGCCAATCATTGCCAAACCAAGCCTCAATCACCCAGCCACCTATATCAGTGATTTCAACAGTCAACACCACATATGAGGCTACCAAAAAGTAGATCAAGCAAGCACCAAAGCCTGCTGCTTAAGCTTCCAACAATCATTCAATATGGGAAGACACTGAGGTTATCAACGTCCTAACATGCCATTGTAGGTTCCACGTTTATCTTGATGACAAAACCAGCTGAACATGGTACTCATAACAGTCTGTCACAGGGATTAGAACTTGCATGGCCTTGTTCAACATGCCCTGCACCAAACCCTGGAAGCTCATCTGTGCAAATGATATAGCATTATGAACACAGATTACAACCTGAGAGGAAGCAAGTATGATACTCGCCAGCGACATGGATCTGTTAGAATCCAGACATGATGCCTCTACCCCAACCCAGACAAGGCCATTGTGTTAGCGTTCTGTCTGAATAATAACACACAGGGAAAGAACTCTACATTTCCTTCAGCGAAAGCGATTTATGCATGATGCCCATCCAAAATATCTTGGTGTCACTCTGAACAAGACTGTCAACTATCGACCTCATCTCATCAACACTGCCCAAAAAGTAAAAAACCAGGGTGAACCTGGTCCAGAATCTCGCTGGAACCTCATCGGGGAGTACAGCCAGAAAACTTCACACAGCAGCAATGGTCCTAAAAGGCTCTGCTGCAGAATACAACTCTACCTCATGGTCCTGTCGTCAACGGCAGTGGCTGCTATTTCTTGATTTGAGGAGTGTGAGTTACTGCCATGGGTCTTCATATGACTAACAGGCCGACTCTTGACCCACATGCCTTTGGGCACATGGGCAGGACATCCCATGAGGTATTGGGATCCAGATGCAGGATTTGTTTCCTTTTCTTCTATGTCACTGCTCTGATTCATCATTAAGACATGATGACTCAAAATGTGATGCAGTTTGATGAGCAGTTTGTTGCCATTTTGAACAATTGGTAACAAGCTCCTCCCAGTCATTAATGTCAATGCTGCTACACTTCAAGGAGAGCCTCAGAGTCTCTTTGAAGCATTTTCTTTGTCCTTCTTGGAACATTGGCCATTGAAAGTTGAGAAAACAGGACCTGTCAGGGAAGATAGCTGGCAGCCATCCAGACACAGTGTCTAGCCCATCGTAGCTGCCACACAAAGATGGTGGATGTACCGTGAGCATTGCCATGAGGACAGTATCAGGGATGCTTAAGTCCACTCCTGGCACTGGCACATTGCACCACCTACCATTTTCCTTGGTGCTCCATAAGGTGGAAGAAGTCACAAGCAACATCAACATTTTCATTCACAGAGATTGAAAAACCCAATAGGAGTGTGCTAAAAATCACAATGGCCATTCTGGGAAACAGCAGCCAATATTCCTGCAACTGGTATCAACCAACTATCCAAATGGATGGAATCATGGAACACATGCAGCATGAAAAAACACCTTGTCAGTGACCCAACAGCAGAGGTTCCTGGTGTTGACTTTGCTCAAAGACAGCAGACAATAGTCAACTGAATCCGCACAGTGCTGCGGATGATGTGGCTAACTGTTCTCTAAATGGAATTAAGGATTACCTGAAGTGTGATTATAGCCATGAGTCCCAGATCATGGAACATATCACTTCAATTTGCCCAGTAAGATCTGTTCCGGAGCCACCTCATTTCTCCACTCAGTGTCTCAGGAAGCCGTTAAATGGATAGTCAGACTAGGCATCCCATTATAAACTTTTCCCATTGTATGAAAGGAGTAGTAGTAACACATCACCTTGAATTAACTATCTAAAATTGTGTAGGATGATTGTTTAAGTCTAAGATAAACAAAAGGAATTAGAGAATTAATGAAGCCTGGAGAAATTTTCACATGTAGCTTTTGTCATCTAGTTTGTTGATAGGCTACGAGGTATGACAGGGAAGAGGAGCAAAGTACATGATGAGCCTGCAGCTGGCACATTCCTTCCTTCTTTTAGTTATCTCCTCAGAGGTTCCAATACTTCCTCTCATATGAGGTCTTATTTTTGGGATGCTGTACAGATGTGGCCAGTCTCTCATTAATGTTATGGGCTGTCTTCTATTTTAAGAAGAATAAAAATGCCCTCTGGTGGCCATTAGATGCAGTCCAGCCCAGGTATCAGCAGATAGAATATCATGGAAGGGAACTGCTTGAACCAAGCACTTAAATGACATGTAAAGCTTGTCCCCTCCAAATGGGAAATTTATGGAGTATAGGGGAGGCAATGGCGTAGTGGTATGGTCACTGGACTAGTAATCCAGAGACCCAGGGTAATGCTCTGGGGACCTAGGTTTGAATTGTGGCACAGCAGATGGCGGAATTTGAATTCAATAAAAATCTGGAATTAAAAAACCATCGTTGATTGTTGTAAAAACCCATCTCATTCATTAATGTCCTTTAGGGAAGGACATCTGTTGTCCTTGCCTGGTCTGGCCTACATGTGACTCCAGACCCACAGTAATGTGGTTGACTCTTAAAAGCCCTCTGAAATGGCCTCGCAAGCCACTCAGTTGTATGAATCCGGACAGATCATCCGGCATCAACCTAAGCATCGAGAGCGACAACGGCATTCTCAGCCTGTTGACCCTGAAAAGTCCTCCTTACTAACATCTGGGGGCTAGTGCCAAAATTGAAAGAGCTGTCTCCCAGACTAGTCAAACAACAGCCTGACATGGTCATCCTCACGGAATCACCTTACAGATAATGTTCCAGACACCAGCAGGTGTCTGTCCCACCGGCAGGACAGACTCAGCAGAGGTGGCAGCACAGCGGGATACAGTAGGGAGGGAGTTGCCCTGGGAATCTTCAACATTGACTCCGGACCCTTTGAAGTCTCATGGCATCAGGTCAAACATGGGCAAGGAAACCTCCTGCTGAATACCACGTACTACCCTCCCTCAGCTCATGAATCACTGCTCCTCCATGTTGAACACCGCTTGGATGAAGCACTTAGGGCAGCAAAGGCACAGAATGTACTCTGGGTGAGGGATTTCAATGTCCATCACAAAGAGTGGCTTGGTAGCACCACTACTGACCGAACTGCCCAAGTCTTAAATGACATAGCTGCTAGACTGGGTCTGCGGCAAGTTGTGAGGGAACAAACAAGAGGGAAAAACATACTTGACCTCATCCTCACCAACTTGCCTGCCGCAGGTGCTTTTGTTCATGACAGTATTGGTAGGAGTGGCCACCGCACAGTCACTGTGGAGACAAGTCCTGCCTTCACATAGAGAATACCCTCCATCGTGTTGTGTGGCACTACCACTGTGCTAAATGGGATAGATTTCAAACAGATCTAGCAACTCAAGACTGGGCATCCATGAGGCACTGTGGGCCATCAGCAGCAGCAGAATTGTACTCGAACACAACCTGTAACCTCATGGCCTGCCATATCCCCACAATTACCATCAAGCCAAGGGATCAATCCTGGTTCAATGAAGAGTGCAGGAGGCCATGCCAGGAGCAGCACCGGGCATACCTAAAAATGAGGTGTCAACCTGGTGAAGCTATAACACAGGACTATTTGCAAGCCAAGCAGCATAAGCAACAAGTGATAGACAGAGCTAAGCAATCCCACAAACAATGGATCAGATCTGAGCTCTGCAGTCCTGCCACATCCAGTCATGAATGGTGGTGGACAGTTAAACAACCCACTGGAGGAGGAGGCTCGATAAATATCCCCATCCTCAATGATGGAGGACACCAGAACAGAAGATAAGGCTGAAGCATTTGCTATAATCTTCAGCCAGAAGTGCCGAGTGGATGATCCATTTTGGCCTCCTCCGGTGTTCCCCAGCATCACAGATGCCAGTCTTCAGCCAATTCGATTCGCTCCACGTGATATCAAGAAATGGCTGAAGGCGCTGGATACTGCAAAGGCTAAGGGCCCTCATATATTCTGGCAATAGTATTGAAGACTTGTGCTCCAGAACTTGCCGCACCCCTAGCTAAGCTGTTCCAGTACAGCTAGAACACTGGCCTCTACCCAGCCATGTGGAAAATTGCCCTGCACACAAAAAGTGGGACAATTCCAACCCAGCCAATTACCGCTCCATCAGTCTACTCTTGATCATCAGTAAAGTAATGGAAGGTGTCATCAACAGTGCTATCAAGCGACATTTGCTTAGCAATAAACTGCTCATTGACACTCAGTTTGTGTTCCGCTAGGGCCACTCAATTCCTGACCTCATTACAGCCCTGGTTCAAACATGGACAAAAGAGCTGAACTCCAGAGGTGAGGTGAGAGTGACTGCCCTTGACATCATGGCTGCCCATCCACCATCTAGAAGGCACAAGTCAGAAGTGTGATGGAATATTCTCCCCTTGCCTGAATGAGTGCAGCTCCCACAGCACTCAAGAAGCTTGACACCATCCAGAACAAAGCAGCCCGCTTGATTGGCACCACATCCGCAAACGTTCACTCCCTCCACCACCGATGCACAGTAGCAGCAGTGTGTTAGATCTACAAGGTGCACTTCAGTAATTCATCAGTGCTCCTTAAACAGCACCTCCCAAAGCCATGACTACTACCATCTACAGGACAAGGGCAGCAGATAGATGGGAACACCACCACCTGGAAGTTCCCCTCCAAGTCACCATCCTGACTTGGAACTATGTTGCTGTTCCTTCACTGTCGCTGGGTCAAAATCCTGGAACTCTTTTCCTAATAGCACTGTGGGTGTACCTACACCACATGGACTGCAGCAGTTCAAGAAGGCAGCTCACCACCACCTTCCAAGGGCAACTAGGGATGGGCAATAAATGTTGGTCCAGCCAGCGAAGCCCACATCCCATGAATAAACAAAAAAAAAATAAAACCCCAAACCTATGGACATGTTTTGACCTTGGGTGGGGTTTTCCGTGCCCACTGACATTGGGCGTGTTTGACGGCTTGAGGGGACAATATAACGAGAAGACCAGAAATCGGTTTCACAACTCAGCGATTGCCAACTCAGCCCGTAAATGGCGGGCCATGTTTCCTGCCATTGGATGTCGGGAACCGCATTGCAATATCATTATAAGGCCAGCCCGCCGAACCCATTCCCCCCAGCCCCCCTCCCCACTGCTGCTGGATCTTCCACCCACATCAGTGGGAAAACACGCCCTGACAAGTGTGATGTGCAGAAGTTGGGACTTACTGCCAGGGCCTTGCTCACATCACGGACATCCAAGAAGCAGAAGACGCTGGAGCCTGACAGCAACGACACACTGGAGGAATGTCCACTGCATGCTGGGTGGATTTCAATGGACATGGCTCTGCTGCGAAGCAGCCCACAGAAGTTGGAAAGTCACCGCTGAGGGTCTGCTCACAGTGGATGATGGCCGAGGGGGTGGAGAGGAAGATGTACCAAGGGATGGGAGAGGAAGGTCTAGGATCGACTGGAGAGGAAGAGGTGGGGTGAGGTTGGATTGTGGGGGGGAATGAAGGTGTCAGGGGGAAGTTAGTGGGGAGGGAGTATGGGCGGGGGGAGGGATATGGGGGGGAGAAGGAGGTAACAGGGGAGAAGATGGCAACTGGGGAGGTTGGTGAAAGGGGAGATGGAAGGTGCAAGGGAAGGAGTTTCAAGGGGAGAAGGAAAGTGGAGAGAGTCCAGAGGAAGGAGTTTGCAGAGGGGAGGGGACAGAGGCGGGGGGGATAGGAAGGGGTGCAGAGAGGGGAAGGGGGCTGGAAGGGGGGAAGGAGTACAGAGAGGGGAGGGGAGAGAGTCCAGGGTGGGGGAGGAAGGTGAGCAGAGAGGAGAGCGGGTGCGGGGGGAAGCAGCAGCATGGAAAGGGAAGGGGGTCTAGGGGGAGGAAGAAGTGTAGTGAGGGCAGGGCGTCCAAGTGAGGAAGGAGAGCAGAGAGGGGAATGGGTCTGGGGGAGGAAGGACCGCAGAGAGGGAGCGGAAGGAGTAAAGGTAGAGGAAGATGTCGGCAAAGGGGAAGGAGAAGGAGTAAGGCTGGAGGAAGAAGTCAGGGGGAATCTAATTAAGCGGGTTATGGGGGATGGTGGGTGTGGAAATCTGGCAGGGGGGGAAAGGACCAAGGAGTGGGGGAAAGGAGTTCCAGGGGGGGATAAGGGTTCAAGGGGGTGATGGCATTCCACAGGGGAAGGGAGTTCCACACAGGGAAGGGGTTCCAAGTGGGGAAGGGGTTGCAAAGGAGGAAGGAGTTCCAAAGGGGGAAGGGGTCTGGATGGGTGGATGTCACGTGAACATGCAAGGGAGGGCTCTGATGAGTCCATGACTGCCTCCTGGGCAGCGAACTGAGGGTGGGCGTGGTACGAGGGAATGGTGAGAATGACTGAGGGCAGAGTGAGGTGGTAGTGTGGAAAGGTTAGGGATTGATGGTATTGGCAGATGGGATGGCGAGGGTAGTTGGTGGAGGTGTGTCGGAGGAGGTTGGGGAGGTGAATGTGGATTGGGGAGGGCATTTCAGGAAGGCAGGGGGCATGTATGCTCACCTGGACATCCCTGAAAGAAAAGCATGACTGGTAGGTCATGGAGGGGAGGTGCAGTGTGATGCCAGGGGAGTCGACACTGATGGGGGAAAGGAAATGGGTGACTGGGGAAGGGGAAAGGACAGAGGAGCGAATGAAATACTGTATCAACACCATGCTGTCTAAATCGAAAGTGAAATGAGGGTCATGGTGAGTGAGACCAGGTGCGGTATGTGAATGTGATCATTAGGTGGTTGGAGATGCAGGTCAGCTCAGATGGACAACTGAGTGTGAGCCCCAGCAGGCAGCAGCGAAAATGCTAAGGACATTAAGGTGGGTGTGATATGGGAAGGATCCGCGTGCATGAAAGAGTGCTTGCATGAGTCTCCGAAAGGCCCTGCCACACACACTTCTTCCTCTAGAATTACTCATTGGCCAATGGTGACAGAGGATGAGGTTGAGGGGGCACAGGCAAAGGGGACTCGGAGGGAGAGGATAGCCTCTGAGATTCCTGAATGGATAACCCAGGAGTGTTCAGCTGCTGCTCCTCCTCCCTTCGGGTGCCCGGGGGCTCCAGCCTGACTCCTTGAGGGGAAGGAGCACCTGGAGGGACGTTGAGGTATCCCATTTCCCTCTCTCATGTTGCCACTGCAGGAACTCACCCATGGCTCTGCACACATCTTCGTGTTCTGGTGTCCATGATGCCTACTATCCTTCCCATGGAGACCTCCATGCGCACACATGTGGACACCACTTCATCAGAGTGCAGGCAGATGCTCTCTTCTGACTCACGAGCCGCTCTGTTGAGGGCTTCCAACAGGTCTGCGTGATGTTCCCCCACCTTCTGCTGACTCTCCAGGATGAGTTGGAAGGCCAAATCCAGACATTCATCATCTGACTCGGACCTCACAGATGCCTCTTCACCCACAGTCCTCCGACTGCTGTGGAGCTTGGCTGCACCTGCCTCCTCCTGCTGTGGATGCAAGTATGCCGCTGACCTCACCGTCACTGCAGGCATGGTCCATGTCCTCACCAGTCAGTGTGATGGCACACTCCTCAAAGTGAGTGAGGGGCTTAATGTGAGCCACTCCACTCCTGTTCTGGGACCTCTCCCTGCTGATGTAACTGGACTTCTCCTGCATGAAAGCAAATGGAGAGAGTGTGAACAGGACGCATGGCACTGTGTGGAATGTTTGTGTGGTGTGTGGAGAGATGGACAGGGTGAGGATGCGAGCTCGAGAGGGTATGAGCCTGATGGAGATGTGAGGGTGTGTGTGAGAGTTAGTGGTGTTGCCCCTTGAGGTGTGAGATCCCTGTGGATGTGTGATGGGTTTGTGAGTGTGTGAGTTGAGAGTGATGAGAAGAGTGAGTTATATTGGTAGAATGGAGGAGGTTATTCATCCTGTTGCAGCACTGGGTGATTGTCCTCTTTTGCAGGGCATTGGCGCTGACCACCGCTGCCACAGCCTCCCATGCTGGATTGGTGATCTGCTGCCCATCCTGCGGGGTAGAGGACATCAGGGTGAGCCTCCATGGCATCCAAAAGCGCTTGAGGGGGCCATTAGTAAACCAGGGGACTGCAGTCTTTTGCCTTTCAGGGCCATCCAGTCTCATGTGCAGCAGTCGTGGGCTGGAAACACAGAGGTGTGCACACAGCTGCACTTTAAATGTGGCAGCTGACGTGATGAAACAACGAGGTGATGGTATGGCGGGCGAATGACAGTGCGCCCGCTATCGAAATGGCATATTTCCTGAGAATGCATAATCAATATGGCAGGTTTGCAGCCATAAGACCATAAGGCATAGGAGCAGGAGTAGGCCATATTGCCCATCGAGTCTGCTCCGCCATTCAATGAGATCATGGCTGATCTGATAAACCTCAACTCCACTTTCCTGCCTTATCCCCATAACCCTTGATTCCCTTACTGATTAAAAATCTGTCTATCTCAGCCTTGAATATACTTAATGACCCAGTCTCTACAGCCCTCTGTGGTAAAGAATTCCACAGATTGACTACACTTTGAGACAAGAAACTCCTCATCACTGTTTTAGATGGGTGCCCCCTTACTCTGAGATTATGCCCTCTGATCCTAGACCCTACCACAAGGGGAAACAACCTCTCAGCATCTACCCTGTCAAGCCCCCCAAGAATTTTATATGTTTCACCTCTCATTCTTCTAATCTCCAATGAGTACAGGCCCAACGGACTCAACCTCTCCTCAAAAGAAAATCCCTCCATCCCCAGGATCAACCTAGCGAATCTTCTCTGGACTACTGGATGATATGGAGTGAGAAGCTGCCATTGTGGCCGGCAGGTAAAACATCATTTTTCCAGCCCACTACCGCACTTCATGCAAATCTGGGATGATTCATGTTTTATACCACACAATACAAAAACCAAACTGCAATCAACAGCATAGGGTGGTGCAGCAACTGTTTCATTTGGACATTTGCTAAAAAGACAGTGGTTCATCAAAAGGATTTGGACATCGACTGATTGCTTTCATGGAACAATGATACCAGAGAAACGCCGTTACCTGCCATTGACTAAAGCAATTAAGAAACTGATTACCTGATACAATGGCACAAGGAACATGTCATCAATATAATAGTATCAAGGAAGTATAATGCAACTAAAGCCTGCATCACAAACAATAGTACTGGAATCTGGCATTGCAACTATGATTGGTTCCTCTCGAGGAGAGGAATCAAGTCATTCAAACCATCATCAACCCTGGAGCCAGATGCTGTTTAAATAATGTGAGCTGATCATATTCATCTGGGATATGTTTCCAATGGAAAAAACTGTATTGTTTCAACCAGCATGAGCTGATCATATTCGTCTGAATTATGCGTAGAATAAACTAAGAGCGCTAACTACTGGACATTGGATTGGAAAGAACAACAGCAAATACGTTTGATGTCTGAGTTGGATCATTATAAAAAGAAGGGCATATCAGACTGTGGTTACTGCAATTGGGAGGAGGGTCAGGAATAGTCACCTTAGCTCAGCCTACAATCAGCACCAGACAGAGCAGCCGTATTGGAAATTGTAAGCATTTTCAACCGAATTGTTTGAGGATTTTGTTGGGACAAAAGCATAGTGCTTTTGCCTGTATTCTGTAGGATTTAAATTAAATCGTAGTGACTTCATTTTGAGTTAGCTGGGAACCACAGTTGAATTGCAGAAGAGTTCAGCTGGGAATTGGGGTGTCAATTTCAGCTAGTCGCAGAAAGTTTTGTCTTGGGACGGGTTGTTTTAATTTTGTGGTTTTCTGTGTTATTTAACTAATCGCAGAAACATATGTATTAGGGATATTAGTGGGTTCAATAAAACATCAAATTTATGGTTGAGCCAACACCTGAGTCTGTGCAATTTTGTTCTTTATAAATCCTAAAGTCCAAGAATCATTTGTAAGGGGCAACAGAAAGCCCGACATTTATTAGGGTGAATGAAAATCACATTTTAATGCAAGTGAAAGTGAAGAATAAGGACGGTGCACTTCCCTCCAGGGCACTCATGGTAGGTTCTTGTGTTACATTAACGTAGTGAGAGGATGGTGACTGAGTGGCAAATATGTTTAGCATTTCTGGAAGGTGTTTGTGGAGCCTTGCAGTGCACAAATCTGCTTCCGTGTTTGCCGCAAAGCAACAGTGACTACATTATAAAAATAATTCATTAGTTGTAAAGCACTTTTGGATCTCCTATTTATTCCTGCAACTGATATGTGAGGGGGAAAGCGAATTTAGTCATTTATTTTTCTATTTATGGTGAGTAGGAAAAACAGTATGGCTCCCAAATTCTTTTGGCAATGTAGGGCAGAAAGAGAGCAGAAGTACTGGCTGAAGGCAAGACAGGGTGGGGTTGGGATGCAGGTTTTGAGGCACAGTTACCTTGTATCATAAAAGCCCAGTGGGCTTTGGAACCTGCTCATCTTGCACGGGTATTTATAAAAAATAATCCTGAACAATTCATTGTTGTTATCTGATAATGGAATTTGGCATTCTTTCAGGACACTGGATTAATAAGAGCATGGCCTGTTTCAAGGAAATGTTTGCATATCAGTATAAATCCCTTTTATTAGCACTCATGTGGGATTAAATATTTTGAGATGATAGGATTTTCAGATAAGAATGCAGCAAATTTGAATTATGTTCCTTTAAAATATTGTGCTACAGATTATTTTCTAGAGGGGATAATCGTTCATTCTTTCTTTGACAAATTACCTATTTGGGATTTTCCTTCTCTGGGTTTCAAATGCAATATTTGTAAATTTATGGGCCGGATTTTTGCCACAGTGGAGAGCCTCTCCATTGTTGCGAAAATGGCTGAAGTACCCATCCCCAAACACAGCACTTCCCATTTTTGTGGGGGCGCGAATGGGGGTGGTTCGTGGTTCACGCATGAGTGGTTTGAGGAGACAGCTGGCCATTTAAATCATCAGCTTCTTCTACTGAAGTCAGATGTTGATAGCCCAGCAATGTGAAACTCGAAGTGTGAAGAGTAGACCTGGTAAGAGCAGGTCTGAAGTTTCTGAATTTGTTTGGATTGTCATCATATCCTTAGAGAGGTAAGGTACCCATTTGAATCTGGTCCTGGGACACCTTTGTGTGAGATCAGGTGCGCTTGGACGGAGGTCCGATGATCTCAGAGGGAAGTCAGGTGCCCTCTGGAATTGTTAAAAGTAGTCATGAATAAAAAGTGCTTAAATTCATTTACTGTCAAGCTCACTGGAACTGTCAAAAGACTGGTCAAACTCAACTGTCAAAACGATCAAAAACATCTGTCAAGAGGACCTGACAATACTGAAAAGGAGCTGTCAGACAGACCTGTATAAAATGTCAAGAGGAACTGTCAAAACCACCTGTCAAAGGGAGCTGTCAAGACATTTAAAAGTCCTGCCTTTTAAATCTTTGAAAAAATGTCTGGATTGGAAAAAAAAAATTGAATAGGCGAACATATAAATTAGGCCCCTTGAGCCTTCACCGCCACTCAATAAGATCATGACTGATCCAATTGTAACCTCAACTCTACATTCCCACCTATCCCCGATAACCTTTCGCCCCTCCTTGCTTATCAAGAGTATTTCTAGCTCTGTCTTAGAAATATTCAAAGATCCTGCTTCCATTACCCTTTGAGGAAGAGAGTTCCAAAGACTCATGGCTGCCTGAGAGAAAAAATTCTCCTCAGCTCTGTCTTAAATGAGTGACCCCTTATTTTTAAACAGTGGCACCAGTTCTAGATTCTCCCATCTTTTCTACATCCACCCTGTCAAGACCCCTCATGATCTTACATGTTTCAATCCAGTCACCTCTTACTCTTCTAAACTCCAGCAGATACAAGCCTAGCCTGCTCAATCGTTCCTCATTCCAGGTATTAGTCTAGTAAACCTCCTCTGAACAGCTTCCAATGCATTCACATCCTTCCTTAAATAAGGAGACCAATTCTTCGCACAGTACTCCAGACATGGTCTCACCAATGCCCTGTATAGCATTGTATAACTGAAGCATAACCTCTCTACTTTTGTATTTAATTCCCCTCACATTAAAGGATAACATTCTATTAGCTTTCATGACGACTTGATGTACCTGCATACTAACCTTTTGCGATTCATGCACTAGGACACCAAGGTCCCTCTGCATCTCAGAGCTCTGCAATCTCTCACCATTTAGATAAATGTTTCATTTTTATTCTTCCTGCCAAAATGGACAATTACACATTTCCCCACATTATACTCTATTTGCCAGATCTTTGCACACTCACTTAACCTATCTATAACTCTTTGTAGTCTCATTATGTCCTCGTCACAATTTACTTTCCTACCTATCTTTGTGTCATCAGCAAATTTAGCAAACATTCCTTCGGTCGCTTCATCCAAGTCATTAACATAAATTATAAAAAGCTGAGTCCCTGTGGCACAGTACTAATGACATCTTGCCATCAAAAAATGACCCATTTATGCCTATTGTCTGTTTCCTGTTAGCTAGCCAATCTTCTATCCATGTTAATATGTTACCCTCTACACTTTATGCTTTTATTTTCTGCAATAATCTTTGATGTGGCACTTTATCAAATACCTTCTGGAAATCTAAGTACAGTGCATCCACTGGTTCCCCTTTTATCCACGTTACTTCTTCAAAGAGCTCTAATAAGTTGGTTAAACATGATTTCCCTCTCACAAAACCATGTTGACTCTGCCTGACTCTCTTGAATTTATCTAAGTGACCAACTATAATGTCTTTAAGAATAGCTTCTAACATTTTTCCTATGACAGATGTTAAGCTAACTGTCCTGTAGTTTCCTGCTTTCTATCTCCCTCCCTTTTTGAATAAAAGAGTTACGTTTGCTATTTTCTAAAGTAATGGAACATTCCCTGAATCCAAGGAATTTTGGAAAATTAAAACCAATGCCTCATCTATCTCACTAGCCACGTCTTTTAAGTCCGTAGGATGAAGTGCATCAGGGCCCGCAGCTCCAACGATTTGCTCAGTATCACCTCCCTGGTGACTGTAATTTTCCTGAGTTCCTCCCTCCCTTCCATTTTCTGATTTACAGCTATCTCTAGGATGTTACTTCTATCCTCTATGGTGAAGACTGTTGCAAAATACCTGTTCAATTCATCTGCCATCTCCTTATTTTCCATTGTTAATTCCCCAAACTCACTTTCTATAGGACCAATGCTCAATTTGTTAACTCCTTTCTTTTTAAAATATCTATAGAAACTTTTACCATCTGTTTCTATTTATCTAGCTAGATTTTTCTCATACTCTATTTTTTCTCTTATTAATCTTCTAGTCATTCTTTGCTGTTTTATACATTCTGTCCAATCTTCTGACCTGCCACCATCCTTGGGCAATTATGTTTTTTCTTTAAGTTTGATACTAAATTTAACTTTTTAGTTAACCACAGATGGTGGGACCTCCCCTTGGAATTTTTTTTTCTCATTGTAATGTATCTACTCTGTCTATTCTGAAATATTCCTTTAAATGTATGCTACTGAATCTCTATTGACCTATCTCTTAACTTAATTTTCCAGTTCACTTTAGCTAGCTTTGCTTTCATGCTCTCATATTGCCCTTATTTAAGTTTAAAATACTAGTCTTGGACCCACTCTTCTCTCCCTCAACCTGAATGTAGAATTCAATCAAATTATGATCGCTGCTACCTAGGGGCATCTTCACTATGAGGTTATTATTTAATCCTATCTCATTACACAATACCTTGGGCAGAATTTTTCGTCCTGCGGATGGGCACATGCCCAACCCGAAAGGGAGTAAAATAGTACATGATAATGTCAGCCAAGCATCCTGACATCATTGCGCACCCTCGCCGATCTTTCGCTTGGCGGGCATGCGTGAGTGTTGGAGCAGTGCCTGCCATTAATTAACAGGCCACTTAAGTCCCTTAACAATGCAATTGTCTGTGATTTTTCATTACCTGTGCAATTTTCTGCTCATTATATGGGCAAAAAGGGCAGGTGGCCAACCGACATTTCCTCAAATATCATCCAAGGGTGGGATAAAATGGGTCAGCAGCATTGCCAGTGTGAGTATTGAACAGTTTTGGAGATAGTTTGCAGCTAGTTACTTATTGGTACTTAGCAGCTTCATCTCTGGGGCTTCATTTTTAGCATTTCCAGGCCTCATTTCAAGACTCATCCCCGGAGGATTCAGACCGTGGAGGCCCTTCCAGGTATCAGACAACCTTCTTTTACTCTGGTAATGGGGATTGTAGCCTCACCTGGAATAACCTTCTCTGAGGAGGAAGAGAGGGGCAGAAGGTAGAGGATGTCATGTGTTCCCGTGCAACTTCCAGGAGAAGGACCTGTGGGAGGAGAGGTGCAGGCCCAAGGGGTGCAGGGCCAGCAGGTAGTCCAAGGCAGAAAGGGCTGCAGGAGATGTCACTATCCTGCTGCCAGGGTTTACAGGTGGGAATGCAGCCACCTCAATATGTCCAAGGTGCAATGCCGAAGGAGGCTCCGCTTCTATTTGCCAGATGATCGGGTCTGAGTTCAGCTTCAAATGCATGAGTGGGCACCCCATGCCGGTGGCTCTGAAGGTCATGGTGGCCCTCAACTTCTATTTCTCCGGCTCTTTCCAGGGCTCAGTGGGAGATCTGTGTGGAGTCTCCCAATCAGCTGTCCATAGTTGCATCAAGCTGGTGACAGAAGCTCTGTTCAGGTGGGGTCCTGACCTTTATTCTTTACCTTATGGACGAGACCAGCCAGGCTGAGCGGGCCAAAGGCTTTGCAGCAATTATACAGGCAAAATACTGCAGATACTGGAAATCTGAAACAAAAGCACAAAAATGCTGGAAAAACTCAGCAGGTCTGGCAGCATCTGTAGAGAGAAAGACAGTTAACATTTCAGGCTGTCTGAAGAAGAGTCATATCATCTCAAAACATTAACTCTGTCTTTCTCTCCACAGATGCTGTCAGACGTGCTGAGTTTTTCCAGCATTTTTTTGTTTTTGTTTCTTTGCAGCGATTGCTGTTACCCCGCGTCTAGGGTGCCATCGACTGCACAAATGCGCCCATCAAGGCGCCAGCAGGTGAGCCCAATGCCTTCATCAACAGGAAGGGCTTCCACTCCATGAACGTGCAGATAGCGTGTGATCACAGGGTGCTGATTCTACAAGTCTGTGCAAGGTACCCAGGCAGTTCTCATGACGCGTACAGGTGCCGAGGCTCTTCAATGGTCCAGTCCAACTGGATGGATGGTTGCTGGGTGATAAGGTCTATCCATTGACGTCTCTCCGCCCAAGAACAGAGGAAGAGAAGTGTTACAATATGAGTTATGGCTCCACATGGGCGGTGATAGAGAGGACCATAGGTCCTCTTAAGAGGTGCTTCTGATTCCTGGACTGTTCAGGGGGAGCACTACAATACCCCCCAGAGCGGGTGTCACTGATAGTGGTTGCATGCTGCACTCTCCACAATCTGGCACTGGTAAGAGGGGACCCACTGGAGGAAGAAGATCTTGACACAATTGCATAGGCCACAGATGATGAGTCCAGTGGTGAGTCCGAAGAGGAGCACGGTGAGGGGAACAGTGAGAGCGTGGAGCCGGACCTCAGTAACCTCCAGGGAGGCAGCAACACCTGGGCGCCTTGATGCAACACTCCTTCAGATAGGCTTCGAAAAATCAGCTTCAACTGCATGACAGGGCTGCCTCCTTCTTCCCGGATGTCTGAAAGGACCCTTTCATTTGAACACAAAGAACACTCAGTACTTGTGCAATAAAGTTTAGAGTCACTTACATCCAGCGTTACATACTGGTGTACCCTGTACCAAATAAATAAAAAGGTGAAGCATACTCAGGCCATGACAACAAGATTTATATCATTTTGACAAGTATAAGCTATTTACATCAACCTCTCCGGTCTTAAGTCCCAGACGAGTATACATTAACTAAACATAAAAGAACATAAAATCACATTTTATCAAATTATTTGTTCATGGGATATGGGCATCACTGGCTGGGCCAGCATTTATTGCCCATCCCTAATTGCCTTTGTGAACTGAAATGGCCATTTTGGAGGGATGTGGATCTCAAGGCCGTAAGGTCAGCAGATTTCCTTCCCTAAAGGAATGTGAACCAAATGGGTTTTCAAGACAATCAACAGTGGATTCATCGTTAAAATGTTAATTCCAGGTTTTTCAATGAATTCAAATTCACCATCTGCCATGGTGGGATTTGAACCAAGATCCCTGGTGCATTACACTATAGCATTAATCCAGTGACAATACCAGTACACCACCACCTGACTGTGATTTGTCCCTCATGTGCTCATGGTGCCTTTAACTTATGCTAGCGAGTGCTACGCCTAAATGCTCCCTCCTCACTGGCATTGGAGACAGCCTGCTGACTCTGCTGTCTTGTTGTCCTTGATGACCTTGGCAGTTGTCCTCTGGCCAGTGGAGCCCATGCTGGCTGCGCCTGGGAGGGAGAGGCCAGTGCCACAGCTGGCATCTCCTCAGTCACCGCAGCTTCATCAGATGCCACGGTCGCTGGCAGAGAGGTGGAGGAGCTGCTGCCATCATCCAGAGTGCCCTGAGAGGAGCCTGCAGAGACGACAGGTAGCTCGTGTGCCAACGTAAAGTCGCTGTGGACGTCCCTGCACATCATTCCTGGATGGGCACCTAGCTGAGATACTGGGTGCCTCATCAATCTCTCACACTAGTACTGACCACCTGAGGCCATTGCCTGTGTGAGGACTGCAGGTCCGAGTGCAACCCCAGAAACTCCTGATTCTGGCCCTGGAGCTGCCTCTCCATGAGAGTCGCCACTCTCTCAATGGAGGAGGCAGTGCACTCACCCATGATGGTCAATGCAGTGCTCACGCCCAAATGGACTCCTCCAACACACAAACCAAGGCACGTATACCCTCATGGATCTCCACCAGGTCCTCCCGCACCTTTCACTGGACATAAAGCACCTGCTGCCTAATGCACGACTCCAGAGGCTCATCATCAGCCTTTGACTGAGCATCATCCTGGTCCCCAGCAATCCTCTGACGGCTGCGCCCTGGGCATTCTGTCTCAGCCTGCACCTCAAGTGAGTGTGAAGTGCCCTCACCACTGTGCACCAAGAAACTAGCTGCTTAACTAATGTCCACCAAGGTACTGGTATCTGCGCTGGTGCCTGCTTCAGAGAACGGGTGTGATGCAGGTGACAGTGACGCCCGGTGGTCTTTTGGCATCAGGGGTGGCCCTTCAGGGTTTGCGGATGGGACGCCAAGAGGCGAACCTAAAAGGGAGAACAAGGACATGTCATTACTTAAAGTCATCACACTGTCACTATGTATGCCTGGCACCCTGATGAGACAATGGAGATCTGCATCATGGTGCCATTGTCTTCCAGCGATCAATGGTACGCCATGTTCACATCATTGAGGAGACTGCACTAGAATTGGTTGCACAATCTGAGAGTGTCACCCCTCTGTACTGTGCTCTTACCATCATCTGGCACCCCCACCTCTCCATGCCTGGTTGCACGGGAAGCATGCCAGCTCTCGAGCTCAAGGGCTTCCTGCTTGAACCAGGAGAGCAGCAGCAGGTTGGGCGGGCCTCAGCCTGTACGTGATCTCTTTGCTTGGTTATGGCTTGTCTTCCTCTGAAAGGACAGAGGAGCATTGATTAGTCCACTCTGTATCTGTGGCACCATTGCAGCCTGGCCAACGCCACCTGAGGAACACTTTGCAAGGCACATCCGAGTCGTGGCCCTCGAACCACAAGTCCAAGCTGCCAGGGCTCACCCCCTTGGCCAGCTCTGGTGTCATTGACAGTTGGCACTCAGAATCTAGCACTGCTAAGGTCCACACGGGGATGGCCACACCTTAACACTTCTGCACACTGATCCATGCCAACACAGTACTCACCCTTCCTAAGCATAGCAGGTCATTGAAGTACTTCCAGCACTGCACCCATCACACCACATCATGGCTGCTCACCTGGGCTGCCACGTCCTCCCATGCCCTCTTGGTAAAGTGCAGTGGCCTCCTCCTCCCATCCCTGGGGACAAGGGTGTCCCTCCTGGCAGCTGCCTCCTCCAGCAGGATGGCGAGGCATTCATCGGAAAAGCGGGGGGGGGGGGGCCTAATGCCCAATCTACCCACCCTCCCACTTGGCATTTGCTGCCGCACTCAAGTGCATCGACCGAATGGCAGCCAGACATTCTTCCCTGGCAGCATTTCTGGGCCTGCTTGGGCCTTCTTTATACCGGTCACCGGTTTGCCATTGGACACAGCGGCTAACAGGGCTCGCCCCTGCTTGGCCTTTCCTGGCCAGTAACGAGCTGTGTTTCACGCTGGATGGTCCTTAATTGGTCCACCAGCGTGAACTCGCGGTCAGGGCCCAAAAAGTGGGTGGCAGTCAGTTTTGTGGCCACTCTGGGGCCTGCCTGCCATGCCCGCCCAAAGAGGGCAAAATTCAGCCCTATGCCTAGTACAGCCTGCTCTCTGGTTGGCTCCAGAATGTGCTGTTCTAAGAAACATTCTATGAACTCTAGGTTACCTTTGACTATCTAAATTTTCCAGTCTACATGTAGGTTAAAATCCCCCATGATTATTGCCGTACGTTTCTGACAAGTTCCCATCATTTCCTCCTTTATACCTTGTCCTACCATATGGTTACTGTTAAGAGGCCTGTACACCACTCCCATAAGTGACTTCTTGCCTTTATCATTTCTCATTTCTACCTAAACCACTTCTACATCCCGGTTTCCTAAACTTTGGTCATTGCTCTCTATTGTGCTAATACCTTAATTAATTAACAGAGCCACCCCTCCACCTTTTCCTAGCTTGTTGTACCCATCATTATTCAGGTCCCAATCTATGTCATCCTGCTGCCATATCTCTGTAATGACTATCAGATCTTACTTATTTACTTATATTTGCACTACCAGTTCATCTCTTTTGTTTTTAATGCTACATGCATTCAGATACAGAGCCTTTAGTTTGTCCTTTTATTATTTTTGTAACCTCTAGCCTTATCTGCTGATTTACTCTTACATTTGTACTCTCTCTCCTTCCTGTCATGGTCTGTTTATCATTTCTTGCCTGGTCTCTACTCTTTGATTTACTATATATTCCCAAATTTGATCACTTGCCCCAACTATTTAGTTTAAAATTCTCTCTACTTCCTGAGTTATGCAATTCACTAGAACACTGGTCCAGGCGTGGTTCAGATGTAGACTGTCCCATATATCATATAGCCCTCAATATTCAGGTTCCAATCCTTGTCATCCTGTAGCCATGTCTCCATAATGGCTATCAGATCATATTTATTTACTTCAATGTGTGCTATCAATTCAGTCACTTTGTTGTGAATGCTATGTGCACTCAGATACAGTCTTTAGTTTTGTCTCCTTATTATCTTTGTAATATCTAGTCTTGACTATTGGTGTATGCTTAGTGTTTATCTCTCTGTCCCTTCCTGCTATTCCATTACCCTCTTTTCTCATATTGCTATTATGGTCTCCTGCCTTGGATCTACCCCTTAATTTGCCACATTGCCCCAAGCTTGATACCTCACCCCCTCTTGTTTAGTTTAAAGCCCTCTCTACATCCTTAGTTATGCGATTCGCAGGAACACAGGTTCCAGCATGGTTCAGGTGTAGACCATCCCAATGGTACAGCCCCCACTTTCCCCAGTACTGATGCCAATGTCCCATGAACCAGGACCCACTTCTCCCACACCAGTCTTTGAGCCATGCATTCATTTCTGTAATCTTATTTGTCCAATGCCAATTTGCATATGGCCCAGGTAATAATCCAGAGATTATTATCTTTGAGGTTCTGCTTCTTAATTTGGTGCCTAGATCCTCATACTGACTATACAGAACCTCTTTCCTTGTCCTCCCTATGTCATTGGTACCTATATGGACCATGACTGCTGGATTATCCCCCCCCCCATTCCAAGATCCTTCCCATCCCTGAGCAGATGTTCTGAACCCTGGCACCGGACAGGCAGCACAGCCTTCTGGACTGTCACTCTTTAATACAGAGAATTGTGTCAATTCCCCTCATTATACTGTCCCCCACTACCACTACATTCCTTTTTGCTACCCCACGTGAACTACTTCCTGCCCCAGGGTGCCATATCATTTAGCTCATCCACTCTGCAGCCCCCACTCTCATCCAAACAAGCTGAAAGAGCTTCAAACCTGTTGGACCATTGCAAAAGCTGCAGCTCCTGTGCTCCTGCCCTCTGAGTCTCCTTATCTGCCTCACTTCCAGTCACACTCTCCTGTCCCTGACATTCACCAAATCAGAAGACCCACCTCCTGGTACAAAGTGTCCAGGTAACTTTCCCCTTTCCTGATGTGTCACAGTGTCTGGAGCTCAGCCTCCAGCTCAGTGACTCTGAGCTGAAGCTCCTCGAGCCACAAGCACTTACTGCAGACACTTTTTCCCTGGATCACATTGGCATCCAGCAGCTCCCACATGCTGCAGCCATGGCACATCGCCTTTTGCTTGTTATTGCTTTCTATTTCACTCTGTTTACATAAGCCTGAGGGCTTCCATTAACTGGATTACTTCTGCATGACGAGTCCATTATCACCATAGGGTGCCTGCTATTTCACAGTTTGATTGACAGCTACAAATGGTTATAGACTCTTTGAAGTGGCACTATGAATTCAATGTTTTTTGTTATAAAGGATTGTGCACTTGAATGAAATGTTTGCTGTTATAAGGCTATATGTTGTTACAGAATATAAATGCAGTAGTTTTTTTAATGAAAGAGTTGTTTTCAATATAATGAAGCCTGCGATAGACATTTAGAACTTTGTTTTATAGGACTTCATATTATCTCATCTCTGCATGGGACTTAGGTCTGCTGCCATCTATGATGAATACTGGATGAGTTGGCAGAGGAAAAGGGTGGTGGGTGGAGCAATGAGTTGGCAGTTAATTGGCTTCGGGGCTATAAAGGGCCATGGGAGTGACATAGATTGGCATGAAGGGTATGAGGGATCATAGGGGTGGGTACAGGACATGAGGTGGCATGGGTAGGCATGGATGGGGCATTGGGAGTGTGTGTGGGGGGGGCGGTGACGGGGTTTGAGGGGTGAGGGCTGGAGGGATGTTTTATGCTTTCTTCTTTTTCAAAAAATTTTGTACACGGTGTTGGAGCCCCAAGACAGGCCTTCCTTCCAGCCTGGCTTCTGAACCCAGCATCTTCCTAATTTCTTCTGGAGTCGCCACCTCGATTTCTAATCTTGCCCGTCCCTGTGGACCGAATATTGGGAAGTGCAGCAAACCATTTTTAAAGATCAGGTTTGCGTACCCGGAATTCTCCCACCTCTGTGCACCTGACTCATGGATGAAAATCCAGCCCTACGTCAGTGGCTCCATGACTTTAGCTGAAAGTTTTCAACAGGAGGAGAATGCAGTGAGATGCTTAATCTTAGAATATTGTTTCAGTTTACAAATTTAACCAGTTTAGTATAGAACAGGAATTAGCAGAGTTGGTATTATAGAAAGCAATGTCCTGGGCTTATTGGAGTACAAGGACAGGGATCTCTCTATAGTTCTAAGAAGTTGCATCTTTTGTCGACTCAGCCATCTATGCCAAGATCATCTGCTTCCATCAAAGCAGATATCTTTTTTAATGAAGGCTCAATTAATTGAAGCAAATGGACCTTTAGCTCAGTAGTTTACAAAATTTTGTGTGCTCAGGATACTCTGACAATGTTGGCACATTTCTATCAGAACATTTGGAACATTGAGTTATACAATGAAAAACAGCACTATTCTAGACAATGCTATTATTAGTATACTGCAGAGGTCAGAGGAGGTATAGGAGAGGTCCAGGTCCCTGGTGGATTTTTCTTGCATCCAGTCATGCTTCTGCCTCTTTATGAAGCTGGCATGGGAAAGGTGGTGGTCGGTCCAGGGAAGTGGAGGTAGCTTTCCTAAATGCCAGGTTCTGCCAAAGGTGATAGAGCCTTATCGTAGCATCTTCTCCTTCATCCTAACACCCACTTACATTGCTTTGCAAGCCTCAATCTTGATGACGTTTCAATCTGTGGGGTGCATCTGTCCCCTTAGTTACTGAGCCACCTCTTCTGGTGCTACAAGCAGTGGTTTTGCGGCCAGGCAATGACTAGTTTCCCCTGGCAGTGGGAAGCCACCAGGGGACCACCTGGTAAACACTGGCCCACAAAACTGTTGTGGCATTGTTAAAGGGTCAGGTAGAAGTCCTGCTTCGTTAAAAAAATTGAATTTATCTCACTTTCAGTACATTTAGAAGAATGGTTTTGCAGACCAAATTCATCATACCAGAAAAGTAAAGAAACATCTACTATAGAGTTCTCAAAAGAAATCCTCACCAACCAAACAATAAATAAACCAATCCTTCATCATGATTTTGGGGCCTTGTTGTGCACAAATTGACTGATGCAGTTCCTACAGTAGCTGCATTTCAAAAATAAGAATTGGTGGTCATGTGTTTTGGTGCATTCTGAGGGCATGAAAGGTACTTTCTAAATACAAATTCTTTCTTCTATTGAGAAAATATAATTCATTTTTAATTTGTTTATAACTAACTTAACTGAAGCATAGTTCATTTTATTAATTAGCCTAAAACACCAATTGTGATTCATCATCAGCAACAGAAACTTATTAGTTTAAAAAATCTCCAACAGAAAATTAAATAATTATTTTCTTCACTTATTTCTCACTGCCAATCTTTCTCCTTTTTTTCCCTTTACCAAATGCATCAGTCCCTTAATGTGGTATGGTTCCTTGGATGGCTTTCATTCTCTGGTACCTTACCTAAGTTTGGGCAGGATTTTACCGTCGGCGAGCAGGAGGGGGGCCCGCATGCTGACGTCATCCCGCCCCATTTAAATTTTCAGAAAGGCGGGGGTGCAGCAAAATCAGCTGCGGGCCCACTGACCTGTCAATGGCCAACTGAGGCCATTGACAAAATCAATTAAGCAATTAAAGGACCTGCCTGTCCAACCTTAAGGTTGGCGGGCAGGCTAGGAGCCCCAGAGGCAACTTGAAAAAACATGAAACCTCATCCACTGGCGGGATGAGGTTTCATGTAGGGTTTTAAAAATTTTAATAAAGTTATGGAAATTATGAACATGTCCCATTGTCATTGTCCCATGAGGGGACATGTAAGGGAATTGTTTTTTCTATTTTTAATATTGTTGAAAGTAGAGCTGATCTCCCTGAGGCTGCACTTAGCCTCAGGGAGATGAGTGCGCTCTTTCGTGCGCATGCGCGAAAGAGTGCAATCTCAATTTTAGGCATTCCTCCGCCTGCACAGGGAGCACATAGTACTTCCCCGTGGATGTCATGCTGGGTGGGCCTTAATTGGCCCACCCACGTAAAATGGCGCCACACCTCCGACTGGGGGTGCCGATCGGAAGCGCGCCGACACGTGCCCACCCATAAACTTCTCCCCCAATGGGGGAAAATTCAGCCCTTAATGTGTGAACTTTGAAAATGAGTGCTGGCAAGTTTGAGTGGATGTGGGTAACACAGTCAAGCCCAACTGTGTTCTCAAGTGACATCCACAAATTTACACTTCCAATAGGGCTTGATGGACTGTAATTCAGAGTGGTGAACCTGGTTAATTTATTCCTCCAATATAAATACTCTGCTTTTGCTAGCTGAGATCAGATAACTCAGTACAGACTAGGAAGTGAACCTTTTTATACATGGATCAGTTACTCGCTTGGTAAGTGCATTAAGCTAGAGGAGAGGTAATATAAATCTACGTCACTTTTAAAACATTTTCAGTGGTAAGGTTCTCACCTCTGAGTTAAAAGCTTGTGGGCTCAAGCAACTTCAGAACAGAAAACAGCACTTCAGTACAGTAGTGAGGGAGAGATGCATTGTTGGAGGTGCCATCTGTGAATGAGGCATTATTCCTTGGTCCTCTTTCCTCTCCAGATGTATAAGATCCCATGGCACTATTCAATGGAAAGGGGGTGATTTCTCGCCCATGTCTGAGCTAGTATTTGTACCTCAATCAACATAACCAAAGCAGATTATCTGGTCACTTATTGCTGTTCGTGGGATCTTGCTGGGTGCAAACTGATTACCACAATTTCCTACATTACAACAGTGGCTGTAAAGAACTTTGGGATGTCCTGAAGTTATGAAAAGCTCTATATAATTGCAAGTCTGTCTTTCTAAAATCCAGCACTAATTCCGATTAGATGTTAGCCGGGATTTTCCGCTCCTGTTCACAATGGGCGTCATAGCGGACGGGAGCGGAAAATATCAGGAGATCGCAAAAATTGATTTCACGTCATTGTTCGTTTGCTCCACTCATCAATGGTGGGCTGCATTTCCCACAACTACACATTGGAAAACTAATCTCATTACGTTAGAATCTCATTATAAACCTTGCTCACTGGAATCATCCCCCACCACGCTGCATCATGAGCTCACATCGGCGTGATTGCACACCGACGTGTTTCACAGCTGTACATAAGCAACATGCACCTGGTGAGCTACAATTTCCTCAGGACATCGAGGTTTGTTTGTCTACCTTGCTTCTGGCAGCATTCACTGTCATCAGCACCAGGCTTCACAGGCAGCACCACATCATCTTTAGGGGAGCACACAGGCAAATCTCTACCTACCAGACCAGCAATAAGGTGAACATAGCTTTTCAACAGCTGCAGGGCTAGGGCTTGCTTGTGGAAGTGTGAGAAGTGGCCTCAGGCAAGGGAAAAGGCTGCAGGGCGAGGGCTGTACTGGGAGAGGGGATATCCTAGTGTGTGTGTGGGGGCACATGTTGATCTATGTAGGTGGCTTTAAGATGGTGAGGGCTGTGGAGGCAGTCTCCAGAGGAGATGAGGCCAGCTGGAGATGTGAGGGCTTGTGCGAGAAAGTGAGTGCTGATGTCTCTTGAGCTGGCAGTGAGTGAGATGCCAGTGAAAGTGTGGTGAGCTTGTGAGTGTGTGAGTTTAGAGTGATAAGTTGTTGACTTACCCTGCAGGCACAGATGAGATTATTCATCCTCTTTCTGCACTGAATGGCCAACCTCTATTGTGCAGTGTTGGGACTGACCACCACTGCCACTGCCTCCAAGCCGGAGTCGTGAGTTTGCTGGGCCTCCTGCAGCCAGAGCAGGGGTAGAGGACATCATGACAGGCCTTCAAAAGGCATTCCAGTGATGAAAATCTTTTTGGCTTTCAGGGCCATGTCTTCACTGGAGCAGTCCTGAGCTGCCAGTATTGAGGACTGTGTGCACGGCTGCAGTTTAGATATGGCACCCGGAGTGAGGAAACAGTGAGGTAATAGTGTGGCGGGCAATTCAAAAACTGCCCACCATCAATACACTGTGTTTCCTGTGCCTGCATAATTAATGAGGCGGGAAGCGGATAATATGGTGCAAAAACCTGTCTTTGCAGCAGCTGGTAAAATGTACTTTTTCATGTCCACCACCGCACTTAGTGCAATTCAGGGAAAATTCCAGCCATAGTTATGAATATAATTGCCCTGCATGGCACCCTCAGCATGCAGATTTATATCCACAGTATGATACCATTAGTGTTATTGTTATTATTGATTTATATTTTAATTTAATATATATAAATAACATAGCGAAAGAAATTCATTCACATAGAAGCTGTGCTATGCAAACTTACATTGATTCTCTGGGGACAAACAGTGCACGGGCAGCTACCTGCACAGTCCCCACAGCGTTCTTCATCGATATCATTAATATGCAGCTGTCTACTTTGGAGTAACAATAAAGAAGCAGAATAATTTTTAAATGGTGGGAGACTGGAATGGTGGTATTCAGAGAGACTGGGTGTTATTGTACACAGATCCTGGAAAGTTAACATGCAGGTGCAGCAAGCAATTAGGGAAGCAAATGGTATTTATTACAATAGCCTTTATTACAAAGAGATAGGAGTATAAGCGTAAAGAAGTCTTACTGCAATTGTATAGGGCATTCGTGAGGACATACCTGGAATACTATCACAGAATCACAGAACGTTATAGTGTAGAAGGAAGCCATTCAGCCCATTGTGTTTGTACCAACTCTCCAAATGAGCATTGTGACTTAGTGTCATTCTCCTGCCTTTTCCCTGTTCCCTTGCACATTGTTTCTGCTC
The DNA here is from genome assembly GCF_017639515.1 of Carcharodon carcharias. Classification (NCBI taxonomy): domain Eukaryota; kingdom Metazoa; phylum Chordata; class Chondrichthyes; order Lamniformes; family Lamnidae; genus Carcharodon; species Carcharodon carcharias. The sequence continues at coordinate 41,658,821 of NC_054470.1, forward strand.
AAATAATCATCATATCCCTCTGGAATGCCTTGATCGAACCTGTCTCTATCACACTTCCAGGCAGTGCATTCCAGACTCGCACCACTCGTTGTGTGAAAAAGTTTTTTCTCACATCACATTTACTTCTTTTGAAAATCACTTTAACTCTGTACCCTCTCGTTCTTGATCCTTTTACGAGTGGGAATGGTATCTCCCTATCTGCTCTATCCAATCCCTCATGATTTTGGACACTTCTATCAAATCTCCTCTTAGCCTCCTCCTCTCCAGGGAGATCAGTCCCAATCTCTCCAATCTATCTTCTAACTGAGGTTTCTCATCCCTGGAACCATTCTTGTAAACCTCTCTTGAATTCTCTCCAATGCATTCACATCCTTCCTATAGTGTGGCACCCAGAACTGTACTATGTACAACTTTGGTATCCTTTTGTAAGGAAGGATATATTTGCCTTAGAAGGAGAGCAATGCACATTCACTAGAATGATTCCTGGAATGAGGGGATTGTCCTGTGAGGAGAGATTGAGTAGACTAGCCATATATTCCCTTGAATTTAGGAGAATGAGATGATTTCATTGAAACATGCAAAATTCTTAAGGATTTGACAGGGTAAGTAATGGGTTGGTGTTTCTCTTGGCTGGAGAGTTGAGAGCTCAGGACCACAGTCTCAGAATAAAGGTTCAACCATTTATGACGGAGATGAGGAGAAATTTCATCAAGGGTTGTGAACTTTTGGAATTTTCTGTCCCAGTCAGCGGTTGTTTGCTCAGTTATTGAGTATATTTTGTTTTTATTCATTCACGGGATGTGAGCTTCGCTGGCTGGGCCAGCATTTATTGTCCATCTCTAGTTGCCCTTGAGAAGGTAGTGATAAGCTGCCTTCTTGAACCACTGCAGTCCATGTGGTGTAGGGAGTTCCAGGATTTTGACCCAGCGACAGTGAAGGAACGGGGATATATTTCCAAGTCAGGATGGTGAGTGACTTAGAGGGGAACATCCAGGTGGTGGTGTTCCTATCTATCTGCTGCCCTTGTCCTCTTGGATGGTAGTGGTCATGGGTTTGGAAGATGCTGTCTAAGGACCCTGGTGAATTCCTGCAGTGCATCTTGTAGATGGTACACACTACTGCCATTTTGCATTGGTGGTGGAGGGAATGAATGTTTGTGGTTGTGGTGCCAATCAAGGGGATTGCTTTTTCCTGGACAGTGACAAGCGTCTTGAGTGTTATGGTAGCTGCACTCATCCAGTCAAGTGCGGAGTATTCCATCACACTCTTGACCTGTGCCTTGTAGACGGTGGACAGGCTTTGGGGAGTCAGGAAGTGAGTTACTCGTCACAGGATTCCTAGCCTCTGACCTGCTCTGTAGCCAAGTATTTATATGGCTAGTCTAATTCAGTTTCTGGTCAATGGTAACCCCCAGGATGTTGTTAGTGGGGGATTCAATGTTGGTAATGCTATTGAACATCAAGGGGCGATGATTGGATTCTCTCTTATTGGAGATGGTCATTGCCTGACACTTCTTATGAATATTACTCGCCACTTGTTAGCCCAAGCCTGGACATTGTCCAGGTCTTGCTACATTTGGACATGGACTGCTTCAGTATCTGAGGAGTCATGAATGGTGCTGAACATTGTGCAATCATCAGTGAGCATGCCCACTTCTGACCTTATGATGGAAGGAAGGTCATTGATGAAACAGCTGAAGATGGTTGGGCTGAGGACACTACCCTGAGGAACTCCTCCAGTGGTGTTCTGCAGCTGAGAAGACTGACCTCCAACAACCACAACCATCTTCCTTCGTGCTAGGTATGACTCCAACCAGTGGAGAGTTTTCCCCCTGATTCCCATTTAGTCCAGTTTTGCTAGGGCTCCTTGATGCCACACTTGGTCAAAGGTGGCCTTGATGTCAAGGGCAGTCATTTACCTCATCTCGGGGGTTCAGCTCTTTTGTCCACGTTTGAACCAAGGCTGTAATGAGGTCAGGAGCTGAGTGACGCTGGCGGAACCCAAAGTTGCCATCAGTGAGCAGGTTATTGCTAAGTAAATGCCACTTGATAGCACTGTTGATGACCCCTTCCATTACTTTACCGATGTTGGAGGTTGTACTGATGGGCAGTAATTGGCTGGGTTGGATTTGTCCTGCTTTTTGTGTGCAGGACATACCTAGGCAATTTTCTACATAGTCGGGGAGATTTCAGTGTTGTAGCTGTACTGGCACAGCTTCAAATAAGAGATTGATGGATTTTTGGATACTAAGGGAATAATGGATATGGAGATAGTGCAGGAAGATGTATCAACGTATATAATCAGCCATGATCTTATTGGTGGGCAGAGTAGGCCCGAATGGCTGAACTGCCTACACCTGCTCCTATTTCTTATGTTATGTTCAGTGTTTTACCAAACAATGGCACTAGTGGGAGCCTGTCACAATATAGCAAAGATTGTCCTTTATATTTTGTAGTCAGTCTAGAAACTGCAGAAAATACCTAATTAAATCATTTCCTTGATGTGGTGAATAGACTCTTTGGGGAAAAATTCAAAAGCCCTCAAAAATGGGTGCAGGGATCTTCACACGTGATTAACCCACACACCTTCCTTCTGATGCAGGCAGCATTTTTGTTTGCATACTGCCTGTTTCTTTAAATGATACAACCCAGTGCTAAATGTGCTGTTGAGTCATTGCACATCTCAGCAGAGGGTCTGAGTTTGTGCAAAAGCAACACTGCTTAAAACTAGCCTGCCACACTTAAAGCCAGCCTGCACCCCTTGAAGGGGCAATGCATTTTAGCTGTGGCAAGTGCTGAAATGGCTGGGATAGGAAACCTAACCTACAAAAAAAATGATTGCTAGTGCAACAGGCAGAGGTTGTGCCCATCATTCTCAGACACAATATAAGAAATACAAACAGGAATAGGCCATACGGCCTGTTGAGTCTGCTTCAATATTCAATGCCATAATGGCTGACCTTTGGCTTCAACTCCACTTTCCTGCCCTCTCCCCATATTCCTTGCTTCCCTGAGAGGCCAAAAATCTGTCTATCTCAGCTTTAAATACATTTAATAATGGGGCATCCACAACTCTCTAGGTTAGAGAATTCCAAAGATTCACAACGCTTGAGGTGAAGAAATTTATCCTCATCTCAGCCCTACATAATTGGTCCCTTATTCTGAGGCTGTACCTCTGTGTTTTACCACCAGGGAAAACAACCTCTCAATGACCAACCTGTCCAGCTCCTTCAGAATCTCATATGTATGAATGAGATTACCTCTTATTCTTCTAAACGTCAGAGAATATTGACCCAATTTACTCAGTCTCCCTTCATAGGACAGCGGTCTCACCCCAGGGTTCAATCTATTGAACCTTTGCTGTACCACCTCCAATTCAAAGATATCCTTCCTTAAATGTGGAGAGGAAAATGGTATACTGTACTACAAGTGTGGTCTCACCAAAGTTCTATACAATTGTCACAAAGTGTCTTTATTCTTGTACTCCCTTTATAATAAAAACCGTAAGAAGTAATTTGCCTCCCTAATTGTTTGCTGTACCTGCATGCTAACTTTTTAGGTTTCTTGTACGAATATACCCAAGTCCATCTAAACATCAACATATACAAGTTTTATATGTTTTTAAAAATATTCTGCTTTTTTATTCTATCCAAATGAATGACCTCACACTTTCCCATATTATACTGCATCTACCATCTTGTTGCCCACTCATTTAACCTGTCTATATCTCTCTGCAGCCTCTTCGTGTCCTCCGCACAGATTACATTCTCACCTAGCATTATATTGTCAGCAAGCTTAGATTCACAGGGCTGGATTTTCATTCCTCTGTCCATTTCAGAAAGAGGTAGGATGTTTAAAAATGGTGGACAGAATCTGATACCAGGATTCACAGCCCCATTTCCATCATGTGATATTTTTATGTCCCCAAGATAAGGGTGCAGGCAGTGAGCCCACACTCAGCATTCCCCCCTCCCCAACTATTTTCATGGAGTCAGGCCTGTTGTTAGGAGAAGTGGTTCATGGTACCTCAGAAAAGTTGAATCGGGGTGGTGGAGGAAGACGGTTGTTGAGTTGGAAACCTTTTGACAGGTAAGTTTAAAAGGTCTTGCCAACTTCAACTGCCATAATTGGATGCTGTGTGGTAAGTTAAATATGTTTCCGATGCAGTGATTAACCATGAGCTTCTGTCCTTAAAAGCTAAGTGCCATTAAATTGACTGGCATTGTGTAAGTGTTCACATGCACTGGAGTACTTTACCCAGTGGATAAAGTCCTCTTCTGCACTGAACAGTATTGAGAATCTAACTATAAAGTGTCATCTGGACATTGCGCATTTATCTTGCCATTGATTTAATGTCTAGAACCTGATCTTTTGAAGCACTCTTCTAATGTTTATTATGGGCAGAACTCATGAACCCTAAAATAACACTGTAAAGTCTTTGGAATGCTCATCAAACAGTCAAACTAAACAAACATCCATTAAAAGGCTTATTCTATTAAACATTCATAAAACTGCCAAAATAAACAAACAGGTATATCATGAATAGATATTAATGTTTATAATGTTCTTGGAAATTATTTTTAAATTGGACTTGTAGTAGGGTCTGTGTCTATCTGTGTGTAGCTTAATTGGATTAAAACCAACTAGTTTGGGTGCTTTGATCTATAGTAGTTTTGAGATGTTAAATAGATAAACATAAGGAAGTTAAAAGGTAAAGTGTAAATTTGCATTTGTTGAATAAAGCATTAAAGAGCGGGAGTAAAATCTTGCACCTAGCTGGGAGATGCTGAGCAATGTGTTTATATTACTAATAACATTGGTGGAATGAAAGGATTATTGTTAGGAGAGGCAAAATTAAAAAACCTAGCAGTGCAATGGAAAATTTACATTCAAAAGGGAAGCTAGGTATAAATAGAAAGGAGTTGTGTGTATAAGTCAGAGGGATTTATAATCTAAGCAGCCTGTAAGCCTACAAGTGCATCTGCAAAGGATACAAATTGCAAGGAACCTCATTTTGAATTTGTAAGGTCAAATGTGTTTTGTCTGGTGTCTATAGATTGTTGCTGCCTTGGTGAAGATTTACCTGGGAGTGATTAACTTGGGTATTTGTTTAAAAGTTATGATAAATGTACATTGAAACCTTTGAAATAGGCTGAAATATGGCTGGCCTGTCAATCAAAGAATTCAGCCATCCGGTAGGTCAGGTGGCCATCAATCATGATAGCGATATCACCCAAATGGATTGCACTGCACTCACTGACACCCTTCCTTTTCCCGTGCAGGACAAAATGGGCAGAAAAACAGAAACAACAGCAGCCAACCAGATAGATCTTGATAGTTTATTGAGGTTCAGTCTTTTGGGTTAATCTAGCCCTTACCCTCATGGGGTAGATGGTACATTCCATTACTGAAGCGGCAAGTCTGAGGCTCTGGTCAACAGCGAGGCTGAAATCATCGAAGGTGATGGTATGGTCATATATAATCTTCCTTCTCAAATCCCACTTACCCCTCATCCAACAATCTCTTCTGATTTTAAAATTGCACATGTTGTTAGCATTTACCTCTTGCTTTTCTCCCCTCACCTCACCTTGGCCCTACCCTTGTACCTTTCTCCTTTCATATACCTAAGAACTGCAGCATGGCCAGCGGGTTGTGGAAGAAAAAGAGGTGGAAGAGCAGGAGGACAGTAATGAGGAAGAAACAGCATCATTTGCTCTCAAATGTGCAACTGCCACATAGATCCTGACACTGAGTGTGCTTTAGAGGGTAGCTTAGAAACAGGATCGGCACATGGTGAGACACCGAGCACAAGAGACCTGCAGTCAAGACAAAGGACAAGGGTAGCACAGGTGCCAGCAGACTGGAAGGTGAGGATGTACTCAAGTTCTGTTGCAGTGGAGTTCAATGAGGACTTTGATGGGGCACCGTACAGAAGAAGCTGTCGGCTATACATATTGAAATGTTTGGTGCCATGGAGTCATTTTGGAACCCTTAGTACTCAAAATATGGATGATATACAACCACATTTTATGACCTTTCTTTGTTACAGGACACAGCTATTCTTTGTCACCATCGATCAGTGTCAGGGAAAAATTGTGGAGGAGAAGCAGCTAAATGTGGCACTTTGAAGTAATTGTTAATGATACATTACTGTTTATGGATAAGATGTGCTAAGTAATTGTTCTGTGCCTTAATGTGTACGAACAGTTAGCTTTGGTATACTGAATGTAGATTTCTACAAGCAGTGTTGAACATGTTGGAGTTTTAAAGGTTAATAATCAAACTGACTTGTATCACTCTATAGAGTAATAGGTATTCTAAGATAAACAGGTTAACAGAGGGTACCATGAGAAGGAAGGATGGATTATATTCTTTTCCAAATGTCTGATTATTATCTACAAGAAATGGTTACGCAAGGAAACATGTGGGAAGAGCAAAATCAATCGTGAATGATTACTATATAAATGAAACTAGTGTAATAAATAAAGTCAGAGAGATCTATTAACCATGGTAAAGCGTGGATGCTTAAGTAAATAAGTGGTCATTAAACAGTACTTCAAAGGATCTTAGAACAGATAGATGATGACGTCTCATTTATGGGAAGTTTTTGGAGTGGACAATGAAGATTATTTACTTAAATAAACTGTTTTTAAAAGGATCTAAGAAAGGATCTGGTACAAGACAAAAAGGCATGACATACCAAAACTGCAGATTTCCTAGTAGGAGTAGCTATAAGCAGCAGCAGCAACAGCAAAAGAATCTAAGAGCAGATAAATCATGGGTCTTTTCTGTGAAGCCTCACTGAAGTCAGTAAATGAGAGGTATTAAAAAGAATGGATATCTAATGGAGAGAAAAAAGAAAGACAAGCCATTATAGCACCTTTCGCGACAGCCGGAAGCAACAAAGCACTTTTTGAAGCATAATCACTATTGTAATGTAGGAAATGTGGCAGCTATTTTTTTTCAATTCATTCATGGGATGGGGGCATCGTTGGCCAGGCCAGCATTTATTACCCATCCCTAATTTGCACACTGCAAACACCCACAAACAAAAATGTGATAATGACCAGAAAATCTATTTTTGTGATGTTGTTTGTGGGATAAATATTGGCACCAGGCCACCGGGGATTAATCCCTTTCTCTTCTCTGAAATAGTTCAATGGGATCTTTTACATCCACCTGAAAGAGTAGCTGGGCTCTTGGTTTAACACCTCATCTGATGGAGCAGCACTCCCTCAGTACCAGATCTAGTGTCAACTAGGTTGTTGTGTTCAAGTCCTGGAGAGCTCAAAAGAGAGAGAAACTGAAGCCGCTATTTATATTATATTATATGAATAAAATATGTTTCATATACTCTACCACCAGGTGTCTTATGCTTACTTAATGCATGTCGTTGTGAACCGTCAAAGGAAGGAGATTGACTAACAGTTGATTCAGCAAGTTGGTATTATCTAAGCTCTTAAATATCTTGAATGTCAGAGTTACTGCAGGATTCCACTCAATTTTGTAGTTTCTTGCTGATTTATAACCAGATTTATTTTTGGCAACAACAGCAACTTGCACTTCTGTAGCATTTTTAATATAAGGAAACATCTTAAGGCACTAATTCTTATTTTAAAAGTAGGATTGTAATTTCACTGCCCATAGCCATATAATTTTATGAGTAAATAAACAAAAATAATCATTAATGCTTATGAATTGAATTAACGTTTAAGTAACCAGGGGCTGCACATTATGTTTGAGAAGTGATTTCAAAAAGTACATTATATACCATCAGAAGTCAAATGTCAACCTGGAATGGATCCTGTTTTATTTTGTTTAATTTGTAAATTTGGAGTCAGGATTTTCATACAAATATACAAACATACGAAATAGAAACAGAAGTAGGCCATTTGGCCCATTCATCCTGCTCCACCATTCAATAAGATCATGGCTGATCTGTTTGTATTACTAATTCCAAATTCCCATATACCCCCAATAACCTTTGATTCCCTTGATGCCACCACCAAACACATCTTCACTTCACTGCCCCGCCCCCCACCCGTGGCATTCCATAGGGATTGTTCCCTCAGTGACACCCTGGTTCACTCCTCCATCACCCCCTACACCTCAACCCCCTCCCACGGCACTTTCCCATGCAACCGCAGAAGGTGCAACACCTGCCCCTTTACTTCCCCTCTCCTCACCGTCCAAGGGCCCAAACATTCCTTTCAAGTGAAGCAGCACTTCACTTGCACTTCCCTCAATTTAGTCTACTGCATTCATTGCTCCCATTGTGGTTCCCTCTACATTGGAGAGACCAAACGCACAATGGGTGACTGCTTTGCGGAACACCTTCAGTCTGCTCGTAAGCCTGGCTCAGACCTCCCTGTCGCTTGCCATTTCAACACTCCACCCTGCTCTCATGCCCAGATGTCCGTCCTTGGCCTGCTGCAACGCTCCAGTGAAGCACAACGCAAACTGGAGGAACAGCACCTCATCTTCCGACCAGGCACTTTACAGCCTTCCGGACTGAATATTGAGTTCAACAATTTTAGATCATGAACTCTCTCCTCCGTCCCCACTCCCCTTTTTTTCCAATAATTTATATAGATTTTTCTTTTCCCACCTATTTCCATTACTTTTAAATGCATTTCCATCCATTGTTTTATCTCTACCTTTTAGCCTATTTCGATCCCTTCACCACACCCCCACTAGAGCTATCTGTACCTTGCTTGTCCTTAATTCACACATTCCTTAGATAATATCACCACTTTCAACACCTCTTTGTCTATCTTTTGGCTATCTCCGCCTATCACAGGCCCTTTATCCAGCTCTACTTGTTCCACCCGCCCCCCCAAACCACCTTATATTTCACCTCTATTCTATTTTTACTTAGTTCTGTTGAACAGTCATACGGACTCGAAATGTTAACTGTGTTCCTCTCCGCAGATGCTGCCAGACCTGCTGAGTTTTTCCAGGTATTTTTATTTTTATTTTTATTTTTGTTATCAATCTAGTAAACCTCCTCCGAACTGCCTCTAATACATTAACATCCTTTGTTAAATAAGGAGGCAAAACTGCACGCAGTATTTGAGATGTGGTCTCACCAATGCCCAGTACAACTGAAGCATAACATCCTTAAATATATGCTCAACTCCTTTTGTAATAAAGGATATGTGGTTATCTGAGGTGCAATACACCTTTCAGAGAATGTGAGCAGATTGACCACATGACTGTATTACCCAATGGCTGTGTAGCGTGAGCTACAATGTTAATCAGTAGTTTAGAATAGGTAAAAGCAAAATATTGCGGATGCTGGAGATCCGAAACAAAAACAAAAATAGTTGGAAAAACTCAGCAGGTCCGATAGCGTCCGATAGCATCCGTGGCGAGGAATACAGTTAACGTTTTGAGTCTGTGTGACTCTTCATCAGAACTAAAGAAATATAGAAATGTGGTGAAATATAAGCTGGTTGAGGGGGGTGGGATAGGTAGAGCTGGATAGAGGGCCAGTGATAGGTGGAGGCAAAGAAGAGATTGCCAAAGATGTCATAGACAAAAGGACAAAGGAGTGTTGATGGTGATGATATCTAAGGAATGTGCTAATGGTGACACTTAAGGGTGGAAAGCAGGACAAGCAAGTGACAGATGGCCCTAGTCGGGGTGGGGTGGGGAGAAGGGGTCGAAATGGACTAAAAGGTGGAGATAAAATGATAGATTGAAATAAATTTAAAAATAGGTGGGAAAAGAAAAATATATTTTAAAAATTATTAATTCTTGGTAAAAGGGGAATTGGAAAGGGGGTGGGGGTGGAGGAGAGAGTTCATGATCTGAAGTTGTTGAACTCAATATTCAGTCCGGAAGACTGTAAAGTGCCTAGTTGGAAGATGAGGTGCTGTTCTTCCAGTTTGCATGAGCTTCACTGGAACATTGCAGCAGACCAAGTACGGACATGTGGGCATGAGACCAGGGTGGTGAGTTGAAATGGCAAGCGACAGGGAGGTCTGGGTTATGCTTGCGGACAGACAGAAAGTGTTCCGCAAAGCAGTCACCCAGTCTGCGTTTGGTCTCTCCAAGTTAGAGGAGACCGCATTGGGAGCAGCAAATGCAGTAAACTAAATTGAGGGAAGTGCAAGTGAAGTGCTGCTTCACTCAAAAGGAGTGTTTGGGCCCTTGGACGGTGAGGGGGGGGGAAGTAAAGGGGCAGGTGTTACACCTTCTGTGGTTGCATAGAATAGGGTCTGGTTGAAGAAGCACACATTGTGTTAGTGCTCTGTTACTTGTGTAAATAAACAGCATGTGCTTCATCTAATATTGGTCTCTGCGTCTGCAGTATATTGTTTTCCAAATCACCCACCGGTAGATAGATGTGCAACTGTATTGGTGAGCAAAGTGACAGAAGGAACATAAGAACTGGTGACGAGGCAAAACACAGCCAGTCAACGACACCAAAGCAAGCTGCGAAAATGCCACTGAAGTGAATCAGCTGTGCCTTGCAAGGCCGATTGTAAACACAGCCTTCACCATAATTGCTGAAGTTATCCCACTCCATTATGCCACAGTTTGGTTGTGTTGGGCCATTTGATCAGATCACCGATGACCGGTTACATTATATTGAATGCTTTGCGTTCTTCCTTTTGGCCAGTGACATATCGGTGGAGGAGAAGAGGTGGGCGATCCTCTTATTGACATGTGGCAGTAAAACAAGAGCTTTGATGGGTTGGTAAATCTTGTGAAAAGCCACTTTCAGCCGAAACCCTTGGTAACAATGCAGCACTTTAAATTTAATTTGAAGTGTCGTGCTCCTGCAGAGACAGTCACTTGTTATGTAGCAGTCTTAAAACAACTGACAGATCCTGTGAGTTCGGGTCATCGATCAACGACATGTTAAGAGACCAATTAGATTGTGGGATTAATGAAGATACCATTCAAAAAAGGTTGTCGTCAGAAACTTCAGCAAGGCTCTGGAGTTGGCACTCACAATGGAAAGCACAGTCAGGGATTCAGAAACAATCAAGGGAGCACAAAATGGCAACGTCCTTCACATCGGGAGGGACGCACTGGTTAGAAATGGCACGAAATGCAGGGCTCCGCACAAAGGCGGGAAGCAGTCACCAATTAACAGACCAGCAAAAAGCAATGGTTCAACAGAGAAAAACCACATTAATAATGTCAGAAACGGAAACCAGACAGTGTGCAAATGAATGACAATTTAAAAGAATTGAGTGTTTCTACTGCTACTGCAATGGGCACATTATGTGATATTGTAAAGACAGATTGAGACAACATTTTAAACGAAAAGGTCGAAATTGTGAAATCCACATAACAGAGAAACCAGAAGAAACAGTTAGATATTTACTCACCCCACGACTTGAAAATGGGTAAACAGAGCCAATCTATGTGACAGTGGAAGTCAACGGAAAACCTTTCTGACTGGAGGTAGATACAGGGGCATCCATGACAGTTATAGGGGAACATAGTTTAAATATCTGAGTGGAGGAGGCCACTCACTAAATCTGGAAAATTCAGGTGCTAAATTAAAGACATATGCTGGTAAAGACATATGAGTAAGAAGTATATGCAAGTTTCAGTATAGTATGGAAGCCACTCTGTTAATTTACCGCTAATGGTGTTAGCAGGGGAGGGTCCAAGTCTACTTGGTCAAAACTGGCTTAAGGAAATAAAGTTGGAGTGGGCCAAGAATTTTCAACTCAGAATGAAAGATCTGCAATAATTATTACAGAAATATGCCTCTGTGTCCAGGAAAGTACTCGGGAAGATTCAGGGGCTGCAAACTAAAATCCGCATGGATCCTGGGGCAATCCCAAATACTTGAGGGTGAGGCTAGTCCCCTATGTATTGCAAGAGAAAGTTGATGTTGAATTAGACAGGCTGGAAAAGTTGGGAGTCTTACAACCTGTACAATCTTCCAAATGGGCACCGCCCATGGTTCCAGTACTAAAACCTGACCAGGGTGTGCAAATGTGCAAGGACTACAAGTTGACAGTTAACAAAGTGGCCAGACTTGACAGGCACCCTATACCGAAAATTGGTGAATTGTACTCCAAGCTGACAGGGGGAACCGCATTCACGAGACTTGACGTGAGCCACACTTACCAGTAAGTCGAGCTAGAAAAGGCCTCTCGGGACTTTGTGACTATCAACACACACAGGGGATTTACCAGTGTACCAGATTACTGTTTGGAATCTCATTGGCTTTTGCCATTTTCCAACGGACTATGGAAAATTTACTTCAAAGTCTACCCTATATGGTAGTTTATCTCGATGATGTCCTAGTAACAGGACTAACTGATGAAGAACACCTGGCTAACCTGGAAGAGGTACTGAAGTGTTTCTCACAAGCCGGAGTACATTTGAAAAGAGAAAAATGTACTTTCCAAGCAAAAGAAATGGTTTACCTGGGTCATAGGGTCGATTCACAGGGCCTTCACCCAGTAGAATACAAGGTGAGAGCTATTCGTGAGGTGCCAGCACCAAAAAACACCACAGAACCCAAGTCCTTCTGGGGAATGGTTAACTACTATGGTCGTTTTCTTCCAAATGTGTCAACAGTACTGGCTCCATTATACGGGTTACTTAAGAAAAACCACAGACGGACTTGGCAAGCTCCACAAACACAGGCTTTTATGACAGTAAAGCAGTTACTACATTCTTCAGCCCTGTTGGTACATTTCGACCCAAAGTAAGAATTAATTTTGACCTGCGATGCAACCCCTTATGGAGTAGGAGCAGTACTCTCCCACCGGATGGTGGATGGCTCCGAACAGCCCATTGGTTACGTCTCAAGAACACTTAGTGTGGCAGAACAAAGATACTCACAAATAGAGAAAGAAGGCTTACCTATTTTATTTGGCGTTAAGACATTCCACCAATACATCCATAGTCGCCACTTCATCATCATATCTGACCACAAGCTACTACTAAGCTTGTTTGGGGAAGATAAAGCAATACCCCAATTGCCTTAGCACACATCCAAAGGTGGGCACTGATCCTAGCTGCTTACAAATGTACTCTTATCCATTGGCTGGGGAACCAGATTGCAAATGCCGATGCACTGAGCCCCTAAAAGACAGCAGTGTGAACATTCCCATCCCTCTAGAACTTGTCTTGTTATTAAGCTTTCTGGATTTGTCACAGTACTTGTCAAACAAATAAAAGAGTGGACAGATCACAATCTAGTTTTGTCTCACGTCAGGGAACAAGTCTTGCAGGGATGGTCTAACGAGCCAAAGTCGGACAAAATGAAGCTCCATTTTAATAGGAGATGTGAGCTCACTTGCCAGGTTGGCATCTTGCTGTGGGGAGCAAGGGTCATTGTACCTCCGAGAGAAAGACAGCCATTAATGACTGAATTGAATAGTGCTCACCCCAGCATTTCCAGAATGAAAATGTTGGCACACAGCTACTTATTGTGGCCAAGGATGGACACTGAAATCGAAAATATGGTCAAGAGCTGCATGCAGTGCCAACAGGTGCAGAAATTGCCTCCTTCTGCTCCACTGCATCCCTGGGAATGGCCAGGAAGGCCATGGGTCTGCCTCTACATTGACTATGTGGGGCCTTTTTTGGGCACAAAGTTCCTCTTGATGATAGACGTTCACTCAAGGCGCATGGATGTATATGAGGTGAGATCACCCACATCTGCCGCCACCATAGACAGATTGCGTCAGTGTTTTGCGATACATGGGTTACAAGAGATAATAGTGTCTGATATTGGAACAGCATTCGCCAGCAGGGAATTCCAAAGATTTACCAGTCTCAATGGCATAAGACATGTTAAGAACCCTCCAACACCACCTTGCATCCAATGGTTTGGCCAAGAGGGCAGCCCAGACTTTCAAGTTCGGAGACTCTATTGCAACTAAATTATCACATCTCCTACTCAGCTATAGGACTGCGCCACATTGAACCACCAGTATTGCCCCCGCAGAATTATTAATGAAGAGACGTCTCTGGAAATGTTTGAGCCTCATAAGGCTGAATTTAGCATGGAGGGTAGTGAGAAGTCAGAAGGCCCAGAAAATGGACATGATTACCATGGTTGTGAAAGACACTTCACTGTTGGAGACACAGATTTTGCAAAGAACTTTGGAAATGAGTCCAAATGGCCATCCGGTGAAGATGGTGCAGTGACAGAACCCCTGTCCTATCACACATCAGTCAAAGATCGGATAATTAGGAGACACGTAGATCATCTCAGGAAAAGGGAAACAGATCTACAAGAAGGCATGTGCCAAGCATTCATGTTTGAGTCTGCACCACATGTAGAAGGAGCTCCCCTTGGTTTGGAAGTACCTGTAGGACTCATTGAGCCTGAGAGAGTCGAAGGGACAAACTTACAGGTTCCTATTGGACAGCCTATTGGCAGATGACTCTTGAGAGGGAGGCCTTGGATAAACCATCCCAAAACGTAGAACTACGACATTCGATATGTTTGAAGAAGCCTCCAGAGAGACTGAATTTGTAAACAGTTTATTTGTGTAATAGTTGATATATTGTAAAGATTTTAAATTGTATTTTTGAGTAAAGGGGGAGGGATGTGGTCATCTGAGGTGCAATACACCTTTAACAGAATGTGAGCAGATTGACCACGTGACTGCATTACCCAATAGCTGTGCAGCATGGGCTACAATGTTAATCAGTAGTTTAGAATAGGGTCTGGTTGGAGAAGCACACATTGTGTTAGTGCTCTGTTACTTGTGTAAATAAACAGCATGTGCTTCATCTTATATTGGCCACGGCATCTACAGAATATTGTTTGCTAACTCACCCACCGGTAGATAGGTGTGCAACCGTGTTCACAATAAAAGCGACCCAACAGAAGGAACATAACAGGATAGCATTCCATTAGCTTTCTTAATTACTTGTTGCACCTGCATACTAACTTTTTATGACTCATGTACGAGAACACCTAAATCTGTCAGAATTCGGCAGTCATTCTCCATTTAAGTAATATTCTGCTTTTTTATTCTTCCTGCCAATGTGAACAACTTCACATTTTCCCACATTATGCCATATGCAAGATTTTTGCCCACTCACTCAACCTATCTATGTCTGTCTGCAACCTCCTTATGTCCTCTTCATAACCTACTTTCCTACCTATCTTTGTATCATCTGCAAACTTAGCTACCATGCTGTCACTGCCCTCATTTATGTAATTGGTATAAATTGTAAAAAGTTGAGGCCCCAGCACAGACCTCTGCAGGACTCCGATCGTTACATCCTGCCAATCAGAAAAAGACCCATTTATACATACTCTCTGTTTTCTCTCAGCCAGCTAATCTTCTATCCATTCTAATATGTTACCCCCCCTACACCATCAGCTTCTATTTTCTGCAATAACCTTTGATGTGGCGCCTTATTGAATGCCTTCTGGAAATCCAAGTACTGTATATCTCCAGGCTCGCTTTATCCATGGCGCATTACTTCTTCAAAGAAATCCAATAAATTGGTTAAACATAATTTCCCTTTCACAAATCATGCTGACTCTTCCTGATTACCTTGAGTTTTTCTAAGTGCCCAGCTATAACCTCCTCAATGATTGTTACTAACACCTTCCCCACAACAGACATCAAACTAACTGGCTTATATTTCCTGTTTGCTGCCTGCCTCCCTTCTTGAATAGAGGGATTATATTTACTACTTTCCAGTCTGATGGAGCCTTTCCAGAATCCAGCAATTTTGGAAAATTAACATTAATGCATCTATGAACTCATTAGCTACATCTTTTAAGATGAAGTCTTAGATCCTAGTCCTAGGATAAAGTCCACCAGGACCCGGAGACTTGCCAGCCTGCAGCTCCAACAGTTTACTCTGTAATGTTTCCCTAGTTCATTTCATCTGCCATTTCCTTATTATCTACTGTTAACTCCCCATTCTCACTCTCTAGAGAACCAACACTCATTTTACTTACTCTTCATGCAAATAATTGCTAATTTGTGACCATTTACAAAATCAAAATTATCTCTTTGTCATTTTGTTGGGAACTGTTGCATGTGATCAAATCACAATGTAGATGGTTAGCTGGCAGTGTTTGACCTGTGAATGCAATTGGGAATGAGCATTCCTATGCCCCAATTCCTCCTGTTCTGAAATGGTAATTGTATTCTTTAAAAATTGTAATAATATTGATTGTGGCTGCAGACAGATAAGACCGGGATAGACTCAGACCTTGTCTGCATTTTGATCAAGATTAAAAAGGTGCAATGTTGGATTATGTATCCCTAATGATTATCCTCTTTGGATACTGTGATGCATATTGCTAACTTTATGCTGTAATCTAAGCTTAGTTCATTATAATCAATATCCATTGCTCACTGCGTGATGTGCTGGGATCAACATGACGTTAAGGTATGGATCATTAGGTACCAGGAACTGCTAGTCCCCTTTAAAGCTGCACCACAACTAAAAGTGTGATTTGTTGGAAGCAGACAAGGGAGAGGACTGCTCTATTTTGTGATAGAGTTTTGGAGGCCCTGTACAGGAGTGACTTTTTTTAGAAGGTGAAGATCATTCTGCAATAAAAAGCAGTGCCAGAGCAACATGAGGTGATAGAAGAGTCTCACTTGTGTCCACAGTTTGGCAGGAGATATTTACTGGTCAAAAACAGAGTATGCTATTATAAAAACAAAAAACTGCGGATGCTGGAAATCCAAAACAAAAACAGAATTACCTGGAACAACTCAGCAGGTCTGGCAGCATCGGCAGAGAAGAACAGAGTTGACGTTTTGAGTCCTCATGACCCTTCAACAGAACTGAGTGAATATTAGAAGAGGGGTGAAATATAAGCTGGTTTAAGGTGGGGGGGTGGGGGGAGGTGTGGGGGGAGAGAAATGGGGGGGGCGGGGGGTGGTGTGGTTGTAGGGACAAGCAAGCAGTGATAGGAGCAGATAATCAAAAGATGTCACAAAGGAACAAAGAAGTGTTGAAGGTGGTGATATTATCTAAACGAATGCGCTAATTAAGAATGGATGGCAGGGCACTCAAGGTACAGCTCTCGTGGGGGTGGAGTCGAAAGACTAGCAGGGCATACAAGATTTAAAAATAATGGAAATAGGTGGGAAAAGAAAAATCTATACAAATTATTGGAAAAAACAAAAGGAAGGGAAAAGAAATGGAAAGGGGGTGGGGATGGAGGAGGGAGTTCAAGATCTAAAGTTGTTGAATTCAATATTCAGTCCGGAAGGCTGTAAAGTGCCTAGTCGGAAGATGAGGTGCTGTTCCTCCAGTTTGCGCTGGGCCTCACTGGAACAATGCAGCAAGCCAAGGGCAGACATGTGGGCAAGAGAGCAAGGTGGAGTGTTAAAATGGCAAGCGACAGGGAGGTTTGGGTCTTTCTTGCGGACAGACCGCAGGTTTTCTGCAAAGCAGTCGCCCAGTTTACGTTTGGTCTCTCCAATGTAGAGGAGACCGCATTGGGAGCAACGAATGCAGTAGACTAAGTTGGGGGAAATGCAAGTGAAATGCTGCTTCACTTGAAAGGAGTGTTTGGGCCCTTGGACGATGAGGAGAGAGGAAGTGAAGGGGCAGGTGTTGCATCTTTTGCATGGGCATGGGGAGGTGCCATAGGTAGGGGTTGAGGAGTAGGGGGTGATGGAGGAGTGGACCAGGGTGTCCCGGAGGGAACGATCCCCATGGAATGCCGCCGGGGGGGTGAAGGGAAGATGTTTTTGGTGGTGGCATCATACTGGAGTTGGCAGAAATGGCGGAGGATGATCCTTTGAATGCGGAGGCTGGTGGGGTGATAAGTGAGGATAAGGGGGACCCTCTCATGTTTCTGGGAGGAAGGAGAAGGCATGAGGGTGGATGCGCGGGAGATGGGCCGGACACGGTTGAGGGCCCTGTCAACGGCAGTGGGTGGAAAACCTCAGTTAAGGATCGTTCCCTCTGGGTCACCCTGGTCCACTCCTCCATCGACCCCACCTCCACGAGAGCTGTACCTTGAGTGCCCTGCCATCCATTCTTAATTAGCACATTCGTTTAGATAATATCACTACCTTCAACACTTTTGTTCCTTTGTTTGTGACATCTTTTGATTATCTGCTCCTATCACTGCTTGCTTGTCCCTACAACCACACCACACCCCCCCAACTTCTCTCTTTCTCCCCACCACCTGCACCCCCCCCCCCCCACACCCACGCCCCCCACACCACCTTAAACCAGCTTATATTTCACCCCTCTTCTAATATTCACTCAGTTCTGTTGAAGGGTCATGAGGACTCGAAACGTCAACTCTTTTCTTCTCTGCCGATGCTGCCAGACCTGCTGAGTTTTTCCAGGTAATTCTGTTTTTGTTTCAGAGTATGCTATTATTTGATTTCATTTTGCAATGATCGCTTGCAAAGCATTTCAAGTGCACTTCATTTAAATTTGGTGCACATCACAGTGGAAGAATGTATTAGATGTTGACAATTGGTCAACCTTCTACATGCACAGGTTTTTCCTGGGCCAAGTGTCACGTTGCCATAGCAACATGCTGACTGTGTTCCTAACATCTGGCAAACAATGAAATGGACTATAGATAACAGGAGACAGCTCATACAAAAAGGAATGATTACAAAAGCTGCTGTTCGTGACTTCTTATAAGGAGAGGGATATATCTGATTCTGTTTGTGGAGGCACTAGAAAGAATGGTAGAAGGAGAGATTTGAGGCAATATCTTGCCATCTGGGGATTGTTCTAGTGCATTGTAAATATCTTTTGCTGTTGGTTCTTTTTTGCATCAAGAGTAGACACAGCCAGCATTCAATATACAGCCTTAATTCAGCACCTCACAGAACCCGGTGTTACCTCACAGATATATCTATTTCGGGGATTTAGTTAGCAGAAAGATGCACTTGGTGATTCACAGAGCTTGACTGAAGAAGAACAAGTGCAAGTGGCTTACAACCTGTAGTGATTGTAAGTAAAAACTTTCATATTGGTTTAGGGATTATGTGACACTTAGGGGAGGCGATGGTGTAGTGGAATTGTCGCTGGACTAGTAATCCAGAGACCAAGAAAATGGTCCAGGGGCCCGGCTTTGAATCCCTTCATGGCAGGTGATGTAATTTGAAATCAAAAAAAATCTGGAATTAAAAGTCTAATGTCATTGTCAATTGTTGTAAAAACCCATCTGGTTCACTAATTCCCTTTAGGAAAAGAAACCTGCTACCCTTACTTGGTCTGGCCTACATGTGACTGTATACCCACAGCAAGGTGGTTGACTCTGAAATGGCAAAGCAAGCCACTGTTACAAAGCCTGAAAAAAAACGAATGAAACCGGATGGACCACCCAGCATCAACCTAGGCACCAGCAATGGCAAAGGCAATCTCAGCCCTGTCAAGACTGCAAAGTCTGCTTTTGAACTAACACCTGGGGTCTAGTGCCAAAATTGGTAGACTGTCTCACAGACGAGTCAAGCAACAGCCTGACGTAATCACCCTTACGGAATCATACCTACAGATAATGTCCCAGACACCATTGTCACCATTCCTGGGTATTTCCTGTCCCACAAGCAGGACAGACCCAGCAGAAGTGGCAGCACAGTAGTACACAGAAGGAAGTGAGTTGCCCAGGGAGTTCTCAACATCGACTCTGGACCCCATGAAGTCTCATGGCATCAGGTCAAACATGGGCAAGGAAACCTCCTGCTGATTACCATGTACTGCCCTCTCTCAGCTGAGGAATCAGTGCTCTTCCATGTTAAGCATCACTTGGAGGAAGCACTGAGGGAGGCAAGAGCACAGAATATACACTGGATGGGGGACTTCAACATCCATCACCAAGAGTGGCTTGGTAGCACCACTACTGACCGAGCTGGCTGAGTCCTAAAGGACATAGCTGCTAGACTGGGTCTGCAGCAGGTGGTGAGGGAGCCAACAAGAGGGAAAACATACTTGACCTCATTCGCCCCAACCTGCCTGCCGCAGATGCATTTGTCCAAGACATTATTGGTGGGAGTGACCACTGCACAGTCACTGTTGAGATGAAGTCCCACCTTCACATTGAGGATACCCTCCATCATGTTGTGTGGCACTACCACCGTGCTAATTGGATAGATTTCGAACAGATCTATCAACTCAGGACTAGGCATCCCTGAGGCGTGGTGGGCCATCAGCAGCAGCAGAATTGTACACAAACACAATCTGTAACCTCATGGCCTGGCATATCCCCCACTCTACCATTATCACCAACCCTGGTTCAAAGAATAGTGCAGAAGGGCATGCCAGGAGCAGCACCAGGCATACCTAAAAATGAGGTGTCAACCTGGTGAAGTTATAACACAAGACTGCTTGCATGCCACACAGCATAAACAGCAAGCGATAGACAGAGCTAAATGATCCCACAAACAATGGATCAGATCTAGGCTCTGCAGTCCTGCCACATCCACTCGTGAATGGTCGTGGGCAATTAAACAACTCACTGGAGGAGGAGGCTCCATGAAGGTTCCCATCCTCAATGATAGGGGAATCCAGCACACCAATGCAAAAGATAAGGCTGAAGCATTTGTTACAATCTTCAGCCAGAAGTGCTGAGTGGATGATCCATCTCGGCCTCCTCCGGAGGTACCCAGCATCACAGATGCCAGTCTTCAGCCAATTTTATTCACTCCATGTGATATCAATAAATGGCTGAAGGCACTGGATAGTGCAAAGGCTATGGTCCCTGACAATATTCTGGCAATAGTACTGAAGACTTGTGCTCCAGAACTTGCTGCACCCCTAGCCAAGCTGTTCCAGTACAGCTGCAACACTGGCATCTACCCGGCTATGTGGAAAATTGCCCAGGTAAGTCCTGTACAGAAAAAGTAGGACAAATCCAACCCAGCCAATTACCGCCCCATCAGTCTACTCTCCATCATCAGTAAAGTAATGGAAGAGGTCATCAACAGTGCAATCAAGCGACACTTACTTGGCAATAACCTGCTCACTGATGCCCAGGATTCCGCCAGGGTCACACAACTCCTGTCCTCATTACAGCCCTGGTTCAAACATGGACAAAAAGCTGAACTCCCAATGTGAGGTGAGAGTGGCTGCCCTTGACGTTAAGGCTGCATTTAACCGCGTGTGGAATAAAGGAACCCTAGCAAAGCTGGTGTCGATGGGAATCATGGGGAAAACTGTCCACTGGTTGGAGTCATACCTGGCACAAAGGAGGATGGTTGTGGTTGTTGGAGGTCAGTCATCTCAGCTCCAGGACATCACTTCAGCAGTTCCTCAGAGTAGCTGAGTAGCTGCTTCATCATTGACTTTCTGTCCATCATGAGTCAGGAGTGGGGATGTTCGCTGATTATTGCACAACATTCAGCACCATTCGCAACTCCTCAGATACTGAAGCAGTGCATGTCCAAATGCAGCAAGACTTGGACAATATCCAGACTTGGGCTAACAAGTGGCAAGTAACACCAAGTGCCAGGCAATGACCATGTCCAACAAGAGAGAATCTAACATCACTCCTTGACATTCAATGGCATTACCATCACTGAATCCTCCCACTATCAACATTTTGGGGGTTACCATTGACCAGAAACTAGACTAACCATATAAATACTGTGGTTACAAGAACAGGTCAGAGGCTGGGAATCCTGTGATGAGTAACTCATCTCCTAACCCCCCCAAAGCCTGTCTATCATCTACAGGGCATAAGTCAGGAGTGTGATAGAATACTCCCCACTTGCCTGGATGAGTGCAGCTCCCACAACACTCCAAGACAAAGCAGCCTGCTTTATTGGCACCATACCCACAAACATTCACTCCCTCTACCACTGATGCACTATAGCAGCAGTGTGTACCATCTACAAATTGTCTGTGGAATTCACCAAGGCTCCTTAGATAGCATCTTCCAAACCCATGACCACTACCAACTAGAACGACAGGGGCAGCAAATAGATAGGAACACCACCACCTGGATGTTCCCCTTGAAGTCACTCACCATCCTAACTTGAAAATACATCACTGTTCCTTCACTGTCAAAATCCTGGAACAGCACTGTTGGTGTATCTACACTACATGGACTGCAACGGTTCAAGAAGGCAGCTCACCATCATTTTCTCAAGGGCAACTAGAGATGGGCAATAAATGCTGGTCCAGCTGGTGAACCCCACATTCTGTGAATGGATAACAAAAATTAATGAAGAATCAGCCCTAAGCGTGGGTAATCTTAAGGGTGGAGCTTTTTAGTCATGGACCTGCTTCAAGCGCTCTTCTTCAAGAGCCTTGTCAACAAAGTTAACCATTTCTAACAAGAAACCTGTATGGTACACTAAGTTTATTACAATTGGCGATGAGGATAAATAGTTCCGATACTGCGTCTCATCTCCTGAATGTGAGTATATCTATTTTCAAGGAAAGAAAGAAAAGTGTGTTCGGCACTCTTCGGCAGAATCAACTCTTATGAGTCGTCCATGGAAGACTGGAGCCAGCACTTAGAGCGCCTAGATTTTTATTTGGTGGCAATGAAATAATAGCAGAGGAGAAGCAGAAAGCAATTTTTCTAAGTGTCTGCGGGAGCAAGAAATATAACCTCATCCGTAGTCTGACGGCCCCGAACACGTCCAATTCCAAATCCTTTAATGAGCTAGTAGACCTCCTGAAGACACATTTTCAGCCTAAGTCATTGGTGATTATGCAAAGATTTAAGTTCAACTCTAGAGTAAGGGCCACACTGAGTCAACTGCAACATATAACGCGAAGTTAAAACAGTTGACTGAGCACTGCGACTTCGGAGATACTCTCAATGACATGTTGCAAGATCGTTTGGTTTGCAGCGTAGACAAAGACACCACTCAGTGCCGTTTACCTGCAGAAGTTAATATTGATTTGAAGCGCACCATGGAAATAGCGCTAGCAATGGAGAGTGCTCAGAGGGACTCGCAGGCTTTACAGACATGGCACCATTCTTCAGTTGGGGCGGGAACACACTGCCGGGCATAGCACAAAAACCAGAGAGACAACCGCGAAGCGGGAGATAGTCTCTACTGCTTGATAAACGAAAAGGAATACTGGGAGCATCTCACCAGTGATTCAGAAATTAATTTGTTGCCGATGTGGGGGTAACCATGTACTGGAAACCTGCTGATTTAAAGAGGCAGAATGTCACTACCGTCACAAAAAAGGGCATGTTATAAAGCAATGCAGGGAGAAAGCAGACAGCAGACCAAGGTGATTGAAGGGCACAATATAACTGAACCAGAAGCTGCTGATACTGATACCTATTCCTTATACAATGTCAAAGCAGTAAAAACTGAACCAATCACCATCACCCTTAAAGTGAATGGGAAGCCTCTAGTCATGGAGTTTGACACAGGAGCATAGACCACAGTGATGGGAGAACATATATTTAAATACCTAAATGAAGGTACCCAGCCATTGAATCTGGAATAAACCATGGCTCAGCTGAAAGCATACACTGGAGAGGCAATACAGATAAAAGGCATCGCCTCTGTACCTGCATCCTACAGGAAACAGACAGCCCAGAGATTATTGTAACAGGTGAAGGACCTAGTCTTCTGGACTGCGATTGGTTAAGAGAAATTAAGCTCAACTGGACAGAAATTTTTCAAGTTAGAACAGGAGGAGCTGTTAGAAAAGTATAACAGCATATTTTGTGATGAAGTGGGAAAGGTAAAAGGCCATAAGCAAAAACATACATAGATGCGGAGGCAACAACCCAATTCTTTATGGCCAGACATGTGCCTTATACCCTAAAGGAGAAGGTGGATGATTGAAGAAAGAGAAATGTACTTTCCAAGCGACTGAAGTCACTTATTTGGGTCACCGAGTGGATGCCCAACGGTTGCACCCAGTAGAGGAGAAAGTGTGGGCAATCAAGGAAGCACCCTCTCCTACCAATGTCACTGAACTTAAGAATTTTTTGAGCATGATATATTATTACAGTTGCTTCTTGCCAAATTTGTCAACAGTGTTAGCACCTTTCCACTTATTATTGAAAAAGAACCATAGGTGGCCATGCAAGGCACAACGAGAAGAAGCCTTCATAAAAGTCAAGAAGTTTTTACACTCATTATATCTGCTAGTATATTATGACCCATCAAAAGAATTAATATTAACCTGTGATGCATCTCCCTATGGTGTGGGAGCTGTATTATCACAATGATGTAGAAAAAATGGTTAAACACTGTCTCCAGTGTCAGCAACAACAGAAGTTGCCCATTTCAGCTCCACTGCATCCATGGAAGTAGCCTGCTTGACTCTGGGTTAGACTACATATGGACTATGTAGGTCCATTTTTAGGTACCACGTTTTTATAGATCATTGACGCACATTCTAAGTAGGTGGACATATATGATGTTAGATCACCAACATCGTATGCAACTATTGAAAAGCTGCACCAATGTTTTAGTGTACAGACCTATCAGAAGTCATTGTTTTGGATAACGGTACTGCTTTCACTAGTATGGAATTCCAAAGATTCATGAGCGTAAATGGGATTAAACATACTAAGACAGCACCATATCATCCCTCACCCAATGGGTTAGCAGAAAGAGCAGTACAAACATTTAAAACAATGAAAAAGTTATCCGAAGTAACATTAGAAACATGAATTTCATGATTTCTTCTCAACAGTCGCACGACTCCTCATGCAGCTACGGGTTCAACACCATCTGAATTACTAATGAGCTTTCATACAAGGTTGAGCCTGATATTTGCTAACTTAGATGGGAAGGTACAGAAGAACCAGAATAGTCAGAAAGTGAATCATGATAGTCACAGTAAAGCTTGAAAATTTACTGTGGGAGAGACAGTTTCTGTGTGAAATTTTGGAAATGGACATTGTTGGGTTCCTGGTATAAATGTCTCCGAAACTGCATCTTTGTCATATCAAGTGGAAGTGGGAAACTGGATAGTTTGAAAACTTGTGGATCATCTAAGGAGTAGACAGATGCTCCAACAACCAGTTACTCCACCTGAAATTGATGTCGAACCTTTAATTTTTGAAGTGCCAGGTCAACATAGAATAGATTTACTTGATGTCTCTGTTGAAGTAAATAATTCTGAACTGCCAAGGATGTCCCTGATGCTGCAGTTCCTGATCAAGTCGATTGAGTGGGAGAATCTCAAGTCATAGAGCCACGTCATTCTAATCAAATTAGAAAACCACCTCAGAGACTTAATCTATAAGTGCATGAACTGTGTGTATTTGTACACGTTATGGGTTAAGATATCCTTGTAAACAGGAAATGTAAAAAAATTAAAGGGGGAAGAATGTAGTGATTGTGAATAAAAACTTTCATATTGTTTTAGGGATCATGTAACGAATCAGCCCTAATTGCGCGTAATCTTAGGGGTGGATCTTTCTTGTCATGGACCTGGTTCTTCAAGAGCTCTGAAAATAAAGTTAACTGTTTCTGACAAGAAACCTATCCGGTACACCAAGCTTATTACACAGCCCAAAGGGGTGCTTCAGAATATGAACAATAGAACGGGCTTAAACTATGTGGACACTGGAGCCGAAACTCACATCTATCCTATTTAAAATTTTAACGAGGCATGCAGCTGAGCATGCAGATTTATTTTCAATTAAGATCTTAATGCAATCGAACTAGAGTTCTCCTCAGGTTTTCTCCTTGGGTTTCACAGTGGTTTTACTTGCATGGTTACAATAAATATTCTTTAGTTGTCCAACAGCTACTCCTGTAGTCTTAGTGGCCATTCAAATAATGTAGCACTATTGACTGCTGTGGAATTAAATAATTATGGGAGCTGCCTTGATAATGAGCATTCACATATAATCTTTCATTCCTATTTTTACAGAGAAGCTGCAAATTCATTGGCAGCTACCCCAGTTCATGAATAAAGTAGCACTGGGGTTAAGAATGTGCATGGCTTTCTCCGGTCTTATTGATGGAGACTGTGATGACAGGACTCATTTGGCATTGAGCTCAGCTCTTGGCCAGCTACCAATAAGAAAAAACAGTTCTGACCAGTACTCTTATTTCCCAGTTTATACTGTTTTCTCATTCTGAAGCCTCTTCTATGTACTGCTCCACAGCTGTCTGGCAGGTAGCCTTTTAAGTTGCTGGTTCACAAGAGCCTTTTCTGAGGGGTCATAATGAGCAGTCCTCACCTAGAACTGCAGATAGAGAAGCTAGATACCTGCGCACAGGTGTTAGAGGCTGCCTCTTATGCCTTACAGCCTGCCATCTCCATGGTGGTTCTCCTGATCCTCCAATTCAAAGCAATGGAACAAGCAGAGGCTTACTGGTATTTTCACTGGTTCATTTTGATCAGGTCTACAAGATTTAAATCGAAAACACTGCAGAATTACTTTAAAGTTCTTAAACATGCCACAAAAATTCTTAAGGAACATTTAAAAAGACTTAAAAACACTTAAAAAAACCTCTTTAAAAACTTACATTTTTTTCTAAAATAGCAACATAAACTTTCCCCAGGATCCTTGTGAGCACTAACCTTGGAGCATTATGGCCTGCTTCAAGTTGCACCAGTGCCTGGTTTGTCAAAGCATTGTTTCTCATTGGCAGTCACAGGTTGGGAAGGGAGGGAAATGCAGCCTCCCAGCAAACTTTGCCTACCCACTGTCCTTTGCACTATTTATTTAGAACTATTTACATCCAAGACCCTATGACAAGTATGTTGTTCTCTGGGCATAGACTGTTCTGTGTCTTGCTGTTTTGAAGCCTCTTGGTCATCTGCCCCTGATGTCATGCTTGCATCATCATTATCATCATTGTCTGATTAACGTAACTATTAACCCTTTACATCTCCCCCAAGTATAATCTCAAACTATTACATTATTTTATTAAACTATTTACATTACATTCCCAGCATCTTTTGAACTCATGTACTATTTACAATTTCCATCCAACTCCTGCCTCCCTCCACCCCTAAGTCACTGTCTCTAAAGGCATCAACCCCCAACAATGTCCTCGGCTCTCTTGAGGGATGAGTAGGACATATATGTTTCGTTATCTTCTCCTTGGAAGGCAAACACGTTATGGAGTTTTCACGACAGCTGGCTCCTGTGCTGTGACTCTTATGAAGATCTGAATGTAAAGGCAGTGAAAACCAAACAAGGAAAACTGATGCAAGAGAGAAACCTTCAGAACTCAAATGGTCATACCCCGTTGAAAAGGAAGACATTGAGCTGACATTCTCTCTATAATCCTCTTCTGCGTTGACACTGGGGAAAGGTGAAAGCACCAGCTTGAAAAAAATGAAGCACTTTCAACCCCTATGAAGAACTTCACAGCTGGATCATTTACTGATGCAGTGACGACAAGAAGTATTCAATACCTGAGACATGAATGAATCAGGTAGATGAAAAGAGGAACAAAGAACATTCTGAAAACATTGCAGGATAAGAGGAAAGGAATGCTTCCCTAAGAGTCTTAGGGTAGGAGTTGCACTTTGTGTAGGAAGTGGTATTATTTCCACACTTGCTTTGGAGTGAGGCTAGTCCACTCCAGATAATTGGATTGTGGGGTCAGCATGGGAGAGTTGGATTGCACCAACATCAATATGACCAATGTAGTTGGTAAAGCAGAGTTGTTTTAAAAATCCTGGAGGGAAACTTTAAACAACTGTCATAAACAATAATTTTAAGTGTTATGTTTGAGATGTGACTCTAGGCTCAGGAGTCAGACCACTAGCTCTCAAGGTTTTAAATTAAATTAAATGAAACATTTTATTAATTTATACAGTTTAAAATATATATACACATAGCTACAAATTACTACTATCATAACTTTTAACAAATTCCCAAACTAATCTCCAGTAAGGCAACAGGAACCCATAGACTTAATCAAACACCAGGCAAAGCATTTTCATCTTACAAATTCAAAGTGAGGCTCTTTTCACTGTGGAACCAGTTGGAGGTTGCATCTGCCTTTTGATCTTACATTGCCTCTGCCTGCACACCCAAAAACTACTGAAGTTATACCTACCAGCCCCATTGAATGTTAATGCTCATTGTATCAACAACCTGTTTGAACTTCACTTTTTAACAATGAAATCCCTTTCACAATACCAATTTTATTAGTAATATGAACATAATGCTTGGTAGCTGATAGAAAGGCAATAATCTTCACCCCACTTCTTGAACGCTCTATTCAAAAAATGCAAATGCACGCTAGCTCTCTTACATATCAAAACCAGTGCACAACAAAGCACCCAGACTAGCTGGCTTTAATCCAATTAAGGCATACTCACAGACTAAACCTCTATTTTGAAAGAAAAATATTTTCCAAAATATTATATATATTAATAGCTTCATGACAATACTCTTCAGCTGTAGAAGCTCTGTAGTTCGGGCCTCTACTTCGTTACTGAAAGAAGGTTTGAGTGCATGCATGACTTGCTGGTGAAATCCAAGTGTGAGCTACATATTACCTTTGTATAAATTAATAAACTCTGAACTTTCACTATTGGTTTGATCCGGCTTGGAGTTAAGCATCTCATTCTCCCTGGATAGCTGTCTTCTGGCTGTATGCAATTGTTGATGCATGTCATCAGTGGGCTCAGTGGAATAGGTAGACAAATTCACCTTTGTCATCAAAATAATGAATCTCCCCAAAAGAGACAACAAAGACTTCACAAGCACTGGCAGTAGAGTCAAAGAGTGTAGTAAGGTCTAGGACCTCTTCCTCCACCAGATCATTGGCTTCTGTGGCGGCTTCATTCTCTTGAATTCTGTCCGGAAAGAACCAACCAAGGTCTAGAAGCTCCTCTAGCGAATGGTCACCATCTTGTTTAGTGCATCCTGTTTCCACCTCTTTTACTCTGTCTGCAAAGAGAACCGAAGGATCTGCAATCTCCTCCTGTGGTCCAATAGATGGTGATTCTGCAATAAAGCCAGGCTCACTGCATAATAAGTGGGCTTCCATTTCTGCTGCTGTGGTGGACTTTTCCAGTCCTCGGAACAACTTTGGAAATTCATCCCTGAATACTGCTCTGCTGTCCTCTATCGTTACCTCATTGACATTTTATAGAACACCAGGTCCTAAACATGCTGCCTTGCCAAGCAGAGAAACGTGTTCTTCTGTAAGATATAAAGAGCTTCAGTAATTTCTTTATCTTCATGCCTAAAGGTTGTAGTGAACAAATCCTTCACTTTGAGGTCAGCACTCCCTGGCCCCATAGCTTTATTTTAGATGGCTGGATTTCTACTTCCTTAATCCAATTCTGAAGCCAGTCCAATTTGTCTGATAAGACTGTGACCTCAGCTCCAGTGTCCAGTTTAAATGCTGTCTGTACTCTTGAACTTCCAGCTCTACAGACCAGAACTCCTTATTGGGATCTTTGATTTCTCCCAAGAAATTGTCAGGTTGAAATGTTGTATTTCTAATTTCCTGGACTTCAGATGGTTGGAAGCTTGTTCCAGCTTCCTTCCTTTAAATTGTACTTTAGATCTTCAGAATTGTTTAAAATGTCTGGTCTTGCCACAGAGAAAGCATTCAACTCCCCCTGTTGGGCAGTGTTCATGGTGATGATGCTTTTTGGAACTGCACGTGGAACATATTAAAATAGGTGGAAGGGTTTTACCTGCCCTTTTGGTGGTTTTGGGAGCTCTTTTTATGGGCTTTTTGATGGGCAGGGTTCCCGACTTTGATCCTACACACTGGATTGACCTCTCCCGGGCCTTGAGTCCCTGGTCTCCCCGAAGTGCACCCCGATTCTGCTGTTGCAACTCCACCTGCCTGGTAAGCTGTTTGGTCTTTTCTGACATTAAATCTTCTTTGATTTGCAAATTGTCTGACACCACATTGTCAAGCACACCTACTACGATGCAGTCGCGAATTAACTCATGCTTTAAAGCTCCATAGCTGCAACTGCTGGCCAGTCGATACAAGTCAATAATAAACGCATCAATGGATTCACCCGGCCTTTAGCTCCTTTCACTGAATTTTGCCCATTTAATGACCAGATTCTTCTTAGGGTTGAAGTAATTATTGAAGGCCCTCAAAACATCCTCAAAGGCTGTTGAGGTCTCCTAGTTGCATTAGATAAATAAGAGGTGATCTCATTGAAGCTTACAAAATTCTTATAGGCCATGGTATGGATGTGGACAGGATGTTTTCCCTGACAGGTGAGTCTAGAGCCAAGGGCCACAGTTTCAGAATAAAGAGCAGGCCATTTAGGACTGAGATGAGGAGGAACTTCTTCACTCAGAGAGTGGTGAATCTTTGTAATTCTTTACCCAGAGGGCTGTGGAAGCTCAATCATTCAGCATGTTCAAGACAGGAATCAATATATTTCTTGATACTAATGGCACAAGGTATATGGGGATAGTGGGGAAAAAATGGCATACAGGTAGATGATTAGCCATGATCCTTTTGAATGATGGAGCAGGCTTGATAGGCTGAATGGCCTATTCATGATCCAATGTTCCTTGTCTTGCCAAGACAACATCATCTATAGCCCCAATTACGTATAGAAGAATACTGACCTGGTGTTTTTCTGCCCTCTCTTGTAAGCCCATAGCTGTTTGGTACCTTTCAAACTGATGCCTCCAGGGCACACATCGCTGTCCTTGCTGCGGACCCTTGATGTGTTGGATGGGTTGTGGAAGGGATAGTGGCTGTTCAATGGTTGCTAACATCATGCATGGTTCATTGCTCCCTACCAAGATAGGCTTTGGTTTTGTTCTCCTTCTTCGCAAAGTCAAGCTGTTCCAAGGTCTTCATCCGTGGGTTACCAATCTGTGGTGTGAGTTTCTTAAACTGCAGCCTCCACCGCTATCCCATGTTTTGATGGGGTTTCTCTTACTTTATGAGTGATTTGGAGTTAGTCAGTATATAATTTTTCTTGCAACTATCTATTTAGGACTTATGGCAAGTATATTGCTCCCTGGACACAGACTGTTCTGTGTCTTGCTCTTTAGAAGTTTCTTGTTCATCTGCCATGATGTCATGCTTATATCATCATTATCATGTTTGTCTGATTAACATAACTTTACAATACAGTAAACCTAGTCTCCATCTTGTTCTGTGTGTTTTTTTTTCTTATTTATTTTGTTTTGCTGGGTGACAGTTAACTGCCAATCACATGAAGTCTGATTAGGGCCTGAATATGTGTTGATTGCTATTTAAAGCTTAACTAGTGAGTCATCTCAGCTCTATTTAAGAAAGAGTCTATTTATAAGCACACTACAATATGCTTGCACTTGAACAGGGGAAAGAGCTCATCGTGAGTCAGACACAGCCAGAATGAGTGTGGGTATTGGCAATTTGGTACAAAGTGGGAATTCAGTGCAGAGGACAAAAGGTGCTCTTTGCATTTTTTTCTTTGCTATCCAACTTCTTAAATCTTCAGAGAGTGTCTTGCCCTGCTGCAGCAGTACAGGCTACAAGGGAAAGGAATGATTGGTAATTAGTGGATAAGGTCGGGTAAGTATTTACTACTTTCATCGCTTATTGTTTACGGTCTTTTTATGGTTTATTGTTTGTATATTCTGTGGTAACGAGGATCAGGAAAGAAGGGCCCTAGAGTAATTGATTTAAAAGGTATAATTTAGAGGGATAAGTCATGGCAGGAGAGCTCAAAGCTGTGGTGTGCTCCTCGTGCTCCATGTGGGAAGCCGGGAATGTTTCCAGTGCCTGGGACCAGCATGTGTGCAGGAAGTTTGTCCAGTTGCAGCTCCTGGAAGCTTGGGTTTTAGAGTTGAAACTATGGTTGGGGACACTGTGGAGCATCTGCAAGTCTGAAAGCATTGTGAAAATAACGTTTAGAAAGGTGGTCACACCGCAGCTGAAGGGACTTGAGGAAGGATGGGAATGGGTGACCACCAGGCAGTCCAAGAGAAACAGGCAGGTAGTTCAGTAGTCCCCTGGGGTCCCGCTCGCAAATTGGTATTCCATTTTGGAGGCTGATGAGGGTGCTGTTTCCTCCAGGGAGTGCAGACAGAGCCAAGCTTCTGGCACCACAAGCAACCTGTCTGTACAGGAGAGGAGGAAGAGCAATAGTGATAGGGGATTCTGTAGTCAGGGGAACAGGTAGGTGCTACTGTGGCCATCAATGTGACTCCAGGATTGTGTGTTGCTTCCTTGCTGCCAGGGTCCAAGATGTCACGGAATGCCTGCAGGGCATCCTGAAGGGGGAGGGTGATAAAGCACATGGTACATATTGGTACCAATGACATAGGTAGAAAGAGGGATGAGGTCTTGCATCAAGAATTCAGGGAGTTAGGCAGTAGACTAAAAAGCAAGACCTCTCAGGTTGTAATCTCTGGATTACTCCCAGTGCCATGTGCCAGCGAGCTCAGAAATAGGAGAATAGCGCAGATAAATACGTGGCTTAAGATTTGGTGCACGAAGAAGAGTTTTAGATTCCTGGATTGCTGGGGCCATTTCTGGGGAAGGTGGGACCTGTACAAGTGGGACGGTCTATATCTGAACCAGAGCGGGACTAACATCTTTGCGGGCGGGTTTGCTAGTGCTATTGGGAGGAATTTAAACTAATTCGGCAGGGGGAGGGGACACAGAATGTTAGCAGAATAGGGACACATCATAATACAATAAAACAATCAAGTCAGAGGGAGCACAGCTGCATTAAGTTTCAAAGAAGTAAGGCAAGGCTGGATGGCCTCTACTTTAATGCCAGGAGTATTACAAGTAAAACGAATGAGTTAAGGGTGAGGACTGACATGTGGAATTGTGATATAGTAGCCATCACTGAGACATGGTTGAAGGAGGAGCAGGATTGGCAGCTCAACATTCCGGGATATAGAATCTGCAGGCAAGGCAGGGGAGGGAATAAAAGAGGAGGAGGCATCGCATTATTAGTTAAGGAGTCGCTTACTGCAGTAAGGAGAGATGATAACTTGAAGGGGGCATTGAATGAAGCTTTGTGGGTAGAGCTTAGGAATAAAAAAGGGGCAGCCACATTGTTAGGTGTTTATTATAGAGCCCCAGATAGTCAGTGGGAAATTGAGGAGCAAATATGTGCACAATTTGCGGAGGTGTGTAAAAACAATAACAATAGGGTAATTATATTAGGTGAATTCAACTTTCCCAACATTAATTGGGATAGACATAGTGTTAAGGGCTTGGATGGAGTGGATTTTTTGAAATGTGTACAGGAGAACTTTTTAGGTCAATATGTAGAGGGTCCAACAAGGGATGGCATGGTGCTGTACCTAATTCTGGGGAATGAAGCTGGACAGGTGACTGAGGTGTAGGTGGGGGAGCATTTTAGTGATAGTGACCACAACATGGTACAATTTAAGCTTGTTATGGACAAAGAAATAGACAAGTTGCAAAAAAATGTTTTGGATTGGGGAAGAACGGATTTTAGGAAAATAAGGCAGGATCTGGCCAAGGTAGACTGGGAACAACTACTTGTGGGGCTATCTACAGAGGAGCAGTTGGGGGCATTCAAAAAGGAAATGGGGAGGGTACAGGCTCAACATGTTCTCTTTAGGGTGATAGGAAGGAGTAACAAGCCCAGAGAACCCTGGATGACCAGAGATATTCAGGATATGATGAGAAGGAAAAGAGAGGCTTTTAGCAGATACAAGGGGAGCAAATCAATGGAGGCATTAGTGGAGAACAGAGAGTGCAGGGTGGAGCTTAATAAAGCAATTAGGAGAGCAAAGAGGGGAAATGAGAAAGCTCTGGCTAGTAAAAGTAGGGAAAGTCTCAAGGTATTCTATTTCAAGAGGATAACCAGGGAAAGAGTAGGGCCCATTAGGGGCCAAGGGGGCACTCTATGGGTGGAGCCAGAGGACATCGGTAGAATGTTAACAAATGCTTCACATCCGTCTTCACCCAAGAGAATGAGGATGAAGGTATTGAATTTGGGGGGGAAAGACTACGAGGTTCTTAAGCAAATTGAAAAAGGGAGTGACAAGGTATTGGAGGTGTTGGCAGGCTTAAAAGTGGACAAATCTCCAGGTCCCGATGATTTGTGTCCCAGACTGCTAAGGGAGGCAAGGGAGGAGATCGCAGGGGCCCTGACCCAAATTTTTAATTCCTCTCTGGCCACGGAGGAGGTGTCAGTGGATTGGAGAACAGCTAATGTGGTTCCGCTATTTAAGAAGCGTTGTAGAGAGAAGCCAGGGAACTAGAGGCCAGTGAGTCTCACGTCAGTGGTAGGGAAGCTATTAGAGAAAAATCTGAAGGAGAGAATCTATCTCCACTTGGAGAGGCAAGGTTTGTTCAGGGATGGTCAGCATGGCTTTGTCAGAGGGAGGTCATGCCTAACAAGTGTGAATTTTTTGAGGAGGTGACCAGGTGTGTAGATGAGGGTAGTGCAGTTGATGTAGTTTATATGGATTTCAGCATAGTCTTTGACAAGGTCCCACATGGGAGACTTATAAATAAGGCAAATGCACATGGGATACAGGGTACAAAAACAAAAATACATGGAAAAATTCAGCAGGTCTGACAGCATCTGCGGAGAGGAATACAGTTAACATTTCGAGTCTGTATGACCCTTCATCAGAACTAAGAAATATAGAAATGAGGTGGCATAAAAGCTGGTTGAAGGGGGTGGTGGGACAGCTAGAGCTGGATAGAGGCCCAGTGATAGGTGGAGGCAAAGAAGTGATTGCCAAAGATGTCATAGACAAAAGGACAAAGCAATCTCTTGGCCCTCTATCCTGCTCTACCTGCCCCACCCCCCTTCAATCAGCTTATATTCCACCTCATTTCTATATTTCTTAGTTCTGATGAAGAGTCATACAGACTCGAAATGTTAACTATATTCATCTCTGCAGATGCTGTCAGACCTGCTGAGTTTTTCCAGGTATTTTTGTTCTTGTTTCAGATTTCCAGCATCCGCAATATTTTGCTTTTATCTTGGGATGCAGGGTAATTTGATAAGGTGGATTCAAAATTGGCTTAGTTGTAGGAAACAGAGGGTGATGACAGAAGGATGCTTTAGTGACTGGAAGCCACAGGGATCTGTGCTGGGTCCCCTATTATTCGTCATTTATATAAACGACATAGATGACTATGTGGGGGTAGGATTAGTAAGTTTGCGGATGACACAAAGATTGGCCGGGTGGTTAACAGTGAGGTTGAGTGTCTTGGGCTACAGGAAGAGATGGATGGGATGGTCAAATGGACAGATGGAATTTAAACCTGATAAGTGTGAGGTGTTACACTTTGGAAGGAGTACTGTGTGTAGTTCTGGTTGCCACATTACAGGAAGGATGTGATTGCACTGGAGTGGGTGCAGAGGAGATTCATCAGGATGTTGCCTGGGATGAAACGTTTAAGTTATGAACAGAGGTTGGATAGACATGGGTTGTTTTTGTTGGAGCAGAGAAGACTGAGGGGTGACCTGATCGAGGTGTACAAGATTGAGGGGCATGGACAGGGTGGATAGGGAGCAGCTGTTCCCTTTAGTTGAAGGGTCAGTCACAAGGGGACAAAAGTTCAAGGTGAGGGGCAGGAGGTTTAGGGGTGATGTGAGGGTGTTGACGGTCTGGAGTGCGCTGCCTGGGATGGTGGTGGAGGCGGCTTGCCTCACATCCTTTAAAAAGTACCTGGATGAGCACTTGGCATGACATAACATTCAAGGCTATTGGCCAAGTGCTGGTAAATGGGATTAGGTAGGTAGGTCAGGTGTTTCTCAAGTGTCGGTGCAGACTAGATGGGCTGAAGGGCCTCTTCTGCACTGTGTGATTCTGTGATTCTGCTCATTCTTTCTTTATCCATTCATGTTGCATTCAGATGGTTTTTATATAGCCACTCACATCTCATTTGGACAAAACCATTGTTTCTTTACTAAATCCATTACCACTCTCTTTGGCTGTTGCATCATCAAATTTTTTATCATTCGACCTCTTCTGGTCTCCACCCTTCTACAGACCTTCTCCAAAAGTTCCGACTTTTTTTAAAGCTGTTGTATCAGGTCCTAAGTTCTGGTTGCTCAGCGCGGATGACGAGAACTCTGTTTGAAACACCGAGCATGGGACCCACTAGTGCCCCCCGGGCCCTGGTATTTGGAACTATCTGCACCCTTTCTCCTGGTCCCTGGTTGAAGGTGCTGGTGCGGCGCTCTGGTGCACTCTGGCAACACTACACCCCTGCTCTACAGGCTGATTCTTGACCTGTAGATCTTTGGGCACATGGGGCAGGACATCCCACGAGGTAGGTGGAATATGGAATGCAGGATTTTCTTCCTTTTCTGCCTTTCGCTGCTGCCACTCTGCCTCCTCATTAAGTTGTTTCGATTCAAAGGATGATTCAGCTTGATGACAAGTTGCCATCATTATGAACCATTCTTCAAGCAGAGCTTCAGAGTGCCTCTGAAGCATTTTCTTTGTCCTCCCATGGAGCACGGACCATTTGAGAGTTGAAAAAGCAGGGCCTGGCAGGGGAGATGGTTTTCATACGAACAGACAAAACAGGAGCAGAAATAGGCCATTTGGCTCATTGAGCCTGCTCTGCCATTCAATAGGATCATGGCTGATCTGTTTGTGTTTCAAATTCCACATTCCCATCTACCTCCGATATCCACGGTATCCAGCCCATCTTAGTTGATTTTGCAGGAGTTTTTCCTGAATGCATGATGAGCTGGCTTCAGGAAGGACACTAAGGTTTGTTGGATAGTTCCTCTGTTGCCTAACACGCTGAGTTCAATCACACACTGTACTCAATTGCTATCCTACAGCCAATGCACTTTCGAACATAGAGGAAGCGGGTATCAGTCACCTACAGGACTCCTGGGGCAAAATCTTTGGCTCCGTGGACAGGCACGTGCCCGACCTGCTCGAGCGTAAAATGACGCACGCTGATGTCAGGCAAGCATCCTGACGTCAATACGCAGTTGATTGATACTTCATTCGGCGGGCGGGTGGGCACTAGAGTCGGCAGCACTCCTGCCAACAATTAAAATGCCTGTTAAGGCCATTAAATGCTCAATTAAACAGAATTTAGGCCAAGCGGCCTTTGCACTTTTTAGGAAACCTCATCCATGGGCGAGATGAGGTTTCCTAAAGCAAACAAAAATAAAATAATAAATTTAAAATGTTATTAGTGACATATCCCTGCTTATGTGACAGAGTTACATGAGGGGACATGTTTTATAACATTTATAATTTCTTTTTCTTTAAATTCATTTTTTAAATTTTTTGAACTCTGTGGCTCAGGGAGGTTTTCCAGCACTTACTCACGCGCATGCGCAAAGTTCGCACTCGTCCTGCTTGCGCTCCCCCCTCCCTTCCCCGCACAGGCAGTGCCGAGCGTTGCTGCTTGAGTTTCATGCTGGGCGGGCTTTAATTGGCTCGCCAGCATGAAATCGCCTAATCACGGGGCGGCGCTCAATTTCCCGGCCACCCCTGCCTGCCCCCGCCGAGCCTGCCCAACAAGGGTGAAATTCTGCCCCTGATTTTCTTGATCCACTTTGCTCAACAGGGGCAAGTAGTAGTGCCCTCACTCCTGTCTCAACTGACATCAACTATTTATTATTTATTGATAAGACATCCTGGGACCTCCCTCCCTTCCATGGCACATTCTGTATTTATCCATGAGCTCTGTATTTAAAAATCGTCAACATTGCTATGTCACTTGTTAATTTGTTGTAATATAGCAACACTAACACTCAGAACCAAATAAATTGACTTGTTCATTATATTTTAAGGGAAGATTTTTTTTTAAATCACGTAATAAATATTGCTTTAAAGTGCAGTTAATTGAAATGGTTCTTTTCTTTTACTGAGGTGAAGCAGTGAACAGAATAAAAGTTTTCCAACTGGCCAATAATGGAACTAATGTATGAAATACTTGTACAAGAAATACCATCTACAGCATCACAGCCATTGCTATATTCTAATCTCCACTTAAGGATTTACATCAGCTCACAGTTGAGGTGCACGAATGTTGAAGAAGCATTACAGACAACTGCATACAAAGAGTGCACCGAACATTTGTAACATATATCACAAGAGAAAAATAAGGTACATTTTGTAAATAAATCAAATGCAGTTACAGACAGAAGAAAGATAATTCATCTGTTTAGAAAAAACAGTGGACATCAGTCCGAGAAAGAAAATCCAGTTAGCAATTTTTAAAAAAATCAGTGAATGATTGACGTGATCCTCAGTGTTTTTTCTTCAGGCCGCTTTTGTTTTTTTTACTGTTTTGAAGCGGATGGGTTGTTTTTGTCCCAAGGAATCCCCCTGCCTTTGGCTGACCTTGCTCCTAAGGACAGGGCTTTAATTTCAGACCCTGGAGGCTGCCGCAATCTAGCCTCTGGGCCCCTGTGTTTGGAACCGTCTGCACCCAGGCCCATGTTGGAGGTGCCAGAGCAGCGCTCTGGTACGCTCCGACAGCACTGCTCCCCTGATCACTTAACACTTCTCTGGATTGAATTCCATTTGACCCCTCTCTGCCCACTTGACAAGTCCATTGAAATCTCTAGGCTCCAGCTTTCTTCCTCGGTAGTAACCGCTCAGCCAATTATTGTATCATCTGCAAATTTCCTAATTCTGCCCCTTATATTTGAACCTAAATCATTGCTGTACACCACAACAAGCAGATGACCAGGTCGTGAGCCCTGTGGAATCAATCTCACTGGAAATAGCCTTCCGGTCACAAAAACTCCCATTAACCATTACCCTTTGTTTTCTGCCACTGAGCCAGTTTTGGATCCAGCTTTCCACTTGGCCAGTCTTCCTTGCGGGACATTGTCAAAAGCCTTCCTAAAATCTCTTTTGACTACATAAAATGCACGATCTTCATCAACCTCCTTGTTACCCCCTAAAAATGTTCAGTCAATTCAGTTAGACAC
This sequence comes from Carcharodon carcharias, assembly GCF_017639515.1. Lineage (NCBI taxonomy): Eukaryota > Metazoa > Chordata > Chondrichthyes > Lamniformes > Lamnidae > Carcharodon > Carcharodon carcharias. The sequence goes on from NC_054470.1 coordinate 41,697,520, forward strand.
GACCTTCCATAAAATAACTCTAAAGTGTAGGGATGCAAATGATACTCATCGAAATAATGAAAAGTTTGGTTGTTTGCTCAATTCATCAGTTTCTTTTAGCTGGAAGGGTTATTTCTGAATGTTATAACAATTAATTTTTAATTACTTCATCTGGCATAGAGTCATTAGTTAAGGAACTTTTTATTTCCTTGGAGATCCACATAAAATGCAATTACATTTTATACATAATTTAAAAACTGACAGGGTTGCTGATAAAATCAGTATTTTTACCTTAGGGCAAAACACAGACTTGCCTGTTTGTTAATATTCTGACATATTTGTGAATGTTTGGCAGACTCTGTATGTTATAGAATTATTAATCAATCCATTTTGATTGCAGTAACAAGGATGGAATTTAATGACAATGTTGAATCAATTTCAATCAATAGTGTGGGCTTAGAAAACGATTCATCCTGCTTTATGTTTTAAGCACAAGACAGGGAAAATATAATTAAAACAGAATTACCTGGAAAAACTCAGCAGGTCTGGCAGCATCGGCGGAGAAAAAAAGAGTTGACGTTTCGAGTCCTCATGACCCTTCGACAGAAGGGTCATGAGGACTCGAAACGTCAACTCTTTTCTTCTCCGCCGATGCTGCCAGACCTGCTGAGTTTTTCCAGGTAATTCTGTTTTTGTTTTGGATTTCCAGCATCCGCAGTTTTTTTGTTTTTATAAAATATAATTAATGCCTTCCTATTAGTCAGCCTGATATTCAGGAGGAGGTAACTTCTCGAATCAACAATGACCTTATTTTACAAGGAAACAGATTGTGTTACTTTGTTTGTCCCAGTGTCCACATAGTGCAAATTTGGGAAAATTCCTCCCATTAAGTGCAGTAGCGGGTAGGTAAAGCAGCGTGCTGCCCACCGATGGCGATGGCGGCTTTTCACGCCGTATCGTCCCAAACCTGCCACATTATTTATGCACTCCCGGGAAACACGCCATTTCCATGGCAGGCAGGCTCCTCATTCGCCCAGCCACCATCACCCCACCGTTGCATCACATCGGGCGCCATGGTTAAAGGCCAGCCACAAGCACAGTGCTCATTACTTCCAGCTCACCACTGCTGCCCGGGAGACATGGCCCTCAAAGGCAAGAAGACTGCAGTCTCCCCGGTTTAATGACGGGTCCCTTGAGCGACTGCTGGATGCCGTGGAGGCCCGCCGGGATGTCCTGTACCCACTGCTCTAGCCGCAGGATGGGCAGCAACGTGACCAATCCGGCTTGGGAGACAGTGGCAGCGGTGGTCAGTGCAGCCGTCCTTCAGAAGAGGACAGCCACCCAGTGCTGAAAGAGGGTGAATAATCTCCTCTGTTCTTCCAGGGTAAGTCACTCTTCTCACACTCTCAACTCACACACTCACAAACCCACCACATTCACAGGGATCTCACCCACTGCCAGTGCAAGGGACATCACCATTCACTCTCTCACACACGCCATCATTGTCCTCATCTCATCCACAGGACCACTCACCAGCTGCACAGGCCAGGCACATTTATCATCTGGCCTGGCAGGTGTCCTGTTTATACCCTCTCCATCTCTATCTAATGCAGGACAAGCTGGCACACAACAAGGGGAAGAGGTCGCAGACCAGTGGCAGAATGCCTGAAATCAAGGTCCTCACCGACTTTGAAAACAGAGCCATCCAGCTGGCTGGTGATGACCTGGACTGTTCCTGTGCTGACAGTAAGGCTGGCGCTGCGCTACCAAGTGAGGATCCAGCAGTGCAACATCCATCAGACAACCATGCTGTGAGTGATATGTCCTGTTTCTCCCCTTGCTTTTGCAGGCACATCTGGGAAACAGCTGACAGAGTCCATGACCCAGGGCCTCCAAGCAAGCCCTGAAGAAACCTCTGAAGAGGAATCTGGAGGCACCCTCCCTGAAGTCCTTTCACAGCGCTCACCCACATCCTCCACCAATGCAGAGACACACACCTCAGTGGGACCTAGCTTTAGTGTAGCCTTGGGATCACAATCTGGTGAGCACATCGCACTGTTTGATCCGCTACAGGCAGCGGCAGAGACTTCCCAGGTGTCTGACATTCGGAGGACTGCTGGAACCAGAAATCTGCTGAATCAGGGTCAGGTGACAAGACTCGGGACTCGGTCATGTCTCAGTTGCTGGAGCTGCAAAATCAAGCTTGGGAACATCAGGAAGGGATGTCCACTGCACTCCTCAGATTGCAAAGCACGATGGAGGAGTCCATCTGCCTTCAGTTTGAAGTGATAGCACCGGCATGTCAACGCACTGAGGTCAACACTTGTAGGACAGTGACTGCCATGGATACCTTGGTCTAGGACTTCGCTCCTGCACTGCTGAATGGGCTCAACTCTATCGCTGATGCCATAGTTGGCCTCCAACAGTGTGAACGCGAGACGGGTGCTGGGCAGCTAGATCTCACTCCAGTTACCCCTGCTCCTCCAGGAGTCAGCCTGGGGTCCCCGAGCACCTATAGGGAGCAGGATCAGCAGGTGCACACTCAGGGCCCATCCAACCAGGTGACTCCGAGAATGTCCGGCCCATCTGACTCCACTCTTCCTGTGACCTCAGCAGTTCCAGCTCCAGAGGCCAAAGAGAGCTCCACTGCCACAGAGCAGGATCCTGAAAGCAGGCTGAAGCCCTCCAAGTCTCGGCCCTCCAAAGGACGCCCCCCCAAAGTCATCACAGACAGGGCGTCACAGTCAGCAGGCTGCCTCCACCTCCGCTGTGGATGTCAGGGGATCTCCAAGGCGTAGCAGCAGGGTTAGGAAAGTTAACGAGAATTAACTCTTTTTAGAGTTAAAACAATTAAACTAAATTAACAAAATGAAGGACATTAACGAGAATCAGTTGCACAGCCTGGGCATGGGTGTTAATCATTGCACATACTGTTCACTATTGTCAATAAACTCCCAAGCATGCCCCCTGCCTGTGGCTCCTTGTTCTGATGAGAAGTGTTCTTGTCACTCAGATGTGAAACCTTTCTGCACAAGATAAAAGGCAGGTGTCTCATTCCGGGGCCTCTTTCCTGTGCTCTGTGCAGCCTTCAGACCACAGTGATGGTCCAGCCTCACACTCCCTGGAGACATTACTGATGCCTGTACCCCAGTGGTGCCTGTCATTGCTGCCAGAATGTAGTGGGCAGGCGCCACAGAGTTCTCTCATTCTCTCTGTGTGCTCTCAGCACCTTTAGGGTGGGGCTGGCCCCCATCACACCAGCATCTGTGACCACAGATGCTGTGCTCCAGCTCCTGAAGGGCTCAGGGTGTTGAAGGCGGACATAGCATCAGATGCTTCTAAAGTTTCGTGGCTGTGTCTCTATGATATGACCCTGAACACAGAGCGCAAGCGAGCTGCCCTTGGCCAGGCAGGAGTCAGACATTCACAGAGGCTATGCGAAGATCTATGGAGGGTCCTCACTGTATGTCATCATCATCCTGCAATCGAGCGACTATTCGGGCCTCCACTGCATCTCCATGACAGGAGCATTCTCACAGAGGGTATTCACGCTGCCATAAGCCAGACTGGAGTCAAACATTCACAGATGCGATGTGAGGATCTATGGGGTCACCTCACTGAACGTCGTCATCATCCTCCATAAATCTGGCAGCTATGAGGACCTCCTGAGCACGCCTGCATTGTCTAACTAGTGCGAGGGCCTCATCCCCATCATCATTGACTCCGAGGACCTCCTCACCCTCATCGGAGGAGACGTGCAGCTCCTCCATCTCCTCCTCAGCTAGCTCATCTCCTTGTTGGAGTGCCAGGTTGTGAAGGGCGCAGAGGCGTTGACGATGCGTGACACCCTCTGCGGACTGTATTGCAGGGCTCCACCAGACTGGTCCCGATGGTTTGTTCCACCAAGTTGCGAATTGCTGCATGAGCCTCATTATAGCATCGCTCTGCTGCAGTCTGAGGCCGCATCATCAGCCACGGCCTCTGGGGGTAGCCCTTGTCCCTAAGGAGCCATCCCTGCAGCTTCTGTGGACCCTGGAAGACTCCAGGGATCTGTGACTGGCTGAGGGTGTAGGGGTCGTGCACACTCCCTGGAAACCGTGTGCACACCTGCAGGATGTATTTTTGGTAGTTGCACGTGAATGGAACCCCTTGTGGTTGATGAAGTCCACCGTGTGCTGTGATGGGGATCTGAGCGCCATATGAGTGCAGTCAATCGCACCCTGCACCTGTGGGAAACATGAGATCAGGGAAAATCCAATCGCTCTTGCATCCTGGCTGTCCTGGTCCTGGGCAAAATGCACAATGTTGTGTGCCCTCGTAAAGATGACATCCGTGACCTCATGGATGCATTTGTGGGCGGAGGCTTGTGAAATCCCACAGAGGTCACCAGTGGGGCACTGAAAGGAGCCACTGGCATAGAAATTGAACACTGCTGTCACTTTCACAGCCACTGGCAGTGGATGCCCTCCATATTCCCTTGGCGCCAAGTCCTGCAGTAAGTGGCAGATATGAGCAACCAGTTCTCTGGACATTCGCAATCTTCAGCAACACTGGTTCTTGGTCATCTGCAGGAGTGAAAGGCAGTGTCTATGGACGCTGGGTGTTGCTAGGCACTGGCCTGCTGTGGCTCTTGGATAGCATGTGTGGGAGCCCCTGGTGCCCCTTCTTCCTGAGGTTGCTGCTCCTGCCTCTGCGTAGCTACGAGCCTCAGTCACTCTGTCCTCCATTGTCTTTGCATTCTATAGGCCATCAGGCATACAGCTAGTTCACCAGGCTCCATGATCCTGATGTAGTCTCCTGCAGGATGAAAGGGAGAGATACGTGGTTAGCAATGGGTGTACAAAGAACCTCTCCTGGTTAAGTGTGGCGGCCCCTTAAATGTGACAGCTCTGGGAAACTTGATGGCACTTTGATGCCTCTGTGTTGCTTCAAGTGAGTAGATTATCTAGGAGCCCGACCCCAATCATATCAATGTGGCTGTGCCTGAACTGTCTCAGTTACCGAGGAATGGTCACTTTCTACAGGCTTCCCGAATGCATGGCCACTTCCCTTGCCCAACCTACCCTCCTCGACCCCGAAGGCTTGTGCAGTATATTTCATGGCAAGGCTGGACATGCCCCCTTCCCCCCGACAAGTTGCCTCAGAGGCAAAGCTGCACTTGCCCACCACTCGCTCCCCCTCATCCTCAAAAATTGCCTCCAAGGCAAGGCTGCATTTGCCCCCCTGCTCCCCCTCACCCTCATAAGTCATCTCAGAGACAAGGATGCACTTGCCCCCCTGCTCCCCCTCACCCTCAAAAGTCACCTCCAAGGCAGGGTGGCACTTGCTCCCCACTCCCCCTCACCCTGAAAAGTCACATCCCAGGCAGGGTGGCACTTCACCCCGACCCCTTGGTGCAGCTGAAGCCTGCAAAGCAGCAGGTGGTGCTGGTGAGCTCTGCAGAGCGTTGCTGTGCACTCACCTCTAGTTCACTCAAATTGCAGGCCGCCAAGTGCACATCGCCTCTTTGCTGTGAAACACGTCGACATGCTTTCCCGCTGACGTGAACGGACCCCAGCGGGGGTGCAAGACCCTGGCGGGATGGCCTGATAATGATATGCTTATGCATTACAATGAGGCTCCCGAAGACCAATGGCGGGCTGAGCGGACAATCACGACCTGCCTTCGCGCCGTCATGAAACTGATCGCGTCACATTGTCCGTGCATGCCACCTATCACACCCGCCACCAGCGGGCAGGGAAAATTCCTCCCAATATAAAAAATAAAACTGAATCATGTTTTAATTATTATTGTGTACTATAGGTGTTATCAAAGGAAGGTAATATTTTAATATCTTTACTCATCTTGGAACCAGTATGTTTGAAAAAAAAGCTTACTTTTTTGCTGAAATAAGGTATTTGACAATCAGTTTTTTGCTCAAGTGTGTACTGGGCAGCAGATATAATACCAAGACAAATTTCTATCGCAAATGTTTTACATTTCCACCTTTATATTTATAGTCACCTGGTGCTGTTTTATCAATACAGTTGAAAATGGGTTTATGACCAAAATAAACATTTTAGACAAGAATGCCCAATTTTCACCTCTGATTAACCAGATTTAAAGTCACTGAAAATAAATGTTAAAACTAAACTGAACAATTAAAACATTTCATTGGCATATTCTAGTCAGTTTATTATAAAATTTAAAACAGTTTAATATGAAAACATCTGTAAGTGTACCTTTGTGCCTCCAAAATTGAGGCCAATTCAAAGATCCTTTCTTAACCAGAATAATCAGCAGAAACAGGCATTACCTCCTAGGAATGTGATTAGTTTTGTGAATATGGCCTGATTCGGGTAAATTACATCTTAACCCAATGTAAAAGATTGCAGAAAACATGAAGGTAGGTTTTTTTGGACGTGATTAACTTATGTTTAAAATTCCACAATTCTTTGCATTGGTCCTATTGATTTTGTTCAGAATGCACTGACATTACTTTCGAAAACAGAAATTCAAGTTCCCTATCCCATATCTCAGGGACGTATCAGCAGCAGCCTTCTTGACTCAGGCCGGCCCACCTTTGTAAAGTGCAGCAAAATCTTCCTGAGGTTCAAATGGGCATTAGGAAAAAAATGTTTTAAAATAACTTTTAGCTTGCACAGAAACCACTCTGACCAGGAAAGGTAAGCAATCGCCTTTGGGATTACTTTATTTCAGTAAAGGTTTGGAGTCTTCAGAAAGCCTCAAAGGGAATCATGCAGAACTCAATTGATGCAAAATTTGCTGAAGCCTTTCAAAGGTAGAATGGGAGAAATGACCTGAAGTTGTCCAGAACCTGATTGGAGTGGGCAAAAGATCTGCCCATGACCTGCCCAATCAGAATTAAAGGTTCAAACTAAATAGGGCCCAATCCCTGTGGAGCTGCATTCCAAGCTGTTATGGTGTTACTCAATAAACACCAGGTGACTCAGAGACAGGCTTCGATCATTTATTCAAGCACACGCAGGGAGAGTCTGCCTTAAGCAGTCTAAGACAGTACTCTGTTAGCACGTACAAAACTCATTTCTTAGATACATATTTATTCACTTAGCTTTGTGGCTACACAGTTCTATTCTTATCAATTTATAATTACGTACTCAGTAGATGTCTTCAGTCTTATTTATTTACTTATTACTCCAGTTGCTTATTTTCTGTTTCTACATTTATCAGGCCTTGTTCCAACATATGCTTGGCTGTTGGATCCCGTGGATCCTCATCACACGCTCATGGTAAGTGGTGGCCAAGTTGCTACTATAGTTAGAGTTGATCAGCAGGCACTTCTTAGGTGGAACACATTCTGTTTATTTACAAAGGTGCTTCCACATCAAACCATAGCTCCATACTACTAACTACAGACTACTGACTTAAAAGGTAGCCCATGCTACTCTTCTATTGGTTACCTAAGATCATGTGATCTTCATTTATAACAACCTTCTTAAAGGTATACTACACATAACATAAAACCATAATTACCACAATGACCTTCCACATCTTACTGATTATGAAGTCTGGCCACATCCTGCTTTCAACACCCACTTCCTGGCCTTGTCCTTTGTCCTAGTAGCTTGTTAGTCCTGTCTTGAGTGCATCCGCGGGGTCTGCCTTCTAATTCATATGTTACTTCTAACTTAAGACATTCAACAAGTGTTTTTAACCTTTTCACAAACCATATTCTGGGCCCCACTAGATGGAAGTGAGACTTGTGTCCTTTCCAAACTCCTGAATTTCAGGGCCTGCTACTTGAATTAATCCAGAAAATGTGCCTTCTGAAAAGAAATATCACAGAACGTTGGTAAAGGTGAAAAGCTACAGCCTACAAATAAAATAGAATCGTAGAGTGGTTACAGCACAGAAGGGAGCCCATTTGGATCATTGGCTGGAAATTTCTGGCTCTTCCCATAATTTTTTTCTCTTCAGACAATGATCCAATTGCCTTTTGAAAGCCATGATTGACCCTGCCTCCATCACACTCTCAGGCAGTGCATTCCGATCCTAACCACAAGCTGTGTAAAAAGTGCTCCCCAATGTTGCCTTTGGTTCTTTTGTCAATCGCCTTGAGTTTAATCCTTTTGTCAATGAGAACAGTTTCTCCCTCTCTAACCTGACAAGGTCATGAACACCTCCATCAAATCTCCTCTTAATCTTCTCTTTCCTAAAGAGAACAGCCCCAGCTTCTCCAGGTAGATAAAGTCCTTCCTCCATGGTGCTATTCTCATAAATATTTTCTACATCCTCCCTCATGCTTTCACATCCTTACTGAAGTGTGTGTCCAGAATTGGACAGAATGTGCTGAATCTTCAGTCCCGCCGATATTGGGAATGGAGGGGCAGAGGCCCAAAGATACTGGTGCTGGCTGACATGTTGGTTTTGAGATGCTTTTTCCGGCACTGGCAATGCTCACCAGAGCTGAGGAAGGGCTGGGCAGCGAATCGGCCAATCCTCAATTTTGTGGGTGCGCACGCGTGTGCTTGTTTTCACATGCTATTAGTGGCTGACCAGCTGAAGGTAGATGAGTATAAAGTGGGAGCCAGTCATGGCCGCCCCAGGGAATTATTTTGGCCCCATAAAAGAGGGAATGGCACAGAGGGGGAAATCATCCACAGAATTGCAGGTGTTCTTGGCACTGTGCAAGTGGTGAGAAGAATGCGTACTGAGTGAACACGCATTGAATGGGGTTGTCACTCTCCTGGTATAGTGGGGCCAGAAAAGCCAGGAGCAAGGCTGACAATCATAATAGGATAGCCATACGACCACCAAGAAAGGCTGTAGCTAGCAATGGGTGCTCTCAGATTTTGGACCTAGTAGCGATATGGAGAAATAACACCTACAGGAAGAATGGAACACAAGCATCAGGAGAGCATGGGTGAGAAAAGAGGGATAGGAAGGCAATGGAAGCCAAACCCTCAATACAGGATCCACATACAAAGCTACCTGGAGATGACAAAGACCCAGTGCTGCAGGAGACTGAGACCCTCTAGACAGATGGTCATAGTCATCTGTACCCTTGTTTTTGAAGACTTCCCACTTCACAGCTTTGGTTGCCAAGCTCTACCAGTAGCAATCAAAGTCACTGGGGCCTTGACCTCTTCACTTCTAGCTCCATCGAAGGTGGAATCTCGGAAATTGCAGCACACTACCGCACTTTGCTTTTGTTCTCTTTGCCATGAGGTGAACAATGCATTGATTTCATGACAGGTCCAACCTCTTATGCACAGGGGGCAGTGGACTTTGTCACCATCGCTGGATTCTCCCAGCTACAGGGCATCATTGAATGCACCCAAGTGGCCATCAAAGCACCCAGCGACCATCCAGTCAGATCCCTCAGTAGGAAGAGCTTCCACTTCCTCAACATGCAACTGGTCTGCAAGCACAAGAGCTTCGTCCATGTGTGCACTCACTTTCCTGGCAGCTGCCATGACTACTTTATCCTCTGCCAGTCCAGGCTGTTTCAGATCTTCACTCAACTGCCAGAATCTGTGAATGTTGAAGATGCGGTTATTCACCCCTGTATTGGGGCCTCAGAGAGAGGAACAGAGGCAATACAGCTGATGTCACCTTCTCACTGGGGCAACCATTGACAGACTTTTGGGTTGCTGAAGATGTGATTCCAGTGCCTGGATTGGTCGGATGGTGCTCTCTAATACCCACCCTCCTGCAAGGGTCTTGATCATTGTGGTGGTCTACCGTGCCCTTTGTAAGCTGGTGTAGACCTTGAGGACAGTGAGGCCCTGGATGGAGACAAATCATCAAAGGAAGAGCAGAAACAGAAGGTGAGAGGCTAGGAGGAATTACGAATGGAGGGAATTGATGCTGAACAGAGAGATATCCCAACTGCACAAGGATGTGGCCGGGCATGTGTTAGGGAGACAAGATCTTGTCAAAATGCCATGAATGTCAGAGATCACCTGATTCTGGAGAATTTCACCCGAGTCTCTCTGAGCCAGGACAAAGGGGATGGGATGGAATTGAGTCTGAGCTACCTGTGCTGATACATTCATGCAAGATGCAGCCTGAAACTTCTAATCACTTACTGGCAATGAAGGAAGTGTATAAGAAAAAACAAAAAAGCAGAGTACTTCTTAAATGGAGTACATAATTTGCCTTAATATTGTGTGCTAAATCAAAACTTTCATACAGCATGTTTCTTATTAGCACAGCACCCATTTAGCACGTTGTTACCCTTTTGCCAAAATGACCCCCAATATGTTCCAACCAAGTCCTCAGGCCAAAACTACCTTCTAGAAATGCATTAACATGCAGTGTTCAGTTATTCCATTTTAGTAGTGTACTTGGTACTTGTTGTTTGCCAGGTTTAACATTGCCATATCAATGAGCTGAACCTTTAGCTTATTAAATCATAGAATCTATTCAAAACACACTAATATGGCAACTTTAAACTGCACCATGAAAGAACAAAAAAATTCATGTGCACTTACATAATTAACCACTTAATGCTTTAAGATGATGGACTCAGCTTTCAGTGAAGAGCAGTTAAGATGCTTTGCAATATATTGAAATGTTGTCGTATCTTTTACTTACATTAGCAATCATGGACATTCCAGCAAATTTCTTCCTCAGCTGCTGCCAGGACTGCAGGTGAGATTGCACCAATCTGCTTTATCAGCTCTAATCATCCATACAAATCTGGCTGTCTCATTGCAGAGTGATCCTCTTCTCCAAACTGGGCTATCCTTCCCGCCAGCACTCCAGCAGTAGGATCTCTGGTAACATCTGATTGCTGGATGAAATTGTTCTGTCCATTGTTATTTTTTCACTCAAACAGGGGCACCCTTTTAATGGTAGCCAGCAGCTCTTTCAAGCAGTACTGGTGCTCAATAATTTACCCACTAATCTCATCATGTTCCCAGACTGTTATATACTGACTGCTAGAAACACAGAATATTTATTTCATTGAGCTTGTTTCACGTTCTGGTGAGAGCTCTTGTCTACAAGCATGTGCAAAAAGTACATTTTATGTGCCAGAATCTGCATTAGCTGTCTCATATGATAGAATCTATATGGATAGCAAGCATTTAAAAGAGCGTCCTGTTAAATGCACTCAGTCAACAAATTCTCTGTCTCTCTCTCTTCAGGTACCATGCCCTAAGAGGACGCTGGTGACCATAGACCTGCATATTAATCTTGCTCTCCAGGTGTGGATCATCTTTATTCGTGGCACATTTGTCCATTTTGCAAGCCTCTTTAAAGAGGACATTCTTTGTCTACCTCGATCTGTTTTACCATTGTCCTTTCCCAACAGCATCAGCCTTTCTAAATTATGATTTCTTATGACATGCCCAAGGAATTTCATCTACTCTTCCTGATTTTGGTCAGCAGAGTTATCTTGGTCTCAGGTTTTACTAGCACCTCTTCATTGATAGTGTGCCTTGTCCAAGATAACTTCATTATTCACCTCAAAAACCACAACTCTGAAGCCTCAATTCCTCTCTGAGTTGCTTCACTGATTGTCCAACACTCACTTCCGTATGTAAAAATTGGTGTGATGAAGCATGCCAGGATTCTCAGCTTTGTTTTCATGGCTAATTTTAAGCTGATCATAATCCATTTCATTTTTTGAAATGCATCTTTAGCCTTTCCAATCTTTCGACTTTTTTCTTGGTTTCCCTTTATGTCTGAAGGAACAAAATTTGTCTATTTGTTTGATCTTTGCATTCTCCATTGTGATCTTACATTCTGGTATAACTTTCTTTCTAGACACTGCTAGACATTTTCTTTCTTACAATTTATGCTCAACCCTTTCTTCTCATTTTCACTCATTATCTAAAATCTGCAGTTTCTCTTCAGAGTTTGCAATAAAAATGGTGTCGTTGACATATATCATTAAAGTTGTAACCTCCAACTAATAATCCAGGAAGGTCCTCAATCTCTCTATGAATATTTTCACTATACAAATTGAATAAATCTGGGGAGAAAACATGCCCCTATCTGACCCCTCTTTTAATCTTCACAAAATCGCTTAGATCGTTCTTAACTCTACAGCTGCAGTTTGTTCTCAATAAAGATTTTTGATCACTCTAAGGTCTTGCAATCAAGGTCAAGAGACTGTAACATGCTCATCAGTTCTTCATATTTCACCTTATCAAACGCCTTATTATAATCAATAAACACACAAACATATCTTTTTTCATCTCTGTGGGCTCTTTCTGACAGCATGTGTACCATAAAGATACCATTTCGTGTTCCTCTATCTTCTACAAATCCACAATGAAGAGCTGAAATTTCTGGCTTTATCCAGCTCCTGGCCCTATTCATCAATACTCAAAGCAAGATCTTAGTAATGTGACTCGTCAAATTAGTAGTGCAATGGAGTTTACATTCAATTGCTCAGGGTGTTTTAGAGAGCGCAATAAATATTGATTTACTTAAGTCTTCTGGGATTTGTCCCATGTCATAAACTTCATTAAAGATGAGGGTCAGTTTGTCTATTCCAAAGCCTCCTAAACTTTTAACTTCTTTGGTGACGACTTCATCTGGGCCTTTGGCTTAATTGTTTTCCATCATCTTTATTGCTGTTCTTGCTTCATCTTTCATGATCTTTGGATCATCCGTGTTTTTCTAATTGATGGCTTTTCTTCTTCTGTTCTACTTTACAAAAATAAGCTCTAGATATTTTCTTTAAATATTAATTTACAATGCTGCATGACATTTTGGACAGCTTCTTAACAATTGTTGCGAAATTTCCACAATCCTCCAAACATGTTCCCTGAAATGCAGGCCAATAAAGCTCTTGGTTCACTTTCATTCCGATTATCTGAAATCCTTTTTTTTTAGACCATTGGAAGAGACAGTGCCTGTGGTTGCATTTATTGGGGGTGGAACTTCAACATTCAGGTCACAAATAGTTTTGTTTTAACAGGAATGCGATATTCACCAAGTCTAAAAGAAAATTAAGTGGATGATCTGACACAAATCTAGATGTTTTATTGTACAAGATTTGGCTGAAGGAATTCTAACTGCAGATAAGAAACACAGGAGGAAATTGGGCTTATATGAGGAGATGGGTTAGGATTAAAAGAAATGCATTGCAAAGCAAAACATGAAACCAAAAGTAATGTAAAATACTTAATTTACTGATATTTAGGTTCTTAAATCAGTGTTTCTGCAAATGTTTTTTTTGTGCAGAATGTAGTTAATTTCACTTATTAGCTTTTGCTGTCAAGTCTGCAGCTTGGCAAACAAACAGCCATCACCTGGTGTGCAAATGACATTTTGGCACAGTTATAAATCATGAGTGCGTAGGTTTGCAGTTTTCAGCAAAATGTGAGAGGAGCAGCAGGCAGTGACTGCCAAAATTCAGCTCAGATAGCTGAAGATACTATTAACTGAACTGGTCCCCAATAGGAACCAATATTGTGTTTAGTGTCTAAATAAGTTTTTTTTTCCCTCTGAGAGACTGCAATAAAATATCAGCATATAACTCTCAGGAACGAGCTGGTATTTTAGGTCAAGTACAAAGACTATCATGATTCATTGTGGATGATGTTGTTACCATGGTACAGGAACCAACACTGGAGGATGAAAGGGTACTTAAATCTATAAATTATGCAGAAAGACCAGATACTGTAGATATCTTACTTTGGGAGGTGTCTTAAATATTTCTTCTGACAGACTGATACATTTTTCTACAGTAATTAAAGGTTTTGCGGGGAGATCTTTGATGGATACTGATAATATAGTAAATAACCCTCAACATTTTTCACATCAACAGGTAGGACGGGAACATGAGCAAGAACTATCATCTTAAGAAGTGTCAGAGACACATAGCACCTAACAATGGCCAGGGGTATAAGGCACAAGCAATATTTATCTCTGGTGTAACTGCCAATCCCTGGAGGTTTGTTGTTCCTTTAAGAGAGAGCCATACAGTAGCTCAAAAAACCTTTTTAAATTACATAATTTAAAAGGCATCTGGTGGTAATTGGAAACAATCAATGTTGTATGAGAATTCCCAGAGGCTTTCTGGGCTCACACAGGTGAGAATTTATAGCTAAGTCACAACTTGGCTCATAAAACACATCTGGTGCCTATAAGCATACAAGTAAGATGACTCGGAACACTAGAGTAAGGTAGTAGTACAAACAGATAGCTCTGCACACCTAGCCTTAGCTCAAAATGTTATAAAGAAGTAACTAATGTTAGAGTAACATTTTCAGCAGGCTTCCTTGAATTTTTCATGGCCCACAGATGAGGGTAATAAATGAATCCTATTTTCAATCACTGATTTAAGGCCCCAAACACTTACTGCCGAGACCTATCGGGTTGCAAGTCTTGGGGGTGTTTTTGCAGTAGTAAAAGTCCTGAGATGCCTGGTAAAAGAAAAATCATAATGAACATGCTGAAGTGTGTCAACATAGAATTGAATGAATTGAACTCTACTTGGTCAACACTTATCTTGTATGTTATAACATATAAATTTAATAAAAGCATTGAATCTGTGATAAAACGATTTGTACTTGTGGCACAACCTATAAATGACAGCTGCTTATCCTCTCTCCATCGTGGTGATGGGATCTCTTGCTGAAGTAGGGTGAACATTGCACATGTGTATACACATGAGCATGGGAGGATACATTTTCCACAGCTCTGCTCCCACTCCTCTTGAGCCTCTAAGTGTGGATCAGAGAATGAGGCATGAAGGTCAGTGCGTCCAGTTCACACCATTCCTGAACTAGTGATTTTTTAAAATCCTGCAAGATCAGGAGTGCTGCACATTGGGCAGGTTAACTCCCTTTTCTTGTTCATATTGAGTAAGACTTCATGCTGGGATGCAACTTCACAAAATATGCCCTTACATTTTTCTGTAGATTTGTATGACCATTTTAGGGAAAAGGATAAGCAAATTCAAAGGATTGGAAATTGGATAGCCCTATTTTACTGGACACAGGCGTCATCATTTGTGTCCTGCCTGCAGCAGTGCGAAATGAGGTGGAATGTGCATAAAATTGATGCACCCACTGCATGTCCATGATCACAGCGAGGTCTTGAGTGGCTTCCAGGCTGAACTGATTTCCATGGTGCTGCTGGCAGTCTATGTGCACTGTGAACTAACCACGTGCTCCAGTTAGCCTTCTCTTTTCAGGGGCACAGTCCCTACAAAAGGGAAGCTTCAGAAATGCACTGCAGCCTGCTGGATAATCACTTTGAAACATTCAAGGAAAAGGACGATGTCACACCATGCCATAGGGTCTGCTTTAGTGATGCTGCCCTGCTGGCGCTGGGCAGACAGGTGAAGGCCAAGAAGGAAGCCTTATTTCCATGGAGGACAGGAAGCCTTCATGAATGAGCCTCAGGAGGGAATGGGGGCAGATGGCAAGGATAGTTAAGGCCCAGAGTGTGGCACCAAGGCCATGCCAACAGTGCCAAAAGAAGTTTATTGATCCTCACTTGGGTGTTCAAGGTGCAAGGTGAGGGAATGCATCAGGGCATCGCATCACCCACTACACCCACACTGTTCAATGCACCACACCCCCATCCCTCAGCCAACTTCACAGTGTAGCAATAATAAAAACAAAAAACTGCGGATGCTGGAAATCCAAAACAAAAAATAAAAAAATACCTGGAAAAACTCAGCAGGTCTGGCAGCATCGGCGGAGAAGAGCTCAGTTGACGTTTCGAGTCCTCATGACCCTTCAACAGAACCCAGAAATTCTGTTGAAGGGTCATGAGGACTCGAAACGTCAACTGTGCTCTTCTCCGCCGATGCTGCCAGACCTGCTGAGTTTTTCCAGGTATTTTTTATTTTTTGTTTCACACTGTAGCAGTCAAGACTCACTCCTAACATCCTGAAATAAAACCAGAAAACGCTCGAAATACTCAGCAAGTCAGGAAATAACTGTGGAAAGAAGAACAGAGTTAACTTCATTGGTGATTTGTGATTCTACCCTTTGTGTTCTAGATCCACCCATGATTACACATATCTCCTATGATAAAGTGGAGTACCATGTACCTTTAAGAGAATGCAAGTGGACTAACCATGTGACAGTACTGACCAATCACTGTACAGTGAGGGCTACTAGTTAACTGTAAGCCTAGAGCTGGAGGAGGTTGTGGGAGCATGCAAGGATTTAGTGCTCTGCCTTCTGTTGCAATAAACAATCACAGTTTGTTCTTATGTCAGTCTCTCTCCATTCTTGATAGCAAGCATCAACTAACAAGTATATATGGAGGCACGCAATTCAAGTTTACTCAAGACATAGAAGTGGCAATGAAGATGAACATAGCAAAAAAATAGCACCCTGAGTGAGAGTCTACATGAAGGGTGAGCAAAACTTTAGAAAGAAAATCTGTATTTATTCTGTAAAATAGACGGCAATCAGAGCAGGAAGCAGTGCTGCAGTTTTAAATTTTAAAAAGATAAAAAAAGAAAACCCTGCAGAATCACGATCACAGGGATCCCATCAAAACTCGAAAAGAGCGCGAAATGCAGCACAGAAAAGCCGACAGCTGCAGAGACGGAGTTAGAAAAAGGTGATTGCTCTTAAAGCGGCAATACATTTAAAGAGGTACATGCAAGAAAAATGGCTATAGACAGAAAATTATAAGAGGCCCCAGGGAGAGGGCAACTCTGCGGAAGGTGAAACACAGGTGATTGACAGCAGTCAAGAAAGCCGCGGTAAGCCAAACACCTGAATTCATCATTAACTGGGAGGCCATTGAAAGGGCAGTCCCCTTTCAGTTGTTCCGATGCTGCAGTTCAGGTGTGTCGATCCATTCAACCCCATTTCAGATGACTAGTCTCAGTATTTCGAATGCCCAGTGTTCCTTTTTACTGTTAATGACATCGCGGGGGGAGGAGAAGAAGGGGGCAATTCTTTTGTCCACATTTGCGGGAGCAAAATGTACAAGCTGAATCGCAGGATTACATCACCTAACATCCTCGACTTGAGAACTTTCGATGAGTTAATAAAAATTGTACAAAACCACCTGAGACCAAAGCCCTAAGTCACGATGCAGCACTTCAAGTTCAATTCAAGGAATAGGCTTCCAGGGGAGACAATAGCTAACTACCTTGCCGTTTTAAAGGCATTAACAGAACATTACCAATTCAGAAAGTCTATTAGTAATATGTTGAGAAACCGACTGATATGCGGGATTGGAGATGATACTATTCAAAGACGTTTGCTAGCCAAAGCTAATCTAGACTTCAATAAGGCATTAGAATTAGCCACAGCTAATACAGTGCTGTTAGAAATTCCAGTTTACTCAACTAGTGAACTCATAGACGCAAGACATAAAACCTAGACATTCAAAATTCCTTAAACTGCTGTTCTTGCTGCATCTTAAGATCCACTCTCAACGCCATATGCTGTCACACGTACACTCTCGACCTCTCTTGTAAGCAGAACTGACTCACTCTATCTCATAGCACTTTAACAAAAAACTATTTATCCCCCTTTCAGGTAGGAAAGATTAGAAGCTTTAACAACTCATGGGTACCAACACACCTAATCCCCCCCCCCACACTTCCCTTCCCTCATTATTCTAACCTTCCTCAAATCTCACCCTTACTGTCTATTCCCGATACCGTCTCACCTTCCATCTCTAATTCTGAATGACCTGACCTCAGTAAAGGTCTCAGCTTCGTCCCCTTGGATCCCCACCTCAATGAAGGGGAACCCTGAGCTCTCCTTCCATTGCCTTCACCTCTGCGTTCATTTCTTTGGCCCGGTGTCTTCCCTAGGGTGGCCATTGGTCCAGTTTTAAACACACTCTGGTTTTCAGCTGCACTTGCCCCTGCATAGCACCAGACCCCTTTACGTCTGATACTTTTTATTCTGAAACACCTCCAAAGAGCCACAGTAGTTTACCTCCATTGGAGTATGTAATTTCCCTCATAGCTGATGAGTTTAGTGGGCATAATTTTAAGTCTCATGGTTGGGTGTGCGCCCGACCGGATCAGGAGTAAAATAAAGTGCGATCATGTCAGGCAAGTGTCCTGACATCATCGTGCACTAGGGTGATATTTCGCTTGGTGGGCATGCGTGAGTGCTGGAGGAGCGCCTGTCATTAATTAAACGGCCACTTAAGGAACTTAAGAGTCAAATTGAATGTGATTTTTCGTTGCCCATGTGATTTTGCGCTCGTTGCACAGGCAAAACGGGCAGGCGGCCAGCCGACATTTTCACAAACTTCATCCATGGGTGGGATCAAAAGTGTCAGCAGCACTGCCAGTGTGTGTAGTGAACAGTTTTGGAGATAGTTTGCACTGATTGCTTATTGGTACTTGGCAGCTTCATCTCTGCTCGGGGCTTCATTCTTATCATTTTCAGGCTTCATTTCAGGACTCATTGCTGTCAGCAAGGCCCCTGGAGGATTCAAACCATGTGGACCCTTCCAGGTATAGACAGCTTTCCCTTACCCTTTTAATGGGGATTGTGGTCTCCGCTGAAGGCATCTGCTCTGAGGAGGAAGAGAAGGGCAGAAGGGAGAGCAGGCCAGGTGTCCCAATGCTGCTTCCAGGGGAGGGACCTGTGGGAGGAGAGGCACAGGCACAAGGGGCGCAGGGCAACAGGAAGTCCAAGGCAGAAGGGGCAGCAGAAAACGCCACTATCCTGCTGCCAGGGTTTACAGGCAGCGAAGCAACTACCTCAACATGCCTGAGGTGCAAAGCCGAAGGAGTGTCCGCCTCTCCAGGGAGACCGTGACCTCTATTTGCCATATGATTGAGCCTGAGATCAGCTCCGACTTTTTGGATGGACACCGTATGCCAGTGGATCTGAAGGTCATAGTGGCCCTCAACTTCCATGCCTCCGGCTCTTTCCAGGGGTCGGTAGGGGATCTGTGTGGAGTCTCCCAATCAGCGGTCCACAGTTGGTGACAGAAGCTCTGTTCAGGTGGGTATTGACCTTTATTCTTTACCGTACGGATGAAGCCAGCCAAGCAGAGTGAGCCAGAGGCTTTGCAGCAAATGCTGGCTTCCCCTGCATCCAGGGTGCAATAGGCTGCACACATGTGGCCATCAAGGTGCCAGCAGGTGAGCCCGGTGCCTTCGTCAACAGGAAGGGCTTCCTCCATGAACGTGCAGATAGTCTGTGACCACAGGATGCAGATTCTGCAAGTCTGTGCAAGGTACGCAGGCAGCTCCCATGATGCCTACATCCTCAGACACTCCCAGGTTCCAGAGGCTCTTCAGTGCTCCAGCTTGGCTGGATGGATGGCTGCTGGGTGACAAGGGCTACCCCTCAGAAGGTGGCTCATGATGCTGTCTTCCATGAACAGAGGCAGAGCAGCGTTATAATAGGAGCCACATCTCCACAAGGGTGGTGATAGAGAGGACCATAGGTCTTCTCAAGTGGTTCTTCCAATGCCTGGACTGTTCAGGGGGTGCACTACAATACCCCCTAGAGCTGGCGTCGTTGATAGTGGTTACATGCTGCGCTCTCCACAAACTAGCACTGACAAGAGGGGACCCACTGGAGGAAGAGGATCTTGGTGCAACTGCACAGGACACAGATGATGTATCCAGTAGTGAGTCAGAAGAGGAGCACGGTGAGGAGTATGCTGAGGGCATGGAGCCAGATCTCGTAACCTCCAGGGAGGCAGGAACATCAGGGACACCTTGATCCAACGCACCTTCAGTGAGGCTGCCAAAGATCAGCTTCAATGCATGCCAGGGCTGCGTCCGCCATCCCAGATGTCTGAAAGGACTCTTTAATTTGAACACAAAGAATACTCAATAAAGTTCAGAGCCACCTACATCCAGCATTGTATACTAGCGTACCCTGCACCAACGAAATAAAAAGATGAAGCATACTAATGTCAAGACAACAAAAGCAAAATTTATATAATTTTGACAATTCCATACTATTTACATAAAATTTACTGGTCTTCATTCCCAGACCAGTGTACATAAAGTAAACATAAATGAGCATAAAATCACCTGTGACCTGTCCCCCTTGTGCTCATGATGCCTTTAACTTACGCTTGCGAGTGCTACGTATAGGTGCACCCACCTTGCTGGCACCAGCATTGGAAACAGCCTGCTGACCCTGCTGTCTTGGTGGCCTTGGTGACCTTGGTAGTTGTCCTCTGGCCAGTGGAGCCTGCGCTGGACCCACTTGGGAGGGAGCGGCCAGTGCCACGGCTGGCATCTCCCCAGTCGTCACAACTTCATCAGATGCGACAGTCATTGGTGGAGGGGCAGAGGAGCTGCTGCCGTCATCCAGAGCATCCTGAGAGGAGCCCACAGAGACAAGCAGCTTGTGCACCAACATGAGATCACTCTGGACCTCCTTGCACACCATTTATGGATGGGCACCTAGCTGGGATACATCCATCTCCCATACCGGTACTGACCACCTGAGGACAGTGCCTGTGTAAAGGCTTGCAGGTCCAAGCGCAACCCCAGGAGCCCCTCATTCTGTCCCTGGAGCTGCCTCTCCATGAGAGTCGCCAGCCTCTCAATGGAGGAGGCAGTGCGCTTGACCATGAGGGTCAACACAGTGCTCATGCTCCGCATGACCATGGCGCGTAGATCCTCATGAATCTCCGCCAGATCCTCCCGCACATTTTGCTGGACATTAGGCGGCATCTCCAGAGTAATGGGTAACTCCAGAGGCCCATCATCAGCCTTTGACTGAGCATCGTCTTGGTCCCCAGCATTACTCTGACTGTTGGCATCCTGGGCACTCCCAGCCTCCGTCTATGCCTCAAGTGATTGTGAAGTGCCCTCACCAATGTGCACCAAGATACTAGCTGCCACTCTAATGCCCACCGAGAGCCTGGTATCTGCACTGGTGCCTCTTTCACACCCCTGCAAATTGTGCCCTGGACCTCTGGTGTCGGGGTGGCCTTTTGGGATCCAGAGAGCAAATGCCTGCTGGCAAACCTAAAAGGAGAAGAAGGACATGTCATTAGTTAAAATCATCACACTGTCACTGTGCATGCCAGGTGCCCTGGTGAGACAATGGAGATCTGCATCATGGTGCCATCGTCTTCCAATAATCAATAGGGATTCCAGGTTTGAGGCTCACATCAATGAAGAGACTACACTAGAATTGGTTGCACAAGCCAAAAGTCTTATCTCTGTGCACTGCACTCTTACCTTCGTCTGGCACCCATGCCTCTCCATGCCCGGTTGCACGTGGGCCGTGCTGGCTTTTGAGCTCCAGGGCATCTTGCCCATATCTCGAGAGGATTAGGAGGCTAGCGGGCTGTCCACCGGTCCATGATCTTTCTATTTTGTTGTGGGCCATCTTCTCCTGAAACAACAGAGGAGCATTGATTAACCCACTAGTTACATGCAGTGCCATTGCTGCCTGGCCAACCCCAGCTGAGAAGCACCTGGCAGGGTAGTTCCAAGCCATGACCCTCAAGCTGGCCCTTGGCCAGCTCCGGTGTCATTGACAGTTGGCACTCAGACTCTAGCACCCCTGAGGTCCACAGAGGGAATGGTCAGACCTTAACACATCTGCACACTGACGCTCACCAACGGTACTCACCCTTCCTGAGCGCAGCAGGTCATTGAAGCGCTTCCGGCACTGCATCCATGTGTGCTGCACCACATCAAGGCTGCTCACCAGTGCTGCCAACTCCTCCCATGTCCTCTTAGTGCGGTGGCTTCCTCCTCCCATCCTGATGTGATTGATGAAACTCTGATCCATACCTGTCCTGGCCCCTGGCCCAGCCCCCAGCCCCGGTCTCAGCTTTTGTTCCTGTCCCACCACCGCTGCCACCACCACATCTCGCCAAGCCTGAGAGAAGCTGTGCCCCACCCTGCCCCAAATTTTGACTCCCATCCCCACTCCCATTTACATTACAGGGGTGGAATTAATTGTCAGCTGTTAGGAAATAGAGACAGTTTAAGTAAGTTATATTTGTATTTGTGGGTGTTAGGAATGAATTTTAGCTTTACTGTTTAAGTTTGATTTTTATTTCTGTATTTGTGTATTAAGAAAGGTCAAGTTGAGTTTTATTTTCACTTTAAAAGGTGCCTGAATTTCTAATGAGAGTTTTACAACTGTTGCAGCTAAGTTAAACAAACAAGAGTAGAAAAACAGTGCTGGTGCTTAGCAGCAGAGTCAGGTACCTCCCACGGATACACACAGAAAGAACTAGAAAAGCCATTTTGAGTTTAGTTTTTGAAGACAGCTGCCAAACAGATGCAACCTAGAAGGGACAGATAGCCAGTTCCAAGCTAAAGTTGGTTGAAAGTAACTGCCAGGAGACATAAGCAAAGGGAACAGATAGCAAGTCCCAAGCTAAAGAAAAGACCCCAAAATCCAAGGGAGTGGAACAGGAGAAAATACCAAGCAGACCTTCTGTCAAAGGAAGGACAGGAACCTGGAAAAGGTCCTGTTAAGTGAAATTTAGAGTGAGGGGTAGAGAGAAAGGCTCCAAGCTTTAAGAAATTTAAAGAGACAAAGGCTGCATAAAGCATATTTAAAGCAAGTATAGCTTTCAAGAGACAAGAAGGTCCAAAGAGACTGAAGGCCTATAACTCTTAGCAATGGACATGTGAAGCTGTGGTCGACTGTTGATGTCTGAGTTGGTGAGCGAGAGTGCATGGAAGACAGTTTGAATGCATGTGGTAACCCAGGAAAGAGGAATATCAGAAGGAGAGTTCGAAACCCTGGAGGTGAACCCTTGCGGAAGACATCTGTGAGGAAGCATCAGTTTGGGAAAAGATTCCAAAGTGAGATCTTAGAGAGTGGAGATTGGAAACCCTTGTGAGAAAGACAGGGTTCAGTGAGACCGGTTGGCTCACGGTGTGACAAGCGTCTGGCGGGGGTGGAGTTGAGGAGAGTTCCATAGCATCTGTTTGAGGTGTATCTGTTACTTGGTTTCAGAGTGTGGTGTGTCTGACCACAGGTCATCTATTGGTACAGCACTGTGTACTTACTGTGGACATTACGGTATAAGATAGAAGCAAAATACTGCAGATGCTGGAAATCTGAAACAAAAACAGAAAATGCTGGAAAAACTCAGCAGGCCTAGCAGCATCTGTGGAGAGAGAAACAGAGTTAACATTTTGATTCCGTATGACCCTCTTTCAGAGCTGAAGAGAAATGGAAATGTGATAAAATTTATACTGTTTAAGGTGGGGTGGCTCCAGCGATACGCGGGAACAAAGGTGGGATTAACAAAGATATCATGAACTAAAGGACAAAGCGAGTGTTAATGGTAGTGGTTAGTGCTAGAAAAGGTGCTGATAGTGGCATAAAGGTAAGAAAGCAGCATGTGATAATAGTGGAGCAAGGGTAGCATTGTGTGCAAGAACAACATGGAACAGTGACAGATGGCCCTATAGGGGGTGGGGGGAGGGGACGGGGCAGTGGGAGGGCGGGGGAGGATAGAAAATGGGATATAAGGGGGATAGTAAAGGGATAAAACCATGGATAAATGAATAAAAATAAAAACAAATGGAAAAAAAATAAAAATGAATGTAGAAAAAGGGGGAGTAAAAAAGGGGGCAAGGATGGAGGAGAGAGTTCATGATCTGAAGCTGTTGAACTCAATGTTAAATCCAGAAGGCTATAAAGTGCCTAATCGAAAGATGAGGTGCTGTCCGTCCAGTTTGCGTTGGGCTTCACTGGAGCATTGCAGCAGGCCAAGGACTATCTGCCTCTACAGTGCCATCTGTTACTTGTTCCATGTTGTTCACACAATGCCACCCTTGTTCTACTATTATCACATTCTGCTTTCTTACCTTTTTGCCACTATCAGCACCTTTTTAGCGCTAACCCAATGCACTACCAATTAGCACTCCCTTTGTCCATTAGTTCATGACATCTCTGTCAATTCCTCCTTTGTCCCCACCTATCGCTGGCCTTTTATCCAGTCCCAACTGCCCCACCCCCCCTCAAACAGTATAAATTCATTACATTTCCATTTCTCTTCAGCTTTGAAGAAGGATTTGAAATGTTAACTCTGTTTCTCTCTCCACAGCTGCTGCTAGACCTGCTGAGTTTTTTCAGCATTTTCTGTTTTTGTTTCAGAGTATAAAATGGCTTTTGTAACTGCTATCCTTACAAATCTGTATATATCTGTAAAGGTATAGTTGTGGGTGAAGGAGTACTGTAATATAATTCATTTTTTTGTTCAAGAAATGTTTTATTCTTTTGTTAAAAGTGCATTAGCTAACTCTGGTGACTGTTCAGTAGACACTCTCCACATATCTAAACAAACAAATAGGGCTGAATTTTCTGTTCGTCGGGTGGGCAGGCCTGACCAAAATGCAGGCAGGTACGGAGCCCAGCATGACGTCCGCCAGGAAGCGCTATGTGCTCTCTGTGTGGCTGGGAGGGATCCCCAAAAATCAGGAGTGCTCTCTTTCGCGCATGCACAGGAACTAATTCATTTCCCTGAGGCTAAGTGCAGCTTCAGGGAGATCACCTCGACTTTTAAAAATATTAAAAATAGAGAAAAGAAAAATCCCTTACATGTCCCCTCATGTGACAATGTCACATGAGTTGGGACACGTTCATAATTTCCATCACAACTTTATTACAATTTTTAAAACCTACATGAAACCTCATCTTTTTTTTTCGAGTTGCTGCCGGGGCTCCTGGGCTGCCCGCCAACCTTAAGGTTGGTCGGGCAGGTCCTTTAGTTGCTTAATTGCTCCTGTCAATGGCCTTAAGTGGCCAATGACAGGTTGGCGGGCCTGCAGCTAATTTTGCTGTGCCCCCACCTTCCTGAAAATTTAAATGGGTTGGGGGTTCCGTCCGACGTCATCCTGCGTCATTTTATGCGTTGGCGAGTGGGGCCCACCACCCCCTCACCAACGGTAAAATTCTGCCCATAAAGTTAGGATCTATCAAGCTGGGTTCTACTCTGGGATCAAGCATGTCCGGGGTAACATTAGTTGGGATCATAATACAGCCTCTTGATCTTAAATAGGCCACTTCCTGGAAGAGAGACAGCATGGGGTGACTATGCTAACATTTCTGTAGGATATATAGAATACTCCTTTTGTGCCATCCACCATTTTTAAAGATCCTGGAGTCTCTCTGGCTTTACTAAAAAACAAACCCATTTTCTTTTCTCTTTATCAATTTTTTGGTCCTCCCTTGCTGAATTCTAAAATCCTACCCAGCCTCAGATTTGCTGTTCTTTTTGGCAAAATTATAAGCCTCTTCCTTTGATTTAATATTATCTTCACTCCACTTGTTGGCTACAGTTGGACTACTTTTTCCCTGTTGTTTTTGCTTTAAAGGAATACATATTTGTGGCAAATTACATATTAATTTTTAAATGCTAGCCATTGCATGTCTACCATGAGATATTTTAATATAGTTACCCAACCTACCTTAGACAATTAGTCCCTCAAACCTACATAGTTTTCTTTTATATTTAAAACCCTAGTTTTGGACATAAATCAATCACTTTGAAACTCAATATAAAAATTCTATCATATTATGGCACTCTTCCCTCGAGGTCCCTTTACTACAAGGGTATTAATTAAGCCTTTATCATTGCACAATATTAGATCCAAAATAGCATGTTGCCTCGCTGGCTTTTTGACATATTGATATTGAAAACAATCTTGTATACATTCCAGAAACTTATCTACCATTGTATTACTGCAAATTTAGTTTTCCCAGTCTATATGAAGATTAAAATCCCCCATTACTGTGTTACCTTTATTACATGTGCCTTCTAATTTCCTGATTTATACTTTGCTCTACACTACCACCTACAGTTAGAGGGGCTATAAACAACTCTCATCAATGTTTTCTGACCCTTACATTTTCTTAGCTTCACCCAGACTGATTCTACTTCTTGATTTCCTGAGTTAAGACCTTTGCTTGCCACTGGTTTGATCTGATCATTTAGCTTAAAGACTAACCCTTGTCCTTTTTGAGTTTGCTGCTCTTCCAAAATTTAATGATCCTAGGATATTAAGTTCCCAACCTTGGTCGCTTTGCATCCACACCTCTGTAATGGCTACTAAGTCCAAAGCTATTAATTTCTATCTGTGTTATTAATTCATTGCAAATGCTTTGTGTGTTCGGATATAATTAGTTTGACTTTTTTCTAATTTTCCTTGATACCTTAGTTATTTATGTTCTTTGTTACTCTGACTCCCCCTTCCTAAGCCACTCTATTTTCATACAAAACACCGCTCTAGAGCCTTGATTTTTCCCTGATTCTTTTGAATTTACCCTTTCCAGAATCCTCCCACCTCTCCCCATTGAAAGCCCTGTCTACAGCCCGAGTAATTTGCTGCCCAGGACACTGATCTCTACCCAGCGTAGGTCAGATCCATCCAAAGGGAGCAGCTCCCTTTTTGCCCAGTGCTGGTGCTAGTGTCCCATGAAGTGAAACCCCTGCCTCCCACATGATTCCTTCAGTCATTTAACCTTTTAGTCTGTTTATCCCTATGCCAATTGGCATGTGGCTCAGGTAATAATCCAGGTACTATTACTTCTGAGGTTCAGCTTTTTAATTTGGACCCTAATTCCTCAAGTTCTCTCAGCAGAACCTAATTCATAGCTCTAGCTTTGAAATTTGTTCCTCCGTGGACTGCCACAACTGGATCCTCCCCCTTCATCTCCAATTTCATCTCCAGCCATGAGGAGATGTCTTTAACCCACGCACCAAGCAGGCTACACAACCATTAGAACTCTCACTCAGAGAACAATATCTATCCCCCTGACTTTCCTGTCTTCTTTCACTCTTGCACCATGGTGCTAAAGGTCCACCCCGCAGTCCTTATTCTCATCCACACAGGTAGCAAATATCTTGTACCTATTGATCAAGCTAAAGGGCCAAGGCTCTTTCACCACTATACTCTGGATCCCCCATACTTGCTAGACTCACAGTCATACCTTCCTGTCCCAGACCATTGACTAACTCTTAAAGTTTTACTTAACCTAAGGGGTGTGGCAGCCTCCTGGAACAAAGCATCCAGGTAACTCTCCCATCTCCCTGATACCCCTCAATGTCTTCAGCTCTGACTCCAGCTTAACAATTCTGAAAGTTTCTCAAGATGGAACAGATGTAGTTGTCTGGGATTGCAATACTCTCCACAAACCGCTGCACGATGTAGTTACAGTACACTACCTGCCTGCCATGACTATCTAAACTTTACTTACTCATTTGATTATTGAATTATTTTTAAAAATTAAATTGATTTGTTTTAGTTTTATTAACTAATTCAGCTATTTGGTTTAAGTTACTAAATTAGTAAAGTAATAGAAGTTACAGTTTCTCAGCTCAGAGACAAAAGAACACTCACCAGCTGCTGAAGCTAAGAAATAAAAGCAGCAACTGTTTCCTCCTCTGCACCAAATTGCTGACTTTAGCTGCTCAGTTCATGAAGCATTCTTTCCTGATCACTCTGTGCTCCATGCTGTGTGGTAACAAATATTGTTTACTTATTGTTACAGACAGAATTTGTGTGGCCCCTTCCAGTCTATAATCAGCTTGTTTGTGTGTAATGTATGTATTTCCTTTCCCTCAAGCTGATTTTAGTTTAAAATAAATTCCAGCAACAGGCTTTTTGGTGATTTATTTTTTAAAAGAGGTTATTTATTATCACACACACTTGCCCTGAATGCTTGAAATCCAACATCCCAATCACATGTCTGGTCCACCCTACCGCACATGCAAAGCTGAGATACAGATGAAGTTAAGTGTAATTATAAAAATGGAATTTATAAGTTAGCATTTATATCAATGCAGGCCTGATGTCTTCTTGGTTGAGGTGATGCTTCAGTTGGAATGAAGGTCTTTTGGAAACAAAGGATTCCTATGAAGCCTCTTGTAGATGAATAGCCAGGAGGTTGGTTCTCAGATGGACTTGGAAGCTGGAACAAGTACAATACTTTGGCTGCATCAGAAGACTTTCAGCTATGATGGTTCAGCTGTTTCAAATGTTTCCTGGTGCTTAAGGTGTTTCTCACACACTCATTGATTTGCTTTGTTAAGGGTATATAATACTGCAGTCTCTGACCATTAATTTCAGTCAGGACTGTAGGGTTAACACTTCTGGGGTCCAGACCACTACATTACAATGGTAGTTGACAACGGTCATTCACTCCTATCTCTGCCCCGACTTGAGCTCAAATATTCTTTTTTCAATATGGCACGCAGAAACCAACAGAAGAGAGATCCCACATTCCTCAAACGCTGGGATAAAAGCAAAATACTGCGGATGCTGGAAATCTGAAATAAAAACATAAAATGCTGGAAAAACTCCGCAGATCTGGCAGCAAGTGTGGAGAGAGAAACAGTTAACTTTGAGTCTGTATGATTCTTCTTCAGAGCTCGAAACATTAACTCTGTTTCTCTCTCCACAGATGCTGCCAGACCTGCGAAGTTTTTCCAGCATCTTCTGTTTTTATTCCTCAAATGCTGGTTCATCCTTGAAGATATTGAAGAAAGATGTTTCGACTTCACAGATGGCTGCAAAGTACCCTTATTGAGGTCAATGTTTAACTAAACATTGACCACAGAATTGAATACTGTCCATTGTTCAAATGTATTGTCACAAGTTGCAGCCATCTTAACAGGTTTTGTGGCCACTTTCACAAAGTATGATCTTACAGCTCATAATATCTAACATTCTCATGCTTACACAGATGATACTTATTTGACTTTGGCAGCTGCATAAAATTGACTGTTATTCACCCCACCCAATATTCCTTCCCATTGATTTCTTCATCAGTGATTGTCTTGTATTATTGTGATCTTGTCAAACATTCAAACATCAGTCATTGTGACATTTACTAATCTTTATAGTGCATGCTGCAAGAGCCAAATCTGTTCCTAAGCACTCCACCCATATTAGTGGTCAAATCAGAAATCTACCAGTGAGGAAGCAGCAATGAAACCTGACATTTTCACACTAACAGACCTCCCAACTTGAAACAGAAAAACCTAATGAAGGAAAACAGGGATGTAGAGACATTGGCCCAGATTTTTCTGGTGTTGGGTATCTGACAGCATGTTCTGTTAATTAGAATGTTTTCCTCAGCTTTTGGATGGGAAGATTTTTTTGGATGGCAAGTTTCTGGAAGTGCAGCTGATCACAGGGTCACTGAAGCATCTAGGAGCTTAGTGAATGACAGGAACAACAGTCTACATCCTTAACCAAATGAGTTTTAAGAATTGAGCGTGGAAGAGAAGAATGACAGAGAAGGAAATTGGATGAGTTAGAGTCAGATCAGGTACAGAGTTAGAAAAAAAGAGAGGGAAAGAAGGATTGGATTGAGAGAGAGAGAGAGAGAGGGAAATGGGTGTAGGCAGGATTAGGAAACAACATCAGTTTTAGTTTTTAGAAAGCTCTAAGAAAAATGTACTACCTACATCATAGGTTTAAGCTGTTGTCTTGGTCAGCCAAAGAGATTGGGTGGCATTGCAGGAACACAAATCTTGTCATTAAAAAGATATTTAGCTGTTAAGTACCAGCCCTAATTTTATGTAGCAAAATTTAATTTGTAATTATAACACAAATGCAGCAATTTCATGAAACTCATGGGGCAGAATTTTCCCACTGGTGTGCGGGGGCACGCGTGACCAATGACGTACGGTGACATCGGGTGAGCATCCGACATCACTGCGTGCCATCTCAACATTTCATTGGGCGCGCGCGTGATGATCTCCAATGCATGCCCGCCATTAATTAATGGGCCTCTTAAGGTCCTTGACGCTCTAATCGACTGCAATTTTTTGGCGCCCATGCAATCTTCGGGTTGGTGCACGGGCACAACAGGCAGGCGGGTAGGACACTTTTGTATAAACCTCATCCATCGGCAGGATAAGGGAGCTCACTGCGCTTCCGAGTGTGCACTGTCAAGTATTGATTTTTCAAAGCTATTGATACTTGTCTGTGTGACCTGTAGTACTTCAAAACGCATACCAGCTGCTTTGTCTGGACTCACAACCTGCAGGTCAGCACACTGCAGTGAGGAATTATTTTGGGCCTGCAGGTTTCAGGAAACCTTCCCTTAGCCTGGGAATGGGAGCTGAACTGTTCACTGGAGGCACCTCCTCTGAGGAGGAAGGGCGGGCTAGAAGGGAAAGGAAGCCAGGAGTGCACATTCAGCCTCTAGGGGAGCCACCTCTGGGAGGACAGGCACAAGGGGTTCAGGGCTAAGAAGTAGATCAAGGCAGAAGGGGCCGCAGAAGATGCCACTATCCTGCTGCCAGGGTATACAGGCATTGAAGCAGCTACCACAATATGTCTGAGATACAGTGCTGAAGGAGGCTCAGTCTCTCAAGGGAGACAGTCAACTATATCTGTCAGATGATTGGGCCTGAGATCTCCACTAACTGTGTGGGTGGACACCCCATGCCAGTGGCTCTGAAGGTCACAGCTGCCCTCAACTTCTATCCCTCTGGCTCTTTCCAGGGCTCGGTGGGTGATCTTCGCGATGTTTTCCAATCAGCTACCCATACTTGTGTCAAACAGGTTACAGACGCTCTGTTCAGACAGGCTTTGACCTTCATCCACTTCCGCTGGGACCAGGCCAGCCAGACACAGCGAGCCAGAGGCTTCACGGTGGTTGCTGGCTTCCCCCGTGTCCAGGGTGCTATAGACTGCACAGATGTGGCCATCAAGGCGCCAGCAGGTGAGCCCGGTGCCTTCATCAACAGGAAGGGCTTCCACTCCATGAACGTGCAGATAGCATGTGATCACAGGATGCTGATTCTGCAAGTCTGTGCAAGGTACCCAGGCAGCTCCCACGATAACTACATCCTCAGACAGGGTCTCTTCAGTGCTCCAGCCCGGCTTGATGGATGGCTGCTGGGTGACAAGGGCTATCCCCTCAGAAGGTGGCTCAGGACGCCTCTCCGTCATCCAAAAACAGAAGCTGAGCAGTGGTACAATAGGAGCCACATCTCCACAAGGGCTGTGGTGGAGAGAACCATCGGCCTTCCAAGATGCGCTTCCGGTGCCTGGACCGTTCAGGGGGCGCACTCCAGTACCCCCCAGATCGGGTGTCGGTGATAGTGGTAGCATGCTGCACTCTCCACAATCTGGAGCTGGAAAGGGGGGACGCAGTGGACAATGAAGACGCCGATGCATTGGCTGCAGCTGCACACGATGAGTCCAGCAGTGAGTCCGAGGATGAGCGCACACAGGGAAATGCTGAGGGGGTTGCCGCTGACCCGGGCATACTGCAGGGAGGCAGGGACACCTGGGAGGCTTCAATCCAATGAACCTTCAGCTAGCACACCAGAGATGGACCTCCAGGACAAGCCTGGGCTGCAGGCTCCATACTCGATACCTATTAGTCAAATCTTCCAGGTTAGGAACATTAACTAAGGGCCTTGTTAATAAAGCTGAATGTCCCACAAAGCATCCATAACATTTTTGTAAACCATACGCATGCAGAATAAAAGAGGCACCCTCAGCCATGGTCACATGTCTGAATTTAATATCACAGGCAAAAAAACTTCAGCAAAAATAAAATTGACAATGGTGTTCCAATTGAAAGCAAATCATAAAGACCTCATTGCGGGCCAACACAACAGCACCAGTGATAAACCCGTGGTGTGCCTAAGGTGTCTTATGTTTACGTTTCAGGGTGCTATGTCTTAGTGCCATCCCATCGCTCGGAGTGGCATCTGAGACAATCTGCTGGCTCTGCTGTCCTATTGGCCTCGATGACCTTGGTGGTCGTCCTCTGGCCCGTGGAGCCTGTGCTGGCCCTGCCTGGGAGGGAGCTGCCAGTTCTACAGCTGGCATCTCCACAATTGTCGCAGCCTCACCGAATGCAACGGTCACTGGAAGAGGGGTGGAGGAGCTGCCACCCTCATCCGGAGCGCCCTGAGAGGTGCCTGCAGAGATGACAGGCAGCTGCTGTGCCAACGTGAGGTCGCTTCAGACCTCCCTGCTTACCGTGGATGGACGGGCACTGAGTTGGGACACTTGGTGCCCACATGATCTCCCGCACTGGCACTGACCAGCTGCGGTCAATGCCAATTTGAGGGCTTGCTAGTCAGAGCATATCCCCAGGAAGCCCTGATGGGTCTCCTGGAGGAGCCTCTCCATGAGATTTGCCACTCTCTCCATGGAGGACGCATGGTGCTCGGACCTGAGGCTCATTGCTTTGGCGATCATCCACGTAGACTCCTCCACCAAGCATAGAGACCAAGCCAAGCATAGCCTCATGTATCTACCACAGATGCTTCTGCACATCCGGCCACATTTCCTGCACTTGCTACATCGCGGACGACTCCAGAGGCTCATCATCAGGCACCGACTGAGCATGTGCTTGGCGCCCTGCAGTCCTCCGACTGCCAGCACTGTGAGCACTCTCTGTCTCTGCCAGCTCCTCCAGTGACTGTGAAGTGTCCTCACCGCCGTGCCCCGGGACACTAGCCAATGTTCTAATCCCCAAGGAGGTGCTAGTATCTGCACTGGTGCTGGCCTGGCAGAGATGGTGTGACGCTGGTGAGTCCGAGACTTCAGGTGTGAGAGGGGCTTCTGCTGCTCCTCCTCCCAGCCCTGCTCCGCTGCTGCTGAAAGAAAGAACAAGGACATTGGATCAGTTAACATGGAGACAATGTCAATGTGCATCCCTGTCCCCCGGATAATTATGCGCTCATCCTTCCATAACCAATGGTCAAGCCATGTTGCAAGATTAAATCACAACATTCAGCAGTGCTATAGATGTTGGGAGAACAATGCTGACCTCAATGCTGGGCATATGTACCTGGCCATGGCACCCCAGCCTCACCGACACCATTATACCTGGGCACATGGTGCCTCTCCAAATCCAGGGCCTCCTGCTCAAACTGGCTGAGAATGTCTAACTACGCCTGGTCGCCATCAGTCCTCACCCGTTCTGCAGATTTATGAGTATTCTTCTCCTGAAAATGAGAGAAGAGCATTGATTTGTGCAAATTGTACATGGACTCTTTTCGTGCATGGCCCACCCCAACCAGAGTGGGTCATATTAAGGTTCCAGTGCCTCCTCACAACACCCGCCCCCCCAACCCAGCAACACTCACACAAAGATGCTAGCCCTGTTCCCCACCCCCCATCCCCCCCTTGGCCACATGCTGCCTTCATCACATTCGGCACCAGAAGGTATATCCTTCCATAGCAAGGAGCACCAACACGTGGAGCACAGAGGGCAGCAGATGGTTCGTTGCCATGCCACCTTGAAGCTCCCCTCCCCTCCCAGCATGTCATCTTGGGCATGTCCTGCAGTTCAAGCACCGAGTCTAGGTACAGCTCCTCCAGGTGACCCCCAGAACAGCCATGTGGGCATCAGTGTACCACATGCTGCAGGCACAGAACCCATCTATTCGCCACCCTCTCAGGTTGACCTCAGCATGGGCAATATCTGCTGGCCCACCCAATGAAGGACACATGTCATCAATGATTCATTGCAGTCACTACACACAGACTTTGGGGGCTGGGGGGCAGCAGAGGGGAAAGCCAACCTCCTGGGTTAAGTGACCGATGTCAAAATCGTCCCCACCCTTCCAGAGCGCAACAAGTCATTGAAGCGATTGCGACACTGGATCCAGGTGCACCACACCATGTCGCAGGAGCTCACCATCTCCACCACCACCTCCTAGACACATTTCTTCATGTTGGGGGGAGCCTCCTCCTCCCATCCTGTGGAACGAGCACCTCCTGCCGTGTTGCCACCTCCTCGAGGAGGGCAGTAAGGCAGTCATTGGAAAATGAGGGGCACAATGGCCCCCACCCCACCCTCTGGTCTGGCCTGCCCCGATATCCTGCCCTCTGGCCTGGCCTGCCCCGATGGCCTACCCCATGGTCTGGCCTGCCCTGATGGCTGACCCTCCGGCCTGGCCTGCCCCGATGGCTGACCCTCTACACTTACATCACTCCCAGTGCCCCTCTGCAGAGCCCTTCGCCCAGCCATTGCGAGCAGCCTTTCCAAGGCTGCCAGGCCTCCCTTTATACAGGCCACCGGGTCGCCATTGGGCTCAGCCGGCTGAGCACACCCGCCACCTCCCGCTCACTCCCGCTATGCGTGGGTGCCGTGAAGTATACTGGACGGACCTTAATTGGCACGTGTAAAATGGCAGCATGGACCCGATCACAAGCAGCGATCGGGTCCGCACCCACCCACACCCACTCCCGCTCTGCCCCCGCCAGCCAGAAAATTCAGCCTATGGGGATGTTACGGGCAAGCTGCAATTTTTACAAGGCTAATGGCAGAGTGATGCAAATTGTCTTGCAGCTTGTCGTGATTTGCCACTTACAGGGAAACTAACTGTAGCAAATTGCTGGACAATTTACACTTCAATATATTGTTTTACACTTACCATTATTTTGCCAGCCAATTCTGTCCTATTAATAATTACTAACAGTCTTAAAACTCCCACCATTTCAAATGAATGCAACAATTGCTTCTCCTAATCCTGCCCCCTACCCACCCACCATCCCCCATACAAGAGTGCAAGCTCTTCCTAAAATTTTCACCTTCTCTGCGGTAGTTTTCGTTCCGTTACTGTGCCTCATTTGGGCCCTCCGGTGGGTTCTTTGTTTGTGCAATTGTGTTCAAACATCATGCAATCTCTTGCACGGGTTGGGGTTGTGAGTGTGACTGGATGACAGGATATTGCGCGTAAAGTGTCACAGCTAAATCTAAGGGTGTAACTACATATGGGGGAAAATTAGTTCCACTGCTAAAAAGACTAAGGCCCAGATTTTCGCCCCCAGGTTGGATTCGGCAAGTCTGGAGATTTAATGGCTTCGCAAACTCAAATTTCTGCAGCAGGTTGGATTTTTAGATGGGGAGTACATGCTGCTATAGTAGTCTGGGCAGGTGACCCCAGAACCAATGCGGTGGCTACAGGTTATGTAGGTGGGCTGGGCACAGGGCCTGCCTCTGTGCTCTAGCACTATGTATACAAATAAATAATAATGATGAAAATCAGAAAACATCCCTCCAGCCCTCATCCCTCTCCCCCTCACCCTCCCTATGTCCAATCAATGCCGACCCATGTACCCCACCCACCCACTATTGTCCCCACAAGCCCTATGCCAACTTGGTGCCCCACTACACATTCCCTGTTGCCCCATACAAACTTAGTGCTAACTCATGCCAACCCATGTCTCTCAACCACCATGCTTTGTCCTTCCCCCTTCTATGCCAACTCACTGAGGATCCTTGGACAGTTTTCTGACAGGTTTGACACTTCCTGGACAACTTTGACAGACTTGACAGCTCTTTAACACTCCCTTGACAGCTAGACAGCTTTTTGACAGCTTGATAGTTCCAATGGGTTTGTGCATAAAAAGTGCATAATCATGTTTACTTTTAGCAATGCCAAAGGATGCCTTACCTTTCTCAAAGGATGCTATACCAATCCTAAAGGTGTCCCGGGACTGTATCCAAACAGTACCTTACTCTCAAAGGGTATCCTGGCTATCCAAATGTATCCACAAAGTTCAGACCTCTTCTTACCTGTTTGAAACTGCACACTCTAGATTCCACACTCCTGTTCTTCCAAAATCCCTAGTTCAGTGGAGGCAGCTGGCGATTATAAAATATATAATTCAGCCTTTCCAATAGCTCTGTGGGGCAAAAAACAGCTGCTCTGAAAACGTGTGGGCCTTTCATTCTAATGGAAGTGTTAGAATCTGTTGACTGAGAAGTTCCAATGCTGACCCTGCTGAAGTAGATGGCCCAAGTATGCATATCACAAAATGTTGGCTGCCATCCTGTTCGATGTTTACTGTTGACCAAACCCTCAAACAACATAACAGCTTTTTAATTTCCCATCATTAAACCATAGCTTCCTAGTGGTTAATAATACATGTGGACCACATTAGAATGCAGACATGGGATACATAATCAACTACAGGGCAATGGATCATGGTGGAAGTTTATTACCAATTATATCTTCAGCTACACAGAAACTGGGTCACACTCTACTACCCCAGGCTCCCAGGTGTTGTACAGGAATTTTCTTCCCTTTCCTGGGGGCCAGGCTTGAGGTTTAGAATGGTCTCCTCCTGTTCCTATGTTCGGAGTTAGGCACCGGACCAAAATTATCTGAACGGAGCTGGCGCCAGAAAATCCATAGGGTCAGCAGTGGGACAAAGGACCAGGTTCGCCCAATTAACTTTCAGTTAGGTTTCCACCAAAGAGGAAAGGCAAAATTGTTTGGTTTTTAAATTAAACATATGGACATATGAATTAGGAAAAGGAGTAGGCCATTTGGCCCTTCAAGCTTGCTCCTCCATTCAATAAGGTCATGGCTGATCTGATTGTAAACTCAACTTGCATGCTAGCCTTTTGCGATTCATGCACTAGGAAGCCTAGATCCCTCTGCATCTTTGAGCTCTGCAATCTCTCACCATTTAATTAATATGCTTCTTTTTTATTTTTCCTGTCAAAATAGAGAATTTGACACTTTCCCACATTATACTCCATTTGCTAGGTCTTTGTCCACTCACTCAACTTATATATAGCCCTTTGTATCCTCCTTGTGTCCTCTTCATATCTTACTATCCTACCTATCTTTGTGTCATCAGCAAATTTAGCAACCATTCCTTTGGTCCCTTCATCCAAGTCATTTATATAAATTGTAAAATGTTGAGGCTCCAGCACTGATCCCTGTGGCACACCTCTTGTTACATCTTGCCAAACAGAAAAAGACTCATTTATGGCTACCCTCTGTTTCCTGTTAGCTAGCCAATCTTCTACCATGCCAATATGATACCTCCTACAACATGAGCTTCTGGGTGGAATTGTCCCAGATTTACAATAAGTACGGTAGCGGGTAGGTACATGTTTTACCTGTCAGCTGCAATGGTGGGTTTTCACACTGTATTGTCCCAAACCCGCCGCATTACATATGCATTGCCGGGAAATACGCTGTTTCGGTGGCGGGCGTGCGGGCTCTCATTCACCTGACTGCCATCACCTCACCGCTGCATCATGCCAGGCACCATATTTAAAGTCCAGCCACAAGCACACATCTCAGTGCTTCCAGCGCGAGACTGCTGCAGGGAAGGTGTCCATGAAAGGCAAAAAGACTGCAGCCCCCAGGTTTAGCGACACATCAATGGAGCACCTTTTGGATGCTGTGGAGGCCCACCTCGATGTCCTCTACCCCCGTTCTGGCCACAGGATGGGCAACAGTGTCACCAATGCTAGTTGGCAGACAGTGGCAGTGGTGGTCAGCAGCCACGCTCTTCAAAAAAGGACAGCCATCCAGTGCCACAAAAGGATGAACAATGTCCTCTGTTCCACCAGAGAAACTTCACGCTCTCAACTCACACACTCACAAACTCATCACATATTCACAGGGCCCTTACTCACTGCCAGTGCAAGGGACATCGCCATTCACTCTCTCACAACACTGTCATTGTCCTCATCCCGTCCATGGGACCACTCACCACCATATTTATCGCCTGGCCTGGCAGGCATCCTGCCTACACTCTCTCCAACTCTATTCATGTAGGACAAGCTGGCACACAACAACAGGGAGTTGTGGCAGACTGGTGGAGGAATGCCTGAAATCAAGGTCCTCACGGACTTTGAAAACAGAGCCATTCAGCTGCCGGTGACAATCTGGACTGGTCCTGTGTTGACGGTGAGGTCGGCAGTGCTCTACCAAGTGAGGGTCCAGCAGTGCAACATCCATCAGAAAACCATGCCGTGAGTGATATGTCCTGTTTCATGGGCCACTGCCATGTATTAATTATCTCCCTTTGTTTCCACACACACATCTGGAAAACAGCCGACGGAGTCCACGACCCAGGGCCTCCAATCAAGCTCCGAAGACATCTCTGAATAGGAATCTGAAGGCATCCTCCCTGAAGTCTCGTCATAGCACTCACCCACACCCTCCACCATTGCAGAGACACACACCTTGGTAGGACCTAACTTAAGAATAGCCTCGGGATCACAATCTGGTGAGCACACCATACTGTCTGATCCAGAGCAGGCGGCAGCAGGGACTTTCCAGATCTGGCGCTCAGGGGACTGCTGGAGGCCAGAAATTTGCTGATCCTGAGTCAGATGATGAGCCCCCGGACTTGGTCATGTCACAGCTGCTGGAACTGCAAAGACAAGCTCGGGAACATCAGGAAGGGCCATCCGTTGCACTCCTCAGGTTGAAAGGGATGATGGAGGAGTCCATCCGCCTTCAGGCTGAGGTAATAGCACCGGCATGTCAACGCACCGAGGTCAATACTTGTAGGACTGGGGCTGCCATGGAGACCTTGGTCCAGGACATCAGTCCTGCACTGCTGCACAGGCTGAACTCCATCGCTGATGTCACAGTTGGCCTCCAACAGTGTGTATGCAAGAGGGATGTGGGGAAGTTCGAACTCACTCCAGCTA
This sequence comes from Carcharodon carcharias, assembly GCF_017639515.1. Taxonomy (NCBI): domain Eukaryota; kingdom Metazoa; phylum Chordata; class Chondrichthyes; order Lamniformes; family Lamnidae; genus Carcharodon; species Carcharodon carcharias. The sequence goes on from NC_054470.1 coordinate 41,735,775, forward strand.
CACCTTCTGCTCAAGGGGTCAGGCTGGGGCCCCTGGGCATCCACAGGGAGCAGGATCAGCAGGTGTCCCCCCGAGGCCATCCACCCAAGTGATTTCAGGAATGTCCGGCCCATTCAAATCCCCTCTTCCTGTGACCTCAGCAGCTCCAGCTCCACAAGCCAAAGAGGGTGGCATTGTCACACAGCAGGACCCCGAAAGCAGGCCAGAGCCCTCCAGGTCTCAGCCCTCCAGAGGGCGCTCACCAAAGTCAAGGACAGGGCATAACAGTCAACAGGCTGCCTCCACCTCCACTGTGGATGCCGGGGGAGCACCAGGACATGGCGGCAGGGTTAGGAAAATTAAGAAGATGTAACTCATTCAAGTCGAAGCCGAATAAACTAAATTAACAAATCAAGGGACAAATTAAAATGCAGCCCCTTAAAAGGAAACTGCAAAAAAACCCCCCAAATTTAAAGGAAAGCCATGAACATCAAACCAAAATGTGATTAAGAGGATCAATAAAACATCCCAGTTGCTGCAGTGCACACTGAGCACGGAAGGCGTTGATGGTGCAAGAAGACGTAGTTGCACAGCCTGGGCATGGGTGTTAATCATTTGTACGTAATGTTCACAATTGTCAATAAACTCCCAAGAATGTCTCCCTGCCTGTGGCTCTTTGTTCTGATGAGCAGTGCTCGTGTCACTCAGATGTGAAACCTTTCTGTACAAGATAAAGGCAGGTGTCTCAGTCCAAGGCCTCTTCCCTGTGCTCTGTGAAGCCTTCAGACCAAAGTGATGGTCTGGCCTCACAATCCCTGGACATGTTACTGATGCCTGCACCTCGATGGTGCTTGTCATTGCTGCCAGAATGTCATGGGCAGGCATCACAGAGTTCTATCATATCTCCTGTGTGCTCTCAGCACCTTTAAGGTGGGGCTGGCCCCCATCTCTTCAGCATCTGTGACCAGTGACACTGTGCTGCTGAAGGGGGCAGATGCTGAAGGCAGACAAAAGGATCTGATCCTTCTAAAGTTTCATGGCTGCATCTCTATGATATGAGAGTGAGCTGCCCTCAGCCACTCAGGAGCCAGACATTCTCAGAGGCTATGTGAAGATCTATGGAGTGTCCTCACTGTATGTCGTCATCATCCTCCTACTGGAATCGAGGGACTATTAGGGCCTCCACTGTGTCTCCAAAACAGGAGCATTTGCACAGAGGGTATGCGCACTGCATTAAGCCAGACTAGAGTCAAAAATTGTCAGATGCAACATTAGGATCTATGGGGTCTCCTCACTACATGTTGTCACCATCCTCCACAAATCTAGCAGCTAAGAGGGCATCCCAAGCATGCCTGCCTCGTCTAGACAGTGTGAGGGTCTCAACCCTGTCATTGTCACCTTCGAGGACCTCCTCATCCTCATCCCCATCGCATCCTCCTCATCTGAGGAGACCTCCAGCTCCTCAGTCAGCTCCTCTCTCCGTTGCAGCGCCAGGTTGTAAAGGGCGCAGCAGGCGACAAAGATATGTGACATCCTCTGCGGACTGTATTGCAGGGCTCCACTAGACCGGTCCAGGCACCGGAACTGCATCTTCGCATCCTGATGGTCTGCTCCACCAAGCTGCGAGTTGCAGCATGAGCCTCATTATAGCGTCGCTCTGCTGCAGCCCGAGGCCGCCACACAGGGGACATTAGCCACGGCCTCTACAGGTAGCCCTTGTCCCCAAGGAGCCATCCCTACAACTTCTGTGGACCCTGGAATAAGCCAGGGACCTGTGACCGATGGAGAATGTAGGAGTCATGCACACCCCCTGGAAACCGTGTGCAGGATGCTTTTCTGGTGGTCGCATATCAGCTGTACATCGAGCAAATGGAATCTATTGCGGTTGATGTAGTTGACCGCATGTTGTGATGGAGACCAGAGCGACACGTGAGTGCAGTCAATGGCATCCTACACCTGTTGGAAACCTGAGATTTGGGCAAATCCAATGGCTCTTGCATCTTTGCTGTCCTGGTCTGGGCGAAATGCACAAAGTTGTGTGCCCTCACGAAGATGGCATCCATGACCTCATGGATGCATTTGCGGGTGGAGGCTTGTGATATCCCACAGAGGTCACCTGTGGAGCCCTGAAAGGAGCCACTGGCATAGAAATTTAGCGCCATAGTCACTTTCACTACCACTGGCAGTGGACGCCCTACATGTCCCAATGGCACCAAATCCTGCAGTAAGTGGCAAACATGACCGAACCATTTCCCGAGCCATGCGCAGTTTTTGGCAACACTGGTTCTCAGTCATCTGCTGGAATGAAAGGCGGCGTCTATAGACCCTGAATGTCACTAAGTGACGGCTTGTTGTGGCTTTTCAGCGGCGTGTATGGGATCCCCAGCTGATTTTACTTTTTACTTTCCCGCTGTCGTCAATGACATTTATAACGGCTTGCTGCATTTTACGGCCCCGTCCCCGCCAAAACGGGGCCATAAAATTCTGCCTGTAAAGACAGATAGTAAGAGTTTCTGTAGATATTTTAAAAAAGAGTTAAAATGAGTGTTGGTCTTATAGAAAGTGAGTCTATGGAATTAACAATGGAAGATAAAGAGATAGCAGATGAATTGAACAAGTATTTTGCATCGATCTTCACTATAGAGGATACAAGTAACACCTCAGAAAAAACTGAGGCTTTTTCCTGCAGTTGCTGCTTATCTCTCTGCGCAACCAGGTGCCTCAATCACTCTCTCCTTTGTTATTTTCATGCTCTGTGCACCATGGGGCATACAGCTAGTTTGCCAGGATCCATGATCCTGATGTCTCCTCCTGCAGGGTGGAAGAGAGAGTCAGGTGCAATCCTGCTGATGTGGGTGTTTGATCCAGCAGGGGGGAGCGATTCCAGCGGGCAGGCCTAATAAAGATATGCAAATGCATAATGGCTGACGGTGGGAAATGCTGAGTGGATGATTGCAAACTGGTTTCATGCTGTCATGAAACCAATTGCGCCAAACTGTCCGCTCATGCTACTTAACACGCCTGATGCAGTTGGGCACGGAAACTCCCGGCCTTTATTTTTTGCGATAACCTTTGATGTGGCAACATCTCAAATACCTTCTGGAAATCTAAGGACAGAGCATCCACTGGTTCCCCTTTATCCACAGCATATTCTTCAAAGGACTCCACTGAATTAGTTAAACATGATTTCCCTTTCACAAAGCCCTATTGACCCTGCCTCACACTGAGTTTTTCTGAGTGTCCTGCTACAACATCTTTAATAACAGCTAAGATTTTCCCTATGATTGATGTTAAGCTAACTGGCCTGTAGTTTCCTGCTTTCTGTTTCCCTCACTTTTTGAATAAATGAGTTACATTTGCTATTTTCCTTTCTAATGGAACCTTCCCTGAATTTAGGGAATTTTGGAAAATTAAAACCAAGCATCAACTATCTCACTAGCCACTCATTTTAAGACCCTAAGATGAAGGTATCAGGACCCAATGACTTGTCAGCCCACAGCTCCAATAATTTTCTCAGTGCCAACTTCCCTGATGATTGTAATTTTCCCGAGTTCCTCAGTCCCTTCCATTTCCTGAATTACAGTTATTTCTGAGGTATCCACAGAAATACTTGTATCCTCTATAGTGAAGATCGATGCAAAATACCTGTTCAATTCATCTGCTATCTCTTTATCTTCCATTGTTAATTCCATAGACTCACTTTCTATAAGACCAACACTCATTTTAACTCTTTTTTAAAATATCTACAGAAACTCTTACTATCTGTCTTTACAGGCAGAATTTTATGGCCCCGTTTTGGCGGGGATGGGGCCGTAAAATGCAGCAAGCCGTTATAAATGTCATTGACGACAGCGGGAAAGTAAAATCATGCTGTCATAAAATTCTGCCCTATATTTCTAGTAGCTTTTTCTCATACTCTATTTTTTCTTTCCTTATCAATATTTAGGTCATTCTTTGCTGTTTTTGTACTCAGTCCAATCTTCTGCCACCCATCTTTGCACAATTATATGCTTTTTCTTTAAGTTTAGTATTTTCTTCAATTTTTTTTAGTTAACCACGGATGGTGGGTCCTCCTCTTGGAATTTTTCTTTCTCGTTGGAATGTACCTATTCTGTGTATTCTGAAGTATCCTCTTAAATGTCCACCACTGCAACTCTATTGACCGATCCCTTAACCTAATTTGCCAGTGCACTTTAGCTAGCTCTGCTTTCATAGCATCATAATTACCTTTATTTAAGCTTAAAATACTAAGTTTTGGACCCACTCTTCTCTCTCTCAAACTAAATGCAAAATTCACACATATTCTGATCACTGCTACCTAGGGGTGCCTTCACTATGAGGTCATTAATTATCTCATTGCACAACACCAGGTCTACCAACCAGCTGCTCTCTGGTTGGTGCCAGAATGTGCCTAAGAAACTATCCCAAAAACGTTCTATGAATTCCTAATCTAGACTACCTTTGCTCATCTGATTTTTCCAGTCTCTATGCAGATTAAAATCCTAGATGGTTATCACCATACCGTTGCGACAAGCTTCCATTATTTCTTCCTTAATACCCCGTCCTACTGTGTGGTCACTGTTAGGAGGCATGTACACCATTCCCACAAGTGACTTCTTGCCCTTATCATTTCTCATCTCTACCTAAATCATTTCTACATCCCGGTTTCCTGAACTTGGTCATCCCTCGCTAATGTGCTAATATCACCATTAATTAACAGAGCCATCCCTCCACCTTTTCCTAGCTTCCTGTCCTTCCTAAATGTCATGTAGTCTTCAAAATTCAGGGAGATTTGTTTTAAGTTTTAACAGTTCAATAAAGTGTTGAAAAATTTTTTGTGACATGTCCCTGCATGTGAAACTGTCACATGAGCTGGGACATGTGCATTAATTTCAATAAAAGTTTTTGAGAAAATTTTAAATCATTCATGAAACCTCATCCCGCCTGTGGGTGAGGTTCCATGAAAAATGCGAAGGCCGCCTGAGCTCTTTGCCTGCCTTAGGGTTGGACGGGCAGCTCCGTTAATTATTTTAATTGTTAGTTAAATGGTCTTAATAGGCCTTTGACAGTTCGGCGGGTGCACAGCTGACTTGGCTGCGTGCCCGCCACACTGAAAGTCTAAATGATGCGTAGTGACATCAGAGCATATGCCCGATGTCACCCCGGGTCATTTTACGCCTTGGTGAGTGGGCCCCGCCCCCGCTCACCAAGTCGAAGGTTCTCTCCATAATTTTTCACCTTCTAAGTTGAAAATATGTGGCAATGGTATATGTCACACTCTAAATAAGAAATATGATTGTAACCTGGGATGAGCTTCAGGACTTTGGTTTTGCATGAAGTTGGATAATTCTGAATTTTGTTGTACTGAACTTCAAGTTCAAAATACGTCTCTGTTGAGAGAACCCACTTAAATTTAAATTGGAATCTGGTTCTGCTTTACTGTGAATTGCCACTAAAGCTTGAAGTAACTGGAGAAATTTAAAATTAGAAAGAAAGGGTTTGCTTCACATGACTGATGAATAATGAAGGTAGAAAATACTTAGATGGGAGAAAAACACATGCATGAAGCCACTTCCCAATATTGATGGACTGAACAAGTCAGTGGCTGTTATGTAGGCAACAGGTACAAAAGAAATGTTATTGTGAAATGATTGGGGTTGAAAATCCATTGATTACACGAGGAGTTGGCTGCCAATGCCCTCCAGCAGGGCCCTGCTGGAGTTTACAAGGTCAGTGGGAAGGCACCTCATTACTATGCAACAGGTGGACACAAATGTCAATTTGTGTGCATCTCTGGCACCTCTTTCCCCACAGTGACCAGAAAGACTTGATGCACTCAGGCCTTTGGGGATGGAGGACTTTCTCATTCCCCACCCTTAAATCCAGCTGTCTCCTCTTTATGTGTTGTTATTGGGCCAATATCCCTCTATTTAAAAATATTACATTTTCTTCAGGAACGTGGGCTGTTTTGTATCCTGGTCATCACAAATGGGGCCCATATCTACCTACATGGAGAACGATACAGTCTCACCTCACTGGGAAAACCATCTTCCATTTATATGCCAAGTCCCAGTGGTGCCAAAAAATTCAGTGGTCACAATTATTTTCCTTCTAAGGGGTTGATGGAGGTTTTTCCCCTTATGGCACAAATAGAAAACTCTTGGAAGAGCACAGGCCCAATGCAACTGGGTCTCTGCAGCAACCTAGAGGCGTCAGCTGGTCTCCCACCAAAACTCTGATGGAAAATGAGTGGAAACCTTGAGGAACTTTGGCCTGGTACTCAGTGTAATAAATTGATGGTTAAACTACTAGGCTGGGGAACAGTGACAAAAACATACCAGATGTTCAAGCTGCAGTTACAGTCTATAGTTGGTGAGGTAAGGTGGATGTTTTACAAATGCATAATCAGATAAAAATGTTGAGCAATTGAGGGCTCATATTGTCAACAGTAATTTCTAGCTTTAAATTTTCACTTGTGATGCGTTACATCCCATGTACTTAAGGAAGAAATCCATTTACCCTGAGGCAAGGGGAAGGATGTGTACTGCACAGGTGGGGCAGATTTCAATGGGGCGACTGGGAATGGGAAATGTGGTTGCCGGGGTGACTTTATCAGGCGGGAGTCGAAACCTTGGTTCCCCAACAGCGGATTGAGTTTAGAGGATTAAGCTCACGGTATTTCAGCAGTGGGTTGGAACTCACATCATCCAGTTGCAGGAATCTCTTTTTCATACAGTTGCATCCCATGAATAATCATTAAATTATAAATTTTCCAAATTAAGTTCTACCTTCAAGATTACTTGGAGGAGGTGGCTCCACAAATATCCCCATCCTCAGTGATGGGGGAGCCCAGCACATCAGTGCATAAGGTAAGGCTGAAGCATTTGCAACAATCTTCAGCCAGAAGTGCTGAATGTATGATCCATTTTTGCCTTCTCTGGAGGTCCCCAGCATCACAGATGCCAGGCTCCAGCCAGTTCAATTAACTCCACGTGATTTCAAGAAATGGCTGAAGGCACTGGATACTGGAAAGGCCCTGACAATATTCCGGCAATAGTACTAAAGACTTGTGCTCCAGAACTTGCCACACCACTAGCCAAGCTGTTTCAGTACAGCTACAACACTGGCATCTACCCAGCTATGTGGAAAATTGCCCAGGTATGTCCTGTACACAAAAAGCAGGACAAATCTAACCTGGCCAATTACCGCCCCATCAGTCTACTCTCCATCATCAGTAAAGTGAAGGAAGTGGTCATCAATAGTGCTATCAAACAGCAATTGCTTAGCAACAACCTGCTCACTGATGCTCAGTTTGGGTTCTGCCAGGATTACTCAGCTCCTTGCCTCATTACAGCCTTAGTCCAAACATGGACAAAAGAACTGAACTCCAGAGGTGAGGCGAGAGTGACTACTCCTGGCATCAAGGCAGCATCTGACCGAGTATGACACCAAGGAGCCCTAGCAAAGCTGGAGTCAATGGGAATCAGGGGGAAAACTCTCTGCTGGTTGGAGTCACACCTAGCACAAAGGAAGATGGTTGTGGTTGTTGGAGGTCAGTTCCAGGACATTTAGGAGTTCCTCAAGGTAGTGTCCTAGGCCCAACCTTCCTTCCTTCATAAGGTCAGAAGTGGGGATGTTCGCTGATAATTGCACAATGTTCAGCACCATTCACGACTCCTCAGCTACTGAAGCTATCCTTATCCAAATGCAGCAAGACCTGGACAATATCCAGGCTTGGGCTGACAAGTGGCAAGTAGCACTCACGCCACACAAGTGTCAGGCAATGACCACCTCCAACAAGAAAGAATCCAACCATTGCCCCCTTGATATTCAATGGCATTAGCATCACTGAATTCCCCACTAGCAACATCCTGGGGGTTACCATTGACCAGAAACTGAACTGGACTAGCCATAAAAACACTGTGGCAACAAGCACAGGTCAGAGGCTAGGAATCCTGTGCCAGGTAACTCACCTCCTGACTCTCCAAAGCCTGCCCACTATCTATAAGGCACAAGTCAGGAGTGTGATGGAATACTCTCCACTTACCTGGATGAGTGCAGCTGCCACAACACTTAAGAAACTTGACACCATCCAGCTCAAATCAGCCTGCTTGATTGGCACCCCATCCACAAACATTCACTCCCTCCACCACCAATGCACAGTAGCAGCGATGTGTACCATCTACAGGATGCAATGCAGAAATTCACCACGGCTCCTTCAACAGCACCTTCCAAACCCAAGACCACTACCATCTAGAAGGACAAGGGCAGCAGATATATGAGAACACCACCGCCTGAAGTTCCCCTCCAAGCCACTCACCATCCTGACTTGGAAATATATCGCTGTTCCTTCGCTGTGACTGGGTCAAAATCCTGGAACTGCCTTCCTAACAGCAATGTGGGTGTACATACATCACATGGAATGCAGTGGTTCAAGAAGGCAGCTCACCACCACCTTCTCAAGGGCAATTAGGGCTGGGCAATAAATGCTGGCCCAGCCAGCGATGCCCACATCCCATGAATGAATCATTAAAAATATTAAGTCAGTGGCGAATGGGAACCTCATGCCACCTTATTTATGACAGCTTAAAGGTGGCGTGCACCTGACGAGGAGGCCCACTTGGATCAGAGGGCAGCAGTTGTCTGATGAATTCTCTGGCAAAGGGGAAGGGAGCAGGAGAATGCTCTCAAGCCTGGACTGTCAGTATTTAGAGTGAAGCAGTGCATCATGCAAGTGGGGTTGGGACAGGAAAGTGCGCAACAGTGGGACTTGCAAGGGCAGCAGGTGGAGTCGGGGTATGGAAGGGATCAACAGGAAGGCACTGTTATGTTTTAGTGTCAGGGGAGGGGAAGCAGTTTCATTGGAGCAATTGTCTGGCCTATTTAGTGTGGTCTGTCCTGTCAGACCTGGGGCCCTGGGTGTCTAAGAGAGCCAATTGTATGACAGAGGGAAGGTCTACTTTCAGAGAGGGGAGTTGAGGCTTGATGGAGGGCATGTCCAGTTTGAAGGAGGACTGATTAACTGTGTCTGAGGGTGAGTTGAGGGCTACAGAGGGCAGGTCAAGGAGGGTGGGAAGATGGTCCTGCATCTCAGGAGGCTGGTCAAGGGTGAAGGGGCTAGGTTCGAGGTTGAGAGATGAAAGGTCAAAGGTCACTGACACTGGGTCAAGGGTGATGGTGGAATCTGCAAGGATGATGGAAGGAAGGCACAGGATAACATTGGGAGAGTCAAGGATGATTGGTGGAATCTCAAGGGACAGAGGGAGGCTGGAGGCTGATGGCTGACAACTGACGGGTTATTCAGGCGTATCCGATTACATATCTGCAAAGATAGGTTCAGCTGCGGGAAGTCTAGGTTCAAGTGGGAGGTGGTCAACTGGTGTGGAAGGAGTATTGGGTGTGGTACATGGGAGGCTCAGTAATTCCTTTGGTCAGCTGCACTTGCTTTATAGATGAAGGCCATGTACACAAAGGTGCTAATATCTTTGTCTCTTCCCACAGTTCACTTTCTGAATGTGCATTGGATCTCATACACCCATCCTTTTGCAACCTTGGGAGGAGGAGGAGGAGGAGAGGATTCACCAGAAGACGGCCATGGCCGAACAGCTACAGAGGCCACAAGGCTATCAACAGAGGAGGAAGGCTGGTCAAAGGGAAGGAAGCCAGGGCAAGCTTAGTTGTCCACCAGCATTGGCACATCAGTACGTGTTCTGAATATACACCGATCACTTCCAACTCTCTGTGAGGCAATGCTAGAGGTGACTGAGGCTATCATGGGATGTGGTCACTGATCTGTCTGCACTCCTTCAACAGGACCTGCAGCCCTGTGGATTTGGAGAGAACCGAATGCCAGTTGTCCTCAAGATGACTACAGAGCTGAATTTCTATGTCACCAGCTCTTTCCAGGCTCCACAGGGACATATATGGCACATCCCAGGCTGCCACATATAGATGTATAAAGGAGATCACTAATGCTCTGTTCTGAAGGTCCAATGGTATTCATCAGGCTTTCTACAGATGCAGAGAGCCAGGCCACAAGAACTGTTGGCTTGGAGCGGTGATTGCAAGTGGCAATTGCACTCATGTGGCCATTAGAGCTCCCTGGGAATAGCCCAAAGGCTTTTATATTCCCTTAAAGTTCAACTGGCCTTTGACCAAATAATGAATTATGCAGGTCTGTGCTCAGTTTCCGGGGAGCTGTCATGACTCCTATGTATTTCGCCACTCTCAGCTCACAGGACTCTTTGAGGCCCCTGCCCAAGTTGACCCTTGGATTTTGGGTGACAAGGGCTATCACCTCCGGATGTGGCTCATGATACCAGTGTGGCATCCCAACAGCCCCACAGAGAAGCAGTACCATGTAACTCATGCTTTAACCAGAGCAATCATGGAGCAGACCACTAGGTTGTTGAAAATGTAGCCTGGCAGAGCATGACAATACATTCCATCGAGGTTATGGATGGATCGTCCTGTCTGCTCTGCACTGCACAATGTGGCATTGCAATAGGATTGTCTTGCAAAAACGTGGAGGAGCTGCACTCCAACTCAGATGAGAAGGAAGGCGTGGACTCTGAGGAAGAGGCTAGGAATGCGGTGACACCTTTCAAGATGAGCTGGCCATGGAGAGATGTGCCAGGGATGCCAGAGACAACTTGATTTTAACTCACAGACATGAGGCACCTAAGTGGCCAGCGATCCATCATCTGCTCAGGATGGATGCTCGCCTCCACCAGTCTACCCCCCAGAGCAAGCTTCAAACCCCTGTCTTCTGCCACCTAAAAGGGAAAGAAGAGCGGGCCTTTGTCACACACAATTACAACAGAAGACTGCGTGTGGACAACTGGTGTGCACATGGACATAAGTCACGAAAGCTACCATGGCCAAGATTTTTAATCTTGGTCCATTGTGACAAGACTATGAGTACCCATATGGCAGTTCATTTTTGTGAGGAGCGAGTAACCTCGGCCAGTCTCCTTGCCACTGCATATAAGGGAATGTCACCAGAGACTGGATGTTCAGCTATGTCCCGCAGAATCGAGATTACAAATCATGCCACACACATGTACATTCAATAAGACTGAATGCAAACATACAACAACATTGTTGCCTATGCAAGTACTGGGATGTGCCTCTGACCCCTGCAGCCATCAGTGATTGTCAACTATGAGCCATGCCAGTTCAATATGCCTCTGACTAAGCAAATGCCCAGGATACACGTGTGAATAAAGTGAATCAAACATAATATGACATATCTACATGTGAAGAAATGTGCAGTGGTTGAATACCCATGCCACCTTTGTGCCCTCATAAAGCCTTAAGTTTTCTTTCCCTCCCAATATGTCTTGGTGCGACCCTGCTGTCAGCAATGAGGTAGAGGCAGGGTGCTGAGTGTGATGTTCCATTGCCAGCGATGACTTTGGCAGCTGTCTTCTGGAGGTCTGAGGCCTTGAGGGTGCCAAACTACTGAGGGTCTAATGCACGGGTGCAGGGGCACCCTCCTCGGCCTTGCCTACTGGAGACACTTGGGTCACCAGCAGATGATTTGAGGAACAGCCGCTCAACCTGGGTGTTTCCTGAGAGAAAGACCCCAGAGTGGATGGCACACACTCGTCCTCCATCTCTGTGCGTGATGGCACCTCACGGTCTCCTTGAGGGGAAGGAGCAGCTCAAAGTAGGCTTTGAGGTCACCAACCTCGCCATGGGGATCCACGCACTTAAATACCTGAGAAATGGCAGAACTCAAGCCCTGGATGGACGCTTCCATCCTCCGTTCAATGCCGCATATAGACTCTGGCATCTCTGCCAGATGTTCCCCTGCTTGGCTCTGCATCTTCAGCAGGCTTCTTGTGGCCGAAACCAGAAGCTCATCATCAGCCTGGGTCTCAGCATGGGCTAGCTCCCTAATAGTCCTCCAAGTGTTAGGTACCTCGGCTGTCACCCTCCCTCAGCCTCTGGCACGTGTCTCTGACATGCTCACCGGTAGCAGCCCCCAATTCTACATGCGATCTCTCTGTGACCCATGTTGATGTCACTGCACTGGTGGAAGGTATATGAGAGACAAGTAATGGTACATCTCTGGGTCTAGAGTATCATTGTCCTCAGAGGTGGAATCATCCCTTTCATGTGGTGGCTGTGGTACAGGTTCCATATTGCAAAGATCTGTAGTGGAGGACACAAAAAAAAACACATTAAGGTCTAGCACTGTCTGTGAACACATCACATTTTCATGCATGTCTCCTGTGCGCCCATGCTTTGACATCAGATTGGTACCTCACTGTCTCCTTGAGGGGAAGGTTGGTGGCATTCTCACTCATGCCTGGCCACTCAGGCCTTGCCATTGGCATGGCTTGGCTGACGTGCTCCCTGGTGATCTCCATTGTCTCCTCCTCGGCTTGGGTCAGGGCTTTAGATCTGGCACTGCTCAGCCAGTCTTGGCCCTCTCTCTGGCATTGAGAGTCTGTTTCTGCTGCAGGACAAAGTAGAGATTTAGCGCCATGTCAAGTGAGACTTAACCCCCTTGTTTGCATGCATCCCCGTGATACCGAGAAATCCACCACTGGCAATCATGCCCGTTCTCCTTCTCAAGCAAAGCTGGCACATAGTTTGGCATCAAGTGCCATGCAGTTCTGAGGCTACACATGCCCTCACCCACCTGGCCTCCCTCTCCACTTGCACATATACACTGCTCGATGGACCAAGGGGAGATCTGTTGATGAAACGCCAATGTGCCACTTACCCTGGCTGATTGAAGGAGGTCAATAACCCACTTGCAGCACTGGACTCAGAATGTTGGTTGGATCCCATGGCTGCTCACCCCCTCTGTGAACTCTGTCCAGGTCAGGCCTTGGTCAGGCATCAAGGCCTTTTGCTGCCGTGGGTGTGAAAGAAAACCTCCTGCCATTCCCAGGCCTGTAGGGAGCCATCGCTGAGCTGTGGTGCTGTTTGTTGCCTCGCCTCAGAGATTTCACAGACTGAAGGAGTGATGGGGGTGGATGATTGGACGGCAGGAGGGGGAGGAAGTAATTGCGGGGAGGGGGGGGTGTTTCAGGAGATTAGATAAAAGCCAGTATGAGGGGTGGGGGACGTTGGGAATAGATGTGACAGCTTCAAAGGGAGATGCAGGTTTGACTTTAAATACTTTCAACTCTGCAATTTTTAGCTGCCATTTGTCCCATTCCTGCCCGCAGAGCCGGTATGAGAGTCCAGAGGGCTCTTTTCTAGCTCAGTCGGAGCTGCAAATTAGTCACTTTATGGTGGTTCGGGCCCTTAATGCTGCGTGTGATTAAAATTTCCACTTTTATTTTGTGTATTCTTAATTTCTTTAAATTTACCTTTTAATTCCATGTGCGCCAGCTCCTGACACGCAAGCAAAATTGTTGCCCATTTCTGCTTCTGCTGTCAGGACCTGTGCCTCACAGGTTAAATGATAAGTATCATGGAGTAAGTGAAGGCCGCGTGTGTGGTACGTGATCTGACATGTAAACCCTTTAAATAACCTAAATGTATTCAAATAAATTTCTCTTGTTTGTATCACAACACTGTCTGTCACTGGCATTCAAGAGGGGAAAAATATGGTGAGCACAAAGGTGAGTTTTTTCTGCATTTCTCGAGATTGAAAAAAAATCGAATTTATAATGCCAGCTGCTTTGTTTAATAGGAGCATCCATTAACAATGAAAAGGAACATTTTCACTGAGGGAGAGGTATCAGTATGGATGATAATGCACATTCAGTTTTACTTTTTCCATGTAATTTTAGATAGCTGTTGAAAATAATGACGCCACTGGTACTGATATGATCAAGGTACAGTGCTCAGTTCTTATTTTGAATATATTCAAAAAAGGGTTTCCGATGGTTTGTATCACCATTTTCTATTTCTTACGTAAGTTAAATAAAACATTCCTGCTATTACATTATTTTGACAATCGGAGCTAAATCCTCTTTCCTCATTACATCAGATGCAATGACTGCCGATGTGTGAATTGCTTGACATATTCATTCATGACTCTCTGCATTTATAAGAAAGTGTAGATCGTCTTTTGAGAAGGCTGAGTGATTTTCTTTAGAATTATGTAGAGATTACCTTACATAACTTTGGATTCAAAAGGCTGCATGGAGGTGAAATGGGGAAAAAATCTTTTGTGACTGATTAAAGTGTTCTGCACTGCCCTCTATTGGTGCTGGATATATGAGAACACAACAGGCCTTGGGTCTCTTATTTTGAAAGAAAATTGCCAAAGATTATCTGGCTTAAACTGGGAACAACAGAGATTTACTTACAATTGCTTCCTACATGGATAATGTTTCCGGAATATTTGCTGGGCCAAAGCTGTCTCCAAATTTTAATTTGTTCCACGAGTGGAAGCAAATCTTGTGGCAAAATAATATTGAAATGGTCAGAACGTTTGAACTAAGATCATGGATATTAGATATTTGTCTTAATGAAAGGTTTTTGACTAGCCATTTTGAATCAAAAGAATGGTCATATCTTGTTATATGTATCCCTGGCTTCTACCTGCCTGTTTGTAAATAGATTATACATACATTGAGAGGGCTGACGTTTCAGTGCAGTACTGAGAAAACGCTGCACTGTCAGAGATGTAAAGTTATGATCCCACCTGCCTGCTCATGAGTGTGAAATCTCATGCCACTATTCGACAAAACACAGGGAGCGCTTGCTCTGTCCTGGCAAGATCTCAAAATGTAACATAAGGCACTGACAAGAATGAACATACAACCTGAAATACCATTGGGCATGTAAATTTTGTTCCTCCATGAATTCACTCTGCCCAGCCAATTTATTCAGTACTTTAGGAACAGTAAAAGGAATTCTCTTTAGCTTTAGAAAAAAGCTAACATACACAGAGGAGAAGTAAGCAAGCCAGCATATACAAAGTCAGTGCCAAATACAATAGATAAATGCTCATGAATGAATTACAATTATTGTTGAATAAGTTCATTGGTTCTTGTCTGGATCTGGACATGATTGGAAATCCTAGTGCTCCAACAAGAACAGATAAATCATTAGTATATAAAAATAAATCATATAAATCACCACAATTTCCACTTTAATGGCAAACTGCAACATTTTATGAACTGCTGCCCTGACAAAATTTTTATCCCCCTATTGTGCTACAATGTGCTACATTGCAAACTTTCTATGAGCTATTTATCTATTCAAATGAGGAGATGGACAAAATTCAGTCTGACTCTCCGGAACTGTAGCAAATCCATGGACCAGCTCAACCCATGTTTGCTTTTTCTTTGCAAAATTGGGTTTGAAATAGAAATTAAGTCAGTGATGCCTGCCATTTTCATCTGAAGTATGGGAATACATGTATCAAATCTTAAAATGGAAAGCAGCAGTGGACCACTTGACCTTGTTCTTTGCACACGTTAACAGCGGAGTCACTATATTTATGTGCAAGAGATATGTAATGTTTTATTCAAATTAATGAGAAGTTGTTGACCTGTAAAATTTCCACTTAATCTTTCCTTAACTATTATCAACAAATGGCAATTGTCATGCAACAAGATACTGAAACTAATGTCTGTGATTCAACAGCATGTGAGCAAAATGTCATCTGCATTCAGATTAAAGTTTGTATATTTAACATATGGTCCTGCCATCAATTCTTATCAATTTTTACTGGCCATCAATAGCTTGGGCTCCATGCTAATCATTGAGGATCTTATTCCATCTGCGCTGCTTATTTTTCCCATTATGAATAGGGTAAAATCTGAGAAAAACAATGCAAAAAACCCCTGGGAACAAAATTAATAAATACACATTAGGAGGTTCTAACAGGTCCATTATTTTCAGTGGAAACTATCCAGCCAGTTTAGGCTCCATCACTAGAAAAACAATTACAGTTAGGGCAAAGGAAAGACTCATTAATATAGGAGAGGAACGGCTTTGCAATTTAACACACTGCGCTAACTAATATGCAGCTCATACCAGAGTATTATAGTTCAACAGATGTTCCTTTGAACATGCTTTTATTTTTCTGTTTTATCAGCCTATGCATCCCAAGAGTATCCTTCGAATTACAGAAATCTGGCTGTGATTAGTACAACAGGCAGGATTGTGCTAAGAAGATTGAATATGAGGGTTGAAAGGCAAGATTTATTTTCTTGATGATTCATTCCCTCTGAACAGTATGAGTGACATAATAAGGATGTATGGGCAAAACTACATCGATAATGATCGTGATGGATTATCATGCAATCCGCAACGGGCAGATTTTTTAGGTCGGTGGGTGGGCACGTGCCCGACCCAATCGGACGTGAAATTGTGCGAGATGATGTCGGTCGAGCATCCTGATGTCATTCCACGCTTGGAAGATATTTTGGTTCGCAGGTGCGTGCAAAAGCGGAAGCGTGCCCGCCAACAATTAAGAGGCCAATTATTGTAATTAAAGTTGCAATTATCTCCGATTTTTCATGGGCTATCCAACCTTATGGTTGGCGGACAGGCAAATCAGCCTGGCGGGCTTTTCATTTTTCATGAAACCTCATACAAGGGTGGGATGGGGTTTTTGTTAATAAGTTTAAAAAATCTATGGACAGCATTTTTATCATGTATATGTTCAGGTGACTGATTGCGATGCTTGGACATTTTTCTCCTCATTTTAAAATCTCTATTTAATTGTTTTCAAGTCTTCAGCTCCATGAGGCAGCTCTCTGCCTTCAGGCAGCTTGCATTCAGTGCTCACCTGCACTCGCAACCCCACCCAGACATCATTGAGCTTTTCAGCACACGCTTCAAGCAGGCTGGCCATTAATTGGCAGCCAGCGTGAAATCGCGTTCGAGGGCCGATCGCAGTTGGTGGTCCATCCCCTGTCCGATCCCAGACCTGCCAATTGCACCTGCCCGGCAACCTAAAAACTCTGAACAGTGTTTCCTAGCCTGATTCACTGTACATACTCTGCATCACAGATTTATGCATTTCTAATGAAATGTCAACTATGGTTCAGTTCGTAGCGCTCTCTTCTCTGACTCAAAAGGCTGTGGGTTCTATTTCCACTCCAGAGGCTTGAGCACAAAATTTAAGGTTGATATTTCAGTGCAGCAGTGAGTGAGTAGCTGTCAGCTTTCAGGTAAGGCATTAAACCAAGGCCCTTTCGGTCAGATTGGAAAAGATCCTATGGCACCATTTCAAAGAAACATAGGGAAGCTACCCCTTTGTGCCCTAGCCAATACTTGTTCCTCAAACAAAATCAGATTATCTGGTCCTTATCACATTGCTGTTTGTGTGAGCTCTTGCTGTGCGACAATTAGCTGTTGCTTTTCCAGCACTACAATAGTGATTAGACTTCAAAAGGCACTTCATTGGCTGTAAAGTGTTTTGGGACATCCTGAGGCAAAAGGTACAATATAAGCGGAAGCCTTTCTTTGGTGGTATTGTGGTAATGTCACTGGGCTAATAATCAGAGGGACCCAGGACACGGATTCAAACCCTACCATGGCAGCTAGTGGAATTTAAATTCATTTAATAAAGCTAGCCTCAGTGATGGTAACTATAAAACTATCATCGATTGTAGTGAAATTCCTTCTGGTTCACTAATGCCTTTTAGGGAACGAAATCTGCCATCCTTACCTGGTCTGCCCTATATGTGACTCTAGACCCACAGCAATGTGGTTGACGCAAGACTGCCATCTGAAATGGCATTAGCAAATGTTCAAGCGTAATTAGGGATGGGCAATAAATACTGGCTACTCCAGTGATGCCCACATCTCATGAAAGAATAAATTCAAAAAAATGTGGATTGTAAATATTGACAATGTAGTTTTACTAAATTGTATTTATTGTATTTTAAGCATTTCAAATCTAGAAGTAATATATTCATAGGAAAAAAACATTTTAGATCATCTTAACAAAGGATAATATTACCAATAAGTGAGTTGCAAAATAGTATTACATTCCAGAGTTTAGATACTAAACACCTGTGGTTTATGATTGTCATTTGAACTCGAAGTGGATTAGTATACAACATTAATTCTAACATTATTATTTGAAGATGAAGATGTAGTACAGGACAAAGGATATCACTAATTTTATGACTTAGAACATGAGCTATATTGAAAAGCATAATGGGACCTGTAGCATTTCTAGTATTTTTTCTTACAGTAGATTGTTACCTAAAATATATATCTATACAATAAAAATCATTTTAAGCAGTTAACAAATGTGCAAGTTCCAAAAGACATTCAGTACACACTTAGGTTAATGTGCTCTGTTTCATTTCAGATATGTATGCCAGTGGTTAAAACACTTGCTTTGGCTGCTTTTCTTAATTGCCGTCCACTGCTGTTGAGAATAGTTTACTCGATGATCATTCTGCCATATTCTGAATCTGATTGCACGTTAGCAAATCAAGAAGATGAACTTGCATTGCTTTCCTCTTTTAAAAACTCTAAATTAGAAACAAAGGGTGGAATTGTCCATGCCCGCTGGCGTCGGGTGTGTTCGGCATTGTGAGTGGACAATATGGCAAGAAGGCCAACAATCAGTTTCACGATGTCATGAAACCAGCTTGCAGTCGTCCACTCAGCCCGTTGATGGCGAGCCACGTTTCCTGCCATCATACGTCGGAGCCACATTGTATCACATCAGCATAAGGCCAACAAGCCGGAATTGTGCCCCCCCCCTCCCCCCCCACCCCACTGGTTCATCCGCCCACCATACCGACGCATTTCACAACAACATATAAAAGGCGTGCACTTGACAGGCTGCACTTTGAGGGGAACTCAGAGGCAAGTGCACAGTAATGTTGCAGAGCGCTCGTGAGGGACGCCTGTTGACCTTCAAGGTTGAAGTATGTTGTGGGGGGGGCAAAGGCTGCCCTGCAGTTGAGGCATGTTACTGGGGTTGGGTGCAAGGGCTGCCTTGCTGTTGAAGGTAGCGCACAAGCATGGGGGGCAGTGGGCGAGGGAAACTATTAGGGACAGTGAGGATCCTGTGGATGTGGGATAGGTTTGTGAGGGTGTGAGTTGAGAGTGATGTGAAGAGTGACTTACTCTGGTGGAACGGAGGAGATCATTCATCCTCTTTCAGCAGTGGGCGGCTGTCCTCTTTTGCAAAGCATTGGCACTGACCACCGCTGCCACCGTCTCCCATGAGGGGGTAGAGGACTTCACGTTGGGCCAGGTTAGTGATATTATTGCTCTTCCTGCGGCCCGAGCTGGGGTAGAGGACATCACAGTGAGCCTCCATTGTGTTCAAAAGGCACTTGAGGGACGCATCACTGAAGTGGAGGGCTGCTGTGTTTTTACCTTTTGGGGCCATCCTGTCTTTCTGTGTGGCAGTCATTAGCTGGAAGCACTGAGAGGTGTGCATGCGGCTACATTTTAAATATGGTGCCTGGCATGATGAAGCAGTGAGCTGATGGTGTGGCGGGCGAATGAGATCCTGCTGGCCATGGAAACGGCATGTTTCCTGGGAATGCATAAGTAATATGGTGGGTTTGGGATGATACGGCGTGCAAAGCCGTCATTGCAGCCGGCAGGTAAGATATTGCTTTATCAACCCATTACCGAACTCAGTGCAAATCTGGGATGATTCTGCCCAGTGTCAGAGTATAGTGAGATAGCATGCAGCATATTCAAGATTTATATTTCTGATTTGCAGGGATCAACTTAATACAGGTGTGTCTATGAATATATCAAAATGTTGGACATGAAAAGGCCAGCTAGTCTAGTTTGCCCCATAATGTCATGAAATTATAATTATCACAATTACACACTCCCTAGTCATTAGGACCCATGTAATCTCCTGGGAGGCGTAAGAAACCAGATGAAAGCCCAAAACCATAGAGAAACAAAATTCTGGAAACTTCCTCTCTGATCCTACCAGGTGATCAAAACTAATCCAGTTTTGCTTGGCCTTTTGACATTTTGTTTGTAACAACACAGACTGCAAGCAAAAGATATCTGTATTTATTAAGGGGAGTATGAAAGGATTTACAGTACATGGGATTGGAGGGGGGAGGGGTGAGAAATACCAAGATGATAATTGGATGCATTACTCTAAAGGAAGTGACCCATTTAATGAAGAAATTGAGGTGTTAATTGGATTAATAAAATAAAACCACATTGTGCAGCTTTGAACTATTGCCAAAAGGCACAGCAAGCATGGGAACTCATAAAAAAACTTTGAATGACTTGCTGTTGGAGGGCAGTCAAACATCCTTAAACCCTTGACAGTAAACAACTGATCCTCAAGGATTCACAGTTTAAAAAGTTTGATAAGACTTTTAAAAAAAAAATTATTTTTGTAGAAGTCTATGAACGATGCCAGCCTATATAGTGAGCTGCACAAACAAGGCACATGTCTTTAAAAAAAGCCAACACACGGACACACAAGCACAGAAACATAGGCCAGCCATCTTTAGGACACAAAGCATTGAGTTCTGAAAAGAATTCCCCCAAAAAAGGTTGAGACAAAGACAACCATACTACTAAGAAATTATATTGGATTGTAAGCATAATCTTCTTCATATCAATATTTGCTGAATATCCAAATTGTTTCTTGAGGTGGACTCAAAGTTGCGTGTAATCTTAACAAGAATTGACATGTTATAACTAGTTTTAATTATGATCTCTTCTATGATATAGTCTTCATTACTATAATGTATTCTATAATTGGTGCTTATAATAAGTATTCTTAAACAACCATAAGAGTGTAGTCTCATATCCTCACAAGGCCACATATAGACAACAATATTCTAGAATTCTTAAGTTAGGATTCTAAGTGCTGATTTTGGTAAACTTAAAACAAGAGTTTTTTTTCTGCTATAATATACCTGTATATATAATGTACCCTGAGATAATTTTTCTGGTTTGAAAACTCCTAGGAGGGAGGACATTTCATTTCGGGACCCAGTCTATAGCAGTTTAAACTGACTAAGTTCCAATAATGATCTGAAATTTCTCTTAGTTGAAGTTTTAAGTTTGATTGGGTAGGTTTACCTTGCTGCAGTAGGGCCATTAACATTACTGAATTGAAACAAGCATGTCTGTTTTAGAATACTCACATGCGTATGTGTATAGGAGTAGATATGAACAAATCAAAATGTTGGACATGAAAAGGCCAGCCGGTCTGGCTTGTCTCATAATGTCATAAAGCCTTAATTATCAAAATTACACACTCCCTAGCTACTAGGAACTATATAATCTCTTGAGAGATGCAAGAAATCAGATAAAAGCACAAAGCCATAGAATAGCAAAATTCTGGAAACTTCCTCTCCGATCCTACCAGGTGATCAAAACTAATCCAGATGAGCACATTAGCCATGACTTATATTGCTTGGAACTTACCCCTTGAATGATATTATCTCTGTTCCAACTTGGACTGGTCCTACTGCCTTTCAGGGCTTTATGTGCACTAGTCCCAGCTTATTCCATATTGGTATTCTGAAGGCATAGTTCAGAACAGAGGGAGCTCTGTCAAACAGTCCAGCCAGCTTGTCTTGTATCATAGTAATGTGCAGTACATAGGTGAGTTTTTCTTTTCCAAAGAGAATCTAGAATGTAAGAATATAGATATGGGAGCAGAAGTAGATACAGCCCTTCAAGCCAGCTCCACCATTCAATGAGATCTTGGCTGATTTTCTACTTCAACATAATTTTCCTGCATTATCCCCATGTCCCTTGATGTTTTTAAAATGTAGAAATCTATCAATCTCAATCTTGAACACACTCAACAACTGAGCCTCCACAGCCCTCTGGTGCAGAAAATTCTGAAGATTCATCACCCTCTGAGTGAAGAAATTTCTTCTTATCTCAGTCATAAATGACCTGCCCCTTATTCTGAGGCCATGTGCCTGGTTCTATACCCCCCATACACACCCTCCCCAACACCCAGAGGAAACATCCTTCTTGCATCCACACTGTTGAGCCCTGTAAGAATTTTGTACACTTCAATGAGATCATCTCATTTTTCTAAACTCCAAGGAATAAAGGCCCAGCCTATTTAATCTTTCCTCATAGAACAATCCCTCCATCTCAGGAGTTAGTTTAGTGAACATTCACTGTGCTCCCTCTATGGCAAGTTAGGTAAGGAGACCAAAACTGCACACAATATTCCAGGTGTGGTCTCACCAAGGCTCCATATAATTGCAGTAAGATATCTTTATTCCTATGCTCAAATCCCCTTGTAATTAAGGTCAATATACCATTTGCTGCCTTAATTGCTTGCTGTACCTGCATGTTAGCTTTCAGTGACTCATGAATAAGGTCACCCAAGTCCCTTTGAAGCTCAACACTTCCCAGTCTCTCACCAATTAAGATATACACTGTATTTCTGTTTTTCCTACCAAAGTGGATAACCTCACATTTCTCCATATTGTATTCCATCTGCCTGATTTTTGCCCAATGCCTTAGCCTTTCCAAATCTCCTTGAAGGGTCTTTGCATTCTCTTCACAACTCACACTTCAACCTAGTTTTGTGTCACCTGCAAACTTGGAAATATTACATTTAAAGCCCACATCCAAATCATTGATATAGATTGCAAATAGCTGGGGCCCAAGCACTGATTCTTGCAGTACTCCACTAGTCACAGCCTGACAACCTGAAAATGACCCATTTATTCCTGCTCTTTTTTCTGTCCATTAAGCTGTTCTCAATCCAAGCCAGTATATTTCCCCCAATCCCATGTGCTCTAATTTTGTTTACTAACCTCTTGTGTGGGACCGCATTAAAAGCTTTCTGAAAATCTAAAGATACCACATCCACCCTTTGTCTATTCTGCTAGTTACATTCTCAAAAAACTCCAAAAGGTCTGTTAAACATGATTTCCCTTTCATAAATCCATGTTGGTTCTGCCCAATCCTACGATTATTTTCTAAGTCTCTTGTTATATTATAGATTCTAACATTTGCCTATGACTGATGTTAGGCTAACAGGTCTGTAGTTCCCTGTTTTCTCTCTCTCTCCTTTCTTAGATAGTAGGGTTCCATTTGCCACCTCCCAATCTGCAGGCACCATTCTAGAGTCTACAGAATTTTGAAAGATGATCACCAATTCATCTACCATCTCTACAGCCACCTCTTTCAACACTCTGGAATGTAGATTATCAGGTCCAGGGGATTTATCTACGTTAAGCTCTATTAATTTCTATAGCACTTTTTAAAAACTAATATTAATATCTTGTAGCTCCTCGTTTACACTCGTCCCTTGATTCTCCATTATTTCTGGGAGGTTTTTAGTATCTTCCTCTGTGAAGACAGACACAAAGTATTTGTCTAGTTTCTCTGCCACTTCCTTATTCTGCTTTATAAATTCTACGGGCTCTGCTTTTAATGGACTCATTTGTTTTTGCTAAACTTTTCCTTTTTACATACACACAGAAGCTTTTACTGTCCGTTTTTAAGTTTCTCACTAGTTTACTCTCTTGTTCTATTTTCCCTTTCTTAATCTTGTTCTTCATCCTCCTTTGCAGAATTCTAAAATGCTCCCAGTCCTCAGGCTTATCATTTCTTTGGCAACTTTATATGCCTCTTCCTTTGATCCAATACAATCCTTGATTTCTTTTGTTAGCCACTATTGGAACACATTCCTTGCTGATTTTTTGTGCATTAAAGGAATGTATTTTTGTTGTAAACTATGTATTAGTTCTTTAAATGTTAGACATTGCCTGCCTACTATTGTTTCCCAGTCCACCATAGCTAGTTTGTCCCTCATACGTTCATAGTTTCCTTTGTTTAGATTTAAGACCCTAGTTTCTGACTGAATGACTTTCAAACTTAATATACAATTCCATCATATTATGGTCACTTGTTCCTAAAGGTTCCTTTACAACAAGATTGTTAATTAGGCCTTCTCATTGCACAATACTAGATCTAAAATAACACATTCCCTAGTCGGTTCCTCAATGTACTGTTCTCGAAAACCATCTTGAATATATTCCAAAAATTTGTGCTCCACAACTCTAGTGTAAATTAGGTTAACCAGTCCATATGTAGATTGAAATCCCCCATGATTACTGCGTTACCTTTGTTACATGCACCTCTAATTTTCTGATTTATCCTGTGCTTTATTCATTACTGTTGTTTGGTGGCCGATAAACAAACCCATCAATGTTTTCTGCACCTTACTGTTTCTTAGCACCACACAAAATGATTCTACATCTTGATCGATAGAACTAAAGTCATTGTTCACTGCTGCACTAATGCCCTCTTTAATTAACAGAGCTACTCCAGCACCTTCTTCCCAACTTCCTATCCTTCCTGAATGGCACATACCCTTGGATATTCAGGTCCCGGCTTTGGAGGAGAAATTTCCCACGTCGGGCAGGCCAGTCAGGAGTGGGCACAGAGCCAATCGCCACCCGCAATTGGGTCTGCGCCATTTTACGCAGGCGGGCCAATTAAAGCCTGCCCAGCATAATGCGCGACTCCCAAGGATAGTGGGAGTGGGCGCGCAGTGGCGGGAGTGCAATGACTGCCCGGTCCAATGGCGACCCGGCAGCCTGTTTAAATGAAGCGCTGGCAGCCTTGGAAAGGCTGCTCACAACGGCCGGTATAAGGGCTCACCCAGAGGGCTTCTGGTGAGCAGGCCAGGCCGGAGGGTAGGGCAGCAGAGCAGGCCAGGATGGAGGGTAGGGCAGTGGGGCAGTGTGTCCCTTGGTTTTCCGATGAGTACCGAGCTGCCTCCTGGAGCAGGTGGCAGTATGGCTGGAGGTCCGGCTTCTGAGGGACGGGAGGCGGAGGCCTCCCCACCTGTCCAAGCATGCGTGGGAGGAGGTGGCCAAGAGTGTGAGCTCCCATGATCTGGTGCGACGCACGTGGGTCCAGTGCCGCAAAAGATTCAACGACCTCCTGCATTGAGGAATGGTGAGTACCATGTTGGCAGAGGTCACTTAATACAGCTGTCAGCCTTTCCCCCCAAGGCCCTTGCCCCTCTGACAACTTTGAGTGCAGTTACAACATTGAATCCTTCACGGCATGTTTCCCTCGCTGGGTGGACCGGCAGATATTGCCCATGCCTAGTTCACCCTGACAGGGTAGCGCTGAGATGGGTTCTGCACCCACAGCATGTGTGACACTGACAACCAAAGTATAGATTCGGGGGCAAACTCAAGGATCTGCATCTAGGTAGAGTGCTGGAACTGGGATGCATGTCAAGGTCAGGGTACTAAGATGCTGGGAGGGGAGCTTCCAGGTGGTGTGGCATCAATCCATCTGCTGGCCTTTGTGTTCCACGTGCTTGTGCCTCCTTGCTTTGCAAAGTTACACCTTGTGCTGTTAAATTTGATGGAGGCAGCATTTGGGCAAGGGGGATCAGCCCTGGATTCTTTGTGTGAGTGTGTGGCAGCTGTGGGGTGACAAAGCACTGGAGCCCTGCAATGTCCCACTCTGGCTGGGGTGGCAGGGATGTGATGGGAATCCAGCTACAGGGTGGACTAATCAATGCTTTTCTCCCCTTTCCAGAAGACTGCACACAATTCCACTGAGTGGATGCGGATGGCGGAGACCAGGCCCAGTTGGCCATTGTGACTATATATGAGCAGGAAGCGATGGATCTGGAGAGATGCCCAGGTCCACCGGTGGCAGCGAGGCTGGGGTGTCATGGGGAGGTATGTTTGGTGATCATTTAGGTCACGTGTGTCCCAGCAGCCATGGCACTGCTGAATGCTCAGTGATTGAAGCTAGCAACATGGGTTGACCATTGATTACAGAGGGATGAGTGCGTAATGATTCGGGGGACAGGGATGCAAATTGACATTGCCTCCACTGTAACTAATCAAATGTCCTTGTTCTTCCTTTCAGCATCACCTGAGGCCCCTGAACAATTGGGCTCACCAGCGTCATACCATCTCTGCCAGGCAGGCCCTGGTGCAGATACTAGCACCTCGGTGGGAATTAGATATTCGGCTAGTGTCCCGGGGCACAGTGGTGAGGGCACTTCACACTCGCTTGAGGTGCGGGTGGAGACAGAGAGTGCCCAGTGCGCTGGCAGTTAGAGGACTGCAGGGGACCAGGCACATTCTCGGTTGGTGGCTGATGATGTGCCTCTGGAGTCGTCCGTGAGGCTGCAAATGCTGGAAGTGCAGCAGGGTATGCAGGAGGAGATGCATAGAGGCATCCACATGGAGCATCACTGATGCAATGAGCCTCATGGCCAACCACCATGCTTCCTCCATGGAGGGAGTGGCGACTCTTGTGGAGAGGCTCCTCCAGGAGAACAATCAGGGCTTCCTGGGGGTGCACTTGGACCTGTAAGCCCTCACAGCGGCATTGACCTCAGCTGGTCAGTGCCAGTGTGGGAGATGGTTTGGGTACCAAGTATCCCAGCCCATTCATCTCCGGTGAGAAGGGAGGTCCCAAGCAACCTCAGGTCGGCGCACCAGCTGCCTGTCGTCCCTGCAGGCTCCTCTCAGGGTGCTCCGGATGAGGGCAGCAGCTCCTCCATCCCTCTGCCAGTCACCACAGGATCCCATGAGGTTGCGGTGACTGGGGAGATGCCAACTGTGGAACTGGTCGCTCCCTCCCAGGCGGGGCCATCAAAGATTCCACAGGCCAGAGGGTGTTTGCCAAGGTCATTAAGGCCAATAGGACAGTACAGTAAGCAGGTTGTCTCAGATGCCAGTGCCAGCGATGGGACAGACCCTAGATGTAGCAGCGGTAAGCGTAAATTTAAGGCACATTAGGCATACCACGGGTTTCTCACTGGTGGTTTTACATTGCCCCACTATTATTTCATGACCACTTGGTATGATGTGTAACACCTTGATAATTATTTTTTTCTGAACTTCATTTTGTTAAATCATTAAATTTTGATATGTTCCATCCTCAGGGTGATTCCTTACTTCTGCAGGTGGGCGGGAACCCATGATGTTATGAGTGAGTAGTTTGACATTGAGCTTTATTGACAAGGCTCTTAGTTCAGGTTCCTACCCAGGCAGATTTTGCACTTAGGTATCGAGTACGGAGCCGACAGCCCTGGCTTGTGTTGAGGTCCATCTGCGGTGGGCGAGTTGAATTTTTGTTGGACTAAAGCGTCCCTGATGTCCCTGCCTCCCTGAAGTATGCCTGGGTCAGAGTCTACCCCCTCAGTTCTCCTGTGCGTGCTTATCCTCGGACTCACTGCTGGAATCATCGTGTGCAGCTGGAGCAACTGCATCTACATCTTCTTCATTCACTGCATCCCCACTTTCCAGTGCTAGATTGTGGAGCGCGTTTACAGCTGATTGGGAGACTCCGCAAAGATCACCCACTGACCCCTGGAAAGTGCGAGAGGCATAGAAGTTGAGGGCAGCCGTAACTTTCAGCGCCACTGGCATGGGGTGTCCACCCACACAGTTGATGCAGATCTTAGGGCTGATCACCTGGCAGGTGGAGGTGTTTGTCTTCCTCGAGAGATGGAGCCTCCTTGATGGCCACATGTGTACAGTCTATTGCACCCTGGACACGGGGGAAGCCAGCAATGGCTGCGAAGCCACTGGTTTGCTGTGTCTGGTTGGCATCCACTATCAGTGACACACGATCTGGGGGGTATTGGATGCGTCCCCTGAACAGTTCAGGCAACGGAAGCGCATCTTGTGAAGATCGATGGTTCTCTCCACCACAGCCCTTGTGGAGGCGTGTCTCCTATTGTACTGCTGCTCAGCCTCTGTTCTTGGATGGTGGAGAGGCATCATGAGCCACCTTCTGAGGGGATAGACCTTGTCACCCAGCAGTCAACCATCCAGCCAGGCTGGAGCACTGAAGAGCCCCGGCCCCTGGGAGTGTCTGAGGATGTAGGTGTCGTGGGAGCTGCCTGCGTACCTTGCACAGACTTGTAGAATCAGCATCCTGTGATCACATACTATCTGCACGTTCGTGTTGACGAAGGCACCTGGCTCACCTGCTGGTGCCTTGATGGCCACATGTGTACAGTCTATAGCACCCTGGACACGGGGGAAGCCAGCAATGGCTGCAAAGCCTCTGGTTTGCTGTGTCTGGCTGGCATCGTCCCAGTGGTAGTGGATGCAAGTCAATGCACGCCTGAACAGAGCGTCTGTCACCTGCTTGACATAAGTGTTTACAGCTGATTGGGAGACTCCGCAAAGATCACCCACTGACCCCTGGAAAGTGTGAGAGGCATAGAAGTTGAGGGCAGCTGTAACTTTCAGCGCCACTGGCATGGGATGTCCACCCACACAGTTGATGCAGATCTTAGGGCTGATCACCTGGCAGATGGAGGTGACTGTCTTCCTTGAGAGATGGAGCCTCCTTTGGCACTGCACCTCAGATATATTGAGATAGCTGCTGTGCCACCTGTATACTCTGGCAGCAGGATAGTGGCGTCTTCTGCGGCCCCTTCTGCCTTGAACTTCCTGTTGTCCCTGCGCCCCTTGTGCCTGCACCTGTCCTCCCACAGATGGTGCCCTGGAGGTTGAATGTGGACTCCTGGCCTCCTCACCCTTCTGGCCCTCCCTTCGTCCTCAGAGCAGGTGCCTCCAGTGGAGAGCACAACTCCCATTCCCAGGCTAATGGAAGGCTTCCTGAATTCTGCAGGCCCCAGAAATGATGTTTACTCAAGAGTCCTGACCTGAAGCCTGTTACTCCTGTCCAAACAGCTGTGAAGAGTTTTGAAGTATTCCTGCTCACACAGGCAAATATCAGTAACTTTCACAATTAAATGTCTGACAAATACCACCCCTGAACCCAATGACCCCTCTTATTCATCCCATGGATGAGGTTTATACAAATGTCTCCTACCCGCCTGCCCGTTGCACCCGTGACGATCGCACGGGCCCCGAAAAACACCAGACAATTGCTGCCTCAAGGGCCTTAACTTCATGATTAATTAATGGCGGGTGTGCATCTGAGAACATCTCGCACCCATCCACCTAAATATCACGATGGCGCGTGGTAACAACAGAACGCTTGCCCGACGTCACCGCACGTCATTTTACTCGTCTGCATGTGGGGCCTGCACCTGCACACCAACAGGAAAATTCTGGCCTTGGTTTCCTTGTAGCCAGATCTCTGTGATGGCTATCAGGTCATACATATGAATTACTGTTTGAGGTGACAATTCACCTGTTTTATTGCGGATGCTGCAGGCATTCAGATACAGAGTATTTAATTCAATTCTTTTCAAATTGTTTTTGTAAACTCTGGCTCTATCTGTTGGCACATCCTTAAGTTTGCAATCCCTTCCAGCCATTTCCAGCTTCTGCAGTGTTTTGCTTTTATCTCTGATTATCATTACCTTTAATGCAACCTTGATCTTTTGCCTTGCCATTTCCCTTTAATTTACTCAATCTTCATGATCCCTTCCCCCCACTATTTAGTTTAAAACCCTCCCTACTTCCCTAGTTATATGATTCGCTAGAACACTGGCCCTGGATTTGTGATGTCTGCCCCAGGGATGGAGGAAGGAGCATAAGGCCAACTGATGATCAGGTTGCTGAGCACTCCCCCACCCCCTGCAAGGAGTGGCTACACAGCAGAAACTTTGCTAGCTGTAAGATATCTCTGGGAAGAGCTCATAAACACTACCGGTGGCTACTGCAGAAATAGTCCTGTTACGACGGGCAGAACCTTCTGGTCTACCTGGTGGCGAGCTTGGGGGCAGGAAGGGCATGTAATTAGGTGGGATGGTGGCCTATCGGAACCCTGCTGCCTTTCTGCCTCCACTGGAATTCAGTTCTGGGCAGACCTTCCTGCCCTGCCACCAACTAGTGACCATTTAACGCCCTTGTCCTGCTGCTGCTATTAACCCAGCTGCAAGTGGGCCTAATGCCATGTGACATGCTCAAGAGGTAGAATTGTGCGGCCAGCTTGACACCTCCGGGGGTAGGCGTTGGGGTTGGGGGTGGGGGTTGGGTTTGGGGGGTTTGGGGGGGTGTTTCCCTCAATCAAAGGTACTCAATGCCTGATCGAGGACTCGACATCAGGAAGGGGCAGGGCTGCTGCGAGCCACCCACTGCCCTTGCTTCTGACCCCCACCCCCTACATTCCTTTCCCAACAACCCAACCCCACAAGAACACCCCAACCCCACCACATTACTTAACTGTGGCCCGGGTTGCTCCGTGATCCTGGAACTCCGGTTGGTGTTTTCCCTGCAGCAGCCACAGCCTCCCCAGTGGCACTGCTGAGCACAAGAGCTGCCAGCCTCTGACTGGTTGGCTGCTCTCGGTAAGCAAAACTTCTACCCCCAGAGTCTTGATTCCAGGGGATGGCGTGCCACTGGCCTTGCCACTGCCTAGTTGACTTCCCGAAAAGAAGCAGCACTGGTTCCTTGCCAGCTCTCCAACCGACAGGCGACACTCCTGACACCTCAACAAGATTCCGCCCCATGTCTCCCTTTCCAAAAATTATAATCCATTCAAACCCAGAAACTTAGCTCCCATGTCTATTATTTTGCAACCATTTGGCAAGCCATTCCCTTAGCTTGCCAAAAAACAGCCTCCAGATATATCCGTGGTAATAATTTCTTAATTAACAGAACATTTTGGGTCTTGTCATCTTGTCATGATGTTGATAATTGTATGTCCTTTTGTTCTTAATCTACTTCTCAGTGCTCCCTCAGTGGAATGAAGTGCTGAGTGACTGGCTGCTGCTTTCTTCCAGAAGCCTTTTGGAACAGAAGTCTCCACCTATCAGGTCCATGAACCTTCTGCAGGTTGTGGCTGACCTAATGCTAAGTAGGTAGCTATACTTTGCCTATTTTCTATCACATGTGCAGACATCAGAGAGCGTAGATGGGTGGGCACATATGATACTGTCTTGAGGGCAGCTTCATCTTGGAGTGAACCTAGCCAGGCCACAAGCCTAGCCTCTACTTGACCACCGTGCAGTGAGAATGATGCCAATCTGATCACTGAAGCCAAGCAAGATCCCAATCCCAGTCACTTGGAGACCAGAGAAGTCAACCTTTTCCACTCTGCCACCCAAGGGAGCTGAAAATCTGTGATGGCTGCACCCCAATGCAACTGCTAAGGTGCACCCAACTGGACCTCAGATGCTAACTGTATCAATGATGTCAGGATGCAGGGGGAAGCTCCTAGATATATGACAGATGGGTATCTGTGCTGCTAGACATGCTCCATTTTCCTTGCTGTAATACTGCATCTCACCGCAAGCAAATCACCCACAGGCGTGAAGATAAATTACAAAACAGATAGGAAACTGTTCAATCTACACTGCCTTCAATATAATCCAAAACCATTCCAACCTCAGTCATTGAGCTTCAGTATATACAGGTAACACTTGTGTGTGCACTCACTCAGAGATTGAGTTCCAAGTCATCATCAACTCTTTTTCCAAAGGTTATGAGAAAATGGGCCTTTCACTAAACAACTGGAAAACTAAGACCCTCTTCCAGCCAGCTCCCACAGTAAAACACCTCCCCATCTATTAAGGTTAACGGAAAGATCCTGGAAAATTAGGAGCATTTTGACAAAGGCAGACATAGATGACAGAATTCATTATCGGCTCCAATGTTCAGTCAACTGAAGAAAAGAATATTTGAGGACTTGATTAAGGTCATGGTTTACGGGACAGGAGTAATCTCCAAACTCCTGTGTGCTTCAGAGACTTGGACACCTACACCAGGCACTTCAAAGGACTGGAGAGGTATTACCAGTGGTGCGTTCACAAGATCCTCCAAATCCAATGGCAAGAAAGGTGATCTAACAGCAACATCCTCTCCAAAGCCAACTTGCCCAGTGTTGAGGCACTAATCACTTAATAACAGCTTGGCTGAGCGGAATATGTCGTGTGTATGCCTGACACCAGACTCCTGAAGCAACTGCTCTCCTTGAACTCGGTCATGGCAGGGGACTCCCAGGAGGAAAGTGGAAACACTTTGGAGATGTCCTCACAGCATCCCTGAAGAGGTCAAATATACCTGCCGACTCATGGGAGACCATGGCTTGTGACCGAACAAAATGGAAAAGGCTCATTCGGGAAGGAACTGAACACATTGAGAAATTTCATCAGGAATATGCGGAGGTGAAATCAAGGCATCGGAGGGAGAGTACAAACCTCCAAAGAACCCATCTATCCAACCTCTTCAAGCACCACCTGCCCTGTTTGTGGCAGAGCCTGCAGATTACACATTAATTACATTATATTAATTACATTATATTAATTACACAATAATAGCCATTCAGGATCCATCAAACTGGAATGGAAGCAAGTCACCCATGGCCTAGAAGAACTGTCTAGGTGAAATAAAATATTAGCAGAAAGTTTGTCTTATGGCTGCTCCTGAGTCTGCCCTGTAGCTGTCATTTGCCTTGTAAGAGGGAAATGAATATTCTACCACTTCTCCGAAATTGCAGAGGCGCAGCGTAAATGGATGTTTGCTATTTTCCGGAGGTTCAGGTGCTTTCCTGTTGGAGTACAAAATTGCAAAGTCCTGATCTTTTTCTCAATATCTGGAAGGGCAGTACATCTCTAACAAAAACTTACAAAGGTTTAAAACACAAATCGTGCCAATTACATGTTTTTGCTACTTTCCTAATAAAGATCTCTCTCGTAAATCCAGTTCACCTTTTCCATTAGGTAAATCCATCATCAACTGTTCCATGTGCCAACATACACTTAAGATTGCACAAATACATTAATCTCTCTGCCACTTAGCAACACGCTTAATAACCAATTATATTATCAACAACTCCCAAGAGGCTACACAACTCCCAGTTTTTGTCATTGATTTCTTAATCCTCACCCAAAATAGATTATTCCATCCACTTACAATTACTATTTTCCAGTTTACTGCATACGGCTTGATATTTCTGATGTGATTAATCCTTGGACATCCGATCACTATTGGATTAATTTAGGTAAATTTTGTGCTTGAAGAATAGAATGCAAAGATTAGTGACCCAGTCTGCAGGACTTCCAATTTTTCGGTCATGAAACTTAATCACTGGAAAATAAAGAGTGGAAATAATGAATCAGGTGCTCTCTCTCTTCGTCCCCGAATTTAACGGGAGCAAGGGGAGCTGCTAGGGGTGGCAGGGTGCTGGGCAGGCATGGTTCATCTGAGCCTTGAAGCAGGCAATGCGCCTAGGGACTCTGGAAACATGAATCTTAACAGTCAAGTCTCATTAACGTAGTTTTCATTGAAATCCTGCCTGAACCTGGCCATCACTACCTGGCTGGTGGGTGGGAGCAGGGATTGCAGAAAGCTGCAGGATCGGTCCCTATTAGTCAGGTGAGTGTAAGGAGTTGTGTGGGGCTGGTGGGGGTGGGGGGCAGAATTGCGGGTGGCAGTGGATGTTTGGAAGTAGAAGCAATCGGGTGACAAAGGCAATCGGGGAAAGTGGGGGCCTCAAAGTATATGAGGCCCAAGGGATCCTTGTGAAATGAAAACAAAATGCTGGAAATGCTCAGCAGATGAAGCAGCATCTGTGGAGAGAAACAGAGTTAACAGGCGATATCTACTCCCGGCAATTGGGGCCTCACCCACTGGCTGGAGAGCTGGCGAGAGCCTCAGTTCCCCTCCCTTGGAGAAGACCTGCCATGTTAAGTGCCAGTCAGGTGACAAGCGGCAGGTCTTCCCTGGGATCAAGGAAGCCCTGTTATCACATCCCACATCACACCCATCCCACCCCCCCACCCACCCTGCACCCCACTCCATGCCCTGAGAGCTACTGATAAAGAAAACGTTGTAACACAAAAAAGAAACAGGAGATACCAATGATCCGGTGCTGAGATATCATGAGTGAATTTCAAATCGAGCCAATAAACATCAATTCTAAGGGCAGGGCTTGACTAATACAATTAAGTTCTTTGAGGAAATTGTTGAGATCTTGGCCAAATGGCCTGCAGTGGTTGTAGTATATTTGGATTGTCAAAAAGCATTGAATGTGTAAAAACTAATGCTGTGCTTTTGGATGATGTCGACGAGGGGCAGCACGTAGATGAGATGTGAGTTCAGGGCTAAGGCAATGGGAAAGTTTAGAGGAACTTGGTCTGCTGGGCTAATGAAAGGGAGGGAAACAAAGGCAGTTGATAGGATGGTCTTGATCTTAGTGACAAAGAGGTCCAAGGGCTCTTTACACTTATTACTGGAGTGAGGGTGGATTAGACAGGGGAGAGGAGTTTAAGAAGAAAAGAACCCAGGGGCTACCTGTGCATTCCAGGAGGACCTAGTTTTGCTTTATGTGGTCAAACCAGATTTGGCGGTGAATGGCTAAATGAGCTGTCTGCCATCTACTTTCAAGCTGCATTGCTAGGACTTAAGAGAATTGAAAAGAGGGCCAAACTAGGGGTGTTAGCAAAGTTCAGAACTGTCATCCCAGTGCCACCAAAGCCTAGCCCCGTCACCCCAGCTACCAAACCCCAATAAAATAGTACTGTTGTGTTAGCTACAATCCACCCTTCCAAGTAGTTCCACCTCCAGTCTGGTAAATCTTGTGTAACATCTTTCTGTACATCCTCAATTTTAAAAAACTGATAAAGGATAACAATTATATAAATGTATAGGTGAAGAAATACATATCAGTACTCCCTGCTAATCACACGTACATTCCATGGTCAGGATTTTGTCATGTCTGGATCCTGTTTTCTGTCATAATTTGACCATACCTGTCATTACTGGGATAAAACCTGGGTGATGTCTAATTCTTAAAATGCTTAGAAGGACCTTTAAGGGAATATATTTACCATTACTGGTTTTGGAGTCCTTCACATCACAGGTCAGTTTTAATGCTCCTGAATTTCTTTCCTTTTCTTCCTAAATCACTTTACAAGTAATTCATTTCTCCTTTATTTTCAGCCCTGGGCCTCCTACTCTGGGTCACCTCAAAAACTGCTCATTTTCACTTGCAGCTAATTTTCTTACTAATGACCTTATAAAAACAAGGAAACACTTTAGGAACTCTAGTCTCCCTGTCTGATTCCCATGCCTGTTTCCAGGATCAGGATCTACTTTCTTCGATTTGGTTTGGCCATTCTTCTCATTGCTTGGCTTCTTTGCAGCCTCAAATTCTCTGGCCTGACAATCCCTCCGTGAATCGCCACCTGGATGTGGTGGAGATGCTTGTGTGCTTCAATGATCCCTGAAGCGATGCTGTCAGGAGCGCCTTACTCCTGGCAGGACCACCTTTGGCAGCCAATTTGAAGGGTTGTGCCAGATAAAGTAAGGTCCAAAAAGTCCTCAATGGCAGAACAGGTGAAGGAAGACTAAGTGTCCCGCTGACTGTGAAGGCGGATAAAGGCTGCAGCGGCAACATGGGCCAGGTCATTGCGGTTTGACACGTCACCAAAATTTGATCACCAACCCATCAAGATCATGTGGACAAAGACGGTGCCGCAAGGACCCCACATTAACCAAAGTCATGCGCAGACTTCTACCAGGGGCCATTTGCCAAGTCCTGTGGAGATAGAGAATTGGCGAGGGGCACAGGCTGTGAACCTAGGAGACCCTAGACAAGAATCTGCACAGAGGTGACAGATGCATGAAGATCATTGGACAACGAGTTTTGGGGCTGAAATGTCTTTGGGCAATAGCATCTGTGACTGATCAGTCCTCTTCAGGATGTTCTCTTCTCACCCCTAAATGGAGAGGGGGCTAGAAAAGGTGCCCTAAAAATAAGCTGGCCTACTTTCTCCTGGCTGGGGAAACTACAGTTTGCGAGATCACCATCTTCATGGTTAAAGTAAAGAAACTCCAAATTTTGTAGCTTAGAATGTTAGAATACCCAGGGACAATCTCAAGAGTGACCATTTGGAAAGAAGAACTTGTTGTGACACAGCCAATGGTAACTGCTGAGTTGTTCAAATCCCAGAGGAAAACTTGAGACATTTTTTGTATTTGTATGTTTCTAAATGCGAGCTTTGAATTCAGTAGTAAGAAGACCATCGAGCCTTATAAGTTTTCACAAAACTAAATTAAACATTAATAAGAGAAATTATTTAAGCATATACATATGTCTACAAATTATGAATTTAATAACTTCGAAATCCCCTAATTAACCTAACTCCCAGTTACTCCATTAAGGCAACAGTGAAACACATAGATTTTTAAAGACCCAGGCAAAGAAACATGATACCCTGAACATCCAATTCAAAGTAACTTTCATTAACTTCAGTTCTTTGTAGACACCAGCTTGAGGCATTGGCGCTGAAGGCTTTTAACATTTGTTAGATCTTAAAATGCCTGCCTTTATACATAGGCTTCTGTCCTTTATACATATTGTTCCTATTTGAATGCAAATTCCCATTGTTTCACTATATCTTTGGACTTTACCTCCCTGATCATAAAAATTTATCATAGTACTAATTTTACCAGTAATCTTTGGGAAAAATAAACACACTGTTTCTGAACTTTACCTGATTAGGTGACTCATTACTCCCCTACTTTGAAAACAATCTAGCTTGGTTTATTTAAAATGCCTTACATTCTAATCTTTCCCCATGTTTACCTACTTAACATTTCAAACCTATCTTATCTTTTGCTAATAGAACATTGTAAACTCAGCACGGCTCTGAACGACATGCTCAGAGATCATTTATTGTGTGGTGTAAAAGAGGATGCCATTCAGAAAAGATTATTGTCCGAAGTGAATCTGGATTTCAAGAAGGCACTAGAGATAGCACAGGCAATGGAAAATTCAGTGAGAGATTCAAAAGCAATACAGGGTGTACAAAATGGTGTCCCCCTCCACAACGGTCAGGAAACCTCAGCTGAAAGTGGCGCGGAAAAGCGAGACTCCACTGAGAAGCGGGAAACAGCCACTGCTAGCCAAAGAATAAAGAAAAATAAGTTAGCAGCGAAATTGAAGAATAATTTTAATAGGGGTGGAAACAATGGGCAGAATTTTGCCCTTGGTGGGCACGTGGACCCCACCGGTTCGGCGGCAGGCAGACAGCCAAGCCCCACCGCCAAAACGGGGCCTGCCACCATTTTGTGTTGGCCCACCCAGCGGCCTTCCCGACATTGAACGGGGAGGGGAGGGAATCCCCAGTTGTCAAAGTGCGCTCTTTGGCGCGCATGCGCACAAAAGGACACACTGCTCCCTGAGACTAAGTGCTGTCTCAGGGAAATTAGTGACAGTGCACAAAAGTTAAAAAATAGAAAAATAAAAATATTATTAACATGTCCCCCTCATGTGACAATGTCACACGAGATGGGACATATCAATAAAAACGACAAACTTTATTACACTTTTTAAAAACGGACATGAAACCTAATCCCGCCAGCGGATGAGGTTTCATGTATTATCAGAAGCCCACTGGGGCTCCTGGCCTGCCCGCCAGCCTTAAGGTTGGACGGGCAGGTCTTTAATGATCTTAATTAGCCTGTCAATGGCCTTAATTGGTCATTGACAGGCCGGCAGGCGGACAGCTGATTTCGCTGTCCGTCCGCCTTCCTAAAAATTTATAGGGGCTGGGATAACATTGGGGGTTCCTCCCGACGTCATTCCACGTCATTTTCCCGTCGGCAAGTGGGCCCCGCCCCCAAATCACCGACAGGAAAATTCTGGCCAGTCTTTTAACGATTGGCAGTTTAAAAAAATCGAATGCCACTATTGTCACAAGAATGGACATATGATAAGACAATGCAAGGAAAGATTCATGCAGGCTTGTAAACAAAACGAGAAGCCCAATGAAATCTACAATGTAGAAGAGCCTGAAACAATAAATTAAGATAGTTACTCACTGCTCAATCTGAAAGTTGGAAAGGCAGAACCAATATTCTTCACAGTGAAAGTAAACGGCAAACCTGTTAGAATGGAGATTCCACTACAGTAACTGGGGAACATACCTTCAGATATTTGAATAACGGTGAACATCAATTAAGTTTAGAAGAAACAGCTGCCAAGCTAAAAACATATATGGGTGAAGACATTCAAGCAAAATGCATAAGCAGAGTAACTGTCCATTATGGAAGCCAATTGGCACAGCTACCCTTGATGGTGGCAGCAGGTGGAGGGCCAAGCCTCCTGGGGCAAAATTTGTTAAAGGAGATTAAATTAGAATGGGATGAAATTTTCCAGTTGAGAGCAAGTGGGCTACCAGAGCTACTTAGAAAGTACGCACTATCTTTAAGGAAGAACTAGGGAAAATCAGGGCTTGCAGGCTAAGATTCATGTGGATTTGGAAGCAACCCCTCGCTTCATGAAGGTGAGACGGTGCCATATGCCCTGCGACAAAAAGCCGACATTGAACTGAACAGCCTAGAGAAACTGGGTGTTATACAACCTGTTCAGTTCTCAGAATGGGTAGCACTCATAGCCCCCGTCCTTAAACCTGACCAAAGCATTCGAATTTGTTGAGACTACAAACTGATTGTTAATAAAGTAGCTAAGCTAGACAGGCACCACATTACAAAAATTGAAGACCTGTATGCCAAGTTGACAAGAGGGACAATGTACACAAAGCTTGCATGAGTCATGCTTATCAACAATTAGAGTCGGATAATGCCTCCTGGGAATTTGTAACAATTAATATCCATAAAGTGTTGTACCAATATACATGATTGCCTTTCGGTGCCTCTTCCACTTGTGCCATCTTTCAGATAACAATGAAACAGTTACTGCAGGGACTGCCCCATGTTGTAGTCTGTTTAGACGGTGTATTGGTGACAGGATTCACTAGAAAAGAGCATTTGGAAAACTTAGAAGAAGTCTTGAAATGTTTTTTGCAGGCTGGAGTGCATTAAAAAAAAGAAAAATGCACGTTCCAAGCAAGGGAGGTAATCTATTTGGGTCACTGAGTAGATTCACAGGGCCTCCATCCAGTTGAGGAGGAAGTGAGAGCCATAAGAGAAACATCTGTGCCAAAGAACGCCTCAGAGCTCAAATCGCTCCTAGGAATGATCAACTATTGTGGACCGTTCTTACCCAATTTGTCTATAGCGCTCGGCCCCCTGTATTCTCTACTCAAAAAGAACCAACGTTGGTCTTGGAAGGCGCACCAGAAAGAAGCTTTCATAAAGGTGAAACAATTGTTGCACTCGTCCAATCTATTAGTGCATTATGGCCAGATGAAATAATTGGTGCTTCCATGTGACACATCTCCCTACAGAATGGAAGTAGTCCTCTCTCATCGGATGGACAATGGCACAGAACGACCAATAGATTACATATCATGAATGCTTACCGCAGTGGAAAAGGGATACTCGCAAATAGAAAAATAAGGTCTGACCATCATCTTTGGTGTCAAGCGATCTCAGATATATCTCTTGGGGCGAATGGGATCAAAGGGTATGGGGAGAAAGCGGGAGCAGCCTATTGAGTTGGATGATCAGCCATGATCATAATGAATGGCAGAGCAAGCTCGAAGGGCCGAACAGCCTACTCCTGCTCCTACTTTCTATGTTTCTATCATACATAGGCCTGGCAATCAAATCACGAACGCCAATGCCCTTAGACACTTGTCTTTGCAGAAAGTTGATGAGCACGTCCCCGTTCCACAGGAACTTGTTTTATTGTTAAATTTCTTAGATTCCTCACCAGAGTGTACTCGACAGATCAGAGACTGGACAAGTTGGGACACAGTCTTATCCCAGGTATGAGAACAAGTGTTACATGGTTGGTCACAGGAGCCCGTATCTGACAAAATGAAACCGTACTTCAACAGAAGACATGAAATAACCAGCCAGGATGGCATCTTATTATGGGGAGCACAAGTGATAGTTCCTCCAAAGGGAAGGAAGCCACTTTTAATTGAACTACACAGTGCCCATCCAGGAATTTCCCGAATGAAGAACATGGCATGCAGCTATGTATGGTGGCCTGGGATGGATGGCGAAATAGAGAGTTTAGTAAAGCACTGTATACAATGTCAGCAACTGCAAAAGTTGCCAGTGACAACTCCGTTACACCCATGGGAGTGGCCAGGTAGACCCTGGGTGCGGTTACACATTGACTATGTTGGACCTTTCCTGGGATAAGTGTTTCTGCTCATTGTTGATGCTCATTCAAAATGGTTGGACGTATATGAGGTGAAGTCATCAACTTCGGCTGCTACAATTGAGAAACTACATCAGAGTTTTGCCATTCACGGACTACCAGAAGTAGACATTTCACCAGTTTATCAGCTTCAATGGTATCACATGTGAAAATTGCATTGTACCACCCTTCCTCAAACAGACTGACCAAAAGGGCAGTTCAAACATTCAAGGCAGGCATGAAAAAGTTAACTGGTAATTCCTTAGCAACTAAGCTGGCACACTTTCTTTTTCATTACAGGACTACCCCTCATACAACAACAGGTGTCACATCTGCGGAGTTATTGTTGAATAAGATTGAGCTTAATAATGCCAAATTTAGAGAGGAAGGTGGAAAGGTGTCAGGGAAGCCAGAAAACTAGACACGACTGCCATGGGAGGAAATTTACCATGGGAGAGCCGGTGTACGTGAAAAACTTCGAAAGGACCAAAGTGGTTACCGGGTGAAATAGGTGCGGTGACAGGTCCTCTATCTTACCATGTGTAGGTGGAAGGCGAATAATTCGTAAACATGTGAACCATTTAAGGAAGAGACAGATAAATTGCCAAGATTTGGTCCCACCAGTGATCATGACTGGGTCTGCATTTCCTATTGAAGATACCCAAACCAGGACCGACATGCCTGATGTTTCTGTAAGAGTTGAGGATATAGAACTACAAGTGCCCACCGAAGCACCTGAAGTTCAGGCAACTCTGGAAAAGGAGATTCCTGACAAAGAATCTGAATTTGGGGAGCTGCGAAGTTCCACGCGGACCAGGAAACCACCTGAGAGACTGAACTTATAAATTCATTACCCAGTGTAAATATCGTGTTGCCTTGAAAAATGTGTACTTGTAAATATAATATGTATAGCCAAGTTAAAGAATGAGGAATGTAGTAATTACGGTTTTATTTAGTGTGTAATGTACCTTTAAGAATAATACTTGTTAGGAAGATCACATGAGTCAGTGTAGAGATAGAGCTGAGTTGAAAGCACTGGTATAGTTGCTGTTGAGTATATTGTAAATAAACTTAATGTTTCCACCCAAGAAATGTCTGCAGATCAGCTGTATCATTAATAGTACAACTCAGCCACCCTACAACACCATGTAACCATCATCATTGCCTACATGCCAACTCTCAACAGCCCTGAGGACATGAAAGAAGGGTTCTACAACTATCTGGATCTACTCATGAAATCCATGTCTGTCAATGATAAGCTTACAGTCCTGGGAGACTTCAATGCTCGTGTGGGGAAAGTCAGAGAGAACTGGAAAGGAGCTCTGGGTGATCATGGGGTTGGAAAACTTAACTGCAATGGCCTGTTACTCCTGACTAAATGTGCTGGGCAAAATCTTTGCATTACCAACACAATGTTCACACAAGCTACTAAGTACAAGACTACTTGGATGCATCCAAATGGCACATGATTGACTACGTCATTGTGCGTCTGAGGGATCTCCAGAATGTGTGAATTACCAATGCAAGAGGCGCAGAATCTTGGACAGATTAAAGACCGATCAGAGCAATTCTCAATTTACAAATTGCTCCAACTCAGTGCAAGCGACCAAAAGTTGTCAGGGATTCTTTCAGTACAGCTAAACTGAGTAGTGTCACTTGCTAGTGTCACAGCTTCAGAACATACTTGATCAAAAACTCAAAGCTAGCACACCTTTATTTGGAGACTGCATCAAGAAGTGTAACAAATTTCAGGGCATCATCACTGAAACAGCAAACACTGTTCTTCGACCAAAGAAGCGAGTACATCAGGATTGGTTTGATGAAAATGACAAAAACATCCCTCAAATCCTGCAGGCCAAAAATAGAGCATATATGGAGTGGCAGAACGATACAACATCCACCTCCAAAAGAGACAAGTTTTGATACCTGAAGAGCAAAGTTCAGAGAGAGCTGCGTGTGATGCACGCCAGATGGTGGAAAAGGGAAACTGAAGAATTACAACAATATACAGACCCCCACAACCTAAAAAGTTTTTCAGTTCTATCAAATCCATATATGGACCTTCTAGGTCAGACTCCACACCATTGCTCTTGGCTGATGGGTTGTCCTTAATCACAAATCAAGCAGAACTAAGAGACAGCAGCCTGCTGAACAGACCATATACTGTCAACCTCACAGCTGTCAACCAGATTCCTCAGCGAGCTTGACTTGCCTCCTTCGGTTGATTAGATTAAGAAAAGCATTAAGCAGATGAACTCAGGCAAGTCTTCAGAAAAAGATGGAATCCCTGCAGAAATTTTCAAAGTGGCAGGCCCTGACACGATAGTGGTCTTCCATTTGGAATGAAGAAAAGATGCCAAATGACATTCACAATGCCACAATTGTTGCTCCCTACAAAAACAAAGGCAGCAAAACAGTGTGGCAACTGCAGAGAGATCTCACTTCTGTCCATAGCAGGAACGATCTTTGCTCGCATCATACTGAACAGACCGAACAGACTTATCATTGTGGCAGAAATGAATCTACCCAAGACTCAGTGTGCCTTTCAACCAGGCCACAGCGCGGTGGATATGGTGCTCACTGTGACCAGGCCGCAGCGCGGTGGATACAATGCTCACTGTGACCAGGCCGCAGCGCGGTGGATACGATGCTCACTGTGACCAGGCTGCAGCGCGGTGGATATGATGCTCACTGTGAGACACATTCAAGAAAAATGCCTCGAGCAGAACATGGCCCTTTACTTCATTTTCGTTCACTTTACAAAGGCCTTTGACACAGTCATGGGGTGGTCCTCTTGACAATCCTGGAATGGTATGGGTGCCTAAAAAAATTTGTCAAGATCATACAGCTATTCCACAATGAAATGACGGGCTAGGTCGTTTTAAATGGTGAATCATCAGCTTCCTTTGAGATCTCGAACAGAGTGAAGCAGGCTGCATTCTAGTATCAGTCCTCTTTAATGTGTTCTTCACCTGCGTCCTTAACCATGTTGTCATGGACCTCAAAGAGAGAGTGTATCTTCAGTATTGTCTAGACAGCTCAATCTTTGACTTATGATGTTTCAGTGCAAAAAAACAAATTGCTGAGAAACTCATCCAGGAAGCCCTTTTCACCAATGATGGTGCCTTAAAGGCTCACAAAATGAGAGATTTGTAGATCGTGGTTGACAGATTTTCAGAGGCTTCAAAGCTGTTTGGATTGATCATCAGTCTTGGAAACCCTAAAGTTCTATAGTGGCTCTTGCCAAATTCCAGTATTGTTCAACCAGACATTTCCATCGATGATGCAAAGCTGAAGAATGTTGATAGCTTCAAATACCTTGGAACCATTATCACCAATGACGGTTTGCTTAATAATGAGATATCAGCTAGGATCAGCAAGACAAACCTCGGAAGGTTTCGCACCAGAGTAGTAAACCACCACAGCATTAGACTGTCCACGAAGATCAAGATGTACAACACTCTTGTCATTACTTCCTTGCTCTATGGCTGAGTCCTGAGCTTTATACCACAAACAAATAAGGCAATTGGAATAATTTCACATGCGTACTCTTCACTCCATCCTTGGCATCCACTGGCAAGACTGGATCACAAACCTCAAAATCTTAGACTGAGCCCAGACAACAAGTATTGAGGCAATGCTCCAGAGAGCCCAACAACGCTGGATAGGGCATGGAATTAGAATGGAGGTCTGTCACATTCTGAGACAGCTGCTATATGGAGAGCTAGTGCCTGAAATCAAAGTCGGCTGTGCAAGTACTATGAAGGCATGCTTAAGGGAAATCTGAAGTGGTGTGGCATCAAGCCTAATGAGCTGGAAGAATCGGCGCAAGAAGGAACTCGCTGGAAAGCTCTGATCCGTAGAGCTGCTGTCACCTTTGAAAAGATTGATACCAAGGTTTTATTGCTGCCCGTGAACAACGTCATAGAGCAGC
Source organism: Carcharodon carcharias (assembly GCF_017639515.1). Lineage (NCBI taxonomy): Eukaryota > Metazoa > Chordata > Chondrichthyes > Lamniformes > Lamnidae > Carcharodon > Carcharodon carcharias. The sequence continues at coordinate 41,779,531 of NC_054470.1, forward strand.
ATCTGTCCAGGTCACAACATATGTGCGTCCAGACTGGGACTACATAACCAACTCCATGTTCATCATTGATGAGTCTCCACATCCATCATCTTCTTCAAACTCGAAGGACAACCAGCATCATCACTGTTGTGACCAGGTAAGGAGGGTCAAATGGCTCCCTTCTTTTCTCCCTCCACATTTGACACAGGTTTTTTTTTAAAAAAATGGTTGCACTTGTCAATTTGGTGAATGTTTAGCTGCTGGTGCACTGTGATCATAAAAGAACCAATCAGACAGGTTTTCTTGAGTTTAACAAAGAAGAATGTTACTTTTATTATATTTAAACTTTTTTTTTATTCCCAGAGCTGTGGAGTTAAGTTCATTCTTTAAAATCTCTGTCTACTGCAGAATGGTGACAAAGTCAATTTAGTAGACATGGTCCAAACTTGATAGTTGGGTCAGGGGAGAGAGAGAGAGAAAGAGAGAGAGAAAGAGAAAGAGAGAAAGAGAGAAGAGAGAAGAGAGAAGAAAGAGAGAGAGAGAGAAGGTGCCCCACACAGCTCAACTGCCAGTTCTGCCCAGAAACACATGTGCTTAAACAACACAAAGGACTTGGGCTGATCCTGTGATCGCTCTCCAATTTGCCAACACTTCAAACATAATTGTATATTCCACTTATAACTCAATTAGCTCAACTATTAGCTCAAGCTATTTTAAAACAAAGTCCCATTGTCCACACAATTAGCATTTAATGGTTTGTCTTCAACAGTTGAATATTTAAGGTTGATTACCATAGATGCCTTGTTAGTAGGGCAGGAAAGCAGGTTGTTCACAAACCCCCAGGGGGTGTCATTGTCTGTGATAGGTTTTGCAGACTCCCTGTCGCCTCTCCATAGGGTTGAAATGTGGAAAGTATAGTAATCTAAGATGGTGTTGGCCATCTTGATGTGGTTGAAATTGCTTTACGTCTGTTTAAAAAAAAACTTTTTAAAAAAAAGTCTAATTCCTATTTCTAGCTGGTGAATTAAAAATTAATATTTAACATAAAATTTGAACATGAGTTTGATATTATAAGTGCAAAATAAATTTGCCCAAATTAAAATAAAAATGTTATCCATAAATACAGTTAATTAGAATGTAATTATAGATTATGCTGACAGTACTGCCTCAATTTAATATTTCAAATCATTTGTAAAACAAGGAGGTGGAAAGGTATTTCTTTCTTCTGACTGACATGCAGAAAGTAAAAATTAAAAAAATACTTCATTTCTCAATAAAACTTTTACTCTCAAATATTTCTAATGCAGCCATTAAGAAGTACTCTGTGCTTTGCTTTCTATGTACTGACTTTAAAGATTGGTACAAGGTTGACAAGACCCGTGTCTAAAAGCTCCTGTGAAACAGCATACCCTTCAAAAGCAATGGAACTGGACTATCATCTCCCATCCAAAAGCAAAAAAAAAGAGGAATAGAGAGGAACAAAGAAGAGTGGAGGAAAAAAAAAGAGGCGGAAAGAGAGATAAGGAGGGAATGTTTATATAGGACATTTGAACAGAAAGAAGATCGGTCGCAATGGCCCTGAATTTCTGCTGGATTCAACAAAAGCCCTGGAGAAACAATATAATGACCATTTGTACCTTTTCTTCAGGGTTCCATTAACCTGCCATTAGAGCCCCTTGCACTTTAACCACGTTATTGTAAGCAGAGCAACATTTTCTGTTTCGCTCTAACATTAGAGGGCTTTTCTTTTGTTTTACTTAGCTTCTATCAGCAAATACATTAGGAGTGCTGATGCCTTTGAAAAGAAAATTACTGGTGATACAGGCAAAAGTCAGTTGGCTGTCACATGTCAAGAGCGAGGAGAGGCAAGGAAAGTAAAGGAATTTTAAGTCATTGGTTTTTTTTGCAAAAATATACTTTATTCACAAATCTTCAAAAACATTTCGAACATTTTAAATCACCATGACAAAAATACAAACAGGTTCAACTTTTACAAACTGAAACACAAGGTGTATCAGAAAAAACAATGAATATTTCAATCATTGGCAGACATATATTTTAATCTGTACAGACTGAGGGGCTCTTTACAGTTCCCAGCCCCCCAGTGCACTGTGGCAGAAAGGTCTTAGGCAGCGACCCTTCACCATTGCGCCTTTGCGGCAGCTGCCCCAAGCTTAACTGTGTCCCTCAGCACGTAGTCCTGGACCTTGGAAAGTGCTAGTCTGCTACACTCGGTCGGGGACAACTCTTTGCGCCGGAAAACCAACAAGTTTCGGACAGACCAAAGAGCGTCTTTCACCGAGTTGATGATCCTCCAGCTGCAGTTGATGTTTGCCTCGGTGTGTGTCCCTGGGAACAGCCCGTAGAGCACAGAGTCCTCTGTCACAGAACTGCTCGGGATGAACCTCGACAGCAACCACTGCATCCCTCTCCAGACCTTCTTTGCAAAGACACAATCTACAAGGAGGTGAACAACGGTCTCTTCCCCACCACAGCCTCCTCGAGGGCAATGTGCAGAGGGGGTGAGACTCCTGGCGTGTAGGAAGGATCTTACAGGGAGGGCCTTTCTCACCACCAGCCAAACAACATCTTGGTGTTTGTTGGAAAGTTCTGGTGATGAGGCATTCTGCCAAATTACTTTGTCAGTCTGCTCAGGGAACCATCCCACAGGATCCACCCTCTCCTTTTCCCTCAGGGCCTTTAAGATGTTACGTGCCAAACACTGCCTGACGGACTTGTGGTCGAAGGTGTTTCTCTGCATAAATTTTCCCACGAGGGACAGGTGGTACGGCACGGTCCAACTACTTGGAGCGTTCCGCGGCATCGTGGCCAGACTCATCCTTCGCAACACCGGGGATAGGTAGAACCTCAGCATGTAGTGACACTTGGTGTTTGCATACGCACCGCTTGATGCAGCCGCACACAAAGGTGGCCAACAGTATGAAGGCGATGTTGGGCACGTTTTTTCCCCCTTTATCTAGAGGCTTGTACATCGTGTCCCTGCGGACACGATCCATTTTCAACCTCCAGATAAAGCGGAAGATGGCTCGGGTGATCGCCACCACACAGGAGTGTGGAATGGGCCAGACCTGCGCCACGTACAGCAACAGCGAGAGTGCCTCACACCTGATGACCAGGTTCTTACCCGCAATGGAGAGGGAGCGTCGCTCCCACCTGCCCAGTTTCCTTTTCACCATAGACACTCGCTCCTTCCAGTTTCTAACGCGTGCCCTGGTCCCTCCGAACCATATCCCCAGCACCTTCAGGCCATCAGCCCTGACAGTGAAGGGGACAAAGGATCGGTCAGCCCAGTTCCCAAAGAACATGGCCTCGCTCTTCCCATGATTTACCTTGGCTCCCGAGGCCAGTTCGAACTGGTCGCAGATGTGGATAAGTCTGTGCACCGACAGCGGATCAGAGCAGAAGATGGCGACATCGTCCATGTACAGGGAGACTTTGATCTGAGTGCCTCCACTACCTGGGATCGTCACTCCACTTATGCCCGGATCCTTCCTGATGGACTCAGCAAAGGGTTCTATGCAACACACGAAAAGAACAGGCGAGAGAGGGCAGCCCTGCCTGACTCCAGATTTAATAGGAAAGCTATCTGATTCCCACCCATTGATTGAGACTGCACTACTGATGTTAGAGCAGTTGGATCCAATTGCGAATTCCCTCCCCAAACCCCATTTTAGAGAGCACACCAACCATATAGGTGTGCGATATTCTGTCAAAGGCCTTCTCCTGATCCAGGCTGATGAGGCAGGTATCCACACCCCTGTCCTGTACATAGGCAATCGTATCCCTGAGCAGCACGAGGCTGTCAGAGATCTTCCTGCCCGGCACAGTGCAGGTCTGGTCAGGGTGGATCACCAATTCCAGAGCGGATTTGACCCGATTGGCGATGACCTTGGACAGAATTTTATAGTCCACATTCAACAGTGAAATGGGTCGCCAATTTCTAATTTCCTCCCTTTCCCCCTTGTGCTTGTAGATGAGGGTGATAATGCCTTTCCTCATGGATTCTGACATACTGCCAGCCAGGAGCATACTCTCATACACTTCTAGCAGGTCTGGGCCGATCCAGTCGCACAGAGCCAAATACATCTCCGCCGGCAAGCCGTCGCTTCCGGGAGTTTTACTCTTCTCGAAGGACTCAAGGGCCTCAGTCAGTTCGTCAGGAGTTAGCGCTTTGTCCAGACTCTCCCGTGTACTGTCATCTAAGACCTCGGTGATAGAGGACAGGAAGGACTGGGAGGCCGTGCTGTCTGTGGGCTTTACATCATACAATCTGGCATAGAAAGATTTGCTAATCCTCAAAATGTCAGATTGCAATGAATTAACTGAGCCGTCTTCTTCCTTCAGGCTGCTGATCACAGAGCTCTCTCTGTGTACCTTTTGGAAGAAGAAACGTGAGTGGACTCTGAAACGGAAGATGATCTTGGAGGCCTCCGAGGCAAAGAGCGAGGCTTGCTGGCTCTTCACCTCTTGGAGTTCCTCCTTGATATCGACCCCCATCAACCGCAGCCAGAGCAGATTCTGCATGTTTTTCTGGAGTCGGGACATTTCCCTCTGTTCCTTTCTAGCTTTCTGGGTGCCTTTGAGGACGAAAAACCTCTTGATGTTTCCCTTGATCGCTTCCCACCAGTGTGTCAGTGACTCAAAGTGGGGTTTCATGGTTCTCCAACCTTTGTAATCCCTCTTGAGCTCCTCAATGTTCCCTGGGGTCAGCAGTTGCACGTTTAGCTTCCATACCCCCCTGCCCACCCTCTGGTCCTTCTCTAAGTGGCAGTCAGCCAGTAGGAGGCAGTGGTCAGAGAAGAACACCGGCTTGACGTCGGTGGATCTGACTGCGAATGCACGGGACACAAACAGGAAATCTATCCTGGAACGGACGGACCCGTCAGGCCGCAACCAGGTGTATCTACGCTGCGCTCCATCTGCAGGGTTGCTGAAGACGTCGTGCAGCTTGGCATCCTTTACTGTTTCCATCAGGGATCTGGATGTAGCGTCCAATCTGCTGTCGGCCCTGCCGGATCGTCCAGCCGCATCGATGATGCAGTTGAAGTCACCGGCCAGAATGACCGGCCTGGAGGTTGCCAGCAGCAGTGGGAGCTGCTGAAAAACCTCCAGCCGCTCAGCCCTTGTGATGGGGCGTAGATGTTAATTAAACAGAGTGGAGCATTCTTATACATTACGTCTGCTACGAGGAGGCGCCCGCCCACCACTTCCTTAACCTGGGAGACGGTGAAGCTGCCTCCCCGCAGCAGAATACCCAGGCCGGAGGAACGAGAGTCGTTTCCTCCCAACCAGATCGATGGCCCATGGGACCACCATCGTGACCATTGCCTGTAGGAGCTGAGGTGCGGTATCGCACACTCCTGTAGAAACAGGTCAGCTTTGACCTTGGCAAGGTAATCCCAGGTCTCAACACATCGTGTAGTAGATTTAATGCTATGCACATTTATGGATACAATCTTTACACCCATTTTAAAGCAGTTAGTCGCTTACCAAACCTGTTGTCTCTGAGAGTTCCTTCATGCCCGTGGTGTGCTCAAATTGCTTTACTTGGGATGGGCTGAGGAAGGCGTCCTGAACCTCCCCATTGGAGATGTTCTGCTCGGGTGGCATCTGGGGGTCTGTGCAGAGAGCGGGGTTTGAAATGTCCTCTGTTGGAGAAGCTTCTCCAATCCTCTCCCCCTCTGGGGCGTTGCTGCTCCTGGCTTCCCGGAGCTGGGGTGCACTGAGCGCCTCACTGCTCCCAGATTCCTGGGGTTGTGGTGCACTGGCCTCTTTGAGTTGTGGGCCAAGTTGGGGTGCGCTGGTCTCCTCATTGTCACCAATGCTCTGGAGCTTGGGTGACTCATCCTCCAACTCCCTAGCGTTTTGCCACTTCTTCCGTTGGCGCCGCCCTGGCCCTTCTTCGTCCGAAGAGCTGCTGCTCTTGTTATCCGTGTCGGATAGGAGACGCCTCTTGACTCTTGTCTGGGAAGAGGCTTGGTTTCTTTTTTGCCCCTTCCTCCTTTTTGCTCTCTTCACCAGCTGCCACTCCCCCTGCTGCTTTCCCACTACTGCCTCCTCCTCCTCTGTTGATTCGCTCTCCTGAGGAGTGGGAGGTTCAGGGGGCAGTGCTGTTGATTGGCTGTCTGCTGCCTCAATATTTCCTCCACCTTGTCTCTCTCTGTGTCCTCCTTTGTCCCGATGTTTTCCCTGCGGGCCTTGGTGGTTGCTGTGACACGAGGCATTTCTTCTGCTTCCCCCTCGTTGGCTTTAGCTGCCTGTGCATAAGTACGGCAATGTTTGGGGCAGGTCTTGTAGAGGTGACTTGCCTCGCCACACAGGTTGCAGCACTTAGCCTGTTTACAATCTTTTGTCTGGTGCCCTTCCTTTTTGTAGTTCTTGCAGAGGACAGCACTGCAATTGGCCGCCACATGACCAGACTTGCCACATGAGCGACAAAGTTTGGGTTGCCCAGCGTAGACAAGGTAACCACGGCTTCCCCCGATAGCGAATCTGGAAGGGGGGTGGAAAACGGCTCCCTTACTGTCGGTCTTGAGCGTTACTTTAACCTGGCGTTTACATGTCCAGATCCCCAAATTATCTTTAACTTCAGTGCAGCTCCCAACCTTATCGAAGTACCTGGTAAGGAAGGTAAGCACGTCAGTGACAGGGACGTAGGGGTTGTACAGATGCACTGTCGCAACCCATTCACGATGCAACGGTAGAACAAAGAGCAGCTCCGCCATCAGGATCTTCATTTCTGGCAGGTCTTTCTTTTCCTCAAACACCTTCAGGAGTTTGACACAAGTTGCCACATGCTTGAAGGTCACATCAAAGAAACCAGCGCTGGGGAAATCCTGTAGGCAGTAGATATCCGCAGCCTCAAAACCACACAGCTTGAATAGGATCCTCTTGGTGAAGAAGGTCCTATCCATTCCTGTTCCTTGCTCGCCACCCTTCACCATGACTCGGATGGTGTTAGGTACCCCATGGTAAGGGGTTTGACTGGTTATAGCCATTGCTCTTTCCCTGGCAGAAACGCGATTAAGGTCTCTCCCCTGCCAGGTAAGAATTTTAAGTCATTGTTGCCAGCTACTGATTTACTCCTTATTGATTTCATGAGTTCACTGTTCCATTAATTCACTGGTACCTGCTGTTCCTATAACATTTAATTCTTGTTGTGCCCACTGATATTAATTCAGTGGTGTAATTGTTCCATTAACTTATTGATTTGTTGGTATGCTCCATGAATCCAGGAATTATTTGTTCCATTAATTTGTTGTTTATTCTGTGTGCCTGGTCCTCTATGAATTTATTAATGCGTTTGTGCCCACTCACTTATTGGTTTGTTGATGTGCTCACTGTAGAGTAATGGACAAGAGTTTTTTTTAATATTATACACACAGGCCTGAATCTTTGGCTCGGTGAGCGGGGGCAGGGCCCGCTCACCGAGGTGTAAAATGACGCGTAATGATGTCGGGCATGCATCCTGATGTCACCACGTGTCATTCAGATCTTCAGTTTGGCGGGCACACAGCCGGCTCGGCTGCACACCCGCCAAACTGTCAAAGGCCTATTAAGGCCATTTAAAAAGGCAATTAAGGAATCACCTGAGCTGCCCCGTCCAACCTTAAGGTTGGCGGGCAGGCGAAGAGCCCAGGAGGCCTTTGTATTTTTCATGGAACCTCATCCACAGGCGGGGTGAGGTCTCATGAATGATTTAAAATTTTCACAGAAATTTTTATTAAAATTAATCCACATGCCCCAGCTCATGTGGCAGTTTCACATGAGGGGACATGTCATTAAAAAAAAATTATTTCTCCAGGCACAGGGAGTGCTCAGCGCTTTCAGGTACACGTCAGGCCTCATAAAATGGCAGCGCGCACCCGGATCGGGTCCGAGCCCCATCCGCGCCTGCTCCCGCACACCTGCCCCCACCCCCTCCCCCACTGACGGGGTGGGGGAGAAAATTCTACCCACAGTTATGATTGTCCCTAAAACAGTCTGTGAACGGTTTATCATGTGCCAGAGTTTCTATGGTTGGGTAAATACCTGCTGCACAGACTTCACAAGCTTTACAGACATCAACAAGTCGATAAATTAATACAGCTGGCGAGAGAATACTGAGGAGCGATGCTGGTAATCCCGTCTGCACAGTAAATACATACAATTCTCCAGAGCTGGGATTTCAGCTGGTAACCACCAATGGTGCTGCACAGGCAGAAGTTCTTTGGTGTCGGCAGCGTTAAGAGTGACTTTTCTCTAGTTGTGTGTGGGGTTTTTTTTTGGCCAACACATTGACCAAGTAAGAAGAATATTGGCTGCATGTTTCGATGGTTACATTGACCTGCTCCCTTGTCAACCAATTTGTACCCTTCCACAAGATCTGTTGGTAATTGCTACTAGCGCTGTGTTTGGGGAAAAAAAAATGGAAATATATCAATAGCCTTTTTTCTTTGCAAGACACTGGGCAGTCTGCCTCAAGCATGGCTGCACCTACCTAACCTAGGCAGGAAAATGATACTTGGCATAAATTATTGGAATAATGGGCTGGAGTGGCAGTTGAGTCGGATTGACACTCCACTTGTAATTACTTACCTTGAAATCCAGCTACGCCGATCTCACCTGACCTTCCGACTCAGGCTGGGCAGGATCTGTGTAGTGCAGTGCGTCCCCATACCCTATTGTTGAAGGCAACTCAGTCGAAGGTAAGTAAGCCACGCCCTCTTTTTCACAGCACTAGCTGCCGTAAACCAGATAGGTTTAAAGATCCATCCACTTTGACAAGCCAGGGAGAAGATAACTGTATAAGATAAGCGGGTAGGATTTGGGGAGGGGTCAGTTTGGGCTGGGGGTGGGGGTTGGGTTGGGACAGGCTGGTGGGGGACAGCTGGGCCTGATGAGGGGGGAGGGGGGACGGAGGGGGAAGGGTGGTCAGTTTGGGCTGGGCCTTGGGGGTGAAGGGCTTGGGCCAGGCTTGGGTCAGGTAGGGTCAGGCCATGTCGGGCTGGGCCGTGAAGGGTATCGAATTGGGATGAGGTGGGGGGGTTTGATTGGACTGTTTGGAGTGCTGGGCATGGTTCAGTCCGGTCAAGAGGGCTAGTTGGGCGGCTAGTAGAGGGGACTGGAGGAATCCTGTGGGATGTAGTTTGGGGGGGTGGGTGGATCCCGTGTGGGGAGGGGGTAATTGGGGGTTAATGGGAGGGTAGGAGTGTAGGTGTAGTCCATTGGAGGGATCGGGTGGAGGGAGTCCCATAGGGGATAGTGGGGGTAGTTGGTAGGGGGTTAGTGGGAGGTGTGGCAGGAATTCAAAGGGAGGTCGGGGGGATAGTGAGGGGTGGGGGGGGGGGGAGTCCCATGGGGGATAGTGGGGGCAATTGGTGGGGAGTTAGTTGGGGGTGTGGCAGGAATTCCATAGGAGGTCGAGGGGATAGTGAGGGGTGTGGGGGGAGTCCCTTGCGGGCTGGGGGAGTAGTGGTGTGTGGGCTTTGTCCCGTGGGAGGTCGGGGTGGGTCAGTGCTATAGTTACCCAGAAGCTAGAAGTGGCTTTGATTCTTCTAACTTTTTCTGGATAAATATTGCTGTATGACAGTTGGAACCATCGATGCTTGTGATTTAAATCACATTTTCAGATCCCCAATATGAAAATTTGCATTTCTACTCAACATAATGGCATTTAAATGATGCTGCATCACAACGTTATGAGTGCAATGGACCGAATGGCCTCCTTTGTGGCTTAAATTACTCCATGACTCTATGTGTTAGGGAGAGGTGGTGGTGTAGTGGTAATGTGACTAACTTAGTAATCCAGAGGCCCAGTTTAATATCTGAGGGACGTGGGTTTAAATCATAGAAACATAGAAACTAGGAGCAGGAGTAGGCCATTTGGCCTTCGAGTCTGCTCCGCCATTCAATATGATCATGGCTGATCATCCAGCTCAATAGCCTGCTCCCGCTTTCTCCCCATACCCTTTGATCCCTTTCGCCCCAAGAGCTATACCTAACTCCTTCTTGAAAACATACAATGTTTTGGCCTCAACTACTTTCTGTAGTAACGAATTCCACAGGCTCGCCACTCTCTGCTTGAAGAAATTTCTCCTCATCTCAGTCCTAAATGGTCCACCCGATATCCTCAGACTGTGACCCCTGGTTCTGGACTCCCCCACCATCGGGAACATCCTTCCTGCATCTACCCTGTCTAGTCCTGTTAGAATTTTATAGGTTTCTATGAGATCCTCCCTCATTCTTCTGAAGTCCAGAGAATATAATCCTAACCGACTCAATCTCTCCTCATATATCAGTCCCAACATCCCAGGAATCAGTCTGGTAAACCTTCGCTGCACTCCCTCTATAGCAAGAACATCCTCAGATAAGAAGACCAAAACTGCAACTGGTGAATTTTAAATTCAATTACAAATCTGGAATTGGAAAGCTAGTCTCAGTAATGATAACCATGAAACCATTGTCAATTGTTGTAAAAACCCATCTGGTTCACTGATGTCCTATAGAGAAGGAAATTTGCTGTCCTTACCTGGTCTGGCCTACATGTGATTCCAGACCCACAGCAATGTGGTTGACTCTTAACTACCCTCTGAAATGGCCTAGCAAGCCATTCAGTTCAAGGGCAATTAGGGATGGGTAACAAATGCTGGCCTTGCCAGTGATGCCCACGTCCCCTGAAAGAATAAAAATAAACACACAAACCGCTAGATGGTCCTTCTACCATGGTGTTATTATAGTTTATCTTATATAACAACTCTTCATCTATGTACATCTTTCTGTACAATTCAACTCTTCGCATGATTAAAATTCCTAGCTGATATAACAGTAGGTTAGTTTTAATGTATTAAGAGAGTCGGCAGTACTTGTGTTTAAAACTTCCTAATTCGAAGGCTGTTGGAGTGGTTAGTGCGCCACATCATTTCCTGATGAGCAGAATACAAACAAACTCTCATTCCACTGCTTGTGGTTGTGTTAAGACTGAGAGCACCTGCTGTCGGAACTGATTTATACATGTGTGTGATTAATTATGCAAGATGTTAACCAGGCATATGTAAAGCTCACAGGCAATAGATTGCAGTTGCTATGGAAATAACTTGTACTGCAAAAGGACAATATTAACAAACCTATGCTTTTAATATTATTGGGTCCTATGGAAATTAGTTGAATGTGCTCTGTTTATTTTCAGTTGAATGTCAGTTTAAAATGGTGAGGATTTCTACTGGTGCATTTTATTGTCAGCACCTTTTATTTTTTATGAGCAATTAACTCTATTGTTGATACTGTTAAATACTGAAGTGACAGTTAAGTGCGAAGTGACAATGTGACAATCAAATGCTTATGCTTAAATAAAATTATCATACAGATTATTTAATGCCAGCAAACCTCAGCAATATTGAGTGACAAATGGAACTTGTGCATGTGAATAATTATAGTATGGTGGGTAGATATCTGAATTCAAGCAAACTGAAAAGTCTGCAACCTAAACCGACACCAGCATAAGCACCTTTGGCAGCTGCAGGAGCATTTCATCCTACCTTTACACACGGCATGTATTCCTTATGCCACCAGGTTTCTCTGCACTTTCTGCACCCTACATTTAATTGCAATGAACAACTTTTGCACTTGCCTGGAGCAGCACTCTGGTCAGGTTGGGAACAGGGTTGCCAACCCTCTAAAAATGTCCTGGAGTCTCCAGATATTGGGGATTAATCTCCACGACACTGCTGGGAGTAATCCAGGAGAAAAATCATAGAGCAATAAACAAAATAATCTTTTCTTCATTTGCTTCGAACTCTTTCATTTACTAGTTGTAAAATTGTTGGAGATGGGGATGAAAGGCTGATTCACTAACAGTCAAGATTAATTCAATTGAGTAAAGAAGATTCTGTCCACTTTTCATTTGGTGTGGGAAGGCAGCGTGTCTGGGGAATGGGCAAATGGAGAGAGTGGGGCGTGGGTGGTGACTCAAGGTTGGAGGTCATGTGATAAAACTCCCAGTTGGCAGCTCGAGTTGGGAAGCAGGAGGAAGATAGAAGGGACAAAGGCTGAGAGTCAGCTGGAGATGAAAACAAAGGGAGGGCTGGGTGCTGGGAGAGGGGATCCAGATGGTTGGAGGGAAAGGGTGTAGCCAGCGGATAGAGATTGTGGGGCAGGATTTAGAATAGACAAAATGCATTTTGACCAGCTGGTAGCATAAGCAACAGTGAGAATTAGGCCTACAACTGAGGAGAATATTGTGAAGCAGAATTAAGAGCAGATGGAAGGCGCTTTGGAGCTTCATGATAAACAAACAGGAGCAGGGCAAGACAGATGCCAGCATTTTAAACTGAACTAAATTTAATTAAACTTAATTGATTCCTTACAATTGGAGTACAAGTTTTTTTTACCCTGCATTGTTATAAAACCTGGGAGATGTGATTGGGAAATGCTGTACCCCTACCTACTGAAAGATCCTCCAAGTCCGGTGGAAAGAAAGGTCGGCCAATAGCAGCATCCTCCCCCAAGCCAACATACCCAGTATCGAGGCACTAGTTACTTAAAACTAGCTCCCCTGTGCAGGATACGTCATTCATATGTCTGACACCAGACTCCCAAAGCAACTGCACTGGAGGACAGCGGAAACACTTCTTGAAGCATCCCTGAAGAAGTCAAACATCCCTGCTGGCTCATGAGGCTGGGTTTTGCAGCCCCCTGCCAGTATAAATGGAGGTGGTGGGGTTCATAAAATGTGTGGCCTTCCCACCACCTTCCCATCCACCCCAGCCTGTCTCCTATTTTACGGTGGGTGTGGGAGGCATCAGGCATTATATACGCTCTTGAGCCTATTGAGCCCCTTAAGTGGCCAATTAATGGCCACTTCAGTGCCTCATTCTGCCTTCACCCCTAATTTACCAATGGCAGGGGAAGGCTCATGCCAGGCAGGTAGCATGGCAGCTCTCACTGCATGAGCTGCTGTCAGGCAAGAACAGGTGACCTCATTTCAGTGGGTCTCCTGTGCGAATTGGAGGCAATCCCTGCCAAGATCATACACCCCCTTTAACACTTTCCTTCTGGCCTTTCAACCCTGGCCCCCCATGCCCCTCAACCCCCTCCATGGCGTCTGCCAGCTAGACCCACTAATACCCCGGACTTAGCTGTCAGCCTGGGCTCCATCACTTCTTTATCCTTTGGGGCTGCCTGTAGTTCCAGCAGTGGCCACTGCTTGAACATGGCGCTGCTGGGGCTACAGAGCTGCCAGCCAATCAGATTGTTGGCAGCTCTCTCAGGTGGGACTTCCTCCCCAGATAGGTAGGGGAGATGTTTTGAGGTTAAACAATTAATGCTGCTTACAGCATGAAATGGCTGCAGGGCAGCCAACTTTTGGGCGGGCGAGCTCACGACTGACTTTTCAGTCAGTGGCCAGGGCATATAGGCCTGTACAATCCAAGCCATGGGAGTCCCTGGCTTGTGGCCGACCAAGTGGAGAAGGTTTATTGGGAATGCCCCGAAAACACTGAGACACTCCGACAGGAACATGCAGAAGTGAAGTTGAGGCATCGGAGAGAGTGCACAGAACTCCCAGCCACTCATCTACCCGACCTCCCAAACACCAACAGCCCTGCATGTGGCAGAGTCTCCAGATTATGCATTGGACTTATCAACCATCTCAAACCCTTTCAAACTGGAATGGAAGCAAATCGTCCTCCTTCCTGAGGAGGACCCTACCTCCTGCAGGGATTGCTGGTTAAGTAGAATGACAAATATAGGTGGTTGTGGATGGAGCTACGGGGAGGTTTTGTAGACTGCCTTGTGTTACTAGCCACTCCCTGAACGGCCCATGCAGTCTCCTTTGGGGAGAAACGTGTCCCACAGGGGCACCCCATCATTGGGTGGAAGGCCCAACCAACTGATGTGATATCAGCATCCCTAGCAACCAATTCATGGATCACTGTGCAAACAAATATGACTAAAAAATGGGCCCTGTGCTAGTATTATGTAAAAGACCAGATACCTAAATTGCAGGTAAGACTTTTTAAGAACCTTTTCGATTACAAAGTGCCTAGAAGTACTCTGGAGGATTTTTAGAGATGTTATGCTGAGTTCTTAGACCTGCCAGGGAATATTGCTGCATCCTCTCAAGGGGTCAATGGAGTAGCTGACCTGTCGACACAAAGGCTGAAGCAGGTATAAGATCAGCAGTGGCTTTGGCTCTGGCTCTGCAATATGACAGGAGATGGAGCAGAGACTGTAGAGAGGGCAAGCTGGCACGACGCTCTCTGCCAACTTGAAACTGAACTTCTCCATGTTCTTTGATAGTGACAGGAGGCATCTGGCAGGCCCATCAATGCACCCAGCATCTCAGTGTAAATGCCTATCCATGCTCTCTGTACCACCCCATCGAGTTTCTTATCTGAGTCCTCCGCAGCATAGCTTGTCTGTGACCTCATCATCTGGTGAGCCGACAAATAAACCATCCTTACCCTTGACCTGTCCGCAACCCACTCGTATCTACCTGACTCACTATGTGTGGATCCTAATTCCATACTAGTCTCCATGGTAAGTGCAATGCCAGTACCTGAGCTACTATCTACAGCATGTTTGTCATGCCAGAAAGCAGGGTGAGGTTGAGCTGGCTCTTGAGAAGAGGCATAAGACACAAACATACTGTCATTCTCAATGTACTCAGTGATGTCAAATGCCATGCGCTCCCCCTGATGTGGAAAAAGAATTTTAAGCTCCCCCGCTGGTGGGTTTGTAGGTGGGGAGTGAATGCAAAATTCCACAGATGTTGGGTTCCTGCCCACCCCAACCTCTCCGCAATTTCACACTGGTGCAGCGAGGCCTCGGCCAGCCAGAATACCTTTGCCCCGATTGAGGCCCTTAGGTGGCCAAATATTTACCACTTAAGGCCGTTTCCCACCCAACCTCAATTTTCAGGAGTTCCGGGGTATGGGGGAAACCCAAACATAATTGGGTTCAGGCCTCGGGCAGGAATTGGGGAGGGTGCTGTCTATCAGCAGGCCCCTTTTAGCATTGGGCACCCCTACCTAAAGGTCCAGTAACTGCAGGACCTCCCCCACCTCTGCTATCCTTAGCCTCTCTGTCAACCCCCCAATCCTCTTCTTTCCACCCTGTCCTTAGACCCCCCACGTGCCCCCAGGCCTCCCCACCCTGAAATCCCCAAAACTTATCTGGTCCTGGAATCCCAGGACTTAAACTCTGGGGATTGATTGCGGTCTGAGCCTGCCCACTGCATTTTCGGGCACTGCATGAGAGAGCCAGTCAGATTGGTCAGTAGTTCTCTAAGGTGGGACTTCCTCCTGAGTGAGGGGTGGAAATCCCGCCTCCAACAAATTACTGCTCATTGAAGTGTCAAGTGGCTGCGGGGCAGGCAGTGACTCTTATGAAGGCGGAAAGGAAACCCCGCTATCCTAAAGCTGCTGACCCATCTCCTGTGTGGGGTTGAGAAGATGCAGGCATCCTTGTCTCTGACTGATCTGGCCCTGCTCTCGTCTATTGAATGAGACCTTGTCCTGTAAGACAGAGGGCTGAATGTCAATGATTGTTTTGCAAAGTGTTTGAGTGATGTATTTGCCACAGCTGAATAGCTGGAGGTGTGTGAAAGCAATGAAAGGTAGGTTTGAGGCTGGCAGCATTGGAGGATGAGTGATGGTGAGTTGGAATATTTGGATGTTAGGTGTAACTCCTGAGTGCCAGGGATCACTGCTTGGTTAGAGATGGGCATGTGGTTCATTGAGTGGTGCAAGATGTTGGTGTTGTGGTGGTTAGGAGATGTCATGTGGAGATGCATTCACTGACCGTGACCACCCGGGTGAGGTCATTAGGCTTCTTGTGACACTGCTGCCTGGATCTTAGGTCCAGACACTGCATGCACAAAATTAATTTGTTGAATTTTGGATGAAAGGGCTGTAAATTTCAGCCTTCGAACCAGTCTAGGTTGAGGTGGGTAAGGCCCAAAATTTATCTGACAACCTCATCTGAATGATTGCTATGCAAGGACCTGCTCCTCTTCTCCATGCTGCCAATGATCTCTGCAGACAGCAGGGGGTCCGACAGTGTTGCTGCAGAATAGCTGGTACAGGTAGCCTTACCTTCCTTAAAGGCATGCTTATCTTAGAAGGAAGCTACAAAAAAGGATTGCTACAATGTAAATTCTTGCAAACTGCATATCAATGCACACAGAGGGATTCAGATGGATGAAGGCAACACTGGAGGCATTAATGATGCAGATGGGCAGGAAGGTAGACACTGTGGTTCCACAGAAGGCCAGAAAATACTCAAGAACCACTCTCAAAGGATTGGGAGCAGGTGGCCAGGAAGTTTAACTCCTAGAATTTGGACACAAGGTCCTGGCAGCAGTGCCCCAAGAGATCTAATGACCTCATGCAGGTAGTTAAGGTGAGTGAATGCACCTTTACATGACATCTCCTATTCAATACAACACCACCCTTTCAGACTACTTAATGCACTACACCCCCTCACTACCTCAACTGCACTTCCTGGTATTCAGGAATTATATTCAGATACTTTACCTCAACCTCTTACATCTACCAATACTAACAGCCTCACGCCAACCTCTCACTTCTTCCACATACCTCTAACTATTCATCTAAAGCAGTTACATTGCCCAAACACAGTGCTACAGACCACTGACATTATCTTGCAGGTCAATGCGGCACACAATAGAAGGGAACCGAGCAGAGCCAACAAACGACAGGTACCTGCGTCTCCTGAACCCTACAAAGGAAGTGGTTCTCTATATCAATGAGGCTGGCTGCAGTGGGCCTCACAGTATTCAACATCACTGAGAACATTGAAGATGACAGTATGTTCCCACATAATGCTCCTTCTCAACACCCAACACACCTTCATCCTGTACCTGGCCTACCTTGGAGTCTAGTATAGAGTTGGAATCATCACATGGTGAGCCATGTGGGCATGAGTGAGCTGGAACAAGGCCAGGGAGACATAAAGGTTCATTTGCCAGCTCACTGTAGGGCAAGGTGGCAGAGAAGTGCTGCTGCAGAGGACCCAGAAGAGGACCTTGATGGGGCTGCATACAGGAGAGTGCTGAATGGGCATGCACTCCAAGCTACTGGGTGCATTGGTCGGCCTCCTGTCACTGTAGGGAACATGGAGGAGTCCAGTTCCAAGTTGGC
This sequence comes from Carcharodon carcharias, assembly GCF_017639515.1. Lineage (NCBI taxonomy): Eukaryota > Metazoa > Chordata > Chondrichthyes > Lamniformes > Lamnidae > Carcharodon > Carcharodon carcharias. Next base: position 41,796,672 of record NC_054470.1, read on the forward strand.
AAAGAAGACGGCGCAGCTCTTGTCCTCTCATCTGCCTCTACTCCCTGATACCCTGCAGATCCAGCAGTACTGTCACAACTGCCCCCATACCTGTTCCGACATTTCTGCGGACAGATCACCTGCTTCTCCACCATCTATCTGAGATGAGACAGCACTCTCCAATGAACCTAAACACATCCACAAACTCTCCAGAGTACTTTCAGAGACGGTCCAATAGAAAAAGTTCCATAAATGTTACCTTGCGATGTGTATGATAAGGATAAAGGGTGTCTGGCCCTTTAAATAATTCTGCTGCAGGGCTCATCTTGCTACTTCATGCTTCTTTGTTCAGGATTGGACAACACAAGTGTTACCCAGGCTTCTGTTGCACAAATTTGGAATCCTGGTGTCACATAACTGATTAGGAAAGTGGCAATTCAATGTGTTTGGGTGCCTGCAGAGGATGCAGCTGCATGCACTTATATCAATGAAGAACACCTCTTGGGCTGCTCTTGCCTACAGTGCTGTCTGCACCTGGAGAAGCAAGGTAGGCTTGCAAAGCATTGCTAGAAATGACACTGCACAAATGAAATTCTTGCCCTAGGAGTTGACCTCCCTGGCCAACCGCTCCTAGTCTCTTCTTGGCCCCCTGCAGCAGAATGGCCTCTCTCCTTCTGCCCACCTCCACCACTAATGCCTTCAGCAACGTATCCTTCACCCTGGAACTTTCTCTCTGCCCCAGTGTTCACTTTGTCATTATTTAAATTACAGCATTATTCTTCAGTGCAGTTTCCCATTAAGAGGGTAGCTTACATCTAAGAAGAGCTGGCTGGCTACGCCACACGTGGTCTGAAAACAACACTGTGGAGTGCTCTGCTGAGTGCACAGGCAGCTGGCAGTGTTAAGTAGAAGACAGCAGCAAGTGACCCTTTTGGTAGTTTACTTTCCAGGTGACTTAAAGTTATAAACAGGTCCAACACTGACAATAGGCATTACAAAAAGTTGAGGTAGCAAGAAAAGTATGACAAAATTATCATTCAGGAGGTAAGGCTTTTGGAAAAAAACAGGGCAGTGGAACTAATTGTGAGCTTTTTCAGAACTGTCACAGGCAAATGGAACAAATTCTTTCAGTGCTATCAGATTCTATGGTTCTAAATGTGATAAGGAGAAATGTATGCAACCACAAGACCTTTTCAATATTATAGATTGATAGATGTGACAGTGAAAAATGATTTAAATCTTCACTCTTATGTGTCCAAGCTAGAATGGCAACATGTGGTTATTCATAACAAGTTCCAACAGGACTCTCAATTTTATATTTCTTCACATTATGTAGAAAACTCTTCAACAAATCATGGGATTGTGGCAACTGAATTGTAGGTGCCAAGTAGAAGATGCAAGGGAACTGAAAGACTGCTTCCCTATAGAGTTCCACTGTTCAGTACCATTCATCGGACCACATGGCTCTCAAATTGTCTAACATTTAATCCAAAAACGTAATTAACAAACCAGCCAGCACTTACAGATGTGTACAGGCATTTTAATCAGGTCATTTAGGAATGCATTGAAAACATTCTTTTAGTTTATAGCTCACAGAAATAATTACCAAATGCTAACTGATTTTTTATTTCTCCTCCTGGAGCTAGTGAGTCTTTAACCTGACAGAAAAACTATCTCAGACTGACATCTAATTAGTCATCATTTCAGAACACAGAAATATTTGACATTGACTATAAACTGAAGTAGTTGACAGAAGTGCCCAATGACAACAGTTGTTTGCAATTCAGCTTGTTGCATCAATTCAGATATGGTCTAACAATGTACAAATATTACAGAGGTTGTGCCCGTCATATAACATTGCAAAATAGCAAATTAGAAGTCCACACATAAATATTCTGTTAATGCCGGTTCATAAAAAGAATGCTTCTTGTTTTAATCTTTAATGTTAAAAAACTTTAGTAACATATATGATGCATTTGAAAATATACTGCAGTGAGACCTATCCCCCTAACCAAGATTACTCTTAGCAGAGGATATGTCCTCTGGAATATTCTGTTTATGATTATAATCTGCTGTATTACTGTTTAGTCTCGGTAGTAATTGAATTGTGCAATGCCTGGTTTTTAGGCAAAAGAAAAATGGCATTCAGTAAAACTTGTAACTTGGGTGTGGCTGAAAAGAATCTATAAAAATATACAGAATCTGCTGAGGTACAGGGTGGTTGCAGAGTGGTCATAAAAGAAATGCATTGTAAATAGAGGGCAAAAGTTGGAATGTCTCTGCCTTGAATATCTCAGAACAAAAATAAAAATACCTGGAAAAGCTCAGCAGGTCTGGCAGCATCTGCGGAGTGGAATACAGTTAACGTTTTGAGTCCATATGACTCTTCAGCAGAACTAAGTAAAAATAGAAAACAGGTGAAATATTTACTTAGTTCTGTTGAAGAGTCATACTGACTCGAAATGTTAACTGTGTTCCTCTCTGCAGATGCTGCCAGACCTGCTGAGTTTTTCCAGGTATTTTTATTTTTGTTTTGGATCTCCAGCATCTGCAGTTTTTTGCTTGAATACCTCAGACATAGGGTTGGTATTGGAGACACTTTAACACTTAAGGGAGGGGAGCAGCATGCAGTTTGCTTCAGACTTCGGTCACACCTCATAAAGCAGTGTAGTTTCAGAATAGGATAAGTGTGACTGATAGTGTGCAGATAAGGAAACCCTTTTGCAGATGCAGCTCTGCAGAAACTGATCCTAGCTGACAGGTACAATGTACTTGTGACTTAAGAGATAAAGATAAAGACTGTCAGAATGTCAGCCAGAATGCAAGCCATCTTGGACCAGGAGACTGTCCAATGGAACGTGGGAGTGGGGAAGGGGGTGGGGTAGTGCGGTGTGGTGGTGGAGGGGGTTGAGAAGGAGGAGGAGGGGAACCAGAGTGGTAGTTAAAAGGCTTTCAAAAATTAAGGGGACAGATTGTGTGCAGAATCGAGAGGTGTGTTACTCTCTGAGTGTCACCTCGAACTGGCTTGAAAGGTTTTTGGGGATAGAGGGAAGATCCAGTTGTTGTAATTCATGATGGGACCAACAACATTGAGAAGACAAGGCAAAAGCCCTAGTTGGAAAGTACCAGGAACTAGGAGTGAGTTCCTAGGAACCTTCTCCCCAGATTCACTGTATTCCCAATGCTGCAGCTACACCCATCTCCCTGGCCTCACTGTATTCCTGGTGCTAGTGCGACACCCCTCTCCCCAGATTCACTGTATTCCTGGTGCTAGTGCAACACCCCTCTCCCCGGATTCACTGTATTCCTGGTCCTAGTGCGACACCCCTCTCCCCGGATTCACTGTATTCCCAGTGCTGGAGCTACACCTCTCCCCCTGAACTCATTGTATGCTCAGTGCTGGAGCTCTACCTCTCTCTCTGGCCTCACTACATTCCCAGTGTCAGAGTTACACTCCCCCTCCCCCACCCCCTTTGACTGCTGGAACAGCTAGAATTAAAGATTAACAAAAATTTCATGTCAGTTCTGTTCATTTTCCACTTTGTGCAGCAGCCATCACCAGAGACACAAATAGCTTCTTTTTAACCTTGATGCTGACTTGTGTTATAAGCCCAGCTTTTATCCAAGGTTTCTCAATAAAATATATTTGTAATCAGGAGCCTGCAATATGACAAATGGATTAATCAGTCCCCTTGGCATCCATTTATAATCTTGTGGCAGGATCACCCATGCTGTTAGCAAGGACAGTTCTATTTCTGTACTATAAATCCTCTAACAGTACAGTTACAAGGCCTACATTCTCTAAAGATCACAAGCCCATTTTACTTTATCAGTTTCATTTACACATTTTCCCCCAGCCGGTCCTTCACTTGATCATAATAAGAAATAAATCTGAACATTGGTCTAAAAACCCAAAGTCCTGGGCCAGAAAAACAATGTCATATAGAGGAAGAGGGGCAGAATTTAGAGTGGGACTAGGTTATGCCAAATTCATTCATCAGAATTCGAGCAGAAATAATTTACTTCCTAGACTAATTTAGTAGCCAATCAACTAACCAAATAAATAAATAAATCGGGTTAGATAGACATGGCAGGGCTGGTGGTGTGCCACAACTGCAGCATGTGGGAATTTGTGGAGAGCATTGCAATCCTGGATAACCATATCTGCTGTAAGTGTCAGCAGCCCAAGAGGCTTCACTTCAAGTTGTGAACTTGGAGTCCAAGCTGCAGACATTGCAGGGCATCAGGGAGTGGGAGATTTACCTGGATGCTGTTGCTGCGTCTCCTTAGGTAAGTAGAACTTTAGAGTTGATCAGTGGTCAGGGACAGGATGCTGTGATTGCGAGTCAGACAGGTATGGAGATCCAGGATGTAGTGATGGGGGTGCTTCTGCCTTTGACTTTGATCAACAGGTACAAAATATTTGCTATCTGTGGGATGAGAATAAAGACTGCAGTGTAGTGGGAAAACTGACCATAGTGCATCAGTCCATTCAAGTGGAGGTGAGTAAAAGAATGTGGAGTAAAAGGGACAGCACAGTCAGGAGAATAGATGCTGTACTCTGTGTAGCGTATTAGCATTTTGAAATTGAAAAATGTACATTTTGCTCACTTGAAGTTAACATACAGAATTGTACCAGTAGAGGGAGTCTGCAAAGCAGAAGCAAGGAACTTGAAGCAGCTGTTTGAATGAAAGAAGCCAAGGTGCTCATGCGCTTTAAATTCTGGCTGTTTCTAGTCCTAATAACCTCACACTCTGCAGCCTTGACAGGAGCTCTGAAGATTGTGTTGCCTGCCCAGTGCCCAGGTTAAGGACATCGCTTCACAGCCAGAGATGAACTTGGAGTGGGAGGGGCCTAAGTCAGAGCCAGCAACGTAGGTGGAACTGGGAATGATGTTCTGCTGAGAGATTTTGAGGTGTTAGGGTCCAACTTAAAATGGAGAACCTCAAAAGTAATAAAATCTGGATTGTTACCTCAGCCGTGTGTCAAATTGCATAGAGTTAAGCAGATTAGAGATTGAAACACAAGACTCAAAAAGTGATGTGGGAAGAAGGGGTTTCGTCTCATGGATCTGGTTATCATTACTCATATTGTTACCCTGCACTATTAATTTGTCCTTTCTCTTTAACTTTTTAAATTGATCCTCACTTGAATCCTCCTTCCTACTATTTAATTTAGAGCCCTCTTTGTAGCTCTAGTTATCTGATTTGCAAGGATACACTTCCCAGCATGGTTCAGGTGAAGCCCATTCCAAGGGAACAGTTCCCTCTTTCCCCAGTACTCATGTTAGTGCCTCATCAACTGAAACCCATTTCTCCCACATCAATCTTTGAGCCAAGCATTCAACTCTCTTGATTTTATTGACCCTATGCTAATTTTCTCATGGCTCAGGTAATCCAGAGGTTATTCCCTTTCTGGTTCTGTTTTGTTTTAGAACCTAGCTGCTCATATCCCCATGGAACATCTTTTATAGTATTGAAGAAAGAGGGAGCTGTACCATTTAGTTGGGCTCCACTTAAACCGGGCAGGGATCAGTGTCCTGGTGAATCTAGCCTTAGGAATACCATGGCTGTAGATGGGACTTTGAAGGGTGATGGTTGATGGACAGTTGAAGGGACATTTAGAAATCCGAAGAGTAAAGCTGAGGTGATGGTGCAGTGTAGAGATTTGATAAACGGGTGGGAAAGGAATGGACAGAGAGTTTAACAGAAATGCATTAGTGAGTAAGGTCCATGCAAAGAATAGTGGTAAAAAATAAAATTAAAGGCTCTTTATTTGAATGCAGGAAGCATTTGTAACAAGGTAGATGAACTATCGGCACAAATAGAAATAAATGGATTTGATATAATTGTTGTTACACAGATGATTAAAAGATGACCAATGGGCAGATTTTGCCTGAAGAGACGGGATTTGGGAGGCGGGTTCATTTCTGGGAACCCACACCCGACGGGAAGCCGATGGCTTACCATTTTGTTGGAGGTAAGTGGTTAATTGGTGAAGGTTTGGGAGTAGTAGACAATTAGTGATCGTGGGTGGGGGGAGGCATCGCTGGATGGAGGTGGGACACAAGGAAAGCGGGCCAAATCTTGGTCTGTAGTGTTAAAAAATTGAAAGCATCAGAATCTTCAAATTGACCAGGGCAGATGGAGAGTTGGAGCCCAGGATGGGGTAGGGAAGTGTTAACATCATTAAAACTTCATTGTGTGGAATAGATTTTCTACAAAACTTGCACTCTTTTCAATCAAATGAAACTTTTTTCATGCTGCTGCCCTGTTCCCAACAGGCTGGACTGTTCAACTTTACAGGGCTCCCAAAGGCCACCTGCCCCTGTGAAAATTTTGATACCTTCGAAGGCAAGTCTTAAGGAGCTGCTTAATTAGTTAAATGCACCCAATTAACTGTGTGGTGACCTCACTTTCTCGCCGACTCCCCATTCTTCTCCCATCCTCCCCCAAAAATCGGCAGCATTAGGAACAGAGGCAGAAAGTTGTGATGCACGACGTTGCCAATTTTTTTGGTTGCCCGCCTCCACTTCACCCCAACTTGCTGCACAGAAATTCTGCCCCAAGTTTGGAAAGTAAACATTCCAGGGCTCACAATGGGCAGAATCTACCTGCTCCTCAAGTGGGTTAAGGACTGGGACCTGGAGATAAATGTGAAGGTGTTACATCAGGACAGTTTCCCAAACAACCTTGCCGGAGGTGGTGTCAAACCAGCCCTGGCCACCTAGCCAACCGGCACAATTAAGAGCCCACTTGGGGGCAAATTGGTGAAGCTGCTGGAATCTTCCTAGCATCGAAAAGCCACTCCGCTAAATCAGGACACTGGCAGCAGCTTTTAGGCAACATTCTGATGGCAGACCAGAGAGCCGTTGTGTCCTCCTCTCAGTGACACATGAAGGGGTCAGAAAAGTAAAAGTCTGCAGCCTCGGCCATAACCCTTCTTCTGGAGGGTTTTCCCTCCACCCTGACACCCCTACCAGATGTGGCCTTTATTTTTCAAGCATTTTACATAGGCTTCCAAGGCGCCCTCATGCTTCCCTACATGCTTCAGCAATGCCAACCACTGCCCATGGGGTTGCCATACATTCAGTGCAGGGTGGTCCCCTCACCTTGGAAAGCCACCCAATATCCTTAATTGGACAGCGAATGCAGATATGGCCTGTTAATTGGTTGCCTCCAGGAAGATCATGCAGACGGGCAGAAAGCAGACAGCATTGGGGCCAAATCATTCAGGAAATGTGGAATACGCAATGCAATTGATGACAAGGAAGATGATTATTTGTGCAATGATATGGCTGATGACGACATGATTGCTGATGAAGATGATGTTGATGAAAACTGAGGGATGACCTGATTGAGGTGTACAAGATTATGAGGGGCATGGACAGGGTGGATAGGGAGCAGCTGTTCCCCTTAGTTGAAGGATCAGTCACAAGGGGGCATAAGTTCAAGGTGAGGGGCAGGAGGTTTAGGGGGATGTGAGGAAAAACTTTTTTACCCAGAGGGTGGTGACGGTCTGGAATGCACTGCCTGGGAGGGTGGTGGAGGCGGGTTGCCTCACATCCTTTAAAAAGTACCTGGATGAGCACTTGGCACGTCATAACATTCAAGGCTATGGGCCAAGTGCTGGCAAATGGGATTAGGTAGATAGGTCAGGTGTTTCTCATGTGTCAGTGCATACTCAATGGGCCAAGGGGCCTCTTCTGCACTGTGATTCTGTGATTCTGTGTGATTCTGTGATCTGTATGATGATACCATTCAAGAAGCAGATTGGGACACATTATTCAGTTCTGAAGACGAGGAGGAGAGTGATTTTTATGGATTTGAATACACATTCAGTGCATGCTCTGCTGAGTAGCATTCTTTTCTGTGCTGTGAAATGCACTGAGCAACATTGCATAAGTTTGTATATTTGGCTTTCATTTTTGTTGAATTTGAAAATTTGGATGGATTTAGTGTACACAAATTAATGTCTGTCTCCAGGGAGGTTATTCTTTATTTATAAATAAAAATTCAATAATAAAAATATTTTTGGCTCCTTTTCTGCTATGTTTGGGTTGGGTTTGGCAGGAAGTTTTCAACCTAGCAACTCTGCAATTGAGAGTCAGTGGGAGAAGGCAGATTTCAAGCCCTTGAAAATATTACTCATGTTAAATTCGACCCCCTGCGTTGACAGTTAAAAATTTAGTCTTAGAAACTCGATTTTCAGATGAGTCATATGGTATTTATGAACATGCCGCTGAAGGAAGCCATTGACATCAGGGTGACCAACTCTTGCCGAGAAAATTAAAGGACATTCTGGCATGGAGGTCTGTTAGAGCTGGGGGAGGGGAGGTGCATTGCTGCCAGAGATGTGAGAGAGGCTTGTGGAGGGTTGTGGATTCAGAATTTTCTACCCCAGAGGATTGTGGATCACCATTGAATATATTTAAGGTTGAGATTGACAATTTTTGACTTCCTTGGTGATTATGGGGAATGGGTGGGAAAGTGAAGGTGAGGAGAAGATCAGCCATGATCTTATTGAATGGCAGAGCATGTGCAAAGGGGAATACAACCTACTCTTCCTTTTTCTTATGTTTTTATGCTGAACCAGCTGCACAAATGAACTGTCAAATTATGGCATTGTGCAAATGAGGAGATTTATCATACTACATATTTCTAGCCATTTACATCCTAGAAATACTGGGCACAAGGGATGTCTCTGCAATCCAAAAATTTTAAGAGTGTCAGGAGAAAGAGGAGCAACTTTGCCAAAAGAGATCAACTGTAAAAACCGGCCTCCAGTTAAAGCCAGCATATTTTTACATTTCAAGTTCAGTTCTCTCTTGTTCCTGGGCCCACTTATGGGCTGGAATTTTACACACCCCACAACCCCTGCCACCCTGGGGTAGGAGGCAGGGGGGGCGGGGAACATAAAACTGGGCATCATGGCAGTGGTGACCTGCTCACCCTGTTGCAATTTTACCAATCATGGGGAGGCTGGCACCAAGAAACCTGGCAGACTGGTGGCTGGGCGAGGAGATGTGCCTCCTTTCTGATGCTGCTGTTTCTGTCGGAGGCCTCCCCAAAGTGTGAGCACCACCACCCCTGGTTTTGGCTCCTCTTGACCTATCATCACCTGCTCCCACCAACCATGCACATCACTCCCCCAATACTCCTCTATCCACCTCCCTTGCCAGGGCCTGCTAGGCTGGCTCTGGCAAGACCCCGGTTTCACCTTTCATCCCAGCTCCATCGAAACATACCTTTCTTGTGCTTGTTGTAGTCCCAGCAATGGCCACTGCTCCTGGTGGTGCTGTTGGGACAAGAGAATTGCTAGCCATTTGACTGGAAGGAGGCGGAAGCCCTGCCTCAAGTCATTTAACAGCCTGACAGGTGTCAAAGGGCTGCAGGGTGAGATGGCTAAGCAGAGATACAGGCTCACCTCTGCCTTTTACACCAAGGGGAGGGAGCCTGCCCTCAGTGTAAGATTCAGCCTTTAGAGCCATAGAGCTAATTTAAGATCACAGTACGAATTTCACCCCTGGGGTGGCAATATATAAGTAACTTAAATGACAAGCATCAGTACTATATGAATGCACTTAACCTTGAGATTTAATAGGTGGGTTCTGGGGCACCTTGCCCCAGCTCTGGGATGGACAGTGATTCCCCTCCCCACCCAACCCCATCCCACCCCACCCCAAATCTGACCCCAGAACTCTACTTAAATATATCTGCTGTTGTATCTATCACGTCTTCAGAAAGTGCCGAATCAATTGAATTGCTTATGAAACCAATCAATGTTTTTAAATTGGCAAACTTTGGAATAGAGAGGGGAGATTTAATTATGATATATAAAATCGGAGAGAACTGAATAAAGTCGCTAGAAAGGGCCAATTTCCCTTAGCAGAGAGGTAAGTGATCAGGGGGCATAGATTTAAAGTAGTTGGTAGAAGGATTAGAGGGGAGTTGAGGAGAAATCTTTTCACCCAAAGGGTAGTGGGGATCAAAGTCATGATAGGGTGGTTAAGGAGAAATCCTCATCACATTTACCAAATACTTGGATAGGCACTTGGATCTACAGGGCTATGGGCTAACAGCTGGAAAGTATGATTAGGCCAGATAGTTTTTTTTAGCCAGCACAGGCATGATGGGGAAATGGCTTCCTTTTTGTGCCATAAACATTCCATGTTTCTATGGGCAGATTATTGCGCTTGTAGGGCAGGCACATGCCTGACGCAAACGAGCGTAAAATGATGACAATGACATTGGATGAGAGTCCTGACGTCATCGTGCACTCGCGCGGTATTTCAGTCAGTGCCCGCCGATAATTAACAGGCCTATTAAGGCCAATATAGTAATAATTAAATGCCATTTTTCGCTGCCCGTCCAACCTCACGGTTGGCAGGCAGCCGAAAAGGCCAAGCGGCCTTTGGATTTTTTAGGAAACCTCATCCATGGGCGGAATGAGGTTTTCAACAGCAATTAAAAATTAAATTAAAATCTTTAAATTTCATTCATAACAAGTCCCTGTTCATGTGGCAGAGTCACATGAGCGGGGACATGTTTTTAACATTGCTAAGTTTTTAATTTTTAATTTTAAAAATCTTCAGCTCCCTGAGGCAGCTCTGTGACTCAGGGTGCTTTTACTGCGCGCATGCGTGAACTTCAGCGCTCGCACTCCTCCCACCCCTCCTGCCCCCCATCCCAGCAGCACTGAGCGCTGCAGTGCGCGTTTCACACTGGCTGGCCGTTAATTGGCCAGCGTGAAATTGTGGTCGGAGCCCAATTACGGGCAGCGGCTGGCTTCCCGACCACTCCCGGGCCTGCCCGCCTAGCCCGCCCAACCACCGGAAAATCCTGGTCCTTGTTTCTGAACAAAGCAGCTAGCTTGCAGAATATAGGTTAATGCAGAAAGTGAATGAATGACAAGTTAACATGTTTTTTTTTAGTGGTCGTTGAGGGAGGAATGTTGTCCAGGACGTCAGGAAATTTATATCCAAAGTGAACCTGTCTCTACATCATCTGAGCAAGCAAACCAATTCTCAGTTTTAACTTCTCATCAAAAAGATCACACCATTGACAATGAAGTCCTCCTTCAGCACTGCATTAAAATATCAGCCTGAATTTTGACTCAGAAGTTAGATAGCAGGGTAACTACAAATGGATATTAAACTAGTGATGGACAATCGATGAGAGATGGGTGACAGAGTGGAGATGGCAACAATCTAAAGAAGGGCAACAATCTAGAGATGGGCAACAATCTAAAGAAGGGCAATAGTAAAGAGGTGGGCAATAAACTAGAGACGGCTAAGCACTCTGAGGCTTTGGAGCAATCAAACTCCACCTCTAGGAGGTTAGTTCTGGAGAACTCACAATCCATGCAGTTTGGCCTTCTGTGTGAGGGAGGATATGCAGCTGTGAAAGGAGGAGGAGTCGGGGGAATTAAAAAGTGTAAAAAATTGAGAAAAAACATATTCAATTTAAAATAGCATGGAAATGTTATTTACTAAAGTAAAATGACAGGCTGACACTTTTGATCTGTATGGTGCTTTGTCAGGTGTATCCATGAATTGAAAAGTGTCTATTTTCATTGAGGGATCATGGTGCCTAGCTACCAGCAGCTGACAGATCAAAGTGCCTTGCTTTAACTGGGAGACACATACTAAGAAGTTAAAACTGAAACAGCCTTATTCTAACAGTCAGGCAGATCATTATTACCTGACAGATTATTAGAGAACTGCTAAAGAATAAAACTATAAATCCACTAGATATATCCACAGATTGGCAGTTCAATAGTGAACGGATGGAATAAATGAATTTCATTTTGATTGCCCTTCCTGTCCTGAGATGAAGCTACAAAAACACAGTAAATCATTGATCTTCATTTGCAACAGTCTGGGTAGCTTTATGAACTGAATATTATTTTCATGGAAAAACATTTAGCAAACCTGGAAAATACACAATACAACAGATTGATTTAGATTCAAATATCTTTGAGAGACTTGCACCTTATTTTTTTCTTTTGAAACATAATTCTTTTTATTTATGAAGCTGGTGACCTTTAAATAATAGCATTAATCATTGGGGAAATTAGTGATGATAAACTAAGGATTTGTCCAAACAGAAACACATAAAATGGCATTAAAATGTCCTAGGCCCAACCACCTTCAGCTGATTCATCAATGACCTTCCTTCCATCATAAGGTCAGAAGTGGGGATGTTCGCTGATGATTGCACATCAGCACCATTTGTGACTCCTCAGACACTGAAGCAGTTCATGTCCAAATGCAGCAAGACCTGGACAATATTCAGGTTTGGGCTGACAAGCGGCAAGTAACATTTGTACCATACAACTGTCATGCAATGACCATCTCCAACAAGAGAGAATCCAATCATCGCCCCTTGATGTTCAATGGCATCACCATTACTGAATCCCCCACTATCAACATCCTGGGTGTTAGCATTAACCAGAAACTGAACTGGGCTAGCCAAATAAATACTGTGGCTACAAGAGCAGGTCAGAGACTAGGAATAGTGTGACAAGTAACTCACCTCCTGACTCCCCAAAGCCTATCCACCATCCACAAGGCACAAATCAGGAGAGTGATGGAATACTCTCCACTTGCCTGGATGAATGCAGCTCCAACAACACTCAAGAAGCTTTACACCGTCCAGGACAAAGCAGCCTGCTTGATTGGCACCACATCCACAAGCATTCACTCCCTCCACCACTGATGCACAGTAGCAGCAGCAAGCACCATCTACAAGATGCACTGTAGGAATCCACCAAGACACCTTCGACAGCATCTTCCAAACCCACGACCACTACCATCTAGAAGGATAAGGGCAGCAGATAAATGGGAACACCACCACCTGGCAGTTCTCCTCCAAGCCACACGCCATCCTGACTTGGAAAAAATCACTGTTCTTCACTGTCACTGGGTCAAAATCCTGGAACTCCCTTCCTAACAGCACTGTGGGTGTACCTACATCACATGGACTGCAGCAGTTCAGGAAGGCAGCTCACCACCATCTTCTCAAGGGCAACAAGGTGTGGGCAATAAATGCTGGCCCAGCCACTGAAGCCCTTGAATCAATAATTTAAAAAAAAATCTCTGTTGATATCTTCCCCTAAAGACTCAGTGGGGAAATGCACCATGAGGTATTGTGCTGAACCCTACAACTTAAGAGTCTTTGGTTTGATCTCTGCTCTGAATTAGCCAGTATTAACTAAGACTCTATGTTTGGTCTCAGCATCTCCAGGCTGAGAAGGGACAAAGCAGACAGCATTCCCATTCCTGATCATCATCCAATGACCTGTCTAGTTACAGCCACAGGTAGACAGATTCTGGAAAGCTTGAGTATTGGAAGAGGAGAAGATCAGAGATCAGATTCAGGTTGAATAAGCTGCCAAATGCTGCAACTGTCCAGATTCAGACATGAAAAATGGTGGAAGAAGTACTGGAGAAAAGCTGATGCTTGCAGAACCAATCCAAGCATGAAATGCCAGATTCAGGGAATTTACTGAGGAAATTGAAGAAGAAAAATGAATCAAAGAGGACCCATTATTGACTATTGTTAAATAGAGGAAATCTTATGATTCAAATGTAGATTATTTTGGAGAATAAGATAATTTGAAAAGTTACATCCATATCTAATGAATGCATTATTTAAATTCAGGTCAAAAATGTGCTTAAATAGTGATAAATTAAGTAATATTAAATGACTTTACCAATAGATATAATCACTAGCAATAATATTTTTGAGACAGCTGCCTTCAATGCAAATCATAGGGTAAAATTTTCCATTTATGAGACTAGGTGCGGTGCTGGGCGGTTTCCGTGGTGACCACCCCGCTGGCTGGAATGGTGGGACCTCGTGCCCAATTCTGCACTTGGAAGCTCATTAATTATGTACAGACGAGTATTGTGCCGAATCACCTGGTGGGTCGGGAGCTGAATCGTCTGCCCACCGTCAGCTGGCAGGGTCGAAGGTTTGGGTGCCACATTTAAATGTTAGTCCAAAGCATACATCTCTCTCTCCAGCCCATCTGTCTTCAGGACATACAGAGATATCATCCAGCCAGAAGAAGAAGGCCTCAAGGCTCAAGGAGAAGGCAGCACTCCGCTTCACCCACCAGGCCTTCCAGGCCTTGATCAGAGGAGTACAGGTGCACAGGCATGTCCTGTATCCCAGGGATGGCTGCAGGAAGTACAGCAGTCTCACCTCTCCAACATGGGAGGCCATCACAGTAGGTCAGTGCAGCTGGCAACCGCTCCTGAAACGCCATCCAGTGCATGAAGCGGATGAATGATCTCATCTGCTCCGCTAAGGTAAGCCATCTTTCAACTCCTCGAATATCAAACTCTCATCATGGAATCATGCACTCAAACAGCTGCTTTCTTCAGGGATCTCACACAACTATGAGCGGGGGACACATGTCAACACTCATTCTCTCACTTTCACATCACCACCATCCCATCTATCATGTTGCTCATGCTCCATCTTCTGGACCTTCTGGGGAGGGCTCACCACACACAGGGGACATGCATCTCACCAACATCTGCTCCATCCCATCTCAGCACATGCCTTTCTCTCATCTTCATACAGACCAAGCTGGCGCACAGCAGGCGTGAGAGAGCGCAGACTGGGAGGGGGATGGCCGACATCATTGCCCTCACTGAGTTTGAGGAGGCTGCAGCTGATCTGGCTGGGGAGGACAGGGATCGCTCCTGTGGGGAAGGGGAAATTGGCCTCTCCCAGCAACCTAGTGTGGATCACAGCTCCATCACTTCATCAAATCCTGACATTCACAGGGAATCATGTGCCATCTTACATAGCTCATGCTCATCAATTGAAACTCTATTTCCTATTTTCTAGGCACCAGCAGGTCGAGGCCCCCTAGGCAGTCAAGCACCTGTCCAAGCTCCCAGACCACGTCCATAGAGGAAGATCTGAAAGAACCAGCACAGCATTCACACGTACTCTCCACCAGCTCAGAGGCACACACATTGGTGGGGCACAGCTATAGATTAGGCTCAGCCTCACTTTCTAGGGAACACCTCACTGACACGTCCCCACAGCAGTCAGAGGCAGGCACAGCCCAAGTCTCCAGAATTCAGAGGGCTGCTGGAGACCAGCAACCCGCAATAAACCCTAGGTCTGGCAATTTGCCTCTGTCGTCTGGGTTTCTCCTCCTCATCCTCCTGATCCTGCTCTGACTCCGATTGACCATGTACCTCAGGTGTGGCCTCCTGTTGGAGCTGCGTGTGATGTCACCTCTCCCTCTCCGCCTCCTCCATTGCATGAGGACACTGACAAAGGCAGCATTGAGCCCTAGATCCATATCAGCTTTTGCTTTCTCTCTGGAAGGAAACATTGAAGACATTAATGATTCAAGGGATAAGAAAGTGAAGCTCAGAAGATGACACGTTTGGAGACTGTAAGGGTCCATAACTTTCCCTATCCAACTTGCCTGGTTGCTGATGCAGCCTTGTCCCTGAAACACTAACACACACATCGAGGTGACCAAGATGGCATCACAGATACATAACATCTTGAGCCCTGTGTGGGATGCTAAAGTTTCAGTGAGATGAATGACCCAACCTAGTTCTGTGCTCCAATCTCTGATGTGGTAATGACCAATCAGTTGCTCATGGTCAGTGAGTGGATGCCCTTTGACCTGTTAGGAGTATCAAATCTGGTGAACAAATGACAGGCCTTCATTGATGGAATGTCACATATGATACAGTTGTGCCTCCTTCACTATTGTCTGCATTCACAAATTCTATATTCCTATGATTTATTCTTGAGATACAGCGACTGTGATGTGAAGCCACTGAGCCTTGAGTAGCCCTTTAACAGTACTAATGAAGCTATTGGATTTCAGTGGCTTTCATTGCAAGGAGGTCTTCCTCCTTTCTTTCTGATACTTACCTGGCAGGGGAGAGACCTTCATCGCATTTCTGCCAGGGAAAGAGCAATGGCTATAACCAGTCAAACCCCTTACCATGGGGTACCTAACACCATCCGAGTCATGGTGAAGGGCAGTGAGCAAGGAACAGGAATGGATAGGACCTTCTTCACCAAGAGGATCCTATTCAAGCTGTGTGGTTTCGAGGCTGCGGAGATCTACTGCCTACAGGATTTCCCCAGCGCTGGTTTCTTTGATGTGACCTTCAAGCACGTGGCAGCTTGTGTCAAACTCCTGAAGGTGTTTGAGGAAAAGAAAGACCTGCCAGAAATGAAGATCCTGACGGCGGAGCCGCTCTTTGTTCTACTGTTGCATCGTGAATGGGTTGCGACGGTACATCTGTACAACCCCTACGTCCCTGTCACTGACGTGCTCACCTTCCTTACCAGGTACTTTGATAAGATTGGGAGCTGCACTGAAGTTAAAGATAATTTGGGGATCTGGACATGTAAACGCCAGGTTAAGGTAACGCTCAAGACCGACGGTAAGGGAGCCGTTTCCCACCCCCCTTCCAGATTCGCTATTGGGGGAAGCCGTGGTTACCTTGTCTACGCTGGGCAACCCAAACTTTGTCGCTCATGCGGCAAGTCTGGTCATGTGGCAGCCAACTGCAGCGTCGCCCTCCGCAAGAACTGCAAACAGGAAGGGCACCAGACAAGATTGTAAACAGGCTAAGTGCTGCAACCTGTGTGGCGAGGCAAGTCACCTCTACAAGACCTGCCCCAAACGTTGCCGTACTTATGCACAGGCAGCTAAAGCCAACGACGGGGAAGCAGAAGAAATGCCTCGTGTCACTCCAACCACCAAGGCCCCCAGGGAGAACAACGAGACAAAGGAGGACACAGAGAGAGACAAGGTGGAGGAAAAGATTGGGGCAACAGACAGCCAATCAACAGCACTGCCCCCTGATCCTCCCACTCCTCAGGAGAGCGAATCAACGGAGGAGGAGGAAGCAGCAGTGGGAAAGCAGCAGGGGGAGTGGCAGCTGGTGAAGAGAGCAAAAAGGAAGAAGGGGCAAAAAAGAAACCAAGCCTCTTCCCAGACAAGAGTCAAGAGGAGTCTCCTATCCGACACAGATAACAAGAGCAGCAGCTCTTCGGACGAAGAAGTGCCAGGGCGGCGCCAACAGAAGAAGCGGCAAAACGCTAGGGAGTTGGAGGACGAGACACCCAAGCTCCAGAACATTGGAGAAAATGAGGAGACCAACGCACCCCAACTTTGCCCACAACTCAAAGAGGCCAGTGCACCACAACCCCAGGAATCTGGTAGCAGTGAGGCGCTCAGCGCACCCCAGCTCCGGGAAGCCAGGAGCAGCAACGCCCCAGAGGGGGAGAGGATTGGAGAAGCTTCTCCAACAGAGGACATTACAAACCCCGCTCTCTGCACGGACCCCCAGATGCCACCCGAGCAGAACATCTCCAATGGGGAGGTTCAGGACGCTTTCCTCAGCCCATCCCAAGTGAAGCAATTTGAGCACACCACGGGCATGAAGGAACTCTCAGAGACAACAGGTTTGGTAAGCGACTAACTGCTTTAAAATGGGTGTAAAGATTGTATCCATAAATGTGCGTAGCATTAAATCTACTACGCGATGTGTTGCGACCTTGGACTACCTTGCCAAGGTCAAAGCTGACCTGTTGTTTCTGCAGGAATGTGCGATTCCACACCTCAGATCCTACAGGCAATGGACACGATGGTGGTCCCATGGGCCATCGATCTGGTCGGGAGGAAACGACTCTCGTTCCTCCGGCTTAGGGATTCTGCTGCGGGGAGGCAGCTTCACCGTCTCCCAGGTTAAGGAGGTGGTGGGCGGGCGCCTCCTCGTAGCAGACGTAATGTATAAGAATGCTCCACTCCGTTTAATTAATGTCTACGCCCCGTCACAAGGGGCTGAGCAGCTGGAGGTTTTTCAGCAGCTCCCACTGCTGCGGGCGACCTCCAGGCCGGTCATTCTGGGCGGTGACTTCAACTGCATCATCGATGCGGCTGGACGATCCGGCAGGGCCGACAGCAGATTGGACGCTACATCCAGATCCCTGATGGAAACAGTAAAGGATGCCAAGCTGCACGACGTCTTCAGCAACCCTGCAGATGGAGCGCAGTGTAGATACACCTGGTCGCGGCCAGACGGGTCCGTCTGTTCCAGGATAGACTTCCTGTTTGTGTCCCGTGCTTTCACAGTCAGATCCACCGATGTCAAGCCAGTGTTCTTCTCTGACCACTGCCTCCTACTGGCTGACTGTCACTTAGAGAAGGACCAGAGGGTGGGCAGGGGGGTATGGAAGCTAAACGTGCAACTGCTGACCCCAGAGAACATTGAGGAGCTCAAGAGGGATTACAAAGGTTGGAGAACCATGAAACCCCTCTTTGAGTCACTGACACACTGGTGGGAAGTGATCAAGGGAAACATCAAGAGGTTTTTCGTCCTCAAAGGCACCCAGAAAGCTAGAAAGGAACAGAGGGAAATGTCCCGACTCCAGAAAAACATGCAGAATCTGCTCTGGCTGCGGTCGATGGGGGTCGATATCAAGGAGGAACTCCAAGAGGTGAAGAGCCAGCAAGCCTCGCTCTTTGCCTCGGAGGCCTCCAAGATCATCTTCAGTTCCAGAGTCCGCTCCGTGGAGCAGGATGAGACGTGCTCACGTTTCTTCTTCCAAAAGGTACACAGAGAGAGCTCTGTGATCAGCAGTCTGAAGGAAGAAGACGGCTCAGTAAAGTCATTGCATTCTGACATTTTGATGATTAGCAAATCCTTCTATGCCGGATTATATGACGTGAAGCCCACAGACAGCATGGCCTCCCAGTCCTTCCTGTCCTCTATCACGGAGGTCTTAGATGACAGTACACGGGAGAGTCTGGACAAAGCGCTAACTCCTGACGAACTGACTGAGGCCCTTGAGTCCTTCGAGAAGAGTAAAACTCCCGGAAGCGACGGCATGCCGGCGGAGTTGTATTTGGCTCTGTGGGACTGGATCGGCCCAGACCTGCTAGAAGTGTACGAGAGTATGCTCCTGGCTGGCAGTATGTCAGAATCCATGAGGAAAGGCATTATCACCCTCATCTACAAGCACAAGGGGGAAAGGGAGGAAATTAGAAATTGGCGACCCATTTTACTGTTGAATGTGGACTATAGAATTCTGTCCAAGGTCATCGCCAATCAGGTCAAATCTGCTCTGGAATTGGTGATCCACCCTGACCAGACCTGCACTGTGCCGGGCAGGAAGATTTCTGACAGCCTCGTGCTGCTCAGGGATACGATTGCCTATGTACAGGACAGGGGTGTAGAAACCTGCCTCATCAGCCTGGATCAGGAGAAGGCCTTTGACAGAATATTGCACACCTATATGGTGGATGTGCTCTCCAAAATGGGGTTTGGGGAGGGAATTCGCAATTGGATCCAACTGCTCTACACTAACATCAGTAGTGCAGTCTCAATCAATGGGTGGGAATCAGATAGCTTTCCTATTAAATCTGGAGTCAGGCAGGGCTGCCCTCTCTCGCCTGTTCTTTTCGTGTGTTGCATAGAACCCTTTGCTGAGTCCATCAGGAAGGATCCGGGCATAAGAGGAGTGACGATCCCAGGTAGTGGAGGCACTCAGATCAAAGTCTCCCTGTACATGGACGATGTTGCCGTCTTCTGCTTGGATCCGCTTATCCACATCTGCGACCAGTTCGAACTGGCCTCGGGAGCCAAGGTAAATCGTGGGAAGAGCGAGGCCATGTTCTTTGGGAACTGGGCTGACCGATCCTTTGTCCCCTTCACTGTCAGGGCTGATGGCCTGAAGGTGCTGGGGATATGGTTCGGAGGGACCAGGGCACACGTTAGGAACTGGAAGGAGCGAGTGTCTATGGTGAAAAGGAAACTGGGCATGTGGGAGCGACGCTCCCTCTCCATTGCGGGTAAGAACCTGGTCATCAGGTGTGAGGCACTCTCGCTGTTGCTGTACGTGGCGCAGGTCTGGCCCATTCCACACTCCTGTGTGGTGGCGATCACCCGAGCCATCTTCCGCTTTATCTGGAGGTCGAAAATGGATCGTGTCCGCAGGGACACGATGTACAAGCCTCTAGATAAAGGGGGAAAAAACGTGCCCAACATCGCCCTCATACTGATGGCCACCTTTGTGTGCAGCTGCATCAAGCGGTGCGTAGACCCTCAGTATGCAAACACCAAGTGTCACCACATGCTGAGGTTCTACCTGTCCCCGGTGTTGCGAAGGATGAGTCTGGCCACGATGCCGCGGAACGCTCCAAGTAGTTGGACCGTGCCGTACCACCTGTCCCTCGTGGGAAAATTTATGCAGGGAAACGCCTTCGACCACAAGTCCGTCAGGCAGTGGTCAGCACATAACGTCTTAAAGACCCTGAGGGAAAAGGAGAGGGTAGATCCTGTGGGATGGTTCCCTGAGCAGACTGGTAAAGTCATTTGGCAGAATGCCTCATCACCAGAACTTTCCAACAAACACCAAGATGTAGCTTGGCTGGTGGTGAGAAAGGCCCTCCCCGTAAGATCCTTCCTACACGCCAGGAGTCTCACCCCCTCTGCACATTGCCCTCGAGGTGGCTGTTGTGGGGAAGAGACCATTGTTCACCTCCTTGTAGATTGTGTCTTTGCGAAGAAGGTCTGGAGAGGGATGCAGTGGTTGCTGTCGAGGTTCATCCCGAGCAGTTCTGTGACAGAGGACTCTGTGCTCTACGGGCTGTTCCCAGGGACACACACCGAGACAAACATCAACTGCAACTGGAGGATCATCAACTCGGTGAAAGACGCTCTTTGGTCTGCCCGAAACTTGTTGGTTTTCCAGCACAAAGAGTTGTCCCCGACCGAGTGTTGCAGACTAGCACTTTCCAAGGTCCAGGACTACATGCTGAGGGACACAGTTAAGCTTGGGGCAGCCGCCGCAAAGGCGCAATGGGGAAGGGTCACTGCCCAAGACCTTTCTGCCACAGTGCACTGGGGGGCTGGGAACTGTAAACAGCCCCTCAGTCTGTACAGATTAAAATGTATGTCTGCCAATGATTGAAATATTCATTGATTTTTCTGATACACCTTGTGTTTCATGTTGTAAAAGTTGAACCTGTTTGTATTTTTCTAATGGTGATTTGAAATGTTTCGAAATGTTTTTGAAGATTTATGAATAAAGTATATTTTTGCAAAAAAAAAGTCTTCCTCCTTTCTTTCTAAGCAGATTGTTGCTCACTCAGGCAGCAATAAGGGCGACCCCAGAAAAGCCCACTTTGGTTTGCCGTTCCCTCTCACTGCCATTCCACAAACTTCCCTCCCCTTTGCTCCCCTCGTGTTCACTCTTCCATCTCACTGCCATCCACAACCTTCCTTCCCCATTGCCCACTTTGTGTTCATTATCCCCACCCTTGCCTCAAACTCC
Source organism: Carcharodon carcharias (assembly GCF_017639515.1). Lineage (NCBI taxonomy): Eukaryota > Metazoa > Chordata > Chondrichthyes > Lamniformes > Lamnidae > Carcharodon > Carcharodon carcharias. The sequence goes on from NC_054470.1 coordinate 41,817,993, forward strand.
ACCCCCAGTCAAGGTGCTAGTTTTTGAAAATGGAGTTCTGCCTGACTACCACTGCACAGTGGTGTCCTTGTGGACAATGGTCTCAGCCATCGGGAGTAGAAGACCCCTGGGCTCTCCAACCCCAGCCGCAGTACAGGTCACTGTCTGAAAATGAAGAACCGCATCACAGTGGTGTCCTTCGGGCGAATGTATGCAAAGAGCAGGAGCAGGCCAACCCTATAGCCCCAGCAGTGTGGCGTCTATTTCAACAAGACCAGCGCAGTGCTATGGCAGATAGGCTATGTATGTTGCACTCACTTCGAAGTTAGGAGTGAACTGAGGTCCACCATATGCACGCCACTCCTTTTCAAACTGGTTTGAGGCTGACGTAATTTCCCACTGGCAAGATTGGAAGGCGTGGCAAGCAGCTGTTTTAATGAGCATTCATGAGATGTTAATGAATGCAAACGCCATTCACACCACGAGTCAGTGGAATAATCAACCTGCCGTTAACCTGCAATCAGGAGAATTGCAAACCGTTTTTACGCCAGCGGATTTCTGACTTTTTGGCTGCCGCAGAAGTCTCCATTCCCACCCATCACGAAACCTGCTCTGGGCGGGGTGAGAAAATTCTGACCACAGAATCGTACAGCACAGGAGAATACCATTTGGCCCATCATGTCTATGCCAGCAGTAAAAAAGAGTACATGGTATGTATTAAAAGAGCCTAAGGTTCCCTATTGCTTCCGATTGGCAATGCCTTGGCCAATCGGAGTTGACTTGCAACCAACCAGTGCCCTTTTCTCCTATAGTAATAATTGTTGTGATCTTTTGAAATTTGGCATTCTTGTATTTGTCTTGCTGAGTGCAAGATGAAAAGCTGCAGCAAGATGCCTCCCTTCTCAACGATACACTAAGAAAGAGCTATCCAATTAGTCCCTCTGCCTTGCTCTTTCCCAAACTCTGCATTTTTTTTCTTTTTCAAGTGCTATTCCAGTTCCCTTTTGAAAGTTATTATTGAATTTGTTTTCACCGCTTTTTCAGGTATGCATTGCAGGTCAGAGAAACTCACAAATGAATGCAGGTAGCAATTAAATTTAAAAATCAAATTTAATATATTATGTTAATTTAACATTAGTAACCTGATTCTGAATAATGCAGAAATCTCTATTTCATTTAAGGCATGGGGCATTTTTAAATTTATCGGTTTCTGCTAAAAAAAAAATTAGGTTGCAAGTGAAGTTAGGAATAAAAATGCAAAAGCTGGAAATCTGAAAGAAACGCAAAAATGCAGGTAAGTCAGCATGTGAAAGAGAAAGGAAAGGTTAATATTTTGGTCTGTGGTTCCCTGTCAAGTAGGAGTTATTGATGAAACTGCCCCAAACTCATCTCATGTAGAACTAACTGGTAGAGGTACATTTTATTTGGCAACCTGGGATGGATTCAAAGTCAAAAGGGAATGTTAATTTCCCTTGCCTGGCAGAAACAAGGTAAGGCTGGAGTTAAGTAGAGCAGGTCAATTTCCTGTTATGTTCCGACTCCACGGCAACTTAAATGCTGCTGTTTTCTCACTGGCCGAGGTGCCTGCTTGAATCAGGCAACAGTCTCATATATTTATGCAGATCAGGATCCGTGAGGTACATAGGACTCCATTGTTATTTTAACCATAGTTGGGGTGCGGTGTCTACTGTGTTTGCAATGCTGTTACTCTGGGCTCTTCCCTTGTCGAGACCCAGTTCAAACCATGCATCCCCCACCCCAATGATTTAAAATGCTCCTTTCCATGGGTTTCATCTGGGTAGCTGTCTGGCAGGATATTTATGAATCCCAGCATTAAAATCATCTGGGCTACCCACTGGCATTCCTGGATGAGCCATCTGCCCACCCAATCGGTTACCCACTTGATTCCTGAAGGCAAAAGCTACCCAGTTACTCTGCTAATTTCAATATCATAAAACAGGTAACTGTCTACCACCTACCAGCTCTAGGTGTGTCCGGTAGGATTATCATCTGTCAATTTTGGTTGATGCATCCTTCACATTGTTGCAGGAGTAACTCAACCTTGTGTAGGGCAATCTAGTGAAGGACTCATAGATGAACCTGCTACAGATTGTTACCTTACTGGCATAAATCCTGAAATTGGAGTATGTATAACCTGATGACATGTATAATCCGCTGATATGTTTAAAATAAAACTGTTTTGGTAACCAAACTTACTTCAAACATAGGAGATGAAAATCGATGTGGAACATCCTACATTTACTAGATACTTACTCTGAGTGGCGAAGGAATGGCTTTCACTGTACAGCTGCCCTCAGAATTACAGCAGACTTGTCAGCGAAGGGTTACAGTCATCTGGTATCAGTTTGAATTCTACGTCCTCTACAATGGAACTGTGGTGTTTGTTAGCAGGACAAGCAGCATACAGTCTTTTCAACAAATCCAATTGAATTATCCCCACCGAGACACACAGATGGCAAAGCGTGAAGTAACAAACAGGAAATATAGATTACATTTAAATCTTTGCACAAGGAGCAAAATAAGGATTGGAACATTCAAATGGATTTGAGGCAAGTTAAAAAGAGAAACAGGAAATTACATAACGTAATATAAAGAAAAATGTGCATCAATCATTTTCAGCAGAGGGAGAGATACTCCATGCTTGTCAAATTAATTTTTCACGACCAGAGAAGTTGAGCAGCAGTATTAACACTTACTATGCTGTTAAAAACACAAGTATTGTTGATGGCGCAATGTCTTATTTTTTAACCAGCCTTTAGAGTGAGAATAGTGGGTATTTGGCCTAAGTTTACACCATCACAGCAATTTCTGTGCAGGTTCAATTGGCGAGGACTGCAACAGCGTATCCTGTGGAGGAGCAGGGTATCATTGACAACAGCTTCTAGATTTCTATGTTTAACTGCATGTGTGCAGAACCCGAGGTTGTTGTCTGCTTTACCCAATATAAATGGTGAGCGCTGACTGGTTCGGCATTATTAGTACAGCAAAATCCAGGCCATGATTATCAAGGGTAATGTAGATCCTTAAGATGCACATTTGTTTGCTCAGGTCAGTTGGCTCATGCCTGCTTGTTAGACAAGTAAATCTAAATATTGCAACAAACTTCTGATCGTATGTCTCCATTTACCACATTGGATTGAAGCATACATCATTAACGGTTGGTTGACTTGCTCCCAGAAAAATTGTCCAAAGAGCCTTTGTTTCCAAAACTTAACACATTTCCTTCATTTTATCATGCGACTGGAAGAGGACATTGGCCAGTTGTTTCAAAGTTTCATATGTAACATTCCAAGAGCCTTACCTCATTCATTAGCATCAAAATCTGCAAAGGTGCCATAGCATTTTGTTTCCTTTCCCTTCCATTTCAAATGTATTTCACTGACAGGTTTTGGTGCTTTGTCGAACTGATGCAGTACCAGACTAAACAATGGAATGGATAAATTGAAACATTCAGGATTACCACAAACTCAAGGACCAGAGGACAGGTGCTGAAGGTTCAGAGAAGAGAGGTGCACAGACAATTTTGATCTAACTACTTTAAGTGGAGGGCTGGCCATGTGACTCGAATGCCCAGAGGGACGGTGATGGCAGACAGTGTGGATAATTTTAAGGATGAATTGGATAGATATTTGAGGGAATGGGTGAGTGAGAACTATTAGTTATTAAGGATAGCCACGCGATTTTCTGATCCTATGCTCCTAAGGTTTCACTGCCAGTTATTATCTTACTTTGGGTAATATTAGGAAATAGCAGGACCATAGGAGTTCATTTTGTGAGTAAGCACTGACAATTCACGTTGGATAGAAAATCATGGACAGTGGGCCTGCCACATTTCCTTATGCCAGAAGCAGCTTCAAGGAAATTCCCTGTGTATGTTAATTGTACTCAGATTTTCTTAAAGTTTTGACTGAGGGCAGCATATTCTTAAGATCACCATTTCCTTTAACTTTTACTTTATGTAACTTAGATTTTCTGTGGAGATTTACACTCTACGTTGATAGGTACATAGCAATGTTATATAATGTAATGTGCAGCATATTATTTTGCTGCACATCAGTGTAGCCTGTTATGTCCCTTTAAGGCTGCAAGATCTGATTGCTGAAAAGAGGCTCTTCTCAAGGCCAATTTGAGAATGACTTTTGGTATTGATTAACAACAACAGGAAATTACTGACTTTTTTTCTCTTTTTGTTTACATTGAATTGCTAGAAGTTACAGCATAGAAATGGGCCATTCTGCCCAGCAGATCTGTGTCAACATTTGTGCTTCACATAAGGTTCATCTCACCGTACATAATCTTACCCTATAAAATATCTTTCAATTTTTTCTCTACCATGTACTTATCTCACTCGCCCTTAAATGCAATGAGTTCCTCATTCTCATGACTCTCTGAGCAAAGAACTTTATTCAAAATTCCTTTTTGGATTCATTACTGCCTATCTTGTATGTATGACCCTAGTTTTGAACTCCGCACAAGTGGAAACATCGGCCTGGATTATTGCCACGATGGAGAGGCTCTCCGTCATTGCGAAAATGACGGAAGAGGCCAAAATCCAGAAGACCTGTCCCTAAATACAGGAATCACCATTTACATGGAGGCAGGTTATGTTTCGTGCATGCACGTTTCGCAGAGGCAGCTGCCCATATAAATCAGCAGCTGCCTCCATTTGTCTGATTTAGGCCACCTAAGTGTGTGATTCAACCTGGTGAGAGCAGGAATCTGCTAAACTTATGGAATCCTTTGGAGAGGTGCAGTACCCTTTTGGGGAGGTGAGGTTCCTATTTGGACATGGTCTCAAGAGGTCAGGTGCCCTTTGGGGAAGGTCAGGTGCTCTTTGGGAGAGGTAAGCCGCCCTTTGGGATTGCTAAAAGTGGACATGAATATGCATAAAAAGTGCATAAGCTCATTGGAACTGTCAAGAGAGCTGTCAAGATGAACTATCAAAGATGGTAAAAGCATCTGTCAAGGGGAACTGTCAAAAGTGCCAAAAACAGCTGTCAAAAGAAACTGTTAAGCTGTCAATGTATTTAAAACTACTGCCGTTTGAATATTTGTAAAACTGTATGGAATGCAAAAAAAAGCTTGCATTTTCACTCTGTCTGTTGACATAAACCTGATTATCATTACTTGATGTGTGCTACGTGACAGATTTCACAACCTTCCATTATCACAGTGGGGTGTCTTCCATGTCACAGTTTGATCAATAGCACAAAGTGGTTATGGACTCTTTGAAGTGGGACTATGAATTCCAATGCTTGTTGTTATAAGGTATTATGCACTTGAATAAAATATTTCTTCTTATAAGGGGGATTATGTAGTTGAAGGAATGTACATTTTGTGAATGGGTATTTATGAATGGGAATTTTTTTAAAAAAAGTCTGCAATAGACTTTATTTTATCTCAACATAGCTCCTGAAGTCCACCCATAGTGTACTAGATGAGCTGGCATGGTAAGTGTAAGAGCAAAGGGTGGCGGATGGGGCATGGGCTGGCATGAGTTGGCACTAAGTTGATATAGGGGCTATAAAGGCCATAGACATTGGTGCAGGGCATTGGTTGGCATAGGGGGTCTGAGAGATTATGGGCATGGGTGGAAGTACATAGATTGGCATGGAGGGTATGAGGAGTTATTGGGGTGGGTAGAGGGTATATATTAGTATGGAGGGTATGAGGGGCCATGGGGATGGGTAGAGAGCATGAAATGACATGGGTTGACATGGATAGGGCATGGCAAGTGTGTATGGGGGCTGGAGGGCTGTTTTTTGTTTCAATTCTTTTAAAAAAAAAATCTTTGGCAAAATACCAATGCACTGAACCAGGCTTTCCACCCAGCTTGGCTCTGCACACGGCATTATCCATACTTATTCCCGGGTTGCCTGGCCTGATTCCCAGAGAACCCTGCCACCCCAGAACAAAAATTCCCATTTCCAGGGCACTTCATCCCAGGCCAGGTTTGCGGAGTCAGAAAATGTCTTGACTCTGCACTCCCAACCCTGGAATGAAAATTCAGGCCATCTTTTCTTCTTCCGTCCTGTGGAATCCCTTCTTAAAATAAAGACCCCTATTGGAGCATGTCTCAGTCTTCCCTTTTCCAGTCTGTTTAATCTTTCCTGATGGGCATATTCAATTCTAGTATCTTCCTTGTATGTTTTTTTGCACTTTCTCAGGTGTCTCTATATGCTTTTTTTAACGTGGAGACTGCACTGCGTACAGCCCTCTAAGTGTGGTTTTGCCATGGATCTACATAGTTTAACATGACTGCTCTGCTTTTGAATTCTATTTTCTAGGAAGGGACTCCAGTGTTTTGAATGTTTTATGCCTTTTTTAACCTGCATTGCTACTTCTACTGATTTGTGAACCTGTATCCTAAAGATCTCCTTGAATCTCTACCCCTTCCTTCATTCAAGCTCTTATTTTCCAGAGAGTAGTGCCCTCCTTATTCCTCTCACCAAAAGGCACCTCCTTCCACAGAACTAGAATGGAATTCATTTGGCATTTGCACACCCATTTGGCATATTTGTTAACAGATTCTAATAACTCCCCCACAACAGACATTAGACCATTAGTCTATAATTAACTTATTTTTATAGTTTGGAATCTGAAATGAAGTGGAACGTTTTTGGTTCACAGTTATAATATGGAGAGATGAAGGATTAATTTTTAAATTTTACTTAATTACAATAGTTGTATTTTTCCTATTTATATGGCCAGGAAATTTATCATTGCTGCTCCTGCTCCGTTAATGCTGCTTCACTAAATTGCATTGGAAACCCATTTACTAAAGAGATTTCCACTGAGATCTTAAGAATATAAGATGTAGGGGCAGAAGTTGTACTTGGCCCTTCGAGCCTGCTCTGCTCATGGCTGATCTTCTCAACTTCGCCTTCCCACTCTATCCCCAAATCCTTAATTCCCTTTGTATACAAAAATCTATAGATCTCTGTCTTGAATACACTCAATGACCAAACATCCACAGCTCTCTAGGATAGAATATTCTAAACATCCACAACTCTTTGAGTGAAGAAGTTTCTCTTTATCTCAGTCCTAAATGTCTAACTCCTTATTCTGAGACTGAGACCCTATGTTCTAGATTTTCCCAGTCAAGGGAAACCTTTTCTCAGCAACTACCATATCACATCCCTTAAGAATTTTATGTTTCAATTAGATAATCTCTCATTTTTCTAAACTCTATGGATATAGGTCTAGTCTACTCAATCTCTCCTCACAGGACAACCCCTACATCCCAGGAACCAGTCCAGTGAACCTTTATTGCACTCCCTGTGAGGCACTTATGTCCTTCCTTAACTAAGGAGAGCAAAAATGTATATAGTACTCCAGGTGTGGTCTCACCAAGGTTCTAAATACAGTAAAACTACTTTACACTTGTACTCCATTTTTTTTGTAATAAAGACTAACATATCATTTGCTTTCTTAATTGCTTGCTGTACTTGCAAGTTAACTTTCTGCGATTCATGTGCAAGGACACACAGATCCCTCTGAATGCAAATATTTCCCAGTCTCTCACCATTAAAGAAACAGGAAGAGACTAGTGAAAGTAAATGTGCGTCACTTAGAAGCAGAGTCTGGTGAAATTATAATGAGGAGTAAAGAAATGGCAGAGACATTAAGCAAATACTTAGGGCTGGACTTTTCTGCAAGCTTCAGGACCCTGACGTCAAAGCCAAATGGGAGCCCAGAGCCCACAATTGCTGACAATGGTGACTTCACATTCGATCACCTTGTATTCCATCTGCAGTGTTCTGGCCCAATCAACCAATCTGTCTATATCTCTCTACAGCCTCCATGCATCCTTCTCACTGTTTACTTTCCCACCTAACTTTGTAACATCAGCAAACTTGGACAGGAACCCTCATCCAAGTCATTGATTATAGATTTGAGGCCCAAGTACTGAATCTTACAGTACCCTAGTTACAGCTTGCCAACCCAAATATGTCCCATTGGTTGATTGGGCCAGAACACTGCAGATGGAATACAAGGTGATCGAATGTGAAGTCACCACTGTTCTTACTCTTTGCTTATTGTCAATTAATTAATGCTCAATTCATACCAATATATTACCCCCATCCCGTGAGCCCAAATACTATGTAATAACCACTTGTGTGGTACCTTACTGAATGTTTTTGAACTACATTATATCTGCTGATTCCCCATATCCATCCTATTAGATACATCCTCAAAAAATTTGAACAGATTTGTCAAACACAATTTCCTTTTCATAAATCTGTGCTGACTCTGCTTAATCATATATTACTCTCTAAGTGCCCTGTTACATGTCCCTGATAATAGATTCTAGCATTTTGCCTGTCATGTTGTTATAATGATATAAAGACACCAAACTCTTATAAGGGATTGGGTAAACACGTTGTGGGTTTATTTATTTAGACTAAGCACATAAGAACATTCGTACAAAGGTAGAAAGCTTGAAGAGATTAGCAGCAGAGATGTGTGTATTGTTTTGTTTACAGGCCAAACTGAAACTGAGATTGGATCACATGACACACTTCCTGTCTACTAATGACATGCTGCCATCCCTTAAAGGCATATTACAACATTGCCTTTATGGTACTGGGTTTGTAACCCCAAGATCAAGAGTTCAAATCTCACAATGGCAAACTATGAAACTATGTAACTTCATCTGAAACAGATGGAAACGGGTTTGTACTCGAAAGAGTTACAACTGACGTTGGGCTAACTGGCTTGTATTTTCCCATTTTCTTTCTTTCTTCTTCCTTTCTTAAATATTGGTGTTAAGTTTGCTACCTTCCAATCCATGAGGAATTGTTCTAGAATCTAAGGAAATCTAGAAGGTCAAATACAATGCTGCCATTATCTCTGCAGCTACCCCTTTTAAAATTTTGAGATGCACACTATCAGGTCTAAGGGATCTGTTGCCACTTAGCCCCATTAATTTCTCCAGTACAATTTCTTTAATATATTGTACTGATTTCTTTAAGTTAACCATTCTTGCTAGATCCTTGGTTCTCCATTATTCCTGGAACACTTTTTGAATCTTCTACCATGAAGATAGATACAAAGGATTGAATTTTCCTGGCCTTGTGATGGCAGACTTGGAGGGTCAGGGAAGGGGTGCCCAGGAAAATGAGCCTCGTCAGGGTGGCTCCCCGATGCATTCCTGACATATGGAACTTTCCCAGGGGTGGGATGGGAATCACATTAGCTGCCTGTTGCAAGAAGGTGGGCTGCCAATTTTTAGGTTAAGGCCCCAATTAAGGACAATCTGTCACCTCATAATGGTTTGACGTTAATCACAGGCGGAATAGCTGGTTGTTGGAATGTCTCTCTATTCCTAAGCGATACACATATTTTTGAATAATTTGGTCTTCCATTTCCACCTGAAAGACACCAGGAACCCAACAAGGTCCACATCCAAAATTTTGCATGAAAACTGTATCTCCTGCAACATATCATTGAGTGTGTCTCCGAAGTCTCAGTTCTCAATCAACTGCTTCAACTTTGTTATATAGGTTGCAATGGACTCTCCCGGGACCCTTACTCTAAACCTAAGCCACTGCATTATTACGTTTTCGCGAGGTGTAATAATTTGCCACATGACTTAGAATTGAGTGCGGTCGGGGCCGTCAGACGGCGGATGAGGTTGTCTGTCTTGCTACTACACACACTCTGAAGGATTGTTTTCTGCTTCTCCTCCATGGTAGGTTTCGTTCGCCACGAAATAAAAACCAAGGCGCTCTACATACTGGCTCCATAGACACGTCATGAGGATCGATTCTGTCGAAGAGTGGCATGACTGGTGAGTATACTTTTCTTTTTTCTCAAGATCTGATGTGCTCACGTTCACGAGGTGAGGTGCAGCATCGAAGCTATTTTACCCTCTTCGCTAAATGTAATGGGCAGAATTTTCTGCCTGCTAGGTGAGCGAGCCCGACCCAATCTCCGGCGGGCGGGGAGCCGATCCCCGCTGGAGAAGTGGGCCGCACCGCCATTTTACATGGGCAGGCCAATTAAGGCCCGCCCAGCGTGATGTCCGGCAGGAAGCGCTTCCTGTGCGGGTGGGGAAGGTACTCACCAAATGCGAGAGTGCGTTCTTTTGTGCGCATGTGCACAAAACAGCGCACATCTCCCTGAGGCTAAGTGCTGCCCACATGAGATGGACATGTTCATAATTTACGTTATAAGTTTATTAAATTTTTTAAACCCCCACATGAAACCTCGTCCTGCTGGTGGATGAGGTTTCATGTTTTTTCTATTTGCCACTGGGGCTCCTGGCCTACTCGCCAGCCTTAAGGTTGGACGGGCAGGTCCTTTAATTGTTTCAATGATCCTGTCAATGGCCTCAATTGGCCGTTGACAGGTCAACAGATGCACAGCTGATTTTGCTGTGCTCCCGCCTTCCTGAAAATTTAAATGGGACGTTATGACGTTGGGGATTCCGCCCAACATCATCCTGCATCAGCGAGCGGGCTCTGCCCCCTGCTCGCCGATGGCAAAATTCTGTCCAATGACTTGATATATTGGACAGACTTCTACTTGAAACAGATAACTTTATTGCAGAGAAGTTTTCAGAAGTTACATGCTTGAACCAGGTCCTCAACTAGAAAGCCATACCCCCTGGATTACCCGTGCTTAGGCTAATTGGTCAGAGTCTCCAAGGACAATTACATGACCCCGGAAAGATTATACTTTCAATGACTACAACCTGCAATTTGTTGACCACAGAAAGGGCACCCTGCTGCATGCGGAGGCTCCAGCACAATGGAGACAGCCTCCCTACTGAAGGCCAGAGGACCACTGGAGCTGGAAGCTCCATGCTCTATTGTGGCTGTGAGCATGACAGCCACAATCCCGATCCAGTGAAGGGGTTCCCCCTCCATCCTTATGGATATACGGGCCTAGACTTTATTCATTTCTTCACTTGTGCAGGCCAGCTTGGGCACCTGGCTGAGGTGCCTTCATGACCCTGGAGCTACCTTAGCAGCACCTACCTCTCCTGGGGGTCTGCCAATGCTTCAGAGCTCCCGGGCCTCTTGTTGGGCTGGCAGCATTGAGAGCCTGCCTATTGTCTTTATTTGGGTTACAAATGTGGAGGTGGCCAATTAGGAGGCCACCTCCCATAAGATTGCGAAGCCAGTCTCGTTGTCAGCAATTGTGGGCTCTGGACTTCCATTTGACTTGATCCTGAAGCTTGCAGGAAAGTCCAGCCCTAAGTTTCATGTCTCTGCCATTTCCTTATTCCCCAATATAATTTCACCAGACTCTGCTTCTAAGTGGTGTACATTTACTTTCGCTAGTCTCTTCCTATTTTCATAGCTATAGGGCACAATCTAACAGCCCTGTTGCAGTGGGGCGGCGCCATAAATTGCAGCGAGTTGTTCAAAAGTTCATTGGGCAGAATTTTGCCCTTGGTTGGCGGGCGGGCCTCACCGGCTCCGCAGCGGGCGGGCAGCCAAACTCCGTCGCCGAAATGGGACCCGCCACCATTTTGAGAGGGCTGCCCGATGGGAAGCACTTCCTGTGTGGGGTGGGGGAGGGATTCTCCATCTGTCAAAGTGTGCACAGCTCCCTGAGACTAAGTGCTGTGTCAGGGAGCTTACTAAAAGTCTAAAAAACTTTAATAATAGAAAAATTAGAAAATTATTAACAGGACCCCCTCATGTGACAACGTCACACGAGGTGGGACATGTTAGTAAATATCACATAAAATTTATTAAAGTTTTTAAAAACAGACATGAAACCTCATCCCGCCAGTGGATGAGGTTTCATGTATTATCAGAAGCCCGCTGGAGCTCCTGGCCTGCCTGCCAGCCTTAAGGTTGGATGGGCAGGTCTTTAATTATCTTAATTACTCTGTAATAGCCTCAATTGGCCATTGACAGGTTGGCGGGGGGACAGCTGATTTCACTGTCCACCCGCCTTCCTAAAAATTTAAATGGCCCGGGATGACATCAGGGGTTCCTCCTGATGTCATCCTGCGTCACTTTCCTGTCGGCGAGCAGGCCCCGCCCCCAAATCACCAACGGGAAAATTCTGGCCATTGACTTTGGTAGCACCTTAAAATCCCGCCGACATAAATTTCCACCAATAGAAACATTTATGATCAGTTTTTATATCTCTTTCTTTCCCTATTAATTTCTTAGGGCAGGATTTTTACCTCGTCGGGCAGGCATGGCGGGCAGGCCCAGGAGCAGTCACAAAACTGCCCATGATCAGGCCCTGGGTGCGATTTCCCACTGGCTGGACAATTAATGGTCAGCAAGCGTGATTCACACGCTGCAACACTGAGTGCTGCTGGGGGGGTGGCGGGAGGAGGGCAAGTTTGGAAGCTTGCACACGTGTGTGTGCACAGAGCTGCCTTAGGGAGCTGCAGAATTTTAAAAACATAAATAAAGAATTTAAAAATGTTAAAAACATGTCTCCTCATGTGACTCTGTCTCACATGAGTAGGGTCATGTTATAAATGAAATTTCAACATTTTTGTTTTATTTTTAATTCCTGCTGGAAACCTTGGCCTGACCGTGGATGAGGTTTCATAAAAAATCCAAAGGCCTCCTGGCCAATACGGTTGGCGGGCAGGTGAAAAATTGCAGTGAATTATTACTTTAATGGCCTTAATAGGCCTGTTAATTGTCGGTGGCTGTGCTGCTGACTCCAGCGCACGGCCGCCGACTGAAATATCACACCAGTGCGCGATGACTTCAGGACGCTCACCCGACATCATCGCGCATCATTTTATGCTTGAGCAGATCAGGCCTACTCTACGAAAAATTCTGGCCACAGTATTTCTTTGTTGATTCTCTAATCCTCCCAGCCCTGAGGCTTACTACTCTTATTGGTAACATTATAAGCCTTTTCATTTAACCTCATAAGATCTTAACTCCTCTTGTTAGCCATGTTTGAGCCATTCTCTTCCTGAGATTTTTGTGCCATAAGGCAGATACGGTAAAGTAAGATTAATGGAGCAGGAGCAACTCCGAGAATTTCCCTGTCTATGTACAAATAATATAAACGGTTTTAATAAAAGCAGTTACATATACCCAAAAGTAAAGACCTTAAAATATAATTGTCCCTGAAAGAATTCTTCCTGCATTTAGTCAGTGTAGCGATGTCGCAGTTTGGAGCAGTGCAATATGAAAATTGTTTACTGAATACTATTGAAATGATCCAATTACTTGAAATATCTGGAGGTTAGGTGCTTTGTATATCTCAAATTCAATTACATTAGCATTTCCAAGTTTGTAATTCCCTTTCTATTGCACTTCAGTGTGTCATAACTGGTAAACAGCAAGCAAGGAATTTTAGATTTAAAGATGTTTGTAACCCATGGCACCCACTGAAATTCATTATCACTTCCTACTTAAAAAATAGGCTGGTGGGTATCACGCCACATGATGCACAAAACTTAAGATCATCAAAAATGTAAAAATAACCAATTTTGTTGCCATTCAAATATATATCAACACATCAAACAATTTGTGAAACATTCCCAATTCATTGACAGGAAAGTAGTATTTTAATTCATATCCAAATGATGAAAGAAAATTACCATGCAAACTCTGAAAATAAATCAGTTGTGGAACATTGCTGGTACTACAGAATTGTTATTAATTATGTGGGATTCTCCCTTTTATGTTGTTGCCATATTGCAGTGTGTCACTGATTAATTTTCACCTTTAAACGCAGTAAAGGAATATGGTACTTTACTGTCACTTTCATGTCACTGGAATCAGTTTTTCATTTATATGCAATACCCCATTAAAATGCAGGGAGAAGGTTCAGCAGTCATTGCCTCCCATGCTTATTCCTCCATGCGTTTTTAGTTGGTCTGTTTCAGTCACCACGTGATTGCTGCTGCACAGACTTTGTAGCTCTTGATTGCCTTCTGCTTAACAACTTTCAGCATGATGTCTGCAAGTAAATGTCATGCAGATCAGTGAAGTGGAAGAATTTACCTGATGACATTCCTGGCAGGTTGCATCATAATGCTGTGACAAGCTTCCTTAAGTTATCTGCAGTGCCTGATGAAGATCCAGAAGCTATCTATCTCTCTGCTTTTTATGAAGCGTGCATACATTAAATGATTGTGTGCATTAATTGGCCATAAACTATCTCTATTAGGTGAAGCAAACATTTTCTGATGGAAGGTCATCAGCCTGAAATGTTAGGCTGAATTTTCCCAGCACTAAGGAGACGGTGGGACTGTGTTGGAACAGCACCCCAATGCATTCCTACATCTGTCAGCTTTCCCAAGGGTAGACTGGGAACCGGGTTGGGCTGCCCGCCTTAAGACAATTAAGGCTTTGCTTAGGGCCCGTCTTGTGATGGTATTTTCCTGACCTCGGTGCAGCCCTTCATCATGAATGGAGGCTGCCAGGTCAATTGGGGTGGCCATCTGGTGGCAAGCTCTTTGGCCATGGGAGCCAGAGGTTCCACGCCCCAGTGATGGGGCTTCAGGGCTGAAAGGTCACAATCTTCTCCATCACAACTCCTGCGGAGAGGTTTCCCCTCCAGCCTGATGACCCTACTGGCTTCAGGCCACCTTATTTGATGACTCCAATGAATCTCCATGTTGAGGTGCCTTCATACTCTGCTTGCTTCAGCGCCCATCTCCCCCAATGAGTCTGCTGTCCTCACCTTCCTGTGGGCCCTCTGATTGAGTCTGCCAGCTTGGAAGTGCACCTCACATCCTTAATAGGACACTGAGCGCGGAGGCAGTCGATTAGGAGGCCAACTCCCAGAAGGTTGCACATGCAGGTTCACTGACAACATTTGCAGGCATGGGACTCTCATGTGGGCCTAACTTTGGGATCCCAGCACTCGCCAGTAAATCCAACCTGTTAACTCTGTTTCTCTCTCCACAGTCACTGCCAGACTTTATTATTTCCAGCATTTTCTGTTTTTGTTTCAGATTTTCAGTACTGGCGGCATGCTGCTTTTATATTAGGAGTCAGATGATGGATTGTGACTGAAGAATTGGAAAAGTGCAGACAATTCTGGCGTTGATGTTTAAACTGTTAAATTGTGATTTTTTGAGTGTGTTTGAAGCATTCCCAATAATGAGTTTTATCCTTGGAATGTGGGTGCTGCTTGAACTGCTACAGTCCTGGTGATAACTGTGCTCCTATGATAGTGTTAAGTAGGAATTGTGTTCTGGCAGTAATGAAGGAATGGTTAAATGTGACTTTGAGAGGAACTTGAAGATGATGGTGTTTCTCCAATATTGCTGCTCTTACACTTCTAGGTCAGGGTAGATAGAAGTAGGCAGTTTCTTGCAGTTCAGGCATGTAGAATTAGAGGTCATATATACGAGATGAACGGTAAGAGACTTAGAACAGAAAACAAGAAAATATTCTTTACAGAGAGTTGTGAGGTTGTGAAATTCACTTCAAGGTTAGTGGTTGAAAATGGTTGAAATTTTTACCCTACCTGGGTGGACACCTACAATCACTCAAGTTAGTTATTTGCCCTTGAATTGGGATAAATCTACTGATTGCAATTTTTATACAGGCTTCTGGATGCCGGCTACGGCAGCCACACAAAATTGGTAGGGTTCATCATATGCAGATGGAGCTCTAGTTTCCAGGAAGTTGAGGCCCGGAGTTGAAATAGCCTCAGCCAGATTTCTACAGCAGCCAGAATTTCATGATTCAGGTGGTGGGCCCACCCACCAGATGGAGAACTGGCGCCGACACTGCTATGGCCATTCTGGGCACCCCCGACCCAATTTAGTGCCATTCAGGCATTTACTTGGTTGCCATGTCGTTGTCGGGGGAATTTTCCCACCTCCAAGGCAGCCCTCCAGTACTCACAGTGCCACTGGGAATGGTGGCCATTGCTGGTACTGCAGGAGGCCCAGGCTGCAGTTCATAGAAACATAGAAAATAGGAGCAGGAGTAGGCCATTCGGCCCTTCGAGCCTGCTCCACCATTCATTATGCTCATGGCTGAGCATCCAACTCAATGGCCTGCTCCCGCTTTCTCCCCATATCCTTTGATCCCTTGCAGCAAGACATCCCTACTCCTGTACTCAAATCCTCTCACAATGAAGGCCAACATACCATTTGCCTTCTTTACCTCCTGCTGCTGCACCTGCATGCTTACCTTCAATTACTGGTGTACAAGGACACCCAAGTCTTGTTGCACATTCCCCTCTCTCAATTTATAGCCATTCAGATAATAACCTGCCTTCCTGTTTTTGCTACCAAAGTTGATAACCTCACATTTATCCACGTTATATTGCATCTGTCATGCATTTGCTCACTCACTCAGCTTGTCCAAATCACACTGAAGCATCACTGCAACCTCCTCACTGCTCACCATCCCACCCAGCTTTGTGTCATCTGCAAATTTGGAGACATTACATTTAGCTCCTTCATCTAAATCATTAATATATATTGTGAACAGCTGGGGTCCCAGCACCAATCCCTGCGGTCCCCCACTAGTCACTGCCTGCCATTCGGAAAAAGACCTGTTTATTCCTACTCTTTGTTTCCTCTCTGCCAACCAGTTTTCTTTCCATCTCCATATACTACCTCCAATCCTATGCACTTTAATTTTACACGTTAATCTCTTATGTGGGACTTTGTTGAAAGCCTGCTGAAAGTCCAAATAAATCACATCCACTGGCTCCCACTCATCAACTCTACTAGTTACATTCTTGAAAAATTCCAGTAGATTTGTCAAGCATGATTTCCCTTTCATCAATCCATGCTGGCTCTGTCCGATTCTGCCACTGTTTTCCAAGTGCTCAGCTATTAAGTCTTTTATAATGGACTCTAGAATTTTCCCCACTACCAACGTCAGGCTGACTTGCCTGTAATTCCCTGTTTAGCTACCCTCCAATCTGTAGGAACTGTTCCAGAGTCTATAGGCTCTCGGAAGATGACCACTGATGCATCCGCTATTTCTAGGGCCACTTCCTTAAGTACTCTGGGATGTCGATTATCAGGCCCTGGGGATTTATCAGCCTTCAATCCCATCAATTCTCCAACACCATTTCCCTACTAATACTGATTTCTTTCAGTTCCTCCATCTCACTAAACCCTGTGTTCCATAACATTTCTGGTATGTTATTTGTATCCTCCCTTGTGAAGACAGAACCAAAGTATGTATTTACTTGGTCAGCCATTTCTTTGTTCCCCATTATAAATTCCCCTTTTTCTGACAGTAGGGGGCCTACATTTGTCTTCATCAATCTTTTTATCTTCACAAACCTATAGAAACTTTCATAGTCAGTTTTTATGTTCCCCGCAAGCTTACTCTCGTATTCTATTTTCCCCTTCTTAATCAATCCCTTGGTCCTCCTTTGCTGAATTCCAAAGTGCTCCCAATCCTCAGGTCTGTTGTTTTTTTCTGGCCAATTTGTATGCCTTTTCCTTGGATCTAATACTATCTCTAATTTCCCTTGTAAGCCATGGTTTGGCCACCTTTCCTGTTTTCCAGTTCATTGCTGGAGCCTGGATTGATGGTAGGTGAGGTGGGAGTGCCAGGGCCCGTCAGGGAGGCCATGATGAGAGGGTGGAGGGGGATTAGTTTAAAGGGCAGGGGTCTTCACGTGGGTCTTTCCCTTGGGCAAGGGCTGCCTAGGTAGGAGAGGATCTCCCCCCGCAGCCATACCTACCAGGATTTACCTGGTGGTTTGCCCACATGTCATGGCTTTCACCTGCTGCTGGTAGAATACTAGCTGGGGTTGGGAGGGGTGGGGATGGGGCCCCTAAGTGGCCTTTAAAAAGACCCTGAATTCATCCAGGTGTCATGTTTCCGATCAAGATTGAAAATCCGGACCATTTGTTCAGATACTAATCACTCACTCACCCGACAAATCCAAATCTTCTCACAGTTTCAACTCCACACTAGCCTGAAGCCTTGCACTCTCTAGTTTCTGACCCATCTTCACTTCCAACTTCATCTCATCCATTAGACACAGATCTTGCACTCCCAACCCCATTCCACTAAATTCCTGACCATTCCAACTGCCTTCCTGATGATCTGCTGAATTAAGTTCAGGGGACTCAGCAGGACACATGTCAGCTCACAGTAGGTGTGAGCTGTGTTTATGGTCACTTACTCTGGTGGGGTGTGTTCCTGGAGGTTTTATCACCTAACCTGCTGCATTCAACAGCCCCCACTCCCCAACACCACACCCCCCGCTCCCACCCCACCCAGCTAAACAGCTTTTTTCCCATCTCAAGTCTTTAATAGGTAAAGGGAGTCAAAGAAAATGAAAGAAGGACAACATTTATTTTAAAGCTGTTAACATTTATTTTCCTGGGTTGCTCACAGCATCGAATTGGAGATTAATCTTTAATTCTTGGAGACTCCAGGTCAATCCTGCAGAGTTTGCAACTCTAGTTCCACAGAGGCTGTGAGAGGCAAAACTCCCACAGAGTATCCTGGTAATTCCTACAGATCGAAGGTCAGTAGAAAATGATTGTATGGAAAACGCACAGCAGAATCTGAGCAGAACCGTATTTTCTGGGCCCCAGCTGAGAAATCTGTCTCAGTTCTGCCCAGCCAGACCAAAATTTCGGTATCCATTTTTAAACATGTTTCCTTCTTTTTATGCATGATTGTGGTGAGGACTCATCCTGCCATGACTAAGTTCCCACGAACGTATGTCAAGGATTTTGTTCCTTTTTCAACTATATTGTATCCACAGCAAATGGTGATCTTTAATTCTCTGCTAACATTGAGCAAACATTGAGCAGAGGAAAGCTGTCAAATAACAAAAGTGAAAGCTGTATGCAACTGTGAGGAAAATTACATTGGCATATGGTTAGAAGTATCATACAAAGGTTCATTGCACATTTCAAGCCCTGAAATACTAATGTGTGAAAGTAATGTGGAGATTTCAAATTAACCATGTGATAATTTCTGAATTTATCTGCCGCTTTCATAAAACGTGTAAATTGGCAGGTTTGCTAAATCAAAATGTGTTGATTAAAGCAGCCTCAGCCTAAATATATCAGGCCAATTTCTGATGGCAATATAAGCACAAATCATTCTAATTGGCTGCCTAAAATCAAATAGTCCTTTAGAGGTGACCTCATATATAGTTAACGTCAAAACATTTATTTTGCTGATTTAATTACTCGGTCTGTTGACGATTGCAAATGTGGCATAGACCCAGAAGCACTTAAAAGTGTACCAAAATAACTCATACAGGCTATCCACATTGTGTCTCTTAATGGTTTTATTTATTGCTAGGTGCTGGTAAAATGTAGCAAAGGGACATAAATAGAATGCTGAATGTATGATAACAATGAATGATCCTAGTCTGGAAAATATAGCTACATACATCACTAAAACAACTCTGATAATATTTTTGGCAACAACACATCAAAAAACCTTCGCTTTTGGCTCCAGACATCTGCTTGCTCAGGCTGATCAGGCTGCATACAACCTACGCACACTGTTCAACTGAGCTTCAAACCTATGCACTACCAAAACCATTAAAATTGATGCACAGAAAATTGTGAAGTAGGTCGCAAATCGAGAGCAAAGAAGAGCAAGTGAAAGTGACAGGCCAAAATAGGGAAGACCTAGTTCAGCTGGAGCTCACAATGTATGTCTACTTTATAGCTCTTTCTCAGTTGGCACCGAAACAATGGACCAAATTGCATCTTGTTGTGCAGTAAATTCTCTCTTGGGAGAATTTTCCCCATGTCAGGCGGGCCGAACGGGAGCAGGCGCGGACCTGATCGGCGTCAGTGATCAGGTCTGCGCCGCCATTTTACACGGGCGGGCCAATTAAGGCCCGCCCCAGCATATTTCTCGACTCTCAAGCATAGCAGGAGTGAGTGGGCAGCGGTGGGCATGCGCAGACTGCTGGGTCCAACGGCAACCCGGCAGCCTGTTTAGATGAAGGCCTGGCAGCCTTTGCAAGGCTGCTCACAATGGCCGGCAGAAGGGCTTAGCAGAGGTTCTGCACGCAAGTGGGCACCAATCCATCTGCTGGCCTTTGTGTTCCACGTGCTTGTGCCTCTTTGCTTTGCAAGGTTACACCTTGTGGTGCCAAATGTGATGGAGGCAGCACTTGGGCAAGGAGGGGGGGGACAGCCCTGGATTCTGTGTGTGTGTGTGCAGCAGCTGTGGGGTGACGAAGCACTGAAGCCCTGCAATGTCCCATTCTGGATTGGGTGGCAGGGATGTGATGGGAATCCAGCTACAGGATGGACTAATCAATGCTCTTCTCTCCTTCCCAAGAGAGGACTGCACACAGTTCCACCGAGCAGATGCGGACTGGCGGAGGCCAGGCCCAGTTGGCCACCTTTACTCCTTTTGATCAGCAGGCCATGGATCTGGAGAGGTGCCATGCGCCCAGGTCCACTGGTGGCAGTGAGGCTGGGGTGCCATGGGGAGGTATGTTTGGCGAGCACTCAATTCACCATGTGTGTCCCAGCAGCCATGGCACTACTGAATGCTCAGTGATTGAAGTTTGCAACATGGATTGACCATTGATTATGGAAGGATGAGTGCATAATGATCCGGGGCACTGGCATGCAGGTTGACATTGTCTGCCCTTTAACTAATCAAATGTCCTTGTTCTTCCTTTCAGCCCTAACCAGGCAGATTTTGCACTCAGATATCGAGTACAGAGCCTGCAGCCCTGGCGTGTGTTGGAGGTCCATCTGTGGTGGGCTAGCTGAAGGTTCTTTGGATTAAAGCCTCCCAGGTGTCCCAGCCTGCCTGGAGTATGCTCGGGTCAGCATCTACCCCCTCAGCATTTCCCTGTGTGTGCTTATCCTCGGACTCACTGCTGGATTCATCGTGTGCAGCCGGAGCAACTGCGTCTACATCTTCTTCGTCCACTGCACCGTTCCTTTCCAGTGCCAGATTGTGGAGAGCGCAGCATGCAAACACTATCAGTGACACATGATCTGGGGGGTATTGGATGCGTCCCCTGAACGGCCCAGGCATCGGAAGTGCATCTTGAGAAGATCAATGGTTCTTTCCACCACAGCCCTTTTGGAGGCGTGTCTCTTGTTGTACTGCAGCTCAGCCTCTGTTCTTGGATGGCGGAGAGGCATCATGACCCACCTTTGAGGGGATAGCCCTTGTCACCCAACAGCCATCCATCCAGCCATGCTGGAACACTGAAGAGCCCCGGCACCTGGGAGTGTCTGTGGATGTAGGTGTCGTGGGAGCTGCCTGGGTACCTTGCACAGACTTACAGAATCTGCACCTGTGATCACACACTATCTGCACGTTCATGGAGTGGAAGCCCTTCCTGTTGAAGAAGGCACCAGGTTCACCTGCTGGCACCTTGATGGCCACATGTGTGCAGTCTATAGCACCCTGGACACGGGAGAAGCCAGCAATGGCCACGAAGCCTCTGGCTCACTGTGCCTGGCTGGCACGGATGAAAGTCAAAGCACGGCTGAAAAGAGCTTCTGTCACCTGCTTGACACAAGTGTGGACAGCTGATTGGCAGACTCCACAAAGATCACCCACCTACCCCTGGAAAGAGCCGGAGGCATAGAAGTTGAGGGCAGCTGTGACCTTCAGAGCCACTGGCATGGGGTGTCCACCCACATAGTTGGCGCAGATCTCAGGGCCTATCATCTGACAGATGGAGGTCACTGTCTCCCTTGAGAGATGGAGCCTTCTTCGGCAATACACCTCAGACATATTGAGGTAGCTGCTTTGCCACCTGTATACCCAGGCAGCAGGGAAGTGGAGTCTTTTGCAGCCCCTTCTGCCTTGGTCTACCTCTTGGCCCTGCACCTCTTGTGCCTGTGCCTCTCCTCCCAAAGATGGCTCCCCTGGAGGTTGAATGGGGACTCCTGGCCTTCTCCCCCTTCTGGCCCTCCCTTCCTCCTCAGGGGAGGTGCCTCCAGTGGAGAGCACAACTCCCAAACCCAGGCTACGGGAAGGCTTCTGGAAACCTGTAGGCCCCAAAAATGATCTTCACTGTAGAGTCCTGACCTGAAGGCTGTTACTCTTGTCCAAGTAGCTGGTATGAGTTTTGAAGTATTCCTGCTCGCACAGGCAAGTAGCAGTAACTTTCACAATTAAATATCTAACAGATAACACTCGCAACCCCACACACCCCTCTTATCCTGCCCTCTTATCCCGCCCGTGGATGAGGTTTATGCAAATGTCTCCTACCCACTTGCCCTTGTGCCCATGCGACATCCTGAAGATCACATGGGCCCCAAAAAATTGCAGGCAATTGCTGCCTCAAGGGCCTTAACTACATGAATAATTAACGGCGGGTGCGCGTCGGAGAACATCATGCGCCCGTCCGCCTAAATATCGCGATGGCATGTGGTGACATCAGGACGCTCACCCGATGTCACCGCGCATCGTTTTATGCATCGGCATGCAGGGCCTGCACCTGCACACCAACAGGAAAATTCTGGCCTATGTTTCTATGTTTCCGCATGGAACTGGTATTATGCTAGGCCTGTCTTCAGATGAAAATTGATGCACGAACAGAAGGCATCTCCATAGTATTTAAAACTGCCACAAGCCCTTGGAAGGAACAATAAGGGCCCTGAGTTGTCCCAGAGCTTCTTATATGAGCCTCATCTCCCAGGTTGGGCTCAACACTGCTGAATGCTTTAGTTTTGGCTGAGGTTTTCAGTAGGAACGGTGCTGCCGTATTCAGTGCATTTTTGCCAATTTGCAGTCTCTTGCCACTATTTTTGGTGCTGCAGTGGCATTTTTGTTGTACAGTCACAGCCCTACCCTCATCTGCCCAAGGAAAATGTGGTCAGGTTTTGGTGGGATCACATGGACAGTCGGAAGTCCCATTTCATCAAAAGTCTCAGGAAAATCCACCCTAGGGGCCCTGATGTCCACGACCACTAATAATTGTTAAGAAAAATAGGAATTGCCCACTCAACACTATTATGGCTGTATGCTGCACAGGTCTCATAGCAGTACTTATGATGACAAAAAAGTGAACCATTCAGCAAGCAGGCTTTTGGCAACTCTTGTAAATAAAGTGAAAATACTGTGATTGCTGAGGCAGCTGTAAGAAATGTTAATTAAGATGCAATTGGGAGCATGCAACCAGGCAGTTGCATAACTAATGAACTCTACTACATCACAGGTTGTTGACACAGTGCTGGACTGGCAGCAGGAATTCCTAAGTAGCAAGATTCACCATGTTGTGCCTCTGAGGAGTTGGCTCACTGGGGATCTTCAAAGAAACCTCAGTGACATCACAAAATCCATTCAGGTGAGTAGAGGTATTGCAACTGTTACTCCGCACTGTACCTATATAAGGGAGAAGGGATCCACCTTTGATTGGCCATTGGAATTAGGGATGCCATGTTCATTTAGCCACAGCTGACACATACCATGGGAAATGTTTTATTTGCTGCTGCCCTGATCTTCAGCAAGAGCATGCTGAGACAAAAAAGCAAAATTAAATGTACCCCGATCTTCCTTTGTCTTTGTTCCTGATGAGATTTTGAACTGGGCCCTGAAATTGGCATCCTGAGGGAAGAATCTCATAGGTATATGTAAAGCGGGATCCTATAATATATTTAGGATCTTGATTTTGACCTTCTGCTAGACACAGTTGAACTGCCAAACCTGCAATCCTTAAGACACTGTTAAAGACCACCCCCAAAAACCCCAGTTTTTGTAGGACCAGGAGAAGCATGAATGCCTTTTTCCTGCAATTGCCTTCCCACACTCTCAGTGCCCCCACTCCTCTTAAGGTGTCCTATCTAGGCCGCATAAAGAAGTTGCTAGATTTCTCCCAAACACACCTCACCCCCTCACTCTTATGGACGAGCTGCCTGTTAATATTTGTTTGGTGCTGACAGCTTGGTGATTTTATCGTGATAAACTCAGTTGGTGGTACATTTACGCTGAATCACAAGATTCCAGGTTCAAGTCTCACTCCAGGGCTTGAGCACAAAAAACAAGTTTGACACTCCAGTGCCGAACTGAGGGAGCAAAGCACTGCTGCAAACTGTAATCCATTTCATTCTTTCCCAATAATTCAGGTAAAGACCTCAGGATTCAAGACTCCAAAAGCTGCTTGATCAACATCCTGATTTTGACTCCTCTGTCTTACTGGAGGGTCACAACAAATAATGCCAAGGCCAAAAAGAAGTCAAGTTCTCATGGTAGCCACTGATTCAAATTACCAGGCTTGTGTAATAGGTATCAGCTTACTGCAGGATGTTAGAGTCATGGCAGCAGCACAATGATTTAATATTAAATGTGTAAACATATAGTCCACATCATCAGTGACATAGACCACATGATAACAGAGCATGGAGAGAGATCATTCCATGTACAGCCTCATGCAGACTCTTCCTGGTAAATAGTTCAATAAAAGATAGTTTGTTAACAACATTGCCTCCAGCATTATCTGTAAGTCTAGGACCACAACTACCACATCTAAGATCGAAACCAACAATAACAGAATGGCCATTTCCAGGATACCAGGGATTAACATGAAAAAATGCTCAAGTTAACTTGGCATACTATTGTACATTAATTAATTAATGTCTTGAACCTGAACACTGGCAACGACTTGAGTACTTTTAGGCAGCTAAATGGAGTACATTATCAGTGGAAGGAATAGTGCAATAACTAGGTGAAAAGTATATAAAGCAGTGTATAGAAGTTGAAAATCAACTGATAAAATACAAAAAAATGATGACAGTGATGTGACACAAATTAAATAGGCACACCATCATACATAATGGATGAGTTGTTGGTTAGTGCAAGGAGCAGCACAATGCCAGCCCAGGAGGGACATTTTAAGTAAAATACTGATGAGTCCGCTTAATATTCTACTTTTTTTTCTTGTTTTTATTCATTCATGGGCTTCGCTGGCTGGGCCAACATTTATTGCCTATCCCTAGTTACCCTTGAGAAGGTGGTGGTGAGCTGCCTTCTTGAATTGCTGCAGTCCATGTGGTGTAGGTACACCCACAGTGCTGTTAGGAAGGGAGTTCCAGGATTTTGACCCAGTGACAGTGAAGGAACGGCAATATATTTCCAAGTCAGGATGGTGTGTGACTTGGAGGGGAATTTCCAGGTAGTGGTGTTCCCACCTATCTGCTGCCCTTGTCCTTCTAGGTGGTAGTGGTCGTGGGTTTGGAAGATGCTGTCCAAGGAGCCTTGGAATGGGCAAAATTCTAAACTTTTAGGCATTGTAGCATTCCTGATAAAACTTCCAGACTGTTTTGAAAGCGTTTATAATAAAGAAATAATAAGAAGCAAATGAGGAAAAGACTTGCTTTTATTAGGAAGAAAGCAAAGGTGGGCACACATTTCTTGTAGGATCTACTGAGCGTAGCACAATTTACAAACTGCTGTGCCCTCTAAGAGATAGTGTTTAACCCAGTATACACAACCACTGCCCTTCGCTAGCACCCATTCTTCACTACCACCCAAGGCCAGTTTTACTCCTAAATCTTTTAACCAAAAATCAAAAAGCGAAGCCCTTCAGTCCAAGCTATAGACGCGCTGCAGTCCCTGTTTCGAAAGAGTAGGTAACATTGCCAGTCAGAAGGTGGCAAAACAGCTGCAAAATTCAACATGGCCCCGATATCAATAATTTTTGGAGCTTTAGTGAGGTAAACATTGTCCATCAGAACAATCTCAGAAATGCAGTCATTTGTCCTAGACACAGACAGAGGTCCTTTGAGAATCTTGTTTGCTAGACTTACAGAGACTGCAGCTGCTAGGGAAATATTGAAAAACTGACACTCAGATAAGGGTACCATCTAGTTCAGGTAATATGACCCCATAGTTGAATAACCTGGCACCTACTATCAAGACGCACACATGAGTAATTTCCGTGTGGGTGAGGTACCAGGTGTTACCAGCTGTAAAACAACAGATCACCCAAGAGTCCAAGGAGGCGGCATAGAAGAAGGTGAGGGGGGGAAATGGAGAGAGAAAGAAGAACAGGCGATCAATATTATAGTTTCCCAGGGCTTCTATTGATTGGGTATCATATCAAAGTAAAACTGTTGTATAGTAATGCAGTGTATACATTTGTAGGCAATTGTCATTGCGTAATTGAATAAGATTTGTGATTATGGCAAAGAGCCACACAGATTAACCAAGAACACATGTTCAGTGCTGCTGACACCAAGCTGCAAGATGAAGTAATTAGCGAGTTGCAGATCCCTACTGATATCCAGATCTAAAGCAAACAGCGACTTCAGTGTTTATACCACTGGGCGACCCTTGTAAACGACTTATGCTGTGTGTTCATGGAGGCAGATATTGAAGGGTTGTAAATAGTGGAGATGAGGTTATGTAAGACATTTTCTCAGGCAGAAAGGCTACAGGAGGCAGTTGTGTACTTCACGAGTCGATGCAACATCAATTCACATACTCAACAGCCATTGATTTCCCAGCTCTCCCAGAATGATGATGAATTTCCCGGAATCAGGGAATCACTCCTGAGCTGTGCCTCCAGCAGACTTGGAGATCGGTAATTGAAATTTGCCTCACTGTGCGCCCCTCCCCCAACCCCGGCTCCATGCCCTGATCGTCTCCTGTTAAGATCTCGGGTTCAATGATGTACCCGACTAGAGACCCGTGGGGAGCGGAGGAGGCAGAGGCATAGGTGGCTGGTGTCAGCATCCAGGGTGCCTCTGAACTTGGGAAGGTCCTTTGAAATTGAGTCGCTGATATTGAAAGAGAGGCCTGGAATCACGGGGCTCGAGAGTGGTGGGGGGAGAGAAGGAGCGAGAAGGAGACTGGGGAATTAAGGGGAGATGCAGGAATTGGGACCAAAGTGCAAGATGGATACAGGGAAATGAGGGCTCAAGTTGGTGGGGAATTAAAGGATGGAATTGTGGAAGCCGTTTCTTCACTGTCACTGGGTCAAGATCCTGGAACTCCCTTCCTACACTGTGGGTGTACCGACACCACACGGACTGCAGTGGTTCAAGAAGGCAGCTCACCACAATCTTCACAAGGACAATTAGGGATGGGCAATAAATGCTGGACCAGCCAGCGAAACCCGCATCCCATGAACGGACAAAAAAAACATTGTGATTAGTAACCACACGG
Source organism: Carcharodon carcharias (assembly GCF_017639515.1). Taxonomy (NCBI): domain Eukaryota; kingdom Metazoa; phylum Chordata; class Chondrichthyes; order Lamniformes; family Lamnidae; genus Carcharodon; species Carcharodon carcharias. The sequence continues at coordinate 41,844,995 of NC_054470.1, forward strand.
TCAAATGTTATATGGTCAGAATGCCATGTGAACAAACCTGCAGGAATACTTCCAACTGAGTTGGCAACCTCAGTAGTCATTAATCTCTGAGAACTGCAGTTACATTTTTAATTTATGTTGTAAATTAAACCTGAAAGATTATTTACTAGGTAGCTTACTGAATGGAAATATACTTGGCCCAGGGGCTTCATTAAGCTAATAGGACTTTTAAAAAAATCTGTAAAGAACCTGAACCGAGGGTAACCAACCAATGGCAAAGAACAAGTTTGAAAAGATGGGTCTGTGCTACTGATTCTTTTACAGTATTATATTTTGTGCAGATAGCATACTGTGCACTTTTAATAGGATGTTGTATTTTGGGCCCTTGATGCTTTCCAATATGTTCTGGTGTGAATGATTAGCCAAAAAAACTTGTATTACTTTGAGACACCTACATTTTTCTTTAAGTACTTCTTAGCCGTAAATACTTAAATAAAATTAAAATGAATTAAAATTCATATTAATATAAATCTGGGAATAATTCCTTAGCTTTTGGAGTCTTTGCAAGTTATGCTGTTAATGAGGTAAAGAATTTGCACCCACTGGAGTAACTATGGTGTAGCCTAAAACTCCTGCTTTGTTTTTATTTGTTCATGGGATGCTGATATCACTGGCAAGATCAGTATTTACTACCCATCCCTAATTGCCCTTGAGAAGATGTTTGTGAGCCACTTTCTTGAACTGCAAAAGTCCATAAGGTGAAGGTATTCCCACACCACTAATAGGGAAAGTGTTCCAGGATTTTGATTTAGCAATGGTGAAGGAATAGCAATCTATTTCCAAGTCAGGATGTTGTGCAACTTGGAGAAGAACTTGGAGGTGTTGGCATTTCCGTGGGTTTGCTACCCTTGTCCTTCTGGAGATTGCAAGTTTGGAAAATGCTGTTGAAGAATCCTTAATGACAACTGACTGCAGTGGATCTTGTAGCTAGTACACACTGCATCACAGTACATTAGTGGTGGAGGGAGTGGATATTTAAAGATGGGTGCTAATCAAGCAGGCTTCATTGTCCTGGATGGTGTTGAGCTTCTTGAGTGTTGTTAGAACTGCATTCAGCCAGGCAACTGGAGAGTATTCCATCACACTCCTGACTTGTGCTGTAGATGGTGGACAGGCTTTGGGAGGTCAGGAGGTGAGTGGCAAAACATCAACCAGTCAGCTCTGAGCTTGTTACACATCAATTAAGTGCCGTAACAGTCCTAACAATTGTGATAAAAGCAGTTGTGTTTGCTGAAATAATTATGGACAGCAGAATAAGAAAGAAAGATTTGTAGTTATATAGTGCTTTCATGATCTAAGGACATCTTAACAGCAAATCATGTGCTTTTGAAGTGTAATATAGCAAACTCAACAGCCAGTTTGCACGCAGCACAACTCACAGACAGCCAAGTGATAACTACCAGATTAATAGTTTTAATTATGGTAGTTGAGGAATGAATATTGGCCAGGACATTGGTGGGAACTTCCCTGCTCTTCTTCAAAATATTATCATGGGATTTTTACATCCAATTGAGAGGGCAGATGGAACCTTGGATTAATGACTCATCTGAAAAACGGCCCATCTGATAGTTCAGCAGTCCTTCAGCACAGCACTGGAATGTCAGTCTGGATTATGTGCTCAAGTCTCTGGTTGACAGTTATCTGAACAGGGAAAATGCATCTGTGTTTGTGTATAAAGTGCTGGCTCGTAACTAATAATTATGCATTTGGTTGACTTATAGAACTATTGTCTGCCAATTTTGTATGTGGGAAGTGTGTCAATGCTGCTACTGAAATCAGGAAAAACTGCAGGAAGATTTGGTGAATTTAGGAAATTTCCTATTGTAAGTGATTGCAATGTTTACTCTGCACAGCATCATGTTTTGCCAAGTCAATATTGTGAGAAGGGTCCAGTTGCTTTAGTCATGACTGACATATAATAGTATGACCTAGGGGAAAAAAAGTGACTGAAGCTGTCAACTCAATGGAATACCATGGTGTGATGGGTTCAGATTTTATGAATGAATGAATAAGTCTGTAAGCTACGCAAACCTGGTATGTGAACAACTAAAATATTTGGTGTATATATGCGACTGCAATCTAATGGTAAATTGGGAAAAGCCAGTTGATCTTTATGTTCCTGTTTGGCTGTTGAATTGTAACCTGGCAATTTTAACTTTGAGTGGGAATTATGTGTTTGGGTGTGGGTGGGGACAGGAAGGCAGCAAGTCCTTCTGATGTGCCTGGGATATTTTAACTCCTAGGCTTTGTTATAATTGAGGGACAAGCTGCACACCACCAAACAACTGCACCCGCTCTGCCCTGCCCCTTGACACTCTTGAGGTCTACTTAAAACCAGGAGGCACCTCTTAAAGCAAGGTTCCTACCCATTCGTTCATTTTTAACTCAACTCCTTTAGAAAATGTTTCTGCTGATCCTGATGAGACCCTCCCTTTCTTTTCTGTTGTTTCCCTGGAGATCCAAATGGATGAGGTTGAAGGGAGAAGCTATTCCTTAGAAGTGGTAATGGCATCCTCAAAGCCAGGATGAAGTAGCCCTGGTCCGAGGTGGAAGACAGGACAGGAGCCACCAGCATCACACCCAAAACAAAAACAGAATTACCTGGAAAAACTCAGCAGGTCTGGCAGCGTCGGCAGAGAAGAAAAGAGTTGACATTTCGAGTCCTCATGACCCTTCAACAGAACTGATTTTTCTTTAAAATGAGAGGGGTGAAATATAAGCTGGTTTAAGGTGGGGGGAGGGGGAGAGAGGATTGGAGGGGGGGGTGTTGTTGTAGGGACAAGCAAGCAGTGATAGGAGCAGATCATCAAAAGATGTCACAGACAAAGGAACAAAAGAACACAGAGGTGTTGAAGTTGGTGATATTATCTAAACGCATGTGCTAATTAAGAATGGATGGTAGGGCACTCAAGGTATAGCTTTAGTGGGGTTGGGGGGGGCATAAAAGATTTAAAAATAATGGAAATCGGTGGGAAAAGAAAAATCTATATAAATTATTGGAAAAAAAAAACAAAAGGAAGGGGGAAGAAACAGAAAGGGGGTGGGGATGGAGGAGGGAGTTCAAGACCTAAAGTTGTTGAATTCAATATTCAGTCCGGAAGGCTGTAAAGTGCCTAGTCAGAAGATGAGGTGCTGTTCCTCCTGTTTGCGTTGGGCTTCACTGGAACAATGCAGCAGACCAAGGACAGACATGTGGGCAAGAGAGTTGGGTGGAGTGTTAAAATGGCAAGCGACAGGGAGGTTTGGGTCATTCTTGTGGACACACCTCAGGTGTTCTGCAAAGCGGTCGCCCAGTTTACGTTTGGTCTCTCCAATGTAGAGGAGACCGCATTGGGAGCAACGAATACAGTAGACTAAGTTGGGGGAAGTGCAAGTGAAATGCTGCTTCACTTGAAAGGAGTGTTTGGGCCCTTGGATGGTGAGGAGAGAGGAAGTGAAGGGGCAGGTGTTACATCTTTTGCGTGGGCATGGGGAGGTGCCATAGGTGGGGGTTGAGGAGTAGGGGGTGATGGAGGAGTAGACCAGGGTGTTCCGGAGGGAACGATCTCCTCCATCACCTCCTACTCCTCAACCCCCACCTAAGGCACCTCCCCATGCTCACGCAAAAGATGTAACACCTGCCCCTTCACTTCCTCTCTCCTCACTGTCCAAGGGCTCAAACATTCCTTTCAAGTGAAGCAGCATTTCACTTGCACTTCCCCCAACTTAGTCTACAGTGTTCGTTGCTCCCAATGCGGTCTCCTCTACACTGGAGAGACCAAATGTAAACTGGGCGACCGCTTTGCGGAATACCTTTGGTCTGTCCGCAAGAATGACCCAAACCTCCCTGTCGCTTGCCATTTTAACACTCCACCCAACTCTCTTGCCCACATGTCTGTCCTTGGCCTGCTGCATTGTTCCAGTGAAGCCCAATGCAAACTGGAGGAACAGCACCTCATCTTCTGACTAGGCACTTTACAGCCTTCCGGACTGAATATTGAATTCAACAACTTTAGGTCTTGAGCTCCCTCTTCCATCCCCACCCCCTTTCTGTTTCTTCTCCCTTCCTTTTGTTTTTTTTTTCCAATAATTTATATAGATTTTTCTTTTCCCACCCATTTCCATTATTTTTAACTCTTTTATGCCTCCCCACCCCCACTAGAGCTATACCTTGAGAGCCCTACCATCCATTCTTAATTAGCACATGCGTTTAGATAATATCACCAACTTCAACACCTCTGTGTTCTTTTGTTCCTTTGTCTGTGACATCTTTTGATGATCTGCTCCTATCACTGCTTGCTTGTCCCTACAACAACACCCCCCCTCCACTCCTCTCTCCCCCTCCCCCCACCTTAAACCAGCTTATATTTCACCCCTCTCATTTTAAAGAAAAATCAGTTCTGTTGAAGGGTCATGAGGACTCGAAACGTCAACTCTTTTCTTCTCTGCCGATGCTGCCAGACCTGCTGAGTTTTTCCAGGTAATTCTGTTTTTGTTTTGGATTTCCAGCATCCGCAGTTTTTTGTTTTTAGCATCACCCCCAAACCTGGTTTCAATGTAGGAGGAGCAGCAACAATGAGTACTGCTCTTGATCTTTCAATCTCTGTCTCAACCAAACCTCAACAAGCCTCTTTTCCCCTTTCCCCACAATTCTCAGTACCTCTCTCTCTCTACAGCATTCTTCACCATACAATTAATGGGCACATTAAAACACCTCTTACTCATCCTTATACCTACAACTCTTGCCCTTTCCACCACACACTAACACCATTCCTTCAGGCAGTTGCCATGCTCCTGATGCCACAGGGGTCCTATAGTCTGACTGGAAAACTGAAAATAATGGAGTTTTTGAATTTTCTGCAGGTAAGCAATGATTTTTAAATATTTTGTTTCTTTGCCATTTACCTGCAGACACCTGTGCTTGATCCTGACTGTTTCTCACAGAATCCGGCCATCAGTTAGCATTCTGCACCAATTAGTTCTGCAAGAAGATAAAGGGAATGAGATTAAGATTTGCACTAAGTGTGGTGGTGGGTGGGAAAAAGGACGTTTTACTCGCTGGCTGCAATGGCAGCTGTTCGCGCTGTATTAACCCATTCACACCTCATTAATCATGTATTCCCAGGAAACACATCAGGTCACTGGCAGCACGTCCTCTGATTCGCCGGCCCCACCATCACCTCAGTCCTTCTGTGAATCGGGTGCCATATTTTTAAAGGCCGCCCCTGCACAGAGCTAGCACTCTTCATGAGATAGGAAGCTGTTGGGAATAATGGCTGCCAAGGGAGGAAACGTGCTATCCCCAGATTTTGCAACGCCTCCTTCAAGTGCCTACTGGATGCACTGGAGGCCGGACATGTGATTCTTTACCCTCTGCTCTGAGCGAAGACCAGCAAGCAAGGTCACCAATCCAGCGTGGAAGGCGGTGGCAGCGGTGGTCAGTGCCAATTCCCTGCAAAAGAAGACAGCCACCCAGTGCAGAAAGAGGACAAATGATCTCATCCATACCACCAGGGTAAGTCACTCTTCTCACTACCTTCAACTCACACACTGACAAACCCATCACGCATCCACAGGGATCTCACACCTCAAGGGATAACACCACTAACTTTCACACACACCCTCAGATCTCCATCAGGCTCATATCCTCTGGAGTTCGCATTCTTGTCCTGTCCATGGCTCCACTCACCACACAAACATTCCATGCAGTGCCATGTGTCCTGCTCACACTCTCTCCATCTGTTTTCATGCAGGAGAAGCTGGCTCACAGCAGCGGGGAGATGTCCAAGACCAGGGGAGGACTGGCCCATATTAGGCCCCTCATTCACTTTGAGGAGCATGTGATCACACTGACTGGTGAGGACATGGAACCTTGCCTGTGGTGATGGTGAGGTTGTTGACGAACACCCACATGGGGATCCCACACCACATCATTCCTCTCTCAACGGAACTGTGAGTGCCCTCTCTGTTGCTTTTGACTCTGCTACCTTGTAAGTTCTCCCCCTGCATCTCGCTCCCACCTCCCCACTAGCTGTTCAGCTGCATGCAGCCGGCCCACAAGTGATTCTGGAGGAAGAACAATGTGTGTGTGACAGGGCCTTTCGGAGCCTTGTGCAAGCACTCCCACAAACACGTGGATTCTTCTTCCATCACACCCATCTCAATGTCCTGAACATTTTCAGTGCTGCATCCTAGGGTTCTCTTTCAGTTGTCCATCTGAGCTGACCTGCATCTCCGCCTACCCACTGATCACACTCCCATGCAGCATTCCCGCACAACATGAGTTTCCTTTCACTTTTGCAAGATGGTAGTAGTGAAGTATGTTTTCAGCTCTCTGGTCCTTTCCCCCACCTGGCATCATCTTCCTTCTCCCCTCTGTCACCTACCAACCAGAACCCCTTTCTTTCCGGGATGTCCAGGTGAACGTGCATATTCCCTATTTTCCCAAGAATCCCATCCCTATCCACATTGATCTCCCTGACCTTCTCCTTCCCACCCCCAGGGTCCGTGTCTGCCTCCGAGTCCCCACCAACCACCCTCACCGTGCCTTCTACAGCTATTGGCGCACCTTCAGCCTCCCACCCTGCCCTCTCTCATTCTCACCAACCCTCATTGGAGGCAGTCATCAACTCCACACACCCCTCCCTTTCATGTTCACCTGGACCTCCTTCCTCCAGCCTTGCTCCTCCCTCCAGCCTTACCCCTTCCTCCAGCCTTGCTCCTTCCTCCTCAGTTGCCGCATTCCTGCTGCCTCCCCCAGACACCATAATTCCCCCTCCACTCCCCTACATCCTCACCACCCCCTGTACACCTCCAACTCCCACCCTCTCAACGATCATTCATAAATCATAGCAGTTTGTGGCCAAGACACTGATGTCACGAAGCAGACCCTCAATGGTGACCTTCCAGCTTCCTTGAGCTGCTTCATGGTGGAGCCATGTCCTTATAAATCCACCCAGCATACGAGGCCTGCTTTTCCTCCAGGGTCCGGTTGCTGTAGGGCTTCAGCATTTTCAGCTCCTCGGTGCCCGCGATGTGAACAAGGCCCTGGCGGTAAGTCCTGACTTCTGCAGGTCACACTTGTCAAGACGTGTTCTGCACCGGTGTATTTTCCCTCCAACATGGGTGGTAAATTTGACGTGGCGCGGTGGGTGTGGGGGGTGGTGGTTCTGGTGCGCAGAGCTTACAATGATATGCAGAAAAATTAAAATGATATTCCTGACACGCGGCGGTGGGAAAGGCAGCTTGTTACTGATTGTTGCAGCGGACAATCGTAAACCGGTTTCACGACGGCATGAAACTGATTTTTGGCTCTTCTGCCATGCCCTCCATGATGCCTGATGCCAGCCAGCACAGAAAATTCCTAAGACTCACAATTGAGGAGTGTATGCCAAATGGCATAGGAGAGGTGAAGTAAAGCATTCAGTGGTATAAAGTTGTTGAAGTGGAAGAAGAGGTTTCAGGATTGTCCACGTATATAACTAATGAGAGGTGAACTGGGTAGCCATTTAGCAAGATGCAGAGTTGGAGAACCCCTTAACCAGAGGGCAATGCAAAGGGTTCATTAAGCAGGTGCTATGCTAAGGAGGTGCACAATGTACTGGTGCTTCAGGGTAGGGAATGAAGAAAACAGAGGTATACAGAATGTGACCCTGCTTGGTCCCATGACAGTATAAGATCTCTTGAATCAATGATCTGTAGTATTGGGGGTGAGAGAGTTGGCAGTCAATAGCAGTGTCACCACCTTCCAGATGGCACATGTGAAAATTTAGGGTAACAGTGGCGCCCATACTCAAGAATCTGGTGGCCTGCCCTCAAGACACCAGGGGCAGAATTTTCTGCCTGTTGGGTGGGTAGTGTGGGTGTGTGCACAGACGGGCGCAGACCTGATCGTCACCCATGATTGGGTCAGCGCCGCCATTTTACATGGGTGGGCCAATTAAGGCCCGCCCAGCGTGGATTGTGGTTCCTGAGGACAGTGGGAGTGGGCGGGCGGCGGTGGGACTGCAATGACCACTGGGTACAATGGCGATCTGGTGGCCTGTTTTAAAAAGCTGCTGCAGCCTTTCAAAGGCTGTGAATCACAGCCAGTGGAAGGGCTCCCCAGAGCGCTGCTGGTGAGCAGGCCAGGCAGGAGGGTAGGACAGGGGGGCACAGTACCCCTCGTTTTTTGGACGATTGCCTTGCTGCTCTCCTCGAGGAGGTGTCAGCACGGCAGGAGGTCCTTGTACCCCGGGATGGGAGTAGGAGGCCCCCCCACATGACCACACGTGCCAGGGAGGAGGTGGCGGAGGTGGTGAGCTCCCACAACGTGGTGCGATGCACCTGGACCCAGTTTCGCAAACGCTTCAATGACCTGTTGCACTCACGAAGGGTGAGTACCATGGCTGCATTGGTCACTTAACCCAGCAGGTAGGCTTTCCCCCCTGGTGCCCCTTCCCACCAAGTCTGAGTGTAGTTACTGCAATGAATCATTGACGGCATGTGTCCTTCACTGGGTGGGCCAGCAGATATTACCCATGCCGAGGTCACCCTGAGAGGGTGGTGAAGAGATGGGTTCTGCGCCTGCAGCATGTGGTACACTAGACCCACATTACTGTTTTGGGGGCAACCTGGAGGAGCTGCACCTAGGTGCAGTGCTGGAACTCCAGGACATGCCAAAGTCAGGGTGATGACATACTGGGAGGGGAGTTTCAAGGTGGCATGGCACCAATCGATCTGCTGTCCTCTGTGCTCCATGTGCTTGTGCCTCCTTGCTATGGAAGGTTAGACCGAGTGGTGCCTAATGTGATGTAGGCAGCATGTGGCCAAGGGGGGGCAGTGGGGACGGGCCTAGCATCTGTGTGTGAGGTGTTCGGCAGCAGCGGGGTGAGGAGACACTGGAGCCCTACCATGTCCTACTCTGGTTGGAGTGGGCCATCCGCAAAGAGAATCCAGGTACAAGTAGAACTAGTCAATGCTCTTCTCTCCTTTTCAGGTGAAGAATGCACATAATGCAGCCAAGCGGGTGAGGACTGGTGGAGGGCCGGCCCAGGTGACGATTCTCAGCCGCTTCGAGCAGGAGGCCTAGATTTGGAGAGTCACCATGCGCCCAGATCCACCAATGTCGGTGAGGCTGGGATGCCATGGGCAGGTATGTTTGCCCAGCAATGAGATCACCATTGTTCTCCCAACAGCCATAGCAGTGCTGAATGTTCAGTGATTGAAGTTTGCAATATGGCTTGACCGTTGCTTATGGAATGATGAGCGCATAATGATCCGGGGGACAGGGATGCACATTGGCATTGTCTCTACATTAACTGATCCATTGTCCTTGTTCTTTCTTTCAGCATCAGCGGAGCAGGGCCGGGAGGAGGAGCAGCAAAGGCCCCCTCTCACACCTGAGGACCCTGGAGTCACAGGCTCACCAGCGTTACACCATCTCTGCCAGGCAGGCTCCAGTGCAGATACTAGCACCTCCTTGGGGATTAGAACATCGGCTAGTGTCCTGGGGCACAGCAGTGAGGGCTCTTCACAGTCACTGGAGGAGCTGGCAGAGACAGAGAGTGCCCACAGCGCCAACAGTCGGAGGACTGTAGGGGACGAGGCATATGCTCAGTCAGTGCCTGATGATGTGCCTCTGGAGTTGTCCGCGATGCAGCAGGTGCAGGAAATGCGGCCGGGTGTGCGGGAGCATAGGGGGGAGATGCATGAGGTCATGCTTGGCTTAGTGTCCGTGGTGGAGGAGTCTGTGCGATCTGTTGCTGAAGCAATGAGCCTCATGTCAAGCACGATGCGTCCTCCATGGAGACAGTGGTGACTCTCGTGGAGAGGCTCCTCCAGGAGACCCATCAGGGCTTCCTGGGGATGAGCTCTGCCCAGCAAGCCCTCACATCTGCATTGACCTCAGATGGTCAGTGCCAGTGTGGGAGATGGTCTGGGCACCAAGTTTCCCAGCTTGCCAGCTCTTCCCATCCATCCATGGTGAGCAGGGGGGTCCGAAGCAGCCTCACATCAGCGCAGCAGCTGCCTGTCGTCTTTGCGAACACCTCTCAGGGCGTTCTGGTTGAGGGTGGCAGCTCCTCTGCCCCTCTGCCAGTGACCGTTGCATCCAGTGAGGCTGCAATGACTGGGGAGATGCCAGCTGTGGAACTGGCAGCTACCTCCCAGGCGGGGCCAGCACAGGCTCCACGGGCCAGAGGACAACTGCCAAGGTCATCGAGGTCAATAGGACAGCAGATTGAGCAGGCTGTCTCAGATGCCACTCCCAGCGATGGGGCAGCATCAAGACATAGCACCTGGAAACGTAAAGATAAGGCACCTTAGGCACATCTCAGGTTTCCTACTGGCCGCAATGAGGTCTTTATGAGTTGGTGTGATTTTTACTACCTTTGTCATTTTGTTTTCTTAAGATTCTTTTGTTATAATATTAAATTCAGACATGTCACCATGGCAGAGGGTGCCTCTTTTCATCTGCAGGTGGAGGGTTTCCAATAATGTTAGCAGTGATTTGTGGGACATTCAGCTTTATTAACAAGGCCCTTAGTTAATGTTCCTATCCAGGCAGATTTGCACTTGGGTATCGAGTATGGAGCCTGCAGCCCAGGGTTGTCCTGGAGGTTCACATGTGGTATGCTAGCTGAAGGATCATTGGATTAAAGCCTCCCGGGTGTCCCTGCCTCCCTGGAGTATGCCTGGGTCAGCGTCTACCCCCTCAGCATTTCCCTGTGCGTGCTTATCCTCAGACTCACTGCTGGAACCATTGTGTGCAGCCACAGCCACTATGTCCACACCTTCATCGTCCACAGCATCCCCCCTTTCCAGCGCAAGATTGTGGAGAGTGCAGCACGCAAACACTATCAGCGACACAAGATCTGGGGGGTACTGGAGTGCTCCCCCTGAGCAGTCCAGGCATTGGAAGTGCGTCTTGAGCAGACCGATGGCTCTCTCCACCACAGCCCTTATGGAGGCATGGCTCCTAATGTACAGCTGCTCAGCTTCTGTTCTTGGATGGCGGAGAGACGTCATGAGCCACCTTCTGAGGGGATAGCCCTTGTCACCCAGCAGCCATCCATCCAGCCGGGCTGGAGCACTGAAGAGCCCCGGCACCTGGGAGTGTCTGAGGATGTAGGCGTCGTGGGAGCTGCCTGTGTACCTTGCACAGACTTGTAGAATCAGCATCCTGTGATCACACACTATCTGCACGTTCATGGAGTGGAAGCCCTTCCTGTTGACGAAGGCATCGGGCTCACCTGCTGGCACCTTGATGGCCACATGTGTGTAGTCTATAGCACCCTGGGCACGGGGGAATCCAGCAATCGCCGTGAAGCCTCTGGCTCACTGTGCCTGGCTGGCCTCGTCCCAGCAGTAGTGGATGAAGGTCAATGCATGCCTGAACAGAGCATCAGTCATTTTCTTAACACGTGTGGACAGCTGATTGGGAGACACCGCAAAAATCACCCACTGACCCCTGGAAGGAGCCAGAGGCATAGGAGTTGAGGGCAGCTGTGACCTTTAGATCCACTGGCATGGGGTGTCCATCCACACAGTTCGTGAAAATCTCAGGCCCAATCATCTGACAGATATAGTCGACTGTCTCCCTTGAGAGATGGAATCTCCTTCAGCACTGTATCACACATATTGAGGTATCTGCTTCACCACCTGTATAGCCTGGCAGCAGGATAGTGGCGTCTTCTGCAGCCCCTTCCACCTTGGTCTACCAGTTGGCCCTGCGCCCCTTGTGCCTGCGCCTCTCCTCCCAAAGGTGACTTCTCTGGAGGCTGAATGTGCACTCCTGGTCTCCTCCCCCTTCTGGCCCTCCCTTCCTCCTCAGAGGAGGTGCCTCCAGTGGAGAGTTCAGCTCCCATTCCAAGGCTAAGGGAAGGCTTTCTGAAACTTGCTGGCCAAAAACAAATTCCTCACTGCAGAGTGCTGAGCTGAAGGTTGTGAGTCCAGACCAAGCAGCTGGTTTGCATTTTGAAGAATTGCAGATCACACAGGCAAGTATCAGTAACTTTTAAGAAACAATACTTGAGAGAGCACACTCACGACCCCACTGAGCCCTCTTATCCAGCCTGTGGATGAGGTTTATATAAATGTGTCCTACCTGCCTGCCCGTTGTGCCCGTGCGCCAACCTGAAGATCGCACGGGCGTAAAAAATTGCCGTCGACTGGCGTCTCAAGGGCCTTAAATGGCCGGTCAATTAATGGTGGGCGCACATCGGATACCATCGCGCACCCTCCCAACGGAATATCGCAACGGCGCGCAGTGACATCAGGATGCTCACCCGACGTCACCGCGCGTCATTTTATACGCGGGTGTGTGGGGCCCGCTCCTGCAATCCAACGGGAAAATTCTGGGCCAGGAGACCCTTGGAGGTCTGAATTGGTGAAGTTATGCATCCTTCTTCTCTGCTACCCTACTACCCCCAGACACAAATGGGTGATCATAATTCTGTTCAAGGAAAAGAAAAAAAGATTATTGAGACATGCAATGAAGGAATTAGAATGAAATGTAAGAGCTAAGCACTGTTGTTCTTTTACCTGTTTGTCATCAGTATTCTGCTAAAGCTTGGAGTCTGAACTGTCAGGACTGCACAGAAATTTCAACTGTTGACGTCAGTTTCACACACACTTTGCAACTATAGCAATCAAAAAGGACAGGCTCAGGAAGTTTGTGTCTAACTCCTACTGGAGAATACTGATGGACATAACACCGTTTTAAAGTGGTAATAATTGTCTAACTCATTTCAAAACTAGTTTTCTTTTAATTTGTTTAGCTGGTCTTTTGCTTGCCTCACTTTTTGATTCTTCCCCTCCTTTCCTGTCTTTGTGTTTGCATTTTCTTTTTATATCTCTGACTCTCAGACTTTCTATTATTCCCTCAATCTCTTGGTGTTCAACTTTTTTATGTAACTAACACCTTTCCCATAATGGGGTGTTTCTAAACAGTGTCTTGTACAAATTCAACATCACTTCCTTGAATTTATATTCAATGATTGTATTTATAAAACAGAGTCCTTTTTGCTACCCACCTATATTAACAACACTAATTGCTGAGTATTATATATTTTCACCCCTAGATTTCACTGTCCTTGTACTCTGTCAAGAATTTTATCAATCAGAGTGTGATTCCTTTCACTTCTTTTTCCAAGAATGTACTACTTTGCATTCATTGAATACCATGAACTGTATCTTCCACTTATCTGCTCACTCTGCTCATCTGCTACTATGCTTTTATATTCTCCCTCACCTTATGCCAAATTTCGTAATTTGGTATCATTAGGGAAGTACAATATCTGTGCAGGTTTCTAAATCATTTATATGAATGGAAATTATAGCACAAATCTCGAGGGCACTTCCTACCTCCTTCCAACTAATCTGAAAACATCCATTTAACCCTATTTTACTTTGTACCCCCTAGCCATTGCTCTGTCGATATGGATACATTCAGTTCAATGCCATGTTTACTTTTCTAACAAGTCGCAAAATGTCTTATGAAATTCCATTTATGTAACATCAATTACACTCTCTTTATCTATAAGTTCTGTGATTCTCAAAAGAAAATCAATTGTTAATCAAGCATTTTTAAAACTCCATGCTGACTTTCTTTGACTGACCCATGTATTTCTAAGTGTCCCATTAATTACATCCTGTAACGAGTGGAAAAATGGCAATGCTTCAGAGAGGGTGCAGAGGAGATTTACCAGATTGGTCAGGGAAGAATGATTTGAGTTTGGTGGGGAGTCTAGAGGAGCTGGGATTTGTTGAAAGTTATTAGAGGCTTTATTTGAGAAACTTTTTCCGCTGGCAGAAGAATCAGTAGCCAGAGGACATAGAATTGTGATGCAAGGTAACTTTCAAAAAAAAGAGTTGCAGTGAGAATTCTTTCTCTACTTAGCAAGTTGTGATCTTTTGTGATGCCGCCCATGTTAATGGTAACAGCGTAAGACCATAAGACATAGGAGCAGAAATTAGGCCATTCGGCCCATCGAGTCTGCTCTGCCATTCAATCATGGCTGCTAAGTTTCTCAACCCCATTCTCCCGCCTTCTCCCTGTACCCTTTGATCCCCTTACTAATCCAGAACCTATCTATCTCGGTCTTAAATACACTCAATGACCTGGCCTCCACAGCCTTCTGTGGCAATGAATTCCACAGATTCACCACTCTCTGGCTAAAGAAATTTCTCCTCATCTCTGTTCTGAAAGGTCTTCCCTTTACTCTGAAGATGTGCCCTCGGGTTCTAGTCTCTCCTACTAATGGAAACATCTTCCCCACGTCCACTCTATCCAGGCCTTCAGTATTCTGTAAGTTTCAATCAGATCCCCCCTCATCCTTCTAAACTCCATTGAGTATAGATCCAGAGTCCTCAAACGTTCCTCATATGTTAAACCTTTCACTCCTGGGATCGTTCTCGTGAACATGTGAGCTACCTGTGTGCTACCTTCCTGGTTACCACATGGCTAAGCACACGGGCAGATTACAAGAGAGGTTGCTTACCTGGACAATCAAAGTGCAAATGCAGCGGGATTGTTTTTGCTAAGGATTACAGATAATCAGCTGGGCCTGAGATGGTATATTTCATTTTCACTGGATCACGAGGAATTTGATAGCTGCATGACTTTACCACTAGGCCTCCAGGAGTCATGGATTCACTTATTTATCCCTCAACAACATCACTGAGACAGACTATCTAGTCATTAACACATTACTGTTTGTGGAGCCTTGTCCTGTGCAAAACAAAAATAAAAATACCTGGAAAAACTCAGCACATCTGGCAACATCTGCAGAGAGGAACACAGTTAACGTTTCAAGTCCGTATGACTCTTCAACAGAACTAAGTAAAAATAGAAAAGAGATGAAATATAAGCTGGTTTAAGGGTGGGTTGGATAGGTAGAGCTGGATAGAGGGCCAGTGATAGGTGGAGATAGCCAAAAGATGTCACAGACAAAAGGACAAAGAGGTGTTGAAGGTGGTGATATTAGCTAAGGAATGTGCTAATTAAGGGTAGAAAGCAGGACAAGCAAGGTACAGATAGCCCTAGTCGGGGTGGGGTGAAGGGAAAGGTTCGAAATAGGCTAAAAGGTTGAGATAAAACAATGGATGGAAATACATTTAAAAATAATAGAAATAGGTGGGAAAAGAAAAATCTATATAAATTATTGGGAAAAAAAGGAGGGATTGGAAAGGGGATGGGGATGGAGGAGAGAGTTCATGATCTAAAATTGTTGAACTCAATATTCAGTCCAGAAGGCTGTGAAGTGCCTAGTCGGAAGATGAGGTGCTGTTCCTCCAGTTTGCGTTGAGCTTCACTGGAACAATGCAGCAGGCCAAGGACTGACATGTGGGCATGAGAGCAGGGTGGAGTGTTGAAATGGCAAGCGACAGGGAGGTCTGGGTCATGCTTGCGGACAGACCGAAGGTGTTCTGCAAAGCGATCACCCAGTCTGCGTTTGGTCTCTCCAATGTAGAGGAAACCGCATTGGTAGCAGCGAATGCAGTAGACTAAATTGAGGGAAGTGCAAGTGAAATACTGCTTCACTTGAAAGGAATGTTTGGGCCCTTGGACGGTGAGGAGAGGGAAGTAAAGAGGCAGGTGTTGCACCTTCTGTGGTTACATTGGAAGGTGCTGTGGGAGGGGGTTGAGGTGTAGGGGGTAATGAAGGAGTGGACCAGGGTGTTCCAGAGGGAATGATCCCTGCGGAATACCACCGGGTGGGTGAAGGGAAGATGTGTTTGGTGGTGGCATCATGCTGGACCCCCCCTGGTGGCATTCCACAGGGATCATTCCCTCTGGGACATCCTGGTCCACTCCTCCATCATCCCCTTCACCTCAACCCCCTCCCACGGCACCTTCCCATGCAACCGCAGAAGGTGCAACACCTGCCCCTTTACTTACCCTCTCCTCACCGTCCAAGGGCCCAAACACTCCTTTCAAGTGAAGCAGTATTTCACTTGCATTTCCCTCAATTTAATCTACTGCGCTCGCAGCTCCCAATGCGGTTTCCTCTACATTGGAGAGACCAAACGCAGACTGGGTGACCGCTTTGCAGAACACCTTCGATCTGTCCGCAAGCATGACCCAGACCTCCCTGTCGCTTGCCATTTCAACACTTCACCCTGCTCTCATGCCCACATGTCTGTCCTTGGCCTGCTGCATTGTTCCAGTGAAAGTCAACACAAACTGGAGGAACAGCACCTCATCTTCCGACTAGGCACTTTACAGCCTTCCGGACTGAATATTGAGTTAAACACTTTTAGTTCATGAGCTCTCTCTTCCATCCCCACACCCTTTCTGATCCCCCTTTTTTTCTCCAATAATTTGTATAGATTTTTCTTTTCCCACCTATTTCCATTATTTTTAGATGTGTTTCCATCCATTGTTTTATCTCTACCTTTTAGCCTATTTCGATGCCTTCCCTTCAACCCACCCCAACCCTCATTAGGGCTATCTGTACCTTCCTTGTCCTGCTTTCTACCCTTAATTAGCATATTCCTTAGATAATATCACCACCTTCAACACCTCTTTGTCCATTTGTCTATGATATCTTTTGGCTATTTCCACCTATCACTGGCCCTCTATCCAGCTCTAAATATCCCACCTCCCTTAAACCAGCTTATATTTCACCTCTTTTCTATTTTTACTTAGTTCTGTTGAAGAGTCATACTGACTCAAAATGTTAACTGATTCCTTTCCACAAATGCTGCCAGACCTGCTGAGTTTTTCCAGGTATTATTATTTTTGTTTTGGATTTCCAGCATCCACAGTATTTTGCTTTTATCTTGTTCCAAGTTGGCTGCTATGTTTCCTATATTACAACAATGAACATACTTCACAAGTTCTTCATGACACTTGTAGGATGTTATGGGACTTAATTGTCATGAAAGACACTTTGGACATTTGGTACTGTTATTTATAATGTTCAACCATAAAACCACTACAAGGTCCTAATGGACAAATGAAAAAGGTCTGTTGCCCCATTTACCTCAACAAAACCAACTGTTAATCATCTCTCTTCAAGGTTGAAAGAATATACAGTCTTCCAATCTTACTTAATAATTTAGTTCTCTGCATACATTTATATCTCACTTGTATATTGCTGGCCAAAACTAGGTACAATACTCGTGATGAGATCTGACCAGCATTCTGTGCAGTTTTACTGTGATGTCCTCTGATTAATATTGTATAATTTTAGCTATGGAGGTCCTTATTTTATTTCCTTTTGAAGGTTGTGTGTCTCTTTCCAGTAACTGCATATGTTGAGCATTGAGTCTGCAAGTACCCACAGATCTCTTTTAACTTCAGCCTCAGACATTTTAGCACTATTCATATCCCTTAGAAATTTGTGGTCTGACTGAATATTCCATGCACTCCTGACTGGCATCCCACGTTCCACCCCCCATAACCTTGAGATCATTCAAAACTTTGCTGCTCATGCTCTAAATCATACAATATCCAGTTCACTCATCATCCATGTGCACACTAAACTACATTAAATGCTGGTCAAATAATGCCTTAATGTTAAAATCCTCATCCTTGTTTTCAGATCCCTCCATGGCCACATCCCTCCCTATCTCTGCATTCTCATCCAGCCCACTACTCTTTCAAACATCTGCACTGCTCTAATCCTGGCCTCTGAACATCCCTAATTTTAATTAATGAATGTGCCTCCAGCTCCCAAGGCCGAAGCTCTGGAATTCTCTCTCTGCCTTGCTCTCTTTCCACATTGAAGATACTCATTGAAACCTCCCTCTTTGACTAAGTTTACCCTAATATCTCCTTATGTGGCTTAGTGTCAAATTTTATCTGATAATGCTGCTGTGAAGCATCTTAGAATGTTTTATACTACCTCTAGCATAGTATAAGGAGTAGTACCCAGTTATTAGTAATTCTTAGAAATTACAGTGTCTAAAACCAATCCCCAAGACAGCCTTTTCCATATTTTGTCCCTAATCTCCAGGAAGCATCTGCTGTTTACTAACCTTCAGCCAATCACTATGTTATTCTAAGGCTTTACCTTTGCTTTAATATTTGGTATTGAATATCCACTCAGATATAGTGAGGAATTTTCAACACTCACCGGGGACTAGTAGAGAGTTGGGGACCTGAATGTGAAGAAGTGGGCTTAGTTAAAGTGTCATGACATCAGCATTCTGCTTCCAGTTTCTGACCAATCAGAGGGTGGATAGGATTAAGTGCCAGATCTGTCAAAGGAAGGATTTCTGATTAAAGGGATCCCAGCAGGCCAGAAAGGCCCACCTTCCTCCTCCTCTTATTGCCCTCTCATAACCATGCTTTACAGTTGTCGTCCACCTCATCCATACACAAGACATTTGTAACAGTCACAACTCTGTTTTCTCTCCTTGCAAGAGAAGAGAACACCCAACTTCAGAGAGAGGCAGAGGCTGGGGAGTGTAGGTGTGGAGGGTGGGGTTGGTGGTGGGGTGGCTGGTGGTGTGTGGGTGGCTCACCAATGACTGGTATCTTGTCGGCCACTGGCAATGCATGCCCACCTGGCTCACTGGGTAGCTGGTCTTGTTTCAGAGTTCTGCAGATGCTCAGCAGCAACCTGCTACGAAAGCCTGAAATCCTCTGACTGTAGACTCGGTACTGGGGGTTTCACATGACTTGGGGCAAGATTTGTGTCCATCTCTTCTGCCCTCTGGAGGGATATGTGGCTGAGGAGAAGGAAGTTGTTGTTGATGCTACTTGTGCTGTAAGTGATGGGGAGAATTCTCTCCCCATTGGGCGGGCTGGTCGGGAGTGGGTACGGAGCTGATCACCACCCGTTTTGTGTGGGCAGGCCAGTTAAGGCCTGCTCAGCGTGTCGCATGCCCAGAAGCGCTCAGCACTACCTGTGTGGGCGGGGGTGGGGGGGGCGGAGGGAGAGTTGGGGCCTGTGCTCTTTCGCGCATGCACGTGAGAGAGCGCAGATATCTCCCTGAGGCAAAGAGCTGCCTCAGGGAGATTAACTTCAGTGTTAACTTACAAAAAATAAAAAAGAAAATTATGCAGGTTTGTCCCCTCTTGTGACAGTGTCACATGAGCTGGTACATATTCATGAATTTTCATAAAACATTTTATTTAATTAATAAACCCTTCATGAAACCTTATCCTGAACATGGATGAGGTTCCTTGAAAAATGCAAAGACCGCCTGGGCTCTTTACCTGCCCGCCAACCTTAAAGTTGGATGGGCAGCCCTGACAAGTACTTTAATTAGTTCATTAACGGCTTTAACAGGCCTTTGACAGTTCGGCAGGTGCGCAGCTGACTCAGGTGTGCACCTGCCGAACTGAAGATCGGAATGATGCATGGTGATGTCAGGATGCACACCTGATGTCACCATACATCTTTTTACACGTCAGCATATGGGGCCCGCCCCCACATACCGAACAGAAGATTCTGCCCATGGCGTTGTTGCTTCTCTTATTCTTCATCAGAAATGCAAGGCAGAGCAGTGGAAACAATTCCGATGGCGTGCTGATGGCTGACGACAGGGAACCATAAGACAATAAAATCTGGGAGCAAAAGTAGGCCATTCGGCCCATCGAGTCTGCTCTGCCATTCAATGAGATCATGGCTGATCTGATAATCCTCAACTCCACTTTCCTGCCTTTTTCCCATAATCCTTGATACCCTTTCTGATTAAAAATCTTTCCATCTCAGCCTGGAATACACTTAACGCCCCAGCCTCTACAGCCCTCTTGTGATAAAGAATTCCACAGATTAACTGCCCTCTGAGAGAAGAAATTCCTCCTCATCTCTGTTTTAAATGGGCGACCCCTTACTCTGAGTTAATGCCCTTTGATCCTAGATTCTCCCACAAGGGGAAACAACCTCTCAGCAACCACACTGTCCCTAAGAATTTTATATGTTTCAATAAGGTCATCTCTCATTTTTCTAAACTCCAATGAGTACTGGTCCAACCTACTCAACCTCTCCTTATAAGAAAATCCTGGAATCAATCTAGTGAACCTTCTCTGGATTGCCTCCAATGCCAGTATATCTTTCCTTGGATAAGGAGACCAAAACTATTCAGAGCGTTCTAGGTGTGGTCTAACTAGTGCCATGTACAGTTTTAGCAAGACTGCCCTATTTTTATAGGAACTGCAGTTGAACGTGAGTGAAGGGCAAAACAGGTATGAAGTGCCTTCCAAGACGTTGACAATCACCTTGTCAAGTACTTAAAACAAGCTGAGAGTGAGTGGCCTGTGCAGCAACCTCTGATCTGGCCATGGCTGTGGTTCTTCAGTTTCACTGATCAAAACCTTCCCAGCCTGTCAGTTTCACTGAAGAAGCATTCCCCTCTGTGCACTCAACTCGGTGACCCCGACAGGTTGCTGGCAGATTATGAAATAGAAGATGCACTGGCTGTTAAAGGCAGCATTGTTTGTCAAAACATAATTTAATGACCCACTTGAATTCTTAAATGACTTACCAAAAGCTGCATTGGAGCTCCACTCTCACCATCAAACCTGTCTGGCTGAATCCCAGAAGAGGGCGGATTGATGTTGGAATCCTAATCTCACATCACTTTAATGAATTATAACACTTGGCACACACCCAAACCTGCCTCTCCTTACTGGTTAAAAATTGCATTCACAGTGCCGGCTACCTCTTACACTTGAAAACTTTTAACTGCCATTATGTCCCTAGCCAAGATTGGCAACTTCTTATCCAAAAACATGCTAGTACTGATATTTATGGCACCAGCACAATTAGGGCTTTTGCTGCATCAGTTGCATTTTTCTTAAGATACAATTGTGTCTAGAACCCAAATATTTGCATTGGGTAACTAAACTCTTCTAATTCAGATCAATTTCTCTGGGAAATTGGTTGCTATACCCATCTCTGCGAATTGCTGTTCCATAAGTTCCGCAAGAATAGGCTTTGAAAAATCAGTATGAGGCCTTTATCTTCAAGTGACTCTTATTCTTACTCCCTCTCATTCAGTGGAGAATTCAACAAGCGGGATTTGCATATTTAACACAGGGCAGAGTTTTATATTTGGTGTGCAGGGGTGGGCCCAACATGCCGGAATGTAAAATGGCGCGCGATGATGTCGGGCATGCATCCCGTCATCATCGAGCCGTCTCGTGACATTTCGTTCGGCAGGCACGTGCCAGAGTCCTCTGTGCGCCTAACGATAGTTGAAAGGCCCTATTAAGGCAATTAACGTACTAATTAACTGCAAATTTACGCTGCCCGTCCAACCTAACGGTTGGCGGGCAGGTGAAAAGACCAAAAGGCCTTTACTTTTTTAGGAAACCTAGGTTTCCTAAAGCTTTTACAAATTGAATGAAATCTTTTTTTGAAAAATAAAAACGTCCCATCTCATGTGATGCAGTCACATGTCACACATGGGACGTGTTTCATTAAATTTTTAATGTTTTTAATAATTTCTTTAAAAAGCGTCTCAATCTCCCTGAGGTAGCTCCGGCATGAGGCATTCAGGGAGATTGAAATGCTTTTCCACATGCATGCGCGAAAGAGCATTGGACCCCAGTCTCCATCCACCCACCGTCCGCACAGGTAGCGCTCAGCGCTACCGCTGGTGATTCACGCTGGGCCGGCCTTAATTGGTCCGCCCACGTGAAATTGCAATGCCAAGCAGATCGTGGGCGGTGGTCAGCTTCATGACTGCCTGCGCCCACTCCCGCCGAGCCCAACCGATGCATGGAAAATCCTGGCCACCGAATTCTTTTAATACCTCATCTCACCTCTTGACCGAACTTTACTTCTGTCTGTTAATTTTAAAAAGGACATGTGTGAACCAGAGTTAAGAGCAGTGGAAACCCATAAAGAAAGCTTGCATTTAAACAGCGGTTTTAACAAACTCAGCACCACCAATGCGAGTTACAATGAAGTAAGTACAATTTTGAAATTTGATTATTACAATGGAGAGAAATGTGGCAGCCAGTTTGTGCTTGGCGAATGCCACAAATAACAATGTGATAATGACCAGATAATCTGAGTGACGCTGGGTCAGGGATAAATATTGTCTACATTTTTTGAGGAGACATTTTTCGAATATTACCATGTGTTAGATAAACTCCCAAACCCAGTTGTGAAGAAGACATTGTGACTAGGATAATTTTGGTAGAGACTATTTACTGCAGAGCTTATTTCTCCATTCTAACACAGCCTCTCTCACTGCTGGCTGATACTTCTTTATATACACATCTGAGCTTAATTCACTAATCAATACCCAACACCTGTTAACCTTATTATCTTAAACTACTGGGTATTTAACATCTATCAATAGAACACCTATTGGATACCAATAACATAGTACATTTTATGCCTACCTGAGGGGGCAGACAGGGCCTTGGTTTCACGACTCATCTGAAAGATGGTCCCTCAACAGTACAGCATGCCTTCAGTGCTGTACTAGAGTGTCAACCTAAATTATGTGCTCAATTCTCTAAAGTGGGACTTGAATCCACAAGTTTCTAACTCCGAGGCAAGAATGCCCCCAAATTAGTCATGGCTAATGCTTTTGCCTAGTGGTGCTGCTACTCTTAACCCTACTCCCATTTTAAGATGCTTTGAAGGAAATTAACAAAAGATTAGCAGATTTGGGTGGATATAGGGAATATATTAATGGCGGGAATGGAAAACTAGTTATGAAAGTGATTGGGACAGAAATTCTGAAAGTCTTTGGAGAGCCTCAAAAGGCATTTCAATCCGTTAACAGTTTTTCCCAAGGTTGTAGGTCCAGGAGATTCTTGGAGCACATATAAAAGGGGAAATGAAATCCAGGCTGCAGACCAGCACTTTCTGAATTCTGCTGAATTTGAGGTCATGCTGCATGATTAACTTCAGTGTTAAACTTCCAAAAAATAAAAAAAATAAAGTTATTCAGACATGTCCCCTCATGTAACAGTACCACATGAGCTGGGACATGTTCATGAATTTTCATATAACGAATAAAAGTAAAAATTTAAAAAAAAAATAAAATCATAACATTTTCATAAATGCTGCATGAGGTGGTTGCAAGTGCGCTCCATGCTACTAACCCAATGGATCAATGCTGCAGGAGTCAAATTTATGTGCAGCTGACCCTTCCTGTTATTTGATGTGTCAGCTACCTGCTGCATGGCAGCTGCAGATTCCTTGTCCTTCTACGTACCAGACTTTGAGAAGATGCTTCCTCATTATCATTGCCAAGTCGGTATGTTAGACCTAAAGAATGGTTCATGGCAGGATTTTGCTGTTGATAAACACGCGGTGCAACTGAAAGTATGATTGTGGGTGTTTCCGATCAATTGTTCAATATTATAGCTAGACTGGTATTCACATGTCTTCATGGTGTCATTGGGCCTACTGTCCCAGTTTCTTTCAATAATAGAGACCTTCACATTCCCTAATCATCTGTCATAACAAGGCATGACTGCCTCTATCTTGCTGATGTGGTTGGGCAGGTACCATCAGGGAAAGAGGACCTCACACACAGCCTGATCTGTTTGGCATTCCTACATAGGCCATTTGCTTCTAAAGCTGCCAGGGAAATTCCCATTGGGAAACCCCACTGGTGTCAGTAATATTGCTGAGGCAAAACACTAGACTACACATAGGGCAGGATTTTACTTTTGGCAGATGGGCTGTTCAGGAGCAGGCGTGGGTGGGCGTGGAGCCGATCACTGCCCACGATTGGCTCCGCGCCGCCATTTTACGCAGGCGGGCCATTTAGGGCCCGCCAAGTGTGAATCGCGGCTCCCAAGAACAGAGGGGAAGGGCGGCTGGCAGTGGGACTCGCTTGTGCACTGCGTCCAATGACAACCCGGCAGCCTATTCAAAAATGCGCAGGCAGCCGTCCAAAGGCTGCCACTGATATCGCACAGCAGGATGTCTGACAGCGCTGTCAGAGAGCAGGCCAGGCAGGAAGGTGGGTCTGTGGGGCAGTCGGCCCCAAGATTTTCGGATGATTGCCTCGCTGCCCTCCTCAGGGAGATGGCAGCACGCCACGACATCCTTGTGCCAAGGGATGGGAGGATGAGGTGCCCCCCACATGACGAAACATGCCTGGGAGGAAGTGGCAGGAAGGGTCAGCTCCCACGATGTGGTGAGACGCATCTGGGTGCAGGGCCACAAGCGGTTTAATGACCTCTTGCAAACGGGAAGGGTGAGCACCGTGTTGGCATGGGTCACTTAGCATAGCAGTTAGGTTGCACACCCCCCCCATCCACCCCCACACCACACCACATGACAGTACCACATGAGCCGGCCCATCCCCCATCCCACTCACCAACTCAGAATTTTGATTTTGTATCCATTCATTCATGGGATGTGGCCTTCGCTGGGTGGGCCAACATTTATTGCCCATCCCTAGTTGACCCTGAGTGGGTGGTGCTGAGCTGCCTTCTGGAACTGCTGCATGTGGTGCAGGTACACCCACAGTGCTGGTTGGGGGCGAACTCCAGGATTTGGACCTAGGCACAGTGGTGGAGTGTTGAAATATTTCAAAGTTAAGTTGCTGAGTGACTTGGAGAGAACTTCCAGGTGGCAGTGCAGTCATCCATCTGCTGCCCTTGTCCTTCTACGTGGTAGTGTTTGAGGATTTGGAAGTTCTTAGAGAGTGAGTGACAAAAGTGATGGAGGCAGCATCTGGGCAAGGGGGTCAGCCCTGGCTGTTTGGAATGAGTGTACAGCGGCTCCAGGGTCACAAATCGGATGAGCCCTGCAGGGTTTTCCTCAGGTGGGGTTGGTCAGGCTGCAATGGTAATGCAGGTACAGGATGGACTAATCAATGCTCCTCTCTCCTTTCAGGAGAAGACAGCACTTAATAATGCGGATTGGAGGAGGCAGCCTCACCTTCTCATCATCACCAGATACAAGCAGGAGGCACTGGAACTGGAGAGGCGCCATGCACCAAGGTCAACCGGCTGCGGTGAGGTTGGGGCACCACTGGGAGATGAGAGGGCCGTGCACTGAGGTCACAATGTCTGTCAGTGCAAACATGTTGACTGTATATTGATTTCAGCATCAAACATGGGTCACCTATTGATTATGGAAGGAGGAGTGCATCCTGATCCTGGTGCCAGGCATGCACATTAACAGTGTAACGCCGTCAACTAATCAAATGTCCTCGTTCTTCCTTTCAGCCTCTCCAGAGCATGTCCAGAATGAGGAGGCAGAGGGCCCGCCGCTGACCCCTGAGGGCACAGAAGATATAAACGCACCAGCATCACACTATCTCAGCCAGGCAGGCACCAGCATAGATACCAGCACCTTGGTGGGGATAAGATTGTCGGCTAGTGTCTCGGGGCATGGCGGTGAGGGCACTTCACACTTGCTTGAGGTGCAGGCAGAGGCAGAGAGTGCCCAGGGCGCCAGCACTCAGAGGAATGTTGGGGACCAGGAACATGCTCAGTTGGTGTTTGATGATGTGCCTCTGGAGTCGTCCGCAAGGCAGCAGATGCTGGAAGTCCAGCAGGGTGTGAGGGAGGATCTGGCAGAGATACATGAGGGAGTGCGTGCCATGGTCTCCATGATGGAGGAGTCCATGTGGAACATCAGCAATTCATCAGCCCTCATGGCCAAGCAAAATGTTTCCTTCATGGAGAGAGTGGCATCTCTCATGGAGAGGCTTCTTCAGGAGAACAATCAGGGCTTCCTGGGGATGCGCTTGGACCTGCAAGCCCTCACAGCAGCATTGATCTCAGGTGGTCAGTGTGGGAGATGGATTGGGCACCCAGTATCCCAGCTAGGTGCCCATCCATCAATGGTGAGCAGGGAGGTCCAAAGTGACCTCACGTTGGCGCACAGGCTGCCTGTCCTGTCTGTGGGCTCCTCTCAGGGGCTCCGGATGACAGCAGTAGCTTTTCCGCCCCTCTGCCAGTGACCGTGGCATCTGTTGAGTCTGCAGCGACTGGGGAGATGCCAGCAGTGCCACTGGCTGTTCCCTCCCAGTCAGGGCCAACACAGGCTCCACAGGCCAGGGGATGCCCGCTGAGGTCATCAAGGTCAACAGGACAGCAGAGTGAGCAGGCTGTTTCCAATGCCTGTGCCAGCAAGGGGGGGAGCACCTGGACATAGCACTCACAAGCATAAGTGTAAATCACCTTAGGCACACCACGGGCTTATTATTGGTGGTTTCCCTTTGTCCCCTTTTCAGCTGTTTTTCAGTGGGTGAACTGCTCATCACCTTTTAATGTACTTTGATTTCTGTATGCAAGTTACCAATCATTAGATGTTTTGGTTCTCAACAAGCCTTTGGGCGCTTCATTAGTTCTGCAGGTGGACGGGAACCCACCTGTTATGAGTGACTTGTTTGTCATTGAGCTTTATTAACAACACACAGAGTTAATGTTCCTGACCAAGCAAATATTGCTCTCAGGTATCGAGTATGGAGCCTGCAGCCCTGGCATATGTTGGAGATTCATCTTTTGTAGACTAGCTGAAGGGGCATTGGATCAAAGCCTGCCAGGTATCCTTGACTCCTTGGAGGTTGCCTGGGTCAGCATCTATCCCCTCGGCATTCTCCTGAGCATGCTTATCCTTGGACTCATTACTGGACTCATCGTGTGCAGTCACAGCATCTGCATTGACATCTTCTTCCTCCACTGCTTCCCCCCTTTCCAGCACCAGATTGTGGCAGCATGCAACCACTATCAGTGACACACGATCTGGGGGGTATTGCAGTGCGCCCCCTGAACGGTCCAGGCATCAGAAGCGCATCTTGAGGAGATCGATGCCTCTCTCCACCACAGCGCTTATGGTGCCGTGGCTCCTATTGTACCACTGTTTGGCCTCTGTTTTTGTCTGGCGGAGAGGCATCATGACCCACTTTTTGAGGGGATAGCCCTTGTCACCCAGCAGTCATCCATCCAGCCGGGCTGGAGCACTGAAGAGACTCGGCACCTGGGAGTGTCTCAGGAAGTAGGCGATATGGGAGCTGCCTGGGTACCTTGCACAGACTTGTAGAATCAGCATCCTGTGATCACACACTATCTGCACATTCATGGAGTGGAAACCCTTCCTGTTGACAAAGGCACCGGGCTTACCTGCTGGCGACTTGATGGCCACATGTGTGCAGTCTATTGCACCCTAGACTCAAGGGAAGCCAGCAATCTCCACGAAGCCTCTGGCTCACTCTGTCTGACTGGCCTCGTCCGTGCGGTAATGAATGAAAGTCAAAGCATGCCTGAATAGTAATTCTGTCACCAGCTTGATGCAACTGTGAACAGCTGACTGGGAGACTCCGCAAAGATCATCCACCAACCCTTGGAAAGAGCCGGAGGAATAGAAGTTGAGGGAAAACGCCACTGGCATGGGGTGTCCACCCACACAGTTGGCGCAGATCTCAGGGCCTATCATCTGACAGATGGAGGTCACTGTCTCCCTTGAGAGGCGGAGCATCCTTAGGCATTGCTACTCGGACATATTGAGGTAGCTGCTTCGCCACCTGTATACCCTGGCAGCAGGATAGTGGCATCTTCTGTGGCCCCTTCTGCCTTGGACTACCCCTTGGCCCTGCACCCCTTGTGCCTGTGCCTGTCCTCCTAAAGGTGGCTCCCCTGGAAGCTAAATGTGGACTCCTGGCTTCCTCCGCCTTCTGGCTCTCCCTTTCTCCTCAGAGGAGGTGCCTTCAGTGGAGAGCACAATCCCCATTACCAGGGTAAGAGAAGGCTGTCTGATACCTGGAAGGCCCCAAGAATTATGTTTCCTTCAGAGTCCTGGACTGAAGCCTGTTATTCCTGTGCAAGCAGCTCTGAAGAGAATTGAAGTTCTCCCGTTCACACAAGCAATTAGCAGTAAGTTTAAAAAGTAAATTACTAACAACTCATGTTCGCGAGCCCACTCACCCCTCTTATCCTGCCCTTGGATGTGGTTTTTAAAAATGTGGCCTACCCGCCTGCCCAGTGCGATGCATTGAAAATCACACGGGCTGTGAACAATCGTCTTCATTTACTGCCTCAAGGGCCTTAACTGGCCCGTTAATTAATTACGGGCGTGCCTTGGAAGTCATAGCGCCCGGCCTCTGAGATATCGCAATGGTGCGCGGTGACATCGGGACACACACCTGATGTCATTGCACGTCATTTTACATGTCAGCGTGTTAGGCCCACCTCCGCACACTGACAGCAAAATTCTGCCCATGCTAACAGACTACCTCATGGGACCCTAAATGCCAGCAGGTTAAAAAAAAAGTGACTGGATTTCACCAGCCCTCTGGAAACAGGCTGGAAGTCTGTGGCACTGTAAAGCAGTGGGATGGGGGTGGTGCCCCTCATCTTCCTGCTTGTATGTCTTTTGCCAGCAGTGCGGAAGGTGGGAAATGAACCCCCCCCCCCCACCCCCGGCGTCCAGAGGTCAATTGAGCCATCTAAGTGGACAATTAAGGGCCTCTTCCTGCGACTGCTGACATTTTGCCAGGAGCGTGTAAGCCCCCTATTTGGACACACTTTTGGCCCATGGAGTGCCCCTCCAAAGGCACCAACTGCCCTCAACAACTTTGGTCCCCCACCCTCCAATCCTTGCTCGGCTTGCAAGACTGACCCAGGTGCCCCCAAGCCCCACTTACCTGGTTGTGAGGGTGCCATCCTTCCATGGCATCCAGTTCTTCCAGGTGCAGTCCCAGTAATGGTCATCACTCCCAGTGATGTAGCCACCCCTCTGATTAATAGGAACAGCCACCTTGGCAGCAGCATATCAGCCAGCCGCTGCTGACCAGATGTGGCCTGGGACCCACAGACCACTGAAGTGAGGCCACCACTGCTTTCAGGCCCCTTGGCAGGGCCCCCAACACAAGCACAAAATTCAGCCCCATGACTAATATAAAATTACCTGTCATTATCATACCCATTTCCCACTCTTAGAAATGCAGTGGGTAACAAATTGTTGTGATTTTTTGAAATTTGACATTCTTGCATTTGTCCTGATGAGTGGAAGATGAAAAACTTCAGCAGCATGTCTCTTTTCAGCAATAAAAATGAGCAAGTTAACAAGAGCAAACCTGGATTATAGACGATGAATAAAGTAGTGTAATCTTGCAGAAAGCACATCACCCTTAATGAAATCAGTCCACTAGATCTGGAAGTCCTACCCCTGTTTCTGACAGGCCCCATTTTTGCCAGTAGGGGCAAAGGGGTGGGACATAAACTGTACATGAGGGAAACTCCAAACCGATCCCATTTTTACTATAGCAATTGTCTTAACCTGCAGTGTGGGAGTTACGAACCTTTAGAGTATTCATAACTTCTTTTGAAGGGTGGATAAGATTTGTAGAACTGTCAAGCTGTGAAGTTATTTAAATCCTAGGCCATTAAAATATTAAAAAAATACTGCCTTTGTTAGTGGAGTTGCAAAAATCTGTTCTAGAAATAAACAATAACAGTTTATTGACATTACCCCAAGGGTTTTATTACATCATTATTAATGCTTGGCTGCTTTTCAGAGCTTATCATTATCTCAGTAGGGGGCCCTAAGTTCCACATTTACTTGACAGCTCAGCGAGGTTATTAAAAGATTAGTTATCTTTGTGGGGTGAATACAGTCTGTTTTTATAAGAGAGTGAGTACTTGAAGGGACTTAACTGTTTTAAATAGGTTTTCATGAGTGTGAGTGATATTTAATATAGAAAAGGCTGGAATAGTTATATAGAACTTTGTTTTATTTTATCTTATCACAGCATCTGAGATCTGCCCAAGGTGAATACTAGGTAAGTTAGCATGGAGGGTGTAAGGGGAAAGGAGTGGGTGAATTGGCATTAAGTTGGCATGGAGTTTATGAATGGCCATTGTGGGTGGGAGACATGGGTTGGCAGGGATGTGGCATGGGGAGTGGGTAGGCAGTGAGGAGTAAGGGATAGATGGCTTAATATTTAATAAAAGGCGTTTGATAAGGTACCGCACATAAGGCTACTAAGAGCCCATGGCGTTAGCGGTAGTATATTAGCATGGATAGAGGATTGGCTAACCAATAGAAGACAGAGAGTTGGGATAAGGGGGTTATTTTCAGGATGGCAACCCTGTGGAGTGTCACAGGGTTTGGTGCTGGGCCACAATTATTTATAATATATATTAATGAGTTAGATGAGGGACATGAACGTTGTCATGAAGCTATTAATGTATATAATGTTATTGAAAATTATTATTTTTTAAAATGGAGCATTTTAAATTTTTAAAATAGTTTAGTCTGTGGGTGTGTCTGTGTGTGTTTTAATTGGATTAAAGCCAGCTAATCTGGGTGCTTTGATGTATACTGGTTTTGAGATGTAAACAGAGGTAGAGTTACATTTGCATTTTGTTGAATAGAGCATTCAAGAATGGGAGTGAAATCTTGCACTGAGCTAGGACACACCAAGCAATATTTATATTATGAATAAAATTGGAACTATGAAATGACTTCAAAGGGCCTGGTGATACAATGAGAATTTACATTCAAAGGGGAAGGCTGGGTACAACAGAAGGGAGGTTTTGCGTGTGTAAAGCAGAGACATCTAAGGTCAAAGCCTCTAAGCCTACAACTGTCTGCAAAGGAACCAAATTGAAAGAAACCTCATTTTGAATTCTTAAGGTGAAAATGCTTTGCCTGGTGCCTGGTTAAATTTATTGGTTATTGTTGCCTTAGCGGAAATTAACTTGGGAATTTGTTAAAAATTATGATAGTAGTAATTTGTAGCCATGTGCATATGTTTAATTTGTGTAAATTAATAAATGCCTCATTTAGTTTGAGGCATTTGGAGAACTGGTAGTCTTTTTCCTGAATTTAGAGCTCAAACAATACCAATTGAAAATATAGGTTATGATGGTTGTTTAAAGTTTCCCGCTGGGATTTTAAATAACAGCATTTACCAACTGCTGTGTCATAACAACGTACTATTGCCAAGTTTGTGGATAACACAAAAATAGGTGGGAAGGCAAGTGGTGAGGATGACACAAAGAGAGTACAGAGGGATATAGACAGGTTAAGTAAATGGGCTAAAACTTGGCAGATGGAATATAATGTGGGAAAATGTGAGGTTATGCATTTTGGTGGGAATAATAGAGGAGCTGAATATTATTTACATTGAGAAAGACTGCAGAAAGCTACAGCACAGAGGGATTTGGGAGTTCTCATGCATGAATCCCAAAAAGCTAACATATAAGTTCAGCAGGTAAAAGATAGGGCAAATGGAATGTTGGCCTTTATTTCAAAGGGAATGGAGTATAAAAATAGGGAAGCCTTGCTAAAACTATACAAGGCACTAGTTAGACCACACCTAGAATAGTGTGAACAGTTTTGGTCCCCTTATCCATGGAAAGATATACTGGCATTGGAGGCAGTCCAGAGAATGTTCACTAGGTTGATCCCGGGGATGGAGGGATTTTCTTATGAGGAGAGGTTG
This sequence comes from Carcharodon carcharias, assembly GCF_017639515.1. Lineage (NCBI taxonomy): Eukaryota > Metazoa > Chordata > Chondrichthyes > Lamniformes > Lamnidae > Carcharodon > Carcharodon carcharias. The sequence goes on from NC_054470.1 coordinate 41,876,327, forward strand.
AGTGGGTTGGGTCTGTACTCATTGGAGTTTAGAAGAATAAGAGACAACCTTATCGAAAAATATAAGAATCTTAGGGGGCTTGACAGGGTCGATGCTGAGAGGTTGTTTCCTCTTGTGGGAGAGTCTAGGACTCACCCATTTAAGACAGAGATGAGGAGGAATTTCTTCTCTCAGGGGCTAGTCAATCTGTGGAATTCTTTACCACAGAGGGCTGTAGAGGGTGGGTCATTAAGCATGTTCAAGGCTGAGTTAGACTGATTTTTAATCAGTAAGGGAATCAAGGGTTATGGGGAAAAGGCAGGAAAGTGGAACTAAGGACTGTCAGGTCAGCCATGATCCCACTGAATGGCAGAGCAGACTCGATGGGCCGAATGGCCTACTTATGCCCCCACATGTCTCATCGTCTTAAAACAACAGGGATAAAGCCCTGGTGATCTGAGGCAGACATTTTAAACAGTCCGCCTCGGCACTCGAGAGTCCCTCAGGCCACCTCTGATCTGTATCCAGAGGTGATGGGCCTGATTCTATCTTGCACCAGCTCTTCCCTTACCCCACCTCCTGGAGGAAAGATATCGCCATTTGGATGAGTCTCTCAAGATGCGAGTGCAGCGAGCCAGATTTCCCAACTCTCGCTACCTAACTTGGGAATGAAAATCTGGGTCTCTGATGCAGTGTCACTCACTAAGTGCCAAGGCCACATGGAATTCAGTCGGAATAGGGCTGGAATTGGCAGTCTCTGAAATTGTGAGAGTTTTGCAATGTGGGAACAAAGGAAGGAGATGAGGGAATGGGCTCTCAGAGGGAGAAATGGAGATTGAGCACGGTGAATTGAGGATGGGGTGTCAGTGAGAGAGAAAGGCCAAAAATTGATTTTAGGCCATTGTGAAACCTGTTTGCGATCATCCCCATCACCTGTCAATGGGGGGCTGCATTTCTGCCACCCCACGTAGGGAACCTAAATTCAATACTTTAACATCTCATTATAAGTCCTGCTCGCTGCAACCCTCGTCCCACGCTGGATCATCCGAATACGTTGTCACAACCCTACATAAGCAATGTGCTCCTGGCAAGCTGCACTTCACTCGGGATGTTGACGTTTGTTTACCTACCTTGCCTAAGGCAGCACTCATGGTCATCAGCGCCAGGCTTCACAAGCAGCATCACATCGATTTTAGGGAGGCTCATGGGTAGGTCTCTACCTACCAGGCCAGCTGTAATGCAGGGGTGGCCCTTCAACAGCTGCAAGGCCTGCTTGGGGAAGGGGGAAAAGTGGCCTCAGGCAAGGGAAGAGGCTGCAGGACGAGGGCTGCACTGGGGAAGGGGCAACCCAGAGTGTGTCTGGAGGCACATATTGATCTGTGCAATTGACCTCAAGATGGTGAGGGCTGAGGAGGCAGTCTCCAGAGGAGATGAGGCCAGATGGAGATGTGAGGGTGCGTGTGAGAGAGTGAGTAGTGATGCCCCTGAGCTGGCAGTGAGTGAGATGCCAGTGAATGCATGATGACCTTGAGTGTGTGAATTTAGAGTGATGAGATGGTTGCCTTAACCTGGCAGCATGGATGAGAGCGTTCATCCTCTTACTGCACTGGATGGCCAACCTCTACTGTGCAGCATTAGCACTGATCACCACTGCCACCACCTCCCAAGCCAGACTGGTGAGATTGTTGGACCTCCAGTGGCCAGAGCAGGGGTAGAGGACATCATGGCGAGTCTCCAAAAGGCATTCCAGTGACGGGTCACTGAACTCTTCTTGGCTTTCAGGGCCCTGTCTTCACTGGAGAAGTCCTGGGATGCAAGCATTGAGAACTGAATGTGCAGCTGCAGTTTAGATAGGGCACCCAAAGTGAAGAAGCAGTGAGGTAATCGCATGGCGGGCAATTCAGAGGCTGCCTACCAGCAAGATGGCGTGTTTCCTGTGGCTGCGTAATTAATGAGTTGGGGAGCAAACAATACGGTGTGAAAACCTGCCATTGCAGCTGTCGGGTAAAACGTCATTTTTCACACCCATTATTGCACTTAGTGCAATTCTGGGATGATTCTGCCCTTTGTCTTGCATTCTTCAGGACAGATGCAAGAATGCCAAATTTCAAAGGGAACAACAATTTGTGCTACATGAGTAAAAGGATGCTGATTGGATTGCTAGTCAGCTCTGCTTGCCAAATTGCCATGGCAAAGACACCAGGGAGCTATTGTCCCCCAATTGGCACCCCTTTTCTCATGCAGTATAAATTGTTGTTCCCTTTGAAATTTGTCATTCTTTCATCTGTCCTGATGAGTGCAAGATGAAAAGCTTCAACAGCATCTCTATTTTTTTTCGGCAATACTCAATTTATTGTGACCATTAATGAAAATCCTTTAATTCAAAAGTTTTTCTTTGTCCTTGTTAATTTAAATTAATGGTAGGCACTATCATGATAAGAGATCACAAAGACACAAGTACAAAATGAAAACTTCTTCAGCCATCAGATGCAACCATTTAGCATATTTACCAGAATTTCGAAGCAAGATTAAAGCTATAAAATAAAGGTAATGAGAGATAATGAGAAAATGAGGCTTAGACTGCCTAATGATACTAAATTGTCTCACCAACTATGCTTGTTCTGCACTTATTATATTCTCTAAGTCAAATTACACAAGACTTCTTTGGATGGCTTATCAATTTTTAGCTCAAAAAGTGAAGAAATAAAGCTGCATTTCAATCAGTCTGTCAGTTCCCCGTGATGACTAAAAACAGAAAGCAATCACTTGTTTAATTATAGGTTTATGAGAGTATTTGTGTGAAGTGCAAATGAAAAAGCTTTAGGCATTCTGCCAAGGTGCTTTTTCTCTCTTGGTGGTTTTCATCCCTTTTATCTGCACTTGATCAGACCTCTTTAGAATAGGTAATTGTTCATAGGCACAAAAAATACAGTACCCTCCCCTGTTTAACTGGTCCAGATATAATTGTTTCACAATGAAGGAGACCAGTTTTTTAAAAAATTTGCTTGCAAGTTTTGTTCTCTCTTAAGCAGTGCCTTTTGTTTTAGCAGTCACATGTATGAACTTGTGTAAATGTGGCAAACAGTGATTGTAGGATAGAGGGGAAAAAGTCATGCTATTGAAAAGGAAGTATAATTCCTGTGTCCTAAATTCATATTAGACTATTTAGCTGAGTAATTAGTTTGCGTTGGTGGGATGGCATAAATTGGGCACTGGAAATGATCCTTGTGTTTAAAATGCATAGGTCCCAGGTGCCCTCAATATTAGGCCTCGGCCTCATTCAAATAAGATTGGCAAGCTTGCTGAGCATCCCTAGGCAGCTCGCTGGTGAGTTGGCCTTAGTTTTGGGCCTGTACATCACCAGCAGCATCCTTCAAGTAGTTCATAGGGAGATAGGGAACACCAATAAATGGGGTGGGGGTTCTGGTCTAAAATTGTTGAAGTTACTGAGCCCAGACATCGTAAAATGTCCAGTCAAAATATGAGGTGTTGTTCCTTGGGCACTTCACTGGAACACTGCAGGAGGCCGAGGCCAGAAAGCTCAGCCTAGGAACAAGGTGGAGAATTAAAGTGACAGGTGACCAGGAGCTTGGAATCTGCTTGCAGGCTGAATTGAATTGTTCCACCAGTCGGTTGCCCAGTATGGGTTTGGTTTCCCCAATGTAGAAAAGAGTGCATTGGAACAGTAAATACAGTGTATTAAATTGAAAGAATAACAAGCAAACCGCTGTTTCACCTGGTTGACGTGTTAGGGCCTTGGATGGTGAGAAAGGAGGAGATAAAAGGACAGATGTTGTAACTCCTGCACTTGCATGCAAAGGTGCTGTGGGAATGGGAGGGATTGCTGGGGGTGACTGAGGAGCAGAACAGGATCTCACAAAGGGAATAGTCCCTTCAAAAGCTGAAAAGGGAAGAGAGGGAGACGATGTGTTTGGTGTTGGCATCACACTAGGAGTGGCAGAAATGTCTGAGGATGATCTGTGTAAGATGGGGGCTGGTGGGGTGGAAGGTGATGCCAAGTGGAACCCTATTGTGATTCTGGGAGGGAGGGAAGTGGGTGAGAGCCAAAGTGGGTGAAATAGAACTGATATGATCCAGGGCCTTGTCAACTACATTTGTGGGAGCATCCTCAGTTATGGAAAAAGGAAGTCCTATTAGAAGTACGAGAGTGGAAGGTAGTGTCATCAGGACAGATCAGATGGAGATGGAGAAACTGAAATAGTGTCCTTACAGGAAGCAGGGTATGAGGAAATGTAGACCATGAAACCATTGCCAATTGTCGTAAAAACCTATCTGGTTCACTAATGTCCTTTAGGGAAGGAAAGCTGCTTTCCTTATCTGCTCTGGCCTACATGTGACTCCAGACCCACAGCAATGTGGTTGACTCTTAAAGATGCCCTCTGAACAAGGGCAATTAAGGATAGGCAATAAATGCCAGCCTAGCCAGCGACACCCACATCCCACGAGCAAATAAAAAAAAGTCAAGGTAGCTGTGAGTATTACTGGGCTTATAATGAATATTGGTTGAAAGCCTATCCCCAAAAATGGAGGCGGAGAAGTCCAGGAAGGGAAGAGACTGAGACAGACCAAATGAAAACAAGAGAAGGGTGGAAATTGGAAGCAAAGTTGATGAAATTTTGCAGTTCAGGGCGAAAGCAGGAAATAGCACCGATACAGTCATCAATGTACCAGAAAACAGAGGTGCGGAGGGAGCCTGAGTAAGGCCAGAAAAAGGAATGTTCCTCAATTCCCATAAAAAGGCAGGCATGTTAAGACATATGTGGGTACCCATATCAGCACGTTTTTAATTTGGAGGAGTGAGTGGAGTTAAAGGAGAAGTTGCTTAATGTGAGAACAGGTTCAACCAGGAGGATGGTGCTAAATGTGGACTCGGCACTTCCACTCAAGCAGCACCCGAGAACTGTCAGATCATCTTGGCGGAGGATGGAGGTTCAGGGAGATTAGATGTCCATGGTGAAAAGGGGTCTGGGTTTGTGTTCACAATTCTGTGGAAATATTTAAATGTAGGTGCCCATGTTTTTTTAATCAATGGAAATTAACTCTCGTTCTCTTTAAATGGTTCTCTTTTAAATGGTTCTCGTATTTTGTTCCTTTTTACAGACATTTTCTGTTATTCCTGTGATACAGTTATAAAGGGCTGTATCCGTGTAACATGGCTTCAAAATGGTCAATGCACCAAGTAGAAATTAGGTGGTGCCCTTTCTCAAACGAGAAAGCGATGATGCGGCCCCAACAAGTGCCCAAATCAGGAGGCCAGAGACAGCCCAAATTTGGACCGCAGGCCTTCCCTAAACAATCTGGGGGAGTGGCTAGTGTGCCTGTGGCTTCTCCAAGCTCGAGCATGTGGAAGGGAAAGTTGCCACTTGCTCTTCCAAAGGCAATGTCACAATTGAATTTCAAGCCACCTGCCTCAATGTCAATGGCCTCAGGATAGTGTGGGGAAGGTTGAAGGGCAGTGTAATGGGGCAGATTTCTGGCAGCAGAAGCCAGCAGGAGTGCTGCGGAGAGGGGAACAAGAACTCTTCCTGGCTCCACATCAACAATTTTAATTTTATTATCTTTTTGGTGGCAGCCACTTGTTGGGACACATGCACATTAGAAAAAGCCGAGTGTAACAGATTCGACCTCTGGGTCAACTCAGGGGATTTTTTTTATTACTCTTATCGCAGAGGGACTCTAAAACAGTTGAGAGACATCTCATTAGCATATTCAAGTGACCTGCATTGGGTAGTCGCAACAAGGCCCAATTTCTAGGCTAACAATACAGAAGGCAGAATCATCCCAGATTTGCACTAAGTGCAATAGCGGGCGGATGAAAGGATGTTTTATCCACCAGCCGCAATGGGGGCTTCACACGCCGTTTCATCCCAAACCCACTCCATTAATTATGCATTCCCAGGAAACGTGTAATTTCGATGGCAAACGGGCACTCATTTGCGGACGCCATGGAGACCCTGGTCCAGCAGAACACGAAGATGTGTGCTGACCTGCATTCCATAACGGGAGCCATGGGTGAGTTCCTGCAGTGGCAACACGAGAGGGAAAAGTCCCTCCAGGTGCTTCTTCCCCTCAAGGAGTCAGCCTGGGACCTCAGGGCACCCGAATGGAGGAGGAACGGTAGCTGGACACCCCTGGATCATCCACTCAGGAATCTCAGAGGCTGCCTTCTCCACCTGAGTCCCCTTTGCCTGTGACCCCCTCAACTTCACCCTCTGTCACCGCAGAGGGAGCAGCTGGTCAATGAGTGATTCTGGAGGGAGAAGTGCCTTTCAAAGCCTTGTGCAAGCACTCTCCCACACATGTGAATCCATCACATTTCACATTCACCTCAATGTCCTGAGCACTTTGAATGCTGCCTCCTGAGATTCGCTTTCAGTTGTCCATCTGAGCTGACCTGCATCTCCGTCCACCTACTGATCACACTCCCATGCAGCACATGATCTCGCCCACCACAACTGTTGTTTCACTTGCGATTTAGACAGCACGGTCTGCATTCAATTTCTCGTGTGCTCCCTTGCCTTTTCCCATCCCCCAGTCACCCATTTTCTTTCACCCACCACAGTTGACCTCCCCCACCCCCACCCCCCCACCCCACCCCGACTTCACCTTCCACCTCCCCTCCGTAACCTACCAGCCACAATGCTTTGTTTTCGGGGATGACCATGTGAACATGCATGTTCCCTTCCTTCCCGAAAATCCCACGCCCATCCATATTCACTTCCCTAACCTCCTCCTTCCCATCCCCAAGATCTGTGTCCACCTCCAAGTCCCCACCAACCACCCCCGCCAACCCCTCTACCATCGAACCCTCACCCCCTACTGCCCCACTCTGCCCTCAGTCATTCTCACCATTCCGCCATTTCATGCCCACCCAGTTCACTCCCCAGGAGGCAGTCATGGACCCATCAGAGCCCTCCCTTTCACATACACCTGGACATCATCCCCCCTCCAGACCCCTTTCACCTCCCCCACACCTTGGAACCAATCTCCCCCATCCTGAACTCTACCCCCACTTAGTCCTTCCCACTTCCTGACTCCTTTGGGCACCTTTACTTCTTCCTCCAGCCTTAATCCCTCCTCTCACTGCACTCCTTCTTCCCCCAGACTTGCTCGCTTTGCCGCACTCCTTCCTCTCCCCCCCAGACTCCCCCAAATCTCTGCACTCCTTCTTCCCCTCCAGAGTCTATCCCCTCTCCGCACTTCTTGCCTTACACTTTCCACCCCTTTACACCCACCTTCCCAGATGCCATCTTCTCCCCTATTACCACCTCCTCCCTCTGTACTCCTTCCACCCCTCCCAACCCTCCCCCCCTGCTGGCACCTTCATTCCCTCACCCCATCCTGACACCTCTTCCTCTCCCAGTCGATTCTGGACATTCCTCTCCCATTCCCTGGTACACCTTCCTCTCTCAAACACAGCAGGACCTTCCCCTCCACCCCCTCGACCATCATCTGTTGTGAGCAGACCGTTAACTGTGACTAGTCAACTTCCGTGAGCTGCTTCGCAGCAGACTCATGTCCATGAGAATCCACCCCAGCGTGTCATGGACGTTCCTCCAGTGTGCCGTTGCTGTTGGGTTCCAGCATCTTCTACTCCTTGGATGTCTGCGATGTGAGCAAGGCCCTGGTGGTAAGTCCCGACTTCTGCACATCACACTTGTCAAGACGTGTTCTGCACCAGCATGTTTTCCTGCCAACATGGGTGGATGATCTAGCGGGGGAGGGGTGACGGTTGATTCCAGTGGGCTGGCCTTATAATGATATGCAGATGTATTCCCGATGTCCGATGGTGGGAAACGCAGCCCGCTATTGATGGGTTGAGTGGATGATCGCAAACTGGGTTTCATGACATTGTGGAGCCGATTTCTGGCCTTCTTGCCATATTGCCCTCTTATGCTGCTAAGCCCGTCCGACGCCAGCAAGCACAGAAAATTCTGCCCGGATTGTTCAACAGGGAAAAGTAAACGATCCACCAAAACTAGAGAGTGTCTTATAGTGGAATTCAGATTTGGATGTCTCAGTGGAGAAATGCACTGATTAGTTTAATGTTGACCTGAGGCATACAGATTAGGAAGGTCTTGGGCGATTCCTTGTCAGGGCTGAATTAGCAGACCTGAGCCAGTTTGATGATTAGTACACTAGAATGGTGTCACGATCCCTGTGAGGATCCAGAAACCAAAGTAACCAAATTTACTGAATGACCCCCTAACAAAGAAATTACCAACAACATTTCACTTCTTGTAACTTATTTACTTTTATGTTGATTTTGATTCATATTAAAGCAATAGGCAAATCACAGTCAGTACAAACTATAAATAGCATGAAATAGCAGATACAACAGAGACTATCTCACTGATTTAATAGGCAGCCCACTCTCTGGTAGGGTCCCAGTTTCAGCCCCACAGTTCATCCAGGCAGAATTTCTGTCCATTTCCTTCAAGGACTTAGCCAATACTCCGCAGGCAGCAGCTTCTGCATAAGCAGCGCTTCAACTGTGCAACCTTCCCTGTATGGCGCAGTTCTTTCCAGAACACTCTCCGGCTCTTCTATTTCTGCTTCTCTTTCTGTTGGTCACATACACCAGTACCACTTATTATCCAAAAAATTATAATCAGTTCCTTTACATTTGATACAAACTGTTAAATATTTCAAATGTTGGGGTATATGTAATTGTGTTTAGAATAATTTTAAGATAATTACCAATTTTCCTCTGTGTCACCACACTTCCATAGGTTTCTGTTTGAGTTGCTTTCCCATGGCCACTGGATCACATGGGCATGGCTCTGGGCTGAAATGATTATCGGGAATTCTCAGTTTTATTTTGAGTTAAAAGTACATTTCAAAACATAACCATCTTGTAAAGCTCAATGTTCAAGACAATGGACATAATCCTTGGCCATAGACCAGGGATGGTGAAACCATTTGTGTGTTTTCTCCACTAATGCTACCTGACTTTTTCAGCATTCCCAGCATTTTATGTTTTTGTTTCAAGGTAAAATTCAGCCAGGATTATCACGCATTCTCTCTGCCCAGTGATTCCTGTTGGAAATGTCCAGGTGTGAACATTGAGTGAGGACTGAATTGAGCTTGACTGTGATGCTGTCCAAGGTGGAATAGCTGTCCACTGAATAGCCTACTCACTTTCTATGCTCTTATCTCAAAACTGACCACTTAGATGGGAAATCAGAGAGCATCTGGCACTTGTGGAATTATACCATAGGAGGGATGGGAGCAAGAGGGAGAAAATTGCAAAATCTTTCCTTTGACATAATAAAGTATCCCAAGACACTACACAGGAACATCGTAAAGCAAAAATTTGACACATAAGGAGATATTAAGACAGATGGCCAAAAGATTTGTCAAAGAGGTGTGCTTTAATGGTGCCTTAAAGGAGGAGAGAGCAGAAAGATTTAGCAAGGGTATTTCAGAGCTTAGGGCAGAGGTAGCTGAAATCATGGCCAGCGTTGGTAGAGTGATTAAAATCAGGGATGCTCAAGAAGCCAGAATTTGAGGAGTGCAAATATCTAGGGGTTTGGAGAGATGGAGGAGATGGTGGAGATAGGGAAGGGTGAGGCTATGGACGGATTTGAAAGCTAGGATAGGAATTGTAAAATTGAGGTGTTGCTTAACTGGGAACTGATATAGGTCAGCAGGAACAGGGGTATTAAGCGAAAGGTACTTGGTGCAGTCCAGCATTGAACCTTAAGCTTGCAGGGGGTAGAACTTGGGAAGTTAGTCTGGAGTGCATTTAAAAAGGCATGGCTGAGGGTTTCATGATGAGCTGAGGCAGGGGCAGAGTCAGGTGATGTTATGGTGGTGGGAATAGATGGTGTGGATAGATGGTTGGAAGCTCATCTCAAATATGACACCAAAGTTGTCAGCAGTCTGGTTTAGTCTCAGGTTGTTTCCAGGGAGAGGCGTGGAGTCAGTGGTCAGGAACAGTTTGAGTGAGAACAATGGGCAATGGATTCATTCTTCCCATTGGCTACCTCAGTTGTTAGTAGTTAGTAGTATAGAGACAGAGTTTGAGTTGAAAGCACACATGTAGTTGCTGCTGAATGCCTTGTAAATGAACTTTAAGAAGTGTCTTAGTTTTGTTGAAGTGTCATACTGACTCGAAATGTTAACTGTGTTCCTCTCCGCAGGTGCTGTCAGACCTGCTGAGTTTTTCCAGGTATTTTTATTTTTGTTTTTGTTTTGGATTTCCAGCATCTGCAGTTTTTTGCTTTTATTTAAGAAGTTTCTGCTGATCAACACTATCAATATTACCAACTCGGCCACCACTCATAACAATGGCAAACTGTCAGAATTTTGTGGTCCCCCACTTCATCCTACTACATTTGAATAAAAATGGCTAATGCCTATATTCTTTCCCCAGTAATGTCCCATGTTCTGTCATGGAGAATGTTGTACAGCAATAATTGGAAGAACTACTCCATCACAAAAGCTTGAGTGTATGTTTGGCCAAATTAACACACTGTAGCATTTTTTTTAGTTCCCTCTGCACCTCAGATTCAAAGGATCATATGAATAAATGTGTCTATTATAAGTATTAATAAATAATTGAGGGAAATGATAGGCAGTAACCTGATCACAGCATTCTTGCGAATTCACATCTCACTCCATAGGTTTGAGTATAAAATCTAGGCTGACACTGAATACTGAGGGAATGCTACATTGTTGGAAGCACTGTCTTTTGGATGATACATTAAGTTGTGTTCCCCCCATGGCCTTCTGCCCTCTCAGGTCAACATAAAAGATCCCAGTATTTACAAAATGAGATGGGGAATTCTGTCTGGTGTCCTGGGCAATATTTATCCTTCAATAACTAAAACAGATTGTAATAAGAACATAAGAACTAGGAGCAGGAGTAGGCAATTCAGCCCCTTGAGCCTGCCCCGCCATTCAATCTGATCATGGCTGATCTCATTTCGGTCTCAACTCCAATTTCCCACCCTCTCCCCATAACCTTTCAACCCATTACTAATTAAAAATCTGTCTATCTCCTCCTTAAATTTATTCAGCGTCCCGGCATCCACTGCACTCTGAGGTAGTGAATTCCACAGATTCAAAACCCTTTGAGAAAAGTAATTCCTCCTCATCTCTGATTTAAGTCTACCACCCCTTAGCCTAAAACTTTGGCCTTTCATTCTAGAATGCCCCAGAAAGGGAAACTTCCGCTCCACATCTACTTTGTCTATCCCCTTTAGCATCTTATATACCTCAATTAGATCTCCTCTCATCCTTCTAAACTCTAGGAAGTATAGGCCTAAACTGCTCAATCTCTCCTCATAAGACAAGTCCCACATCTCTGGAATCAATCTAGTGAACCTTCTCTGAACTGCCTCCAATGCAACTACATCCTTCCTCAAGTAAGGAGACCAAAACTATGCACAGTATTCCAGGTGCAGACTCACCAATGCCTTGTACAGTTGTAACAATGCTTCCCTATTTTTATACTCTATTCCTTTAGCAATAAATGCCAAAATTCCATTTGCCTTCTTTATTACCTGCTGTACCTGCATACTAGCTTTCAGCGATTCATGCACGAGGACACCCTCTGCACTGAAGCATTCTGAAGTTTCTCTCCATTTAAATAATAAGTCACCTTTTTATTCTTCCGACCAAAATGGATAACCTCACACTTATCCATGTTAAACTCCATCTGCCATATTTTGGCCCATTCACCTAACCTGCCCATATCCATTTGTAAATTTCTTATTTCTTCATTGCAACTTACTTTCCCACCTATTTTAGTGTCATCTGCAAATTTAGTTATAGTACCTTCTATCCCTGAATCCAAGTCATTAATATAGATTGTAAATATTTGGGACCCAAGGACTGTAACCGTGTTACAGCTTGCTATCCAGAAAAAGACCCATTTATCCCGACTCTCTGCTTTCTGTTGGTTAGACAATCCTCTATCCAAGCTAATATATTACCCTGAACTCCGTGTGATCTTATTTTGTGTATTAATCTTTTGTGCGGCACCTTATCAAAGGCCTTCTGGAAAATCAGATATACTACATCTACAGGATCCCCATTATCCACTTTGCTTGTCACATCTTCAAAGAACTCTAGCAAATTAGTCAAACACGATTTACTCTTCATAAAACCATGCTGACTCTGATGGATTGCATTTTGACTTTCCAAATGCCCCATTACTACTTCCTTAATAATAGATTCCAACAATTTCCCAACAACAGGCGTTAAACTAACTGGTCTATAGCTTCCTACTTTCTGCCTCCCCCCCTTTTTGAATAAGGGCATTAAATTAGCATTTTTCCAATCCACTGGTACCTTTCCAGAACCCAGGGAATTTTGGAATATTATAGCCAATGCATCCACTATCCGCTGCCACTTCCTTTAAGATCCTGGGATGTAGGCCGTCAGGTCCTGGGGACTTGTCACCCTTTAATCCCAATAGTTTGCTCAGTGCTTTTTCTCTAGTGATGTGGTAATGTCGATATTACATTGCTGTTTCTGGAACCTATCTGTGTGCAAATTGAGTGCTATGTTTTCTATATTGCAACTGTAAACATACTTTAATAAAATTAATTAGCTGTGAAGTTCTTTGGAACATCCCAAGGTCATGAAAGGTGCTGTACAAATGTAAGTGTTTCTTTCCTTTCTGACCATTTTCATAAAGTGGTTAAGGCAAGCTTGAGCAATTTATAATGTCACTTTGATCTCTCCTCTGTGTCATGATAATGAAGGAAAAAACATTGAATTGCATCCAGAAATATTGGACTTTAAAAAATAAGACTTGAGTTTTTTTAAAAATGCACACAAGCCACTGGCTGGAATGCTGCAGGATGACTCCCTAAGAGGTAACGGGAACCCCACCCTGTTGCCAGACAAGGTACTTCTAAATACATCCAAAAAACTAATTGATCCCTCCGGTAGAGACAATGGGACATAATGGGAGATGATTATCTTCTCATCAAGAAATCCTGTGAGCAATGCCCAGACAGATTTGTGAATTCGCTTCCTGCTTGGAATATACAAAGAAGGGGTTAAACGTGAGTGGAAAAGTTGCCCCAGTGTCCATCTGTTGGTGGGTGTTCTGAAAGAGACCAAGTGCTGGAAGTTTGACTCAGAAGTAACAGCTAAACACAGTACCCCTGCAAATCACTATTTTGCAGGTATCCTAATCTCTCCCACTCTCTACCAAAGTCAACGCTACCCAAAACTGATTGTTCATCCACCCGAGTCAACACTACTGGAACCTCAAATCTGACTATTCGTCTGCTGGAGTCAATTCTACTGGAACCTCGAATCGCATAGCTGCAATGCTCAATCACCTACTCCCCACGAGTCAAGGACTGTTCCGTATCCCTTTGACACTTATATACACTTATTTCAAGCTAAATTCTACTTTTAACCTGTTGGACCGTATATGCATGCGTTTTATCCTTTCTTGCCTTTAGTAGTTAATAAAATTACTCTTACCTTTAACTCAAGAAAGCCTGGTCAAATTGGCTCCTTCAAAACCAGAACGATTGGGTCTGGGGAAAAGGTATCCACAAAAGGGATCCTTTTTAAATTAAATCTTGTTGCGACCAACAAAATGGGGGAAGTGGCTGAATAAACACAGGGAGCCAGTTCATTCCTCCTCACTCAGGGCATAACAATTTGGGGGTGTCCCAGCCAGGCAGTGACAAATTGAGGAGTCTCACCTGGATCAACAATTTTGGGGAACCTAACCTGGGAGTGGGTCATAACAAATTGGAACACTCGTCCGGGATTTGAACAAATTGGGGGCTCGGAGTCCGAAATATTTTTCCCAAAGACCAAATGAACGAATTAGAGTGGGGAAAGAAAATTGTCCTTTTGAAATCAATCTTTTAGAAACTGCAAAATGACTTTCTTGGGTCTATATTATTGAAGTGTTAAAGTGTACACCTTCCCAGCAGAACCAGAAGCAGTTACTTTTGAGGATCTAAAAGTTCTGTCCCTCGAACAGTTAAAAAAGTTAGCGAGGTGTTTGGGATTAACATTTTGCTGAAAGCCAGAAAGCCTGACATTTGAAAAGTGTGGCCAATGGTCTACAGGTGCGTATTGAGGACAATGAAATGGCATAGCATTAGAGAGATTAAAGTTGGTGAAGTGGAAATTAGAATTTCAGGAGACAAAAATGGAAAGGGAATTTCAGGAAAGGGCACGAGGGAAGAGAGAGAATTTCAGGAGAGAGAAAAGGGAGTTTCATCTAAAACAGCTTGAACTGAGGAGCAGACATCCCGCAGGGTCCCAAGGCAATACTAACTTGGATTTAAGGGTTGATGCAGCCCGGTTTGCTCATTTAATCCCTAAGTTTGATGAAGCAGAGGTGGAAGCCTTTTTTATATCTTTCAAGTGGTTAGCACAGCAGTTAAAGTGGCCAGTCCAACAGTGGTCCCTATTACTGCAGAGTAAGTTTTCAGGGAAGGCTCATGAGGTTTACCCCTCCTGCCTGAGGAAAGTGTCACTGACTATGAGGCAGTAAAAAGCATTAAGTGCGTACCAGTTAGTGCCGGAGGTGTACCATCAGGAATTCCGTACCCTCAGGACACAGCCTGACCAGACGTGCCTGGAATTTGAAAGGCTGAAGCAACTTGGTTTTGACCAGTGGGTGTGGGCACTTAAAACAGAAGCTACTTACAAAAAGCCCCATGAAATAATTCTCCTTACCCTTCCCAATAAGAATGCACCTAGAGGAGTGGGGGTGTGGGATGGTGGGGTTGTGGGAGGTGTGGGATGGTGGGGCGGGTGGGGGGGGGGTGGTGCGATGGTCATGAGCCAGGCAGGAAGCCATACTGGTCAGCAATTATGAATTGATCCACAAACCCTTGTTCCAGAAGAGAACATCCCCTAGTCGCCCCCAACCAACTGGGAAGGATAGTGACGGGTGGAGAGTGATAGGAATCTGAGCATCCATGGAAGAGAGGGAAATACTGGAGGCCCTCCTCAGGATAGAAAGAATGGTGCCGAGATGATAAATGAGGCCAAGAAGCCTGTGTTATAACTGCTGGAAGATAAGGCACCTCCGGGCCAACTGCTGGAGGCTACGGGAAAAACTAATGGAATTTATTGGGGCACATACACCCCGTGCAGAGAATGGGAGTCAGTCAGAGAGCATAGCAGACCAGTCTATGGCTCTGGCTGCGGCTGCGAATCCCTGTTGGGGCACACCTGAGAGTGCAGATGAAGTTAAATGAAACCCTGAGGGTTACTGGGATTTTGTATCTGTAAAAGGGTGGGCACATTTCCCCAGAGTGAGGCGAGTAAGCCTGTAGTAATACTGAGGGGTACATGGGCCAGCCAGACTCTACTGCTGGGAAAAGGCATAACCTTCCCACCAGAGAGTGCCATAAGTGCCAAGGTGATGGTAAAGGGGATTGAAGGAGGGTACAAGCCCATCCCCCAATACCGGGTGCATCTGGAGTGCGATTATGGCAGTCGTCCCCAGTTTGACTGTGGATGGGGTTGACCTGCTCTTTGGAAATGGCCTAGCGGGATCAAAGGTAATAGCATCTCCAATGGTCTCAGAGAAGCCCATTGAGGTCAACGAGTGTGAATAGCTGCAGGAGAAAGTGCCTGGCATTTTCCCTGACTGTGTGGTAACCTGATCTATGGCCTGACAAGCTCCAACAGAGGAAGCTAAAGTGGCACTGCAGGCAGAAGACCCTCCAGTCTGGTTATCTGAAACCTTTTTCGGAGTCTAGAAGACCCTAAGGAAGTAATAAATACATCTTCCTTGGTAGCGGCCCTGCAAGCTGACCCACAGTTAAAAACATTAGCTCAGGCTGCTCACAATGAGGCCGAGGCAGAAGCAGCCTCTAAATGCTACTATATTAAAAATGAGGTGCTGATTAGGAAATGGGGATCCCCTCACAGACCTGCAAATGAGGAGTGGACAGTGATCCACTAGGTGGTAGTGCCACCTAGGTACCGTGGGGAAATCTTGTGGCTAGCTCATGAAATTCTAATGGCAGGGCAAGTTGGTATGTGCAAAACCCAAGCCTGCATCAGCCAGCATTTCTACTGGCCGCACCTCCACAGGGACGTAGTAAGCCTTTGCAGAACCTGCCACACATGCCAGGTTGTGGGAAAACCCCAACCTGCAATACAACCTGCACCTATGATCCCCATGCTG